>NC_142584.1:15917356-18537356 GCF_965207765.1 Zootoca vivipara
GGCAGCCGAACATGCCACGCGGCTTCCGTTTTGAGTTTTTGGTTTTCAAACTTCTCGGAAGTCGAACGGTCTTCTGGAACGGATTATGTTCGAAAACCGAGGTTGCACTATACAGTGGTGCCTCGCTAGACGAATGTAATTCGTTCTGTGAGTCAATTCGTTTTGCGAAAAATTCATCTAACGAATCCCATAGGAATGCATTGAAATTTTATTTTTTGCCCATAGGAACGCATTAATTGAATTTCAGTGCATTCCTATGGGAAACCGCGATTCGCTAGATGAATTTTTCACAAAACAAATTCGTCTAGCGAGGCAACCTCCACTCGAAAATCTCTTTGTTAAGTGAAAAATTTGTCTTACAGGGCATTCGTCTAGCGAGGCACCACTGTATTAATAAGTTTTTATATATGTTGGAAGCCACCCAGAGTGGCTGGGTCAATGCAGTCAGATGGGCAGGGTACAAAATATTATTATTATTATTTGCTTGATTTGTTAAGCTTAGCCCTACTCTTGGTCCATTAGGCAGGAATGGGATGGGTCATATGATTGAAACCTTGTTCTCTCTCATCTTTATATGTGTTTATGTGTTCATTTAAAAACTCCCTGCACATCAGCTCTGTATATTGTCTTTTTCGTATGCTGGACCGCCTGTATTTTCTGTGAATTAAATGGAATACAAATTAGAAAAGGGGATGGCACAGTACAGTTGACCAATAGAACAGTATATCCCTAGGAAGCTGTAGAATTGATTCCTTTGGTGAAAACTGTAAAACAGACCTCAGGGTTCAGGGTCTACCAGAGTTGCACAGATCCTTTTCACTCCTGCCTTAATGCAGATTGTTAGACCGTGGTAACCCAGGAGGCTGCTTCTAGCATCTGCAAATCTTGATGGTGCAACCTTAATTTCCTTTTGCAATTTGACCTGCGGGCAAAATGCTCTTTGCTGAATGTTAGCCGTGTTTCCCAAGGTTTCAGCAACTGGGTTGCAATTTATAGACTCTGCTTCCTTCCCATAGGCTCCATCCCTCTAAACCCCTGCCTTGCCTGGGGCACAGAAACTGAACCATTTTTTTAAAGAGGTGTTGCTGAAAGAACCTTTATGGTGCTAAAGAAAATGGGGTTTATTATTATTATTATTATTATTATTATTATTATTATTATTATTATTATTATTATTGAAGGCAGCCCTGTTTAGGGAAGTTTTTAATGTTTGATGTTTTATTGTGTTTTTAATTTTCTGTTGGGAGCCGCTCTGAGTGGTTGGGGAAACCCAGCCAGTTGAGTGAGGTATAAATGATTGGTTGATTGATTATTATTGACATGCTTTCATCCTCACATCAAAATGTTCTATTAGAAGACCAGGTCTTTGGTGCTGGTGTGACCTCTGAAGCCCTTCTCTGAGGAACTAGCTCTTCATCCGTGTCCCAAGGCAGCCTCCATATGCACTTGAGAATAGGTTATTTTTTTATTGTACATCTGAGGGTGATGATTGCTGAGAGCCTTCTGATCCGTGTTCGAAATTAGCCAGGCGCCAGGTGCATTTTGCAGCTGGCTATCAGCCGCTTGAGACCAAGTGGAGATGCCTGAGTGCCAGGATGGGGCCTGACATCTCCACCATCTGGGGATCGTTGAATCTTGACTGTTTTCACACACTAATACCAATACCCCATCCTGTAGAATTCTGCACAATCAAATATAGGTGCCAACTCCCAGATTGAAAAATATATCTGCACAATCAAAACATAGGTGCCAACTCCCAGATTGAAAAATCCGGGATCGGCAGTGGTGCGGCACCGGAAGTCACGCTGTGGCCATTTTGGAACTGGGCAGAGCGGCACCGGAAGTTCCTTCTACGCATGCTCTGCCCATTTCCAAAATGGCCGCAGCGCCAGAAGTCATGCTGCGGCCATTTTGGAACTGGGCAGAGCAGCACCGGAAGTCGCTTCTACGCACGCTCTGCCCAGTTCCAAAATGGCCGCAGTGCCAGAAATCTCTTCTGCATATGTCCAGAGACTCCAGATATGTGCAGAAGGAGCCTCCCTGGGCCGGTAAGAATCCGGGGGATTTACGGGGTTTTTAAAATCCGGGCTGCCGGCGGGAAACGGCTGGAAAAATGTGTTTCCCAGGGAATATGGGAGACTTGGCAGCTATACAATCAAAATGAATTTCAGGAACCAAAATGCTTTTTTCTGTGCAGCCTGAGCAGGAGCTGTGAACAACGTTATAGTTAATTGTTGTCGCTTGTCTTCACTTCCCCCACCCCACTGCCCTGCTCACAGTTGTGAAGAATATTCTCACACTATGAATGATCAATGTCACCATTAAGAAAAAGAGGTCAGAATAGGTCAATATATACGCGGATCGTCCCTGGATCAAGTGACTTTTCTTCTTTACGTCCTCTGAGTTCTTAACCGAGCTCATGGTTGTCATCTGAACTCATCAGATAGAGAATCAGTCATAGTCAGCCCATCATTTGAAAAATAAGACTTTAGAGCTATCTTGCCCCAAAATGGCAGCTAGACATTTCGTCTTAGTGACTGTAACCTTGGAATAAGGAGCCATTTGGCACCTAGCTTATATACCTGAGTTTCTAGAGCAGGGGTAGCCAACATGAAGCTGTCTAGATGTTGTTGGACTATAGTGCTGCTATCCTTGTCATGGCAGTTGGGGCTGAGGAGACCTGTGGTCCAACAACTGGAGGTCTTTACATAGAAATGAGCTGTCGGATAATTACGCTTGTGGGGTCCCCCCATTTTGGATCCATCCTGCAGCTTTCTCTGCATGAGGGGCATACCAATCCTGGCTTTAAACATGCAAACCAGTGTAGTTAGCTTTTCAGTAGGCTTCTTCTACAGCATGCTACTGATCTGCTTAACCCCTACAAAAGAGCTTCCACTCCAGGAAGAAGGCCTCAGTCATTAGGCAGCCAGCCAGATTCCGAAAATGTTGTTGAATGTGCCCGATGAACGTTTACATTTTCCTTGAATTTAACAGTGGCTCCAACTCGGTTGAAGACCTAATTGCAGTCCTGTTCGATAATCAAAATAATTGTTCCTGTTGGAAGCAACTTTCACCAGTCAGTTCACAAATTGCACACACACACACACACAAAAGTTGCTTCACCTAATTGATATACCTTATTGAAATCAATGACAGGGTTGCACCGATCTAATTGAGTTCAAGATCTGGCCCATTAACTGCATTAGCTTTACTCAAAATCATAGCTTAGCTGTTTAGCCCTCGCTTGTCTAGGGGAAAAGCACTAATCGGAGTTTTGTTCTTAAATTCCTTTGCATATTTTGAAGAAGACTGTCTTAAGTGTGCAAGATCTCTTTGAAGCGCTCTCTGCAGGCAATGGGGTGAGCTGATTAGCATGTCTTTCAGGCACTCTGGTTTTTAAAAGGCCCCATTCAAGCCAAGGCTTTTTGGCAGCTGTGGGTTGCTGGGCTTCTTAAATGGCAGCATACCCCACTCCCCACCGCCCACCCCGCCTTCTTTTTCTTTTTCTTTTTTTTTAAAGAAGTGGAAGTTCTGTATCCTGTGAGTTTGGTGTTTTCTCCTGCCGTCCTTGCACATTTCTTCTCCTGAGAGCCTGCGTACACCGAGGGAAAGCTGCTTTTAAAAATAGTTTTTAAAATGCTGTTTCCACTTAAGCCTCTAAGTTATCATAGTTAGCACTTAACTTAGAAGAGAAGACTCCCTGGAAAAGACCCTGATGTTGGGAAAGATTGAGGACACAAGGAGAAGGGGCTGACAGAGGATGAGATGGTTGGACAGTGTTCTCGAAGCGACGAACATGAGTTTGACCAAACTGCGGGAGGCAGTGGAAGACAGGAGTGCCTGGCGTGCTATGGTCCATGGGGTCACGAAGAGTTGGACACGACTAAATGAATAAACAACAACAAAAATAGTTTTTAAAATGCGTTTTTCAATTAAGCCAAAGTGGTTGGCATGTGCCCAATGCTCCTATAGCATTATTTAGCTAGGCTGCTAAAATTGACAGCTCTCAGGCCCATAGCTGCCAAGTATCCCGTTTTCGCCGGGAAACTCCCTTTTTTCCTACCGTTTCCCGGTGGTCTCCCGTATCGGTTATTATCCCGTTATTCTCCCTTAAATCCGCTCCTGCCGGCGGCCATTTTTCTGGTGCCGCTTTGCCCTTCTATGGGCACCAGAAAATGGCGGCGGCGACGCCACAAGTCGCTTTTACGCGTTTCTGGTCAGGCGTCATAGCTGCCAAGTCTCCCATATTCCCCGGGAAACCCCGGTTTTTCCAGCTGTTCCCAGCCGAAAAAATGGATTTTTTTGTTTTTCCCCGGTTTATTCTGGCGTGGCAGCCATTTTGGAACTGGGCGGAGCATGCTCAGAAGCGACTTTTGATGCTGCTCTGCCCAATTCCAAAATGGCCACCACACTACTTCCGGTCTGCTACTTCCAGTCCGATCCATTACTTTTCAGGTAGGAACTTGGCAGGTATGGGTCATGCGTAGAAGTGACTTCAGGCACCAGCGCCGCCATTTTCTGGTGCCCATAGAAGGGCAAAGCGCCACCGGAAGTTGTGTCTACGCGGCTGCCAATCCTGGATTTTTCCGTCCAGGACTTGGCAGGTATGCTCAGGCCCCTTGCAGCGCACTGTATATTTAAAGCCACATCCAACCGCATTGAACAGTAATGGCTTCACCCCAAGAATCCTAGGGGACGAATCTTTGTTAAGGGTGCTGAGAGTTGTTAGAATACCCCCCTATTCCCCTCCCACAGTGTTAGAAACTCAGGTGTATAAGCTGGACGACAAATGGCTCCTTAAACCAGGGTTACAGTCGCCAAAACAGAATGCCTAGTTGCCATTTTTGGACCTGATGGCTCTAAAGTTGTATTTTTCAATACAGATTTTTGGTTCCTGAAATTCTCTCTCTCTCACACACACACCCCAAAATTATATTTTATTAAATTTCAACATTTTTAACATACACAATCAAAACACAAATACTTCTTTTTTCTTTTCGGGGTCGACTTCCCACCCCATTTTCCATGGAGGAGTTATTTCTCCCCTTCTGCTGCACTCTTTTTTAGTTCCTGAAATTCGTTCTGATTGTGCAGATAAAATACAGTCCTTGGAAAAAAGGAAGTGCGGCCTCTTTGAATTCGCATATGTAAAACCCCCTGCGGTTTTGCATATGAGGACATAGTAACAATCATTTGTCCCTTAGCAGGTCTTAAAATTATATAAATACAGCCTCGGATGAACAGGAGCACAAGACATATTACATCGTGTCATGATCTGTTCAACAGAAATAAAGCCAAAATGGAGAACAGGAGGTGTTGCTAGTTTGTGAAAACAGCCAAAATTCAAGTATCCCCAAGCATGCACCTCCAGATGGTATCTTCACTTGGTCGCAAGTGGCCAATAGCCAGGTACAAAATGCGCCTGGCACCTGGCAAATTGCGAACGCTGCCCTCGCAGAACTACAATTCCCAGAATTCCCTTGGAAAGGGGATTGGCTGTTAAAGCACCCTGGGTGTTATAAGTGTGTGAAGGGACTAGGGCAGGCATAGGCAACCTTGGCTCTCCACATGTTTTGGAACTACGACTACCATGATCCCTAGCTAACAGGGCCAGTGGTCAGGGATCATGGGAGTTGTAGTTCCAAAACATCTGGGAGCCAAAGGTTGCCTATGCCTGGACTAGGGGGTCTCCTCACAACTTTCAGCACCATTAATGAAAGGACAGCTCCTATGATTCTTCGGGGAGAGTCATTACCATTGGAAGTGGTGTGAAACTGCTTTAAATGTGTGGTGCAGATGGGACCAGGATGAGAGTCCTCAGAGACCTGATATGTTGTTGTTGTTGTTGTTGTTGTTGTTGTTGTTGTTGTTGTTGTTGTTGTTGTTGTTGTTGTTGTTATTTATACCCTGCCCATCTGGCTGGGTTTCCCCAGCCACTCTGGGCGGCTCCCAACCGAATATTAATAATAATAAAGTGACAAAACATCAAACATTAAAAACTTCCCAAAACAGGGCTGCCTTCAGGTGTCTTCTACAAGTCAGATAGCTGTTTATTTCCTTTGACATCTGATGAGAGGGCGTTCCATGGGGGGGCGCCACCACCGAGAAAGCCCTCTGCCTGGTTCCCTGTAACATCACTTCTCACAGGGAGGCAACTGCCAGAAGGCCCTCAGAGCTGGACCTCAGTGTCCAGGCTGAATGATGGGAGTGAGTACAGGGCTGAGGCTGTTTAGGGCCTTAAGGGTCAGCACCAACACTTTGACTGGTGCTGGGAAACATACTGTGAGCCAAAGTAGGTCTTTCAGGACCAGTGTTATACGGTCTCGGCAGCCGCTTCCAGTCACCAGTCTAGCTGCTGCATTCTGTATTAGTTGGAGTTTCTGGGTCACCTTCAAAGGTAGCCCCACATAGAGCACATTGCAGCAATGGCCATGATAGGGAGAATCTCTTTATCTTTCTCTCTGCAGCTCCTCGACATGTGCATGCAGAACTGTGGCCCGAGCTTCCAGTCTCTGGTTGTGAGAAGGGATTTCTGCAAAGACAGACTTGTGAAGCTCCTGAATCCAAGGTTCAACCTTCCTGTTGATATGCAGGAGAAAATCCTGACCTTTATCATGGTAAGTGCTTCTTTTCAATCTTTACCATTTCCCAGTGTCGCCAGGGTAGTAAATGTCTTGTGAGAGCTGTACAGTACTGTGAAGCGTCAGACAGGTATCCAAGTCTCTGCTAGTTTGCCTTCCTTTTTATCTTAAGCCATGGTTGGAAAGCAGCAAAGCTATAGGGAGAGTAAGAGAAAGTTGGGTAAGAAGAGCCCACCATGGCTGGCTATCGGCCTTGCTTTTAAGCCATTCCTTTGTCGTCCTGTCAAGTTCCTTGGCTGCTGCTATTGAGAAAAAGGAGGGCTTTTGCATAGTGTTAGCTCTGTTCTCAGTGTCTCTATAAAAAAAGCAAACAAAAGAATTGCCATCCTGCCAGCCAACCAACAAAAAGTTGAGTGTCTTTGCTCTGTGTGGGTGGGAAAGCAGGAGTTTATTTACACCACCAGTTAGCCTGAAATCACAAACCGGTGAACTTGTTTCTGCCCTTGGCTTGATTGGCTTCAAACCTGTTTTCATTGTGTAGCAGGGGCAGCCAGCCTGGATCACCTCCCAGGGTTTTCTTGTTTGGTTGCATCTTTCCCAAAAGAGAATTTCCCCTTTTTTTATAATAAATTTTATTCAATTTTGAAAACTTAAAACATATTGACTTCAAATTCAATACATGTTTCTCTTACAAAAGGAACAAGGTGATTTCCCATCCTAACCTCTGTGGTGTTTTTATTCCCACCAATATTCTGATGCATTATATGTCGAAGTACGGTCGTACCTCGGCTCCCGAACGCCTTGAGTCAAACATTCCGGCTCTCGAACGATCGGAAACCGGAAGTGAGTGTTCCGGTTTCCGAACGTTGTTTGGTAAGCCGAACGTCCAACAGGGCTTCCACTACTTCCGATTGGCTGCAGGAGCTTCCTGCAGCCAATCAGAAGCTGTGCTTTGGTTTTCGAACGTTTTGGAAGTCAAACGGACTTCCGGAATGAATTCCTTTCGACTTCTGAGGTACGACTGTATATCTAATATATATTTCCTCTATTACATTTATTTTCATTCTCAATCCGCTGTTCATAATCCAAATCCTGCCTGCAATTTTGTCGGCCTATAGTTCTTTCTCGAATATTCCGAAAAGGGTTTCTATTCTTCAAGTAAAAAATCACTCTTTCTCAAGCCTCCTCTCACAAGCTTTTGGTACTGAGACTGTGTGTGTGTGTGTGTGTGAGAGAGAGAGAGAGAGAGAGTGTGTGAGTGTGTGTGTGTGTATACACTATGGTTATAACTTTTTAACAACCTCATGTTCCTGAAGCATAGTTAGATGAACCGTTGCTGCCTAAAAACAACGGAGTGAACTGTCATATCCAAATCTTTTGAAAAAAGGTCACCCTGGAATCAATAAATCGATTTTTGTATATGTAACTGAATAATGTATTGTGTAATGTGCCTAGCATGTATTATAATACAGGAAAAAATTTCTAATACTTGTACAATGTTTTGTACATAGTTTCCTATTGCTTAGAATAAGTTGAGGTTGCAGTACGGATGGCTCCTGCTTCCCGTGATTCTCCAATGCTTTTAAAAGTTCTTTTACAGCTGTAAAAGTTCTAAATGGTTCGATAAAGTTTTTTTAAAAGTGCTAATACTTATGAGTAGTAATGTTACATATACGGTGATTCCAATTTTTCGGGGTGACTTTTTTTCATATCTGAAGAGAGTAAGTCCGGTTTTTTCCAGCAAAAGTTCATCTGTTTATTATACAGGACATTTAAAAAAAAAAGAAGTCAAAAAGTTATAACCTTCATGTGCCTGTGTACATGCGCAAGAGAGATGTAGAGGGAGAAAGAGAGAGGTGCCAAGTTCTATTTCAGGTGGAACATAAGAACCTGCCTTTGGTCCATTAGTTTAGTATCGACTGGCTGTGTTTCAGACAGGAGTCCTTCCTAGCCCTACCCAGAGATGCCCGGGATTGAATCTTGTGACCTTGTGCCTGCAGAGCAATTATTCAGCCACTGAACTACACTCCCTGCCCATGAGATGTGCTTTCAGCTTTCAAACACACACATATACACCATCACTATTTATTTATTAATTAATTGCATTGCCCTATACCAGGAGGTCCCAGAGCAGTTCACAGACCAAAATCAAAATATAAAACCACAAAATATATCATCAAAATAAAAACAACAACTCAATAACCACCACCACCCCCAAAAAAACCCCCACATTTTAAAAAGCACATAGGATGTCAATCAGATCAACCAAAGGCCTGGTTTAAAAGGAACATTTTTGCCTGGCACCTAAAGGTTTACAGTGGTACCTTGGTTCTCAAATTTAATCCGTTCCGGAAGTCCGTTCCAAAACCAAAGCGTTCCAAAACGAAGGCGCACTTTCCCATAGAAAGTAACGCCAAATGAATTAATCCATTCCAAACATTTGAAAACGATGCCTGAGACAGCAATTTAACGTGAATTTTACTATCTAATGAGACCGTTGATCCATAAAATGAAAGCCATGTACTGCAGTCACACAATCAATCAATCAGTAGCTGAACTGGATTCCACACAGTCACAAAAACAAACAGAAAAAGGGCTGCAAAATAAATAGCAAAAACAGACAGACCTCAGCGTAACACTCAAAATGGAAGTGTGGCACTCAAATCAGAAGCATAACACTCAAAGCGGAGCACATTCGGCTTCCATAAACAGTTTGCAAACGGGAACACTTACTTCCGGGTTTGCAGTGTTTGGGTTCCAAGTTGTTTGAGTACCAAGGTGTTTGAGAACCAAGGTACCACTGTATAATGAAGGCGCCAGGTGAACATCCCTGGGACGAGCATTCCGCAGATGGGGAGCCACTGCAGAGAAGGCCCTGTTCTCGTTTTGCCGCCCTCCAGACCTCTCGATCTCAGGGTCCAGGAAGGTTCATATGGAAAGCGGCGGTCCTTGAGGTATATTGTATTTTTGCAGGCCTTTCCCACACAATGCCATCACTTGGTCTGTAGACACAAGGAGAGGTTTGAAAGAAGCTCAGCCGTCCCTGGGAAAAACAGAGACCTCTGCTTTTGTCTCAAAACGAACCATCTTCTAAACAATAGCAAGGTTATTAGTTCTGACGGGTGTTCCATGGGTGATCGAATATAGTCGACAATGATGCCTTATTTCAGTAAACAACTGTTATTTTGGAATGAAACGTGTAAGGGAGCAACCTCTTGTTCAAACAAGACCTGAGAGAGACACACTCTTTAGTTTCAACCCTCCCCTAGCTGCTACGGTTTCTTGGCCTGCCATCCACCTACCCAAAGTGATACCTGCCTGAGATCCTGTAAAACTAGACAGGCGAATGAGGAATGAGGAAGAGATATGAGAATTGCAGAATAGCAGAGTTGCACTTTAATACGTTGTATTTTTAAAAGCACTGAGAATGGGATGAGTTGAGACAGCACCTGTGAATGGATGGGACCAGGTTGTGTTGGTGGGTGGGGGGAGAGAGAGAGAGCTGAAAGAAATGACAGCATTTTCTTCTTTGTAGGGTTGCTGTGTGATGAATCTCTCACTATGTATTCCTACCATTGCTGTGCCAGCTTTGAAACTATTTATTTCATCGGGTTTCAAACAGGGTGGATTTGATATAAATCAAATCAATTTAAATCACTAGTCAGCAAGAATTGATTTAAATCTCTTTTTTTGACAGAAAGACTCATTCTTGCTGGTATAATCTTCATATTTACCAACAGATGAAGGTTTCATTTTTGGAATATTAAATTTTCAGAATAGCTTTTACAGTTCTATCCAAAATGACTGATTTGGTTATACAATTAGAAATACATAGTCAGATAATTATGAAATTATGGTGAGGTTTAATAAGTTAACTGTTTATAGTTGGTACAACTTTTCTGCTATACTTTATTGGAAGGAGAAAAATAAGCATTTCCTTAATAACATTTTAAACAATTTATTTAACTAATACAATAACATTATAGCATACGCATCCATGTTTGTTAACTGATGTGGTTAAACGGGTTTTTTTTGTTTTTTTTAAAAAACCACCTTAGGCTGAGTTTTAGCACACATGTAAAACTTAAAACAAATTCTTATTTCGTGATGAAATATAGCATTTGGACTATAATGTAACTTAAATAGAAAACTACCTTTCAAAAGATTTTTCCTCCAAAAGCATTTTATTTTTAAAAAAACCAATTTAATTTTTTTTTAAAAAAAATCCAATTTAAATTTTAAAAATCTGATTTTTTTTTAAATCATTGATTTTTGTCCACCCCGGTTTCAAATCACATTTTGTGCAGAATTACCTCCCAAACTGTTTCACAGCCGTATGCAAAAATGCAACAATAAAACTATTTTTAAAGGGAGGGGGGAACCCCACTGCAGTTGTTTCTGTCTTATCCCCATTCTGTGAAAGAGAAATTGTGTTGAACCTTTGGCCAATTGCGTCTGTTTCACTGGGTCTGTGACAGACCTTGGTGAAGGGATCATTGGAGCAAAATAGGCTTTTGGTAAATACAGTCGTACCTTGGAAGTCGAACGGAATCCATTCCAGAAGTCCGTTCGACTTCCAAAATGTTTGGAAACCAAGACACAGCTTTTGATTGGCTGCAGGAAGGTCCTGCAAACCGGAACACTCACTTCCGGGTTTGCGGTGTTCGGGAGCCAAAAGGTCCAAGTACCAAGGCGTTTGGGATCCAAGGTATGACTGTATTGGCAGTTGTGGGGTGTGGGGGTGTGTGTGGAAACCTTAATTCTGTTTCAACAGCTTTTCTCTTTCCTTTTTTTTAATATATAAAAAAGACGTGGGCTCGAGGATTTCAAGGTGCTGTGGACGTAAGTGATGTAAAAGAAGTTTACCTGGAGCTGCTTAAGAAAGGGGTCGAGTTTCCATCTTTGGGAATCAACAAGGGGGCCAAGGTAGGAATACTCTTGTGGCACTACCCGATTGGAAACAGGATATGCTCATTGCAAAATCTGCATGTGTGGCAGAGTTGTGCCGGTTAATTAAAAAACAATAATGCACATTCGACAGAGTGATTTCCATGCTTAGGAAAGCAGTCATACGTTTCTGCCTTGGAGCATTTAAAAATCCGAGAGTGGGAGGAATTGTTATTTAAAAAACAGGAAATGTAGAGAGGTTGAGGTGCTTAAAACTGCCCACGAGATCCAGAATCCCAGTTTCACCTCTGTGAGTTAATGCAAACGTAGGCATCCGGATTGCCTTCTGGGCTTTGTAAATTTCCTCCAAAATAAAAACAAATCTCAACACGTGCAGGCAAAGCACAAGGCATATTTTGAAGGCGGGATAGGAAGGAGGGAGGAGTGTAAAATTGGTTATAAAGCACATTATGGACTTAAAAAGAAAGAAAGTAAGGAGTCTTTTTTTCCCTCCAGGCTTCATGGTGACTCTGAAATAACCTCACAATTTCACCTGATTAATTTAGGCACAGAATAGAATGCAGAATAATATATATTTGACAAGTGTAGTACTAATTTCTCGTTTTAAGTATTGTAGAGTATGGAGTTATGTGACCCCCTGAGCCAAGGCAGCCCTGTATAGGTTTTTTTTTAATGTTTAATGTTTCATTATGTCTTTATATATGTTGGAAGCCACCCAGGGAGCAACCCAGCCCGATGGGTGGGGTATAAATAATAAAGTAGTGGTAGTAGTAGTAGGGACCCAGGGGGCGCTGTGGTTAAACCACTGAGCCTAGGGCTTGCTGATCAGAAGGTCGGCGGTTCGAATCCCTGTGACAGGGTGAGCTCCCGTTGCTCGGTCCCAGCTCCTGCCAACCTAGCAGTTCAAAAGCACGTCAAAGTGCAAGTAGATTAATAGGTACCGCTACAGCGGGAAGGTAAACGGCGTTTCCGTGTGCTGCTCTGGTTCACCAGAAGCTGCTTTGTCATGCTGGCCACATGACCTGGAAGCTATACGTCAGCTCCCTCGGCCAATAATGCGAGATGAGCGCGCAACCCCAGAGTCGGTCACGACTGGACCTAATGGTCAGGGGTCCCTTTACCTTTACCTTTAGTAGTAGTAGTAGTAATTGTTGCTGTTGTTAACTAGGGCGCCCCTATTTTCATTGGAGGGTATGAAACAATAGAACGGGTTTATGGTTCCCCAAACAACAACACCCTAATATCTTATTGCATTGTGTATCCACAGCCTTTGCCCCCGGTCTCTACAAAAGTACCATGCAGTAGTCCCAGGAGGGGCATTTTAGGATCCCTTCCCCCATCTACAGTCATAACACTGATTCCCGAACAGGTAAAGCGCCACTATTCATTTTAATATTTTGCAACTCAAGGAGTTCGTTGTCACAACCCACTGGCTTGACACGGGGGCTTCTAAATCTTTTATTTACTTACAGTAGCTGCATGTTGTCCAATAACAGTGTTTCTCCGGGTAGCTTAGAACAATAACCCATCGAAAATGCGATGGCAGTCAACAGAACAATAAAAAACTACATAAATATATTAACGGCAGCAAGGAAAACAGTATAAAAAATACCTTTATCTGGCACTGAAATGAGTATAGGGCAGGCATCAGGCGGTATTGCATTCAATAGAGGGTAAAAAGGTAAAGGTAAAGTTAGGTCCAGTAACACAAACATCCTGTCTTCATCACGTCCCACTCTGTGGAATGTAAGCATACACTGTCATGTGATAGACAACAATCCCATGAATGCAAACACGGGGAATGAATCTTTAACATTTTCATCAGAGAAATGGCGGAGGGCATGGAGTCATGCGACCTCTGAGCCAAGGAGATACAACCTTGAGAAGAAATCTGAAGGCAGCCCTGTATAGGGAAGCTTTTTAACGTTTAACTATATTTTTAAATATGTTGGAAGCTGCCCTGAGTGGCTGGAGAAACCCAGTCGGATGGGTGGGGTATAAATAGTAAGATTATTACTATTATCATGGAATAGTCCCTATTTTCACCAGGGAAATGTTGGAGGGTATGCAATATTTATGCATGCTCATAGAGAATCTGTGTGGCACTTACTCCCTGGTACGTGCATTTAGGATTGCAGCCTTAGTTCAGCATTGAATTTTCTAATCTGGGTAGCCGAAGGCCCCTAAGAAACTTACAGCCAGGTATAATAATAATAGTCATAATAATAATTTTATTATTTATACCCCATCCATTTGGCTTGGTAAGCCATCCCTGCAATAAATAAGTCTCTGCTACAAAGCTGCCAGGACTTTCAGAGCACAAACCACGACATGCAAAATAATTTTTTGCCTTGTATTTTACTGCATTTATTGTCCTGAACAGATCGGAAAGCTGTACAGCGAACTGGATATGGTAAAGATGAATGTGAGGGTCATGTCAGCCATCCTGAAGGAAAACGTCCCTGGGTCAGAAAATCCAGACGATATGGAGCTTCTCCAGGTACAGTACCCCCTTTCGCGCTTTTGCTGGGATAGTTAATGAAAAGAAAAGGTAGGGGTGTGTGTGTGTGTGTGTGTGTGTGTGTGTGTGTGTGTGTGTGTGTATTACAAGATTGCTATTGTACTTCATCAGATCTTAACCCATTACAGTATTTGTATGAATATAATTTTATTCGTCCATGGCAAGTCTGTGCTTTATGCAAATTGTTCACGTGTTGTGAGTTTGTATAAGTCTTCAATCCAATTGTAGAAGGGAGCCGCATTTTTATTTTTTCCAATTCATCAGGATCAGTCTTTTTGTTGTGGTAAGAGCACGGAGAGTCGACTCGTCTTGTCCTTTTGTAAGGTTCCATGTGCTGGGTATAGAATTCAAGAGGATATTTTGCTCTGTAAATGTAAGGTTGTTCTGTACAGCTCTGTTGATGGTTTCAGTTACCTTCTGCCAAAAATATTTGAATATAGGGCAGCGAAAAAACACATGTTTGAGAGAAGCATTATCCCTTTTGCATCTCCAACAGTTAGATACCTTAGCTAGCCCTTTTTTAAAACAAATGTAAGGGGGTCCAGTATATTCTAAATATTATTCTTTGTTGTATGATAATAATTTAATAATAATTTATTATTTATACCCTGCCCATCTGGCTGGGTTTCCCCAGCCACTCTGGGCGGCTTCCAACAGAAAAATAAAACACAATAATCTATTAAACATTAAAAGCCTCCCTGAACAGGGCTGCCTTCAGGTGTCTTCTAAAAGTCTGGTAGTTGTTTTCCTCTTTGACATCTGTTGGGAGGGCGTTCCACAGGGCAGGCACCACCACCGAGAAGGCCCTTTGCCTAGTTCCCTGCAACTTGGCTTCTCGCAACGAGGGAACCGCCAGCCGTATGAGCCTCAGTTTAAGGTCCAGAGACACCCTTGCTATAGCAGTTAAAACAGTAGTTAATGAAAAGCAAAGGTGATGGAATATGTGGACTCTCAATGCATTAACTTGCACTCTGGATTACCAAGGAGCGGGACCCAGCACCAGTGTCTAGTGTCCCTGTCCAGTTCCACTTGATGCCCCCCTTCCCCAACAAGCTTACTGGGGGTGGAGCACTGGGTGCTGCCACCATGGGCATCTGTGGGGACAGGCTGGGGCAGGGCAGCCAGCCTAGAACTGTGAGAAAACCCCCAGGCAAGGTAACTGCAGCTACCATCTTGATTTCCCCAGAGTTCTATTATGGGGTCCAGAGATATTCTAGGGAAATTAAGATGGCAGTGTCTGCAGCCCCTTGGCCCATTCCTGTCCCTCTTAATCTGTGCCAGTTCTAAAATGTAAAAAGAGAAGAAGAAAAGGTTTAAAACAGAGATGTCCAAACTTTTCTCAAAGAAGGCCAGATTTGATGAAGTGAATATGCGTGAGGGCCGACCAGACTTGTTGACCTTTTTTTAGGACTGGAGTTATTGAGCTTTTGGGGTGGGGATTTCCCCCCAAAGTTGTTGTTGAACTTTTTTTTTTTAGGATTGAAATTGTTGTTGAAGAACTGCCACGGGGGCTGGATTTAATTGACCGGCGGGCCGGATTAGGCCCCCAGGCTGGACTTTGGGCATGCCTGGTTTAAAAGAACTGAAGAGATCCCAACGTTATAGAGCCTATCAGACAATTATTTCTCTCAGAATCAAAATGGGTAATCAGGTTTAAAAACAAAGCACAAACCCATTTTGAGATAAACAAAGCACAAACTCTTTTATATATATATAAAGCAAATTACATGCCCATTTTAAAACAAATTTTTGGTTAATAGTTGTATCACCAGACTTCTTTTGCACCCATCTACCACAGATGGAATCCATAATGAAGAAAACCATGTTCCTTGATGTGGCTTTAAATGTAAACAAATCATTTTGGAGATTTCCCGCAGAACTGATTTCTGTTTTGTAACACAACATAATCCTTAATAAAAGCTTTTTTTTAAAAAAGGTGAAATTCTGGGAGGTAGTCTTGGAAAAGGAAGGGGGAAAGGGAGATTTCCCTAATAATATGTTTCCTTGTCGAGAGAAAATCCCGTCCGAGGCTTTTTCTTTGAGCACTTCAGTAATGGGGAAATGTTTTTGCCAAACCCAGTGGCTCTAAATAGTATAATGTGGATTTCCATAAACAGACAAAGCCTTCATACTATTCTCTCCTAATGCCAAGTTCATGTAAAAAAAGTTATCTGTTATCTCAAAATCACTGTTTATAAGACTAGATTCCACCAATACAGTGTGACCTGGCTCCTTTTAAAAGCTGTCCTTCCTACTTACTGTATTTTATTAAGCATTTACAACACGGCGCCCCATAAAGATTTGGCCATGTATGGAAATCTAAGGAACTGTTTTGGGCAATATCCATTTCAGAGAAGAAAAACGGTCACTTCTCCGAAACACTCCCTCAGGCAAAACACCTATACGTTACCTGCTCAGAAACCAAGAGGACAAGAACTTAAAAAAAAGAATGGGGAGGCGGGAATACATATAATTTATTTAGGAGACCATTGTAAGCAGATGAAAACATTAGCAGGATTTTAACCATGCTGGTAAGGTAACAAGAACTTTGGACAATTTAGATGGGTAAAAAATTTGGATAACTGATATGCAGTTGTAAATATTGTCACTAGGACCCATGGAGGGGATGGAAGGAAGTATTGAGATTCGGAGTAATCTCTTTATATGGTTTCTTAATTGACTTTGTTAATTGTTTCTATTTTTAAAAAGTAAATAAAAAATATTTACAAAAAAGAGAGAAAGCCTTAACACACACACACACACACACACACACACACACACACACACACACACAGGGTTTGGTACCGACAAACCCATGGTGGGGAATCCAGATTTACAGCATGAATCCCTTTTCCCTCCAGCGCCTTTTGATACTTTTAATGGGATGAATTTTCCACGTTTGTGTGGCTTTTGCTGTGCCCTCATGTGGCAAGACCTGGTACTTGTGGTATGAGGGCATGAGTTTCGCTCTTGTAGTAAAATGCCGGATCTCACCACATGACGCTGCATTTGGAGGAATTAAATCACCACACAAAATCATTGTGGTAAGCCAACTCATAACAGAAAACCGGTCGTTGTTCCAGAAAGCCACGTGAGACGTGAGCCTGAAGAAATGATCTGTGGGAGAGCTGTGTGGCATAAATGCCACCTCAAAAGCACAAAGATAACATCATTGGGTTGGATGCAGTCTTAGTCAGAAGGAACCCACTGGAATCAATAGGAGGAACCCGAATACCATCAATTTCAATTGATGAACTCGAAGTCTGACAAAGGCTAAATCAAACCCATCGTTTCCTATTTTGCCTGCTATTTTCAGTTTCCTTTTTATTTATATATTTAAAGAATTCGCCTATCGTCTCATCGAAATCCAGGAGGCAGGGAGTTAATTTGAAGGGGCTTCCCCTTTCTCCCTTTACACTGCAGACATGAACTGTGTACAACCGAGATGTCTAGAGATCTCACATCTTACGGATTTAAAACTCTGAGGAGATACGCTTCACTACTTTGTAAATCTGTGGGAGGTGCTGGGAATCCATCCATTCACATGGATAAGTTTAGAATCAGCCTTGTTTCTAAAAAGAGATGGAGTTCTCTTGCTCTTAGGAGGTCAGAGATAGGTGTGTACATGGTGGTTTTTTCAGTATTATAATTTATGTTGTGAACCGCCCTGAGATCTGTGGGTATAGGGCGGTCTACAAATTTAATAAACAACAACAACATTAGTGTGTTAGGTCAACAATAACATTAATTAGTGTGTTAGGCTGCCAATTTACGGAAGGCCATCTCCATCCCTAGTGACCTTCTCTGGCATTAAGATGTGCAGAGGGGAATACCGTATTTTGATAGCTCATTCTCAGATGTGCGGAAAATGGTGTCCTGGGAAATAATTTTATTTAACAGCCCCTGAATTGTGGAACTATCTCCCCGCAGAGGTGCATCCCAATTCTTTATTGTACAGATTTCACCATGTGCCAAAGACGCAACCTCTGTATCCTGACCTGCAGAGTGAAAGGGTTGCATCCAGTTAAGTCCTACTGGAAATAACAAACCTAACTTGGTTGTGACCGTTAACCTCAGTAGGGATCAGGTGCACCAACTCCATGGGGCTGAGGCCTATACAGCCCCCCAAAATGTCTGCTGGGACAGGACTCGGCCCTTTCAAATATATGAAAGGATGTCATATGGAGGAGGGAGAAAGATTGTTTTCTGCTGCTCCAGAGAAGCGGACACGGAGCAATGGATTCAAACTTCAAGAAAGAAGATTCCACCTAAACATTAGGAAGAACTTCCTGACAGTAAGAGCTGTTCGGCAGTGGAATTTGCTACCAAGGAGTGTGGTGGAGTCTCCTTCTTTGGAGGTCTTTAAGCAGAGGCTTGACAGGCATATGTCAAGAATGCTTTGATGGTGTTTCCTGCTTGGCAGGGGGTTGGACTGGATGGCCCTTGTGGTCTCTTCCAACTCTATGATTCTATGATTCCCCAATCTTGAGGGGGACACAGGAGGCATGGTAGGATGTCACCCTGAACCGCGCGACATTGGGAGACACTGAACAAACCTAGTAAGCCTCTCCCAATGGGACAGTTGTCACGCACACAATGTGCATGATGTCACACAATGCGTGGTGCACATGACGCCAGCCTCCCAATGTTGGGTGCAACTCAGTGCTTGTGGTAGGGCTACTCTTGAGTAGGACTAGCATTTGATACAACCCAATGTATTTTGCTGAATTCGTACTGTTCTGTTCGATTTGGAATAGCTCTGCTTATTTTATAATTGTCATGTTTTTATAATTGTATATTTTGTTGTTGTAACCTGGCCTTGTACCTTATGGTGAAGGGCGGGTAGCAAATCTTAATAAACGAATAAACAGGGAAGGTCTGCAATCTGGTGAATGGTGAAGCTGCCATATGAGTTTTGCAACTGCCCAGAAATGTGAACTCCTCACTTTTTTTTTGGACAGCTTAATTTCTCTTGTGTTTTGGGGCGTTCCCGATTTTGATCCGGGGCTGTCATTTCTTCCCCACCATGCAGTTTTAAAATGATATAGAGCAGTGCAATTAACAACATAATGGCGCGCACAGCCACCTCGTAAAAACAGCAGTAAAAAAGAACAAGCCAATTATATGCACTGATTTATTGCAGTTTATCTGTAGAAACTCAGTTCTCAGTTTCCTCCCACACATGCATCTTTTATAGGTTGGCTTTTGTTTGTTTGTTCCTTCCGCCAAAGCTGAAGGATTCTTTCTCGGATATGAAGTGCCTGCAGTTTTGTTTTGTTTTTATAAAAAAAACAACCCATACAGAGTTTCTTCATTGATATCTCTACCCAGGCCAGTTGGAGATATTTTGTTGTTGTTGTTGTTTAGCCATTTAGTCGTGTCCGACTCTTCGTGACCCCATGGACCATAGCACGCCAGGCACTCCTGTCTTCCACTGCCTCCCGCAGTTTGGTCAAACTCATGTTTGTAGCTTCGAGAACACTGTCCAACCATCTCGTCCTCTGTCGTCCCCTTCTCCTAGTGCCCTCCATCTTTCCCAACATCAGGGTCTTTTCCAGGGAGTCTTCTCTTCTCATGAGGTGGCCAAAGTATTGGAGCCTCAGCTTCAGGATCTGTCCTTCCAGTGAGCACTCAAGGCTGATTTCCTTAAGAATGGATAGGTTTGATCTTCTTGCAGTCCATGGGACTCTCAAGAGTCTCCTCCAGCACCATAATTCAAAAGCATCAATTCTTCGGCGATCAGCCTTCTTCATGGCCCAGCTCTCACTTTCATACATCACTACTGGGAAAACCATAGCTTTAACTATACGAACCTTTGTAGGCAAGGTGATGTCTCTGCTTTTTAAGATGCTGTCTAGGTTTGTCATTGCTTTTCTCCCAAGAAGCAGGCTTCTTTTAATTTCGGGACTGCTGTCACCATCTGCAGTGATCAAGGAGCCCAAGAAAGTAAAATCTCTCATTGCCTCCATTTCTTCCCCTTCTATTTGCCAGAAGGTGATGGGACCAGTGGCCATGATCTTGTTTTTTTTTGATGTTGAACTTCAGACCACATTTTACACTCTCCTCTTTCACCCTCATTAAAAGGTTCTTTAATTCCTCCTCACTTTCTGCCATCAAGGTTGTGTCATCTGCATATCTGAGGTTGTTGATATTTCTTCCGGCAATCTTAATCTTTAAGAACTTGGAGATACTACTGCTGCATAAAAACAAACTTTTGAATTGGTGTGCATAGCATGGGCCTTTTCTAAAGCATCTCTAAGCTTCTGGCCTTTGGTGATTTGGAGCTAATTTTCTACCCTTGAGGCACACCTCAAGGCTGTTGCAGCATCAGAATGACACCAGGTGTTGTGGTGTGAGCGCCCGACAAGTTGTGTTTTGTTTTTAACTATGAGACTAATTAATGGAGGACATGATGACTAAACACAAGAACACCATTAATGGTCACCAAATGCTATGTGCAAACAATAATCGGGGATAGGGAGACTTTGACCCTCTCAGATGTTACTGGGCTACAATTTCCACCGCCCCCCTGACCGCTGGCCCGGCTTGTTGGGGCTGAGGGGAGTTGGGATTCCAACATTATTTAGGAAGCCACAGGCTCCTTGCTCCTGTGATGAAGGATGGCTGTCCTCATCATGCTTTGCTTGTTACTTTTCCAAGAAATAGATAGATAGACAGACAGACAGATAGATAGATAGATAGATAGATAGATAGATAGATAGATAGATCTTCTGCTGGACATAGGGTAGACATCCCCATGTTCAGAGACTGTATAAGTTACAGTACTAAATCTTGTTTACTTCATACCTCGGTTTAAGTACGCTTCGGTTTGAGTATTTTCAGTTTAAGTACTCCACGGACCTGTCTGGAATGGATTAATCCACTTTCCATTACTTTCAATGGGAAAGTTCACTTCAGGTTAAGTACGCTTCAGGTTAAGTACAGACTTCCGGAACCAATTGTGTTTGTAAACTGAGCTACCACTGTCTTGTGTTGGGGCTCCTCAGAAGGATCTGGTTGGGCTCTGTAGGGAACAGGATGATGGTGTAAATGGTCTGGCTAACAAGCTTCCTCTGTTTAGAATGGTCAACATATAATATCTTATTGAGAAACAAAGTAGGCCTGTGGCAACTCAACTCCAGATAATCCAAGCGGTTGAGCCAATCTGCAGGACACAGAGGCAGCAAACAGATTCGACCAATTAGCCCCAGGCAACTGCTCCAGAAAAAGAGTGGTCTCCAACTTATCCTCCGGGAAGACTCACCGAAATCAATGGATACGTTAGTCAATTGGTGGTTTTACTGAGTCTTCTCTGAGTATGAGAATCCCATGCACACACAATGGCCTGATTCAGACAGCCCCAGTACAATGAATAAACTTATCTGAAAGATTTCCAGGGCAGATTGTGGAGAGTGCAAAGACTTATTCCTTGTGTAGTATCCTTCTTTATGGTAGTCCCGTATTATCCTTCTTTATGGTAATCACCGGTATCCAAAAAGAAACCCAGGGAAGAGGATATAGCCTTCCTTTTTTATTGGATCTGCTTTCAGGGCAAATCAGTGTTGGACCAAGACTTTTTGGTGCCCAGGCAAAGACTATATTTGCTTTCCCCTCCCTTTCTAAGTCCCAGTGAAAGACCCTGCTTCACCTTGCTACATGGAAAGGCTAGCCCTGTATGTGGTCACCAGAAGAGTGAAGAGCCTTGTGTGCCTTGGATATAAACAATGTGTATTTGACGCCCATTGTTTTTGCCCTTCAAATGCTGATAGCGAGTGTCTTTCCTTTCATCCCTTGGCAGAAGCTCTATAAGACATGTCGGGTAATGCAAGAGAGAATTATGGAACTGCTAGCGACTGTGCAGAATGAGGACGTGATCACAGAGCTGATACAAGTGAATGAAAATCTGAATAATGTCCTACTGGGACATGAAAGGTAAAGCTGTTCTATATATGCTGGGAACTCGTTGCTTATATATACAGTGGAACCTCGATTTATGAACACCTTGGTTTACGAATTTTTGGTTTACGAACTCCGCGGACCCATCTGGAATGGATTAATTCACTTTCCATTACTTTCAATGGGAAAGTTCGCTTCAGTTTATGAATGCTTCAGTTTATGAACAGACTTCCGGAACCAATTACACCCATGCTTCGGGTTAAGTACACTTCAGGTTGAGTACTCCGTGGACCAGTCTGGAACGGATTAATCCACTTTCCATTACTTTCAATGGGAAAGTTCGCTTCAGTTTATGAACGCTTCAGTTTATGAACAGACTTCCAGAACCAATTATGTTCATAAACCGAGGTACCACTGTACACAGGTTATGCCAGTTTCAGGAGTGGGGGAACTGGCCCTCCCAACTCCCATCAGCCCCAGCCAACAGTGGCTCAACAGTCATGGATGGTGGGAGTTGTAGTCCAACAATATTTGAAGGGATTGCAGGTTGCCTGCTCCTACAATAAAAAAAAGTTGTGATTGAGCTAACAAAGAGGTTTGTCAACTTGAAGTGTTTCTTGGGACTAAGCCTCATGCACACTTTCCCTTTCCCCTTCCCATTTGGAGAGAAGTGAATGCCTGAACCAGTGGATCCTATGCTTGGCTGGTGAGCATAGGACTTCCTGGCTGTGCAATATTTGCCTCCCAGTGACCGGCGAGTCTGGCATTCCATTGTTCAGTTCACTTTCCACCCCACAGCAAGGAGCAGGGGAGTAATCCTGTGACCTACTTCTGATCCCACCCTTGGAAGAGTTCCTTAAGGAGATAATCTCTGAATAGACTCAGTTACAAGTCTCTATTGTGATGCTTACATTATTTTCTGTGTCCGTTTGGGGTTCTTTTCAGACACAATTCTCTGGAGAGAAGTGAACATTGTTGCTTACCTGTTAATCTGAGTGGCACAATGCAATTCTTTCCCTTGGCACATGAATGCTGTCCAAATGTAATGTTTCCATTATAGAATAAATAAATAAGTAATCAAAAGATAAAAAGATAAATAGAAATTGGCCCCACTACTCAAGCGCCCTAGAATAATGGGAGCAATTTCTTTCTTACTGTTTTCTCTTTGGCTTATTTATCTACTTTGAAACAAGCAAGCACCCATTCTTGAGTGATGGGGCTAATTTCTCTTCCCCCTGGGAGGGTTTTCTTGTAAGAAGAAACATTGGCAAAAGCTGGAAGCAGGCAAGCTAAAACAAAAGTCATAACCCTCTTCCTTGCTAGCTGAGGTTATAAAAAGAAGGAAGAAGATAACATCCCCTCAAAGTCTGCTCAGAGACTGTGACCTTTGCCTCCTTGGTGATTCTCAAATATTACACAACCAACTTTCCATTGTACATCTTAAATGTATGGCTTGAAATGCAGGTATTGATCGTACCATTTCATACAGGTTCTCTCGAAACAGAGTACGCTTCTTGGAGAATCAAAGGATTCAGAACGAAGGTGCAGGGGTAAGTAATTAACAGCCCGTCCTCTAGCCTGGAAAGAGCCTTCTCTTGTTAGGACAAGAATTCTGGAACATCTGTTAGATGCTGTTAGATTCTTTGGTCTCTTGTCATTTTGCAATGTTTATAGTTCATGCCTTCTAAGTGTAGGCATGTTGACTCAGAAGCAAGTCAGAAGCGAAGTTTGGTGGTGCTTACTCCTAAGTAAGTGTGTGTAGGATTGCGGTCTTCATCACTTTGTTCAGTGTTCCAAGGAGGACAAAGCATAAATTGCTAATTCACCCATTACAGAGCAAGTAGCCAAATATTTCTGGGTGGTGGGTGGGGGAGGAATCATTCTCTCTCTCTCTCTCTCTCTCTCTCTCTCTCTCTCTCTCTCTCTCTCTCTATATATATATATATATATATATAACATAACAGAAATACACAACTGAAAAAGGACAGCCTAAATTACTAACAGGCATAACAGAAGATAATTCTCTTAATTAATTTTGGCTGTCCTTATCTTGAACTGTGAAGTGTTCTTCGGGATCAATGAAAAATTATACAGTATCTTGCTCATTCTATTACTTGATCTGAGAACTTTCAGATTTTACAGATATAGCTGGTGAATCACAGATGGTCACACTGGTGACTTGGAGTAGACCCTTACCACCAGGCAAGATCTGCTTCCATAAGAGAGCAAAAAGGACCTTGTTGGCAATGGCTTGTTGCACACTGAATGTTCAACCTACACCTAAGAGGCAACACTAGGTATAACCTCTGATCTCGTTCTTTCCTTTCAAGGTCAATGGCAACCAGCCGTCTGCTCCTTCGTGTGATTTGCTTGACCTGGGTTCAAACTTTTCCGCTTCTGTGCCAAAGCCTGGGGAAGTTGGCCCTGCACCTCCTCAGTTTTCAGAATTGAGTGAGTATGTATGTATGTTTTAATGGAATGCTATGAACCTTGTGGGAAAATATGGAAACAGACTTATCCTTGTACAGGTCCTATGGATTTGGACTGGAGAGCTTCAATATGGGAGATCCTGAGCCGTTTAAGGTTTTATAGGTCAAAATCACTACTTTCCTCCTATTATTGTTAGGGAAGTGCTGTAGCTCAGTGTTAGAAAGCCTCTACTTTAAAATCAAGAGCCCCAAGTTCAATTTCCAGCATCTCCATGCAGGGCCGGGAATATCTCCTGTGTGAAACCTTGGAGGTCTGCCTCCAGTGTAGATGGGGCTAGATGGACCAAGTGGTCTGACTCTACGTGTTTTCTGGATCATCTCAGATGCATTTCAGACACCATACTTAAAGAGATGCAGACTGTGACCTAGAAGCCAGAGGCACATACCTGGAGGGAAAGTACATGCAGTTCCACCTTTCGGTGTTTTGAATCACTAGCATTGTTCCTGTATGCATCAGTAGCCCAAATTCTCCACTTTGCATGGGGAACTCTGGGTTAATCGAAGCCAGAATCTTTGCACCAGAGCTGGCATATGAAGGGAGGAAGCGAGGGAGGAGTGCTCAGTCCCAACACGCACTACCAGTTTGGTGAACCATGGCTTATAAAGCCAGGAATGATCATCTGAAGAAGGCTGTTGTGAACTGAACTTCACATGAACTCCCAAATGGTGACTGGGTAATAGAAAGCACACATCCCCACCTCGAGTTTATTTGAAATAATGTGTTGCTGAATTCTGCTTATTGATCTATATCCTGGGCCAATGTCTTGATCGCCACAGTGATATCATGCCTTAAAACATTGCCTATATTTTATTTTTTTGTGTTTTAAAGATTTGCAGAAAAATCACAATCATGCCTGTTTTTCTTTCTTTTTTTAGATTGCCAGCCACAAAGTGTTGCTGTTCCAAGCCCCTATCCCACTCAGCCACCACTTTACCCTCAACTAAATTCACTCACAACTACAAATGCTGCACACACTCCGTAAGTAGCAGTTTTTGAAGCTATTTACACCTTTTAAATGGGGTTTAAAGGACGATAAGCAAAGTTGAAAACCAGGACATTGTCACACAAATCTCCTGTCTCTGGAAGCTGCCCCCCCCCAAAAAAGACAGGTAAACATTTGTCAGACCCAGTCCTTAATTTTGTAAGGTAATTTGTGGAAGGTCAGTACAGACTTTTGTGAACCGAGACAAATTGAGAAGGCAGGGATTTAACAATGCGGCCAGAAGTTTGGATGCTGAAGTTGGAAATTTCATTTATGGTTCCTTGATGGCTTCCCATTCATTCTTTCCTCTCTTAGGTTCACATCAGCACAAAGTACATGCCAAAGCTTTCCAGGTAGCTCCACATACATCAACGTAAGTAGCAAACTGTTTCTCAGTCCTTCTTCAGTAGCAAGTATCACAGAGAGATAGCTTTGCACATGTTTTCTATTTGTGTAAGTGATGTTGGACTCTGGGTCCCATCAGCCCCAGCCAGCATGGCCAATGACAATGGTCAAGGATGATGGGAGTTGTAGCCCAGCAACTTCTGGAGGGCCACAAGCTCCCCATTGCTGTTGGTCCAGCAGCACAGTGTTTGTGGTGTTAGTTATAGGAGTTATTCATCTTAACACTCTTACCAGTGCCAAACGTATCCTAAGTCCTTGTGCAGATGAAGCAATGTCATCCATGAACAAGAGGGAAGGATCTTGCGGGCTCAGGAGAACAAACAAACAAAGCTATTTAGGAAATATTTAAAGAAGGGGGAGGTTCCCCAAATGGCCCAGTGAGTACTGAGCAGTGGGTAGCCGTGAAATTAAATTGGCTGGAAAAGAATTCCACTGAAGAGGAAGGTGTGGCCAAAGCAGAACATGACACTTCAAAATGCTCACAGATCTGCTGGGAAGCATGAGAGGTTAGCTAAGAGAGAAGGGAAGGAGCCACAGAGCAGGACTGAGGAGAGTGGAAGTTGAGGATTTGTAGTTCTATCTCAAATTCTTTTCCTTCTCTGGAGGTTGTGAGCTTTCCTTCCTTGGTGCCCATCTGTCATGGATGCTTTAGCTGAGATTCCTGCATTGCAGGGAATAGATGACCCGTAGGGTTCTTTCCCACTCTCTTATTCTATTGCCCTTTGCTTCATTTTCTCCTCTTCTTCTATACTGCCCTGCACCTGCAGATCTCAGGGCAATTCACAACATAAAAATACAATATAAAAGTACAAAATGCAAGATAAAAGCAAAAACAACAATCAACAAGCCAATACCCCTCTACCCAGTCCCACAAACACATTTAAAATGGGTATAGGATGTTAGTTCTCATCCCAAGTTTTTTCCAGCTGACTCCTCTTCTCTTTCCTCCTTTGAGAGGAAGGAACAAAAAAGGGGTCACTGGAGGAAACATGTGAATATAAAAAGGATAAAGTGAACCACCTTGTTCCCTGGAAAGGTCATTTCCTGGTTCAGGCTGATCAACCCGTTTTCAGATGTTCCAGAAGTGGGTTATGAAGCAAGAATCCGACTATAGGGATTCAGTGTGAGCTGCCCATAGAGATTTATGTAGCTGGTATTCGGTACCCATGCTTCCATCCCCACCCCTCAAAAAACCAAAATGTAGGAGCAAAGAGAAGAGTAGAGAGTAGCTTACAACAAACCTGTAGTGTCATCCATTGTTTTCATACAGTGCATTGAAGGTTGGGCTAAGTGTGGTTTACAACAACCCTGCAGTGTAGCTAAAACAGGCGAAGGGAGGCTGGGTAAACAGGATATCCACATTCTAAAGTAATCCTCAACAATGGATTGTCTAGAGGCGAATTAACCAACAGGCTTGCTCCACGAGTACGAGGGGAAATGAGATTCCACACACACCCCTTTAAACAATACTCTCGTGGCTGTTGCATGGCAGACAGCACTTGAAACAAGGCAGTTTGGGAAGCAGCTTGTGTTACGACTTATGAGCCAGCAATTATTAAAAACTCCCCCCTCCCCCAAGAAATAACCCAGAGGTTAGGGCTTGCCGGTCAGAAGGTCGGCGGTTCAAATCCCCGCGATGGGGTGACCTCCCGTTGCTCGGTCCCTGCTCCTGCCAACCTAGCAGTTCGAAAGCACGTCAAAGTGCAAGTAGATAAATAGGTATCGCTCTGACCGGAAGGGAAATGGCGTTTCCGTGCGCTGCTCTGGTTTTGCCAGAAGTGGCTTAGACATGCTGGCCACTTGACCCAGAAGCTGTCTGTGGACAAACACCGGCTCCCTCGGCCAATAAAGCAAGATGAGCACCGCAATCTCAGAGTCGTCTGCGACTGGACTTAATGGTCAGGGGTCCCTTTACCTTTTTAAGTACAGTGGAACCTCAAGTTGCGGACGTAATTCGTCCCGGAGGCACATCCGCAACCCAAAGTGTTCGCATCCAGAAATGCTGCATCTGCGCATGCGTGCGGTGCAATTTAGCGCTTCTGCGCAAGCAGCGAAACCATTCTGGTACTTCCGGGTTGCCGTGGGATGCAACTTGAGAGGACGTAACCTGAAGCGGATGCAACATGAGGTATGTCTGTAGCTCTTTGGAGCACAGCTGAGCCACTACAGCGGTACCTTGGTTCTCAAACTTAATCCGTTCCGGAAGTCTGTTCCAAAACCAAAGCGTTCCAAAACCAAGGCGCGCTTTCCCATAGAAAGTAATGCAAAATGGATTAATTTGTTCCAGACTTTTTAAAAACAACCCTTAAAACAGTAATTTAACATGAATTTTACTATCTAACGAGACCATTGATCCATAATATGAAAGCAATAAACAATGTACTGCAGTCACACAATCAATCAATCAGTAGCTGAACTGCGTTCCACACAGTCACAAAAAACAACAAGAAAGAGTCGCAAAAACAAAAACGCAAAATGAAGAGCAAAAACAGACAGCCCTCAGCGTAACACTCAAAACAGAAGTGTGGCACTCAAATTGGAAGCGTAACACTCAAAACGGAGCACATTCAGCGTCCGAAAAATGTTCTCAAACTGGGACACTTCTGGGTTTGCACTGTTTGGGTTCCAAGTTGTTTGAGTACCAAGGCGTTTGAGAACCAAGGTACCCCTGTAAATGCTTTCTGAATTATAGAGAGAATTGTATTGCAAGCAACAACAGGGTTAAAGGATTTCTGTCTCTGCTGATACTAACTTTAATCCTCACATTAAGAAGTAAACAATACAAGAATAAACCAGCATGTGAGGCTAAACCAGTTTTTTCACAAAGCTATCTTCCTACATACCTGATTTAATTCATTTCGTTCCCTTAGGTGAACACCTATTTAAATCCAGTACTTCTGCATCCGGTTAGCCTTCAGAGTAATGGCTCAAGAGAGGTGCCCCCAGCAGGTGAGTCTAACCAACTGCAGTTAACTGTACCTAAGTTGTGATCGCTTTCTCATGTGTCAGCAGGATATCCAACTTGGACTATGACCTGTTTTGGATAAGCTTCAAGACATGCAAAGTTAGCCAAGGTGGGAAAGTGAGACTGTGCTTTCCCAAGGGAACCAACTGCATAATGCAAGCCTGAACATGTTGCTTTTAGATAAATTATTCATTAATTTTATCTCTGGAGAGGGCTGGCCTGGGCCTTCCCAGCCTAAATGACTTGAATTGAGCTGGAAAAGGGGGATTTTAAGTAAGCTCAGCTTAATGTGTTTTCCAGACTGCAGGGAAGAAATAAGTGAGTTCCCTTCAGACCATCCTGCAGAGTGTTGGGAGATGCGAAGGCCTGGGAAAATTAAGTTCAACTACAGTTCTGTGTTCTAGAAATACATTTTACTAGGGAAGGAGACCATAGCTCAGTGGAACAGCACCTGCATGCAGAAGGCATTCCATCTTCAGGAAGGGTTGGGAGCATATTCCCATAGCTGCCAAGTCTCCCGTTTTTCGCGGGAAACCCCCGTATTTTAAACCGTTTCCCACTGGCAGCCCGGATTGGAAAAAATCCCGTCAATCCCCCGGATTTCCTACCTGCCAGGGAGGCTCCATTTTGGGTCCTGGCGCTGCCCGATTTCCGGTGCCCAGACATGGGTAGCGCGGCACCGGAAGTCGCTTCTATGCATGTCTGGACATGTGTAGAAGCGACTTCCGGTGCCGCGCCACTGCTGATCCTGCTGCATTTTTCAGCGGGAGACTTGGCAGCTATGCATATTCCCTGTCTAAAATCCTGGGGAGTTTCCTACTAGTTAGTGCAGAGAATACCAAGCTAGATGGACAATTTGTAGTTAAATATATTTGAGTCCATTAAACCTTTTCATGCTTGGATTGTGCTCTTTCCTACTGCTACGATCCACTTGTATAATTTTGCCTTACCCTAGAATTACAGTAGAAGGTGGTATTAAGGATAATTGGGACTTTGGTTGGTTATAATTTTACATTAGCAAAGCAAAATGATGCTTACTATTTATTTATTTGTTTACGTCTCTGGGTTTCCTTCTTCCACAGATGTATCGAAAAGCAGTCCCCCGCCTCCTAATTATTACGAGCTAATGGAATTCGACCCCTTGGCTCCCAGTGACAAAACAGAGTAAGTAATTTTGAGAATGACTAATTTACTGCTCGTCGATTTAGCATACAATTCAGGGTGTTGGCCACTGAAGGTAAAAGAGTGATTGATTAAATTTGGCCAAAAAACCATTCTTGGAGGCACAGTTGTTGTTATTCAGGACTACCAGTATTTGAAAAATTAATATTGTTGTTAGTTAAAATACAGATTTAAGTAAATCCCTAGGGTTGGATCCAGAGTATCATTTCTGCTTGGTGAAAGGGACAGAAATCCAGCGGGTTTCTGCAGGACAACAAGAGGGCAATTTTTGCCAATTTCTTTGCAACCTCCAGCATTACCCCCCCTCCCCCACTGCGATGGGAAGTCCCCCCAATCTTCCAGAGCAGTTTTTTCAGGAAGCTGCAGGGGAAAGGAAGAATTGGGAGATACTGCCTCCCCCTCCTGCCTCTGCTGGGAGTGTCTTGTGATGGAAGTCCTACTAATAGGAACTCTGGATCCAAGCCATGGAAAAGTACTTACAAAGTCGAGGGCATGGGTTCAAAGTTTTAGCCTCCTGGTAAGCGAGGACCTCACAGCTCTGAAGTACGTGTGGCAAAACACTGCAAAAGCATTACATACAAAATCCAAAACAGTAGATTAACATGATGAGCAAAATCCATTGTGTGAGCGAGCCTCCAATTCAGATTTTGCACATGTGCAGGGGAGAGGGAGCTGCAGTCCCACTGCACAAATGGAAGTCTGCTTTGCTCTGCACACATATGGATATAGCCCAATTACCACCCTCACACATTGAAAATACTTTTGTTACTAAGGAACTTGTGGGCAGACTCATTTACCATTCATTTTTGCACACATTCATTGAAAGCAGAGTCTGTTGGGGGTCAAAGAAAATTGTTTGAAAGGCTGGATGTGGCCGCAGACCACGAGCTGGCCATTCTTGCTATGAGGAATTGGATACCATAGCTAATAAAGCAAAATGAGTTTTATGGATATTGAAGCAAAATGAGTTTTATGCTATGTGGGGCTCAGCCCCTAGCTTTCCTGTTTTGTTGACTAATCTTTGTTATTCATGTCACAAAAAGTGTTTTATCTTGTGCTTTTGATTTCAGACCTATATATGAAGAAATTGATGCACACCTATTCAGAGCAAGTGTTAGAAACAACACCCGTTGTTAAAAGCAGAGGTCCAAGAGAACCAGTTCTTTACCAGTACTAGAGACTATTTTGATCACTCAAAACCTGTCAGCTCAGTGACAAAGAATAGGAGGACAATTTTTGGAAGATGATTTGGATTTGTCACACCGTTTGTATGAAGACATTCAAAACCTATCCTCCCTTAAGTGCATTACATTAAGCTCGAATGATCGTTAAGAATGTAAGGTTCTACTTGTGTGTATACTTTAGACCAAGGTCTACAAATTACATAAAGCATATCCCCCAACCCCCAAATCATTTTTTCCTAGGGAGCAAAATACCCAAGACTGTAACTATAAAAGAAACCTTGCACTTAGAAAAATAAGGTACTTTTATTTTATGGTACATTCTGCTTAGTTATAAAAGCACAAAATATTTTCCATAGGTAGAACTACATAATGGAACTTGATTTAAGTTGATGTGCATCATTGTGCTAGCGGTCCAGGAACAAATCGAGGTTCTAGCTAGCCTTCAAGCTGTTACCTGGGATTTAGTGCTAATTTTTGTGGGGGGTGGACCTTACCCCTCTATCCCCTCAGTATAATCTTCGTGTAAAACTATTTGCTAACCAGGCATAGTTTTGAAATCAGATGTTTCATAGCAAGTTTCTTGGTCTTCTGATGACTAGTCACTATAGCACTTTTCTCTAGTTTATGTAATGCACTCATTGTCTCAGACTTGCACAAGCTATTCCAAAGCAGAGGGGAATGTAAATACAGTTGTACCTTGGTTTTCGAACAGCTTAGTTCTCGAACATTTTGACTCCCAAACGCTCCAAACCCGGAAGTGAGTGTTCCGGTTTGCAAACTACTTTTGGAAGCCAAGCATCCGAAGGGGCTTCCGCGGCTTCCGATTGGCTGTAGGAGCTTCCTGCATCCAATTGGAAGTTGTGCTTCGGTTTCTGAACGTTTTGGAAGTTCCAGACTTCCAGAACAGATTCTGTTCGACTTCCGAGGTACAACTGTAGTCTCATGAGGGTTTGCTGTAGAAGTCTTGCTCCATTTCTGTCCTAACATCCTTTAAACCTCCTCTCCAAGACCTCCATTAAAGAGAAATTAAATGCTGCACGTGTGATGGGAAGCCACAAAGGCTCTAGTTTTTTATGGGCTTCATTGGGAGCAGCTAAAGAAGGCACTAAAGCAGGTGGATGAGGGACAGCAAGGACATAAGCACACACCCCTTTAAGGTATCTTGGGGCAACTCTGCCCTTGATTGTTATTGTAGCTGTTTTCCACATTAAGCAGGTACTATTGGCAACTAAAGTTATCTTTAAGCAGGTAAGGACAGTCACTTGGGTCATAGGATCCATACAATGTAAAAGGGTGATGGGAGGAAGTGCCTTCTTTCCGATTTAAAGTAAAATAACCTATTTATAATGAATGTCATTACAATAGGCTGTTCAATTCAGTGCTTGCTAACTGCAAATGGTACATTTTATGTCTGATTGCTATGTAGTATTTAATTATGTTTTACAATTCCTATGCTGTTTTTATACAATCCAAATAAAATGTGGTCAGAAAATAGCTAATGGGTGGTTTCAGTAGCTGCACAACTCTCCAGTTTAACACACCTCTTTCCTACTTGGTTTTATAGCTTGCCTCCTGCATTTTATGTCAAATGTTTGCATGCCAGTGTTAAGTAAGGCATCACACTGTTGCTGCTTCATTTATCGGTTTATTTGCTCTGCAGCTATCCAGCTTTGAGCTGAAGTTTCTGTTGAGTCTTTACTGCATTTTTGGAATCATACATTGAACATCACCGTCACTTGTATTGTAGGTATTTTGAAACTAGGGGATGTTTCTGTTGTCTGCCATGACCAATACCTCTTCTGTCTTCTCCTCCCTGCCCCAAGGTACATCTATCTTTATTGGGAGTTCGATTCACACTGGCTAGGAATTTTACCTAACAAAATATACAAGGCACAGAAAATTCAGGTAAAACTGTTACCAACCCAAAGTGCCAGAATTCCCAGAAATATTCTGTCATTTGATCTTTATTTTTCAAAAGGTGCTTTCATGTACTTCAAAGCATAGCTGAAATACATGCAGGAAAAGTCCATCTGCACCCTCATATTTAAACTATATTCAGACTAAATGTCCAAAACAGCCATGACTTTTTTAAAAAAGGCAGAATAAATTTATTTTAAATATATATATACATACACATTCCGCTTTTCACCATCTGGGTACCAATGCAGCTCTAAGAATAGTACCAAAGTTTAATATGCTAACCTTCAATGTCACTTTAACAGAAGGGAATAGTAGGAGGAAAGAGTTATGGCTGGGAGGAAGAAAAAAAAAGTCTAAAAAGGGAACTTTTGGGGAACTTTTAAGAAGTGGTTTCCTTTGATTCTGGGCCGGTTACAGATTCTTTTGAGTTCAGTTTATGAGAATAAGAACACAGATGGCACAGAACAGCTGAGTTTCAGCATAACATTTCATATGGCATCTGCACTTTGGTTACAAACCTTCACACAATTTATGGAACGAGTGCTACCTCTGATATATTGCAAACAGCTAAAGGAGTTTTAGCGGTGTCTAAAATTAAATTAGATTTGAAAATACCACCCGCTACATGCATTTTATAATTATTATTCATAATCATGGTTCCTGTGTGCAAAATTAAACGCCTCAGCTTCAAATCTCTATATGATTCAATATCTAATACACAACTTTTACAGTTTTTAAGCAACTTCCTACTGAGTTAAGGAATGTGCTTTTGCAGTCTGTAGATGACGCATATTGATTAGCAATCTCCACTGCAGTGTCTGGCTGTTGTACTATTAGTTATAACCCGGCAGTGGCAGTTTCTGTCCTTCTTTTGCTTCAAAAAATGTGTAAGAAAGAGTGATCAAGTCAACTCTGGCCATCCTTGGGTCTTCTGCAAATTCAGGATCAATGAAGAAAAATACCGGCATGTCTACTTCTTCATGAGGATTAAGTCGTTGTTCTTCAAAACAAAAACACTGTAAATGTGGGGGAAAGAGGGTTTAGAATTGTTTCTGAAGTTTATTTTAAGGCAACAATATATCCACAATCTAGTTTAGGGAGGAGGGGAACTTCTGTGCCTAGTTCAATAAAATGTGGCAAAATGCTATTTGTGATATTTTCCACCAAAGGACATGAAAAATCCATATACTATTCACTTCGTCACTGTCTTATGAAAACTGCAATACCTGCTTAAATGCAAAGGGAAATATCCAGAGTTGGTCATACTCATAGTACAGCGACTGAAATTAATGGAATAAACTCCATGAATTTCAATGAGTCTATGCTGACTATAACTTAAATGGAGATCACCCCAAGGATTTAACATGAAGAGCTAGCACCACTGACAGTGAATTAAACCATATCATATGCACACTTTGGGTGTGTGTGTGTTATATTTTGAACTATTCAAAATCACACAGCTTTACTTTGTCTTAGAAGAGACAGCAGATATAAAAGAATTTTTTTTCTTTAATAGCTTTTTCAGAGCAGAGGGTGGAGCTAGATCCTGAGTCTGGAGGGTAAGTTATCCTTGCACCAAAGATAAGGAAAGTGGAGGACATATACCTACATCTTGGATATTGCTGCTAACATGGATTAAAACAGAATCGGACTTCAAAAGTAGAAGAGTTCAGTTAGCAGCAGCTGCAACAGTCCACTCTTAGAGCATCATACAACACTTACTTGTATCTTGTTGAAATACTGCCCAGCTTCAAAAGGCACCACATTGTAGGTAGAGATTCCAATTATTGGTTTATCAGTGGGATTCTTTGCTTTATAAAATGCCAGTGCGGTCTCTCCTGGAACCACCTGTAAGAAGAAGTTGCTCTAGTGATCTTTCTTGCTTTCCCCAATGTCACTGCCAGCCAAATTGCATTATGGTGGGCAAGTTTATAAATGGCTAGTAGTCATAGTATTCCCTCTGAACCCAAGTTGCTGTGAACTGCAAGTTGGGAGAATGCTGTTGCACTCAGGTTCTGCTTGTGGGCTTCCCATGGGCATCTGGGGGGAGGGGACTATGATAACAAAGTGCTGGACTAGATAGTCCCTTTGCTCAATCCAGTAGGGCTTTTATATTGTTAAATTCAAAACATGACCAGTGGTCCTAAAAGGTTGTCAAGCCTTGCGCTAATGGCTAACTCACCTGAAGTAGACAGTACCTATACATTCATCAGCATTCTGTGCTGGAATGCTAACAACTTTCCAGTCTAAAGTAGGTCCAAATCAAGAAACTACCTAAAACTCAAAGGAAAGGGAATTTATTTCTCAAGCAGATGTGGCATGGGGGACAGACTTACATAAAAGGAAGGTCTCCAGCAAAGAGGGTGTCTCTACAGCACGCAGCTGTGCTCTTCCAACCAGGAACACAGAGAAGTGTGCTATGGCTCACTCAACATCTCTGACCGAGTCAATATGGCATAGCAGTTAAGAGGGTCAAACTGAGATTGGGGAGACCCAGATTCAAACTCTCACTTGGCAAAGAAGCTCACTGGATGACTTTTGGGGCAGTGTTGTTTGGGGCGGGGAGGAGGACAGAACACACACAGTGCCTTTTGCTTGTTGGAGAAAGGTAAACAAAATGTAGCAACAGTAGCAGCAGCAGCAGCAGCAGCAAGATGCTACATTTTCCTGGGTGTGGAAACACAAAAGGATAACTGTATCTGTGCTCACAGCAAATAGGCAGTGTGGGGTTGTGAGCCTGTTTGCCAGGAGGTAATCTTTACCCACCACTGGCAAAGCAGATTATAAAACAAGCAGCCTCTCATTATGATTACTGCAATTTAGCATGGCTAGTTACAACCCTCGCCCCTCTGTCTATCAATAAACCACAAGACTGGTACTTGCATAAATGCCTGTTAGAAGAACACCCCCAGACATATATGAAACCCATCTCTATAAAATTTTAATAACTTACATATACTTCAGTCTGCTGAGGTCTGAAATTCCACTGAAGGCTTGCATGTACATCTGCATTGAAGGTAACCTTAATGATGCGATCTTTAACAGGTACCATTGTCTCAACCTCTCCTGAACCATGGCCTGCTACCGCTGACCCTCCAAGTCCAGTAGCCTTAAAGGAAAAAAAAGCTGCAATTAACAATAGCCTGATTAAAAACAAGAAATGATATCTGAGGCAAGAATTAAACAGAAACAATCTCTTCCAAGAAAGCTTTAACAAGACAACCAACGTAAAAGCTGCTACTTCTATGTACAAAAGCCAGACGGGCAACAAACATGGCAAGAGTCGATTGCACCCAATTAAACTACCGGTATCTGAAAAGACTTACTTCCTTAACCTTCAAGTGATTTCCAGGCATGTGCTACATGGAACAGTTATTGGTGGAAATCAACCATTTAATGTAGCCTGAATTATATCGTGAGTCGAGGGAGATTTTGAATATGGACAGACATCAACTAAGGGACTAGATCTACTGGACAGAATCCAGAAGGGACCTACAAGCAATTAAATCTTCCAAATGTTCTCCATTGTTTCCACTCTTTTCAGCTATTTGTCTAAATGCTTGCTTGTTCAACTAAGATCTGCTTTTATAGAGTGCTGTTTTCAAGTAATACCCTCAACAGTGCTGGATAGGTGTTATATCAAGATCCCATATGTACACTGTAAATATGAGCAGTGTTTGAAACTCCCATTGTTCTAGGCACATTTTGTGACAGGGCATCTCATTAGCGCGAGCAATTTATGAGCTTTGGGTGCAGTACTGTACCTAAGATTTCAGATTAAGCTGCAGAGTGGATCGAAAGGAGGAGCATTTTCTGCCTCCCCACTTCCAGCCACTCTCTGAAGACCAGAGAAGAGACCCTCTTAAGAATATTAGGGGGGGGGTAGACAGGGAAAGGACTAAACCATGTGAAAACAAACATAAGATTTTAGCTGCAGTTCATTCATTTTCCGCTTTGTATTCTTGTTATTAAAAAGGATGCCTAGACATCCTGTTGTTGCGCACATAACCTAGTTTAAGGTGGCCATTTAGCTCCTAGCTTTCATATATCAGTTTCTAACACTGTATGTGAGCAATGACTGGTAGAATGCATTCTTCATTATTTGTTATATCACCCATTAAACACAGATGCTAGAAGATGCTTTCTATATCCCATTTGTTCAGGAAAGCAGTGTCTCCTTTGGGGAGGGGGTGCCATTGTTACTATGGCTCTAAAGGCAAAGGACCCCCGGACGGTTAAGTCCAGTCAAAGGCGACTATGGGGTGTGGCACTCATCTCGCTTTCAGGCTGAGGGAGCCGGCGCTTGTCCCCAGACAGCTTTCTGGGTCATGTGGCCAGCATGATGGAAACCAGAGTGCATGGAAAGGCTGCTTACCTTTCCACCACAGCAGCAACTATTCATCTGCTTGCACTGGTTGCTTTCGAACTGCTAGGTTGACAGGAGATGGGAAGAGCAATGGGAGTTCATCGCAGTTGTGACTCATAAGGTGGCCCCTTTCACATAAAGATTAGGAAGGAGGAACTGGATAAAACAGTACATTGTAAGGGAGATTCACGGGTCTTAATTGAAATACTGTATACCGCATGTGGTTGTGGAGGCTCCCTACTTATACTGTAATCTCAACTGTACTGCATGGCTCAAGTAGAATTTCTGTTTTATATTGCGTCATATGGTTTTCTTGTAACCTTTGGCTAATACAATAAATTTCCTGAGCGGAACAAAAATCCTGTAATCTAATGAATACTTATGGGCAGTGAAAATGTATAAATTTTAAAAGTATAAATAAAAAACTTAAACTTAAAAAAAAAAAAGATTTGACAGGTGGCAGCTCCTGCTCATCCAACTTGGCAGACGGATCCAGCACACAGACGCCGCCTTCAAACAAAGGGACATCCAGGGACCCTATTCGTGCAAACGGTTGGATTTTGTAGATTTGAGAGTCAGGGCAAGTAGGTAGAAAGAAGCTGCAGGCTGCACTCGGCTTGGCAAAGGAAGCTCCCCTGACTCTGCAGCCTTCGTTTCCTCCTTTCCCTGCATTTGGGAAACGTTGTCTCGCAGGGGGGCCCCTCCCCATGCTTGGCTCCCCACAACAACAACAAACAACCCTGCGAGGCAGGCCTTCTCCGAGAAACGCTCCCCGAGGCGGCCTCTCACCTGGCAGTAGAGGCGGTAAAGGGGCACGGCCGCGTAGGACATGCCCGCCACGCCCACGACGCCGGCCGCCAGGTACGTCAGCACCGTCTTGTTGCGGTGCCTCCAGTCGTCCTGCTGCCGGCGACGGGCCCCCGCGAAGGGGTCTCCGCCGCTGCCCTTGGCGCGCCGCCCGCAGAAGGCCGCCGCCGGCGCCTCGCCGTTGCCATGGAGACGGAGCCAGGCCCGCCAGGGGCCCCATCCTCGCGCCGCGGGAGCCACGAGGCAAGGCCAGCCCCGCGCGCAGCCGCCCATGCCCTTTTCTCCTTTCTTTTCCCGCCCCGTCCTGTCACGTGGACGGGCTCGTCATTCCTCTCTCCTCCAACCCCTACCACCACTCCCGGCCTCTTCGCGCGCGACGTCGCCAAGTATCGCGACAGCTCGGGGCCCCAAGGTGGCGAACCCGCAGCCGGGCGGCGCGCGTGCGACTGTCGCTTGGCCACCGCCTCCTCCTCCTCCTCCGCTTGCGGGAATCGCAGCGACTACGGCGGCCGCGGGGGGTAAGTCCGCGTTCTCGTTTACCTGCTCCCTCGTGGCCCCGCCTCCTGGCAGGGCAGGGTCTAGCTCCGTTGATACGGCGTGAGGCTCTTAATCGCGGGGTTATGGGTTCGAGACCGGCGTCGGGCTAATGATTCCTGCATTGCAAGGGGTTGGACTAGATGACACTGGTGCTCGCTTCCCACTCTACAGTGCTCTACGGACGGAGTAATGAGAGATCCTCAGGCTGTGGTAACACGATACAAGCAAGCACATGCAAGTTATATACATACTATACATACATATATATGTAAACAAGCACCTCTCAGGATAACTCAGTTAGTAGAGAGCAAGGGCCTTACAGTTGCTGTAGAGATTCAGATAAGGTGTGCAAACGGCTTTGAATGGAGACTTTTTCAGCAGGGTACTGTTCTAAGAATTTTAAGTTCTCAAATAAAGAATAAATATTCATAAATGCACACATATCTAAATATATGAACCATGTGTCTGAAATAGTATGGGAGAGCAATCCTGAAGCCATTTTGACTCTCTCAATGACCTCAAATATTCATCTGCAGTTAGGGAGGCAAATGGGAAAAGGCTTCCCATTGTCTTTTCACTTACAAATCTTGTCTTAAGGGTGTCTTTGTGTATGAATAGGGTGAGCCTGTGACCTCCATTCAGGAACTAAAGTATTAAGCGTCACAAAAGAATGGCCAGGCTGTTCAGGTAATGCAATCAGTGACCATTATCAGGTATCCCGGCAGGCAGGATTTCTGCTGTAGACCGCCTCCTTCTGTGGTGTATGTATGATGTTTTGGGGGTTGGTCTTGGGCTACAGGGTGGGCAGTTTCAAAAGTCTATATAAGGGCTTGTGCACCATTGTTCAGGGTTCTCATCCCTCCTGCGTGTGATGAGTGGGGACCCTATTGCAACTAGCAATAAAGATCAGGCGTATTAGCCGCTTTGCTTCTCAATATACTCTGTTGGCCTCTGTTATTTTCTCCTTCCGATAGGGAACCCACTTAAGGACTCTTATGGGAATACCCCGTAAGGGAAAGGGAGCAGTTTTTCTTATAACAGTTCCAAATAAATCTAAGCTCTTTGTGCCACAACTCTATGAAACAATGATTCTGGAGGAGGCCGATAAAAGGTGTTTTATATGATAACTGAGCGGCAAATGCAGGTCTCCTACCAACTGAATATTCAGGGTGATACTCAGGCTTCCCACACCTGCAAAGGACTTCTCCTCCTGCAGGGAGGATTTCCTCTTTGCTGTCTCCCAGTTGAAACCACATCATCTTTAAAGGGACTGAGATGCACTGTAGGTCTCTAGACCTCAAGTGAGAATTTGCAAAAGGGTGCGGCAGTGGCAGACATTGAAAGGTAACCGGGTAGATGTAGCCACGCCACTTGGCCGGGGAAGCATTGCTTGCCCCAGCCAAACATAGAGAGCAAATCTATAAAAGGAAAACAAACCAATCACTTTCAGCAACTATTTTTTGGTAAACATTTGCAAAAGCGCTTGGAATGCATCCTTATTCTGTGGGTAACACAATATCTTCTAGTATGGATTGGATAATAATATTGAAAGTGTTGACATAAATTTATTTATTTTTGAAAAAACAAGCTGCATTGTGAATAGAAGTTCATACCCCCTATAAGAATCGCACATTGCAACTTTTCTGAAATCCACCATTGCCTTGCTATTTTTTTTTCTTCCATTATGAGGACTATTATGGGTCCTCAGGAAATCAATCAAACTGTATACATCACATTGCATTTCCGGACTGCCCAAACAGATTAGGTAATTGGCTTATGTGTTCAGTTTGCTCTTAACAAGCCAGGAGTGCTCCTGTCAGGCCCCTTCTGGGCTCTTGCAGCCCACCCTGAAATAGACGGCAGCTGAGATCTTCATAAAAAGTATTTAGCAATTACCTCGGTATATTTACTGGAACAGAGGAAATGGACCTGTTTATCTCTTGCTGCTTTTGCTTGCTCAACAGGCACTGAGCTTATCGGAGGCTATCAAAAGCAATCTGAAGAAGCCTATGGAGTTTTCATAAAGAGGATATTACCGTGTGTGTGTGTGGCTGCAGTAGATAGTGAATAATTGCCTTTCGTGTTATTGTGGTTGCCTGCACTGCTGCTAAAAACAACTTTATGTATTCGTATTCTCCCCACCACTTTTCATTACAGTTCCATGAATACACATTAGGCAGAGTAAAGGGAGATCAGGCACGAAGCACACTTGCCTTTTAACTGAATTGCAATCCCTATGGCTCATACGCAGTAACATTTTGTGAAAGAGCTCAGTGCCTGGTCTCTCTTCCTGGTCACACACCGCTAGTTGAGCAAGTGGGAAAAGCTTATCAACTTTCTTCCTGTCGGCGGGTCAGAACAGCTGATCGGTGATGGCCATTCCACATAATGGTTGCAGTTATATCCCAGCATGAACATTGTGGCAGAAGACAAAATGTCAGTTTGCATTATGATGTTCTCAGGATGTTCTATTATAACGTACCGTATTTTTCTGTGTATAAGACTAGGTTTTTGTCCTAAAAAATACAGTAATGTCAGAAATTAGGGGGCCTCTTATACATGGATAGTGCCAAGGGTGGACTGGCGATTGGTTGTTGCCACAAAAATACATGGGGGTGTCTTATACATGGGGGCGTCTTATAGACAGAAAAATACGGAAATGATGTACCTGTATTCATTCAGAGCTCAGCCATAAGGGAGCAAATCTGAAAGCTGTGAATTATATATTGCTGGCATTTTATGGTAAATCTGATATCAAAATATTTTGTGTTTTATGTGCTTAGTGTTTGTTTGTCCCTGCTAACTCGTACAATCAAATTGTCATTCATTATTGGCCTCTTGCTTTCTTAATGTTGATTGCCTACTGGAGAGTTGATTTTAGAAGTCAATGGCAAAAACTTAATTGGTGTAGCTAATGAAAGGTAGCATTTAGACATTTAACTAAAACACGGATCATAATGGCTGCAGATTGAACCACATGAGAAATTTCCCCTCGCAATAACCCTGTGATGTGCACCTCTATGTTGTTCCCATTTTACAGACTCAAACCCAGGTCTTCAGAGTTTAAACATTCACAGAGATACATTGGCTCCCTAATGCTAGCATGTTACTGAAGTGCTGTGCTAATTAATTAATTACATATTCCACTTTTTAAAGCAAAAACCTAACACCTTTGATCTGAAAATTAACAGGATTTTCGGTTGGGCATGCTTCCAGCAAGGATTCTTAGGATTGTGGTCTTACTGTGCTGTGATATTAAAGCTATGCCTTGCTAGGCATGCATTGCCTTTCAGCTCATAGAGACAATTTCCTGTTGCATAGTAGCAGAGTCCTTGCAGCAGCTTAATGGAGAAAATCTGTATATTTTAACCCCTACATTTTCTGTTTAACCCCACAGAGCTGTTGACATAATTGCAAACAGCATCAGCAACCAGTCACGTGTCTTTACTCATTGCCAGAGCTGAAGAAGCAGAAAGTAAGAAAACATTTTAAAAGATTTATTCAAGCCTATAAGGGAGCAAAATGGCCATAGACTCTTCACCCCTCCATTTTCCCTTACCTTGCCTTAGCGTTAGCCTTTCCATCACCATTTCTCTTTAGCAATCAGAAAATGGCTCACAGGGGTCCCCAAACTTACCCAGCTTCGGGCCAGTTCCTCCAGCGCCGATCACGCGGCAGGCCGGAGGGCAGGGGAACACGCTCCCATACGCACAGCGTGCACTCGCTTTTTCTGGCGCAGGGTGGTGCCGGAAATGGCTTCTGTGCATGCGCAGACGTCATTTCCGGTGCACTCCTGGGTCGGTGCAGCACCGGAAATATTTCTGGCGCTGCGCCGTCTCGGAGATGGGCAAATGCACTGTGACGCGCTGGTAAGAGCAGGCGGGGAGGGGTCATCGGGGACCGCACAATTGGCTCGCGCGGGCCGCATCCGGCCCCCGAGTTTTAGTTTGGGGACTCCTGGCTTATAGCAAAGGCCATTCAGTTTTATCCAAAAGAACTTTTCTGAAACAGCTTATTGCTGGGAAAGGTGGGTGCTTAAAGAAACCAAACTGAATTTGTTCCTGCTATAATTTTAAAATCTCTCCCCTCACCCTTTGAAATCAAAAGAGAAGTAGAAGTGTGACAAGCTCATCAGTTTATGTTTTACATTATCTTTTCCTGAAACGTGGATAAATAGCTGCTGTCTTTCTCATTTGTGAATTGTAGTGGTTTGATTTCCTTCCCTTCTTTTATCAGCATTACACTTCTGCTAATGCAGACAAGTATCCCAGATCCTCTGGTCTCTAGATTCACACAAGGCACTAGGAATTGGTGGCAGCCATCTGTGTCCAAAGGAAGCTCTGTTAATTTCCCTCAATTTTTGACCTAGCATTGTCCGTACATCATTTCACTCTGCAATTGCCAGCTGTATACATACGGCTTTCTCCGTCTCCCTGTCTCGTCTCTTCCTATTGTACAGATTTGAGGTGTTTTCTTAATCCACTTTCAGCCAAGGAATGCTGACCTAGTTTCCTCTATCCTTCTTGAATAATTAAAATCCACAAGCAGTTTGATCATTCCGGTAGACAGAATTAAACTCCTTCTTGTACACTTGCCGTCACTGTTGTCGAAATAGCAGTGGGGAATTTTTTTCTTCCTCTAGCAGTAGCAAGGCTGTTCTGTGATTTCCAGTGCCTTTTCATCAAGGCCAGCCTAACACATTACGGTTTCTTGGTTCCTGAAATTCATTCTGACTGTGCAGATAAAATATAATGGATAGAACTCTACAGGGTGTGTTGCTAGCGGGTGAAAACAGTCACAATCCAAGGATCCCCAGGCATGCACCTCAAGATGGTGGAGACATCAGGCGCCATGCCGGTGCCCAGGCATCTTCACTTGGTCACCAGTGGCCGATAGCCAGGAGCAAAATGTCCCTGGCGCCTGGCTAATTTCAAAGGCTGCGGAGGATGTCCCATCGCCAGAGCTGAAGAAAGGGTTCTACTGCCAATGTGAACAGCTTTTCTACATAGAATTGAAGTGGGGGTGGGTGGAATCTTGTACTTCAACTAAGGCAGCACATTGTCAAATACGGCTTTCGAGCCGTCTAGCCCCTAAATGGCAATTATGCATTTAATTTTGGTGACTGTAACCCTGGTTTAAGGAGCCATTTGCCACAGTAGCGTCTTAAGCTTGTCTCGCGCCCTGGTGCAGGGATCCCTAGGTCGCCCCCCCGGGGTTCCCCCACACGCACGCCTGCCGCTTCTCCCGCACTTTCCTCAGCGGCTGCCTTGGCCGGGGAAGAGCAGCACCGAAGCCTCCTGGGGAGCGCAGTGCGCCTTCCCACCCGGCCTCAACCACGGTGCCTCGTCCTCCGCCGCCGCCACATCCCGCAACAGGTCCGCCATGCTCGCTGCCTCCCCCTCGCCGGGAGGCCTCAATGATCCACCTCAGCTGAGCCATCACTGCGTGGAGAGCCACAGGGCCGAGAAGGGGAGAGTGCGGCCTCCGGAGAGGCTTCGCCACCAGCGCGCACACAGCGTGGGGAAAAGGAGAAGGAGGCGCAGCGCGGCGGCAGGACCAGCATAGGGCTTAGTGGTCGGTTGCGCCCCGCCAGCATCCCCAGAGGCTGGCGCCCTGGCGCAACGCGCCACTAGGCCCTATGGCAAAGACGCCTCTGATTTGGCACCTAGTTTATATATCTTGAGTTTCTAACACCGGTCGTCCTCTACATACTGCACCTGAAGGCATCTAGCTAGTTCAGGGAGGTGCTGGGCAGGCTGTATAGCAGACATAGCTCTTTCCTCCCATATCTTTCTGATGTTCTCCACTCTAGCTCCAGCCCCCTGAGCCACCTGCCTCAATCTGCCTGAAGGTAGGGCTGGCCCTGCCTTTAATCCACAGCTGCAAAGCCTTATAGGACCTAGGTGCAGCATATCTTGGAGGGCTCCACTCTCTTGCCCTCCCTGAGTTCTGCTGAGTTTCCTTTTATACCAGGGATCAGCAAACTTTTTAAGCAGGGGGCCGGTTCACTGCCCCTCAGACCTTGCAGCAGGCCGGACTGCACACACACATAGCGGAGGGGGGCTTCTCTCTCTCCCCCTCTCCCCCCAACCCCCCCTTTCCTACCTCCTCTGCCGCTCTGCCTGCGGTTGGGATCCTGTGGTGGTGGCGGCGCCTCTCCTTTCCGGGCCAGCTTTCCCGGGCACCAAGCGCGGGGCCAGCAGGTGCGCCAAGCTCCAGGCGAAGCCCCACGATGCGCCCGTCACGATGCCCACAGCGCCGTCATGGACGGAGAGGCCAGCGTGCGGGCGGCGAGGCTTTTGATTGGCTGGCACCAATCAAAGCCCAGCTCCCTTCCTCCACAGGGTGGGGAGAAGCCGGGATGGAGGAGGTGCCGCCGCCGCAGTGTGTGTGTGTGGGGAATGGCGCCACCCCCCAAAATTGCAAAAAATATGGCGTAGCCCCAATGATCGCGCCGATCCAAGCGGCGATTCCAGGACTGTCTGCAGGCTGGATCCGGAGGGCAATTGGGCCTGATCCGGCCCGCGGACCTTAGTTTGCCGACCCATGTTTTATACTCATGAAAGTCAGGTGCAATAACAAGACAGAGACTTAATAGTGGCTCCAATTTTAGGAAAATGGCTTCTCAGTCAAGACTGCCAGTTCCCAAAGAAGTAGGCATTTAGGAAAGATTGTGTAAGACAGGTGTGAGGGACTAGATTTGACTTGTGGGCCATGCTCATGATTTTCGGATTTGAGGGGTATCTGACACTGCACTGTAGCAGCCCTATCTGTAGACTACCGTATATTTGGCTTCTTGTTTGATTTCATACAAGGATGTGTGTCAGAGGGCCTGGTATGGCTACTCTAGAGTAACGACTCCAGCATGGTCTTTTAAGGTTTTTATTAAGTGCTGATTATTTACAGTGTTCAGAGCAGTAAAAATGCATCCTTAAGGTGAGGTGTCTGAACTCCCGAATGGCGATTGGCGCGTTTTCTTCCAGCACCACAGCTTTGGCAGACCCAACCTCTTCCCCCTACGTTTGCGTCGCAATTCGGGAGTTGGGGGAATTGGCCTCCCCCCTGTGCGTCCTACTTCCTGTCCCACCTGCGGCCTGGGCTCCACAACCTTGCCTGAGCCTCGGACACCACTTCCTGACTCTCCGCTGGAGGCAGAGCTCTCCTTACTCTCTCCCGCGCTTGGGGATGGGCTGGAACTTAAGATGGGAGGGACTTCCCTGTATCCCTCGTCCCTCACAATGTGCAAACATTTCTGAGATCATGGTCTTTCCAATGAGTGGCTCTTGTCCGGGTTTGTTTATTATCTTACTTTAAATGTCATGAGGATCCTGTGCCCTTCTAAAATGTGTTTTGGGGGTGGGGTGGATGGGGGTTATGGGTTGTTTTTATTTTGATTATATATTTTTTGGTTTTATATTTTGATTTTATTCTATGAACCACCCTGAGACCTCTGGGTATAGGGCACCACAGTGGAACATCGGTTTACAACTGCCTCTGTTTATGAACGCCTCCGTTTACGAACGCCGCGGACCCGGAAGTGTTTACATCCGGGTTCCGTGGCGTCGGATGCGCAGATCGCTTCTGCGCAGCTCACATGCCTCCATGGAACGGATTGCGTTCGTAAACCGAGGTTCCACTGTATATCATTACTACTACTACTACTACTAATAATAATGTGCTCAGTTGTACTTTGCAAGTGGTGCATCTTAACCATATTTGAAACTGAACTCCAGCTTGAACTGGGGCCGTTGATTCTTGTATCATTTGTTCTTGAATTTAAAGAATTGTAGAGTTGGAAGGGACCACAAGGGTCACCAATCGAGCCCCCCGCAATGCAGGAAACTTGCCCAGCATGGGGATTGAACCCATGGCCCTGTGATTAAGAGTTTCATGCTATACTGATTGAACATTTTTTCTTCCACCATTCTCCTTCTGGAGTGGGACTAGGTCAAGCACTGCTGCAGGAATTCGCTGCCATGTAAGAGGCTGAATGAAAGCAAAGTTTTCGTCCAACATTTGGTAAGGGTTGCACACAACCAAGTTGTCCCAGGCCTGCACAATGGAACTGACTTAGAGGGGCTGCGAGAAGTGGGAGAGGAAGTCCTGTTGCACAAGCCGTTGTTGTGCTATAACAACTTTGTTGGATGCAATCCTCGGTGCCATTTCCTTGAAAAGCCTTAGAACGAGACGTTCAGAAGTGACATTGATAACATCTCTTCATCTTCTTTGTTTCCATGATAGAATTTCTGAACCTGATGGAGAAGTGCAGTTCGCATAGCAACACTGGCTCTGTGAGGAATTCCCCGACGCAACTCCTAGCTGGTGAGCTGCTGGTTATATATCTTCTTTGTGCAGCATAGAATATGTTTGGTGGCCTGGCGGCCTCCATTAATATTTCAGGTTGCTAGGAATGCTTGCATGATTTGGAAGGTAGACCCTTAACCCAGATTTTATGTGTGGGTTGATGTTTGATGGACAGAAAGAACACCTCTGTTCAATCGATACTTCCTTAAAAATCAGTTGAGCAAGAGAGAAGGGTGGCAATGCCCCCTAGGGGCTCATTTCACACATTACAAAGCAGTGTCTTGGTCCTCATTGGGTTTGTAACAGCATAAAGTTCCTTGCTTGTAATTTGGGAACACTCTGAGCTGCACAAGCAGTTACTATACAAGGCAATTGCCACTAAATACAAGGTGTGACTAGAATGTTCGGTGGTCACAGAAATCTGACAGCGAGAAATATTCAGACATACCATCGGCATCGGAAACCTACGAAATGCTCACTGTTGTGTACAGAGATGAAACTGTAACTCGAAGGACAGTGTATGAGTGGTTTAAGTGTTTCCATGAAGGGCGGCAAACCATCGAAGATGACCCTCGGTCTGGCAGACTGTCAACGAGCAGAACGGCGGCAAATGTTGGCAGAGTTTGTGAGTTATTGATCAGCGTTTCTCCGTCAAATGATGGCGGAAGAATTGCATATTCTGCGTGAAATTGTTACTGACGTTACTGAGTTGTCCCATCCTCCACATTCTCCCGATCTGGCCCCACCGGATTTCTCCCTTTTCCCCAAACTGAAATCTGCACAGAAAGGCCACAGATTTTCCAACATTTCACACGTCCAAGCTGCTTTAACAAGGGAAAAGAAAGCAGTAAGAGAAGAGGATTTCACCAGAAGTTTCCTACAGTTCTATGAACGTTGTCAACAGTGCATTGCATCAGAGGGGGCCTGCTTTGAAGGCCTGTAAGTTATGTGTGTTCGAATTTTCCCCCCTGTCCGATTTCTGTGACCATTCACCGAACTTTCTGGTCACACCTTGTATTAGCCTTATGAACAGCAAATGGAAGTAAAGACCAGCAAGCCAACTGCTCAGCACTAGTCCAGCCCCAAGAAACCTGTATGGCTTCTCTTTCATCAGATTTGATCATCTGTGTTGCAAATTGTGGATTCGAGGTTTCCAGAATGTAACTGAGGATATACAGTGGTACCATGGTTCTCCAACTTAATCCGTTATGGAAGTCTGTTCCAAAACCAAGGCGAGCTTTCCCATAGAAAGCAATGCAAAACAGATTAATCCGTTCCATACTTTTAAAAGCAGCCCCTAAAACAGCAATTTAACATGATGTTTACTATCTAATGAGACCATTGATCCATAGAATGAAAGCAATAAACAATGTACTGCACTATAAAACAAATACAGTCGTACCTCTTTTTACGTCAGTCTCTGGTTGCGTTTTTTCAGGATACAAACGTGGCAAACCTGGAAGTGTATACTTCCAGGTTTCACCCCGCGCACGTGCGCAGATGCACTCTGCACATCTTGCACGTGCACAGAAGTGCTCTTTCGCGCTGTGCACAGAAGCATCACTCTAGTTGTGGACTTTTCGGGGTGCAAACGGCACCCCGGAATGGATCGAGTCTGTAACTAGAGGTACCACTGTAAGAGAGCATTGTAGACGATAAAAATTAAAATTATTTTTTTTCATACCTGCACTGATGATGGTCATTGTTTGGATGGGGGGCTTTTATCCATTTCCGCAGTCACACAATCAATCAGTCAGTAGCTGAACAGGGTTCCACACCGTCACAAAACAAATTAACCGAAAAAGCCACAAAAACGCAAAATAAATAGCAAAAACAAAAACGCCAAACGTAATCCGTTCCGGAAGTCCGTTCAACTTCCGAAATGTTCGAAAACCAAGGTGCAGCTTCTGATTGGTGCAGGCGCCCCGGAAAAATAGCCGACAACCACCAGGTTTTCAGTGTTTGAGAACCAAGGCGTTTGAGAACCAAGGTACCACCGTATGTCCTTTTGCCTTTCTCTCTCCTTCTAAGGTAAACCTGCTGAGAGCCTCTGTTGGGGATCGTCTTCGAGGTCACTAAGCCCACAGCTGCTGCATCCAAGCGACATCATTGCAAACCTCCACGGAAAGCCCCTGCCAGCGACTTCTCTTCAAGCCACCACAAAGTAACTTTTGAAATCATTTGGAGATTGTTTCTCCGCCCGCCTGCTCCAAGAATTTGTGGGAAATAGCTATTGAAAGCATGACAGTGTTAGCGTTGCAGAAACCATCTTACCCACCCCGAGCTGCCAAAAGCGAATGGATGCTATCAAAGCGGAATTTGTATGAATTCTGACACATTCATTTATTTCATGTTCTGTTTTTCTGCCAATCTGCTTGGGGAAGTGAGTTGGCTGTGGATTTCATCAGGGCCGTTTCGCCCAGTCTGGTCTAGCACGGATTGTTTTTCTGCAAAGCAGGTGCTGTGGACTCCAACTCCCATCAGCCCTTGCTAGCAGGCCCAGTGGTCAGAGGATGATGGAAACTGCAGTCTGCCAATATATGGAGGGCTCAAGGATATGCGTACAGCCTATAGGGACACAGGAAACGGGCCTGTGAAGCATTGGCTGGCTTCACAGTTTCCCCCACATTGTAATTTTTGCAAAGCACACCATAGCTGCCAAGTCCCCCGTTTTCCCTGGGAAATTCCCATTTTTCCAGCTGTTCCTAGCTGAAAAAACGGATTTTTTTTTGTTTTTTCCCGGTTTATTCTGGTGCGGCGGCCATTTTGGAACTGGGCAGAGCATGCTCCGAAGCGACTTTTGATGCTGCTCTGCCCAGTTCCAAAATGGCTGCAGTGCGACATCTGGCATGGCGGCCATTTTGGAACTGGGCAAAGCAGCATCAAAAGTCACTTCTGAGCATGCTCCACCCAGTTCCAAAATGGCGGCAGCGCTACTTCCGGTCTCCTATTTCCGCCCGGTCCCTTATTTCTCTGACAGCAACTTGGCAGATATGAAGCACTCACAGACACAAACCATAATAAAACAAAATAAAAATATGGACTTCAAACCAGTTTTGGGTGATATATCGACATATCGCCCAGCCCTAGTTCATAAAACTCATCTTTGCGCATGCAAAGGCTTCGTGACGGGATCAAAAATCATCTTCTGAGGTACAGGGTGGATTTGATTTAAATCAAATCAATTTAAATCACAATTTAAATCACTAGTCATAAGACTTAATTTAAATTTTTTTTTTTACAGAAAGACTCATTCTTGCTGGTATAATCTTAATATTTACAACCAGATGAAGGTTTCATTTTTGGAACAATAAATTTTAGAGTAGTTTTTACAGTTATATCAAAAAATACTGATTTGGTTATACTATTGTTTATACTATTGGAAATACATAGACAAATAATTATGAAATTATTGTGACGTTTAATAAGTTAACTGTTTATATTTGGACAACTTTTCTGCAGCACTTTACTGGAAGGAGAAAAATAATCATTTCCTTAATAACAATTTCAACAATTTATTTAACTAAAATAATAACATTATAGCATATGTATCCATGTTTGTTAACTGATGTGGTTAAACAGTTTTTAAAAAACAAACAAACTTAGACTGAGTTTTAGCACACATGAAAAACTTAAACAGATCCTTATTTCCTGATGAATAGCCTTTGGACTATAATGTAACTTAAATAGAAAACTATCTTTAGAAAGATTTTCCTCCAAAAGCATTTCATTTTAAAAATCCAATTTAAATAATAATTTAAAAATCCTATTAATTTTTAGAAAATATTTGATTTTTATCTACCTTGCTGGGGTATCTTCCTTTGACGGCTTTATTATCAAAGGCAGATTGTATAGGGATTCCTCCTGGGCTCACTGAAGCGGATTTGTCCTTTATGAGAGCAGAATTACATTAAGTAAATGCTCTGAAGGTTCCCGTCCACACAGCACTGCTTGATTCAACCTCTGGTTACACAAACAGCCACCTGTAGCTGCCTGCATCTTTTGAAATGAAGGCAGCTCCCCCCAATTAAAATGTAAGCATCTTGGAGCAACCTTGATTCCATAGCATCCTTAGGAGAAAACAAAAGGAGATGCCTGCTTCAGGCTGATCCTGGCGTTTCAGCCGCTGACCTTTGAAAGCTAACTTTGTTTTCTCTTCTTGTCTAGTGACAGCGTGTTTCAGATCATCACTGTTTCCAAGGGAACCGGCCTCGGCTTGAACGTTGTAGGAGGCATTAACAGGAATGAAGGGCCCTTGGTGCATATTCTGGAAGTTATTCCTGGAGGTGATTGTCATAAGGTAGATGAGGGGAGAGATTTGCTCCTTTCCCCCTTTTTCGAGCTGGGGGTATTACTTAGTATCTGCTCAGGTGTTGTAAGTGCTTTTCAAAATCGGATCTTATTTATTGTATCGTGGCACTTTTCAAAATCAACTCCAGGCTTCCGTGCTGTCCCTTCCTTATGTTTATTTGTCATTAAACCAGACTTGAGAAAGGCAATCCTTTAATTACAGTGGTTCTCAAACGCCTTGGTACTCAAACAACTTGGAACCCGAACACTGCAAAAGTAAGTGTTCCAGTTTGCAAACTCCACCCCCCCCAAACAATAATATTTTTTAATTTTCAAACAATTCAAAATACAAAATTTGGCAAAAATAAAACATAAAAAGCGGGGGGGGGGAGAAAAATATATCAATTCTTACATGGAATTAACATTGTGGACTTCCTCGATTCCCCCCACACTGGGTCCAATTTTAAATGTAAATTAAGCAATTTTCCTTTATCATCTTAAATCAGTTTATCACATTTTTTCCATTATTTCACAACCAATTCTAATCTAAAACAGAACATCAACTATCCTCAACCTATAAATTCATTAATTAATCCAAATCTAAATTTATTTTCCCATCCATCTCTGTTTCTTCCCTTAGCCTCAAAATTTCTACCCCAATTTTTTTAAAAAATACATTCAAATATTATTTCTTCTATCATAATAGCCTTTAACCACTTATATCTACTTCTGCCCCCCTTCCCCTGCATCAGCCAGCTCCATAAATCATTCCAGTCGGACCACCTTAATCAGTCAGAAAACAAACTTTTTACGGAAGCTGAACGTGCTCTGATTTGAGTGCCACACTTCCATTTTGAGTGTTACACCGAGGTCTGCATTTTTGTTTTTGCAGCTTTTTTGTTTTGTTTTTGTGAACACTGTGGAACCCAGTTCAGCTACTGATTGATTGATTGATTGTGTGACTGCAGTACATTGTTTATTGCTTTCATTTTATGGATCAGTGGTTTCATTAGATAGTAAAATTCATTTTAAATTGCTGTTTTAGGGGTTGGGTTAATCCATTTTGCATGACTTTCTATGGGAAAGCGTGCCTTGGTTTTTGGAAAGCTTTGGTATTAGAACTGACTTCTGGAACGGATTAAGTTTGAGAACCAAGGTACCACTTTAGAGGACTGCCCTTTGTAAAGTAGGAGACATGGCCATCTTAATGCCAAGGAAGGCAGTTCTGCAGCATAAACATCCTTGATAGATCTACCTGTCGATATATGTATATGTATATGTATATGTATATGTATATGTATATGTACTTACCTTAGGGATGAAGATTAACTCATTACTTGGGCAGTCTGTTCCTCTGAAGAACCTCTTTCACTTAGAATATTTCCTGATGTCTACATTAGATATCCTTGTCTGTCCTATAGGCAGTGGATAGAGTAAGCAAAGGGACACAGGTGATGCTGTGGTCTAAGCCACAGAGCCTAGGGCTTGCTGATCAGAAGGTCGGCGGTTCGAATCCCTGCGACGGGGTGAGCTCCTGTTGCTCGGTTCTAGCTCCTGCCAACCTAGCAGTTCGAAAGCACGTCAAAGTGCAAGTAGATAAATAAGTACCGCTTCAGCGGGAAGGTAAACGGCGTTTCCGTGTGCTGCTCTGGTTTGCCAGAAGTGGCTTAGTTATGCTGGCCACATGACCTGGAAGCTGTACACCGGCTCCCTCGGCCAATAACGCAAGATGTGCGCCGCAACCCCAGAGTCGGTCACGACTGGACCTAATGGTCAGGGGTCCCTTTACCTCTAGAGTAAGCAATTATTCCCACCCCTCATTTGTATGATCTCATAAATACTTGTTAAATAGCAACATAGTCCCTTTTTTAAAAACCATCCTTTCCCTGGCTGAAATGCACCACTCCTCTTAGCTCGTAAAAAAACTGCCCTTCATCATTTTCACAGCTCCTCTCTAAACCTTTTCCAAGTTTTTTTTTTCATCCTTCCTGAAATGTTTTTGCCACAACAGAACAGGATGCTCCAATTAAGTCTTACCAACACCAGATTAATTTCCTAAATCTTTGAAACTGCACTCCAGTTTCCAATTGCCTAAAGTGGTGTTAGCTTTGTGCCACGTTCTTGCCTTATTTGTTACCCCCTGCTAAGAAAAGCACGTTCAGTCCTGTTTAGTTACCGTGTGTTGGGTTTTCACTTAGTTGCTACCGTTGAAACTAATGGGAGATAGCAGAGAAGGATGCAACAAAAGAGAAGAACAAGAAAAAGCTATAGCTTTTCATAATTCTAATAGAGGCATTGATAGAGAGAATTTACAGATGCATTGACTCAAGCCCTGGCTGGATCTAGAGCAGGGGTCCCCAGACTACGGCCCAGGGACCGGATGCGGCCCAATTGGCCTGCCAATCCGGCCCGCGACGATCCCCGCCGCCCGCTCTTGTGGCGCGCAGCGCGGCAGCACTCTTCCGGGTCGGGGAAAAAGCGCCGAAAATCCTTTGTGCGCATGCGTATGGGCCTCTCCCGACCCGGAAGAGGTCATTTATGGTGCACTTCCGGGTCGGGGGAGGCCCGTACGCATGCACACAATGGATTTTCGGCGCTTTTCCCCCGACCCGGAAGAGTGCCGCCGCGCACTCCCCTGCCCGCCAGCCCGCCGCGCGATCGGCGCGGTGGGAACCGGCCCAAACTCCGGTAAGTCTGGGGACCCCTGATCTAGAGAGCTCAAAGTAGCGTTTCAGTTTAAAGCCTTGTCAATTGAAACAGGTAAAACAGGTAGAGGGAAACGGGGCTCCACATTGCCACCTGGTGGCACGATGTTGTATCGTACATACAACACATATAAATCGCTTTTTCTTTACCAGTCTAGCTGAGTCCCCTGTGTGCGTAAATAGAGCACATGCCCTGCTGGGCGTATTGTTTTCATCCCTGTCCCCTGAAATATCACCTCTCTCTTTATCTTCATGCTGTTTTACAAGCAGTGAAGTGTGAACCCCAGCACGGCTAGATTCATATACGCCTCGAGTAAAACAAAAATGTCGGATAGAGGTTCAAAGTTGACTTGCTTTTAATTTTTGCCCAGTCTGGAAACTGGGCCGTAAAATATAACAAGAAGAGCACAGCACTGGAATTAATGAAGGCTCTCAGTGGCCTCCTGTTACAAGTCTCCCTCCCTCCTCTGCTTTCTCTTTATTGAACTTAGCAGCATGGAAAGCTTGTGTTGGGACCTCCGTTAAGCTTCTTTTTTGGTGAGATTGTATAGCAGAAACAACTCTCTGGCATTCGCATACAACCTTTTGTCCTTCATTAGATGGTGGCCAGTGCCTTTAATTACCAGAAATGCTTTGTTTGATGTGCATGAGCCTAGGGCTTGCTGATCAGAAGGTCGGCGGTTCGAATCCCCGCGACGGGGTCAGCTCCCATTGCTCAGTCCCTGCTCCTGTCAACCTAGCAGTTTGAAAGCACGTCAAAGTGCAAGTAGATAAATAGATGCCGCTCCAGCGGGAAGGTAAACGGCGTTTCCGTGTGCTGCTCTGGTTCGCCAGAAGCGGCTTAGTCATGCTGGCCACATGACCCGGAAGCTGTACGCCAGCTCCCTCGGCCAATAAAGTGAGATGATCGCCGCAACCCCAGAGTCGTCCACGACTGGACTTAACAGTCAGGGATCCCTTTACCCCTTTACCTTTAAAGTGCATTTAATTATAGCACAGACGGAGAATACGCATGGCTGTCAAATTTTTAACTCCTCCTTTTGCAAGCGTGCTAATTTAAAGAAACCTATTTATGCTCGTTTACACTTTTCTCACCTGGGACCCAGGTGGTGCTGTGGTTAAACCACTGAGCCTAGGGCTTGCTGATCAGAAGGTCGCCGGTTCGAATCCCTGTGACGGGGTGAGCTCCTGTAGCTTGGTCCCAGCTCCTGCCAACCTAGCAGTTTGAAAGCACGTCAAAATGCAAGTAGATAAATAGGAACCGCTACAGCGGGAAGGTAAACGGTGTTTCCATGTGCTGCTCTGGTTTGCCAGAAGCGGCTTTGTCATGCTGGCCACATGACCTGGAAGCTATACGCCGGCTCCCTCGGCCAATAATGCGAGATGAGCGTGCAACCCCAGAGTCGGTCACGACTGGACCTAATGGTCAGGGGTCCCTTTACCTTTACCTTACACTTTTCTCACATTTAAGACCCAAGTCCCACCCCCTCCAAATCAATCCTACAATTTATAGGCAGTTAGGAGCTTTAGCTGTGAACTAGCTTAAGTTTTGGTTACAGGTAGGTAGCCGTGTTGGTCTGAAGAAGTGTGCATGCACACGAAAGCTCATACCAAAATAAAAACTTAGTTGGTCTTTAAGGTGCTACTGAAAGAATTTTTTTATTTAGCTTAAGTTTGTGTGTGCTGTTTGGCACCCGGGCCACCAGAGGCCACTGTTGCCACTTGTGTTGCTTGCCACCGCCAGCTAAGAAGTATTTTAGCCTAGTCAAATAATAATAATAATCACCGAGGAAGCAACGAGATGCTGTTGCTCAGTGGTATAGTATCAGAAGTTATAAACTGGCATCTAAGAAAGCAAACCAGGATTAGCTTCTTGTGAAATAGGTTGTTGCGTGCATTTTCATAGATAGGCTGCTGGTGTGTATATTAAAAAGCAATTAATGGTTTAATCGTGTGCATGACAAAATAAGTGTGTGGCATCCCTTTCTTTCTCTTGCCATAGGTGAAGTGTCAAGTAATCACTCTTTTCCTCATCCATTGCCATATCTGGGCGGGGGTGGGGGGTGAGTCTTAGTCCACAAGCTCACACTGTGGCCTCTGCTTGATTTATTGCGCTCTCTCTCTCTCTCTCTTTTTCTAGCCATCCTTTCCCCCAGTGGCAACAGCGGCCTTCATTTGATTAGTGTGGGTTTATTAACTCGTGCTCTCACAACTGGGCATCCCTTTGCGACAGCCTCCAGGCATTGCGAAGCAGAGATTCCCGCTATTGATTTAGAGCACGCATAGGCAATGTCGGCCCTCCAGATGTTTTGAGACTACAACTCCCATCATCCCCGACCACTGGTCCTGTTAGCTAGGGGTGGTGGGAGTTGTAGTCCCCAAACACCTGGAGGGCCAAGTTTGCCTATGCCTGATCTAGAGGCTATCTCAGTGGTTAGGGAGGAAGAAGGGGCATTTGCCTCCTTATTGACGCATTCTGCCCTGAAAGTTTCGGTTCAAAACCTGTATCTGCCTCAGTCCTGTGTCAGTAAAATGGGAATAATCAGCCTCTCCAGTTTTGTCAGCCTGGTGCACTCATAGAATCGTAGAGTTGGAAGGAACCCTTTGGGTCATCATCTAGTCCAACCCCTTGCACTGCATAAGGATTTGTGACTGAACATCTTTATAGAGTACTTTTGTGCCTTCAGAAGTGACCTATATGTTTAGAATTCCTGTTGTTTTCATGTTGACAGCAATTCCATATCCCCCCAACATTTCTCTGATAAAAATATGGATGTCTTATTCCATATTAATGCTAATAATAGTTTTATTATTTATATCCCCACCTATCTGAATGTGTTGCCCCAGCTTATCTGGACAGCTTCCGACATATATAAAAATATAACCCAACATTAAACATTTTTTTTTAAAAAAAACCTTCCCTCTATGGGGCTGCCTTCAGATGTCTTCTAAAGGTTGCATAGTTACTTATCTCCTTGGCTCAGGGGGGTCACATAACTCCATACTCCCCAACATTTCTCTATTGAAAATAGGGGTGTCCTACCGTACCCTTCAATGTTTCTCTGATGAAAATAGGAACATCCTATGGAGAAGCAGGACATTGCGGGTTCAAAGCAGAAACCTTCTGTAAGTCTGGAACTCTTCCTGGAAAAATAGAGACACTTGGAGGGTCTGCAATTTTCACAGACTGAATTGCTGCTTGCATTGGATTTTTTAAAAGAGCCTCTTTTTAAATTTTAAGTGTAGAACTTGGCAAAAACAGAAATGTGATGTGCTGAAGGCTAAACGTTGGTTTGAGCTGAGTGCAAAAGTGCTTTTTTTCTGGCCTCGTTCTCCACCTCCCCAGCCACCCACCCACATTTTCCTGAACTGTGCGCTAAATTATTGATGCCAAAGTCTTTGCATCTGCTCGGTCCAAATGTTCGCCAAGGTTGTATGTATAGCTGTTTGAAACTGGATCCCTTACCCCCAACCCCTCTGGTGCGAATTAATCCAGCTCAGAGCTGGATTAACTGGGACAGAAACTTCTCACAAACTGTCTGTGGCTTAATTCTAAAACAAAACGACCATCTGTGTCCAATTTTGTGCCCAGTGAAATTCCACTGATATCTCTCACTGATCTGTTACTCTGCTCTGCAGCAGCAAAGTAGTTCAGCTCCTAATGCCAGCCTCTCCTTTCCAGAACATCTAGTACTGCCTGATTATCCACTTCCCTGTCCCTTATCCTTTATTTTTATTTTTCATCCCCTGGCATCCACGTGGCTGTCCAGTCCATCAACTGCTGATTTCGACAGCCCTAGCTGTGAGGACTTGCTTCGCTTCATCACAGTGGCTATTGCTCCCCATCAGGATAAAATAGAGGGAATAAAATACAAGCTTCACCTACAGGGACCCCTTCTGTTCCACAACATGCGTTTTAACACATTTCTGAGTATATTTTGCTCTCTCTCCTAAATCAAAGGCAGAGTTATCGGACTGAAGTGTGGGTGGCGCTGTGGTCTAAACCACTGAGCCTCTTAGGCTTGCCAATCGGAAGGTCAGTGGTTCGAATCCCCGCCACAGGGTGAGCCCCCGTTGCTCTGTCCCAGCTTCTGCCAACCTAGCAGTTCGAAAGCACACCAGTGCAAATAGATAAATAGGTACCGCTGCGGTGGGAAGGTAAACGGCATTTCCATGCGCACTGGCTTTCATCACGTTGTCCCGTTGTGGTTTAGTCATGCTGGCCACATGACCTGGAAAGCTGTCTGTGGACAAACGCCGCCTCCCTCGGCCTGAAAGCGAGATGAGCGAGGCAACCCCTTTGACTGGACTTAACTGTCCAGGGGGGTCCTTTACCTTTACCTTACCTCTACAGACAAACACACACATATAGTGCAGTGCTACTGGGACCCTAATAGTTCAGAATGCATGTAAGGGTACCAACATTTTTAATAGGCGGCCATTTCTAAAACCTCTTCCAGGGTGTCCTGTCTGTAGGAGTGACGTTGTGGAGAATTTGGCGAAATTTTTGAGTGACGCCATGAAATAGCATCACCATAGATCTTTAGAACCACCTTTGTTTCTCACAATGTCTGGATAGTTTTACCTAAAAGTGCCTCCTGCTATGTTTTGTTACTTGTGTTGTGTTCTGACCCTTGTATACAACACACTCTCTCTATATATGCCAATAAAGGGGATTGAATGGATAAAAACTTGTGCATCAGGGCCAAGGCTCTGCTCGAATTCCTTCTTCTAATATGCAAGCTGAGAGTTGAGGTATTTTCTTCTTCCTTTGTATTCCATAGAAGGTTTGCACTGCTTGCTGCTGGCGGTGGTTAGACTCGTTAGTCACCTGTCACACACTTGACCTGCCACATACTGGGGAAAAACAGAAACACAAATACAGCATAATATTAATTTATCCTGGAGAAGAGGAGACTGAGAGGTGGTATGATAGCCTTCTTTAAATATCCGGAGAACTGTCACATGGAAGATCGAGCAAGCTTGTTTTCTGCTGTGGGACCCAAACCCGTGAATTCAATTAAAAGAAAGAGAGTCCAGGATAAAGATGGGTAGGCAAACTAAGGCCCGGGGGCTGGATCCGGCCCAATCACCTTCTAAATCTGGCCCGCGGACGGTCCGGGAATCAGCGGATTTTTACATGAGTAGAATGTGTCCTTTTATTTAAAATGCATCTCTGGTTTATTTGTGGGGCCTGCCTGGTGTTTTTACGTGAGTAGAACGTGTGCTTTTATTTAAAATGCATCTCTGGGTTATTTGTGGGGCATAGGAATTTGTTCATATTTTTTTCCCCAAAAACATATTCCGGCCCCCCACAAGGTCTGAGGGACAGTGGACTGCTGAAAAAGTTTGCTGACCCCTGAACTAAACATTAGGAAGAACATTCTGATGGTAAGTTCTGTTCAGCCGTGGAACGGGCTACCTCAGAAGGTGGCGGACTCTCCTTCCTTGGAGGTTTTTGAGCAGAGTTTGAATGGCCATCTGTCGTGGATTCTATAGCTGCAATTCCTGCATTGCGGGGGGTTGACTAAATGACCATTGGGGTCCGTTTCAGCTCTACATTTCTACACAGTCGTACAAAAAAACCACATACAGCTCCTAAACTGAGCCGAGCAAGGGGCAGAGAGCAGCTTGCTTCAATCGGGCAGTTTTTTGTACCAGGCCGAGTCTGGCACTCTTATCAGATCAAATGGGGCCCTCCCCTTCTCTAAAGGCAATTTGACAGGCTGAACAACCTTGGGAGTTTATAAATTTGGAGAGTTTGCCTTGACATCTTAAGGCAACTTGATTGCAAAAACGAGTGCCAACGATTGTCCTTGTTCTTTCTAGGATGGCCGGCTGAGAGCTGGGGACCAGCTTGTTTCCATTAACAAGGAGTCATTGATTGGAATCACCTACGAAGAAGCAAGAAGCCTAATCAACAGAACAAAGCTGAGGTAACAACTGCCCTGCAAAACAAGTCCTCCGAACACTGCATTTCACACCTGTCTGTCTTCCCTAGTATAGATTTGGTCGATTTATTTCTCTAGCCCTCATGATTAGAAAAAGGATTTTGGACATGTGTTGTTGGAAATGCTAAAATATAGAGCCGTTCAAAAGAACTCCCTGTCTTGCTGGCAAAAATCCTGATACTTTCAGGTGCTGTGATTCTCCAGCGGTTTGACCCCAGCCCCGTAAGGGCACTACATTGTCTCCCGAGACAGATGCCATGTAAGCCCAAACATTCTGGGGGGGTGGTAACAGCACGTTAAAAACATAAGACCCTCTCAAATTTGGCCCTCCTAACCATCAAGAACAAGTGCAATAATTTTTTAAAAAGTTGGTGCAAGAGATTTCTGTACCACTGAATTTTATTGACCCACCAAATATCACTTGCTGCCTGACCCATTTTGATAATTAGAGGGAGGTCTTTATTATTTCAGGAAGAACACAACGTACAATACCTGTGTCCAACCTGTTACTTCATTTTTAGATCTAACTCCTCGTGGGAAATCGCTTTCATTCGACATGGACCTCTTTCCAGTCAAGCGGAAACTGTGCCGCCCCCCTCCAGCCTGTTAACTTCGGAAAGATACGGACTGCAGCTTCCTCCATCTTTGTCTCCGAATGAGAGCATAGACTCAAAGATGTCAATTCTGAATATGGTAAGTATTCTCTGAAAACCAATTTAAGGGTCGTCTGTTGACAGAGGGGCAGCGATCAGCAAGCAAACTGCTAAACTAGATAGATTATCCAAGTCCTGCTTGCTTGTCGCAAATTCACAGGCAGCCAGTTGTTTTAGCAGAAATCAATTCCTTGACCTCCTCACTTACACATCGGTCTGTATGTAGGAGCAGCCTGTTCTTTCAGAAGGCACAAGTGACTGGCAGGGCAGTCCTATATATGTCTAGCTTGGAAGTGAGCCCCGCTGGCAGGGCCGGATTTAGGTTTGATGAGGCCCTAAGCTACTGAAGGTAATGGGGCCCTTTATATGTCCAGCTGTCCTTTGCCAACAACAAATTGCCACTGTTTTTTGTGTGTTGAATATATACTATATGGTCATTTATAGACCTAATAGCTATCCAAAGCCATTTGCAAATGCAGAATGTTGGCACCCTATATATAGGAATGAGCAAACCAGTGGTTATTTTAGGGTGCAGTCTAGCAGGCGGGGCCCATGACTTGCATCATAGGAGCCTACACAACACAAAACACTGTTGCTGTAGGAAGGTTTTGTTTTATTTGTTTTTTATCTTATATTTTGGAAATGTACATCCAGGTTTTTTTCTCTTTAGTTTTTTTGGGGGGCCCTGAGCTGTAGCTTGTTTAGCTTATATGTAAATTTGGTGACTTGCACCCAGGCATGCAGGCATAGCAGGAATGGGCAGTTGGCAGTCCTATGTCAGGATGTAGCTCTCTGTGTTATTTTACGTAACTGACAAGAAAGGAAGAGAGTTGTGTTAGGAAAAGGAGGAAAGAGAGGGAAAGGGTGGCCCCACCTCCTTTGAGCTCCAATCTCTCCCAGTTTTGACTTCAACTAACCACCAGTGTGCATTTCACAAGTGATTGACCCTTGACAGGAAAAAAAAAGGTTGCCCAACCCGGTTATATAGGACAGCTAGGGTTGCCAGACTCAATAGAGGACAGGACTTCTGTGCCTTTAATTGCCCTGCTCTCTTTTGAGTCTGGAAACCTGAAAGAGAAACAAGCAGACCCTTTGCTTGGAAATTAAACAAAGTGTCTGCTGGTTTCTCTTTAAGGTTTCCAGACTCAAAAGAGAGCAGGGCATTTAAAGGCACAGAAGTCCTGTCCTCCATTGACTCTGGCAACCCTAAGGACAGCAGCCTCAGATAGAATCATATAATTGTAGAGTTGCAGGGGACCCCAAGGGTCATGTAGCCCAACTCCCTGCAATGCAGGAATCTTTTGTCCAATGTGGGGCTCGAACCCACAACTCTGAAATTAAGAGTCTCATGCTCTTCTAACTGAGCTATCCAAAGGTTCTCCCCCCCCCCCCCCCCGGTCAACAGCTCACTTTCATTTATACCCTGTGTGCCCCAACACCCATATGTTTCTTATTTTGGTACAATAAAAAAAATCTTAAAATCTTCCTTTCCTTAAGAAAAAACTCACCTTAATTTATACTGAAGTTTTCTTATCTGTGTTGGTCTGATGGAACGTAAGTGGCAAGCAGGGTTTATTTTTGTATGTAGGCAAATTCATGAGCTCCACCAGCTATTGAGATATGTTAAGCTCCTCCTCAGTTCAAAAAAGTCGAGAGGAAAATGTATTTTTTAAATTAAAAAAGGAAAGGAAAGGAAAGAAAGAGTAGGGGGAATTTCTCTGCCAAGCGTGCTGTGTGGCTTCTTCCCACAGCCAGCATCCTGTCATCATTCTTAGTATGGAGGAAGTAAGGAAGTTTGAACAGACACATGATTTCTCCTCCTCCCCACCTCACTCCCCCCCCCAATAAAACCCCAAAGCTCTGCATGAAAAATCTGCTCTTATTTGAAATATAAAATCCAACATAAGGCATGCTAATACAGCTGGAGAAATTACAGTGGAACTGAATAACCTTTTTATTTCGTTCTGTTGGATGTTCTCTTTTAAGCATTATTTTGATAAACTGGGAGTCCATTTGGATCCTAAGCATGCTTTCTTGGGAGTAAACTCCATCAGACACAAGAGGAACATAGACAGGCATAAGACTGTCCTGTAAATAAATGCATTCTCGGCATTGTCTGGTATAAACAGCTCCCTTGGGAAATGACAAACAGGAGGAGGAAAGCAAAACACGATAGTTCATAGATTACATTGTCCATCCCCTTGCATTAGATTTGCAACCTGGATTTTTCAGGAGCCTTGCATGTAACTGAGATGTGCCTGCCCAGTAACGTATAAAACAGAGTCCTTTAAAAGCCATGAATATGTGGGAGCCAGTGTGGTATAGTGGTTAGAGTGGGGTCACTCAGAGGAGAAGATGGTGAAATGCAAACAGGGGACAGAGAAAGGGCAGAACTCCTCAATGCCTTCTTTGCCTCAGTCTTCTCCAAGAAAGAAAAAAACGCCCGACCTGAAGAATATGGAGCAGATGATTCAGCAGGGGAAACACAGCCCAGGATAAGTAAGGAGGTAGTACAAGAATACTTGGCTAGTTTAGATGTATTCAAGTCTCCAGGGCCAGATGAACTACATCCAAGAGTATTAAAAGAACTGGCAGAGGTGATTTCAGAACCACTGGCAATAATCTTTGAAAATTCCTGGAGAACAGGCGAAGTTCCAGCAGACTGGAGGAGGGCAAATGTTGTCCCTATTTTCAAAAAGGGGAAAAGAGAGGACCCAAACAATTACCGCCCAGTCAGCCTGACATCAATACCAGGAAAGATTCTAGAGCAGATCATTAAGCAAACAGTCTGTGAGCACCTAGAAAGAAACTCTGTGATCACTAAAAGTCAGCATGGGTTCCTGAAAAATAAGTCATGTCAGACTAATCTGATCTCATTTTTTGACAGAATTACAAGCCTGGTAGATGAAGGGAACGCTGTGGATGTAGCCTATCTTGATTTCAGCAAGGCCTTTGACAAGGTGCCCCATGATATTCTTGTAAAGAAGCTGGTAAAATGTGGGCTAGACAATGCTACCATTCAGTGGATTTGTAGCTGGCTTACTGACCGAACCCAAAGGGTGCTCATCAATGGCTCCTCCTCATCCTGGAGAGTAGTGACTAGTGGGGTGCCACAGGGTTCTGTCTTGGGCCCAGTCTTGTTCAACATCTTTATCAATGACTTGGATGATGGGCTTGAGGGAATCCTGAGCAAGTTTGCAGATGACACCAAATTGGGAGGGGTGGCTAACACCCCAGAGGACAGGATCACATTTCAGAATGACCTTAACAGATTAGACAACTGGGCCAAAGCAAACAAGATGAATTTTAACAAGGAGAAATGTAAAGTACTACACTTGGGCAAAAAAAATGAAAGGCACAAATACAGGATGGGAGACACCTGGCTTGAGAGCAGTACATGTGAAAAGGATCTAGGAGTTTTGGTTGACCACAAACTTGACATGAGTCAGCAGTGTGATGCAGCAGCTAAAAAAGCCAATGCAATTCTGGGCTGCATCAATAGGAGTATAGCATCTAGATCAAGGGAAGTAATAGTACCACTGTATTCTGCTCTGGTCAGACCTCACCTGGAGTATTGTGTCCAGTTCTGGGCACCACAGTTCAAGAAGGATACTGATAAGCTGGAACGTGTCCAGAAGAGGGCAACCAAAATGGTCAAAGGCCTGGAAACGATGCCTTATGAGGAACGGCTTAGGGAGCTGGGTATGTTTAGCCTGGAGAAGAGAAGGTTAAGGGGTGATATGATAACCATGTTCAAATATATAAAAGGATGTCATATAGAGGAGGGAGAAAGGTTGTTTTCTGCTGCTCCAGAGAAGCGGACACGGAGCAACGGATTCAAACTACAAGAAAGAAAATTCCACCTAAACATTAGGAAGAACTTCCTGACAGTAAGAGCTGTTCGGCAGTGGAATTTGCTGCCAAGGAGTGTGGTGGAGTCTCCTTCTTTGGAGGTCTTTAAGCAGAGGCTTGACAGCCATCTGTCAGGAATGCTTTGATGGTGTTTCCTGCTTGGCAGGGGGTTAGACTGGATGGCCCTTGTGGTCTCTTCCAACTCTATGATTCTATGATTCTATGATTCTATGAGTGTCAGACTTAGGAACCTGGGAGACCAGGGTTCGAATGCCCACTCAGCCATGAAAGCTCACTGGGTGACCTTGGGCCAGTCTCTCACTCTCAGCCTAACCTACCTCGCAAGGTTGTTGGGTGGATAAGATGGGGAGGAGGAGAACCATGCACACCACTTTCAGTTCCTTGTAGCAAAGGGTGATATATAAATGAAATCAATCAATCAATCAGAGCTTCCCTGGGACATATGATCAAATGTTCCCATGCTCTTGGCGGACACGGAGCAATGGATTCAAACTTCAAGAAAGAAGATTCCACCTAAACATTAGGAAGAATTTCCTGACAGTAAGAGCTGTTCGGCAGTGGAATTTGCTACCAAGGAGTGTGGTGGAGTCTCCTTCTTTGGAGGTCTTTAAGCAGAGGCTTGACAGGCATATGTCAAGAATGCTTTGATGGTGTTTCCTGCTTGGCAGGGGGTTGGACTGGATGGCCCTTGTGGTCTCTTCCAACTCTATGATTCTATGATTCTTTTTTTTAATTTTAGCCATTAACACTTTCTAGAATTCTTGACAGCTTAAGAGTCTCCGGCGCCCTAAAGAAGCCAGATTATCCTCCAGGGCCTTTTCAGTGATGGCACCAACCTGGTGGAATGCTCTGTCCTATGAGACTAGGGCCCTGTGGGACTTGATCTCCTTCCGCAGGCCCTGTAAGACAGAGCCTGGCCTTTAATATAGCCTGATCCTCCATTCCTTTTTCCCTTCCCTTTTTTATGAAGAAACCCTTCCCTGGTCTCCTTGCTGGCCTTAGCAGGACTAACTTGGCCAGTTAGCCCTGGCGATGCTATATTGATGTTGTATTTTATAGTGTTTCTAATCTGTTTTTAAGTCATTTTGAATCAGTGTTTTATATTTGTTGTTAGCCGCCCTGAGCCCGGTTTCTAAACCGGGAAGGGCGGGGTATAAATAAAAATTTATTATTATTATTAATTCTATGACACGGCACGAAACAGTGGAAATTCTCAATGCTACTGGGCTTGTTTTTTTTTTTGTCAGAAAAGGACAGCGATCTGTCTGGCAAGAGTTATACGTGCCTTTTGAGTAATAAATGGCATCCAGTTCCCACTTTGGATCTCCTCGTTCTCGGGACCACCACCGTAGCCACTGTCTGTGCAGAGCTACTAAGAGAAATTGGACATTTTTAAAAAGCCATGTCAGGGAAGTAGGAGTGTATTGAAGCCCTTTTCCAGCCTTGGATCCAGCCTGGAATTCCTTAGCTAGAGGCCCTCAGTCGGGAGTGCGCTTTTTACCAGTCGCGCAGTACTTAAGGTTGCCCACATATCTGACGGAATGCACCCTCCCGTTCTTTGTGGCTGGCGGTTTGGCTTGGTGACCACGGATTGGTCCGGCCTGCCAAATTAAGTTCCTTTTGGCTTATGTAGCTTCTCTCACTCTCTGCAGTTAACAGTGTCCCTTCTAGCCTGGTTGCATCGCTGCATGAGTTGATAGGGTGGAGGTGGATTTCTTTGCAGTGGCAGGCGGAGAAAAAAACTAAATAACCATGGTTTTATTCCAGCTGTTCTGGGGCTGCTTGAAGAACAATCAATAACAGACCACTCTTCCAAAGCTGCTTATCATAATTCTATGGGCGCATGTTGTAAAGGGAACCAGTTTCTTTTAAAGCTTTTGATATGTATTGTATATTCATCTGAAGTTTAGATAAAGCATTAGCCAGGGCTTCTTTTCTGTAATCAGCCTGTGTGTGTGTGTGTGTGTGTGTGTGTGTGTGTGTGTGTGTTTGTGTGTTTGGTTTTTAATGACATTTGTTCGTTTGGTCCTTGACCTACTTTACCAAAAGGCACCTCCTTATTTTGTGTTCTTTCTTTCATAGGCGAAAGCCGGATTCAAGAAGAGAGAACAATCTCCCGCATTTTCTGCAAACAACAGTTCCGCTGATGCCTCTGCTGGGGGTAAACTCTCACCTCTTTGCTTTCTCATCACATAGTTGCCATTACCTTTCTCACAGGAGTGGCATGTAATGTGTTTACTTTTCCTTTTGAAAAAGCCTCTATTGTGCGCCAATTGTTCCCCTAACACAAATGGATGGATTGTTTAGCAGTCCATTTCTAATATAATGACCATTGATTAGTTTGTGGGATGGCTGAAGAAGGATGGATTGTCCTGGCTTGTAACTAGGGTTGCCAGACTCAATAGAGGACGGGACTTCTGTGCCTTTAATTGCCCTGCTCTCTTTTGAGTCTGGAAACCTGAAAGAGAAACCAGCAGACCCTTTGCTTGGAAATTAAACCAGCGTTTCTCAACCACTGTTCCGCGGCACACTAGTGTGCCGCGAGACGCTGGCTGGTGTGCCGCGACGTGCGGCGATGAGAAGGGCGATTTGCATTGTCACGTGCATTGTCACGTGCCTGGCGGCCGCCAATGCACATCACTGGCCCGCCGGAAAGGAAGCCGGCCGGGTCACGACGCGGGGCGAGCGCAGCTCTCAACAGCCACCACCACGGGAGGGTGGTTTTAGACAAACTTAAAGAAGCTGGCTGGATGAGCTCAACCTGAAACTTGCTGAGCAAAGGATTGTGCTGGCAGAGAAATCAGCGGCTTGTGAAGCCTTATTACAGGAGATTGCAACCAACACAGCAATTGGCAAGTGTTTCTTACAGTCATAATTATATAGTCAATATAGGGCGGCACAGAGTTAAATTTTTTAACTTTTTTAATGGTGGTGTGCCTCGTGATTTTTTTCATGGAACAAGTGTGCCTTGGCCCAAAAAAGTTTGAGAAACACTGAATTAAACAAAGGGTCTGCTGGTTTCTTTTTAAGGTTTCCAGACTCAAAAGAGAGCAGGGCAATTAAAGGCACAGAAGTCCTGTCCTCTATTGAGTCTGGCAACCCTACTTGTAACCAGCAAGGACAATGCACCCTTTCTTTGCTCATTTGTCTTGTACAGCTATAGGATTGACACCTGGGGATTGGGGCTGTGGGTGCCAGGGTCTCTTCCAAAGCTCATGATGTAGCTACCTTTCTGAAGCTAAACAGATCTGGGTCTGGCTAGTGAAAGGATGGGAGACCATCTTGGAGGCCCATGCAAGTCACTTTGAGTACCATAATGGAAAAGATGTGGGATATAAAGGGTGGCGCTGTGGTCTAAACCACTGAGCCTCTTGGGCTTGCCGATAGGAAGGTCAGTGGTTTGAATCCCCACGACGGGGTGAGCTCCTGTTGCTCTGTCCTAGCTCCTGCCAACCTAGCATTTCAAAAGCATACAAGTGCAAGTAGATAAATAGGTACTGCTGTGGCAAGAAGGTAAACGGTGTTTCCGTGTGCGCTGGTTTCCATCACAGTGTCCTGTTGCGCAAGAAGTGGTTTAGTCATGCTGGCCACATGACCCAGAAAGCTGTCTGTGGACAAACGCCGGCTCCCTCGGCCTGAAAAGTGAGATGAGCGCCACAACCCCATAGTCGCCTTTGACTGGACTTAACCGTCCAGGGGCCCTTTACCTATAAAGGGAGTAATAAATGGTTTTCAAAGTCTGTTTCAGGGAATACTAAGGTTGCAGGTTCATTCCCCATTTGGGGCAGCTGCATATTCCTGCATTGCAGGGGGTTGGACTAAATGACCCTCAAGGTCCCTTCCAACTCTACAATTCCATGAATATGGGGTTCTTCATAAGCTTACACAAAAGCTTCCTCCTTGAGAATATCTGTAACGCTGGACAAGCTTGCCCTCCGTGACAGTTCTTCCCTAGAACGCCCTCCCGTCAGATGTCAAGGAAATAAACAACTACCTGACTTTGAGAAGACATCTGAAGGCAGCCCTGTATAGGGGAAGTTTTTAATGTTTGGGTTTTTACTGTGTTTGATGTTTTCATTCGTTGGAAGCCACCCAGAGGGGCTGAGGCACCCCAGTCAGATGGGCGGCATACAAATAAATTGTTGTTGTTGTTTGAGTGAATTCTAAGCTAAGCCCTGGTTTCTGCAGCAGTCGTTCCATTCAGTAGGCCTGGCTGGAGCCCTGCATGAACTAACACTCCCAGAATGCTTTGCAATGCCACACCGGACACCTGTGACAAACAAATAGACATGGTCAGGCTTCCCTGGAAGTAGGCAGATTGAAAACCTGTCAAGCTTATAGCGTTAGTAATCAATAGGCTCACTGTGGCACAGCATGGTGGATAACACCAGCGTATCTGAAGATCCAGTTGCCATAGAAACTTAAGTATTTTCCGGTGCTTATAGGACTCTGCACTTAACATATATTTGGCACATGTATATTAAGGATATAAAATGAGTGTAAAAAAAGCACCCTGCATTTTGTTTTCACATTTGCCGAAGGTTGGGTAGGAGGCAAGGGCTCAGGCATAGGCAAAATCCTTGTTTTACCTCCAAGCCGCTTCTCCCATATGTCTTAAACAAGCAGTTCATGTATGTACGTACAGCTATAGATGCAAAAATATGTTGGGGTATTCTAAAAGCACATGCACCTTGGGTGGTAGAATACTGTTTGGGTTGTCTAGTGTTGGTACAGCCATGCTTGCTCAACCATGCATATAACACACTGGTCTTGAAAGACCTACATTGGCTCCCAGTACGTTTCCGAGCACAATTGGTGCTGACCTTTAAAGCCCTAAATGGCCTCGGTCCAGTATACCTGAAGGAGCGTCTCCACCCCCCATTGTTCAGCCTGGACACTGAGGTCCAGCTCCGAGGGCCTTCTGGCGGTTCCCTCCCTGCGAGAAGTGAGGTTACAGGGAACCAGGCAGAGGGCCTTCTCGGTGGTGGCACCCGCCCTGTGGAATGTCCCATTCCTCCCATCAGATGTCAAGGAAATAAACAACTATGTGACTTTTCGAAGACATCTGACGGCAGCCCTGTATAGGGAAGTTTTTAATCTTTGGTGTTTTAACGTGTTTTTAATATTCTGTTGGGAGCCGCCCAGAGTGGCTTGGGAAACCCAGCCAGATGGGCTGGGTATAAGTAATAAATTGTTATTGTTATTGTTATTGTTCTGGAAATATGCAGACTTTGGGGGATGTTTTAGAAAGCAGTTTTGGTGACTTGGCAGGAGTCCAAAGAAATGCCCCCTCCCCACCAAAAGAAATTATGTGCATCTGTGCCACAGCCTTTATCAACTTATTTCTCTCTCTCTGTGTGTGTGTTTCCTTTTGTTTGTTTTTTAAAAGAGGTGTCACAGGTCCAAGCCATGTGCCTCTCTCATTATATGACCGTTCATGTTTCAATAATGTCTGTTTGATCCACAGCCCGTTCATTCCCCAATTATCCTCCAGGTTTTGGGGTGAGGTTCCCCACCACCACCCTCATATCTTGGTGGGTTCGTACAAGAAGGTCTAACTGGTATTTCAGCAGCATCCATCAGTTTCCATTTGAGATCTCTAATAAACATTTAAATCGCATCTTGCTTACCATTTAAGGGGGGGGGGCAGAATAACAAACACGGGTTGATTCTGGTATTCAGGTGATTAGCTCCAGTTGTTTGAACAGCAGGAGTTCGGAACACATCCTTCAGGAGGAAAAAGTTCCAATTAGATTTCCAATTAATGTGCAACCTGTTGCCTCCTAGCTGCTCGCCCCACGTGGAGCGATGATTATGGACCACAAAGAAGGAAGATTTCCCTAAACCCCACTGTTCGTCTCCAAGCAGATAAACTAGAGATGGTAAATATCTTCTGTCTGATTTTTTTACCTTTGTTCCTGTGGCAAGTTGGGGACAGAAATTACTATTCCACGCAGGTAAATAATACTCATGAGACCAATGGTTTGCTGTGCTGAATCAACATTTGTTGCCTGATGAAATTATTTAGCAAATATTGAAATGGCCTGGCTGGATGAAAATGTTTTTAAGCTTTCGATGCTACTTTTTCTGCTGTGATTTCCTCTCCTAGCGTCGCAACTGCCTTTTGCAAACGACGCAGGAACCTTTAGCCCAAATCTAGGGAAAGTTGTGCTTGAGCTCCCATTGACTTTATATCCCATTAATTTCGGCAATTTACTTTGGCTCTAGCGGTTTACTTTGGCTCGGGGCCCTTGTTGTCTTTCCTTTTAAAATATTTTCATAGTCACACTAGCTTATTTCTAGCGATCTCTAAAATTCGCAATATATTACTGTAGGTCTCCAGCCAAAGTAACTGGAAGATTCCCATTTTGGCCGGGAGTTATGAGCACTTTGTGGCTACGACATGAACTTGCAGCGCTTTTGTTCTTCTTGCCAAGTAAATGGATTTCAGCAAGGACTCTTTGGGCTCACAAAGAGAGTGGCAGGGACTGAGTGCTTATGTGGATTGAGATCCAAATAGAGGAGTTTACACGTTAATGCAGCTGAAGAAAAGGGTTAGAAAGGGGTCAGCAAACTTTTTCAGCAGGGGTCCCTCAGACCTTGTGGGCGGCCTGACTACATTTTGAAAAAGAAGAAGAAGAAGAAAGAATGAATTCCTATGCCCCACAAATAACCCAGAGATGCATTTTAAATAAAAGCACATATTCTAGTCATGCAAAAACACCAGGCAGGCCCCACCAATAACCCAGAGTTAAATAAAAGGACACATTCTACTCATGTAAAAACACGCTGATTCCTGGACCGACCGCAGGCTGGATTTAGAAGGCGATTGGGCTGGATCCGGCCCCTGGGTCTTAGTTTGCCTACCCATGGATTAGACAGTTTTTGGAGCCACATTTTCTCTTGGAAATGGTTGCAAGAAATTTCACAGTGGAGGTGCCATCCTGCATTCCCCCCCCAGCTGTTTTTAGGGGCTGCAGTCCTTCTCCTTCCTCACTCCACCCTGTGTGCATTGAAAGCAAGTTTCAAGTTGGCTTCCTGAAAGGAACTGAGCAGAGCTCCCCCAACCTGGGTGCATGGCTGCTGAGTATGGTGCAACAGGCTATAGACCTTGGAGGAGCAGGTGGGTGGGAGACCTTGTGTTAGAGCAGGGTTTCCAAACTAGGGTCTTCTCCTGCTGTTGTCGGACTACAACTCCCATCATGCCTAGCTAGCAGGACCAGTGGTCGGGGATGATGGGAATCGTAGTCCGAAAACAGGGGGAGGCCCAAGTCTGGGAAACCCTGTGTTATAGCACGGATGGGCCTCTGATTGGAGTAAATAGCTTGGCTTTGTTCAGCATCCTTGTCATGAATGTGGCTTCCCTGGCTACATTGAAGGGCCGGATCCTACTTAACTCTTATTAAGTGCTACTCCACAATGTGTTCACTCCCTCCATGCAGCGAGAGCAGGATTCCAGCCAAAGATTATTTCCCGGAAGAACAATATGGAAGCCTGTGATTCATTGTGAGTTTGGAGCAAGGAAGTATATTCAACAGGGCAGCCTTGCTTGTACACACATTTATTTGTTTTTAAACAGCTCTCTACTACCGTTTCTCATTTTTTTCCAATCCTAAATTCCATTTGCCACATTTCCACATCGGTTTGCTTTGTCCATAATCATATAAAAACCTAATGAAAATTCATCAGTATTTTTGGGTGCCTTTTTCCTCATATGCATGTTTCGGGGGCGTTACTTTGCCCAATTTGCACATTTTTTTGCAAATAGCCTTTCATAATGCAATGCATGCATATGTGAATGTTTGTGCACGTTTTTTGGGGGGGTGGGTGGAGAAACAGCTTTGCAAAATTCAAGTGTGAATTTCAGAAAATAGCTGGATTTCAGCTTGTGTATTCTCTTGGAAAGTGTGAGCTCTTCCCTGTTAGTGAAGAACAAGCCAAGGGTAACGGATGACCCTTGCTCCTTCCTCCTACGTCTGAGTTTGGAAGTTGTGCTAGCAAACTATGGCTGCAATTTGCTGGAGATTTCATGCCTAGGGGCGTTTGTAACCCAGCAGATAATAGAGAAGTTGAAGTCAAGTCTCCCATTACTAAAATTTCTTCTTTCCCTGAAAACACCTACAGTTTGAGAGGAAAGTGTTTTGGGTATCAGTGATACAATTTTTCTTTTCTTTTCAAGTGCTTCCATCAAGGTGCTTTTATCAAAGTTCTGCCACCGCCTTCTTCCCCAGCTATTTCCCAAAGTTGTTTTGCTAAAAAGATCTCATTTCTCTTTTTGGTGATACCCTCTTCTCTCACTTCATCTATACCGAGAGCAGAAAAATAAGCGGGGAAAGAGCTGCGGAGGGCAGACCACTTAGATATTTATATCATTTTTGTGTAAGTGCTTGAAGATTGGGCTTCCGAATTTGCTCTTTCTTTCCTTTTTCTTGCCGTCAGTTGTTTGTTTTAGGAGACTAAGTGCTGATGCAACCCACCTGAGTTGCGTTTCAAGCTGCATACGCCTCTTTTCAAATCTCCTTCCTTTAAAATCCTTGTTTGGGTGCCAGAAAATGGCACTGTAAATCAGCCCGGCTGCTTTATCCCCCTGCTTATCTTACTTCAATAGGCAACCCACCCACCCAACACCTAGAAGAAGCACCATCTACCCCCCCGCATTCTCTGCACACCTCCCCAACCTTTTCAGGAAGAGCCCGCTGGAATGAATGGAGGTTTCAAAGTGGCCCGCTTTGGATTGTCTCTAGAAAGCACCCGCCAGCTTTCACGCGGGACTCTTGCTTGTTGCGCACCTGCCCTGATACATTGTGTGCTTTCTTGGCAGCCACTAGGAGACCCATTCAAACATTACAAGGAGGATGGGTTAGGCAACAGAGAAAGGATAAACCTGTGCTTATGTCCTTCTGAGATAATGTGCGCAAACCACTTTGAAAGCTCCAGAGCGCCACGTAAATGCTTTTCTTCCGTGAAGGCGTTTTGCAGAATCAGGGTTTCGATTCCGCCACAGCACACTTACGAGTGTATGCAAAACTTTTCTCTCTGTTGATGTGTAGGAACAGATCAAGGGAGCCCAATCCACAGGGTTCAATAAAGAAGACAGCAAACAATCGTAGCGATTATTAAGTGTGTGCTTCATCACTCTCACTCAGTCAAAAGTGAAAGTAGAAACAGAACAAAGAACATCACATGACAGGAGATCAAGTTACAGTGTCTCCTGTGTGTGGGAAAGTTGCAGCAGTCTTATAATGTAAACAATCAGTCACATGCAGCTTTTTTTCCTTGCATAGGATTTATGCTAACAGTTTGGGCAGGTCAGCCTTGCCCCACATAAGTGATAATGAAACACAGCAGCTGCACACCATTTGAATAGTAATGCCAACCGTGGGGGGGGGGCTGGCCCCCTCAAATATTTTACTGTGAAAAGACCTCAACCATGAGGAGTTGGCTTTTATGGAACAGATGCACCCCATGATCCAGTGTTGGAGAGAGAAAGTAGGAAGTGTGTTAGGGCTTTATTTATTATTAGTAGTAGTCGTAGTAGTAACATCCCACCTTCTTCCAGACTGGCAAGGCGACTTAAGCAAGTTAAAACAACACAAATAAAAGGAGGTGCAATGTGTCCCATTGTTGTCAGATAGAGAATTCGAACCCCTGTGCTTTCTCTCTCGCCTAATCCTGCTTCTAGGCTCTGAATTATCTCGGGATTCAACCCACGAAAGAACAGCAAGAAATCCTAAGGCAGCAGCTACCAAAGGATCCTAAAGGAACAGTGTCTTTTGGAGGTAATGAAGTGAGTTCTAGGGAAATGGTAACAGGGAACGCTGCATAAAAGCCTTCCTCTCGGTGTCTGGTTTTCAACATTATGATAGATCAGCGGTCCCCAAACTTACCCGGCTTCGGGCAGGTTCCTCTGGCGCCGATCGTGCGGAGGGCGGGGGGGGGGGACGCACTCCCATACGCGCGCACACTCGCTTTTTCTGGTGCGGTGCCGGAAATGGCTTCTGCGCATGCGCAGACGTCATTTCTGGTGCAATTCTGGGTCGGCACAACACCAGAAATAGTTTGTGCGCGTGCCTATGGGAGTGCGTTCTCCGGCTCGAGCGTGCACACAAGCTATTTCTGGCGCCGACCCGACCCAGAGATGGGCAACTGCGCCACGGCACACCGATAAGAGCAGGGGTCGGCGGGGGCCGCACAATTGGCTCGTGCGGGCTGCATCCAGCCCCCAGGCCTTAGTTTGGGGACCCCTGTGATAGATCATCCGCTAAACATCATGACATACTGATATGGTATCATGATGTCTGAAATAAGGATGGAGCTATGGAGAAGCGTTGGCTGGCTTCATGGTTTTTCCGCATCCATCATGATTTTTGCATAGCACACACCATGATTTGGGATATATTTATAGGTCAAAAATTAGGAAACCACTATCATGATATGAGCTTCCTACTGGGTTTGGACGATACATCAGTATATTGCCCAGCCCTATTCATTACAGCAATAAACCTGTGTTTAAGTTGGACCACACAAGCCTCTGCATTGGGCAGCTCTATGTAATATTGTGGGCTTCTCTCACAGTTTGCTTGCTTAGGGCGTGGAGCCAGGGGGTGGAGTCGAACGCGGTGGCCGTATGACCCCAGCGGCAAGGCAAAGACAGGGGAAGTCTCCGCCCCCCAGCCAGTTGTGGCAGCAGGAGGAGGAGCTGCCTTGTGCCCAGCTCCATGTTCACCCTCAGAACAATGGGAGACTGGTCGGCCCCCTAAAAAAAACCCAAAACATTGGGGGGGGGGAACCAAAGTGCCTCTGTCCCTAGTATGTGGAGAAGTGCAACCTATAGCTTACCAACTATTTAACGCAGGCATAGGCAAACTCGGCCATCCAGATGTTTTGGGACTACAACTCCCATCATCCCTAGCTAACAGGACCAGTGGTCAGGGATGATGGGAGTTGTAGTCTCAAAACATCTGGAGGGCCGAGTTTGCCTATGCCTGATTTAATGGGAAACTATGGATTGTGCCAAAGAAGGGAGGTAGCTTAATGAGCACAGTGCCCGTAAGTGAGAGGAGAATGTGTGTGAATCTATAGCTCTCTCATCTAATCCAAGCCTTTTTAAGGGTTGCCAAAAGTTAACATAACACTGATGGCAGTTAACCTAGCTAACTTGTTAAAAAACCCTGCTGTCATTTTGCTCACAAATTTCCCTACATGCAATTCATAACTGGTGTTTCATAGGAAATGGGTGATGGGGAGAAACTTGGGGAAGATCGGGAAAACATAGCAATTGTTCAACAGGCAGCTAAAAGTTGGGCCCAATCTTGAAATTGCTTCTTTTGCCATTGATCAGGCATGTTCATGCTCACTTAGCCTCTGTTTTAGATTTTGTCCAGGTGGCAAGAAACCTATTCTGTTTGCAGCTAGATGGGGCAGGTGGTGCCCAAGGACAAGCAGCATTTAATCCCCACGAAATTGCCCAATTACTAGATTCACAGGTAAGTAAAGTGTGTAATGTAAGTAATATGGAGCTCTGTCCATTGATCAACATTCTGGACTTTGTTTATTTAATCATTCATTCATTCATTGAATAAATTAATAGATAATAACAACAATAATTTGTTACTTTTATTTCATATAGCTGTCCTGCATTGTCCTTCTCCTGATAGTATATTGTTGGGCTTTCTTCCCTTCAGTTTTGTGTCTTTCTAATGGTTGATTTTACGAATTTAATATTGCAAACCCCTGTTCAATCTTGCATTTTAAAATGAAATTCTCTTATTAGCTTCTTCTAAAAACCATTGGCTATTAAGCAATAACTTAGGGCTTTGATAAACACCCCCACCCCCACCCCACACAAACATGTATGAAGGCCAGCATGTTAGATTCTTTTCTAATTTGTACTTATTGATTTTGCAAGTCAAGTTAATTCATTGGAGTAACAGGCAGATCTCTTAATAAGACTGGATTAAATTGGTTTTATTTTCATTATTATTTTTATTAAATAAAATTTAATACAGTCTCCGCAAAGTAACAACAACAATAAAAATAGCATCATTTTACATAATCTTAAAATATTAATGGTTAATGTAGGTGTTATACAATGTAGGTGTTTAAGTATCATCATGGATAAAACTGACCTAATTATTCCAAAATTTCTTTGTTAACAATCTCCACTCTCCCCCCCCCCCCCAATATTTCAATGCATCCAGTTTGTCTCCTGTGATCCTTTGGAAAGAGAGGAATTGGAAGAACTTAAGAAAGAGAGAAGTGAGGCCTTACAAGAAATATGCAAATTGAAGGTAATAGTTTACTTTGCTCATCTGAAACAAAATATACTCATCTCTCCAAGTGTAGGGTTGCCATGCATCTGGAATTTACCGGACATAGCCGGTTAACTGTAAAACAAACAACCCAAAAACTCAATAACCTTGCCAAAAAAAAAAGCTCAACAACTCAATTTTCACTTTTTGAAATATGGCAACCCTATAATGCAAGTACTTTTTGGTTTTTGAAAAGTGGAAATGGAATGAATTAAAATAAATTTGAAGGAGCATAGAAACTGGTGTTTGTGTATTCTTTATACCATGTTGACACCATTGAGTTAGATTTTTTTTTGGCTTGATTTTGAGAAATAGGTGGTTAGGGAGCTGCCTTGCATATCTGGGATAACTGTTTCTGCTTCTCCAAGGAAGGTCAAACTGAACCATTGTTTATATATGTCTTTGTGCATGCATATACATATATATGTTTCCTGCCCTCCCCCTTTATGGGCTTTGAGTGGTCTACAGCAGTTTTATGTTAATAAGTCTTTTCCTTTAGGGGCTCTAAGACATTCAAATGGTTTCAGGGGTAAATGACCCCTGGACGGTTAATCCAGTCAAAGGCGACTATGGGGTTGTGACGCTCATCTTGGTTTCAGGCCGAGGGAGCCGGCATTTGTCCACAGACAGCTTTCCAGGTCATGTGGCCAGCATGACTAAACTGCTTCTGGCACAACAGAACACCGTGACAGAAGCCCGAGTGCACAGAACTGCTGTTCGCCTTCCCACCACAGTGGTACCTATTTATCTACTTGCACTGGCGTGCTTTCGAAAAGCTAGGTTGGCAGGAGCTGGGACAGAGCAACGGGAGCTCACCCCGTTGTGGGGATTCGAACCGCCGACCTTCTGATCGGCAAGCCCAAGAGGCTCAGTGGTTTAGACCACAGTGCCACCCGCGTCCCTCCAGGGGTAAAAGAGACCACCCAGGCCTACTAAGCTTCAGCAAGGTGGTAGCCTCATATGCTTGCAGACCATAACCCTGGAGAGCAGCGCATTGGAGAATTGCTGGGTTACAGTGTGGGACTTGTATCAAGGACTAGCTGGCTAACCACAAACTTAGTGGTTAACCTTTGACCAGATAGTATCTCTTAGCTTAACATATATGGCATTACTCTTGTGAGAATAAAGGGATGGGTGCATATCTGCTTTTTGGCCGAAGGACAGGAAACAAACGTTGGAAAATGCTTTTAAATATCCTCCCAGTTCATCAGAGGCACTTTTTTAAAATGGCTCCAAACATCTTTGCTGGTGGATCTAATCCAGAGTTTCCCATACTTGGGTCTCCATTTGTTTTTGAACTACAACTCCCATCATCCCTAGCTAGCATGAGTCAGTGGTCAGGGATGATGGGAAATGTAGTCCAAAAAAAAAGCTGGAGATCCAAGTTTGGGGAACCCTGATCTAATCAATTTATCAAACTAAACATTGCAGACCTGCTTTCATCCTGTTGTTTTTATTTTCTCATTGTCTTTTAAGGACTCCCAGATTTCTAAATGAGTTCTCTTCCTCCCCCTTTTATATGTTTTTAACCCAAATATCACTAATCAGTGATAGGTTCATCTTTGGTAGCTTGGGAAGTGTGAATGTTCATTTGATTGCCCATTCCATAAAACTGATTTCCTTTTACGTCGCATGGAGATAAGGTTCCAAGCAACAAGTAAGGTATATATTTCTATTCTTGCACAAGTGCTTTTGGAAAGAGAGATTGAGGGGCGGGGGGAACACCTCTCTTTAAACTGTTACTTATTATAGGCATTCTTTAATTTTCTACTGGCAGAAGGTTTCCTACTCTGTAATTTAGATTTCAGTAGTGCTCTGCCAGCTTCATGGAATAATCACTGTTCCTGTGTGACTGACTGTAGTAAGACTTAATTTGTTCAGTAATAAAAGAACATTTCTGATTATGTCCCTTGGACTTGCCCCCAGGATAGAAGTCTCCGTAGACTTCCACAATAAGTCCTCAGTGCTGGCAACCGCTGTTATTGCCGTTGCTACCTCTGCTACAGCCGAAATGTTTTTAATTTGCTGCTACATTGCTTTCCTTTTGATCATTTAGTAGTAGGTCTTCTTGGTGTAAGACTTTGATTAGACAGAATTCACAAAGACTATTTAGTCAGCTGTACACCAAGCGAAGTCAAGAAGTACAGTCTCTTGGGGAATCCTTTCCAACATTTCTGATGGCGGGGAGAAGACGAGATGAAATCTCAAAAGGTGCACAGGAAGGAAAGTTTATTGGCTCAGTGCATTTTGTGACATAGTTCCTCAGGGGTGTTTAGATTATACAGTGGTGCCTCGCAAGACGAATTTAATTCGTTCTGTGAGTCAATTCGTTTTGCGAAAAATTCGCCTTGTGAATCGCGGTTCCCCATAGGAATGTACTGATATATTTTTTTTGCCCATAGGAACACATTAATTAAATTTCAATGCATTCCTATGGGAAACCGCGATTCACAAGGCGAATTTTTCGCGAAACGAATTCGTCTTGCGAGTCACCATCAGATCGCAAGACGAATGCGTCTTGCGAAAAATTCGTCTTGCGAGGTACCACTGTATATTTGTCTAAAAGGATTTGTGCTCCGCTTTTCATCTGAAAACAGTCTCACAGAGAGGCTTGCGGTAATCAAAAAATACATTCCCTGACTTTAGGCTTGCAATCCGAAGGACACGACACTAAAGGAAAAGGGATGGGGGGAGAGGAGGAAAAATGAAAACTTGGAGTTCTTTCTTTCAAAGTTCACCAGGCCATTCAGGGATGAGGCCTGACTTCTGCTTCCTCTCCCATTCATGGCAGTTGTTAGGGAGAAGACGACGACATGGGCTGATGACACAGTGTTTATGCATCAAATGCTCTGTGATTAAAAATGTGGTCAAGGGGCCAGTTTTACTGCTTTGAGGTGCCAATAATAATAATAATAATAATAATAATAATAATAATTTATTATTTATACCCCGCCCATCTGGCTGGTTTTCCCCAGCCACTTCCAACAGAAAAATAAAACACAGTAATCTATTAAACATTAAAAGCCTCCCTAAACCAGGCTGCCTTCAGATGCCTTCTAAAAGTCTGGTAGTTGTTTCCCTCTTTGACATATATTGGGAGGGCGTTCCACAGGGCGGGCGCCACTACCGAGAAGGCCCTCTGGAGGAAAAGGCAATGATCCCCTGCCCCCCTTTCCCTTTCGTAACAGAACTGGCACCTCTTTATATTTAGTGCTGTAAGCGACCTGTGCTCACTGTTTATTCGTGTGGCAGCCACATCCATAAATAAAAAAAAGAGAGAACGCGTTGAGCAGCTGTAGGCCATGTTTGCAGAAAGAAGGGGGAAAGCAAGAGCAGGAAATACTGGCTGCTCCTCTGTGTGGCTGAAAGGAGCACACTAATTTAACGATTTCCCCCCTCCAATTGAAAGCACGCAGGTCATCCTCTTCCAACCAATTTAGGTCACCACTTGGCTTGATTATTTCAGGTAGACCTGTGAAGTAAATAATTGCTATTGATCAGAGGTCTGGACTGGTGATCTAAGAGCCTGCAAGCCTGGCAGTGCTCACAAAGCAGCTTCATCTCCTGGAGCCAGAGAACTCCTGCTTCTGCAAACACATGCACAGCACATAGATATTAATGGGAACGAGTGCAGTCTGTGGTGTTGGCAGCACTGGATTAGTGACCCGGGAAAGCTGGAGTTTTGCCTTAAATCTGTGTTGAATGTCCTGGGAAATGTGACCCACTGAAAATGAAGTCGTCTCAGACATGCGCCGAGCGCTGCTCCCTTAGAACTGCACAATCACAACTTTTGCCACCCCAAGCATGTGAGATGGAAGGAAGAGTATAGCATCTAGATCAAGGGAAGTAATAGTACCACTGTATTCTGCTCTGGTTAGACCTCACCTGGAGTACTGTGTCCAGTTCTGGGCACCACAGTTCAAGAAGGATACTGACAAGCTGGAATGTGTCCAGAAGAGGGCAACCAAAATGGTCAAAGGCCTGGAAACGATGCCTTATGAGGAACGGCTTAGGGAGCTGGGTATGTTTAGCCTGGAGAAGAGAAGGTTAAGGGGTGATATGATAGCCATGTTCAAATATATCAAAGGATGTCATATAGAGGAGGGAGAAAGGTTGTTTTCTGCTGCTCCAGAGAAGTGGACACGGAGCAATGGATTCAAACTACAAGAAAGAAGAATCCACCTAAACATTAGGAAGAACTTCCTGACAGTAAGAGCTGTTCGGCAGTGGAATTTGCTTCCAAGGAATGTGGTGAAGTCTCCTTTTTTGGAGGTCTTTAAGCAGAGGCTTGACAGCCATATGTCAAGAATGCTTTGATGGTGTTTCCTGCTTGGCAGGGGGTTGGACTGGATGGCCCTTGTGGTCTTTTCCAACTCTATGATTCTATGATTCTAAGAGCTGCTAGATTAGAGGGCTGGCTTTCAGGACTGAGTTCCCAGCGCTCTTTGTCATTGTAAGAAAGAGGAAAAACCTGCACTGTGCTGGGGGTTTGCATAGGGATGCCCTGATTTTAAAACTGCAGCACTGGCACCCTAACTCAGGCCCGTAAGCAAGAGTTGCTGGCAGTGAGTCACATCCCCTGTTGTAGGACTGGGCGATGCCTGGTTTTCAACATCGTCATATATATTGCCAGCTAAACATTGCAATCTGCTGATAAAGCACAATGTCTGAAATAAGGATGGAGCTATGTAGAGGGACGCGGGTGGCGCTCTGGTCTAAACCACAGAGCCTAGGGCTTGCCGATCAGAAGGTCGGCAGTTCGAATCCCTGTGATGGGGTGAGCTCTCATTGTTTGGTCCCAGCTCCTGCCTACCTAGCAGTTCGAAAGCACGTCAAGTGCAATTAGATAAATAGGTACTGCTCCGGCGGGAAGGTAAACGGCATTTCCATGCGCTGCTCTGGTTCGCCAGAAGCGGCTTAGTCATGCTGGCCACATGACCTGGAAACTGTCTGCGGACAGTTGCAGGCTCCCTCTGCCTATAGAGTGAGATGAGCGCCACAACCCCAGAGTCGTCCGCAACTGGACCTAATGCTCAGGGGTACCTTTACCTTTATGTAGAGGCATTGGCTGACTTCATGGTTTCCCCCACATTGTGATTTTTGCTTAGCACATACAGACACATCATGATTCGCAATATATTGCCAGGTCAAAAACTATGAAACCGATATCATGCTATGGACTTCAAACTGGTTTTGGACGATATATCGCCCTGCCCTACCCTGTTGTAGCACCTGGAATTGGTGGTGTTGCAGTCAACCCTCAGAATAAAGTCACAATTTGGGGTGGGTGGGTGGTGCAACTAGGAGTGTTCAGGACCAAGGTCCCCCCCCTTCTGTGTCTGTCTGTCTATGTGTATGCATAATTCCTTCCTTCTGATGACGACTGCCTGTAAAATTAGGGTGGTGGCTCACTCTCCTTTGTTGAAGATTCCGTAACATGCTGTTCATGTAGTATTGTTACATGCCCATTGAAATGTGGGAGGGGAGGGGTGAATGAGGCTGCTGCTGTGTTTCATTTGGTCTACAGACAAGCTGTCGGATGATAATAGCTTGCTGCAATTAACTGACACATTGATTTGTCTCTTTGGGATTGAAAATGTTAGTCTTTGTGGTAGAATGTGAGCTCCTGCTATTACTCTCCAAAACCATTTCTTCTTGTTGTCATCTCAACTTTTATATGCCTGCCAGTGCTATTTTTTCCTAGAAAAAATGGTGCTGGAGCTCACCGTGAATGCCTCCCCTGTGAGAGCCAGTGTGGTGTAGTGGTTAAGAGCGGTAGACTCGTAATCTGGGGAACCGGGTTCGCGTCTCCGCTCCTCCACATGCAGCTGCTGGGTGATCTTGGACTAGTCACACTTCCCTGAAGTCTCTCAGCCCCACTCACCTCACAGAGTGTTTGTTGTGGGGGAGGAAGGGAAAGGAGAATGTAAGCCGCTTTGAGACTCCTTAGGGTAGTGATAAAGCGGGATATCAAATCCAAACTCTTATTCTCTTCTTCTTCTCTTATAATGGCAATGACACCCACCTGAGAGGTGCCGGAACTGAGTTCCAGGGAGTTCTACCTGGGGGGGAGGAGCCCTGCCTGCTACCCCCCCCCCGTCCCAGGGATGGGAAGCCTGTGGTTCTCCAGTTATTACTGGACTCCAACTCCCATGATCCCTGACCATTGGCCATCCTGGCTGGGGCTGATGGGAGTTAGAGTCCACAAATGTATGGAGGGCGCCACTGCACCAAACTTTGGAACGAACCTCAGGATAGATAAAAAGAAGTGCTTCTTCACAGAGTTTAGTTATAGGAGGAGGAGACAGTGATAGCCACCAACATGGCTTTAACAAAGGATTGGACAAACTCATGGAGGATACGGCTATCAGTGCCTGATGGCTGTGCTGGCTTTGCTCCACCTCCATGGTCAGAGGAAGTAATGCTTCTGAATACCGGTTGCTGGAAGCCACAGGAGGGGAGAGTGCTGTTATGCACAGGTTCTCTACTTGCCAGTTTCCCACAGGCCAGCATCCTGTTCTTTTTTTTTAAATAAATAAATATAATGTATATTAAATTTTCTGTTTTGCAATTAAAAACACTCATTTTACATCCTTAAGATATCAGTGACTTCCCTTCTTCTCTGTCCATGGTTCATTTTACATATCATGAATCCCTGCATATTTTACAAAAACTATACCAATTGGTTTTCCATTATTACATCCATCAAAACTAATTTACACTGTTGAATTTATCGTCATCCTGCCAGCGTTTTCAGCAGTATCCATGATTTACCATATATTCAATAAACGTTTTCCAATCTTCTCTAAATGTATGTTCTTCTTGTTCTCTTATTCTATATGTAAAGTCTGCAAGCTGCACATATTCCATCAGCTTAAGTTGCCATTCTTCTTTGCTTGGGACCTCGCTCATTTTCCGTTTTTGGGCTAACGAAACACGGGCCGCAGTAGTGGCATACATAAATCACCTTTTATGACACCTGGGGATTTCAGTCTGAATTATCCCCAACTGAAAGGACTCTGGTGTGTTTTTGGGGGAGTACTTTTAAACATTTTTTTTTGCCAATTCATTATGGATCATTTCTCAATACTATTTTACCCTTTTACAAGTCCACCACATATGAAAGAGTGTTCCCTCAGGCTGGAGCATCCTATATATGCCAGTTTCCTGCAGCCGAGCACCCTGTTCTCACAGTGGTCCATTAGATGCCTGTGGCGTGATCCAACAGACTCTTAAGTTCTTCCATTGAGGAAACAAAGAAGACTTCATATTGTACATGAGATACGATAGCCACCTTCAAATATCTCAAGGGCTGACACATGGAAGAGGGGACAAACTTGCTTTCTCCTGCTCTGGCGGGTGGGATTCGAACCAATGGCTTCAAGTTACAAGAATGGAGATTCCGACTAAACATGGGAGAAACTTTCCGACAGTAAGAGCTGTTGGGCAGTGGAACGGTCTCCCTTGGGAGGTGGTGGACTCTCCTTCCTTGGAGGTTTTTAAGCAGAGGTTGGATGGCCATCTGTCATGGATGCTTTAGCTGAGATTCCTGCATTGCACGGGGCTGGACTATAGTCTATATAGCTATAGATGACCCTTGGGGTCCTTTCCAACGCTACAGTTCTTTGATTCTGTTATTCTAGGGCATAGCTGGCCAATGCCACTCTCTTATTTATTAGTATTTTATTTATTAGTTTTATATACCACCTTTCATCATAAGATCTCAGGGTGGTTCAGGGTATTACAGGGTAATAACAAGTAAATAATCAAAACAGCAAAACAATAACTCTGTTATCTTGGAAGCAGAGGTGGAGAGATTATCTTGCCCTCCCTCCTGGGTGTTGTGACTCTACAATAAAACTGGCAAAAAGTCAGTAAGAACTTCAGAGATTTGGCTGAAATGTGCTCTAGTAGTATGAGGTCAGCAGTCTGGGGCAATGAAGGAGCAATTCTGCTTTCTAAAAGGTCCTCATTGGTCCCCTTAAGAGACAGGCCAGTAGAAGTTCTTTATTTCTGATACTTCAAATGTGATAGCAATATAGAAAGAAATGCTGCTTTATTGGCCGAGGGATCCGGCGTACAGCTTCTGGGTCATGTGGCCAGCATGACTAATCCATTTCTGGCAAACCAGAGCAGTGCATGGAAACACCGCTTACCTTCCTGCCAGAGCAGTACCTATTTATCTACTTGCACTTTGTGCTTTCGAACTGCTAGGTTGGCAGGAGCAGGGACTGAGCAACGGGAGCTCACCCCGTCACGGGGATTCAAACCGCCGACCTTCTGATCGGCCAGCCCTAGGCTCAGTGGTTTAACCCACAGCACCACCCGTGTCCCGTAATAGGGTTAAACAGCTATCTGTTTTGGGAAGGGGTGGCTACAGAGTCTGCCAGTATACAATGTCTTTCTTGGAGAATGTTCTGTATGTTCTTCGGATCTCAATCAAATCACACAGTCCAAAAGCACAGCCAGAAATAATGGTGTTCAGAGTGGCTAAGATAAGGAAATGTTTTAAAGAGAGATTGCCAAGGAACTTTGTGAGATCCTACAAGATCACTTACCTATAAACCGATGGAGAGAGAGAAAAGTGCATCCAGTTTATTGAGAAAGAAGAGGCAACACAGAGGATATGCTTGTTTAAAATGAGCCTGCACACCAGACTGAACTCTGTGGATGAACTCTATAGGGGAATGCCTGTTCAACCCAAATCATTGGCTAGCAGCTGCATATAGAGTTCACTGTAGCAACAAGTGATGCTCATCAATGACATTCGGATTTCCTTGATTCAAAGAGCCTTGGAATTCTTACTGCTTAACTAACTCTTCTCTCTTTTGCATTGACAGGAAGAGTTGGCCGAGTCCGAACATAGGAGAAAACAGCTGGCTGAAGAGCTGCAAACTGCCAAACAAGTAAGTGAAACCGTCCGCCAAGTCAGGGCTGTTGCGGAATTTTCCTTTTTCTTCCCAGGGGGACACCAGCGATGTGACAGTGGCAACCATGATTTAGCACCTTTAATCCTTGCGGTTCTCAGTTCAGTGTTTGCCTAGCTGCTGCAGAGAGCTGTGGCTCCTGTAATTTCTCATTTCCTCTCAATGACTTGACAGGGCCAGTTCATTGACCAGATCAGGGCTTGCCAGTTTCGGTGTGTCAGTAGTCCTCAATGTTTTCACACTTTGCTTCCAGCTTTAACCACAATCTGCCTGACTGGGCCAACTTTTGATTTCTGTTTGCAAGTTTTTCACCATGCGCCAGCATATTTACTCTTATTTTCCTTTGGGATATCGAAATGTAGGGGAGGAGAGGATCCCTATACCTTTCAATAGCAGCATGAGAGCCTCCCCTTCATCCTGCTATGAGAAGTCTAAGCTTTGTCTTCCTTTTCTGAATCTGGAAACCCTGTCCCCCCACACCCACCATCCATGTTTTCTTAACTCTGAGCTGTCGTACTGCTTACCTCCTATTATGCTATGCTATCTATACTGCCATGCTACACCAGTAATCCTCTGTTGTTGGCTTATTCTGTTTATGAGATCTTCAGAAAATAATAATTAATTGCCCAGCTGCAAATTCATGTGTTGCTGCTCCTCCTGATATATATATATATATATATATATATATATATATATATATATATATATATATAATTTTTAATTAATTTTTCTGTTTTACAATTTGATGTACTCCTTTATACATCCTTAAGATATCATTGACTTCCCTTCTTCTCTTTCCATGGTTCATTTTACATACCATAAATCTCTGCATATTTTACAAAAACTAAAGCATTCAGTATTCCATTATTGCAACCATCAAAACTTATTTGCATTGTTGAAGTTATCTTAATGCTGCCAGCGTTTTCAGCTGTACACAGTTATTTCCCATATATCCAATAAACATTTTCCAATCTTCTTTAAACATATGTGCTTCTTGTTCTCTTATTCTATGTTTTAAGTCCGCAAGCTGTGCATATTCCGTTAGCTTAAGTTGCCATTCCTGTTTGGTTGGGACCTTGCTCATTTTCCATTTGGGGCCTAACAAAACAATGAGCCACAGTAGTAGCATGCACTACTACTTTTTTCACACCTGGGAATATCCGTCTGAATTATCCCCAACAGAAAGGACTCAGGTTTTTTTTTGGAAAGGTACTTTTAAACATTCAATTCATTACGAACATTTCTCAATACTCTTTTACCCTTTTACAAGTCCAATTCTGTTTATGAGATCTTCAAAAGATAAAAGCCCTTAAGTTTTTTCTTGAAATAAGATCCTGAAAAATCCTCAGCTGTGAATTCACACATTGCTGTTGCTCCTGATTTTCAATACAGTAAAGAGCACAAGTGGGGCTTGCTTGTGATATTTTTGGGTCAAGCCTGTAGGTTCTTGCTGAGAATTCCTGGAGCGTTGTGCAGTCATGCCAGGTATAAACAGGAATGTTTCTGAAACTCTCAGGCAGGCCTTCCCCCCCTTTTTTTTTCACCAGGCTAGTGGCCGGGGAGCAAGGTTGCAGCCAAAGGGCGTAACAAAAGCATGGCTGGATATGCCAGCATCTGGCTGATTCATGATGTTTCTGCCCACGGATGTTTTCAAAGGGTGAGCCCATGGCACGCTTTCTGCCAATGCAGTTTTCAGCATTGCAATATTCCGTGCGTAAGGGACTTGCCAGCTGCTTTTCAATGCTGATTAGATCATGGGTGGCCAACACTGCTGGATTACAGCTCCCTTTGTCCCCTGGCCACTGGCCATGCAAACTGGGGCTGATGGGAGCCGGAGTCTAACAACAGGACATGGTGGCTAAAAAACAACAACCCAAACCCTTCTATTTATTAAAGGATAGAGATTTGTTTTTAATTGCGTATTCAGAAACAGTTTTGCTCAGGGGTTCCCAAACTAAGGCCCGGGGGCCGGATGCGGCCCAGTCACCTTCAAAATTTGGCCCACGGACTGTCTGGGAATCAGCATGTTTTTACATAAGTAGAATGTGTCCTTTTATTTAAAATGCATCTCTGGGTTATTTGTGGGGCATAGGAATTCGTTCTTCTTCTTCTTTTCCAAAATATAGTCCGCCCCCCCCCCAAGGTCTGAGGGACAGTGGGCCGGCCCCCTGCTGAAAAAGTTTGCTGACCCCTGGTTTTGCTTCTTTGCGCCCCCCCCATTAAGTTGGCGTGTTTTTAATATTTGGGGGGTTTCCCCCTGCAGGAAGCCAAGGCATCAGTGGAGGAAGCGAGAGGCCTGCGTAGCAGAATCCATCTTGCAGAAGCTGCGCAAAAGCAAGCTAGCGGCATGGAAATGGACTACGAGGAAGTAATCCACCTGCTTGAGGTAGAAATTGCAGATCTGAGGGCTCAGCTCGGCGATCATTGTGGTCAAAATAAAGTAAGCACCTCAGTAGCCGCTCGGAGAGTTGCCATGGTTTTTCCTCGCTGTTGTCATGTATCCCGTCTTTCATTTTTCTTCCTTTTGTTCTCCTAAAGTAGGTCACTGTTTGTCTTGTATTATTCAATAGATAGAGTGTGTTGTGGAGGCAGCTGAGGAAGGGCGAAACGAAAGCTATGAACTTGCTTTTTTTTGGAGAGCTCTCTTGGTCGGGGGGGAAATTTGAGCCACAGCCTTGCTTGGGTGGTCACTGGCCAATGTGACGCAGCTCAAGGTTAATTATTGTGAAGCCCACAATATGCTGGGATTTCTCATTTGTTTTCATAGAATCATAGAGAATCATAGAATCATAGAGTTGGAAGAGACCACAAGGGCCATTCAGTCCAACCCCCTGCCAAGCAGGAAACACCATCAAAGCATTCTTGACATATGGCTGTCAAGCCTCTACTTAAAGACCTCCAAAGAAGGAGACTCCACCACACTTCTTGGCAGCAAATTCCACTGTCGAACAGCTCTTACTGTCAGGAAGTTCTTCCTAATGTTTAGGTGGAATCTTCTTTCTTGTAGTTTGAATCCATTGCTCTGTGTCCGCTTCTCTGGAGCAGCAGAAAACAACCTTTCACCCTCCTCTATATGACATCCTTTTATATATTTGAACATGGCTATCATATCACCCCTTAACCTTCTCTTCTCCAGGCTAAACATACCCAGCTCCCTAAGCCGTTCCTCATAAGGCATTGTTTCCAGGCCTTTGACCATTTTGGTTGCCCTCCTCTGGACACGTTCCAGCTTGTCAGTATCCTTCTTGAACTGTGGTGCCCAGAACTGGACACAGTACTCCAGGTGAGGTCTGACCAGAGCAGAATACAGTGGTACTATTACTTCCCTCGAAAATAGGTTTTCCTATTAACTAATACGTTGCATAAAAGCGTTATAGTTTAAGAGTTAAGTTATTCTACCAGTGTTTAATGGTTTTATAATGATTCTTTTTCTATGTCCTTAGCTGTTTTTATCTGTAAGCCACCTTGAGTCTCTGTCAGGGGAAAAGGTGGGGTATAAATAAATACAGAATAATAAATATAGAACAATATTTCAATTTAAGAGCGTGTTCCAAGACATGGAAAACCAGGGCTGCAATCCCATAGCCACTTAATGGAGTCAGCCTGAAGAGTGGTGTAGCGTGGGTTGCCAGGGCCGTGCAGAAGGGATGGGTGGGAAGGAAACAGGCGCATGCGTGTTAAATTGCCTAACGGTGTCTGTGTCACCCAGGAGATCCTGGCTGCAGAGATAAAAGAATAGCCATTCCGTTGTTTGGAGAGGTCACTTCTTGGTTCTCATGGAGAAACTGTTTTCAACAGAACCCAGCCATGGAAGCGCACAGCTAATACAAGGCAGGACCACAGAGCCTGAAAGAACTCAGTAAGACATATACAAGAATTGTGTTCTAAAGTTTCTAGGCACCATCAACTATGGAACCAGCATTCTTTTCCGCCTTTTCATTTAGGTTAGTGTAGGTGCAGGTTCGTAATAATAGATTTGCTGTATCCAGTGGTCTTGCCGTATCCTGAAAGACCCACACATAGCTGGAAGACACATAACTGTCAATTCCCATTTATGTAACTCTGGAAGATACGGGTACCTTGTATTTGTATTTTGAACCCAGTAGCCTTTAGCTGCCAGCTTTCAAAGTGTGAGCAGGTACCACAAATAGGCCCACGTTCCCTTGCAGTAAATCATTCTGTATAAAGAACCATTCTGTATAAAGAACCTCCGGCCCTCTGCTATGGCTAGAACAGACTCCACTGGGAAACGCCACAATTGAGATGATGCAGAAGTTCTGGCGCATTCACACATGTAAATACCCACTAGATGAGGAACTTGTGGCTCTCCTGGTGTTGCTAGGATGCCCTGACCAGGGTTTCTGGAGCTGATGGGAATCCAACAATATCTGGAGGGACACATGTCCCCATTCCTTGCACTGAATGCTATAGCCATCAAGGGATAACTATGCACGTACCAATGCACGAAATGCAATCTTCTCGGAGGCAAGGCATACACCTTACTCATTGTGTGGCATGTCAAAAGTTGCATTTCCATGCACACAAGCAAGTTCCTAAGCACGATCCAGCCCGCTCCCTGAGTGTTCCTAGAAAAAAAATACCTCAGAACTCACATCTGCGCAGGTACAGACCTCTTTTTCAACAAAGTAAAACAGTGCCCTCAAGTGCATTTCCTCCCACAGTACACCCCCTCCCTTCCTGTGAAATTTACACCACACCCACAAACACCGCCTCCACCACAAGATCCACCACTCACATCCATCCATCCGGCAGAGGTATTGAAGATCTCAGCAGAACTGAAAACAGGCCTTTTACAGCAACAAGGCCCAACATTGCCAAGTGGAGGTAGGGGCCTGCCTGGGGGGGGGATGGGGGCCTGAATAGAGGGCAGGGATATGTAATGGGTCACAACAGGGTGGGGGGAGACACAGGGATGAAACCTGCCCTCTTCACAGTATCTCGCCTCGGCTCAGGGGGACTCTGAGGCTCAGGGGGATATGAAGGGGGGATATTACCCTCCATCTCGCAGACTAACGCACAGCAACGCGTGCAGGGCCAGCTAGTCTACTATAAATTTAGGCATCTCATTACATAAAACTCTGGTTTGACAACTATATCTCAGCTGGAAGATAATTTCCTCCAGATCGTTTACCAAAGCTTGATCTGTGCATTTCCCAGAAATGATATAAAACCCATTTTACCTTTTTTAAAGATGCCCATCAAATTGACTTTTTTGTTATCCAGACTGATACAACCCACAGCTGGGCCAGATTATTTAGTGAATCCCATCCTCTTCGCAAACTGCCCACGCAACATGATTACCTTGACTTTCTCTTTGAGTCAGGGGCTCATTTGTTTTTGGCATGCAGAGTACTGAAGGGAGCCACTTGCTGAAAAAGGAATCTAATTTTTGCTCAGTTACAAGGCCAGCTCAGTGCATATTTGAGCTGTCAGTGATGATTTGGGCTCTTTGAGACTCAGGTCTTCCTGCCTAGTAAAGGTGCTTATTTAGAAAAGTTACTTTTTGCTCTAACCAACCAAAAAAACCAAACAAAAACAAAGTCAGATCTGAATGAATAGCTATCTTCTTTCAAAGAGCGAATCTCAATTGCTCTTGGGTTTTGCAAATCTGCCGCTTTTTAGTACATGGGGGGGCCATCCCCAGGGGCAGAGGAAGGGGGGCGCTGTGGGTGCGGGCCACCCTGGGTTTCACTACTGAGGGGGGTGACAAAATGTCGGGCGGCACTCACTGCAGCACGCCCGAACCATGCGTCTCTCCTGGGAGAGATGCGATAGCATGGGCACGCGCAGGCTCCACGCTGCCCAAACGGTCCGCCCGCTGCCTCCCCTCCAGCTGTAGGGTGCCTGAGTGGGAGGAGGCAGGCAGACTCCGGAGGCCCCACGGTGCGCCCTGCCCCTGGGCCATAGGTGCCAACTTCCCAATTGAAAAATCCGGGATCAGCAGCTGCGCGGAACTGGGAGTCGTGCTGCGGCCATTTTGGAACTGGGCAGAGCGACACCGGAAGTTGCTTCTACGCATGCTCTGCCCATTTCCAAAATGGCTGCAGCACCAGAAATCGCTTCTGCGCATGTCCAGAGATTCCAGACATGCGCAGAAGGAGCCTCCCCGGGCTGGTAAGAATCCGGGGGATTTACGGGTTGTTGTTTTTAAATCCGGGCTGCCAGCAGGAAACGGCTGGAAAAACGGGGGTTTCCCGGGGAATACGGGAGACTTGGCAGCTATGCCCTGGGCACGGCGCCCGAGCGGCTTCCTTTACCACTGGCAATCTCTTAGCCCAGAGTTTGAATTCGCGCCAAGGCAGTTTTAAACCACTCTCTGGGTAACCATGTCAATTTTTAATCAAGTTCTAATGAAAGGTTTGCCATGATTTCACCGGTAAGGAAAGGGGAAATTGTTTTTCTGGTAGGAGGATCTTCCACACTTAAGAATCCGCACCTCTGTAGAAAGTAAGAGTTGTCATCCTTCAAGCCGCTCACTTTTGCATCTGGCCCCGCCAGATAGTGCAGAAGGATGCCAGCTGCTATAAGCTCAAGCCATTGGTTATGAAGGCCTTGCATTTGGATTTTCTAACGTCTTAACCAAACCAGTTCCTGAAAAGCGTAGGTGCCAGTGACCACAGCAGTACAAGGTACAGAAGACACCTCTCTACGTTATCTCCATAAAAATGTATAGCTTTCAAACTGACACTCCTTTTAATTGAAGCAACCATGAGTTTGCATTAAATCAATACCACCTTTTCTCTCTCCTTAAGGTAATGGGCACATTAGGAGAAAGGGCAGAGAGAAATAACCTGTGTTAAGAAAAGCAGCAGTAGATGATTGCCCGTTTTATAATCACAACACTAATTCAGTTTAGAATTTCCCTTTTGAGGAAAGGAAGCTTTCTAATCAAACAGACTTCATGATGTTGAGAACAGCCATAGATCTGACAAAGAAAACTATGGGTATTATGTGCGTTCATGTTTCCTGGTTTTCAGTGAAGAAGTAATTTATATTGAACAATGGGGCTGTTTAAAGTGTCTTAGTCTACCTCTGTTTAAGTGATGTGCTTCCACTGGGTTTTTATTATTATTTGCAGTGCAGGGGAGGACCATCCATAGGAGATATAGTAGTTGCCATGGTTGATAATGCATTCCATCTTGACGCACATGCATTTATTATTTCAAACGCATAAATTCTGACTTGCATTACACTGTGGAGCTCAAGGCAGAAGACTTGGGGTGTCTGAGTGGTCTTGATGAGCCCCTGACCAGCTTGGCAATGGGGCTGCATTGCACGCCCTCAGAGCATGCTAATCCATTGATCACACTTTTCTGTATCTGCATCTTGATGACCAGAGTGGAGGGTTGCACCTCCAGTCCCTCAGTTTTGAAATTCACAGTTCCTCAAAATAAGCACCCTTTGCCTCATTGAAACAGTTTGAAAACCTTTGCAATTGACTTCAGGGATTGCATCGTGTTAGTATAGTCGTACCTTGGAAGTCGAACGGAATCCGTTCCAGAAGTCCATTCAAATTCCCAAATGTTCGGAAACCAAAGCATGGCTTCTTATTGCCTGCAAGAAGCTCCTGCAGCCAATCAGAAGCCGCAGAAGCCCCCTCGGACGTTCAGCTTCCAAAAATAGTTCACAAACCGGAACAGTCACTTCCGGGTTTGTGGCTTTCGGGAGCCAAAACACTCGAGAACTAAGCTGTTTGAAAACCAAGGTACATCTATAATTTCCATTTGTCCCATCATTAAGGGTGCCTTATTATTTCCCTCCCCCCCCCCAGAAATCTGTGGGAGCTGTCCATTTCTGTGGGACAATGTAAAACAGCTGTAAATCAATGCCAGTGGGTGGGAACAGCATCTAGGGACAGGTTATAACTCCACTCTCAGCGGAGGCCCTGTCTGTAGAAGTTAGTGAATGTCATGGACCAGTAGGAGGAAAAGCAAATGCTGCCCATTACAGTGGCGAGGCAGTTCATTTGTTTGTAATTCTGAGGAGCCCTATTTGAATGAAAAACAACAACAACTTTATTATTTATATGCTGCCCATCTGATTGGGTTGCCCCAGCCACTCTGGGCAGCTCCCAGGAAAATATTTAAAACATAATAAAACATCAAACATTAAAAACTTCCCTAAACAGGGCTGCCTTCAGATGTCTTCTAAAAGTCAAATATTTGTTTATCTTTTTGACATCTGATGGAAGGACATTCCACAGGGCAGGAGCCACTACTAATAAGGCCCTTTGCCTCCTTCCCTGTAACCTCACTTTTCACAAGGGAACCATCAGAAGGCCCTTGGAGCTGGAGCTCAGTGTCTGGGCTGGATGATGGAGGTAGAGTATACTGGGCCGAGGCCATTCAGAGCTTTAAAGGTCAACAGCAACAATTTGAATTGTGCTTGGAAACGTACTGGGTGCCAGTGTAGGTCTTTCGGGACCGGTGTTATATGGTCCCAGTGGCCACTGCCAGTCACCAGTCTATCTGCCACATTCTGGATTAGTTGAAGTTTCCAAGTCACCTTCAAAGGTGGGGCTGAAGGGTGGGAAGAGAGTGAAAGGGCTCCTAAATGCTGTGTTCACACAAACTAGCACTGCCATATATGACCAGTGATGGCCTTACTTTCTCCTGAGAAGCTTTCACATGGGGGTATCTGATTTGTGAACTAGCCTGTCTTGCTGTATAGTGTATGCACCTCTCACACACTGGGTGCAGAAGGCAAGATGGAGGCGATCAATATTAATTCGGAAATATTCACTCCACATGTGCAGAGTCTCTGTGGCTAAAATAGTGCAGGTTTTGGGAGAATGAGTCACCTTTAATCATCCCTTCATTGTGCTGACTTTCTCTGAGGTCACAATAATTTCCCCGTGTGTGCATTGAGAAAAGATTTGACATAATGCGTGGAATAAAGGTGAAATTGTGTGTGTGTGTGTGTATTTCTGCTTCCGTTCATTGCAGCAGAAAACTGCACCTACTACTATTATCAAACCATGATTTCTTACATCCCTTTGTCGTGTGCCATTTATTTTTTTGAAGAGGAAGAAGTGGAAATTATATAAAGTGGAAATGCAGCTGCTGTATTGTCTTGTAATACATAATTTCAGGAGAAACAACGCACATTACAGCTGCATGCCACCAAAAGCACTATCGTGATATACATTTCTTCACCTCCTTATTGTGGACTACATCAGAGTGACTAGCCGGTTCATAGATTGTTGCACTCCAACTCCCATCATTCCTGACTGTTGACCACGCCGGCTGGGGTTGATGGGAGTTGTAGTTCTGCGATGCCTGCTAGGCTGTGTTTCCTATTCATCCCCCCCCCCCCCCGGAAGGTAATCAATGTTTAAAAATATTGTTTTTAAATAAAGGTGTATTTGGTTTAATGGGAAGGGAAATACACTTTTTCCTATGTTCTCTTACCATGTTAGAGACCTGATTGTTAATTTTAAAGAGATCTATATCTCGGAGGCAGTTTTTCAAATCAGAAATCCCTGCGTATTTTACATAAACTAAACCATTCGGTATTCCATTATTAAAGGTAAAGGTAAAGGGACCCCTGACCATTAGGTCCAGTCGTGACCGACTCTGGGGTTGCGCGCTCATCTCGCATTATTGGCCAAGGGAGCCGGCGTATAGCTTCCAGGTCATGTGGCCAGCATGACAAAGCCGCTTCTGGCAAACCAGAGCAGCATATGGAAACGCCGTTTACCTTCCCGCTATAGCGGTTCCTATTATTACATCCATCAAAATTTGTTTACACTGTTGAATTTATCTTAATGCTGCCAGCGTTTTCAAGTGTACACAATTCCCCCCCCCTATAGTCAATAAACATTTTCCAATCTTCTTTAAACGTAGGTTCTTCTTGTTCTCTTATTCTATATATTAGGTCCGCAACCCAAACCATTATTACATTATGATTTACTCTTTTGATGTTCCCTTCCAGTGGCATGAAAGACTTCAAGTCCATTTGTCCCCTCACAAACCAAAAAACGCACGCACCCTTTGTACAGTTCCTGCGATTTGGACCAGATCTTGATACAATGAGCCCCCCATCTGCTCATTCTTGTAGAGTGGACTTTGCCAAACTGGTTCCCTCTAGATGTTTTGAACTTTAACATGCTTCAAACTATGCTAGCTGGGAATTATAGTCCAAAATATCTCTTGGGCACCAACTTAGTGTAAAGTTTTCCTGGCCTTTCCTCGACACCTCACTTCCTGTGCGTCTGGCTTTGTAGCCTACCTGAATTTCTTGTTCCTCAGGACAGCATCCAAGATTTAAGGAAGAGGATTACAGTGCTCGATTGCCAGCTGAGAAAATCCGAAACTGCCAAGAAGATGTTTGAGGTGGCAACTGAAAAGCTGCTGCAGTTTGTTGAGGTAAAAGGCGCTTTTGGGCAACTTCCTTCTCCCGAAAGGAGCAAGGCGTGCTGATTTATATTCATTTTTTTTGTTGGGTGTGTGGGTTTTGTTTCTTTATACCTCAAGAGCTGACAGTTGGAGCCAAGCACAATAAAAGTCAAGAACGAATTCATCAGCTGCGGTTTGTGAAGTCCAGATTTAAAACAAACTGCTGCGGCAAGGCCTCTTTAGAAGTAGTAAATCTGTAGCCAGAAATGTTGTGGTGAGCAAAGGAGGGCGTTATTGAAGGGCAGCCAGATCATAAACATAGGTAGTGTGGTGTGTTTAAAAGTTACTTAATTACATTAAAGATTTCAAAGCAAAATCTACTGGTAGATCTCTGGGTCACTTTCAGTGGCTCCATCTCCCAGCTATTTAGCAAAAGGAACCAAATGACTTTTCCCCACCTGAATTTGGCTGTTGAAACAAATGAATGCAATGAGTGGCCTGTTGTGTGAGATGATGCTCGGTCCAGCTCTGATACTGAAAGCCAGTTGAAGTATGTGCTCCGAGGAGCAAAATTATTTAATTCTATGCCTTTTGCACCCGACTCTGACATTGTAGGAAGAGAATTGCCAATTGTGTTATTGAGCTATAAATCTGATCATATAGCCTGCATTGTATAATTCTGACTGTGTGGCTTAGCCCCATATTCCTGGGATGCTTTTTCCCCTAAAATCCTTTTCTCTTTGCCTCTATGCCTCTGTGTGCCAAAGGGGAAGCCAGACAGAATGTTAAGCTATCAAGGCCGCATGAGCTGGCCCTGTCTGGAACACAGAAGGGCTTATCAGCTGCTATGCCTGACGCGCAGTCTTACTCAAGGCTGCTGGAAGTTGCTAGCTTGACGCGTAAACTGAAGGCTTACTGAAGGCTGAAGGCTTTGTTGAGTCAGCATGTTTATTATGCACAAAACCGGACACAGGAAGATCCTTATATGTACTTATGACCCCCTTGCGTGCGTGACCCCCTTGCGTGCGCACATTTAGAAAGGAGGGGGAAAGGCACATTTAGAAAGGAAGGGAAAAGGAGCCCAAAGAAGTGTATAAGAAGCTTTGCAATTTGTGTTTCTTTACTCTTGTCGTGAGGCTTAACCACCAAGAGTCTCTTAATTAATTAAGAATTAAACTCTTTCTCTGGATTCAACCCCCGGTGTCATTATTGGCTCTCTCTGTCTTGCCTGGGCGCAACTTAAAGGACCCTTAGCAGCTGATAAGGCTACAACATGAAGCCCTTGAGTTTCTAGTAATAAAGAAAAGAAAAGTAGATCCAACAAGCCAGAAATCTGCCCGCCACTGGTTTAGATTCAAGCCACAAGTATTCTGTGATGTGGGCAGAGACCATAGAATGTCAGCTAGAAGCTGAATGCTGCCTAGCTTGTGCTGATGCAGCAACAAATCTTCCAGGCCCTTGTAGGATCAGGCTACCGATCTTCATGAACGCAACTCAAAAATCTTGCAACCACTAGGATGAACAGCAACTTTGCTACCGGTTCGAGTCAGGTGTGAATTTCAGCCAGCAGGGCAAAGGTCATCTTAAGCGCGAGGTACACAAGTCTCGATGTTTCACGTTTAGCAACCTATTAAGCAGAGAAAAAAGATGATGCTCTAGCAAACTTTCTGAAACCGTATTTCTTGACTATCTGCCAACAGGTTGTGCCGGAAGTGCTGTCGGATACCTCTACTTCATTGACCAATTTAAGGTAAGAAAACCTAAGATTGGTATGTGCCACTGCAGCTTATTTGGTGAAATTATCCTAAGTACGTAATGAACATTTAGAAATAGATATAAATACATATTGAAATATTTTCTGAATCTTACAATAACTGTTTCTGCTAGTCACTTCTTGTAGCGCTTTCAGTTTGCAGGAGTTTTATCATCTTTATTGTGTTAATACTAAGAATGGCCCGTGTGGTAGGACAATTAGTCGTGCATTTTCTTTTAACCCAGAGTAAAATGAGGCTAGGAAACAGTGACTTGCCCATAGCTGCACAACTGAGGCTGTAGTAGAAGGGGCGCTTGACCCCAGTTCTCAGTTTTGAGTCCAGCTAACACAGGCATCCCCAACCTTCGGCCCTCTAGATGTTTTAAACTACAATTCCCATCATCTCTGACCACTGGTCCTGTTAGCTAGGGATCATGGGAGTTGTAGTCCCAAAACATCTGGAGGGCCGCAGGTTGGGATGCCTGAGCTAACACCTGTTTCTTTTCAGGAATGTTGAAATTACAAATAAAGCCACCAGTTTGGGGTTTAAAAAACCCATTAATGACCACTCGCCATGTATTAATAGAAACCTAAGAATTGGAAGAATGCTTGCAGGCAATCTAGAGCAAGTCTTTGTTCCATTCTAGGCAGTGCTCCAGCCGGTGGACAAATGGGGTGGGGAGCTGCTAGGCATAGATGACAGGAACCCCAAGTCACTAGCCCAGTTTTTCAGCCAGTAAGTCAAGCTTAGCAGAATTGAGACCATAGCAAAGGAAGGTGAGGCAAAGCAGAAGTCCAGGTCCAAAAGAGCAGCAGGGCAGGTAGCACCCTGGAGAGCTCCCAGTGCTGCTTTGGCTAGGAAACAGACTTGACTGTTGCTCAAAAAAAAACAATCAAACCAGCCTGAGGCTTAAGCAGGACCACAGCTTCCCCTTAGCAGCTAGCCCCACTCTTGTTGAGTGGAACCTCTACTCTTAAAGGAGCCCAGCCAGTTTTAGGAGTGGTGGTATGGTGGCAGCCAGGTTTTTGCTATGACCTCTGAGCTGGAGTCCGAAGGAAGGCAATATGACCTCTTCAGGCTGGAGGGCCGCTGGCAACATGGGTTCTGCCCAGGTTGGGACTTCAAGGAAATGAGGGATGTTCAAAGGTGGTTGTGAGGGCAAGTCTTCCTTCCTTGCTTGCTTCCTTCTCACAACTTCCCAACCCACGTGTGTCTTTGTAAACTCATATTCCTTTCTCATGCTTTCAATTGATGCCAGCCACTTTTGGAGCAAACGTCTGAATCGTGTAATGACATAGATGAATAAATTGGCAATGAATGGACCTGTGGCCCTTGGAATGCAAACCATGTGCCTGCCACTGTGCTGTGGCCCTTTTTCTCCCCTTCTCTCTCCCCCCCCCAAAGAAACACCAACCAGAAGGTTCTAAATAGTCAGGGTTCCTCGGATTTAGCTTCCTTTCCTGTTTGTGTTCAGGACATACCCAAAAGAATGGGTGCCAAATGCCCTGGTTCCTACCAAATGGCCATAGAAACTCATTACAACTCCAAATGCCAGTTGGAAGGAAGGAATCAATGTCTCTTTGCTTTCTTCATTATTCTTGTTATTTGTATCCCGATGATCTGCCTGGGTTCCATCACATTCTGTGTGGCTTCCATCACATATAGAAACATAATGCAATGTCAAACATTAAAAACTTCCTGATGCAGGGCTGCCTCCAGATATCTTCTAAAAGTTGTGTAGTTCTCTATCTCCTTGACATCTGATGGAAGGGCGTTCCACAGGGAGGGCGCCACTACTGAGAAGGCCCTCTGCCTGGTTCTGTGTAACTTCACTTCTCACAGTGAGGGAACCACCAGAAGGCCCTCGGAGCTGGAGCTTAGTGTCTGGGCTGAACAACGGGGGTGGAGATGCTCCTTCAGGTATACTGGGCCAACACTTTGAATTGTGCTCGGAAGCGTACTGGGAACGTACTTCCATATAATAGCTGTCATTCACTGACACATGGAAAATAGTAAAGCACTGTGCTTGATGTCAGTGATGCAGTGATGTAAAGCCTGCCCTTCAGTACTAATACTGGGTGGTTTGGCCTTACACACACACACACACACACACACACACACACACACACACACACCATTAGCACTTTCCTAGGGGACCCAGGTGGCGCTGTGGGTTAAACCACTGAGCCTAGGGCTTGCTGATCAGAAGGTCGCGGTTTGAATCCCTGTGATGGGGTGAGCTCCCATTGCTCAGTCCCTGCTCCTGCCAACCTAGCAGTTCGAAAGCACATCAAAGTGCAAGTAGATAAATAGGAACCGCTATAGCGGGAAGGTAAGCGGCGTTTCCATGTGCTGCTCTGGTTTGCCAGAAGCGGCTTTGTCATGCTGGCCACATGACCTGGAAGCTATACGCCGGCTCCCTCAGCCAATAATGCGAGATGAGCGCACAACCCCAGAGTCGGTCACGACGACCTAATGGTCAGGGGTCCCTTTACCTTTACCTAGTTAAAAATAAAAAGCTATGCTGGAGGCTCAGAACAGTGCTTTCTTCTAACTCACTCTCTTGACTACCATTGCAGCATAGTTATAGCTGAAAATGAGCATGCATTCAGTACCATGTGCAAGAATGCTGCAGTGTTGCAACTAAAACATGGCCATTTTGTGTGTGTCTCCTTCAGTGACAGCAAAGCCACGTTCTCCTCTAAAACACTCATTGCACGCCTGGGACGGAATGGACGCACTCTGCCAGCATCTCTTGCAGCAGAAGCGAAGGAACTTACTAAATCTGTCCGTGCCATTCTAGAAGCAGACTGTGAGTCTTAAATGTTTTTTCCCCATTTTTCTCTCTTTCTCTCTCTCTCTCTTTTTATAAAGAAAAATGTTTGGCTAATTGTGGGTTGTGCCATGCATCCTGTGTGCGGTTTGTCAAATGGAAAAGAAAAAAGCAATCAGTGAAAGGGTGAAAATAAATAGGTATAGCAATTCAGGTAATTCCAATATTTATGCTTTGGAATTAAGAATTCAGATATTGAAATAGAAAACTGCTGATATGGAATGCAAACACCCCTGTTCCGTAATTGTGCCTGTTCTAGGGAGCAATATTGTTCAACATGTGCAAAGCAAGTGAAAGGCAAAAGGTTGAGAAGAGCAACTTGGGATGCAAATGTTGAGATTATATAGTGCTTTCTGAACTGGTCAGATGATGGTGGCTTCCTAATTAACAGTGACTAAAGCTACATGGAACATCTCTGCAGCTGTCCTTGTCCTTGGAACTTGAAGTGTGGATGGTATGGTTATAAGGCCATTGTCAAACTTCCTGAGCAGTCGTCTTGTGTTTCCTTGAAGCAGAGGTGTGATCTTGAGTGAACGTAAACAGCAAATTGAGGCAAAGGAAAAATGTTTCTGAGATAATGCAGTGCAGTCTGAAATTGGTCACCTGGAGTGAGCCTGAATTGACCCCAGGTGACCAGGTGTCCTTTTCTTTGCAGCTCACCTCCAGGATGCCTGATCTTTTAACACCAAAAGATATCCTTTATACATGCTCAGTCCAATAGCAAACGAACCTTCAGTGCCTATTTGTGAATGACTGAGGGGGTATGTTGACTTGGGCATATGAAGCCTGCTGTTTTATTTTAAAACCGGTGGGCTGTTGTGGCTTCCTGAGTTTTTTCTTCCATGCATAAATTGCAAGAGTCGGAGCTTGGTTATCTGCCATAGTTTATTTTGGTGGGCTTCTTTTCCCGTTCTGACACACCTTGAAGGGACAGTCAGTGAATGAAAGCAACGAAAAGCCTTTGGGCTGTGAAATATTTACAATGCAGTCAAACCAACAATGCATGCTTGCTAGATGGGCACATGATAGGAGCTGAAGCTCACAAAGTTTTCCTGTAAGTTTTGCTAGAGAGGACTCTTGAGAGCCACTCGCACTGCCTGTAGCCATTCATAATCTCACCTGGCTGAGCACTTCCTCTTTGCTCTTTCACCTCATTCCAGCAATGTAGAACCATGCAGAACTCCATTTCAAACTAGACTAAAGTATGTCTTTGTAACTGGATTGCCATTTTAAGCTTGCCTGAACAAAGCTGCCGTTATCTGTTACTCATCAGCGAGCTTTCTGAGTGGGTAAATGTTACTTTTAGCTTTTACCAGATTGTTTTTGTGAATATATTTTTAAGGGGGAGAAAGGGGGGAGGAAATACCAGGAGAATCCAGTCTGCCCTAAAGCATCCTGGATTCCTTAAACCAGTGGTTCCCAACAGGTGGTCCGGGGACCCCCAGGGGTCCGCGAGCTATGCCAGAGGGGTCCGCAAGATGCTATTAGAATAAAAAATATATTAAATATATTTCGTATGATAACAGATTTTTTGTTTTGGCCGCTTCCTGCATGAGCAGAGTCTAGCGCAAAACTAGAATTAGATAGAGGCAGTAGTTCTGCTGTATGCCGTTAGGTGGCGCTTTACAAACACTACTGTTTTGCAAAGAGGCAGCGCGCGCATTCTACTAACGCTCACCTCCCCAAGATGCTTTGCGCGCGTCGGCTTCATTTGTGCGCTACTGCGCAGGTACCCTGTCTTCTCCATTCCCCTCCCTCCTCCTTGGCGCGCACTGCCTCTTTGCAAAACAGTAGTGTTTGTAAACAAAACGTTGTTTTTCACGGAAGCTACAGTTCGCGTAGTTAACAATGGACCATTGGTTAAAAAGTGGTTCATCTCATTAAGAATTGAAAATTAAAACTAACTGTATACTGATGGAGTATTCTGTTGTAACTGTAAAAAACGTATAAATATAAAATATAAAAAGACTCTTAATTTGGCTCTCACTTTTTAATTTTAGGATTAGGAATTAATGGGGGTCCTTGTCACAATAGCGGCTCGATGAGGGGTCCTCGAGAAAATTTTGTTGGGAACCCCTGCCTTAAACTCAAAGGCTAAAACTAGCCTATCTAAGCTTCCCTTTCAAGCTGCAAAGGGATGACACTCTGCTGGACTCACAAACATGAGGGAGGAAGGATAATATCTAATAAATGCATCCTCTCCTAGCAACTATACACATCCCTACAGTGGATACCTTAGGCTGCCAAATTCACTGTGCCATAAGCTTTCATAGGCTAGTGCCCATTTTGCCAGAATCTTCTGTCTACCCTCCCTTGTATGGACTAAGACATTTGAAAAGTTGATGGTATATAAAGTCACTCTAGCCACTTTTTCCCCTCTCCCAGGAAACAGAATGCAGTGTCTTCTCTTGGGTGTGGGAGGCAGATTATTTACAGGCTTCTCATTGCTAGGTGCATGAGCTTCGGTTTAAGCTACGTTGCCATAGCTTCCGTAGCTTTGTTTAACAAGCTAGACCAAATTAAGAGGTAAGGGAGAGAATGGGAACGTCTAACGGATAAGTAGCACTCTTACCACGAGAGGCAGGGAGAAAAGCAGGAGCCGCGGCAGGATTTTGAAAGCAGTTATCATTGGTCATAACTCTGTGATGTTCAGACACTGCTGTTCTAAAACAGGGGTGGGCAACCTTTCGTGAGCCCCACAACGCCGCCGGGGTTGGGCTTGGATTGATGGGGTCAGATGAAGGAGGAATAGGAAGAAATGAGGGGAGGGGGCTGGAGGGTAGGAACCTGGGTTACAGGAAAGGTGGTCTACCCTCTCCACCCTGGCTTCCCTGCTTTGGAGAGGGAAGCAGAGATGACAGCTCTCGCCTCCAATCCTTCTGCAGATCAGATAACGGCTTAGGACCGCAATACCTCAAGGAGCGCCTCTTTCCATATGAACCTACCCAGACCCTAAGATCATCTGTTGAGGCCCTTCTTCGTGTGCCTCCTCCTTGAAAAGTCCGGAGGGTGGCAACACAAGAATGGGCCTTCTCTGCAGTGGCTCCCCATTTGTGGAATGCTCTCCCCAGGGAAGTTCGCCTGGCGCCTTCATTATACACCTTTATACACCTGGTTCCTTTTAAACCAGGCATTTGTTTGACCTGATTGACATCCTATACCCTTTTAAGGTGTGGCTCTTTTGGGGGGTGGGTATTGGGTTATTGTTTTGATTTTGATTTTATATATTGTGATATTTTCTGTGAACTGCCCTGAGATCTCCATGTATAGGGCTGTATATAAATTCAATCAATCAATCAATCACCTCAGTGAGAACTGAGGGAGGGTCTTGATCAGTTGAGGGGGTAGACTGAACATCTGGCAGCAGTGACTGAACTAGAGGGCATGGTCATGTCGCCTAGAACCAAGCATCTCATTCCCGCAAGGGGAGAGAGTCTCACAAGTGAGTCACCCCATGTCATCGTTAAAAGTTTGGCAGGAGGCATGGAGAAACTTGTTGGGACATTTTGGTCACTTCCACCGAGTTCTGAACTACTTGCCCGGCTCCTGAATTTCTGAATCGTGACACCTGAGCACTGTTTCTGTTGCCGAGCCTGTGCCATTACTTTCCTTAATAAATGTCTCTTTCTTATGTGACAGGCAAGAGCCTCTGTCTGTGTGTTTTGGATGGGAACCAGGACACAACCTGGTTGTGGCCTGTCCAGATATTTTTTGGACTTCAGCTCCCAACGTTGGTTGTGCTGATGATGGGAGCTGGGAATCTAACAACATCTTGGTGGTCGCAGGTTGCCAAGTCCTGTTCGAAAGAGGGGGGAAATGAAACATGATGAATTACTATTTCTCTGAAAAACAAAGCAATGCTGCACACAATTTTAATGAAGTGTACACTTAACAATAAACATTTTACTTAGCAGGTGCCTAAAAATAAAATATCCTTTGCTGTCCCCAACTCTTCTGCTAGCTGATGCTATCTTTGCACTGGCAGTTAGGAGGGCAGCAGGCATAGACTTGAAGTGGCTTAAAAATAATATTTTTCAAAGCCTGCCTCAAAAAAAAAAAAAAACCCTTCCACTTTCCGGAAATCTGAGTTTTTCAACCAAAACATTGAAACTGGGGGACACTGGCAAATGTTGGTTGAAGGTATTTTGATGGAATGAAATCAGTTATTGTTACCTTTAATGTCTCTTTAACATGTTTCCCGTTGTCTTTGTCCATGGAGTTTTAGAACAATTCAATGAAGACTTACAACACCTTCTAGAAATGACACCAAGGAAGGATGTTCTTCTCATTACAGGGTATTGGAATGCTAAAGTAGGGAATCAAGAGATAAAAGGAACAACTGGCAAGTTTGGCCTTGGAGTTCAAAATTAAGCAGGGCAAAGGCTAATAGAGTTCTGTCAAGAGAACAAGCTGGTCATCACAAACCCTCTTTTCCAACAACACAAGAGACAACTCTACACATGGATATCACCAAATGGGCAGCATCAAAATCAGATTGATTATATTCTCTGCAGCCAAAGATGGAGAAGCTCTATACAGTCAGCAAAAACAAGACCTGGAGCTGACTGTGGCTCAGATCATCAGCTTCTTATGGCAAAATTCCAGCTTAAACGGAAGAAAGTAGGAAAAACCACTGGGCCAGTAAGACACAATCTAAATCAAATCCCTTATGAATACACAGTGGAAGTGAGGAACACGTTTCAGGATTTAGATTTGGTGGACACAGTGCCTGAAGAACTATGGATGGAGGCTCGTAACATTATACAGGAGGCAGCAACGAAAACCACCCAATGAAAAGAAAATGAAAGAAAGCAAAGTGGCTGTCCAATGAGGCCTTACAAATAGAGAGAGAAGGCAAGCAAAATGCGATGGAGATAGTGAAAGATACGGGAAATTGAATGCAGATTTCCAAAAAATAGCAAGGAGAGACAAGAGGGCCTTCTTAAATGAGCAATGCAAAGAAATAGAGGAAAACAACAGAATGGGAAAAACCAGAGATCTGTTCAAGAAAATTGGAGATATGAAAGGAACATTTCGTACAAAGATTACCATAATAAAGGAAAAAAAGTGGAAAGGACCTAATAGAAGCAGAAGACATCAAGAAGAGGTGGCAAGAATACACAGAGGAATTATAACAGAAAGATATGGATGTCTCGTACACCCCAGGTAGTGTGGTTGCTGACCTTGAGCCAGACATCCCAGAGAGTGAAATCAAATGGGCCCTAGAAAGCACTGCTAACAACAAGGCCAGTGGAAGTGATGGTATTCCAGCTGAACTATTTAAAATTTTAATAGATGATGCTGTTAAGGTTCAAAATTGGGAAAGGAGTATGACAAGGCTGTATATTGTCTCCCTGCTTATTTAACTTATATGCAGAATTCATCATGTGAAAGGCTGGACTGGATGAATCCCAAGCTGGAATTAAGATTGCTGGAAGAAATATCAACAACCTCAGATATGCTGATGACACAACCTTGATGGCAGAAAGTGAGGAGGAATTAAAGAACCTTTTAGTGAGGGTGAAAGAGGAAAGCGCAAAATATGGTCTGAAGCTCAACATCAAAAAAACCAAGATCATGGCCACTGGTCCCATCACCTCCTGGCAAATAGAAGGGGAAGAAATGGAGGCAGTGAGAGATGTTACTTTCTTGAGTTCCATGATCACTGCAGATGGTGACAGCAGTCACGAAATTAAAAGACGCCTGCTTCTTGGGAGAAAAGCAATGACAAACCTAGACAGCATCTTATAAAGCAGAGGTATCACCTTACCGACAAAGGTCCGTATAGTTAAAGCTATGGTTTTCCCAGTAGTGATGTATGGAAGTGAGAGCTGGACCATAAAGAAGGCCGAAGAATTGATGCTTTTGAATTATGGTGCTGGAGGAGACTCTTGAGAGTCCCATGGACTGCAAGAAGATCAAACCTATCCATTCTGAAGGAAATCAGCCCTGAGTGCTCACAGGAAGGACAGATCCTGAAGCTGAGGCTCCAATACTTTGGCCACCTCATGAGAAGAGAAGACTCCCTGGAAAAAACCCTGATGTTGGGAAAGATGGAGCACTAGGAGAAGGGGACGACAGAGGACAAGATGGTTGGACAGTGTTCTTGAAGCTACCAACATGAGTTTGACCAAACTGTGGGAGGCAGTGCAAGACAGGAGCGCCTGGTGTACTCTGGTCCATGGGGTCACGAAGAGTCGGACACGACTAAATGACTAAACAACAAACAACATGTTTCCCCTACAATTTAGTTGTTACAGATGTTGTTCTGAGAAGTGTGGTCCATTCTTGGTTCAAGCTATTCATGAGTCGCTCAGCATTTGAGCTGTGGTGGCAACATTTCTGGAGAGAGAAGTGTATAATTTGCCTCTTCAATTAGCCCCCCCCCCAAAAAAACCCCTTGCTATAGTCATAATAGTAATTATCCATTCGCTTTAAGTTGGGAGAGAATAGTTAATTGCCCTCATATTCTAGAGTCAACTGAGAGAAATAATAGTTGACCTCGATTATGCAAGCAGAATGAGTTTCCCAACTCACTGAAGGACATAGGCGATAGCAAAAGGTTTACAGGAGACGGATAATTCTGCCAAAAAAAGGAAGGTTCTACATAATACATTCCTTTTAAAAACTCGGTTGAAGCAAGATGCAGGCCAACTGGTACTTCCATAAGAAAAAAATCACTGAATATTTCTTAATACAGTGGTACCTTGGTTCTCAAACGCCTTGGTACTCAAACAACTTGGAACCCAAACCCTGCAAACCCGGAAGTAAGTGTTCCAATTTGCAAATCCTTTTCGGAAGCCGAACGTGCTCTGTTTTGAGTGTTACACTGAGGTCTGTCTGTTCTTGCTAATTATTTTGCGTTTTTGTTTTTGTGGCTCTTTTTTGTTGTTTTCGTGACTGTGTGGAACACAATTCAGCTACTGATTGATTGATTGTGTGACTGCAGTACATTATTTATTGCTTTCATTTTATGGATCAATGGTCTCGTTAGATAGTAAAATTCATGTTAAATTGCTGTTTTAGGGGTTGTTTTTAAAAGTCTGGAACAGATTAATCCATTTTGCATTACTTTCTATGGGAAAGCACGCCTTGGTTTTGGAACGCTTTGGTTTTGGAACGGACTTCCGGAACGGATTAAGTTTGAGACCCAAGGTACCACTGTATAGTGGTCACTTTAGGCCAGATTCTTATGTCCCTTTTCAACATGGCAAAGTCGTGATTGCTAGATGACAGTTACTTAGTCCTGGTGTGATGCCCCAAGATCTAGACACCAGTTTTCATGGTTATACCACCACAGATAATTTTTAATGAGTCCAGAAGCTCCCAGAAAGAGCCCAAGTCTGTTGAATCTGCTTTGAAGAACAGCCCGATTCTCTTTATAGTGGTTCACTTCACTTTGGGATTAATCCGAACCAAATATGCACCAGCGCAGTAAAATGCACTCAAATTAAATCTGGAATGTGACACCTGCAAAAACCTCTGTAGATGTGGTGGCGGAAAAGGAGACACACTCTACAAAGTTCTGAGTCCTTGTAGATTTAGCTGTGCATGCGAATTCAATGCACTGCAAAGCCTCAATAGCTAAAATGATGGATCATAAGGGAAAATACACTCTCTCAAGACTGCGTAAAGCTTCAGTTATCAGAGATTCCGGAAGAATATGATGTTTACGCAATATTCAGTTCACCTTTTGTTTCCGTTGTGACCTTGCTGAAATTTTCAGCGTCACTAGCAGCTGGGTGGAAGAAAGCTGGAAATGTTTTTACAATACAACAGCAAGACCAGGAAATTTGCTTTGAAAACATCCACTGGCAAAATTGTTGAAAGGCTGGTTTCTTAAACCCTCTTAGAGAATAGGAAGTGAATGGCATGGCTGCTAACTTTCAATGCCAGACTGGCTAATGGGGGGAAAATAATATACCTTCTTCCCTGGATAAAATCCAACCCTCACTCATTACGATCCATACTCAGAATATTATATCATGAAATTAAGACGGCCATGATTAGACAGGTGTGTTTTCATATGAGACTGATGGGAAGATACCAATATTGGCCCCCTACACTCATAACTAGCATCCCTGCATATAAAAAGCCCAGCCTACTCCGAAATCCTGATCCCTGAAAGGTGATTCTGCACTGAAACCATGTCATAAGGCTTTGAGGTGAGCTCTTGGTACTCTTCCATTGCTCCAAATCTGCAGATCTATCCTAAGGCACCAAGCCCTCTTCTATATTTTTGGATTTGGCTTTCCCCTCTATATAGATTGCTCCCTGTGTAAGTTGTGACACACACCCACACCTCTAAAAGGAAAACTAAAGGTGTGTTCACACAATCACAGTTTTCATGCAAGTTGTTTCCTTGCAGTCACTTCACACAGTGGTCATACGCCCCATAATTTATTAAAAATATTAATCCTGTACTGCCATGACCAGGCAACTAAATGGAACTCATTGATAAAACCAGGCTCTGTGTGAATTTTCATTGTGGGGTGACAGCAGAAAGACACCTTAAATTGGAAAATAACAATGTATAAATTCACCCTAGACACTTTCTCCTTAGGATGGCTATCTGAACAGCTTGCTAAACACATTCTGCCTTCAGAACTGATGGTCAGGCACTGACTTGATTCGTTTTCTAGACAGGAAGCAAAATATAATGGGAGTTATAATACCTTTCAGTAATAGCACTTCCTGGACGTATTCCTGTAATTTTCCTATCCTTCAGAATTACTATAATTCAATCTTCAGTTTAGGTTCAGTGTAGATTATCATGTGATACTAAAACAAGTAGGTGAACTTTGCAGGTGCTGATATTGCCAAGGTTGCAGGTTCGATCCCCTTACAGGACAGCTGCATATTCCTGCATTGTGGGAGGTTGGACTAGATGATCCTCAGGGTCCCTTCCAACTTTGTGATTCTATGTGATTGCCTCCTTGAGGGGTAGGGCAGTCCCTGCTGTCCTAAAGGAGGCAGTGGTCAAACCTCTTTTGAAGAAGGCAAATTTTTGGTTCCTTTAGTGTGAAAAAATTACTGCCCTGTCTCTGTTTTGGGGCAGGGCGGTGGAGCGAGTGGTGGCTGGACAACTTCAGGCAGTGTTGTGTGATATGCACATTTTTCCATAGTCAATGGATGGGAAGAACACTGCCGTACCAGATTCCCTAGACCTCTCAGTGATTTTCAGTATTTTTATTTATTGAATTTATATATCGCCCTACACCCGGAGATCTCAGGGTGGTTCACAAAATGATCACAATATATAAAATCAAAATAAAAGCAATTACCCAATAACCCCCCCCCCCCTCCAAAAAAGAGACTTAGTTTAAAAGGATATAGGATGTTGATCAGGTCAACCAAAGGCCTGGTTAAAAAGGAACATTTTTTTCCCCTGGTGCCTAAAGCTGTATAATGAAGGCGCCAGGCGAACTTCCCTGGGGAGAGCATTCCATAGATGGGGAGCCACTGCAGAGAAGGCCCCGTTCTCGTGTTGCCACCCTCCGGACTTTTCAAGGAGGAGGCACATGAAGGAGGGCCGCAGAAGATGATCTTAGGTTCTGGGTAGGTTCATATGGAAAGAGGCGGTCCTTGAGGTATTGCAGTCCTAGGCCATTTAAGGCTTTATAGGTCAAAACCAGCACTTTGAATTGGACCTGGAAACTCATTGGTAGCCAGTGCAGTCGGACCAGGATCGGCAGCTCCTCAAGATAGAATTCTGAATGATTAATTGGAGGAGGCTTCCACCCTCTAAAGTAATCCCAATGAAAAATGGCTAAGCTTCAATTGAGTGCCTTCGCTTATCAGATATGGGACTTGTTTCCTTGTTCTATGCATACAGAAATATATAAAGAATGTGTTCAGATGTTGCCAGGTTTTCACAACATGTCAGCAAAGCTTGGAGCACAGGAGCAGAGATACATTATGACAGGCTAATTTGATTTGAGATCACAGCTTCTGATTGCGCGCGCACACACACACACACACACACACACAAGCAACATGTTGCATCACTGGAAAGCAATAGAGAATTCTGTCAGCAACGCACACTTTTCCATAGTCAATAGCTCTTGACTATTTAGCAACAAAGATTCTGTCTGAGATGAGGAGGGCGATGGAGGAAATGCGGATGGAAATGTTCTGCCACATTAAATTACTTCCAGCAGGCTGCGCGAGAAGTCATGCAAAAGAAACCTTTAGTCCTAAATGCAGCTGAAGACTTAACATCTGGTTGTGTCGACCGCAATAGGTAGGAATTGGTTAGAAAGCTCTGGGGCCAGAGGGTGGATCCATTTTCTGAACCTGGAAGTTAAAAATAGCTGCACAGAGAAGGATTTAAAGATTGAGCATCGTCCCCCTGGGTTCATTCTGACTTGGGAAACATTCCAAATATATGTACAAGTTCAGTTGAGCCTGAATCTGAGATTAAAGAATTAAAGCGTCCCAGGTTTTTTGCGGAGGGATGGAGGAATCATACCGTGAAGCAGAGTTTGTAGTGAAACATCTCAACCTCTAACAGTGTACACATCAATGTGGAAGTTGGCTCTGTTGAGTTCAATGGGGTATACTTATAAATAAATAAATTTTAAATTTATATGCCGCCGATCTGACTGGGTTGCCCCAGCCACTCTGGGCGGCTTCCAGCAAAATAGAAAAACACAATAAAACATCAAACATTAAAAACTTCCCCATGCAGGGCTGCCTTCAGATGTCTTCTAAAAATCACATCGTTGTTTATTTCCTTGACATCGAATGGGAGGGCATTCCACAGGGAGGGTGGGCGCCACTACCAAGAAGGCCCCCCTGCCTGGTTCCCTGTAACTTCGCTTCTTGGACCTCAGGTATAAATCCTATTTATATCCCACCTTTTTTTCCAGGTGGGATTCAAGGTGGCTTATATGAATTAAAACACAACAGATAAAATGCAAAAAGCTAAAAAACATATGAAAGGTAAGCGTCAAACAGTAATTAAACTCTACAGAATTAAAACAATGTAAAAAACCCAAATCTATTAAAATACAGATAATAAAAACAGAAAAGCACTATTAAAGCACTTTCTCTGTTTTTTTAACAGTCATTTCCCAGAGACCTGTCAGAAAAAGAGCCTTCACTTAACGATACCTGAAGTGTATATTTTTAGGACCCATAAGTATGTGTAGGATTGCCTAGACAAATTAATCCAGTGTAGAAAAGTATACAGGATACTAAGCCCTGTATCCTTTGAAAGGACAAAGCAGGATCAAGCAGAGAATCGCTAGGTGTTTTGGGGCAAGTTGTTTCATTAGATTCACCCTCATTTCAGTAGTTGCTGTTCTACCTTTCCAAGTGAGAGATCAACTTAGGGTGAGACATCCTCACTACCTGCTAATGAGTCTGATTATTCATCAGCAGAATCTTCTAACACCCTTTGTTATTGTTGGTCACAACTATCCCAAATACTGACATGGGAAATAGATTTATTTTGCCCTGATTTAAAATTATGCTTATCAAATTGTACCTGTTTTAAGTTACATGGCTCAAGAGCATGTAGGTGCCCGCCCTGGAGTGGCAAATTGATGGGGGAGCTTTTTGCATTTTTGAGAAAAGCTGTTTTTCATCGCAACCGTAGACAGGCCTGTTATAGTCCAGATTGTATTTCCCTAAGGGATGTATGGACCAATATTCCAAAGTCAATCCATATTTCTTTATTACATAGCCAAACATCAAAAGGGCTACGGTGTGTCTCAGAAACATTTTTTCAAAGACAAAATTATACACATAAATAAATATAGGGAGAATGAATCTCAATAGATGAGAATGATGTTGTTGTTTTCCTTCTGGGTGGGTCAAGTGATGCTGGGGGTGCATTGTCAACAATTGCCCTAGTGCATATGGCTCTGTTTTAAGCTTGCTCTGTGCAACAGGATGTCTTCTTTTTCTTTGGCGATCGCTCATAGCCGAGTAAGATTGTCTTCCATTAATACGGTCTTAACAGTGAGTCCGTAAGTGGCTGTGGAGGCCAATTCTGGATCCACACATCCTTCCACAGTGGGGACATAGGTTTCCGGGTGATCACAGAGTTGTGAGTTGATCACAGAGAGGGTTTGCCAAGCGTGCCTTCCTTTTAGCACGTTTCTCCCTATCGTCCTGAGTTTGAGTGTCTTCAAAGCCCACGACACCATTGGTAAAGGCTGTTCTCCACCTGGAGCACTCGCAGGCCAGTGTTTCCCAGTTGTCTGTGTTCATACTACATTTTTTTAGACTTGCCTTGAGAGACTCTTTAGACCTCTTCCGTTGACCACCAGCATTACACTTTCCATTTTTAAGTTTGGAATAGAGTAGTTGCTTTGGAAGACGATAATCAGGCATCCGCACAACATGGCCAGTGCAGCGAAGTTGATGTTGAAGAATCGTTGCTTCGACACTTTCCCTGTGTCTGAAAGCTACTCCGCTACGCTTCAGGTGGGCAGATGCAAAAGGAGGACAGAGCTTGTGTGCCTTTAATACGGCTTGCCCAGTTGTTCCATGCCTAGAAAGCAAGGGTCCCAGCAGTTTTGCATTTGGCTTGCCGCTTCCACCCGCTCTTTAGTGCTAAATCAGAACAAACTTGCCTTGGCTCAGATTGTGAACCTCATAAAGCTTCTCAGTAATGTGTGTGTGTGTGTGTGTGTGTGTGTGTGTGTGTGTGTGTGTGTGTGTGTGTGTTTAAAAAACACCCGAAACTTAATAGATTTAAATGTCACTGCCCTTGAGGTCTTTATTCTTTTGCGGGGGGGGGGGGGGAGAGAGATAGTATGCTTTTCCTGGTTACCTGGTCTGGAGGTGATGCCAAACAGCTAGCATCTTGGTATGGGTAAAACGGCCTTTACTGTCACCTTATGAACTCAGTCCTTCCGAATGTGCAGGTGAATGTTGTTTTGTTTTGCTTTGCTTTGGGAGAAATGCGTTTCCTAAGAAACAGAAAAGCCCGAGGAGATCTGTGAGTTTGCCTGCGTCAGGATCTGTAGTCATCACAGCGTGCTGCTTGAAAGACACAATAAATTGTTCCTTAAATATTTACGGCCTTCGCAAAAGTTTAAAGAGTGAAGCGAACTGATGCTTTGCATACCCAGGCAGTATAATGCTCTTTAATCCGAAGCCACTTAATGCACGCTGCCGTCTTTTCACCTGGCATTCTGCAATCTGGATTCCTCCTTAGGCTGAGCCGCGGTTGATTTTTCTTCATTGGCACAGCTCCCATCCGATTGCTCAAACCAGTTTACAGGCTACATAAAGTGGAATAGATGCCGTACTATCAGACTTCGGCATAGAGATAGGAAGAAGAACTTTGCTATAGTGTCTGCTGTATAGATAGATGTCTCTGTTTAAAGCCAAATGCTTAAGCCTAAGTGGTCTTTTAGCTGGTTCTTCCATGTGAATCAAAGGAGTTGCACCTCCTGTGGGAGCTGCAAAAGGGTCTCAGAAAAAAAAATCCCCCCACAATGCTTGAAAGACTGTTCTCCCTGCTTTGTTGTTGTTGTTGTTTAGTCGTTTAGTCGTGTCCGACTCTTCGTGACCCCATGGACCATAGCACGCCAGGCACTCCTGTCTTGCACTGCCTCCCGCAATTTGGTCAAACTCATGTTCGTAGCTTCGAGAACACTGTCCAACCAGCTTGACCTCTCCTGCACAGATGAGAGATGCAAAGAGCTTTTCTCATGAGCGAGTGTGGCAGCAGATGATGGAGGTGCTTGTGCCCTCCACTGTTTTGTGGTCCTGTCTCTTTTTATTTATGCTGTTTTAGATATAGCAGCCATTATTATTATTATTATTTGCTATGTCACACACCCCTTAGCAGGTGTTTTGCTTTGCGCCATGTCCCCCACAGCAGCTGTTTTTTGACTGGAGGCCACGGCACTTTCTCAAAATTTGAAACGTGCCCTCTGTCCAAAAAGGGGGGGGAGGATTGACTAACTTTCCATGGTAGACTAGGTGCCCCGCCATCTCTTAAAACCCAGTTTTGCTTAGGTGTAAATGGGGATGCATGGGCGCGCATGCATGCACACATTTTATTTCTCCTTTTCTGTATTTTGAATCCTAAAGTAAAGGTATAGGGACCCCTGACCATTAGGTCCAGTCGTGACTGACTCTGGAGTTGCGCGCTCATCTCGCATTATTGGCCGAGGGAGCCTGCGTATAGCTTCCAGGTCATGTGGCCAGCATGACAAAGCCGCTTCTGGCAAACCAGAGCAGCGCACGGAAATGCCGTTTACCTTCCCGCTGTAGCGGTTCCTATTTATCTACTTGCATTTTGATGTGCTTTCGAACTGCTAGGTTGGCAGGAGCTGGGACCGAGCAACGGGAGCTCACCCCGTCACAGGGATTCGAACCGCCAACCTTCTGATCAGCAAGCCCTCCTTCCGCTGCCTGCATTTGAGGACATTTAGAGTTCTCCATAAGTGCTCAGAGTGTGAGAATTTGAGAGAGAATTGGACAGACACACCAGGCTAGCTTCCTACTGCCAGTGTTTCAAATCTCTATTGCAGTGTCACACTTGCAAGTGCTATTTTCATCTGCCTTCATGTTTTGTAGACTCTCCATGTGAACCATATGTTGGTTTGAATCGAGTCGATCTCCTGTTTGCTACACTGAACGTTTACAGCAGTCATTACTTGCCATTTGGTAGGCCTTTGAAAAGGGGCCTTAGTTTTGCTTTTGAAACATCACTTTACCTTCTCCACCCCTCCGCCCTCCCCACAAGCTCCCTTCGGTTTAGTCGGCTGAACACTTTGAAAAGATAAGATGTTCAAAAATGCAGTCCATCACTGAGGATGCAGCGTGCTGTGTGCCATCTTCACAAAAGCAACATTGTGACATTTCTGTAGGCAAGACAAATGATGGGGTTTTTGTGTGTGTGTGTGTGTGTGTGTGTGTGTGTGTGCGTGCGTGCGTGCACGTGTACATAAACGTAGAAACTAAGTTTACAGATTGTGGTCTGTAACCATACTTTCCAATTTCTTGGGGGTGATCAGATTCCAAAATATTTTCTGTGATCTCTCTGCTCCTTTGTTAGCCATGTTCATATTGAATGGTGTTTGTGCAAGAATAACCCTTGTGCTAAAGGCTCCACACTTATCCATTGTTTCTCACACTTTTAATTCTCTGTTGAGACAAAGTTTTACATCATGCGCAAAACTGGAACTAATGCACCATTAGGTGTCCCTAACCATATCCTCAAGCAGTAAGGGGTTTAAGAGCAGGGTTTAGTTTCTACAATGTGCTGTTTGATTATAGCAGAGCTTTTTTCGCTGAGGACTGTTCTTTCTCTTCATCTCCATATCTCTCTCTCTCTCTCTCTCTCTCTCTCTCTCTCTCTCTCTCTCTCTCTCTGTGTGTGTGTGTGTGTGTGTGTGTGTGTGTGTGTGTGTGTGTGTGGTTACAAGGCAGCCCCTCACTGTCTTGCCAAGTGCAAAGTGGTTCTTTTAGAATGAGATTCAGAAGCAATAAAAAACACAAGTGAGTGAGTTTGCATGGCCCCATGGCCATCAGTCCGTGCACGAGCTTTTCCCAAACCCTACCCAAAATCATCCGATTTATAGATAGCTTGCCAGGCCGTATGTCTTGCCGTGTGGCTAGTGCAGATTATTCATTAGCCACCCTCTGCCAGTGCTTCACTTTCTCCAGACAATGTCCAGCATCAAAGAAAGTACTCATCACTATCTCTTCCTTCCAACAGATTAGGACATTAAAGGCTGTTCTCAGCCATCAAAGAGCTTAACAGAAGATTGGGAAAAGGAAGGAACAGGGGGGCAGGAAGGAGTTAGATCACTAACTCCTCTAAATACAAATATCCTCCAGATAGATTATCCATATACTTACTTTCTAGGTATCAAAGCTGGCCCTACTGGCGCAGCCTACCAAATCACCCAGGTTGAGTGATGGCTTCTTACCCATTCTGTCCTTGAAGACCATATCCCTTACTGAAGCTCATCTGACTGCCCTCAAGCATGCAATGAATTTCCCCGCTGCTGCCTTTTGAAAGGTCTTCCAAACATCTAGGACTTCTTCTGCCAGCTCTCACCGTTCGCTGGCTCAGCTCTGGGTTGTTGTCCTTGATCCTGCCAGTTGCGAACTCCAATCCACCTCTTAACCCATCTGCCATGAGACATCCTGTTGACTGGCTCTCCAGTTCCAGTGATGTCATTGTATTGCACTGCAAGCTCATTGCATTGTGCTGGAGAGCTGTTTGCTCTGCCAGCTTCTTAGCTGCAGGATCAGGGCCCCAGCCATCTGTCTCCCAGGCAGCATTTAGAGAGCGCTCTTTAACACCAGCCGGCCAGTGACGCCTGCCCCCACTGTCACTGGTGCTCTGCAGCTTGCCTGTGGGCTGGTTGTTGAATTCCAATGCCACCCAACACCTGCCAGGCTCCTTAAATGAATCCTGTTGATGCCAGCTTTGCGCAGAGTGAATTGACTTTCACTCATAGCAGTTATCAGCAAGGGGGCAGGGAATAGGAGGGTATCAAACACTTCTGTGCCCACGAAGGCTCTGAAGAACCAGCCATCAATGCTCCCACCCCCACGATGAGCAGTAGAAGCATATGAACAGCTGATGTAGCCGAGTGTTATAAATAAGAAACAGATACAACCTGTCCAAGAGAAATGTGAAATGCTAAGTGAGGAGTTCTTGTAACAAAACAACAACAACAACAACAACAACAACAACAACAACAACAACAACAATGGATTCCAGACTGGCTATTTTCTGGGGCCCCAACAACAACAACAACAACAACAACAGCTATGGATTCCAGATTGGCTATTTTCTGGGGCCCATTTTCTTAACACCTTCTCTTCCTCTTCAACCACCTTTTCGAGTTTCTGATCCACTCCTCGTGGTAGTTGGTGGCTTCAAACTCCCAGCTGTCCTGTTTTCTTTTTAAAAATTATATATATATATATATCCAATTGCATTTGTTCCTCAACAGTTATCTTCCAGTTCAACAAGACTAGCGGCTTCCTGCTCACCCAACATCGATGTTTATAACCCAAATCGCATAAAATTGCATTTTAATGTTCCGTCTTATCTAATTTCATCCTCTTTAACGTGTTCCTTAATATATCCTGCTATTTTCTTGCACTTCAAACCCCACTGTGATCTTCGCATATGGGAAATAGCATTTTAAATACAGTAGAAAGGGCTTCCAGTCTTCTTTAAAGGATTCTAAACTTGTGTCTCTTAGTGCCAACAGTTTGGCCGCCTCTGCTTCTTCCAAGATTTTCATCAACCATTCTTCCTCTGAGGGCATTCTCTCCTCCTTCCATTTCTGTGCATAGAGGATCCTTGCTTGCTGTAGTCACATACACAAGCCTCTGTCTTATTTCCTAATGGGTACGTCCTGACAGCCGGAACTGGGGCACCACCATCTACCACAAGGAAAGTCCTGGTGCTTCGAAAAGGCTGCTTTGAAAGTTCCCTTGCCACTCACTCAGTATTAGGGCTGACTCAAACTGGTAGAGTAGCATCAGCCTCTCTTGTATGTTTGGACTTTGCATCCCCTGCCCCCAGAAGATCATTATAGCAACAATCCAGCATAAGGGAAGCAGAAGTGGTTCTGGTGGTTCCCTCACTGCGAGAAATGAAGCTACAGGGAACCAGACAGAGGACCTTCTTGGTAGTGGCGCCCACCCTGTGGAACACCCCCCCCCATCAGATGTCGAGAAGTAACTATACAACCTTTCTAAGACATCTGAAGGTAGCCCTGTATAGTGAAGCTTAATATTTTATTATGTTTTTATATATGTTGGAAGCCACTCAGAGTGGCTGGCGCAACCCGGTCAGATTGGGGGGGGGGTAGCTGTGGCAATTTCATGATACAAAGCAAGTCAAACAAACGTTTACAATTAGGTTAAATAAAAGTGACAATTGTATTCTTTATTTGCGACAATTGTATTCTTTGTTATACTTTGCTACTATTACTTCGATTTGCTGTAATAAGGGTATACAGTATCTTTAAATGACAGAGGTTTGCATTAGGCTGGTTGATGAAACTTAGTTCCTAAACCTATTGAACTTAATTGCCAATTTCCCTTAGCCCCTCTTTCCCAGTCAATCTCACCAACAGATACAGAGGACTTCAGCTGGTTTCCTTTGATCCAGACTTGCAGGCAGTTCTCACTCTGGTCAGCCCCCAGGAGATCCTTGCTGAAGTCTCACTGGTGCAAGACTCAAATGTGTGTGTAGCTTTACAGTCCTTGAAACTGGGGGGGGGGGGGAGAGCTAACGCTAGATATTTGTATCAACAATGGTTAGGTGCTTCTGTGCTGTACTGATGCAGTATCCGTCTTTAGATTTAAGTTCTGTAGCAAGGGGAGGGAATTATTTGTAAGTGAAAATGCAAACTTTGCTCATTTATATGCAAAGCACACAGAAAAACGTCACCATGTAGCAGCAAGTAAAATGGACGGGTTTCAGATGGGAATCAGGACCCTCGAGCTCAGGAAATGTGGGTGGTGGTGAATTTCTGCCTTGAATTGAAAGGGATAATGTTATTTATAAAACAGCCTTCGCCACCCACGGCCATGCTCTGTGCAGCATAATAGCAAACAATGTACAGGCGGCACAAACAAAACGCAGTGTGCAAGTAACTCATCGGAGAGAACGAGAAACAAGAGGCCCAGCCCATTTTTTGCTCAGCTGCCATATGGAACGCAAAGGCAGGACAATGTGGAGATGGAGATGGCAGCCCTTTCCCCACCCATCCTCTCTCCTTGGTTCTTGAGTTCTTACGTTTTCATATATATATTGTGTATATTATTATGCCACCACAGGTTGCTGTCTCAGGGCTTCCTTGCTGGCACACGGGAGAACGGGATAAGGCTCTGCCAATGCCCATAGCCTTTGGAGACTTTGCATATGGAAAGCAAGGCTTGGCAGCATTCAAGGGTTGGGATCCCAGTGGTGTCAGCTAATGGAGGGGTGTGCAGTAAGGTGACAAGATTTTTTCAAAGAATCTGGGGACACTTTTTTTTAAGAGAAAAAAAGTTACAGTCATACCTCGGTTTAAGTATGCTTCAGTTTGAGTACTTTAAGTTTAAGTACTCGCGGACCTGTCTGGAACGGATTAATCCACTTTCCATTACTTTCAATGGGAAAGTTCACTTCAGGTTAAGTACGCTTCAGGTTAAGTACAGACTTCCGGAACCAATTGTGTACTTAAACCGAGGTACCACTGTATCTTTTTTAAACAAGTTTTTTTTAAAGTAATATCTTTTCTTCTGTGGTCTCCTCTGTCGCGCGGCCTTCCTCTGGGCCCCGGCCTGCTCTCTTGGAGCACTAGCCACTGTGGAGTACGCTTGGGTCAGGCCTGGGCTCAGCCACATGCCCTTGCCCTCCCAGTGCCCTATCTCCCCTCCGGTTCCCCCTCGGCAATGGCAGCAGGAGTCTCAGCAGCCCGGAGCCAGCCTGGTAGCGCAGTTGGCTCTGGCTGGCTTCAGGAGCTGCTCGCTGCCGTGGCACCCGCCACTTTGCCTCACCGGAAGTCCCCATATGATGTGTCTTGTGCCGTTGAACCAATCATGCAACATTCATTCCCTACTATTAAATCTACAACACTTAAAATATAAATTAAATGAAATCCGGGGACATTCTGGGGATGGATTTTGTCCGGGGACAGATTTGTAAATCCAGTGACTGTCCCCGGGAAACGGGGACATCTGGTAACCATAGTGTACAGACCACGGTTTCCAGCATCTTCTTCATCAACCCCCATGGCCACACACAGTATGAGGCTACCTGAGGATGTGCATGCGTGATCGGCGCTCTAGAAATTGCAACAGTGATCATAATTACTATGGGGCCATACTGCTGACAGAGGGTGCTGGGAGCCAGCTTGCCCTGCCCACACCTCACTATTACCCCAGGGATTTCTGGTGTGGTACCACAGATTCCTACATCTTCATTCATTTTAGGTCTGTGAGCAGTATAAGCACGACAGCAACAGGACACCTGGATCTCCAGATGTAGGGAAGGGTTCTTTCCTTGTTTTGCCAGGCTAGGATTGTCTCTGGCACAGCTTTTGGCATTGCACAGTAGGGCTGCATGAATCCAGAGATAATCTGGAGCTTCTGGGACCAGCTTATGGAAGACCTTTTGTCTCGTCCCCAGCAACTTTCACAGTTTTAATAATAATAACAATAATTTATCATTTGTTCCCCGCCCATCTGGCTGGGTTTCCCCAGCCACTCTGGGCAGCTCCCAGCAGAATATTAAAAACACAATAAAACATCAAACATTAAAAACTTCCCTAAACAGGGCTGCCTTCAGATGTCTTCTAAAAGTCAGATAGTTGTTTATTTCCTCGATATCTGATGGGAGGGCATTCCACAGGATGGGCGCCACTACCGAGAAGGCCCTCTGCCTGATTCCCTGTAACCTCACTTCTCTCAGGGAGGGAACCACGAGAAGGCCCTTGGTGCTGGACCTCAGTGTCTGGGCTGAACGATGGGGGTATGAGCTTTCATTGGTATGAGCTTTCGTGTGCATGCACACCCCTGAAGATACCTTATCTGAAGATACCTTATCTGAAGAAGTGTGCATGCACACGAAAGCTCATACCAATGACAAACTTAGTTGGTCCCTAAGGTGCTACAGGAAGGATTTTTTATATATTTTGTTTCGACTACGGCAGACCAACACGGCTACCTACCTGTAACTAAATTGATCCTGTTTGTTTGTTTGTTTGTTTGTTGAGAATTCCTGCTTGGGGAGCTTGAGCTAATGGCATGAAACTTATTTACACTGGCCTTTGATAAATTTGTTAACACGTGCATGCGTTGCATTGGCAAGCAACGAAGTTGTATGTGATTTCCCCCCCAGTTAGTTTTCGGCGTGCAGACTTTGGAAAAGGGCATCTACTAAATAAGTAAAGCTTGGTGGTTTAAACATTAATGTTCTGGTAATCTCCTGCCCTTTAAATTGTGCTCAGACCAAATAGGAATTTCTCAAAATAACTCTTAGCATTTATCTCCCAGCTTTTCTGAGCAAGAATTAGGGGTAGGGGAGAAATTCAGTTCCGTTTGCCTCTAAAGGCCAACCTACCTGATTCACACTTTGCAAAACTGCAATTGAACCAAAACATAGCCCCCCATTGAAATTTGCACTTTTCTGCATTTTGTAATGCAGTGCTCCAGTCCAATACAAAACTGCATATACTAGGGTAAAGTATACGTCGAAATTAATATATTAGCTTCGATAGCATACAAAACGGAATAGAAGACGGGGAAAATATGAAGCTGAAATTACCAGATTCACCCAGTGCCTGGGAAGAATTCCCTGAGCATGTCCTGGCAGCTTTTCTCCTAGAAGAGAATCTACATTTCAAAGCCTGCATTTATAAGTGGACAGCCTTCACCAGCAGGCATGATGGAAGGGGAGGTACCAGAAAAGGCTTCAGGGGTCTAAAACTTCGGCATAAATGTCTAGTGCAGAACTGGGAAGCCTGCAGCTCTCCTGATGTCATTGGACTCCAACCTCCCATCATTGCCCATCCCTAGTCTGGAGAATTCTCCAAAGACCATCAGTGCTAGGAAGAGTACTTGGCTTCAGGGGCAAGAAGAACGTCTCTGTGTATTTACTCCTTCATTGGTTACTGAAGGGTAGAGCAGGAAATAAGTTTCCTATTATTCATGTGAGAGATTTTTACTGGGCTAGCTACTTCTGAGCGGGCTACCTCTTGGAAGTAGCTGAAAGGATTGGTAGGAAAGGGAAGGGAAGGAAGGGAAGGGAGGGTCTTGGTGGGAGCCAGATAACAGACTCAATCAACTGGGATGGACAGATCTGATCCAGTGATCTGATCATCACTCAATGGCAGAGCATATTGTGCACTATATGTGGAAGGTCTCGGGTTCAGTCCCTGGCAAATCCATTTTTTTAAGACTCAGGGAGCAGATGATGTGGGGGGGGGGGAACCATGGTGAGCTGCTTTCAATCAGAGTAGACAACACTGGATTAGATGCCAAACGATCTAACCTGATTTGAGGCAGACACCAATGTCGGCAAAGCATGGGAAGGATTGTTGTCAAGATATTCATTCATTTATTCATTCATTTATTGAATTTATATACCACCCTATACCCAGAGATATTTTTGTCTGTCGTTCAACCTTGTAACTGCTGCGAAATATAGCCAGTGTATGCCTCATTCTAAATTTAGATGACACTATTGGATTTGTTAACAATAAATGCATACATATATATATATATATATATATGAACTTGTATTTTAAAATCACATGCGTCAGTGAGCAATAGAAAATGACAATGACAGAGGTGGGCGGATGGTATAATAAGTTACAAAGGAAAGTTACTCCATTAAGCAAAAGAAGCAGATGAATTCCAGAGTGAAATGTGCCAATCAAAATTTTGATGTGTTCCTCTTTTTCTTTTTCTTTTAAAAGAGAGATGGAGAGAGAGCCTGAGAACGTAGAGAGACATTCAGTGTAGCGCAAATGAGATCTGCAGTGGAACCTCGGTTTTCGAGCGTCTCCAAACCCAAACATTTCAGAACCCAGACGTCGAAAACCCGGAAGTAATTGCTTCTGTTTTCGAATGCGCTTCAGAAGTCGAACGGCTTCCGCTGAGTTTTGTTTTTCAAATTTTCTCCATTGCAATTGAAACACATTTGTGTTTCAGTTTTCAAATGTTTCTGAAGCCGAACAGTCTTCCAAAATGGGTTACATTTGAAAACTGAGATATCACTGTATCTGCATATGCATTTCTGCTTGCCTGATAGAACAATCTCCCCACTCGCCCATAGAGCTGTTTTGGGGCTTCTCCTGACACCCACCCACTCAACCTGCCTGAGGGGTATAAATAATAAGTACTAGCGCTGGGTTATGAAGGTTTGGCTTTTCTGCATAATATTAACTATGGCACAGAGGCAGTTAGAGCGTTTGCAATAGAGCACCCTGTGGCTTACTGGCCCACCCCACCCCCTGTGTCACTACAGAAAATAAGAGTCAAGTGGGGAGAGAGCTAGGAATAAGGGGAGAAATGGTTTTTAATTTAAATTACGTTCTCTTCATGTAAATGTGTACTCAGGAGTGCTTTTCGACATACTTAGATTTAAGTACATGCTACAAACTTGGTTGGTTTCAGCTTATTGAATGCAACAGTTGAGTATAATTGGTTGTTTGTGAGTGCCATCCGTAGAGCAAGAAAAAGTGATTTGTTGCTCGGTTCTGTGGGGTGTACTCATTTCTTTCAATTTTCAACTCCTGCCTAGATTTTTTAAAAAAGGTCACAGCTGGGTTTTTCCTCCACTTTTGATTTTAATAACCGTCCAGATCTATGATGGATGCTCTGGTTTTAATTTGTGAAAGGCTACTGTTTTGACGGGGACGTGCTCCTCTTCTATTCTATCTTGTTTATGATGCTGGTGATTTTCTTGGAAGACAAACGCCTCCCTGTTAATATTCAGGGCAGTAAGTTAAAGGGGCAATATTTAAAGCACATTTATGCTCCTCTCGGTCACAGTTCTTCATTAGCAATACCTCTGTACATTGCAAGGGTAATGGCAGATGAGTCTGAGAACTTTCAAGGGGAAAACTGTTAACTAACGTGCATTCATGTTCTTTCTCCTTGCGCTGATATGGCTTTGAGATGCATGTTAGCCACAAAACTTGGTTGAACATAAGGCTTTTTCTGTCCCTCAATGCTGCCTTGAAACATAAGGCCTGTGGAGATGTGGGTGTTTGGGGCGACAACATCAAACACTCAGACTTGGTGTCCTTGGTGTCTCCATTTGTGAAGCGCCATCTCCTCCAAACCAGCAGCAACAACAAAAGAAGTCAATCCGCTGCTTAAAATGGAATTTGCAATGTAGACAAAAGAGAATGGAATGTCCCTTTAGCAGAGCCTTATTAAGATGAGAATACATATTTGTTTAGGCGGAGAGAGAGCTAGAAGCCTCTTTTTAAAAATGGAGAGGCACGCAAACTTGCAGGCACACATTTTGTTTCTCAGACTTGGATCTCGAATCTTTCCCCCATATCTTGTAATGGTGAGTTGCTCTTAGTGTGAAGTGCCTTGGGTTTTGTATGACTTGCAGCTGGGGGTAGGGGAGAAATTTGGCTCAGCTTGCTTTTATAGGCAAACCTACCCAACACACCCTTTCCAAAACCATATGCAAATCAAAACACGGCCATCCTTTGAAATGGACACTTCTCCCAATTTTGCAGTACAGCTGTCCAACCAAATAATGTGTGCAAAAATTCATTTACTAGGGCAAAGTGTGGATTGAAATGCATGTGTTAGTGGAAATTACACAAAAAGTTGTTATATTAGGGGAAAATTGCTTTGTTAAACATGTTAGGCCAGATGGCGTCCAAATATATGAGATTAGGAAAAATTCACACCAGCACGCAGCTGAATTTTCATGGGGTGTTTGGGGGGAAAATATGGATTGCAAACTGATGTGGGATTGTGGAGAAATGAACTTAAGAGTGGAAATGAATATCCGCTCAAAACCCAGTCTCCTTGCTGTAAAACCAGTGTGGGCTACGCAGCCTGTCCTGCATAAACCACTCTATAAGATCACAAAAAGTTTTTGTTTTTTTTGTCTTTCCCCACATTTCCCTATCAGTGTAGAGCATGGATCCACAGTGTCTGTGGATACACTAATAACCCACCCACCCCAAAAACAGGGTTGGGTGGGATAGCTTTTTTCTGAAGTCAACAAGGTCACTTGCCGTTCTTGCTCAGGAGGACTCCAAGGGTCTGTAGCTACATCAGAAAAGGGCCCTGTTCCTTGTGCCAACAAGATCCTCTCCTTCGAGAGATTCTCTAGCCAAATATGAAAGACCAGTGCAGTCGTATCTTGGTTTTTGAACAGCTTAGCTTTCAAGCGTTTTGGCTCCCGAACACCACAACCCCGGAAGCATAGCTGCCAAGTTCTCCCTTTTTTTAAGGGAAATTCCCTTATGCTGAATAGGCTTCCTCACGAGAAAGGGGAAACTTGGCAGCTATGCCCGGAAGTGACTGTTCCGGTTTACGAACTATTTTTGGAAGCCGAACATCCAATGGGGCTTCTGTGGCTTCCGATTGGCTGCAGGAGCTTCCTGCAGCCAATCAGAAGCCGCACTTTGGTTTCCAAACATTTTGGAAGTCGAACAGACATCTGGAACAGATTCCATTCAACTTCCAAAGTACGACTGTAGATTCAAAAGTGCTTTTTTTGGGATTATTCAAGCAACAGTTGTGTGAATCTTTCTATGAGGAAACAAAAAGCAACGCTAATGGGTGTCTGCAAAAACAAATCAATGCCTTAGGTAAGGCTGTTATTTGGTGAGAATTGCACAAAAGGAACAGGTCAGAATGTCTTCTGTGAGATAGATAATGGCTGCCCACTTTTGTGAAAAGTGTGGAACAGGATTCTTGATATCCCAGCACCCATGGTGATTTTCAAGAAGGGTTACTGAAACCTTGTAAAACCTTGCTTTAATTGCTACCAAAAACAGTTGCCTGAAGTTAAAATCACCACAGGGCTTCTTGACACACACAAAGAACTTTAACCTCAAGGGTTTCCCGAACTTAGGTCTCTGACTGTTTTGTGGGGGACTACAATTCCCATTATCCTGGGTGGTGCTGTGGCCTCTTGGGCTTGCTGATCAGAAGGTCGGCGGTTCGAATTCCTGCAGCAGGGTGAGCTCCCGTTTCTCTGTCCCAGCTCCTGCCAACCTAGCAGTTCGAAAGTACGCCAAAAAGTGCAAGTAGATAAATAGGCAGGAAAGTAAATGCCGTTTTTGTGCGCTGCTCTGGTTTCTGCAGAAGCAGCTCAGTCATGCTGGGCACATGACCCAGAAAAACTGTCTGCGGACAAACGCCATATCCCTTGGCCTGTAAAACAAGATGAGCGCCGCAACCCCAGAGTCGTCTGCGACTGGACTTATCTGTCAGGGGTCCTTTACCTTTACCTGGTCCAGCTAACTAGGGATGATGGGAGTTGTAGTCCAGCAACAGTTGGAATCTCAAGTTTGAGAAACCCTGGATTAAACAAACCGAGAGCCAGATGTTACGGTAATCCAAAACTGAGCATGTGGGTGTCATGCATAATGCCTGGTGTGGTGATCTGCTGCTAGTTATCTGTGTTTTCTTTCGTCATTCTTCAGTGCCGTGCAATAGAGCGCAGCATATGATCTGATACCATCCTTCATCCCAGGCATCCCCAACCTTCAGCCCTCCAGATGTTTTGGACTACAATTCCGATAACCTCTGATCACTGGTCCTGTTAGCTAGGGATAATGAGAGTTGTAGCCCAAAACATCTAGAGGGCCGTAGGTTGGGGGTGCCTGCTTTACCCCCTTAGTCTGGAGGCCATTTGTATCCCCTATTACCCCTAAATTGGAGATTGACCCCATTCTGTGTGCAAATCAAATGCTCTGTCACTGAGTCATAGCTTCCTTTGGGATAGGAAGAGCTATTAATCTAAATAAATACCATTCACAAAGGAATTGGCAGTTATTATTTTAATTAAGCACACACACACCTTTCCTTTTGTGAAATATTTGTAACTGTAGCTGCAATCCTGTGCCCACTCACCTGGGAGTAAACCGGGGAGGAACTCACTTTAGAGTAGGCATCTATAGGTAAAGGTAAAGGGACCCCTGACCATTAGGTCCAGTCGTGACCGACTCTGGGGTTGCGCGCTCATCTCGCATTATTGGCCAAGGGAGCCGGCGTATAGCTTCTGGGTCATGTGGCCAGCATGACAAAGCCGCTTCTGGCAAACCAGAGCAGCACATGGAAACACCGTTTACCTTCCCGCTGTAGCGGTTCCTATTTATCTACTTGCATTTTGACGTGCTTTCGAACTGCTAGGTTGGCAGGAGCTGGGACCAAGCAACGGGAGCTCACCCCATCACAGGGATTTGAACTGCCGACTTTCTGATCAGCAAGCCCTAGGCTCAGTGGTTTAACCCACAGCGCCACCTGGGTCCCTATAGGATTGTGCAATTTATCTCATACAACCCCCTCTCTCATTAATGCAAGCTCTAAGACAGTGTTTCTCAACCAGTGTGCCTCCAGATGTTTTGGGACTACAACTCCCATCATCCCTAGCTAGCAAGACCAGTGGTCAGGAATGATGGGAGTTGTAGTCCCAAAACATCTGGAGGCACACTGGTTGAGAAACACTGCTCTAAGAAATCCATATTGCTCCATAATGGACAGGCGTTTACGTGACATGTGGTCTATATGCTGTTGGGGTGGGGGGCGGGTTAGAGAGTCTCTCACCAGGCCCAGGAAACGCAATTTCTCGGTGCCAAGCTCTGACCCACTTTATCAAAGGGAGGAATGCAACCGGGAAAGTCGACAGGCAGCCAAGAGCAATGGAATCAATAGTGACAAGCCAGGAAGGAACAAAAGGGACGCCTTTCCAGCAGACAGCATCTCCTCCTAGAAATGATCCGCAATGAGCAGGCGTAGAGGCAAGTGAGGAAATGGAAGGAAAGTGTACGCCTCCAAGTCACAGGTCTTCCATGTGGGTGTCAAAGAGGAGTCGTGTCCCAGAATAACACAGCTGGGGTGGGAGAATGGAACACCAGCTCTGCTTCCTGGAGTGGAAAGTTGGCATCTGGCGCATGCACACACTTCAGTGGAAGACAAGTACTAGTAGGGGAAAGACGGAGGGAGGGAGTCCTGGAGTTTCGTATTTCTAGGGCTCTTCTCCCTTCGCAGATTGTGGATATTAGCACCGCTCGGCGGGAAATGAAGCTGAAGACCTGCTAGCTTTCACGTTTCCATGGAGGGAGAGCAAGAAGAAAGTTCAGCCCAACCCTCCTTTGTACCAGCCGCTTCCATGCCGTGTGGAGCTGTTGTCAGTTTCCATCGAGTCAAGCTCTTAAGCATGAAAGGAGGCCAGGATTCTTCTTATGTCAGTTGCTTGCATTCCTCCATTTCCTGCTGTACAGGAAGGCCGGGGGGGGGTATCAGTTGTGCTGAAATGAGGACCTTCCATGTCACTGCAGCAGGAACGGAAACTGGAGAATCTGTGCATACATTCTTGCTATATCCACCAAGACCTAATGGATGCACTTACTTCTGGGGAAACGTCAAATCTTACCCTTTAGTCTGTGGTCCTTGAGCTTTCTGCCTTCAGGAAGCACTTCCCTATAAAACGTAGCTAAGCATCTGCCTGAGCCATCTGGCATGTGCCTTGAAGTTGATTCTAGGGCATGTTACAGGGACGCACTCAGATTACTCGGCCTCCTCAGTGCTCTGCTTGAAGAGAGAATCCATCTTAAAATTGCCTTCTTCGCCCATTTTAGCTGCCACGTTCTGGATTAGTTGTAGTTTCCAAGTCACCTCCAAAGGTAGCCCCACGTACAGCGCTTTGCAGTCGTTCCAAGCAGGAGATAACCAGGGCGTGGACCATGCTGGCAAGACCATGCACAGTCAGGCTGGGCTTCAGCCAGTGTACCATATGAAGCTGGCAGACAGCTGCCCTGGACACAGAATTGACCTGCACCTCCATGGACAGCTGCAAGTCCCAAATGACCCCCATTGCCTTAGGTAAGGCTGTTATTTGGTGAGAAAAGTCATATTTTTGGTTCCTGAAATTCATTCTGATTGTGCACATAAAATATCATGGACAGAATTCTACGGGATGTGTTGCTTGTGTGCAAAAACAGTCAAGATCCAAGCGTCCCCAGACATGCACCTCCAGATGGTGGAGACATCAGGGGCCATCCTGGCGCCAAGGCATCTTCACTTGCTTGCAAGCGGCCGATAGCCAGGTGCAAAATGCGCCTGTCAAATTCCGAACGCTGTGAGAAGGTGCCCCTTGGAACTGAAGTTGCCGCACTTTTTTTTTGTTTTAAAGAGCGAGAGCCTGGTGGATCTGTGGCTTGTCTTGCTTCTGCTTGGTTATTATCTTTCCGACGGGGAGGTAGCAATCTCTGTTGGGTCTCTTGTTGGGTCACAACAACGGGCACATCGCTTGCACCAAAAAGTGGAAATACATTAGCTTGGTCTCGCCCGCGTTTCATCCTAAGCAGCTATTTGCTTTCTCACTTAGCTAACTTTCCTTGAAAATGCTTGCATTACTTGGTTATTTATAGCCCAGTTGAAACCAAGCTCCTTCCTCCAGACAGAAATTCAATCAAGGCTGGAATATTATCACGGAGGAATTTCTTTTCAAATTGGCACTTGGGGCACAGACCTACAAATTAAGTTGTGCACTTGTGACTCCGTGGCTTTGTGAGCTTTGGAAACAGTCTGTGGCGCACAAAAAGCCTGCAGAAGCTTTCAGGGCCCCTTTCCGAGAGTCGGAGGGGGGGGGAGGCTTGTTTTCCATCAACAGGCTTTGTATAAGTTGCCAGCATTCCAGTCTGTAAATGCAGCCCTTTGTTGAATGAATAGCTGGCTCGTAAGGAGTCAAGGTCTGGGTTTGTGTACATCAGTGAAATATGTAAGCTCATGAACTGCCACTTCACGAGGAAATTCTCGCTCGATGCAGGAGAAAATTAGAGGCTGTCTGTAGAGCAAGCCTGCAATTTGCGTTTCCAACTCTTTCGCCTTGGGAGCAGGATTTGCACTAGAAGCTGCCATCAGATACTTGCTGGGGCCCACACCCCACAAAGGGGGCCAAAACAAGCCACCCTGGGCCTGCTCCCCCTCCTCCTTGCTCCTCATTTGCCTGCCACCTTCTTTTTTATATAAGTTTATTTATTTGGTTTTTCAGGTTAAAGTTTTACAATCGCATATCCAACATAAAACATAAAAACAAGATTCCGAAGAATCTCTTGGACTTCCCTCCTTCCCTTTGTAGGTCCTATTGTTAATCATTTCCTCCTGCATCTTTTATGATAATCCAAATCTTGTACATCTCCATTGTGTCCAAAATTCACAATTAAATGACAAGTATTATTCCAATCCTACTAACGGTTTTCGCTGTTTAGAATGGTTTTTAAGATGAATTATACATTTTCCCCATTCCTTATTAAAATTTTGGTCTTCCTGATCTCTGATTCTTCCAGTAGGATTGGAATACCACATGTAGTTTTAATGGTGAATTTTGTACACAATGGAGAGATAAAAGACTTTGGATTATTACAAAAGTTGCAGGAGGAAATGATTAACAATAGGACCTCCAATTGGAGAACAGCCTTCATCAAAGGTGTCATGGGCTTTGAAGACACTCGAACTCAGGATGCAAGGGAGAAACATGCTAAGAGGAAGGCACGCTTGGCAAACCCACACCGTGATCAACTCTCACCCAGAAACCTATGTCCCCACTGTGGAAGGACGTGTGGATCCAGAATTGGCCTCCACAGTCACTTACGGACTCATTATTAAAACTGTGTTTATGGAAGACAATCTTACTCAGCTACGAGTGATCGCCAAAGAAGAAAAAGAAAGGAGGGAAGTCCAAGAGAATCTTGTCTTTATGTTGTAAGTTGCATATGTGACTGTAAATTTTTAATTTGAAAAACCAAATGAATAAATTTTAAAAAGGAGTCCAAAAACATCTGGAAGGCCCACAGGTTCCCCAGCTCCTAAACTTACCCGTTTCTGAGACCTTTGGAAAATATAATCTTTGATTCTTCAAGAGAAGTCTGCGGTAATATTGTCAAGGCTAGAGAGGCAGCTACCAAAGAAGCAAGTGTCTGATTTGTAATTATTGGGGGGGGGGTGACAGTTTGCCACTCATTTTAGATGACACCGTTATATATGTTAACACCTGGCCGTTTAATAATCAGACAGTTCTCGGATTTCACGCTTCTGGCTGTGTATTGACAGTTGCTGGGATCGAATCAGGTACTTCATTGACAGAACAGTGCTTATGGCTGCTGAATGCAATTACCTAGAAGGGCACTTTACTGAAGCCAAAAGAACAGGTTTACAATCAAGGCCTTTTTTTTTGAGCCAGAACTTGCCGGAACCTAGTTCTGCCACCTCTCAGGTGGGCGCCATTGCCATTTAAGAGAATGAGGGAGGAATTTGTGGTGAGTTCTGTTACCTCTTTTTCTAGAGAAATAGCGCTGTTTATAATTATTGAACAAATTGTGGTGTGTTTGTATACACACATCACAAGAGTGCTATTTAATTTATTACTTATACTCCGCCCATCTGGCTGGGTTTCCCCAGCCACTCTGGGTGGCTTCCAACAAAAAATTAAAAATACATTAAAACCTCAGTCATTAAAAACTTCCCTAAACTGTGCTGCCTTCAGATGTCTTCTAAACATCAGATAGTTGTTTATTTCCTTGACATTTGATGGGAGGGCGTTCCACAGGGTGGGCGCCACTACCGAGAAGGCCCTGTGCCTGGTTCCCTGTGACCTCACTTCTTGCAGGGAGGGAACCACCAAAAGGCCCTCGGAGCTGGACATCAGTGTACGATGGGGGTGGAGACGCTCCTTCAGGTATACTGGGCCGAGACCATTTAGGGCTTTAAAGGTCAGCACCAACACTTTGAATTGTGCTCAGAAACACACTGGGAGCCAATGTAGGTCTTTCAAGACCAGTGTTAGTGGTCTCGGCCGCTCCAGCAAGATCCAGCTGGAAAAAGACACACAACACACACACACACACATGGAAAATTATTCTCTGTCTCTGTCTCTCTCTCTCAGACACACATATTTCTTGGGGCTCGGTCACCTGACAGACCTCCTGTCCCTGCAGAGACTTGTAGGATCACTGAGATTATCTGAGGAAATTTGACTTCAGGCACTACACCTTACAGACTATCAGGGTGGGGATCCGAAAATGGGGGCTTTCTCCTGTTGTCCCTGTACTGCAGAATGCCACGTTCTCTGCCGTTTGTGAAACAGCAAACATCAGCTGCTTCAGTTGTCTTGTACAGTGGTACCTCGGGTTACAGACGTTTCAGGTTACAGACCGTTCAGGTTACAGACTCCGCTAACCCAGAAATAGTACCTCAAGTTAAGAACTTTGCTGCAGGGTGAGAACAGAAATTGCGCGGCGGTGGCGCAGCAGCATTTGCTAAAGTGGTACCTCAGGTTAAGAACAGTTTCAGGTTAAGAACGGGCCTCCAGAAGGAATTAAGTTCTTAACCCGAGGTACCACTGTAGAGACGTATCTTTTTGCCCATGCATTCCCTGACCCATAAGACTGGGACCCTGTTTTATGTGTATGGATCCCCTGTATCAATCCCCCCCCCTTTATATATGCTTTTATACTGTTGCATTAGTTTTAGGTTGTGTGCTTTTTAATGCACAACACCTCTATATTGTACCTAATGTATATGAATATTGTCATAAATAATAAACAACTTATTATTTATTTATTTATACCTAGCTTTTCATTACTGGTGCATATTTTTAACAGGCGTCCCTTCAGAAATGTAGATCCATGTTAGGCTTGAAAGTGCTGACTGAGATTTGTGATGGGTTTTTGTTTTGTTTTGTCCCCCCCCCCTGACATCCACCTAGGTCTGCCTTACGGTTGGGAAGAGGCCTATACAGCAGATGGAATCAAGTACTTCATCAAGTGAGTAGCACTATCAACTGTCTGAATGCAATTAATAGCATTATCTGGAAAACAGTGGACAAAAATGTTTATGTTAGTAGGGAGCTTACCTTCCAAGTCCCGGACTGCAGAATCCGGGACCGGCAGCCATGTGACACCGGAAGTTGCGTCAACTTCCAGTGTCGCTTTGCCCTTCTACGGGCACAAAAAATGGCCGCCACCGGCTTCAAAAGTAGCTTCTACGCATGACCGGAAGTGCGTCAACGCGACTTCCAGTGTCGGCAACGCCCATTTTTGGTGCCCATAGAAGGGCGGGGCGACACCGGAAAGTTGTGTCGACGCACTTTTGAAGCAGGGCAACACCGGAAAGTTGTGTCGACGCACTTTTGAAGCCGGCGGCCATTTTTTGTGCCCATAGAAGGGCAAATCAGGAAAAAAATGGCCGCCGGCAGGAGAAAATAACGGAGAAAAACGGGAGACGAAGTGATACGGGGGACCACCGGGAAAAGGTAAGTAAAAACGGGGGGTTTCCCGGGGAAAACGGGGTACTTGGCAGCTATGGTAGGGAATGGGGCAATTAAAAGACTTCTACATGTGATCTACATTTGAGGTGCATGTTTTAATAAATGTGGGCGATATATCATCCAAAACCTGTCTGTAGTCCATATCGTGATATCAGTTTCATAATTTTTGACCTGGCAATATATCTCAAATCATGACGTTTGTGTGTGTGTGTGTGTGTGTGTGTGTGTGCCAATGGTTTCCTCGATTCCTGCAGCCCCTGTGACCTCTGCCGGTACAGTTCTCCCCTGCCTCATGCAAGGGGCAGTGGATCGCAGGAGGAGGTGCCAGAACAAAATTCACCATGTGGGGGAAAACCATGAAGCCAGCCATAGCTAAATCCTTAGTTCAGACATCGTGATACTGTGAAGTTTAGCTGGTGATATATCATGATTTTGAAAACCAGATATCGCCCAGCCCTAGCGACCAATGTGTTATCTTTCATGCAGGTAGCAAAACCAGCCTCCAGCTGAACTGCTCTCTGAAACTTAACAGCTATGCATATCTGTAAAATTAAGGTGGCGGGCTGTAACTTCTTAAGTTTAAATCGTGACAGTTCAGCCAGCGGGACTTTGGTTACCAAACTGTTGGAGTATGTGCCTTTGAAACACTAAACAGTTGGAAACACAGCTCTAGTCTGTTCCTTTGAAGCACCAAGATAAAAACCAATCGAATAATATCTTGCTGGGTTCTGTGATTGTGGTGGTTTTTTTGTTTTTTTTAATATACCGATAGTATAGTCAAAGCAATTTTCTCATGGGGAGACACGAAATCAGAGGACTAAACACTCCAGTCACATCTATAACAGCTGTGGCAGAATAAAATTGGAATTATAACATATCGGGAGTCTCACTGCCAGATGTGAGGTGATTTTAAGATCCTTGGCATAACCTGATCTCCTAGTTGACCTAACCTCTCTGTTGGCTTGTCCCACTTTACCCCTCCTCTAGGTGGGTCATTGTTGAGAGGGCAGCTGTGGCTCACCATACCCTCCAATACTGGTTGTAGGCAAGGGGTTGTGGCACCCAAATGGGGTTGTGGCACCCTATGGGAGTCCAGATTTGTCCTTTCATTAACAATAGTGCCAGTCCAAAACATCATGCTGCCTGAAGTGAAGCCCAGATGGTGCACACGGAGAGCACACACTATGTTGCTTCATCTGGAATCATCATCATCATCATCACATTGTATTTGTAAAAGCCTCACTGCATCACTCAGACACCAATTCCTGCCTTCATCTAATACCCCACCCCCTCCCACGTTGCCAACTGAAACAGCTCACTTCACCAGATGGGAAGGGTAGAAATAATAAATTATTATTAAATTATTATTACTATCCTGCCTTGTGAACTCAGCCCCGATGGAAAGGTGCATTGCAGTCACAAACGTGGATATCATTCAATCCATCGTTGCTACACCCGAAACTCACGTAAAATACATCTATGCCAGGCATGGCCAAACTTGGCCCTCCAGCTGTTTTGAGACTGCAATTCCCATCATCCCTGACCACTGGTCCTGTTAGCTAGGGATGATGGGAGTTGTATAGTCCCAAAACAGCTGGAGGGCCAAGTTTGCCCATGCCTGGTCTATGCAGTGCACAAGATCTCGAAACCAAAACAACGTAGCTAAACAAAATGGAAGGAAAACACGCGGAAGAAGCTGAAGAGCAGGCAGGTTTGCTTGGCAAAGAGAGCAAATAATGTTCCTGAGGAAGATTGCCGAAATGAGTGCCTAAAACTCTCATCCTGCTTTGTTTCACTAGGTAGAGAATTCCGTAACCCCTATGCCACCACACCAGATGTATATCGGTGGTGGATTTCAAAGACCAGGCCACAGTACACGGAAGAAATGTGGTTTTTAAGCCACATTTGAACATTTTATTGGGGCTAATAATGCTTGTCTGGATAGAGCTCCAAGGCTAGGTGGGGGGCGGGGAATCACTTAGCTGCTTGGTATTTTTATTTGCTTGTTCCTATAGAAGCAGTGATAGCACTTCCTGGTAGAATTATAGAATCATAGAATTGAGGAGTTGGGAGGGGACCCAAGGGTCATCTAGTCCAACCTCCTGCATTACAGGAATCTATTTGCCCAACGTGGGGCTCAAACCCACGACCTGGTAGAAGAAGTTCTTCCTAGGAGGCAGGGGTGGGGTGAGAAAAGCTGAGGTCTCTGCCTGTTTGCTTGCTTGCTTGCTTGCTTGCTTGCTTGCTTGCTTGCATGTTGTGTATGCGTGCCTCCCTGCCTGTCTTTCCTTTATCTTGCTTAGTCAATAACAAGGCATCACTTCAAAATGTCCAATATGCTCAGTGTTCTAATAGAAAACTCGTATCATCAAAGCAAAAAAAAAGATTAAGGGGGAAATATGCATATGTGGGGAAAGTGAGACAATCTGTGCAAACGAATTACTTTTAAAGATCCCTCGTGAGACGTAAGCCAGAGCTGACATTGAGAAGATTTTGCAGTAACAACACCATCTGATATGCAATGTCAGATTTCACAAAAACTTGAAAAGGGGCAATCCTCTGGGGAGAGGTTTTTAAAAAGAGAAACCTGCAAAGAATTAAGATTCCAGTCCTGTTTCCCCATTTGTTCTTTCGTCCTCCCCCAAATTAAAGGGTTTCCTGAATAATTTTCTTTTCGGCCGGGCTGATCCTCAATGAATTTCATAGATGCAGGGCCTCTTGAGATGAATCAAATGGACTTGAAAGAGAACTGGCAGCTGTAGGAGGATCTTTAAAGAATTTCAAGTGCAGTCTTTGAAAAGACTTTGTGTCTCATCAGGGCATGGTAGCAGCTTGAAACGAGTGGCATATCTCTGGAGGGTTCTCCACATACCCAGGACTCTCAGTGCGAGAGAAAGTTTTATGCAGGCAGCCCCACTGAAGAAAATATGTACATGCTTACCTTTGTATGCATGTCAGGCCCTTGTTATTGGCCATGGAGTTTTCTTGGCAGGGATACTGGAGTGGATTGCCAGTTCCTTCTCCAGGTGGATCACATTTAGTCTAAACTCTCAGCTATGACCTGTCCGTCTTGGACCACAAGGAAGGCTGATTGCCGGAGAATTGATGCTTTTGAATTGTGGTGCTGGAGGAGACTCTTGAGAGTCCCGCGGACAGCAAAAAGATCAAACCTATCCATTCTTAAGGAAATCAGCCCGGAGTGCTCACTGGAAGGACAGATCCTGAGGCTCCAATACTTTGGCCACCTCATGAGAAGAGAAGACTCCTTGGAAAAGACCCTGACGTTGGGAAAGATTGAAGGCACAAGGAGAAGGGGACAACAGAGAACGAGATGGTTGGACAGTGTTATAGAAGCGAGCAGCATGAGTTTGACCAAACTGTGGGAGGCAGTGGAAGACAGGAGTGCCTGGCGTGCTCTGGTCCATGGGGTCACGAAGAGTTGGACACGACTAATCGACTAAACAACAACAGGCCCTTGTGTGCATGGGGAAGCCAGGGGATCAGAGTGACATGGCACCTCCACTATCCTGGTTATTTTTAGCTGTTACTGCCTTGCATTGTCTACTGCTTCTTAGGATGCCATTTCTAGCATCCTTCTTGCCTTCCTGAGTCTGGTTCCTATGCTTCCTTTAGCAGAGAAAGAAAGCACACATTTGGTCAGTTGAAAATGGTTTCCTGACAAACTCTGCAAAGGTCAGATTCATGTGCTTTTTCACACAGCAGCAGCAGCAGGGAAAAACAGGCAGTATAACTTCGGTTCCCAAATGGCAAGTGTTTCAAAATTATTTGTATAGAAGCACCAAAGTTGCTTGCTTAAGCCACACAGTCTAAACTTGGTACATCCAGCTTAGACTGCCTTGCTAGTAAGTAGCATGTGTGAGAGAATGTGTGAGAGAACAAAGAGTTTGGTAACCTTTCCTCCCAAGGTGAAATGAAGTGACCTAGCTAAGCCGGGCAGGACAGCCTACTCTGTGGTTTTAACCCCTTCATGAATATCCCACACACCTACCCACAGGCTCCCTCCATTGGCTGGAATGTGAACTGCATCCTGAATGCATGATCTGTGCCCTGCAATAACCGTTGCTACAGATTACCTGTTCAGCATCTATGCCTAGTGGGGTGTGCGCATATAGGGCTCTGTGCACAGTTGGTGACTGAAAGCCAGGGAGTAGGGTCAGCAAGTTCATTTCCGCCCTGACCCATGGAAGCCAGGCAGCCACCCCTCAACCCTAGTGAGTTGTGTCCCAGATTTCCGCAACAAAGCCTCTGTCCATTGACAAAGGTATCCTTTCTCTGGAGGAGAACATACTTGGAAGTGCTTCTGATCAGATGATCCCATTCAATGGGCTTTAATATAACTGTTGTGTATTTAAATAGGGATTAGTGGAATGGTTGGTACTTAACCGCACTCCTGCTAATACTATAACCCTCTTGTACTGCTTGGCTGTGAATTTTCAATCCATTCTTTCGCTCTCTGGGTTTTGGAAGAGCGGCAGCCATGAGGAGTTTAGAACTATTTCACCACTGGTCTCTTTCCAGAGAACAAAATTAGATACAGAAACGTGTCTTGGTTGTCATGACAATCATAATTCCCTAAATCTCTCAATTCCTGATCTGCACTGCATCTGAATCCTCTAAACCTTATTTGGTTCTGTGCTTTGCTCCATATTGCATAGGAACTGGAGGTGGTGGTGGATTCATTATAAGTTCACACCATGCCAAAAAGGGGGGGGGGAGTATTTAGTTCACTGTGGGTAATGGGGTCCTTTGAACGTTTGGTTCAGTACCAAGTACGTAGCCAGTAGCTTGAATCTATTAATTTGGGTAGCTGTTAATTGAATGCAATAAATGCTCCAGGAATATGGCAGCTGAATATCCCATAAGCTGGGGAAGAGCATGCTGCTTAAGTTTCTATAAATATCTCTGAAGCAGAGTGGCGTAGCAGGATGAAGCGCTGCATGAGAAATCGGAGCTTAGAAGGAGCTCAACCAGCTGGTTTGGGTTGCATGCTACAGTGGAGCACATTCGATGTACAGTACATAACAGACAGGAACGAAACATTTATACAAAGACATGCTGATGATGGGGAAAACATTTCTGATCCCTGTGAGCTGGAACTGATAAAAACAATAAAACATTGAAGCTTATATATATATATATATATATATATATATATATATATATATATATATATATACCATCCAGCATGATTTCATAAGGTGCCTCATGAAGTCAGATTCTATCTATACTTGTAGGTCCCTCTTGTAATCGTGCGGGGAAGACATTGTCCTCCCGAAGGTAACAGCCACATAGTTCAATCTGGCATTATTACCTCCCTGGTTCCAAGCAGTTTTGGAGGTCAATAATGTAAGGCAGAGGTGGGAAACTGAACCCTGCCAGTGGGACATATTCTTGTCTTCCCTCACCCTCTGTGAGCCAAGTTTGACAGGTGGACAAAACTGCATAGTTCAGTAAGGATGGGCTTAGAAATGTGTCATCAGCTCCCCGTGATCTTTCTGAACCCTTTCTGAGCAGGACATACAGCCGTCATAGGATAGGTCTTCAGTGCCTTAGAGAAGCCTGTGCCCAGTAGAATATATTGTGCAAAATAGCGATACGGGTGCTGCTGTGGTCTAAACCACGGAGCCTCTTGGGCTTCCCAATCAGAAAGTCGGCAGTTCGAATCCCAGCAACGGAGTGAGCTCCCGTTGCTTGGTCCCAGCTCCTGCCAACCTAGCAGTTTGAAAGCACACCGGTGCAAGTAGATAAATAGGTAAATGGCGTTTCCGTGCGCTCTGGCTTCTGTCACTGTGTCCTGTTGCACCAGAAGCGGTTTAGTGGTGCTGGCCACATGACCCGGAGAGCTGTCTGTGGACAAACGCCAGCTCCCTCGGCCTGAAAGCGAGATGAGCGCCACAACCCCATAGTCACCTTTGACTGGACTTAACCGTCCAGGGGTCCTTTACCTTTACCGTATCTATTATGCAAAATAGGTAAAAGACACAAATTATGTGCACAATTTATGCAGATCATGGGAAATGGCTTTTCGCGCTGTGGTTTTGGATTGTCTTAGTAGAGATTAAGGTTTCAGACATGTTGTATCAGTTCTGCTCACGTATTTTCCCCCACGATGGCATCCCCTATTTCTCTCTCTCAAATCTATTCTGGATTTGCCCTTTCTGTAGAAAATGCAATATGTTTTTTTTAAAAAAAGTACTGGCAACATTCCATTTGCAAGATCTGAATAACCTGCTAACTATATTAATCTCCCACCTGGACCCACTCTAAAGAGCATGTAGGAGGGAGACAATTGCAAAGTGCACATAGTTTTGAATGGGCTACATTGCAGGCATAGCAGCAAAGAACATAGTAGCCACACCTGCACTTTTCGAAGCAAGCCACCGCAGGCAGTCTCTTCTATCCTCCTACCGTATCCATCTTTTGCCATATTGTAGCTCAACATCATGAGACTGACTCCCCAAAGTAGGCAAGGTCTTGCTATCCTCCCACGCCCACCCACTGCTTGCATATGTGTAAAATTTCAAAGGATTTTTGCCCCTATCAAATTTGCTTTGCTATCTGCAAAAAAAGCAAGCCCCAGCTCTTTCGAATACACTGTCTGCTGTCAGAGGTAGCAGTGTTTTAGATGAGTATTCCTCGAAGCCACTGTTCAGAGTATTGCTTCCTGTGACCTGCAAACTGCTTTTAAAGTGAGGCCCTTTGCCAAAGAAAATGTGAGTTGAACCCCTAATATCTTAAGGGGTTTTTTTTTCTACACAAACACGAGAGAGCCCTTCATTTGCAAAAACGTTTGCAAGCCCTTTCAGACTTTGAAATGTCAGTGCCACTTTTCTTCTGCAAGGTGCTGGTCAAAGTAGCTGAACAAGAAGTAGTCAAAGCTTCAATCCCATGCACAATTTCCCACGAGTAACTCCTGCTGAATGTGGTGAGGTTGACTCATTAGTAAATATGCATAAGACTGGGCTGTAAAATAACAAACCCGACTAGGGATCCAAAGCAGACTTAACTGACCAACAGCAAATGGATCCCAGTGCAGATTGGAATATGGCTCCCTTTTGGAATCTGCAGCCCACCAGATCCCTGCAAGATGACCCGGGGCTTTTATTTCCATTTATTACCTTCCCTTCACCCTAAAGTTCCCACCTCCTTTTCACTCTGCCATAGCTCCCTTTGTGATTTTGAACACTTTATCATTTATGAACCATCTCAAAGTGATTTCACAATTTCAGTAAAACCATATACAGTGGTACCTTGGTTCTCAAACGCCTTGGTACTCAAACAACTTGGAACCCAAACACTGCAAACTCAGAAGTAAGTGCTCTGGTTTGTGAACGTTTTTCAGCAGCCGAACATGCTCCGTTTTGAGCATTATGCTGATGATTTGAGTGCCACACTTCTGTTTTGAGTGTCTGTTTTTGCTATTTATTTTGAGTTTTTTGTTTTGCGGCTATTTTTTGTGACTGTGTGGAACCCAGTTTAGCTACTGATTGATTGATTGATTGATTGTGTGAATGCAGTACATTATTTATTGCTTTAATTTTATGGATCAGTGGTCTCGTTAGATAGTAAATTTAGGGGTTTTTAAAAGTCTGGGACGGATTAATCCATTTTGCATGACTTTCTATGTTAAAATGCACCTTGGTTTTGGAACACTTTGGTTATGGAATGGACTTCCGAAACGGATTAAGTTTGAGAACCAAGGAACCACTGTATAGAACAAAAGCATGGATAAAAACATTTAAAAACAGTTACATATATAAAAGTTTCAAATCCAATGCAGGTTCCGACCCAGAAAAATATCTGTTGAAAGAAGAAAATCTTAATAGATGCTGGAAAGACAGTAGAGGTTGTGTCTGTCTGATATATTATGGGAGGGAGTTTGAAAAGGTAGCTGCCACCACACCAAACACCCAATACAGACATCAGGCAGAATGGAGAATCCTGATAAGATGCTATCTTCAGCTGTCCTCTCCCACAGAGCAGAGTGATCGGTTGGTTGTACATATTCCATATACTTAAGCAGTGTATACCAAGGCCAGTAAATAAGCATGTATCCCTTTTCATGGGAGATTCTGGTTGCAATCACTTGAATGACCTGGAGTAACCTTAGGTATCTTGAGATGCCATTTACAACAGGTAAACAGGCTCTGCAGCGTTAGAAAGGCAAAAGAAGAGTGGAGGTTCTGTTGGTGTTCTCTGAAACCATCAGATACACAGGGTTGTCTCCAGTGCTAGTCTTACCCAGAGTAGACCCACTGAAATAATAGTCATGACCAACTCAAGTCCATTCATTGCATTGGGTTTACTCTGAGTGGGACCAGCACTGAACACAACTCATAGCATCTCGATCATTCCGAACACTTCAGATGGAATCAATGAGGCTCCTCAGCCATTTAGTCTGGTCCTAATCAGGACTCCCTTTGCCCCTCATCCCTACCAATGCTTCACCTAACTAAGGGGTGGAAAAACTATCACTCCAACTCCCATCAGCCCCAGCCAGAATGACTAATGATCAGGGATGGTGGGTGTTGTGGTCCAGCCAGCAACATCTGGAGAGCCAGATGTTGGCCTTCCTTAACATAGCTGCTCTAGACTCCCTCTCTTCTGTTTATCACAATAATTGGTGGTACCACCAGCCTTCCCCCCTTTCTTTAAGACTGCTTCTTTGCCTAGCATCTGGTCCTTGAGGATTCCTGGTCCATTTCCCATTCTTTCGCATAGCATTCTGTCCTTCCTTTGTTCCCTTCTTGTCCCAGGACAGCCCAGGTACATTGCACCAAGGTGGAATGGCTAATGGTCAGGTGAGCCTTGCTGGCCTTCTTCATCCTCAACTGGTGCCTCCCCCCCTTTTTTTTAATCCAGAATTTTCCTGTGACCCCAGGCCAACTGGCTACCAAATAAACAGAAGTTATTAAAAGACATGTTGATGTTTAAGGTCAAGCCATCTGGTTCTGATTGTAGAAATAAGTAACTTCCCAAGCTGTCGGCGTGTTCTGGGTCCCTTCAAATTGTCTCTGCCAGCTGCTCCTGAGAGAGATTTACTGTACTTGCTTCAGTGTTTGTTCTTTTGCTTTCTTTGGACCGTGGATTCCCCTGCAAAGCTGGAAAGCAGAAAAATTGTGATGAAGACGTAAGTGATTTAATCCTGCGAAGGGTAGCAAAACCGGCCCGTCTTTTGCTTTTTCATAAGGCAATACCATGTTTGTTTATCACGTCTTTTCTTTTTTTTACATTAAATTTTTATTGTTGTCATTTAATATTCTTACATATCACATATACATAACATTTATAAAACATATGGCTTTATCAAGCTTTGACTTCCCTTCCCCCCCCCCCCCCCGGCCGCAGGTATACTTTATCAATCCAATCACACATTTATTTAATTTACTTAATATCAAGGATGTAGGTTTTATATCAATCCTGCTACTGTCTTCATTTCTTTATAATTATCTTTTACATATTCTACAAATTTACTCCATTCCTTCCGAAATCTCCCATCGTCCTGGTCGCGAATTCTGTGTGTCAGTTTGGCCATTTCCATATATTCTATCATTTTCGTCCGCCACTCCGCTATCAAAGGTACCTCCAGCAATTTGGGGCTATTAATGTTCTTGCCACCACAGTGGCATACATGAACAATCTTTGGTCTGTTTTTCGAATTTCATTACCCATTAGCCCCAGCAGAAAGGCTTCCGGCTTTTTAACAAAAGTGTATCTAAATATCTTTTTAAACTCATTGTACAGCCTCTCCCAAAATGGTTTAATCTCATCACAGGTCCACCACATGTGGTAGAATTCACCATCTGATGTTTTGCATCTCCAGCATGCCTTATTTCTGATTCTATATGTCACAGTGGCCGGAGCGGGCTACTTCAGAGTAACGACTCTACACAGCTCTGCATTTTATTCTTTTATTGGTGCTGCGTATTTACAGTGCTGAAGTCATTGCTATTTACACGGAGCTAAGTGTTCAGTCTGGTTCAGAACCTCCGAATGGCTTTTGGCGCGTCTTTCTCCAACACAAAAGCCTGGGTAGACCCATCCTCTTTCCTCTCCGCTTTCTGCGTAATTCCGGAGTTGGGGGGATGGGTCTCCCCCCCTTATTTGCCCCTTCCTGTCCCACCTGGGACCCTGGCTCCGCTATCTTGCCTGAGCCTCGGACACGACTTCCTGCTTCCCCACTGGAATCGGAACTCTCTCTGCTTTCCCCTGTGCTCGGGGATGGGCTTGAACTCAGGAGGGGAGGGACTTCGCAATATCCCCTGTCCCTCACATCCACCCCCCTCCCAAGCTCCCCTTCTCCCCTCCCCAGGTCCCCCCCAGGTGTCGGTGACGACTGGAAGCCTAAGAACTCAGTACTTTCCGAGCCCGTTGGTGTGAACACCTCCCCCCAGTCCTGCGAGCCCCCCCCCTTCCGCCTGGGAGGACTGGAATCCCAAAAAGTCCGTGGCGTCAGAGCTGGTGGGGGTAAAAATGTGCTGCCAGTCTGCTTCTTCCTCTGACTGGGTGGATCTCGGCGACGCCCATACTTCTTCCTCTGGTTCCTCAAACTCCGCTTCCCATCCCCATGGTGAACTGCTCTCCAGTACTTCCTCCCCCTCCCCCTCCCCCTCCCTTTCCATGTGCCAGGGCTTGGGTCTGTGGGGAAAGAGGGCGTGAAATTCTTCCACCAAGAATTCCTCCCGTATCTGAGTGGCTGGGACCCATTCATTCTGTGACGGTGGAGCATCCTCCCATGCCATGAGGTACTCCAGGCCCCCCACCCCTCTCCGTGAATCAAGGATGGCCGTGGCCTCATTGAGTTGCTCCCTGCCTTCCCTCTCCCCCCCTCCCTCGGGGGTTTGTTCGCTGTCTTGGAGCCTGCTGCTTTCTCTGTACGGCGACAGCAGCGATCTGTGAAACACTGGATGCACCCTCATGTCCTCTGGTAGTGCCAATCTGAAGGCCACCGGATTGACCTGTTGCGTGACCGTGAAGGGGCCCAGCCGTCTGGGCGCCAGCTTTTTGCACCTCCCTCTAATGGGAAGGCCCTCCGAGGACAACCAAACCTTGTCCCCCACCCTGATGACCTCCCCTTGTCGCCTGTGGCGATCTGCCCCCTTCTTGTACGCTTCCTTGGCCCTCTCCAAGTGTTCTCTGAGCTGCTGGTGCACCGTCTCCAGTTCCTCTGCCCAATCCTCTGCCAGTGGGCCCTCCTCCTCCTCCTCCCCCTCCCTCTCCGGGAAAGATCTGAGGTCGCGCCCGTAGTTGGCCTTAAAGGGCGACACCCCTGTGGAGACGTGCACTGCATTATTGTAGGCAAATTCCGCCAGTGGCAGGCGATCCACCCAGTCCGTTTGTCTCTGGCTGACGTAGCATCTCAGGTACTGCTGCAGAATGGCGTTGACCCTCTCCGCCTGTCCGTTGGTCTGCGGGTGTCTAGCCGTCGATAAGCTGACCTCCACCTGCAGGAGGTTCATGAGCCGCCTCCAGAACCTGGAAACAAATTGGCGGCCACGATCCGAAATAACCCGTAAAGGTAATCCATGCAGTCTGAATACGTGGTCAACAAACAGTTTGGCTGTCTCTTCTGCAGAGACCGCCCTGGCACACGGTATAAAGTGGCACATTTTGGACATAAGGTCCACCACCACCAACACTGCGGTCTTGCCTCTGGACGCAGGCAGGTCCGTGATGAAGTCCATGGACACCACTTCCCACGGCCTGTGTGGTGTGGCTAAGGGCTCCAGCAATCCTGCTGGCGCTGCTCTGACTACCTTTGCCCGCTGGCAGGTGTCACAGCCCCGTACATAGTCTCTAACATCTTCCCGCACCCCTGGCCACCAGAAGTGTCTCATGACTAGGTGAGCGGTTTTGTCCCTTCCAAAATGACCCGCCGTTGGGTTGTCGTGCATCTGCTTGAGGACCTTACGTCTAAGCTGGGTGGTGGACAGGTACAGTGCCCCCTTGTAGAAAAGCAGCCCCCTGCGTTCTGCAAAGTCTTTTGCCTGCTCCCTCCCCCCTCTCAGTTCTCTGAAGATGCGGGTGGCAAACTCATCAGCTGCTGTCAGTGCTGTGAGTTCTGCCTCGCTCACCACTGCTGCTCCGCAGGACCATGCTGATGGGGGGAAAATGTGCCTGGGTGCTGGTGGCAACTCCTGCTCCATGTACTCTGGTTTGCGGGAGAGGGCATCTGCCCTGACATTCTGCTCCCCCGGGATGTAGTGGATGGAGAAGTTGAAGTTCGAGAAGAACTCTGCCCACCGTATCTGCCGCTGGTTGAGCACCCTGGCTGTTCTCCAGAACTCCAGGTTCTTGTGGTCCGTGCACACCTGGATGGGGTGCTTGGCGCCCACCAGGAAGTGTCGCCAGTGCTGGAAAGCAGCGTGGATCGCAAGAAGTTCTCTATCAAACACCGTGTAGTTGCGCTCCGGCTGGGTCAGCTTCCTGGAGAAGAAGGCACAAGGTCTCCACTCTCTGTTGGCGTCCAGTTGCAACAGGATCGCTCCCAAAGCCCTGTCTGAAGCGTCTGTTTCCACGCGTAGGGGCGCATCCTGCACCACGTGGAACAGGTTTTGGTCTGAAGCGAACACCCTCTTGAGGCTTTCGAACGCTGCTTGCGCCTCTGGTGTCCACCTGAACTTCTGCTTGCCTCTCAGGCAGTCCGTGATGGGAGCCGTAACACGCGAGAAGTTCTTGATGAATTTCCTGTAGAAGTTGGCGAAGCCTAGGAGGCGTTGGGCATCTTTGCGCGTCCTGGGGCTGTGCCAGTCCAGGATGGCCTGCACCTTGTCCTTGTCCATCGCCAGCCCCTTGTCTGACAGTTTGTAGCCCAGGAAGTCTACTTCCCTGGTGTGAAACTTGCACTTCTCCAGCTTCACATACAGGTGGTTCTCCTTCAGGGGCTGCAACACCTCCCTGACATCCTTCACATGTTGCACTGGGTCATTGGAATAGATAAGGATGTCATCCAGGAAGACCAAGCAGTTCTTGAAGAGGAGGGACCCCAGGACGTGGTGCATGAAGGCCTGGAAGCATGCTGAGCCCCCTTGCAACCCGAAGGGCATCACCAGATATTCGAAAGAGCCCAGAGGCGTGAACATCGTGGTTTTCCACTCATCGCCTTCCCGGATCCTGATCAAGTTGTACGCCCCCCTCAGGTCCAGCTTGGTAAAAATCTTGCCCCTGCGTGCCGCTGTCAGAAGATCGTCCACTCTGGGCATGGGGAAAGCCACTGGCTCTGTCACTGAATTGAGCCGTCTAAAATCCACCACAAGACGGCGCTGTTGCGTGTCTTTCTTGTCCACCCAGAAGACCGGGCTGCCCCCTGCTGCCTTGCTTTCTCTGATGAACCCCCTCTTGAGGTTCTTGTCTATAAACGCACGCAGATCCTCCAGTTCCTGATCTGACATGGCGTACAGCTTGGCTGGGGGTATCGTTGCCCCTGGCACCAGGTTGATCTGGCAGTCAAAAGACCTGTGTGGGGGCAGGTGGTCGGACTCCGCTTCGCTGAAGACCTCCTGCAGGTCCCAGTATGGTTTGGGTATCGCCTCACCCCCTTTGACGTGCATGGTGGCCACTGTGGCTATTGGAGGCCCCTCCCCTGGTTGGTGCTGCATGCAATGTTCCAGACAAAAGTCCGACCCAAACGTGATGCATCTCTGGTGCCAACTGATGGAGTGGTCGTGGCGCGCCAGCCAGCTCATGCCCAAGACGATGGGGGGGGTCTGAGATGGTGGTGACATTGAATGCCAGTGTCTCTGAGTGCCTTCCCACCGTCATTCTCATGGGGGGGGGGGTTGATGAGTGATGGCCCCTCCCAGCAACTCCCTGCCGTCAATGGTGGCTACGTGCAGGGGAAAGTCCAGCTGCAGAAGCTGGATCTGGTGCTCTTCTGCAAAGTTTCTCGAGAAGAAGTTGGCTGATGCCCCACTGTCAATTAAGGCGAGGACCGTCAGGGGATAGCCATTTGGGAGCGTTAGCGTCACTTCTAGAACCACTCCTGCTCTGGGAGGGGTGGGCTGGCTCTGCTCCGCGCTGTGCGGGTGGGCGGGCTGGGGCTGTTGTCTGCTGACTGCGCCTGGCTGCTGCCCCTTGTCTCCTGCAACCAGGCTTTCCCGTTTCCCTGCTGTGGTGCTGCGTCAGTGGGGGAGGGCACAACCGTTCCCGCCTTTCCTTGCCACTCTCTGCGATGTGGGCAGTCTCTGACGAGATGCTGGGGGGAGTTGCAGAGAAAGCAATTCCCGCCCCTTCCCTCCTTGCGTCTTGTCGCCGCTGGGGTTTGAAAAGCCCACGCGCGCGCGCGCTATCAATTTGCATGGGTTCCTGGTCCTGGCTGGCCCCAGGCGTGGCTTGGAAGGGTTGTTGGGGGAGTGGCTTCTCCTGCAACCGTGGGAACCAAGCCCGCTTTGCGCGCGTTGCTTGCTTGTCGTTCCACCGGGATTCCTGTCTCACCCCCACCGCCAGAGCCGCTTTGCTCAGCTGATCCATATTACTGGGCTTTGGACCTCTCGAGAGCTCATCTTTCACATCCTCATTCAACCCCAGGTAGAACACCGCTTCCATCGGAGGCGAGTGCAGTTCCCACCCCAGTCTGTGCACTAGCATGGTGAATCTCGCCCAATATTCGCGAACTGTCATTGTTCTTTGCCTTAAATTATGCAGTTCCTCCTTGGTCTGGTCCATATGGCTATCGGACGCATACATAGTTTTTAAAGCCTCTAGAAATAGTTTGACATTCTTCATGCAAGGATTTTTTGTCGCGATTAACGGTCTTAGCCACTCCCTGGCCGCCCCTGTAAGGTGTTCCACAATAAACGCTACCCTGTGCTCATCATCAGGGAACTCATCATGGTGCAGCTCAAGAGCATACACGATCTCAGTCTCAAAGCCATGATATTCTCTCGGGTCTCCATTGAACTTGCTTACTAGGGTCCCCGCTCTCCTTCCTGGCAGCACTTGGAGTTGGGGGGCCCCTCCCGCCTTGTTTTTCTCGGCATCCAACTTGTTTTGGAGCTCTACCGCCACCGCCCTTAATTGCTGCTCTTTTTCCTGAAGCGCTCTCACCTGTTCCGCAAGTTGTAGCCGGTCCTCCTGGACCTTCTTGGTTTCTTCTTTAGCTGCCTTTAATTCCCCCTGTGCCTGCAGCGCCAGTTGCTGCAGGTCCTGTTGGGCTTTCTCCGCGATCTGCCGCCATTTCTCCGCCTCTGACGCACTCATCCCGGCAACTCCAAAGTAGCCCAAAAAAAGATTCGGAGGTTGCTGTCACAGTGGCCGGAGCGGGCTACTTCAGAGTAACGACTCTACACAGCTCTGCATTTTATTCTTTTATTGGTGCTGCGTATTTACAGTGCTGAAGTCATTGCTATTTACACGGAGCTAAGTGTTCAGTCTGGTTCAGAACCTCCGAATGGCTTTTGGCGCGTCTTTCTCCAACACAAAAGCCTGGGTAGACCCATCCTCTTTCCTCTCCGCTTTCTGCGTAATTCCGGAGTTGGGGGGATGGGTCTCCCCCCCTTATTTGCCCCTTCCTGTCCCACCTGGGACCCTGGCTCCGCTACCTTGCCTGAGCCTCGGACACGACTTCCTGCTTCCCCACTGGAATCGGAACTCTCTCTGCTTTCCCCTGTGCTCGGGGATGGGCTTGAACTCAGGAGGGGAGGGACTTCGCGATATCCCCTGTCCCTCACACTATACATTTTGGCTAATTTTACAGAGGTTAAATACCAATGATAAATCATCTTCATTACATTCTCTTTCAGAATTATACATGCCGTAAATTTTAAATTTTCAGTCCACAAACTTTCCCATGCATCAGATTCAATGTTGTCCCCCAAAATGGAAACGCCCTTTACCTTCCCGCCAAAGCGGTACCTATTGTTTATCACAGTTCCCTCGTTGCGAGAAGCCAAGTTGCAGGGAACTAGGCAGAGGGCCTTCTCGGTGGTGGCGCCTACCCTGTGGAACGCCCTCCCAACAGATGTCAAAAAGGAAAACAACTACCAGACTTTTAGAAGACACCTGAAGGCAGCCCTGTTCAGGGAGGCTTTTAATGTTTAATAGATTATTGTGTTTTATTCTTCTGTTGGAAGCCGCCCAGAGTGGCTGGGGAGACCCGGCCAGATGCCCGGGGTATAAATAATAAATAATAAATTATTATTATTATTATATAGCCACTTGGATGCCTGGTGCAGGGGCGTGTCCTGTAGCCGGGGTGATCTGTGCCATGGGGGTGGGGTGATCTGCCCATGGGGGCGGGGCGAGCCTCTCCAATGGAGCCTCTCCGCCGCCTCCCCCTCAGCTGTAGGGCGGCTGAGGGAGAGGCAGTAGGCAGATGAAAGTCCCACGCTGTGGTTTCAGGCAGCGTGGAACCCGTAGGCGCCTAAGCCACCACCTCACTCCTAAAAAGTTTAGTGAGCCCAATTTAGTGAGCCCAATGACTCACTCCCCTTTCCATTTTCGAACTGACCGGCTTTGTCCTCTGTGCTTATCCTGGTCTGGTGTGCTCCTCCCTGCTTGGGTACCGTTTCAACCATTCCTTGTTAAGTGAATCTAAGACACAGCTGCTCAGCACATCTGGCTGCTGCTTTTGTCTTGCAGAGTGTTGAATGTGGGCGGCATCGTAGCTAGCCCACACCGTAGCTACATTGGCTCCCAGTACGTTTCCGAGCACAATTCAAAGTGTTGGTGTTCACCTTTAAAGCCCTAAATGGCCTCGGTCCAGTATACCTGAAGGAGCGTCTCCACCTCCATCATTCTGCCGGACACTGAGGTCCAGCACCGAGGGCCTTCTGGCAGTTCCCTCGTTGCGAGAAGCCAAGTTGCAGGGAACTAGGCAGAGGGCCTTCTCGGTGGTGCCGCCTGCCCTGTGGAACGCCCTCCCAACAGATGTCAAAGAGGAAAAAAAACTACCAGACTTTTAGAAGACATCTGAAGGCAGCCCTGTTCAGGGAGGCGTTTAATGTTTAATAGATTACTGTGTTTTATTTTTCTGTTGGAAGCCGCCCAGAGTGGTTGGGGAAACCCAGCCAGATGGGTGGGGTATAAATAAATTATTATTATTATTATTATTATTACTACTACTACTACTACTACTACTACTACTACTACTTCTGGATCTCACCCTTTCTCCAAGGAGCTTAGAGCTCTTCCATAAAACGTTCCATAGCACTAAGAGCCGAACTACTCAGGAGTTGTGCAACTCTTGCTGAATAATATTCCTGTAGTCTGCAGGAGGTGCACTACACGTTTCAATGATCCCTCCCATCAAGCTCCTTTTGTACGGAAACTTCCCATGCCACACGTAACACACAAGTTCTCTTGTAGCCTTCCTGACATTTAGGGTGTCATTCAGTGTGCTCCTCGGACTGGAACCACTGAAGTTAATGGACATGACTAACTTGGGGTCATTGATTTCCATGGGTGGGATTCATCTATGTTGTTGTGTGCATGGAACAAGGTCTGCTCACACAACAGGACTTCCTCTTCCCCTGCAACCCATAAATCTGCTCTGGCATGTTGGGGGGGAAACCCCAGAACCGGTCTAGGGACTGCACAGGGAGGAAGTCTTGTTGAGGATGCAGACCTTGTTCCCCACATGCATGCCACACTTGAATTGCACCCTGCGGGTCTGCTCTGAGTAGGACTTCATTGACTACAACCCTTAGTTTTCGTTTTCTTTTTTTGAAATAATTTTTATTTGGTTTTACAAACATGAAATTATAACAACACAAAATACATATCCATACAGTGGTCCCTCGACTTACGAATTACTCAACATCCGTAGGTTTCGACTTACGAACGGGACAAATGGCCGCACGCTTACAAATTTTTCTACGGAAACCGTTGGTGGTTTTAAATGTGGTTTCCTCGACTTACGAATTTTTTCGAATTTTTTTTTTTCCTATGAGAAGCTGCGTTTCAACTTCCGAACTTTTCGACCTATGAATGTGCATTCAGAACGGATTAAGTTCGTAAGTCGAGGGACCACTGTACTTAAAAATTCCTCCAAATCTCTGAACTTCTCACTTTCCCCTCCATGGGTCCTGTTGTCAACCTTTTCAACTTCATATTGTTCAATAATCCATATTTTAAGTCACTCCATTTTGTCCATAATATTTTCTACATTACAAGTGTTATTGCAATCCTGCTAATGTTTTCATCTGCTTACAATGGTCTCCCCGATAAGTTACAAATTTCCCCCATTCTTTCTTGAAGTTTTTGTCTTCTTGGTTCCTGAGCTTTCCGGTCAGTTTTGCCATTTTGGCATATTCCAACAGCTTAATTTGCCATTCTTCTCTGGTAGGGACCTTGTCTTCTTTCCATCTCTGGGCTAATAACTTCCATGCGGCTGTCGTTGCATACATTAAAAGTCTTTTCTGCTCCTTTGGAATATCAGTACCTATAATTCCTAATAGAAAAGCTTCTGGTTTTTTTAATTTTAAAAATTTCAAACATTTCTTTCAGTTCATTATATATCATTTCCCATAATGCTTTTATTACCTTACATGTCCGCCACATATGATAAAAGTGCCTTCTTTTTCTTTACATTTCCAGCAGGTATTTGTACTTGTCTTAAACATTTATGCTAACTTACTAGGAGTCAGGGACATCATTTTCATATAATTTTCTTTCAGCATACAATATGCCAAGAAGACAACCCTTAGTTTTCTAGAAGGAAGGAGGGTTTCATATTGCTTTACATGTGCCCATAGATAGGTGCACAGAGAGCATTTAAATATGCAATGCAAATCGATATAGTCTGACTAGCTCTATGCCACATGATCCCATTGATTTTGCAGCTCACTCCTAGGCTTGGGGGCGATGGGGTGCCCCAGCCTTGGTTTTCAGCTCAAGAGCAGGCTTCACTCTCTACCATGCTCCGATAGCGTGTGCCGTGATGCTCACCGAGGCGCGAATCGGGTGAGCGTTTTGTGAAGCATCAATGCACTGTAGCACTGCAGCAAGTTAAGTGTTGCTAGCAAACCCAGCATTCAGCTTACAGAAAATTAACAGTGTAGCAAAGGGCAGTCGCTAGCTAGAGAGTGGGTTTCGGGATGTGTGCTTCAGGAGAAATAGAACCGTTCAGTTTCTAGCTGTTATTCACTTCTGCTTTAGCAGAAACCTTGGTCGATCTCGAATTACACCTTTGGTCCCTACACGAAAGCCAAACGTTTTTGCATAAATGATCAGTTAGACTTTGTGCAATCTTCAGGATTTTCTTCCTCCCGATTCTCTGGTTCGCTTTTGCTAATGTAAAATCGCTGTGCTGTGCTTTTTCTGCATGTTGAACTTTCCTTCTGAATCCACCATGTGTTGGAAAACTTTAGTTTTTTGGTGTCAGGCTTTGCCACATTTAAGCCTCCGCTAAATCCCTTTTTTTCTTTTTGTCATTCCTTTTTCCTCCCTTGGCATACTTCAGGCATTGGCCAAACTTTGCCCTCCAGCTGTTTGGGGACTACAACTCTCATCATCTCTAACTAACAGGACCAGTGGTCAGGGATGATGGGAACTGTAGTTGCAAAACAGCTGGAGGGCCAAGTTTGGCCATGCCTGGCAGACTTGCTAGATGGTCTCACGATAGACGTGACTTCGATGCAAATACATTTGGGGTTAATGCAATAATAATTTTATTGTTTATACCCCGCCTGTCAGGCAGCACATATCAAAACATATATGGCAAATGAAAACACAGGATAAGTGTTGCATCGCAATGTGGCTTGTCACGTAAAAAATGTTTGTAAGAGCCAGATCTTGGAGTCAGTAGCTGGAGGATTTGCCATCTTGTTTTTTTTCCTGTTATAGTCTGAACTCTTTGGTGCAAGCTTATTTCATTTTCTGAAATACAGACATTTGCCTCTGGGCTTCATCCCTCGTTGCTTTTTACTGTTCGGTGTTGGCTTCAGTGCCCAGATGCCTATACAGAAGTGGTAGCCCATAATTGTCCCATGCAGGACTAGACCATCAATTGTCGTGTTTCACTTTTCAGAAGCGGTATTGTCATGCATTCGCCTGCAGCGGAAAACCTGTTGCTTTCTCTCATCTTTCCAATATTTTTTTTCTTCTAACTTCACTATAGCAGTGGATTTGATGAACGTATCTGTAAATTTTGACAGCAAAGCACCAGGGGCGTACCCAGGATCAAAACTAGGGGGGGGCAAGGCACGGGAGGGGAGGGGCCACAACGTGGGAACGTGGGCGGGGCTACGGAGAATGATGATGATGGTGATGATGACGTAAGAATAAAAATGAAAATAATAAAAATAACGTATCCTCGCAGCGCCTGGCTCTCGTTCTAGATCCCAGCCCGGCCGCCGCCTCCTCCTCCTCCCTGCCTGGTGCCTTCCTCCTCAAGAGGAAGCCTTTCTGGGGGCGGGGGGCAGCCTTCTCCGCCGACAGAGGCGGCCTGGAAGTGAGCGCTGAGGCAACTCTCTCTTCTCCCTCCGCCGGGGCGTCAGGCTTGGGGCCTCTTCTTCCGTGGGTGCCAGCGATCGCTAAAGATCGCGGCGGCGGCAGCAGCACTCCTGGCGGGCGCGGCGACATCACACCTGGCAGCCGCGGGTGAACCACGCGGTGGAGGGCAGGCGCCCAGGAGCACGACCACTGGCAACTATAGAGACGCCGCAGCGCCGACAGCCCTGACAGCAAGCCCGGGGCGGAAGCAGCCGCGCTCCCTCCCAGCTCCTGCCGAGCTCCCAAGGAGTGCAGGAGCACCGGCGGCGCACCTGGCGGCCGCAGGTGAAACATGCAGAGGAGGGAGGCCCAGGGCAGGCGCCCAGGAGCGCGGCCTCTGGCAACTACAGAGACGCCGCAGCGCCGACGGCCCCACCAGCAAGCCCGGGGCGGAAGCAGCCGCGCTCCCTCCCAGCTCCTGCCGAGCTCCCAAGGAGCGCGGCAGCGTCAGTGGCGCACCTGGCGGCCGCGGGGAAACCATGCGGTGGAGGGAGGCCGAGGGCAGGCTGTAGCACGGAGCTCGGCCACCTCTCGGGAAGCTGGAGGGCGCAGCGCGGCGGGCGGGAACGCCGAATCCGCGCTCCGCCGGGCTGTGCTCCGCCTCCGCCTCCACCTCTGCCCACCAACCCCGCTGGCCCTGCTTCTAGGTAAGGGCAGCTGCCCTCACTTGCCCCGTGCTGGGTACGCCCATGCAAAGCACACCTTACAATTAAATTAACCTCTGAAAAACAAGGCCTTTGGAAATCCATCCGGTGCTTCAAATAGGTCTGTTGATTGCTCCGGTTATTGCCTCTGCTCAGACTGATATTTTCCCAAAGCATGTTGTTAAATGGAGAGAAAAAATTATTTTATTTTTTGCTTGGGGAGGGTATTTACATGTGGGAATTTCTGTTTGTTTCTGCCCAAAGCTCGCTGGATTTCCCATTCAGTTCCCTGATATCTCCTGTCACAAAGACCTCGGGTAACAAAAGGATTTGGAAAGACCACTTCCTGGGTGTCAGGAATTTATTTGATGAAATTGTTAAATGTGTCTTTGCCTCTTAATAAGCAGGCTTTTAAAAAAAAATGCAAATTGCATCTGCTGTGGGGACTAATAAGGAAGAGTTAAACCCTTTTCTCTCCCACTGCTGCCCTACGGAATATCACTCATCAGATGTTAGTACTGTATTTCATATAGTGGAAATCCAGCTTCTGAAGAGGGATATTCCTCAGGAGCACAAGGGGGGAAAGGGTTAAATTCTCCCCTGCGCATTGGCTTGGATTCTATTAAATTATCAGTGCGCCCCCATGCAATTTGCATTTTAAATGTGTGGACATGCATTTAACCATCCACAACCTTTGGAGAGACACTCAGTTAAAGTAGAAAACAGCAGGCCAGCTGGACCCATAGCAGATTTCCACATTTCTAAAACACATCCTCCCACTAAATGCAACCTTAAAGGGAAAATTTGAACCCTCCCTCCTCCCACCCATGCACGCACACATCCGCACCGCCCATAGCTGTAAATCAGGCATCCCCAAACTTCGGCCCTCCAGATGTTTTGGACTACAATTCCCATCTTCCCCAACCACTGGTCCTGTTAGCTAGGGATCATGGGAGTTGTAAGCCAAAACATCTGGAGGGTGCCTGCTGTAAAGTTTTCCCTTTTCTTGTGAGGAAGCCCATTCAGCATAAGGGAATGTCCCTTTTAAAAAAGGGGGGAACTTGACAGCTATGGCACCGCCCCAGACTAGCCCTCTTCACTGATGTTCCCCACATGCATGTCAGGGAGGACGTATTTCCAATATCACAATGTTCCCCCAAAACATTAAATCTGGGATTATCTCATTGGACTGATTATGTCAAAGCTCTTTAGCCACAGCACTCTCAGAGGGCTATAAATAAGTGGCAAGGCAGGCAGTAATCATTTCTGTGCGTAAGCCGTCTCTGCTATATTGTGTGGCTGGGTCCGCGATGTTGGGTGGACTTAGGGTTGACTTATAAGCATTTGCTTTCCAGTGAAGAGGCAGGATCAGGCTGGAAGAGACAAAAGGCCCCGAGTCAAAGTACTGCAGAGCTGCGACACACACACACACACACCCCTGTCGCTCCATGTGAACGAAGGTTTTATCCAAGCTAATGGCAAAAGTTCTTCAAACGCACTAAAATTTAGAAAGCTTATTGGTGTGTCTCTCCCCCCCCCCCATTAGGATTTTCTGACCAGGCCAATCCACCGGCTGCCTGAGACAAACGATTCACCTTTTTTTCTTTCTTTTTTTAAAAAATTTATTCACATACAAACAAACAAAAAACCAAAAAGGAAAAAACATACATAAATCATATTTTAAAAATCATATAAAAATTATAAGTTATAAATCATACATAATTGCAACTCATATAAAAGTCCTCTTTAAATCATAAATTAATCTTATATGAAATCATAAAATAAACATCAAAAGTTATAACATAACAGAAATACACAACTAAAAAAGGACAACCTAAATTGCTAACAGGCAATGAAAAGGGGGGGAAAGATAGATAAATAATAAAATACAAATAATAAAATGATTCCTCCACCTCACCCCCCACCCCCACCCCTTCACCTCGTGTGACTTCCAGTCTTCCCTCTACTCTGGTTTATGTATATCTCTGTCTTTACGCATACTTTTTCCTATTTTTTCCATGTTTGAATTTGGAACTTGTATATTTCTGCCAGGAGGTTGGCTTTTTCTACCTGTTTCCTTAAATATTGTTTAAACATTTTCCAATCTTTTTCTAATTTCCCTTCTCTCAAACCATTCACCTTCCCCGCTTTTATTGTTAAATTCTGATAGGTTGTCAACTTTATGATCCACTCCTTCTTATTTGGTAGTTTATCACTTTTCCAATTCCTTGCGATGAGCAGTCTGCTAGCTACTGTCGCATATATCACCAAAGATCTATCTCTCGGTTTTATTTTCATCGTTTAGTAGTCCTAATAGAAACACTTCTGGCTCCTTTAAAAAAAAATTTAATATCTTTTTCAATTATATATATATATATATATATATATATATATATATATATATATATATTCCCCAAAAAAATTTACACTGCCACCAAATATGCAAGTAGGTCCCAATTTCTTCCTGGGATTCACGTTTATTTCAAATGACACCCATAGCAGCTGTGGTGGGCAGTTTGATGTGTAATAGTGGCGCCATCTTCTTCTTTTCCCTCTCCCTCTCTTTCTTTGAGAGTGGCAGATGAGGTGACAATGGCAAGCCAGTCAGTCCCTGAGGCTGAGGTGCTGTCTTGTCCCCCCCCCCCCAATTATATTTCATTAAGTTTCAATATTTTTAACACACATAATCAAAACACAATTCCGTCTTATTTTTGTCGATTTCCCACCCTGCTTTCCATTTTTGTTTTTCCCCCCCTTCTGCTGCACCCTATCTCTGCCTATCAAATCATAACCACAATAAAGGGTAAAGGGACCCCTGACCATTAGATCCAGTCGTGACCGACTCTGGGGTTGCGCGCTCATCTCGCATTATTGGCCGAGGGAGCCGACGTATAGCTTCCAGGTCATGTGGCCAGCATGACAAAGCCGCTTCTGGTAAACCAGAGCAGCACATGGAAATTTATCTACTTGCATTTTGACGTGCTTTCGAACTGCTAGGTTGGCAGGAGCTGGGACCGAGCAACGGGAGCTCACCCCGTCACAGGGATTCGAACCGCCGACCTTCTGATCAGCAAGCCCTAGGCTCAGTGGTTTAACCACAGCGCCACCTGGGTCCCCACAATATTATGCTGTAATTACTTCTGCTGCTCATAGCTGAAATCCTACTTGCGAGTTCATCATACTATAATATTTCTTTAAGTTGTCCGAAAGGGCATCCACTCTTCCATAAAACGTTCGTCATTAGATTCTCTTAATTTTGCTGTTAATTTTCCCAGTTCTGCATAGTCCATTATCTTACTTATTCATTCTTCTTTGGTGGGAACTACTTCTTCCTTCCATTTTTTGCACATAAAAAATCCTAGCTGCTATTGTTACATACATAAACAATGTTAGCATGGGGGGGGGGGAGTTCTGCCCCTATAATCCCTAACAGAAACACTTCAGGTTTTTTTTTAATATACTCATTTTTAACATATTTTTTATTTCATCTTGTATCACTTCCCAAAATACCCTCACTTTCTTGCAAGTCCACCACCTATGAAAAAAATATCCATCTAGCTGTTTACATTTCCAGTGATGGATATGTAATTTGTTAGATAATTAGATAATTTGTTAGGTGTTAAGTAGCATCCAGACATCATTTTCATATAATTATTACTTTAAAGCGTAAAGGTAAAGGGACCCCTGGCCGTTAAGTCCAGTCACGGACGACTCTGGGGTTGTGGCGCTCATCTTGCTTTACTGGCCGCGGGAGCCGGCGTACAGCTTCCAGGTCATGTGGCCAGCATGACTAAGCCGCTTCTGGCGAACCAGAGCAGCGCACAGAAACACCGTTTAACTTCCCGCCGGAGCGGTACCTATTTATCTACTTGCACTTTGAAGTGCTTTCGAACTGCTAGGTTGGCAGGAGCTGGGACCAAGCAACGGGAGCTCACCCCATCGCAGGGATTCGAACCGCCGACCTTCTGATTGGCAAGCCCTAGGATCAGTCGTTTAGACCACAGCGCCACCTGCATCCCAGCAAACTAGGTGATCCTCAGGTTCCACCGAGAACCTGCAAGCAGTAAATTCCATATCTGCTTTCCACAGCTTTTCCCATGTGCTCAGAGGCAGAGGTGCTATCTTGCACCCAAAATTGGGGGGAGGCGACCAGGGGCGAAGGAAGCGGGGCAGTGAGGGCGGTCCACCCCTGGTGTCACCACTAAGGGGAAGTGACAGAATGCCAGGTGGCACTTACCGCAGAGCCTGCAGCATATCCGGGCCAAGCGTATCTCCTGGGAGTGATGCAGTGGCTTGCCCCCCCCCCCCCGGCTCCACGCCGCCCCAAACATTCCACCTACTGCCCCACCCCCAGCTGTAGGGCAGCTGAGTAGGAGGAGGTAGGCAGACAGACTCCTCGGAGGCCCCACGAAGCAGGGCACGCGCACCGCCCCAGGCACCCAATCGGCTTGTTCCTCCTCTGGAGGTGATGCATGCACGACATCTCACCCTCAGGAAAAGGCCAAGCGGGGAGCCCGGCACAGTGCGGCTTCCTCTCTCACACTGAGGAGGAGCCAACCATTGTGCTTGGCCTCCTCCACCCCTAAGAGTTGGCACGCCTGCCCCAAGGTCCCTATTCCACCTAATGACTGCTCTGAGCTCTGATGGGGCCCCTCTTCATCACGCCAAACAAAACAAGAGAGGAGCCTTTCTAGATCTTTAAGGGAAGACGTCCGAACTAAGCCTCGGATTTAGTGCTGTAGCCCTGCTATGATACAGAACACGGATCACGAACAGCACAGATCCATGGCTTTTGAAATATTATGGCTGGTATTTAAGCCCACTGCATGCCAAGCCCTGATCCTCATAGTGATATGATTTGATATTTGCAGCTTACAGTAATGCCCTGAAGCTACGAGATGAATGATTTTTGCTTTTGGCTATTACAGCGTTTTAAGTTCTCAGTTGTGTTTCTGTTAATTGTTACCCTATTCAAATGAAGACAGTTGATGTAACAGGTTTTTTTTCTGATTTGTTTATTCGTCAGCAGCTTTTGAGTTTATTGGATGCAAAGCTGAGATTAAAATGTTCTAAAATGAATAAAAATAGAAAGTTGTAAACAAACAAAAATATGAAGATGCTTCAGCCTGGTCCATGTGGCGAAGACAGACATAAAGTTCAAAGACAAAAATAACGTTCGAAGACAGACATAACGTTCTAAGTGTGAATTTCAAATGAAGGAGTGCTGAATATTACACACACACACACACACACACACACACACACACACACACACTTTTGAAGGGCCATTTGCCTCTGAAAAGTAGGTTGGGGGGAAGGGATATCCATCGACTTTCAGAAAGGGGATGAATTTAACTGAAATTTCAGTTTTACCTTAAATATGAGGTTGCCATCACTCCCAGGGGCCACGCAGCTGCTTCAGGCAGTGGCAAGGTTTTTTGGATTCCAGAGAGCGAAGTCCTCGGCTACCTCATATCTGAGATTCCTGCATTGAAGGGGGTTGGACTAGATGGCTCTCGGGGTCCCTTCCAACATTACAATTCTATGATCACAATTACCATTAAACTCATCTGTCTTCTTCAGATCACTCCTCCAGTCTTTAGGGGTGGTGTCACCGCTTTCACCACAACATCCACCACCTGCACCTGAAAATTATGTAACTCACCTGAGCCAAATACTTTGGCCCAGCAATAGTTTGGAGCAAACATTTGCTCTGTTCTCAGGTGTTCTGAGACAGTTCAGTTGGTGAGAACATGGCGCTGATCGTGACAATTTTGCAGGTTCGATCCCTGTATGGGAGAGCTGCAAAAGATTCCTGTATTGCAGGGCGCGGTCCTTCTATGATTTCTCTGTCCTCCCCTCCCTCCCCGAGGGGTTGCCAGCATGCCCCCCTGGATACACAGGTGCCCACAGAGACCAACCCTGGTGCCCACATGTTTCTCTCCCCCAGCTGAAGTGAGCCTTGAAAGAAGCATCCTATTGTAGCCAACAGATTAGGTGGTATGGTGCCCACAACATTTACCCTGGTTTGCAAATGTGCCCACAGGCCCGAAAATGTTGGCAACCCATGCCACATCCTCTATCAAAGATAACTCCCTCCCCTAGGGGCAGGGACTTCCTTATTTCCCTCTATAGATAAAAGGGCCCCTGACCATCAGGTCCAGTCGTGTCCGACTCTGGGGTTGCGATGCTCATCTCGCTCTATAGGCCGAGGGAGCCGGCGTTTGTCCACAGACAGCTTCCGGGTCATGTGGCCAGCATGACAAAGCTGCTTCTGGCAAACCAGAGCAGCGCACGGAAACACTGTTTACCTTCCCGCCGGAGCGGTCCCTATTTATTTACTTGCACTTTGATGTGCTTTCGAACTGCTAGGTGAGCAGGAGCTGGGACCAAGCAACGGGAGCTCACCCCGTTGCAGGGATTCGAACCGCCGACCTTCTGATCAGCAAGCCCTAGACTCTGTGGTTTAACCCACAGCGCCACCTGGGTCCCTATTTCCCTCTATAAGCATCATGTAAATCATGTAAATCAATGGTGCTGTTCCGTTTAGTTGTTAAAATTTGTTGTTTTACTCAGAGTAGCCCTTTTGAAATTAATGGACCTAATTAATTACGTTCAGTGAACCCTTGGTTGTTGTTGTTTTTATAAAAAAAGACCCCTGGTCAAAGGCGACTATGGGGTTGCAGCGCTCATCTCGCTTTCAGGCTGAGGGAGCCAGCGTTTGTCCACAGACAGCTTTCCGGGTCATGTGGCCAGCATGACTAAACCACTTCTGGTGCAACGGGACACTGTGATGGAAACCAGAGCGCACAGAAATGCTCTTTACCTTCCCTCCGCAGCGGTACCTATTTATCTTCTTGCACTGGCATGCTTTCGAACTGCTAGGTTGGCAGGAGCTGGGGCAGAGCAACGGGAGCTCACCCCGTCGCAGGGATTCGAACTGCCGACCTTCCAGTCAGCAAGCACAAGAGGCTCAGTGGTTTTGACCACAGCGCCACCTGTGTCCTAAACCCTTAGTTGAATACCATGCTTTCATTATTGATGACAACCATGCGAAGTAGGTTCCTAATAAACATCTTTTCTCCTTGACGGCACCTCTCCCTTCACTGAAGTAGCTTCCAAACCTACAGAAATATGTTCTCTACTGCCTGGCAACACATAAGTTATTTAAGGGCTTTCAAAACGCTCTGAAAACAAAAAAAGAAAATGCCTTTCCAATTTACCGAGGTTTCCCTGCTCAGTTGCCTTAACGCAAATGTTACTTTCCATAACTCTCCACGAGATTTACAAAGCTAGGCCCAGCTGAGGTCAATGTCATCTGCTTTCAGGAAGCAAAAGCTTGCATTTGTGCATACCACTTTGGCTGTTGTTGTTTGTTTGTTACAATCAAGTGGAGTAAGAATTTTATGAAATTAATAAATAATAAATGTTCAGCCTTCTCATGTTCCTAGTCCTTAGTGAGGGGGCAATTTCCCACAAAGGAAAAATGCTTGAGAGGTATGCTTGCGCATTTCTTTGGAAGGAGGCATCAGGGATTAATTTGTTTCCTTTTTTTTCAATTCCAGCTATAGACGTTTTGTTATTATTTAAATATGCTTGGAATGTAGCATAGCTATTGGCGTTTTAATGGTCATATTGAGTTTGTCTTTGCAAAAGGCAATGCGCTCTGGGCTCTCATCTGAGGTGGAGTTAGAAATGGAATACATATTGAAATTAGTCGTAGCAGTAGTAAATTTTAGCAGCTAAATAAAGGTATAATTAGCAGTCATAATTACCTTTACTGTGTGTCTACCGCAGCCTTCATCTGCGGCTTAACATTCATCCTGAGCTCTCCTCTTGAACCTGCCGGCATTAAAGGCTACAGAAAAGTGGAAGGAAGCACCTCAGCCGGCCAAATCCTGATGTTCTTATCCAGTCTACATTTGAGAAGCAATTCTAGCAACAACAACCAAAAACAAAACCTTCAGCCTTGTAGAGATATATGCGGCCCGTCTGCTCAAAAGATGGGTTAATCTAACTAACACACCTCAGGTTTAAAATGGGAAAGATTTTCCCCGGTCTAGATTTATATAGTATTCTCAGTCATAATAATAAGACAACCTCCTTCTTCCCTGCTTTTGCCTGTCATGCTCAATTTAACATTAGCTTGGTACAGCCGGGAGAAAGGCAGGAATAGAGGGGTGATGCCGTCATTCATTCACCCGTCATCCTCAGAACAGAATGATCTCTCCCCCGGTAAGTCAGGGCTGTAGCCCTGTGACGCAAAAGCTAGCCTTCAGCTATTGAATGGGGAAAACGTGACCGAGCGATTGCTGCGGCGAAGATGGAATAGCCTTCCCACCGCTCTCAAGGGGCCTCGGGCTAGCTCTGCATGAACACACAGGGGGTGCAATGTGCTTTGCCTCGTGTTTCCCCACCATCAGTGTCCCCTCACTTTGCCCCCCCCCCATGCACAAACCGGTGCCTTCATGCCGTCTCGCCTTGCAAGCTGTTTTCGACGGGGCTTTTTTGCAAAGGAGGCTTGGAGGCTCCTGCTGTGCTCATTTAGCACACATCTCGCTGGGCTTCCTTCGCTGTCCGTGGAGCAAAACAATGGCACTCCAAGACTGTAGTCAGGTGGTTTTGTATTGTGTCAAGATTTGACCACGTTGTACTGAGCATGCCACCCACCCCGAATCCTGCATTACAGCTGTGCTAACAATAAGATGTCAAGTAGATAAAGAACTCCACAACTTTTTAAAGGCATCTGAAAGCAGCCCTGTTATCAGGAAGTTTTTAATGCTTTGTTACATTTCTCTATGTGTCGTCAGCCAGGAAAAGACTTTGACACCTCCACCTGCGTAACCCATTCAGGTGCTGCAGGTACAAAAAAAACCAAAAAAACTTCCATGAAGAACCCCAGGAGAAAGATTTAATCCTGTTGAGAAAACAGGGTTCCTCCGCATAGACCAGTTTGTATGACACCGAGCACAATGTTTTTGTATCACAGACCCTCCAAGTGTCCCTATTTTCCAGGGGCAGTCTTGGATTTACAGAAGCCGTTCCTGTTTCTGATTTGATCCCGGAATGTCCCACTTTTCCTTAGGATGTCAGTACTTTCATCGGAAAAATGTTGGAGGGTGTGGAGTTACGCAAACCTCAAGCCAAGGAGATAAGTACAACCTTTAGGAGGCTTCTGAAGGCAGCCTTGTATCAAGTTTTTTATGCTTTACAGTAGAATCTTGATTGTTGAACGCTTCAGAAGCCGAACCTTTCGGCTTTCAAAAGCAAACAACCCAGAAGTGAATGCTTCCATTTTTGAATGCGCCTCAGAAGTCGAACAGCTTCCGAGATGCATTTCTCCATTTTTTCAATGGATTTTGCCTTGGTTGTCGAACATTTCGGAACGTATTGCGTTTGACAACCGAGTTTCCACTGTATTACATTTTTCTATGTGTTGGAAGCCACCCCGATGGACCAGGTATAAATGATAAAATGATTGTATTGATGATGTGGCCCTCCAATCCTGTCTTTCTGGCCCTCAGGGCTCTTCGAGGTCATGCCTCTTCCTTATCCCTCCCGTATCCTGCTTCCTGCCCACCTAGGGTGCTTTCCTTGAATATACTAAGTCCCCAAAGTGTGATGATGCCTCTTCCCAGGTGTGTGTGTTTATATGTAAGCCTTTGATTTATTTTCTGTAAAGGTAAGAGTCACATCCGTTTCTGCATCCACATTTGTCTCTGTCCCCAGCCACCACTGGTATGCGCCCCCAACTCCCTGAAAATTCCCCATTCGGGGATGGCATTTTCTTCTTGTTGTTGTTTAGTCGTTTAGTCGTGTCCGACTCTTCGTGACCCCATGGACCATAGCACGCCAGGCACTCCTGTCTTGCACTGCCTCCCGCAGTTTGGTCAAACTCATGTTCGTAGCTTCGAGAACACTGTCTAACCATCTCGTCCTCTGTCGTCCCCTTCTCCTTGTGCCCTCCATCTTTCCCAACATCAAGGTCTTTTCCAAGGATTCTTCTCTTCTCATGAGGTGGCCAAAGTATTGGAGCCTCAGCTTCACGATCTGTCCTTCCAGTGAGCACTCAGGGCTGATTTCCTTAAGAATGGATAGGTTTGATCTTCTTGCAGTCCATGGGACTCTCAAGAGTCTTCTCCAGCACCATAATTCAAAAGCATCAATTTGGGGGATGGCATTTAACACCACCAAATTGGTGAAAATGTCTAAAAAGGGGGAAAGGTATACAGTATCTGAGTGCTCACTGGAAGGACAGGTCATGAAGCTGAGGCTCCAATACTTTGGCCACCTCGTGAGAAGAAAAGACTCCCTGGAAAAGACCCTGAAGTTGGGAAAGATGGAGGGAAAAGATGGAGGAAAGATGGAGGGCACAAGGAGAAGGGGACGACAGAGGACGAGATGGTTGGACAGTATTCTCAAAGCCACCAACATGACTCTGACCAAACTGCGGGAGGCAGTGGAAGACAGGAGTGCCTGGCATGCTCTGGTCCATGGGGTCACAAAGAGTCGGACACGACTAAACAACTAAACATACAGTCGTACCTTGGAAGTTGAATGCCTTGGCTCCCGAACAAACCGGCTCCCAAACTATCGAAACCCGGAAGTGAGTTTTCGAACAATTTTCAGAAGCCAATTTTCGAACGGTTTCTCCAGGAGTCGAATAGACTCCTGGAACACATTCTGTTTGAGAACCAAGGTACGACTGTTATGATGTTGGAAGTGTATTGAAATTGGGAGGGGGGGTCTTTGATTCACACGTGGAGTTCCTGTAAAATATTTAAGGAATATTGGGAAACTGTATATAATGAATTTAAAAAGATACTTAAAATAAACTTCCCCTGAGATTTTCCTCTTGGCGTAACAACGGAGGCCCCCCAAAACAAAAGAGTTTATTACTATACGCCGCTGCCGCAGCTAGAACATTATTGGCACAAAGGCGGAGAACAAGTATAGTACCCGCTAAGGAAGAATGGCAGTGTAGATTGTTCGAATATCCTGAACTGCCTGGTCTGAGTAACAGGATAAGAGAAGACAAAAATAAGGAATATAAGGAGGAATGGATACTCGTCTATTGAATGTTTTAAGAACTAGTATAGACAAAGAAATAGCTTAGCAGGTCTCGAATCAATCCAACAGAATTGAAATAGGTAGAGTATTTAATAGATAACAATTTGGATGATCGAAAAGATGTGGATTACATGGAGTAGTAGAAAAGCAAAAGTAACCAGGAAAAGGGTGGAAGGGAAGTCACATGCTGTATTTCAGGCATCCCCAAACTGCGGCCCTCCAGATGTTTTGGCCTACAACTCCCATGATCCCTAGCTAACAGGACCAGTGGTTGGGGAAGATGGGAATTGTAGTCCAAAACATCTGGAGGGCCGAAGTTTGGGGATGCCTGCTGTATCTGGTACAAAGTTGTAAGTGGGACAGGGAGAGGGAAGGGGAAGGGGTTAAATATGTTCTCTGTTCTTGTTTTTGAAAATGGAAATGGAAAAGAAAAGAAAAAGGAAATTCCCCATTCGGCAATTGAGTTTTCAGGCCGAAAAGGATTTCCCATTTCTGTGCTAGAGTTACCTTCCACTGCCTGATGCCTCCCAGATGCAGTGGACTTCCAGCATCCATCCATCCTAGCCAGCATGACCAATGGTTAAGGATGATAGTAGTTTAGAGGCAGTTTACAACCATCACCCCCCCTCCCTTCCACCAACACTAATGGGAAGAGGCATTTCTTAAAAGTTCTGGCATGTTGGCTGCTGGGCTGGAGGTTTTGAGAAAAGGAGGTTTCTTCCAATGAAGGAGGCATGGCTTTTAAAAGTAACGGACCATGCGGAAAAGTCAAAGCCGACAGCAATATTAAGAGGTCAAAACGACGAACTTTTTATAGAAGTATGGAGGCCTTTTCTGGACTGTTAGGGAAAGCACTGCAGGCAAATGAAATTGCGGGCAGGATTTGAGAAAGGGGCAGCGGAAGAAAAATGATAAAGTAACTGTTTGAGAGGGATTTCTGCAATATAGTTGGATATATAATGCAGGAGAAAGGGGTTTGAATGAAACATGGTGGGGAGTCAATACACGGAAAATGTAACCCAGGCATCCCCAAACTTCGGCCCTCCAGATGTTTTGGACTACAATTCCCATCTTCCCCAACCACTGGTCCTGTTAGCTAGGGATCATGGGAGTTGTAGGCCAAGACATCTGGAGGGCCGCAGTTTGGGGATGCCTGATGTAACCATTTGAATTTTGGGGGGAAATTCAATAAAAAATTATAATTGGGGGGGGGAGAAAAAGACATTTCTGAGTAAAGCATGTGCTGCGTTTTATTAGCTCCCTTGTTATTCATTGAAACGGTTTAAATTTATTGAATTTCTTGTTTACGGGTGAATTGCAACAGGTTTATTAAGTGCATTTCTCCCGGGCCCCCTTGTGCAGTAGGTGGAAACATTACCGAGAGGCTATTGTGGCATTTTCATTGTTAAATCATCTTTCCTCTTGTTTGGTTTGCTGGTTGTTTCCTTTGCTGTTATTGCCTTCGTTGTGGTATGTTATTGTTAACTGACTTGGGACTTCCTGTTGGAAAGAAAAGCAGGTCACTGGCATTAAGATGAAACAAAATGGAAATGAATGTTTTGGGGAAGCACCCTGAGAAAAATAGGCACAGTTTTTCAGAGGACGCTTAAGGTGGTTACAGGTGGAAGAATCACCTACTTTTTACTCAAGTCTCATTCCTGGAGTGCTTTCCCCAACCATCTCCATTTTATTTAAGTTGATTAAAGGGAATTTCAACGAGACCCCTCTGTGGAGTTACTGGCTCCCACCCCTATTTACGAAGCGATGGAAGAAGATTTATGGGAACTCTAGCAGTGGCGCAGAGCCAGGAAAGGCAAAAGAGAGGGATAACAAGCTGACCAAAAGTCCAGAGGTAGTGTTATTATCGATTTACGACAGGGTGGAAGGTTCGCAGGCTTTGAAAGACTTGCTCACAAATTTATTGACAGCTGCACGAATTATGATAGCTAAGAAGTGGAAGGGGCAAGCAAAATGGAAGAGTGGTATAAAGAGGTGTGGGATATAGCTATTAACAATAAATGTGCCATTAAGGTAAGGCGGGGAATATGCAGGAGAAATGATTTTGAGGAGATATGGGAGGGTGTTTGTAGAATTTGTACTGTTAAAACGGAAAGGGGTCCAACTATCGCAAGAGGTGTTGAAATTTGGGGAGGTTGGATAGTTACAATAGAATGCTCTTGGTGGTGGGGTGCACATTTTTATTCTTATTAATGTATTATTATTATTACTTTGTCAAACAAACAAATAAATAAAAAGAAAAGAAATAAAGGGAGGGATGGCATAATTCAGCCTCAGAGCCAGTTTGTAAATATGTGAGCATCATTTCGGACAGCATCTTTCTGACGTCCTTATTTCATCAGATTGTTAAGTAAAACTTTTTTAAAAAAAATCCAAATGAAGGTGTCCACAAGGCCAGCAACATGCTGTTAACTTGGGCTATCACCTTAATAGGACTTCTGGGTTTCCTTTGGTGCAATCTGCCCGCCTTATCCTTTTACTTCCGCATGAGCATCATTTCATTCATTTGTTTTTTGATGGGCTATTCTGGATACTAGGAGGGAAATAAATTACAATTTTACATTTAAAAACAACAGCAGCAGGAGAACAGCAAATGAAGTCGCTAGGGTGTGTGATGGTTAGGGTAGCTGTATGTTCTACTTTCCAGGGATGCAGGTGGCGCTGTGGTTTAAACCACTGAGCCTCTTGGGCTTGCTGATTGGAAGGTCAGCAGTTCAAATCTCTGTGACAGGTTGAGCTCCTGTTGCTCTGTCCCAACTCCTGCCAACCTAGCAGTTCAAAAGCACGGCAGTGCAAGTAGATAAACAGGTACAGCTGCAGCGGGAAGGTAAACGGTGTTTCCATGTGCTCTGGTTTCCGTCGCAGTGTCCCATTGCACCAGAACCAGTTTAGTCACGCTGACCACATGACCCGGAAAGCTGTCTGGCGGACTAATGCTGGCTCCCTCGGCCTGAAAGCGAGATGAGCACCGCACCCCATAGCCGCCTTTGACTGGACTTAACCATCCAGGGGTCCTTTGCCTTTACCTTTTCCAGAGAACAACCCTTTATTGGAGGTGTCCTCTTCCTGAAGGTTGTCCCGGCCCAAGAACCATAAGAAGGAAGAGCCCCAGGAAATCCCCATCAACAGTTAGCACCTGGGCAACAGACCAGAGAGGTGAATTATATATCTGTTGAAATTATAGCCTCCCCACCCCCCGCATTCACCTCTGTCAATGCAGATTATGCGTTCCTCTTTTGCTGATGCATATAAGCAGGGCCACCCTACTGATAGCTCCCTTGAGTCTTCGTAACGTCCAGGAAACTCTTTACAAGTGGCTCTCCCTTCTCCTTGGGGGGGGGGCTGGTGGAAGAAGCCACCATTTATAGGGATTTGCTTTGTTGTCAGGAAAGGTCTTGAGTTGGTAAGCTTTTAAGTTTCCGAGTACTTGGTAAGCAGTACATTTCCGAGCACAAATCAAATTGTCGGTTTTGACTGTAAAAAAATCCTACACTGCCTCGGCCCTGGTATACCTGAAGGAGCATCTCCACCCTCATCATTCAGCCGGGACACTGAGGTCCTCCTCTGAGGGTCTTCTGGCAGCTCCCTCAGTGCGAGAAGTGAGGTTACAGGCAACCAGGCAAAGGGCCTTCTCAGCAGTAGCACCACCTTGTGGGACAACCTCCCATCAGATGTCAAGGAAATGAAGAACTACACAACTTTTAGAAGACATCTGAAGGCAACACGGTATTGGGAATTTTTTAATGCTTAGCATTATGCTTTTATATGTGCCGGGAGCTGCTGAGGAAACCCAGCCAGATGGGCGAGGTACAAATAAAATTGTTGTTGTTGTTAACCCTCTCTCTCTCTCTCTCTCTCTCTCTTTGTTCCCCTCCAGCCACGTGACTCAGACAACTTCTTGGATCCATCCTGTCACCCACGTACTGGCCTTGCCACGCTCCGAAGAGAACGAGGAGGAGGATAGCTTCAGAGAGCTTCCAGATCTCAAAGGCTGAGAACATCGGCTGGCAAAAAACAGATGCAAATGGTGGTATCATCGCAATTGTCAAGAGATGACCCACTTCCAATAGTCTAGCTCCCATGAACTAGTTCCATCTGAAACAATTTATCAACGTTGCTCTCGCTTGTGTAGTCTGCCAGCTAAATAAGTCGCAGCCTGCGTCAACGGACTTTCTCTGGTGTATAGATAAACCCAGCCGCACAGATCAAGCACCTGTGATGATTTGCAGCAAGTATTGCAAGCCCACTGGGGGTTTTTTTATTTAAAAAAACGGCAATTCACACCTGCTTCTCCGCCTAATGCTATTGGTCCTTTGTATATCTATAGCCTGTACATATAAAAGGCAATCCCCAACATTCCACCAGTTTTTTTTTTGCTCATGTATGAGTCAATGGTTGCCATTCATGGAGAAAAGTAAAGCAATACAATTGCGGGCAAAGTCATGGCTTGCACAAAATCTGCCCTCTGCCCCTGATGCTGTGACCCAGCCCTCGGCGACAGTGGTTTTTGGCAGATTTTGGGGGTTCTGCCAGAGCGGATGACACTCGTCCACTTTTTCTTCCAGCTGGATCAGCAGAGGAAGGCTTTAAGACGACAGAATCTGCTGGAGTTATCAAGAGACGATGGAAACACAGGGGTGTTCAAGCTTGTTTCAACAGATCAAGAGAGTATCGGCTTAATGACTCAGCAGCATACTTCTTCAATGATTTGGACAGGATAGCCCAGACTAGACATTCCTCTTCTCCCGGGCCTTTGGCGAATTAAACAATCTATGGCCTATTAAACTGTGGGGAGGGAGGGGTTATTGTTTTTGTTTGTTGTTATGCTACCTATTTTTGTGTTCTTATATTGTACACCGCCCTGCGATCTTCGGACGGAGATTTTCATCATCATTCGCCATTTTGCTAGGGGAAGACCCAGAGTCTCAGTGGGTCGCAGGGCTGCGCAATACAGTGGTACCTTGGTTCTCAAACTTAATCCGTTCCGGGATTCTGTTCGACTCCAGAAACCATTTGAAAACCAAGGTGCGGCTTCCGATGGGCTGCAGGAGCTTCCTGCACTCAAGCGGAATCTGTGTCGGAAGTTCAGCTTCCGAAAAACATTCGCACACTTCTGGGTTTGCAGCGTTCGGGAGCCGATTTGTTCAGCAGCTAAGCCGTTCGGGAACCAAGGTACCACTGTACTCCAAATTCTTGCCTGAAACCAATATGGTGCTCACATCTTGATAAAGGTTTCAGACTTTTTGAGCTCCCCAGCAGCTGTGATGTATCAGAGGCTCAAATTGCCTTCGCCCGAGCGGCTGGGCAGTGTATTTCCACTTGGGGAAGGAGGTTGCTCCAGAAGGAAAGACTCGGCCTGCCCACTCGGGCAAAGGCAAAGGCAGACAAATGTACGGAGCCCGAAAACATGAGCCTGTGACACAGAGCCTGAGACAGACATGCAGAAGCCAGAGAGGGATCGGAGCTCGCTCAGTAGGCCTGGGCTACATCTTGGCTGCTTCTTCCTCCCCTCCTAAGGTGGGGAGTGTATCGCGGTATTTAGCTACTCATATATCACGTTGTTGAAAACCAGATTTCGCCCAGCCCTAGTGGGTAAGACTCAGTAGGCTCCAAGTGGCCAGTGGGTTACCTTTTGGGGAACATGGAGCTAAGGGCATCCTAGTTGCTGGGGATCACAAGTGGAGAGAGGCATCTGGTTGGACTCGATGGGCCTTTGGTCTGATCCAACAGGGTTCTTAAATCAACACCTATAATCCTAAATCACTTCCCCTGCCATGGTTTCCACACACTGAGGGACCCTAGAGAACCATCACTCGTTAAGGTAGCAGGGATCTCGGTGTGATCCTGCAGCAAAAGTTCCCAGGGTCCTTGAGAAACACCATGGCAACTGAACTAGCTTAAATCTGTAGCCCAATTCAGACAGCGTTGCTTCAGGGCAATCCAGCACAGCGGCCATGGCTCTAATCTGAAATGGTCTTCTGTTAAAGGAAGCAGAAGCAATTCTTGCTCCTAGCAAAGAATGGATGCATTTTCCTCCCAGCCCCAAATCTTCACTTGCATTGCCTTTCCAACCAAGGCATAAACTGAGTCTAATTAGGTCAAGGTTTTTATCATTCCACTAATGGCCATAGCTACAATCTTCATCTCCACCTGATCATGTTTCAGCAATCTGGAGTTGTTTGTGTATCTTTGCTTTCTAATTAATGGCTTTTCTGAAGTGGATTGCTATTCCTGCTTCGCCGCTTCTTAACGCTAGCTGGTCACATAAGCTACCACCGGATCGCAGTTTTTTACTGCCGCGTATCGATACCCAGAGTGTATATTAAAGCAGATTATGTTTAAAAGCATACAACATTACAATCCTGCCTTGCTTGCTTTCCATGTTAAGTCACAAGGTAAATTTGATTACGCAGAGAACTGTAAGTAGAGATGACAGATTGAAGATATGAATCCTCAGCAGTTTGTAACAGGCATCAAACAATAATGCCCTTTTAGAAGTTTATAATAAAACGGATTGTGCTAACTTTTGGGTTTTATTCTTTGCCTTTCCCGTGCCTTGGTCTTCTGGCTGGCTTCTTTTCCTAAACTATTCAGGGCTTGTGGCTTCTGCACCTTATCCTCTTCCTCTCTACTTAAGGCATTTGATTGTCCTTGCATTCAGTCATAGTCTCTGGATAAATGCCCCCCTTCTTTAAAAAAAACACACAGTCAATTTTAGAACCTGTTGAACCTCCAGCCAGCTTCACTAAGACTCATTTTTACCAAGCTGTGTTTTCAAGCTCTGCCCTCCGCTGTCCTAGACCAGGCATAGGCAAACTCGGCCCTCCAGATGTTTTGGGACTACAACTCCCATCATCCCTAGCTAACAGGACCAGTGGTCAGGGATGATGGGAGTTGTAGTCCCAAAACATCTGAAGGGCCAAGTTTGCCTATGCCTGTCCTAGACAGACAATATAACAGGGTACTGCATGAAGACAGGTTTTGTATAGGTGAAGGTAAAAAGGTAAAGGACCCCTAGACGGTTAAGTCCAATCAAAAGCGACTGTTGGGTTGCGGCGCTCATCTCGCTTTCAGGCCAAGGGAGCCGGTGTTTGTTCACAGACAGTTTTCCAGGCTGTGTGGCCAGCAGGACTAAACCACTTCTGGCGCAATGGTGACAGAAATCAAAGCGCACGGGAATGCCGTTAACCTTCCCGCTGCAGCGGTACCTTTTTATCTACTTTCACTGGTGTGCTTTCGAACTGCTAGGTTGACAGGAGCTGGGACAGAGCAACAGGAGCTCATTCCGTCGAAGGGATTCAAACCGCTGACCTTCTGATCAGCAAGCCCAAGAGGCTCAGTGGTTCAGACCACAGCACCACCTGCATCCCTTTACCTTAACTTTAGGCTCTGTATATTGGGTAATCACAGGTGGAAGACATATTGCACTATTTACTACGGTATATTGCCCGCTATACATTGGACCCAGGAGGTAATTTCTCACCTTACCATCCATAAAGGAAAGATGTCTCTCCCCAGCAGAGAAGATTCTATGGCTTCTTAGCAATGTAAACACTTCAGTGACTCATAAAGTCGCCCTTTTTTGCTTTGGCAGCCAGAAAGTTCAGAAAGAAGACCCTGGGTAATATAGTAGTGAGCTGTAAGGGAGACAGAGAGATCTAAATGTAGATACTATTAAGGCATGACACCCCTATTGCTTGTATTAATTTTTGATTCAGATTTGTCATGGCCAATGGCTAGCACGATAAAAATTATTTGGATTGGATTGGATAAATGAAGTTTTCAAAATTTGGGGCAAAGCTGTCATTAGCAATCATGAGGACTAGCCTCATTCAATTGTGTCTGAAAAACAGCTGCAGACAATCCCCTAAAGATCCTCTGTGCCTTTTTTGTGCACTTCAGGGGGAGTAGAGGTTGTTAACTCAACACACCCCTTTGCACTTGCACAGTCATTAGCACCATTGAAGTTAGCAGGGAATCCACTGGAGAAAGGAGACTTCTGTGTCCACATCAAAGCTCGTGAATCTGCAAATCACTGTATCCCCAGTTCTACATATATCTGTGCTGCCCAACAAACAAGTTTGAGCCAACAGAAAGCTGTAAAATGAAAGGATGTTATCTGTCCCCAAAATGCACTTGCCGTATCTTCTTCATATTAATCAGATATTTGCTTCAGAATATAATTGGATCATGGGAGGAGCAGTGCATTACCAATCGCATCGTTTCTGCTGGAAAAAGGGGTGTATAAAACATGCAACACGTGGGCGACACACAAGAATCTCCAAATTAATTTATATATACATTAAAATACAAAACGTATTTGAAGTGGACATGTAGATTAAGTCAAAAAAGTTCATTGGAATTAGATGTCAACAGTTCATTTCAGATTTGGTAGTTTGTAAGTCTTCGTGGCTTTCGCATAATGTTTTGTATTTTAATGTATATATAAATTAATTTGGAGATTATTGTGTGTCGCCCATGTGTTGCTTGTTTTATATCACTATTTGTATTAGCAGCACAGGAACATTTTTCCTGGAAAAAAAGAGAGAGGAACATTTGGAATAACGATAACCCACTAGAATGCTTTTCAGGTGCAATCCTGTACGCTGACATGGGAGTATGTTCCATTGGACCCATCAGCACTTACTTCGAAGTAGATTTGTTAGCTGATAATACAGGATGGATCTTTGCAGTGTTGTTCTCTCTCTCTCTCTCTCTCCCTCTCTCTCCCTCTCTCTCCCTCTCTCTCCCTCTCTCTCCCTCTCTCCCTCTCTCCCTCTCTCCCTCCCTCCCTCCTCCACTCTCTCTGCTTTTTCCACTTAATAGTGAGGAAAGTGGCCAGCAATTTCCAGAAGGCCCGTTTAGCTGACTCTCACCACTGCTCCACATGAAGTCAACCAGAATCGTCATTCTTTCCATGCAATCCACTCCATGGTTCACAAATTTGTGGTTTTGTTACTTTACATCAGCTTCAGGCGTGTAGACAGGGAGTGTGTAAAGAGTGGGGAAAGAGGTGTTTTTGCAGGGGGGGGGAGAGAATGAATCAAGTGAAATGAACATTATTTTTAAAAGGGGAAAGAAATGGGAAAAACCTTTCCCGAGGTGAACAGCCCCAACTGGCTAACTTTAAGAAATGGAAGAGCGTGGCTGCAATCTCCCCTCTGGATAAATTGTAGTTTGACTTCCTCTGTTCTGTCAACCAGCCCAGTGTCTCAGATTACAGCCCAGTTGCTTTGCGCTATAGAACCCAATAGCAGCCACTGATAACGGAGCTATCTTCCATAGAATCGTACAGTTGGGTGGCATGTTGAAGATCATCCGGGACAGCCCCCACCCCCAGCTCAATGCAGGATGCAATTGCAGAGCCAGTCTCTGCTTGAAAGGAGACCCCCAATACACCCAAGGGCACCTGTTCTGTTGTAAAGCATCTCTTAACTTCTCCTAATGTTTAACCAGAATCTGCAACCTTGCCATTGCGATCCATTGATTGACTTAGTCCAGGCATCCCCAAACTTCGGCCCTCCAGATGTTTTGGACTACAATTCCCATCTTCCCTGACCACTGGTCCTGTTAGCTAGGGATCATGGGAGTTGTAGGCCAAAACATCTGGAGGGCCACAGTTTGGGGATGCCTGACCTAGTCCCATTCTGCACCTGTATTGGAATTGCTTTTAAAGCTCTTGTTGCTGCTGTTGTTCTGCTGCTTGTTGTTTGCTGTCCTGGGCTTCTTTGGGTAAGGTAGGGTAGGGTATAAATGTGTGTGTGTGTACACACACACACACACACACACACACACACACACACACACACACACACTTCAGTTATATACATTTCACAAATTTTACATTCATGTTGACATTTTAAAACTGGACTTCCTTCCCCCTCTTTCTGCATTTCCTTAAATTTATTTTTACTATCTTCTGCATATCCAAATTAACTTAACTTGCTCATTTATTTATCATACACACACACACACACACACACACACACACACACACACACACACTATTACATAGCTGCAGGTTATTACAATAATCTTACCAGTGTTTTTATCTGTTTACAATTTATCTGTAAGTATTCAATAAACCATTTCCATTCTTTTATAAGAAGTTTGTTATCTTGATTTCTTATTCTTCCAGTGAGTTCTGACATTTCTGCATATTCCATAAGTTTTTGTATCCATTCTTCCTTTGCTGGGACTTCTTCTTCTTTCCATTTTTAGGCAAGTAACATTCTTGCTGCTATAGTAGCGTACATAAATCAATTTCTATACACAGTTTAGGTAGTTCTATCCCTATAATTACCAGAAGAAGGGTTTCTGTGTTTTTTTTACAAACGTTATTTTAAACATCCTTTTCATTTCATTACATAGCTGCCTAGTATCCTGTTTTCGCCGGGAAAACCCCTTTTTTCCTACCGTTTCCCGGCGGTCTCCCGTTTAGGTTTTTATCCCGATATTCTCCCTTAAATCTGCTATTGCCGGCGGCCATTTTTCTGGTGCCGCTTTGCCCTTCTATGGGCACCAGAAAATGGTGGCGCCGGCGCCGGAAGTCACTTCTACGCGTGTCCGGAAACGCGTAGACGCAATTTCCGGTGGCGCTTTGCCCTTCTATGAGCACCAGAAAATGGCGGCGGTGCCGGAAGTCGCTTCTACGCATGACCGGATGAGCGTCGTGGGCTGCCGATCCCGGATTTTTCCGTCCAGAACTTGGCAGATATGTTTCATTATACAGTATATCATTTCCCAGTAATAAATTTAAATAAATAAATAAACTGGTTCTGCTTCTGCCCTCTGGAGCATAAGCTGTCTTCCTCTGCTTTTGCTCTTAGCTCTGTTCTTTTGCCATGAGTGCAGTGCTAAGAATGGGAGGGTATGTTACGTATATGAAATGGATCGCATCTCAAGGGCCCAGGAAACAGAACTCTGTTCTATTGACAGTTCTTGGAAGTTGTTGCCCTGTGGCGTTTGCGAGCTTTTACATGACACTCCAGTAATCATTGCGCTGCAGATTTTCTAATGAGGAGGAAGATGAAATATCTGATATGTAAATGATTAATATGAAATTCTGGGAAGCTCCTAAAACCCAGCATGTCTTTGCCTAGTAATGTGCAGCCGTTCTACCCTCCATAATTTTTCTGAAGAGTTTTAAAGAGAAAACGATCCAGTGTTGAATTTAAGCCCTTTGAAGTCTTTTGTATTAAATCCCTTGCTCATTTTTTTCCTCCTTAGTATTCACAGTGGTTTGGGGGCTGTTTTCAGGAGACCAGTGGCAGATTTTAAATCCATTAATCACTTCTGGGCAGACTGAGAAGAAGGCTAAGGAGAGATGATGACAAGGGTTACTTGCTCATCAACAAGATGGTTTGGGTCCCTGGAGGTGAATTAGAAGTATTGCATAGCTCCAAAATCTGTTTCACTGCTGGGACTCACTCCCAGAAACTGTAAAGTTGGATTAGGGGGTATGTTGATGGGTATCAGCAGAATGAATGAAGAAGCATTTCCACAGCAGTCGTGAGAGAGAGAGAGAGAGAGAGAGAGAGAGAGAGAGAGAGAGAGAGAGAGAGAGAGAGAGAGAGTCTGGTGCATTGTAGCATACCTGAAGGAGCATCTCCACTTCCATCATTCAGCCCAGACACAGGGATCCATTTCCAAGGGCCTTCTGGCAGTTCTCTCACTGTGAGGTTACAGGGAACCAGGCAGAGGGCCTTCTCGGTAGTGGCACCCTCACTGTGGAATAACCTCCCAGCAGATGTCTTTTGAAGACATCTGAAGGCAGCCCTGCATAGGGATTTTTTAAAAAATGTTTTATTATGTTTCTGTACATAAACAGAGTGGCTGAGGGAACCCAGCCAGATGGGTGGGGTACAATTTATTATTATTGTTGTTGTTGTTGTTGTTGTTCTTTTTTATTATTTGTATACCATCTTTCTATCTTACAATACTCAGATGGGCGGGGTACAAATAATAAATTATTATTATTATTATTATTATTATTATTATTATTATTATTATTACTACATGGTGTGCATACTAAGTGCACTGCCATCTGGTCACATTCCCCAGATCTTGCAAAATCAACTTCAACAGATTGGGCCAAAAGGAAAATGAATGTGTGCTTAGCATGGAAATGATGGTTGACCACTTTTAAGTCCTCCTAGCAACAGTCCTCTGTATTTCACTGCTATGCTGTGGCTAGTTTGATTAGAGACTATGTAAACCTGTGAGACAACCATCGGATGATGGGAATGCATATGAAAATGTGGCCATAAGAACAGACTGTAGATGAGCGAGTGCCAGCCTAATCTTCCCATCTCGTGGCATTTCTAGACAACCCGTTCATTGAGCAGCCATTCCGATTTGTTTGCGGGAAGTTAGATGATGGGTAAAAGCCAGTGTTGACACGCACTTCATGGCGCATTTCCCCATCACTTTCCTTACTGCCCAAATAAAAAGTGGTGTTTCGGGGAAGTGGCCTTGATGCTGTACAAGACTTTCCAATAAAAGGTCACTTCCTACCCTGAATTTTCAGTATGTGATTGAAAATAATGTTGGTCTGGATTCGCCCTTGGTTGACATTGACCGGCTCTTCTTTCCCTCCCTCCCTCCCTGTTTTGTTTTTTTCTGCTTGCATTTATTTATAGTTCCGAACAGTTGCTGCACTGGCTATTGCTCAGCACTGTCCCCATCTGTTCTGGAGTCTTTGCTTCAGGGCCTGGAAGAGGAAGGTAAGCTTCACCTATTTCCTTAGAGCGAGTTGTGTTGGTTGCTAGACATGGAAATAGACGTGAGATTAAGCTAGTGATTGGTGGCTTCTGATGCAACAGCGTTACTAACACTGTTAGTAATGATATTGCATCAGAAGCCACCAACGCTGTTAGTAGGGACATACTAGGGACGCGGGTGGCGCTGTGGTCTAAACCACTGAGTCTCTTGGGCTTGCTGATTATAAGGTCGGCAGTTCGAATCCATGCAATGAAGTGAACTCCTGTTGCTTTTAGATTCAGGAAGGTAGCTGTGTTGGTCTGACACAGTCAAAATAAATTTAAAAAATTAAAAAATTGTCCAGTAGCACCTTAGAGACTGTCAGGGTTTGTTGCGACTACTCTTGAGTAACGACCATCCACATGCTTGTCTTTCAGACGTTTTTATTGGTGCACATTATTTACAGTGTAACGGATTGCTCATATCATGTCTACCCACTCGAGTCAGATTCCTGCACTAAACTCTTTCGCGTTTTTGACCAGCATAAAAGCCTCGGAACTGAGAAGCGCCTCCCTTTCCTTCTCTTTCGCAGTTCCGGTGTCGAAGGTACTGGTCTTCTGTCTGCCCTACTCCTGTCCACTCTTTACGCCTCTCTCTCTTCCTGCCTATGGAGCAGGGGCTCTCTAGTCCTGCCAGAGCCCTGGCACTCCTTCTCCACTTCCTGACTCACCTCTTCAGACCCCTCGCTCTCATGGCTGCTTGAAGACGGGCTGCTTCTGATGGGGGGGTTCTCTGTAATCCCTCCCCCTTACAGAGACCAACTGAGTTTGTTCTGGGTGTAAGCTTTTGTGTGCATGCACACTTTTTCAGATACACTGCAACAGAAGTCACCAGACCCTTATATATAGTGGGAGGGTGGGGTGGGTTTTTTCTCAGGAGAGTAGTGGGAGATGGGCGATTGACTCAATGGGCATGGTAAACCTGTTGAGGACTGTTAACGACTACAATTAATCCTACAGGAAAAAGCATGGGATAGTATGCAGATGACCAAAAAATAGCTTTAGCATGTGTAATGAGACAAGAATCCAATATCTCTATTCAGACCAGGTCTCTTCATAGTTTTCAGTTTAGTAATAAGTTGTAATTCAGCAACTTCTCTTTCAAGTCTATTTCTGAAATTCTTTTGTAATAAGACAGCTGCTTTGAGATCCTGTATTGAATGTCCTGGGAGAGTCTCCTAGTGTTCTCCTACTGGTTCTCTGTCTTGTGATTCCTGATGTCAGTTTTATGTCCTTTTATCCTTTGACGTAGGGTTTGGCTTGTTTCTCCAATATAAAGAACTGAAGGGCACTGCTGGCATTTGATGGCATACACAATGTTAGATGATGAGCAATTAAATAGGCCTGAGATGGGATGTTTGGTGTTGTTGGGTTCAGTGATGGTGTTGTCTGGGTGTATGTGGCAGCAAAGTTGGCATCTGGGTTTATTGCGGGTTCTGGTACCTGTGTCCATGTTAAGTCTGGTTGCTGTATTATTGTGGGTGAGGAGTTGTTTAAGATTGGGTGGCTGTCTGTAGGCAATCAAAGGTATTCCTCCCAGAGCTTAAGTAAGAGAACTGTCATTGTCTAGGAGAGGTTGTAAATCTCTGAGGACGCGTTGAACTGTTTTAACTTGGGAGCAGCAAATTCTCTCTGGGTATCAGCCTGGCTTTGTTGATCTGTTGTTTAACTTCATCAGGCAGGTATATTAGTTCCAAAAAGGTTTGCTGTAGATCTCTTAGGTGAAAATCCCTGTCTGTAGAGTTGGAACGGATGCGGCTGCAATGTAGGGCCTGGCTATATACAATTGATTGCTGTTTTGTCCCAGCTCCTGCCAACCTAGCAGTTCAAAAACATACCAGCACAAGTAGATAAATAGGTACTACTTTGGCAGGAAGGTAAGCCATTTTCATGAACTCTGGTACTCGTCACAGTGTTCCGTGTGCCAGAAGGAGTTTAGTCATACTGGCTACATGACCTGGAAAGCTGTCTGTGGACAAACACCAGCTCCCTTGGCCTGAAAGCCGAGTACCGCCTCCCATAGTCAAATTAAACTGGACTTAACCAAATAAAAAAATTTCTTCAGTAGCACCTTCATCTGATGAAGTGTGCATGCACACGAAAGCTCATACCAAAAAAAAACCTTAGTTGGTCTTTAAGGTGCTACTGAAGGGATTTTTTTATTTTGTTTCGACTCAGACCAACACAGCTACCTACCTGTAACTGGACTTAACCAGTTGACCTTACTAACGAATCCTTTCAGCAAAGAGAAAACTCTTTCCCTATGCAGTTCTCATATGGAAGAGGGTTGTGGATGTGTGTATAGTTTTTCCTATTCAACCAATTTCCCCTCCAAAACACAGTGTATTATTTTCCCCTGCCTCTCAGCTTTCTCAGTTATTTTCTTGCCTGAGCCATTGGTAGTTCCACAACGGAAGGATGAAATATGGGCACTTCCAGAGATGTGCAGTACTGTTATATAAGATGCTCGCTTCTTTTTGAAGGGACAGTGAATGAAGGGACAGTGTTATATTATATGTCTTGTTTGTGTATGTCTTATTTGAAAAATAATAAAAATCTCTTTAAAAAAAAAAAAAGATGCTCGCTTCTTTTCCTTGTGTGTTGTTCCCTTTTCCAGCTCAATGCCAATATTTAAAATCTGAGCAGTTCCTCTTCCTGTAATTGAGCTTTCTTCCCTTGCACCCAGAGCCGGGGTTTAATGGCACCCAACGGCAAGAGGAAGAAGAAGAAGAGGAGGAGGAGTTTGGATTTTATATCCCGCTTTATCACTACCCGAAGGAGTCTCAAAGCGGCTAACAATCTCCTTTCCCCTCCTCCCCCACAACAGACACTCTGTGAGGTGAATGGGGCTGAGAGACTTCAAAGAGGTGTGACTAGCCCAAGGTCACGCAGCAGCTGCATGTGGAGGAGCGGAGATGCGAACCCGGTCCCCCAGATTACGAGTCTACCGCATTTAACCACTACACCACACTGGCTCTGTAAGAGGACTTACAGAACTTGTTGGACAAGTTCAACAGGGAAACCAGCAGGTGAGAGGTCAACAGCACAACTATGTCCCAAGACCATAATTACTGGGATTGTTGTGAATAGTCGCGTATGAGGAAGTCAGTCAGGTGACCCATTCAAACTCATGCATCACTTCCCATGAGTCCAGCTAAGCTGGAGCAGATATTGGTTTCCCTGTTCAACGTCTGCATCCAGTCACCTGGGATGTCCACCAACCATGCAACACAATCTGAAGAAGAAGAAGAAGAGGAGGAGGAGGAGGAGGAGGAGGAGGAGGAGGAGGAGTTTGGATTTGATATCCCGCTTTATCACTACCCAAAGGAGTCTCAACGCGGCTAATATTCTCCTTTCCCTTCCTCCCCCACAACAAACACTCTGTGAGGTGGGTGGGGCTGAGAGACTTCAGAGAAGTGTGACTAGCCCAAGGTCACCCAGCAGCTGCATGTGGAGGAACGGGGAAGCGAACCCAGTTCCCCAGATTACGAGTCTACCGCTCTTAACCATTACACCACACTGGCACCAAGACCTTTATGAAAAGCACCACCACCAACGGCAAGAGGAAGAAGAAGAAGAGGAGGAGGAGTTTGGATTTTATATCCCGCTTTATCACTACCCGAAGGAGTCTCAAAGCGGCTAACAATCTCCTTTCCCTTCCTCCCCCACAACAGACACCCTGTGAGGTGGGTGGGGCTGAGAGACTTCAAAGAAGTGTGACTAGCCCAAGGTGACCCAGCAGCTGCATGTGGAGGAGCGGAGACGCGAACCCTATTCCCCAGATTACGAGTCTACCACTCCTAACTACTCACTGGCTCTCAACGCCAATGTGGAAGGTAAGGCACATTCAGCATGGGACAGGCAAAAAAACAACAATAGCCATGTGTGCCTATTGAATCTCCATCTGATTCTCAGGATCCAATGCACAACGAACAATGTCATGATGCAGGGTTCGTTCTCCTACAACATAATCTTATGCATGACTCTGAAGTTGGTCCCACTGTGTGTAAGTGTGTTTAGGATTGTAGCCTTGTTCTCTCCCAGTTTGATGTATATAGAATTCTTTCCTTTCTGATCTTCCTTTCTCACTGATTCGGGTCTCTTTCATCTAGAACTCAGTTCTGCCACCTGTTCAGTTCTGCCCGCAATTCTCCTCCCTTGTTACACGCCCAACACTGCCTCTTGCATTTCCATATCTCATGATCTCGCATGCCAGCTTCACTGCCATTTCACCCCATCAATGGTTTCAGTCTTCTTTCCCCCGTTTGCTCCCGCAAGGTTATCATTCAACCCTGTGAAAGTGACTTTTTCCCCTTAAAGAAAGTTAGAAGAAATTATTAGATTGCCTCGTTTAGAATACACCCAAAGGGCTCTTGAACTATTCTGGGCAGCATAATGCAGTCTTTGGAGAGCTTCCAAAATGTCATAAGACTGCAGTGAAACCAAGGAATAAAGGGGCCACATTCAGTTATGACCCAGGAAAAATCAAGTATCTTTTCATGTGATAGTTCTCGGACTTAAAGGAGCATCAAGAGTCATAACTCTGCAACGGCTGGCGCTAAGTGCCCTAAAAAAGATATCACTGATTCACTGTCATCACTGATTCCCTGGCATGATCACCATTGATCAGGATCAGGCCTCTAACACCTGCTTAGAACACAAACAAGGGTAATCATTGCTAACACACAGCTGCTTCCATGTATCTCAAATGGCTAAGATCAATGCCATTTCCATTACACAGTGATCGTTAAAGCACTCTGCTGACCAGAAAAGGTCATGGAAGTAGACGGGGCTTGAACCAGGAGAACAGCACTGAGATCTGAAGCTGAAGGTGAGAAGCCTCTTTGTTGTTGTTGTTTAGTCATTTAGTCGTGTCCAGCTCTTCGTGACCCCATGGACCAGAGCACGCCAGGCACTCCTGTCTTCCACTGCCCCCCGCAGTTTGATCAAACTCATGTTCGTAGCTTCGAAAACACTGTCCAACCATCTTGTCCTCTGTCGTCCCCTTCTCCTAGTGCCCTCAATCTTTCCCAACATCAGGGTCTTTTCCAGGGAGTCTTCTCTTCTCATGAGGTGGCCAAAGTATTGGAGCCTCAGCTTCACGATCTGTCCTTCCAGTGAGCACTCAGGGCAGATTTCCTTCAGAATGGATAGGTTTGATCTTCTTGCAGTCCATGGGACTCTCAAGAGCAGGCATCCCCAAACTGCGGCCTTCCAGATGTTTTGGCCTACAATTCCCATGATCCCTAGCTAACAGGACCAGTGGTTGGGGAAGATGGGAAGATGGGAATTGTAGTCCAAAACATCTGGAGGGCCGCAGGTTTGACATGCCTGCTCTGGACCAAGCCAGATGTTGGAGTGGAGCTGGCAACCACAAGGGACATCTCTTGTAAAAGCCAGCTGAAGTAGCAAGTGGTTTTTTTTTGAGAAGCTCACAAAACAGTCTTTTCCTAGCAGCATCGAAAGACAGTCGAATTGTTTGCTTGGATTGTGAGCTGCTGAGAATCACAAAACACTGTCAGAAGTCCCACCCACAGCCCCTGGGAAACGTTCATTGGACTTAGCAGAGTTAACTGCATTAAGTAGGGACATTTGTGATGTTGTGGCCATCAATAATGTTCTTCAACTGGGGGATATAGGTTGGCAGTGCTCTACCAGTCAGCATAGCATGACGCTCTTTGAGAACCGATTCCCTTTTTCATATTGTAACTTGCAACCAACTACGCTGTCAAGCTATGGTGTTTTTTCCGTGTGCCACAGTGTAGTTTTACAATATGGATAGAATTGTTTGTTTGTTTGCTTATTTCTTTATTGATTGCATCAATATCCCACCTTTTTTTCTCTTAAGGAGCTCAAAGTAGCAGGCACGGTTCTGCCCCTCCTCATTTAATTCCCACAGCAACCCTGTGAGGTAGGTTAGGCAGAGAGTGAGTGAGTGGCTGGCCCAAGGTCACTCCGAGAGCTTCATGAGCAAGTGGGAATTTGAACCCTGGTCTCCCAGGTCTGAGTCCAATGCTCTAACCATTACCCCGCACTGTCTCTCATGCTCTGTGTTTCCCCTTGAAACTATTGCCTTGGGGTAATAGTACACATTATGCAGGTGAGTGTGTGCATTTTAAACACACATCTTCTGGTTCATATGAATGCAGAGAAAGAAGTGACATTTGCAGTGAGAGGTGCTAAATTCTCCTCATGCCTTCATATTCTATCCAACACCAAAAAAAACCTAGGTCACGTACAGCATAGCTGCCAAGTTCTCCCTTTTTTTAAGGGAAATTCCCTTATGCTGAATAGGCTTCCTCACGAGAAAAGGGAAAACTTGGCAGCTATGACGTACAGTTCAAGCATAAACCACAAAAAAACGCAACCTGTTGAGAAAATTACATACAATGTCTAATTTATCTCCACATAAGGGTAAACAATGTAGTAAATAGCAGTGGCACTCAACCGCTCTGTCATGTAAGTCCAAATAAAGTATTACAACAAATGTTCAAAAAGGACCCAATATGTGTGGATCCCATGAAGTGTGAAGTCCATAAGTAGATGCAAGCAGAGCAAGGCTTTTCCGGAATAAAAACAACCTGTTTCACCTTTTGGTATACTCCAGTATACCCCTGAAAGGTAAAGGTAAAGGACCCCTGACAGTTAAGTCCAGTCGCGAACGACTCTGGGGTTGTGGCGCTCATCTCGCTTTACTGGCCGAGGGAGCCGGCGTTTGTCCGCAGACAGTTTTTCCGGGGCATGTGGCCAGCATGACTAAGCCGCTTCTGGCGAAACCAGAGCAGCGCACGGAATTGCTGTTTACCTTCCCACCGGAGCGGTACCTATTTATCTACTTGCACTTTGATGTGCTTTTGAACTGCTAGGTTGGCAGGAGCAGGGACAGAGCAACAGGAGCTCACCCCGTCGCAGGGATTCGAACCGCCAACCTTCCGATCGGTGTCCACCCGCGTCCCTATATATAGCACTATATGTATGCAATTTTGTCATATACATTTTCCCCAAATATAATACTTATTAGAATCTATTTTTACAGCCATTTGCATTCCATTTTCACTATATTTCAAGCATACTTTAAAGCAGCATGCACTTTTTTTTTGTACACCTTAGTTGGCTGGAGAAGCACATTGCAAAATTCAGAAACGTTTGAAGGTTGGAAAGATGGCTTTGCTTCCATTTGTATTGTTTTGGAAAGCACAAATTAGGAAGGTCTGCCTTAAAGTGTGGACTGAATTTCTCCCCAATCCCTTCTTTAAGTAATAAAACACAGCTGCTAATCATTCATTTCAGAGCACCTAGGCCAGAAACATCATGTAATTATTTATCAGAAGGTAGTTTGACAGATGTTGTCGCCCCCTAGTCCTCAGTCATTCAGAGGAGCATGGTGCACAAGAGCAGAAGCAAAACAACTGCAACCACACAGTTGCAGACTGTCCCTATTTTCCACGGACATTCCCAGATTTACATAAACCATCCTGTTTCTGATCTGATCCCAAAATGTCCATATAACCACACCTGGAATACTGTATCCAGTTCTGGGCACTACAGTTCAAGAAGGATGTTGACAAGCTTAAACGTGTGCAGAGGAAGGGCAACCAAGACAATCAAGAGTCTGGAAACTAAGCCTTATAAGAAGTGGTTGAAGGAGCTGGGGGTGTTTAGCCTGGAAAAGAGGAGACCGAGAGGAGGTTATGACAGCCATCTTCAAATTGGCTTCAAGTTACAAGAAAGGAGATTCTGACTGAACATCAGGGCAAACTTCCTGACAGCAAGAGCTGTTCAACAGTGGAATGGACTCCCTCAGGAGGTTGTGGACTCTCCTTCCTTGGAGGTTTTTAAGCAGATGTTAGATGGCCAGCTGTCATGGATGTTTTAGCTGGGATTCCTGCATTTTAGGGGGTTGGACTAGATGACCGTTGGGGTCCCTTCCAATTCTGTGATCTGGTGGGTCACAGCTTAGCCACTCCTGCCATAATCCCAGGCAAGCTGACATTCAAGCACATGAACATCTGGAAAGAGTTATCAAAATTCCATTCTCGTCCTCTGACTTGGAGAAAGAAAGAGAATAAAAAATCAACTATTTCTAATACAAATGAGCTAAAGCCCTGTTCAGAAAGAACTCAAAATTATCCTGTCTGGCCTTGTCCTGTGGCTCTCTTATTTTTACAAGCATGGCAAACCCAGTATTTACACAGCTGAAGAAATGTACACACCGCCATATGGGAATTTAAATGCAGGTCTGCCATCAGCACCCAGTTCTGTTAGCCAGCTGCCAGGGCTGTGATGAGCCCTATTGACACAAACACATCCCAAGCTTCTGGGTGTGGGAAACCAGCATTTGAAATTCCCACAATGCCCTGAAGTGATGCTATGTCAGGCACTCCAGGGCATTGTGGGAAATTCAAAATGGCAGCTTCCCAGACCCAGCCACTGGGTAAGCCTGTAGCCCCACCAGATAGCACGTTATTGGTGACGTCAACACCAGAGCCAGGACTGTTTAAGAGCAGTTACGTCTCCATTCGATCAAATGCTGTGACTGTTTGATGAAATAATTCACTAGATGCATCTGGCACTAATAGAAGATACAGCTGCCCAAATGTCTCCCTTGCAGTGGTGTAACATGGGTTGCTGGCCCCCTGGGCCACATGGAGGGGGCGGGAATTGATGTAGTATGCATATGCATTTAACTGCCTAATGGTGTCTGCATCATGGCCAATGGTCAAGAATGATGGGAGTCAGAGTATGGCCACACCCGGAGGACCATGGGTTCCCCAGCTCTGGTGTAAACAATACTGAGAGAGCTCGGCAAATAGTCTGACTTGGGTCGTGGGAACTTCCTACATTCTCCTTAAAGCCCTGAAAACGTTTCTAATCATACGTCTTTCTTTGTCGTGCTTTTCATCTATAAAGGCTGTGAATAGGTGCCAGTTTTCCCCGCACCCAAATGTACGCAGACTTTTGGCTGCTCAAAAATATCCGTACAATAACAGCAAGCTTACTCGTTGACATTGTGTACCCACCTTTCCGATGCTGTTCCCCAACAGGTGGCTTGTTGGTTTTTTTGCGAGGTGAAAGAGAGAAAGTGAGCGCAATAAAGTTAGCTTTGAAAAAGAAAACCTGATAAAACTTTCCCCACCAACACATAGCGCTAACAAAATATCACCTCAGCCTACTCTGTGTCTTTCCTTGTGTGGATCCAACACAACATCAACACCTTGGTTCATCTTGCAAGAACGTGATAAGAAGGGGGGGGGGGAGAACGTCTTTCCCACACACAGAACGATACCAGTAATTTAGGAGCTTTCACCACTTAGGAACAGAACTAAGTTTTCCTGCCTGTGCAACTTCTTCTGAATGCTGCATGAGAAAGCACATGCATCAGACCTTTGTAGGTTTTGTAAGTAAACCATTACCAAATGTGTGGTCTTTTTCTCTGCTAAGGGAAGAGGGAAGTTTTGGAACTCATGTGGGTATATTTTAAAGATCTAACAGCCTAGATTTCCATGCTTTGCTTTGTTGCATGTTTTGTGATTTTAAATCTCTGCCAGGAGATTTTAAATATCAACAAAGGGTGTGTGCCCCAAAGCTGGATCTAGGTCTCCAGAGAATTCTCCTTTTAGACCTATTTTTTCCCCTTGCATCAACAGGAATGGGGAACCTGAAGCCCTTCAGATGTTGCTGAGCACCAACTCCCATCAAACCCTGCCAGCATAGCCAACCGTCAAGGGCAACATCATCAAATAACATTTGGAGGGCCACAGTTTTCCCACCCGTTCTTGGCTTGGTGCACCTACACCTTAGGTCAGGCTTCCCCAAACTTTGGCCCTCCAGATGTTTTGGACTACAATTCCCATCATCCCTGACCACTAGTCCTGATAGCTAGGGATCATGGGAGTTGTAGGCTAAAACATCTGGAGGGCCGCAGTTTGGGGATGCCTGCCTTAGGTTTTAATTGGGTCACTGAAACACTGTTTTGATGCAGGGCTTCAGCCCAAATTACCTACTCTGCATAAATTGCTGCTCTGGGCTCCCCTCCCTCCAAATCAGGGGTCACACATTCAGAACACCAACTCATTTAAAAAATACAAGAAGCTGAGCACCTCTTAGAGCAGCTAGTTCTTATGTTCCCACTGGAAACATTTTCAGGCTTAAGAGCAAAGCATGCTTCCAATTTTATTGCAGGGAACAGGGAAATGCGTACAGTACTTCTGCTATCAGAGGTTTGTAGGGGTGACACTGGAATGTGGTGTGTGTGACCACTTTACAGATATAATCAAAACAACAACAATGTAGATCCACATTGCTAAAGGCGACATTCTTTGGAGCAGATCAAGCAAGATGTCTGAGTACAGTAAACTAAAAGCCAGCATATCAAGCTTCTAGCTGACATTTCCTCTAGGAGACAGATAAACATGTAAATTCTATATAATTAGCAGAAAATATAATCACTTCTCATCGTGGCATAGAATGTTTGCTTTGTTCATGGTTAATTGGACTTAAATTAGGACTCATTTTTTAATTTGAAAAAACCCTAATTAAAAACCTGATTAGTAATGTTGGCAAGCAGCCACGTAAAAAGTCTTCTATTTCCGCCTTTGATAAGGTTTAGGAACAGCCTTCATGAATGGAGAAGGAGGGAGAATATGGCGTGATTTCCTATGCCTACCAAAACAATGTGTTCTTTAACACATTTCTCTGTTGCACATTTTTGTGTTGTGCTCAACGCCGATATCGCTGGTCTGAGTGCGAATCCTGATTGGAAGGAGGCAAACCCAGAAGAGCGTCTCACCCAGAGAAGCAAACTAGGCCAGCTCCTCTCTAAAAGAAAATCATTATGCCCCATCCTTGTATCAAAATAGCATAGGAGGAGCTCAGGTCTGTCGCAAGGGGCTTATGTCCAAGTCCAAAGCTGGGGTGTGTTAGCATTGCCGCAAACAGAATCCCCAATTTGGATCTTGTGTTCATCCTGCTGAATCCGGTGAAGGTGGCAGAGCAGCTGAGGGCCACAGACAGAGGGAGGCAAGCAAGGGGCAGCACAGCACTTCTTGGCTCGGTGTGTGTGTGCGCGCGCACGCGCTCTGGCAACATCAGCGGCTTGCCCACTCCAGACACCAGCAACCCATGTCATGCTGCTGCACGACACATATCCGATGCATCCGTTGTAGCTAGCAGATGCCAAATGAGAATTGATGCCACATTGAAGCACATGGCTTTTCCCCAAAGAACCCTGGGAACTCTCGTTGTCTCAGAGTGCTGGGGAACATAGCTCTGTGAGGGGTAAACTACAGTTTCTGGGAAAGGGATGCAGGTGGCGCTGTGGTCTAAACCACTGAGCCTCTTGGGCTTGCTGACCGGAAGGTCGGCAGTTCGAATCCCTGCGACGGGGTGAGCTCTCGTTGCTCTGTCCCAGCTCCTTTCAACCTAGCAGTTTGAAAGCACACCAGTGCAAGTAGATAAATAGGTGCCACTATGGCGCGAAGGTAAACGGCGCTTCTGTGCGCTCTGGCTTCCATCACGGTGTCCCGTTGCACCAGAAGGGGTTTAGTCCCGCTGGCCACGTGAAATGCCCAGAAATGCTGTCTGTGGACAAACGCTGGCTCCCTTGGGCTGAAAGCGAGATGAGCGCCACAACCCCATAGTCACCTTTGACTAGACTTAAGCATCCAGGGGTCCTTTACCTTTACCTTCTTTGGGGGAAGCCATGCACTTTAAACGTATCCTCTCACTGTATTGCACACCCAACGGTCCTTTGCCCTTGACAGCTCCATCATTGGATATGAAAGCAGTGGCTCTGCATTCCAGGTTTCCTCCTGTGGAACTAATGCTTCCTTAAAGCTTCCATAGTGAGGATTAACCCTTGTCCTTACTCCACTTCTGCTCCTCTTGCAGGGTGGCTGTTGGGCACCATGCCCGCTGCGGGCTTCCTCCAAAGCACTGCTCTGAAAAGGGAGCTACTTTCTGCATCATGACAGTTCAAACAAGGTCAGTCGCCCATGAAAGTAAATGCTCTCATGTTGCTGTTGCCTCAAGCCCGACCGTAAACTTTGGCAAAGCAGGGAGGGGGGCTATTGGGGGTGCTATTAATCCTTCAGCCCACGGGCACTTAAGTGATGACTAACAGCATCTATTTTTCTGAGAACAGGAATGCAGCTTGGAACCACGCCAAGAGCCACTCTTGCCATTGGCCCGGGAACAGCTCCGAACTTGCCTCTCCCACATTCAATTGCTCCTCTAAGCACAGGTGGGGCAGGGGTAAAGGAGGGAGGGAGGGAGGGAGGGAGGGAGGAGGAGGAGGAAGAGAAAGTTCATTCAACAGTTATTTTGCTCTCTTCTCATGAGGGTTCATGTGTGTTTCCTTTGCCACAAGCCAAGTGGAGAAAGCAAAGCAACAATTAAAAATTCTTGAGCAGCTCAGCAGTAGGGCATGCAGAAGGTGCACGGTTCAGTCTTCTGCATCTCCAGGTAGGAGAGACTCCTTCCTGAAACCCTGGAGAGGCACTGCCAGCTGCAGTAAACAAGCCTGACCTAGATGGTCCTATGAGCTGACTCAGTAGAAGGTAGCTTAGCGTGTTGAAAGCAATTCAAGGCCACCAGTGACAAAGTCGGCTGCCAAAGTCAGGCTGTGACTAATAACACCAGGATTTCTGCCTGTAATAGGGGAAGACTGCTGTGTGTTTCTATCGGCTATACATGGTCAAACTCTCTGGTCAACTCTCACTGTTGATGGGGCATGATGATGAACTCAACTGGACTGTGATTTTATATAATAATAATAATAATAATAATAATAATAATAATAATAATAATAATAATTTAGTTTGTTCCCCAGCCACTCTGGGAGGCTCCCAACAGAATATTAAAAGCACAACCAAACACCAAACATTAAAAACTTCCCTAAACAGGGATGTCTTCTAAAAGTCAGATAGTTGTTTATTTCCTTGGCATCTGATGGGAGGGCGTTCCATAGGGCAGGCGCCTCTACCGAGAAGGCCCACTGCCTGATTCCCTGTAACCTCATTTCTCACAGTGCGGGAACCTCCAGAAGGCCCTCAGAGCTGGACCTCAGTGTCCAGGCTGAACAATGGGGGTGGAAACGCTCCTTCAGGTATACTGGGCTGGGGCCGTTTAGGATTCCAACCCTGGAGCTTCTTCAGAGATTGGCACCTGGCCTTACGGTTTGACTTTAAATCTTTCTCATTGCATTAGACCTGAACATGTATTTGACCATTGGACTCCTCTCTAGCATTGCCCATGGGACTGCGTACGCTATTGGGACTTACCTCGGGGTATGCCTGGGCCCAGGACACTGTATCACAGTCCATCTGTAAATTAGACTCACTGGCACAAGTCCATAGTTCGCTATTTTTACAATGTACATGATAAACAAAATCACGATAATGTATATTGTGTACAATATTATTCGTCCTTGAAAATATTGTGCATTATTACTTTCAGGCATAGGTGAGCTCTCTGCCTAATGGCACTTGAAATAGCATTCAATAAAAGCAACAGGCCAACAGAAAACAGCAGGAAAACCTTAAAGGATACATACAGTTGTAATACAAAACAAATCAACCTTTAAAATTGAGCAGGAGTAAAACTACCACAAATTGTTCAGCAGCAGAATTAAAAACTGGGTGTGTGCACCAGTCACAAGGTTATGTTCAGACTCTGATCCAGTGCTTTGGAAAACACGTTGGTTTCAAGGTGTTTTGTAGGCTGCCTAGTTTGGCTTGAGTTCTGCTTCATCTTCCCCGCTCCCACAGTTTACTACTGGGAAATTTGAAAAAACAGCTGCTGGCTTTTCCTTTGGCAGAAGTGGATGAAATTTTCAGGCATTCCCAGAGCACACTTTCTTAATGAGATGTCTATGGCTTTTTAAATTTTGCTGCAGAAATTTTCAGGCAAGGTTGGTCTTCTGAGGTCACAAATCCTGCCAAATTTCAAGAGAAAGAGCTGCAGTAATTTCCCATGAGGGCAGCTGTTAGAGTTTTAAGGTGCGTAAAAGTGAATAACTTAATCTCCCCAAGCATTTTGCAAGTCTGAAAACTGCAGACATGAAAGAGGTGCCCCTGGCGTGTTTAAAAAAAACTTCCTAAACTGCAAACATACAGTTTTAGGTACTTTTGTGTCGAGCGCATTTAAAACTGATTTGGGGTTGGGAAGGGATTTGCTTTCTGGACAAAATCATTCCTTTTGATTACAAGCTTGACCTGTTAGTCACAATAAAAACTCTCCCTTCACCCTATCTCCACTGTGGTATTTGCTCTCGCTTCCTTATCACCCCACCCTGGTGCTAGCACATGGTAAGCTTAGAGACATTTCTTTTGCTTTTAGAAGAACCACTTTGTACAGATCCTGCTTTACCTCTGACAAGCAAAAAACCAAACCCTCCAAGGCCCCCTTTAAAAAAATCTGATGCACCCCCCTACTAAAAAATATTGCACTGTCTGCAGAAAATTCTTTTAGTCTGCAATCGTCTGCTGGTTGACCTTGGAGGATATTCTAACATAGGTGCACGACCCACTCGTGGCCAAAAAGCTTCCCCTGTAGTTTTTCTTTTAAAGAAACAAATTAAGATTTTTGTTGGGTTATGAAGAATGTGTGGAGGAGGAGGAGCTCTTATTTTGGCTCCCATCTTGACCTCAGTCTGTGCTATGAAGTAGGGAGGTGGATTCTTTTCAGTGACAAGCAATGGAGCCTCCATCTTCAGCAGCAGTTTATCCCTCGCCAGAGGGATGATGGTGGTGCAAGAAACCATTTCATCTTGCTCTGCTTCTGAGCTTCCCAGGAGCATCTGATGGGTCCCTGTTACAGGGGAACTGCTAGATCTGATTCACTGCCGGGTATTCATATGAATTCTGTATGTCTCTCAAATTGCTCTTCACCATTAAGAAGAAGAAGAACAGTTTGGATTTGATATCCCGCTTTATCACTACCCGAAGGAGTCTCAAAGCGACTAACATTCTCCTTTCCCTTCCTCTCCCACAACAAACACTCTGTGAGGTGAGTGGGGCTGAGAGACTTCAGAGAAGTGTGACTAGCCCAAGGTGACCCAGCAGCTGCATGTGGAGGAGCGGAGACATGAACCCGGTTCCCCAGATTGCTAGTCTACCGCTCTTAACCACTACACCACACTGGCTCTCCCCACCCATCAGTTTTCTGCCAGGGTGTCTGAAAAAGAATGCTGTTTGGCCAGCACGTTGTCAGAACAGAGCCAGTTTGGTGTGTGGAAGTCTCTTTGTGCACGAGCATCCGGAAACTCTGCCCCTCTCCGCCCCCATAGGTGAAACATGACCCGTGCTACCTCACAATCTTGGCTGGCAAATCAGTCCATCAATAAAAAAGTGCAACAAGAATGTGTTGAAATAATGTATAAAAATGAGTTTTGAATCTACTTGTTAATCAATACAATCTGATGTGGAGGTTCCTTCACTGCAAGAAGTGACGCTACAGGGAGCTAGGCAGGGGGCCTTCTCAGTAGTGGCCCCCTCCCTGTGGAACACCTTCCCATCAGATATCAAGGAGATGAGTAACTATATAACCTTTTGGAGACATCTGAAGGCACCCCTGTATAGGGAAGCCTTTTACTGTATACTGTTTTAATATATATATATGCTAAATGCCACCTAGTCAGATGTACAGGATATTGATATTGATATTATTAGGGTGTGACACAAATAATATTTGTTTGTTTGTTTATACATACCATAGCCTGATGGTCCTCAAGGCAACTTACAGATAAGAACAAGAACTGCTAAAAACATAAGAGAACTGAAGAACTGAACTGGAGACACAGCATGAGAGGGGAAAAGGAATGGGAGGGAGGAGGGGAAAGCAAGCTCCAGCACGTTCTCCCATAGCTTTCTACCTATGCAGATTTAGGGTGTCTAGAAGAGCAGCAACTCGTCATTCAGAGTTCTGGCTGCCTTGTCCTCCTGGTAAGCACTCCCCACTGCACTCACACATGGGGGGAGGGAGGGGGAGGGGGAGAGGGAGAACATCCAGTATTCAACTTGAATCAGAACTCAAAGGGGCTTGGACCCACCAAACTTATTTTTAGTGCCAGAGCTCAGATAGGGGATATATCTGGAGCACATTTACAGTGCCCTCTCTGGGTTATGTGAGTAGCCAGAACCAGCCCCCACACACAAACCGCGGTTCACAAGACAGAGCATCCTGCCCCACATTGAGCAACAGATTCCTGCCTTGCGGTCCCTTTCAACTCTACAATTCTATGATTCTATAGAGCCGCTCGTAATTATAAACATATTCCCTGGCCATCTGTTTTACTTGTTAGAGAACGTGTCGAAATTGCACATTCCCCGACCAAGTGCATGAATGGCTTGCCTGCCTCGTACCGCGGCAAACTGAGTTTATTTCCACTCAAGCCATTCTTGGGGGGGGGGGGTTGTTATGTTTCAGATATGTGCTGAAAACAGTGTTTAGTGTCATTCGATTTGTTTCAAGCACAGATCACCAATTGTCAGCACCGTAAGGAAATGCCACACGGCTTGTCATTAGGATGGCAGCTTTTTATTATTATTTACCCTGGACGAGCTCCTGTATTTTGAATAGTGACATGACAGGCAGGAATCAATAGCTGAACTTTCCTCATCTCTGGATTGCAGGGGAGGGGGGGGGCGGATGTTGGCGTGTGCCTGTCAGCAATCTGTGCTCATTCGTATGACCGGTTGGCCGAACGAATGCCGGATGCCGGATGCAAAGAAAGCCGACAGGGACTGCAAACTGAATTCTACCTGCAGTCATACGAACCAAGCCAAGTAACGGTTAAGTAGCAGAAGCAGGAATGGTTTCCACTTTTAATTAGCACTTGCAAACAGCATGCTTTATTGGCAGCAGAGGATAGCCTTGATTCCACAAACATGCCCCTTTATGCGCATCGTTTCTCCACCCCACCCCATAAATGTTACTTAGCAAAAGAGGTTTCGTGTGTACAGTGGGCACAGCACCCTGAGCTTATCTACTGTATCTGAACGGGGCCTGACGTCGAGCGAGTTATCCCCGTTGCATAGCAACGAGATTCAGATGACCATGTAAAAGTACTGGCTGCTCTTCCACGGTGAAGCGTCACATGTTCCTCACACGGTTCCTCCTCCCTGATTTGCTCTGCTGTGTAATTTGCCGGGACACAACCTGTTCTGTTGAAAAAAAGAAAAGGTTTGCAGTTATAATGAAAGGACCAACAGCTTTCACATCGTCATCGTTCTCATCATAAACCTTGTTTCTCCTAAGTTCATTTCCTAGAGTCATGTAACTTATTTGTTTTTGAATCAATTGGTCCCTGCCAGTGTTTCCTTCTTTTTTTGAAATCGGTTTTATTTGATTTCACAAATATGAATTTATAGCAATACCAAATACATATCCAGATAAAGAGATTTCTCTCAATCTCGAGACTTCCCCCCCCCATCCCCTCCATGGGTTTTAGTGTCAACATTTTCATCTGCATATTATTTCATAGTCTATATTTTGTACCTATCCATATTGTCCATAGTATTTGTTACATTACAAGTGAGATTGAAATCCTGCTAATGTTTTAATCTGCTTACAGTGGTCTCCTAAATTATATTTAAAAAATTCCCATTCTTTCTTCAAGTTTTGGTCTACTTGTTCCTGAGCTTTCCGGTCAGTTTTGCTATTTCGGCGTAGTCCAACAGCTTGGTTTGCCATTCTTCTCTGGTAGGGAGTCTTTGTTCTTTCCATCTCTGTGTTAATAGCACCCATGCTGCTGATGTCACATACATAAAAAGTCTTTTCTGCTCCTTTGGGATATTGTTGTTGTTGTTTAGTCATTTAGTCGTGTCCGACTCTTTGTGACTCCATGGACCAGAGCACGCCAGGCACTCCCAACATCAGGGTCTTTACCAGGGAGTCTTCTCTTCTCATGAGGTGGCCAAAGTATTGGAGCCTCAGCTTCAGGATCTGTCCTTCCAGTGAGCACTCAAGGCTGATTTCCTTCAGAATTGATAGGTTTGATCTTCTTGCAGTCCATGGGACTCTCAAGAGTCTCCTCCAGCACCATAATTCAAAAGCATCAATTCTTCGGCGATCAGCCTTCTTCATGGTCCAGCTCTCACTTCCATACATCACTACTGGGAAAACCACGGACCTTTGTCGGCAAGGTGATGTCTCTGCTTTTTAAGATGCTGTCTAGGTTTGTCATTGCTTTTCTTCCAAGAAGCAGGCGTCTTTTAATTTCGTGACTGCTGTCACCATCTGCAGTGATCAAGGAGCCCAAGAAAGTAAAATCTCTCACTGCCTTCATTTCTTCCCCTTCTATTTGCCAGGAGGTGATGGGACCAGTGGCCATGATCTTGGTTTTTTTTTTATGTTGAGCTTCATGTTGGTATTCAGCACCTAATTACAGCACCCGTCACTGGCTCCCGAGGAAGTGAAGCAAAAACCACCTAGCATCACCCATTTGTGCAACGGGCTGTCATCATTCTACATCTAAAGGACTGCACTTTGATTGGAGATGACCAGGGGGAAGAACTACTGCTGACCTGCAGAATCCTAGCAAAGGAATCGCTCAGTTGTACCACTACATGGCAGAGAGATTATCAGCTTCCTAGGTAAAAATCAACCCGTGTTTATGTTCCTTTTACTGTTGTTACTTTCTTCAGAGGAACTTGGCGTGTTTGAAGGTCAGGTTCAGGGAGTGTGTTGGAGGAAGCTGTTACCCACTTTATTACTAACCAATTAACAATTATTTTGATGGATGATGGGGGAGGGGAGGGAACTTTGTGCTTGCAGTCCACTGTAGAAATCCTTGCCAAGAAAGGCTGGGTCATCCACCGGGCCTGGGATAGCTCAGTCGGTAGAGCACAAGACTCTTAATTGCAGGGTTGTGGGTTCAAATCCCATGTTGGGCAAAAGATTCCTGCATTGCAGGGGGTTGGACTGGAGTAGATTCCAGGGGTGCCTAAACTTTTTCCAAAGAGGGCCAGATTTGATAAAGTGAACATGCGTGAGGGCCAACCAAAGTTGTTGACCTTTTTTAGGATTGAAGTTGCTGAGCTTTTACCCCACTATATATACTGCCACAGGAGCCGAACGAAATCATCTGGCGGGCTGGATTAGGCCCCCAAAATGGAATTTGGACATGCCTGGACTAGGCAACTCTTGTGGTCCCTTCCAACTCTATACTGTGCATTGTAGCTTTAGCAAGTGCCCAGCATCATTGCTAATTACATTTCCCAGGTCCCATTTTTGGAACTTTCACTTTACAGTACTCATCAGCCATTGTTACGGGTGTTCACCACTGGAAGCATGACATTTAAAAATGGAAAAGAAGAGCAGTGGTTAGATTAGCTTTTGCTAAACTTGGTGGCGTCCAGGAGTTTTGGACTGCAACTTTCAGTAGTCAGCCCCAGGCAGCATGGACCATGGGCAAGGCAGCCTAACAGTCAAGGAACTCTGCTGCTCTATCCTTTCTTAGTCTGCACAGGAAAATTGCAATTTGCTCTTTTTCAAAAGCTCTGTCGGCGCATGCACTTCGCAGCTAAGTCACAAGGCCGGCAACTTCTACTATTTTATTTCAAACCATGCTATTTTTAGAAAGCTACTTAAAACCTAAAAACAGAGACTTGTAGCAGAACCAAAGGAATTTCAGACTTCACGTTAAAAATCCGAGCGCGCTGTTTTTAGAGCTGAACACCTGGGCTGTCTCAAAATTACACTTGGAGGTTTGAAGCTGGCCCATCTGTTGACATTCCTTGACCTCTAAACCATCTTCAGCCCCGTTTTCCAAATTCTGAGCAAGCCTGCTGTTACAGGATTTCACGGTGCGAACAAGGCGGGGAGTGCTTTTGTTTTAATGGCATGTTTTTGTTTATTTAAATGAGATCACTGGGATGTATCTGGGAAAGGCCCATGGCTCAGTGTCACAGCATCTTGCTTTGCATATATAAGGATTTGGGTTCAACCACAGCATCTCCACAGAGGAAAATGGCTTGAAACCCTGCCAGTCAGTGTAAACAGTACTGAGCTGGATAGACCACTGGGTCTGACTTGGTATACATCTGCTCCTTTGTGTGAAAAGCTGTACACACATCCAGCAGTGTAGCATTGGCTGTCGGTGCCCGGGTGTCTAGGAGGTCAGAGTCAAGTATATACTTCCAGAGTTAATTACTTCTGGTAAATGAACGGCCATAGCAGCTAGAGGGCCATGAAAATTTGTGTCCTGGGCTTTTTAGACTCGTCTACCCATGTACTAGGGACGCGGGTGGCTCTGTGGTTTGCTGATCAGAAGGTCGGTGGATCGAATCCCCGTGACGGGGTGAGCTGCCGCTGCTCCTGCCCACCTAGCAGTTCGAAAGCACATCAGAGTGCAAGTAGATACCATAAATAGGTACCACAGAAGCAAGCTTAAATTTGTGACGTTTTCTGCCCCACTAAATTTTCCAAGGACCAATTCACATGGCCACTCAGGACATGTAGGACTCTCTGCTTTAGGAACAATGTATTTGAGCTTTCCGTATAAGGCCACAGTGGAACTACCACAGATGATGGTAAATATGGAGTCCAGACCAAACCAGGCAGGGCGTGTGGTAGAATGGAGGCGGGGGGGATATCGGTTGTCACACCATAAATCCTCACCAGTCATGTGAATTGGTACAGAGTAAAAAGAACATGCGGGTGGCAGGATGCGGTGGCGGGATGCGGGTGGCACTGTGGGTTAAACCACAGAGCCTAGGGCTTGCTGGTCAAAAGGTTGGCGGTTCGAATCCCCGCGACGGGGTGAGCTCCCGTGGCTCGGTCCCAGCTCCTGCCAACCTAGCAGTTCGAAATCACTTCAAAGTGCAAGTAGATAAATAGGTACCGCTCTGGCGGGAAGGTAAACGGCGTTTCCGTGTGCTGCTCTGGTTCGCCAGAAGCAGCTTAGTCATGCTGGCCACATGACCTGGAAGCTGTACGCTGGCTCCCTTGGCCCGTAAAGCGAGATGAGCGCCGCAACCCCAGAGTCATCTGTGACTGGACCCTAACGGGCAGGAGTCTCTTTACCTTTACCTTTGTACTATCTCAGGGATGTCCAACTGGTCGACTGCGATCAACAGGTCCACCCCCGGTTGTCATAAGTCAATCGTGATCGATCGCAGACTCACTTTCTTTTGCGGGGGGGGGAGGGGCATCCGGCAGTGGAAGACAGGAGTGCCTGGCGTGCTATGGTCCATGGGGTCACGAAGAGTTGGACACGACTAAACGACTAAACAACAACAACCAACATGACTCTGGCAAATTTACCACCCAACACGGAACTTCTATAAGCACAGACTCAAATTTTCATATGTTACAGAATGAGAGGTGGGTTAAAGTGTAAATTTTGGGTTCTCTTGATTCCTCATTTTCCCAGTCTTAAATTCAGTTCTTCAAATTTTCACATCAGTTTGGGGTTATTATTTATAAAATTCCTCACGAAAATTCACCATAATTTTAGTGTGACATTCTCCTAATATACACATTTTTGTGTGCAATTTTGCTTCGTTTACACACACATTTGCAAAGCAGTGTTCCCCAGTATAACACATCTTTGTATATTGGTTTCACCAATATACAATACTATATGCACATTGCTTGGGCTGGAAGATTGCATTGTCAAATTGGGAGAAATGCAAATTTTGAAGGATGGGTGTGTTTCAATTCACTTAATTGTTTTGGAAACTGCGATTTTTGGAAACTCCGAAATAGGTAGATTTGTCTTTCAATGCAAGCTGAATCATTTTTTTTCCTCCTCCCCACACCATCCCTCATCAGACTTGAGAATGGGTTTGGATGCTTGTTTATTACATTCATATTCTACGTTTCTTCCATGGAACTCAGGGCAGTGTTTTGAATATATTGTTGGGAGCTGCCCAGAGTAATGATAATATTTCATTGTTCTTTGGGGTTCCCTGATTGTCTGTGATCCATGCAGGGATAGACCTTACCTTCAGCAGGGTTGCTGCATCAAATCCCTGCAGGCCATGCTCTGGGTGTGGGCTCCAGACTCCAGACAGAGAGAATGCTTGGGTGATTTGCACAACATACTCAGAACATCTCAGCTATGGTGCGATGCATGTGGTAGAGGTGGAACTTTCAGTGGCTCCCGTTGAATATCTATGATCATAGAATCATAGAGTTGGAAGAGACCACAAGGGCCATCCAGTCCAACCCCTTGCCAAGCAGGAAACACCATCAAAGCATTCCTGACAGATGGCTGTCAAGCCTCTGCTTAAAGACCTCCAAAGAAGGAGACTCCACCACACTCCTTGGCAGCAAATTCCACTGTCGAACAGCTCTTACTGTCAGGAAGTTCTTCCTAATGTTTAGGTGGAATCTTCTTTCTTGTAGTTTGAATCCATTGCTCCGTGTCCGCTTCTCTGGAGCAGCAGAAAACAACCTTTCACCCTCCTCTATATGACATCCTTTAATATATTTGAACATGGCTATCTATCACCCCTTAACCTTCTCTTCTCCAGGCTAAACATATCCAGCTCCCTAAGCCGTTCCTCATCAGGCATCGTTTCCAGGCCTTTGACCATTTTGGTTGCCCTCCTCTGGACACGTTCCAGCTTGTCAGTATCCTTCTTGAACTGTGGTGCCCAGAACTGGACACAGTACTCCAGGTGAGGTCTGACCAGAGCAGAATACAGTGGTATTATTACTTCCCTTGATCTAGAAGATGCTATACTCCTATTGATGCAGCCCAGAATCTATATGGTTCTAAACAGGTCAGTTTCTCCCCTTGTGTGCTAGTGATTAGATTCTTCAGGTTCACAGGAACCAACAGTTTGTATCACAATCTAACAAGGAGACAGGTCTGTTTGGTTTTCCTGTCCAGCAAAATATCACATGTCATCTAATAACATTGTGCTGTGTGTTTGTTGCTTTGGGCTGAAAATATACGTTTAAATGTTTGATTGTCCTGCGCTCCCTTCTCAAGGGATCCTTTTTCTAAGACTAATCTCAGATTAATATCGTTTATCAGCAGTTCTCAGATTCTCCTTTCCTCCTGGAGCTTATATTTCTGTTTACCTTTTTTCTCCCTTAACCCTAAACCTCTCAAAGGCTTCTTTCTGTATTTATGGGCATATCAAATACGAATTCTTTATGTACCATATCTCCCCATGTAGCAGTGCCAGCCATTCCCCCTTGCTGGTGTCAATCGCCCTGTATTTATGTACTTAAGTGTCCAGTAACTAGTAATTTTTGTATAGCATGGATGCGTCCAAATCTTTAATCTATTGGTCCTTCCTGAGTGGGATGGCTTTTAACTCACGGTGGTCATGTTATGCTCTGAAACGCTCCATAGACATCCATGATGGATCCATGATCAAGCGCCTCTTTAATAGCCTCTCTGTAATTATTTTCTGCATTAATTGGAGGCATTTTCTCCAGGTGATATACAATCAAGTCATAGTCAGAATAGACCAACTGAGCTCAATAAAATTAAAATAATAGAGTTGAAAGGGACATTGAGAATTATCTAGTCCAACCTATGCAGTTGTCCCATACGGGGATTGAACATTCAACCTTGGCATTAGAAGCACCACACTCTAACCAACTGAGCTGTCCAGGCTGAGTGCATTTAATTCAGTGGTTCTACTCTGAGTATCATTAGCACCAGCAATCATCCTCTGTCTCTAAAATACCTGCTGCATACTTTTAAATCTTGAGATTTTTTATATGCACAGGGAAAACACTGTAGCACAGTAGGTGTGTTAAGTCTGCAGCTGAAGAAGACCCCATAAATCCTTAAGAGATGATCCTTAAGACTGATCCTGTGGTCCTGCCATGCTGATGGATGATATTCTGCCCCTGCTAGCATTGGTACGACACAGGTGCAATTCCATCAATGCACGCCCAACAGCAGAACCCACAGCTCATTAGCAGCTGCAGAAATCAAAGCTAATGTGGCAATACCAACCAATGTTCCCACAGCGTCCCTGGAAACTGTCACCCATGAATCACGATTTTGCACATTGACCCTTGTTGCATGTGAGTGGAAGGCGCCAATCAAGATGCAGCGATGGCTGAACAACTTCATGATGTGGCTGAACCTGGGACACTTTCAGGCAGCTAGAAAAAGACTATGACACCTCCATCTGCATTACCCACAATGTTTTTGTATCACAGACTCTCCAAGTGTCCCTACCATATTTTTCAGGGACAGTCTCAGATTTACAGAAGCCGTCCCAGTTTCTGATTTGATCCCAGAATGTCCTGCTTTCCCTTAGGGCGCCCCTATTTTCATCGGAAAAATGTTGGAGGGTATGGAGTTATGTGTACCCCAAGCCAAAGAGATAAGTACAACCTTTAGGAGACCTCTGAAGTCAGTCCTGTATACAGAAGTGTTTTGTTTTTTTAAAAAGGTTAATGTTTTGTTATGTTTTCATACTGTATATGTTGGAAGCTGTCCAGAGTGGCTGGGGGAACCCAGTCAGATGGGAGAGATATAAATAGTAAAATTGTTGTTGTTGAATAGGACATCCCTATTTTCATCAGTCCCTTCATGGACCACTGCCATGTTGTGGCGAAGGGACTTGAATAACTCCAAGAAGCTATGAGCTATGCCGTGCAGGGCCACCCAAGACAGGCAGGTCATAGCCGAGAGTTTAGACTAAATGTGATCCACCTGGAGAAGGAATTGGCAAACCACTCCAGTATTTTGCCAAGAAAACACCATGGACATAAAAAAAGAGAAAAGCTTTGAGAAGAAAGCAAGAGTTTCCAAGGCATGCTCTGGTTCATGGGGTCACGGAGAGTCAAACACGACTAAGATGACTAAACAAAATTTTCATTGGAGAAATACATGTTGGTGGGATTGGTATCACTGTACTGAGCTAGGGAACCAGCACTTTGCCAGCGAGTTGTGGGAGGGGGCACGCACAAGGAAGAATAGCCCACTGCAGTCTCCCAAGACTCTTTCTGTGAATCGCCCTGAGACCAACCAAAGAAGCAAGCAAACAAATACAATGATGGCTAATCATCCTTTCCCCTCAGGCAAGAACTTGGCCTGAGGACACCAACTTCTGAACAGCCTTCCTGACGTTGCCTCTTTTAAACTGCAGTTGTATCTGCGGCATTTATTCATGCTCATGTGGTGTTCTCACACGATTTTTTTTTATTTTTGGAAATGGAGCTGTAACTGGGCAACCAAGAAGAAAGCTTGCATACCGGTAGCTCAGCTGGTCAGAGCATGGTGCTGATAACACCAAGGCTCTAGGTTCGATTCTGCTATGTAGTTGGATTAGAATTAAGCGTTTCCCAAATTTGGGTCTCCAGCTGTTGTTAGACTGCAACTCCCATCATCCCTAGCTAGCAGGACCAGTGGCCAGGGATGATGGGAACTGTAGTCCAAAAAGAAAAAGAAAGAGAAACAGCTGGAGACCCACGTTTCCCTTCCAACTCTACAGTTCTATGATTCCAGAAGTGCATCTTGCAAAACAGGCGCTCCGGAACGAATTTCACCTTTCCCTTCCCCATCCTTTCCCTTCCTCTGGATGCAGCCTTTAAAAGTCTTTTCTCGCTCATCCTTTCTCCCGCCGCTTTTCCGGCGCAGAAGAGGAGCAAAGCGCCGGAGAAGAGCAACCGGGATGGAGGCGGAGGCGGAGGCGGAGGCGGAGGCGGCGGTGGATAGGCAGGATCCGATCGCGGGCTGGGGCGGAGATCTGGCCGGCCCCTCCCGGACCCCGCCTCCCTGGGCGCAGGGCCGCCCTTGGGCGTCACGCTCGTCGGCGTACGCACATGGACAGCCAACTGCTCTGAGCGCGGCGCAGGCGGCCCCCCGGCAGCTCCACGGTCTGGGCGGAGCGAGCGAGCCAGAAAGGGCGGCTTGGTTGGTTGGCTGCCTGGCTGCCTGGCTGGCTGTCAGGGTTGCCTCTCTCCTTTTCTTTCTTTTCTTTCCTCTTTCTCTCCCCCACCCCCCTTTACTCCCCTCCTCCTGCTGCCTCTGTTGTTGTTGATGCAAAAGGGGATCAAGCGAGCAAAAGGACGTCCCCATTCCCTCGGAGCGTCTGGAGCCGGCTAGAACTTCGCCAAAAGGAGGAACCCTTGATGATTTTTATTTTTATTTTTCAGAAAAATTATTAGCAGTGGGGTTTTTTTTCTCTCCCCCCTCCCTCCCATTCTCTTCCTTTTACCTCCTAATTTGGGATTTCCCACCCACGCCCGCCCTCCTGTCCTCCCTCCTTTTTCTTTTTCTTGGTTTAAAAAATAATAATTTTGGGGCAGCGCGAGAGAGAGATCAGGACCATGGCTCGACCTCTGCCTCTGAATCCAACTTTCCTACCTCCAACCTACGGGGTGCTGAAATCTCTGCTGGAAAACCCGCTCAAGCTACCGCTGCAGCATGAAGACGGTGAGAGAAATGGGGAGCGGTGCCAAGGGAAATAAAGTCTGGGGTAGTGGTTTTGGGTCCCCCCCCCGCTTTATCCCGCTTGCTTGCTTCTTTCTCTCCTCTCCTCTCCTCCGGACCAATATATAAATATACACACACATACACACACGCTTCAGCCCGCAAAGATATTTAAAAGACTGCCTTCTGGCTAAGCAGCAGCAGCGCACAAAAGCGCATTTCGTGCAAACGCGCAAAAGCCCACATTAAGTTTGCGCATCAATGCAGAGCGCGGTGCGTCCGCTGTGCGCCCCGGGCAGGAGCCGGAGCGCTTTCCTTTAGGTTGCGGATCCTACAACTCCGTTGCTTGGGAGTGAGCTCTTGTTGAAAGGCGCCGTGCTTACTCTCAGGGAAATACTGCTGAGTTTTGCTTAGCTGGAACCCCTCAGCATGCTTCTACTGGGGTCTAGGGGCGCTTACTCCCAAGGAAGTGTTTTTAGAATTGCGCAGCCAGAGCCTATGCCTTAGGCTTGTGCTGTAACCGTGGGGTTACTGTAATAGAAACATGCATAGGGTTGGACTTTAATTTTATTTACTATGGCATGTGTAGTTAAAGAGTAAGCCAGCTGATTACTATTTTGATTGCTTTTTTATTATTCTCCTTGTTTGTCTGTAAAGCACACTTGGAACACTACTTCTGAAGGTGATTTAAATGGGAAGTTAAGGTGCTGGCGTCTTAATGGTTTTAGATATCAGTCAGCTCCTGCCCTCAGTTTTCTTGGAAGTCTTAACCTTTGATTTCTGTGGACCTGAGTTCCAAGGAAGTGCATGCCTAGAATTACAGCTATTAAAAATTCAGTCTTTCTCTCATACGGGAGAATGGATTTATGCGTTAGACTATTATTATTTTTAAAATTTAGAGAGAGGAAGGTACGCAAAATGTATTTCAGTTATGTTTCTGGATTTGCACGTAAGCAAAACTGAGCCCTTACCAAATACCTCTTTACACTCAAAAGCTGCAAGAGGTTTTTGTAAATATGTTAGCAAAGACTTATTCTACATCTTTTGTGTGAGTATTTGTGGTGTTTTTGTCCACAGCAGTGGGGCTTGTTAGCTGTTGTAGACTGCACAGCACTCAGTATTTCCCTGTAGTTTTCTAGACAGCTTCATATACCGCCTGTGATATTTGAGTATTGGCTGCCCAGGCTGATCCAAGGCATGCTTCCTTTAGAGCAAGTCACACTTCGTTCAGTGGGACTTACTCCCAAATAAGTGTGCGTGGACCTGTAGCATTCAGTCTTGTGAGTGACACGCAGCAATGCACGAAATCCATAAATAAGAAAAGGACACAGAGATTATAATGATTTTTCCAGATGAAGCATATCTGGAAGAAAGTTCAAAATTAATCCAAGATCATGGCAAATTATAAACGGTCAATTGTGGACAGCTGATCTTTCCCTAAATCCTAGAAACATATATGGCTGCAGTCTAGCCTGTCTATAGGATCCTCTACCCACCAGGGAGTAAGCCCCATTGAATGCAACAGAGCATATGTCTGAGTAGATGTGTAACTCTGTTTATTTGAATCTTTGGGCCTTTTTTATCCAGCATAATGACAGGAAATCTCTTTTTATGCATCTCAATCTTAAACCCAGTTTATGTGGAAGTCAAGACTGAGCTACAAGATATGTTGGAAATCCTTGATTAGCGCCCTCTTCTTTCTATACCGAAACACAGCTGTGGGACGCAGTGAATTTATTTGTTTTTATATATGTTTTCCTCTGGGAAAGCTCAAGGTGGTGTACATGGTTCCCCCCTGATTTATTCCCTGCAACAACCCTGTGAGGTAGGTTAGGTTGAGAGGCGGTTACTGGCCCGAGCTCACCCAGTGAACTTGATGGCCAAGCGGGGACTTGTATCCTGGTCTTCCAGGTCCTAGTCTGAAACTCCAGCCGCTGTGCTACACTGACTCCAGTGGCTTTACTCTGAGTAGTGGAAAGAATGGGTGTGTTGACCATCTCCCTTTCCCCACTGCCACTTTCCCAGTGAAAACCTAAATTATGGCAGCTGTTAGTCCTAAAGTACCAGTATTCTTCAGTCCTAAGGGGCAAATAGTTCATATGCATTCTTGGCTTCAAGCAAAAAACGCAACAACAACCCCCCCCCAACTAACACCCAAATGTTTTGGGGTATGGGGAAGAATTGATCAGGACAATGGTACATAGAGAAGTGGGGAACTTCAGTCTTGCCTTTCCAGCTCTCTGTTCTTGCCGCTAAAGCAGCTTAGTTAAAAACCAAGAGAGACCAATGAGTAATTTGTGGGAACATCCTATGCAGAACAGTGACCACCGTTTTTTGTTGGGAAAGATTCATTTAAACCACACAATTTACTTCCACATTAAATGACCTTTTGTTTGCTCATTTAGATCTTTGCAATCAAAGACCACTTCTGCTCGTGTGCTGTGTGCTTTTAATCACCAGGACATTCTAGTTGTTAACTCTGCTTTCTTGTGGACGATAAAGGCTATTATATTTATTTGTATCAATCAATGAGACTGTGATATGGCTCTTGGTCTTGTGAGCTATAGCAACTTTGTAAAACAGAAAAGAATACACGTCGTTCTTCTGCTTAAGGGCCAGGCAAGGTTTTTGAGAGGGGCGGGGTAGGGATCAAACTTTTCCTTTAAAAGTTTGACTCTCGGGAAGTTCTCCTGTTAAAGCCCTATTGGGATGAATAGGAACCCTGCGAGAACAGCTCTCGTATTGCTCTGATTCATCTCAGTGGGCTTTGTGCAAGAGAACTTGCATGCAGAGTAAGGGCGTGTTGGATTTTTCAACTTTCAGATTCCCCAAACGAGGGGTGTTAAAAAGTTGTAACATGACTTGGGAATTCAGAAGATGTTTTGGTGAAATGAATACAATTTAGTTTTGCTTGGGAAGGAAAATGTGTGTAAAATTGCATGGAAATCACTAAAAAGGATTGTCACATACTTGCAGTTGTTGTTGTTGTTGTTGTTGTTGTTGTTGTTGTTGTTGTTGTTGTTGTTATATCATTTAGCATTACCTGGCATTTTCAGAAGGTAAAATAAAAACTCTTTGGTTTTCCCGAGAGCAGTTTATGTGTTTGTTAATTCAATGTAGTGTTGCAAAGCGAGGTGTTGCCCAATCACAAAAATAGCAGGTTTGACTTCCTCTCTCTCTCTCAGACACACACACACACACACACACACACACACACACACACACACAACATTTTAAGACCGCCCCTCATTGAAAAAATTGGCAAAAATTAAGTTTCATCTTCTAAAATGACACTCTCAACTTGTGGGGCATGTCCTTTTAGGCAACACTTGTTCTAATCTCTCCCTCCCTCAAGTTTCCTGCACTGCGGGGGGTTGGACTAGATGACCCTTGGTGTCCCTTCCGATTCTACGATTCTATCATCTCTCTCTCTCCCGCTTCCCCCTTTCCCCGCCTCCAATTCTGTCTTCTGCTACGAACGCTCTGATGAAACCTCAGAGTGTTGTCTGGATCTGAACGCTTGCTCGAAGCCAAGTGTACAGATGAATTGCTAATTAGAAACAGAGGCAGAAACCCTGCATATATTTAACGAGTCGAAAATAATTTATCCCAGGCCCTTCAAAAACCCTATACCAAAACGTAGAGCTTGCCATACGGAGAGAGTCATAATTGCAGGGGGACTGACTCTTAGGGTTGGCTGTTGTCGGTTTCCTATAAAGCAAGATTAGAACCAATTCCTCTGTGGACGTACTGACTTTTCGCCCCCTCCCTGCCCCCCCTCTCTCCCTTTTCAGCGTTTTATAAAGAAAAAGACAAAGAGAAAAAGCTGGATGAGGACAATACCAATGCCATGGTCCCACAGTCCGCTTTCCTGGGTCCTACATTATGGGACAAGACGCTTCCCTACGATGGCGACACTTTCCAATTGGAATACATGGACCTGGAAGAGTTTCTCTCGGAGAACGGCATTCCGCCCAGCCCGGCCCAGCACGACCACAGCCCTCACCAACCAGCTCTTCAGCAATCTACCTCAGCATCACCTTCCGTCATGGACCTCAGCAGCAGAGCATCCACATCGGCCCACCCTTCCATGGTTTCTCAGAACTGCATGCAGAGTCCAGTCAGGCCAGGTAAATCAGCTGTAGGAGCTTTGTTGGGGAGACTCGAGTGCAAACAAACAGAATGAATGTGTGTGCGTGTGTGTGTGTGTGTGTGTGCGCGCGCGTGCATACATACACACTAGGGGCTGTTGTGCCTCAACCACCAACCCCCCTCCTAGAGCTTTTTCTTCCCACCCCTTGCGAGTGTCATACGTCCCCACACCCCACCCATTCATCGTTAATTCCACACAACCAGTGCTATTTTTCTAGAAAAAGAGTTCTGGCGAGTTCCGGCAGGAAAAAACACCTTGCACATACCCTGATCATGAACTTACAGTGGTGCCTCGCTTAACGAATGCCCTGCTTAACAAGATTTCTGCTTAACGAAAGGTTTTTTCGAGCGGAGGTTGCCTCGCTAGATGAATTCGTTTTACGAAAAATTCGTCTAGCGATTCGCGGTTTCCCATAGGAATGCATTGAAATTCAATTAATGCGTTCCTATGGGCAAAAAAAAATCAAAAAAATTTCAATGCATTCCTATGGGATTCGCTAGACGAATTTTTCGTTATAAGAAAAGACCCGTGGAACGAATTAAATTCGTCTCGCGAGGCACCACTGTACTTATTTTGGAATGAAGTTCCAGCTTATACAAGGAGGTTTATTTCTGTGGCCAGTTTGTATGTTGCTAGCAACAAGGTTTGCTTTTCCAGCAGCTCCCTTCCCGTGCCTTCTCAGTAACCTTTATAAAATAACAATAGTAACAATAGCAATATCCTGGGCGGCTTCCAACATATATAAAAACATAATACAGCCAAACCTCAGTTCCTGAACTCCTCCGTTATCGTGCGTTTCGGCTCCCGAACCCCGAAAAGCCGGAAATAAATGCTCCGGTTTTTGAACGTTTTTCGGAACCCGAACGTCCAACGCAGCTTCCTCTTGAGTGCAAGAAGCTCTTGCAGCCAATCAGAAGCCGCGCCTCGGTTGTCGAACATTTCGGAAGTCGAACCGTCTGCCGTTCGACAACCAAGGGTTGACTATAAAACATCACACGGTGCTATTTTTCTAGAAAAAGAGGTGCTAGAACTCACCATGAATGCCTCCCTTATTTGTCTATAATGGCCGCGGTACCCACCTGAGAGGTGCCGGAACTGAGTTCCAGTGAGTTCCAGCTGAAAACAAGCCCTGAAATCACACATTAAAAAGTTTACCTGTACAGGGCTGCCTTCAGATGTCTTCTAAAAGCCAGGTAATTGTTTATTTCCTTGACATCTGGTGGGAGAGCATTCCACAGGGCAGGCACCACCACCGAGAAGGCCCTCTGCCTGGTTCCCTGCAACCTCCTTGCAGTGAGGGAACCGCCAGAAGCCCCTCAGAGCTGGACCTCTGTGTCTGGGCTGAACTATGGGGGTGGAGACACTCCTTCAGGTATACTGAGCCAAGGCTGTTTAAGGCTTTAAAGGTCAGCGCCAACACTTTGAATTGTGCTTGGAAACATACTGTGCTTTAGTCCAGGAAGCACACAAGGGGTTCCAATTCCCATTCAGACATGGCCCTCCAGATTTAAAAACTGCTGTTTTTGCTGCAACAGACAGTTTGTAGTTTTATTACGGCGCGAGCTTTTGTGGACCGCAGTTCCCTTCATCAAATGTTATTAAGTGTTATCCTCAGTTGCAAATACATACATATGCATTCATGGTTGTTTCTAGGGTCAAGGGGGTGGGAGAGAAATGCAACTGAAGCGAGCAGGAAATGAAATGCAGAAAAGGACAGGCTGTGAGAATTGCGTTTCTTCCAAATTTATTGTATTTTAATACTTCTGTTGGAAGCCGCCCAGAGTGGCTGGGGAAACCCAGCCAGATGGGCGGGGTATAAATAATAAATTTATTATTATTATTATTAAAACAAAAAACAAAACCCAGACCCAGTTGTTGTTTATAACACAGAAATCCCAACATTGGTAAGCCAATTGACACATACAATGTGATAAAAATCCTTTGATTCGATCAACAAATGGATGGCACCAACTCTCTTGATGAGTTGCAATTCTGTGGTTTCAAGCTGCATTTTCCCCATTTGAAGTTTCTTTGTTGAAAGATGGCTGCTAAAGTCAGTTCTGGAGTGACCTGAGAGGCTGATATGCTCCCCCACCCCCCACTATTATTTACTTATTTACTTTGCCATTTCCGGCGCCAGGTTTGCATCCATTTGTTCTTTTGCGTAGAGACTGGCCCGTTGGTCATGACTTAAAATGGATGAAATTCTAGATCCCCACCCCCACCCCAAGGGCTTTTGAACGATGGGTTCTCTCCATCAGTGGGAAAGAACTCCTAAAAGTAGCTACTGTCAAACACAGAAAACATCATGAAACCTGCATCTTCCATGTAAGGCTTTTGCAAGCTAGCGGAACTTGCTGTATTTTTAGCAACCAAGTCCTCATTTGCTTTCCATAAGAGAAAGTCATCTAGCTATTCAGTTTCCTATTGCACATTAGCCCTAGAAAATAAAATTAAAAAAAAAAAAACACGGTTTGAGATTTAATGGATCTTGATAAGGATATGAAATTTCTGGCTTGGATTCCCCCCCTTTTTTCTTTTGCAACCTGCAAAGCAGCACCTGGCTGCTCCAGCAGCAACGTGCGCCAGCAAGGGCTTATATTAGTGAGGTGTTGTTGTTTTTTGCTGTGATTATGCCAAGGACCTGGCTTGCGAGGAGGGAGCCACGAGTCTGGATTTCCAAAACAAGGGACTGTGAGGCCTCATTTGGGGCGGCGGCGGGGGGGGGGAGCTGATGTTGTGAGAAAAGCAAGGCTTCCTAACCAGCGTTTTTCCTGATACAGTTAATGGCGTTGGGGGAATAAAGGCGCCATCAAGTTTTTTTTCTGAAATCTTTCCTTCTCCAGCTCCCCTGCTCTGCAGCTGGGCTGCGAAACTGGAAGCGAGCCCTGCTGCGAGTTAAAAGTGCTAGGCTAGGGGAAGGATGTGCAAAGAGGAATTGGTGGGTATTAGCGGGAGAGGGTTGCGCCGGCCTGCCTCCCACCTGCTGGTTCTCCCTTGGAAAAGCAGCCTTGCCTTTACGTTCTCTTGGCAAGCGCTTATTTGCCCTGGGAGCGTTATGAGATAATTTGCATGGAACTGTTGTAAAAGGATTGGTTATCTATAGGGCCTGTCTTGAGTGGCATCTGTGAGCAGGATTTCCCTTGGCAGGGCCCTGTCAATGGCCTCGTCCTGGAAAGGTTGCCCTCCCCACCTAACGTTTCCTTCTGGAAGTGCTCACATGACAACTTCGAAAAGCCTCTTAGCGAGCTCGGAACATCGTGTCGCAAACGGCTGCCGAGTTCTGAAAGAAAATTGCAAAACGGCTCAGAGCATTTATAACAGAGAAGCAATCTGGAAGTGGTTTCAAATTAAGGGGGAGTCCAAAATGTGCTTGATAGGGAGTAAGCTTCACTGGATATAGTGGGCCTTCTAGTACGATCCTAGGAAATCCTTACTCGGAAGTAAGGATTCACTTTCTGAAACGATACACTAACTGAAATTTACCTTCGAAATGCGCACTTTTCCGAATTTTGTGGCGTCTTTTCTCCAGGCAAGTAATGTGTACAAGCATGGGTTAAAGTGCGCAGATAAATGCATCTGTTATTGAAGCACTATCTTCAGGGAAATCGTGTTGCAAAAATGTGTGCGTTGGGCAAAATTGTGCACGCAAATGTGTTTATTTGGAGCCGGACACAGTTTCCTGGAGCAGGAACTGCCCCTCTCTCCCCTGTCCTGGGAGAGGCTTCAAATCCGAGGCTGTTTTCAAAAGCATGAGATAAGAAGTCCAGATAAATAAACAGAATGACCAGCATTGGGAGTGGAATATGGTGCAATATGGTTCCTGAGGAACCTAGAAAACCGTGTTTCTTGTCCGTGAAAAGCCAGAACTGCGCTTGGGTCTTCTGCCACTAACTTGGCATTGTTTTTATCCTGTGGTTAGTTTTGTTCTTCTGAAAATAGGGGCCTAATGTCCTATCATTGCTTGATGACTTGTGTGCCATCACAGATAAAATGAAGTTGACTCTAATGGACGACTTTCACTTAAGTGTCGTCAAGTGTTGAGTAAACCAGTGATCTGAACGCATGTGTGAAATGGCTCCCAAGTGGCTACTTCGAGTTGAAAAGGCTGCTCTTTGCTGTTTATGTAGTTTCGATTGGCCTCCAAAGGCTGCTTGCGGTGTCATGCAGTGGCAACCCCACGGCTGGAATAAAAATGTGTGTTTTGTACCACACATGCGCATGGCAGAGGACCATCCAAGTGTGAATGGGTCACATTGTTGCTTTTTTAATTTTTATTTTAAAATAACATTTATTGAATTTAAAATAAATATAAAACAAAACATCCAACTAAGATACCAACAAAATAAATACACAAATAAACAACCATACACATTCAAACAAAACTTACCCTATCTTCTACCATATTTTGTCAGCCTAGCTTCTACATCTTCATTTCAATATCAATATTCATGTCTTCTTTTCCATATCGACTTCCCATTCTCTTTCTCCCTGGCTTCAAAGTTTTTAACTTTCCTACTGCTTCCATTTACTTTCCTCTTGGGAATTCTACAAGATCTTCGTTTTAAACCCAAGTTCTTTCAAATATACTCCAAATTTTTCCCAATTATTATTAAACTTTTGATTTGAACCACCCCTTATCGAATTTGTCAATTTGGCCAGATCAATATAGCTAATTACTTTCTCTTGCCAATCTCTAATAGTAGGGATGCTTTTTTAGATGTATAAATAAAAAGTTTGTGTGTGTGAAGGAGTGTTGATAGAAAACGTTTTTAAGCTTTCCTGGGCTACATGCCCCCCAAGTTCAAATTTGCTTGGGAAGAAATCACTGAATGGGACAGATGTGCTTAAGTGTTCCTGGGTCTTGCTGATTCTCAACCTCCATTGCCAGGTTTCCTGCAGCTGGGCTTACTAGCAGCACATGTGAAAAGGATCTAGGGGTCTTGGTGGACCACAAGCTTAACATGAGTCAACAGTGTGATGCAGCAGCAGCAGCAGCAAAAAAAAGGCTAACTCTAGTCTAGGCTGCATCAACAGTAGTGTAGTGTCTAGATCAAGGGAAGTCATAGTGCCACTCTATTCTGGCTTGGTCAGACCACACTTGGAATACTGTGTCCAATTCTGGGCACCATAATTTAAGAAGGATGTTGACAAGCTGAAATGTGTGCAGAGGAGGGCAACCAAGATGATCAGGGGTCTGGAAACCAAGCCTTTTGAGGAACAGTTGAAGGATCTGGGTATGTTCAGCTTGGAAAAGAGGAGACTGAGAGGAGATATGATAGCCCATCTTCAGATAGCTCAAGGGCTGTCACATGGAAGATGGAGCAAACTGCTCTGGAGGGTAAGATTCAAACCAATGGCTTCAAGTTACAAGAAAGGAGATTCCTACTGACATCAGGAGAAACTTTCTGACAGTAAGAGCTGTTCGACAGTGGAACGGACTCCCAAGAGAGGTGGTGGATTCTCCTTCCTTGGAAGTTCTTAAGCAGAGGTTGGATGGCCATCTGTCATGGGTGCTTTAGCTGAGATCCCTGCATTGCATGGGGTTGGACGAGATCACCTTTGGAGTTCCTTCCAGCTCTAAGATTCTATGATTCTACTACAGTCCTTGGACCAAAGGGACCTTTTCCAATGGATCATAAGTGGGCATAGGAATGGCTGAGCAACCTGTTGATTGTACCCTGTAAATGCCTACCGCAACCTCCAGCAGAAGTTCACCTCTTGTGCTATGTAGGTCAGCCCTTGAGAGAAGGAGAAAAGTCTCATTGCTTCTTTGTTTCAAAGGTGTGTTCAATCTGCATGCGTATTTGAAAAGGTCGCCAAAATTCGACAGTTTGTTTCTGAGAGCCGATTAAAATGTTTAGAAAAGCATGTGGCTTAGCCCTCAGCTGTGTGTGTGTGTGTGTGTGTGTGTGTGTGTGTGCAAAAGGTAACTCAGAGTGACTTACAAATAACAGAACATGCATCAAAGCTCATATAGAACTAAAACAGAGCAAAAACTAAAAAAGAACTTTCATATATATACGGTGTGTGTGTGTGTGTGAACTAAAATATCACACACACTGAAGGAAGCCACGGATAATTAAAAACCCAAGGCGTGGCTGAAAAGAAACATTTTTGCCTGGTACTGAAAGATACATAATGATGGTGCCAGACGAGCTTCCTGGGGAGAGCAGTCCCTAAGCAGGGAGCCACCACTGAGAAGGCCCGCCCTCTGCATCTCATTGTAGGGGGGCACACACAGAAGGGCTTCAGATGATTATTGCAAGGTGTGGTTTGGTTTATGTGGGGAAAAGTCATCCTTGAGGTACAGTGGTACCTAGGTTCTCAAACACCTTGTTAGTCAAACAACTTGGAACCCAAACACTGCAAACCTGGAAGGAAGTACCTTTTTCGGAAGCCGAACATGCTCTGTTTTGAGTGTTATGCTTCTGATTTGAGTGCTACACTTCTGTTTTGAGTGTTACGCTTCTGATTTGAGTGCCACACTTCCATTTTGAGTGCCACACTTCTGTTTTGAGTGTTGCGCTGAGGACTGTCTGTTTTTGCTATTTATTTTGCGTTTTTGTGGCTCTTTTTGCTTTATTTTTGTGACTGTGTGGAACCCAGTTCAGCTACTGATTGATTGATTGCATGACTGCAGTACATTGTTTATTGCTTTCATTTTATGGATCAATGGTCTCGTTAGATAGTAAAATCCATGTTAAATTGCTGTTTTAGGGATTGTTTTTAAAAGTCTGGAACGGATTAATCCGTTTTGCATTACTTTCTATGGGAAAGGGTGCCTTGGTTTTGGAACGCTTTGGTTTGGGAACAGACATCCGGAACGGATTAAGTTTGAGAACCAAGGTACCACTGTATTGGGGTCCTGAGCAGCATAAGACTGCCTAGGTAAAATTGAGCCTCGGACATAAGGGGAGAAAAGGTGTTTGCTAAAAGGCCCAGCCAGGCCCATTTGGGATGTCTGTTCCTTCAAGGTACAGGGAGAAACATTCAGATAAGCAACTTCCATGCACCACTCAACGAGTTGGGAGGACTGTACCAGTTGCCTTGCTGGACATTTGAATCAGCTCCCTGACACAAGTCACATGCACCAAGACGTGTCACAGGGGAGGGCGAATGATTAGAACGGCAATCTTCTGCTGTTTCGGGAGACTGCCAACTTTTTAATGATCACCTGTCAGAGTTAATTTGCAACCTCTGTTACGGGTCAGTCATTTGCGTGATTTGTGCTCTCGGTTGTTGGTCATTCGAAACCCACCCACCCCCGTCCCAATCCCCCCCACCCCTCCTGAAGCTGTCTGCACGCAGCACCATTGGGAATCTCAAAGCATGCTGATCAACTTTTCCTTCAGCGAAGTTGTTCTGGCTGCAGGTTTTCTTTTTTTAAATATTCACGGATTCCTCTCATACTAAAAGAACAATGCCCAAGGCTGACTTTGACTCACCAGGGCTTAAGTCCAGGAAAGTTGTTTTCAGTTGAGCTCTGCAACATGCGAGACTAATAACAAGGAAAGGGGCTCGGGGGCATATGGAGAGTGCATTTTCTTCACCGCTCAGTGACCCAAGGAGCACTTAGGAGCTTTGAGATTTTTTTGGGGGGGGTTGGGATTCTGGATGTTGACTTTCAGGAAATCTTAGCTCTGCTCACTGTAGAAACTAGCTCAGTGGCAGAGCGCTGAATTTCTGTTGAGAGGACCTGAGGTTCGGTCGCACGCAGGGGTAGCCAGTGTGTGGTGTCCTTTGGACATTGTTGGATAGCAGTTCCCATCCTCTCTGACCACTGGCCATGTTGTCTGGGGCAGTGGTGGATTTATGTATAAGCTAAACAGTTCGAAAGCACGTCAAAATGCAAGTAGATAAATAGGAACCGCTACAGCGGGAAGGTAAACGGCGTTTCCATGTGCTGCTCTGGTTTGCCAGAAGCGGCTTTGTCATGCTGGCCACATGACCTGGAAGCTATACGCCGGCTCCCTCAGCCAATAATGCGAGATGAGCGCGCAACCCCAGAGTCGGTCACGACTGGACCTAATGGTCAGGGGTCCCTTTACCTTTACCTTTAAACAAGCTATAGCTTAGGGCCCCACTCTCTTGGGGGGCCCCAAAAAAATTAAGGGAAAAAACCTGGATGTACATTTCCAAAATATAAGATTAGTTCAACAATTACTTTGATAAAATACATATTTTGTTATGTGCAAATGGATTTAGATACCTATTAGTTCCATAAATTACCATATGGAATATATTCAGCACAAAAAACAGCAACAATTTGTTGTTGACAAAGGACAGTTGGACATATGAAGGGCCCCATTACCTTCAGTAGCTTTGGGCCTCAACAAACCTTAATCCAGCCCTGGTCTGGAACTGGTGGGAGGTCATTAGAGTCATAGACTTGGTTTTATGGAAGAATGGAAGCCTTTTCCAGACCATTTAAAGAAATATTATAATATGATGAATTTGCAAGCAGGATTTGAACTACGAGCAACATCAAGAATGAGAGATTATTGTCTTATGGTTATGATAGAAAACAGTGAATCTAGTCCTCTTGGACAAGAGGACAAAAACTTTAAAAAAGAATGGGAAAAATTCATAATCTATTTAAGAAACCATTGCAAGCAGATGAAAACATTAGCAGAATTTTAATCTCACTTGTAATGTAATAAATATTATGGACAATTTGGATTGATATAAAACATAGATAGAATAATATGCAGTTGTAAATGCTAACAATAGGACCCATGAAGGGGGTGGGGGCAAGTGTCGAGATTCAGAGTTATCTCTGTATATGGATGAGCATTTCAAGTGTTACAATTTTATATCTGTAAAATCAAATAAAAATGATTTCATAAGAAAATAAGAATAAAACAGTGACGCTAGGGTACAGCAAAGGGATAGAATTAAAAAAAACACCATGGAAAATGGGATGGGAAGTCGATAGAACAAAAAAAAATGAATTGGAACCTTATGCGAAATTTTGGGAAATTTAATAAAATATGTTATAAAAGAATTGTAGAGGTGGAAGGGACCACGAGGGTGAGGGATGACCCTGCAGGGCGGAGCAGGGTCCTAGTGCCCTTGCTACGCTCGCTTACCTCCCTGCTCTCCCCTGAGCATCGCGGCTGGCGGAGGGAAAGGGGAGGCCGTCACACAGCTCCCCCACTTGCTGGGGCTCCCCTCAGCGCCCCCTCAGCGCCCAGGCGCCCTGGCGCAACGCACCACTAGAGCCAATGGGCGAGCCGGGCCTGCAACTGAGCTACCCCAGGACAACAGCAGCCTGTTGGGGAAGTGCCATTGAGGCACCCTGTTGACCTCAGTGCGACTGTTGCTTACTGGAGGCAAGGCAGTGGGTGCAGCTTTCAATTAAAAGGACCTAGCAGTAAAGGGATGGGGAACTTGTGGCCCTACAGATGTTGTCGGGCCCCACGAGATGCAGCCGGCATGGCCAATGGGCAAGGATGATGGAACTTGCAATACAGCAACATCCAGAGAGCTACGAGTTTCCAGCTCCCTGCAGTAGCAGGTAATGGGAAAGACCTGTGCTGAGGGTTCTAGAGAGCTACTGCTGCCCAAAACTGTTAGAATAAGTAACATATTTTAATTAAGACCCAGGTACTGAGACTGGTGGCTGGGAGCGGCTGCCGGGACCACATAACACCGGTCCCAGTACGTTTCCGAGCACAATTCAAAGTGTTGGTGCTGACCTTTAAAGCCCTAAACGGCCTCGGTCCTGTATACCTGAAGGAACGTCTCACCATCATTCAGCCCGGACACTGAGATCCAGCGCCGAGGGCCTTCTGGCGGTTCCCTCCCTGCGAGAAGCAAAGCTACAGGGAACCAGGCAGAAGGCCTTCTCGGTAGTGGCACCCACCTGTGGAACACACTCCCATCAGAGGTCAGAGAGATAAAAAAACTACTGTACCTGACATTTATAAAAAACCTAAAGGCAGCCCTGTTTAGGGAAGTTTTTAGTCTGTGATATTTTAAAGTATTTTGATGTGTGTTGGAAGCCGCCCAGAGTGGCGGGGGAGACCCGGCCAGATGGGCGGGGTATAAATAATAAATTGTTGTTCTTGTTGTTGTTGTTGTTCGGAAAGCCACTAAAGCAGTGGTGAGCTCGGTGGCCTTCTGGAGTTGTGAGTTACACTTCTCCGTCCCCTTCCCTCCTCACTCCTCCCGTTAACAAATAATGGCTGCTGTTTTCAAGTAAGAAATCTTGTCTCACCTTTATAGCCGAGTCTGTCTTCCACCAGGCAAGGCAGAGCCTACTCTGCAACAGAAGCGGTCAATGCCATGATCAGCCACCTCATTAAGCATGGATAATATTGTTGTGCGTCTGCAGTGAGGAGTCTTAATTCAAATTCAGCACCCCCAGAGCTGCTCCTCCGTCACAGGGAATTGTGCTGAGCGGCGGAATAAAATTAAGAGTGTGCTTCTTGACTCCCCATTCCCCACCCCTTCTTCCTAAATAAAACAATTTGAGTGTATCTAAATACACTCAGGTGGCGCTGTGGGCTAAACCACTGAGCCTAGGGCTTGCTGATCAGAAGGTTGGCGGTTCGAATCCCTGTGACGGGGTGAGCTCCCGTTGCTTGGTCCCAGTTCCTGCCAACCTAGCAGTTCGAAAGCATGTCAAAATGCAAGTAGATAAATAGGAACCGCTACAGCGGGAAGGTAAACGGCGTTTCCATGTGCTGCTCTGGTTTGCCAGAAGCGGCTTTGTCATGCTGGCCACATGACCTGGAAGCTGTACACCGGCTCCCTCAGCCAATAATGCGAGATGAGCGCACAACCCCAGAGTCGGTCACGACTGGACCTAATGGTCAGGGGTCCCTTTACCTTTACCTTTAAATAAACATAATGGACGTTTTGCAACCTCTGTTTTCCATTTTGAAGGAAGACCAGAAATTCCAACTGGGAAGTCGTTTGCTGTTGATCTGCTCTCCAGAACAATGTCCGAATAGACCCCATAAAATGTATTTAAGGTGTGCAAAAGAGAAGTAAATCAATAGGATTTAATCCCAGGTTAAGTCTGTATAGGGTTGCTTCCTAAATCTGGCTCCTGAAAGTGAACACAAGGTTCTGAAAATCCGGATTTGGAGAAAAAAATGATAAAAAGAAGCCTTTGGATGTGAGCGCTTCCTTTAGAGGGGAGTATGGAAATCTGTTTGGGGTCTGCAAGGAGATCTAACTCCGCATTTGGCTGTGCTTTTAAAATTTGCCCTGCAGCTGTCTTTCTAATGTATTTTGCATTATTTTACTGCAAAACTCAAAAGTTATTATTGGGCTTGGGAACGTGCCGTTCCCCAGCCTGTGTTGTTGGCAAAGCTGTGATGTCACTTTGATAATTATACCCTTGATGGGGCTTCCGGGTTCAGCGCCAGCGTCGATCGGCGGGGTTTCGTCTCGTCTCCGAGACGGCCCGTCTCTGCTAGGAGTGGGGAGGGCAGCGAGAGCGACGCTGCGCCCCTTAGAACCTCGGGAAGGGCGTCCCGAGGGCAATTTGCTCGGCACAGACCCAATCCGGACTCCCCAACTCTTCGGCTAGCTCTAATAAGAGCTCCGGAGCGAGGAGGGTAGAAGTCGCGGGGGCCATTTTGAGCGGCAACGTTATTCTAGCAGGGAGAAGCTTCAAGCCGAAGGCGGAGAGCGCTGGATTCTTCCGAAAATAAAATGATTGGAAAAGACTGTAAGTAACCTCATGATTTGGATTATTATAAAACAATTTGGATCTGGGAGAGAGGGGAGAAAAGAGGAAGCCACCCCCCCCCCCCCACGGCAACAAAAGAGACAGTAAATAGAAACCCGAGGCCATAAACAGAAGATTTACAATTCAAAGGATCCCTCAAAGGCATCAAAGAGAATCTCCCCTTTGATGCAGGGTGAAAAGGGGAGAGAGACTGCGGTTTATGACTGCTCTGCAATAAGAGGTACAGCCTAAGAAAAAAAACCTTTCCACTCGGGAGCCGGCAGCCCAGACAACCCAGTGAGTTGTCAGGATTTATGAGTCAAATTTTACTTCACTTTGTATTTCTGGACTTTGTGGAATCTCTTTTTTGGCTTAAGTGTATGTGAAATGTGAGTTCGAACTTTATTGTTAATAAGACTTGAAGAATGCAGCCAGCTTGTTAAAATGGAGTCGAAAAATAAACTGTGATCATATTCCACCCCACGTGACAAGTTTTGACCTTGGCAGGACTGAAATATGTCAACAAAAAAGTGTTCCCCTGAGTTCCAGCGGTCTGTTTTGACCTTAATGTGGGAAACAAGAATAGAGTTATGTCAAGAGGAGACACGACGGCAAGAGTTACAGGAAAAATTCCAGGAGGTGATGGCGGAATATGATTTTTTAGGAGATGAAGCTTTGGACACTGAAAAAGATGAATGTGAGAATGACAATGATGGGGAAGGAAAAGAAGAAGATGAGGATTGTGATGATTCAACACAAAATGAAGCACACCACGAAAAAAATGATGACTCTACTCTACAAAAAGTTGGATGGAGTGCCCTGCTTTTGAGGGGGGCACGATTGGTATCATTGGAACTCCAGAACGCCCACAGGGAAGAAGGAAAAAATATGCAGAGAAGAGAAGAAATTCAGGGGTCCTGTATGGTGGCCTGGATGACAAAAGACTGTAAACAGGGGGTGGGGTGAAGGGAAAGTGATGTTGTGATTAAGGATGGATTAACAGGTTTATAACTGGTCTGCTGATTTTGGAATTTGCTGGATTGGGGGGGGAAGCCGGCAATCGGGGATGTAAGGTTAAATTGAGAATAGTTATAGTTTTAAAAGTGAATGGATTTTGGAAAATGTGAAAATATGGAGGCTTATAGAGGGAGAAAAAACAAAAAATTAGGCACGGGAAGAGAAAATGGGAGTTTGATTTCTCAGTGATTTGAATATTAGATGAAAATGTTAACAATTGATTTATAAGTTGTATAAGATGCAAAGGTGTATTTTTATAAAGTAAGAAACTGTTGCAGATGATAAAAAAGGGATGAAAACCGGGGAAGGGGGGGGGAGGGGAAGCCCACAAAATATGGTTTTACAACTATGAATGCAAGAAATTTTTTTTTGTTTTGTATTGTTTTTTCTTTTTTCTTTTTTCGCTCTTTCTTTTTTTTTCCCCCCTTTTTTCTATTTCTATTTTTCTCTTTTTTTTCTTTTTTGGTATGACAATAGATGGTTGGATGGATGTCCTCCTGCGTACTGCCCTGGTTTGCTGGAGCTCCCTGGTGGCAGGGGGGGGCTTTGGGGTCAGGGGAGGGGGGGGAGGACAGAAACCCAAGCATAAAATGGACCATCTCTGACTGTTCACATACATGGGATACTTCTGTGGCAGGGGAGGACCCATGTGGGTGGGTAGGAAGGAGGTGGAAAAGGGGTTTAAGTATGTACCTTTTTTTTTTGCTTTTTTGTATTTTGTAAAATTAATAAAAAGTATGTTCAAAACTGAAAAAAAAAAAAAAGATAATTATACCCTTGATGTACCCTGAAGCGCATGCATTCTGTCGTGTCGTCTTAGGGGGTCGCTTTGGGAACTCGGCTTGTGTGCTGCTGCCGCTGCGTCCCTTGAACTTTAAGGTGCAGGCGATGAAACCCGCTGCGCCTGTAGCACCTTAAAACCCGGGGTCTGTGTGATCAAAGCTCGACAAATTTGAACGGAATGCCGCTGACGAGTTCAGTGAGACTTGGAGGAGTTTTCTTGGCAGAATTAGGCCAGTCATGCGCAACACACTGGGGTGGAATTAGCACATTGTGCATGGGGGTTAAAGGCAAGGATCGCCGACTCAAAACTTCCCTTGAAATGTATGTCGCACGGATGGCATAGATGTGCAGGCACGGCTTGCTGTACCTCGGGGCCTTGGCATCTGTTTTTAATAGGAGGCCTCCACCCTGGAACAAATGAAGAAAATGAAATTGAAGTGTCCCAGAGCAGGCACAGAATTCATTTCTTCTAGGTTTTGTGCACAGTCATACATACAAACAAACAAACAAATGCTGATTCTTTCAGAACATTGTGAAGTGTAGTTCACATCACTCTCAGAGGAAACTCTGTAAGCCAAGCCCTCAGGCAACCTTAATGCTTTTTGGATAAAAAACATGCCAAATACTGTACTCCGGGGCTAGAAAACATAGTGCCTATGAGGGACTTTTTGTGTAGTTGCTTTTGTGTAGTGTGTTTCCTTTTTTTAAAAAAATGTTTCTAGTCCTCAAGAAATATGTTTTGAAGACATGATGGGGAGTCATGCTAGCGGCTAAGAACTGACAAGCCCCACAGAAACAAGTTTAAATTTGTGACGTTTTCTGCCCCACTAAATTTCTCAAGGACCAGTTCCCATGGCCACTCAGGGCATGTAGGACTCTCTGCTTTAGGAACAATGTATTTGAGCTTTCAGTATAAGGCCACAGTGGAACTACCACAGATGATGGTAAATATGGAATCCAGACCAAACCAAGCAGGGCGTGTGGTAGAATGGAGGCGGGGGGGGGGGGTATCGGTTGTCACACTATAAATCCTCACCAAACATGTGAATTGGTACAGAGTAAAAAAAAACATGTGGGTGGCAGGGTGCGGGTGGCGCTGTGGGTTAAACCACAGAGCCTACGGCTTGCCGATCAGAAGGTTGGCGGTTCGAATCCCCGTGATGGGGTGAGCTCCTGTTGCTCGGTCCCAGCTCCTGCCAACCTAGTACATAGCTGCCAAGTCTCCCGCTGAAAAATGCGGGATCATCAGCAGCATGGCACCGGAAGTTGCTTCTACGCATGTCCGGAAATGCGTAGAAGTGACTTCAGGTGTCGCGCTACCCATGTATGGGCACCAGAAATCGGGCGGCGCCAGCACCCAAAATGGAGCCTCCCTGGCAGGTAAGAAATCCGGGGGATTTACGGGATTGTTTCCAATCCGGGCTGCCAGCGGGAAACGGTTTATAATACGGGGGTTTCCCCTCAAAAAACAGGAGACTTGGCAGCTATGACGTAGCAATTCGAAAGCACGTCAAAGTGCAAGTAGATAAATAGGTACTGCTACAGCGGGAAGGTAAACAGCGTTTCCATGTGCTGCTCTGGTTTGCCAGAAGTGGCTTTGTCATGCTGGCCACATGACCTGGAAGCTGTACGCCGGCTCCCTCGGCCAATAACGCGAGATGAGCACCGCAACCCCAGAGTAGGTCACGACTGGACCTAATGGTCAGGAGCCCCTTTACCTTTACCTTTAAAAAGAACAGGAGAGACTTCAAAGCGGTGTTCCTCTCACCCACCTTCTGAAGTGATGCGGTCCACTGTACTGCCTCAGTGGCCACAAGGAAAAGCTTTTCTGAAAACAAAAGGTCTCCTAAGTTAGCTTCCATACGTGGGCTTCCTTGGTGAGGTTGTTCCTTGGTCTGTAGGGCTATAGCAGAAAAGACCTTCACCCCTAGGTACGATGCTTCCTATGGCAGGAGATTCAACAGCAGAGCCGTCTCTGCAGATCTTCAGCCCGTATCCTTAGTGCCATTATCAATTGAACTTGTTAGTTCCTTGTTAAGGCTCCAAGTGTTAGAAACTCAGATATATAAGCTAGGTACCAAATGGGTCTTTAAACCAGGGTTACGGTCCCCAAAATAGAATGCCTCATTGCCATTTTGGGGCCAGATGGCTCAAAAGTCGTATTTCTCAATATGACTTTTTGGTACCTGAAATTCATTCTGATTGTGCAGATAAAATATAACAGAATTCTACAGGATGTGTTGCTAGTGTGGGAAAACAGTCAGGATCCAAGGATCCCCAGGCATGCACCTCCAGATAGTGGAGACGTCAGGTGCTATCCTGGCGCCCGGACATCTTGACTAGGTCGCAAGTGGCAGATAGCCAGGTGCAAAATGTGCCTAGTGCGTTTCATATGCTGCCAAGTAGCGCACTTAAGAGCATAAGTAAAACTACATTATAATGTTTTAAAAAATCAAAGAGAATGTAATGGCAGAAAAACATGATCAATTCCTCAAAAAGGCACCCCTCCCCCCAAATAGCAGCAAAAATAACATGTAATAGTTGCAATGGGAACCTTGTAGAAAATGTAATTTTCACATTGCTTCTCAGGTGGGCAAGCAGCCAGGGAATGTCTTACACCAGGAGTCAGCAACCTTTTTCAGCTGTGGGCCGGTCCAACATCCTTTAGAGTTAGACCATGTGGTGGGCCGGACTATATTGGGGGGGGGTGAACGAATTCCTTTGCCCCACAAATAACCCAGAGATGCATTTTAAATAAAAGGACACATTCTACTCATGTAAAAACACGCTGATTCCCGGACCGTCTGCGGGCCGGATTGAGAAGGCGATTGGGCCGCATCTGGCCCCTGGGCCTTAGGTTGCCTACCCCTGTCTTACACAGAAGAAAGTTACTTTAAAGGGGGGTATTATTTTAATTTTCTGCTGGATGATGGCTTTAATTGAAGCTCTATGGATACATTGTACAAGAGCAGCTGTTGAAGTTGATCATTGTTTGAACGATGTAATTAGCTTCTAGCTAGCTAAAGACTTTTTAAAAGATCATTGACTATGCTCATTTACCATAGTAAACCGTGGTAAGTCGTTTATTGTGAATGCATGCACAAATGAATCCTGTTTTGCTCCTTCCTATGGATGAGAAGTAGCAACAAATCATGAATGCTATCTTATTGTTGCATGTGTACTGGGCTCTGCAGTTTCTTCCTTAAATAAACAACACACACACACCCAAAAAAAAAAAAAACAATTGAAATGTGAAACAAAAGTTTACTCTGTTTGTGGTCTGTTTGAAAAGACTAACCACTGTCCGCTTTCAGATGCAATGCTAAGCCAAGGATTGTAAGCTGCTTTTGTGGAGGAAGTATACTGGTCTGTTACTCTTGCTCATACTAATGGTTTCATCCGGCAAGCAGAAATGCTTGTGCCGGTGTAAAGACCTGCTTAGCGCTACGTTGAATACAGTGGTACCTCAGTTTACGTCGACGATCCGTCCCGGATCCCCAAGTTCGTCGCTCGCTGAAGGCACGCTTCTGTGCATGCGCGAGCTGCGCAGATCGCTTCTGCTCACCTGCGCGCGCGGAACCCGGATGTAAATACTTCCGGGTCCACGGCGGTCACTCTCCGAATTCATCGTAAACAGAGGCGGTCGCAAACCGAAGTTCCACTGTACTTTCCTCTGGGTAGGGAAGGACAATAGTTCACTGGTAGAGCAGTTCCTTTAATGCCCAAGGATCCCAGGTTCAGTCCCTGGCAGATGAAAACACCTTGAAGTGCAGCTTCCAGTCAGAGTAGACAGAACATGGAGAAACAGATTGACCTGGTATTAGGGTAGCTTCCCATCTACTGTCCTATGTGACTTCACTGAAAAGATAGGAGAGTTATTCTGAATACCCAGCGTAAAACTTGTTAACCATACAGCCGGGCTGGGGAGCTTGTGGGGCTCTGCAGAGATGTTGCTGGACTCAACTCCCATCAGCATCATGGCCAATGGTCACTAGGTCAGACTGTTTCTCCATGTAGGCCAGTACTGTCCACTCTGACGGAGTAGGTTTCCCACAGCTGTTCTCCAAGGACTGTTCTCTAAGGGCTCAGTCTGGCCTTACTCATTCTGTTCAGGGATAATCACATAGGCCCAAAGAGTCCTCTATGATCACCCTGCCTTCTTCAGATTCCTTTACTGTCCTGTATCCAATGACAGGCTTACCATGTAAAGGTACAACATCGTAAAAAACAAAAGGTAAAGACCCCTGGAAGGTTAAGTCCAGTCAAAGGTGACTATGGTGTTGCAGTGCTCATCTCGCTTTCAGGCTGAGGGAGCCAGCGTTTGTCCACAGACAGCTTTCCGGGTCATGTGGCCAGCATGACTAAACCGCTTCTGGCACATGGAACACTGTGACGAGTACCAGAGCGCATGGAAACACCATTTACCTTTCCGTTGCAGCGGAAAGTATTTATCTACTTGCACTGGTGTGCTTTCAAACTGCTAGGTTGGCAGGAGCTGGGACAGAGCGATAGGAGCTCACCCCGTTGTGCGGATTCGAACCGCCGACCTTCCAATCAACAAGCCCAAGAGGCTCAGTGGTTTAGGCCACAGCGCCACATGTGGTGCACTATCTGATGCTTGCTGCATTTCTGGTACCAAATTCCTTTCTTTCTTTTTTTGTGGAGCCCGAGCAGAAGCAGCCTCCATCAGAAGTGGCCATTATCTATGTTGACTGTCCCTGGATTAAGTGACTTTTCTTCCTTAAATTCTCAAAGTTCTTAACCTAGCTCAAGGTTGTCATGTGAACTAGCCCGACGTCACGGTCAGTCCGTCCTTTGAAAAATAAGACTTGGGAGCCGTCTTGTCCAAAAATGGCAACTAGACATTTCTTTTTGGCGACTGTAACCATGGTTTAAGGAGCCGTTTGGCATCTAGCTTATATATCTGAGTTTCTAACACTGCTCCAGAGCTGTGTGCTGCTTTCATGAGTGTGCAGGTTGGAGAGGGTCATTTTGCTACAAACTCCCTTATCCTTGGCCTCCGCACATGGGTCGTGCAGGAGGAGAGGTGGCTAATCTGTCAAGAAGGTCTTTTTCTAGAGCTCTGCCTTTTCACATCGGAGGAAGGAGGAGAAAAACAACAGCAACGTTGGTTTGTAGCCTGAACCACCATGTGCTCGAGGCACATGGCAGAATGCTTTGCGGAGCATGACTTTATCTGGAACAGCGCAGAGCAAGGCATATCCCTTAGCCCGTGTCCCTGCCGTGACCAGCCTTGGAGTGAAATGCAGGGCAGAATGGGAAAGTTCAGCCGAAGTCCGGGTGCTATATATTGTGCAGATCGAGATTGGGGTGGAGGGAGAGAAAAGAATAAAGATTTCCTTGCTCCTTCCCTTCCCTTCCTCCCTCTCTGGTTTGCGAGAAGCTGCAGTTTAGATCAAATGGAGATGTAGAATACATTTAGGCAAATTTAAAAATAGATTCTCCTGGGGCAAGTGAAGGGAAACTGCTGAATGCACAAGCTCAGAAAGACTGGAGGAGGGAGGGAGAGAAACACATCCTTTTTTGACTTAGAAGGTTGAGGCGTAATATTTGCCGTAAAATTGTAATTAATCATATTTGCCCTTAAATGTTTTTTTGGGGGGGAGGGGAAATGGCAACGGTTACTGTGTGTGTGTGTGTGTGTGTTTGTTGAATTATAAACATGTGCATGCCCCCTCAGTCTGCTTGCTCCAGAGTAGACTCGTTTGAGGTACCTTTTTGGCACAAGTCACTGGAATTGACTGGTGCAGAACAACCACACCCCCTGCAAAACAACAACAACAACACAGAGAGAAATGAATAGGAAATATGCAAGAACTCTTCATTTCAGAGAGGCATGCATAGATGTCAGCTTGCAATGGCAACTGAGCGTGCATCAATCTCCCATGGAGTGGTTTTTTTTGGGGGGGGGTTCTGCTCCCTGTGCATCCCCCCAAGCTTTTTTTTGTACTTATTCTAACTCCAAGATTCCCCCAAGTCTTCTGATACCTCTTCTCTTCTGTGTAGATCAGGCGTCCCCAAACTGTGGCACTCCAGATGTTTTGGGACTACAACTCCCATCATCCCTAGCTAACAGGACCAGTGGTCAGGGATGGTGGGAATTGTAGTCCAAAACATCTGGAGGGCCGAAGTTTGGGGATGCCTGGTGTAGATGGTGCCATTTTGGCTTCGTGAAGATCAGCACTTACCGTGGAGATGTGATATCTGCTATTAGCATATAGGGTGATTGTGCTGAATTAATAATGGCCACATTCACAACATACATTGAAAACAATATGACACCACTTTAAACCACCATGGCTTTCCCCCAGAGAATCATGGAAACTATTGTTTGTCAGGAGTCCTGAGAATAAGGCTGGGCAATACAATCGTACCTCGGAAGTCGAACAGAATCCATTCCGGAAGTCCTTTTGACTTCCAAAACGTTGGATAGAAACCAAGATGCGGCTTCCAATTGGCTGCAGGAATCTCCTGCAGCCAATCAGAAGCCATGTAAGCCATGTTGGATGTTCGGGTTCCAAAGAACGTTTGCAAACCGGAACACTCACTTCCGGGTTTGCGGCGTTCGGGAGCCATTTGAGTCGCAAGGGATTCGATTTCCGAGGTACAACTGTACTTGGTTTTCAACATTGTGATATATCACCAGCTAAACATCTCGGTATACTGATATATCACAATGTCTGAAATGAGGATGGAGCTACATAGATGCACTGGCTGGCTTCACAGTTTTCCCTACATTGTGATTTTTTGCATAGCGCACGCACACACACACACACACACACATCATGATTTACAATAGATTGCCAGGTCAGAAATGAAACCAATATCATGATATGGAGTCAAAACCGGTTTTGGACAATATATCGCCCAGTCTTGGCACAAGTCATGATGCGCAATATATTGCTAGGTCAAAATATAAAAAACCCATGTCACGATATGCACTTTGAACCGGTTTGGGGCAATATATGGGGATGGTTCAGTATAAGGCAACTTCTCTTACTCCAATGATCCATCCCTCAATCTCTAGGGTTAATAAGTGTGGTTACCTTGCAATGTCTAGTAAACCATATCAGTAGTTGGGTTCCTATTGGGGCTATTAGGCGAGGCAAGATGACAGTGATTGAGGATCGACATGATCGTTCTGTGATATTATGGCAGTAGACAAAGCTGTATTGTAACTTTGGAAGAAATGCTTTTTAATAGTAATAATAAAATGTTTCTGAAAAAAGAAACCCAGTGTGCCTTCTACTGTGAGACAGAAAAAGCAGTAAGGCGGGACAATTAAGATCAGGAAAATGCTGCAGGTGGAAAGGGTTAAATACTGCCCCCCCCACACCATCGGATTCCGACCTCTAACCCAGCCACTCTTCAGAAGTCAATCCTCCCCCCACCCCATAGAACCCAGATCACAGAACTCTCTCCATTTTGCCTGGTTTGGCCCTCAAAACTTCAGAGTTCCTGCTCTAGACTCCAGGAAAGGGCAGTGGAAGGATAATAATAATAATAATAATAATAATAATAATAATAATAATAATAATAATTGTACCCTTCCCATCTGACTGGGCATCTTCCAGCATATACAAAAACAAGTAAACATTAAACGTTTTACAACTTCCCAATACTGCCTTCAGATGTCTTCTAAAAGTTGTGTAGTTCTTTATCTGATGGGAGGGTGCCACTACCGAGAAGGCCCTCTGCCCGGTTCCCTGAAACCTCACCTCTCGCAGTGAGGGAACTGCCAGAAGGCCCTTGGAGCTGGACCATCCATGCACACGCCCTGAAGTGGCACATGAGCCCCTGCTGCAACTTGTGGATATTTTCTGCCTGGGTAAAATTCAGCTTGCTCTTCACAAGTATGCAGAAGGTACTATGCCTCTTCCTGCGAACTGGTGAAGGGGCTGTGTTTGTGTCGGCGGGGAGGGCTCAAGAGGGGAACAGTGCCTCGGATAACCCCACAGGGCTTAGTAGCTGGCGGGAGAACAGGCCGATAATTAGGGAAGCAAACCTTGCCAGGTGCCTCCGAATCAATGTGTCCCTTCGATTAGCGCACACTTGTCACTGGCAGATGTCAGAAACTAGCTCCGGCGATAAATCAGTTGTGACAAAATGTCCTCCGCTAATGTGCAGCTGCATAAATAGGAGGCTCGCATGCGTTGTTTTTGGCAGGGGATCTCTCATTGACGATGTCGAGCTGGGGGGGGGGCGAGGAGGGAGGCGGGGGTGGCGGCGGCCGTAACAAACTTCTTGCCCAATTATCCTTCGGGAGCACAGCCCGAAATGTGTTCTTCTTGCCTGGAACATGGCTGGGGACAATAGGTCAGAGATTAAGCACTGCAAGAGAGAGAGGGGGGGAAACACACACACACACACACACACACACACACACACACACACACACAATCCCAACCCTCCCCAGTGCCACTTAATTTAATAAACAAACTGTCGAATACAGCTGCCGATCTGTAGTGCGCAGAAGGAGGAAAAAATAAGAAATCCATTTTCTTGTATGGCACAGATTGGACGTCATGGTTGACAAACCACTTAAAGACTTCACTGTGGCCTTCAGAACCTGGAAGTGACAATGGCTGTGTTTCAGATACCCTATTAACTCGACACGTTGCAGAGTGAAGAGGGAAATGTTGAGAAGCTCAAGCTCTGCAAATAACCACCGGTGGGAGAAGTAGATTTGAACCTACACTTTTCTTTCCTGGATATTTTTGTGGCACAGGCTAGAGGGGTGAGGGCAGACATTACACTTCTGTTCCACTGGCACTCAGCCACATGCCTCTTTCAAGGGGCAGGGCAGTCTGCAAAAGCATTGTGGACCAAGCCTGGCATGTGGCTATGGGTAGGGCTTGACACAAGGCAGCGAGCCCCACCTGCGCTGGCTCAATCAGGGACTCCTCGTGGCTGTGTTCACACAATCCCTGTGCAAAATGGGAGCTGCTTTCAGAAGGACGTGCTGGTGGGGGGGGGGTGTCCCAAGAGCTCTTAGCTTTGGTCTGGCTGGTTCTACAAAGCCAAGCATTGGGGGGGGGGTAGTTTTAGATCACTATCTTTGGTGAAAGAGACATGTCCTAAAATTAGAATCAATGCCTAAGAAATGTGCATGGCCTACAATAGGAGAGGAGGAGGAGGAGGAGGAGGAGGAGGAGGAGGAGGAGGAGGAGGAGGAAGAAGAAGAAGAAGAAGAAGAAGAAGAAGAAGAAGAAGAAGAAGAAGAAGAAGAAGAAGAAGAAGAAGAAGAAGAAGAAGGAGGAGGAGGAGGAGGAGGAGGAGGAGGAGGAGGAGGAGGAGGAGGAGGAGGAGAAGGAGAAGAAGGGAGTATTATTTTTTCTGGTTGTTGAGCACTGTGATGATGCTTAACAGAATCTGCCTCCTTCCTTTTTTCCTTACCTCCATAAATGGTGGATTGCAAAGATCAGGAAAAGGGAAGCAGACCCTCCAAGTGTCCCTATTTTCCAGGGACGTCCCTGATTTAGAGAAGCCATCCCAGTTTCTGATTCGATCCCGGAATGTCCCGCTTTCCGGTAGGATGTCTTTATTTTCATTGGAGAAATGTTGGAGGGTATGGAGTTATCTGAACCCCCCCCCAAGCTGTTTGAAGGCAATCCTGTACTTTTATTGTTTAATGTTTTATTACATTTTTATATATGTTGGAAGCTGCCCAGAGTGACTGGGGCAACCCAGTAAGATGTGTGGGGTATCAATAGTGGAATGGGATGTCCCTATTTTCATCGGAGAAATGTTGGAGGGTATGGGGAAGGAGGCAGCCTCTGTTGACTCTGAACCATTAAAGTCCACCTTCACTGTGCCCAACAGCCAGCAAAACACCTTCGGGCACCTCAGTGCTATTTTCCTGTTTTCCTGTAAGCTCTGAAATCAGCCATTGGTGGCTTCTTGCTACAAAAAGTGGCCTTTTTCAGCTAGTGGAAACAGCAGCGGCAGGCGAGAAATCATAGAATCAGAATTGGAAGGGACCCTGCGGATCAGCTACTCCACCCCCCCTGCAATGCAGGAATATGCAGCCGTCCCTTACGGGGATCGAACCTGCAACAGGGGCATTATCAGCACCAGAGGCATCTTCATAGTAATTGCCACCCCTCTCCAGTGGTTGTAGAATATGCTCTTCAAAGTTTGCCAGAGCCCAGACGCGAGCATCTTTCAGAAGCAATGCAAGATTTTGATGGTGGTAATGCTTTTCATAAAGGTCTTGGTGCCAGTACGGTGTAATGGTTAAGAGCGGTAGACTCGTAACCTGGTGAACTGGGTTCGCTTCCCTGTTCCTCCACATGCAGCTGCTGGGTGACCTTGGGCTAGTCACACTTCTTTGAAGTCTCTCAGCCCCACTCACCTCACAGAGCGTTTGTTGTGGGGGAGGAAGGGAAAGGAGAATGTTAGCTGCTTTGAGACTCCTTCGGGTAGTGATAAAGCGGGATATCAAATCCAATATGACTCATGGTGGGGTGCGGGGATTGGAAAGCGTGTTGCTAATAGCAGACAACGACCCCAGACAAGCCGGTCAGAAGTTAGCCACGCCCCATGCAAAGTTAATTACAGGAGGGAGCATCTATGGCAGGTCTCCCCAAACTAAGGCCCGGGGGCCGGACGCGGCCCAATCGCCTTCTCAATCCGGCCCGCGGACGGTCCGCAAATCAGCATGTTTTTACATGAGTAGAATGTTTCCTTTTATTTAAAATGCATCTCTGGGTTATTTGTGGGGCCTGCCCGGTGTTTCTACATGAGTAGAATGTGTGCTTTTATTTAAAATGCATCTCTGGGTTATTTGTGGGGCATAGGAATTTGTTCATTTTTTTTCTCTTCAAAATATAGTCCAGCCGCCCACAAGGTCTGAGGGTCAGTGGACCGGCCCCCTGTTGAAAAAGTTTGCTGACCCCTGATCTATGCCTTGCCGGAAAGGGTGCAGGCTGCTTGCAGCTGTTTAAGCAAACACTCGTTCCCAGTTTGCGGCAAAGTAATCCCTGGCTTGCGGCGAGCTCATGCTGTTGGCATTGGAGTGATGGCATTAAAGCACTTGGGTCCTGGGGGAGAGAGATGAGCGAGCAGATGCCACAGTAGGGAAAGGGTGACATGGTTTTTAAATGGACGGTTTTTTAAGGATCACAATTGGAGATGTTCCTCCCCATTGGAGGTGGTGGAGAGGTCTGTGCACACATTTCTAAACGGGAGGCTGGCACACACAAAAAAAGAAAAAGTTTTTGGGAACCTTCCGCTAGTAGATGGTGCCTCCTGGAAACAATTATGCACTCGGCTCTCCGGAGTTTAAATTTGGGAATTTATTATCGTGAGGCTTTCATCTTATCAAAGCAGTTCCCATATCACAAGTTCAGAAACGCGTCCAAATGACCTTGGGCGTCATTCCTAGGCATCAACCTCACCCCCCCTTGCCCGCAGCTGCTCCCTCTCCCCTGCCCCCCCTCTCCTAAAAGAGAAGGAATAGGAGACCTTTATTATTATTATTACTATTATTACTATTTTGGAAGTGAGATACAAGCACATAAGCTACTTGACTGTGAAGGGGGCGGGGAGGGAGAGAGGGATGAATTCCAGCATGCTAGGAGAGGAGAGAACGGATGAAAAAGAAGGAGGGAGGGAAATGAAGGGGGGAGAGAGAGTTTCCCCCTCCAGTTTTATAGAAGTTGTGCAATTTTAAGAATCGGATTAACCTGGTATGACTCCGTTTTTCCGCCAGTTAGATAGGTTGAGTTTCTTGGCAAGGGGCACATGGGTACAGCACACAGTGTGCTGTAAATATGGGTGTGTCGGCCTCGAGCTTTAATGCCACAGAAGTATTGCAGGAGGAGGAGAATATCGCACAGCTGTGCCGTTCAGGGGAGACTTCCTTCAGCTATTGCCAAGGTAGTTAAATGTGTTGTTTGGGTGCGCTGCGGTGAGTTTTATGTTCTCCCCTGGCAGCACTTGAATCCACCCAAGACACTTGTTTTTTTTATTATTATTATAAAAAAAGGAGCAATCTGACACGCAAACCTGGGGGCAGGGGTGGCATTTGCATGGGAATCTTTCCCAGTTGTGATTTACTGGGGATTCCCCCAGCCAGCCCCCGTTTCTCCCCAGCAAACTAAACATGCTTTCTTGGCAGCAAGGCTGCAAACTCAGGCCATTGCACCCAGAGCTCCTGCCAGCTTTGAGCTGCCCCCCTCCCCTCCAGCCTTTACTCACCCTGCTCTGGCTGCTCCAATCTCTCCCCCCCCCTCAACCTACCCCCCCGCCTTGTTTATTTAACCTTTCGTTGTCCGTGACAGTGCATTGCCACTGCTGTTCCCTCTTGCTTGCAGACTGTGTGGCACGGCACGGAGAGGACAAGGTACGTTTCTGAGCACAATTCAAAATGTTGGTGCTGACCTTTAAAGCCCTAAAAGGCCTCAGCCCAGTATACCTGAAGGAGTGTCTCCACCCCCATCGTTCAGCCCGGACACTGAGGTCCAGCGCCGAGGGCCTTCTGGCAGTTCCCTCCCTGCGAGAAGTGAGGTTACAGGGAACCAGGCAGAGGGCCTTCTCGGTAGTGGCGCCTGCCCTGTGGAACGCCCTCCCGTCAGATGTCAAGGAAATAAACAACTATCTGACTTTTAGAAGACACCTGAAGGCAGCCCTGTTTAGGGAAGTTTTTAATGTTTGAAGTTTTTTCTGTTTTTAATGTTCTGCTGAAAGCCGCCCAGAGTAGCTGGGGAAACCCAGCCAGATGGGCAGGGTAGAAATAATATTTATTATTATTATTATTATTATTATTATTATTATTATTATTAGGTCACTTGCCAGTGCACACTGCAAAGCAACCTGCGGGGCTGGCCAGCTCTTTCAAGGCTCCAGCTTCCTGCCATTTTATTAATAATAATATCTGATCCCAGAGTGGCAGTGGGATCAGCCATTCAGATTCCACCTTTGGTGTCCAGTGCTGGGGTATCAAGGGGGCGGGCCAGAGCATCTCATCTTGTTGCTGAGGCTGACGTGCCAGAGGGGATCCTGTGGCTTCCGGGGGCAAATGGTTCCTCTTTACCACGTGATTTCCTGGCTAGAAAGGTGCTGCCCAGAGGATATTACTGGTTGGCTTGGTGAGCCTGTGGGTTCCCTCACCCATGGGGGGTCCAGCGAGCAAGGAGCTGGTTGGTGCCAGTCTCCCAGTTTGAGGCTCCCAGTTCCGAACACCTGCTCCAAAATTCCCTAGTGAGACATAGATGATTTCAGGGACAGTTGTTAGGAGCAAGAGGTTTGCCCTTCCTCGCCCAGCTGAACGTTGGGCCTGAAGAATTTGCTTTTATGGTAACGTATGGAAAGAAATAGGGACCCAGGTGGCACTGTGGTTAAACCACTGAGCCTAGGGCTTGCTGATCAGAAGGTCGGCGGTTCGAATCCCTGTGACGGGGTGAGCTCCCGTTGCTCGATCCCAGCTCCTGCCAACCTAGCGGTTCGAAAGCACGTCAAAATGCAAGTAGATAAATAGGAACCGCTACAGCGGGAAGGTAAACGGCGTTTCCATGTGCTGCTCTGGTTTGCCAGAAGCGGCTTTGTCATGCTGGCCACATGACCTGGAAGCTATACGCCGGCTCCCTCGGCCAATAATGCGAGATGAGCACACAACCCCAGAGTCGGTCACAAGTGGACCTAATGGTCAGGGGTCCCTTTACCTTTACCTTTATGGAAAGAAATGATCTCAAAAATGGCGGCTGCTTTTGCTTACAGCGACAGCTATACTTTCCCAAAAACTTACCCAAAGCAATGCAGTGCTGAGTACACCATACCGGCAATTTTTATTTTACTGCAGAACTGTAATGGAATACCGCCTTGGGATTTTTGTCCCTGTAGGATCTCAAGGCAAGGCTTTGACACGGAGTGAAATGATGAGGTAGGGAAGACCGAGCCACTTTTATAGGTGAATGTTTCTGAGATGCCATCATGTGATTTTTTGATTGTATCCATGCTGAAGTCCAGGAAACTTTGTGCTTGATGGTGAAGATTGTTGTCTTGGCAATTCTGGCAAACTGCAACGGGGCCTTTCTGCCACCCCACTTCCTAGCAGGGAAAAGGCTCTGGTGATGATGATTTTCTTTTCTGCCACCCCACTTCCTAGCAGGGAAAAGGCTCTGGTGATGATGATTTTCTTTTCTGCCACCCCACTTCCTAGCAGGGAAAAGGCTCTGGTGATGATGATTTTCTTTTCTATCCTGCTTTATAAGGGAAAACAAACAAACTGAAAGCGGCTCAAAACACGGTTGCTTCATTTGTGATGGATCACCCACACATGGACATTATAGCAACACACTTAAGTTAGGAAACAGCCAACATCTTGCATAATAATAATAATAATATTTTATTTATACCCCATTCTCCCTAGCCAGGGCCGGGCTCAGGGCAGCTAGCACCAAATATAAATAACAATAAAACATAATAGAAAAAACACACAAAGCAAGCAAGCAAACAAACAAAAAACAGTTAATTGAAATACGGCTTAAAATACAGCTTAAAATGCAGCCTCATTTTAGTAGTAGCCCATAGATCAAGACCATAAAGGGAGGAAACATCAGATATTCACCCGAGCCAGCTATCCATACTGCTCCTACATGGGCCAGCAAAAAAGCCAAGGGAAAATTTATATACCAAATCCCATATAAGGGGTCAGAGTGATTCTAAGCCGAAGGCCAGGCGGAACAGGCCCTTTGGAACTGTACCTTTGGAAAGATGTCAAATCCCGCAGGGCTCTGGTCTCTTGTGACAGAGTGTTCCACCAAGTCGGGGCCGGTGCTGAAAAGGCCCTGGCCCTAGTTGAGGCCAATCTAACCTCCTTGAGGCTCAGGACCTCCAAAGTGTTGTTATTTATGGACCTTAAGGTCCTCCGCGGGGCATACCAGGAGAGGCCGTCCCGTAGGTACAAGGGTCCTAGGCCGCATAGGGCTTTAAAAGTCAAAACCAGCACCTTAAACCTGACCCTGTACTTCACCAGGAGCCAATGCAGCTGGAAAAGCACTGGATGAATGTGGTCCCACGGCGAGGACCCCATAAGGAGCCTCGCCGCATCGTTCTGCACCCGCTGGAGTTTCTGAGTCAGCTTCAACGGCAGCCCCGCGTAGAGCGAGTTACAATAATCAAGCCTGGAGGTGACTGTCGCATGGATCACTGTGGCTGTAACCTTTATCTGATTTGCTGCCCTTGACTTGGCTTCAAGTCCAGTAAAGCCACCCAGTGAATGTTATTCTAACACAGCATGAGTCGATGCGTAAGTTGCTGCGCAAATGTTATTACATTTAGTCTCACAACACCCCTGTGAGGTGGGCGTAGGGCTGAGAAGTATTGGCTCACCTAGAACGGTGCGGCTAAATAGTCTCTCGCACCTGAGTCTCCCATGCCCAAGATGCCATTCATGGCATCTATCCTGGGGCTAAAAAAAAAAAACATTGGATCAACAACAGACCTTACTTTCCTTCGGAACGGGCCTGAGCTTGCTTCTACAAGCACCTCAGTCGTTTGCACAAATGCAAACTGTCAATATGAAACAGTGATAAGATAAATAACATGCATTTTAGGCTGGCAGTGGCTCTGTCATTATTTCTACTACTTTGCCGCTGTTTGAAAAGGAAAACAAACACACACACAGTGAAGTCCTAGCAGGATATTTCCTTCTAGAAGGGCTTGTTGGCGCTGCACCTCCACTTCTGAGTTATCCTCAGGTACAAGCTAAACCTGGAAAAACAACTTGGGAATGGGGGGAATGACAGGCCTTGGGGAAAATCCTGCCCTCTGGCTGTTTAGATCCATTTAAAGCCAGCTAGATTTCAGCAGACTTTACTTTTTTCCAGGTCAAAGGCCTGGAAACGATGCCTTATGAGGAACGACTTAGGGAGCTGGGTATGTTTAGCCTGGAGAAGAGAAGGTTAAGGGGTGATATGATAGCCATGTTCAAATATATGAAAGGATGTCATATGGAGGAGGGAGAAATATTGTTTTCTGCTGCTCCAGAGAAGCGGACACGGAGCAATGGATTCAAACTTCAAGAAAGAAGATTCTACCTAAACATTAGGAAGAACTTCCTGACAGTAAGAGCTGTTCAGCAGTGGAATTTGCTGCCAAGGAGTGTGGTGGAGTCTCCTTCTTTGGAGGTCTTTAAGCAGAGGCTTGACAGCCATATGTCAAGAATGCTTTGATGGTGTTTCTTGCTTGGCAGGGGGTTGGACTGGATGGCCCTTGTGGTCTCTTCCAACTCTATGATTCTATGATTATAGATATTCAATGGGAGCCACTCAAAGTTCCACCTCTACCACATGATTCTATGATGGCTGAATATTGTAAGTGGGTTGTCAAGATGATGATATTATTATTATTATTATTATTATTATTATTATTATTATTATTATTATTACACCTCTTTCACGGTACAGGTACTTTCTCAGAGTGCTTGTCTGTGTCTTGTGTCCTCCTTCTCCTCCTCCTCCATCTCCTCCTCTTGCTTTCTCGCATTTCCCCGGCGCTGCTGGTGTCTATGCAGTGCAAAGATTACATTTAACCGCCACAAGGAAATCAGCTTGGCCTGAGCTCCCCTTCCGTCACGTGTCCCAGAGTGTGCTCACTGTGTTCTGCCAGACTGGGGCTGGCTGAGCAAAATACAGTGAAGCCCTGGGCTGCCAGCCAAGCTTTCCTTCCAGCTTGGAGCACGCAGTCACACATTTGCTATTTGGCAGGACATCCATGCCAGGGTTTGTTTGGATAGTAATCTAGTACAGTTCATCTTCCTTCTCCTTTTCTTTTCTTTTCTTCCTTTCTTTCTCAGACCCCTTTTGGGAAAGCACATGCAGGGCTGACAAGCACCTAAACAAGGGAGCCCCATGCTCTGCGGGGAACACCTCTGGGCTGGCTTCTGTCTCTCTCTCGCCCTAACCGACTCGCAGGGTTGTTGTGATGGGGGAAATGGGGTAACCCCCGTCGATACTGCCTAGAGGCCGGAAGTGCAGCAGAATAGGTGGGCTGTACTATTTTGAATGACAGGTGGAGGTTTCCATTGGTGGAAGCTCCCCTATAAGCAAAACAAACCACCCACTCCCTGCATCTAGAAACCTAGCACATCAGGGCAAGAGGTTCTAGCTCAGCATTTTATCAGCTATGCTGTTGTTGTTTTTAATTGGCAGAGAGTTTTTAATATTGGAGGTGCTGTGTTCACCAATAGGTACACTGATGAGCACCTTCATTTAGTATATGCAGTCCTTTTTTTCAAGAAAAACAGGCGCCGGAACTCACCATGAAGTCATTACAGAAAGTTGCCTGGCAACTTGAGGCAGCTGAGAACAGATGCCAGTTTGACACCAGCAGCGTCCAACTCCCGTGGAGGTGCGAAAAACAATTGCAAGCTGTCTCTCTAGCTGGTTTTGTGGGTCGCCCCTGGTTCTGATGGAGGTCAAATAAATGCATCCCCACCTCCTTCATTTTAGTGGATTCAGGCAGGTGGCTAGGGTCCTGAACAAACGCACATGTATGCAACATTATTAGCCTGGCTGGAAAAGTTAAAGCTTGCCACTGCTACCTCGGAGATGGATTGAAGAAAAGGAAATACGAATTGTCCCTGCCCTGTAGCTTGACTGGCTCGGGGCTAGGAGTGGCTCGGAACTAGGAGGAAACATAGATCTGGAAAACGTGTAGATTCGCACACACTCGCCAGCTTTCATTTTGACTTGAAAGGTTCGTTTTGGAGGAGTAAAAGTAAAGGTAAAGGATCCCTGGATGGTTATGGCGCTCATCTCACTTTCAGGCCAATGGAGCCAGCTTTGTCCACAGACAGCTTTCCGGGTCATGTGACCAGCATGACTAAACTGCTTTTGGTGCAATGGGACACTGTGACGGAAGCCAGAGAGCAGGGAAAGTTTTGGTCTTCTTGGTTCCTGAGCTTTCCGGTCAGTTTTGCCATTTCGTCATAGTCCAACATTTTAATTTGCCGTTCTTCTCTGGTAGGGACTTCTTTCCAGTTCTGGGCTAACAGCATCTGTGTGGTTGTCATCACATACATGAAATGTCTTTTCTGCTCCTGCACATAGACCTAGTTTAAACATATGTGTTTGGAGCTTGCGTGGCAAACCGTAGCGCTGAGATTTCTCACTCGGATGACTGAAAGCCTTAACCTTTTGGAACCCCAAGCAATTGCTAAGTCAGCCACCCCCAACCTGTTCTCCTTCAGATGTTTAGGATCTTATTTTCTCCTGCTCTGGAAAGTAGGACTCGAACCAGTGGCTTCAAGCTCCAAGAAAGGAGAGTCCGACTAAACATCAGAAAAAACTTTCTGAAAGTAAGAGATGTTTGACAGTGGAACGGTCTCCCTCTGGAGGTTGTGAACTCTCCTTCCTTGGAGCTTTTAAAGCAGAGGTTGGATAGTCATCTGTCATGGATGCTTTAGCTAAGAGTCCTGCATTGCAGGGGGTTGGACTAGATGACCCTTGGGGTCCCTTCCAACTCTACAGTTCTATGATAATTCTGATCTCCCCTGGCCAGCGTGGGATGGTGGGAGTTGTACACCACAAACGTCTGGAGAGCACCAGGTTGGGGAAGGTTACGCTAAGGTTTGTTTGTTAGTTTAATGTGTTTTTCTGGCTCAGCTTCTGATGATATTGTTGTTACCCTCTCTCAGATCAAAAACCTAAAATCAAAGTTTAAATAGGAAAGGAAGCAGCTTTGGTTGGGCATCCAAAATAGCAAATCAAGCACATCTCTCTTCCCCTTCCTGCGTGTTTGAATGTTCCTGGTTTTTGAAATGGTTGTTTTTGCCCTGAGGCTAAGTGGAACTAAACTGCTCATAGGCAGACCAGTCACTGTGTAGGGAAAATAGCAGTATGTGGTCAAAGAAAGTATTTTATCTTCTGCAAACTCCTTTCCGGTTGACTTTCTAGCACCTACTTTGCTCTGTCTAGTTGCTTGCGTTCAATCAGACTATAGCCCATAACTAAACCAAGTAACAGATTTGATTTTAGGAAAACCTAAACTTTGAGATGGGAGGTGGAAGAGGAAGTTTTTGCAATGCAAACTCTCACTAATGTTTTACGGTGAATGTTTTCATTGGGCTCAGTTTTTCACACACCCCAAATGATATTTTTAAATTGTTCTGCACTTCTGCAAACCTTAGGGTTCATCTAGTATGTGTGGGGTGCTGTTTTGGCTACATAATCGATGGCACACACTTCTGAACATGGCAAATAGAGAAAAATTTTATCAGGGTTTCCCAAACATGGGTCTCCAGCTGTTTTTGGACTACAACTCCCATCATCCCTAGCTAGCAGGACCAGTGGTCAGGGATGATGGGAATAGTAGTCCAAAAACAGCTGGAGAACTAAGTTTGGGAAACCCTGATATAATTGCTCCCTCTGTTTGCCCCCCCTCTCTCTCTCATGTAGGTTTAAATTTCTTTCGAAGCCTTGAATCTGGCCTATCCAAAGTCAGTCCGTCGTCCCCCCCCCCAATGGGTTAAGGCTAAATCTCTCCAGCTGATATCACTGGGACTTCAAAGTTTTAAAATTGGGCTCCCTATTTTCTCCTCCTTCTACGTACCTTTCTGTTTATCTCACCTAGGCTTAATGTCACCTTATGTGTCTGATTATTCAGAAATAGCATATTTCAATGCCAAAAGTGTTAGAGCTGGCTCACATGATCCTTTCAAGTTGCTTGCTTGTTTCCTGCCACCCTTGTTTTAACCCATGAAGGTTGTTCCATTTGCCTGGGCAGCACAATGCATCTGCAGCAACTTGCAAGATCACCTGCTGAATTTTCGCCGTGGCCGAGATCTGCAAGGCTCAAGCACGCAGAAGGCTATCCACAAATCGGCGGGTGCAGGGGGCGGAGAGCTGAACATAACATGTTAATTATGCCCCCCCCCTCAATTTTTGTTAGTTGAGAAAAAAAATCTACACTTTAAACCAGGAGGATAATGACCTGTCAACCAAAGATCCACTTACAGTGGTACCTTGGTTCTCAAACACCTTGGTACTCAAAGAACTTGGAACCCAAACACTGCAAACCCGGAAGTAAGTGTTCCAGTTTGCAAGCATTTTTTGGAAGCCGAACATTCTCTTTTTTTAGTGTTACACTTCCGTTTTGAGTGTTACTCTGAGGTCTCTCTATTTCTGCTACTTATCTTGCATTTTTGTTTTTTGGGCTTTTTTTGTTTTGTTTTTGTGATTGTGTGGAACCCAGCTACTGTTTGATTGTGTGACTGCAGTACATTGTTTATTGCTCTCATTTTATGGATCAATGGTCTCGTTAGATAGTAAAATTCATATCAAATTGCTGCTTCAGGGGTTGTTTTTAAAAGTCTGGAACGGATTAATCCGTTTTGCATTACTTTCTATGGGAAAGCGCGCCTTGGTTTTGGAACGCTTTGGTTTTGGAACGGACTTCCGGAATGGATTAAGTTTGAGAACCAAGGTACCACTGTAGAAAAATGCCCATGCAGCGCAACTCTATGCAGGTTTCCTTGGAAGTAAGTTTCGCCACGTTTATTGGGGCTTGTTCACTCAGGTCTACGCAGATTGCAGCGCTTTGTGCTGAACACAGTGTGCCCACCATGTAATGTAACCTGCTAGGTGCTTGATAACCACCCACACAAATGAGTGTGCATGTGTGTGTGTGTGTGCGCGCGCGCATACCCTCCAACTCTCGGATTGAAAAATCCGGGATTAGCGGCGGCGCGGCACTGGAAGTTGCTTCTACGCGGTGGTGCAGCACCGGAAGTCACTTCTACACATGTCCAGACATGCGTAGAAGCGACTTCCAGTGCTACCGGCGCCCGATTTCCGGTGCCCAGACATGGGCAGAGCAGCACCGGAAGTCGCTTCTACGCATGTGCGTAGAAGCGACTTCCGGTGCCGCTCTGCCCGTGTCTGCCTGTCTGGGCACCAGAAATGGCTTCTGCGCATGTCGAGACATGATCAGACAGCCGGGAGCCGGGGCACGGCCACCAGCAGGCGCTTTACGGTATATTTACGGGATATAATCAATTTGGGATAACAGCGGGAAACGGTAACAAAATGTGGGGGTTTCCCGCGAAAAACGGGAGACTTGGCAGCTATGGTGTGTGTGTGTGTGTGTGTGTGTGTGTGTGTGTGTGTGTGTGTACACACCCATTTTGTAGTCCTTCCCACTTTCCATGTCCACCTTGGTAGGTCAAAGACACCGCTCGACAACATCTGTGAAAATAGCCGGCACATTGAATACGTTTGCTTGCTGCCACAATTGAGGTGGCTTTCTGTGACAGCAGGGACACTTTTTAAGAATTCAGGGCTCTCGGCAAATTTTAAATAGGAAAAAAGCTATATATTTTAAGAGACTTTGTTGACGTTATACTGTTTTTGTTCTGCAACTTATAGTATAGCAGCATTGCCAACCCAGCTTCACTATTTTTAGCAAAATGGACATGTTCCTTGAGTGTGCACACTTAACACATCATAATAATAATACGTTGTTATTATTATTATAATTTGTTATTTATACCCCACCTATCTGGCTGGGTTTCCCCAGCCACTCTGGATGGCTCTCAACAAAATACTAAAAAACACGATAAAACATCAAACATTTAAAACTTCCCGAAACATGGGTGCCCTCAGATGTCTTCTAAAATTCAGATAGTTGTTTATTTCCTTGACATGGCTTCATTTAGTTGTTTAATAGCATCGTCACCCAGCTGTTTGAGCCAGAGAGTTGGCCAGAAATATAGATATTACAGAGGAGACTTACCACACACTGTGTGCTGCCTAACTCATCCTATTAAATGACTCTCTTTTTTACTATGGTGCCTGCCTTTGAAAATCTTGCAAGAAATGTTCTCTGCTGTGTACCTGTTAGTTTCCGCTTTCTTTTTGTTTGTTTTTAAGCAAGCCTCTGGTCCTCATGGTTCAAGACAGTTGACCTTGTATCTCGCAACCACAGCCCTTCCTCCTCGATGTCCTCAGATGATTCTTTTTAGCGCTAAAACTAATCAGACAGGTTCCTGTTAAGCAATTAACCAGCTGAGCAGAAAGAGGAATGGTGCTTCTCCCAGAGATTAATTCTCTCTTCAAACACACACAAAAAGTTTAACCTCTTCCTCCTTTCTCCTCCTCCTGTTTTATTTCATTTGGAGAGCGGCAAGAAGAGAGCTCTCTACAAAGATGATGGTGATGATGATGATGATGATGATGATGATGATGATGATGATGATGATGAGAAAAGGCCCCTGAATTCTCTAGAAGACTCTGGCTGTGTTCTGCTTAGATACAGTTTTAAGGGGGAATTGTTTGCTAGTTTTAATTAAAGGAAAATATATCAGGAGGAGAAACTGTGGCATTAAGCCAGTGCCCCTTTGCAAACAGCCCACTGAACATGTCCCATTTAGCAACCCTCAGGGTTTCCCAAACTTGGGTCTCGGGCTGTTTTTGGACTACAACTCCCATCATCCCAAACTAGCAGAACCAGTGGTCAGGGATGATGGGAATTGTAGTCCAAAAACAGCCCGAGACCCAAGTTTGGGAAACCCTGCTTTAGCTATCATGGCTACCATGTTTCTCCGAAAATAAGACACCGTCTTATATTAATTTTTCCTTTAAAAAACCCACTATGGCTTATTTTCGGGGTATGGCTTATATTCCTTGACTGCTTAAAAATCCTGCTATGGCTTATTTTATGGCTACATCTTATTTTCGGAGAGACAGACTAGTAGCCATTGACGTAACCTCCCCTCCTTTGTGAATTTGTCTGATCTTTTTTTTTAAAAGCCACCGAATGCAGCTGGGCATCCCCATTGAATGTGTGAATGCTAGAGACAGGGACATTTTCACCACCCAGCTTCCATGTGTTTGAGTGAGAAGCAGAGAGAGATCAGAGACCAAACAGTTCTTGCATTGAACGAGGGCTGGACTAGTTGACCTGCAAGGCCCCTTTCTCTTACTATGGTGACCTACGAATCAGTGTGGTGTTTGGGAGGAACTCCCTCACTCAAAAGGCAAGCCAGCATAGAAAGCATTGGGCAAGAGTTGGCGCTTTGAGTCACCACAGCACGACGCGGGGTCCTGCTCCAGAACAGGGCTGTTGTCATTCGCCTTCCCTAAACGGCCTTGGCCCTGTTTAGCTGAAGGAGCGTCTCCACCCCCCATCGTTCAACCCGGACACTGAGGTCCAGCTCCAAGGGCCTTCTGGCGATTCTCTCCCTGCAAGAAGTGAGGGAACCAGGAAGAGGGCCTTCTCGGTGGTGGTGCCCGCCCTGTGGAACACCCTCCCATCAGATCTCAAGGAAATAAACAACTATCTGGCTTTTAGAGAACTTCTGAAGGCAGCCCTGCTTAGGGAAGTTTTTATTGTTTGATGTTTTATTGTGATTTTAATATTCTGTTGGGAGCCGCCCAGAGTGGCTGGGGAAACCCAGCCAGGCGGGTGGGGTATAAATAGATTGTTGTTGTTGTTGTTGTTGTTGTTGTTGTTGTTGTTGTTAAATCCTGTGATTCTCAGGAACCGAGGAGGCAGGAACAATATGGAGCAAAACCAAGAGATTTTTCCTGACGCTACACAGGAAAGTCTCATGGGCAGAGATCAGGCCCAGCCCAAAGCAACAATGCAAAATGTGCCAGGCAAGCATTTGAAATCTTCTAATTCTTTAAGCTGGAGCTCACCGTTGGACTGTATCTAGTCGAGTTCACATCCCTCCGTGTGATAGCCTCATCTTTTTCAAAGCCATTCCTGTGCAAGCCCCTTTTCTTTTTCTTTTAAGGCTAACAGCCACAGGCTGTGTGTCTGTTTCAAGTTCAGCAGAGTTCACATAGATTTGCACCTGCGTCTGAAACTGATTGTTTCACGGTCCTTGGAATCGGCTTGTTCTGCTTGGCTCCAGAATGACAGCTTGACTTTGGCTGCAGAAAAGGATGGACCCCACGTTTTGTTTTGTTGTTTTGTTCAACGGAAGAGCTGTTCAGAGAATTTAGAAGCGTTGGTGCAAAGATGGTTGCAAGGGATTGGGAATCACTGTTTCCGTCTCCCTCTCTTCCTGCCAAGGCTGTTGTGATTTGTAATAATCAGAACTTTTGGAAGCCCCGTTCGTGCTTAAATAAATTGGAACAGAGCGCATGTCTGTGACGCAGTGTCTTCTTTGGGATGTGAAACCGCGGCGTCCGGCCTTCGCCGGAGGCCCATTCACTTCAAAGTGGGATTGGAGGGTCTCAGATGTCAGGGTCTCCTCCTTTTAGGATTGGGGCTGGAAGCAGTTCAAAGGAAAGAGATATAAATATATTTTGTCACAGGCGATGGACGTGCCAAACTTGTTGCAAACTTGAACCGTGCCTTGCGATAAGCTTGACTCTGAGATCGCCATTAGCCAAAGCAGAGTATTGGCTTGAAATCCCTGAAGAAGCCTTGGGTTTCTAGGTATTAATTGGGAAGAAAAATAATCTGTAGGTGTGGGGACTGTAAATGTAGCAATAACAATGAACACTCTTCCCCCGGCTCCTGCCACCTGGCTTTATATGAATCGACAAATGGCACTGCTTGTGTTTATTCAGAACTGAACTGAGGGAGAGTTCACACACACAGGCTCATTCAATTTTTGATGACCAACACAGCATCGTGGTATACTTGTGAGAAACAGCAATCTAGGGCTATGTGATGCATCAATATATCTTCCAAAACCGGTTTGAAGCTCATATCGTGATTTCATAGCTTTTGACCTGGCAATATATTGCAAATCATGATGTTTGTTAGGGCTGGGTGATGTATCATCCAAAACTGGTTTGAAGTCCATATCATGATATTGGTTAAAAAAATTCTGACCTGACAATATATTGCGGATCGCGATGTATTAGGGTGTGTGTGTGTGTGTGTGTGTGTGATGCAAAATGCACAATTTGGGGAAAACCATGAAGGTAGCCTATACATCACACAGTATGTTTAGCTGGTGATGTATCACAGAGTTGAAAACCAGCTCCATCCTCATTTCAGACATTGTGATATATACATTGTGATATATCACTGTATGCTTGTGAAATATGGACCACTTATAACCGCCATCTCCAACTCCTCGGAAGATTCCATCCAACAGTGTCTCCGAAAAATTTTACACATCACTTGGGAAGACAGGCAATCTAATGCCAGTGTGCTGGAAGAAGCAAAGATCACCAGTGTCGAAGCAATGATTCTTCAACATCAACTTCGCTGAACTGGTGCCTGATTATTGTCTTCCAAAGCAACTACTCTATTCCAAACTTAAAAATGGAAAGTGTAATGCTAGTAGTCAACAAAAGAGGTTCAAAGACTCTCTCAAGACAAATCTATATTAAAAATGTAGTATAAACACCGACAACTGGGAAACACTGGCCTGTGAGCGCTCCAATTGGAGAACAGCCTTTACCAAAGGTGTCATGGGATTTGAAGATGCTCGAACTCAGGATGAAAGGGAGAAACATGCTAAGAGGAAGGCACACTTGGCAAACCCGCACCATGATCAACTCCCACCCAGAAACCTATGTCGCCATTGTGGAAGGATGTGCGGATCCAGAATTGGCCCCCACAATCACTTACGGACTCACTTTTAAAACCGTGTTTATGGAAGACAATCTTACTCAGCTATAAGTGATTGCCAAAGAAGAAGAAGTAGTTATATCAGTATAGCACAATGTTTAGTTGGCGATGTATCACAAAGTTGAAAAGAAGCTTCATCCTTACTTCAGACATTGTGATATGTCTGTATATTGTGATGTTTAGCTGGCAATAGACTGCGATGTTGAAAAACAGATATCGCCCAGCCCTACAGGCATCCCAGATCAGAATGCAACAGGTGGAACTTCCCTATTGGCTGTGCAGTGCCATGAGCAATGGCAGATGATGGATGAACACTTTTTAAAAAGAGAGAGAGAGAGAGAGAGAGAAAGAAAGAAAGAAAGAAAGAAAGATCGAAAGATGTGCTAAAAACTCACTGGAAATAGAAAACTAGAATACTTGGGTCAAAGGCGTGGGACAAAATAATAATAATAATAATAATAATAATAATAATAATAATAATAATATCATCTTTTGTAAGTTTTTTTTCATGTTAACAGGCACTCCAAACTGGAGCCCCCCCCCCCAATACAGGCTGAATGGATGCCGCCCATTCTTCCACCTGAGCAGTCCATCGCTTCATTCTCTTGCATGTGTAGACCAGCCTTTAAGGAAGCCAGTTCGCGGGTTTGAGCCGCAAGTAATCCCGCGATTAGTCATCGAATGAGACATACCAAGGGATGTAGGCGAGTGTGCATGTGTGTGTGAATCAGTCCCAACTTGTTGTGGTTCGAAGCTAAATAGCAAATACGAGGAGATGGGCGTTCCCGTGTCCAATTTACATCCCCAGGCAAAGTAATTATAGGACAGGTTCATTTACTCGGTGCTTTATGTTCTGATGCTGCAATTCGGTTTTTGTGGGGGCCTTCGTAAGCGCTCACTGAATCAGATGAGTCTCAAAGAGTCATCAGTTTGCATTCAATACTTGACCTACCCAATAATAATAATGGGAATAATGATTTACCATTTAAAAATGGCAAAGGTATGTAGCAAGGTAAAAACAACAACAGCAACAGCAACAACACGATGAGTTTGGGAAATTATTCATTTTCCTTTTGGGGCTTCTGGTGTCATGTAGCTTAAGCAATAGTTTTTGTTTCATTGAGCAAAAATGTGTGCGTGGATGAATTTCTAACCATCTGCAGGTGATGTCTCTTAGTCCGAAGTTTAATTCTGGACTCATAAGTAGTTTTCTGTTAGTAAAAAAAATAAAAATCTTTAAGCTTGTAGAAGCCCACTTTTCCCCACTGTTGAAATTAACCTGTTTCTGCTGCTTTGCAAAAAAAGAAGAAGAAGGATGGTTGGTCGGAGGGATCAAAGTTCATTTCAAAGGTATTGATTCTCTATTTGTTCCATTTTACCAGATCAGTTCTTTTATTAACTGGCAAGCTTTTCTGACAGCAAGCTAAACCCCACTTTTTACAAACAGCGAAGGAAAGGGTGAAAGGAAAACACAACATTTGTGTGCTGTTCGGTGGGACCGCTCCGTGCATCGCTCCCAAAACATTCCCCTGAAAGAAACAACATATAGTCTCAGCACCCTGGACCTCCCACCCACCCCCTTGAGTGCTTCATTTGTGACCAGTGTGGATAACAGTCCCATTGGGAGAGTTCATAGAACTGTGGAATTGGAAGGGACCCCAAGAGTCATCTAGTCCAACCCCGTGCAATGCAGGAAACTCAGCTAAAGCATCCATGCTTTTGTGTGTGTCCTGTGTATCGTGAGCTGTTAACAATTATTATTATTATTATTATTATTATTATTATTATTATTATTATTATTATTATACCCCGCCCATCTGGCTGGGTTTCCCCAGCTACTCTGGGCAGCTTATAGCATATATAAAAACAGTAAAACATCAAGCATTAAAAACTTCCTGATACAAGATGCCTTCTAAAAGTTGTGTAGTTCTTTATCACCTTGACATCTGATAGGAGGGCGTTCCACAGGGCGGGTGCCACTACCGAGAAGGCCCTCTGCCTGGTTCCCTGTAGCCTCACTTCTCGCAGTGAGGGAACCACCAGAAGGCCCTTGGAGCTGGACCTCAATGTCTGGGCTGAATGACACAGATGCTCCTTCAGGTATCCTGGGCCAAGGCCGTTTAGGGCTTTGAAGGTCAGCGTCAACACTTTGAATTGTGCTTGGAAACATACTGGGAGCCAATGTAGGTCTTTCAGGACTGCTGTTATATGGTCTCGGCGGCTGCTCCCAGTCACCAGTCTAGCTGCCGCATTCTGGATTAATTGTAGTTTCCGGGTCACCTTCAAAGGTAGCCCCATGTAGAGCGCATTGCAGTAATCCAAGCAGGAGATAACCAGAGCATGCACCACTCTGGCGAGACAGTCTGCGGCCAAGTAGGGTCTCAGCCTGCATACAAGATGGAGCTGGTAGACAGCTGCGCTGGACGCAAAATTGACCTGGGCAGAATTGATCTTGTTGCTTTTGTGTGTGGGTGTGTAAATACTGTCTCAATAGGGTGTGGCGAATGTGGAATGAATGCATATGAAGAGAGACCAAGCACATTCCTCTTGATGTTTCTCTAGATCTTTCTTTGCTTTTCTTTTTTATTCTTCCACAACTTGAACCAGCAATTCCTCTTAGACTTACCACCAGTGCATGGGAATGACATTATTTGGGGGGAATATATAAATCAGCATCTTCCTAGAAGTGCTGACTTCACTGTTCCCTCAGCAACGCAGGCGGGGGTGGGGCGGGACAGGAACCTTCAGTTGATGAGACGTGTGGCATGTACTTAGGACTGGTTATATATATATATATATATATATATATATATATATATATATAACCCTTCCATTCATTTTTGGCTTTTCTGAAATTGGTATTTTTATATACCTGGGCGGGGGTTGTGAAGTAATTTTTTTTTAAAGAAAACACTCCCCCCCTCCCATGATGGTGATGGATCTGTCAAATACAGCAGGAGTGAGATGACATGACAGTTGCCGCGGCAACACCACCGACTCTGTAAAAATAGGACAGAGACGGGACTTCACGACAGTAGATCACACAGAATTTCCCGAGCCGATGAATTAGGGTTGGCCTCGCTGCCAAAGCAATTGCGAGGCCTTCTTGGTGCCTCGGATGAGGGACAGCAGACATTTGGTTCGTTCTGAAAAGGTCTGAACGCTGCCTACTTCAAGGGTCTTCAGGCTAGATCATCTGTTGCAGAGGCAACCGGCCCGTGAGCTATTTGTGGACCCCAAGCCATTTATCCGTAGAATCAGAATGAATTTCAGGAACCGAAAAGTTGTATTGAAAAATGCAACTTTTGACTGGCCCCAAAATGGCAGAGTGGTGCTTGTGAGATGTTCTACTCTAGGTTCAAACACCCCCTTACCCTCCCCTCCATCCCCTTTTCTTTCCTTGCTTTTTTCGGCTTCCGCTCGCTCCCTGCTCCCTTTCCACTCCCATCATAAGCTGGCTGGCTCTGACCTTGTGGTTCACTGCCTGGCTCTCCCTCCTATTGAGAAGCTCGCTGGTGCTGCAATCAGAAACGGATTTCGAGCGCAGCGACAGCCTGCCACAAAAGAGCTAGCAGGGTGCAAGGGGGACCAGGGCGAGGGGGAAGAGAGGAGCGGGCCGGTCCAGTGCCCTTTTTTCTATAAAAATAGCATTCTATATGCAGTTACATAACATCTAGGCTTGTCCTAAGTGCAGTGGTACCTTAGTTTACGAACAGTCCTGTTTACAAACTGTTCGGTTTATGAACTCCGCAAAACCGGAAGTAGTGTCCCGGTTTAGTCTACGAACGGAAGCTGAACGATGGAAGGGCACCGGCATTTGGATTTGGTTTAAGAACGGACTTCAGGAATGGATTAAGTTCGTAAACTGAGGTCCCACTGTATTGCAGTCAACGGAGATATACCAGAGACTTAGTGGTAGGCTAGAAGGGGTGGCCAATATTGGGATCCTTCCGTTCCGAATATCTGACCCTCAGAGGAGCTTCAAGCTGCTGCTTCAGAGCTTCAGTAGCAGCTGAGTCACACAACCGCACATAGCTGGACGTGGCTTTGCATATTGCTCTCACGACAAATTCCTCAGAATGCCCAGTGACTGGTCGTGCCAGATTTTCAGGCGTTTTGACTGAAGAGGCAGCTGAGTGCTCCTTCAACACACCTGTGCCTTTGACAATCCTTTCAAGCACCAGGCTTGAGTAAACACGCTTAGAATTGTGTTGTTGTTTTTTCACCGTTTTTTTTTCGGGGGGGGGGAATGCTTGGAAACACTGTAGAGGAGGGGCAACCAACGCCAGTTTATATTAGCCCCAGCTAGCATGGCTGCTGGTAAGAGGCAGTGGGAGTTATAGCGCAGCGCCACATGAAAGGCCCCGGGATGGTTTTCTCTGCTGTAAAGAGCCTCCATTGAATTTTTATTTATACTTTTCAAGTTGATACATTTCACTGATTTGAAACATTTCATTAATTTGACAATCATTTTGACATTTCAAAACTTGACTTCCTTGCCCCCTCCTTCTGCGGTTCCTTAATTTTTTTAAATATCTTCTGCATATCCAAATTAACCTAATTTGTTCATTTATTCATCTTCTTTAAATATATACTCTTATTACAGGTTATTACAATGCCAGTGTTCTGTTTACAATTTATCTGTAAATATTCAATAAACCATTTCCATTCTTTTTAAAAAAAGTTGATTTCTTATTCTTCCGGTGAGTTTTCGCCATTTCTGCATATTCCATAAGTTTTTGTATCCATTTTTCTGGAACTTCTTCTTCTTCTTCTTTCCATTTTTGGGCAAGTAACAATCTTGCCGCTGTAGTAGCATATATGAATAAGTTTCTATACAATTTAGCTAGTTCTGTCCCTATAATTCCGAAAAGAAAAGCTTCTGGTTGTTGTTGTTGTTGTTGTTGTTGTTGTTGTTGTTGTTGTTGTTGTTGTTGTTGTTTTACAAAGGTTATTTTAAACATCCTTTTCATTTCGTTATATATCTCAGGTGCAGAGAGAAAATATGGCATGGAAAGTGCTCCCCCTGCTGGAGAATACACGATTCTCAAATTTCTCAGTAACTCACAAATGGTTGCGTTTTTTCTCTATGTTAGTCTGCACACTGAGAAACAGGGACAGCAAAACAATACCCCCTACAGGACTATGAAACAAATAGGCGCTTAAAAAATAAAAATCACTTCTGCACTTAATTACTCTGCCATTACTCATCTGCAGTAAGAAAGCTTTGCATATGATTTTATCGCATTTAAATCTTGTCCTTCCTCACTGGTTAATCTTCACAACAACCCTGCAGAGCAGGTTGGCTGATAGAGACCGCCTTGCCTCGGCACATCTGCTCAGCTTCATGGCTGAGCAGGGTTTTGAACTGGTCTCCCCCTGCTTATTTCTTTATTTCTTTATCTACCTATTTACCATCTATCTCCTAGAATCCCCAAACTGTAGAGTCAGAAGGGATCCCAAGGGTCATCTGCTCTGACCCCCTGCGATGCAGGGATCTCAACTAAAGCATCCGTAACGGATATCACTTCATATCTCAAAAGCTTAATATCCAAAAATCTCAGGTGTGCAAGAAAATAAAAGGTGTGCAATGCCAACAACCTAAAAAAGCAGGATAAAATGCAGTTCACTCTTTACAGTTTACCCACTAAAGTTAGGGTTGCCATATTTCGAAAAGAGATCCTGGCATAAAGGTTTGGGGGTTTTTTGTGTTTTTTACTAAGTCAGGCATCCCCAGACTTTGGCCCTTCAAGTGTTTTGGACTACAATTCCCATCTTCCTCGACCACTGGTCCTGTTAGCTAGGGATGATGGGAGTTGTAGGCCATAACACCTGGAGGGCCGCAGTTTGGGGGTGCCTGGACTAAGTCGTTGAGCTCTTGTTTTGTTTTTCCCAAAGTTTTGAACTTCTTCTTTCTTTCTTTCTTTCTTTCTTTCTTTCTTTCTTTCTTTCTTTCTTTCTTTCTTTCTTTCTTTCTTTGCAAAATCTCAAAAAAAGGGAAAGTTTCTGAGCTATTTTTTAGGAAATTTGCAAAGCAAGCAAGCAAACAAACAAACAAAAAAACACCCTCCACTTCCAATGTGGGCTGCCATATGCCTGGATTTTCCTGGACATTTTAAACAGAAAAATCAGCCCAGATACTGTTAACAGCAGGTGAAAAGGTAGTACAGTGGTGCCTCGCTAGACGAATTTAATTTGTTCCACGGGTCTTTTCTTCTAACAAAAAATTCGTCTAGCGAATCCTATAGGAATGCATTGAAATTTTTTTGAATTTTTTTTTGCCCATAGGAACACATTAATTGAATTTCAATGCATTCCTATGGGAAACCGCGATTCGCTAGACGAATTTTTCATAAAACGAATTTGTCTAGCGAGGCAACCTCCGCTAGAAAAAACCTTTCGTTAAGCGGAAATTTTGTTAAGCAGGGCATTCGTTAAGTGAGGCACCACTGTATATGCCAAAAACGTAATAATGTTTCCCATTACATGACATGTTTTACTTAATCCTCTTGGTTTCATTTGAGGGTGTTCATCGCTTACACTGAAGGCATGCACCAGAGCTTTGGGTTGTGTACAGACTTTAAGTATCACAACCACCACTGTTGCTTCATAGTTAAGTGGGAAGGTCAGCAAGCAGCCCGGTGATTCTTGCAGAGTTATGCCACACGGGCGTGGTGCACAAAACGCAGAAGAGGCATTGCGAAGGTTGTTCTGTAGGGAACAGAAAAGGCACCCGGGCACTGACTCATACACACACCAATTTTGTTTTTCACGGGACTTTCTAAAGGCCCCTGCCCAAATCAAGCTGGTGCCACGGAACGAACAGAACTCTTTTGTTGTTATTATTATTTTTAGCAGAAAATAAAATAAATGAACCAACTGGAAGCGAGCTTTTGAGCATCACAGAACTCTTCATCTGTGTTCGAACTGCTTGTGTTTCCTTTCTAAACGAAAGCTACTGTAGATGAACCCGTGGTCTGACTTTATATCCTGTGTTCCTTTGTCAGTAGAACTGAATTCCTTCTTACTGTATTCAGGATGAAGGGTGAGCACAGACACCGAAGGGCAATTTTAAGAGGGAAGCAAGTGTTCCCCTTTGCTTGCAGGTTTCCCTGTCAGCTGACTGCGGTTTGCTGACCACCTCTCGTACTGGATGTTGTCGCAGCTGCGGAGTTTGCTGAGGCAGGATTAGTCCACAGCATCTCTGCTAGACATGTGACCTTTTGTGCGCTGTCCTCATTTGACCCACCTTGGATTGGGATGAACCCAGGCATTCTAAAAATAGCACACCAGGCCCAGTAGGGATTTGGTGGGCGGTTCGACAGAAATACTTGTGGAACTGCTGTGGGACGAGACGGAAAATGCAGCCAACTATTGTCTGCTCATGAAAAAGGAGTACCTGTGCACTTAGAAGAATTGTGTGAGGTTAAGTGGGTCCTGGCAGGATTGCATGCAGACAGCAAATGTCCCTCGAAGATAATGTTCCGGGTTGGTATCCCTGATAGCATTTGAGTGAATGGGCACAAAGTTCTGGAATGCTTTTGCTTCAAAGAGGAACTTCTCTCTCTCTCTCTCTCTCTCTCTCTCTCTCTCTCTCTCTCTCTCTCTCTCTCTCTCTCTCTCTCTCTCTGTCTGTCTGTCTGTCTGTCTGTCTGTCTCATTGATCTCTCTCATTCACATGTGGATTATTTCTTCCTATGTAGCAAAATAGGAAGAGACTGCCTTTTCTCATATAGACTCAGAAGGTCACTGCATTTTGCATCAAAGTCCCCCCCCCAATATATATATATATCAGAAACCCACTCTATAGTAACTTGGAGCAGGGCTTTTAGTATGGCCGCCCCTGTTCCATGGGGAAGCATCCTTACTGACGTCCTGTCAACCTAGCAGTTCAAAAGAACGCAAGTGCAAGTAGATAAATAGGTACCGCTGCAGCGGGAAGGTAAATGGCGTTTCTGTGCACTCTGGCTTCCGTCACGGTGTCCCGTTGCGCCAGAAGGAGTTTAGTCCTGCTGGCCACATGACCCGGAAAGCTGTCTGTGGACAAACGCCGGCTCCCTCGGCCTGAAAAGCGACATGAGCGCCGCAACCCCATAGTCACCTTTGACTGGACTTCACTGTCCAGGGGTCCTTTACCTTTTTTTTTTTTACAGGCTCCTGCTATTTGTACTTCTTGGAAACAGTGGCTGACATATCTGTTATTGCAAGCTTCTCCAGATGGATAAAGTGTCTTATCTGTTCATTTTGTAATGTTTCTGTCTTCAGTTGCTCTTGTAGAGTTATCAAAACTATTTTTAGCTTCTTCTTTGGCATAATTTTTGTAGATCACATGGTGTGATTTTGTGAAATGTGTGGTGATTAAGAGTTAGGCTGCATAATAGTACAAGTTCCTGAAGAGAGGCAGACTTTTGTGCTTCAAATTATAAAATCAAGGATGGGCAACTTGTGGCAGCTCCCATCATCCATTGGCTATGCTGACTGGGTTTGATGGGAGCTGGAGTCCAACAAGGTCGGGGGGGGGCACAGGTTCCCCATCTCTGGCATAAAGCTGTGAATGTTGGGCTGGCATCTTCAAATCCTGTAGCAATGCTGTTGTCCTACCCGAACTGACCTCAGAGCGCCATAGAGATTCCAGAGGATTTTCTTTTGTGTAAACACGCTTAGAATTGTGTTGTTGTTTTTTCACCAATTAAGCAAGACACGCTAGGGAAGTGGTAGTCCATTTGATATCTTCCCACGATCCTATTTTGGCTTTTAACAGCAAGAAGCAGGTAGACGAATAGTTTGTCCCCTTGTGTGCAGGAACAAAATGGTACGTGAGTTGTCATGTTAGCATCATTCTAGTGTGTGTGTAAATACAAATAATGTTATTGCACTAGCCATGGCCATAATAAATCTGAATCAAAAATAAATGCAAGCAAAAGGGGTGTCGTGCCACAAATAGTGGTCTCTATTTAGATCTCTGCGTCTCCCTTACAGCTCACTGTTATATGGTCCAGGATCTTCTTTGTGATCTTTTTCATCGCCAAAGCAAAAAGGGTGATTTTATGAGTCACTTGAAGCATTTACATCGCTTAGAAGCCATAGGACCTTCTCTGCTGGTGAGAGACATCTTTCCTGTACGGATGGTGACAAATTGCCTCCTGGGTCCAATGTATAGCAGGCAATATAGTAAATAGTGCAATATATCTTCTACCTGCGATTGCCCACATATTCAGAGTCTGTCTTCGTACAGTACCCTGTTATATCATCCATCTAGGATGGTGGAGGGCATAGCTTGAAAACACAGTTCAATAAATGCCGAATCTTAGTGAGGCTGGCCGGAGATTCGACAGGTATCATCATAGCTGCCAAGTCTCCCATTTTTCGCGGGGAAACGCCCGTATTTTGTTACCGTTTCCCGCTGTTATCCTGAATTGATTTTATCCCGTAAATATCCCGTAAAGCTCCTGCCGGCGGCCATGTCCCGGCTCCCAGCTGTCTGCGCATGTCTGTACATGCGCAGAAGCGATTTCTGGTGCCCAGACATGCAGACACGGGCAGCCTGGCACCGGAAGTCGCTTCTACGCATGTCTGGTGCCGCTCTGCCCATGTCTGGGCACCAGAAATCGGGCGGCGCCGACACCGGATGTCGCTTCTACGCATGTCTGGGCATGCGTAGAAGCGACTTCCGGTGCCACGCCGCCACAGATCCCAGATTTTTCAATCCAGGAGTTGGAGGGTATGGGTATCATTCCAGCGTGGATCAACATTTACTACTCTGAAGTAAGTCCCACTCAGCTCAGTGAAGCATCATCATAAGGCGAGTTTGCAGCACATCAAATGATCCACTTTGATAGCAGTGGGTTTGAAGCAGTGTTCCCGCAACTTGGGTCTCCAGCTGTTTTTGGACTACAGTTCCCATCATCTCTGACCACTGGTCTTGCTAGCTGGGCATGATGGGAATTGTAGTCCAAAAACAGCTGGAGATCCAAGTTGGAGAAACACTGGTTCGAAGTAAACATGCAGATGACTGCGCTGTCAGTCACACAAAGCAGCACAAGATAGGGATGCTTAAATGGAACAGAAATGTACACATTGCTTGGTGGGTGTGAGGGGGAAAGGGTACAGAGAGCCCCCCCCCATCCTGAGGAGCAGCTCCTCCACCAGCAGTAGCGCCAGCGAGGAGGGGGAAGAGTCCAGTGAGGAAGGAGGAAGGAGGAAACGGGGCTCTGGCAGCATAGGAGAGCCCCTGCTGCACGTGGGAGAGGAAGAGAGAGGGGGGGAAGAGGGGGAGAAGGAAAACATGGAAAGGAGATCCTTTTTCCCTCTGGTTCCGGAATTACGCAGGAGGAAACGCGGGAGGAGATTTGGGGTGCCCAGACTCTTATGTTGGAAGAAGACGCGGAGCGCGCCATTCCAGGGTTCTAGGTCAGACTAAGCGGATGTATCCTGTATAGCTCTAGCACTGTAAATAGCCTGCACTTAATAAAAGCATGAAAAGGCAAAGGTCTGGAGAGTCGTTACTCTAGAGTAGTCGCAACGCCTGTGACAGTGGGTGATGAAAATGACCCAAATCCAGCCCAGATTGGGCAAAGTGAACCAAGGGGCTCCGGTGTCTCGAATCCAGGACCGTATCTAGAGAGCACATTTCGAACATGTTCAAAAGTGCTCTGAAAACAGGAAAAGGTGTGAGACAAGCCGGCGACCACCAGGCACTTTCTGGACCATAGCTGATTTTCTGAGAATGCTCCTTAGCCACCCTTCCTACAAATGGAATTATATTAAAACGGCCTGATTTATCATCCAACATCAGCTTTTGATTCTCTGCGACAAGACTGTTTAATCAATGGAACGATGTTTATGAAACCAGGCAGGATATGCCCAGTTTTCAGCACTTCAGATCTTGGCATCGAGTGACATGGCGCACAGTGTGAGAAGGAAACTTTCTGCTGTGGGTACGAGGGATAACAATTGAATCCCTTGCTGCCCCTTTTCATTTTTTTCCGTATTCTGGGGAAGAAATATCCCTTTGATCCGCCTCTCTCATCTCCCAAGTGCTTCCCAGCCCTTCCTGGAAGCAAATGTTATTGGTACCATCCGTAGAATGTGTTACACAATCAGCTTGGCTCGTGTCCTTTGTGGCACCTCTAATGTCACCCTATTTGCCCCCCCCCACACACACCTTTTTATAATGTCCTGTTATTCTGGAAAGTTGGAAATGAAAGGCTGAGAACCAATTTCAGATGAGAGAAATGACACTTGTGTGTGTGTGTGTGTGTGTGTGTGTGTGTGTTTCAGTTTGGGCGCAAACATTGGCAGTTCCATGGAACAAGGAGCACGAGACCATAGAGCAGAGGGCTTGGGAAATGTATTTGAATCCAACTCCCATAATCCCCAGCCATGCTAGCCAGTGGTGAAGCATGATGGGAGTTGGAGTCCAGCCTGGAGTGCCAGTGTAAGATTTGTTTGGACACAATATGGAATGATTTCATTGTTTTTACAAACATAGAGGAACATGAGTGGCCTTTACTTGATTCATTTATCCACTTGCGGGTTTTATGAACAGAGAAAGAAAATTAAAGTTAAGTCTCATCGTTCTATGGATTCCATATATTTTCCAGGATTATTTGTACTTTATAACTCATATACACTCTGGTGTGTTTTTTAAAAGCTTTTTCATTTTTGAGATGTGTTTTGCCATCATTGCAAGGTTCAGTAAAGTTTTGGAGGTCCTTGGTCTCCCCGTTTTCGTGGGTCATGGAGCGGTTTCGTGTGTGTGTGTGTGTGTGTGTGTGTGTGTGTGTGTGTGTGTGTTATATCACAAATTTGCAGCCAGCGTGGTATAGTGGTTAAGAGCGGTAGACTCGTAATCTGGGGAACCGGGTTCGCGTCCCCGCTCCTCCACATGCAGCTGCTGGGTGACCTTGGGCTAGTCACACTTCTCTGAAGTCTCTCAGCCCCACTCACCTCACAGAGTGTTTGTTGTGGGGGAGGAAGGGAAAGGAGAATGTTAGCCGCTTTGAGACTCCTTCGGGTAGTGATAAAGCGGGATATCAAATCCAAACTCTTCTTCTTCTTTCGGTTTCCTTACCATGGTGTCTCTGCTTTCTGCAGGTCAAATCGTGCCTGCAAATCGCAACACGCCAAGCCCCATTGATCCAGAGACCATTCAGGTTCCGGTGGGATATGAACCTGACCCGGCCGATCTCGCTCTTTCCAGCATTCCTGGCCAGGAGATGTTTGACCCCCGTAAGCGCAAGTTCTCCGAGGAGGAGCTCAAGCCACAGCCAATGATTAAGAAAGCCCGCAAAGTCTTCATCCCAGAGGATCTGAAGGTAAATTGGGACCGGTGCCCAACCTGCTGGAAACTGCTCTAGAGGTCCTGAGAGTTTGGCATGGTCCTAGAGCCATTCTGCTGATTTCTAGGTGGACTAAAATGTTATGGGATTAGAACATAGAATAACACCCTGGAGGGCCAGTTATACCACTTTCAGGGTTAGATAGGGTTCCTTGTTTATGGCCCAGAGAGCAATAAGGTTGTAAAATGCAGGCGCACACAAACCTTACACAGAAATCAAAACTTTCACTTCCTGCATTCTATCTAATAGGTCAAATGCAATTAAAACATTAAAATATTATTAAAATAAAAAATATACACCTTGGGTTCTATAATTATTATATTCCTTCCTTCCTTCCTTCCTTCCTTCCTTCCTTCCTTCCTTCCTTCCTTCCTTCTTTCTTTCTTTCTTTCTTTAAAAAAATCTGAGCTGTGTTGCTTTCATTTGACCAGTCTAATCTACTTCAATTTCTTTGTGTGTGTGGCAGGTTTTTATCCCTAGACAAGTGCTTCCTTCACTCCCTCATTCTCTGGAATGAAAGAAGCTGCTATTTAATCATCCAAAAATAATGTTGGCACTTAAGATTTTGAGAGACAAGTGGATTAAAAGTTAATGAATGGTGAAACTCACAGAGCAAGGGGTAGAATGGGTTTCCAGTTGAAAAATCTTAAAGGGTGCCCATAACATGGCATGATCTGAAGGCACAGGATGTAGCAAATTTGCTGAAGCTAAGCGGGTTTAGGTGTGGTCAATGTTTGGGTGGGCAACCATGAATATGGGAAGGGTCCTGGCGGTGGTATAAAAATATGTATAATAAAATCAAGTAGGTATCCTTGAGTTCCCACGTGAGATAAAGGTTTGAGTTCCTTTGGGAAGGAGGACAGGACATAAATATACAGTAATTATAAATATAAATTTATTTCTTGTATTTATTCAAATAAAACTATATAAATTGCTCAATTGTAGTGCAGTCGTACCTTGGATCTTGAATGCCTTGGCTCCCGAATGATCAGCTCCCGAATGATCGAAATTGGCTCCCGAATGATCGAAACCTGGAAGTGAGTTTTCCAGTTTTCTAATGTTCTTTTGGAAGCTGAACAGCCAAAGGGGCTTCCGTGGCTTCTGATTGGCTGCAGGAGCTTCCTGCAGCCAATCAAAAGCCGTGCTATGGTTTTCGAACATTTTGGAAGTTGAACGGACTTCTGGAATAGATTCTGTTCGACTTCCAAGGTATGACTGTAAAACCTTTGAGTTGCAAGGAGTATTGAAATTATCAACAAACACATTTAAAAATAAATAAAATTAACAGTAAAAGATATAACACTAATACTAAAAATATATAGGATAATTTAGTTCCCAGCTGCACCATTGTGTCCTTGAGAAATTGCCGAAACTTCTTATGTATGGGATTTGTTTTTTTGTAAAGTTCAGTACAGTCATACCTTGGATCCCGAATGCCCTGGAACTCAGACGTTTTGGCTCCCGAACGCCCCAAACCCGGAAGTGAGTGTTCCGGTTTGCGAACATTCTTTTGGAACCCAAACGTCCAACAGGGCTTCCACGGCTTCTGATTGGCTGCGGGAGCTTCCTGCAGCCAATCAGAAGCCGTGCTTTGGTTTACAAACGTTTTGGAAGTCGAACGGACTTCCGGAATGGATTCTGTTTGACTTCCAAGGTATAGCTGTACTATAGTTTGCTCGGAAGCCCTTAACCATACCGTAGTTTCTCAGTTCGGGCATAAATTGGAAAGTGTAGCCAACTATGGCTTCCCGACCTGCTTTCCCCAGTTGCACAAAGGGAGGAACGAAGTAGCTGTGTGCAGGGGAACAAGGCTAATTCATATCTCAGCTTATTAAGTACAGTGGTACCTCTACTTACGAATTTAATGCGTTCCGAACGCACATTTGTAAGTCGAAAAAAATTGTAAGTCGAATCCCATAGGAATGCATTGGGAGAAAAAATTCGTAAGTAGAAGCAACCCTATCTAAAAATTCGTAAGTAGAAAAAATCCTATCTAAACCGCATCCAAGATGGCGGACAGAGCTCCATTCGTAAGTAGAAACATTCGTAAGTAGAGTTATTCATAAGTAGAGGTACCATTGTACAGATAACATCCTAGGGCAACCAGTGCATGCATATTCACGCTGTTCATTTACTGGCTTGGCTCAAGAAACATAAACCTTTGGATACATTGGAACAGTTAGAGGATGGAACCTGGGGGAAACCAAGAGCAGGGAAGTGCTGTCAAGCCCCTTGCTTGTTCAGAGGAGTTCATGGCCGTCATCCTAGTTTCTTCTAAGATAGCAGCGAGAGTTGCCCCCAGCTCTTCCCAGAATGTTTGGCCACAGCTTTCTTCCATTTCCCATGGTGCAGAAGAGTAGCTCTAGGAAGGGGGTAAGCAGATTAGGCCAGCCAATCGTCTCTCGGCTGCATGTGATTCTAGATGCCAGCTCTGCTTCTTTCAGGACCAGGATTAAAGGATTTGCCTTTGTAATTTGTTAAAATAAAGTTGTACGTGGCCTGGATAAGCCCAGGAATGAACTGAAGTTAAAGCTGGTTTTTGTGGGTTTTTTTTTGCAGAGATGATGACGGAGATGGGAAATTATAAAGCCAAGTTGTAGCCTACGGGGTGTAGAAAGAATGGGGGGGGGAGAGAGAGTTTTGGCATATCTCTAGAGCCAGGCTGCTGAGATACACTGCAGTCTTGTACCCACTTACCTGGATGAAAGCCCCACTGAACTCAGTGGAACTTACTTCTGAGTAACTTTGTATAGGGTTTGCATTGTAAGGATGGTTTCAGAGCATGCAAATGTTACTTTTGGGTAGCTGAAAGTGCTTGCATTTTATTCCAGTCTTCCTCTCTAGGCAACAGGGAGTTGAGGGATATTTTTTTTTTTAAAAAAAATAATGTTATCAGTTGTGTGTCCTTGTTTCTCAACTTGATCCTTTTACACGGTTTTGTATGCTTTTATGTGACCTGCTGTTATTTTTACGGAATTACAGTTTAGTAATTCTTTGTTGCGATTGATAAGTGCAAACTGTTTCATTATCATTTGCTGTTACTTAATATTTAACACATTCTAACAGATTATTAGAGATTGCTTTATTTGATATGAGTTGTCTATTTAAAAATTTGCGTGGCTTTTTTTGGTATTGGATCAGGTTGGTATTAAGTGTGTGGCCGATGCTATTTTGTTGTTTCTTCAGCTTGCAAACTACCTTCTGTGTATAGTAATACAGAAAGGCGGTATACAAATTGAAAGTGAAATGAAACATTCAGGAAAGAGTGTTTCAGAAATGAAACATTCAGAAAAGTATGCATAAACATGAGAGTCAGAGACTTAAAACAAGAACAACAGAAGCCCATACTACTTGGGATGTTCAGACTTGCACTGCAGAGAGACCATACATTTAAATCCTGGGAAGTGTAGTTTTACCCCCACAGCACTCTTAACGATAGCGCTGAGGATTCTTTATGTGCCAACAACAACAACAACAACAACAACAACAACAACAACAACAACAATTTATTATTTATATCCCGCTCTGGACAGCTCCCAACAGAATATTAAAAATTCGATAAAACATCAAACATCAAAAACTTCCCTAAACAGGGCTGCCTTCAGATGTCTCCTAAAAGTCAGATAGTTGTTTACTTCCTTGACATCTGATGGGAGGGCGCCACCACCGAGAAGGCCCTCTGCCTGGTTCCCTGTAACCTCACTTCTTGCAGAGAGGGAACCGCCAGAAGGCCCCTGGAGCTGGACCTCAGTGTCCGGGCTGAACGGTAGGGGTGGAAATGCTCCTTCAGGTATACTGGACCGAGGCCGTTTAGGGCTTTAAAGGTCAGCGCCAACACTTTAAATTGTGCTCGGAAACATACTGGGAGCCAATGTAGGTCTTTCGGGACTGGTGTTACATGGTACCAGCAGTCGCTCCAGTCACCAGTATGCAGCCAAGGCCGAGCAGAATATATGTAGCCCTGCCAGTAGAAGTGTGCTCTGCCGACCCTGCCCTGGTGCCTTGTAGCTGAAGCTCTGTTAATCTGCTGAAGTCTAACGCTGCCTTTCTCCCTCTCTGTGATTAATGAGCAGGATGACAAATACTGGGCAAGACGCAGAAAGAACAACATGGCTGCCAAGCGCTCCAGAGATGCTCGGAGGCTGAAGGAGAACCAAATTGCCATTCGCGCCTCGTTCCTGGAGAAGGAGAACTCCGCTCTGCGCCAAGAGGTGGCCGATCTACGAAAAGAGCTGGGCAAATGCAAGAATGTCCTTGCCAAGTATGAAGCCCGGCATGGTCCTCTGTAAATGGCATTCCCACCCACCCCTTTCTGCCCTCCCTTCCCCCCTTCTTTCTTCTCTTTTCTTCTCTTTTCTTTCTTTCTTTTTTCTTTTCGGTGGGTTGGCATTTGAATCGATGGACAGTGTGTTTATTGCTTGATAGCACCACACCCAAACACCCCCAACCTTTCACCATCAGCACTTTACCAAGAAAACAGAAACAAAACAAAAAAACAGCGTACAACTTTTTTTTCTATGTGCATACACGCATGCGCGGGTCTGTGTATGTGTGGGCGTGTGTGCATGTTCACCTCAGCACTCCCCATTTTTATGGAAATGGAAGGGTGACCAGTTTTCACTGGGACTGCTGAAACCTGCCATAGTTAAGCTTTTCGTTAAACAATTAAATATTTTCCAGTGCTGCTTTGAACTAGGTTTTATTATTATTATTATTATTACTATTGTTATCATTTTACCCTTTTGCCATTCTCTTGGTTTAATTTCGAAAGCGAGAACGGAAAGAATGAATCGCGCTATAAGTGGAGGAGGAAGAAAATAAAGGAGGCCGATCTCTCCAGCCTACCCTCCCTGAATCTCTTGTTTGAATATGCCTAATCAGACATATTTAACTTGCTACTGCAAATGCACAAATGATATTTTAATGCTACACTGCAGAAATATTTAATTTATAGATTTTTCTCCTTCTTTTGTTTTGTTGTGTTCTTAAGCTTTGGTGATAAAAAAAAAAGAGAGAGAGATCTTCAGGCTCGCACTGCTGCTGATAGTTTTCTCGGTAGATCTCGTAAGAAACAGCTGAAGTTTCCTTTCATGGCTCTAAAACCCAAAAGCTGCAAATAAATCACAGGGAGTGTTATTTTTTGTTTTGTTTTGCACAGCCTGAACGTAAGCAATAATCCTCTTGTGCACTCTGGTATGTTACTTGCAATGTTCCAGGTGGACATAGGATCAACGTCACTACCTAATAAGATAATTTCCCACTGGGTTTTTCTTTGTAATTTGTAAAAACTTATTGATAGGCTGCTACAAGAACCTCCCAAACATGGTTTAGTTTTTAATTGCTGGAAGCCATCCCCACTGAGCGATGCAAATGCTCAAACAGAAAAGTGGGGGATAAGTTTTCTAAAGCAGTCAAGCAATGGTGCAGGCAGAGGCTGCAGTTAGAGGGCCAGTCTAGGCATTTTGCCACCTTATGACAAATCAAAGTCTTGCTCCCCCTGCTGGTGCCATACGCTGAGCACAACGTTAATATTATCAAGTGCTGACTTAGGATCTTAGGATACTGTTCTGTTAAAAATTGCCCGTTAACTTCTCTTACGCTTCCATACAGCTATGTCTGCCCTCTGGTGAGGGATGTACCTCTGCAGAAATCAAAAGGCTGTTGACTGCAGGAACAGGGAGAGTCCTTTGGCTCTCTGGATATTGCCGTACTACAATTCCCATCATCCTTGGCCATTGGGCATACTTGCTGTGGCTCATGGGAGTTGGAGTCCAGTAGCAACTGGAGGGCTACAACTTTCCTATTGCTGCTGCATGGGATGTTAAACCCAGCCGCCGAGCTGCTCTGCTGCCCCTATGGCATAGGTGCCAACTCCCAGATTAAAAAATCCGGGAGCGGCAGCATCACGCACCGGAAGTCGCACTGCGGCCATTTTGGAACTGGGCAGAGTGGCACTGGAAGTTGCTTCTACGCATGCTCTGCCCATTTCCAAAATGGGCAGGGCAGCACCGGAAGTTGCTTCTACGCATGCTCTGCCCATTTCCAAAATGGCCGCAGCGCCAGAAATCGCTTCTGCGCATGTCCAGAGACTCCAAACATGTGCAGAAGGAGCTTCCCCGGGCCGGTAAGAATCCGGGGGATTTACAGGTTTTTTTAAAAAAATCCGGGCTGCCAGCGGGAAACGCTGGAAAAACGTGGGTTTCCCGGGGAATACGGGAGACTTGGCAGCTATTCCCTATGGACCTCCTCCGAAATTGCAGGCTGCTGTGACAGTTCCTGAAGGCGGTGACAGCAGAAGCAGACAGCTCTCGGATTGTGGCACCACAAGTGGTTGTGTAGTTTTACGTCCACAGTTGGGCCAGCCTGGTGTACATATACTGCTGTGCTTGCAGATGTCCACCGCTTGCCCCCAACTGAAAGTATAACTAACTGGTCCAGACACCTATGGCAATGCGGATACCCTATTAATGGGGAGATGATAAGGTTGTGTTTGGGCTCAGCCCCACACGGTCCCACCTGCCCCACTCCTCAAACAGTCCACTGGTGTTACAAGGGCATAGGGGGGCAGTGATTGCCTTTGCTGGATTGGGGTGCAAAAGACACATGGCAATTCATTGGCAAGAAAACGAAAACGAAAACTTTCAAATATTCACCGCTTTTGGAGTTTGGAGGGTTTATTGTTATTATTGCTGTTATGATTGTTATTTCCTTTGCCATTTGCATTTCTTCAAGTCCTGTTTATGTGATTAAAGACTTTAAATTCAGCTCTATATTCAACATTTCTATAAAATACTTTCTGTGGACTTCTTCCTTGCTGTTTCTCCAGATTCTTTTGACTCGGCGAGAAGTCACTTTTTGCAAATCCTACTTTTCCTTGAGATGTTTTGTTTCTGATTGTATCATAAAAGCAATGGTTCTCAAACTTTCTCCTGTTGTTTTCCGCTTTTTGTTCTCGTTTTGCTTTCTAAACTTGTGTTATATTATAGTGGACTTTCTGCAGGAAATATTTTTTTAAAAAGTGAATGTAGGAGATGCAGGTCTGTATTGAAAGGTGATGGTGTTGTCATACTGTGGCTAATCCAATCCATGCAAATGTTTTCTGAAGACCAAAAGAACACGATTATTTACGATATGTATAAAGTTTCTACAGAATCATTAGAGTGTGCTTTTTTGTACAGTATTTTTTCAAGGACGAATGCTGATTGTGTATTTTGAGAGAAAGAGCGTATATCACAGGCTAAGCAGCGAGGAGAAATAAAAAGAAAATATTCCATGTTTAAAGGCAGAGCAAAGATATATATCTCTTTATATATTTGTTAGCATTGTACAGAGAGGAGATGCTTCTAGATTGTTGTTTTCCCCATCCCCCTTGAGATCTTTCTTATTTTTTTGCTTACCACTGAGACATCGGAAGGGTTTTGTGCTTTAAGTTGGGGCGTGATCCATCGCCATGTGGGTGCAGCTGCTTGTGCACGTGAAGAGATCGCATTGGGTTGAATTGGACACTGCTGTTCCTTGCGCTCCTCAGCATGCAGCCACCTTGGCACATGCTTGGAGGATGAACACTGCGCACGTGGGCGACCGTGGGCCGGATTGAGACAGGGAGTTGTGCAATATAATCATTTCTTGGTTCAGGGCGCTGCAGTGTATGAACGCCGCTAAAAGGAACGTACCTCACTGGGTCTTTGTGGAATCCCTCCACGCATAGCTGGCCTTGCCCACATTCAGATGGATTGTGCCCTAAACATTTTATGGAAGTTAAAAAAACAAAACAAAACAAAAAAACGGTTCTCCAGGGTCCTTTGTATTTGTAATAAATAAATAACTGTTTTCCCATTCATGTAATGAGGATGGTTTTTTTTTTCCAACAACAATGCAGCGAGTCCCATTTGCCAAGGAAAAAAGCACAAAATACTCTGTGATGCTCATCACAGGGCTTAGGTTAAACAGCATCTTGCACAAAACAGTAATAAAGCTTGCACATTCCCTGCCTTCTTTCACATTTCACATTTGTTGCTGTGGCAAGGTGTTGCCTCCACCCTGAGGAGCATCTTGTTTGTGTGACTTGTTTGTGTGACTACTTCTTCTTTTGTTCATGTATACCAGGCATGTCCAACAGGTAGATCACTGGACGTCTGCGGTAGATCACTGGTAGATCATTGGCTCCCCCCCAAAGAAGCTGAACAACTCAACAACTTTGACCCGACCCCCCCCCCAAAAAATGGGCCTTCCTCCTTCCTAAAAATAGTTCAACAACTTTGACCTGAACCCCCAAAAGGGGGTAGATCACTGGCCAGTTTTTAACTCTGTGAGTAGATCGCAGTCTCTTGGGAGTTGGCCACCCCTGATGTATACAACCCAATGGTTCTTTAGAGTGAGGCGGGGTTCCCAAATAATAATACTTTTTTTATTTGTAAACACACACCCCATCTAACTGGGTCGCCCCAGCCACTCTGGGTGGCTCCCAACAGAGGACTGAAAACAGAATAAAACATCAAACATTAAAAACTTCCCTAAACAGGGCTGCCTTCAGATGTCTCCTAAAAGTCAGGTAGTTGTTTATCTCCTTGACATCTGCTGGGAGGGCATTCCACAGGGCAGGTGCCCACTACCGAGAAGGCTTTCTGCCTGATTTCCTGTGACCTCACTTCTCGCAGTGAGGGAACCGCCAGAAGGCCCTCAGCGCTGGATCTCAGTGTCCGGGCTGGACAATGAGAGTGGAGATGCTCCTTCGGGTATACTGGGCCAAGGCTGTTTAGGGCTTTAAAGGTCATCGCCAACACTTTGAATTGTGCTCAGAAACGTACTGGGAGCCAATGTAGGTCTTTTGGGACCGGTGTTATATGGTCCCGGTGGCCACTCCCACTCAACTGCTGCGTTCTGGATTAGTTGTAAGGAAGATCAGGCTGCGGAGTCTCCTTGATGACTTCCTGGTGAACATCTCTATTGAAGAAGGAGACAGGGCCCCAATCCTTCAGAGCAGCACTGTAAGCTGCATACACCATCCTTGGGGAATAATTCAGAGGAAGTTGGGGCCCTTTCACATATTACACCAGGCATGTCAAACTTGCGGCCCTCCCGATGTTTTGGACTACAATTCCCATCTTCCCCAACCACTGGTCCTGTTAGCTAGGGATCATGGGAGTTGTAGGCCAAAACATCTGGAGGGCCGCATGTTTGACATGCCTGTATTACACAGAGGCAAACCATGCCTTGCCACCCAGTGTTTTTTCCACAACAAGGAGGTTTAGCCATTCATAGCTTCTTGAGGAGCAACACCACATTTGTCACCTGTATGCCTGACATTTTCAGAAAAAAAAATTCTAGAAAAAGAGGTGCCGGAACTCACCATGAATGCCTCCCTTATTCTATTGTTACTATTACTACTACCACCGTACTACAATTTATATACAGTGGTACCTCGGTTTAAGTACACAATTGGTTCCGAAAGTCTGTACTTAACCTGAACCATACTTAACCTGAAGCGAACTTTCCCATTGAAAGTAATGGAAAGTGGATTAATCCGTTCCAGGCGGGTCCGCGGAGTACTTAAACTGAAGCGAACTTTCCCATTGAAAGTAATGGAAAGTGGATTAATCCGTTCCAGACGGTCCGTGGAGTACTTAAAATGAAGTGTACTTAACCTGAAGTGAACTTTCCCATTGAAAGTAATGGAAAGTGGATTAATCCGTTCCAGACAGGTCTGCGGAGTACTTAAACTGAAAGTACTCAAACCGAAGCGTACTTAAACCGAGGTCTGACTGTACTGCCCTTTATCAACAGATCTCAGGGTGGTGGACCATATTAAAAACACATTACAGAACATCAGTGATAAAATCATAATAAAAACATCCTTTTTGGCCCTGGCAGCCAGTGACCCCAGTAGCCCAGTGAGGCGATGGCTCCCACCTGAGGGGTGCTGCAACTGAGTTCCAGTGAGTTCCAGCTGAAAGAAAATTCTGTCAGAAGTTAAGCTGAAAATTGCAGGGTATGTGACGGGTCTCGGGTGCATTTAATTCCCGTTGAAATCATAAGGTACACTGGGTGGTGTTGGACTTATGCTCAAAGTCATGCTCATTCATTTCAATGGGTCTACTCTTGTGTAAAACCTAGCTGAACTGAATTGCACCCTTTTGTGTGGATTCTTGGGGCCAGGGTTATCCCTATGCCTATTATTCCCTTTCTTACTCGTGAAACACTGATCCTGCCATTTTCTTCCCCACCTCATTCTGCCTCTGGTTGAGGACCAGGTTAGGCCCAGCCGGGTGAATTATCTATTTTTTGGGTTAGCCTTTGTTATACTCCAACAGACTAGAACAGTTATTTCCTTGTCATGATGAGGCTTGCTCTGACAAAGTAAAAACAAAAATGGGCACACATTATTCGTACATCAGGAAATTACGGTGCTATGAGTTTCTCAAGAATTGCTCAAAGCAAGCGCTTGTTTATTCCAATAAAACACACCTTATTCTGAAGGTGATTTAGGCAAAAATACACCTTATTCTGGCATAGACAATTCTGTTTTCCCATTATTATGCAGATTTCCCGGAGAGGGTTTTGCCCCTCCGAAAAAATGTACCACTTGTTTTACCACATCTGTATTTCTATGGACCATTATTCCAGTGGAGGGAATACCTTGCAGCTATTTAGAATGTAAGCTATTCTTTACTGGCCAGTAAAAAAAAAGGAAAAGAAAAAAGTAATTTAATAATAAATAAATAAATAATCCCACCGCCTGTAAAAATGAAAGTCGTAGATGCAACCCAAACAAAGATAAAAGTTCCATGGGGTCCCATTGAGTCCAGTGTGGGAGGGGAGCACATATTCAAACTCCCTCCCGTTGAAATCAATGAGACTTAAAAGTGCTTAACTCTGGCTGATTCGTGCTCAGATATGTGTTTTTTTTTAAAAAAATGCCTTTAAAAAAGACAATGCCAGGCTGTAAGCACATTTCAGGGAGCAAAAGAGAGAGAAAAGGCCTTTTAAAAGGTATGTTTCTATGGCGGAATGCATACAACTGTTTCATGTGGTGATTGCGACATGATGTTTGAATATGACTGCATGCGCTGATCTGATGTCTGCTATGGGTGTTTTGAGTCTCCAATGTGCAAGAAGGTCGGGAGGAAAGGAATCGAGGTTACAGTGTCCATAAGCAGTAATGTAGGGAACCTGTGGCCCTGCGGAAGTTGTCAGACTCCAGCTCCCATCATCCCCCATCTAGAATGGCCAATAGAGATGTTGGCAGTTATATATGGGAGTCAGGAGGACCACACATCCCCTTAGTGTCAGTGATTCCCCCCCCAAAAAAAAATATACCACAATTCTTCACAAGTCTAATCAGACATAAATCCCACTGGGTACGTAGGTAAGTAGGTATAGGACTGCAGCCTTAGAAAAATATATATAACTTTGGCATGTGGTAAACCAGGGTTTCCAAAACTTGGGTCTCCTGCTATTTTTGGACTACAAATAGGCACAGTCTCAAGGGACGGGTGGCTGCTATCATCGTGGCACAGAACTCGCCAGCAAAAGTTCTCTAGCACGATGCCGTGGCAGCGGGGCCATTGACAGAGCTGGGATTTGTTCTGATTAGTGCTGTGTAACTCTGGTCAGCAATTCAATGGGCCGGAGGGCCACTCTAAGACAGATGGCCTTGTAGGGATAAGAAGAAATATCCCTTCTAAAATCTCCAGACTGGCACATTTACTGGGAGAGGCTGCAGGAAACTGCACTCCTGGAGTTTCTCCTGAAACCAGTAACCGGAAGCCTGGCTATAGCTAAAAGGCTCTCTATACCTGACGGTTGCCAATAACCCAAGTTTGGCCTGGTACCCTGAACTGTCTGCCACTGCTGTATAGGATTTGAGATCACACATCTTTCCATGAGAGTCAGGTGTATGTAAAGGAGCAAAACTTAGCCTTATCTTTTGAACTGATGTTTCTTCTCCGGCGATACCAGCCTTTATTTTTACTCGGAAGTGTGTGTATTTGTACGTGTGTGAGAGAGAGGGATTGTGAGGTTGCATTAGCGCATGCATGTAGTGAGTTTGCATATTATTCTTTTAACTTGGAAAAATATATAAAACAAAATACTGGATCCGGGCTATGTTAAACGTCCCGTTGAAATCAGTGCGAGAAGTTAAGTCATGACAGCCCTGTATCCCACTGATTTCTTTGTGCCCAAAATATAGCAAACTTACCATCCCCCCCCCTCTTGCTCTCTCCCATGATCGACCACTGTATTTCTGGCAACACCACAAGACCACCTCTGTTAACAGGATTTTATCAAATAAGATCAAATTTTATGTATGTCATGAAATGGATTGAGTTCTGTATGCTTTTCAGCCCAAATCTTTCTGTCTGTTATTCTTTAATGTTTAATAAAATCATTTAATTTTTTTCTTCTCTTGAGTGTCGATTTCTTTTCATGCATCAGGATGGGGAGGCGAACAGCCTGCACCCAAAGTTTTGGTGGGATTCTTAATTTTGGCACGGTTGTTAGCAACAGTGTTTCTGTGTAATGTACTGGAAAGTGATAGATTTGGAGCAAAGAGACCAATATCAAAATCCTCACCCATCCATGAAGGCCAATGGGTGTCCTTGGAGCATCTTCTATCTCCACTTATTCTACCTTGCAGAGCAGGTTTTTTATATACTGTACACACACACACACACACACACACACACACACACACACACACACACACACATATATATATATATATATATATATATATATATATATATATATATATATAATTTTTTATTACTTTTCAGTTACATTCCAATACTGTAATAGCCTCATTATAACAATGCCAAATTATCATACAATTACTAATACCAATCATTCAAATTCCAAATTATATAATTTAGGTGGCCCCCCGCGTGCTAGAATTGATGGTTTGATGGTTTACTTTATTTCTGCATTCCAGAATCTTTTTTATTTCAATTACACTCCAGTCAAAATAACAATCCCCTATACAACAACTTCAATATTGACAACTTCCATTTGTATCAACACATTAAATAATATATAAATCTACAAGTGAGGCACTCAAACTGTATCCTTGTTCTTCCTGTGTGTAACAGTCTTTCTGTGGGTGATGTTTCTTCCTGTCCTTGTAAAATATTATGCCTATCTTTTCCCGGCTGTTGCTGTTCTCCATCATGCCTTGAACGGAGCTAATATCCCATTGTTGTTTCAGAAATTCTCCATTGCTCCATCCTGTGCTTCATTGTTTTGCAACTTTAACAACAGCTGCAAAAATCACTCTGTCCCAATAAATAATCTATCTTCGCCATTTCCCCTCTCAGCCTAGGAAGGAGAGTGATCCGTCAAACTACAAATAACTCAGTAATGAAGCTCATCAACTCCTTGGCAAGCTTGCAGATTCCTAAAATAGGGTGATTTCATGTGCAATATCCCAAGATCTAGACTAGAGCATTGAAATTGTATATAAAATGTTCCAGGTTCAATCCCTGGCATCACCAGGTTGGTCCAGGAAATAAACCTGTCTGAAACCCTGAAGAGCTGCTAATCCGTGTAGACCAGGAACGTCCAACTCCCAAGAGACTGTGGTCTCGTCCCACTATTAAAAAAACTGGCTGTGATCTACCCATTGGATTGACCAAAGTTGTTGAGCTTTTTGGGGGGATGACAGACCAGAGTTGTTGAGGTGTTTTTCCTTTTGGGGTGATCGATCAGGATCCTGCAATCGACCAAGGATGCCCCGCGATCGACCAGTAGATCACGATCGACTGGTTGGACCTGCCTGGTGTAGACCATGGAAATGGACCATTGATCTGACTTGGTACAAGGCAATGTTCCTATGATACAAAATATGATAAACAAAAACATCTCTCAAGTGAGCCGTACTTCTCTAGAACAGGTAAGTACTGGCAAGGTTAGGTGCCCTCATGATGACAGCAGCAAGTTAAATTGCCAGCCCGCAAGTTCGTCATGTGGAAAGGTCAGCTGGGATTGATTCTGGCACCTCACCAACTAATACCTATAGATACAACTTCTGTACGCAACAGGAGATAGGAGCTGTAATGATTGAATCATAGCTGAGTTGGCAGCAAAGCTGGCAAGCTGCATTTTAATTCCCCTCGCCTAGTAAATCTAGCCCAAACTGATCACATGAATCGCTTCAATTGCACTTGGGAACTTGTAACCTTGGGTACTGTGTAATGAGCTTTGAACTTTGGTAAGAATTTTGCATTTGGGGGATTTAGATATTTGCCCTGTTTATTCCACTAGAGACTCGGTGGTACAACAAAAGTGTGTAATCAAAAGCTTGTAACAATTTAAGGCCAATTACACCCCATTCCTAACTTGTCATCACCCAGATTGTCCCAGTGATAAAACAGAGGCACACGGCCTGCAAGTTTTATCTATTTTTATTTTAAAGAAACAACCACCAAAGTGTGACCTTTCTCATGTGTTCCTACTACACAACCAGGAGAGAGAAAGCACTCGACTTTCTGTTCCTATTTGGGTCATGTGTAAATGTTGGCCTCAGTGGGGTTTTGACACTGTAATGTAGCTCGAGGCACATTTCTGCATGGCTGAAGTAAAAGAAGTGTTAGCGCTCTGGGATTCTGCATCGCTAGACACTCATAGGGGCAGCAAAACAGGAGGATTGCCAAACCCCCTCCTGCCCTGCTCCCCACTTACACATCAATGAGTGGTTACAGAGGCATTTTAATAAAGCGTTGTGTGATGACGTACTTTCTTTTATCTGGCCTAAATCTTCCGACATTCAGCCTGGAGAACAGGCCCCACTAAGAAATGAATCCTTTTTATTTTATTTTATTTTATTTATGATTTTCAATTTTATACATTTCAATAATTTTGCAATCATTTTAACATTTCAAAACTCTACTTCCTCCCCTCCCTTTTCTGCAGTTCCTTAAATTTATTTTTTATATTCCAAATTAACTTAATTTACTCATTTATTCATCTACAGTCATACCTGCAGCCAAACAGAAGCCACATTTTGGAAGTTGAACATTTCGGAAGTCAAATGGACTTCTGGAACCGATTCCGTTTGACTTCCAAGGTGCGATTGTACTTTAAATACCGTGTTTCTCATATTATAAGACACGTCTTATATTTATTTTTCCCTCAAAAAAACACACTATGGCTTATTTTCAAGGGATGTCTTATTTTTTTTCCTTCTCCTCCTGCCGCGGCCGACATTGCTGCTGCGCCTATCACTATGTCTTATTTTCGGGGTATGGCTTATATTCCTTGAATGCTTAAAAATCCTGCTATGGCTTATTTTATGGGTATGTCTTAAAATATGAGAAACATGGTATATACTCCTATGAAACTGCAGGTTATTACAATAATCCTGCCAATATTCTTATCCGTTTACAGTAAATATTTGTAAATATTCAATAAACCATTTCCATTCTTTCATAAAAAGTTTATTATGCTGATTTCTTAGTTTTCCGGTAAGTTTCACCACTTCTGCATATTCCATAAGTTTTTGTGTCCATTCTTCTTTCGCTGGGACTTCTTTCCATTTGGGGGCAAGTAACATTCTTGCTGCCATAGTTGCATACATGAATAAATTTCTATACAGTTTGGGTAGTTCTGTCCCTATAATTCCCAAAAGGAAAACTTATGGATTTTTTTTAAACAAACATTATTTTAAACATCTTTTCCAATTCATTTTACAGTGGTAACTTGGTTCTCGAATTTAATCCATTCTGGGAGTCCATTCGACTCCCTAAACCGTTCGAAAACCAAGGCGCAGCTTCCGATTGGCTGCAGGAGCTTCCTGCAGCCAATCAGAATCCACGGAAGCCGTGTTGGACATTTGGCTTCTGAAAAACATTTGCAAACCAGAACACTCACATCCGGGTTTGCGGTGTTCAGGAGCCGGTTTGTTCGGGAGCCAAGCCGTTCGACTACCACTGTATATCATTTCCCAGTGAGCTTTAACCTTACTGTAAGAAATGAATCCTTAAGGAGGAATTTATTTAGGTAAAGCTTTGAGGTAAAGCTCACTCATTAGGCAAGGCAGGAGCACAGTGATACCAGCGAAATGGCAAATGAGATAGGAGGTGGATCTAGCAATAAGTAAAACAGCTTAACTATGGAGCAACATGGGACAAGCAGGGAGATCAGAGGGCGTATACCATATTTTTCCTTGTATAAGACGCCCCCTGTTTTGGGGGACTGCAACAAAAAATGGGGGGAGGGAATTGCCCAAAGTTGTGGAGCTTTTTTTGGGGGGGGATATTGCCCAGAGTTGTTCTACTTTTGGGGGGGGACACCGCCACCAATCACTCTACAGACTGCCCGCCACTGCATGCTCGCCACAAGAAGCTCACCTGCACACTAGACGCAACAACAGCCGATTGCATGTAACAACACTAGACGCAACAACAGCCGATTGCATGTAAGCCACACAGCTGCCGTAAATCGACCGCCCAATTGCCACAGCCAATCGTCAGCAGGCATTGCCGCAGCAACCAATCACACGCCCAATCGCCGCTGCCAATCTCCTGCTGGCTGCTGCCACCAAACGCCTGTCCCCCCCCCCTGCTATCCGTGTACAAGACGACCCACAAATTGTGCCTATTAATTCTAAGGAAAAAAATACCGTCTTATACATGGGAAAATATGGTAATTTAGGGAGTGGAAATGGGAGCTGTGCAGTCATGACAAACAAGAGGATCAAGGTAGGGAGCAACCACAAGTTCTAAGTCATCCTCACCTAGTTTGAACTTCACATGTCATCACTGGGGATCAGATTAAAACCTGCAAGCTACTTAATTTCTTTATCTTTCTTGGTGATCATTTTTTTCCCCCTTCTCGACTTGTTGACATTCTCCGTTGCTTGCCCAAGACTTTTTCCAGGTGTAGCAGAAAAGTGCCTCCACAAAGTGCTCTCAAGTCCGGTGATAACACTAATAAGACCAAACCCAACTGATCAAACCGCAGCACATCTTTTTTCCTCTCCATCTTTGGCTTTGAAGGTGATTTTGTGCCGAGATCCAAAATAGCTCTTTGTCTTAACTTTTTCTGTCATGCCTGTAATCCCCCCCCTCTCCCTCCAACGCTTCCATATTCAAGTATCAACCGTCTTATGCTTTTTCGAAGCACTTGCTCAGCGCACCTGAAATAGCAGTTTTGCCCTTGACATTGACTCATACGTTTCGCCGTGCATTCAGTGTTCTTGGTAAGATATGCTCATGCTGCAAAATATTGTAGCCATGGGAATAGTCAGAGGGGGCAGGAGAACAGCTGTCCCCTCCCCACACATCAAGTCAATAAATAAAAATACTCAACTAAAAAGCAGAAATGGGCTGGGCTTTCTGTGTGCACAGAAAAACCGCATTGGAAAAAAAAGGAGGAACTTGAGAAAGAAGTGCTGAAAAAGTTTTCGGCAAATCCAAGGAAACTTGTTTTAGTTTAGATTTTTTAAAAAAATAAGATGAAAAAGGTGTTTCCTTTGTAATTTTGCAAAATATACCACATGTAAGGTACTCCCTGGTGTAATTATTTTTATTTAACTTCCTGGTTTTCAAATGACTGAAGATATTGACCAATTTTTCTGAGCATGTGGGGGGGGGGGAAAGAAAGTAAAACAACTGTTGTTGAGACGTTTCATTCTGAATCTGATATACAGAGCCAGACAGAGGATGATGGCAGGTGGGTGTCCTGCCACCCCCCAACATAAATTCTATACTTACCCAGTGCTTTTTTCTAAATGTATGTATGTATGTATGTATGTATGTATGTATGTATGTATGTATGTATATAGGGTTACTCTCGTTTTTATTCAAGAAAATCACCATTTTATATTTCAAAGCAGGGAAAATAAATATAGTAAATGGACAAAAGTACAAAGATTCACAAAATGTTTAGGGTTATGCGTAGACCTGCATACCCCCCCCCAAAAAAAGCACTGTCTTCACCCTTGATTATACCTATCACATTATGGATGTGAACTACTGTAGCTGACTTTAGTATCTTCAAGAAAAAGAGAGTGTGGTGATTCAAATCAACATGCCTCTAACTAATTAGCCCAAGCACTGCCATTAAGGAGGATTAGGAACTTGGTGCATACTGGTTATATAATAATAATAATAAGGTAAAGAGACCCCTGACCATTAGGTCCAGTCGTGACCGACTCTGGGGTTGCGCGCTCATCTCGCATGATTGGCCGAGGGAGCCGGCATATAGCTTCCAGGTCATGTGGCCAGCATGACAAAGCCGCTTCTGGCAAACCAGAGCAGCACATAGAAACGCCGTTTACCTTCCCGCTGTAGCGGTTCCTATTTATCTCCTTGCATTTTGACGTGCTTTCGAACTGCTAGGTTGGCAGGAGCTGGGACCAAGCAACGGGAGCTCACCCCGTCACAGGGATTCGAACCGCCAACCTTCTGATAAATAATAATAATAATAATTTATTATTTATACCCCGCCCATCTGGCCGGGTCTCCCCAGCCACACTGGGCGGCTTCCAACAGAAAAATAAAACACAATAATCTATTTAACATTAAAAGCCTCCCTGAACAGGGCTGCCTTCAGCCCTGGTTGAGGTCAACTGGTTAATATGGGACAGTCCATTTGACATTGAGACTGGATGACTACTTCTAACCACAGTTTGTGACCTGAACTTCTGTCCTCGTTGCTATCCTATCCTGATTCTCACCCCATTAGGGTTGGCCATGCCATCTTGAAGAGGAGGAACAATAATCAACTCCCATTGATTAAAGCGGCCATCTCAATTCCACTAAACATCTAGATGGCACATGAAAATAGTATTGACCTGAGTGAGTTTGCCACAGAAGGATCATCTCTATCATGGCATGCCCTTAAGAACATACCCAGCTGTTATGTGAATGAATGAATGAATTTATTATTTTAGTCACAGGCCAGTTCCAGCTCACATACAAAATCAGGGAAGTCATGAAACACAATAGGGATACATTTAAATTTGCAGTTCGGTATAACAGGGACAGTACAGATATAGCAGCAATTAAAATTCTTACTCACTAAAATATAACCTGAAGTTGTCGTTTAAACCCTTAATCACAGCTTGTTCCCTACGTTTTATGGCAATCGCACAGAATTTGGCCACCTTTAACAGGATCTCTGGATCTTTGTCCTCTTGACCTGAGTGATGTTGCCACAGAAGGATCATCTCTGTCATGGCATGCCCTTAAGAACAGTCTGAGGCCCAGCTGGTATATGGCTCAAAGAAGGAGATGTTGGATCCTCTCTCCCTCTCTGAAGAAGAAATGTACACTTTCTTGCACTTGTTCACAATAACCAGGTCATAGCATATTAATATGCTTTATTGTACTACCCAGAGGCCATGACAAAACCATACAGACACTATCAAAGAAAGACATATCTATAGATCAAAACAGAACCTTGGCGTAAACCATCAGAATGATAAAATGCAGAGGCACGCATAAATTGGGGGTCTGGGGTCTCCATACAGCATACAAGGGGATGTGGGTGGCGCTGTGGGTTAAACCACTGAGCCTAGGGCTTGCCGATCAGAAGTCAGCGGTTCGAATCCCCGTGACGGAGTGAGCTCCTGTTGCTCGGTCCCAGCTCCTGCCAACCTAGCAGTTCGAAAGCACACCAAAAAGTACAAGTAGATAAATAGGCACCGCTACAGCGGGAAGGTAAACAGCGTTTCCGTGTGATGCTCTGGTTCGCCAGAAGCGGCTTTGTCACGCTGGCCACATGACCTGGAAGCTGTACGCCAGCTCCCTCAGCCAGTAAAGCGAGATAAGTGCCGCAACCCCAGAGTCGTCCGCAACTGGACCTAATGGTCAGTGGTCCCTTTACCTTTACCTTCATACAGCATACAGTATTTTCCTGTTATACCTCTGAATCTCCCTTATAGTTTACTGTAATTTCATCCAGATTCTTCGTCCTAATCTTTCTTGCCACCAGTTCAAAGAAGACCACATTGTGGGTCACTGGGGCATTAACATCACTGAACAGCCATAGAAGCCTCTCCACAGGGAAGGGACAGCTTTCCTGGACAAATAAGGGATTTAGAAAGCGTCTCCTAGGTTCTGTGGATAGTGGGCATAACCATGGTCAAATGTGTTTACAGCAAGCTCAGGTTCCATCAGCCCAATAGACAACAGCTGGACAAGCAATCCTGGGAACTGCTGTTTGTTATTGGTGATGATAATTGTGGCTCAATAGAGGGGTAAACTACAGTCCTCAGGGTATTTGTGGGGTGGGTTTGCTTTAAATGTATGTCGCCCGCACAGTCTTGAAGTAACGCATAACGCTGAGCTACAAGTAACTGAGCCACAAATGCCCAAGGGTTTCCTGTTCACCACCTTCAAATTAGATTAGGTGATTTTTTTTTCTGCCCTGGAATGTTGCTGAACAGGGAATTAAAATCATGACTAGCTGTGGGTGTGAAAAGGATTGCGCATCGTCACAAGCGCAAGATGACATAATCCGAAGTAATGGTCATTAATGGCTGTCTGCTTTTGCTGTCGTAGGGACAGCATAGGTACAACTCATTTCCACACAGAAGGCTGCCTCAAGGGCAATCCCAAGGAGTAGCTAGCAGGTGTCTTGGAAAAATCCTGACATAACTAAAAAAAACCGTTGCTGGAGTTGCATCTGAACACTGACCCCTGCTGGGGAATGGAGCGTTTTCATGCGCGAGAGGCGCTTATTTGCAACCCTTATTTATTTATTTATTGCCTTGATAATGATGGCGATGATTTTATTACCTATGAATCACTTCCTATGATGCATCTCAAAGTATTTCACAATAAAGAACAAGGACGTTTAAAAACATCCACAATAAATCGTGTGTGTGTGTGTGTGTGTGTGTGTGTGTATGTCCACCCATCCACCTATTTTTGGGTTAGGTTTCACCAGAAAAGCTCAACAATTTGGGTAGTTTCCTTAAAACAGTTCAACAACTTTATGGGTGTCGGGGACAGTGCCCGATTTTTGTATAAGCTAAACAAGTTATAGCTTAGGGCCCCACTCCATTGGGGCCCCCCAAAAAACTTAAAGGGAAAAAAACCCCTGAATATAAGATAAAAAACAAATAAAATAAAACCTACATACCTATTAGGTCCATAAATTACATATATTCAACACAAAAAAACAGTGACAATTTGTTGCTGACAAAGGACAGCTGGACATATAAAGAACATTACACTGACAGGGGTGCTTTTCAAAGAAACACAGTGAATATAGTTTCATCTAGGGCCAGGAAGGTGGTGCTGCACTCTCACGATTTTAAATTCAGACCAGTTTCAGGCTATGTATTGATACCTCGCCCAGGCCTAACCTTGAGGCAAGGTGAGGCGGCCACCTCAGGCAGCAGAATCCACAGGGGTAGCAGACCTTGATTCCCCCCTTGTTCCCAATACAGACATTCTCTCACCCCTCCTTCCATGGCAGGGAGGCGGATGCCATTTTGTGGTTCGCCTCAGGTGGCAAAATGTCTTGGGCCAACCCTGATCGAGGCCATTTGTAGTTTAGAAGTGGTCATTTGTAGTTTAGAAGTGGTCGGAAGCCTTCGCTGAGGGTGTTTACTGAGACACACACACACACACACACACACACACACACACCTGTCCCCCTTGTGTGAATAACACCTCAGATCAGGTGCCTGGGTGAGTTCTGCCTATCGCAAACACCAAATGTTCCTGCCATTTGCTCATCGTTCGCGATTAGCTGGAAATTTATTTTCTGTATAAACACCAGGCAATCCACCTCATGCAGAAGCCCTATGTGTAATTGCTTATTCTTGTCTGGCTGTAATGTGGAAAGAGGGAACATAATCTTCTAAAGGAGAGGAAATTAACCTGGCTGGCTGCTTTCCTGGAAGTAAGCAAGAAGCGTCACACCTGTTAACAAGCCATGGTGTTCGCTGGGTGGATTTTTATTTCATTTTATCTCACCCCATCCCTCACTTAGCAAGCCTCAGTTCCCACATGACCTTCAATATGCGGTCAATAATCTTCTTAAACACTCTCTATTCTCTCCACCACTACCCATCTCTCTCCAGATTCCAAGTCATTCAAATTAGGACACCATTTATCTCATATTTAAAAGCCTGTTTTCAATTAATATCAGCTGATCCTGAATTTTATTGCTATTGATTTAAAGGAGGACACAGAGCCACACATTTGACTGTTAATTATTTAAAGAGGGACACAGAGGTTTCAGGCCTCGATTGGGAAACGAAGCGCCGTTAATCAAAATGGAACCTCGTTCTCAGAAACCCCTTTAGTTCTATATACAGTCAAACCTCATTCTGCGTCTGCCTCCGCTTGCGTCCGCTTCGGCGAATGTCTGCGGGAAACCCGGAAGTACTGGAACGGGTTATTCTAAATCGCGCTTCTCTCATGTGCAAATGCTTCCATGTGCGTCATTTTCGGGTTGCAGCGGGACCTCCAGAACGGATCCCCGCCGTAATCCGAAGTTCCACTGTACAGGTGTCAGAGCCAAGCTTGGGCCATGCGCAGCTGTACTCAAATTGAGGTTCCTGGAGGTCAGCTAGAACTATCTGGCCCTAAGAAGGAAGACAATTGCATGGCTTTCGTGAAGGATAAAATCTTTCTCAGCTTGAGGTCACATTTTGCCAAGTGCTTTGGAATCTCTGCAGTAGAGTCATTCTGATGACCCTTGCCTGCTGCTTTGAGTTCACTCCTAAGATACAATTACAAATAAATCTGCCTTGCTTGTCCGTCCAGTCCCAGTTTAGAGGAAAGAAGCTGAGCGTAGGCTCGGCCCTACCATTAGGCAGCGTGAAGCAGCTACCTCAGGCGGCAAATGCTGGGATGCAGCAAAAGCAGCCCTTCCCAGCATCCCCCTAAAGTCCACTAAGCCAGCCTGCTCTGCACCTCCTAAGCTAGCCTGCTACTCTTGAGGACAGTGGAGGACGTTGTTCCACCGCAAGCATTGAGTTAAGACTCAAACACCAGTCCAGCAAGATTTTGCAAATGGAATTGGAATTGGAGGTGGAATCGGGGTTTCAGGGGACCGGGGAATGCATTCTGTGGCAAACCAGCTTCTCTCCAATGGAGAGCTGGAGGGGAAAGAATCGCCCCCCTTGTCCACAGTGTGTCCAGAAGCAGAGAGAGAGAGAAGCTGAACAGCTTAGCGCGGAGTTACCCAGATTCAACATAATGACAAGGGAACCAGAAGGGAGGGGGAAGCTAGCAAAGACATCACTTAAAAGGGATTTTTTCAAAAAAAATGTTGTTCCGCAACTCAAGTCGTCGAGGCCTGATTTGTTTGCCTATGATAAAAAAACCGTTCTGTTTCCACCGCCAAACGTATCAGGGGAGTCTTTGCAACAGTTTGGCACCATTTTTGAGTGAATAGGATAACTTCAGATTTTTGGTGAAATTCTGACCCGTGGGGTCAGGGATTTTTTTCAAAAAAATCTTTTTCCACAGGTCAAGTTGTAGAGGCCTGATTTTTCTTCCTAGGATCAAAACCCTTCTCTTTCCACCGCCAAACGTATCAGGGGAGTCTTTGCAACAGTTTGGCACCATTTTTGAGTGAATAGGATAACGTCAGATTTTTGGTGAAATTCTGACCCACGAGTCAGGGATTTTTTTCAAAAAAATCTTTTTCCGCAGGTCAAGTTGTCGAGGCCTGATTTTTCTTCGTAGGATAAAAACCCTTCTGTTTCCACCGCCAAACGTATCAGGGGAGTCCTTGCAACAGTTTGCTACCATTTTTGAGTGAATAGGATAACGTCAGATTTTTGGTGAAATTCTGACCCGCGGGTCAGGGAATTTTTTTCCAAAAAAACCTCAGGGTCAGGGATTTTTTTTCAAAAAAATTTTTTCCCGCAGGTCAAGTTGTCGAGGCCTGATTTTTCTTCCCGCGGGTCAGGTATTTTTTTCAAAAAAATTCTTTTTACGCAGGTCAAGTTGTCGAGGCCCGATTTTTCTTCCTAGCATAAAAACCTTTCTGTTTCCACCGCCAAAGGTATCAGGGGAGTCTTTGCAACAGCTTGGCACCATTTTTGAGTGAATAGGATGACGTCAGATTTTTGGTGAAATTCTGATCCGCGGGTCAGGGATTTTTTTTTCAAATTTTTTTCCCCCGCAGGTCAAGTTGTCGAAGCCTGATTTTTCTTCCTAGGATCAAAACCCTTCTGTTTCCACCGCCAAACGTATCAAGGGAGTCTTTGCAACAGTTTGGCACCATTTTTGAGTGAATAGGATAATGTCAGATTTTTGTCGAAATTCTGACCCACGAATCAGGGATTTTTTTCAAAAAAATCTTTTTCCGCAGGTCAAGTTGTCGAGGCCTGATTTTTCTTCCTAGGATAAAACACTTCTGTTTCCACCGCCAAACGTATCAGGGGAGTCTTTGCAACAGTTTGGCACCATTTTTGAGTGAATAGGATAACTTCAGATTTTTGGTAAAATTCTGACCCGCGGGGTCAGGGATTTTTTTTTCAAAAAAACCTTTTCCGCAAGTCAAGTTGTCGAGGCCCGAGTTTTCTTCCTAGGATAAAAACCTTTCTGTTTCCACCGCCAAACGTATCAGGGGAGTCTTTGCAACAGCTCGGTACCATTTTTGAGTGAATAGGATAACTTCAGATTTTTGGGTGGGTCGGGGATTTTTTTTCAAAAAATTTTTTTTCCGCAAGTCAAGTTGTCGAGGCCTGATTTTTCTTCATAGGAACAAAACCCTTCTGTTTCCACCGCCAAACGTATCAGGGGAGTCTTTGCAACAGTTTGACACCATTTTTGAGTGAATAGGATACTGTCAGATTTTTTGTGAAATTCTGACCCGCGAGTCAGGGATTTTTTCCAAAAAAATCTTTTTTCGCAGGTCAAGTTGTAGAGGCCTGATTTTTCTTCCTAGGATAAAAACCCTTCTGTTTCCACCGCCAAACGTATCAGGGGAGTCTTTGCAACTGTTTGGCACCATTTTTGAGTGATTAGGATAACGTAAGATTTTTGGTGAAATTCTGAGCCGCGAGTAAGGGATTTTTTTTCAAAAAAATCTTTTTTCGCAGATCAAGTTGTCGAGGCCTGATTTTTCTTCCTAGGATAAAAACATTTCTGTTTACACCGCCAAAGGTATCAGGGGAGTCTTTGCAACAGCTTGGCACCATTTTTGAGTGAATAGGATAACGTCAGATTTTTGGTGAAATTCTGATCCGCGGGTCAGGGATTTTCTTTCAAAAAAATTTTCCCCGCAGGTCAAGTTGTCGAAGCCTGATTTTTATTCCTAGGATAAAAACATTTCTGTTTCCACCGCCAAACGTATTAGGGGAGTGTTTGCTACAGTTTGGCACCATTTTTGAGTGAATAGGATAACGTCAGATTCTTGGTGAAATTCTGACCCGCGGGGTCAGGGATTTTTTTTCCAAAAAAACCTTTTCCGCAGGTCAAGTTGTCGAGGCCCGAGTTTTCTTCCTAGGATAAAAACACTTCTGTTTCCACCGCAAAATGTATCAGAGAAGTCTTTGCAACAGTTTGGCACCATTTTTTAGTGAATAGGATAACTTGAGATTTTTTGTGAAATTCTGACCTGCGGGTCAGGAATTTTTTTCAAAAAAATCTTTTTTCGCATGTCAAGTTGTCGAGGCCTGATTTTTCTTCCTAGGATAAAAACCTTTCTGTTTCCACCGCCAAACGTATCAGGGGAGTCTTTGCAACAGCTTGGCACCATTTTTGAGTGAATAGGATAACTTCAGATTTTGGGGCGGGTCGGGGATTTTTTTTCAAAATTTTTTTTTTCTGCAGGTCAAGTTGTAGAGGCCTGATTTTTCTTCCTAGGATAAAAACCCTTCTGTTTCCACCGCCAAACGTATCAGGGGAGTCTTTGCAACTGTTTGGCACCATTTTTGAGTGATTAGGATAACGTAAGATTTTTGGTGAAATTCTGAGCCGCGAGTAAGGGATTTTTTTTCAAAAAAATCTTTTTTCGCAGATCAAGTTGTCGAGGCCTGATTTTTCTTCCTAGGATAAAAACATTTCTGTTTCCACCGCCAAAGGTATCAGGGGAGTCTTTGCAACAGCTTGGCACCATTTTTGAGTGAATAGGATAACGTAAGATTTTTGGTGAAATTCTGACCCGCGAGTAAGGGATTTTTTTTCAAAAAAATCTTTTTTCGCAGATCAAGTTGTCGAGGCCTGATTTTTCTTCCTAGGATCAAAACCCTTCTGTTTCCACCGCCAAACGTATCAGGGGAGTGTTTGCTACAGTTTGGCACCATTTTTGAGTGAATAGGATAACGTCAGATTCTTGGTGAAATTCTGACCCGCGGGGTCAGGGATTTTTTTTCCAAAAAAACCTTTTCCGCAGGTCAAGTTGTCGAGGCCCGAGTTTTCTTCCTAGGATAAAAACACTTCTGTTTCCACCGCAAAATGTATCAGAGGAGTCTTTGCAACAGTTTGGCACCATTTTTTAGTGAATAGGATAACTTGAGATTTTTTGTGAAATTCTGACCTGCGGGTCAGGAATTTTTTTCAAAAAAATCTTTTTCCGCATGTCAAGTTGTCGAGGCCTGATTTTTCTTCCTTGGATAAAAACCTTTCTGTTTCCACCGCCAAACGTATCAGGGGAGTCTTTGCAACAGCTTGGCACCATTTTTGAGTGAATAGGATAACTTCAGATTTTTGGTGAAATTCTGACCCGCGGGTCAGGGATTTTTTTTTCAAAAAAATTTTTTTTCCGCAAGTCAAGTTGTCGAGGCCTGATTTTTCTTCATAGGAACAAAACCCTTCTGTTTCCACCGCCAAACGTATCAGGGGAGTCTTTGCAACAGTTTGACACCATTTTTGAGTGAATAGGATACCGTCAGATTTTTTGTGAAATTCTGACCCGCGAGTCAGGGATTTTTTCCAAAAAAATCTTTTTTCGCAGGTCAAGTTGTAGAGGCCTGATTTTTCTTCCTAGGATAAAAACCCTTCTGTTTCCACCGCCAAACGTATCAGGGGAGTCTTTGCAACTGTTTGGCACCATTTTTGAGTGATTAGGATAACGTAAGATTTTTGGTGAAATTCTGAGCCGCGAGTAAGGGATTTTTTTTCAAAAAAATCTTTTTTCGCAGATCAAGTTGTCGAGGCCTGATTTTTCTTCCTAGGATAAAAACATTTCTGTTTCCACCGCCAAAGGTATCAGGGGAGTCTTTGCAACAGCTTGGCACCATTTTTGAGTGAATAGGATAACGTCAGATTTTTGGTGAAATTCTGATCCGCGGGTCAGGGATTTTCTTTCAAAAAAATTTTCCCCGCAGGTCAAGTTGTCGAAGCCTGATTTTTATTCCTAGGATAAAAACATTTCTGTTTCCACCGCCAAACGTATTAGGGGAGTGTTTGCTACAGTTTGGCACCATTTTTGAGTGAATAGGATAACGTCAGATTCTTGGTGAAATTCTGACCCGCGGGGTCAGGGATTTTTTTTCCAAAAAAACCTTTTCCGCAGGTCAAGTTGTCGAGGCCCGAGTTTTCTTCCTAGGATAAAAACACTTCTGTTTCCACCGCAAAATGTATCAGAGGAGTCTTTGCAACAGTTTGGCACCATTTTTTAGTGAATAGGATAACTTGAGATTTTTTGTGAAATTCTGACCTGCGGGTCAGGAATTTTTTTCAAAAAAATCTTTTTTCGCATGTCAAGTTGTCGAGGCCTGATTTTTCTTCCTAGGATAAAAACCTTTCTGTTTCCACCGCCAAACGTATCAGGGGAGTCTTTGCAACAGCTTGGCACCATTTTTGAGTGAATAGGATAACTTCAGATTTTGGGGCGGGTCGGGGATTTTTTTTCAAAATTTTTTTTTCCTGCAGGTCAAGTTGTAGATGCCTGATTTTTCTTCCTAGGATAAAAACCCTTCTGTTTCCACCGCCAAACGTATCAGGGGAGTCTTTGCAACTGTTTGGCACCATTTTTGAGTGATTAGGATAACGTAAGATTTTTGGTGAAATTCTGAGCCGCGAGTAAGGGATTTTTTTTCAAAAAAATCTTTTTTCGCAGATCAAGTTGTCGAGGCCTGATTTTTCTTCCTAGGATAAAAACATTTCTGTTTCCACCGCCAAAGGTATCAGGGGAGTCTTTGCAACAGCTTGGCACCATTTTTGAGTGAATAGGATAACGTAAGATTTTTGGTGAAATTCTGACCCGCGAGTAAGGGATTTTTTTTCAAAAAAATCTTTTTTCGCAGATCAAGTTGTCGAGGCCTGATTTTTCTTCCTAGGATCAAAACCCTTCTGTTTCCACCGCCAAACGTATCAGGGGAGTGTTTGCTACAGTTTGGCACCATTTTTGAGTGAATAGGATAACGTCAGATTCTTGGTGAAATTCTGACCCGCGGGGTCGGGGATTTTTTTTCCAAAAAAACCTTTTCCGCAGGTCAAGTTGTCGAGGCCCGAGTTTTCTTCCTAGGATAAAAACACTTCTGTTTCCACCGCAAAATGTATCAGAGGAGTCTTTGCAACAGTTTGGCACCATTTTTTAATGAATAGGATAACTTGAGATTTTTTGTGAAATTCTGACCTGCGGGTCAGGAATTTTTTTCAAAAAAATCTTTTTCCGCATGTCAAGTTGTCGAGGCCTGATTTTTCTTCCTTGGATAAAAACCTTTCTGTTTCCACCGCCAAACGTATCAGGGGAGTCTTTGCAACAGCTTGGCACCATTTTTGAGTGAATAGGATAACTTCAGATTTTTGGTGAAATTCTGACCCGCGGGTCAGGGATTTTTTCAAAAAAAATCTTTTTCCGCAGGTCAAGTTGTCGAGGCCTGGTTTTTCTTCCTAGGATAAAAACCCTTCTGTTTCCACCGCCAAACGTATCAGGGGAGTCTTTGCAACTGTTTGGCACCATTTTTGAGTGATTAGGATAACGTAAGATTTTTGGTGAAATTCTGAGCCGCGAGTAAGGGATTTTTTTTCAAAAAAATCTTTTTTCGCAGATCAAGTTGTCGAGGCCTGATTTTTCTTCCTAGGATAAAAACATTTCTGTTTCCACCGCCAAAGGTATCAGGGGAGTCTTTGCAACAGCTTGGCACCATTTTTGAGTGAATAGGATAACGTAAGATTTTTGGTGAAATTCTGACCCGCGAGTAAGGGATTTTTTTTCAAAAAAATCTTTTTTCGCAGATCAAGTTGTCGAGGCCTGATTTTTCTTCCTAGGATCAAAACCCTTCTGTTTCCACCGCCAAACGTATCAGGGGAGTGTTTGCTACAGTTTGGCACCATTTTTGAGTGAATAGGATAACGTCAGATTCTTGGTGAAATTCTGACCCGCGGGGTCAGGGATTTTTTTTCCAAAAAAACCTTTTCCGCAGGTCAAGTTGTCGAGGCCCGAGTTTTCTTCCTAGGATAAAAACACTTCTGTTTCCACCGCAAAATGTATCAGAGGAGTCTTTGCAACAGTTTGGCACCATTTTTTAGTGAATAGGATAACTTGAGATTTTTTGTGAAATTCTGACCTGCGGGTCAGGAATTTTTTTCAAAAAAATCTTTTTCCGCATGTCAAGTTGTCGAGGCCTGATTTTTCTTCCTTGGATAAAAACCTTTCTGTTTCCACCGCCAAACGTATCAGGGGAGTCTTTGCAACAGCTTGGCACCATTTTTGAGTGAATAGGATAACTTCAGATTTTTGGTGAAATTCTGACCCGCGGGTCAGGGATTTTTTCAAAAAAATCTTTTTCCGCAGGTCAAGTTGTCGAGGCCTGGTTTTTCTTCCTAGGATAAAAACCCTTCTGTTTCCACCGCCAAACGTATCAGGGAAGTCTTTGCAACAGTTTGGCACCATTTTTTAATGAATAGGGTAATTTCAGATTTTTGGTGAAATTCTGACCCGCGGGTCAGGGATTGTTTCAAAAAAACCTTTTTCTGCAGTTCAAGTTGTCGAGGCCTGATTTTTCTTCCTAGGATAAAAACCCTTCTGTTTCCACCGCCAAACGTATCAGGGAAGTCTTTGCAACAGTTTGGCACCATTTTTTAATGAATAGGGTAATTTCAGATTTTTGGTGAAATTCTGACCCGCGGGTCAGGGATTTTTTTTCAAAAAAATTTTTTCCCGCAGGTCAAGTTGTCGAAGCCTGATTTTTCTTCCTAGAATCAAAACCCTTCTGTTTCCACCGCCAAACGTATCAGGGGAGTCTTTGCAACAGTTTGTCAACATTTTTGAGTGAATAGGATAATGGGTCAGGGATTTTTTTTCAAAAAATATTTTTCCCGCAGGTGAAGTTGTCGAAGCCTGATTTTTTTTCCTAGGATAAAAACCCTTCTGTTTCCACCGCCAAACGTATCAGGGGAGTCTTTGCAACAGTTTGGCACCATTTTTGAGTGAATAGGATAACGTCAGATTTTTGGTGAAATTCTGACCCGCGAGTCTGGGATTTTTATCAAAAAAATCTTTTTCCACAGGTCAAGTTGTAGAGGCCTGATTTTTCTTCCTAGGATAAAAACCCTTCTGTTTCCACCGCCAAACATATCAAGGGAGTCTTTGCAACATTTTGGCACCATTTTTGAGTGAATCGAATAACTTCAGATTTTTGGTGAAATTCTGACCCGCGGGTCAGGGATTGTTTTCAAAACAACCTTTTTCCGCAGGTCAAGTTGTCGAGGCCTGATTTTTCTTCCTAGGATAAAAACACTTCTGTTTCCACCGCAAAACGTATCAGGGAAGTCTTTGCAACAGTTTGGCACCATTTTTGAGTGAATAGGATAACGTCAGATTTTTGGTGAAATTCTGACCCGCGGGTCAGGGATTTTTTTTCAAAAAAAATTTTTCCCGCAGGTCAAGTTGTCGAAGCCTGATTTTTCTTCCTAGGATAAAAAACCTTCTGTTTCCACCGCCAAACGTATCAGGGGAGTCTTTGCAAGAGTTTGGCACCATTTTTGAGTGAATAGGATAACGTCAGATTCTTGGTGAAATTCTGACCCGCGAGTCAGGGATTTTTTTCAAAAAAATCTTTTTCCACAGGTCATGTAGAGGCCTGATTTTTCTTCCTAGGATAAAAACCCTTCTGTTTCCACCGCCAAACGTATCAGGGGAGTCTTTGCAACACTTTGGCACCATTTTTGAGTGAATAGGATAACGTCAGATTTTTGGTGAAATTCTGACCCGCGAGTCAGGGATTTTTTTTAAAAAAAATCTTTTTCCACAGGTCAAGTTGTAGAGGCCTAATTGTTCTTCCTAGGATAAAAACCCTTCTTTTTCCACCGCCAAACGTATCAGGGAAGTCTTTGCAACAGTTTGGCACCATTTTTGAGTGAATAGGATAACTTCAGATTTTTGTTGAAATTCTGACCCGCGGGTCAGGGATTTTTTTTCAAAAAAATTTTTTCCCGCAGGTGAAGTTGTCGAGGCCTGATTTTTCTTCCTAGGATAAAAACCCTTCTGTTTCCACCGCCAAACATATCAAGGGAGTCTTTGCAACAGTTTGGCACCATTTTTGAGTGAATCGGATAACTTCAGATTTTTGGTGAAATTCTGACCCGCGGGTCAGGGATTTTTTCCAAAAAATCTTTTTCCGCAGGTCAAGTTGTCGAGGCCTGATTTTTCTTCCTAGGATAAAAACCCTTCTGTTTCCACCGCCAAACGTATCAGGGAAGTCTTTGCAACAGTTTGGCACCATTTTTTAATGAATAGGGTAATTTCAGATTTTTGGTGAAATTCTGACCCGCGGGTCAGGGATTGTTTTCAAAAAAACCTTTTTCCGCAGGTCAAGTTGTCGAGGCCTGATTTTTCTTCCTAGGATAAAAACCCTTCTGTTTCCACCGCCAAACGTATCAGGGAAGTCTTTGCAACAGTTTGGCACCATTTTTTAATGAATAGGGTAATTTCAGATTTTTGGTGAAATTCTGACCCGCGGGTCAGGGATTGTTTCAAAAAAACCTTTTTCTGCAGTTCAAGTTGTCGAGGCCTGATTTTTCTTCCTAGGATAAAAACCCTTCTGTTTCCACCGCCAAACGTATCAGGGAAGTCTTTGCAACAGTTTGGCACCATTTTTTAATGAATAGGGTAATTTCAGATTTTTGGTGAAATTCTGACCCGCGGGTCAGGGATTTTTTTTCAAAAAAATTTTTTCCCGCAGGTCAAGTTGTCGAAGCCTGATTTTTCTTCCTAGAATCAAAACCCTTCTGTTTCCACCGCCAAACGTATCAGGGGAGTCTTTGCAACAGTTTGTCAACATTTTTGAGTGAATAGGATAATGGGTCAGGGATTTTTTTTCAAAAAATATTTTTCCCGCAGGTGAAGTTGTCGAAGCCTGATTTTTTTTCCTAGGATAAAAACCCTTCTGTTTCCACCGCCAAACGTATCAGGGGAGTCTTTGCAACAGTTTGGCACCATTTTTGAGTGAATAGGATAACGTCAGATTTTTGGTGAAATTCTGACCCGCGAGTCTGGGATTTTTATCAAAAAAATCTTTTTCCACAGGTCAAGTTGTAGAGGCCTGATTTTTCTTCCTAGGATAAAAACCCTTCTGTTTCCACCGCCAAACATATCAAGGGAGTCTTTGCAACATTTTGGCACCATTTTTGAGTGAATCGAATAACTTCAGATTTTTGGTGAAATTCTGACCCGCGGGTCAGGGATTGTTTTCAAAACAACCTTTTTCCGCAGGTCAAGTTGTCGAGGCCTGATTTTTCTTCCTAGGATAAAAACACTTCTGTTTCCACCGCCAAACGTATCAGGGAAGTCTTTGCAACAGTTTGGCACCATTTTTGAGTGAATAGGATAACTTCAGATTTTTGGTGAAATTCTGACCCGCGGGTCAGGGATTTTTTTTCAAAAAAATTTTTTCCCGCAGGTCAAGTTGTCGAAGCCTGATTTTTCTTCCTAGAATCAAAACCCTTCTGTTTCCACCGCCAAACGTATCAGGGGAGTCTTTGCAACAGCTTGGCACCATTTTTGAGTGAATAGGATAACTTCAGATTTTTGGTGAAATTCTGACCCGCGCGGGTCAGCGTTTTTTTTCAAATAAATCTTTTTCCGCAGGTCAAGTTGTCGAGGCCTGATTTTTCTTCCTAGGATAAAAACACTTCTGTTTCCACCGCAAAACGTATCAGGGAAGTCTTTGCAACAGTTTGGCACCATTTTTGAGTGAATAGGATAACGTCAGATTTTTGGTGAAATTCTGACCCGCGGGTCAGGGATTTTTTTTCAAAAAATTTTTTTCCCGCAGGTCAAGTTGTCGAAGCCTGATTTTTCTTCCTAGGATAAAAAACCTTCTGTTTCCACCGCCAAACGTATCAGGGGAGTCTTTGCAAGAGTTTGGCACCATTTTTGAGTGAATAGGATAACGTCAGATTCTTGGTGAAATTCTGACCCGCGAGTCAGGGATTTTTTTCAAAAAAATCTTTTTCCACAGGTCATGTAGAGGCCTGATTTTTCTTCCTAGGATAAAAACCCTTCTGTTTCCACCGCCAAACGTATCAGGGGAGTCTTTGCAACTGTTTGGCACCATTTTTGAGTGATTAGGATAACGTAAGATTTTTGGTGAAATTCTGAGCCGCGAGTAAGGGATTTTTTTTCAAAAAAATCTTTTTTCGCAGATCAAGTTGTCGAGGCCTGATTTTTCTTCCTAGGATAAAAACATTTCTGTTTCCACCGCCAAAGGTATCAGGGGAGTCTTTGCAACAGCTTGGCACCATTTTTGAGTGAATAGGATAACGTCAGATTTTTGGTGAAATTCTGATCCGCGGGTCAGGGATTTTCTTTCAAAAAAAATTTTTCCCGCAGGTGAAGTTGTCGAGGCCTGATTTTTCTTCCTAGGATAAAAACCCTTCTGTTTCCACCGCCAAACATATCAAGGGAGTCTTTGCAACAGTTTGGCACCATTTTTGAGTGAATCGGATAACTTCAGATTTTTGGTGAAATTCTGACCCGCGGGTCAGGGATTTTTTCCAAAAAATCTTTTTCCGCAGGTCAAGTTGTCGAGGCCTGATTTTTCTTCCTAGGATAAAAACCCTTCTGTTTCCACCGCCAAACGTATCAGGGAAGTCTTTGCAACAGTTTGGCACCATTTTTTAATGAATAGGGTAATTTCAGATTTTTGGTGAAATTCTGACCCGCGGGTCAGGGATTGTTTTCAAAAAAACCTTTTTCCGCAGGTCAAGTTGTCGAGGCCTGATTTTTCTTCCTAGGATAAAAACCCTTCTGTTTCCACCGCCAAACGTATCAGGGAAGTCTTTGCAACAGTTTGGCACCATTTTTTAATGAATAGGGTAATTTCAGATTTTTGGTGAAATTCTGACCTGCGGGTCAGGGATTGTTTTCAAAAAAACCTTTTTCCGCAGGTCTAGTTGTCGAGGCCTGATTTTTCTTCCTAGGATAAAAATACTTCTGTTTCCACCGCCTAACGTATCAGGGAAGTCTTTGCAACAGTTTGACACCATTTTTGAGTGAATAGGATAACTTCAGATTTTTGGTGAAATTCTGACCCGCGAGTCAGGGATTTTTATCAAAAAAATCTTTTTCCACAGGTCAAGTTGTAGAGGCCTGATTTTTCTTCCTAGGATAAAAACCCTTTTGTTTCCACCGCCAAACGTATCAGGGGAGTCCTTGCAACAGTTTGGCACCATTTTTGACTGAATAGGATAACTTCAGATTTTTGGTGAAATTCTGACCCGCGGGTCAGGGATTTTTTTTCAAAAAAATCTTTTTCCACAGGTCAAGTTGTAGAGGCCTGATTTTTCTTCCTAGGATAAAAACCCTTCTGTTTCCACCGCCAAACATATCAAGGGAGTCTTTGCAACATTATGGCACCATTTTTGAGTGAATCGGATAACTTCAGATTTTTGGTGAAATTCTGACCCGCGGGTCAGGGATTTTTTTCAAAAAAATCTTTTTCCGCAGGTCAAGTTGTCGCGGCCTGATTTTTCTTCCTAGGATAAAAACCCTTCTGTTTCCACCGCCAAACGTATCAGGGGAGTCTTTGCAACAGTTTGGCACCATTTTTTAATGAATAGGGTAATTTCAGATTTTTGGTGAAATTCTGACCCGCGGGTCAGGGATTGTTTTCAAAACAACCTTTTTCCGCAAGTCAAGTTGTCGAGGCCTGATTTTTCTTCCTAGGATAAAAACACTTCTGTTTCCACCGCCAAACGTATCAGGGAAGTCTTTGCAACAGTTTGGCACCATTTTTGAGTGAATAGGATAACTTCAGATTTTTGGTGAAATTCTGACCCGCGAGTCAGGGATTTTTATCAAAAAAATCTTTTTCCACAGGTCAAGTTGTAGAGGCCTGATTTTTCTTCCTAGGATAAAAACCCTTTTGTTTCCACCGCCAAACGTATCAGGGGAGTCCTTGCAACAGTTTGGCACCATTTTTGAGTGAATAGGATAACTTCAGATTTTTGGTGAAATTCTGACCCGCGGGTCAGGGATTTTTTTTCAAAAAAATCTTTTTCCACAGGTCAAGTTGTAGAGGCCTGATTTTTCTTCCTAGGATAAAAACCCTTCTGTTTCCACCGCCAAACATATCAAGGGAGTCTTTGCAACATTATGGCACCATTTTTGAGTGAATCGGATAACTTCAGATTTTTGGTGAAATTCTGACCCGCGGGTCAGGGATTTTTTTCAAAAAAATCTTTTTCCGCAGGTCAAGTTGTCGCGGCCTGATTTTTCTTCCTAGGATAAAAACCCTTCTGTTTCCACCGCCAAACGTATCAGGGGAGTCTTTGCAACAGTTTGGCACCATTTTTTAATGAATAGGGTAATTTCAGATTTTTGGTGAAATTCTGACCCGCGGGTCAGGGATTGTTTTCAAAACAACCTTTTTCCGCAAGTCAAGTTGTCGAGGCCTGATTTTTCTTCCTAGGATAAAAACACTTCTGTTTCCACCGCCAAACGTATCAGGGAAGTCTTTGCAACAGTTTGGCACCATTTTTGAGTGAATAGGATAACTTCAGATTTTTGGTGAAATTCTGACCCGCGGGTCAGGGATTTTTTTTCGAAAAAATCTTTTTCCACAGGTCAAGTTGTAGAGGCCTGATTTTTCTTCCTAGGATAAAAACCCTTCTGTTTCCACCGCCAAACATATCAAGGGAGTCTTTGCAACATTTTGGCACCATTTTTGAGTGAATCGGATAACTTCAGATTTTTGGTGAAATTCTGACCCGCGGGTCAGGGATTTTTTTCAAAAAAATCTTTTTCCGCAGGTCAAGTTGTCGAGGCCTGATTTTTCTTCCTAGGATAAAAACCCTCTGTTTCCACCGCCAAACGTATAAGGGAAGTCTTTGCAACAGTTTGGCACCATTTTTTAATGAATAGGGCAATTTCAGATTTTTGGTGAAATTCTGACCCGCGGGTCAGGGATTGTTTTCAAAACAACCTTTTTCCGCAGGTCAAGTTGTCGAGGCCTGATTTTTCTTCCTAGGATAAAAACACTTCTGTTTCCACCGCCAAACGTATCAGGGAAGTCTTTGCAACAGTTTGGAACCATTTTTGAGTGAATAGGATAACTTCAGATTCTTGGTGAAATTCTGACCCGCGGGATCAGGGATTTTTTTCAAAAAAATCTTTTTCCACAGGTCATATAGAGGCCTGATTTTTCTTCCTAGGAGAAAAACACTTGTGTTTCCACCGCCAAACGTATCAGGGAAGTCTTTGCAACAGTTTGGCACCATTTTTGAGTGAATAGGATAACTTCAGATTTTTGGTGAAATTCTGACCCGCGGGATCAGGGATTTTTTTCAAAAAAATCTTTTTCCACAGGTCATATAGAGGCCTGATTTTTCTTCCTAGGATAAAAACACTTGTGTTTCCACCGCCAAACGTATCAGGGAAGTCTTTGCAACAGTTTGGCACCATTTTTGAGTGAATAGGATAACTTCAGATTTTTGGTGAAATTCTGACCCGCGGGTCAGGGTTTTTTTTTCAAAAAAATTTCTTCCCGCAGGTCAAGTTGTCGAAGCCTGATTTTTCTTCCTAGGATAAAAACCCTTCTGTTTCCACCGCCAAACGTATCAGGGGAGTCTTTGCAACAGCTTAGCACTATTTTTGAGTGAATAGGATAACGTCAGATTCTTGGTGAAATTCTGACCCGCGGGTCAGGGATTTTTTTTCAAAAAATTTTTTTCCCGCAGGTCAATTTGTTGAGGCCTGATTTTTCTTCCTAGAATCAAAACCCTTCTGTTTCCACCGCCAAACGTATCAGGGGACTCTTTGCAACAGTTTGGCACCGTTTTTGAGTGAATAGGATAACTTCAGATTTTTGGTGAAATTCTGACCCGCGGGTCAGGGATTTTTTTTCAAAAAATTTTTTTCCTGCAGTTCAAGTTGTCGAGGCCTGATTTTTCTTCCTAGAATCAAAACCCTTCTGTTTCCACCGCCAAACGTATCAGGGGAGTCTTTGCAACAGCTTGGCACCATTTTTGAGTTAATAGGATAACTTCAGATTTTTGGTGAAATTCTGACCCGCGGGTCAGGGATTTTTTTTTCAAAAATTTTTTTTCCCGCAGGTCAAGTTGTCGAAGCCTGATTTTTCTTCCTAGAATCAAAACCCTTCTGTGTCCTCCGCCAAACGTATCGGGGAAGTCCTTGCAACAGTTTGGCACCATTTTTGAGTGAATAGGATAACTTCAGATTTTTGGTGAAATTTTGACCCGCGCGGGTCAGCGTTTTTTTTCAAATAAATCTTTTTTCGCAGGTCAAGTTGTCGAGGCCTGATTTTTCTTCCTAGGATAAAAAACCTTCTGTTTCCACCGCCAAACATATCAGGGGAGTCTTTGCAACAGTTTGGCACCATTTTTTAGTGAATAGGATAACGTCAGATTCTTGGTGAAATTCTGACCCGAGGGATCAGGGATTTTTTTCAAAAAAATCTTTTTCCACAGGTCATGTAGAGGCCTGATTTTTCTTCCTAGGATCAAAAACCTTCTCTTTCCACCGCCAAACGTATCAGGGGAGTCTTTGCAACAGTTTGGCACCATTTTTGAGTGAATAGGATAACTTCAGATTTTTGGTGAAATTCTGACCCGCGGGTCAGGGATTTTTTTTCAAAAATTTTTTTTCCCGCAGGTCAAGTTGTCGAAGCCTGATTTTTCTTCCAAGAATCAAAACCCTTCTGTTTCCACCGCCAAACGTATCAGGGGAGTCTTTGCAAGAGTTTGGCACCATTTTTGAGTGAATAGGATAACGTCAGATTTTTGGTGAAATTCTGACCCGCGAGTCAGGGATTTTTTTCAAAAAAATCTTTTTCCACAGGTCATGTAGAGGCCTGATTTTTCTTCCTAGGATGAAAACCCTTCTGTTTCCACCGCCAAACGTATCAGGGGAGTCTTTGCAACAGTTTGGCACCATTTTTGAGTGAATAGGATAACGTCAGATTTTTGGTGAAATTCTGACCCGCGAGTCAGGGACTTTTTTAAAAAAAAATCTTTTTCCGCATGTCAAGTTGTAGAGGCCTAATTTTTCTTCCTAGGATAAAAACCCTTCTGTTTCCACCGCCAAACGTATCAGGGGAGTATTTGCAACAGTTTGGCACCATTTTTTTAATGAATAGGGTAATTTCAGATTTTTGGTGAAATTCTGACCCGCGGGTCAGGGATTGTTTTCTAAAAAACCTTTTTCCGCAGGTCAAGTTGTCGAGGCCTGATTTTTCTTCCTAGGATAAAAACCCTTCTGTTTCCACCGCCAAACGTATCAGGGAAGTCTTTGCAACAGTTTGGCACCATTTTTGAGTGAATAGGATAACGTCAGATTTTTGGTGAAATTCTGACCCGCGAGTCAGGGATTTTTTTAAAAAAAAATCTTTTTCCACAGGTCAAGTTGTAGAGGCCTAATTGTTCTTCCTAGGATAAAAACCCTTCTGTTTCCACCGCCAAACGTATCAGGGAAGTCTTTGCAACAGTTTGGCACCATTTTTTAATGAATAGGATAATTTCAGATTTTTGGTGAAATTCTGACCCGCGGGTCAGCGTTTTTTTTTCAAAAAAATCTTTTTTCGCAGGTCAAGTTGTCGAGGCCTGATTTTTCTTCCTAGGATAAAAACACTTGTGTTTCCACCGCCAAACGTATCAGGGGAGTCTTTGCAACAGTTTGGCACCATTTTTGAGTGAATAGGATAACTTCAGATTTTTGGTGAAATTCTGACCCGCGGGTCAGGGATTTTTTTTCAAAAAAATTTTTTCCCGCAGGTCAAGTTGTCGAGGCCTGATTTTTCTTCCTAGGATAAAAACCCTTCTGTTTCCACCGCCAAACATATCAAGGGAGTCTTTGCAACAGTTTGGCACCATTTTTGAGTGAATCGGATAACTTCAGATTTTTGGTGAAATTCTGACCCGCGGGTCAGGGATTTTTTCCAAAAAATCTTTTTCCGCAGGTCAAGTTGTCGAGGCCTGATTTTTCTTCCTAGGATAAAAACCCTTCTGTTTCCACCGCCAAACATATCAGGGAAGTCTTTGCAACAGTTTGGCACCATTTTTTAATGAATAGGGTAATTTCAGATTTTTGGTGAAATTCTGACCCGCGGGTCAGGGATTGTTTTCAAAAAAACCTTTTTCCGCAGGTCAAGTTGTCGAGGCCTGATTTTTCTTCCTAGGATAAAAACCCTTCTGTTTCCACCGCCAAACGTATCAGGGAAGTCTTTGCAACAGTTTGGCACCATTTTTTAATGAATAGGGTAATTTCAGATTTTTGGTGAAATTCTGACCTGCGGGTCAGGGATTGTTTTCAAAAAAACCTTTTTCCGCAGGTCTAGTTGTCGAGGCCTGATTTTTCTTCCTAGGATAAAAATACTTCTGTTTCCCCCGCCTAACGTATCAGGGAAGTCTTTGCAACAGTTTGACACCATTTTTGAGTGAATAGGATAACTTCAGATTTTTGGTGAAATTCTGACCCGCGAGTCAGGGATTTTTATCAAAAAAATCTTTTTCCACAGGTCAAGTTGTAGAGGCCTGATTTTTCTTCCTAGGATAAAAACCTTTCTGTTTCCACCGCCAAACGTATCAGGGGAGTCTTTGCAACAGCTTGGCACCATTTTTGAGTGAATAGGATAACTTCAGATTTTGGGGCGGGTCGGGGATTTTTTTTCAAAAATTTTTTTTTCTGCAGGTCAAGTTGTAGAGGCCTGATTTTTCTTCCTAGGATAAAAACCCTTCTGTTTCCACCGCCAAACGTATCAGGGGAGTCTTTGCAACTGTTTGGCACCATTTTTGAGTGATTAGGATAACGTAAGATTTTTGGTGAAATTCTGAGCCGCGAGTAAGGGATTTTTTTTCAAAAAAATCTTTTTTCGCAGATCAAGTTGTCGAGGCCTGATTTTTCTTCCTAGGATAAAAACATTTCTGTTTCCACCGCCAAAGGTATCAGGGGAGTCTTTGCAACAGCTTGGCACCATTTTTGAGTGAATAGGATAACGTAAGATTTTTGGTGAAATTCTGACCCGCGAGTAAGGGATTTTTTTTCAAAAAAATCTTTTTTCGCAGATCAAGTTGTCGAGGCCTGATTTTTCTTCCTAGGATCAAAACCCTTCTGTTTCCACCGCCAAACGTATCAGGGGAGTGTTTGCTACAGTTTGGCACCATTTTTGAGTGAATAGGATAACGTCAGATTCTTGGTGAAATTCTGACCCGCGGGGTCAGGGATTTTTTTTCCAAAAAAACCTTTTCCGCAGGTCAAGTTGTCGAGGCCCGAGTTTTCTTCCTAGGATAAAAACACTTCTGTTTCCACCGCAAAATGTATCAGAGGAGTCTTTGCAACAGTTTGGCACCATTTTTTAGTGAATAGGATAACTTGAGATTTTTTGTGAAATTCTGACCTGCGGGTCAGGAATTTTTTTCAAAAAAATCTTTTTCCGCATGTCAAGTTGTCGAGGCCTGATTTTTCTTCCTTGGATAAAAACCTTTCTGTTTCCACCGCCAAACGTATCAGGGGAGTCTTTGCAACAGCTTGGCACCATTTTTGAGTGAATAGGATAACTTCAGATTTTTGGTGAAATTCTGACCCGCGGGTCAGGGATTTTTTTTTCAAAAAATTTTTTTTCCGCAAGTCAAGTTGTCGAGGCCTGATTTTTCTTCATAGGAACAAAACCCTTCTGTTTCCACCGCCAAACGTATCAGGGGAGTCTTTGCAACAGTTTGACACCATTTTTGAGTGAATAGGATACCGTCAGATTTTTTGTGAAATTCTGACCCGCGAGTCAGGGATTTTTTCCAAAAAAATCTTTTTTCGCAGGTCAAGTTGTAGAGGCCTGATTTTTCTTCCTAGGATAAAAACCCTTCTGTTTCCACCGCCAAACGTATCAGGGGAGTCTATGCAACTGTTTGGCACCATTTTTGAGTGATTAGGATAACGTAAGATTTTTGGTGAAATTCTGAGCCGCGAGTAAGGGATTTTTTTTCAAAAAAATCTTTTTTCGCAGATCAAGTTGTCGAGGCCTGATTTTTCTTCCTAGGATAAAAACATTTCTGTTTCCACCGCCAAAGGTATCAGGGGAGTCTTTGCAACAGCTTGGCACCATTTTTGAGTGAATAGGATAACGTCAGATTTTTGGTGAAATTCTGATCCGCGGGTCAGGGATTTTCTTTCAAAAAAATTTTCCCCGCAGGTCAAGTTGTCGAAGCCTGATTTTTATTCCTAGGATAAAAACATTTCTGTTTCCACCGCCAAACGTATTAGGGGAGTGTTTGCTACAGTTTGGCACCATTTTTGAGTGAATAGGATAACGTCAGATTCTTGGTGAAATTCTGACCCGCGGGGTCAGGGATTTTTTTTTCCAAAAAAACCTTTTCCGCAGGTCAAGTTGTCGAGGCCCGAGTTTTCTTCCTAGGATAAAAACACTTCTGTTTCCACCGCAAAATGTATCGGAGGAGTCTTTGCAACAGTTTGGCACCATTTTTTAGTGAATAGGATAACTTGAGATTTTTTGTGAAATTCTGACCTGCGGGTCAGGAATTTTTTTCAAAAAAATCTTTTTTCGCATGTCAAGTTGTCGAGGCCTGATTTTTCTTCCTAGGATAAAAACCTTTCTGTTTCCACCGCCAAACGTATCAGGGGAGTCTTTGCAACAGCTTGGCACCATTTTTGAGTGAATAGGATAACTTCAGATTTTGGGGCGGGTCGGGGATTTTTTTTCAAAATTTTTTTTTTCTGCAGGTCAAGTTGTAGATGCCTGATTTTTCTTCCTAGGATAAAAACCCTTCTGTTTCCACCGCCAAACGTATCAGGGGAGTCTTTGCAACAGCTTGGCACCATTTTTGAGTGAATAGGATAACTTCAGATTTTTGGTGAAATTCTGACCCGCGGGTCAGGGATTTTTTCAAAAAAAATCTTTTTCCGCAGGTCAAGTTGTCGAGGCCTGGTTTTTCTTCCTAGGATAAAAACCCTTCTGTTTCCACCGCCAAACGTATCAGGGGAGTCTTTGCAACTGTTTGGCACCATTTTTGAGTGATTAGGATAACGTAAGATTTTTGGTGAAATTCTGAGCCGCGAGTAAGGGATTTTTTTTCAAAAAAATCTTTTTTCGCAGATCAAGTTGTCGAGGCCTGATTTTTCTTCCTAGGATAAAAACATTTCTGTTTCCACCGCCAAAGGTATCAGGGGAGTCTTTGCAACAGCATGGCACCATTTTTGAGTGAATAGGATAACGTAAGATTTTTGGTGAAATTCTGACCCGCGAGTAAGGGATTTTTTTTCAAAAAAATCTTTTTTCGCAGATCAAGTTGTCGAGGCCTGATTTTTCTTCCTAGGATCAAAACCCTTCTGTTTCCACCGCCAAACGTATCAGGGGAGTGTTTGCTACAGTTTGGCACCATTTTTGAGTGAATAGGATAACGTCAGATTCTTGGTGAAATTCTGACCCGCGGGGTCAGGGATTTTTTTTCCAAAAAAACCTTTTCCGCAGGTCAAGTTGTCGAGGCCCGAGTTTTCTTCCTAGGATAAAAACACTTCTGTTTCCACCGCAAAATGTATCAGAGGAGTCTTTGCAACAGTTTGGCACCATTTTTTAGTGAATAGGATAACTTGAGATTTTTTGTGAAATTCTGACCTGCGGGTCAGGAATTTTTTTCAAAAAAATCTTTTTCCGCATGTCAAGTTGTCGAGGCCTGATTTTTCTTCCTTGGATAAAAACCTTTCTGTTTCCACCGCCAAACGTATCAGGGGAGTCTTTGCAACAGCTTGGCACCATTTTTGAGTGAATAGGATAACTTCAGATTTTTGGTGAAATTCTGACCCGCGGGTCAGGGATTTTTTCAAAAAAATCTTTTTCCGCAGGTCAAGTTGTCGAGGCCTGGTTTTTCTTCCTAGGATAAAAACCCTTCTGTTTCCACAGCCAAACGTATCAGGGAAGTCTTTGCAACAGTTTGGCACCATTTTTTAATGAATAGGGTAATTTCAGATTTTTGGTGAAATTCTGACCCGCGGGTCAGGGATTGTTTCAAAAAAACCTTTTTCTGCAGTTCAAGTTGTCGAGGCCTGATTTTTCTTCCTAGGATAAAAACCCTTCTGTTTCCACCGCCAAACGTATCAGGGAAGTCTTTGCAACAGTTTGGCACCATTTTTTAATGAATAGGGTAATTTCAGATTTTTGGTGAAATTCTGACCCGCGGGTCAGGGATTTTTTTTCAAAAAAAATTTTTCCCGCAGGTCAAGTTGTCGAAGCCTGATTTTTCTTCCTAGAATCAAAACCCTTCTGTTTCCACCGCCAAACGTATCAGGGGAGTCTTTGCAACAGTTTGTCAACATTTTTGAGTGAATAGGATAATGGGTCAGGGATTTTTTTTCAAAAAATATTTTTCCCGCAGGTGAAGTTGTCGAAGCCTGATTTTTTTTCCTAGGATAAAAACCCTTCTGTTTCCACCGCCAAACGTATCAGGGGAGTCTTTGCAACAGTTTGGCACCATTTTTGAGTGAATAGGATAACGTCAGATTTTTGGTGAAATTCTGACCCGCGAGTCTGGGATTTTTATCAAAAAAATCTTTTTCCACAGGTCAAGTTGTAGAGGCCTGATTTTTCTTCCTAGGATAAAAACCCTTCTGTTTCCACCGCCAAACATATCAAGGGAGTCTTTGCAACATTTTGGCACCATTTTTGAGTGAATCGAATAACTTCAGATTTTTGGTGAAATTCTGACCCGCGGGTCAGGGATTGTTTTCAAAACAACCTTTTTCCGCAGGTCAAGTTGTCGAGGCCTGATTTTTCTTCCTAGGATAAAAACACTTCTGTTTCCACCGCCAAACGTATCAGGGAAGTCTTTGCAACAGTTTGGCACCATTTTTGAGTGAATAGGATAACTTCAGATTTTTGGTGAAATTCTGACCCGCGGGTCAGGGATTTTTTTTCAAAAAAATTTTTTCCCGCAGGTCAAGTTGTCGAAGCCTGATTTTTCTTCCTAGAATCAAAACCCTTCTGTTTCCACCGCCAAACGTATCAGGGGAGTCTTTGCAACAGCTTGGCACCATTTTTGAGTGAATAGGATAACTTCAGATTTTTGGTGAAATTCTGACCCGCGCGGGTCAGCGTTTTTTTTCAAATAAATCTTTTTCCGCAGGTCAAGTTGTCGAGGCCTGATTTTTCTCCCTAGGATAAAAACACTTCTGTTTCCACCGCAAAACGTATCAGGGAAGTCTTTGCAACAGTTTGGCACCATTTTTGAGTGAATAGGATAACGTCAGATTTTTGGTGAAATTCTGACCCGCGGGTCAGGGATTTTTTTTCAAAAAATTTTTTTCCCGCAGGTCAAGTTGTCGAAGCCTGATTTTTCTTCCTAGGATAAAAAACCTTCTGTTTCCACCGCCAAACGTATCAGGGGAGTCTTTGCAAGAGTTTGGCACCATTTTTGAGTGAATAGGATAACGTCAGATTCTTGGTGAAATTCTGACCCGCGAGTCAGGGATTTTTTTCAAAAAAATCTTTTTCCACAGGTCATGTAGAGGCCTGATTTTTCTTCCTAGGATAAAAACCCTTCTGTTTCCACCGCCAAACGTATCAGGGGAGTCTTTGCAACACTTTGGCACCATTTTTGAGTGAATAGGATAACGTCAGATTTTTGGTGAAATTCTGACCCGCGAGTCAGGGATTTTTTTTAAAAAAAATCTTTTTCCACAGGTCAAGTTGTAGAGGCCTAATTGTTCTTCCTAGGATAAAAACCCTTCTTTTTCCACCGCCAAACGTATCAGGGAAGTCTTTGCAACAGTTTGGCACCATTTTTGAGTGAATAGGATAACTTCAGATTTTTGGTGAAATTCTGACCCGCGGGTCAGGGATTTTTTTTCAAAAAATTTTTTTCCCGCAGGTGAAGTTGTCGAGGCCTGATTTTTCTTCCTAGGATAAAAACCCTTCTGTTTCCACCGCCAAACATATCAAGGGAGTCTTTGCAACAGTTTGGCACCATTTTTGAGTGAATCGGATAACTTCAGATTTTTGGTGAAATTCTGACCCGCGGGTCAGGGATTTTTTCCAAAAAATCTTTTTCCGCAGGTCAAGTTGTCGAGGCCTGATTTTTCTTCCTAGGATAAAAACCCTTCTGTTTCCACCGCCAAACGTATCAGGGAAGTCTTTGCAACAGTTTGGCACCATTTTTTAATGAATAGGGTAATTTCAGATTTTTGGTGAAATTCTGACCCGCGGGTCAGGGATTGTTTTCAAAAAAACCTTTTTCCGCAGGTCAAGTTGTCGAGGCCTGATTTTTCTTCCTAGGATAAAAACCCTTCTGTTTCCACCGCCAAACGTATCAGGGAAGTCTTTGCAACAGTTTGGCACCATTTTTTAATGAATAGGGTAATTTCCGATTTTTGGTGAAATTCTGACCCGCGGGTCAGGGATTGTTTCAAAAAAACCTTTTTCTGCAGTTCAAGTTGTCGAGGCCTGATTTTTCTTCCTAGGATAAAAACCCTTCTGTTTCCACCGCCAAACGTATCAGGGAAGTCTTTGCAACAGTTTGGCACCATTTTTTAATGAATAGGGTAATTTCAGATTTTTGGTGAAATTCTGACCCGCGGGTCAGGGATTTTTTTTCAAAAAAATTTTTTCCCGCAGGTCAAGTTGTCGAAGCCTGATTTTTCTTCCTAGAATCAAAACCCTTCTGTTTCCACCGCCAAACGTATCAGGGGAGTCTTTGCAACAGTTTGTCAACATTTTTGAGTGAATAGGATAATGGGTCAGGGATTTTTTTTCAAAAAATATTTTTCCCGCAGGTGAAGTTGTCGAAGCCTGATTTTTTTTCCTAGGATAAAAACCCTTCTGTTTCCACCGCCAAACGTATCAGGGGAGTCTTTGCAACAGTTTGGCACCATTTTTGAGTGAATAGGATAACGTCAGATTTTTGGTGAAATTCTGACCCGCGAGTCTGGGATTTTTATCAAAAAAATCTTTTTCCACAGGTCAAGTTGTAGAGGCCTGATTTTTCTTCCTAGGATAAAAACCCTTCTGTTTCCACCGCCAAACATATCAAGGGAGTCTTTGCAACATTTTGGCACCATTTTTGAGTGAATCGAATAACTTCAGATTTTTGGTGAAATTCTGACCCGCGGGTCAGGGATTGTTTTCAAAACAACCTTTTTCCGCAGGTCAAGTTGTCGAGGCCTGATTTTTCTTCCTAGGATAAAAACACTTCTGTTTCCACCGCCAAACGTATCAGGGAAGTCTTTGCAACAGTTTGGCACCATTTTTGAGTGAATAGGATAACTTCAGATTTTTGGTGAAATTCTGACCCGCGGGTCAGGGATTTTTTTTCAAAAAAATTTTTTCCCGCAGGTCAAGTTGTCGAAGCCTGATTTTTCTTCCTAGAATCAAAACCCTTCTGTTTCCACCGCCAAACGTATCAGGGGAGTCTTTGCAACAGCTTGGCACCATTTTTGAGTGAATAGGATAACTTCAGATTTTTGGTGAAATTCTGACCCGCGCGGGTCAGCGTTTTTTTTTCAAATAAATCTTTTTCCGCAGGTCAAGTTGTCGAGGCCTGATTTTTCTTCCTAGGATAAAAACACTTCTGTTTCCACCGCAAAACGTATCAGGGAAGTCTTTGCAAGAGTTTGGCACCATTTTTGAGTGAATAGGATAACGTCAGATTCTTGGTGAAATTCTGACCCGCGAGTCAGGGATTTTTTTCAAAAAAATCTTTTTCCACAGGTCATGTAGAGGCCTGATTTTTCTTCCTAGGATAAAAACCCTTCTGTTTCCACCGCCAAACGTATCAGGGGAGTCTTTGCAACTGTTTGGCACCATTTTTGAGTGATTAGGATAACGTAAGATTTTTGGTGAAATTCTGAGCCGCGAGTCTGGGATTTTTATCAAAAAAATCTTTTTCCACAGGTCAAGTTGTAGAGGCCTGATTTTTCTTCCTAGGATAAAAACCCTTCTGTTTCCACCGCCAAACATATCAAGGGAGTCTTTGCAACATTTTGGCACCATTTTTGAGTGAATCGAATAACTTCAGATTTTTGGTGAAATTCTGACCCGCGGGTCAGGGATTGTTTTCAAAACAACCTTTTTCCGCAGGTCAAGTTGTCGAGGCCTGATTTTTCTTCCTAGGATAAAAACACTTCTGTTTCCACCGCCAAACGTATCAGGGAAGTCTTTGCAACAGTTTGGCACCATTTTTGAGTGAATAGGATAACTTCAGATTTTTGGTGAAATTCTGACCCGCGGGTCAGGGATTTTTTTTCAAAAAAATTTTTTCCCGCAGGTCAAGTTGTCGAAGCCTGATTTTTCTTCCTAGAATCAAAACCCTTCTGTTTCCACCGCCAAACGTATCAGGGGAGTCTTTGCAACAGCTTGGCACCATTTTTGAGTGAATAGGATAACTTCAGATTTTTGGTGAAATTCTGACCCGCGCGGGTCAGCGTTTTTTTTTCAAATAAATCTTTTTCCGCAGGTCAAGTTGTCGAGGCCTGATTTTTCTTCCTAGGATAAAAACACTTCTGTTTCCACCGCAAAACGTATCAGGGAAGTCTTTGCAAGAGTTTGGCACCATTTTTGAGTGAATAGGATAACGTCAGATTCTTGGTGAAATTCTGACCCGCGAGTCAGGGATTTTTTTCAAAAAAATCTTTTTCCACAGGTCATGTAGAGGCCTGATTTTTCTTCCTAGGATAAAAACCCTTCTGTTTCCACCGCCAAACGTATCAGGGGAGTCTTTGCAACTGTTTGGCACCATTTTTGAGTGATTAGGATAACGTAAGATTTTTGGTGAAATTCTGAGCCGCGAGTAAGGGATTTTTTTTCAAAAAAATCTTTTTTCGCAGATCAAGTTGTCGAGGCCTGATTTTTCTTCCTAGGATAAAAACATTTCTGTTTCCACCGCCAAAGGTATCAGGGGAGTCTTTGCAACAGCTTGGCACCATTTTTGAGTGAATAGGATAACGTCAGATTTTTGGTGAAATTCTGATCCGCGGGTCAGGGATTTTCTTTCAAAAAAATTTTTTCCCGCAGGTGAAGTTGTCGAGGCCTGATTTTTCTTCCTAGGATAAAAACCCTTCTGTTTCCACCGCCAAACATATCAAGGGAGTCTTTGCAACAGTTTGGCACCATTTTTGAGTGAATCGGATAACTTCAGGTTTTTGGTGAAATTCTGACCCGCGGGTCAGGGATTTTTTCCAAAAAATCTTTTTCCGCAGGTCAAGTTGTCGAGGCCTGATTTTTCTTCCTAGGATAAAAACCCTTCTGTTTCCACCGCCAAACGTATCAGGGAAGTCTTTGCAACAGTTTGGCACCATTTTTTAATGAATAGGGTAATTTCAGATTTTTGGTGAAATTCTGACCCGCGGGTCAGGGATTGTTTTAAAAAAAAACCTTTTTCCGCAGGTCAAGTTGTCGAGGCCTGATTTTTCTTCCTAGGATAAAAACCCTTCTGTTTCCACCGCCAAACGTATCAGGGAAGTCTTTGCAACAGTTTGGCACCATTTTTTAATGAATAGGGTAATTTCAGATTTTTGGTGAAATTCTGACCTGCGGGTCAGGGATTGTTTTCAAAAAAAACCTTTTTCCGCAGGTCTAGTTGTCGAGGCCTGATTTTTCTTCCTAGGATAAAAATACTTCTGTTTCCACCGCCTAACGTATCAGGGAAGTCTTTGCAACAGTTTGACACCATTTTTGAGTGAATAGGATAACTTCAGATTTTTGGTGAAATTCTGACCCGCGAGTCAGGGATTTTTATCAAAAAAATCTTTTTCCACAGGTCAAGTTGTAGAGGCCTGATTTTTCTTCCTAGGATAAAAACCCTTTTGTTTCCACCGCCAAACGTATCAGGGGAGTCCTTGCAACAGTTTGGCACCATTTTTGAGTGAATAGGATAACTTCAGATTTTTGGTGAAATTCTGACCCGCGGGTCAGGGATTTTTTTTTCAAAAAATCTTTTTCCACAGGTCAAGTTGTAGAGGCCTGATTTTTCTTCCTAGGATAAAAACCCTTCTGTTTCCACCGCCAAACATATCAAGGGAGTCTTTGCAACATTATGGCACCATTTTTGAGTGAATCGGATAACTTCAGATTTTTGGTGAAATTCTGACCCGCGGGTCAGGGATTTTTTTCAAAAAAATCTTTTTCCGCAGGTCAAGTTGTCGCGGCCTGATTTTCTTCCTAGGATAAAAACCCTTCTGTTTCCACCGCCAAACGTATCAGGGGAGTCTTTGCAACAGTTTGGCACCATTTTTTAATGAATAGGGTAATTTCAGATTTTTGGTGAAATTCTGACCCGCGGGTCAGGGATTGTTTTCAAAACAACCTTTTTCCGCAAGTCAAGTTGTCGAGGCCTGATTTTTCTTCCTAGGATAAAAACACTTCTGTTTCCACCGCCAAACGTATCAGGGAAGTCTTTGCAACAGTTTGGCACCATTTTTGAGTGAATAGGATAACTTCAGATTTTTGGTGAAATTCTGACCCGCGGGTCAGGGATTTTTTTTCGAAAAAATCTTTTTCCACAGGTCAAGTTGTAGAGGCCTGATTTTTCTTCCTAGGATAAAAACCCTTCTGTTTCCACCGCCAAACATATCAAGGGAGTCTTTGCAACATTTTGGCACCATTTTTGAGTGAATCGGATAACTTCAGATTTTTGGTGAAATTCTGACCCGCGGGTCAGGGATTTTTTTCAAAAAAATCTTTTTCCGCAGGTCAAGTTGTCGAGGCCTGATTTTTCTTCCTAGGATAAAAACCCTTCTGTTTCCACCGCCAAACGTATCAGGGAAGTCTTTGCAACAGTTTGGCACCATTTTTTAATGAATAGGGCAATTTCAGATTTTTGGTGAAATTCTGACCCGCGGGTCAGGGATTGTTTTCAAAACAACCTTTTTCCGCAGGTCAAGTTGTCGAGGCCTGATTTTTCTTCCTAGGATAAAAACACTTCTGTTTCCACCGCCAAACGTATCAGGGAAGTCTTTGCAACAGTTTGGAACCATTTTTGAGTGAATAGGATAACTTCAGATTTTTGGTGAAATTCTGACCCGCGGGTCAGGGATTTTTTTTTCAAAAAATTTTTTTCCCGCAGGTCAAGTTGTCGAAGCCTGATTTTTCTTCCTAGAATCAAAACCCTTCTGTGTCCTCCGCCAAACGTATCGGGGAAGTCCTTGCAACAGTTTGGCACCATTTTGAGTGAATAGGATAACCTTCAGATTTTTGGTGAAATTTTGACCCGCGCGGGTCAGCGTTTTTTTTTCAAATAAATCTTTTTTCGCAGGTCAAGTTGTCGAGGCCTGATTTTTCTTCCTAGGATAAAAAACCTTCTGTTTCCACCGCCAAACATATCAGGGGAGTCTTTGCAACAGTTTGGCACAATTTTTTAGTGAATAGGATAACGTCAGATTCTTGGTGAAATTCTGACCCGAGGGATCAGGGATTTTTTTCAAAAAAATCTTTTTCCACAGGTCATGTAGAGGCCTGATTTTTCTTCCTAGGATCAAAAACCTTCTCTTTCCACCGCCAAACGTATCAGGGGAGTCTTTGCAACAGTTTGGCACCATTTTTGAGTGAATAGGATAACGTCAGATTTTTGGTGAAATTCTGACCCGCGAGTCAGGGTTTTTTTTTTAAAAAAAATCTTTTTCCACAGGTCAAGTTGTAGAGGCCTGATTTTTCTTCCTAGGATAAAAACACTTGTGTTTCCACCGCCAAACGTATCAGGGGAGTCTTTGCAACAGTTTGGCACCATTTTTGAGTGAATAGGATAACTTCAGATTTTTGGTGAAATTCTGACCCGCGGGTCAGGGATTTTTTTTCAAAAAATTTTTTTCCCGCAGGTCAAGTTGTCGAAGCCTGATTTTTCTTCCAAGAATCAAAACCCTTCTGTTTCCACCGCCAAACGTATCAGGGGAGTCTTTGCAAGAGTTTGGCACCATTTTTGAGTGAATAGGATAACGTCAGATTTTTGGTGAAATTCTGACCCGCGAGTCAGGGATTTTTTTTAAAAAAAATCTTTTTCCGCATGTCAAGTTGTAGAGGCCTAATTTTTCTTCCTAGGATAAAAACCCTTCTGTTTCCACCGCCAAACGTATCAGGGGAGTATTTGCAACAGTTTGGCACCATTTTTGAGTGAATCGGATAACTTCAGATTTTTGGTGAAATTCTGACCCGCGGGTCAGGGATTTTTTTAAAAAAAAATCTTTTTCCGCATGTCAAGTTGTAGAGGCCTAATTTTTCTTCCTAGGATAAAAACCCTTCTGTTTCCACCGCCAAACGTATCAGGGGAGTATTTGCAACAGTTTGGCACCATTTTTGAGTGAATCGGATAACTTCAGATTTTTGGTGAAATTCTGACCCGCGGGTCAGGGATTTTTTCAAAAAAATCTTTTTCCGCAGGTCAAGTTGTCGAGGCCTGATTTTTCTTCCTAGGATAAAAACCCTTCTGTTTCCACCGCCAAACGGATCAGGGAAGTCTTTGCAACAGTTTGGCACCATTTTTTTAATGAATAGGGTAATTTCAGATTTTTGGTGAAATTCTGACCCGCGGGTCAGGGATTGTTTTCTAAAAAACCTTTTTCCGCAGGTCAAGTTGTCGAGGCCTGATTTTTCTTCCTAGGATAAAAACCCTTCTGTTTCCACCGCCAAACGTATCAGGGAAGTCTTTGCAACAGTTTGGCACCATTTTTGAGTGAATAGGATAACGTCAGATTTTTGGTGAAATTCTGACCCGCGAGTCAGGGATTTTTTTTAAAAAAAATCTTTTTCCACAGGTCAAGTTGTAGAGGCCTAATTGTTCTTCCTAGGATAAAAACCCTTCTGTTTCCACCGCCAAACGTATCAGGGAAGTCTTTGCAACAGTTTGGCACCATTTTTTAATGAATAGGATAATTTCAGATTTTTGGTGAAATTCTGACCCGCGGGTCAGCGTTTTTTTTTCAAAAAAATCTTTTTTCGCAGGTCAAGTTGTCGAGGCCTGATTTTTCTTCCTAGGATAAAAACACTTGTGTTTCCACCGCCAAACGTATCAGGGGAGTCTTTGCAACAGTTTGGCACCATTTTTGAGTGAATAGGATAACTTCAGATTTTTGGTGAAATTCTGACCCGCGGGTCAGGGATTTTTTTTCAAAAAAATTTTTTCCCGCAGGTCAAGTTGTCGAGGCCTGATTTTTCTTCCTAGGATAAAAACCCTTCTGTTTCCACCGCCAAACATATCAAGGGAGTCTTTGCAACAGTTTGGCACCATTTTTGAGTGAATCGGATAACTTCAGATTTTTGGTGAAATTCTGACCCGCGGGTCAGGGATTTTTTCCAAAAAATCTTTTTCCGCAGGTCAAGTTGTCGAGGCCTGATTTTTCTTCCTAGGATAAAAACCCTTCTGTTTCCACCGCCAAACATATCAGGGAAGTCTTTGCAACAGTTTGGCACCATTTTTTAATGAATAGGGTAATTTCAGATTTTTGGTGAAATTCTGACCCGCGGGTCAGGGATTGTTTTCAAAAAAACCTTTTTCCGCAGGTCAAGTTGTCGAGGCCTGATTTTTCTTCCTAGGATAAAAACCCTTCTGTTTCCACCGCCAAACGTATCAGGGAAGTCTTTGCAACAGTTTGGCACCATTTTTTAATGAATAGGGTAATTTCAGATTTTTGGTGAAATTCTGACCTGCGGGTCAGGGATTGTTTTCAAAAAAACCTTTTTCTGCAGGTCTAGTTGTCGAGGCCTGGTTTTTCTTCCTAGGATAAAAATACTTCTGTTTCCCCCGCCTAACGTATCAGGGAAGTCTTTGCAACAGTTTGACACCATTTTTGAGTGAATAGGATAACTTCAGATTTTTGGTGAAATTCTGACCCGCGAGTCAGGGATTTTTATCAAAAAAAACTTTTTCCACAGGTCAAGTTGTAGAGGCCTGATTTTTCTTCCTAGGATAAAAACCCTTTTGTTTCCACCGCCAAACGTATCAGGGGAGTCCTTGCAACAGTTTGGCACCATTTTTGAGTGAATAGGATAACTTCAGATTTTTGGTGAAATTCTGACCCGCGGGTCAGGGATTTTTTTTCAAAAAAATCTTTTTCCACAGGTCAAGTTGTAGAGGCCTGATTTTTCTTCCTAGGATAAAAACCCTTCTGTTTCCACCGCCAAACATATCAAGGGAGTCTTTGCAACATTATGGCACCATTTTTGAGTGAATCGGATAACTTCAGATTTGTGGTGAAATTCTGACCCGCGGGTCAGGGATTTTTTTCAAAAAAATCTTTTTCCGCAGGTCAAGTTGTCGCGGCCTGATTTTTCTTCCTAGGATAAAAACCCTTCTGTTTCCACCGCCAAACGTATCAGGGGAGTCTTTGCAACAGTTTGGCACCATTTTTTAATGAATAGGGTAATTTCAGATTTTTGGTGAAATTCTGACCCGCGGGTCAGGGATTTTTTTTAAAAAAAATCTTTTTCCGCATGTCAAGTTGTAGAGGCCTAATTTTTCTTCCTAGGATAAAAACCCTTCTGTTTCCACCGCCAAACGTATCAGGGGAGTATTTGCAACAGTTTGGCACCATTTTTGAGTGAATCGGATAACTTCAGATTTTTGGTGAAATTCTGACCCGCGGGTCAGGGATTTTTTCAAAAAAATCTTTTTCCGCAGGTCAAGTTGTCGAGGCCTGATTTTTCTTCCTAGGATAAAAACCCTTCTGTTTCCACCGCCAAACGGATCAGGGAAGTCTTTGCAACAGTTTGGCACCATTTTTTTAATGAATAGGGTAATTTCAGATTTTTGGTGAAATTCTGACCCGCGGGTCAGGGATTGTTTTCTAAAAAACCTTTTTCCGCAGGTCAAGTTGTCGAGGCCTGATTTTTCTTCCTAGGATAAAAACCCTTCTGTTTCCACCGCCAAACGTATCAGGGAAGTCTTTGCAACAGTTTGGCACCATTTTTGAGTGAATAGGATAACGTCAGATTTTTGGTGAAATTCTGACCCGCGAGTCAGGGATTTTTTTAAAAAAAAATCTTTTTCCACAGGTCAAGTTGTAGAGGCCTAATTGTTCTTCTTAGGATAAAAACCCTTCTGTTTCCACCGCCAAACGTATCAGGGAAGTCTTTGCAACAGTTTGGCACCATTTTTTAATGAATAGGATAATTTCAGATTTTTGGTGAAATTCTGACCCGCGGGTCAGCGTTTTTTTTTCAAAAAAATCTTTTTTCGCAGGTCAAGTTGTCGAGGCCTGATTTTTCTTCCTAGGATAAAAACACTTGTGTTTCCACCGCCAAACGTATCAGGGGAGTCTTTGCAACAGTTTGGCACCATTTTTGAGTGAATAGGATAACTTCAGATTTTTGGTGAAATTCTGACCCGCGGGTCAGGGATTTTTTTTCAAAAAAATTTTTTCCCGCAGGTCAAGTTGTCGAGGCCTGATTTTTCTTCCTAGGATAAAAACCCTTCTGTTTCCACCGCCAAACATATCAAGGGAGTCTTTGCAACAGTTTGGCACCATTTTTGAGTGAATCGGATAACTTCAGATTTTTGGTGAAATTCTGACCCGCGGGTCAGGGATTTTTTCCAAAAAAACTTTTTCCGCAGGTCAAGTTGTCGAGGCCTGATTTTTCTTCCTAGGATAAAAACCCTTCTGTTTCCACCGCCAAACATATCAGGGAAGTCTTTGCAACAGTTTGGCACCATTTTTTAATGAATAGGGTAATTTCAGATTTTTGGTGAAATTCTGACCCGCGGGTCAGGGATTGTTTTCAAAAAAACCTTTTTCCGCAGGTCAAGTTGTCGAGGCCTGATTTTTCTTCCTAGGATAAAAACCCTTCTGTTTCCACCGCCAAACGTATCAGGGAAGTCTTTGCAACAGTTTGGCACCATTTTTTAATGAATAGGGTAATTTCAGATTTTTGGTGAAATTCTGACCTGCGGGTCAGGGATTGTTTTCAAAAAAACCTTTTTCCGCAGGTCTAGTTGTCGAGGCCTGGTTTTTCTTCCTAGGATAAAAATACTTCTGTTTCCCCCGCCTAACGTATCAGGGAAGTCTTTGCAACAGTTTGACACCATTTTTGAGTGAATAGGATAACTTCAGATTTTTGGTGAAATTCTGACCCGCGAGTCAGGGATTTTTATCAAAAAAATCTTTTTCCACAGGTCAAGTTGTAGAGGCCTGATTTTTCTTCCTAGGATAAAAACCCTTTTGTTTCCACCGCCAAACGTATCAGGGGAGTCCTTGCAACAGTTTGGCACCATTTTTGAGTGAATAGGATAACTTCAGATTTTTGGTGAAATTCTGACCCGCGGGTCAGGGATTTTTTTTCAAAAAAATCTTTTTCCACAGGTCAAGTTGTAGAGGCCTGATTTTTCTTCCTAGGATAAAAACCCTTCTGTTTCCACCGCCAAACATATCAAGGGAGTCTTTGCAACATTATGGCACCATTTTTGAGTGAATCGGATAACTTCAGATTTTTGGTGAAATTCTGACCCGCGGGTCAGGGATTTTTTTCAAAAAAATCTTTTTCCGCAGGTCAAGTTGTCGCGGCCTGATTTTTCTTCCTAGGATAAAAACCCTTCTGTTTCCACCGCCAAACGTATCAGGGGAGTCTTTGCAACAGTTTGGCACCATTTTTTAATGAATAGGGTAATTTCAGATTTTTGGTGAAATTCTGACCCGCGGGTCAGGGATTGTTTTCAAAACAACCTTTTTCCGCAAGTCAAGTTGTCGAGGCCTGATTTTTCTTCCTAGGATAAAAACACTTCTGTTTCCACCGCCAAACGTATCAGGGAAGTCTTTGCAACAGTTTGGCACCATTTTTTAATGAATAGGGTAATTTCAGATTTTTGGTGAAATTCTGACCTGCGGGTCAGGGATTGTTTTCAAAAAAACCTTTTTCCGCAGGTCTAGTTGTCGAGGCCTGATTTTTCTTCCTAGGATAAAAATACTTCTGTTTCCCCCGCCTAACGTATCAGGGAAGTCTTTGCAACAGTTTGACACCATTTTTGAGTGAATAGGATAACTTAAGATTTTTGGTGAAATTCTGACCCGCGAGTCAGGGATTTTTATCAAAAAAATCTTTTTCCACAGGTCAAGTTGTAGAGGCCTGATTTTTCTTCCTAGGATAAAAACCCTTTTGTTTCCACCGCCAAACGTATCAGGGGAGTCCTTGCAACAGTTTGGCACCATTTTTGAGTGAATAGGATAACTTCAGATTTTTGGTGAAATTCTGACCCGCGGGTCAGGGATTTTTTTTCAAAAAAATCTTTTTCCACAGGTCAAGTTGTAGAGGCCTGATTTTTCTTCCTAGGATAAAAACCCTTCTGTTTCCACCGCCAAACATATCAAGGGAGTCTTTGCAACATTATGGCACCATTTTTGAGTGAATCGGATAACTTCAGATTTTTGGTGAAATTCTGACCCGCGGGTCAGGGATTTTTTTCAAAAAAATCTTTTTCCGCAGGTCAAGTTGTCGCGGCCTGATTTTTCTTCCTAGGATAAAAACCCTTCTGTTTCCACCGCCAAACGTATCAGGGGAGTCTTTGCAACAGTTTGGCACCATTTTTTAATGAATAGGGTAATTTCAGATTTTTGGTGAAATTCTGACCCGCGGGTCAGGGATTGTTTTCAAAACAACCTTTTTCCGCAAGTCAAGTTGTCGAGGCCTGATTTTTCTTCCTAGGATAAAAACACTTCTGTTTCCACCGCCAAACGTATCAGGGAAGTCTTTGCAACAGTTTGGAACCATTTTTGAGTGAATAGGATAACTTCAGATTTTTGGTGAAATTCTGACCCGCGGGTCAGGGATTTTTTTTCAAAAAATTTTTTTCCCGCAGGTCAAGTTGTCGAAGCCTGATTTTTCTTCCTAGAATCAAAACCCTTCTGTGTCCTCCGCCAAACGTATCGGGGACGTCCTTGCAACAGTTTGGCACCATTTTTGAGTGAATAGGATAACTTCAGATTTTTGGTGAAATTTTGACCCGCGCGGGTCAGCGTTTTTTTTCAAATGAATCTTTTTTCGCAGGTCAAGTTGTCGAGGCCTGATTTTTCTTCCTAGGATAAAAACCCTTCTGTTTCCACCGCCAAACGTATCAGGGGAGTCTTTGCAACAGTTTGGCACCATTTTTGAGTGAATAGGATAACGTCAGATTTTTGGTGAAATTCTGACCCGCGAGTCAGGGATTTTTTTTAAAAAAATCTTTTTCCGCATGTCAAGTTGTAGAGGCATAATTTTTCTTCCTAGGATAAAAACCCTTCTGTTTCCACCACCAAACGTATCAGGGGAGTATTTGCAACAGTTTGGCACCATTTTTGAGTGAATCGGATAACTTCAGATTTTTGGTGAAATTCTGACCCGCGGGTCAGGGATTGTTTTCTAAAAAACCTTTTTCCGCAGGTCAAGTTGTCGAGGCCTGATTTTTCTTCCTAGGATAAAAACCCTTCTGTTTCCACCGCCAAACGTATCAGGGAAGTCTTTGCAACAGTTTGGCACCATTTTTTAATGAATAGGGTAATTTGAGATTTTTGGTGAAATTCTGACCCGCGGGTCAGGGATTGTTTTCAAAAAAACCTTTTTCCGCAGGTCAAGTTGTCGAGGCCTGATTTTTCTTCCTAGGATAAAAACCCTTCTGTTTCCACCGCCAAACGTATCAGGGAAGTCTTTGCAACAGTTTGGCACCATTTTTTTAATGAATAGGGTAATTTCAGATTTTTGGTGAAATTCTGACCCGCGGGTCAGGGATTGTTTTCAAAAAAACCTTTTTCCGCAGGTCAAGTTGTCGCGGCCTGATTTTTCTTCCTAGGATAAAAACCCTTCTGTTTCCACCGCCAAACGTATCAGGGGAGTCTTTGCAACAGTTTGGCACCATTTTTTAATGAATAGGGTAATTTCAGATTTTTGGTGAAATTCTGACCCGCGGGTCAGGGATTGTTTTCAAAACAACCTTTTTCCGCAGGTCTAGTTGTCGAGGCCTGATTTTTCTTCCTAGGATAAAAATACTTCTGTTTCCACCGCCTAACGTATCAGGGAAGTCTTTGCAACAGTTTGACACCATTTTTGAGTGAATAGGATAACTTCAGATTTTTGGTGAAATTCTGACCCGCGAGTCAGGGATTTTTATCAAAAAAATCTTTTTCCACAGGTCAAGTTGTAGAGGCCTGATTTTTCTTCCTAGGATAAAAACCCTTTTGTTTCCACCGCCAAACGTATCAGGGGAGTCCTTGCAACAGTTTGGCACCATTTTTGAGTGAATAGGATAACTTCAGATTTTTGGTGAAATTCTGACCCGCGGGTCAGGGATTTTTTTTCAAAAAAATCTTTTTCCACAGGTCAAGTTGTAGAGGCCTGATTTTTCTTCCTAGGATAAAAACCCTTCTGTTTCCACCGCCAAACATATCAAGGGAGTCTTTGCAACAGTTTGGCACCATTTTTTAATGAATAGGGTAATTTCAGATTTTTGGTGAAATTCTGACCCGCGGGTCAGGGATTTTTTCAAAAAAATCTTTTTCCGCAGGTCAAGTTGTCGAGGCCTGATTTTTCTTCCTAGGATAAAAAGCCTTCTGTTTCCACCGCCAAACGTATCAGGGAAGTCTTTGCAACAGTTTGGCACCATTTTTTTAATGAATAGGGTAATTTCAGATTTTTGGTGAAATTCTGACCCGCGGGTCAGGGATTGTTTTCTAAAAAACCTTTTTCCGCAGGTCAAGTTGTCGAGGCCTGATTTTTCTTCCTAGGATAAAAACCCTTCTGTTTCCACCGCCAAACGTATCAGGGAAGTCTTTGCAACAGTTTGGCACCATTTTTTAATGAATAGGGTAATTTGAGATTTTTGGTGAAATTCTGACCCGCGGGTCAGGGATTGTTTTCAAAAAAACCTTTTTCCGCAGGTCAAGTTGTCGAGGCCTGATTTTTCTTCCTAGGATAAAAACCCTTCTGTTTCCACCGCCAAACGTATCAGGGAAGTCTTTGCAACAGTTTGGCACCATTTTTTTAATGAATAGGGTAATTTCAGATTTTTGGTGAAATTCTGACCCGCGGGTCAGGGATTGTTTTCAAAAAAACCTTTTTCCGCAGGTCAAGTTGTCGAGGCCTGATTTTTCTTCCTAGGATAAAAACCCTTCTGTTTCCACCGCCAAACGTATCAGGGAAGTCTTTGCAACAGTTTGGCACCATTTTTTAATGAATAGGGTAATTTCAGATTTTTGGTGAAATTCTGACCCGCAGGTCAGGGATTGTTTTCAAAAAAACATTTTTCCGCAGGTCTAGTTGTCGAAGCCTGATTTTTCTTCCTAGGATAAAAACACTTCTGTTTCCACCGCCTAACATATCAGGGAAGTCTTTGCAAAGGTTTGACACCATTTTTGAGTGAATAGGATAACTTCAGAATTTTGGTGAAATTCTGACCCGCGGGTCAGGGATTTTTTTCCCCGCAGGCCAAGTTGTCGAGGCCTGATTTTTCTTCCTAGAATCAAAACCCTTCTGTTTCCACCGCCAAACGTATCAGGGGAGTCTTTGCAACAGTTTGTCAACATTTTTGAGTGAATAGGATAACGTCAGATTTTTGGTGAAATTCTGACCCGCGAGTCAGGGATTTTTATCAAAAAATCTTTTTCCACAGGTCAAGTTGTAGAGGCCTGATTGTTCTTCCTAGGATAAAAACCCTTCTGTTTCCACCGCCAAACGTATCAGGGGAGTCCTTGCAACAGTTTGGCACCATTTTGGAGTGAATAGGATAACTTCAGATTTTTGGTGAAATTCTGACCCGCGGGTCAGGGATTTTTTTTCAAAAAAATCTTGTTCCACAGGTCAAGTTGTAGAGGCCTGATTTCTCTTCCTAGGATAAAAACCCTTCTGTTTCCACCGCCAAACATATCAAGGGAGTCTTTGCAACATTTTGGCACCATTTTTGAGTGAATCGGATAACTTCAGATTTTTGGTGAAATTCTGACCCGCGGGTCAGGGATTTTTTTTCCCGCAGGCCAAGTTGTCGAGGCCTGATTTTTCTTCCTAGAATCAAAACCCTTCTGTTTCCACCGCCAAACGTATCAGGGGAGTCTTTGCAACAGTTTGTCAACATTTTTGAGTGAATAGGATAACGTCAGATTTTTGGTGAAATTCTGACCCGCGAGTCAGGGATTTTTTTTAAAAAAAATCTTTTTCCACAGGTCAAGTTGTAGAGGCCTAATTTTTCTTCCTAGGATAAAAACCCTTCTGTTTCCACCGCCAAACGTATCAGGGGAGTATTTGCAACAGTTTGGCACCATTTTTGAGTGAATAGGATAACGTCAGATTCTTGGTGAAATTCTGACCCGCGTCAGGGATTTTTTTCAAAAAAATCTTTTTCAACAGGTCAAGTTGTCGAGGCCTGATTTTTCTTCCTAGGATAAAAACCCTTCTGTTTCCACCGCCAAACGTATCAGGGGAATCTTTGCACCAGCTCGGTACCATTTTTGAGTGAATAGGATAACTTCAGATTTTTGGTGAAATTCTGACCCGCGGGTCAGGGATTTTTTTTCAAAAATGTTTTTTCCCGCAGGTCAAGTTATTGAGGCCTGATTTTTCTTCCTAGGATCAAAACCCTTCTGTTTCCACCGCCAAACGTATCAGGGGAGTCTTTGCAATAGCTTGGCACCATTTTTGAGTGAATAGGATAACTTCAGATTTTTGGTGAAATTCTGACCCGCGTGATCAGGGATTTTTTTCAAAAAAATCTTTTTCCACAGGTCATGTAGAGGCCTGATTTTTCTTCCTAGGATAAAAACCCTTTTGTTTCCACCGCCAAACGTATCAGGGGAGTCCTTGCAACAGTTTGGGACCATTTTTGAGTGAATAGGATAACTTCAGATTTTTGGTGAAATTCTGACCCGCGGGTCAGGGATTTTTTTTCAAAAATTTTTTTTTCCGCAGGTCAAGTTGTCGAAGCCTGATTTTTCTTCCTAGGAAAAAAACCCTTCTGTTTCCACCGCCAAACGTATCAGGGGAGTCTTTGCAACAGTTTGGCACCATTTTTGAGTGAATAGGATAACTTCAGATTTTTGGTGAAATTCTGACCCGCGGGTCAGCGTTTTTTTTCAAAAAAATCTTTTTTCGCAGGTCACGTTGTCGAGGCCTGATTTTTCTTCCTAGGATAAAAACCCTTGTGTTTCCACCGCCAAACGTATCAGGGAAGTCTTTGCAACAGTTTGGCACCATTTTTGAGTGAATAGGATAACTTCAGATTTTTGGTGAAATTCTGACCCGCGGGTCAGGGATTTTTTTTCAAAAATTTTTTTTCCCGCAGGTCAAGTTGTCGAAGCCTGATTTTTCTTCCTAGAATCAAAACCCTTCTGTTTCCACCGCCAAACGTATCAGGGGAGTCTTTGCAACAGCTTGGCACCATTTTTGAGTGAATAGGATAACTTCAGATTTTTAGTGAAATTCTGACCCGCGGGTCAGGGATTTTTTTTCAAAAAATTTTTTTCCCGCAGGTCAAGTTGTCGAGGCCTGATTTTTCTTCCTAGAATCAAAACCCTTTTGTTTCCACCGACAAACGTATCAGGGGAGTCTTTGCAACAGCTTGGCACCATTTTTGAGTGAATAGGATAACTTCAGATTGTTGGTGAAATTCTGACCCGCGGGTAAGCGTTTTTTTTCAAAAAATCCTTTTTCGCAGCTCAAGTTGTCGAGGCCTGATTTTTCTTCCTAGAATCAAAACCCTTCTGTTTCCACCGCCAAACGTATCGGGGAAGTCCTTGCAACAGTTTGGCACCATTTTTGAGTGAATAGGATAACTTCAGATTTTTGGTGAAATTCTGACCCGCGGGTCAGCGTTTTTTTTCAAAAAATCTTTTTTCGCAGCTCAAGTTGTCGAGGCCTGATTTTTCTTCCTAGGATAAAAACCCTTCTGTTTCCACCGCCAAAGGTATCAGGGGAGTCTTTGCAACAGTTTGTCACCATTTTTGAGTGAATAGGATAACGTCAGATTCTTGGTGAAATTCTGACCCGCGGGATCAGGGATTTTTTTCAAAAAAATCTTTTTTCACAGGTCAAGTTGTCGAGGCCTGATTTTTCTTCCTAGGATAAAAACCCTTCTGTTTCCACCGCCAAACGTATCAGGGGAGTCTTTGCAACAGTTTGGCACCATTTTTGAGTGAATAGGATAACGTCAGATTTTTGTTGAAATTCTGACCCGCGAGTCAGGGATTTTTTTCAAAAAAATCTTTTTCCACAGGTCAAGTTGTCGAAGCCTGATTTTTCTTCCTAGGATAAAAACCCTTCTGTTTCCACCGCCAAACGTATCGGGGAAGTCTTTGCAACAGTTTGGCACCATTTTTGAGTGAATCGGATAACTTCAGATTTTTGGTGAAATTCTGACCCGCGGGTCAGGGATTTTTTTCAAAAAAATCTTTTTCCGCAGGTCAAGTTGTCGAGGCCTGATTTTTCTTCCTAGGATAAAAACCCTTCTGTTTCCACCGCCAAACGTATCAGGGAAGTCTTTGCAACAGTTTGGCACCATTTTTGAGTGAATAGGATAACGTCAGATTCTTGGTGAAATTCTGACCCGCGGGTCAGGGATTTTTTTTCAAAAAATTTTTTTCCCGCAGGTCAAGTTGTCGAAGCCTGATTTTTCTTCCTAGAATCAAAAGCCTTCTGTTTCCAACGCCAAACGTATCAGGGGAGTCTTTGCAACAGTTTGGCACCATTTTTGAGTGAATAGGATAACTTCAGATTTTTGGTGAAATTCTGACCCGCAGGTCAGCGTTTTTTTTCAAAAAATCTTTTTTCGCAGCTCAAGTTGTCGAGGCCTGATTTTTCTTCCTAGGATAAAAACCCTTCTGTTTCCACCGCCAAACGTATCAGGGGAGTCTTTGCAACAGTTTGTCACCATTTTTGAGTGAATAGGATAACGTCAGATTCTTGGTGAAATTCTGACCCGCGGGATCAGGGATTTTTTTCAAAAAACTCTTTTCCCACAGGTCATGTAGAGGCCTGATTTTTCTTCCTAGGATAAAAACCCTTCTGTTTCCACCGCCAAACGTATCGGGGAAGTCTTTGCAACAGTTTTGCACCATTTTTGAGTGAATAGGATAACGTCAGATTTTTGGTGAAACTCTGATCCGCGGGTCAGGGATTTTTTTTTCAAAAAAATCTTTTTCCACAGGTCAAGTTGTCGAAGCCTGATTTTTCTTCCTAGAATCAAAACCCTTCTGTTTCCACCGCCAAACGTATCAGGGGACTCTTTGCAACAGTTTGGCACCATTTTTGAGTGAATAGGATAACTTCAGATTTTTGGTGAAATTCTGACCCGCAGGTCAGGGATTTTTTTTCAAAAAATTTTTTTCCCGCAGGTCAAGTTGTCGAAGCCTGATTTTTCTTCCTAGAATCAAAACCCTTCTGTTTCCACCGCCAAACGTATCAGGGGAGTCTTTGCAACAGTTTGGCACCATTTTTTAATGAATAGGGTAATTTCAGATTTTTGGTGAAATTCTGACCCGCGGGTCAGGGATTGTTTTCAAAAAAACCTTTTTCCGCAGGTCAAGTTGTCGAGGCCTGATTTTTCTTCCTAGGATAAAAACACTTGTGTTTCCACCGCCAAACGTATCAGGGAAGTCTTTGCAACAGTTTGGCACCATTTTTGAGTGAATAGGATAACTTCAGATTTTTGGTGAAATTCTGACCCGCGGGTCAGCGTTTTTTTTTAAAAAAACTTTTTTCGCAGGTCAAGTTGTAGAGGCCTGATTTTTCTTCCTAGGATAAAAACCCTTCTGTTTCCAACGCCATACGTATCAGGGAAGTCTTTGCAACAGTTTGGCACCATTTTTTAATGAATAGGGTAATTTCAGATTTTTGGTGAAATTCTGACCCGCGGGTAAGGGATTGTTTCCAAAGAAACCTTTTTCCGCAGGTCAAGTTGTCGAGGCCTGATTTTTCTTCCTAGGATAAAAACACTTGTGTTTCCACCGCCAAACGTATCAGGGAAGTCTTTGCAACAGTTTGGCACCATTTTTGAGTGAATAGGATAACTTCAGATTTTTGGTGAAATTCTGACCCGCGGGTCAGCGTTTTTTTTTAAAAAAAACTTTTTTCGCAGGTCAAGTTGTAGAGGCCTGATTTTTCTTCCTAGGATAAAAACCCTTCTGTTTCCAACGCCATACGTATCAGGGAAGTCTTTGCAACAGTTTGGCACCATTTTTTAATGAATAGGGTAATTTCAGATTTTTGGTGAAATTCTGACCCGCGGGTAAGGGATTGTTTCCAAAGAAACCTTTTTCCGCAGGTCAAGTTGTCGAGGCCTAATTTTTCTACCTAGAATCAAAACACTTGTGTTTCCACCGCCAAACGTATCAGGGGAGTCTTTGCAACAGCTTGGCACCATTTTTGAGTGAATAGGATAACTTAGGATAAAAACACTTGTGTTTCCACCGCCAAACGTACCAGGGGAGTCTTTGCAACATCTTGGCACCATTTTTGAGTGAATAGGATAACTTCAGATTTTTGGTGAAATTCTGACCCGCGGGTCAGCGTTTTTTTTCAAAAAATCTTTTTTCGCAGCTCAAGTTGTCGAGGCCTGATTTTTCTTCGTAGGATAAAAACCCTACTGTTTCCACCGCCAAACGTATCAGGGGAGTCTTTGCAACAGTTTGTCACCATTTTTGAGTGAATAGGATAACGTCAGATTCTTGGTGAAATTCTGACCCGCGGGATCAGGGATTTTTGTCAAAAAACTCTTTTCCCACAGGTCATGTAGAGGCCTGATTTTTCTTCCTAGGATAAAAACCCTTCTGTTTCCACCGCCAAACATATCGGGGAAGTCTTTGCAACAGTTTTGCACCATTTTTGAGTGAATAGGATAACGTCAGATTTTTGGTGAAACTCTGATCCGCGGGTCAGGGATTTTTTTTTCAAAAAAATCTTTTTCCACAGGTCAAGTTGTCGAAGCCTGATTTTTCTTCCTAGAATCAAAACCCTTCTGTTTCCACCGCCAAACGTATCAGGGGACTCTTTGCAACAGTTTGGCACCATTTTTGAGTGAATAGGATAACTTCAGATTTTTGGTGAAATTCTGACCCGCAGGTCAGGGATTTTTTTTCAAAAAAATTTTTTCCCGCAGGTCAAGTTGTCGAAGCCTGATTTTTCTTCCTAGAATCAAAACCCTTCTGTTTCCACCGCCAAACGTATCAGGAGAGTCTTTGCAACAGTTTGGCACCATTTTTTAATGAATAGGGTAATTTCAGATTTTTGGTGAAATTCTGACCCGCGGGTCAGGGATTGTTTTCAAAAAAACCTTTTTCCGCAGGTCAAGTTGTCGAGGCCTGATTTTTCTTCCTAGGATAAAAACACTTGTGTTTCCACCGCCAAACGTATCAGGGAAGTCTTTGCAACAGTTTGGCACCATTTTTGAGTGAATAGGATAACTTCAGATTTTTGGTGAAATTCTGACCCGCGGGTCAGCGTTTTTTTTAAAAAAAACTTTTTTCGCAGGTCAAGTTGTAGAGGCCTGATTTTTCTTCCTAGGATAAAAACCCTTCTGTTTCCAACGCCATACGTATCAGGGAAGTCTTTGCAACAGTTTGACACCATTTTTTAATGAATAGGGTAATTTCAGATTTTTGGTGAAATTCTGACCCGCGGGTAAGGGATTGTTTCCAAAGAAACCTTTTTCCGCAGGTCAAGTTGTCGAGGCCTGATTTTTCTTCCTAGGATAAAAACACTTGTGTTTCCACCGCCAAACGTATCAGGGAAGTCTTTGCAACAGTTTGGCACCATTTTTGAGTGAATAGGATAACTTCAGATTTTTGGTGAAATTCTGACCCGCGGGTCAGCGTTTTTTTTAAAAAAAACTTTTTTCGCAGGTCAAGTTGTAGAGGCCTGATTTTTCTTCCTAGGATAAAAACCCTTCTGTTTCCAACGCCATACGTATCAGGGAAGTCTTTGCAACAGTTTGGCACCATTTTTTAATGAATAGGGTAATTTCAGATTTTTGGTGAAATTCTGACGCGCGGGTAAGGGATTGTTTCCAAAGAAACCTTTTTCCGCAGGTCAAGTTGTCGAGGCCTGATTTTTCTTCCTAGGATAAAAACCCTTCTGTTTCCACCGCCAAACGTATCAGGGAAGTCTTTGCAACAGTTTGGCACCATTTTTGAGTGAATAGGATAACTTCAGATTTTTGGTGAAATTCTGACCCGCGGGTCAGCGTTTTTTTTTAAAAAAACTTTTTTCGCAGGTCAAGTTGTAGAGGCCTGATTTTTCTTCCTAGGATAAAAACCCTTCTGTTTCCAACGCCATACGTATCAGGGAAGTCTTTGCAACAGTTTGGCACCATTTTTTAATGAATAGGTTAATTTCAGATTTTTGGTGAAATTCTGACCCGCGGGTAAGGGATTGTTTCCAAAGAAACCTTTTTCCGCAGGTCAAGTTGTCGAGGCCTAATTTTTCTACCTAGAATCAAAACACTTGTGTTTCCACCGCCAAACGTATCAGGGGAGTCTTTGCAACAGCTTGGCACCATTTTTGAGTGAATAGGATAACTTAGGATAAAAACACTTGTGTTTCCACCGCCAAACGTACCAGGGGAGTCTTTGCAACATCTTGGCACCATTTTTGAGTGAATAGGATAACTTCAGATTTTTGGTGAAATTCTGACCCGCGGGTCAGGGATTTTTTTTCAAAAAAATTTTTTCCCGCAGGTCAAGATGTCGAAGCCTGATTTTTCTTCCTAGAATCAAAACCCTTCTGTTTCCACCGCCAAACGTATCAGGGGAGTCCTTGCAACAGTTTGGCACCATTTTTGAGTGAATAGGATAACTTCAGATTTTTGGTGAAATTCTGACCCGCGGGTCAGGGATTTTTTTTCAAAAAAAATTTTTCCCGCAGGTCAAGATGTCGAAGCCTGATTTTTCTTCCTAGAATCAAAACCCTTCTGTTTCCACCGCCAAACGTATCAGGGGAGTCTTTGCAACAGTTTGGCACCACTTTTGAGTGAATAGGATAACTTCAGATTTTTGGTGAAATTCTGACCCGCGGGTCAGGGATTTTTTTTCAAAAAATTTTTTTCCCGCAGGTCAAGTTGTCGAGGCCTGATTTTTCTTCCTAGAATCAAAACCCTTCTGTGTCCACCGCCAAACGTATCGGGGAAGTCCTTGCAACAGCTTGGCACCATTTTTGAGTGAAAAGGATAACTTCAGATTTTTGGTGAAATTCCGACCCACGGGTCAGGGATTTTTTTCCAAAAAATTTTTTTCCCGCAGGTCAAGTTGTCGAAGTCTGATCTTTCTTCCTAGAATCAAAACCCTTCTGTTTCCACCGCCAAACGTATCAAGGAAGCCTTTGCAACAGTTTGGCACCATTTTTGAGTGAATAGGATAACTTCAGATTTTTGGTGAAATTCTGACCCGTGGGTCAGCGTTTTTTTTCAAAAAATCTTTTCCCGCAGGTCAAGTTGTCGAGGCCTGATTTTTCTTCCTAGGATAAAAACCCTTCTGTTTCCACCGCCAAACGTATCAGGGGAGTCTTTGCAATAGCTTGGCACCATTTTTGAGTGAATAGGATAACTTCAGATTTTTGGTGAAATTCTGACCCGCGTGATCAGGGATTTTTTTCAAAAAAATCTTTTTCCACAGGTCATGTAGAGGCCTGATTTTTCTTCCTAGGATAAAAACCCTTTTGTTTCCACCGCCAAACGTATCAGGGGAGTCCTTGCAACAGTTTGGGACCATTTTTGAGTGAATAGGATAACTTCAGATTTTTGGTGAAATTCTGACCCGCGGGTCAGGGATTTTTTTTCAAAAATTTTTTTTTCCGCAGGTCAAGTTGTCGAAGCCTGATTTTTCTTCCTAGGAAAAAAACCCTTCTGTTTCCACCGCCAAACGTATCAGGGGAGTCTTTGCAACAGTTTGGCACCATTTTTGAGTGAATAGGATAACTTCAGATTTTTGGTGAAATTCTGACCCGCGGGTCAGCGTTTTTTTTCAAAAAAATCTTTTTTCGCAGGTCACGTTGTCGAGGCCTGATTTTTCTTCCTAGGATAAAAACCCTTGTGTTTCCACCGCCAAACGTATCAGGGAAGTCTTTGCAACAGTTTGGCACCATTTTTGAGTGAATAGGATAACTTCAGATTTTTGGTGAAATTCTGACCCGCGGGTCAGGGATTTTTTTTCAAAAATTTTTTTTCCCGCAGGTCAAGTTGTCGAAGCCTGATTTTTCTTCCTAGAATCAAAACCCTTCTGTTTCCACCGCCAAACGTATCAGGGGAGTCTTTGCAACAGCTTGGCACCATTTTTGAGTGAATAGGATAACTTCAGATTTTTAGTGAAATTCTGACCCGCGGGTCAGGGATTTTTTTTCAAAAAATTTTTTTCCCGCAGGTCAAGTTGTCGAGGCCTGATTTTTCTTCCTAGAATCAAAACCCTTTTGTTTCCACCGACAAACGTATCAGGGGAGTCTTTGCAACAGCTTGGCACCATTTTTGAGTGAATAGGATAACTTCAGATTGTTGGTGAAATTCTGACCCGCGGGTAAGCGTTTTTTTTCAAAAAATCCTTTTTCGCAGCTCAAGTTGTCGAGGCCTGATTTTTCTTCCTAGAATCAAAACCCTTCTGTTTCCACCGCCAAACGTATCGGGGAAGTCCTTGCAACAGTTTGGCACCATTTTTGAGTGAATAGGATAACTTCAGATTTTTGGTGAAATTCTGACCCGCGGGTCAGCGTTTTTTTTCAAAAAATCTTTTTTCGCAGCTCAAGTTGTCGAGGCCTGATTTTTCTTCCTAGGATAAAAACCCTTCTGTTTCCACCGCCAAAGGTATCAGGGGAGTCTTTGCAACAGTTTGTCACCATTTTTGAGTGAATAGGATAACGTCAGATTCTTGGTGAAATTCTGACCCGCGGGATCAGGGATTTTTTTCAAAAAAATCTTTTTTCACAGGTCAAGTTGTCGAGGCCTGATTTTTCTTCCTAGGATAAAAACCCTTCTGTTTCCACCGCCAAACGTATCAGGGGAGTCTTTGCAACAGTTTGGCACCATTTTTGAGTGAATAGGATAACGTCAGATTTTTGTTGAAATTCTGACCCGCGAGTCAGGGATTTTTTTCAAAAAAATCTTTTTCCACAGGTCAAGTTGTCGAAGCCTGATTTTTCTTCCTAGGATAAAAACCCTTCTGTTTCCACCGCCAAACGTATCGGGGAAGTCTTTGCAACAGTTTGGCACCATTTTTGAGTGAATCGGATAACTTCAGATTTTTGGTGAAATTCTGACCCGCGGGTCAGGGATTTTTTTCAAAAAAATCTTTTTCCGCAGGTCAAGTTGTCGAGGCCTGATTTTTCTTCCTAGGATAAAAACCCTTCTGTTTCCACCGCCAAACGTATCAGGGAAGTCTTTGCAACAGTTTGGCACCATTTTTGAGTGAATAGGATAACGTCAGATTCTTGGTGAAATTCTGACCCGCGGGTCAGGGATTTTTTTTCAAAAAATTTTTTTCCCGCAGGTCAAGTTGTCGAAGCCTGATTTTTCTTCCTAGAATCAAAAGCCTTCTGTTTCCAACGCCAAACGTATCAGGGGAGTCTTTGCAACAGTTTGGCACCATTTTTGAGTGAATAGGATAACTTCAGATTTTTGGTGAAATTCTGACCCGCAGGTCAGCGTTTTTTTTCAAAAAATCTTTTTTCGCAGCTCAAGTTGTCGAGGCCTGATTTTTCTTCCTAGGATAAAAACCCTTCTGTTTCCACCGCCAAACGTATCAGGGGAGTCTTTGCAACAGTTTGTCACCATTTTTGAGTGAATAGGATAACGTCAGATTCTTGGTGAAATTCTGACCCGCGGGATCAGGGATTTTTTTCAAAAAACTCTTTTCCCACAGGTCATGTAGAGGCCTGATTTTTCTTCCTAGGATAAAAACCCTTCTGTTTCCACCGCCAAACGTATCGGGGAAGTCTTTGCAACAGTTTTGCACCATTTTTGAGTGAATAGGATAACGTCAGATTTTTGGTGAAACTCTGATCCGCGGGTCAGGGATTTTTTTTTCAAAAAAATCTTTTTCCACAGGTCAAGTTGTCGAAGCCTGATTTTTCTTCCTAGAATCAAAACCCTTCTGTTTCCACCGCCAAACGTATCAGGGGACTCTTTGCAACAGTTTGGCACCATTTTTGAGTGAATAGGATAACTTCAGATTTTTGGTGAAATTCTGACCCGCAGGTCAGGGATTTTTTTTCAAAAAATTTTTTTCCCGCAGGTCAAGTTGTCGAAGCCTGATTTTTCTTCCTAGAATCAAAACCCTTCTGTTTCCACCCCCAAACGTATCAGGGGAGTCTTTGCAACAGTTTGGCACCATTTTTTAATGAATAGGGTAATTTCAGATTTTTGGTGAAATTCTGACCCGCGGGTCAGGGATTGTTTTCAAAAAAACCTTTTTCCGCAGGTCAAGTTGTCGAGGCCTGATTTTTCTTCCTAGGATAAAAACACTTGTGTTTCCACCGCCAAACGTATCAGGGAAGTCTTTGCAACAGTTTGGCACCATTTTTGAGTGAATAGGATAACTTCAGATTTTTGGTGAAATTCTGACCCGCGGGTCAGCGTTTTTTTTTAAAAAAACTTTTTTCGCAGGTCAAGTTGTAGAGGCCTGATTTTTCTTCCTAGGATAAAAACCCTTCTGTTTCCAACGCCATACGTATCAGGGAAGTCTTTGCAACAGTTTGGCACCATTTTTTAATGAATAGGGTAATTTCAGATTTTTGGTGAAATTCTGACCCGCGGGTAAGGGATTGTTTCCAAAGAAACCTTTTTCCGCAGGTCAAGTTGTCGAGGCCTGATTTTTCTTCCTAGGATAAAAACACTTGTGTTTCCACCGCCAAACGTATCAGGGAAGTCTTTGCAACAGTTTGGCACCATTTTTGAGTGAATAGGATAACTTCAGATTTTTGGTGAAATTCTGACCCGCGGGTCAGCGTTTTTTTTAAAAAAAAACTTTTTTCGCAGGTCAAGTTGTAGAGGCCTGATTTTTCTTCCTAGGATAAAAACCCTTCTGTTTCCAACGCCATACGTATCAGGGAAGTCTTTGCAACAGTTTGGCACCATTTTTTAATGAATAGGGTAATTTCAGATTTTTGGTGAAATTCTGACCCGCGGGTAAGGGATTGTTTCCAAAGAAACCTTTTTCCGCAGGTCAAGTTGTCGAGGCCTAATTTTTCTACCTAGAATCAAAACACTTGTGTTTCCACCGCCAAACGTATCAGGGGAGTCTTTGCAACAGCTTGGCACCATTTTTGAGTGAATAGGATAACTTAGGATAAAAACACTTGTGTTTCCACCGCCAAACGTACCAGGGGAGTCTTTGCAACATCTTGGCACCATTTTTGAGTGAATAGGATAACTTCAGATTTTTGGTGAAATTCTGACCCGCGGGTCAGCGTTTTTTTTCAAAAAATCTTTTTTCGCAGCTCAAGTTGTCGAGGCCTGATTTTTCTTCGTAGGATAAAAACCCTACTGTTTCCACCGCCAAACGTATCAGGGGAGTCTTTGCAACAGTTTGTCACCATTTTTGAGTGAATAGGATAACGTCAGATTCTTGGTGAAATTCTGACCCGCGGGATCAGGGATTTTTGTCAAAAAACTCTTTTCCCACAGGTCATGTAGAGGCCTGATTTTTCTTCCTAGGATAAAAACCCTTCTGTTTCCACCGCCAAACGTATCGGGGAAGTCTTTGCAACAGTTTTGCACCATTTTTGAGTGAATAGGATAACGTCAGATTTTTGGTGAAACTCTGATCCGCGGGTCAGGGATTTTTTTTTCAAAAAAATCTTTTTCCACAGGTCAAGTTGTCGAAGCCTGATTTTTCTTCCTAGAATCAAAACCCTTCTGTTTCCACCGCCAAACGTATCAGGGGACTCTTTGCAACAGTTTGGCACCATTTTTGAGTGAATAGGATAACTTCAGATTTTTGGTGAAATTCTGACCCGCAGGTCAGGGATTTTTTTTCAAAAAATTTTTTTCCCGCAGGTCAAGTTGTCGAAGCCTGATTTTTCTTCCTAGAATCAAAACCCTTCTGTTTCCACCCCCAAACGTATCAGGGGAGTCTTTGCAACAGTTTGGCACCATTTTTTAATGAATAGGGTAATTTCAGATTTTTGGTGAAATTCTGACCCGCGGGTCAGGGATTGTTTTCAAAAAAACCTTTTTCCGCAGGTCAAGTTGTCGAGGCCTGATTTTTCTTCCTAGGATAAAAACACTTGTGTTTCCACCGCCAAACGTATCAGGGAAGTCTTTGCAACAGTTTGGCACCATTTTTGAGTGAATAGGATAACTTCAGATTTTTGGTGAAATTCTGACCCGCGGGTCAGCGTTTTTTTTTAAAAAAACTTTTTTCGCAGGTCAAGTTGTAGAGGCCTGATTTTTCTTCCTAGGATAAAAACCCTTCTGTTTCCAACGCCATACGTATCAGGGAAGTCTTTGCAACAGTTTGGCACCATTTTTTAATGAATAGGGTAATTTCAGATTTTTGGTGAAATTCTGACCCGCGGGTAAGGGATTGTTTCCAAAGAAACCTTTTTCCGCAGGTCAAGTTGTCGAGGCCTGATTTTTCTTCCTAGGATAAAAACACTTGTGTTTCCACCGCCAAACGTATCAGGGAAGTCTTTGCAACAGTTTGGCACCATTTTTGAGTGAATAGGATAACTTCAGATTTTTGGTGAAATTCTGACCCGCGGGTCAGCGTTTTTTTTAAAAAAAAACTTTTTTCGCAGGTCAAGTTGTAGAGGCCTGATTTTTCTTCCTAGGATAAAAACCCTTCTGTTTCCAACGCCATACGTATCAGGGAAGTCTTTGCAACAGTTTGGCACCATTTTTTAATGAATAGGGTAATTTCAGATTTTTGGTGAAATTCTGACCCGCGGGTAAGGGATTGTTTCCAAAGAAACCTTTTTCCGCAGGTCAAGTTGTCGAGGCCTAATTTTTCTACCTAGAATCAAAACACTTGTGTTTCCACCGCCAAACGTATCAGGGGAGTCTTTGCAACAGCTTGGCACCATTTTTGAGTGAATAGGATAACTTAGGATAAAAACACTTGTGTTTCCACCGCCAAACGTACCAGGGGAGTCTTTGCAACATCTTGGCACCATTTTTGAGTGAATAGGATAACTTCAGATTTTTGGTGAAATTCTGACCCGCGGGTCAGCGTTTTTTTTCAAAAAATCTTTTTTCGCAGCTCAAGTTGTCGAGGCCTGATTTTTCTTCCTAGGATAAAAACCCTTCTGTTTCCAACGCCAAACGTATCAGGGGAGTCTTTGCAACAGTTTGTCACCATTTTTGAGTGAATAGGATAACGTCAGATTCTTGGTGAAATTCTGACCCGCGGGATCAGGGATTTTTGTCAAAAAACTCTTTTCCCACAGGTCATGTAGAGGCCTGATTTTTCTTCCTAGGATAAAAACCCTTCTGTTTCCACCGCCAAACATATCGGGGAAGTCTTTGCAACAGTTTTGCACCATTTTTGAGTGAATAGGATAACGTCAGATTTTTGGTGAAACTCTGATCCGCGGGTCAGGGATTTTTTTTTCAAAAAAATCTTTTTCCACAGGTCAAGTTGTCGAAGCCTGATTTTTCTTCCTAGAATCAAAACCCTTCTGTTTCCACCGCCAAACGTATCAGGGGACTCTTTGCAACAGTTTGGCACCATTTTTGAGTGAATAGGATAACTTCAGATTTTTGGTGAAATTCTGACCCGCAGGTCAGGGATTTTTTTTTTCAAAAAAATTTTTTCCCGCAGGTCAAGTTGTCGAAGCCTGATTTTTCTTCCTAGAATCAAAACCCTTCTGTTTCCACCGCCAAACGTATCAGGAGAGTCTTTGCAACAGTTTGGCACCATTTTTTAATGAATAGGGTAATTTCAGATTTTTGGTGAAATTCTGACCCGCGGGTCAGGGATTGTTTTCAAAAAAACCTTTTTCCGCAGGTCAAGTTGTCGAGGCCTGATTTTTCTTCCTAGGATAAAAACACTTGTGTTTCCACCGCCAAACGTATCAGGGAAGTCTTTGCAACAGTTTGGCACCATTTTTGAGTGAATAGGATAACTTCAGATTTTTGGTGAAATTCTGACCCGCGGGTCAGCGTTTTTTTTTAAAAAAACTTTTTTCGCAGGTCAAGTTGTAGAGGCCTGATTTTTCTTCCTAGGATAAAAACCCTTCTGTTTCCAACGCCATACGTATCAGGGAAGTCTTTGCAACAGTTTGACACCATTTTTTAATGAATAGGGTAATTTCAGATTTTTGGTGAAATTCTGACCCGCGGGTAAGGGATTGTTTCCAAAGAAACCTTTTTCCGCAGGTCAAGTTGTCGAGGCCTGATTTTTCTTCCTAGGATAAAAACACTTGTGTTTCCACCGCCAAACGTATCAGGGAAGTCTTTGCAACAGTTTGGCACCATTTTTGAGTGAATAGGATAACTTCAGATTTTTGGTGAAATTCTGACCCGCGGGTCAGCGTTTTTTTTAAAAAAAACTTTTTTCGCAGGTCAAGTTGTAGAGGCCTGATTTTTCTTCCTAGGATAAAAACCCTTCTGTTTCCAACGCCATACGTATCAGGGAAGTCTTTGCAACAGTTTGGCACCATTTTTTAATGAATAGGGTAATTTCAGATTTTTGGTGAAATTCTGACGCGCGGGTAAGGGATTGTTTCCAAAGAAACCTTTTTCCGCAGGTCAAGTTGTCGAGGCCTGATTTTTCTTCCTAGGATAAAAACCCTTCTGTTTCCACCGCCAAACGTATCAGGGAAGTCTTTGCAACAGTTTGGCACCATTTTTGAGTGAATAGGATAACTTCAGATTTTTGGTGAAATTCTGACCCGCGGGTCAGCGTTTTTTTTAAAAAAAACTTTTTTCGCAGGTCAAGTTGTAGAGGCCTGATTTTTCTTCCTAGGATAAAAACCCTTCTGTTTCCAACGCCATACGTATCAGGGAAGTCTTTGCAACAGTTTGGCACCATTTTTTAATGAATAGGTTAATTTCAGATTTTTGGTGAAATTCTGACCCGCGGGTAAGGGATTGTTTCCAAAGAAACCTTTTTCCGCAGGTCAAGTTGTCGAGGCCTAATTTTTCTACCTAGAATCAAAACACTTGTGTTTCCACCGCCAAACGTATCAGGGGAGTCTTTGCAACAGCTTGGCACCATTTTTGAGTGAATAGGATAACTTAGGATAAAAACACTTGTGTTTCCACCGCCAAACGTACCAGGGGAGTCTTTGCAACATCTTGGCACCATTTTTGAGTGAATAGGATAACTTCAGATTTTTGGTGAAATTCTGACCCGCGGGTCAGGGATTTTTTTTCAAAAAAATTTTTTCCCGCAGGTCAAGATGTCGAAGCCTGATTTTTCTTCCTAGAATCAAAACCCTTCTGTTTCCACCGCCAAACGTATCAGGGGAGTCCTTGCAACAGTTTGGCACCATTTTTGAGTGAATAGGATAACTTCAGATTTTTGGTGAAATTCTGACCCGCGGGTCAGGGATTTTTTTTCAAAAAAAAATTTTCCCGCAGGTCAAGATGTCGAAGCCTGATTTTTCTTCCTAGAATCAAAACCCTTCTGTTTCCACCGCCAAACGTATCAGGGGAGTCTTTGCAACAGTTTGGCACCACTTTTGAGTGAATAGGATAACTTCAGATTTTTGGTGAAATTCTGACCCGCGGGTCAGGGATTTTTTTTCAAAAAATTTTTTTCCCGCAGGTCAAGTTGTCGAGGCCTGATTTTTCTTCCTAGAATCAAAACCCTTCTGTGTCCACCGCCAAACGTATCGGGGAAGTCCTTGCAACAGTTTGGCACCACTTTTGAGTGAATAGGATAACTTCAGATTTTTGGTGAAATTCTGACCCGCGGGTCAGGGATTTTTTTTCAAAAAATTTTTTTCCCGCAGGTCAAGTTGTCGAGGCCTGATTTTTCTTCCTAGAATCAAAACCCTTCTGTGTCCACCGCCAAACGTATCGGGGAAGTCCTTGCAACAGCTTGGCACCATTTTTGAGTGAAAAGGATAACTTCAGATTTTTGGTGAAATTCCGACCCACGGGTCAGGGATTTTTTTCCAAAAAATTTTTTTCCCGCAGGTCAAGTTGTCGAAGTCTGATCTTTCTTCCTAGAATCAAAACCCTTCTGTTTCCACCGCCAAACGTATCAAGGAAGCCTTTGCAACAGTTTGGCACCATTTTTGAGTGAATAGGATAACTTCAGATTTTTGGTGAAATTCTGACCCGTGGGTCAGCGTTTTTTTTCAAAAAATCTTTTTTCGCAGCTCAAGTTGTCGAGGCCTGATTTTTCTTCCTAGGATAAAAACCCTTCTGTTTCCACCGCCAAAGGTATCAGGGGAGTCTTTGCAACAGTTTGTCACCATTTTTGAGTGAATAGGATAACGTCAGATTCTTGGTGAAATTCTGACCCGCGGGATCAGGGATTTTTTTCAAAAAACTCTTTTTCCACAGGTCATGTAGAGGCCTGATTTTTCTCCCTAGGATAAAAACCCTTCTGTTTCCACCGCCAAAGGTATCAGGGGAGTCTTTGCAACAGCTTGGCCCCATTTTTGAGTGAATAGGATAACTTCAGATTTTTGTTGAAATTCTGACCCGCGAGTCAGGGATTTTTTTCAAAAAAATCTTTTTCCACAGGTCAAGTTGTCGAAGCCTGATTTTTCTTCCTAGGATAAAAACCCTTCTGTTTCCACCGCCAAACGTATCGGGGAAGTCTTTGCAACAGTTTGGCACCATTTTTTGAGTGAATCGGATAACTTCAGATTTTTGGTGAAATTCTGACCCGCGGGTCAGGGATTTTTTTCAAAAAAATCTTTTTCCGCAGGTCAAGTTGTCGAGGCCTGATTTTTCTTCCTAGGATAAAAACCCTTCTGTTTCCACCGCCAAACGTATCAGGGAAGTCTTTGCAACAGTTTGGCACCATTTTTGAGTGAATAGGATAACGTCAGATTCTTGGTGAAATTCTGACCCGCGGGTCAGGGATTTTTTTTCAAAAAATTTTTTTCCCGCAGGTCAAGTTGTCGAAGCCTGATTTTTCTTCCTAGAATCAAAAGCCTTCTGTTTCCAACGCCAAACGTATCAGGGGAGTCTTTGCAACAGTTTGGCACCATTTTTGAGTGAATAGGATAACTTCAGATTTTTGGTGAAATTCTGACCCGCGGGTCAGCGTTTTTTTTCAAAAAATCTTTTTTCGCAGCTCAAGTTGTCGAGGCCTGATTTTTCTTCCTAGGATAAAAACCCTTCTGTTTCCACCGCCAAACGTATCAGGGGAGTCTTTGCAACAGTTTGTCACCATTTTTGAGTGAATAGGATAACGTCAGATTCTTGGTGAAATTCTGACCCGCGGGATCAGGGATTTTTTTCAAAAAACTCTTTTCCCACAGGTCATGTAGAGGCCTGATTTTTCTTCCTAGGATAAAAACCCTTCTGTTTCCACCGCCAAACGTATCAGGGGAGTCTTTGCAACAGCTTGGCACCTTTTTTGAGTGAATAGGATAACTTCAGATTTTTGGTGAAATTCTGACCCGCGGGTCAGCGGTTTTTTTCAAAAAAATCTTTTTTCGCAGGTGAAGTTGTCGAGGCCTGATTTTTCTTCCTAGGATAAAAACCCTTCTGTTTCCACCGCCAAACGTATCAGGGGAGTGTTTGCAACAGTTTGGCACCATTTTTGAGTGAATAGGATAACGTCAGATTCTTGGTGAAATTCTGACCCGCGGGATCAGGGATTTTTTTCAAAAAACTCTTTTTCCACAGGTCATGTAGAGGCCTGATTTTTCTTCCTAGGATAAAAACCCTTCTGTTTCCACCGCCAAACGTATCAGGGGAGTCTTTGCAACAGTTTGGCACCATTTTTGAGTGAATAGGACAACGTCAGATTTTTGGTGAAATTCTGACCCGCGAGTCAGGGATTTTTTTCAAAAAAATATTTTTCCACAGGTCAAGTTGTCGAAGCCTGATTTTTCTTCCTAGGATAAAAACCCTTCTGTTTCCACCGCCAAACGTATCGGGAAAGTCTTTGCAACAGTTTTGCACCATTTTTGAGTGAATAGGATAACGTCAGATTTTTGGTGAAACTCTGATCCGCGGGTCAGGGATTTTTTTTTCAAAAAAATCTTTTTCCACAGGTCAAGTTGTCGAAGCCTGATTTTTCTTCCTAGAATCAAAACCCTTCTGTTTCCACCGCCAAACGTATCAGGGGACTCTTTGCAACAGTTTGGCACCATTTTTGAGTGAATAGGATAACTTCAGATTTTTGGTGAAATTCTGACCCGCAGGTCAGGGATTTTTTTTCAAAACATTTTTTCCCCGCAGGTCAAGTTGTCGAGGCCTGATTTTTCTTCCTAGAATCAAAACCCTTCTGTTTCCACCGCCAAACGTATCAGGGGAGTCTTTGCAACAGCTTGGCACCATTTTTGAGTGAATAGGATAACTTCAGATATTTGGTGAAATTCTGACCCGCGGGTCAGCGTTTTTTTTCAAAAAAATCTTTTTTCGCAGGTCAAGTTGTCGAGGCCTGATTTTTCTTCCTAGGATAAAAACCCTTCTGTTTCCACCGCCAAACGTATCAGGGGAGTCTTTGCAACAGTTTGGCACCATTTTTTAATGAATAGGGTAATTTCAGATTTTTGGTGAAATTCTGACCCGCGGGTCAGGGATTGTTTTCAAAAAAACCTTTTTCCGCAGGTCAAGTTGTCGAGGCCTGATTTTTCTTCCTAGGATAAAAACACTTGTGTTTCCACCGCCAAACGTATCAGGGGAGTCTTTGCAACAGTTTGGCACCATTTTTGAGTGAATAGGATAACTTCAGATTTTTGGTGAAATTCTGACCCGCGGGTCAGCGTTTTTTTTAAAAAAAACTTTTTTCGCAGGTCAAGTTGTAGAGGCCTGATTTTTCTTCCTAGGATAAAAACCCTTCTGTTTCCAACGCCATACGTATCAGGGAAGTCTTTGCAACAGTTTGGCACCATTTTTTAATGAATAGGGTAATTTCAGATTTTTGGTGAAATTCTGACCCGCGGGTAAGGGATTGTTTCCAAAGAAACCTTTTTCCGCAGGTCAAGTTGTCGAGGCCTGATTTTTCTTCCTAGGATAAAAACACTTGTGTTTCCACCGCCAAACGTATCAGGGAAGTCTTTGCAACAGTTTGGCACCATTTTTGAGTGAATAGGATAACTTCAGATTTTTGGTGAAATTCTGACCCGCGGGTCAGGGATTTTTTTTCAAAAAAATTTTTTCCCGCAGGTCAAGTTGTCGAAGCCTAATTTTTCTTCCTAGAATCAAAACACTTGTGTTTCCACCGCCAAACGTATCAGGGGAGTCTTTGCAACAGCTTGGCACCATTTTTGAGTGAATAGGATAACTTAGGATAAAAACACTTGTGTTTCCACCGCCAAACGTACCAGGGGAGTCTTTGCAACATCTTGGCACCATTTTTGAGTGAATAGGATAACTTCAGATTTTTGGTGAAATTCTGACCCGCGGGTCAGGGATTTTTTTTCAAAAAATTTTTTTCCCGCAGGTCAAGTTGTCGAAGCCTAATTTTTCTTCCTAGAATCAAAACACTTGTGTTTCCACCGCCAAACGTATCAGGGGAGTCTTTGCAACAGCTTGGCACCATTTTTGAGTGAATAGGATAACTTAGGATAAAAACACTTGTGTTTCCACCGCCAAACGTACCAGGGGAGTCTTTGCAACATCTTGGCACCATTTTTGAGTGAATAGGATAACTTCAGATTTTTGGTGAAATTCTGACCCGCGGGTCAGGGATTTTGTTTCAAAAAATTTTTTTCCCGCAGGTCAAGATGTCGAAGCCTGATTTTTCTTCCTAGAATCAAAACCCTTCTGTTTCCACCGCCAAACGTATCAGGGGAGTCCTTGCAACAGTTTGGCACCATTTTTGAGTGAATAGGATAACTTTAGATTTTTGGTGAAATTCTGACCCGCGGGTCAGGGATTTTTTTTCAAAAAAATTTTTTCCCGCAGGTCAAGATGTCGAAGCCTGATTTTTCTTCCTAGAATCAAAACCCTTCTGTTTCCACCGCCAAACGTATCAGGGGAGTCTTTGCAACAGTTTGGCACCACTTTTGAGTGAATAGGATAACTTCAGATTTTTGGTGAAATTCTGACCCGCGGGTCAGGGATTTTTTTTCAAAAAAAATTTTTCCCGCAGGTCAAGTTGTCGAGGCCTGATTTTTCTTCCTAGAATCAAAACCCTTCTGTGTCCACCGCCAAACGTATCGGGGAAGTCCTTGCAACAGTTTGGCACCACTTTTGAGTGAATAGGATAACTTCAGATTTTTGGTGAAATTCTGACCCGCGGGTCAGGAATTTTTTTTCAAAAAATTTTTTTCCCGCAGGTCAAGTTGTCGAGGCCTGATTTTTCTTCCTAGAATCAAAACCCTTCTGTGTCCACCGCCAAACGTATCGGGGAAGTCCTTGCAACAGCTTGGCACCATTTTTGAGTGAATAGGATAACTTCAGATTTTTGGTGAAATTCTGACCCGCGCGGGTCAGCGTTTTTTTTCAAAAAAATCTTTTTTCGCAGGTCAAGTTGTCGAGGCCTGATTTTTCTTCCTAGGATAAAAACCCTTCTGTTTCCACCGCCAAACGTATCAGGGGAGTCTTTGCAACAGTTTGGCACCATTTTTGAGTGAATAGGATAACTTCAGATTTTTGGTGAAATTCTGACCCGCGGGTCAGGGATTTTTTTTCAAAGAAAAGTTTTCCCGCAGGTCAATTTGTCGAGGCCTGGTTTTTCTTCCTAGAATCAAAACCCTTCTGTTTCCACCGCCAAACGTATCACGGGAGTCTTTGCAACAGCTTGGCACCATTTTTGAGTGAATAGGATAACTTCAGATTTTTGGTGAAATTCTGACCCGCGCGGGTCAGCGTTTTTTTTCAAAAAAATCTTTTTTCGCAGGTCAAGTTGTCGAGGCCTGATTTTTCTTCCTAGGATAAAAACCCTTCTGTTTCCACCGCCAAACGTATCAGGGGAGTCTTTGCAACAGTTTGGCACCATTTTTGAGTGAATAGGATAACGTCAGATTTTTGGTGGAATTCTGACCCTCGAGTCAGGGATTTTTTTTAAAAAAAATCTTTTTCCACAGGTCAAGTTGTAGAGGCCTGATTTTTCTTCCTAGGATAAAAGCCCTTCTGTTTCCACCGCCAAACGTATCAGGGGAGTCTTTGCAACAGTTTGGCACCATTTTTTAATGAATAGGGTAATTTCAGATTTTTGGTGAAATTCTGACCCGCGGGTCAGCGATTGTTTTCAAAAAAACCTTTTTCCGCAGGTCAAGTTGTCCAGGCCTGATTTATCTTCCTAGGATAAAAACACTTGTGTTTCCACCGCCAAACGTATCAGGGAAGTCTTTGCAACCGTTTGGCACCCTTTTTGAGTGAATAGGATAACTTCAGATTTTTGGTGAAATTCTGACCCGCGGGTCAGGGATTTTTTTTCAAAAAAATTTTTTCCCGCAGGTCAAGTTGTAGAGGCCTGATTTTTCTTCCTAGAATCAAAACCCTTCTGTTTCCACCGCCAAACGTATCAGGGGAGTCTTTGCAACAGCTTGGCACCATTTTTGAGTGAATAGGATAACTTCAGATTTTTGGTGAAATTCTGACCCGCGCGGGTCAGCGTTTTTTTTCAAAAAAATCTTTTTTCGCAGGTCAAGTTGTCGAGGCCTGATTTTTCTTCCTAGGATAAAAACCCTTCTGTTTCCACCGCCAAACGTATCAGGGGAGTCTTTGCAACAGTTTGGCACCATTTTTGAGTGAATAGGATAACGTCAGATTCTTGGTGAAATTCTGACCCGCGGGATCAGGGATTTTTTTCAAAAAAATCTTTTTCCACAGGTCATGTAGAGGCCTGATTTTTCTTCCTAGGATAAAAACCCTTCTGTTTCCACCGCCAAACGTATCAGGGGAGTCTTTGCAACAGTTTGGCACCATTTTTGAGTGAATAGGATAACGTCAGATTTTTGGTGAAATTCTGACCCGCGAGTCAGGGATTTTTTTTTAAAAAAATCTTTTTCCACAGGTCAAGTTGTCGAGGCCTGATTTTTCTTCCTAGAATCAAAACCCTTCTGTTTCCACCGCCAAACGTATCAGGGGAGTCTTTGCAACAGTTTGGCACCATTTTTGAGTGAATAGGATAACTTCACATTTTTGGTGAAATTCTGACCCGCGCGGGTCAGCGTTTTTTTTCAAAAAAATCTTTTTTCGCAGGTCAAGTTGTCGAGGCCTGATTTTTCTTCCTAGGATAAAAACCCTTCTGTTTCCACCGCCAAACGTATCAGGGGAGTCTTTGCAACAGTTTGGCACCATTTTTGAGTGAATAGGATAACGTCAGATTCTTGGTGAAATTCTGACCCGCGGGATCAGGGATTTTTTTCAAAAAAATCTTTTTCCACAGGTCATGTAGAGGCCTGATTTTTCTTCCTAGGATAAAAGCCCTTCTGTTTCTACCGCCAAACGTATCAGGGGAGTCTTTGCAACAGTTTGGCACCATTTTTTAATGAATAGGGTAATTTCAGATTTTTGGTGAAATTCTGACCCGCGGGTCAGCGTTTTTGTTCAAAAAAATCTTTTTTCTCAGGTCAAGTTGTCGAGGCCTGATTTTTCTTCCTAGGATAAAAACACTTCTGTTTCCACGGCCAAACGTATCAGGGGAGTCCTTGCAACAGTTTGGCTCTATTTTTGAGTGAATAGGATAACTTCAGATTTTTGGTGAATTTCTGACCCGCGGGTCAGGGATTTTTTTTCAAAAAAAATTTTTCCCGCAGGTCAAGATGTCGAAGCCTGATTTTTCTTCCTAGAATCAAAACCCTTCTGTGTCCACCGCCAAACGTATCAGGGGAGTCTTTGCAACAGCTTGGCACCATTTTTTAGTGAATAGGATAACTTCAGTTTTTTGGTGAAATTCTGACCCGCGGGTCAGGGATTTTTTTTCAAAAAATTTTTTCCCCGCAGGTCAAGTTGTCGAGGCCTGATTTTTCTTCCTAGAATCAAAACCCTTCTGTGTCCACCGCCAAACGTATCGGGGAAGTCCTTGCAACAGTTTGGCACCACTTTTGAGTGAATAGGATAACTTCAGATTTTTGGTGAAATTCTGACCCGCGGGTCAGGGATTTTTTTTCAAAAAATTTTTTTCCCGCAGGTCAAGTTGTCGAGGCCTGATTTTTCTTCCTAGAATCAAAACCCTTCTGTGTCCACCGCCAAACGTATCGGGGAAGTCCTTGCAACAGCTTGGCACCATTTTTGAGTGAATAGGATAACTTCAGATTTTTGGTGAAATTCTGACCCGCGCGGGTCAGCGTTTTTTTTTTCAAAAAAATCTTTTTTCGCAGGTCAAGTTGTCGAGGCCTGATTTTTCTTCCTAGGATAAAAACCCTTCTGTTTCCACCGCCAAACGTATCAGGGGAGTCTTTGCAACAGTTTGGCACCATTTTTGAGTGAATAGGATAACGTCAGATTTTTGGTGGAATTCTGACCCGCGAGTCAGGGATTTTTTTTAAAAAAAATCTTTTTCCACAGGTCAAGTTGTAGAGGCCTGATTTTTCTTCCTAGGATAAAAGCCCTTCTGTTTCCACCGTCAAACGTATCAGGGGAGTCTTTGCAACAGTTTGGCACCATTTTTGAGTGAATAGGATAACTTCAGATTTTTGGTGAAATTCTGACCCGCGGGTCAGGGATTTTTTTTCAAAAATTTTTTTTTCCCGCAGGTCAAGTTGTCGAGGCCTCATTTTTCTTCCTAGAATCAAAACCCTTCTGTTTCCACCGCCAAATGTATCAGGGGAGTCTTTGCAACAGCTTGGCACCATTTTTGAGTGAATAGGATAACGTCAGATTCTTGGTGAAATTCTGACCTGCGGGATCAGGGATTTTTTTCAAAAAAATCTTTTTCCACAGGTCATGTAGAGGCCTGATTTTTCTTCCTAGGATAAAAACCCTTCTGTTTCCACCGCCAAACGTATCAGGGGAGTCTTTGCAACAGTTTGGCACCATTTTTGAGTGAATAGGATAACGTCAGATTTTTGGTGAAATTCTGACCCGCGAGTCAGGGATTTTTTTTTTAAAAAAATCTTTTTCCACAGGTCAAGTTGTAGAGGCCTGATTTTTCTTCCTAGGATAAAAGCCCTTCTGTTTCCACCGCCAAACGTATCAGGGGAGTCTTTGCAACAGTTTGGCACCATTTTTGAGTGAATAGGATAACTTCACATTTTTGGTGAAATTCTGACCCGCGGGTCAGGGATTTTTTTTCAAAAAATTTTTTTCCCGCAGGTCAAGTTGTCGAAGCCTAATTTTTCTTCCTAGAATCAAAACCCTTCTGTTTCCACCACCAAACGTATCAGGGGAGTCTTTGCAACAGTTTGGCACCATTTTTGAGTGAATAGGATAACTTCAGATTTTTGGTGAAATTCTGACCTGCGGGTCAGGGATTTTTTTTCAAAAAATTTTTTTCCCGCAGGTCAAGTTGTCGAGGCCTGATTTTTCTTCCTAGAATCAAAACCCTTCTGTTTCCACCGCCAAATGTATCAGGGGAGTCTTTGCAACAGCTTGGCACCATTTTTGAGTGAATAGGATAACGTCAGATTCTTGGTGAAATTCTGACCTGCGGGATCAGGGATTTTTTTCAAAAAAATCTTTTTCCACAGGTCATGTAGAGGCCTGATTTTTCTTCCTAGGATAAAAACCCTTCTGTTTCCACCGCCAAACGTATCAGGGGAGTCTTTGCAACAGTTTGGCACCATTTTTGAGTGAATAGGATAACGTCAGATTTTTGGTGAAATTCTGACCCGCGAGTCAGGGATTTTTTTTAAAAAAAATCTTTTTCCACAGGTCAAGTTGTAGAGGCCTGATTTTTCTTCCTAGGATAAAAGCCCTTCTGTTTCCACCGCCAAACGTATCAGGGGAGTCTTTGCAACAGTTTGGCACCATTTTTGAGTGAATAGGATAACTTCACATTTTTGGTGAAATTCTGACCCGCGGGTCAGGGATTTTTTTTCAAAAAAATTTTTTCCCGCAGGTCAAGTTGTCGAAGCCTAATTTTTCTTCCTAGGATAAAAACCCTTCTGTTTCCACCGCCAAACGTATCAGGGGAGTCTTTGCAACAGTTTGGCACCATTTTTGACTGAATAGGATAACGTCAGATTCTTGGTGAAATTCTGACCCGCGGGATCAGGGATTTTTTTCAAAAAACTCTTTTCCCACAGGTCATGTAGAGGCCTGATTTTTCTTCCTAGGATAAAAACCCTTCTGTTTCCACCGCCAAACGTATCAGGGGAGTCTTTGCAACAGCTTGGCACCTTTTTTGAGTGAATAGGATAACTTCAGATTTTTGGTGAAATTCTGACCCGCGGGTCAGCGGTTTTTTTCAAAAAAATCTTTTTTCGCAGGTGAAGTTGTCGAGGCCTGATTTTTCTTCCTAGGATAAAAACCCTTCTGTTTCCACCGCCAAACGTATCAGGGGAGTGTTTGCAACAGTTTGGCACCATTTTTGAGTGAATAGGATAACGTCAGATTCTTGGTGAAATTCTGACCCGCGGGATCAGGGATTTTTTTCAAAAAACTCTTTTTCCACAGGTCATGTAGAGGCCTGATTTTTCTTCCTAGGATAAAAACCCTTCTGTTTCCACCGCCAAACGTATCAGGGGAGTCTTTGCAACAGTTTGGCACCATTTTTGAGTGAATAGGACAACGTCAGATTTTTGGTGAAATTCTGACCCGCGAGTCAGGGATTTTTTTCAAAAAAATATTTTTCCACAGGTCAAGTTGTCGAAGCCTGATTTTTCTTCCTAGGATAAAAACCCTTCTGTTTCCACCGCCAAACGTATCGGGAAAGTCTTTGCAACAGTTTTGCACCATTTTTGAGTGAATAGGATAACGTCAGATTTTTGGTGAAACTCTGATCCGCGGGTCAGGGATTTTTTTTTCAAAAAAATCTTTTTCCACAGGTCAAGTTGTCGAAGCCTGATTTTTCTTCCTAGAATCAAAACCCTTCTGTTTCCACCGCCAAACGTATCAGGGGACTCTTTGCAACAGTTTGGCACCATTTTTGAGTGAATAGGATAACTTCAGATTTTTGGTGAAATTCTGACCCGCAGGTCAGGGATTTTTTTTCAAAACATTTTTTCCCCGCAGGTCAAGTTGTCGAGGCCTGATTTTTCTTCCTAGAATCAAAACCCTTCTGTTTCCACCGCCAAACGTATCAGGGGAGTCTTTGCAACAGTTTGGCACCATTTTTTAATGAATAGGGTAGTTTCAGATTTTTGGTGAAATTCTGACCCGCGCGGGTCAGCGTTTTTTTTCAAAAAAGTCTTTTTTCTCAGGTCAAGTTGTCGAGGCCTGATTTTTCTTCCTAGGATAAAAACACTTCTGTTTCCACCGCCAAACGTATCAGGGGAGTCTTTGCAACAGTTTGGCACCATTTTTGACTGAATAGGATAACTTCAGATTTTTGGTGAAATTCTGACCCGCGGGTCAGGGATTTTTTTTCAAAAATTTTTTTTCCCGCAGGTCAAGTTGTCGAGGCCTGATTTTTCTTCCTAGGATAAAAACACTTCTGTTTCCACCGCCAAACGTATCAGGGGAGTCTTTGCAACAGTTTGGCACCATTTTTGAGTGAATAGGATAACTTCAGATTTTTGGTGAAATTCTGACCCGCGGGTCAGGGATTTTTTTTCAAAAAATTTTTTTCCCGCAGGTCAAGATGTCGAAGCCTGATTTTTCTTCCTAGAATCAAAACCCTTCTGTTTCCACCGCCAAACGTATCAGGGGAGTCTTTGCAACAGTTTGGCACCATTTTTGAGTGAATAGGATAACTTCAGATTTTTGGTGAAATTCTGACCCGCGGGTCAGGGATTTTTTTTCAAAAAATTTTTTTCCCGCAGGTCAAGTTGTCCAGGCCTGATTTTTCTTCCTAGGATAAAAACACTTCTGTTTCCACCACCAAACGTATCAGGGGAGTCCTTGCAACAGTTTGGCACCATTTTTGAGTGAATAGGATAACTTCAGATTTTTGGTGAAATTCTGACCCGCGGGTCAGGGATTTTTTTCAAAAAAACCTTTTCCCGCAGGTCAAGTTGTCCAGGCCTGATTTTTCTTCCTAGGATCAAAACCCTTCTGTTTCCACCGCCAAACGTATCAGGGGAGTCTTTGCAACAGCTTGGCACCATTTTTGAGTGAATAGGATAACTTCAGATTTTTGGTGAAATTCTGACCCGCGGGTCAGGGATTGTTTTCAAAAAAACCTTTTTCCGCAGGTCAAGTTGTCCAGGCCTGATTTTTCTTCCTAGGATAAAAACACTTGTGTTTCCACCGCCAAACGTATCAGGGAAGTCTTTGCAACAGTTTGGCACCATTTTTGAGTGAATAGGATAACTTCAGATTTTTGGTGAAATTCTGACCCGCGCGGGTCAGCGTTTTTTTTCAAAAAAATCTTTTTTCGCAGGTCAAGTTGTCGAGGCCTGATTTTTCTTCCTAGGATAAAAACCCTTCTGTTTCCACCGCCAAACGTATCAGGGGAGTCTTTGCAACAGTTTGGCACCATTTTTGAGTGAATAGGATAACGTCAGATTTTTGGTGAAATTCTGACCCGCGAGTCAGGGATTTTTTTAAAAAAAAATCTTTTTCCACAGGTCAAGTTGTAGAGGCCTGATTTTTCTTCCTAGGATAAAAGCCCTTCTGTTTCCACCGCCAAACGTATCAGGGGAGTCTTTGCAACAGTTTGGCACCATTTTTGAGTGAATAGGATAACTTCAGATTTTTGGTGAAATTCTGACCCGCGAGTCAGGGATTTTTTTTAAAAAAAATCTTTTTCCACAGGTCAAGTTGTAGAGGCCTGATTTTTCTTCCTAGGATAAAAGCCCTTCTGTTTCCACCGCCAAACGTATCAGGGGAGTCTTTGCAACAGTTTGGCACCATTTTTTAATGAATAGGGTAATTTCAGATTTTTGGTGAAATTCTGACCCGCGGGTCAGGGATTGTTTTCAAAAAAACCTTTTTCCGCAGGTCAAGTTGTCGAGGCCTGATTTTTCTTCCTAGGATAAAAACACTTGTGTTTCCACCGCCAAACGTATCAGGGAAGTCTTTGCAACAGTTTGGCACCATTTTTGAGTGAATAGGATAACTTCAGATTTTTGGTGAAATTCTGACCCGCGGGTCAGGGTTTTTTTTTCAAAAAAATTTCTTCCCGCAGGTCAAGTTGTCGAAGCCTGATTTTTCTTCCTAGGATAAAAACCCTTCTGTTTCCACCGCCAAACGTATCAGGGGAGTCTTTGCAACAGTTTGGCACCATTTTTGAGTGAATAGGATAACTTCAGATTCTTGGTGAAATTCTGACCCGCGGGATCAGGGATTTTTTTCAAAAAAATCTTTTTCCACAGGTCATATAGAGGCCTGATTTTTCTTCCTAGGAGAAAAACCCTTCTGTTTCCACCGCCAAACGTATCAGTGGAGTCTTTGCAACAGCTTAGCACTATTTTTGAGTGAATAGGATAACGTCAGATTCTTGGTGAAATTCTGACCCGCGGGTCAGGGATTTTTTTTCAAAAAAATTTTTTCCCGCAGGTCAATTTGTTGAAGCCTGATTTTTCTTCCTAGAATCAAAACCCTTCTGTTTCCACCGCCAAACGTATCAGGGGACTCTTTGCAACAGTTTGGCACCGTTTTTGAGTGAATAGGATAACTTCAGATTTTTGGTGAAATTCTGACCGGCGGGATCAGGGATTTTTTTCAAAAAAATCTTTTTCCACAGGTCATGTAGAGGCCTGATTTTTCTTCCTAGGATAAAAACCCTTCTGTTTCCACCGCCAAACGTATCAGGGGAGTCTTTGCAACAGTTTGGCACCATTTTTGAGTGAATAGGATAACGTCAGATTCTTGGTGAAATTCTGACCCGCGGGATCAGGGATTTTTTTCAAAAAAATCTTTTTTCGCAGGTCAAGTTGTCGAGGCCTGATTTTTCTTCCTAGGATAAAAACACTTGTGTTTCCACCGCCAAACGTATCAGGGAAGTCTTTGCAACAGTTTGGCACCATTTTTGAGTGAATAGGATAACTTCAGATTTTGTGGTGAATTTCCCGAAGGTCAAGTTGTCGAAGTCTGATTTGTCTTCCTAGAATCAAAACCCTTCTGTTTCCACCGCCAAACGTATCGGGGAAGTCCTTGCAACAGTTTGGCACCATTTTTGAGTGAATAGGATAACGTCAGATTCTTGGTGAAATTCTGACCCGCGGGTCAGGGATTTTTTTTAAAAAAAAATTTTTCCCGCAGGTCAAGTTGTCGAAGCCTGATTTTTCTTCCTAGGATAAAAACACTTGTGTTTCCACCGCCAAACGTATCAGGGGAGTCTTTGCAACAGTTTGGCACCATTTTTGAGTGAATAGGATAACTTCAGATTTTTGGTGAAATTCTGACCCGCGAGTCAGGGATTTTTTTTAAAAAAAACTTTTTCCACAGGTCAAGTTGTAGAGGCCTGATTTTTCTTCCTAGGATAAAAGCCCTTCTGTTTCCACCGCCAAACGTATCAGGGGAGTCTTTGCAACAGTTTGGCACCATTTTTTAATGAATAGGGTAATTTCAGATTTTTGGTGAAATTCTGACCCGCGGGTCAGGGATTGTTTTCAAAAAAACCTTTTTCCGCAGGTCAAGTTGTCGAGGCCTGATTTTTCTTCCTAGGATAAAAACACTTGTGTTTCCACCGCCAAACGTATCAGGGAAGTCTTTGCAACAGTTTGGCACCATTTTTGAGTGAATAGGATAACTTCAGATTTTTGGTGAAATTCTGACCCGCGGGTCAGGGTTTTTTTTTCAAAAAAATTTCTTCCCGCAGGTCAAGTTGTCGAAGCCTGATTTTTCTTCCTAGGATAAAAACCCTTCTGTTTCCACCGCCAAACTTATCAGGGGAGTCTTTGCAACAGTTTGGCACCATTTTTGAGTGAATAGGATAACTTCAGATTCTTGGTGAAATTCTGACCCGCGGGATCAGGGATTTTTTTCAAAAAAATCTTTTTCCACAGGTCATATAGAGGCCTGATTTTTCTTCCTAGGAGAAAAACACTTGTGTTTCCACCGCCAAACGTATCAGGGAAGTCTTTGCAACAGTTTGGCACCATTTTTGAGTGAATAGGATAACTTCAGATTTTTGGTGAAATTCTGACCCGCGGGATCAGGGATTTTTTTCAAAAAAATCTTTTTCCACAGGTCATATAGAGGCCTGATTTTTCTTCCTAGGATAAAAACACTTGTGTTTCCACCGCCAAACGTATCAGGGAAGTCTTTGCAACAGTTTGGCACCATTTTTGAGTGAATAGGATAACTTCAGATTTTTGGTGAAATTCTGACCCGCGGGTCAGGGTTTTTTTTTCAAAAAAATTTCTTCCCGCAGGTCAAGTTGTCGAAGCCTGATTTTTCTTCCTAGGATAAAAACCCTTCTGTTTCCACCGCCAAACGTATCAGGGGAGTCTTTGCAACAGCTTAGCACTATTTTTGAGTGAATAGGATAACGTCAGATTCTTGGTGAAATTCTGACCCGCGGGTCAGGGATTTTTTTTCAAAAAATTTTTTTCCCGCAGGTCAATTTGTTGAGGCCTGATTTTTCTTCCTAGAATCAAAACCCTTCTGTTTCCACCGCCAAACGTATCAGGGGACTCTTTGCAACAGTTTGGCACCGTTTTTGAGTGAATAGGATAACTTCAGATTTTTGGTGAAATTCTGACCCGCGGGTCAGGGATTTTTTTTCAAAAAATTTTTTTCCTGCAGTTCAAGTTGTCGAGGCCTGATTTTTCTTCCTAGAATCAAAACCCTTCTGTTTCCACCGCCAAACGTATCAGGGGAGTCTTTGCAACAGCTTGGCACCATTTTTGAGTTAATAGGATAACTTCAGATTTTTGGTGAAATTCTGACCCGCGGGTCAGGGATTTTTTTTCAAAAAATTTTTTTCCCGCAGGTCAAGTTGTCGAGGCCTGATTTTTCTTCCTAGAATCAAAACCCTTCTGTTTCCACCGCCAAACGTATCAGGGGAGTCTTTGCAACAGCTTGGCACCATTTTTGAGTGAATAGGATAACGTCAGATTCTTGGTGAAATTCTGACCCGCGGGTCAGGAATTTTTTTTCAAAAAATTTTTTTCCCGCAGGTCAAGTTGTAGAGGCCTGATTTTTCTTCCTAGGATAAAAACCCTTCTGTTTCCACCGCCAAACGTATCAGGGGAGTCTTTGCAACAGTTTGGCACCATTTTTGAGTGAATAGGATAACGTCAGATTCTTGGTGAAATTCTGACCCGCGAGTCAGGGATTTTTTTAAAAAAAAACTTTTTCCACAGGTCAAGTTGTAGAGGCCTGATTTTTCTTCCTAGGATAAAAGCCCTTCTGTTTCCACCGCCAAACGTATCAGGGGAGTCTTTGCAACAGTTTGGCACCATTTTTTAATGAATAGGGTAATTTCAGATTTTTGGTGAAATTCTGACCCGCGGGTCAGGGATTGTTTTCAAAAAAACCTTTTTCCGCAGGTCAAGTTGTCGAGGCCTGATTTTTCTTCCTAGGATAAAAACACTTGTGTTTCCACCGCCAAACGTATCAGGGAAGTCTTTGCAACAGTTTGGCACCATTTTTGAGTGAATAGGATAACTTCAGATTTTTGGTGAAATTCTGACCCGCGGGTCAGGGTTTTTTTTTCAAAAAAATTTCTTCCCGCAGGTCAAGTTGTCGAAGCCTGATTTTTCTTCCTAGGATAAAAACCCTTCTGTTTCCACCGCCAAACTTATCAGGGGAGTCTTTGCAACAGTTTGGCACCATTTTTGAGTGAATAGGATAACTTCAGATTCTTGGTGAAATTCTGACCCGCGGGATCAGGGATTTTTTTCAAAAAAATCTTTTTCCACAGGTCATATAGAGGCCTGATTTTTCTTCCTAGGAGAAAAACACTTGTGTTTCCACCGCCAAACGTATCAGGGAAGTCTTTGCAACAGTTTGGCACCATTTTTGAGTGAATAGGATAACTTCAGATTTTTGGTGAAATTCTGACCCGCGGGATCAGGGATTTTTTTCAAAAAAATCTTTTTCCACAGGTCATATAGAGGCCTGATTTTTCTTCCTAGGATAAAAACACTTGTGTTTCCACCGCCAAACGTATCAGGGAAGTCTTTGCAACAGTTTGGCACCATTTTTGAGTGAATAGGATAACTTCAGATTTTTGGTGAAATTCTGACCCGCGGGTCAGGGTTTTTTTTTCAAAAAAATTTCTTCCCGCAGGTCAAGTTGTCGAAGCCTGATTTTTCTTCCTAGGATAAAAACCCTTCTGTTTCCACCGCCAAACGTATCAGGGGAGTCTTTGCAACAGCTTAGCACTATTTTTGAGTGAATAGGATAACGTCAGATTCTTGGTGAAATTCTGACCCGCGGGTCAGGGATTTTTTTTCAAAAAATTTTTTTCCCGCAGGTCAATTTGTTGAGGCCTGATTTTTCTTCCTAGAATCAAAACCCTTCTGTTTCCACCGCCAAACGTATCAGGGGACTCTTTGCAACAGTTTGGCACCGTTTTTGAGTGAATAGGATAACTTCAGATTTTTGGTGAAATTCTGACCCGCGGGTCAGGGATTTTTTTTCAAAAAATTTTTTTCCTGCAGTTCAAGTTGTCGAGGCCTGATTTTTCTTCCTAGAATCAAAACCCTTCTGTTTCCACCGCCAAACGTATCAGGGGAGTCTTTGCAACAGCTTGGCACCATTTTTGAGTTAATAGGATAACTTCAGATTTTTGGTGAAATTCTGACCCGCGGGTCAGGGATTTTTTTTCAAAAAATTTTTTTCCCGCAGGTCAAGTTGTCGAGGCCTGATTTTTCTTCCTAGAATCAAAACCCTTCTGTTTCCACCGCCAAACGTATCAGGGGAGTCTTTGCAACAGCTTGGCACCATTTTTGAGTGAATAGGATAACGTCAGATTCTTGGTGAAATTCTGACCCGCGGGTCAGGAATTTTTTTTCAAAAAATTTTTTTCCCGCAGGTCAAGTTGTAGAGGCCTGATTTTTCTTCCTAGGATAAAAACCCTTCTGTTTCCACCGCCAAACGTATCAGGGGAGTCTTTGCAACAGTTTGGCACCATTTTTGAGTGAATAGGATAACGTCAGATTCTTGGTGAAATTCTGACCCGCGGGATCAGGGATTTTTTTCAAAAAACTCTTTTTCCACAGGTCATGTAGAGGCCTGATTTTTCTTCCTAGGATAAAAACCCTTCTGTTTCCACCGCCAAACGTATCAGGGGAGTCTTTGCAACAGTTTGGCACCATTTTTGAGTGAATAGGATAACGTCAGATTTTTGGTGAAATTCTGACCCGCGAGTCAGGGATTTTTTTCAAAAAAATCTTTTTCCACAGGTCAAGTTGTAGAGGCCTGATTTTTCTTCCTAGGATCAAAACCCTTCTGTTTCCACCGCCAAACGTATCAGGGGAGTCTTTGCAACAGTTTGGCACCATTTTTTAATGAATAGGGTAATTTCAGATTTTTGGTGAAATTCTGACCCGCGGGTCAGGGATTGTTTTCAAAAAAACCTTTTTCCGCAGGTCAAGTTGTCCAGGCCTGATTTTTCTTCCTAGGATAAAAACACTTGTGTTTCCACCGCCAAACGTATCAGGGAAGTCTTTGCAACAGTTTGGCACCATTTTTGAGTGAATAGGATAACTTCAGATTTTTGGTGAAATTCTGAGCCGCGCGGGTCAGCGTTTTTTTTCAAAAAAATCTTTTTTCGCAGGTCAAGTTGTCGAGGCCTGATTTTTCTTCCTAGGATAAAAACCCTTCTGTTTCCACCGCCAAACGTATCAGGGGAGTCTTTGCAACAGTTTGGCACCATTTTTGAGTGAATAGGATAACGTCAGATTTTTGGTGAAATTCTGACCCGCGAGTCAGGGATTTTTTTAAAAAAAAATCTTTTTCCACAGGTCAAGTTGTAGAGGCCTGATTTTTCTTCCTAGGATAAAAGCCCTTCTGTTTCCACCGCCAAACGTATCAGGGGAGTCTTTGCAACAGTTTGGCACCATTTTTGAGTGAATAGGATAACTTCAGATTTTTGGTGAAATTCTGACCCGCGAGTCAGGGATTTTTTTTTAAAAAAATCTTTTTCCACAGGTCAAGTTGTAGAGGCCTGATTTTTCTTCCTAGGATAAAAGCCCTTCTGTTTCCACCGCCAAACGTATCAGGGGAGTCTTTGCAACAGTTTGGCACCATTTTTTAATGAATAGGGTAATTTCAGATTTTTGGTGAAATTCTGACCCGCGGGTCAGGGATTGTTTTCAAAAAAACCTTTTTCCGCAGGTCAAGTTGTCGAGGCCTGATTTTTCTTCCTAGGATAAAAACACTTGTGTTTCCACCGCCAAACGTATCAGGGAAGTCTTTGCAACAGTTTGGCACCATTTTTGAGTGAATAGGATAACTTCAGATTTTTGGTGAAATTCTGACCCGCGGGTCAGGGTTTTTTTTTCAAAAAAATTTCTTCCCGCAGGTCAAGTTGTCGAAGCCTGATTTTTCTTCCTAGGATAAAAACCCTTCTGTTTCCACCGCCAAACGTATCAGGGGAGTCTTTGCAACAGTTTGGCACCATTTTTGAGTGAATAGGATAACTTCAGATTCTTGGTGAAATTCTGACCCGCGGGATCAGGGATTTTTTTCAAAAAAATCTTTTTCCACAGGTCATATAGAGGCCTGATTTTTCTTCCTAGGAGAAAAACCCTTCTGTTTCCACCGCCAAACGTATCAGTGGAGTCTTTGCAACAGCTTAGCACTATTTTTGAGTGAATAGGATAACGTCAGATTCTTGGTGAAATTCTGACCCGCGGGTCAGGGATTTTTTTTCAAAAAATTTTTTTCCCGCAGGTCAATTTGTTGAAGCCTGATTTTTCTTCCTAGAATCAAAACCCTTCTGTTTCCACCGCCAAACGTATCAGGGGACTCTTTGCAACAGTTTGGCACCGTTTTTGAGTGAATAGGATAACTTCAGATTTTTGGTGAAATTCTGACCGGCGGGATCAGGGATTTTTTTCAAAAAAATCTTTTTCCACAGGTCATGTAGAGGCCTGATTTTTCTTCCTAGGATAAAAACCCTTCTGTTTCCACCGCCAAACGTATCAGGGGAGTCTTTGCAACAGTTTGTCACCATTTTTGAGTGAATAGGATAACGTCAGATTCTTGGTGAAATTCTGACCCGCGGGATCAGGGATTTTTTTCAAAAAAATCTTTTTTCGCAGGTCAAGTTGTCGAGGCCTGATTTTTCTTCCTAGGATAAAAACACTTGTGTTTCCACCGCCAAACGTATCAGGGAAGTCTTTGCAACAGTTTGGCACCATTTTTGAGTGAATAGGATAACTTCAGATTTTGTGGTGAATTTCCCGCAGGTCAAGTTGTCGAAGTCTGATTTGTCTTCCTAGAATCAAAACCCTTCTGTTTCCACCGCCAAACGTATCGGGGAAGTCCTTGCAACAGTTTGGCACCATTTTTGAGTGAATAGGATAACGTCAGATTCTTGGTGAAATTCTGACCCGCGGGTCAGGGATTTTTTTTAAAAAAAAATTTTTCCCGCAGGTCAAGTTGTCGAAGCCTGATTTTTCTTCCTAGGATAAAAACACTTGTGTTTCCACCGCCAAACGTATCAGGGGAGTCTTTGCAACAGTTTGGCACCATTTTTGAGTGAATAGGATAACTTCAGATTTTTGGTGAAATTCTGACCCGCGAGTCAGGGATTTTTTTTAAAAAAAATATTTTTCCACAGGTCAAGTTGTAGAGGCCTGATTTTTCTTCCTAGGCTAAAAGCCCTTCTGTTTCCACCGCCAAACGTATCAGGGGAGTCTTTGCAACAGTTTGGCACCATTTTTTAATGAATAGGGTAATTTCAGATTTTTGGTGAAATTCTCACCCGCGGGTCAGGGATTGTTTTCAAAAAAACCTTTTTCCGCAGGTCAAGTTGTCGAGGCCTGATTTTTCTTCCTAGGATAAAAACACTTGTGTTTCCACCGCCAAACGTATCAGGGAAGTCTTTGCAACAGTTTGGCACCATTTTTGAGTGAATAGGATAACTTCAGATTTTTGGTGAAATTCTGACCCGCGGGTCAGGGTTTTTTTTTCAAAAAAATTTCTTCCCGCAGGTCAAGTTGTCGAAGCCTGATTTTTCTTCCTAGGATAAAAACCCTTCTGTTTCCACCGCCAAACTTATCAGGGGAGTCTTTGCAACAGTTTGGCACCATTTTTGAGTGAATAGGATAACTTCAGATTCTTGGTGAAATTCTGACCCGCGGGATCAGGGATTTTTTTCAAAAAAATCTTTTTCCACAGGTCATATAGAGGCCTGATTTTTCTTCCTAGGAGAAAAACACTTGTGTTTCCACCGCCAAACGTATCAGGGAAGTCTTTGCAACAGTTTGGCACCATTTTTGAGTGAATAGGATAACTTCAGATTTTTGGTGAAATTCTGACCCGCGGGATCAGGGATTTTTTTCAAAAAAATCTTTTTCCACAGGTCATATAGAGGCCTGATTTTTCTTCCTAGGATAAAAACACTTGTGTTTCCACCGCCAAACGTATCAGGGAAGTCTTTGCAACAGTTTGGCACCATTTTTGAGTGAATAGGATAACTTCAGATTTTTGGTGAAATTCTGACCCGCGGGTCAGGGTTTTTTTTTCAAAAAAATTTCTTCCCGCAGGTCAAGTTGTCGAAGCCTGATTTTTCTTCCTAGGATAAAAACCCTTCTGTTTCCACCGCCAAACGTATCAGGGGAGTCTTTGCAACAGCTTAGCACTATTTTTGAGTGAATAGGATAACGTCAGATTCTTGGTGAAATTCTGACCCGCGGGTCAGGGATTTTTTTTCAAAAAATTTTTTTCCCGCAGGTCAATTTGTTGAGGCCTGATTTTTCTTCCTAGAATCAAAACCCTTCTGTTTCCACCGCCAAACGTATCAGGGGACTCTTTGCAACAGTTTGGCACCGTTTTTGAGTGAATAGGATAACTTCAGATTTTTGGTGAAATTCTGACCCGCGGGTCAGGGATTTTTTTTCAAAAATTTTTTTTCCTGCAGTTCAAGTTGTCGAGGCCTGATTTTTCTTCCTAGAATCAAAACCCTTCTGTTTCCACCGCCAAACGTATCAGGGGAGTCTTTGCAACAGCTTGGCACCATTTTTGAGTTAATAGGATAACTTCAGATTTTTGGTGAAATTCTGACCCGCGGGTCAGGGATTTTTTTTCAAAAAATTTTTTTCCCGCAGGTCAAGTTGTCGAGGCCTGATTTTTCTTCCTAGAATCAAAACCCTTCTGTTTCCACCGCCAAACGTATCAGGGGAGTCTTTGCAACAGCTTGGCACCATTTTTGAGTGAATAGGATAACGTCAGATTCTTGGTGAAATTCTGACCCGCGGGTCAGGAATTTTTTTTCAAAAAATTTTTTTCCCGCAGGTCAAGTTGTAGAGGCCTGATTTTTCTTCCTAGGATAAAAACCCTTCTGTTTCCACCGCCAAACGTATCAGGGGAGTCTTTGCAACAGTTTGGCACCATTTTTGAGTGAATAGGATAACGTCAGATTCTTGGTGAAATTCTGACCCGCGGGATCAGGGATTTTTTTCAAAAAACTCTTTTTCCACAGGTCATGTAGAGGCCTGATTTTTCTTCCTAGGATAAAAACCCTTCTGTTTCCACCGCCAAACGTATCAGGGGAGTCTTTGCAACAGTTTGGCACCATTTTTGAGTGAATAGGATAACGTCAGATTTTTGGTGAAATTCTGACCCGCGAGTCAGGGATTTTTTTCAAAAAAATCTTTTTCCACAGGTCAAGTTGTAGAGGCCTGATTTTTCTTCCTAGGATCAAAACCCTTCTGTTTCCACCGCCAAACGTATCAGGGGAGTCTTTGCAACAGCTTGGCACCATTTTTGAGTGAATAGGATAACTTCAGATTTTTGGTGAAATTCTGACCCGCGGGTCAGGGATTTTTTTTCAAAAAAAATTTTTCCCGCAGGTCAAGTTGTCGAGGCCTGATTTTTCTTCCTCAAATCAAAACCCTTCTGTTTCCACCGCCAAACGTATCAGGGGAGTCTTTGCAACAGTTTGGCACCATTTTTGAGTAAATAGGATAACTTCAGATTTTTGGTGAAATTCTCCCCCGCGGGTCAGGGATTTTTTTTCAAAAAAATTTTTTCCCGCAGGTCAAGTTGTCGAGGCCTGATTGTTCTTCCTCAAATCAAAACCCTTCTGTTTCCACCGCCAAACGTATCAGGGGAGTCTTTGCAACAGCTTGGCACCATTTTTGAGTGAATAGGGTAACTTCAGATTTTTGGTGAAATTCTGACCCGCGGGTCAGGGATTTTTTTTCAAAAAATTTTTTTCCCGCAGGTCAAGTTGTCGAGGCCTGATTTTTCTTCCTAGAATCAAAACCCTTCTGTTTCCACCGCCAAACGTATCAGGGGAGTCTTTGCAACAGCTTGGCACCATTTTTGAGTGAATAGGATAACTTCAGATTTTTGGTGAAATTCTGACCCGCGGGTCAGGGATTTTTTTTCAAAAAAATCTTTTTTCGCAGGTCAAGTTGTCGAGGCCTTATTTTTCTTCCTCAAATCAAAACCCTTCTGTTTCCACCGCCAAACGTATCAGGGGAGTCTTTGCAACAGCTTGGCACCATTTTTGAGTGAATAGGATAACTTCAGATTTTTGGTGAAATTCTGACCCGCGGGTCAGGGATTTTTTTTCAAAAAATTTTTTTCCCGCAGGTCAAGTTGTCGAGGCCTGATTTTTCTTCCTAGAATCAAAACCCTTCTGTTTCCAGCGCCAAAAGTATCAGGGGAGTCTTTGCAACAGCTTAGCACCATTTTTGAGTGAATAGGATAACGTCAGATTCTTGGTGAAATTCTGACCCGCGGGTCAGGGATTTTTTTTCAAAAAAATTTTTTCCCGCAGGTCAAGTTGTCGAAGCCTGATTTTTCTTCCTAGAATCAAAACCCTTCTGTTTCCACCGCCAAACGTATCAGAGGAGTCTTTGCAACAGCTTGGCACCATTTTTGAGTGAATAGGATAACTTCAGATTTTTGGTGAAATTCTGACCCGCGGGTCAGGGATTTTTTTTCAAAAAAATTTTTTCCCGCAGGTCAAGTTGTCGAGACCTGATTTTTCTTCCTAAAATCAAAACCCTTCTGTTTCCACCGCCAAACGTATCAGGGGAGTCTTTGCAACAGCTTGGCACCATTTTTGAGTGAATAGGATAACTTCAGATTTTTGGTGAAATTCTGACCCGCGGGTCAGCGTTTTTTTTTCAAAAAAATCTTTTTTCGCAGGTCAAGTTGTCGAGGCCTGATTTTTCTTCCTAGGATAAAAACCCTTCTGTTTCCACCGCCAAACGTATCAGGGGAGTCTTTACAACAGCTTGGCACCATTTTTGAGTGAATAGGATAACTTCAGATTTTTGGTGAAATTCTCACCCCGCGGGTCAGGGATTTTTTTTCAAAAAAAATTTTTCACGCAGGTCAAGTTGTAGAGGCCTGATTTTTCTTCCTAGGATAAAAACCCTTCTGTTTCCACCGCCAAACGTAACAGGGGAGTCTTTACAACAGCTTGGCACCATTTTTGAGTGAATAGGATAACGTCAGATTCTTGGTGAAATTCTGACCCGCGGGTCAGGGATTTTTTTTCAAAAAAAATTTTTTCCCGCAGGTCAAGTTGTCGAGGCCTGATTTTTCTTCCTAGGATAAAAACCCTTCTGTTTCCACCGCCAAACGTATCAGGGGAGTCGTTGCAACAGTTTGGCACCATTTTTTAGTAAATAGGATAACTTCAGATTTTTGGTGAAATTCTCGCGGGTCAGGGATTTTTTTTCAAAAAAAACCTTTTTTCGCGGGTCAAGTTGTCGAAGCCTGATTTTTCTTCCTAGGATAAAAACCCTTCTGTTTCCACCGCCAAACGTATCAGGGGAGTCCTTGCAACAGTTTGGCACCATTTTTGAGTGAATAGGATAGCTTCAGATTTTTGCTGAAATTCTGACCCGCGGGTCAGGGATTTTTTTTTCAAAAAAATCTTTTTCCACAGGTCAAGTTGTAGAGACCTGATTTTTCTTCCTAGGATAAAAACCCTTCTGTTTCCACCGCCAAACTTATCAGGGAAGTCTTTGCAACAGTTTGGCACCATTTTTGAGTGAATAGGATAACGTCAGATTCTTGGTGAAATTCTGACCCGCGGGATCAGGGATTTTTTTCAAAAAACTCTTTTTCCACAGGTCATGTAGAGGCCTGATTTTTCTTCCTAGGATAAAAACCCTTCTGTTTCCACCGCCAAACGTATCAGGGGAGTCTTTGCAACAGTTTGGCACCATTTTTCAGTGAATAGGATAACGTCAGATTTTTGGTGAAATTCTGACCCGCGAGTCAGGGATTTTTTTTCAAAAAAATCTTTTTCCACAGGTCAAGTTGTAGAGGCCTGATTTTTCTTCCTAGGATCAAAACCCTTCTGTTTCCACCGCCAAACGTATCAGGGGAGTCTTTGCAACAGCTTGGCACCATTTTTGAGTGAATAGGATAACTTCAGATTTTTGGTGAAATTCTGACCCGCGGGTCAGGGATTTTTTTTCAAAAAATTTTTTTCCCGCAGGTCAAGTTGTCGAGGCCTGATTTTTCTTCCTCAAATCAAAACCCTTCTGTTTCCACCGCCAAACGTATCAGGGGAGTCTTTGCAACAGCTTGGCACCATTTTTGAGTGAATAGGATAACTTCAGATTTTTGGTGAAATTCTGACCCGCGGGTCAGGGATTTTTTTTCAAAAAAAATTTTTCCCGCAGGTCAAGTTGTCGAGGCCTGATTTTTCTTCCTAGAATCAAAACCCTTCTGTTTCCACCGCCAAACGTATCAGGGGAGTCTTTGCAACAGCTTGGCACCATTTTTGAGTGAATAGGATAACGTCAGATTCTTGGTGAAATTCTGACCCGCGGGTCAGGGATTTTTTTTCAAAAAAATTTTTTCCCGCAGGTCAAGTTGTCGAAGCCTGAATTTTCTTCCTAGAATCAAAACCCTTCTGTTTCCACCTCCAAACGTATCAGGGGAGTCATTGCAACAGTTTGGCACCACTTTTGAGTGAATAGGATAACTTCAGATTTTTGGTGAAATTCTGACCTGCGGGTCAGGATTTTTTTTCAAAAAAATCTTTTTTCGCAGGTCAAGTTGTCAAGGCCTGATTTTTCTTCCTAGAATCAAAACCCTTCTATTTCCACCTCCAAACGTATCAGGGGAGTCTTTGCAACAGTTTGGCACCATTTTTGAGTGAATAGGATAACGTTAGATTCTTGGTGAAATTCTGACCCGCGGGTCAGGGATTTTTTTTTCAAAAAATTTTTTTCCCGCAGGTCAAGTTGTCGTAGCCTGATTTTTCTTCCTAGATTCAAAACCCTTCTGTTTCCACCGCCAAACGTATCAGGGGAGTCCTTGCAACATTTTGGCACCATTTTTGAGTGAATAGGATAACTTCAGATTTTTGGTGAAATTCTGACCCGCGGGTCAGGGATTTTTTTTCAAAAATTTTTTTTCCCGCAGGTCAAGTTGTCGAAGCCTGATTTTTCTTCCTAGAATCAAAACCCTTCTGTTTCCACCGCCAAACGTATCAGGGGAGTCTTTGCAACAGTTTGGCACCATTTTTGAGTGAATAGGATAACTTCAGATTTTTGGTGAAATTCTCCCCCGCGGGTCAGGGATTTTTTTTCAAAAAAAATTTTTCCCGCAGGTCAAGTTGTGGAGGCCTGATTTTTCTTCCTAGAATCAAAACCCTTCTGTTTCCACCGCCAAACGTATCAGGGGAGTCTTTGCAACAGCTTGGCACCATTTGTGAGTGAATAGGATAACTTCAGATTTTTGGTGAAATTCTGACCCGCGGGTCAGGGATTCTTTTTCAAAAAAATTTTTTCCCGCAGGTCAAGTTGTTCAAGCCTGATTTTTCTTCCTAGGATCAAAACCTTTCTGTTTCCACCGCCAAACGTATCAGGGGAGTCTTTGCAACAGTTTGGCACCATTTTTGAGTGAATAGGATAACGTCAGATTCTTGGTGAAATTCTGACCCGCGGGTCAGGGATTTTTTTTCAAAAAATTTTTTCCTGCAGGTCAAGTTGTCGAAGCCTGATTTTTATTCCTAGAATCAAAACCCTTCTGTTTCCACCGCCAAACGTATCAGGGAAGTCCTTGCAACAGTTTGGCACCATTTTTGAGTGAATAGGATAACTTCAGATTTTTGGTGAAATTCTGACCCGCGGGATCAGCGTTTTTTTTCAAAAAAATCTTTTTTCGCAGGTCAAGTTGTCGAGGCCTGAATTTTCTTCCTACGATAAAAACCCTTCTGTTTCCACCGCCAAACGTATCAGGGGAGTCTTTGCAACAGTTTGGCACCATTTTTGAGTGAATAGGATAAAGTCAGATTCTTGGTGAAATTCTGACCCGCGGGATCAGGGATTTTTTTCAAAAAACTCTTTTTCCACAGGTCATGTAGAGGCCTGATTTTTCTTCCTAGGATAAAAACCCTTCTGTTTCCACCGCCAAACATATCAGGGGAGTCTTTGCAACAGTTTGGCACCATTTTTGAGTGAATAGGATAACGTCAGATTTTTGGTGAAATTCTGACCCGCGAGTCAGGGATTTTTTTCCAAAAATCTTTTTCCACAGGTCAAGTTGTAGAGGCCTGATTTTTCTTCCTAGGATAAAAACCCTTCAGTTTCCACCGCCAAACATATCAGGGGAGTCTTTGCAACAGTTTGGCACCATTTTTGAGTGAATAGGATAACTTCAGATTTTTGGTGAAATTCTGACCCGCGGGTCAGGGATTTTTTTTCAAAAATTTTTTTTCCCGCAGGTCAAGTTGTTCAAGCCTGATTTTTCTTCCTAGGATCAAAACCTTTCTGTTTCCACCGCCAAACGTATCAGGGAAGTCTTTGCAACAGTTTGGTACCATTTTTGAGTGAAAGGGATAACTTCAGATTTTTGGTGAAATTCTGACCCGAGTGTCAGGGATTTTTTTTCAAAAAAAATTTTTTCTCGCAGGTCAAGTTGTCGAAGCCTGGTTTTTCTTCCTAAAATCAAAACCCTTCTGTTTCCACCGCCAAACGTATCGGGGAAGTCTTTGCAACAGTTTGGCACCATTTTTGAGTGAATAGGATAACGTCAGATTTTTGGTGAAATTCTGATCCGCGGGTCAGGGATTTTGTTTTCAAAAAAACTCTTTTTCCACAGGTCAAGTTGTAGAGGCCTGATTTTTCTTCCTAGGATAAAAACACTTCTGTTTCCACCGCCAAACGTATCGGGGAAGTCTTTGCAACAGTTTGGCACCATTTTTTAATGAATAGGGTAATTTCAGATTTTTGGTGAAATTCTGACCCGCGAGTCAGGGATTTTTTTCAAAAAAATCTTTTTCCACAGGTCCCTTCTGTTTCCACCGCCAAACGTATCAGGGGAGTCTTTGCAACAGTTTGGCACCATTTTTTAGTGAATAGGATAACGTCAGATTCTTGGTGAAATTCTGACCCGAGGGATCAGGGATTTTTTTCAAAAAAATCTTTTTCCACAGGTCAAGTTGTAGAGGCCTGATTTTTCTTCCTAGAATCAAAACCCTTCTGTTTCCACCGCCAAACGTATCAGGGGAGTCTTTGCAAGAGTTTGGCACCATTTTTGAGTGAATAGGATAACGTCAGATTTTTGGTGAAATTCTGACCCGCGGGTCAGGGATTTTTTTTCAAAAAAATCTTTTTTCGCAGGTCAAGTTGTCGAAGCCTGATTTTTCTTCCTTGGATAAAAACACTTCTGTTTCCACCGCCAAACGTATCAGGGGAGTCCTTGCAACAGTTTGGCACCATTTTTGAGTGAATAGGATAACATCAGATTTTTGGTGAAATTCTAACCCGCGGGTCAGGGATGTTTTTTTCAAAAAAACCTTTTCCGCAGGTCATGTTGTCGAGGCCTGATTTTTCTTCCTACGATAAAAACCCTTCTGTTTCCACCGCCAAACGTATCAGGGGAGTCTTTGCAACAGTTTGGCACCATTTTTGAGTGAATATGATAACTTCAGATTTTTGGTGAAATTCTGACCCGCGGGTCAGGAATTTTTTTTTCAAAAAAACCTTTTCCGCAGGTCATGTTGTCGAGGCCTGATTTTTCTTCCTACGATAAAAACCCTTCTGTTTCCACCGCCAAACGTATCAGGGGAGTCTTTGCTACAGTTTGGCACCATTTTTGAGTGAATAGGATAACATCAGATTCTTGGTGAAATTCTGACCCGCGGGTCAGGGATTTTTTTTCAAAAAAATTTTTTCCCGCAGGTCAAGTTGTCGAAGCCTGATTTTTCTTCCTAGAATCAAAACCCTTCTGTTTCCACCGCCAAACGTATCAGGGGAGTCTTTTCAACAGTTTGGCACCATTTTTGAGTGAATAGGATAACTGCAGATTTTTGGTGAAATTCTGACCCGTGGGTCAGGGATTTTTTTTCAAAAAAATCTTTTTTCGCAGCTCAAGTTGTCGAGGCCTGATTTTTCTTCCTAGAATCAAAACCCTTCTGTTTCCACCGCCAAACGTATCAGGGAAGTCCTTGCAACAGTTTGGCACCATTTTTGAGTGAATAGGATAACTTCAGATTTTTGGTGAAATTCTGACCCGCGGGGTCAGCGTTTTTTTTCAAAAAAATTTTTTTCCTAGGATAAATTTTTTCCTAGGATAAAAACCTGATAACGTCAGATTTTATGTGAAATTCTGACCCGCGAGTCAGGGATTTTTTTCCAAAAAAATCTTTTTCCACAGGTCAAGTTGTAGAGGCCTGATTTTTCTTCCTAGGATAAAAACCCTTCTGTTTCCACCGCCAAACGTATCAGGGGAGTCTTTGCAACAGTTTGGCACCATTTTTGAGTGAATAGGATAACTTCAGATTTTTGGTGAAATTCTGACCCGCGAGTCAGGGATTTTTTTCAAAAAAATCTTTTTCCACAGGTCAAGTTGTAGAGGCCTGATTTTTCTTCCTAGGATAAAAACCCTTCTGTTTCCACCGCAAAACATATCAGGGGAGTCTTTGCAACAGTTTGGCACCATTTTTTAGTGAATAGGGAAACTTCAGAATTTTGGTGAAATTCTGACCCGCGGGTCAGGGATTTTTTTTCAAAAAAATCTTTTCCCGCAGGTCAAGATGTCGAAGCCTGATTTTTCTTCCTAGAATCAAAACCCTTCTGTTTCCACCGCCAAACGTATCAGGGGAGTCTTTGCAACAGCTTGGCACCATTTTTGAGTGAATAGGATAACTTCAGATTTTTGGTGAAATTCTGACCCGCGGGTCAGCGTTTTTTTTCAAAAAAATCTTTTTTCGCTGGTCAAGTTGTCGAGGCCTGATTTTTCTTCCTAGGATAAAAACACTTCTGTTTCCACCGCCAAACGTATCGGGGAAGTCTTTGCAACTGTTTGGCACCATTTTTGAGTGAATAGGATAACTTCAGATTTTTGGTGATAACGTCAGATTTTATGTGAAATTCTGACCCGCGAGTCAGGGATTTTTTTCAAAAAAATCTTTTTCCACAGGTCAAGTTGTAGAGGCCTGATTTTTCTTCCTAGGATAAAAACCCTTCTGTTTCCACCGCCAAACGTATCAGGGGAGTCTTTGCAACAGTTTGGCACCATTTTTGTTTTTTTTGTTTTTAATAATATTTTATTAATTTTCGCATAATAAAAAGAACATACAAAAGCAGACATAACATGACAAATTTTCCACCTACTTCTGTCCACCCTCCAAGAGCCCTCTCCTCCCACAAGAGGATCCCCCGAAAAACAGGCAGTCGATAGTGGTTCATTTTTATGATTGAATTTCTCCCCACTCCTCCCTCCCACCCCCAGAACCCCCCCCCTGCCACCAAGTGGCTCCAGGTTTGCAGGAGAGATGCAAGTGGGTATCCATCCAACCATCTATCTAGTCTTAATACTCCCTCATAAAAAAAGAAAAGCAAAAAAAAAAGAAGAGGAAGAAAAAAGTAGGAAGAAGAAAGACAAAAAAAGAAAAAGAAAAAAAATTATTATTAGCTAATCATTTTTCATAAACATTATTTTTATGTGGGCTTCCCCGATCTCCCCTCTATCTGATTTTCATTTTGAATCATATTTAACAGTTATCTTATCATATTCCTCAATCTATTTTTAATCTTTCAAATCTTATATTAATCTACTATCCATATTCTTTAATAATTCTCTTTTATCCCCATTTCTCACCCCCTTCCTCCCCCGCCCCCCAGAACCCCTCCTGCCACGAAGAGTCCCAGAGAGCGGAAAAAGGAAGGGAAGTGAGTCTTTTTCCAAATTGGGTCCCTCCACCCCCCCGTCCCCCCCCACCCCAGAAGCCCCCCCTGCCACCAGGGGCCCCCAGCCTGGGGACGACCGACAAGGGGGAGAAGCCCCCAACCGTCCCAAATCGTCTTACCAAAACCATCATACTCCCAATTACTATTACATCCAGCTTCTGTCAAACATACATCTTGTTCCCTCCCTTGCCACAATTTTCTTCCAAGGACCTCCTTATATTTTAGATCTTTTTTTTTCCATTCCCAATCTTTAATTTATCAATTATTCTCAATTTTCCCTCCCCCTCCCCCGATCACGGCTATTCCCTTCCAATCCAACAAGTTCCAAAATCAGCAATCCAGTTTTCAATCCCTTTTTATCCATCCTATTAAACAATATATATTCATCCTCCTTCATCCCTCCCCTTTCTTAACATGTTTTTCAACCCAAATGTCTCTGTCCTCCCCCCAGTGTTCCCATCTTGTTTGCACATTGTTTTTCTTGTGGATTTCCTGCCCCTCAAACAGCTCTTGTTCCACCCCCTCCGAAGGGGGGGTATTCCAAATCTGAATTTGATCTTTCTTGTCTTGCATATCCAAACCATCATCGTCTTCTTTGGTTAAATTATTGTTGGATTCATATGTCCTCTCATCTTCTTTTGCTGTTGATTCACTTATGTCCTGTTCCTGTACATCCTGATTTAATATTTCCATTTGCTGTTGAGTCTTATCCATACTGATTTTTATTTCCCACAAGAGTTCCATAACGTTTCTCTGGAAACCAGGAGCGTAGCCCATTGTTGACATTTTCCCAGCTCTTCAAGGACAGAGCAGAAGTTGGAAAACAGGAAGTGGTCACCAATTGTAACTACTCCAATTTGAGTCAACTGGATGCAATAAATCCATTCCAACTTGTTACCTTGATTTTTATTTCAATCTGGTCAGGGATTTTTTTTCAAAAAAATTTTTTCCCGCAGGTCAAGTTGTCGAGGCCTGATTTTTCTTCCGAGAATCAAAACCCTTCTGTTTCCACCGCCAAACGTATCAGGAGAGTCTTTGCAACAGCTTGGCACCATTTTTGAGTGAATAGGATAACTTCAGATTTTTGGTGAAATTCTGACCCGCGGGTCAGCGTTATTTTTCAAAAAATCTTTTTTCACAGGTCAAGTTGTCGAGGCCTGATTTTTCTTCCTAGGATAAAAACCTGATAACGTCAGATTTTATGTGAAATTCTGACCCGCGAGTCACGGATTTTTTTCAAAAAAATCTTTTTCCACAGGTCAAGTTGTAGAGGCCTGATTTTTCTTCCTAGGATAAAAACCCTTCTGTTTCCACCGCCAAACGTATCAGGGGAGTCTTTGCAACAGTTTGGCACCATTTTTGAGTGAATAGGATAACTTCAGATTTTTGGTGAAATTCTGACCCGTGGGTCAGGGATTTTTTTCAAAAAAATCTTTTTCCACAGGTCAAGTTGTAGAGGCCTGATTTTTCTTCCTAGGATAGAAACCCTTCTGTTTCCACCGCAAAACATATCAGGGGAGTCTTTGCAACAGTTTGGCACCATTTTTTAGTGAATAGGATAACGTCAGATTTTTGGTCAGGGATTTTTTTTTCAATTTTTTTTTTACCCGCAGGTCAAGTTGTCGAAGCCTGATTTTTCTTCCTAGGATCAAAACCCTTCTGTTTCCACCGCCAAACGTATCAGGGAAGTCTTTCCAACAGTTTGGCACCATTTTTGAGTGAATAGGATAACTTCAGATTTTTGGTGAAATTCTGACCCGCGGGTCAGGGATTTTTTTCCAAAAAATTTTTTCCCGCAGGTCAAGATGTCGAAGCCTGATTTTTCTTCCTAGAATCAAAACCCTTCTGTTTCCACCGCCAAACGTATCAGGAGAGTCTTTGCAACAGTTTGGCACCATTTTTGAGTGAATAGGATAACTTCAGATTTTTGGTGAAATTCTGACCCGCGGGTCAGGGATTTTTTTTCAAAAATGTTTTTTCCCGCAGGTCAAGTTGTTGAGGCCTGATTTTTCTTCCTAGGATCAAAACCCTTCTGTTTCCACCGCCAAACGTATCTGGGAAGTCTTTGCAACAGTTTGGCACCATTTTTGAGTGAATAGGGTAATTTCAGATTTTTGGTGAAATTCTGACCCGCGGGTCAGGGATTTTTTTTCAAAAATTTTTTTTCCCGCAGGTCAAGTTGTCGAGGCCTGATTTTTCTTCCTAGGATAAAAACACTTGTGTTTCCACCGCCAAACGTATCAGGGAAGTCTTTGCAACAGTTTGGCACCATTTTTGAGTGAATAGGATAACTTCAGATTTTTGGTGAAATTCTGACCCGCGGGTCAGGGATTTTTTTTCAAAAAATTTTTTTCCCGCAGGTCAAGATGTCGAAGTCTGATTTTTCTTCCTAGAATCAAAACCCTTCTGTTTCCACCGCCAAACGTATCAGGGGAGTCTTTGCAACAGTTTGGCACCATTTTTGAGTGAATAGGATAACTTCAGATTTTTGGTGAAATTCTGACCCGCGGGTCAGGGATTTTTTCCCGCAGGTCAAGTTGTCGAGGCCTGAATTTTCTTCCTAGGATAAAAACCCTTCTGATTCCACCGCCAAACGTATCAGGGGAGTCTTTGCAACAGTTTGGCACCATTTTTGAGTGAATCGGATAACTTCAGATTTTTGGTGAAATTCTGACCCGCGGGTCAGGGATTTTTTTCAAAAAAATCTTTTTCCGCAGGTCAGGTTGTCGAGGCCTGATTTTTCTTCCTAGGATAAAAACCCTTCTGTTCCACCGCCAAACGTATCAGGGAAGTCTTTGCAACTGTTTGGCACAATTTTTTAATGAATAAGGTAATTTCAGATTTTTGGTGAAATTCTGACCCGCGGGTCAGCGTTTTTTTTCAAAAAAACCTTTTTTCGCAGGTCAAGTTGTCGAGGCCTGATTTTTCTTCCTAGGCTTAAAAACACTTGTGTTTCCACCGCCAAACGTATCAGGGAAGTCTTTGCAAGAGTTTGGCACCATTTTTGAGTGAATAAGATAACGTCAGATTCTTGGTGAAATTCTGACCCGCGGGATCAGGGATTTTTTTCAAAAAACTCTTTTTCCCCAGGTCATGAAGAGGCCTGATTTTTCTTCCTGGGATAAAAACCCTTCTGTTTCCACCGCCAAACATATCAGGGGAGTCTTTGCAACAGTTTGGCACCATTTTTGAGTGAATAGGATAACGTCAGATTTTTGGTGAAATTCTGACCCGCGAGTCAGGGATTTTTTTCAAAAAAATCTTTTTCCACAGGTCAAGTTGTAGAGGCCTGATTTTTCTTCCTAGGATAAAAACCCTTCTGTTTCCAGCGCCAAACGTATCAAGGGAGTCTTTGCAACAGTTTGGCACCATTTTTGAGTGAATCGGATAACTTCAGATTTTTGGTGAAATTCTGACCCGCGGGTCAGGGATTTTTTTTCAAAAAAAATTTTTCCCGCAGGTCAAGTTGTCGAAGCCTGATTTTTATTCCTAGAATCAAAACCCTTCTGTTTCCACCGCCAAACGTATCGGGGAAGTCCTTGCAACAGTTTGGCACCATTTTTGAGTGAGTAGGATAACTTCAGATTTTTGGTGAAATTCTGACTCGCGGGTCAGGGATTTTTTTTCAAAAAAATCTTTTTCCCGCAGGTCAAGTTGTCGAAGCCTGATTTTTCTTCCTAGAATCAAAACCCTTCTGTTTCCACCGCCAAACGTATCAGGGAAGTCTTTGCAACAGTTTGGCACCATTTTTGAGTGAATAGGATAACTTCAGATTTTTGGTGAAATTCTGACCCGCGGGTCAGGGATTTTTTTTCAAAAATGTTTTTTCCCTCAGGTCAAGTTGTTGAGGCCTGATTTTTCTTCCTAGAATCAAAAACCTTCTGTTTCCACCGCCAAACGTATCAGGGGAGTCTTTGCAACAGCTTGGCACCATTTTTGAGTGAATAGGATAACGTCAGATTTTTGGTGAAATTCTGACCCGCGGGTCAGGGATTTTTTTTCAAAAAAATCTTTTTCCACAGGTCAAGTTGTAGAGGCCTGATTTTTCTTCCTAGGATAAAAACCCTTCTGTTTCCACCGCCAAACATATCAAGGGAGTCTTTGCAACAGTTTGGCACCATTTTTGAGTGAATCGGATAACTTCAGATTTTTGGTGAAATTCTGACCCGCGGGTCAGGGATTCTTTTTCAAAAAAAATTTTTCCCGCAGGTCAAGTTGTCGAAGCCTGATTTTTCTTCCTAGAATCAAAACCCTTCTGTTTCCACCGCCAAACGTATCGGGGAAGTCCTTGCAACAGTTTGGCACCATTTTTGAGTGAATAGGATAACGTCAGATTTTTGGTGAAATTCTGACCCGCGGGTCAGGGTTTTTTTTTAAAAAAAATCTTTTTCCACAGGTCAAGTTGTCGAGGCCTGATTTTTCTTCCTAGGATAAAAACCCTTCTGTTTCCACGGCCAAACATATCAAGGGAGTCTTTGCAACAGTTTGGCACCATTTTTGAGTGAATAGGATAACTTCAGATTTTTGGTGAAATTCTTACCCGCGGGTCAGGGATTTTTTTCAAAAAATTTTTTCCCCGCAGGTCAAGATGTCGAAGCCTGATTTTTCTTCCTAGAATCAAAACCCTTCTGTTTCCACCGCCAAACGTATCAGGGGAGTCCTTGCAACAGTTTGGCACCATTTTTGAGTGAATAGGATAACGTCAGATTTTTGGTGAAATTCTGACCCGCGGGTCAGGGATTTTTTTTCAAAAAAATCTTTTTCCACAGGTCAAGTTGTAGAGGCCTGATTTTTCTTCCTAGGATAAAAACCCTTCTGTTTCCACCGCCAAACATATCAAGGGAGTCTTTGCAACAGGTTGGCACCATTTTTGAGTGATTCGGATAACTTCAGATTTTTGGTGAAATTCTGACCCGCGGGTCAGGGATTGTTTTCAAAAAAACCTTTTTCCGCAGGTCAAGTTGTCGAGGCCTGATTTTTCTTCCTAGGATAAAAACACTTGTGTTTCCACCGCCAAACGTATCAGGGAAGTCTTTGCAACAGTTTGGCACCATTTTTGAGTGAATAGGATAACTTCAGATTTTTGGTGAAATTCTGACCCGCGGGTCAGGGATTCTTTTTCAAAAATTTTTTTTCCCGCAGGTCAAGTTGTCGAAGCCTGATTTTTCTTCCTAGAATCAAAACCCTTCTGTTTCCACCGCCAAACGTATCGGGGAAGTCCTTGCAACAGTTTGGCACCATTTTTGAGTGAATAGGATAACGTCAGATTTTTGGTGAAATTCTGACCCGCGGGTCAGGGTTTTTTTTTTAAAAAAAATCTTTTTCCACAGGTCAAGTTGTCGAGGCCTGATTTTTCTTCCTAGGATAAAAACCCTTCTGTTTCCACGGCCAAACATATCAAGGGAGTCTTTGCAACAGTTTGGCACCATTTTTGAGTGAATAGGATAACTTCAGATTTTTGGAGGAAATTCTTACCCGCGGGTCAGGGATTTTTTTCAAAAAAAATTTTCCCCGCAGGTCAAGATGTCGAAGCCTGATTTTTCTTCCTAGAATCAAAACCCTTCTGTTTCCACCGCCAAACGTATCAGGGGAGTCCTTGCAACAGTTTGGCACCATTTTTGAGTGAATAGGATAACTTCAGATTTTTGGTGAAATTCTGACCCGCGGGTCAGGGATTTTTTTTCAAAAAAATCTTTTTCCACAGGTCAAGTTGTAGAGGCCTGATTTTTCTTCCTAGGATAAAAACCCTTCTGTTTCCACCGCCAAACATATCAAGGGAGTCTTTGCAACAGTTTGGCACCATTTTTGAGTGAATCGGATAACTTCAGATTTTTGGTGAAATTCTGACCCGCGGGTCAGGGATTTTTTTCAAAAATATCTTTTTCCGCAGGTCAAGTTGTCGAGGCCTGATTTTTCTTCCTAGGATAAAAACCCTTCTGTTTCCACCGCCAAACGTATCAGGGAAGTCTTTGCAACAGTTTGGCACCATTTTTTAATGAATAGGGTAATTTCAGATTTTTGGTGAAATTCTGACCCGCGGGTCAGGGATTGTTTTCAAAAAAACCTTTTTCCGCAGGTCAAGTTGTCGAGGCCTGATTTTTCTTCCTAGGATAAAAACCCTTCTGTTTCCACCGCCAAACGTATCAGGGAAGTCTTTGCAACAGTTTGGCACCATTTTTGAGTGAATAGGATAACGTCAGATTTTTGGTGAAATTCTGACCCGCGGGGTCAGGGTTTTTTTTTAAAAAAATCTTTTTCCCGCAGGTCAAGATGTCGAGGCCTGATTTTTCTTCCTAGGATAAAAACCCTTCTGTTTCCACCGCCAAACGTATCAGGGGAGTCTTTGCAACAGTTTGGCACTATTTTTGAGTGAATAGGATAACGTCAGATTTTTTGTGAAATTCTGACCCGCGAGTCAGGGATTTTTTTCAAAAAAATCTTTTTCCACAGGTCAAGTTATAGAGGCCTGATTTTTCTTCCTAGGATCAAAACCCTTCTGTTTCCACCGCCAAACATATCAAGGGAGTCTTTGCAACAGTTTGGCACCATTTTTGAGTGAATCGGATAACTTCAGATTTTTGGTGAAATTCTTACCCGCGGGTCAGGGATTTTTTTTCAAAAAAATTTTTTTCCCACAGGTCAAGTTGTCGAAGCCTGATTTTTATTCCTAGAATCAAAACCCTTCTGTTTCCACCGCCAAACGTATCAGGGAAGTCCTTGCAACAGTTTGGCACCATTTTTGAGTGAGTAGGATAACTTCAGATTTTTGGTGAAATTCTGACCCGCGGGTCAGGGATTTTTTTTCAAAAATTTTTTTTTCCGCAGGTCAAGATGTCGAAGCCTGATTTTGCTTCCTACGATAAAAACCCTTCTGTTTCCACCGCCAAACGTATCAGGGGAGTCTTTGCTACAGTTTGGCACCATTTTTGAGTGAATAGGATAACGTCAGATTCTTGGTGAAATTCTGACCCGCGGGTCAGGGATTTTTTTTCAAAAAATTTTTTTCCCGCAGGTCAAGTTGTCGAAGCCTGATTTTTCTTCCTAGAATCAAAACCCTTCTGTTTCCACCGCCAAACGTATCAGGGGACTCTTTGCAACAGTTTGGCACCATTTTTGAGTGAATAGGATAACTTCAGATTTTTGGTGAAATTCTGACCCCGCGGGTCAGCGTTTTTTTTCAAAAAAATCTTTTTTCGCAGGTCAAGTTGTCGAGGCCTGATTTTTCTTCCTAGGATAAAAACCTGATAACGTCAGATTTTATGTGAAATTCTGACCCGCGAGTCAGGGATTTTTTTCAAAAAAATGTTTTTCCACAGGTCAAGTTGTAGAGGCCTGATTTTTCTTCCTAGGATAAAAACCCTTCTGTTTCCACCGCCAAACGTATCAGGGGAGTCTTTGCAACAGTTTGGCACCATTTTTGAGTGAATCGGATAACTTCAGATTTTTGGTGAAATTCTGACCCGCGGGTCAGGGATTTTTTTCAAAAATATCTTTTTCCGCAGGTCAAGTTGTCGAGGCCTGATTTTTCTTCCTAGGATAAAAACCCTTCTGTTTCCACCGCCAAACGTATCAGGGAAGTCTTTGCAACAGTTTGGCACCATTTTTTAATGAATAGGGTAATTTCAGATTTTTGGTGAAATTCTGACCCGCGGGTCAGGGATTGTTTTCAAAAAAACCTTTTTCCGCAGGTCAAGTTGTCGAGGCCTGATTTTTCTTCCTAGGATAAAAACCCTTCTGTTTCCACCGCCAAACGTATCAGGGAAGTCTTTGCAACAGTTTGGCACCATTTTTGAGAGAATAGGATAACGTCAGATTTTTGGTGAAATTCTGACCCGCGGGTCAGGGTTTTTTTAAAAAAAAATCTTTTTCCCGCAGGTCAAGATGTCGAGGCCTGATTTTTCTTCCTAGGATAAAAACCCTTCTGTTTCCACCGCCAAACGTATCAGGGGAGTCTTTGCAACAGTTTGGCACTATTTTTGAGTGAATAGGATAACGTCAGATTTTTTGTGAAATTCTGACCCGCGAGTCAGGGATTTTTTTCAAAAAAATCTTTTTCCACAGGTCAAGTTATAGAGGCCTGATTTTTCTTCCTAGGATCAAAACCCTTCTGTTTCCACCGCCAAACATATCAAGGGAGTCTTTGCAACAGTTTGGCACCATTTTTGAGTGAATCGGATAACTTCAGATTTTTGGTGAAATTCTTACCCGCGGGTCAGGGATTTTTTTTCAAAAAATTTTTTTTCCCACAGGTCAAGTTGTCGAAGCCTGATTTTTATTCCTAGAATCAAAACCCTTCTGTTTCCACCGCCAAACGTATCAGGGAAGTCCTTGCAACAGTTTGGCACCATTTTTGAGTGAGTAGGATAACTTCAGATTTTTGGTGAAATTCTGACCCGCGGGTCAGGGATTTTTTTTCAAAAAATTTTTTTTCCGCAGGTCAAGATGTCGAAGCCTGATTTTGCTTCCTACGATAAAAACCCTTCTGTTTCCACCGCCAAACGTATCAGGGGAGTCTTTGCTACAGTTTGGCACCATTTTTGAGTGAATAGGATAACGTCAGATTCTTGGTGAAATTCTGACCCGCGGGTCAGGGATTTTTTTTCAAAAATTTTTTTTCCCGCAGGTCAAGTTGTCGAAGCCTGATTTTTCTTCCTAGAATCAAAACCCTTCTGTTTCCACCGCCAAACGTATCAGGAGAGTCTTTTCAACAGTTTGGCACCATTTTTGAGTGAATAGGATAACTTCAGATTTTTGGTGAAATTCTGACCCCGCGGGTCAGCGTTTTTTTTCAAAAAAATCTTTTTTCGCAGGTCAAGTTGTCGAGGCCTGATTTTTCTTCCTAGGATAAAAACCTGATAACGTCAGATTTTATGTGAAATTCTGACCCGCGAGTCAGGGATTTTTTTCAAAAAAATGTTTTTCCACAGGTCAAGTTGTAGAGGCCTGATTTTTCTTCCTAGGATAAAAACCCTTCTGTTTCCACCGCCAAACGTATCAGGGGAGTCTTTGCAACAGTTTGGCACCATTTTTGAGTGAATAGGATAACTTCAGATTTTTGGTGAAATTCTGAACCGCGAGTCAGGGATTTTTTTCAAAAAAATCTTTTTCCACAGGTCAAGATGTCGAAGCCTGATTTTTCTTGCTAGAATCAAAACCCTTCTGTTTCCACCGCCAAACGTATCAGGGGAGTCTTTGCAACAGTTTGGCACCATTTTTGAGTGAATAGGATAACTTCAGATTTTTGGTGAAGATCTGACCCGCGGGTCAGGGATTTTTTTTCAAAAAATTTTTTTCCCGCAGGTCAAGTTGTCGAAGCCTGATTTTTCTTCCTAGGATAAAAACCCTTCTGTTTCCACCGCCAAACGTATCAGGGGAGTCCTTGCAACAGTTTGGCACCATTTTTTAGTGAATTGGATAACTTCAGATTTTTGGTGAAATTCTGACCCGCGAGTCAGGGATTTTTTTTAAAAAAAATCTTTATCCACAGGTCAAGTTGTAGAGGCCTGATTTTTCTTCCTAGGATAAAAACCCTTCTTTTTCCACCGCCAAACGTATCAGGGGAGTCTTTGCAACAGTTTGGCACCATTTTTGAGTGAATATGATAACTTCAGATTTTTGGTGAAATTCTGACCCGCGGGGTCAGGGATTTTTTTTTCAAAAAAACCTTTTCCGCAGGTCATGTTGTCGAGTCCTGATTTTTCTTCCTACGATAAAAACACTTCTGTTTCCACCGCCAAACGTATCAGGGGAGTCTTTGCAACAGTTTGGCACCATTTTTGAGTGAATAGGATAACGTCAGATTTTTGGTGAAATTCTGACCCGCGAGTCAGGGATTTTTTTCAAAAAAATCTTTTTCCACAGGTCAAGTTGTCGAGGCCTGATTTTTCTTCCTAGGATAAAAACCCTTCTGTTTCCACCGCCAAACGTATCAGGGGAGTCTTTGCAACAGTTTGGCACCATTTTTGAGTGAATAGGATAACATCAGATTTTTTGTGAAATTCTGACCCGCGAGTCAGGGATTTTTTTTAAAAAAAATCTTTTTCCACAGGTCAAGATGTCGAAGCCTGATTTTTCTTGCTAGAATCAAAACCCTTCTGTTTCCACCGCCAAACGTATCAGGGGAGTCTTTGCAACAGTTTGGCACCATTTTTGAGTGAATAGGATAACTTCAGATTTTTGGTGAAGATCTGACCCGCGGGTCAGGGATTTTTTTTCAAAAATTTTTTTTCCCGCAGGTCAAGTTGTCGAAGCCTGATTTTTCTTCCTAGGATAAAAACCCTTCTGTTTCCACCGCCAAACGTATCAGGGGAGTCCTTGCAACAGTTTGGCACCATTTTTTAGTGAATTGGATAACTTCAGATTTTTGGTGAAATTCTGACCCGCGAGTCAGGGATTTTTTTTAAAAAAAATCTTTATCCACAGGTCAAGTTGTAGAGGCCTGATTTTTCTTCCTAGGATAAAAACCCTTCTTTTTCCACCGCCAAACGTATCAGGGGAGTCTTTGCAACAGTTTGGCACCATTTTTGAGTGAATATGATAACTTCAGATTTTTGGTGAAATTCTGACCCGCGGGGTCAGGGATTTTTTTTTCAAAAAAACCTTTTCCGCAGGTCATGTTGTCGAGTCCTGATTTTTCTTCCTACGATAAAAACACTTCTGTTTCCACCGCCAAACGTATCAGGGGAGTCTTTGCAACAGTTTGGCACCATTTTTGAGTGAATAGGATAACGTCAGATTTTTGGTGAAATTCTGACCCGCGAGTCAGGGATTTTTTTCAAAAAAATCTTTTTCCACAGGTCAAGTTGTCGAGGCCTGATTTTTCTTCCTAGGATAAAAACCCTTCTGTTTCCACCGCCAAACGTATCAGGGGAGTCTTTGCAACAGTTTGGCACCATTTTTGAGTGAATAGGATAACATCAGATTTTTTGTGAAATTCTGACCCGCGAGTCAGGGATTTTTTTTAAAAAAAATCTTTATCCACAGGTCAAGTTGTAGAGGCCTGATTTTTCTTCCTAGGATAAAAACCCTTCTGTTTCCACCGCCAAACGTATCAGGGGAGTCTTTGCAACAGTTTGGCACCATTTTTGAGTGAATAGGATAACTTCAGATTTTTGGTGAAATTCTGACCCGCGGGTCAGGGATTTTTTTCAAAAAAAAATTTTCCCGCAGGTCAAGTTGTCGAAGCCTGATTTTTCTTCCTAGAATCAAAACCCTTCTGTTTCCACCGCCAAACGTATCAGGGGAGTCTTTGCAACAGTTTGGCACCATTTTTGAGTGAATAGGATAATGTCAGATTTTTGGGGAAATTCTGACCCGCGAGTCAGGGATTTTTTTCAAAAAAATCTTTTTCCACAGGTCAAGTTGTAGAGGCCTGATTTTTCTTCCTAGGATAAAAAACCCTTCTGTTTCCACCGCCAAACATACCAGGGGAGTCTTTGCAACAGTTTGGCACCATTTTTGAGTGAATAGGATAACTTCAGATTTTTGGTGAAATTCTGACCCGCGGGTCAGGGATTTTTTTCAAAAATATCTTTTTCCGCAGGTCAAGTTGTCGAGGCCTGATTTTTCTTCCTAGGATAAAAACCCTTCTGTTTCCACCGCCAAACGTATCAGGGAAGTCTTTGCAACAGTTTGGCACCATTTTTTAATGAATAGGGTAATTTCAGATTTTTGGTGAAATTCTGACCCGCGGGTCAGGGATTTTTTTTCAAAAAAATTTTTTTTCCGCAGGTCAAGTTGTCGAAGCCTGATTTTTATTCCTAGAATCAAAACCCTTCTGTTTCCACCGCCAAACGTATCAGGGAAGTCCTTGCAACAGTTTGGCACCATTTTTGACTGAGTAGGATAACTTCAGATTTTTGGTGAAATTCTGACCCGCGGGTCAGGGATTTTTTTTCAAAAAAACCTTTTCTGCAGGTCATGTTGGTGAGTCCTGATTTTTCTTCCTAGGATAAAAACCCTTCTGTTTCCACCGCCAAACGTATCAGGGGAGTCTTTGCAACAGTTTGGCACCATTTTTGAGTGAATAGGATAACGTCAGATTCTTGGTGAAATTCTGACCCGCGGGTCAGGGATTTTTTTTCAAAAATTTTTTTCCCGCAGGTCAAGTTGTCAAGGCCTGATTTTTCTTCCTAGAATCAAAACCCTTCTGTTTCCATCGCCAAACGTATCAGGGAAGTCTTTGCAACAATTTGGCACCTTTTTTGAGTGAATAGGATAACGTCAGATTTTTGGTGAAATTCTGATCCGCGGGTCAGGGATTTTTTTCAAAAAAATCTTTTTCCGCAGGTCAAGTTGTCGAGGCCTGATTTTTCTTCCTAGGATAAAAACCCTTCTGTTTCCACCGCCAAACGTATCAGGGGAGTCTTTGCAACAGTTTGGCACCATTTTTGAGTGAATAGGATAACTTCAGATTTTTGGTGAAATTCTGACCCGCGGGTCAGGGATTTTTTTCAAAAAAATCTTTTTCCGCAGGTCAAGTTGTCGAGGCCTGATTTTTCTTCATAGGATAAAAACCCTTCTGTTTCAACCGCCAAACGTATCAGGGAAGTCTTTGCAACAGTTTGGCACCATTTTTTAATGAATAAGGTAATTTCAGATTTTTGGTGAAATTCTGACCCGCGGGTCAGCGTTTTTTTTCAAAAAAATCTTTTTCCCGCAGGTCAACTTGTCGAGGCCTGATTTTTCTTCCTAGGATAAAACCCCTTCTGTTTCCACCGCCAAACGTATCAGGGGAGTCTTTGCAACAGTTTGGCACCATTTTTGAGTGAATCGGATAACTTCAGATTTTTGGTGAAATTCTGACCCGCGGGATCAGGGATTTTTTTCAAAAAACTCTTTTTCCACAGGTCATGTAGAGGCCTGATTTTTCTTCCTAGGATAAAAACCCTTCTGTTTCCACCGCCAAGCGTATCAGGGGAGTCTTTGCAATAGCTTGGCACCATTTTTGATTGAATAGGATAACTTCAGATTTTTGGTGAAATTCTGACCCGCGGGTCAGCGTTTTTTTTCAAAAAAATCTTTTTTCGCAGGTCAAGTTGTCGAGGCCTGATTTTTCTTCCTAGGATAAAAACCCTTCTGTTTCCACCGCCAAACGTATCAGGGGAGTCTTTGCAACAGTTTGGCACCATTTTTGAGTGAATAGGATAACGTCAGATTCTTGGTGAAATTCTGACTCGCGGGATCAGGGATTTTTTTCAAAAAACTCTTTTTCCACAGGTCATGTAGAGGCCTGATTTTTTTCCCTAGGATAAAAACCCTTCTGTTTCCACCGCCAACCGTATCAGGGGAGTCTTTGCAACAGTTTGGCACCATTTTTGAGTGAATAGGATAACGTCAGATTTTTGGTGAAATTCTGACCCGCGAGTCAGGGATTTTTTTCAAAAAAATCTTTTTCCACAGGTCAAGTTGTCGAAGCCTGATTTTTCTTCCTAGGATAAAAACCCTTCTGTTTCCACCGCCAAACGTATCAGGGGAGTCCTTGCAACAGTTTGGCACCATTTTTGAGTGAATAGGATAACTTCAGATTTTTGGTGAAATCAGGGATTTTTTTTCAAAAAAATCTTTTTCCACAGGTCAAGTTGTAGAGGCCTGATTTTTCTTCCTAGGATAAAAACCCTTCTGTTTCCACCGCCAAACATATCAAGGGAGTCTTTGCAACAGTTTGGCACCATTTTTGAGTGAATCGGATAACTTCAGATTTTTGGTGAAATTCTGACCCGCGAGTCAGGGATTTTTTTCAAAAAAATTTGTTTCCGCAGGTCAAGTTGTCGAGGCCTGATTTTTCTTCCTAGAATCAAAGCCCTTCTGTTTCCACCGCCAAACGTATCAGGGGAGTCTTTGCAACAGTTTGGCACATTTTTGAGTGAATAGGATAACTTCAGATTTTTGGTGAAATTCTGGCCCGCGGGTCAGGGATTTTTTTTCAAAAATTTTTTTCCCCGCAGGTCAAGATGTCGAAGCCTGATTTTTCTTCCTAGAATCAAAACCCTTCTGTTTCCACCGCCAAACGTATCAGGGGAGTCTTTGCAACAGTTTGGCACATTTTTGAGTGAATAGGATAACTTCAGATTTTTGGTGAAATTCTGACCCGCGGGTCAGGGATTGTTTTTCAAAAAAAATTTCTCCCGCAGGTCAAGTTGTCGAGGCCTGATTTTTCTTCCTAGGATAAAAACCCTTCTGTTTCCACCCCCAAACGTATCAGGGGAGTCTTTGCAACAGTTTGGCACCATTTTTGAGTGAATAGGATAACTTCAGATTTTTGGTGAAATTCTGACCCGCGGGTCAGGGATTGTTTTTCAAAAAACTCTTTTTCCACAGGTCATGTAGAGGCCTGATTTTTCTTCCTAGGATAAAAACCCTTCTGTTTCCACCGCCAAACGAATCAGGGGAGTCTTTGCAACAGCTTGGCACCATTTTTGAGTGAATAGGATAACGTCAGATTTTTGGTGAAATTCTGACCCGCGAGTCAGGGATTTTTTTCAAAAAAATCTTTTTCCACAGGTCAAGTTGTCGAAGCCTGATTTTTCTTCCTAGGATAAAAACCCTTCTGTTTCCACCGCCAAACGTATCAGGGGAGTCCTTGCAACAGTTTGGCACCATTTTTGAGTGAATAGGATAACTTCAGATTTTTGGTGAAATTTTGACCCGTGGGTCAGGGATTTTTTTTCAAAAAATTTTTTCCCCGCAGGTCAAGTAACCCTTCTGTTTCCACCGCCAAACATATCAGGGGAGTCTTTGCAACAGTTTGGCACCATTTTTTAGTGAATAGGAAAACTTCAGAATTTTGGTGAAATTCTGACCCGCGGGTCAGGGATTTTTTTTCAAAAAAATCTTTTTTCGCAGGTCAAGTTGTCGAAGCCTGATTTTTCTTCCTACGATAAAAACCCTTCTGTTTCCACCGCCAACCGTATCAGGGGAGTCTTTGCTACAGTTTGGCACCATTTTTGAGTGAATAGGATAACTTCAGATTTTTGGTGAAATTCTGACCCGCGGGTCAGCGTTTTTTTTCAAAAAAATCTTTTTCCGCAGGTCAAGTTGTCGAGGCCTGATTTTTCTTCCTAGGATAAAAACACTTCTCTTTCCACCGCCAAACGTATCGGGGAAGTCTTTGCAACTGTTTGGCACCATTTTTGAGTGAATAGGATAACTTCAGATTTTTGGTGAAATTCTGACCCGTGGGTCAGGGATTTTTTTTCAAAAAAATTTTTTCCTGCAGCTCAAGTTGTCGAGGCCTGATTTTTCTTCCTAGAATCAAAACCCTTCTGTTTCCACCGCCAAACGTATCAGGGAAGTCCTTGCAACAGTTTGGCACCATTTTTGAGTGAATAGGATAACTTCAGATTTTTGGTGAAATTCTGACCCGCGGGGTCAGCGTTTTTTTTCAAAAAAATCTTTTTTCCCAGGTCAAGTTGTCGAAGCCTGATTTTTCTTCCTAGGATAAAAACCCTTCTGTTTCCACCGCCAAACGTATCAGGGGAGTCTTTGCAACAGTTTGGCACCATTTTTGAGTGAATAGGTTTCGATTATAGGAAGACAAATCAGGCCTCGACAACTCAAAAAAATCTTTTTTCGCAGGTCAAGTTGTCGAGGCCTGATTTTTCTTCCTATAATCGAAACCCTTCTGATTTTTGGGGATGTTCTGACCCGCAGGTGAGGGATTTTTTTTTTTCATGTTGTCGAGGGCATTTTTGAGTGAATTGGATAACTTCAGATTTTTGTTGAAATTTCAGGGATTTTTTTCAAAAAAAAATCTTTTTCCAGAGGTCAAGTTGTCGAGGCCGTATTTTTTTCCCTATGATCCATTTGGAGTGCACCGAAAAACACTTACTTCCAGGACTTTGGCAGCCAAATTGCGAGACGAGTGTTAAGCATGATCTTCTGCTCACCTCCTCTAGCTCACATAGCCCATAATTTCTTAGAAGGCTTTGGAAGAGCAAGAACAGGAATAGCCTAGCAAATGGATTTTTCCTGCCTTTCTGTGCTAGAATCAAAACGTACCCGCAGCCTCATTGCATCTCTAGCACTTAACTGATTGAGTCTTACACATTTTAGCAGGTCTACTCAGAGTTAAATAGCATCTGTAAATCATTTTCAGGTACTTCTCTTTGATTTGATGGATTCTTTGGTAGGTTTATTACACACCAATAAATGAATTTTAGAAAGGGGCAAGATTAGGCATGGACGCAACAAGCATTTTTAAAAAAATAAAAAAATCAAGACTCCAATCCTTGCGCTCCGCTCCCCCCTTTCTTCCTGCCCAGAGTGGCCCTGAGCTTTGCCTGCCTTTCAGAGCCGGCGTGTTATGAAAGGCTGGGACTTGGCGGTGGTGGTGCCCTCTCCCTCTCCCTCTCCCCCTCCTTGCCTGCTCTCCAGCAGCTGCTACAAGCCACCCAACGAGATGCTCCCTTGTGCCCACTTCCACCACCACTACTGCTGCTCGGGGCAAGCGCTGGCTCATCCTCCTCCCCATTGCCGGATTTACATATAAGCTAAACAAGCTATAGCTTAGGGCCCCACTCTCTTGGAGGTCCTCCAAAAAATATTAAAGAAAAAACCCTGGATGTACATTTCCAAAATATAAGATAAAAAACAAATAAAATAAAACCTACATACAGCAACAGTGTTTTGTGTTCTGTAGGTTCCTGTGATGTAAGTAATGGGCCCTACCTGCTAGCCTGCTCCCTAAAATATCACTGGTTTGCTCATTTCTATATACAGTGGTACCTTGGCATAGCTGCCAAGTACCCCGTTTTCCCCGGGAAACCCCCGTTTTTACTTACCTTTTCCCGGTGGTCCCCCATATTACTTCGTCTCCCATTTTTCTCCTGCCGGCGGCTATTTCTTTTCTTTCTGATTTGCCCTTCTATGGGCACCAAAAATGGCCACCGCCGGCTTCAAAAGTCGCATCTACGCATGTCCGGAAGTGCCTAGACGGGACTTCCGGTGTCGGCGGTGGCCATTTTTGGTGCCCATAGATGGGCAGAGCGACACCGGAAGTTGCGTTGACGCACTTCCGGACATGCATAGAAGCGACTTTGGAAGCCGGCGACGGCCATTTTTGGTGCCCATAGAAGGGCAAAGCGACACCGGAAGTTACGTTGACGCAACTTCCAGTGTCACACGGCTGCCGGTCCCGGATTCTGCAGTCCGGGACTTGGAAGGTAAGTACCTTGGTTCTCAAACTTAATCCGTTCCAAAACCAAAGCGTTCCAAAACCAAGGTGTGCTTTCCCATAGAAAGTAATGGCAAGCGGATTAATCCGTTCCAGACAACCCCCCCCAAAACACTATATTTCACTATTAATATACTTCTTCTTAATTGTATTTCAGTTCAACAATTACTTTGATAAAATACATATATGGTTATGTGCAAATGGCTCTAGATACCTATTAGGTCCATAAATCACCATATAGCATATATTCAATATGAAAACCAGCGACAATTTGTTGTTGACAAAGGACAGCTGGACATATAGAGGGCCCCATTACCTTCAGTTGTTTAGGGCCTCATCAAACCTAAATCCGGCTTGCTCCTCCCTGAGCACTGGCAGGTGGCGGAGGAATTTTGTATTTTCAGGACTTTCCCTGGAAAACTGGGGCACTTGGAGGGTATGTGCTTATGCCAAGCTGGGATGTGTCCTTGGATTGTGGCGACGCCTTTTGCTTGTCTGGATAGAGGAGAGGGATGTTTCAGAGTGTGCAGAAACTAGCCTGCTCCACAAAGATACTGTACAATGGTTGCTCCATTTTCTTCTGGCTCCACCCAGCACTGGCAGGCCGCCCACAACGTTGCCCTTGGGCTGGGAAAGCTTTCCCATCCCCTGATTTACATGCTCAGATGACATTGTTCTGTGGATTCCTGTGCAGCTAAGAGAGGTGTGTTTTATTTGGTGTTTGCCACATTATTCGGGGCCAATGTGAGTGAACACAGCATGTCACTGCTTGCCTTCTAAAATGAGAGGACATGGATGCCCAGAAAGATCATGTGGTGCAGCCCTGTTGAGGCTTTCACACTTTATCTGGTATGCAGGCTGAGACCCTACCTGTCCACAGTCTGTCTCACCCATAGCTGTCATCTTCCGGATTGGAAAATAAGGGATCAGCAGCGGCGCGGATCAGCAGCGGTCCAGATATGCGCAGAAGCGACTTCTGGTGCCGGCTCTGCCCGATTTCTGGTGCCAGGCTGCCCGTGTCCACATGCCTGGGCACCAAAAGTCGCTTCTGCACATGCCTGGGCATGCGCAGAGGTGATTTCCGGCAGCACTCGGCAAGTGAGCGAGCGGCCAGCTGGGAGCCTGACATTTACAGGGAATTTTACAACCTGGGGTTGCAGCGGGGAAACAGATTTAAATTCAGGGGTTTCCCGCCAAAAACGGAAGGGTTGACAGCTATGGTCTCGCCAGAGTGGTGCATGCTCTAGTTGTCTCCCACTTGGACTACTGCAATGTCTCCACGTGGTGCTACCTTTGAAGCTGACCTGGAAACTACTACTAATCCAGAATGCAGCAGCTAGACTGGTGACTGGGAGTGGCCACTGAGACCACATAACACTGGTCCTTAAAGACCTACATTGGCTCCCAGTATGTTTCTGAGCACAATTCAAAGTGTTGGTGCTGACCTTTAAAGCGTCTCCACCCCCATTGTTCAGCCCAAACACTAAGGTCCAGCTCCGAGGGCCTTCTGGCGGTTCCCTCACTGTGAGAAGTGGGGTTACAGGGAACCAGGGAGAGGGCCTTCCTCTGTTGGAAGCCGCTGGGGAAACCCAGCTAGATGGGTGGGGTATAAATAATAATATATTATTATTATTATTATTATTATTATTATTATTATTATTATTATTATTCTTCCCACAATTGGGCGATTGCATGTTTGAATCCCTTTCTCTACATCCATCTGGGAAATTGGTGCATATGGGAGAGAAGTATCAATTATATGCAGAATAACTTAAATAACACAACCATAAACATCCTATCACTCGTGATTCAATCCAACATCAGTTCAATGTGTTCAGTCATATGTTGTAGTTCATATTGGGTATCCATATGACATAAAATTTGGATTGTTGGATTGAATCACGAGTGATAGGACGTTTATGGTTGTGTTATTTAAGTTATTCTGCGTTATACGTTTATAAATTAGTGATTGAAGTTATTCTGTGTTATATGTTTATAAATTGGTGTTTGATTATAGCAGCCGGTTACGCTTGTTGTATAATTGATACTTGCTACTCGTAACCTAGGTTTGTGTTGTGTATGGGAGAGAAGTATGCTAACGTTTCTTTCTGGAGTGCTAGCTTCTTCCTTCTTCCTCCTTAAAGCTCAGGAAGCTTTCTACATACGGAAACATTTAGGCTTGCAGGCTGGAGTGGTATAGTCCTGACCGAACTAAACTGTAAATGTATATTCCTCTTGTTTGGGGTTTATCACAGACCTGCCTAAAGCTGCTGCAGTTCAGAGCTTCTTGGTGGCTATGAGAATAAGGCCAAGTTGCCTTTGGCAGCTCCCATGGAGGTAGCCACAACAAGCATAGGGGAGATCACCAGGAAAGCCATATTGATGTGTTATTGTGAATGTGATGGCGGGGAAGAAGGGATGGGAGCTCATCGATTGCATGTGCCTCTGGCAGTGGAAAAAGAACATTGCCGTTGCGGCTAGTAGCTGTTGCTTGCTTCTCTTTGGAAATGTGGGAAAGAACCTGCATACATTTGTTTTTGCACTTGGGTTATAACTTTTTGACTTTTTCTTTTTAACATTTTCTTTACTGCATTTTTTAAAAATACAAAGAAACCATGTATTCAACATTACATCAAAATCTTCAAAACTAAGAAGAGGGGGGGAAATACACAGACACACACAGACAATACAAATAAAAATATCAAAAAAGAAAAAAATTGAAAAAAGAAAAGAGGAAAAAAGAATATATATATTTTTATCAGTACACCAAATTATTCAAAGGATACAAACAGTGATTTAGTTATTCTATACACCAAGTTCCCAGAAGATTACATTTGTACTCCTTCCTTCCTTTCTTTTTTTACAGTCACTTTCTTTCTGTTCCAGAAAATTAGTTTGAATCCCTTCGATGTTGGTTGACTTCCCTCTTATCTCTTTGCGGTTTCAATACTTTCCTTAAGCAACGAGTATTCTGTATTTATTTATTAACATCATTTATCCCATGTAATAACTGTGAAATTAATCTAAGCACAACCAAGTATTATTTTTGGAACTATATTTTATCAGGTAGTTTTTAAAGCAATCCCATTCTTTTTTTAAACTTTTTGAAAAAAAAGGTCTCCCCTGAGATGAAAAGTTGGAATTGCTGTATATGTAACGTTACTACTCGTAAGAGTTAGCACTTTAAAAAACTGTGTGGAACTGTTTAGAACTTGTACAGCTTTCTGGAATGGAATTTCCTAAAACCGTATTGGAGAATCACTGGAAGCAGAAGCCATCCGTACTCCAGATACCAAGAAGTAATCAATGTGCAGAACGCGCAATCAAAGTGATGCGGGAACTTTATGGTGCTTGCAGCAGAAACAAAGACAAGTTGCAACCTCGATTTATTCTACCGTGTTTCTCATATTATAAGACACGTCTTATATTTATTTTTTCCTCAAAAAAACACACTATGGCTTATTTTCAAGGGATGTCTTATTTTTTTCCTCCTCCTCCTGCTGCGGCCGGCATTGCTGCTACGCCTATCACTATGTCTTATTTTCGGGGTATGGCTTATATTCCTTGAATGCTTAAAAATCCTGCTGTGGCTTATTTTATGGGTATGTCTTAAAATATGAGAAACAGGGTATGCAATAAGAAGTGAAGTGCATTGTACAATGTACAAAACATTGTACAAGTATTAGGAAAATGGCAAGCTCTATTTTTCCTGTTATAATACATGCTATGCACATTACATAAATATGCACATTGCGGTTATGTATACATATACAAAAATCAATGTATTGATTTCGGGGTGACCTTATTTCACAAGATTTAGAAACGACAGTTCGTTCCTTTTTCAGCAAAAGTTCTTCTAACTTAGCTAGAGGAACATGAGGTTGCAAAAAAAAAAAAATTGCAACCCTAGTATTATATGCAGGCACAAGATGAGGCCTTGGAGCTGTGCAGTCTTGTTCCCCGCATCCACATTTATTTTGTAAAAAGTATGTATCAGGCTAATTTTAGAAGAGAATGACTGGGGAAAGTGCCGTATGGAAAATCCATCCATGTTCAGTACAGTATTTCAAGATTTCTACAGTGGCTGGTGCCCTCTTGTGGCAAACGGTTTGATCTGATAATTATACCCTTTTTATTACCATTGCATATCATTGATGTGTGTTGTGCGCATGTTTTTTTGTAGCTCTTTCCGCTCGTCTAAGCAAGGAAGGCAGTCCTCTCTCTCTACACAAGGGGTCATTCAAGAGCTACATTTTCAACTATTGTTTATCTCAATCCCTCTGGCAAATTCATTCACAGTCTCCAGCACATTTCATTGTTGGGAGAGAAGGAAAGCAAATACTCTGGAGAGAGAAAAGCACTGGAATGTGTGAATTCTCACTTTCTGAATTCCTTGCAGGCGGGTGGCATGATTTTAAAATGAACCGTTCATTAAGATCAATTGTAAAGAGGGCCCAGGAAACATGACTACTGGTCAAGGAGTTCACCAACAATTTGTAAGACTAGAGGTTGCCCCCTCCAGTTATGGAACAATTTTGATGGCTTTAGTAGGGATTAGAGAAGTCTTTCTTAACCTTGGGTCCCCAGATGTTGTTGGGCTACAACTCCCACCATCCCTTCTCACTAGGGATGGTGGGAGTTGTAGTCCCAACATCTGGGGACTCAAGGTTGAGAAAGACTGCTATGGAGCCTAATTCCCCCCCCCCCCCAGTACAGTAGTACCTTGGTTTGCATACGTCTTGGTTTGCATAAATTTTGGATTACAAACACATCAAACCCGGAAGTGCGTGTCCTGGTTTGCAACCTTTTTTTGGATTACAACCCATTTTGGGGGGATTACGGACAAATTTTATTTTGGAGGCCCCATTGGCAAAAGCGCGCTTTGGGCTACAACCTGTTTTGGTTTACAAACGGACCTCCGTTTGAATTATGGTTGTAAACCAAGGTACCACTGTACAATGGTACTTAGCCAGTCTAGTTTATTTTTTTTTTAAAAAAAGGTTTTTTTCCTGTGTAATTAGAATACAGCTATACATAGGCTGTATACAGGGGTACGGGTGGCGCTGTGGTAGTTCGAATCCCCACGACAGGGTGAGCTCCTGTTGTTCGGTCCCAGCTCCTGCCAACCTAGCAGTTCAAAAGCATGCCAAAAAAGTGCAAGTAGATAAATAGGTACTGCTCCTGCGGGAAGGTAAACAGTGAGGCTTAGTCATACTGGCCACGTGACCCAGAAAAACTGTCTGTGGACAAATGCTAGCTCCCTCGGCCTGTAAAGCGAGATGAGCGCCGCAACCCCAGAATCGTCTGTGACTGGATTTAACTGTCAGAGGTCCTTTACCTTTTTATACATAGGCTACATAGATACAGAATCCCACCCACAGAATAAGAGATCATTGCATCAGATTCCCCAACTAAAATGGATTCTTTCCACCCCACCTTGCAATTTTGTGGGAAGTGACAGGAAAGTGTTCTGAAAAGTGTGGGATAGCTATTACTTGGTAAGTAGCTGTATAACCTCCCCGCAAATCAGAAAGGATGCTCAATCAGCCAATGCCATATAACCTCCCTGCAAATTTTGTGCAAGCAAAATCAGGATGAGTGCTCTGGTCAAGAAATGGGTCATCTGGAAGTGATGACGATACTCAGCCTTTGTCTGTACACCATTAATAGTAGTTTGATTTTTAAAGGTAGCCCGATTTGTCACCTGAGAATTATGCATCCGTTTCTTGCCATTTAAAAGGAGGGGGAGACCTATTGTCAGAGAAATCAATAAAGTTGGGCTTCAATATTAAAGCTAACAAACTTTGCTCTGGTTAGCAGTTGAAGTGTGCTATGTCAGTGGTTTTCAACCAGTGTGCCGTGGCACCCTGGGGTGCCTTGAATGATGGTCAGGGGTGCCGGGGGCAACCCTGGCCTCTGTTCCTCTTCCTTTCCCTCTCTTCCTCTTGATGCCCTCTGGCATCTCTCCTCCCAAAGGCTTGCACAGCTGTTCGTTGCAGCAGCCCAGGCTACAAGCTCCCTGGGTGAATGGTGCCTCTAGGGCTGGCTAGGGTGTGCTTCCCAGGGCCCTGTGGGGCAGTGGAGGCACCTCTATTTGGGGTAGGGGAGCAGCTCAGGGACAAGGGGCAGCAGCTGCAGCTACCCAGGGGACTCCCTAGGAAAGAGGGGAGGCTGAAGGAACACTCCACAAGGGAGTGAGAGACTGCCAGCTCTCCAGGCAAGGGGTGACATAACTGGGCTCCTGAGCCCCACAGGGGTGCTGCAAAAAGAACGTAGTTGGTCAAGGGAGCCATGGACCCAAAAAGGTTGAAAACCTCTGGTGTATGTAACAAATGATTACACATTAGTGTGTGTGCGAGGGTGCCGTTTGTTTGGTTCCTATTCTGCTCTAGCCACAAGAACCAAGTTGTGCCAAACTGTTCTAACCCATGTAACCAGAGTGCCAGTAAAGCAAAATAACAGCCAGGCAAGCTGATTTCAAAAGGGCAAATATATTTTAGTAACTTGCTGAAATCTTCTTGCAACATTTGTTAACTTTCCAGTGTATCTGAGGAAGTGAGCTGCATGCTTGTTTTGTGTCAACTACTGTGTGATTGGCACTCTACACACTGTTCAGAACACCATGGCAAAGATGGCAAGTTGATTCTCCCGATATGTGTATCGGGGGGGGGGGGGCGGAGTGATGCTGGCATGTTTCAAACGATTATGTTTTGATTTCCACACTATTAAACACAAGACCCCTTACAATTGGGGTGGTGTGATGAATCAGATAGCTCAGCTGGTAGAGCACGAGACGCTTAATCTCAGAGTTGAGGGTTCAAGTCCTACACTGGGCAAAGTATTCCTGCATTGCAGGGTTGGCTTAAATGACCCTCACGGTCCCTACAAACTCAAATTCCATGATACGCCGGCTCCCTCGACCAATAAAGCGAGATGAGTGCCACAATCCCAGTCGGTCACGACTGGACCTAATGGTCAGGGGTCTCTTTACTTTTAACCAGGAATGACTAGCTTGATTAGGGAGGCTATATTTAAGAATAGACCATTTCTTCTTAATGTTCTTGTGGTAGCATTGCCCCTCCTCAGTGTTCTCAACTTGCCCAAGCATGCAATTTCAAAAACACTGCTTCTATCACCAAAGAAAGGTTTTAGTGATTAAAGTGAACAAGCAACATCATACGCCCACTTGCGCAAGGCACATTCGAAAAAAATCATGACACTACATAAAGTGCAAAAGCAGATTTCCAAATGTAGCCGAGTTGCCTCTCCTGCTGGCTTACATTAAACATAGCAGCAAATGGATTTAGCGGTCAGTTGCTGCCGCCATTGAAACCTCCTGAGATTTGGTAGAAACTTCCTGCTGTGTAGGATTCAAGAGATGGCAATTGGCATCCAGGTAACTCAGCTAACGTCAAGGAAATTGCAAAAAGATTGTTATCGGTTGTAATGTCAGTGGGTCAAGGGCTTTGTATACCACAACCCAAACCTGTGCGTCACTTTTATTTACACAGGATATACAGGCAAAGGGGAACAAAAGCGAAGCATACAATTACTGATTAATTATAACGCCTTTGTTAAGAACAAGTGTCTTAAGGAAGGAGCAGCCAAATGTTTAAATGAGAGGGACATTCAAACACACTTTTAATAAGCACTTGAGACTTAAATTGAATGGAGGCAGCAAGCATCCTTTCCTGAGGTTAAACAAAGAACTGTTTCAGTTAACATAAACACAGAGGCAACACAACCCAGGATCTTAAAAATCTATGAAAATGGGTTTTTAAAAGAAACTGACATGATCTGAAGATAATATGGCAAGACTGTGGCCCAGAACAAACAATGGTGGATAAATCTTTTTAGTGAAGGGATTTAGAGGGGATGTAGGCTAGCTTAATGACCATAGGGTAAGGCTGTTTTGAAATTTTGGGGGTGCAATTAGGGAAACAGCTGCAAGATGTTTGCAGGGAGAAGCAGCAATTTGCCATATTGTACCGAAGTACAGTGGTACCTCTACTTATGAATAACTCTACTTACGAATGTTTCTACTTACGGAGTTCCATCCGCCATCTTGGATGCGGTTTAGATAGGATTTTTTCTACTTATGAATTTTCAGATAGGGTTGCTTCGACTTACAATTTTTTCCTCCCAATGCATTCCTATGGGATTTGACTTACAAATTTTTTCGACTTACGGATGTGCATTCGGAACGCATTAAATTCGTAAGTAGAGGTACCACTGTACTGGTGAAAACAGGTTGCTTCCCTTTAGAGGGGTTATCTGTGCATTCAAAAAAATTAGACTTTGCACCTGCATAGATATTTCTGAATTTTCTAGAGCTGGGCTAGTGGTTGTGATCTTCATCACAAAACTAAAGTCAGACTCTGTATATGAAATTGCATGGCTGTCTAGACTGGCCACAATCTTGATCAGGATGCATTCACCAAGAGGAAAGAGCAGCAGTGAAGCCTTTTGTGACCCAATTTAACAAGGACAATACAGATTTCCAAATTGCACAAAAAGTTTATTTGCATTCATCTAGTTACCGGTACATTTAAACTTGTAGGAGCTAGACTGGATTCAAAGTTTATTTTGGCGAGTTCAGTTCTTTTTCTTCTTCTTCTCCTCCTTAACCAAAACACTTTTCACTCTTAAAAAGAAACACATTAAAAAGACCACAAGAAATCATCATGAAGATAGCGGAATTAATTGGAGCTCGTTTCATAGTTTCTGACAAAAAACCAGAGCTTGTACACATTTCAGTGGTCTCAACAGTACTGCACTTGGACAGAATACAAGAACTCACAAAAAGTGAATATATTAAAGTCAGACACATCAGTTGAAACAAGAAAATAAGACGACAACAAAGACAACTGAGGCATTCAGATGTTCCAGGACCGTCACAGAAAATATTTTCTGTTTTGCTGTTTTGTTTGCATGCTGCTCAGAAGATAAGCGTGTTCTCCTCCTATCCAGGGATTCCAATATTCACATGAGATCTTTGTGTCAACTTCTCCATTCTCTTGCAATGATGCGGAACCGTACAATACTTACAAGAGAGGCACACAACAACCACTTTGTCAGAGCCAGATGCAAATCCTGGAGCCCTGAAGAATTTTGGAAATGTCCCTGGTGTGGGACAATTTTGTAGCCATCCACTAATACTGTGTGGAAGCCAAGCTTCCAACGCCCCACTTTAATCTGAGCATTCACCCCTTCTTGCAAATTGTATACAAGTGCACCCAATTCTAATATATGTAACAGCGCACCAGCAGATCTAGAAGAGGATTACATATTACCTTGGGGAGGAAGCTCCCATCCCCAGAGTACATATCTACTGGTCCGACAAGACAGAATATCCAGATAAAATCTGAAAAAGGCAACATGTTCCATTTTAGTTTTTAAAACACTGATATGAAAAAGAGCAAGTTAGAAAAAGAATAAATTCAATCTTAATATAAGACATTCATAATACAGTGGGACATGCTACAGTAACTGGACAGCAATAATCACAACGGAGATTCTAACATCTTGTTACTTAATACACAAGCTCTACAATCAAATTGCTACCACAGTTCATTGATCCAGATGCTAAAGAACAGCACATTTAAAGCCCAGTTTCGCTACCAAGTCCCTGACCGATGAGACCTATCTAGTTCTTCAAGCTTCCCTCCCTGAAAAGGCCATTTGGGTGTGTGATGAACCACTAACTATTAATACTCAAAAGTTTATAAACCGTTAATAGGATAAGTTTTAGAAAATGAGAGAAAGAGCAAGGTATTTGCTTCCCACAGTCTTCCACGGGGAGTCATTTGCCTGAACTTGAAATCCCGAACACACTTGTTAGGGAGAAAACCCCATTGAACACAATGAGATTTACTCCCAGGTTAATATGCACACGGATTGCTCTGTAAGCCTCATTATTTAAGCACCAGTCTCTTAGGCACCTCCCAAAATAACCAACGCTTTACGAGTAATTTCAATTTTTTTACTGTTAATTGCTAACCACCTGTATTACGAGAGCAAATTATTTCCAGAGTGCTTTCACATAAACACATGCATCTATGTCTAGAAATGGCACTGTGGGATGGGTTTTTGTGTATTAGTTAGCACTATTTGTCTTTTTAATAAATCCAAATAAAATAATTAAATTAACTGTGGAGGGTAGCAGGTTTTTAGGTAAGAGCTTGGCAGAGCCAATTTTGAAATTTCATAATGATCATTCACACACTTTTAATAAAAAGCTTTGGAAGAGGTATATAAGGTCAGGACAGTATGTGGAATGTAGTTGTTTTCTTGCAAAGTTTCACTGCAGCTGCAACTGCACAACAGCAGCTGCATATACTTTTAAAATTATTTTTAAAAAACATTTATATATAAAAAGTCGTATCAGTACAAGTGGTGGGCGGAGGAAGCTTAAACTTATCTCTCCATGATTTGCGTTTTATTAAATTGTTTGTGAAAAAGTGGTAGAAAGCAACTTAAAAAAAAGACTTAAGTATTTGCTGTTGCATCAACTTCCTCAATTCAAAAGTCATTTCAAAAAGTTTATGCAGTTTAAAAACCGAAGAAATTAAACCCATTAAATACATCTTTAAAAAAAGAAAAAGAATTTGTAAACATCAGGCCACCAACCATTTTTTACACTGTTTCCCCTGTTAATGTAGAATGGACTATTAATAATGCAGCATGGTGTTTTAAACCACAAACCAAAGTTAGGCATGCTTACACCCAATTGGCTTAAGTGCACTAAACTTTGTGTGCTGGATGGAGTGCAGCTTCTGCTTACCGACAGCAGATGCAATACAAAAGGGAAATGCTTCTGTGGAAACCCCAGCTGAAATTAATGGGCCTTGTACAGTGATTTTGCGCTATTCCCATTCACTCCAATAGGGGCTTCCACAGGACAAATGCTTGTGGGGACTGTGTGCCCAGCACTTGATATATGAACAGCGATTCAAGGACACATTTTTTGTCACTTCAGTTTCACAGTAAATGTGTTTGAAAAACTATCAAAGTCAGTGCATTCCCCCCCTGCAATATTTCCCCCACTTTCCCAGAATTTCTTTTTTTTTTACCCAAGTAATACTGAGTCGGAGGCATAGTGCAGCTCGAAGGTGTGCGTGTCTTGTGTATTTAATATCATAAGTGACGGATGATTTCTGCAGGACTTTTGTAAAGGTACTTCCAGATAGCGTAGTAATGAACTGCAGCAGCCGTGGCGACAAACAGATGCCAGATGGCGTGGGCAAATGGAATTATCCCATCGCTCTTGAAGAAGATCACTCCCATACAATAAATTAAGCCTCCCCAGGCAAGTTCTTGAAGTCCATCGGTGTTGTTCTGTGGATTAATAAAGGTGGGTTTTAAAAAGCACTTTTTGTGAAAGAATGAGGCTGGTCATAACATTCTACTCCCCCTACTGAGTGGTACAGTAGTATCACGCCTGTTGAGACTGTATACACAGACAAGCATTAGCTGTCAAACTATTAAGGAGTGTTAGAACAGAGTTGTTCCTGCAGGTTCAGGTGGAGTTGCCATGTAGTCCTGCATCCCGTTCCCACGGCAGCCGGCAAAAGACTTCTGGAAAGGCTACAAGCAGGGCTTGAACACAACAGCTTATCCCGCTATACCAGCAAACTGGTATTTCCTGGCATGCGGGCTTTGAACATGCAGGTTACATTTAGCTATCATGGCCTTTAGAAAAATTCCAGAAGAACTGGTCTTACCCACTTTTAAAACCCATCTAATCCAGGAACCATCATCTCACTTAGCAGTAGAAAATTCCACAAATGAATCCTGCACTGTGTAAAGTAATTTTGTTTGACTCTCCTAAATCTATTGCAAATTTCACTGGGTGACTCAAAGTCGTAATGCAGTGGAGATAGAAGCACCACTTTATCCAGTATCCACTGTATTAATTGAGGCTTATAAAGACTATTATGTTGTTCCTTGTCTTTGTTCTCTCTTCCTTCCCCCAAACCACGCCAAGATAATAAGATTCTATTGCTTTAACATTTTCTCTAAAAGGTGTGCCAACATTCTGACAGTGTTGTTGCCTTCATGCATCTTTTCCAACCTAGATATAAGATAAGATATCTTTATTGTCATTGTCCTCTTGCGGGAACAACGAAATTACTCGGTTGCTACATCCACTCAGATAAAGCATTCCGCATAATCCAAAATTACAAAACCTAATTAAAAACAGTAAATATAATACAAATAACAAGTAAAATAAGATGACTTCAAAGTCCAGGCTTTCCATTTAAGGCCAAAATCACTCTAGAGAAGAAACTGTTCCTGAGATGGCTCGTTCTTGCCTGCATAGTTCTATACCTCCATCCCGATGGCAGGAGCTGAAACAAATGGTGACCAGGGTGCGTTGGATCTCTTGATAAGTCTAGTGCTTTTCTATGGCACCTGGTGGTATAGATTTGTTCTAAGGTGGAGAGTGAGCAGCCAATAATGCTCTCTGCTGTTTTAATATACAGCAAAAAATATGCCCTTTTATATAGGGTAACCAGAGCAGTAGATAGTATTCAAAGTGCAGCTACATCAAAACTGTAGAGAAAGGCACTGCAATATTGGCAATTTCATCTTCTATTTTCTTACTAATCCCACTTGACACATAATTGTCAGCATAGACTCAGTTGCACTCACCATTAAACTATCTACCACTGTACCAAGACTCTTTTTCTGGGGAATCACAGTCAACTCAGATTGTATCAGTGCATATGCAAAGTTGAGATATATTGCTCTAATCTGTACCTTTAGTTATATCAAATATCACCTGCCAATTGGTTGACCATTCACTCAGGTTGAAGAGACCAAGTGTCAACTCTTCACATGCAAACATCTTTTCTATATCTATCTCTATTGCACCAGTTTGCTACCCTTCTTGGCTGCAGTTCCAGAAACATCTATTCTTAATCACATCCTTCTTATCCCAAGGCTTATAAGCCGAGCCAAACTGAAACCATTTCCAAAACGGTAGCTGTGTTAGTCCAAATAATATTCCGTACACAAATGTAATGGCAGTTTAATTGAATGGATATGCGAAAGTGAAATTAATTGCATCCACTTTGCGTATCTGACCAACTAAGAGTAATTTATCAATACACTGCTTAAAAGCCAATGAAAAAACATTGCACAATGCTCCATCAAACAAGAAACCATTTCAATCTGCTAAGAGCACAAGAGTGGCCTTGCTGGTTTATCTAGGCTCTAGCAGTACAGTCATACCTTGGTTGTCGAACGCCCTAGAACGCGTATGTTCTGGCTCCCAAACGCTGCAAACCCAGAAATGATTGTTCCAGTTTGCAAACGTTATTTTGGAACCCGAACGCCTGACGGGGCTTCTGCAGCTTCCGAATGGCTGCCGGAGCTTCCTGCAGCCAATCAAAAGCTGCAATTTGGTTTTCAAACATTTTGGAAGACTTCCAGAACGGATTCCGTTCGACTTCCAAGGTATGACCGTATATCCCAAATTCCATTGCCTTTACTGACAATACTGCATATGTAGGCCAACACTGTTAATCTATCAACATTTTGATGGTGCCATATATAATCATTCTATGTTAAACAGGATGCCTTAAGTTGGTGCCTGCTTCACTGGAGGATATATTTGCCAGCAGTGGTGGAATGGAGCCATGGTGTTATCCTCCCTACACCAATGTTGCTGTAGCTTACCTAGGAGGGTCTAGGGCAAGGTTGGGGCTGCATGAATGCGCCCACATCTGATTGGTTCTGCCAGGGCATCCATGCGACCCCAACCTCACTGCTGCTAGTTGGCTCCATCCAGGTAAATTGCAGAGATACTGGGGTTGGGATGGCAGCTCCACTTCCACCACAGTGGGTGCTGCTACTGGTGTTGTTTTTAGAGTTTTTTTAAAAAAAAATGGAGGGGAAAAGAAAAGGTTAGGCAACAGAAACACAGCAAAGATCTAAATCAGGGACGTCCAACTTCCAAGAGACTGCGATCTACTCACAGTATTAAAAAACACTTGCAGTGATCTGCCCATTGTCATTGGAGGATGGACCAGAGTTGTTGAGCTTTTTTTTGGGAAGGCCAAAGCTGTTTTTTTGGGGGGGAGAGATCAACCTGGGATGTGGCAATCTACCTGGGGCACCCCCATGATCTACCAGAAGTATTAATAATAGCTCCTAAGATTTAGATTTTAAAATTTAGCAAGCATACTTACCATGGAGGTCACGACTAGAGCAGGAGAAAAGCCCATTGCTAGGTAGAAGAAGAGCTCCACAATTTTATACCTACAAAAATAAAGTAAGTCTACAACCAAGCAAAAGAAACATGCATTCCTACCTAAAAAAGACAGTAGTTCTCACTTGCATACATTTATCTCTCTCAGCAATAAATTGCCAATTTTAGTGGCACATCTTTTGTTATACCCTCTACTGCATTGGGCTTCCACAGAATGGAAACAATTTTTTGGGTTCAGCATTCCATTATCTGGAAAAACAAATGTCTAACACATATCGAAAAGGAAGGCTTTATCCTTTGAGGGCCCAGTGTGTCCCTGCATCGGAAAGATATCCTCCAGAGAAAACAGATCTTTCGAGCAGCCGAAAGAAAAAAAGCTGGGAGATGGGACGAGGCAATTTGGGTGATGTGGAAAGGAGCAGGGGCATAGTTAAAAGAATCTGCTTTCCTCTTGTTGATGTGGCTAAAATTTTTACACCTATTAATCTTGCTAGAAAATGATAAATATCAAATATCAGAAGCAGACAGTCTGTCTCCACTCGGTGGAATGGAAGATGGATTGCACCCAGAGTTTCTATTTCTTTGATAGAAATCCAGGTTCTTTTCACCCACTCATATTGAATTATTTATCAAAAAGAAATCTCACAAGTGAAAGGGAGTAATTTTCTACACTCTAGTGATGTGCCTGGTGCCAGCATGTAATAAGACTGCCTGGCTATTAATTCAGTCTGTGTTTCTCAAAAGAGATAAGAGAATACACTTATGTTAAAATTGTTTTGTTTTTCTTTAAATTAAAATAAGCAAGATGACTACAGTATCTGTTCCAATTTTTCTTACATGGAAACACCACGTATAAAATGAATACACAAAGAAGAGGTGTCACTCTAAATGTAGAATGTTCCTTCACAAGTCACGATACCCTTCCATTTATGTATTTTTGCTATTTTCAAAATCGTAAGTTAAATACACATATTAGAGTTCTGTGCCGACAACGTTTTAACCATGGTTCAGAAATCAGAAGCAAACTTATGGGGATAAGGGTTCCAGTCCTTCTCTCTTCTACCCTGCTTCAACACTATGCCTGATCATTGTTAAACTCAGTTAACCATGTCCTACCTCCACTTATGGGAATGCTGGATTTCCAGCTCACAACGTTGGCCTTAACTTGAACTGGTCCCAGTATCAAAAACCAGGACTAATATTTACATCTGCACAGACTCCAGGTCTACATCAATTCAAATACAAGTTACAATGTTGTCTTACTTCTCATGGTAGAGAAACACATAAGTGGCTCCACCAGCAGCCATCAACCAGATAAACCATCGCATATGGGAGGCCAAAGGTCCAAGCTCACGAAGATTTAACCTAAAAAAAAATATTAAGGTGACAAATGAAATGCAGAACTGATGGCAGATCAAATCAAAGACAATTTTCCACATGAAGATATAACGAAAGGCTTGAAACTACTCAGACAGTGAGATACTCATTTCTACAACATACAATTGATGAAGTTATTTTTTTCGAATTACGGTAGTTCAGTAAATTTAAAATCTTGATGTGTGCAAAGATGCTATCTATGGAATTTTTACATTTTACAGCAAATATTTCATTTTAACCATCAGCTTGACAGCAAACAATAGTTTTTATTTTTTTACTCTTGACACTTGAGGTGGCTTACAACAACTTTAAAGAATTTACTAATTAAAGAATTTAAAACAACTTTAAAGAATTTACTGCAACCATTATGCCCTCAGATATCCCACTGGTGCCTCTCCTGCACCCCAGTTTCTAGGTGTTTTTGTCCCTTTTGGGCTTGTTTGCTGGGTTGCTCTTTTTTGCGGCCGGGGGGGGGGGGGATACTGCCTGCTTTTTGTTTAGTTTTATTTGCTGTGGAGTGTCATAGGCTTTTTGTTTGTGTGGTGGCAGGGTTGGGTCCTGAGTATTGCCAGTTTTTCTTGTGTGAAACGGGTAATTTGTGGTGCCCACAACAATTGCTTTGATTTTCAAATGTGCCCCAGGCCCCAAAAGGCTGGGTCCCCCTACTGTAAGAAATACAAGTGAGTAACTCCCCACATGATATAAATCCTATTAAGATCACTGGTGTTTTGGGAGAGCAGAACTGAAAAGCAATATCAATTACTATAGTCATATATGAAACATCCTGGCCCCTGTACATATGCAACACACTGTTTTCCATGCAGTTACCAAGAATGCGGTTGATGACTAAGGAGAAGCCTCCTTATGTATGCACGTTGTCCTTGATGGATCAGACCAGCTTTGTCAAAAATGCAAAGCCCTTATTTATTAAATGGAAAAAGGATTTCACTGCCCTGCTTCTAACTCTTAGCAGATTAGGCCATGAGCAATTAGTCAACCAATCGATTAAGTGGAAGCTGTCACAGATAATATGCCATCACCATTTCGTCCTATCGGTAAGTATACATTTTTAATCCTTACCATGGTGCATAGGATGCTGCAATGAAGATATAGATCATCACTCTGTCACACATATGAAAGCAGTGCTCCATTGTCCTAAATGGAAAGGCAAACAAGGGAACAGATCACTTAAAAAAAATCGGTATGTTACTAGAAACATTACCCATTATGAAACATTATTCTAAAAAAATCTAAAAGCAGGATGGTAGGAACGCCATAGAGTTCCATTTCTCAGGAACAGGTAGCCCTAAATCTTAGTTTTACTGAAGGTATTTTGCTGTTCACCTAAGGCTAAAGAAGCCAATCCCAATCCCAATATATCACATGACAGATATGTAGGTAGATACTGTAGATAAGTCAGACAGACAGACAAACAAACAAACAGACAGACAGACACTTAGAAAGTCAGGGAACCCTGTGCAAATACAGTTTGAAGAAGTACAAAAACAATGTGTGGGAGAGGAAGGAAGGGATGCACTACCTGCTGCTGCATTACCTGTGCTGAAGCAGCACAGGTAGTGCATCCCTTCCTTCCTTCCTCTCCTGTACCTGTGCAGCAGATTGGATACAGATGCCTTAAATAAATGTTTTATGGTCTGTGGCTAGACTGTAAAAGTAGCAGCACAACGACAAATCTTTTCCATCTTGTGTATTTCACTATTCTACTCTGAAACTTTATACACGTAACATTTTTAAGACCAATAATGCAATGGAATGGAATCCTCAAGCAGGAAAACTCTTATTACCCAGAGTGACTACAGTAAATCATTCCAACCTCCTTCGGACACGGAGGGTTTTATCCAATACCAGAGGCGGCATTCCATTCCTGCAACAAGACTTCTTCTCCCTGTGTGCCCTTCTCCTCTGCTCCAACTCTCTGGAGTAGTTTTTGAGGGTGCACGCAGGGCTGCAAGGGGTGGGAGAGGAAGTTCGGCTGCCCAAGCAGATGTCTGTTGCATGAGCAGAACGGCAGTGATGGGTGCAACACGGATAAACCACAACCTAAATTAGAAGCAGCAAGTTGTGTGCAAAGCAGCAGGAATGAACCCCAAATGAATACTTGATTTATACCTTAAATGACTCTTTTTCCAGGAAATTATATGAAACACTGTGGAAACGATGAACAGTGCACAGAGACCAATCCCATACATCCATGCTGTTATCTTTTCCCATCGATCATCAGAGAGCCTATGGAGCAGGGCACTACCCACAATGGCTGGAACAATGAGAAACTAGAAAAACAACAAAACATGTTTATTTGCTAGTCTACCAATCCTCACTTAACATTCTACTTGCTATGCCTAGGCCTCAATCACCTACTATCTACCCTTTGCTTCAAAGAGGAGTAAAAAGAAACAGTGGTTTTTATAAGTTGTCCATTATACCCAGGTTTGTTACAATTGAAAAGACATTGTTATTTCTGTCTTTATCATGGAAAAGAGAGACATCTCTACATCAGAGACATCAGTAAGACTTTTCAGAATTTGCTTAGGCTGAAGGTCACAGAACTGCTGTGTCACCCATCCAGCCCATCCCAACGCTGTGCCAAAATGTCAGATGGTATATTGTATCTAGGATTAAAATATGCTGAAAGTAACACTTTGTTAAAGTTAACTGTGCAAGCAAAAACCTCAAAGTGCTTAGAGATGGACTAACACAAATACAGACACACTGATGTATAAATAATGTCCTGATTTACTCCCCGTTCTTTAAAACACTCAAACAGCAACTTGTTATACAAGTCAACCTCAATGCTACTTCCAAGGTTAACAGCAGCTGCAGCAATTCAAATTTCAAAATAATGAAAGCTACTAAAATAGGAAGTGGAAATGGAGAAACTGCATGACTGGGATAAGGAAGGCCAGTGCCCTTCAAGTTGCAGATTTTACAGAAGACATTTATATTATGAAACCAGGGTTCTTCTTCTGCTATCCCTTTGTGTTTCATTTTAATCAGAAGCCTTTTCAATAATCAAAGAAAATTTTCTAGCCTTATTACTGAAGGCTGGAATTTTTACAAGTTCTCCAGACAAACCTACTCACTCATTAGGTACTTAAATTGTTTCTACTTTTTTAAATTACAGCTAGGAATTTATTCTAAGGAAAATTATGAACCAAGGCTTGACCCTTAGAAATACCACCAAGTTTTCAGTTTAAGAGGGAGCTTGGAAAGTAATGATGGATGCGGTGTTAAAAGTCTGAGCTACAAATCAGGAAGTCCTCGTCTCAATTTCTCCTCTACTGTGAACTTGGTTTACGAACTTAATCCGTTCCAGAAGTCCGTTCTTAAACCAAGGCGTGCTTTCCCACAGCAGCAGGGGACTCAATTTACACTCAACAGGAAGCGGAACATGTTCTGCTTCCAAGGAACAGTTCACAAACCAAAACACCTACTTCCGGGTTTGCAGCGTTCATAATCCAAGCTGTTTATAAACTAAGCTGTTCTTAAACTAAGGTACCACTGTATTTGCATTTTACTGATGTCTGTGGCTCACTGGAAACTATTGACAAACATAATCAAGGCTGTATTATGAATAAACCACACATTTCACCATGAGCTGGCAAAGAATGAATCAATGCTACTAAACAAAACACAAAACAAAACAAAACACAAAACTCAGACAAAGTAGATACAACAATCAAAAGACAGAGTTCTTTCTGGCAATAATTTAATCATTACCTTTATCCTGAAAGCAGAATGAACTAGAACTTTTAAATAGCATACCGCAAAACATAAGCAAAAATCTATGGCAGTGTTTCTCAACCTTTTTTGGGCAAAGGCACACTTGTTTCATGAAAAAAATCATGAGGCACACCACCATTAGAAAATGTTTTAAAAAATTAACTCTGTGCCTATATTGACTATATATAAAGTAATTCTCCCACGGCACACCAGGCAACATCTCGCGGCACACTAGTGTGCCGCGGAACAGTGGTTGAGAAACACTGATCTATGGTATGTTGTGTGCAACAATTAAAGCAGCCTAGTTTGAAACATTAATCAGAGTTTTGTTCAGCAGAAAGCCTGGAGAGAAATAAATAATTCCATTTTAGGGATTGGATAGGAAAGCTTTATAAGAATTTGTGCTTTTTCTTTTTTAGGCCACAGATTACTAACAGTATGCATGGGCTGCAAGACTAGTAAATATTTTGTTTGTGGGACAATACCTTAGGCAGCCTTAGAAGTCACTTTGAGATGGAACATATGCTTCAATTTAAAACACTGCTGCTGTCTTATTTTTTAAAGAGTGTCAAAACATTTTTGAAATAAATCTCTCTAGATCCTCCAAAGTGGGAGAAAAATCTTTAAGCAATTATTAGTTTAGGGAAAGTAGATCCTCATGAGGCTTTAGCGAACTGTTGATTCCTAAACATGGAGCAGAATGGGAAAAGATTGTACTGTATGTGTTATGTATGAGTGAGTGAATGAATGAATGAATGAGCAATAAATGGAATGCGTGGACTCTGCTGTTGTATGAGTGATCGCCAAAGAAGAAGAAGACCAGAAGATTTACTTATTGCAGCAGTCTCAACTGTATTAACGTCAGTTCAGCAGTATTAGCCTGTATTCAAACTATGAATAAAACAAAATCTTACACAGATGGGAAATAAAATTACTTTTGTTTGTGCTGCCAATAGATCAATTTACTTACCGCATGAGTGTAACAGTTAGCAGCATGCTCATAGCAGGTAGGTTTGTAACGGCTATTTGCTGGAGCTGGGTGGTTCATGAATCTGTTGAGACAAGCAAGGCATACAGCTGATGCAAACTTAAAAGGCTGTAGAAGAACAAGCTCAGAATGCTCAGCAATAGCAGTTTGTGACCTAGACCAAGGTTAACTTGGAGGTGAAGAAATGTAATGCATCATTTGGAAGCATTGTGCTCCACACTTTTTCCTACAGTACAAAAGGCAGCAGTATTTTCTTTACTCGTGACAAGAAAAGCAAGTCAGATTTTGTCATCAAGGGACCTACTTCTCAATTAGCTGCCTACGTGAATTACGAATAAAATTAAAATCTCATCATACACATCACATCCTCCAGCCACAGGCATCATATAAAGTTTTTGTAAGCCCTAGGACTTCAACGGACTACCACAAGCCTTTATTTATTCATATACCACCATGGACTTATTTTGGTTTACAAAAATGGAATGGATGAAAGAGAACAATGACTAAATGCAGTTGCAGATACTTTATCTTAGTTTCCACAAATGGGGAGGAGAGAGACACATACAGAGGTGTTCTTCTCACAAGCATATGAGAAACTGGTTTCATCTGTTGTCTTGGTATCACACCACCAACAAACGCTTTTACAGTTACCAGTAACTTTTATTACCAGCATACAACTGGGCCAAACACACCAATTGTCCAATTGTCAACTGACTTTCAGCAAGTGCTGGAAACCTACAGATACTTTTGAAACTACTAAGCAGGTCATTCTGTTTTTATGAATCCAATAAGGATACTTTAAAAAGTAACACCCCAAATGATAAAATTAAGAAATTATGTGTGGCACTTACAACACCACGATGATCAGGATACATTGAAGCTCTCATACCATAACTTTCCTTTTTTTAAAAAAATTGCACAACTCTGAAAGTATTTATCAAACAAAGTGCTCCAACAGTGTTTTTGCTCAGTCTGGTTTTATGACTTCTGCTGCCACCATTAGGGCTGGAAGAAAGACCTGCTTCCTGTTGCAAGGCCCATTTCCACCTGGCCTAGGGGGCAGGGCCCAGACTCACCCTGAATACCTAAAGGGCTTCTGGGAGGCCGGAGGGACATTGCTGGAACAACTCTTGGGTTGGGGCAACTGGCTAAAACATTTTAAGTGGTTCTAATTTTGGGTCCTCTGTTTGTTTTTGTTGGGTTGGTTAAATGATTAGTTGGGGTTGGCAGATATTTTAATTTGGGCATAACTGTAAGCTGTTTATTATTGTTGTTGTTACTATTGATTTATTGGTTTGCTTGTTGCTTGTATGTGACATTTTGTTTTTTACTGCTAGAGATTTTGTTGTGTTTTTATATTATGTTGTAAGCCACCCAGAAAGGCTGGGGAAACCCACCCAGATGGGCAGGGTATAAATTTTAAAAATATATTATTATTATTATTAATTATTATTATTATTATTATTATTAGACAAACTGGAGTAGTCCGGCAAGATTACCCCACAGCAACCATAGTGAAGTGCAGTGTTTAAGAGACCTCACTTGCTCCTAGCCCCTTTTTTCATGTTAACATGTAATTTATAACTATCTCCTGAACATACACACTAACTTTAATTCTAATATATCACTCACCAGTGCATATATTACGTTATGATCTTAAAATCTATTTTGTTTTATTCATGGTCCCTTTCAAAAATAGACATAGGATAAAACTATGGTTTGTACACAAAATGTAGAAAGCTGTCCTGATATGCACACCAGCTTCCATTCTGATGTTTTCAATCTTCAAGGGAGATGCCACATTGAACATTCAATATAGTGCCCTTCAAAACCTGTACAAGGGTTGAGATCTGAAACTGAAATACCCAACTTGTTTCGGATGTATGCAGCCCATTCCATTCCACTCCTGCAAAATTCCATGGAGTTAAAGGTAAAGGTACCCCTGACCATTAGGTCCAGTTGTGACCTACTCTGGGGTTGCGGCGCTCATCTCGCGTTATTGGCTGAGGGAGCTGGCGTACAGCTTCCAGGTCATGTGGCCAGCATGTCAAAGCTGCTTCCGGCGAACCAGAGCAGCACACGGAAACGCCGTTTACCTTCCCGCTGTAGCAGTACCTATTTATCTACTTGACTACTTGCAACTGTGCAAATAAGCAAACAGACTAGTTAAACCCCAAAGCCTCACTTTACATGGACTACTGGAAAGTACATCTTGCTTAACCCAATGGGATTTATCTCAAATAAATACACTGAGGCTCATGTAGAAGGTTTGTAGACTGAAATTGTACAAATGTTTCTAACTACAGACTTCAGTATTGCTGCCTGTCCTACTGTGGCTATGCAAATACCATTTGCTATGAACAGGAATAACTTTGCATCTGAATATAAAATTTTATGCAGATCTCTCCATTGTTTCTAGGTTATCTTTTTTCTGTTTCTCGGTGCCCCTGTCTGCATAATATGCAAATACTATTTTCCTACCTTACTGGGTGACCAAATAATTACAAGCTTCATAATACATACTACAGTAGTTGCATATACTAGTAAGCCAAAGTCTATATATCTTTATTTACTCCCAAAACATGCATAAAATTTTGTGCTAATCTCTATAAACAACTATGGTGCTAGTAAATGGATAGCTGTTTGCACTAAAGTTGTTTGCTTTCAAAAATTATATTGTCACAGTGTGGATAATAAAATTATATTGTCACAGTGTGGATAATACACACCAGACTGTTTTAGACCATCTGAAATCTGCAGTTATATCAGCAGAGGACCACATAATCAATCTAGCAGTTGACAGTTTGGCAACAAAACTCATATGGCTGCAAACAACAACAATTATAAAAAAAAACTATCATCTTACCTCCAAATAAGCATTTAGAGGACTGTGCATTAAGTCCCATTGCATTTAGTAGGGCTTGCTCCCTAGCTAATGTGTTTAGGACCACAGCCTTAACAAATAATTTGTTTCATTTATTTAAAGAAACTCTGAACTTTGTGGAGACAGACAATATCCTGTTTCCACTCATAACAATAGTTTGTTTTGAAAAGCTGCCGTATATACACTTTATTTTTTGAAAGACAGTCTCTGCCCACAGGCTCACCATCTAAGAGAGACACACACAAAAAAATCTATAAGTAACACACAAAAGAAATGGGGAAATGGGTATTCATACAAGTTCTTTTATGCTGCGCTAGTAAAGTCACATACAGGAGTTTATATAACACATTGCTCAGTGTGCATGCTAAAAAGAAAGGAGTCAATTTTTAAATAGCCTTGGAAGCAAAGGGAAGATCTGGTTTTGCTAAATTGCTTTTTGTAACAGCTTCAGGTTGTGAGGGCAATATCAACTGTGCTATATACTTAGCCTGCTACTTCTTAATTTGGAAAGCTGATGAGGAAAAAAAAGAATCTAATGGCCTAAATACATAGCATCTTATATATCAGGAATTTATTCTCCAGGCTACACCCAGCTGCCAAAAGCCTCATCTGACGATACAGAGGGCTCATTCAGACTTGCACTTGTCCCGTGCACAGGTCTGAAAGGTTTTTGCCCTGGAAAACCTACTCTTTAGTGATAAATCTGGGCAACTGTCAATCTGGAGAAAACCCGATTGGTGTATGCTCCAATTTAGCAGTAAAAATCTGGTTTTCGCGGGAGAAAGTGGATGTCTGGATGAGCCCATACTAAGGGGTCTTCATTCTGCAAATATGGCCCCAGACACAGGTATTAAATTACACATGCTCAGGCTTCTACAGTTCTGTCAATGCCACTCTTACCATGGCAAGTGTGACGCTGCCCACTGGCAAGTGTGATGAGTGATCACGCTTACTCCCAACTTTGAAGTGCCTCTCAAGACCACACCACACCCAGGTCACACCCCTGCTCCAGTCACACCCCCTATGCTTCACCCTCTCCTTGAGTGCTCTTCCTGACTGAAAGTGTCCTTGAACTCAGGCAACGCCTCTTCCTTGCTTGGATGGGGGATACAACAGGCTATGCAGGTGTGTTGTAGAAAACAAGCCGATTGTGAAATGGTAAATTTACATTCACTACTTTGTTCACTTGTGCATCTGGCCACACCCAGCACTGGCGAATGTGGCCCTCAGGTAGAAAAATATTCCCCACTCTAAGCTACTTTATCTTCCATTTCCCTCCTTTGTGATTAATATTCTTTGTGGGGGTCAAAACATTGGAAGAATGTCAGTGTTTTATCCATTGCCACACCACCACCAATATTTTTGCTGCCACATAGGTACAGCTGTTCAAAGACGTCTTTGGCTGTGCGGACTGAATAACTCAGGGGTCCCCAAACTAAGGCCCGGGGGCCAGATGCAGCCCAATCGCCTTCTAAATCCAGCCTGCAGACGGTCTGGGAATCAGCATGTTTTTACATGAGTAGAATGTGTCCTTTTATTTAAAATGCATCTCTGGGTTATTTGTGGGGCCTGCCTGGTGTTTTTACATGAGTAGAATGTGTGCTTTTATTTAAAATGCATCTCTGGGTTATTTGTGGGGCATAAGAATTCATTCATATTTTTTTCAAAATATAGTCTGGCCCCCCACAAGGTCTGAGGGACAGTGAACCAGCCCCCTGCTGAAAAAGTTTGCTGACTCCTGGAATAACTCAATATTGCAGCCTGGCAACATCTGTCAGAAGGCATATCTTTCCCCTTACAGATCCAAACATGTCTTCTTTAAACCTATAAACGTATGGATTAGTGTCTGCCTATCTTTAAAACGGGCAATAATTACTAGATAGAAATATAGTATTTTTATTTCTATTTTTCTAGGTCAATGTTCAGAGGTTAGATTAGTTAACCTCTGATAGCTATTCTGCCTTGCAATTCAAAGTACAAATCTCAGTTGCCCTTGTGTCCAGCTGTATGGATAACTGAAAAAGATTGGAAAGCTCTTATCATAACTTGGTGCCCAAGTTGTGTTATGAGCTTTTTGAGGTATTATGGCTAAAGTGTGCCAGTTGTGTTGGTAAAAGCTTCTAGCAGGTACTGCAGCCAACAACATTGAAGAACCACTTAGTTTCCTCCAAGGCTGATACAAAGAAAATTAATATTGGCCCCAAGAATTTGGGTGCTGGAGCATATATACAGGCAATGACCATGTCTGGGTGAGGCAGTGGCAAAACAGACTTATGAATGCTCCACCAACATGTGTGGAGGTCAGGAAAATAACCTCCATGCAAAATGGTTGTTGCCTGTACCTGGAAGGTGATTCTGGCTTTAGCCAAAAACATTCTGACGAAGAGTCAAATTCAATGTTACTTATACATGAGAGTAGACCCGTTGAATTCAATAGGCATGACTCACTTAACTCCATTGATTTCAATGAATCTACTCTTCAGTAGAACTTATTTGGCTGTATCAGAAAGCGAAATGATATAGATCAAATAAAAACTGCCATACCTCTTTACCCGAGCCCAAATTTTAACAATACGTATGCCTACTTGATCATAGTCAACAGTTCCAGGGTCATACAGGTATAGAGGAATGGTCTGTTCAAAGTAAGAATGAAAAGCTGGGAAACCAAGAGGAAAGAGGCAGCCAATGCTTCAGCATGTCTCATGTGCAAAACAGATGGAGGCAAGCTTATCAATATAGGGATGAACCTTGTACAAAACTGGCTCAATGATTAAACTACACCTCCCTCCTTCCCCATGCGTCTATTATTCCTTTCGATTCCTTTAAAAAAATGAAATATATGTATTTCTCAAGCACTGAAGTAGCAATACTGTGCAAATGGAAAAGATAAATATCATAAACATCTAAATTCCAGATATTAGCCTCTTTATGCAATACAAACATTCCTACTAACATCTTAATTCCATTTCTGAACCAATACATTGCTGGACAGAAATGACCTAATTTGAGCAAGAATCTATTTCTGCCCCTTTTTAATGATTTCCAAATTGTTTTTACATTCTTTGCTGCCCCTCTTTCCCAGTTCTAGATTGTAACATAGTCAAAACAAACAGATGAATCCTGTCTCACTGCAGAGTCAGTCATTCAAAAGAGAGAGGAGAAAAATGCTGAAAATCCTCTGTAACAGCCATACGTGAAAGAGAAGCATAGTTCAACCAACATGAGTATGACAAACACCGGATATATGAACTTTCACCCACTTCCAGAAGATGGAAAAACATCATCTTTCACTGTGATATATTTCCTTTCTAAAAGCAGAGCAGTATACTGTACTGTACTCACCTCTTCTCTGTCATCAGATGCCTACCCACCTTTTGAAGAGAGAAAATTGTGCAAACAAGACTTCTACGTACTTGCATATAAAGTTTTAAGAGCCTAGAAAACAACAGCAATGTGCAGTACTGAATACCCACATTCTCTGAAAATCCCAAAACCCTAGCTCTTATTCTCAAAAAGTTTATCTTAACTCTGTTTGCTTTACCTTTATGGTAAAGCGGTAGGGGGTGTCATGACACAGATGAACAGGAAAATACAGAATCACAGGAATAATTGGAGAGAAGCAAGAGCGTGAAATTAGTGCGTGGGGTTGAATTTCAGGTGTCTTTCATACCCAACCTTGGGCCAGGAACACTTGCCTCCCTAAGATCATGTAGTCCTAACATTCTCAGGAAGAATGTACTATAACTCTGAGCAAACATTAGTTGAATATGACCCAATAGGTCAAGGCAAGTGTTATATTTGGGGTAAATGTGTTGTTGCTTCACGGGATTAATCTTGGAGCTGACTTCTCTCTGGTCAGATGCATGAAAACAACCTTCCTGCTTAGCTCGTACAAGAACAATGCATGTTACTACAGTAACCTGCAGGAATTCACAATCAAATTCCACTGGCTCTTGCAAGTAAGTATGTGAGATGTTTTTTCCCCTCTAGAAAATAAAAGAATTATGTCAGAGCATCCCCACATTAAGAATATGATTTTAAGTGTGACTTTCTGAACAGTGTAATATGGGGAGGAACCCTGGGAGAGTTAAAAGGATCTGTACCCCATCCATGAAGGTACGACAGGAACATGAAGGAGATGCAAAATGAAGCAGAAAATTCACTACATTATAAACTAGAATAAGATGTCCCTTAAGGAAAATTTAGCTGAAAAGCAGCTCATTTCCCAAAGAACAGCTCTACAGTTCCTGCAAAACTTTCAACCCTTTCCACACCATCTTGGAGAAGTCGTATTTGAATCACCCAATTCCACTGTTCTCTCTCACTATTGATTTTGACACAGCACAGGTATTCCCAAACCTATTTGTACTCAGACAGTCCTATTCAGCTGCTCTTTTGCACAAACACTGTTATGAGAATGTTATATAGAGGGAGACCAAAGCACTTTGAAAGACAAGCAACATCAAATCCGTATCAACTACAGAACTTCCTGATTTCTTGAGAATAAGCCAAGGCCCTCATGGGTGTCCAAGTGTCAAAGAAATAGGAAACAAAGGATTGCATGCTACACCTCTTACTTCACATCAACCAAAGGAAACGTCCAGCACCCCCCCCCCCCGGTGCCACATAGACACATTACTTCATTCATAGCACTCAGTTTTAACTCATTCATAATATTTACCACCACTCAATTCTGTTGTCGCAATCTCTCCACCACCCGCACAACAACACTTTGCTTTGTTTAGGCAAGGTCTACTCTGTGTGGAATAAAGATCTGTGACATTATCACGACAGGCTAAGGGATACAAGAGCCAACTCCAAGAGGCCAAGGTTCCTTTGCCACCACCCAAAAATATTTGAGGGCCCCCCTCCTAAAAGTTGACATTGCCATTCAATGCCACTGAATTGCCATTGAGCATTGCCATTCAAATGATGTGTAGGAGCAGGGACCGAGCAATGGGAGCTCACCCCGTCGTGGGGATTCGAACCGCTGACCTTCTGATTGGCAAGCCCTAGGCTCTGTGGTTTAACTCACAGATAAACTAACCTAGGCGACAGCATCTTGGGGTTCTGCAAAAGCACCAGGGCAGCCTCTCCACATGCATGCATGAAAAACGTGAGAAACTGTGGGGGTGAGAGGTGTGTAGAAGAGGGTTCAATAGACTAGACTTGCAGGCATGGACAAACTTGGCCCTCCAGATGTTTTGGGACTACAATTCCCATCATCCCTGACCACTGGTCCTCTAGGGATGGGAGTTGTAATCCCAAAACATATGGAGAACAGAGTTAGGTCATGCCTGGCACTAGAGGCTAGGAAGGTGGGTTTAACACCCCATGTTAGAAGGGGGGATGGGTTATCTTATCTGCACTAAGTGATCTGGATGCCCGTGCAAAAGAGAGCAGACGATCGCCCGGGGGGGGGGTTGCGAATCCCCAAGAGTGGGCGGAGTTTCCCCGGGCGAGATCAAAGTCTTTGGAGGGAAAATCCACTGGAAGAACCCTAAGCGGAGAGAGAAAAATATCATGCCGGGAGAGAACCCTCAATATATCCCAAGAACTAAAACCTGTCGCTCGCACACATAAGCCCAGGCGCGCGCGCGCCTCACCTCCTGAATTTCTCCTGGAGGCGCCGCATGGGGGTCCAGCGCAGCCGCCTCACGTCGAGCCAGGCGAGCTGGGGGTCGGCACGGGGGGCTCCCGGCGGCTCCTGAGGCGGCGAGGGCCGGAGTCCGGGCCCTCATTGGCTTGCGGAGGTAGCTGGAGGAGGCGAAGCGAGGCGAGGCGAAGCCAGGCCCGGGGCTGCCGCCGCCGCCGCTGCTTCCGCCGTTGCCTTGGGGGTCGCGCGCGGAGTCGACAGAAGCAGCCGGCCGGCCGCGGGGCTCCCGCTTTTTAAAGCGGCGCCGTCGGCTCTCGCGCCGCGCGCTCCGGCCCTCGGCTCGGGCCCGCCCCCCGCGCGCCCCTGTGTCAGTTCAGTCGGGTGCCGAGGCCGTGTCGGGAAGCCCCGCCCACGCCCGACCGCCGGAGACGTCGATTGGTTGGGAAGGAAGAAGAGGGTGGGGGGAGAGGGAGGGAAGCGGCGGGAGAACAATGGGCGGTTGGCGGGGAGCGCGCGCGCGGTGGGCGGGGAAAGGCAGGCGGCGGGTGGTGAGGTAAAAAGGAGGGTGGTTCGATTTGAACGCGGTTTAGAAGAGGGGGCGAGGATGAGTCACGGCAGCGGCTACCTCTCCTCTCAAAGGGGAATCCTCCTCAGAAAGCGAAGGAGGCTGCCGGAGTTTATTTTCACCCATTTTTCTAGAAGAAAAACTCAGGACTCCAAAGTTGTTGAGCTCTTTCTTTCTTTTTTAAAGGAAGCCGTTCAGTTGCTGCTTCTTTTTTAGGCAATCGACCTCTACATCAGAATCAGAATAATCTTTTTCATTATTATTATTTAACTTTTATGAAACAAACATTACATACAAAAAAACAAAACAAAAACCCCACAAACTAATCTTACATTGGATATTTCTAGACTTGAGACAGGTATTACAGTATACATAATCAAGTTGTCAAGCATCTAGAATGTAAGATATAAAAAATAAAAAGAGAGAGAAAAGAAGGGAAAAAATGCACGACGATAAAACCGAAAAATTAACAAAACAAACTACCTATCAAACAAAAAGCCGTACAGTATTTAGTTAATTCAAACCAGTACCAGGGTATAATCAGAAGAATCTTTGCATCAGCCACTAGCCATAGGAATAAAATAAAAATGTACTGAAGATAGGTTAAAAACATGACTAGAAAATACATTTGGGGGGTTTGTTTACAACCGTCATCAAATAATAGATCTTACTCTAATCGCCTCCCCGCTAAAAAAAACCTTGCAGTTTTTACCTGATCATCTTGATCTGATAATAGAAAGCACAGTAGCAATGATTGAGCACTCCTCAAATCTTTATAAAGAGGGCAAGCCAGAAGGACACAAGCCACTGAGTCAATACTGCCATCTTCACAGGGACCTCAACATCCCAGACACTGTTGCCTATTTTCCAAAAGTTCCCCCGGACGCCGGCTAAATCACGGACGTGTCCAGAAAATTTGGGGTGTTTGGCAACCCCCTTGGGGGCTTGTTGCATTCCCTTCCAATGAAAAGAGGGACATCTTCTTCCATAATAATAATAATAATAATAATAATAATAATAATGGAAAACAGGCTTTGTTTCACCTGTGTCAAAGACCCAGTTTGGCACCCTAATAATAATAATAATAATACCCTGCCCATCTGACTGGGTTGCCCTAGCCACTCTGAACGGCTTCCAACATAATAAACATTTTCCCTATACAGTAGTGCCTCGCTTAACGAATGCCCTGCTTAACGAAATTTCCGCTTAACGAAAGGTTTTTTCTAGTGGAGGTTGCTTCACTAGACGAATTCGTTTTATGAAAAATTCGTCTAGCGAATCGCGGTTTCCCATAGGAATGCATTGAAATTCAATTAATGCGTTCCTATGGGCAAAAAAAAAATTTCAAAAAAAATTCAATGCATTCCTATGGGATTCGCTAGACGAATTTTTCGTTATAAGAAAAGAGCCGTGGAACGAATTAAATTCGTCTAGCGAGGCACCACTGTATAGGCCTACCTTCCCATATCTTCTAAAGTTACTTCTGTAAAGTTACTTATCTCCTTGGTTCAGGGACTGGAGAACTGCTATCCCCTCCAACATTTCTCTGATTAAAATAGGGACATCCTAAGGAAAAGCGGGACATTCCGGGATCAAATCAGAAACTGGGACGGCTTCTCTAAATCCGGGACAGGCTCTGGAAAATAGGGTCTTCTTGGAGGGAGCTGTGCTTTTCTGACCTTCCATGGTTGAAAATGGGGACAGTTCTTGAGGACAGCCTCAAGTCTTGTTGACCCAAACACAAAGAAGCACCTCTAAAGACCCCCCCCCCCCGAAAAGAAAGAACTATTAATTCCAAAAGAGGTGTCTCTCAAGGGCCTTTCTGTGCAATCCTGTTCTCGCCCCACTCAGCGCACCTCCCTCAAGAGAGATGCTCTGCTGGTAATTCTCACATTGGGTGCTTGAAGAAAAAGAGAACGGTGTGTTGCAAGACACTTGCTCTTCTCCACAGAAGAGGCTGCCCTGTGCTTTTCTGCATGAACTGCTGTTCTGGACCTTCAGCCTCTGCTGGAAGCCGGTGGTTTCGGCATGCTATTGGGTTGTTTGACTTGGAGATGAAGCAGGACCACAAACTGGCTTCAGTATTGCATCTCTGCATGAGTTGCTGGTCTGGGCTTGCCTCTTTTCAATTAGGATTGATGCTTAGACACTCACAGCTGTCGCTGACATGGGAGACACAGCATTATACCATTGCTGAACACCTTTCTCTGCCTATCTGTAACAATTTAGAATGACTAAGCTGACCCGACTTGTGAAATAGGTGTGTTGGTAAACTGACCATAGAACATTGCCAAGTTTTCCCTTTTCTCGCGAGGAAGCCTATTCAGCATAAGGGAAAATCCCTTTTAAAAAGGGATAACTTGGCAGCTATGCCATAGAAGTTCTTTTGAGCCTCTGCTGAAGAAGAGGTCACAGAATTGCAGCCTAGAATTGCAGGCCGAAGGAGAAAGAGGTAGGGGTTTAGGATGCTCGTCAACTGGCAGGTCAGGTGCTGCAGAAGCTGTGGTCTCTACCACCAGCCAGAAGACTAATAGATGTTCTTTCAGTTGCATGAGAGTCACTGATTTGCAAACATTTGGAAGGATGTTTGAAAGAACTGGCAGCATGAGGAGAACCCAGTTGCATGGATCTTTATCATATAACTGGGACGTGGGTGGCGCTGTGGGTTAAACCACTGTGCCACTTGGGCTTGCCGATTGAAAGGTCAGTGGTTCGAATCCCTGTGACGGGGTAAGCTCCCGTTGTTCGGTCCCAGCTCCTGCCAACCTAGCAGCTTGAAAGCACACAGTACAAGTAGATAAGTAGGTACTGCTCTGGCGGGAAGGTAAACGGCGTTTCTGTGCGCTGCTCTGGTTTCACCAGAAGCGGCTTAGTCATGCTGGCCACATGACCTGGAAAAACTGTCTGTGGAAGCGGACAAGCGCCAGCTCCCTCGGCCTGTAAAGCGAGATGAGCGCCACAACCCCAGAGTCTTTCGTGACTGGACTTAATTGTCAGGGGTCCCTTTACCTTTACCTTTATCATATAACTAACATCCTTCACTGTTTCCATTATGGCTGAAAGACCCATGGAATCAAACACTGCCCTCTTAGCTGAGTCATTTAAACATTCAGTTGTGAGGGAGCTGCTCTGCGATTGTTAGCCAAAGTAGCAACTTCTAATCATGTTTTATGCGTCACTACTATTGTTTTGAAATACATTTATTTCTCTTTTCCTCTTAATTTATTTTCCATGTGAGCTAAATACAGTTCATTTTTTCCTGTACATAGCCTTGCAGTTGAAACCAAGCAGAAGTGTCCTTTCAAAGAAAAAGAATTACCAGGCTGGCAAGCAAACTGAATTTCCGTCAAATGACTGCGGAAAGATAGCACCCCCTGCTTGGCCCTTTGTGTGTAACTCAGGCTTAAAAACAAAGGCAGTATTCAAAGCACATCTATTGCAGCTGGACCTAAAGAAGTAACAAAGATGGGGGGAAGTTTTGTTATCAAAGAGGTGTTATGGGCAAGAACAATGCAAGAAGAAAAAAGGGATTGCGTTGAAAAAGGCAAGCAATAGCAAAATGATAGCAAAGAGGGAAATGATTAGGAAAACATCATGAGTTTTTGTTGTCAATCCGCATTGTTGCCAAGCACCCCAAAAGTATAGATCAGAATAACATCCTTTAAGTCTGCAGTTTAAAAAACAAATAGGAGCACTCAGATGTATTCAAGCCAGGTTGCGCCACATTCCTAAAGCCACAGTTCATCTTGTCCCATTATTTTGACAAGGACTGACAGCTTGATTGTATGAATATGAGACTGGCAAAGGAGTACTGCTGTGCCAGTCACAGAAGCAGTGCAAACTAACACTGATTCAAACATTACATTTTTAGGTACACGCCTAAGCTTTAAGTGTACCGTGTTTCTCATATTATAAGACATGTCTTATATTTATTTTTTCCTCAAAAAAACACACTATGGCTTATTTTCAAGGGATGTCTTATTTTTTTCCTCCTCCTCCTGCTGCGGCCGGCATTGCTGCTGTGCCTATCACTATGTCTTATTTTCGGGGTATGGCTTATATTCCTTGAATGCTTAAAAATCCTGCTATGGCTTATTTTATGGGTATGTCTTAAAATATGAGAAACAGGGTACATCTACAAAATATAGTACACATGAGACAAATGTGTTTGGGAAACACAAATCACAGTGCAAGTGAGGCAAGATTGGCTGCAGATCCCTTTCTCGGGGTAGAACTAGACACCATGAGGATAGCTATATCTGTGCCTAGTTCTTGTTCACCTAAAGAAAAAAGAAAAGAAATTCCCTGTCTAATAAGATCCCATTAAATTGTGGGGTTCACTCAGACCCTATTCCAGGCTTCCTCAAACTCAGCCCTCCAGATGTTTTGAGACTACAATTCCCATCATCCCTGGACCCTGACCACTTGTCCTGCTAGCTAGGGATCATGGGAGTTGTAGGCCAAAAACACCTGGAGGGCCGAGTTTGAGGAAGCCTGCCCTATTCCATTTCACTGGCTCCCACTAGCAGGGGCAAGGAAACTCACAGCATGCTGTCGCATTGTGCAGAAAGTTGGACCAGATGTTTGGGGGACAGGGTATAGGTATGCCACTTTTGGCTGTAACCTGGATTCTACCTACCATTCAGTGGACCTGCTGCCAAATAAAGCATAGAACATCCTTCATCATCTACTAGACATCTTTCAAGATAATAATGCCCATTTAGACCGCAAAGACCTCATAACCCACCTACTTTCAGCAACCAGAAATGTCATAACCAGACATTGGAGAGACCTGTCAGGAGTAAGCCTGAACCAATGGTACCAAGTAGTATGGGAAACAGCCTTACTAGAAAAACTAACCAACAAGCTGAAACTGGCATGGGGACAAATAGAAGAGGATGCCTTCACCCTGGTATGGTTCCCCTTTATCACACACACAGCCCATCAAGATAATGACAAAAATTTACCGCCAGCGTACAAATCAGTATGGCTAACCTGACCCCAAAATACCCAGCCACCCCACTCACACATGAAAACAAAGACCATCATAGCCAACCACAAATGAACAACCACACCCTTGGCCAACCCAAATCTCTCTCACCATCAAAAGAACACAAGCGAATAAAGGAGTACCAACACAAACAAAGCTGACATCAAGCCCTATATATGACATATATTAAGCAAAACAGAAACAATTGTCACCTACTCCCACCCCCATCCACCCTCCCACCCCCCATCTACCTCGTTTTCCCTCTTTCTTCTTAGTGTCTTAATAAATGAAACTGATTTGCAAAAATGATACATGTTAAAATATGAGAGACACTGCACACACCTTTGTAATTCAAGAAACCTTTAATAAAAAAAATATATTTTTTAAAAAAGAACATCCTTCATCATCACTGGTATGGGTCAAGTACTAGCATGTCATCCTCACTACTTTTCTATTGCAGGAACATAAAGGGTCAAGCTCCAGAGTCAACCAATAACAAACAAACATACATACAAACAAACAAACAATGAAGTCATACTCAAAGTAGACTCATAGAAATTAATGGGTTGTTCATTATATATAACCTATATTTATATCAGTGGCTTACAACAAAATATATTCAAAAATCATAATATATAAATAACTCTTGAATGTGTTTAATATGGCAATCTCTTCTAATCTCCGGCTGCTGCTATTATGTTCCAGGCTTTTCCTTCTAAGGGGAGGTTATAGTAGACAGTGTAAGTGGGAAGATTTAAGTGCAAGAAATGCCAGTTTGAATGGTCTGTTGAATATAACCCATGCTATCTCTTCCTGGTCTATTTCTTTTCTAGGTACCGTATTTAAATATTTGGATTACACCAAAAATCAAAAAGCACAAACTGAATAACAGACCCATATACCCATTGGATTGCCATTTTCCTCCTGAATAGTGTGGTAACATGGTGTATATATAATCATAGGTGGCGCCTTCTGAAGGCTATTTTGTAAATTTAGGGAGCTGCCATTAAAAACTAAACTTGCATCATTCCTGGTAGAGACTCAAATTACAAAATGCAACTTCTCATCACTGCCAATATCTGTTCCAGCATCAACTCACCAGGGTGAATTGAACAAGCACAGATTATTTTCTTAGAAGAAGTAGAAGACTCCAGTGTTGTCATTTTAATCTCTGATGTACAAAGGTTTCCTCTGCAGCAGCCCCCTACCCTCAGGAGATTCACAGTCACTTTGAATTATATGTGCATATTGTTCATTTTGAGAGACAGAAACCTAGCAGAGCGACAGGTCAGAAACGAGGTGCTTGCAGTTCTTCTAACAGCTGCCTTTTCAATCTTCATTTTATAACCAAATCAAATCCTTCATATCACAGATTGCTCAAGCCAAATGACAAGAATCTCAAACATGAAGAAAAAGGACATACTTCAGAGCTCCCAGTGCTGAGAGCCAACACTACATGGTACAGTAAGTGTTAAGGTTAGTACTAGCAGTGAGTAAGTCCCTGCACAGAAACATTTGATAACAATATAGATCTGCAAATTCATGCAGAAGCCCCAGTGATGCTGTCATAATGACCACACACATTCCATGGCTCAACCGAAACACGGGTCAACTGAAATCAGTCGGACATAAAATTGTGCATAAGAAATTTACAAGTCTCGGAGCAAACATTGGGATGGGGTGGAGAATGGAAGCAAGATCAGTCAGCTTTTGATGTAGCAGATGTTGAGTGCTAGTTTCAGTAAGCACAGCATGGAACTGCTGCTGCTAAATTCGGAGGCAGATGTGCTCTGTTACCTGCTAGTTGAGACTTGTTGCCCTGAGAATACAGTACTCACTTTTCTGGGTTTTTTGTAGTCTCAAATGAATCCTTGTTGGTCAAAGATTTCCTTTTTTTGCCCCATGAGGTGTTGGACATTTTTTAACACCAAAGTCCTCCTAAGTACAGTAACAGAAGTGTAATCAGACAGGAATCCTGGCTTCCTCCTGGTGTATGTTGATTTCGTTTGTTCAGTCCTCTTGAAGAGTGAGAATGAAAAACAACTTGGGGATTGGCATACTTAAAAACTAGTCCGCCCACCACATGGGTATGGAGTAAGAGATTAGCAAGTCTTACTCATGCAACTCTTTTGGCAAGTGCTGTGGTAGTTTTGCAGAATTTCAGAAAAGAGCTTTTGCTTTACAAAGTATGATGGAGAATGACCTAGAGAGCAAAGGTTGGCCTTCTCCCCCAACCAAATAATGTGAAGCCCAAATACCTGCCAAAATGAAGCACACAAATGTGTTCTTTCAGGTGAAGCCAGTGGAATTGCTTTAAGTATTAGGCTGTGTACAAGCCATATAGGTACATTTAAAGCGCTATGTCCCCAAGAATCTTGGAAACTGTCATTTGCCTCTAACAGAGCTACAATTCCCAGCACCCTTAACAAGCTACAGTTCCCAGGATTTTGGGAGAGATGTACTCTAAATGTGCTTTAGATGTATGCACAGCCTTAGATGCTTTTACACATAGAAGCCAACTCCTAGGGGCAAAGGGGTCTTCGGGGGCCCCAATAAAATATTTGAGGGGGCCAGGCCCCCCAAAACTGATGAGCAATGCCATTAAAATGGTGTGCATGCACCACATCATGTGATCAATTAAGCGGGGTGGGGCTTACCTGCCCCCCCCAATATTTTATTCGAGTTGACACCCTTGCTTTTACACATGCCAGCAATTCACAGAGCAAAGACTATAGAAAGCCAATGCATACAAATCCTGCTTTTCCTTTCCTATTGCAAAGTAATCAAGAATGATTTAATGCTTCATCCAGAGTCTGTGCAGAACAAAATTATCGGAGAAAGTTTCCATTGCACACTTTATGTTGTGCATCTTAAGCAAATCTTTCCCTCTCTGCCAACTTGTAAGGAAAGGTCATTGCATTAAATCTGTTAACTTTTAAGGTGCCACATGACTCTTTGCTGTTGTTGCATTAAAGTAGATTTACAGAGGTTTATGATTGGCTTGCACAAGTTCTGATAAACTCAACTCCTGGCAATTTTTCCAGACTAACAGATGTACTGAAGGGAGGACAACAGCTTGGCACAGACGCCCACTTGCTATGGAAGCAATTTTTCAGGCACCTTCTGTTGTATTGCTTGTTGTCAGCCTTGAATTTCAGTGACATTGCAGAATTCATTGACTAATGTAATATTACCAATTTGTTTCTGGGAAAGACAAGATGTATCAGAGACTTGTCTTGTCTTAAACAATCAAGCTTTAAAATGTGTCAGGTTTTAAATGCTTGCCACAATTTCGGGACATGCTTTATATTTCACGATTAATTCACAAGGTTTGGCACTGACATTGAGTAATCTACCCTGGGGCCTGACCCCAAACTAATTGAAATAATTGTCTTTTCATTAATCTTTGGAGTAATTTGTTTTAAGCAATCTGGTCAGCTCCTGTTCCCCATGTATCCTCTCCCATCTAGTCAAAGGAGCTGCGGGAAGCTGAACCTCCAACAACCCAACTTTCAGTGTCTGTTTTGAGTGCTGCAAATCTTGCATCCTGTCAACCCCCTAAACCATACCAGCAAGATGCCTGTGCCTTGTTGGGTTTTATTGCCTTGGCAATGGAGCAAAGTCTCTTGTCAACAGCGATCCAGCTGCTCACGCCCTCTACCATCCCTGTTTCTGAGGCAACTATTGCAGTACCAGCCAGTTGAGATGCTGTGCTGGCAGTTGGCCAGTTTTTCCTTGGGGGTTCAGGTCCAGAATGTCATGCAGGGTGGTATTCTGGACTCATTTGATCTATTTAGCTAAATATAATAATTCATCTACTCAGCCGGGACCATCTGCCATTTTGGCTCCACCTCTTCTGAAACTGTTTGGGTAGGAGCTATTCCACCAGGCTGCAGGAGAGGCTAGGGTGAGACAGCGTGACTTCCTTCATTAGCTCAACTGGGACCAGGAATCTGGGAACTCAACTCAAAGGACCAGGTGCGCAGCCTGGGAGTCAGTATGGACTCACAGCTGTCCATGGAGGTGCAGGTCAATTCTGTGTCCAGGGCAGCTGTCTACCAGCTCCATCTGGTACGCAGGCTGAGACCCTACCTGCCCACAGACTGTCTCACCAGAGTGGTGCATGCTATAGTTATCTCCCGCTTGGACTACTGCAATGTGCTCTACGTGGGGCTACCTTTGAAGGTGACCCAGAAACTATAACTAATCCAGAATGCGGCAGCTAGACTGGTGACTGGGAACGGCCGCCGAGACCACATAATACCGGTCTTGAAAGACCTACATTGGTTCCCAGTACATTTCCGAGCACAATTCAAACTGCTGGTGCCGACCTTTAAAGCCCTAAACGGACCCGGCCCAGTATACCTGAAGGAGTGTCTCCACCTCCATCATTCTGCCTGGACACTGAGGTCCAGCTCAGAGGGCCTTCTGGCAGTTCCCTCACTGCGAGAAGCAAAGTTACAGGGAACCGGACAGAGGACCTTCTCAGTAGTGGCGCCCACCCTGTGGAACGCCCTCCCATCAGATGTCAAAGAAATAAACAACTATCTGATTTTAGAATACATCTGAAGGCAGCCCTGTTTAGGGAAGTTTTTAATGACTGGTGTTTTAATGTATTTTTAATCTCTTGTTGGAAGCCACCCAGAGTGGCTGGGGAAACCTAGCCAGATGGGCGAGGTATAAGAAATAAATTATGATGATGATGATGATGATGATGGTGATTATTATTATTAAATCCCTGCTCAGGCTTGAAGCTCACTGTGTAGTCTTGTGCAATGTACAGTATCTCAGATTTTAATCCTAGGGCCAAATCTTATACAATGACCAAATCCTCCTTTCCTGCTTTGCCAGTTCAGGTGGGAGAGGTACAATCTGAAAGCTGAGAGTTATAAGGAAAGCAACCTTTCACTTTGGAGACAGCCCCCTCATTCCCTATCTGTACTGGGAACATTGGGGATATCATAGTTTTCTCTTGGAAGACATTAGTGCTTACCATCCATCATTTCACAGCTGAAAAAGGGGGCCTTTCACCAACCTGGTGCCCTTGAGATGATTTGGACTGCAACTTCCATCAGTCCTGACCAGTAATCCCAAACAACTGGAGGGCACCAGGTTGGTGAAGCCTGCCTTACATCAAAGATCTCTGCCTGGCATCAGTCTTCTCACACCCACCCTATACCATCTTGTTGGAGGCTGTTTGTTTGTTTTGGCAGGTTATGTTCTGTTAATAAACTGACCACAAACTTTATTTTATCCTGTTTTATTTTAAACCTCTCCCCCCCTCAATTACATGGAATTTACTATCTAGAGAGGCATCCATATCCAACTTCATCTAGAAACTTGAGATTTTCTAGACTGATTTAACCCCTCGTAAGTTGAAGCAGAAGCCTCAATACTGGGAATTCTAATGGGTGAGGAGAACCAAGTACATCATCTTAAACTCATGGGAGGTTATAAATGTAATAAATAACAAAATAGTGCATTTGTATGTACACCATATATATATATATATATATATATATATATATATATATATATATAAAGAAAAGGTAGCTCCCGCTCGCTAGATCTGCCCCAAAGGTAAAATGAGGACACCTTAAGCACAGTGATTAATTAGGAACAGAACCATTCCCTATTGAGTGGCACCTGGACATGGTAAATTATAGACAGCTGGAATGTATGTCAGTGCCTTTGTGAAATCAGAAACTAGTGTTCTAATCCTTACCCTCATCTCTGACCCATTTGCATGCCTAGCAACCAATTCACTTTGTGCTAAGGCAAGGGGCAATGATTGCCAGGCTTAGCAGGAGTAGAAGCCAAGAGTCAACAATACATTTGAACATCACAGGTGAACAACCACCCCCATGGGTACCACCTAGGACTGTGTACACATGATCTGGCTCCAGTGCGCTCCCACTGCTGCCATTTGAAGCCATGCACATAATCCATATCTATCCTGTAGTTTCTTGAGAAACACTGCTGCTTGATATATTTTTCCTCAAACCAGTTTCCATCCAATTTGAAAAGATAAGCCACATCCCCCTCACAGTTAAGCCAAGACGTGTACATTTAAGGCAGCCACTGCCCCTGTGCATATGGAAGCTTTATGAACAAGAGTTGAGTGGTGGGAGCTGCTTTGGATGAAGACCTCCACCCCACCCTACCCAACTTTGGTCTGCACAGCAGCCTGCAAATGCAACTTGAAGCACAGCAGGGGGAGATGGCTCCACTGTGGTTGAAGCTGCTAATGGGTAAATGGCCTAAGATCTAGAGAAGCTAGGGCATGTCCTCCAAGATTTAAAAATGTTGCTGAACGTTTCATTCATAGGACCGCAAGAATGTTCTGCAGCAGAACAGAATTGAAAGGGAAGAGGGTGAGGAGATAGTTGAGGAACGAGTGCAGATGAGGAAATGGCAGGTGCAGGGCTGCTGCTAGGGTTTTTTGCGCCCTAGGCAGATCACCTTCCGGTGAGGGAGGGCTTCGTCTGGGCCGCTTTCCCTTCCCCCGCCCCACAGTGAGCCGGGGAGAAGGGAGACGCGGCTGCCTGCCCCTGCGAGAGGTGGCGACAGGATCAGCGCCCCGAAAGCGCACCTTTCGGGGCACTCATCCCGCCGCCGCCTCTCGCAAGAGCAGGCTTCCTTTCCCCCCTGGCAGGCTGGCCAGCGCCCCTCCAATTTGGCGCCCTAGGCAACTGCCTAGTTCGCCTAAATGGACACGCTGGCCCTGGGCAGATATGAGAATCTGAAGCGATGGAAGAAACAGGAACAAAAGAATGGAAAGGTGGAGTTGGGTTGATACTTGCCCACCCTTCACCACCCCTTCTTTATGGCCATATTTCCAAACACATTCCCAGCCTTGGTTGAACATTTTGCCGGTTGATTGTAAAACGTATCAACATTAAAGTCACTCTTCAATGACAAATCAGGACAAGGTGAGTCATTTCCTAAACATTTATGTGTCTCTCTTGCTCCTTTATGTTTCATACGCTTCGTTCTTTGGCTCATGTCTGCAGTTGTCTTAAATCACATTGGCTTACGTTTCCAGTTCCTTTTTGAAATACTTTAGTGTGCTTTCATGAGTTATACTCTTGCCTGAAGATATGAGCAAATGCAACTTGAGTTCTGTGTCATCGGAGACTTAAAGGACATTAATATTATTATGTCTATTGGACAAGAACAGAGGAGCAGGAAAATACTCTCTTCCCAGATACAACCAAATCTAGTGCTGTCTAATGACTAAATCGTGCTGCCTGCGCTCTTTTGCTGTGGAGCCATACCTGAGCAAAGACTAGCTTTACCTGGTCCATTCCCAGAGCCCTGCCTCTCAGAAAGGCCGTGATTGGCCAATTCAAATTTAGATTTTGGTGGGAAATCTCATTGACTCCTGCGACTGGCTGAGGCCAATGATGAAGTCAGCTGGCCATGCAGGAAGGAACCCTTGCCCACCATGGCTCTCTCATGTCCTCAGTGGGCAGCAGCAGCAGCAGCAGCAGCAACAACAACAACAATTTATTTATACTCCGCCTATCTGGCTGGGTTCCCCCAGCTGCTCTTGGCAGCTTCCAACTAAAGATTTAAAATACATTAAAACATCAGTTGTTAAAAACTTCCCTAAACAGGGTTGCCTTCAGATGTCTTCTAAATGTCAGATAGTTGTTTATTTATTTGACATCTGATGGGCGGGCGCCACAACCGAGAAGGCCCTCTGGCGGGGTTTGCTGTAACCGCTTCTTGCAGTGAGGGAACTGCCAGAAGGCTCTTGGAGCTGGACCTCAGTGTCCGGGCTGAACGATGGGGGTGGAGACGCTCCTTCAGGTATATTGAATATAATCACTGCTGCAACCAAAAATTGTAAGGTGGGTCACCCCACCTTGGCTCCTCCTGGTCCTGTGTCTTATCTCCTATTGGCATTCTCTCTCCCAGTTTTCCTTTTCCTTTGAAGAAGAAGAAGAAAATGAGTTCTTGCAGGTTTGATGCAGCTGCTGGCTGAACACAGCATTGATCTGCTGCTCTTTGTGTGTCCCCAGGAAATCTCAATCTCTAGTATGGTTCTGCACTTTTTTAAAAAAAGTTCATTGCAGTCATTTGTTCCATTCGCCACTTCAGCTTAAAAGAACACACATCATTCAGTGAATAATTTCAGCAGTACGATCATGACACAATTTCATACTCTAATCTTTTACTGAACCACATGTGTTCTCTAATTTCCAAGACTGGAAAATGACAGCTTAGTTTAAGTAAGTGCCATGGGGATATGATTGTATGTCTGTATTAAAACACCTTTAATGAATAAATAAATCAAATACCTTTCCTTGCTCTCCCCTTCTCCCCAGTTATTATAGTCATATATTGAGCTCACTCTACTTAACTAATAAACCTACTGTATGCAAAAAAAAAAGTTCAGTGTTGTTTTTAACCCAATAAAGGTGATGAAAGAATGGATCCGTGTTAGTGCAGATCTTTTAGAAATGAAAAGAGGCAAACAAACAGCTTAAAGTATTATGAAAGGGCGTGACAAATGATTGATCCGGCATTTGATTCCTTAGTACGTACTCCTGTCATTTCCGTTGCCAAGCTGGGCTCACACAGAGGTTGAAGAATTCATTATGATGTATTTTATTTATTTATTAGTAACATTTGTATGTTGCTTCATAATGAAGTTTTCGAGGCAGGTTCAATATAAAAACATTTAAATTCAAAACAAAACACAAACCAATAAACTCAAAAGCAACATAAATATAGGGAAACAAAACTCATTGCAAGCCCAAAGTTAAAACACAGATTTAAGAACTGGGAGGACAAGCCTTGGGTGGAGAGAAATATGAAAAGGCCATAAGGATAGTAGTAGTAGTAGTAGTAGTAGTAGTAGTAGTAGTAGTAATAGTAATTCAGTATGCTTTTAGTGTTTGATTTACATTCCTGATTTTGCTGTTATATGCTTTTAATCCAACTGCTGTTTTAAACTGTCTACCTGTTTGGCAGTGGAACGGTCTCCCTCTGGAGGTTGTGAACTCTCCTTCCTTGGAGCTTTTAAAGCAGAGGTTGGATGGTCATCTGTCATGGATACTTTAGCTGAGAGTCCTGCGTTGCAGGGGTTGGACTAGATGACCCTTGGGGTCCCTTCCAACTCTACAATTCTGTAATTCTATGATTCTATGTTCTACACATGAAAGATAATTGAGGCAATGAATAAGTTAATAGAGTGACTGGATCAATAAAATCTCATGATGATGCAGAACTAGCCTCTTCAGGACAGCCCATTCCTTGCTGTGATGGTTTTCTACTTGCAGAGGGGTGTGTGTGTTTAATGTATGGGAATGTAATGTAATGTGTGTTTAATGTATGGGACATTTATAAATGTGATTCTCTTACGTGTAGGGTAGGGTGTAGGGTAAAATGGTCCATTCAACTACATCATACATGACCCACTTCACTTGCCTGTTTGTATAGGACGGGCCGAGATAATGCTAGGGAATAAAGTATTGTAACTCTTCAAAAATTATCATAATTATCTAGTTATTTGTATGCTGCTTTCCTTGTTCTACAATTTCTGTATTTACAAATAAAATATTATAAAATTGATAATGTATTTTGTGGTTTTATATTTTGATTTTACCCTGAGACCTCCGAGTTTAGGGCAGCATATAAAGTCAATAAATAATCTAAACAAGACTTAATCCTACAGCAGTACTCCATATTCCTGCATTGGACAAGAACAGTGTCTCCCAAAGTTGGGTCTCCAGCTATTTTTGGACTGCAACTCCCATCACCCCTAGCTGGCAAGACCAGTGGTCAGAGGTGATGGGAATTGTAGCAGTTGAAGACCCAAGTTTGGGAAGCACCGGATGACCCCTGGTGTCTCATCCCACTCTACAATTCTATGATTTTATGAACCTCTCACTGCTCAAGAAACTGGGGAAAGCATAACAGTTCTTAGAATTCCAGCTGTGCACATCCTCTGCCTGTCTACAAAGCACTGGGAATCCTCTGGTGTAAGCAGGTGGATCACGCTGGCTTTGAAAACAAAAGAGACTCTGCAAGTGCGTTTAGAAGATCACCGTCATGTTTTCTGTGGTATGCAACTTATTTCCATTCATTTTTTATTAAAAACTAGTGTCATTCAGCCTGTTCAGTCAACGGGCGCTAGAACATGTGAGGAGTGGCGGGGCCGCAGCCTTCCCTCCCTCTCTGCGCTCGGCTGCTGCATCTGGGAGGAGAAGGGGAGGCAGCCTTCTGAAGCACGCTTCCTCCTGAGTAGACTTGCCCGGCGGGGTGCAGCGAGGAGCAGGGCGGGCCGCCAGCCACGACCGAGTGAGGGGGACGACTCCGGCTCCCCGCCTCTGAGAGAGAGAGAGAGAAGGAAGGAAGGAAGGAAGATATCCCTGCACACTTCCTTACCCTCTCCTCCTCCTCCACCGTGCGGAGCCCTCTTTCCTTCTTTGCATTTTTTCTTCCCGCCTTTACCCTCTGAGGCAAAGGCTCCCCTCACGTGAGGCGGGGCTCCTGCCTGGCAGTGCCGGAGCTCCCTGTGGCCACAATGGCAGCGCCGGCGCTTGAGGGAGCCGGCCAAGAAAAGAGAGGCAGAGGTGTGGGGGGAAAGAGCCGCAAACTCTTTCTGCTGCAGCGGCTGCTAACACGGGTGGGCGGGGAAGGAGGGCGGCGGCAGTGGGCATGTGTGGCTCGGCACAGCGGGACCTGGCCGGGGAGCCTTGGCGAGAGCCAGTTGCCATGAGAGTATCCTGGGCGCGCAAGCAAGTGTCTCTGCGTCCAATCCCTGTGTCCGTGGGGCACATGCGCAGTAGCGCGGACACAGGGACTGGACGCAGAGACACTTGCATATTATTATATAGGATAATAATGTTCACAATGATTCAAAGATAAGCTGTTCGGCTTCTAAGATGTAAAAGCTCTGTTCCGATGATATTTTCCCCTCTTCTAAACCGACGGGCCCCTTTATCATCAGGAATGGTTGAGAAGGTCCTGGTGTGTGTCACTGTATCTGTTTGCTTATGCAAGCCCCCATCAATAATGCATTTGACTTTGTTTCCATTTTAGGAGCCTTACAAAGGGTTGTTAGGCATAGCTCACTTGCTCGTCAGCTTTCCACAGCTGTCCATTTGGTTATCTTGTTTACCAGGGTAATTTCTTCCTAAGAGATTATTTTAGCTTGGCTTTTGTAGGAAGCATTCAAAGAGTGAGGGGGCGGGGAGAGAGAGCCCACACTAATTGTCTTTTTGGATTGCAGTGGTAGAGCACACATTTGCTTCTACGTGGGGCTGTGCATTTGCAAAAAGGGGTTGTATATATTTGAAACAACTGCATGATTATTTTTAAACTTAGTTTCCTCTGTTGAGATCAGAGGGCTAAGAAATTGAAATACATATTTTTTTCTCTATTATTGATGTAATAAGCTATAAATGGTCAAGAAATAATTTCGAGGATATGAATATTGGTATTGTATGGTAATGGAATGTAGGTGTTTGTGTTTTTGTAAGTTTTTGTACGTGTATGTATGTATGTATGTATGTATGTAATAAAATATAATAATAATTTTAAAAAAAGAAAAGAACTGCAGCCGAGAATCCAAAAGGAGGATACATTGACCAAAGGAGATGTGAAATATGTGTTGCATTTCACGTGCAGATTTGAATTAACCAGCCCATCCTTTTAGGTCAATTTCTAGTGCTGCTATGATCCCAGGAGAAATGAGTCAGAGTGAACAGTCCCTTTAACTACTTTACCACCATAATTTGTAGACACTTGGCATGGAAAAGCTTTACAGAAATATTTGTATACACGCAAAGGGAAGTAACGTCCGTTGAACTTACTGCAACTTACTTTTCTCTAAACATGTTTGAATCCTTCAGGGTCAATGCTTCTGTTTATGATCCCATTGCCCCTTGCAGATCCAGGGCGCAACGCAGGTCAGATACTGCACATGTCATTTAGTTTATTGAGCCACTTGTCAAACACTATTATTAGACTCAAGTCTCTACTCAAGTTAGTTAGACCAAACTGCCTCCTGGCTGCACTCTTTAATTGTACTAGGGGGCATAGGAAGCTCCTGTGCAGCCAAGCTTATGGGCTTCCAGGTATTGAGTCCAGTTATGTACAACACTGGTATACATGTAACGTTCCTTCTACTCTGATGTTATCTAGGCAGTTTCACAGAAGCACAGAAGCACAAAATGATGCTGTTGGCAAATTTGGCCCCAGCACTGAAAGCAGAAAGAAATTTTCTCAGGTGTACTTGGTCCTGAGGAGGCAAAGCACATGCTGCTCTTTGCCACCAAGACAGAGCTATTTAAGGATGCTGATCCTCTTAAATCTCCAGCTTACCTCTGCTTAAAAAAAAGAAAAGAGCCATTGTCAGTGATTTTGCACATTTCCTCAAGTCAAAGTGCTCTTGAAACTCTACTGCCCAACAAAAAAACACACACACTTTGCGATGGTGTAATATAAGCTCAAAAAGTGGTTTGTCGGTTTTACTTTAGATCACAATTAGAATGCTGGAAATGTGTAACAAATGTTCAAAAAGGGGGGAAAATGGGGTGCTGCAAACCTAAGCACAAGGAAGCAAGTCTCAAAACAGGTCTCCTGTTCCTCAAGGATGATTTTTCATAGGCTGTTGAATGAAGCAGGATGATGCCCAAAAACAGATGAGGAAAAGGAAGAAGAAACTGAAATTGATGTTGGCCTCAAATTACATGATACCAGTTTGTAAACCTCACTAGAAATGGAAGTTGAAGGATGGCAAGGAATGAACTAACTTGGTGTCAAACCACAGTAGTAGCAGGAGTGTATGTATATTCGCTGTCCACAGTCAGGTGCTCAGAACTTAAGCACATTGAACTCTTGGTTGGATTGTGGTCAGTGACTTGAGTCATAACAGTGGAAAGCAGAGTGATTCTGGGCAGTCTGGCTACACTTATTCCAGGAGCCCATATTTCTAAGAGGCAGAAAGGCAGGGCTGAGAGCTTCTTATGAGAGCTAAGACAAGAGGTTTCAGGGAAGAAGCTGGAATATGACAGGCAGCGGGGAGAGAGAGGGAGAGGGAGAGGGAGAGGGAGAGGGAGAGGGAGAGGGAGAGGGAGAGAGAGGGAGAGAGAGAGATTTGCAGTCCTGGCAACTCTTCATCTCGCTTTTTCATACATCATAACTGGCAATTTGGGTGCAGTGCTTTACTCAACTGTGACCTGATAGTTACTAAACACCTGGTATTTCAGATACAAAACAAACTGAGCCTAAAATTTGTAGTTGATCAATTCCTTTGGACCATTAACAACAGCCTTTAACCATTGATGCATGCATTACATGAGTTGCTACTCAGGGAACCAGGAATTAGTATTCTCCCACTTTGTCTAATGAAGCTTTGTGCTACTCAAAAGCTTCAATGCCCCTCTGCCAAGAATCATAGAACGGTAGAGCTGGAAGGGACCCCAAGGATCATCTAGTCCAATCCCCTGCAATGGTGGAATCTCAGCTAAAGCATCCATGACAGATGGCCATCCAACCTCTGCATAAAAACCTCCAAGGAAGGAGAGTCTACAACCTCCTGAGGGAGTCCATTCCACTGTTGAACAGCTCTTTATGTCGGGAAGTTTTTCCTGATGTTTAGTCGGAATCTCCTTTCCTGTAACTTGAAGCTATTGGTTTGAGTCCTACTCTCTGGAGCTGGAGAAAACAAGCTTGTTCCCTCTTCCATGTGACAGCCCTTAAGATATTTGAAGATGGCTATCATATCTCCTCTCAGTCTCCTGTTTTCCAGGCTAAACATACCCAGCTCCTTCAACTGTTCCTCAAAAGGCTCGGTTTCCAGACCCCTGATCATCTTGGTTTCCCTCCTCTCCACACATTCCAGCTTGTCAACATCCTTCTTAAATTGTGGTGCCCAGAATAGGACACAGTATTCCAGGTGTTGTCTGACCAAGCCAGAATAGAGTGGTTCTCTGACTTCACTTGATACTAGAGTAGCGTTAGCTTTTCCTTGCTAATTTGCATGATAGCTGCCATCTTGTATTCTTCAAAGGGTTAAGTTTCAGTGGGGAGCACTTTATAGTCAGAGGAGTGGTTTTCTCACAGAACGTTTTAAAGTAAAAATAAATAAAGGTGATTTTGCACAGGGAAACACGCAAGAACAGCAAACAAATGGAACTTATGCTCCACTGCTTTTACAGTAAGGAAGGCAAGTGATTTTCTGGCACAGAGGGAGAAGCAGAAAGCCTGTAATGAAAGCCAAATTGTATTTAATTGTCGAGTCTTTTGTTGCACATGAATGGAACTTAAGGCGGGGGAGTCTTGAGAACATGTTCTTTCTGCTAAGGAACAAAATTACAAAGTTTATAAAACAACCCGTACTTATGGCCACCTCATTGCCATCTGCAATTAAAGATTGTCCAAAACCTCTGTATAATCCCAATCTCTGGGAGAAAGGATTTTCAGTACCTTTAATATGTTGTTGTTGTTTAGTTGTTTAGTCGTGTCTGATTCTTCATGACCCCATGGACCAGAGCACGCCAGGTACTCCTGTCTTCCACTCCCTCCCGCAGTCTGGTCAAACTCATGTTGGTAGTTTTGATAACATTGTCCAACCATCTTGTCCTCTGTTGTCCCCTTCTACTTGTGCCCTCAATCTTTCCCAACATCAGGGTCTTTTCCAGGGAGTCTTCTCTTCTCATGAGGTGGTCAAAGTATTGGAGCCTCAGCTTCAGGATCTGTCCTTCCAGTGAGCACCCAGGGCTGATTTCCTTAAGAATGGATAGGTTTGATCTTGCAGTCCATGGGACTCTCAAGAGTCTCCTCCAGCACCATAATTCAAAAGCATCAATTCTTCGGCGATCAGCCTTCTTTATGGTCCAGCTCTCACTTCCATACATCACTACAGTCGTACCTCGGGTTGCGAACACCTCGGGTTACGAACAACCCGGGTTACGAACTTCACAAACTCGGAAGTATTTTCACCGCGCGTGCGTGCGCAGAAGCGCCGCGCACCTTTGCGCATGCGCAAAGCACGGAAATAGCAAAAATAGCGCTTTGCGCATGCGCAAAACGGCGGTTCGGGCCCTTTTTGGGTTACGAACTTTTTGGGTTACGAACTGTGACCCGGAACGGATCGCGTTCGTAACCCGAGGTACCACTGTACTGGGAAAACCATAGCTTTAACTATACAGACCTTTGTCGGCAAGGTGATGTCTCTGCTTCTTAAGATGCTGTCTAGGTTTGTCATTGCTTTTCTCCCAAGAAGCAGGCGTCTTTTAATTTCGTGACTGCTGTCACCATCTGCAGTGATCAAGGAGCCCAAGAAAGTAAAATCTCTCACTGCTTCCATTTCTTCCCCTTCTATTTGCCAGGAGGTGATGGGATCAGTGGCCATGATCTTGGTTTTTTTTTGATGTTGAGCTTCAGACCATATTTTGCGCTCTCCTCTTTCACCTTCATTAAAATGTTCTTTAATTCCTCCTCTTAATTCCTTTAATATATGACAGATGAAATAGAATAACGAGTTCTACATTTCAGCACCTCCAAGAAGGGGAAAAAAAATGAACACCCAAAGTTTTGCAATTCTGAAATCCACTTATCAGAGTAGCCCCTTTCATAACATTATTGATGTGAAGAGGGGCATCATACAATTACTGGGAAGTGGACCATATATTATACCATATTATGTAAATTGTACCCCTTTTTACTTCAGTCTTCCACATTTGATTCTTGTTGCTTATATTGCTTACAGTTGATGAAGTGCCATTTTAAGAGGCTGGAAGTCAGGGCTCCTAGGGGTTCATAGAATTAGGAGATTGGGGCAGGAGTTCTCAGTTTGCAGGACAAGAATCCTGCAGCAACAGAGGATACAAATGCAACTTACGAGAACCAGGAATGCTGGCTAGTCAATGCTAGTAAAAGCAAGCATGACATGGATGATACTGGCCAAGTATTTTTCCAGTAGCAGATTTTGTTGGTATGCCAGCCATAGTTGGTAAAAGGCACCATGGGCTATGCCCACAGATTGTCAGGAGTATGGGCAGGAATCAGGCTCTGGGGCCTGTAGTGCTTTGCAGGACTGGGGCCTGCCTCAGCTTGTGCTGGAGAAGCAAGGAGTGGTCACTCAGGTGAGGCCACTTGATACCTCACTGCACCTGGTGGCAGGAGCTGGGAGGGATAAAAGCTCAGCATTTCCCTTCAGCTCTTTGCCACAGCAACACTATCCCTGCCTGGTTGCCTCTGGCTTCTTGCTCCTTGGACCCTTGCCTTGCCGACGCCGTGATCCTCGACCCTTGGACCTTTGCCTTGCTGACGCCTTGCTCCTCGACTCCCAGACCTTCGCCTCTGCCTTGCTCCTTGACCCTGCGACTGCCTGCTGCTGGACCATCAGCCCTGCACCTGTTCCTGCTTCTACACCACCATCTTGCCTCTGGTCCTGACGTCCTCAGCCAGGGCTTCAAACACCCGCCGACCGGACCGTGACACAGATGCGATTTGGACTCCAACCTGGGTCTGGGAGAACTTCCAAATCTGGTTCTTAAGAGGGGAAGGAGTGAAGTCCCAGGCATTTCCCCCAATCAGCTGGTCTACCGAATCTCCCACCTCAGTCTTTCCTGGATTGAACTTAATCAACACCTCTTGACTGAAAGCAGTGCCTCCTAATCTTAGATGTGTAGGAAAGGTTGCTCAGTGATGTGGGAAATGCACTTGGCACATAGGGGCACTCCCAGTCCTTACTTTTTCCTTCATGCATTTCGGTGTGACTCCTCAATATTGAAACCAGTTTCTGGAGCCAAAATCTGATGCATCCCTGACTCGCGTATGAAGCTAACTGGAATGAAAGAAGCCGACGAGGGGTTCCGGTTTCCGCCTGCAGGAATGGCGGACCTGTTTTCCATCTCTCTGACCTTCGTAAGGAATTTGGCGGTTGCTAGGGGAGTAAATGGCAACCCCCTACCCTCTCCGGGGGTTACGGAGAGGGGCCGCTGGCCCGCGATGCCCCCAGACCCACTCCGACTGTTTTTGGAGTGGGGGGAGCTTGGGCTGAGCACTTACGAGGGCCAGGACTCCCGGACGCTAATCTGCATGGCGGGGATTTCCATGGTTAAAGAAGATAATTAGGCTTAAATCTATGGACATACTTCAGAAGGAGGGGAAGAAGCGCTGTTTACTGCTGAGAAATTTATGCTGCTGAGGGAGAGGAGTCAAAGATTGTACAGCATCTGGAAGAAGGATTGATGGGGACGGAGCGATAAGGGAAGTGAGTTTTTATTTTTTTTCTTCATATTGTTGCCTCGTACCTTCCCGGACGCGATGTCCTGGCTTGTTTGGAGTGAAAGAGAAGCAAAAGACTGTGTGAGTTGAACTTTATAACTGTTGTTACTGAGCATATTTTTTAAAGATGTGGAGTTGCCGATGAGAAAAGCCCCCCCCCTAGTCGGACGGAAGGAGTTCTGGACGCGTTCGGAGGATTTATGAGCTGTGACGCACTTTAAATTGGAGCAGCGACCTGAAGCTAAGTTCAGCTATAGGGCAAGGAGATCCATTAATTTACCAAGAGTTTATGGTTTGATGTTTGGGTCTCCTGCCTGGAAAAGCTGTAAATTCTATAATGATCGTAAATCTTCATGGCTATGAGAGGAAACGAAAGTGATTTGAGTTTTTTAAGATGGCGCTGCTTCGTGCTGCTTCGACGCAACAGGGAGCTCCATTAAGAAGATTTATGGGGAAGCTGGACTGATTAACTCACACAGGAGAAAGAACATCTGTGAAACTTTGTTTGATATTTATCTCAGCAGCTGGGAAACAATCGGATGAAAGTGGAAAACATCTATGTGACTGTAAGGGGAAGATCTGGATTATTATGAACTTGGAGGACGATTTGAACTTTAGAAAAAAGACGGCAGTGGACAGTTGCGAGGAATTCCCAATTTCTTGAAGCATGGGAACCCAAATAAAAAATTCTTTAGATGATTTGGCATAACATTCGGTTTGATTGATATATATATGTGTATAATTTGAAATATTGAATGTGATATAATTGGTTTTAATTGGAAAATTAATAAAAATATTTTTTTTAAAAAAAAAAAGAAAGAAGCCGACGAGGAGGAGGGGCTGTGTCTTGTGGCTTATACATATGATTGGGGCAGAGCAAGAGAGCTACAGCTCTCTCTAGACTCAGGGACTGGAGCCACCTATTAGGGTGGACTCTTAAATATTACGAGAGAGAGAGAGAGAGAGAGAGAGAGAGAGAGAGAGAGAGAGAGAGAGAGAGAGAGAGAGAGAAGCAGTAAGAAAGAAGAGGAAACAGATCGGGGGGGGGGGGAGAAGATGTCCATGCTCATTTATTTGCAAGCGCAGAAACAATTCCTATAATTTAAATCAAAATATAGGGGACCCAGGTGGTGCTGTGGTTAAACCACTGAGCCTAGGGCTTGCTGATCAGAAGGGGTGAGCTCCCGTTGCTTGGTCCCAGCTCCTGCCAACCTAGCAGTTCGAAAGCACCTCAAAATGCAAATACTGTAGATAAATAGGAACCGCTACAGCGGGAAGGTAAACGGCATTTCCACGTGCTGCTCTGGTTTGCCAGAAGCGGCTTTGTCATGCTGGCCACATGACCTGGAAGCTATACGCCGGCTCCCTCGGCCAATAATGTGAGATGAGTGCGCAACCGCAGAGTCAGTCACGACTGGACCTAATGGTCAGGGGCCCTTTACCTTTAAATCAAAATATACTTCTCACTATACCGGGGAAGACTACGACCAGGTCTTCAGTCTGCTTTTTATCTAGGTGTTGATTTTTGATGGGAAATTTCAAGAGCCTGTTATCCCTTCTTTAGGGTGTTCTTTAAAAAAAAAATCTTTAAACCAGATTGGGTCTGAACAGAGGACACCTTCAAATAGAGAAAATTGCCCTCGGACAGCCTTCAGATAGAGAACTGCCTTTTATAAAACAGGGCACACGGCCACCCCAGCCACCGCTGTCTGAGAGGAAGAGCACACAAGCCACTTCAAGCAAGTAGGCAGTGTCTCCAGAGACATGCTTTTGCCTAGTCAACTGAGAGAGAAGCCAGAGTCAAGCCTAATTTGGTCTTGAAATTTCCCCTTCTCTTCACCGTCCCTCGGATGTTCAAATGGCAAAATTCCAGTTCCCATGGCAAAGCTGCAAAGAAGAAAGGTCAATGAAGGACTCCTGTGAAGGAGTTGCTTCTCTGTTTCTTTCGCAACAGCATACTGTATAGACATCCTCTAATTATAAACCCATTGCTCTGAAGCAGAATGCCAAAGGTAGGAAAATTAAGTTTCCTAAGTCTCAGCTGCAGAAACAGAGTACAAACTCTGCATATGTAGAGTTGCCATATTTTCCGGACATGTCCTGGTATAATTTCTGTCCAGGCAAATTTTTAAAATTTGCCAAAATGTCTGGGTTTGTTTCTCCCTTCCTGCCAGGTTGCCTCCTTCTCCTTCTCCTTTGTCAACATGATTGGGGTGAGGGAGGAGAGAAAAAAGAAGAATTTCTTCTGTGTGGATTGAGGAGGGGAAGTGAATCAGCCAAGTTTCTCTTTCTTGCCCTCTTATTGGATTTCGAGGTACCTGTTTGTATCATAATCCTATATATATATATATCACAGCTTCTATGGCCTACATATTGTAGGGGTCTTTAAATCGAGAGTGGTCATAGCGATCCATAGATAAAAGGAGATGTTGGCAAATGTGTCCTCTTTTTTGCTCTTCAAAATATGGCAACCCTAGATGGCATGGGTAAATAAGGAGATATGGGTTCTACCATGCAAATGTTTTATCCAATATGACAAGTGTAAGTCCTGCCTACACGTGGTTCACCAAAGTCATAAAAGAAGGTACAAATGCAGGAAAAATAAGGCATTCAGGTGGTGATGCTGAGAATGCTCCTCCCTTAGGGCACCACTTGGTTCAGGGACTATCCTCAAATGAGCCCACGTATTAATTTTCTTATGCCTTCAGCTCAACTGAAGATCATGTGCATTTCTATTCAAGGAGCAATCAGGGTCTGGTCAACCTCGCACTTCTCCACTCCATAACAAATGTGAGGAAGGATGCAATCTGAGGGATGTTGTTTGCAGACGAAACAGCCTTGACAGCACACTCCAGGGAGGCTCTACTGAGAGTCATTGACCACTTTGTCCAATCCTGCGTCATGACATTGGCAGCCCTTGACACATCAGCACTGGTGACCACATGTTTCAGGTGGTATACAAATTTGGCGGTGAGGGTCCTGTGTGAGTGCCTGGAAGCAGTTTGAGGATGGATGGCAGCTAATGGATTGAGGTTGAATGAATCCTGACCAGACAGAAGTACTATTTTGGGGGGACAGGGGGTGGGTGGGTGTAGGAGACTCCCTGGTCCTGAATGGGGCAGCTGTGCCCCTGAAGGACCAGGTGTGTAGCCTGGGAGTCATTTTGGACTCACAGCACTCCATGGAGGCGCAGGTCAATTCTGTGCCCAGGGCAGCTGTCTACCAGCTCCATCCGGTATGCAGGCTGAGACCCTACCTGCCCACAGACTGTCTCACCAGAGTGGTGCATGCTCTGGTTATCTCCCACTTGGACTACTGCTATGCGCTCTACGTGGGGCTACCTTTGAAGGTGACCCGGAAACTACAGCTAATCCAGAATGCAGCAGCTAAACTGGTGACTGGGAGCAGCCGCCGAGACCACATAATATCGGTCTTGAAAGACCTACATTGGCTCCCAGTACATTTCTGAGCACAATTCAAAGTGTTGGTGCTGACCTTTAAAGCCCTAAATGGCCTCGGCCCAGTATACCTGAAGGAGCGACTCCACCCCCATTGTCCTGCCTGGACACTAAGGTCCAGCTCCGAGGGCCTTCTGGTGGTTCCCTCACTGCAAGAAGCGAACTTGCAGGGAACCAGACAGAGGGCCTTCTCGGTAGTGGCACCTGCCCTGTGGAACGCCCTCCCATCAGATGTCAAGAAATAAACAACTATATGACATTTAGAAGATATCTGAAGGCAGCCCTGTTTAGGGAAGTTTTTAATGACTGATGTTTTAATGTATTTTTAATCTTTTGTGGGAAGCTGCCCAGAGTGCCTTGAGAAACCCAGCCAGATGGGTGGGGTAGAAATAATAAATTATTATCATTATTATTACCTGGGCTATACCATAACCAGCAAGCACTCCTATCAATGCTCAGCTGGGAAGTGTACAGTATTGGGAAGGCAGCTATTGCAATGGCTTGCCTTTCTCAAAGGGTATGCTAAGAACCAATACCAAGATGAAGGTCTACCAGCTGGCATGTTGAACATGCTGCTTTATGAAAGTGAGTCATGGGCAACTCGCACCTGCCAGCAGCGATGACTCAATGCATTTCATATGCGCTGTGTCACGGCAGGACAGAATCTCAAAGAAAGATGTGCTTCCCCCAAGCTCACAATCCCAGCATGTTCGCACTTCTGTCTCAGCGACGTCTAAGCTGGCTTGGTCATGTACACAGAATGGAAGATGGCAGTATCCCCAAGGACGTTGCTTTTTGGGGAGCTGGCTTTGGGCACTAGGCCTGCTGGCAGACCAACTCTGCATTACAAAGATGTCTGCAAATGAGAGATGGAGGCTGGTAACATTCACCCTGCTGTGTGGGACTCATTTGCAGGGAACTTCTCTTAAGAATCCCTTCCAACCTAAATCCAAGAGGCTTAACAACTTTTCACAACTTAATACTTAGCTCTGTTAGTTATAAGTCGGGTCCTATGTATGCTTACTCGGAAGTAAGCTCTACTGTGTTCAATGTGCTTAGGAGCATAGCTGTCAACTTTTCCCTTTTTAAAAGGGAAATTCCCTTATTCCGAATAGGATTCCTCACGAGAAAAGGGAAAAGTTGACAGCTATGCTTAGGAGTGTAGTCTCACAGCTCAATCCTATGCATATTTACTCAGGCATAAGTCCCCCTGAGTTCTGTACAGTAATGCTTACTTCCAGCTAAGTCTGCGTAGGATTGCAGTCTCTGACTGTTTCTGAACCATGTCCTGTATTGTATTGGCCCGTCGATGCAACTGAATGTGGGTTTGCTGCAATTGTTAACATGTATTGCCACATCGCACATTATCTCTACCCTCTAGTCAAGCTCTCTTCATAAGGACTTTCATTCACATCCCAAAATACTAGTTAAGTTAATTAGCTGGACAAATTAGTAGTTATGCTATGGTGTACAAAACAAACACAGAGCATGGAAATGAATGCACAAGGGAACTGCTCACCCAGGGGACGGGCTCATTGCCAACATGCAACTATTTCCTAGGAGGCTGAGAAACAGGTGGTATTTGCAGCACTTTAAAAAGACTCTGACAGACCAAATGAATAAAAGGGAACACAAACAGATTTGAAGCACAGGTGTGTGTTTGTATAACACACACACACACACACACACACACACACACACACGTCAGTTTTACTAAATGCCCTGTAAAAATAAACTGGTTTAAAGTGGTATCTACGTAAATTACCAACAATGCAATACTTAAATTTATTGCAATAAATGTATTGCAACAATTTCAATGCGTGTGTGTGTGTGTGTGTCGGTTTTACTAAATGCCCTTTAAAAAGTAACTCAGTTTAAAGTGGTAGCTGAGTGAACTACCAGCAAATGTATTTTAAGTGTATGCTCATAGCTCCAACAGCAAAATACTGTATGTAGCCTTAAGCCTATTGAGTGATACAATCACAGAGAAGACCCATTGGACTTACGTAACTTGAGTCCATTTGTTTCAGTGGGTTTACTTTGAGTTCAACTTAGTTGGAAATGACCTTCCTTGCCTTTCTTTATTGAATAGTCACCATACTTTTAGGTTGAATACTGTATACAGGTTCTTTGGAACGGTTCTATCAATAACATATCAGTTCTTTGGAGAAAGCAAAAGCCTTGTGGGGCTCTACATCCCGAACCAGCTAACTCTCCTGCTTCTTTGTCCCACTAACCACAGAGGGGAAGGAGTCTATCTTCATGCTTTCTCATACACTCTGGGGCAGATAACGTTGTTCATTTCACACTCCACAACCAGCTTTCTGTCTTCTATTTTTCTTTTTATTGTGGTCTCTTTGCCATCCCATTTCTGCAACTGATTGAGCAACCCATTGTCTAACGTCACAACACTCTTTACTTTCCTGTCATCTGCTGTGGTCTCATCAAACTGTTTCCCCAATATGAAGGAAATTTCGGTGTTCTTTAAACTGCTCTCTGTTTTGATGGTTATAACACCTCCGTTGCAACTGATGATCTCATTGGGCTTGGCAACACCAGCTGCCTTTCATTAGTATGTTGCTACAAAAAAAAGTGGTGGTATTTTCAAATTGGTTAGATGCTCATTTTCCAACCAGATTTTAAAGACATCTGAACTTAACTGACTCAGTCTGACCCCGGTGTTACCCTCCCCTAAGGTTTTATCCTACAGATATTTAAATGAGGTTCCACTTGTAGATTCCCATTTTAAAATTGAATTTTAACATTGTATTTAATCTGTATTTTAATTGAATTGTTTCTTTTATGCTTGTTTTGATATTTTTGTTGTTAGCCGCCCTGAGCCCGCCCGGTCTTGACTGGGAAAGGCGGGGTATAAATGAAATTATTATTAATTATTATTATTATTATTATTATTATTATTATTATTAACTGGATTTAGGCCATTTGGTGACAGTGGACTCACACTGCCTTAAATCAAAAGGCCCTCCCGCCCAACTTCACCAAGTACTTCAGATTTACTTTGCTCGATGGGAAAGCATTCTGCCCAGCAATGCTGGAGATCTCACAATGCTAGGGACTTGAGTGATCGCAGAGAGGCTGGAGCTTTTGGTTGGCACATACAACCCGCAGCCCCTATCGTCTCTCACAATTTCCACCATCTGCCTCTTTTTATGTTTGGGTGCAGCTTGCAGCTTGATGGGAGAACTGATTTTGTGTGACATGTGCTTGCAAGTCTCAGGAAAGCGCATTGCAATAGGCGCAGGAGTCTCTGTTTCACAACACCTCCCACAACTTTGCAAGAAGAAGTGATATAGTCAGTTGCTGTTTGTTTTCTCAAGCAGAATGTTCCTCTGGGTGAAACTGTGGCAATATTAACATCTGTGTAGCAATAGCAAGGACACTACAGAAAACCACTGGTTTTAATCTCTTTATTGGAAGAAGGAATAATGGGTTCCTGCTGTGCAGTTAGTAGCGGATTGACATACAGAATTCTCTTGAGAAATTCCAATGTTATCTTTTAGCTTCTCTTGAAATTCCTCAGTGTCAGGGCAGTTGCTGGCTACCCTCGAGCAACAACACTCCAAACCATCTTGTCTTTAATACTTGTATTGTGAAAGTTATTTACAATGCAAGAGCTTCATGAAAACATGTCTACTCAGTACTATCAGATTCCCCAATGGCGCTTTTCGGCTCCTCCCCCAGCAGAGTAGTTTGGGGACCCCAAATCTCCTCCCCCTGCGTTTGCGAGCTGCTGATCGCCTCAGTTCCGGGGTGAATTTGAAAGGACGCCCCTCTGCTGTTTCCCCGCTAGAACTCTCTGCTGGCCCCTCCTTCCTTGCTGGTATCACAGGCTGCAGGTAGGGCTCTTGTATGCTGCCTGAGCCCTGGCCCACTCTGCACACTTCCTCCTTCCTGTCTCCTGTCCCTCCACTGTTGTCTGAGCCATTCGAAGAGCTGGATTTGATGAGGGGTGGCTGTTCCCTGTAAGCCCACCCGCTTACACTCAGATATTTTGCCCGAGGAACACTGGCATTCTTTTGAGTATTTTGCCCAAGCTTGTGCCTCCAAATTTGCCCCAAATGTCATTGTACCCATAACTCAGTAGTGACTCCTAAGAAGGGATGAATGAATATAGCAATTCATTTCCTCACTTTTCCAATCTTAAATTAAGATTGTGCCAATTTCACCTAATAGACACATTTATTGTTAGCAAATTTGCCTCATATACACATTTTGGAAAGCAATTTTCCTTAGCATAATTCACGCTTGCATGTTATTTTCACTAATATATGCATTCATATGCACACCTTACCCTAGCATAATGGATTTTGGTACACATTGCTTTGCTAGAGATGGGTGCTGCAAAATTCAGAGAAGCTTTGCAGGATGTGTTTCGGTTCAACTATTGTTCCAGAATTTGGTACGTTTGCCTTTAAATGCAAACCACCACTATAAATTGCTGTGGTGATTCAAACGTTTAATCTGACACCAGGAAAAAAAACTTCCATTTTTTGTGGGTCTCTGGAAGCTTCTCCCTCTTACATCATAGATATTGGTAGATTGGATTTTGAAAAAGCAAAATGACATTAGAACTGGAGCTGTCTAAAATGCACAAGGAAAGCTGTGCTTTAAAGTCTTTGCAGATTTTTATATTATGGATGTGTGTTCTGTATGATTAATATAAAAAAAGGTAAAGGTAAAGGACCCCTGGCAGTTAAGTCCAGTTGAGACAGCTCTGGGGTTGCGGTGCTCATCTCGCTTTACAGGCCGAGGGTGCCGGCGTTTATCCACAGACAGTTTTTCCGGGTCATGTGGCCAGCATGACTAAGCCGCTTCTGGCAAAACCAGAACAGCGCATGGAAACGCCATTTGCCTTCCCGCCGGAGCGGTACCTATTCATCTACTTGCACTTTGACATGCTTTCGAACTGCTAGGTTGGCAAGAGCTGGGACCGAGCAACGGGAGCTCGCCCTGTCACGGGGATTTGAACCATTGACCTTCTGATCAGCAAGCCCAAGAGGCTCAGTGGTTTAGACCACAGTGCCACCCGCTTAATGCTTAATGCAAGTTTGTTATGGCCTTTGGCTCAAACAATAAACTTATGACCTGAACTGAACTTTAAATGCAGACTGAATAGAATTCTGCCCCTAGAAGTCGTAAACCACAAAGTTTGCTGCTGTAGACTATGGGACAGTGGTGGATCCTCTTTTGGGTGGAATGTTGCTCCTTATCAGGGTGCCACATCTACAGAGGTTATCTCTTGTCACCATTTCAGATCCCCACCTACTTCCCTGAAGCACTAACTTTCTGAGTATAGAGGATGGTATGTGGGCAGGACATTGCATGATAGTTTGTAGGGCTAAAAAGAAACTTGGATATGCATTCTTAAGAAAATTCTTCTTTTCCTAATCTTTTGGATTCTTTTAGGAGTCTTCCCTTGCTGATGCTCTTGGTGTTGCAGATACCACCATATTATTATCATTATTTTCAAATGCACGCTTGATTTTTAAGAGAAGCTTGAGTTCAGGTTGAAGCAGACTGTGCTCTGGGCACTTGGCATTTCTGACTTTCCCCATCTACATCATAAACATGAATTCCTTTCTTCCAGCCAGGTGAATCCATCCACACAGACATGCAAAGTCGGAACTGTTGGGGTAGACGCCAGGTCTGGCTCAGTGCTAAAGAACTGAGCTCATTTGGTGCTGCACTTTGAGTAAAATAAAAGCACGGATTCAGGGGCGTAGCCAGGATCAAAACTAGGGGGGAGCCATGGTCGTTCAGGGGCGGGGCCAAGGCATGGGAGGGGAGGGGCCACGAAGTGGGAACGTGGGCGGGGCTACAGGGCCAGCGGGCCCGATGACATTGTGGTGGTGGCGGCGGCAGCGGCCACCTTGTGCTTCTGGGGCTGGCAGCGGCGGCGGCTACCCTGCTTGGCTGGAGAGGACGGGAATTAAGAACTTTTTTCCTGATGCAGAGTAAGGGAAAAAGATAAATTGTGCATAAATCTCTGCAAAAGACTGTGATTTGACAAGGGGAAACCCCCTGTGAACTTGGAGTCGGGTCAAAGGAAGGACTGGCTAGCCGATTTTATGGCATCACAATAGAAAGGAATGTGATTGTCTGTATGAGTCTGAGACTGAGAGCTGTAAACAAGCGAAAGAGGAAGCTTTAGAAATAAATTTCAAGGCTACTCAGTGTTGAATTTGAGACTGAATAATAAGAAAAAAAAGTAAAGAAATAGAGGTTGGATCCAGTTCAGATGGGACTTTATTCTTTTTATACTTGGAAAATATAAAACAAGGACAACAACAATACCGCTTCCTGCTCTGCCACAATTATGGAGGCAGAAAGCATCAACAGGAAGGAAGAGAAGGTTCTGGACTGTGAGAAGAATGGTACACAGTGGGACTTGATTTTGACAACAATTCTGGAAATGACAGAGGAAATTCGCAATCCTAAAGGTGTTGCAACAAGCATGGATGAGAGGATTGATGAATTAATAGAACTGAATTTTGAAACTCTTGCTCGTTAGCCAACCAAGCCTATGTAGGGGATGGGGAGGTGCAGAGCTGGGTTCTTTCCAATTGCCTAATGCTGGTGTTGCAATCATCCTCTGTGCAGACAAAGCCCCAGATGTCTGGAAAACAGCCAGAGGATTTTAGTGTAATTGCTAGAGAGGCTGACCTATTTGTAGCATGGTTCGTTTGTTGAGCCGTGCACCTAAATGTCAGATGTGCGAATTGCACTGGGCTCCTAAATGCTGACCAAGGACGAAGTAGTTCACATGTAGATGCAACAGGCATCAATCACTGTGCATATGGTGGAACTCGAGCTCAGGTGCATTCACCTGCCCCTGTGATGTGTTACACAAGCACACCTGATCTTCACAATCCTCCCACCTCCTTTCTTTGTGTGCTGGAAGGATTACGGAGGATCAGACATGTTCATGTGTCAGACAAATCGCACATTACATCATCCAGCAGCAGCGATCAGGAACACGACTGGTCCTTGGTGCCATCCGATGGGTTGGCCAGTTGCATTAGTGTGTGAACTGGCTCGCCTGTGACCTAGTGGGACTCCACTTTTGTCTTGAAGGATTCTAAGTAGCAGGTGAAATCGCTATCCACTCGTAAAATCAAGCCCACCTGTATCCAATCTGACCTTTGGATTTAAGTGCTAACCAGATGTTTTCTCCAAGGCTGCAGCCTGTGAGAATATCACTTGTTCGCTCCTTGGTGCTGAACGTGCACATTATCAAACATGTCATTCTGCTGTTCATTGTGTTTGATTTGTGCAACAGCAGGAGAAAGCTGTTTGCCACAACAGTGAATAAATATGTTTGGGGCAGTGGTGGTCATGATAACCAGAGGTCCTGGGTGCCTGTAGTTGCAACAGTAAGCAATGAACACTACTTATAGTTGGGGAGGATGCACCCAAGCTAAGATTGCTTCATATATATTGGCATACTGGAACAGAAGTGTTGAATTGTTCCATCTCGCTGTAACAGACGGAAAACTAAGCTCTACTTCAATGTTGCCCACACAGAGAGAGCTTAATGATCCATGTCTCAAGCTATCAGCCTCAGTGACATGACCAGTTATGTTGATGGTGTGTTCCCATCTGCCAAAATGAACACCCACACCCCATTCATACAAAAAAGTACCTTTTGGGGCGGGGTAGGTGGGTGAGGATCTTGGTATTTAAAACACTTAAGTATCTAGTTCTCATTGTCACGGTGAATCAAGGCTCTGGGATAAACAGGCACCAGAAGCACCCTCCCATTGAATCAACCAGACGGATAAGGAGTTTCATCCAAGTTAAAAAAGCATACAACTGTTTCCCAAGTGAAGCCCTGCATTAACTTTATCCAGAAGGATTTAGAATAAAGTTCAGGGGCAAGGAAATTTCCACTTACTTGCCTGTGAGCTGGCCAGTGCTTGCGGCTTGGTGGGACATTGCCGCCATCTTCCATCTTTCATATGCAGCAGGGCTCCCGTGGCTGACGGGTGACATAGCTGCCTCTCCCATTGGCTGGGGGAATTCAAACTGGCCCGCTTACAAATTGGCCAATCACAGCCAGGCCCATGGGCATAGCTGCCAAGTTCTCCCTTTTTTTAAGGGAAATTCCCTTATGCTGAATAGGCTTACTCGCGAGAAAAGGGAAAACTTGGCAGCTATGCCCATGGGTGGTACTTCGGAAGGGCAGAGCTGACAGGGACTCCAGACAGAGTCTCACCTAGCAGTGCAGTTATCTTTCAGATCTCCCTCCCCCATCCTTTTGGTATTCAATTGACCTTAGTATGGATCACTTTGGTTGCCCGATTTGGGGCCAGTGAGGAATTTCACCCTCAACCTAACTTGTCCTGCCTGGGTTTTATTTTTGTCTTCCTCGTGGAAATTACCACAACTTTTCCAGCTATGGCATTGGGTATAACCTGTAGTCTTGGTTTCAGGGTGAGACACAGGCCTCATCCAAAACCCCTACGTGGCAGCAGGGTATCCTGTTGAAGAGATCCCAGGAGAGGAGCTTGTAACCATATGCCCAGGTGGGGGCTGAAGGTCATAGCACTCCCCAGCATGGCAAACCTGTTGGACTGTACCTATTTGATGTACATCATAGGACATCCTATATCAGGGTTGACCCCACCATAATTATCCAGCAAGAGGGCTGGATCATGTTGGATACACCCAATGCTGTGCCAAACTCACAACTGTAATCGAGAAAGTTCTGGCCTAATTTGAACCCAAGATGCTTCTCTGAGTCCTTCTTCAATTGTTGTATGGGATAAGAGGCAGGTAGGTCACATTGCCTGGGCACACAAATGAGAAGTTGCATGCAATAATTGATGCATTATGATATATTGGGGTCCACATATGCACTTACCAGTGACGACCTTATTCTGACGACCATCACTTTCCACCCTGTGCCCAACATAAAGTCAGAGATCCAGAATATTCCTGCTTCACGGAGGGAGGGGAGAATTTACATGCACCTCTCACTTCATGCCAGACTCACTTCTGTGAGGTGAGGGCAAGGATGCTACATTTTTCTTTATACCAGGCGCTGGGTATTAAGATCAGGAAGAGAGGCCTACACTGCTTCTTAACTGTCTCCAAAGTGGGGGATCAGTCATACTTCTCCAAGGTCTCTGTGTGTGCCAGAGGATGAGGGTCAACAGTGGCAGTAAATAGAGGCTAGTCGATAAGCCCAGCCAAAATGTGGAGATCCCTGAATTGCTTTTGCAACACTGGGATGTTGAGTCTAGTTATACCGAATTAAATTATTGTGGCTGAAAGCTAGAGTCAGTATGAGGGAGCCTGTAAGATGCGACCCCATGGCAGCCCTGAAAAAGCAAAGCATTGCTAAGCATTTGGACCTGAGGAATTGTAGCGGACAGAAATGGCATTATTCTCCAAAATTTCAAAAAAAAAAAAACATTAGCCAAATGAGGTTGGAGCTTCCTGCCTTAGCAGGTGATGGTTTATATCAGGCTTCCTCAGACTTGGCCCTACAGATGTTTTGACATTACAATTCCCATCATCCCTGACCACTGGTTCTGCTAGCTAGGGATCATGGGAGTTGTAGGCCAAAAACATCTGGAGGGCTGAGTTTGAGGAAGCCTGGTTTATATTGTCTCAGAACCAATCCTAAATTCATATGCAGCAGCTTAAGCTTCAAAGTGTTGGTGCTGACCTTTAAAGCCCTAAACGGCCTCTGTCCTATATACCTGAATGAGTGTCTCCACCCCATTGTTCAGCCCGGACACTGAGATCCAACGCCGAGGGCCTTCTGGTGGTTCCCTCACTGTGAAAAACAAAGCTACAGGGAACCAGGCAGAGGGCCTTCTCGGTAGTGGCGCCCGCCCTGTGGAACGCCCTTCCATCGGAGGTCAAGGAGATAAACAACTACCTGACATTTACAAAACACCTAAAGGCAGCCCTGTTTAGGGAAGTTTTTAATCTGTGATATTTTAATGTATTTTGGTATTTGTTGGAAGCCACCCAGAGTGGCAGGGGAAACCCAGCCAGATGGGCGGGGTATAAATAACAAATAATAATAATAATAATAATCTAACTTGTAATATTGACACACAGCGAGGAGATGTTTTAGTGCAGATTGCAGTAAGACAAGCTGCTTGGTCTTAATGTTGCATAACCATAGGCCCTGGTCCCTTCACCCCCAATAAAATATCTAGGGGGCAGACCCTCACATATTGTCCACAGGTTGGCGCCTCCCTCCCTCCCTTCCTTGGGCAGCCATCTCCCCACACCTGGGAGCTGCCCTTTCCCCCAGCTTGCCTCCCAGAAGTGGAGGAAGGTATTCTCTGCAGAAGTGTGGGGCGGGGTGTGCCCCCCATATTTTTTAAAAAAGTTATCGCCTACGGGACAAAGTTCTACTCTTTCATTATTTTCGGAGAAGCTCTCAGACAAATATTTGCCCGCACTGATAGAGAGAGACTCTTTAAACACAAGCAGTCATGTAGTTTGATTCGACTCCAAACCCCTTCAAATAATGTGTTCCACCTCAGCGTCATGGGACGCAGCTGAATGAGGCTAGTGATTATCCATGGTGTTTCAAAGCCAAGCCATCAAGGCAGTCAATTGTGGCATGGAAACAGTATGACATAGCAGTTAGAGGGTTGGACCTAGCAGACCAGGGGTCAAATCCTAAATTAGCTATTAAGCTCTGTGGGTCACCTTGCTTGGGGCAGGCAGTCACAGTCTCTCAACCTAATCTACCTGACATGGCTGTTGTGAGAATAACAACTCGAGCCTGGAAATCAATGTCCCCACTGTGGAAGGACGTGTGGATCCAGAATTGGCCTCCACAGTCACTTACTGACTCATTGTTAAAACCGTGTTTATGGAAGACAATCTTACTCGGCTACGAGTTTTCGCCAAAGAAGAAGAAGAAGAGAAGAAGAAGATGGTAACTGGTGAGGGGATGGGGCCGTGAACACCACCTTGAGGCCCTTGGAGGAGAAAGATGGGTTAAAATGTAAGGATAAAAATAAATAAATTCAGGTTTGATGTGAGGTCAGTGTGTGGAGAAGCAAGCTTTGGGAAACAGGATGCTAGTTCAGATAAGTGGTCTGATCACCCTGGGTTCTCTTAATATGTCCTTATAAGGGAAGGACAGGTAAGCAGTACCTGGGCAGGTAAGAATTGACTGAACCACAGGAGGAAATCCATTTTTAAAATTAGGAATGAGTGTGTGTAGGGGGTTCATCTTCCCACAAATTCTGTTCCACCTTCTAGACCTGTTTAAAGCATGCCTTAGCCTGCTGTGAATGCTTGTATTATCTTTCCCTATGGTTTGTATTTCTTTAAATATAAATTAAAATTAACATATGCTTTTAAATCTATGTTTTGAGGAGGCGTTGTCATGAGAATTGCAGATTAATATGGAAACAGAACAGAATTATGGGCAAAAAAATGCTAAAATGATGCTGACGGTGGAAACAAAGACAGATTCAGCCAATTCAGGGCCGGCTCTAGGTAGACCCCCAGTGGTGTGGTGTGCCGGGCCGGTAGGCTGGGCATCGCGCGGCTAAGCCGCGCGGAAACCATGCTGCGCCCTGCGGGGGCGCCGGAGCGATCTCCGCCCCTCAGCACCAGGGCGCGTGACCTGCTCGAGACTGCCCTGTCAGCCATCCTCATTTTTTGTGCCATGTATAAGAAATTGACGATGAGTATATTAACTAGGTAGCCCTACTTTCTTCTGGGTTGGTGAGCACAAAGCTGGCTAAAGTCTGCCAATCATCATCATCATCACCATCCATCTGATTGGGTTGCCCCAGCTAATCTGGGCCGCTCCCAACAGAATATTAAAAACACAATAAAACAACAAACATCAACAACCTCCCAAAAATAATAGTAAGCTCTCTAACCATTTGCATCACTGACGTTTCCATAGCATTCTTCTGTTTTGCACCTATTCAGCTATGTTTTACTCAGAAGAAGACCCATTAGAAATAATGGACCAACCTTAGTCATGGGCATGCACATTTCAGTGAGTCTACTCTGAGTAAAAACATAGCTGAATGCCATCCAAGGCAATCAGGGTGGAAGTGTCTTCATTCAGATAGCTACAGCTCTGTGCAAACAACAACAAAAAAGCACATCTAGTTCAGTGACCTTTGAAGCGTCAGGGCAAATTCTCCCCAAGTGCACCCTGATCTCTGATTGATTAGCCCCCCCCCCTCCCATTTCATCACTGTTTCCCTGTCAACAGCAGTGAGATCAGGAGAGACAGAAGAGATACACAGAGAGAGAGCCTCATTTGCTCTTGCAAAACCCTTCTGTGTCAGGGCATGTTTGTCTCATAGTTTGGGTGAATGGAATGCTTGTCCCAGAACAGCCCCTGTGTGTTTGCGTGGCAATGGTGAGGAGTACAAGGGAGCTCACCTGTGTGGCATTCTGAGCTGCCTTTGCTTGCTCTAGGTCAGTGTTTCTCAACCTTTTTTGGGCCACGGCACACTTGTTCCGTGAAAAAAATCACGAGGCACACCACCATTAAAAAAGTTAAAAAATTTAACTCTGTGCTGCCCTATATTATAATTATGACTGTAAGAAACACTTGCCAAATATTGCTTTCCAGCGGGTCAGCGCTGCGTATTGGTGGCCGCCAGGCTCGTTTGCACTGAGCTTTGGGAAAGAGGAGGAGAAATATTGCTTTCCGGTGGGTCAGTGCTGGTTATTGGCGGCCGCCAGGCTCGTTTGCACTGAGCTTTGGGAAAGAGGAGGAGAAATATTGCTTTCTGGCAGGTCAGTGTTAAATATTGGCGGCCGCCAGGCACGTGACAATGCAAATCGCCCTTCTCGTCGCCGCACGTCACGGCACACCAGCCAGCGTCTCGCGGCACACTAGTGTGCCGCAGAACAGCGGTTGAGAAACGCTGCTCTAGGTCAGGGACGGATTTAGGTTTGACGAGGCCCTAAGCCACTGAAGGTAATGGGGCCCTTTGTATGTCCAGCTGTCCTTTGTCAACAACAAATTGTCGCTGCCTTTTGTGTTGAATGTGTGCTATATGGAACTAATAGGTATCTAAAGTCATTTGCACATAACAAAATGTGTATTTTATCAAAGTAATTGTTGAACTGAAATACAATTAAGAAGAAGTATATCAATGGCAAAAGACAATTAAGAAGTATATTAGTAGTGAAATAATTAAGCTCTAACTTAAAATGATTTTTTATTCACAACAAATTTAATACGGTAATGCAAACACATTGGCATTTGGCAATAACAAAAGTTCCTTTAGAAGCACAATTTACAAAGACTCATAATCTAGTCTCTAGAAACTTGCTATAACATGAAATAATAATAGGTGTAAATATATGATGCAAACTACTACCGGTAATAATTATAAATAGCAGATTGTAGGCACCCTATATATAGAAATGAGCAAACCAGTGATATTTTAGGGAGCAGGCGGGGCCCATTACTTACATCATAGGAGCCTACACAACACCAAACACTGTTGCTGTGTGTAGGTTTTATTTTATTTGTTTTTTATCTTATATTTTGGAAATGTACATCCAGGTTTTTTTCCTTTATTTTTTTTTGGGGGGGGGCAGGAGAGTGGGGCACTAAGCTATAGCTTGTTTAGCTTATATGTAAATCCGGCACTGCTCTAGGTGCAGACATGGCTGAATGGCAAGAGAAGAGACTAGCTGTGCTCCAACCCACTATTTACGCCAGCCAGCATGTCCAATTGTCAAGGGCAATAGAAGCTGTAGTTCAGGAGTATCTGGAGGGCAACAGGCTGGGGAAGTCTGGCCTTGATTCATGGAAATAGAAGAAGCCCCCTCCCCTCCCTAGAAATAAAATAAAATCCAGCTTGAAGGGAGGACTATCTTCCCATGCCTCCTCCACCAACAGGGCTTCTGAAACTCCCCCCCCCCCCCCCCGAAGTGTCTCATAGCTCAGTTGGTAGAGCGTGGGGCTCTTAATCTCAGGGTCATGGGTTCAAGACCCATGTTGGGCAAAAGATACCAGTACTGCAGGGAGTTAGTCTCTAGGTGACCCTTGTGGTCTCTTCTAACTCTATGATTCTATGGCCTCTCTGGCCCCCAGTCTGCACCAATCCTTTGGTCCAGAGGAGATTCCTGGATGTAGGAATCCTGGAGGCATACAAAGAGTTGCTGCCAAATGAGGACATTTGTGGCTTGGGGCAGTCATCCACTGTCAAAATAACACCTCTGACTCCACACAGGGAAGGGCCATTAGAAGGCAAAGGAGCAGCTTGCCTTGAGCTTCTTCTTCCCAACCATGTTGAGATTAGAGTATCAGACTAGTCTCTGGGAGACCACAGTTCAAATCTGCACCCAGCCATGAAGCTCACCTGGGTGACCCTGGGCCAGTCACTGCCTCTCAGCCTGACCTACCTCACAGGGTTGTTGTGGAGATTAAATCAGGAGGGGGAGAATCATGTGTACCACTTCAAGCTTCTTGGAGGAAAAGCTGATAAATGAGATAGATAGATAGATAGATAGATAGATAGATAGATAGATAGATAGATGGTGGGGCATTGAATACAGGGGGGTTCTGCCAGAATTCAATGGGGATTGTGGGGTGGAAGAATTGCCACAGGGTCCTATCCTCCCTGGGACTTTGTACCCCTCCTCCCAGATGGTCCAAGATTTAAATGCAACCTCTCCCAACCCTCCGCCAAACTGCAGACTCGCCCAGTCAAGGACACAGGAATAAAATAAACTCCTATAGATAAGATTCTGAAGGGCTTCTCTCTGCCAACATTCCCCTTCAATCAGAAACTGCAGCCATCATCTGCAGCCTTGCAACTTCAAGGCCAGACTGCTTTCTGTAACATGACCAGTCTTAAAAAACAAGGGAAAGAAAGAATGCATGTAGTACCCCTGAGCATGCACAGAATACTTTCCCCTCCAAAACACCCTCCAAATCATCAAAATCAGCTGCCACCCAAGTCTGTGAGAAGGTCCAGGATGGGCAATAGGTTGAATTCCTTCATTTCAGTAATCTCTCTCTCTCTCTCTCTCTCTCTCTCTCTCTCTCTCTCTCTCTCTCTCTCTCTCTCTGTGTGTGTGTGTGTGTGTGTGTGTGTGTAAAACTACAACATTTATTTTCAAATTCGGTATTATTGACTGACTTGAGTTTATATAATGGCTGTTGCGTGTTCAGACCCAGAGACCTCCCCCCTAAATAAATTCACACTTGACTCAAATTTCGGTTTGGTTTTTGGCAGCATTTAGGCCACAACTTTATTGATTACAATCAAGTGAGTGGTTGCATAAACTCTGGTTAGACTAGCTCCCTGCACCCTTGCAGGCAGCGCTGACCCAGGGCAGACCATAGGTCAGCCTTGGGTAAACACCCGGCACAGTGGAAAGTAGGGTCAAGCCAGTCCACTTGCCTGGACTCAGGCTCAGGGCACAACCCCTTCTCAGGGGTTGACCAAACCATTTGAGTCCCTGGATTCCTTTAACAGAATACCCTTCACATAGGGATGGCGAGACCCTTCTCCCATCCCTATCACCTGAACCAGAGCCTATCCGCAACCTTACAAGTTGTGACGATTTGCTACGCGGCAGGCAAAACCCAAATAGCACCAGCCAATCAGCCAAGTGGGGAAAATACCTGCCATGCCCCTGTCCCAACGACAGATGACATAGCATAGCAAGGTCAATCACAAAAATGCCCTAAAAGTAGCGAGAGGTGGGTGGGTGTTCCGAAAGCACAAGCCGAAAGAGAAGCTCTGGGTCACGTGCATGGGTATATATAGGTCCCTCGATCTGTTTGGACAGCGCCCCATTGGCCAGATTGAACCCAATCGGGTGTTGTGGCTGACGAATCTTACCCACCCACAACACAGGAGGTCAGTCTCCAGGTCTCACCACAACACGTCCCCTCTTTGAGAGAGGACACGATTTGTAGACTGATTCAATCACATACTAATAGGTACATTCTTCCAGAATATTTCAGCTCATGTTACCCAATGCTGCAATCTGACTCTGAAAAGGCATTTTTGCAGAGATTAGTAGTTATTCATAGAAATTCCCTCTGGCTGACATGTGATCTGTGCATCGTCCTTACCACATCAACTATTGTTTAATGCTGAAAGCCACAAAGAGAATGAGGAAGTTTAGATGTATGAACTATCTGGTGTTTCCCCTCCTACCAAGGATGAAAAGCCAACATCAATCCGTTTATAATTATTTATTTTATTATATTTCTTACAGTTGTTGGTCACTTTATCCCAAAGCAACTTACAATCAACATAAATAATTTGTTGGCTGCAGTTTATGGTGTGGGCTTTCTGTCTTTATTTTCATTGGAGAAATGTTGGAGGGTAAGGAGTTATGTAGGTGGCGCTGTGGGTTAAACCACAGAGCCTAGGGTTGCCGATCAGAAGGTCAGCGGTTTGAATCCCTGTGACGGGGTGAACTCCCGTTGCTTGGTCCCAGCTCCTGCCAACCTAGCAGTTCGAAAGCACGAAGTGCAAGTAGATAAATAGGTACTGCTCCGGCGGGAAGGTAAACGGCATTTCTGTGCGCTGCTCTGGTTCACCAGAAACAGCTTAGTCATGCTGGCCACATGACCTGGAAGCGGTACACTGACTCCCTTAGCCAGTAAAGCAAGATGAGCGCCACAACCCCAGAGTCGCCCGCGACTGGAAATAACGGTCAGGGGTCCCTTTACTTTTTATGGAGTTATGCAACCCACAAGTCAAGGAGATAAGTAACTATACAACCTTCAGAATATATCTGAAAGAAGCCCTGTACAGTGGTACCTTGGTTCTCAAGTGCCTTGGTACTCAAACAACTTGGAACCCAAACACTGCAAACACGGAAGTAAATGTTCCGGTTTGCGAACATTTTTCGGAAGCTGAATGTGCTCCGTTTTGAGTGTTATGCTTCCGTTTTGAGTGCCACACTTCTGATTTGAGTGCCACACTTCCATTTTGAGTGTTACGCTGAGGTCTGTCTGTTTTTGCTATTTATTTTGCGTTTTTGTTTTTGCTGCTCTTTTTTGTGTGTGAGTGTGTGGAACCCAGTTCAGCTACTGATTCATTCATTGATTGTGTGACTCCAGTACATTGTTTATTGCTTTCATTTTATGGATCAATGCATAGCTGCCAAGTTATCCCTTTTTTCAAGGGAAATTCCATTATGCTGAATAGGCTTCCTTGCGAGAAAAGGGAAAACTTGGCAGCTATGGATCAATGGTCTCGTTAGATAGTAAAATTCATGTTAAATTGCTGTTTTGGGGGTTGTTTTTAAAAACCTGGAACGGATTAATCCATTTTGCATTACTTTCTATGGGAAAGTGTGCCTTGGTTTTGGAACGCTTTGGTTTTGGAACGGACTTCCGGAACGGATTAAGTTTGAGAACCAAGGTACCACTGTATAGGGAACTCTTTTAAAAGTTTTATTTTTGCATTATGTTTTTATTTATGTTGGAAGCCGCACAGAGCGGTTGGGGCAACACATTTTTTTTGCAAACTGTTTTCCCAAATATTTGCATTTTACGCAGACATCTGTAGACATCACATTTTGAAGTGTGAGTTTTGAGGGAAAGCTGCATTTTGGTTCCCACACTGAGGAAGTGAAAATTAAATAAGTTCGCCTTATTTAATAAGTGTCCCCCCTCCACTGCCCCATCCCTAGCCCTAAGTTCCAGCTGCTTGTCAAAGAATGTCTATTTTTGTTGAAGACACATCAGACCTGCAATCTTTGGCATCCTCAAAGCTGAAGAGGTTTGTGCTTATGCTTCTTAGAATCATAGAATTGTAGAGTTGGAAGGGACCACAAAGGTCATCTAGTCCAACCCCCTGCAATGCAGGAATCTTTTGCCCAATGTGGGGTTTGAACCCACAACCCTGAGATTAAGAATCTCAGGCTCTACTGACTGAGCTATCTGAGTTGTCATTCTCTGCTCCCTTCCTGCCCAGCAGCAGAGAGAACAATTTCCAGAGAAAAGTTTATGTTTGCTTCCTTTAACTCTGTTGCCTGCATCTCTTTCTTTCTTGTATATTTGAGGGATCCTTGCTCTATTTTGATCTGATGTGCATGGCTGCCCAGTTGGGTGGCTGATGCTTGCCTTTTTCTTTTCTTTTTTTAACACACCTGCCAAAGAGGGGTGCCCTAAGTGAAAATAAGAAATAGATGGCATTTGAATCAAATGAGGGCTAAAGCTACCTTCCTTTGTTGCTCACATGTGGGAGCGAAAGTGAACTTAGGACAAAAGATCACCCCGCTCCGCAGAGTATGCAAAAAACCCAAGTTGTCAGTTTGGACTTACCTTGCTGTGTTCTCCTTCTGCAAGCAGGATGTAAACATGGCACAGGTGAGGCAATCTTGGACCCTGGAGCAATGGAATTTATACAATCGTAGTCCTTTTCCCTTGCGGGCCGGGAGGGTTTTCATAAGTGGGGAAAGGTCCTTTTGCCCAGCGGGTGCTGGGGTTCCCTTGCTGCATCACCACTAGCCGGATCGGAGGCTGGTTCTCTGTTGGGATCTCAGGAGCATATTCCTTACTTGGGTCTCTCCCTCGACAGTCATACATCACACAGGAAACCAGGAAAACCAGGAGCAAGATGACATAGCTAGCAACCAGGATGATCAGGTTCAAGGTAACCGGGTCAATTTCTAAATAAAAATCCATCGGATCCCATAATATTTAGCAGGATCTCTGCGAAAGGAGCTGCAGGTATACATATGCACATACACTGTCTCGCACAGGCTAGCAGAGCAGTAGCTAACTGATAGATGTATTGGCTTTGCGGTAAAAATACTTTAATCCTGTGCACTCCTCTAGCAATGGGTCCTCCCCCCCTCAAACTGCATGATTAAAGCTGCTCAGTTTAATAACTTAAGCTCCCTCTTTTAATACCCCATGGCCAACAGTGGCAGGAGCTGCATCCGAATGTTTCTTTGCAGTGCAATATTCAGATGGATGTTTTCTCCCCATCCCCCCATGGCCTGGCGCTCAACCTTGGCAGACATGGGGGGGGGGAGACGCAGATTAACCATCATCAATTTTCCTGCTCCGGTTCTCCTCCCGTCTTGCGATGGTACGCAAACCAGGAAATGGGCAGCGGCTCATTTTTGCGCTATGGGGAAACTTTGATTCTGAAGGGTTCTTTAGAGTGTATTACACTCAGTGCTGGCCCTACCATTGGGCAGAGTGAGGTGGCTGCCTCAGATGCCGCAGGTGCCATTGGAGGAGGGAGCAGCGGCATGGCGTAGGAGGACAGGCCTGTGTGTACTACAAAGCCTGCCCAGCATCTTTCACTTGCTCTCCACGGTTACAGCAGAGGATGCTTTAGCGCAGGCACCCCCAAACTGCGGCCCTCCAGATGTTTTGGCCTACAACTCCCATGATCCCTAGCTAACAGGACCAGGGGTCGGGGAAGATGGGAATTGTAGTCCAAAACATCTGGAGGGCTGAAGTTTGGGGATGCCTGCTTTAGCGTATGGAATCTGGAGGAGTGCTGTCAGAAGCAAGACTCGTGACAATGAGGTGTTGTGTTTTCAGTGCAGCAGGCCCAGTTCTATGTAACTCTATTCCACTAGATATCAGGCAGGCACCGTTCCCGCTCAGCCACAGGTGCCAGGTTAAAACAGTTTTCATTCAGGTCTCTGAATGTTGCTCTAATGTTTCTATTTTCTGAAATTTTAACCTGTTTTGAATTTTGTTTATTATATGTTTTATTTCCTCCTTCCCCAGTCTGTTGCTTTGAGACATAGTGAAAAGCGGGATATGAATTCTTTAAATACATTTTTTTTAAAAAAAGAAAAAAGGAATACGGATTTGGGGCGATGACAACCACCATGGCTTTCACCTCAGAGAGCAAAATGTATTGGGCTGCCACTGTTTGTACTGCACATTTTATAACTACTTCCCTCAAAGGATCTTAGGAATTGTCCTTTCAATAGGGAGAGTGCTGCATCTCTTTTCTTCAAGGTGGCCAGAACATCGTAGAACTACAATTCCCAGGCTGGGACATTTTTTAAAAGTTTGACACAGGTTACAATCTGTAGAGTAGATATACAAAGAAGATCTTCTCCTTTTCTTCCTGGTCCTGCAACTGAATATACGGTACTTATGGGAATATTGAACGGATGAAACCACTGGGCTACGAATCAGGCAATCCCAAGTTCAAATCTCAAATCTTCTCTAGGTGGCTTTTTGCAAACAACTCTGTCTACCTCAGTACCTCCATCTGCAAAATGGGGGATGGCAGTGACTTACATTGATGGATGGGGAACCTCAGTGCCAGAGGCCAAATGGGGCCCTCAAGCACTCTTTATTTCTCCCCAGGCCAATCCCCCTCCCCCCAGGCCACATCTCTCACCAGCCTTGCTTTGCACTCTCCTTGCCTGACTGAAAACTGTGTCCTTGAACTCTGCTAATGCCTCTTCCTTGCGTGGCTGGAGGATGGAGAAGGGAGTGTAAGTGTCAACACTAGACAACATCTGAAGATGCCTTGCACAAGCTGCCTTCTGTACTCCCACCCTGCCCCACCCTAGGGGCTGCTGCAGCTCCTTCTCTGGGTATTTCTCTGGTGCCTCTATCCCTGCCACTGCAGCGGTGGCATACTTTAGACTTTCAAATTTCAGCAGCACCCTGTGCAACACCAAAATTTGTCACTGTTGCAGTGCCCTTTTTGGCTCTGCATCTGGTATAGGCAAACCAGACAGACTCTGTCTGCAGCTCCAGCAGGCAGCGGTGATGTCAGGGACTGGCTGGATGAGGAAGGGTGGTGGGAGCTGCTCATCCAAGAGCCCCGCCCACAGGCAGAGCACAGAAGACGACAACTTAGAGCCTGGATCCTGGTGGTGTGGCACTGAAGATCAATCTGCAGAAGGGATGCCCAAGGCCATTCAAGAGTAACAAAGCTACTTTCCAGTCCTCTGCTGTGCTCTGCTGAGTGCTGCTCCATTGGAAAATGTCAATCGCTTCTCCTACCTGGGCAGTTATCTTCCCACAAGGGCCGACATTGATGCCGAAATCCAGCATTGCCTGAGCTCTGCGACAGCAGAGTGTTTGAGGACTGGGACATTTGCAGGGAAGCCAAAAGGCTTGTTTACAAAGCTATTGTACTACCAACCTTACTGTATGTTTGTGAAACTTGGACCCCTTATAAAGGCCATCTCCAATTTCTTGAAAGATTCCATCAACGGTGTCTCCGAATTTTTTTTACACATCTCTTGGGAAGACAGGCAAACTAATGCCAGTGTACTGGAAGAAGCAAAGATCACCAGTGTCAAAGCAATGATTCTCCAGCATCAACTTCGTTGGACTGGTCATGTTGTGCGGATGCCTGATTATCGTCTTCCAAAGCAACTACTCTGAACTTAAAAATGGAAAGCGTAATGCTGGCGGTCAACAAAAGAGGTTCAAAGACTCTCTCAAGGCAAATCTTTAAAAATGTAGTATAAACACTGGCAATTGGGAAACACTGGCCTGCGAGCGCTCCAATTGGAGAACAGCCTTTACCAAAGGTGTCATGGGCTTTGAAGATGCTCGAACTCAGGGCGGAAGGGAGAAACATGCTAAGCGGAAAGCATGCTTGGCCAACCCTCACCGTGATCAACTCCCACCCAGAAACCTATGTCCCCACTGTGGAAGGACGCATGGATCCAGAAATGGCCCCCGCAGTCACTTACGGACTACTGTTAAAACTGTTTTTATGGAAGACGATCTTACTCAGCTACAACTGATTGCCAAAGAAGAAGCTGCTGCTCTGGCTGCTGCCATTATGTGCCCATGGGCCCTGGCATTTGCCCCACCTTGCTGGGTGCTGATGCCCAGCCTGCAAAAAACAGAATTGGGCTGGTTTGCATGGAATCGTTTCCTTGTCTCTGCCAGAGGTCACCAGGGGGCTCTGAAGCCGGTGTAAGTATAAGCTTCTTTGCAGTGCAAGGGCAGGGTCAGAGGAACTTAGTGAAATTGAGCATTAGGCGTAGGTTGTTTCGGAATGGAAAATGAAAATGAAATGTTTGAGTGTCAAGCAATGCCTCTCACAGTGAAAGGTGCTCCATTTGCCTCCAGAGGGACCTGCTTCCACAGAGGCTTATTTGTGGACTGTCTCATTAATTTGGTGCTGAATACAATTCAATTTGGAAATCACGAATCTTCTAATCAGAGCCTCTCAGACACCAGACAAAGGAATGAGGAGAAATAGGCGAATTTGACAAGTTTGGATTGTCTCAGCTTTTCAGTTTTCCAACCTTTAGTACAGCTCCCCACATTTTCGTGTAAGTTCCTTTTTAAAAAAATGTCCTCATGAAAACTCACCAATTTGTTCCAATATACAGGTGTTTGTATTCATTTTTTCCCTAATACTATTAGGGCTATTTCCCTTAATATAGTGCTTTCTGTATGCTATTTTCACTAACATAGTTAGTCCCTGACCACTGGTCCTGTTAGCTAGGGATGATGGGAGTTGTAGTCCCAAACATCTGGAGGGCCAAGTTTGCCTATGCCTGCCCTAGTGCAATCACATTTGTATTTGTTATGTGGCTGGAGAGCGGAATCACAAAATTCAGAAAAGTGCAAATTTTTAAGGTCGGCTTTGTTGTGGTTCAAATATTGTTTCAGAAAGTTGGTAGGCTCATGTTCAAACATGAACCAAATTTCTCCCCAATCTCTAGGAATGAAATGCATATTGGCATCATTGGCTTCTAGCTAGAAATACATGCAGAATGGTTATTATTGATGCATTTGAATTTTTAATCCAAAGAAGCTATCATGGAATGAAGGCAACACCTTTTAGCAATGCTGACTAAAAAGTCCCAATTAAATCCATATCAAACAACAACACCCATCAGGCTTCATCCACACTTATGGGATGCATTGGTATCCATGCATTGGTATAAGAGGTTTCCCTCCACTTTCCATGACAAAACCTGCTCTTTGCTGCTGATTCAGAGCAAACAACAATCCATGGAAAACCTGATTGACATTTACTTGGATTTGGTGATTAAAAACAAACAAACAGGTTTTCCATGGCGGGCAGTGGCTAGATGAGTAGAAGTGTAGAGGAGCCCTTCAAAGAACCCCATTTTCTTGTGTGGCTATAAAAATCTCACATAGAGGGAGAATGCCAAACCAGTTCTAGACCACTCATTCATTGATAAGCTAGCCATGTTCTCTTCTGAGTTTCTTTGGAACAGTAGTCTTCAAACATTTTGCACATAAGACCACATTGAGGGGGTCCGCTTTTTCATTATTACGTCTCCCCATATACTTGTACAGTGGTGGCACTGCTGTTTGCAGTCCTCCTTAAATCAAGCTGATCCCCGGGAGTGGTCTGAGACCTAATTTACCTTTTGAAAATGAATGCAATATATGCCATTTCAAAACCATTCGCTTTACTTAGGGATGTGCACTTCAGGTAATGAGTGTTTTATTCGTATGCCATCTGGTGGTGATAAATGGAAGTGAAGTCATTTGTGAGAAATAACTACTGTTGATGCACACAGCCTCGTATTCAGAAATAACACAACTTTGGATTTATTTACTGGTTCAAAGGGATGATTCAGACATGTCCTAGGTGTTTGTAGCACTGTAAACAAACAAGCAGCCTTAAACAAGCCATGCCATTTTGTGGTCCACAGCATAGCTGTCAAGTTTTCCCTTTTCTCGCGAGGAAGCCTATTCAGCAGAAGGGAATTTCCCTTTTTTAAAAAAGGAGAATTTGACAGCTATGGTCCACAGCAGCCATTTTGCCAGAAACCATGGAGGGAGGGAGTGGGAGGGGAGGGGGAGAGATTTAGGGTTGCCAGACTCAATAGAGGACAGGACTTTTGTGCCTTTAATTGCCCTGCTCTCTTTTGAGTCTGGGAACCTTAAAGAGAAACCAGCAGACCCTTTGTTTAATTTCCAAGCAAAGGGTCTGCTGGTTTCTCTTTAAGGTTTCCAGACTCAAAAGAGAGCAGGGCAATTAAAGGCACAGAAGTCCTGTCCTCTATTGAGTCTGGCAACCCTAGAGAGATTGGATAATCAAGAGAGCATTTCCTCCCCTTCGTTGTTTGCCTTTCACAAAGTTTCAGGTGCTTTTTTTTTTGTCTTTGCTTTTTGTTATTTTGAGGTCAATATTCCATGGTCGGGAACCCATTAGAAATTTCACCATAGAAGTCAATGGAAATCATTGACTCGTCATATGAACACTCACCTAAGGAATGATTTCCTGGGAATGCATTGTGTGTGTGTGTTTGCTAAACCTGATCTTGTTGGTTTCAGATCTGTGGAGGGATCTGAACCAACCTGCCACGGAAGCAGAAAAACTCCCTAAAAAACAACTTCTCAAAATTGTTGCACAACTCCAGCTGATCAAGCCAACCAACTAACCAGGTGGTGGTTAGTCATCATCATTAACAAGACAGGTTGATTGGTTTAGCTGCTTTTGCCGGCAGATAGCAGTGGGGCTGCTAAGAATAGCTGGAGGATATAGAGAAAGAAATCCACCAAAGCTTAGTGGGAAGAGGAAGGGAAGGAGAGAAGCAAAGACGTCAGCAGTCTGGGTGTGCCATATGCAGGACAATAGCTCAGCAAGACAGGTAAAGGATAGGATGGGATTAGCTGCCAGACAGTCTCCCGTTGTCTGTTATCAGCACCGTAAGAACATTGGTGCTTAAGACTGCTGATTTTAAAAGGGACGCATTATAGAGGGGGTTAGATGTATTAGTCTGGCGCAGTCAAAAAAAGAAGCAAAGGATTGTGCGGCATAGGGAGAACAAACAGATTTATTGTGGCATAACTACTTGGACTACAGCCCGCTCCATTAAATGCACGGCATGTTATCCTTAGCCAGAAGGTATTATGTACAAAAAGATACCCACACAAATACGAGTATACAGAAAAAGGAAATGTGAACATCATGGCCAAGGTGCCACAAAATGCAGGGTTCCACTGTATACAATTTAGGTCTTGTTACCATTTATAGTCTCAAGTAGGAGGACCAAAGTGGTGTTGTACGTTTTCGAGCACAATTCAAAGTGTTGGTGTTGGTGTCAGTGTCAGGCTTCAGGGAATTGGCTTCAGGGAATTGGCTTCCTCCCCACCGTGGCAGTAGATAAGCAGAAGAAAGGGAAGGGAGTCTTCTTACCAGTTAGGAACTTTAATAATCACAGTGAGAGAACAAAGAACCTATCTCCTGGAAATGGCGGTGCTCCCAATTAAGAATCCCACCCTCTTACGTCCTTATTAATCCACATCACGTCTGCGTTTTGTAATCTGAGCCTGTCCCCTCTGTGGTTTGTGTGCTTTCTGTTCTGCCACTTTCTCAGCTCTTCTTGACCTTGGGGAGAGCGGATGAATGCTTTCCGGAGACAGTGAATCTGTTAACCCCCTCTCTCCCAGTGTTTCTTCTCCTAGCTGTTCCCCATCCAGTATTTCTCAGCTTCTGCCTTCTGAACTATGCCCCTCTGCAAACCACTGTTCCAAATCTATACTGTCGTCCTGCTCCTGGGAAGATTCAAGATCCAGATTAGGAGCAGGGGGAGAGGAAGAGGGAGGCTCCCACCATTCCTCTTCTGTGCAGCCCTCCTCAGCACAGTCCCTGACATCTGACCTTTAAAGCACTAAATGGCCTTGGCCCAGTATACCTGAAGGAGTGTCTCCACTCCCATCGTCCAGCCGGGACAATGAGGTCCAGCTCCGAGGGCCTACAGGTAACCAGACAGAGGGCCTTCTCGGTATTGGCACCCGTCCTGTGGAACGCCCTCCCATCAGATATCAAAGAAATAAACAACCACCTGACTTTTAGAAGACATCTGAATGTTGAATGGTTTCTTTAAATACAGTGGAACCTCGGTTTACGAACACCTCGGTTTACGAATTTTCAGTTTACGAATGCCACACCATCTGGAACGGATTAATTCACTTTCCATTACTTTCAATGGGAAAGTTCGCTTCAGTTTATGAACGCTTCAGTTTAGGAACAGACTTCCGGAACCAATTACACCCATGCTTCGGGTTAAGTACGCTTCAGGTTGAGTACTCCGCGGACCCATCTGGAACGGATTAATCCACTTTCCATTACTTTCAATGGGAAAGTTCACTTCAGTTTATGAACGCTTCAGTGTATGAACAGACTTCCGGAACCAATTGTGTTCATAAACCGAGGTACCACTGTATTAAGGTTCATTATTGTTTCACAAGATGTGTATCTCTTTAACGGACAGAGTAAATATCATGACCTAGTTTTACAGCTGTGAAGCAGTATAGCAGGTGCTATTAAGTTGTGTTAATTAAGCTGTGTCAGCAATTGGGATATAAAGAGAAGCATGTACCTCTCTCAGTACCCTGGTGAATGGGTCATACTTATAGATGTAATGTAATTTAATGTAAGAGTTTTTGTTTTTGTAATTAAAGCCAAGCAAAATATATTTTTGCGTTTCTTCATTGTTTCCTGAACGTGTGGTCTCCCCAGCATGCTTTCTGCAGCGCAATTAATCTGCTAAATATGCAACACTGAAGGCAGTCCTGTTTAGGGAAGTTTTTAATGGTTGGTGGTTTTTAATGGTTTTCAATATTTTGTTGGGAGCCACCCAGAGTGGCTGGGGGAAACCCAGTCAGGTGGGTGGCATATCATCATCACCATCATCACCATCATCAACAACAACAATTCCCACCATCCCAGATTATTGGCCATATTGCTTGGGAATATTCCTACAATTGTCTGTCTCACTGGGCTCTGCTTGAGACTAGGCATGATAGCTTGCTGACTCTGATTCTTTTGATCACGGATCTGGGACTGTGGGAACTGTACAACAGAGGTACCAACATGGCTTGGAGGTGATACTAAAGCCACACTCATGCCAATCACAGGAACTCTACTGAGAATCAAGAGTTCATTCCTGCAGCAGCAGCAGTCATAAGCATTATTGCAACAGGCTCTTGCTTCATATAAGCAAAGCTTCAGCAGCTTACAGTGAAAGGATTAAGCAGGTTCAGGGAAATATCATAGATGCATTTTAAGGAAATGAGAGGGCTTATATACTAGAATAGAATGGGGCTTCTGGCAAACCTGTCCTGTTTCCACCACAAGCTTTTCTGTATGACCTTGGGGAAGTCATTCAATCTCTATTTTGTCCCACAGGTAGGCTGGGCATCTTGTTCAGTCTTCAGGGCCTGCAGGAGAACTCAGCATCCACTGACAGCTACCAAGACCCTAGGTACCTGCCAGGGCCAACCACTGGTCCCTGCCTGAGTTTTCCTCTCCCAGGGCTGCCTCTGATACATAGGGCGGCCTCTGAAGACAGTTCGGAAACTTCAGCTGGTGCAGAATTTAGTGGCCAGGTTGCTCACCGGGGCAAGAGAATTTGAGCATATTACACCGATCCTGGTCCGACTGGCTGCCAATTAGTTTCCGGGGCCAATTCAAAGTGCTGGTTTTCACCTATAAAGCCTTAAACAGCAAAAACTTAACAATAGACGGAATTAACAATTTGCAAGACATTACAGGTTTGACTTTTGTGAAAAAGGTGAAATACTTAGGGGTGAACATGACAGCAAAGAACATTAACCTGTTTAAAAATAATTATGAAAAAGTATGGAAAGAGAAAGCATGATTTAGAAGGATGGTCAAATTTAAGATGGTCCCTGACGGGCCATATCTCTGTTATAAAGATGAATGTATTGCCAAAGATGTTATTTCTGTTCCAAGCATTACCTATTGTTGACAATGTTGCATGTTTTAAAGAATGGCAAAAGGTCTTATCAAAATTCATCTGGCAAGGGAAGAAACCTAGAATTAAATATAAACTTTTAACTGATGTGAAAGAAAGAGGAGGTTTTTCCCTACCAGATTTGAAGTTATACTTTGAAGCAGCAGCCTTTTGCTGGCTAAAAGAATGGTTTGCATTAGAAAATGATGATGTACTTGACTTGGAAGGGCATGATAATGCATTTGGATAGCATGCATATTTATGGTACGATAAGGTCAAAGTTCATAGAGGTTTTAAAAATCACATTATTAGGAAATCTCTTTTCAATGTATGGAACAGGTATAAAGACCTGTTAGAACCAAAAACACCCAGATGGATTTCACCAGCAGAAGCTAAAACTCAAAAAAGATTGAATATGTCAACAAAATGGTTGAGATATAGGGACATTTTAATGCAAGATGGTGAGCAGATAAAGTTAAAACCATATGAGGAGTTGAAGAGTAAAGTAAATGATTGGTTTCAATACCACCAGATCAATGAATTGTTTAAAATGGACAAAAAAGTAGGTTTTCAATTACAAAAATCAAAAATAGAGAAAGAATTGTTAGATTCCAAATGTAAAAACTTATCCAAAATGTATAATGTATTGCTGGAGTGGCATACAAAGGACGAGCAAACGAAAAGTGTTATGATAAAATGGGCAAATGATGTGGGGCACAATATTATGGTGGAGGATTGGAAAAAGTTATGGAAGCACAATATGAAATTTACCGCGAGCTCAGCTTTAAAAGAAAATCTAATGAAAATGATGTATAGATGGTACCTGACTCCGGTAAAATAAGCCAAGATTGATCACAAGAAGGATAATAAGTGCTGGAAATGTAAAAAGCAAGAAGGTACCTTCTTCCACATGTGGTGGACATGCCCCCAAGTGAGAGACTTCTGGGAAAGGATTTATAATGAATTGAAAAAAGTGCTGAAAAGCACCTTTGTTAAGATACCAGAGGCCTTTCTACTTCGGATAACAGGGGATGATATCCCCAAGAAAGATGCTGTTTTCTTTTTGTATGCCACAACAGCCGCAAGAATTTTATTGGCAAAGAATTGGAAGAATGAAGAAATACCAACTGTGGATGATTGGCAGAAGAAATTGATAGAATTTATGGAACTGTCTGAGTTGACGGGGAGACTTCGGGACCGGAGCGAAGAAGTAGTGGAAGAAGATTGGAAGAAATTTAGAATCTATTTGAAAAATAAGCATGTAATAGATTGATTTAATGGCAGTGAGGGAGATTCAAGGATGTTGTAGATTATACAAAGGTCTGAAAATAAGCAGGCACAAGGCAACAAAAGGCACAGGGCAACAAAAGGCACAAGGCAGCATAAGGCACAAGTCACAAGGAAAAAGGCACAAGGTGGCACACGCTCCGACATTTCTCTGATGAAACTAGGGACATCATGTTATGTTTTGTTGGCTGGGTTTCTACATTTCTCATCTTTCTGGCAGGCAGCAATTCAGCAGGTGGGAAAGATTGCCTTTCCATATTTGTTCTTGGATGGTCTGAACTAGTTCCAACCAGCCTAAACTGGTTCAAACGGCTATGAACCAGTCTGAAACGGTCTGAACCAGTCTGAACCGGCTCCCACTGCTCTGAACCGGTTCCAACCATTCTGAAGCCATCTGAACCAGTCTGAACCGGTTCCAATTGGTCTGAACCAATCTGAACCGGTTCCAATCGGTCTGAACCGGTCTGAACCGGTTCCAACCAATCTGAACCAGTTCCAACCTGTCTGAACTGGTCTGAACCAGTCTGAACCGGTTCCAACCAGTCTGAACCGGTTCCAACCCGTTCGAACCGGCTCAAACCGGTCTGAACCGGTTCCCACTGGTCTGAACTGGTTCCAGTCGGTTCCAACCGGCCTGAACCAGTTCCAACCTGTTCAAAGCAGTCTGAAACGGTCTGAAACGATCTGAAATGGTATGAACCAGTCTGAACCGGTCTGAGCCAGTCTGAACCGGTTCCAACCGGTCTGAACTGGCCTGAACCGGTTCAAACCGGTCTGAACTGGTCTGAACCAGTCTGAACCGGTACGAACCAGTCTGAACCGGTTCCAACCCATTCAAACCAGTCTAAACCGGTCTGAACCGGTTCACACCGGTCTGAACTGGTTCCAACCGGTTCCCACCAGTCTGAACCGGTCCCAACCGGTCTGCACTAGTTTAAACGGGCCTGAACCGGTTCAAACCAGTATGAACTGGATCAAACCTGTCTGAACCGGTTCCAACTGGCCTAAACTGGTTCCAACTGGTCTGAACTGGTTCCAACTGGCCTGAACCGGTTCAAACCAGTCTGAACCAGTCTGAACCGGTTCAAACTGGTCTGAACCAGACTGAACCGGTTCAAACCGGTCTGAACCGGTTCATACCGGTCTGAACCGGTCTGAGCCAGTCTGAACCGGTTCCAACCGGTCTGAACTGGCCTGAACTGGTTCAAACCGGTCTGAAGCAGTCCAAACCGGTTCAAACCGGTCTGAACCGGTTCATACCAGTCTGAACTGGTTCCAACCGGTTCCCACCGGTCTGAACCGGTCCCAACCGGTCTGAACTAGTTTCAACTGGTCTGAACTGGTTCCAACTGGCCTAAACCGGTTCCAACTGGTCTGAACCGGTTCAAATCAGTTCCAACCGGTCTGAACCGGCTCCCACCAGTCTGAACCACTTCCAACCTGTTCGAAGCAGTCTGAATCAGCCTGAACCAGTTCTAACCGGTCTGAACTAGTCTGAACCGGTTCATACCGGTCTGAACTGGTTCCAACCGGTTCAGAACTAGTCTGAACTAGTCTGAACTGGTTCCAACCAGTTCCCACCGGTCTGAAACCGGTTCCCACCAGTCTGTACAGTCTGAACTAGTTTCAACCGGCCGGCTCCAACCTGTCTGAACCGGCTCCCACCAGTCTGAACCAGTTCCAACCTGTTCGAAGCAGGTTCTAACTGGTCTGAACTAGTCCGAACCGGTTCATACCGGTCTGAACTGGTTCCAACCAGTTCCCACCAGTCTGAAACCGGTTCCCACCAGTCTGTACAGTCTGAACTAGTTTCAACCGGCCGGCTCCAACCTGTCTGAACCGGTTCCAACTGGCCTAAACTGGTTCCAACCATTCTGAACTGGTCTGAACTGGCCTGAACCGGTTCAAACCAGTCTGAACCGGTTCCAACCGGTCTAAACTGGTTCCAACTGGCCTGAACTGGTTCCAACCTGTTCAAAGCAGTCTGAAACGGTCTGAAACGATCTGAAATGGTATGAACCAGTCTGAACCGGTCTGAGCCAGTCTGAACCGGTTCCAACCGGTCTGAACTGGCCTGAACCGGTTCAAACCGGTCTGAACTGGTCTGAACCGGTCCGAACCAGTCTGAACCGGTACGAACCAGTCTGAACCGGTTCCAACCCATTCAAACCAGTCTAAACCGGTCTGAACCGGTTCACACCGGTCTGAACTGGTTCCAACCGGTTCCCACCAGTCTGAACCGGTCCCAACCGGTCTGAACTAGTTTAAACGGGCCTGAACCGGTTCAAACCAGTCTGAACTGGATCCAACCTGTCTGAACTGGTTCCAACTGGCCTAAACTGGTTCCAACCGGTCTGAACTGGTTCCAACTGGCCTGAACCGGTTCAAACCAGTCTGAACCGGACTGAACCGGTTCAAACCGGTCTGAACCGGTTCATACCGATCTAAACCGGTCTGAGCCAGTCTGAACCGGTTCAAATCAGTCTGAACCGGTTCCAACCAGTCTAAACTGGTTCCAACTGGCCTGAACCGGTTCAAACCATTCTGAACTGGTCTGAACTGGTCTGAACTGGCCTGAACTGGTCCCAACCAGTCCCAACCAGTCCCAACCGGTCTGAACTGGTTCCAACTGGCCTAAACCGGTTCCAACTGGTCTGAACCGGTTCAAATCAGTTCCAACCGGTCTGAACCGGCTCCCACCAGTCTGAACCAGTTCCAACCTGTTCAAAGCAGTCTGAACCAGTTCCAACCGGTTCTAACCGGTCTGAACTAGTCCGAACCGGTTCTAACCGGTCTGAACTAGTCCGAACCGGTTCATACCGGTCTGAACTGGTTCCAACCGGTTCCCACCGGTCTGAACCGGTCCCAACCGGTCGGAACTAGTTTCAACCGGCCTGAACCGGTTCTAACTTATCTGAACCGGTCCAAACCAGTCCGAACCGGTTCAAACCGGTTTGAACCGGTTCATACCGGTCTGAACTAGTTCCAACCAGTTCCCACCAGTCTGAAACCGGTTCCCACCAGTCTGTACAGTCTGAACTAGTTTCAACCGGCCGGCTCCAACCTGTCTGATCCGGTTCCAACTGGCCTAAACTGGTTCCAACCATTCTGAACTGGTCTGAACTGGCCTGAACCGGTTCAAACCAGTCTGAACCGTTCCAACCGGTCTGAACTGGTTCCAACTGGCCTGAACCGGTTCAAACCAGTCTGAACCGGTTCCAACTGGCCTAAACTGGTTCCAACCAGTCTGAACCGGTCTGAGCCAGTCTGAACCGGTTCCAACTTGTCTGAACTGGCCTGAACTGGTTCAAACCGGTCTGAACCGGTCCCAACTGGTCTGAACTAGTTTCAACCGGTCTGAACTGGTTCCAACTGGCCTAAACCGGTTCCAACTGGTCTGAACCGGTTCAAATCAGTTCCAACCGGTCTGAACCGGTTCAAACTGGTCTGAACCAGACTGAACCGGTTCAAACCGGTCTGAACCGGTTCATACCGGTCTGAACCGGTCTGAGCCAGTCTGAACCGGTTCTAACTGGCCTAAACTGGTTCCAACCATTCTGAACTGGTCTGAACTGGCCTGAACTGGTCCCAACCAGTCCCAACCAGTCCCAACCGGTCTGAACTGGTTCCAACTGGCCTGAACTGGTTCAAACCAGTCTGAACCAGTCTGAGCCAGTCTGAACCGGTTCCAACTTGTCTGAACTGGCCTGAACTGGTTCAAACCGGTCTGAACCGGTTCAAACCGGTCTGAACTGGTTCCAACCGGTCTGAACTAGTTTCAACCAGTCTGAACTGGTTCCAACTGGCCTAAACCGGTTCCAACTGGTCTGAACCGGTTCAAATCAGTTCCAACCGGTCTGAACCGGTTCAAACTGGTCTGAACCAGACTGAACCGGTTCAAACCGGTCTGAACCGGTTCATACCGGTCTGAACCGGTCTGAGCCAGTCGGAACCGGTTCCAACTGGCCTAAACTGGTTCCAACCATTCTGAACTGGCCTGAACTGGTCCCAACCAGTCCCAACCAGTCCCAACCAGTCCCAACCGGTATGAACTGGTTCCAACTGGCCTGAACCGGTTCAAAGCAGTCTTAACCAGTCTGAACCGGTTCAAACTGGTCTGAACCAGACTGAACCGGTTCAAACCGGTCTGAACCGGTTCATACCAGTCTGAACCGGTCTGAGCCAGTCTGAACCGGTTCCAACTTGTCTGAACTGGCCTGAACTGGTTTAAACCGGTCTGAACCGGTCCCAACCGGTCTGAACTAGTTTCAACTGGTCTGAACTGGTTCCAACTGGCCTAAACCGGTTCCAACTGGTCTGAACCGGTTCAAATCAGTTCCAACCGGTCTGAACCGGTTCAAACTGGTCTGAACCAGACTGAACCGGTTCAAACCGGTCTGAACTGGTTCATACCGGTCTGAACCGATCTGAGCCAGTCTGAACCGGTTCCAACTGGCCTAAACTGGTTCCAACCATTCTGAACTGGTCTGAACTGGCCTGAACTGGTCCCAACCAGTCCCAACCAGTCCCAACCGGTCTGAACTGGTTCCAACTGGCCTAAACCGGTTCCAACTGGTCTGAACCGGTTCAAATCAGTTCCAACCGGTCTGAACCGGCTCCCACCAGTCTGAACCAGTTCCAACCTGTTCAAAGCAGTCTGAACCAGTCTGAACCGGTTCCAACCTGTCTGAACCGGCCTGAAGCAGCCTGAACTGGTTCAAACCGGTCTGAACAAGTCCAAACTGGTTAAAACTGGTCTGAACCATTTCCAACCAGTCTGAACCGGTTCCAACTGGTCTGAACTAGTTCCAACCAGCCTGAACCGGTTCAAACCGGTACGAACCGGTCTGAACCAGTCTGAATCAGTGCCAACTGGTCTGAACCGGTTCCAACCGGCCTGAACCGATTCCAACCATTCTGAACCAGTCTGCACCAGTATGAACCAGTTCAAACCTGTCTGCACCGGTTCAAACCAGTCTGAACCTGTCCGAACCGGTTCAAACCAGTCTGAACCAGTCCGAACCGGTTCCAACCCGCCTGAACAGTTTCATACCAGCCTGAACTGGTTCAAACTAGTTCCAACCGGTCTGAACCGAGCTCAACTGTTTCTTTATTATTATTATTATTATTATTTATTTATTTTCATAAAGAAATACACAGAATAACAATAAAAAAAATTCACAAGTCAAAAGTAAGTGTCACGGTCCGGTCGGCGGGCGTCAGGACCAGAGGCAAGATGGTGGTGTAGAAGCAGGAACTGGTGCAGAGCTGAGGGTCCAGCAGCAGGCAGTCGCAGGGTCAAAGAGCAAGGTGGAGGCGAAGGTCTGGGAGTCAAGGAGCAAGGCGAAGGCTCAAGGAACAAGAAGTACGGCGAAGGTTCAAGGAACAAGAAGCAAGGCGTCGGCAAGGCAAGGGTCCACGGAGCAAGGATCAAGGCGTCGGCAAGGCAAGGGTCCACGGAGCAAGGATCAAGACGTCGGCAACGCAAGGGTCCACGGAGCAAGGATCAAGACGTCGGCAAAGCAAGGGTCCACGGAGCAAGGATCAAGACGTCGGCAAGGCAAGGGTCCAAGGAGCAAGGATCAAGAGGCCAGATGCAACCAGGCAAGGATAGCGTTGCTGTGGCAAAGAGCTGAAGGGAAATGCTGAGCTTTTATCCCTCCCAGCTCCTGCCACCAGGTGCAGTGAGATCTCAAGTGGCCTCACCTGGGTGACTACTCCTTGCCTCTCCAGCACAAGCTGAGGACTTCACCTGTGTGGCCACGCCTTGCTTCTCCAGCACAAGCTGAGGCAGGCCCCAGTCCTGCAAAGCACTACAGGCCCCAGAGCCTGACTCCTGCCCATACTCCTGACAGTAAGTACAACAAAAAGAAAAAAGAAAAAGAAAAAAGAAAAAACATTCCATCCTTCATTTACTAGTATAATTCTTGTATCAGTGACTTCCACCTTCCCCCCATCCACGTTTCTATTAATATCTTTTACAGCGCTCACGTTTTCAACACTCTTCACTTTTTCTAATACCAAACTTGTCATAACTGTTATCAACCCAATTCTTAATATTAATCTATGCATTCAAGCTCAACTGCTTCTAACCGGCCCAAACCAGTCTGAACCGGTTCCAACCTGTCTGAACCGGTTCCAACCGGTCTGAACTAGTTCCAAAGCAGCATAAGGCACAAGTCACATGGCAAAACCACAAGGTGGCACAAAGCCGCACAAAGCCGCACAAGGCAAAAGGCGGCATAAGGCATAAGGCAACAAAAGGCACAAGGCGGCACAAGGCAGCATAAGGCACAAGTCACAAGGCGGCACACGGCGGCTTAAAGCACCAGGCAAAAGGTGGCACGCGGCACAAAGGCCCGGGCCTAGGCTATGGTCCAGGTATGGGTGAAGGTGAATGGCGAATACTCTTACCAAGGCAGAAGGTCCACTTATCAAGGCAGAAGATGGGAAGATTTTTTCTTGTACAGTCTGCATCTGGTTTGGTTCTTCTAGTGCAAAATCAAGCAAGGATTAGCTGTTGCAGATACAGTATCGAACAAATCGACTCTGTACAAGCTGTAAGGCATGTTGGGAACCAGCAGGTGGCAACAGAAGACCACACTCATTCAGAAGTGGCTTTTCAAGCAAACTCCTTCGCCATTGAAACGAGAAAAACACATCTTCCGGAGCAACACGCTTAGTGAATGGGTGAGGGATTGCGCTCTTGATAACTCGAGGCGGTCCCAGCACCGGAGAGGAAGAACAGGGGCAACTGGAGGCATAGGTTTCCCCCCCAAAACCCAGATGGGGATCCTGGTCAATGCTGTTATTCTCTTGTCAGTATCTGAAGAGAGAAACCATTTTCCTCTGTTATTGTTCATGGTTTATGCTACAGCTCTGTCCTCTCAGGAAATGTTTAAGTGCAGTGGATAAACCATTTCCTGCTTCAGGGGTGCATTCTTATCTATTTGATCTGCAGTATATACACAGTTCATGAGAAAATAACCACTATTCAAGTGATCACTTCCATAAAGATCCCATCTTAACCCGTCTTAAACTGGAAGAGGAACCATCCCTTCCGAGCCATGGGGGGCACACCTATCCTGAATTGATGTTTGAGCAGGAAGATTGCATTATTGTCTTTTCAATTCTTCCACTGAAAACACATACACACACACACCGCAATTCCATTCTGTTCAAAATACTATTCATGAAACAAAACTGAACAACGGCAAAGGTTATTCCAAAAGGTTGTTCGTTTGCTTTTGATTTGCCAAGCTTTCTAATCAAACAACAATTCTGTAGACATCGTGCGCAAACAGATATCTTTCAATAAAGGCTGAAAAAGAAGCCGAGGCTAAAAAAAATGGAATATCTTGCTGCCTGAGAGAAGTCCCTTCCCAGAGAGACTTATATATATTTTTGATATATCAAATCACTATGGGTTTGTGCTACATTACATTCATTGTTTGACGAATTTGTGGGGTTTATTTTTTGCTTTATTTACATGCTACTGCGGTTCTGATATGATCGCAATAGTGACTGCTAATTTTTAGCACTGTGGTGATCTGCTTTGAGTTCGATGTTACTTTAAAGCCCTAAACGGCCTCGGTCCGGTATACCTGAAGGAGCGTCTCCACCCCCATCGTTCTGCCCGGACACTGAGGTCCAGCTCCGAGGGCCTTCTGGCGGTTCCCTCACTACGAGAAGCCAAGTTACAGGGAACCAGGCAGAGGGCCTTCTCGGTAGTGGCACCCACCCTGTGGAATGCCCTCCCACTAGAGGTCAAAGAGAACAACAATTACCAGACCTTTAGAAGGCATCTCAAGGCAGCCCTGTTTAGGGAAGCTTTTAATGTTTGATGGATTTCTGTATTTTAGAATTTCTGTTTTGTTGGAAGCCGCCCAGAGTGGCTGGGGGAACCCGGCCAGATGGGCGGGGTATAAATAATAAATTATTATTATTATTATTATTATTATTATTATTATTATTATTATTATTTAAAAGCAGAATACGAACATTAAATTGAAATCCATCTGCAATGCCTGCAGTTTCTTTATTATGTAGTTCACCCAACCCCCTACTAATAATCTGCTCTTTCTTTAGAAAGATGGGTGGAGGGAGAAAAAAGAAAAAAAGAAAAGAAAACGTCCCTGGTTCAACTTCCTTGCATCTCCAGGTATGGATGGGAATGCCCCCTGTCTGGAACCATGGAGAGCTACCATAATACTGAGCTAGGTGGACCAATGGTCTGGCTTGGGATAAGGCAGTTTATTCCTATCAGGATGCTTTCCAGCATCTCCAGGTAGAGCTGTGAGCATTCCCTGTCTGAATCATAGAATCATAGAGTTGGAAGAGACCACAAGGGCCATCCAGTCCAATCCCCTGCCAAACAGGAAACACCATCAAAGCATTCTTGACATATGCCTGCCAAGCCTCTGCTTAAAGACCTCCAAAGAAGGAGACTCCACCACACTTCTTGGCAGCATATTCCTCTGTCGAACAGCTCTTACTGTCAGGAAGTTCTTCCTAATGTTTAGGTGGAATCTTCTTTCTTGTAGTTTGAATCCATTGCTCCGTGTCCGCTTCTCTGGAGCAGCAGAAAACAGTCTTTCTCCCTCCTCTATATGACATCCTTCCATATATTTGAACATGGCTATCATATCACCCCTTAACCTTCTCTTCTCCAGGCTAAACATACCCAGCTCCCTAAGCCGTTCCTCATAAGGCATCGTTTCCAGGCCTTTGACCATTTTGGTTGCCCTCCTCTGGACACGTTCCAGCTTGTCAGTATCCTTCTTGAACTGAGGTGCCCAGAACTGGACACAGTACTCCAGGTGAGGTCTGACCAGAGCAGAATACAGTGGTACTATTACTTCATTTGATCTAGATGCTATACTCCTATTGATGCAGCCCAGAATTGCATTGTTTTTTTTAGAAACTCTGGAGAATCCCTGCCAATCATTGTAGACAATAATACTGAAGCAGGGAGACCAAAGGTTCTTTCTTTCTTTCTTGTTGCATTTCTTTTCTTTTTTTCTTTTATTATTATTATTTTATTTTGACAAAGTAATAATCACAAATAAATAAGAATAAAACTGTGCACCCCACCACCGAGACCATTCCATTGTAACTATCCAACCTCCCAAAATTTCAACACCTCTCGCAATGGTTTGACCCCTTTCCGTTTTTTAACAGTACAAACTCTACAAACACCTTCCATATCTCCTCAAAATCATTTCTCTTGGATATTCCCTTTCTTACCTTAATGGCACATGCTAATTTATCATTAATTCCACACCTCTGTATACCATTCTTCCATTGTATATTCTACTTGCCCCTTCCACATCCTAGCTATCATAATCCATGCAGCTATCATTAAATTTGTGAGCAGGTCCTTCATAGCCTGCAAACCTTCTACCCCGTCGTAAATGGATAATAATGGACATAAATGGATAATAATGGACTTTTAATAATGGACTCTGGACTTTCGGTCAGCTTTAACCCACTGACTTCTGTTATCTCCTTAAACACCATTTGCCAAATTTATTTATTTTTTTACATATTTACACTCCCACCACATGTGAATATAATTCCTGGTTTCCTGGCATCCCCTACAACATAACACTGAATAGTCCTTGTTTATTTGGTTTAATCTGACTGGTGTTAAAGGCAGATTCTTATATTCCTGTATCCCTCAGTGACATGGATCAGGTGAGTGATGCTTCTGCAAGGGCAATGAGGAGCATCATCATCATCACTAAGGAGGGCTTCAGAGATTGGCCATGAGCTTCCTACTGAGTCCTGTGCCTCAGCAGGTTCCTCACAATGATGCTGACCTCTGGTTCCAGTACTGACCCCTTCCCATGATCCAGTTCGTTCAAATATTGTCAGATGTGGATAGCTGCCTATCCAGTGGTACCAGCTTGCCCCCATGATTGCGGGGGCCTGGGGCCGCATGACATCAACACGCTGTGCGTACACACCACGCATTGTGTGTGCACAATGTCACCATGCCCCACAGCATACGTGCGCAGTCGCCGCCGCACTTCGGGGGAGCACGGCCCCTTCATTGAAAATGTTTGGGGGGGCCTGGGCCCTGTCAGACGAGCAAAACAAATACATGGACAGGTGGAAGTTGGAAACATAGCAAGATGGCATGAGACAACGCGAGGCGTGTATACCTCAGTTTAAGTATGCTTCGGTTTGAGTACTTTCAGTTTAAGTACTCCGTGGACCCGTCTGGAACAGATTAATCCACTTTCCATTACTTTCAATGGGAAAGTTCGCTTCAGGTTAAGTATGCTTCAGGTTAAGTACGAACTTCCAGAACCAATTACTCATACATCAGATTAAGTACGCTTCAGGTTGAGTACTCCGCGGACCTGTCTGGAACAGATTAATCCACTTTCCATTACTTTCAATGGGAAATTTCGCTTCAGGTTAAGTACGCTTCAGTTTAAGTACTCCGCGGACCCGTCTGGAACGGATTAATCCACTTTCCATTACTTTCAATGGGAAAGGTCACTTCAGGTTAAGTACGCTTCAGGTTAAAGTACAGACTTCCGGAACCAATTGTGTACTTAAACCGAGGTACCACTGTACTACACAACCGTAGTCAACCTCAGCTTCTCTGCATATGTAGTTCTGCAAAATATGACCATGTTCATATTTTGTGCCATATCCCATTCATGTCCATGGGGGTCCCGCTGCCGTTGATGCTGACTGGGGCTTCGGCATTGGGTTGCTATTTTTCAAATGGTGTTTAATTATCTCTGATAATTATCCATTTCGGACTGTGTGAGAGAGCATGTATAAACAGTTTAAATACAGTTTACATACCTGTATATGCAGGTTCGCTGACACAATCTCCACCACTGTTCTGGGTGCCTGATTTTATCACGTTTTACGGTGATTTCCTCATGGTGTCTGGCCTGTCCACATTCTTGTTTCCAAGGGCTATTTGTTTTGGATTGGACTTCAAGAGACCATTGCCTTAGGACAATTGGCAGCATTTTAGTTGCCCTCAGAGACTCCAGTGAAATTTTTATAGGCCATTATTCGCATGCTACTGTTTCCTGAATGTACCCATAGCATATAAAGAGCCAGAGGCTGTTTAAGGCCTATTTCATTTAGAAACACACAGTTAACCATGGGCTGTGGTGGTAAAGGGTGGGGAGAACCGGTCAGCTGACTTCAAAAGGCCTAACATGGCCAACCTAATTTGGAAGTTTTGACATGGGGCTCAGTTTGAAACAGGGGAGGAGGTCACCTGAACATAGCTGGACAATTGAAACGGTATTTGGGGTCACAGCTCATCTCAGAAAGTAATATTTTTTTTTCCTTTAATGAGGAAAAGCCATGAGAGGTACAGTGGCTGCTTGCTTGCCTAGTCATTGTAATGCATATTCTGAGTGGGGCAGCTTTTGTCCCTGAAGGACCAGGTGAGCAGCCTGGGAGTCATTTTGGACTCACAGCTGTCCATGGAGGCGGAGGTCAATTCTGTGTCCAGGGCAGCTGTCTACCAGCTCCATCTGGTATGCAGGCTGAGACCCTACCTGCCCGCAGACTGTCTCGCCAGAGTGGTGCATGCTCTGGTTATCTCCCTCTTGGACTACTGCAATGCATTCTACGTGGGGCTACCTTTGAAGCTGACTTGGAAACTACAGCTAATCCAGAACGTGGCTGCCAGACTGGTGGCTGAGAGCAGCCGCTGGGACCACATAACACCGGTCCTGAAAGACCTACATTGGCTCCCAGTACATTTCTGAGTACAATTCAAAGTGTTGGTGCTGACCTTTAAAGCCCTAAATGGCTTTGGCCCTGCATACCTGAAGGAACATCTCCACCCCATCATTCATTCTGAACATTGAGGTCCAGCTCTGAGGGCCTTCTAGCTTTTTCCTCTCTGTCAGAAATGGATTTCCACTGAACCAGGCAGAGAACCTTCTTGGTAGTCATGCCTGCCCTGTTGAATGCCCTCCCATCAGATGTCAAGGATGTAAACAACTATTTGACTTTTAGAAGACATCTGAAGGCAGCACTCTATAGGGAAGTTTTTAATGTTTGACGTCTTACTGTGCTTTAATTTGTTGGAAATTTGCCCAGAGTGGCTGGGGGTAACCCAGTCAGATGGGCGGTTTATTATTATTATTATTATTATTATTATTATTATTATTATTATTAACAAAAACAAATATGCATTGACCAGTTATTACAGGGCACACAGCTGCCTGTGTATGAAAAAATAGTTTGATATGGTGAAAAAATGCACTCTGGTATTGTTCATAGAGCCCAGACAACAACAACAACAACAACAACAACAACAACAACAACAACAACAACAACTTGTTATTTATACCCCACCCATCTGGCTGCCCACATGTCATATTCATGGTATATCTACTAATTCCATAATAACGGAAGTTTTTTCCAATGTCTTGTAAAGCAAATACTCCTTATATTGACCCAGTTTATACAACAGTGGAAATCTATGTCCATCTGGACTTAATTCTGTGGAGTCTCCCAAGAATGACTAACTCCTAAAAGGCTGAAAGCTCAAAACCTCAGACACCTGGTCAAAGAGCCCAGCTGTTCACAGCTGTTCTTTCAATCTCATTTGCTTCATTGTTTCCAGAAAACAATGTGGTGATCAAAAAGCAAAATAGACTTATGCGGACAAAATAATTTGTTGGGGGGGGGGGAGAAAGGCCCAAGTGCCAAGCTTTTAAACATTCTTAGTTGTACAAAAACCAATGGAAAATAAATCAAGCTTGGACGCAAACAGGAAATTGAAAAATTACATCAATGAAAAAGGCAGAAACATAGACGTCAAGCATTTGGCGGTGGATGCTGCAGGACAAAGATTTTATCTTGCTTCAGAAGAAATCAAAATAATTATGGTTCAATTTCCAGTGTGCAACATTATCTATATGTCAGTTTTTGTTGTTATAAGAAACAGGAGACTTTAGTCTTCACAATTTTAAAACACTTGCAGAATAACTCGTTTTGTACCTTCTCTCAACAGTTCTATAGAACTGTTAAGACACACATAACGTTTCATGGCTTACTGGAGATCCAGTTGTTCTCAAAGACTAAATCGCTATATGCATGTCATCAATTGTTTCGTCTTTTAAACAGCACATGCAAAAGCCTTTCTTCTTGAGAACAAAGGAGCAGTGAGTGACAGGGGCTGTGACCTGACCCTGAAAACCATTGGCGTGGGATCACGGGCCAACGATCCCAAAAGCTGTATGGTGCAGAAACTTTGATCCTCTCATCTGCACTGTGTTCTGGAGCCAGGAAGAATCACCCTGGTCCACCAGAGGTGCTGTTAACGGGGGCTTCTTTTGTGACATATTACCTCTTGTGGTTTTGCGAGAGGTTTCCAGCACAACATGAAACACACTCTTGTCATGCACACCCAAAGACTCAGGTCACACCTTTAATTCCTTCAGAGTTTTGCTTCCTGGTTCCTGGGTGTTCCCTCAAAAGCCACACCCACCAGACTAAGATTAAGTGGTTCTTATTTCATGTGCTTCTTCTCTGGGTACATTTCCTTAAGCACAGAGGGTGAAATCTAATGGATGCTTCTTGCATTTTTGCTTCAGCAGAGACACCTGCTAATGGAAGAAGAGGGTGGCATTTTTGTGCCACTGCTTACCTTGTTTTCTCTCTCCGGAGCTGATTTTTGGGGTTCCTGGAGACAGGAGAGGGAAGATATTGTCATGGAATTCTACTCAATATTGATCCAGAGCAGATTCCAATGTATAGTTAGCAGACTGAAAACTTAAACACGGTGCAGGATTCCCAAAAAATAAACCAGAGGCAATTGTATTTCATCCAGCAGAGCTTTTTTTATACAGTTGTACCTCAGTTTTTGAGCGTCTTGGAAGCCGAACATTTCAGAACCCAAACGCTGAAAACCCGGAAGCAATTGCTTTTGTTTTCGAACGTGCCTTGGCTTCTTTTTTCTCCATTGACTTCACCGACTGCCTTTTGCGCCTCGGTTGTCGAACGTTTCGGAAGTCAAAAGGTCTTCCAGAACGGATTACTTTCGACAACTGTAGTCAGCATGACCTTGACAGAAGAGATAACAGAACCAGTTTAAGCCAGCTGTACTCAGCTTCTCTGAAGGAATAACCCAAACATCATGAACCTCCTGCTTGTTTCTTTCAAAGAGAGAAGCTTCCAGGACCCTCTTGAATTAATTAGACTAGGAAAGATCTCGACACATCATATCAATACTTTTTGTACTAAGACATGCAAACTGACAGATACTTTTTATACCTTTTTATTTCAGCAGGCATTTCAAATAGGTCTTCTTATTTTAAGGTTAGTATTAACTACTTTTAGTTTATTGCATATTTTAAACTTTACTGTCTCCCATGGGGTTAAAAGGTATATAAATGTTTGATATAAAGTCTCTTCCTGCAATAACTGTGTCTTGCCTCATAGAAACCCACATACACATCCCTTAGAATAAACCCATTAAAATAAATGGGTCTTAAGTTAGCCATGGGCCCACCACAAAGTCTGGGATTCAGAGGGTCAAATTCAACTAAGTAGTGCTTCTAGTGGGAGCCCCAGAACAACATATGGGTGAGACGGGAGGAGGTTATTCTATCGGATAAGCAGAAATGCTTCCACTGACATAATGCTTGTTTTAGTGTGAGCGAGCGTTCTCCTTAGCCCATATTGAGAAAAAGTCCCTCCTGTGCCGAAGAATTTCTCCAAGGAGCTGTTACCCAATTCTTCCTTCGAAAACCTAACCTTTATTTTTGGCACATTCCCCACTGTTGGTTCTACGGGCTCATATATCAAAAGTCGTACCCAGACAGGATTTCAGTTGTGCAACAATAGAAGACTGCCCTTTGCATCATTTCTTTTCTAAAAAGCTATTGCAAAAACCTGATTGTATTGTGAAGTATTTATATGTAAAGCTCATAATGGAAAGAAAACTGGGCACTCTAAATACCTGTTGTTACAGCAACAAACTGTGGGTTGCTGCGCTCTCCATCGGCTAGTTTTGTCATCAAACATTCTCATAAAGTGTTCTGTGCACACTTCTGCAATAAATTGTACTGAAGGGACATTCATGTTGTTCATTTTGGACACAATTTTGTACGGCCCCTCCCAGGCTAATTGCAATTTATTACTTAAAGGAGTTATTGCAATTTATTACTTAAAGGATTGGCTTCGGGATATCTGGTTGTGAAATCAATAATTGTCAGGATATATTTATTTCCCCGTTTAGTGGCTCTGGGCAATGGTCCTACCAGGTCAAGCCCCAGCCTTTGAAATGGGGGTGGAGATCACAGATAAAGGACACAGTTTGGCCTTTGTCTTGTCCTGCCCCGTACCCCATCTCTGGCAAATGTCACATGCCTGGCAATACGGTTTGATTTGTTTCCCCATGCCTGGCCAATAGAAGTTTTGTGCAACCCATCGTTTGGTGTGCTTTATCCCCATGTGCGCCCCAAAAATGCTGTTATGGGCTTGGTGCAAGATCTTTTCTCTATAGGTATGAGGGATTACTAATTGTTTACGGGTTTCTCCTCCTCCACTAATAGGGTATTCTTCTATTACCAATTGCCTTACCTAAAGTCTGCTTTGAAAAGGAAGTTGCATCCATACTGAGGCTGATGTAAGAAAAGCCTGGTCACCATGTTTCAAAACCAGCCACTGGTTTCCATTTAAAATCTTTAATATAAACATAATACTGAAAACCATTCGAGTCAGTGAATTGCACTGATGTAATTGGGCCAGGCACTGCTGTTGAGAAGTCCTCCTGGGGGTTTATCAAACCGCTGTTTCTCTGGATACATTAAACTTGATAGGTGGCCTTCTCCAAGTTGCCTTCCCTGAAGAAACAGGAGAAATAAAATATAAAAAACGACACTTGGCTTATACAGTAATTGCAAGACATCTGTTCTTTATTATCTTTTTCCAAAAGGACAAAAACATCTGTTCACTCTCTGCAGGACAATTTAAGGCTATTCTTTTTTTTCTGGGGAGACAGTACCTTGAGATAGGGTGTACTTTTATAATTGCTTATTTAAACTATATTTCCAGCGGGGAAAATATTAAAGGCTTTGCACACACAAAAAGCCCTAATAAGTTGTGTTCAATATTTCTTCTGCAGTTTATGCATTTTATATATTTGTTAGCTTCTCCCAACCCCATCACACACACACATTGGTCAACCACATTGACCAGAAAATATTCTGTTCTCTTAATCAACACCAGGCACCCCCAAACTTCGGCCCTCCAGATGTTTTGGACTACAATCCCCATCATCCCTGACCACTGGTCCTGTTAGCTAGGGATCATGGGAGTTGTAGGCCAAAACATCTGGAGGGCCGCAGTTTGGGGGTGCCCGATCAACACTCATTTCTACTCTGAGACCTCTGGGCATAGGGCAATATATAAATTCAATAAATAATATGTTCACTGCTGCCTTCACAGTACCATATCCTCTTCTTCTTCCAAGTTCCTTCTCACCTCTTTCCCAGCAAGCCCTTTGCTTTACAGAATGAACTTTTGATTTTCTTGAACTGCAACGAAACCTGAACCATCATCTGCAAGCCTCTCTCGAACCTGAACTGGGACAGACATGCAGATTTTATAGATAGATTTTATGCAGGTTACACTGATCAGGTTGCTATATCAAAATATGGATTTGATTTAAAACAAAAAAAAACCTGAGATGGAACTCTCACAAGCTCTGCCAGAAGCAGAATGGATAAGAACCAGTTTGTAATACAAAGCACAGTATCTGAAATGGTTAGAGTTCCAGATCACACAGGGTTCCAGAATCTGGAGATGACTCCATGCAAAGAGGTGAAGGCACAAAGGCTTCCTTGCCACAGATAGACACACTATATCCAAGCCTGAGAGATGGGGCACATATTATGGGTGTAGGACCGAAGCTAGAACACAGCCCACACTGGGAACCAGTGCAAGGACTCCCGCTAGCACAAGAGAACTTTATCTCCTTTCCTCCTAGTGTGCTCCCCACTCATGTTGACTCAGAGGGCAAGTCATGAAAAAAACCCCAGAACTGAAATGAAGATGGGGAGATCATTCTGTTGGGCAGTCAGGAATTCAGGAACGTTTCTGTTAGCAACGCTGAATTCTTTCCTTAATGTTAGATTTGTCAGATCATTCTTTGGGAAGTTCGACAGCATTGAATAAACAGCAAATCTAAGTCTGACTCTGAGTAATCCTGAATATATATATATATAATGATTTTTTTAAAAAGAAATATAACAAATTGAGAGAACAACGAAAGTTTATTCACTGCACGAAAGCTAAGCACTCTCCCTCTTGTTAATATAGAAATTCATTAATGTAGAAATATTAAAATATTAAATCATGAACATGTTTTTTTGTTTGTTTTTTTAAGTACAGTGGTACCTCGGTTTATGAACACAATTGGTTCCGGAAGTCTGTTCATAAACTGAAGCGTTCATAAACTGAAGCGAACTTTCCCATTGAAAGTAATGGAAAGTGGATTAATCCGTTCCAGACAGTCCGCGGAGTACTTAAACTGAAGCGTTCATAACCTGAAGCGAACTTTCCCATTGAAAGTAATGGAAAGTGGATTAATCCATTCCAGACAGGTCTGCGGAGTACTTAAACTGAAGCGTTCATAAACTGAAGCATGGGTTTAATTGGTTCCGGCAGTCTGTTCATAAACTGAAGCGTTCATAAACTGAAGCGAGCTTTCCCATTGAAAGTAATGGAAAATGAATTAATCCGTTCCAGATGGGTCCGCGGCGTTCATAAACCGAAAATTCATAAACCGAGGTTCCACTGTAAAAGACATGGAAATAACACCAACATTGTTATCATGGAACTGATTCATTCCCTCTGAAAGGCTCAAGAGGGTTTCACTTGGAGGTAGTTTGGTACAGAGGGGTGGAACAATAATAATGAAGCCATGTTTTGGCTTCAGTTATTATTGTTTTCTTGACTGCTTCCCAGAACAGTACATTGAAATCTGCGGAGAAATAATTTTCATTGTGAAAGGAGAAGGGAACATTACCTAAACTGAAGTAGGTAGTTCTTAGGTTTCCACCCAAATGATGAGCTGTAGGTTGTTGTGGCCCGTGTGTGTGTGTGTGTGTGTGTGTGTGTGTGTACAGGAAGAAAATGTCCATTTGCAGAATATAATTCATGTGAACAAAAATTCAATAGTTGCTAATTGTCTAAGGGTCAAATTACATCTTGCACAGAAGACAGTAGGGTGAATGTGCCAATGTTTGTTCATCTCAGTTTTCTATTTCTCTTACTTATTTTCAGTTCTCCATATTTCCATGTAAGTTTTAGTTACAGGTAGGTAGCCGTGTTGGTCTGAGTCGAAGCAAAATACAAAAAAAATTCCTTCAGTAGCACCTTAAAGACCAACTAAGTTTATATTTTGGTATGAGCTTTCGTGTGCATGCACACTTCTTCAGATACACACGTAAGTTTGTACCTGAAGTTTGTCGTTTGTTTTTAAAAATGTAAGTTTGTCGTTTGTTTTTAAAAAGAGTCCTCATGAAAATTCATTAGCATTTTACTACGAATTTCTCCTAATACACACATTTTTGTATTCATTTTTCATCCAATATAATAAATTTTCTCTCATATAAAGAACTTTTGCATGTCATTTCCAATAATACGGGCCTCTATATGCACACTTTTCACCAGCATATGCCCTTTTGCACTTACATTGCAAAATTCAGAGAAGTGCGAATTTTGGAAGGTTTTGAATTCAATTTTTTTTCTACAATCAAGCAATATTTACATTTTATGAAATGGGTAAGAAAATAAGGGGTGTCCATGTTTCTGTTCGGTGTTTTGAATTTTGTTTTGGAAAATGCAAATCAGACACATTCATTTTTAAAATGTGAACTGAATCTTACTTTGTGACACAGCTGCCCTCCTGCAAACAGCACCCAGAAATATTTGATGGTGTTGATGGTGTGTGTGTGTGTTTATGGCAACTGGTGGCTGGGGAAACCCAGCCAGATGGGCGGGGTATAAATAATAAATTATTATTATTCCTGGTGCAATAGTTGGAGATAAATGAAGTGCTAACACCTCCCTGGGAGTCATTTGTTTTGAAGAGTATGTTCAATTTGACCAGCTCCTTCCTGTGACACGGCCAATTGTACACAGACCACCCAGTTACAAGGGCAAATAACCCTGTTTCCCTCCCAGTTTTTACTCTCTTCCAGCTTGGTCTCGGGCAGCTGCTGTTTTAAAAGCCGCCCTTGTTTTCCCAGCTGCTTACTGTGCCTGAAATGAGGTCGCTAAAAGCCAAGAGGGGGGTTTAAGAAACAAAACAAAAGTATGAGTAGGCCCAGCAAGAGGGTCTTGTTGCTACTAGCAGCAGGGGGGGGGGAAACTATGTTGGAAAAAGAGAGAGAGCTGCACAGAAGTCCATTCTTTCATGGGTCTGGATAACGGCAGGAATGTATTTGCTCCCCTAAAGTTCTCCTCAAAGAATGTTGGTAATATGCATATATCCTTTGGACATTGGCCTAGAATTTACAGATATATTTGATTATCTGTATTCGAAATTGTATTTCAGTATGTGCCAGTTGGACAGCTGTCGTGCAGTAGGCGACAGAGTTGTTCAGATGACATGCCATGGCGTTTTGCGCAGCTTGTGAGGTTTCCTGCGGGATGAATGCCAAAGACATCAAAAGACTGAGAAAGGTTTTTAAGTATACTTTTCCCAAGAAACCAGAAGCATTTTTGTTAGGAATTATAGGACAAGAGATAATAAAGGAGGACTATACACTATTCTTGTATGCGACAACTGCGGCTAGGACATTGTTAGCCCAAAAATGGAAAACTCAGGACTTACCGACGATTGAAGAGTGGCAGACAAAAATTATAGACTATGCGGAACTAGCGAGACTGACTAGCAGGATCCGGAACCAGGGGGAAACAAGGTTCCAAAGAGACTGGAGTAAATTTGTGGACTGTATGGAAAAGAACTGTAGAAGTTTAAAGACACTTGCAGGACTGAAATAAATCCTACGAATTGACTTTAAATGGGAGGTATAAAGGAACTGCAAGATAAGAACTGAATAGAAAACCAAATGAGGGGAGGGAGGGAAGTCAAGCTCGGCAGAGCATTGAGAATGAGAGTTTGGGAAAGAATTGTTAAAAAGATTGATGTATGTGTTGTATTGTTTCTTAATGTTTGTTTGTTTTGTTTGTTGTTTTATATGTGCTTTAATTGGAAATCTAATAAAATGCTTTTTTTAAAAAAAGACATCAAAAGATGCCAAGTCCAAAAATCTGAAGTAATAATTCACATTCAGAATGCAAACCTGAACTTTGAAAATTCATATTCAAAACGTAAGTGAGAAATTGGCAATTTTTGGAAAAAGCGAATAGCTAGAAAACTTTACCCGGTCTAGTCTGTCGAACAAGGGCCTCAAAGGAGAAAGTAGATAAAATTCTACTGCCGTGTTATAAAAAGAGAGAAGTCTCCTGGAATAGCCGAGTCACCACTGTGTATCCTTGAATAGCCCTGACTTGCTAGGGCACACCACACTGCACATTTGAAGTGCCCTCAAAACACACCAGTAGGGCTGCCATGTGCCTGGAACTTGCCATGGCTGGGAATTGGCCACCAGAAGCAGAAATCGCTGAAATGCCCAGGAAAATCCAGACGTATGAGATTTGAGATATGGGGGTGGGAGGTGGGGAGCGCAACAATTTTGTGTTCAGATTTTCACTTTTTGAAATACGGCAACCCTACACACCAGTTCCCAAAATGAATAGGGGGAACTGTAGTTTAACCCTCACCAATCTCCAGTTCCCAGTACCATTAACAAACCTCAGTTCCCAGGATTCTTTGGGGGGGGTCCTTTAAATGCATGGTTCGGACCTGTCCTGCTGCTGGAGTGAAAGGAGATCACAGAATCACAGGTGGCAAGAAGGAGGTTGTGCAGGGAGGGCGATGCGCACCAAAAAAAAAAACCACTTTGGAGTGCATGCTACTTGATAGCTTCAACATTGCAATCAGGAGAAATTTCCTGGCTTCATATTTTCCATCTAAACACTCCCACCACTGGCTCGAGTTAATGGCTCCCTTAACTGCCGTGTAGAAGAGCTCGATTGACTCGATTGACGTCACCGATGCAGTGCGTTTCAGAGAAATGTGCTGAGCTTCCCTCATTTATATGTTTGACCCTAAACCTCTACCAGATGTTTCACTCGTTGTGCACACCGATGTGCGTGTGTGCGTGCACAAACACACACATGGCCCGAAGGGCAGCCGGCTGGAAGCAATCTGTACTGAAATGGAAATAAAATTTCTCTGACAAAAGCTTTTCTTGTTTTTGTTTTAAGAGCTCAGCGCACCCTGCTGTGATGGGATGGGGAGGGGGGGAAGGGGCTCTGTTCTGCCATCTCCCAGTATAAAGGATTTGTAAGTGTCAGGCAGGCCTCCTGTCAGGCAGGCAGGAGGGGATATATGCAGCTGACCAGAGAGGAGCAAACCCTTTTTGCCAAATCCAATCTTTGCTGTAGTAAGATAGCTGCTTACACGTCACCAAAGAAAGAAGAAATATATCAACAAAAAAGAGAGAGCACAGGGAACAGGGATTTTTTTTCAGCTGGAACTCGCCGGAACTCAGTTCTGGCACCTCTCAAGTGGGTGACATTGCCATTATGCGAGAACCAAGGAGACATTCACGGTGAGTTCTTTTTCTAGGAAAGTAGCACTGCCTAGAATTATGATTGTCACCTTTAGCTCCTTGGAGAAAATATGTGATATAAATGCAGGAAGTGGTAAGTATAAGCCAGGCACCCCCAAACTTCGGCCCTCCAGATGTTTTGGACTACAATTCCCATCATCCCTGACCACTGGTCCTGTTAGCTAGGGATCATGGAAGTTGTAGGCCAAAACATCTGGAGGGCCGCAGTTTGGGGATGCCTGGTATAGACAGACTATACGTAGTCTGTCATAGTACAATCAGTGTTTTTTTACTAGAAAAAAGGTTGGGGGACTCACCATGAAGTCTGTCTGTCTGTCTGTCTGTCTGTCTGTCTGTCTGTCTGTCTGTCTGTTGTGGCCCCAGTTGCAGTGCCAAAACCTTCCTCCAGGCAGTGGCTAAATGTAAAGGTAAAGGTAAAAGGACCCCTGACCATTAGGTCCAGACGCGGATGACTCTGGGGTTGTGGCGCTCATCTTGCTTTACTGGCTGAGGGAGCTGGCGTACAGCTTCTAGGTCATGTGGCCAGCATGACTAAGCCGCTCAGGGCAGTCTTAAGCATATCTGGCGCCGTGGCGCGAAGATCGCTCCTGCGCCCCCCCGCCCCGTTTCCCACCGTGGCTGTCTGGCAGGCGCAGCTGCGCGGTGCCCCCTGGCGGCCCGGCACCCTGCCGCCTTGCGCCACCCAGCCTTGCCTTAGAGCCGGCCCTGAAGCGAACCAGAGCAGTGCATGGAAACGCTGTTTACCTTCCCACCGAAGCAGTACCTATTTATCTACTTGCACTTTGATGTGCTTTCGGACTGCTAGGTTGGCAGGAGCTGGGACCGAGCAACGGGAGCTCACCCCGTCGTGGGGGTTCGAACCACTGACCTCCTGATCAGCAAGCCCTAGGCTCAGTGGTTTAACCCACAGCACAAGATGTGCTTAATAAACTCAAGCAGACAATGATCTAGATTACAAATGACCACAACTTTATTGATTACAGATATAGGTGGAATTTTGGCTCGGGCATTGGGTGTGTATCCATTGCAGCCCCCACAGGCAAGAAAATAATTATTCAATTTTTAAAAGACTGGCCTTGCTCAGTGGCAGAGCAAGCCGATCGGGGCGCCTGGGATGGCGCACGTGTCCTGCGCCCAGGGGTGGGGCCAGCCGCCCGTGGGACGGGGCGAGTCAGGGCAGGATGCTCCACGGGGCCTCCGAGGAGCCTGTCTGCCTCCTCCCACTCAGCTGCCATACAGCTGGGGGGGAGAGGCAGCAGGTGGACCGTTTGGGGCAGTGCGGAGCCTGTGGGCACCTAAGCCACTGTGTCACTCCCAGGAGAGATGCATGGCTCGGGCGCGCTGCAGGCCCTGTGGTGAGTGCCACCCGGAATTTCTTCACCCCCTTCAGTAGTGACACCCAGGGCGGCCCGCCCCTGGCCCTGCTAGTAGGCATCTCAAGCGGCAGGTGCTGGAAACCCCCCAGCTGTTTCTCCTGAGCCCACTGATATTCCCCAAGAATTTGATGCTCAGCCTCCCTTGTCCAAGTCCAATCAACTAATGTCATGCTTGTCTTGGAGGGCAAGACAGCATTAGAACAGATTGCAAACTGGAGATTCTCCCTTTACTCTGCAGGGAGGTGGGAACCAGGCAGAGGGCCTTCTCGGTAGTGGCGCCCACCCTGTGGAATGCCCTCCCACTAGAGGCCAAAGAGAACAACAACTACCAGACCTTTAGAAGGCATCTCAAGGGAAGCTTTTAATGTTTGATGGATTTCTGTATTTTAATATTTTGTTGGAAGCCGCCCAGAGTGGCTGGGGGAACCCAGATGGGCGGGGTATAAATAAATTATTATTATTATTATTATTGTTGTTGTTGTTGTTGTTGTTGTTGTTGTTATTATTATCACCTTCATTTTCTCCAGCCTTTGTCAATCTGCATGTGCTGCATAGGAATTGGTGGTGGAGGAAGTGAAATCATAGAATCATAGAGTCGGAAGGGACCCTGAGCATCATCTAGTCCAACCCCCCGTGATGCAGGAATATGCAGCTGCCCCATGCGGGGATCGAACTTGCAACCTTGGCATTATCCACACCATGCTCTATTCAACTGAGCTAGGCTAAAGGACCAGGGTATATTTGGAAGAAAGGGTGGAATCAGATCTAAAAGTAAAAGGGAATCTCTGGGTAGCAACCTGGCATCCCTCGATCTCAGAGAAGAGATGTGTATTCATTTCCTAATGAATAATAGTAATAATATAGCTCCCAGTGCTTTTTATTCCTAAAAAAAATGTTTAGGGGTACTCTCATTTTCCTACTCATATTGAAATACTGCACCTCAATGAGGCCAAACTTAGATTCACAAAATGTTTAGGGGTACGCACCCCCCCCCCGAAAAAAGCACTGATAGCTCCCATTTGTTTCATTAAAACAGATTAAGTGGAAATGAATGAGTCCAAGACAAAGTGACGGATATCACCCAAGTTGCAAGCAGTGTGAAACCATCTGGCCCCGGGTCTCCCACTGAAATCAATGGGTACAGGAATGAATTGGGCAAAATCTGTGACAAGATGAATCCTATTCCAACAAATCCATGATGGTGCAAAAGACGGGTTAGGGTCACAGAAAGCCAATTCATGGACACAGAAAGCCAAACGGTGAAAAGACATGCCAATTTCAATAGACGCTTGCACTGGAAAAAGCAACGCTCCCTGCACAGTCCCTTGCTGTCGCAGGTTGATAGCCAGCCCATTCACGCAAATGCTTTTTATAGCAGGAAATCCTGGATCCTGACATCAAGATGGGAATGTAATCACACGCTGAGTTTTGACAAAAAAGGTGGCATTTGGACTGAGGATACACTTAGTACTGGGGCTTTAACTGTAGCAGGGGACAGGCAGGGGGAAATCCTTCACGTATGACAAGCTGATGAACTGGGACATTTTTTTAGCTTGCACCTTCTGTATTTGCTTTCACAAGCAGATCTTCATTGCTGCACCTTGCTGCAAGCATTTGCTTTATGCTATATGGTGGAATCTAGAGAGGGAGAACGAATCTGCTGGAGGTGGGTGGTGGTTGTTTTTTAGGTCAGTTGCTACTTTTCTAGTAATGGGAAGCAAGCAAGACTGTAAAACGGCCTCTTCTTCTCCTTCTTCCATACAACATGACAGTGCCACAGGTACCGTAAACACAGCGGCCTAGCGCTTAGTGCAGACCTAAGTTGTTGAGCTTTTCTTTTATATAGGAAAGTTGTTACTTGATTCCATAGCTGCTGATTTCAGAGATGGCCCCCTTCTTGCAGTACCCAAAACATCAGGCGACTGCCACAGAGTGATGGAGCCTCAGACAATGATTGGTGGAGCTGCTCAGATCCTGGAAAGGTGAAAGAAGAATAGTTAGTCTCTGAGAAGGCGGCAGGGCAAGGAGGCAGAAGAGAGATCTGAAAGAGGTGGTGGCCTAGAGCAGGGGTCTCCAGACTACGGCCCGGGGGGCCACATATGGCCCCCAAGGCTCTTTTATGAAGCCCCCGGGGACCCCCGCCGCCAGCTGCTGCTGCCCGCTCTTACCAGCGTGGTGCGGATGCCGACTTCCAACCCGGAAAAGCAACGGAAATAGTTTGTGTGCACGCGCAAGCGTCATTTCCGGTGTACTTCCGGGTCGGAGGAGGCTTCTGCACATGCACACAAGCTATTTCCGGTGCTTTCCAGGTCGGGAGTGTGCCAGAAATAGCATTTACACATGTGCATGGGTGCGCACAGCCGCACGCTCCCCCACCCTCCGGCCCACCACGCAATCGGCGCGGCGGGCATCCGGCCCAAAGCCGGGTAAGTTTGGGGACCCCTGGCCTAGAGGGATGGGGATAAGGGTGGAAATGGCCCGAGAAAGGTTTCTTGAGAGGAGAAATAAATGGAGAGAAAAAACAGGCCAAAGGAGAGAGACATGTGACCAAGAACTCAACCATCATGGAGTGCATGCTTTAATTTGGTAAATTGCCTGACAAATGTTTGGCTGCATACCTCTAGATTCCTCCTACTGTATAGGTTAACAGTAGATTACGCAGGTCTGCAATGTTATCCCCAGAGCAGGGAAATGTGTTGTTGATGCCTCAAATTGGCTCTGGCCTGCAGTAAACCAGAAGAACGGACCTAGCCTTCCTCTTGCTTCCTCCCAGATTTATTCAGCTGTGACATAATTACAAGTGTTTGACATTTAGAGTATTACACTTGGCACTCGGATCGAGCACCTCATGGAATGACTGGATAAATCCACACAGCTGCAACAAGAGCCCAAGGGCCTTTGCATTTGTTCTGCTCGCATCATAGCAGGAGGGAATAGGTGAGGGAGGGAACAATGAAGAGTGGAATCACACAGCCATCCATGGGCGAAGGTCCACTGTATAAAAAACGGGGAGTGATCTACCCATTGTCATTGGAGGGAAGAAGAGCATGCGTGGGGTGGGTGGATTGCCCAGAGTTGCTGAGCCTTTGTTTAGGAGGACATCCCTGGTTTAGGAGAGAGCAGAAACTTAAAGTAGCCAACTCTGTATCCCCAGATGATACTTGGCTTCAGTTTCTATCATTCCCATGTTGGCTGGGGATGATGTGATTTGTAGTCCAGCAACATCTGTAGGGCACCATGTTGGCTATTTGTGTGTTGAGGTCACTGGATTGCCCCCCAATAAATTCACACACACACGTGAATTAAGTTTAAGGTTTGGGGCATTATTTTGGCCACAACTTTATTAAAATGCAATCAAATGTGAGTGGTTGCTTAGGCATTGGTTAACCCATCTGTCCCCCGCCCTGGGACCGATCCTGCACACTGACTTCCTCTAGTCAATTGTGGAAGTCAGTAGGTAAACATTCTCAGCGGGAGGACTGAGCCGGGTACCAGGCCCTTCTTTTGTCCTCCCTCGAATGTTTCCCGAGGCTCAATTTGCTCTGTGTTAGGCCCAATTCCCCTAGCGGGGTACTGGCGAGAGCCGTTCGAGCCCCGGGATTCCTTTAACGGAATACCACTATAAGCAGCAGCAATTTAGCGTAATTTCAGCCTTTCCATACTTCTCTTTCCAGCCAATTTCTTACCAGCGAATTTTAACCAATGCCTAACCGCCAACCTTATAAGTTGTGACGATTTGCTATGCAGTAGGCAAAAACCAAATGGCAACAGCCAATCAGCCAGATGGCAAAATTCCTACCGGGCCCCTGCCCCAAAGCAGGCGACCCCATGACAGGCACGGCAATGTCAATATGCAAAGCATCCTCAAAAGGAGGTGGGTGGGCGGGAAATCCGAAGCGCTTGGCAAAAGTGAAACCAATATGGCCCTGCAAGGGGGTTTTATAGGCTAGGGGCCGTCCCTTATTTCAAACTGCAACACTCTTTTCTCCCCAGCAACAGCACCAAACTGCCCAGTCATGCTAGTGGCCATTTTATCTAATCTACCTAGCAACAACAGGGTCATCCTGATTTCCCCTCCCCCAACGCATGCTCTCCATAATTGGAGAGCCCGTACTCTGCTCTTAGGAGTTAGCAACAGCTGCAACCCAACATGGAACTCACATTAAATGGCCTTCACAGTCATAAATCTATGGCAGCTTGTCTCATGGAGAGAAGCTACCACACACAAAACCCAGATCTGTGTCTTTTGCTGGTCCCTACTAGCTTACAGCTGCCAGTGGACATAGCTTCCATGAATCTGCCTGTAAGAAAAGTTGAAATACATTTGGGAAATGCAAAATCGTTGCCCGGGCAACAGAGTCTTCTGGCTCGTCTTCCGCTTAGCATCACCGGAGAAATGTTACTCCGAAAGCTTCACACCCATTCTCCCCCACGCACATGTGAACAGAGCTGTGACTCCATCAAGGGATTCCTTCCAGACTTCCCAACTGGGGACATGATCAAACCTCAAAGAAAGCACAATAAGGATGAGAAGATCCAGAGAAATTAATTCCTGCTTTTATCACACCCAGGCACAATTACGGTAATCCCTTTTCCCGCTGGACTTCCTGCTGAGCTGTGATTTACGATCTGTTCCTACGAAATGCAGCTGTTTGGCTTCTCGCCAGCCTCTCCCTCCCTGATCTGGAAGGAACACCTCTTTGCACGAGGGTGGGGCTCCAGGCTTGAGAATAGGTGCGTGAGCTTTTAGTCCCCCCCCCCTGCCAACAGAAGCCCCCCGCTGCATCTTCTTGTTCTCACCAAACATGGGTATGAAATAATTGAAGTTCCAGAGCAGGAACAATGAGACCCAGATTCAAATAGCCACTCAAGCCATGAAGCCCAATGGTGTCAGGAGCTAGGAGGAGAGTTATTTGGCCCCTCCAGCCTGCTCAGTCTGGTATGTTTGTCCCATCTCCAGGCCCCCTAAACATTCAACTATAGACAGGTCATTTGCATGGGCTTGTTTTGGCATAAAATGTAATGCATGGATGCCTGAACTTCTCATAAAATCCAGGGAACAGTCACAATCAGTGCATGTACTGAAATTTCTACATGCAGAAAAGCACCACAATCACACATGGGCGTAGTTTGGGCCTGGAGACTAAAACCCATTTACCCAACACACATCGCTTCTGCGCGCATTGAAATCTGCCTGAATCAGACCTATGTCATGAAGACATACCATTCAGCCGTGGTCCAAATGTGTGAGTGGTGCTATGCAATTCTAGAATCCTGTGGGTGAAAGAGATTTGAAAGAAGCTGCTAGCTGAGACTTTTGTTAGGCAGAGTACCGGTAAGGAGCCGAGAACGATTGGCTGAAGTTTCTTCAGGAGGAGGTAATAACGGGGAATAGCTCCAGGGCTGGAGTCAGAGGTAGGCATTATTGGGCACCTACTGAGGCAAACACATACCCTCCAACATTTCTCCAATCAAAATAGGGATGTTGTATTCCATAACAACAACAACAACAACAATTTATTATTTATACCCCACCCATCTGGCTGGGTTTCCCCAGCCACTCTGGGTGACTCCCAAAAGAATATTAAAAAGACGATAAAACATCGAACATTAAAAACTTCCCTAAACAGGGTTGAGTTCAGATAGTTGTTTATTTCCTTGACATCTGATGGGAGGACGTTCCACAGGGCAGGCGCCACTACCAAGAAGGCCCTCTGCCTGGTTCCTTGCAACCTCACTTCTCGCAGTGAGGGAACCGCTAGAAGGCCCTCGGAGCTGGACCACAGTGTCCGGGTTGAACAATGGGGGTGGAGATACTCCTTGGGCCAAGACCATTTAGGGCTTTAAAAGTCAGTACCAACACTTTGAATTGTGCTCAGAAATGTACTGGGAGCCAATGTACCAGTGTTATAATAATAATATTTATACCCCACTCATCTGACTGGGTTTCCCTGGCCACTCTGGGGGGCTTCCAACATATATCAAAACATAATAAAACATTAAACATTAAAAAACTTTCAGTTGTCTTTTAAAGGCTGTATAGGTACTTATCTCCTTGGCTTCGGAGTTGCATAACTCCTTTCCCTCCAACATTTCTCCCATGAAATAAATAAATAAATAAATAAATAAATAATAATAATAATTTGTTATTATTTATACCCAGCCCATCTGGCTGGGTTTTCCCAGCCACTCTGGGCGGCTTCCAACAGAAATATTAGAATACACGAATTTCTTAAAGATTAAAAGCTTCCCTAAACAGGGCTGCCTTCATCGTATAGGGACATCCTAAGGAAAAGCGGGAGAATCTGGGATCAAATCAGAAACTGGGATGGTTTCTGTAAATCGGGGATTGTCCTTGGAAAATAGGGACACTTGGAGGGTCTATAGACACCCCTGCAGGTTGCCCATTGCCATTCATATGAAAAGCCCTTCTGGATCAGGCCAAAGACCATCTTGTCCTGCATCCTGTTCTCACAGGGCATGAATGCAGTAGCGCTCTGCCCACTTGTGATTCACAGCAACGGCCATTCAGAGGCAGACTGCGTCCAACAGTGGAGGTAGACCATGGTCATTGTGCCTGGTAGCCATTGAAAGCCTTATCCCCCCCATGAATTTGTCTAACCCCCTTTTAAAACCTATGCCTACTTCTTGTAGGGTAGTGAATTCTGTAGCTTAACTCTGCCCTCTCCTGAGTGTTCTGAGTCTTGGTCTCTTTGTGTTTACGAATATTAATTCAGACACATGTCACGAAGTTTGAGGAGCTTTTGTGTGTTGGTCGAATCTGATGTTGACAAAGAACTTAGCCTGGCTCACTTGTGGTGGATGTGTTCCTTTGACTCTGGGGCTATTGTTCTATGACATAATAGGGCAAGGTTTATAATGGTCCCTCTGGGATAGTATATGAACCGAGTGAAAGCTTGTTGTGTAATGCTGCCGGCTGCCCCCACTGTCTGCTATCAGACAAACAAAAAACATGCTTATTTATATGGATTCCTCTTCAGCTGGTTTTCATCTGAGAACCACATAAATGTCAGCTTGTTAAAATGGCCTTGTTTTTATTTAGAACAGCCATTTTGGCTTCTTGCATGCTCACAGCTCTCATCATGGCCAGTTCCTAAGTCCACTTTTTTTAAAAAAGAAAAGTACAGTATCTGCAACAACACTGTGGAAACCCAATACCTGGGCATCTTGTTTTCACAAGTGCCATTTTACTTTCACAGTGTCAGTTGAGATTCTGGGCCCTCTCACTGTTTGACCCAGTTTCTTGCCACCAACATGATTGCAACATTCCAGGTTCTAAGGAGGCACAAATTTTAGCTGTGACTAACAAGCTAACTATCAACAATTGGAAATACCTTTCTGCACCTCTACTAATTAAGATGTATTCTTTTTATGTAATATTTTTTTAAAAAAACAAGATCATGGCCACTGGTCCTGTCACCTCCTGGCAAATAGAAGGGGAGGAAATGGAGGCAGTGAGAGATTTTACTTTCTTGGGTTCCATGATCACTGCAGATGGTGGCAGCAGTCACAAAATTAAAAGACGCCTGCTTCGTGGGAGAAAAGCAATGACAAACCTAGACAGCGTCTTAAAAAGCAGAGACATCACCTTGTCAACAAAGGTCCATTTAATTAAAGCTATGGTTTTCCCAGTAGTGATGTATGGAAGTGAGAGCTGGACCATCAAGAAGGCTGATCGCCAAAGAATTGATGCTTTTGAATTATGGTGCTGGAGGAGACTCTTGAGAGTCCCATGGACTGCAAGAAGATCAAACCTATCCATTCTGAAGGAAATCAGCCCTGAGTGCTCACTGGAAGGACAGATTGTGAAGCTGAGGCTCCAATACTTTGGCCACCTTATGAGAAGAGAAGACTCCCTGGAAAAGACCCTGATGTTGGGAAAGATGGAGGGCACTAGGAGAAGAGGACGACAGAGGATGAGATGGTTGGACAGTGTTCTCGAAGCTACGAACATGAGTTTGACCAGACTGCGGGAGGCAGTGGAAGACAGGAGTGCCTGGCGTGCTTTGGTCCATGGGATCACGAAGAGTCGGACACGACTAAACGACTAAACAACAACAACAATATATTCTATTTACAGTCATACCTTAGTTTCTGAACAGCTTAGTTCTCAAATGTTTTGGCTCCCAAACACCATAAACCCAGAAGTGAGTGTTCCGGTTTGTGAATGTTTTTTGGAAGCTGAACGTCCGATACGCCGACTTCCGAACGGATTCCGTTTGAACGGACTTCCGGAACGGATTCCGTTTGAGAACCCAGGTACTACTACATATCATTTTTATTTGGTCTGTAACTATAACATACCCTCCAACATTTCTCCAATGAAAATTGGGATGTCCTAAAGAAAAGTGAGACACTCCAGGGTCAAATCAGAAACTTGGGTGACTTCTGTAAATCCAGGACTGAACCTGGAAAATAGGGACACTTGGAGGGTCTGTGGTTTGGAGTGGGAATTTGACTCTTTGCAAAGAAGATGTAGGATAAATCTATAGCTCTTGGTAGGACATGGACCACATTTCACCACCTGAAACTAGAAATTATTGAGATTATTGTAGTTTTACCTATGTGATTGCTCTTATGTTCTGCTTCACCATCTGTTTTGCTCTGTGATTCTTGTGAACTGTGTGCTTTTTATTTTTGGTCTGTTGACTTTGATGGATGGATTGGGTTAAACAAAAAAAAACAAACCAGACTGCAGGGCCCCTGATACAGCCAGTAGTTACTACTGGTGGCAAGAGGTTCAGCTTCAGCATGTTCCAATGGCAGCGGTAGACGTGGTGGAGCTGTTTACGCAACAGATAGATGCAGGTCCTTGGAGGCTGCAGGGTCTCACCAGTTAAAACTGCCTGCACTTTAAGCAAGCAATGTGTTTGTCTCGAGTGTAGAGCCTTTTCCCCAGAGGATATCCTGTCTGAGATGATTAGGATGCAAAGGGCAGACTGGCATCTGAAGGGAAAGTCTAGCCAATGTGGAAAGCACAAAGGAGAATGGCCAACAGCACTGGTTTAACTCCAGGTATGCTGAGAATGTGGAAACCAGACCAAATGCCTTTCGCTTGCCTGATTAACCAGCATCCGCATTGTGAAGGGAGCACACAGCTCAGTTTTATGTTGCATTGTGTTCTTTGCTGGCACTTCCAGAGAGCCCCAGATTGAGATGGAATCCTGACAAGACAGAAGTGTTGTTCTTGGGGCTCAGGGGGCAGGCTGGTGTGGGGGACTCCCTGGTCCTGATTGGGGTAACTGTGCCCCTGAAGGATCAGGTGCGCAGCCTGGGAGTCATTTTGGACTCACAGCTGTCCATGGAGGCACAGGTTAATTCTGTGTTCAGGGCAGCTGTCTACCAGCTCCATATAGTACGCAGACTGTCTTGCCAGAAAATGCTCTAGTTATCTCCCGCTTGGACTACTGCAGTGCACTCTACGTGGGGCTACCTTTGAAGGTGACTTGGAAACTGCAATTAATCCAAAATGTGGCAGCTAGACTGGTGACGGGGAGTGGCCGCTGAGACCATATAACACCGGTCCTGAGAGATCGGCAGCCAATCAGAAGCTGCAATTTGTTTTTTGAACGTTTTGAAAGTTGAACGGACGTCCGGAGCGGATTCCGTTTGACTTCCAAGGTACAACTGTACTTCTGTTCATATAAGCAAATGTTTTAGCTGTTTTAAAGTATGCAGTTGTTCGTTGCATTTTTTGGGGTGTGTGTGTGTTTTTTTGCCAATAATTTTGGGTTGCCTTCTGGGAAGTGCTCTATAAATGACATGAAGGCAGGAAAGAAGGAATAAATGATGCAGTTTGGCTTTGCAACAACTGGAAAAATAAATACAGTAAATGGACAAAAACTCACAAAATGTTTAGGGGTATGTGTACCCCTGCATACCCCCAGAAAAAAACCACTGGAGTTAAGAGACCCCCGAGCTAAGTAGCTAGACAACCTTTAGAAGAAATCTGAAGGCAGCCCTATCGAGGGAAGACTTTTTAATGTTTAATGACTTATGTTTTTATATATGTTGCAAGCCACCCACAGTCACTAGGGCATCCCAGTCAGATGGGTGGGGAATAATAATAATAATAATAATAATAATAATAATAATAATAATAATAATAATATAGGACATCCCTATTTTCATGGGAGAAATGTTGGAGGGTATGCATTTGGGTTATAAGTCTTCTTTTAAGTCCACACTCCTGCCAGGGCTTTGAAATCCCCGGGAAAAAGAGAAACTCTAGAAGACCCCAGCCAGCAGCACTTGTTTCTTTTATGTGACAATAGGATGGGCATATTCTTTTACAAGGCAATATGCTTCCTTGGGAGATAAACTTAGACTGAAGGTCGAGTCGTTTCTCTCATGGAGGCAACTAGATGACGGCACAGATAAACCGAGTGCCCACCCTATTGTTAGAGTCCCCGCTAGAAGTGAAAAGGAGGAAGGCAGCGACAATGCGGCGTTTGCGGGAGATTGTTCTAGGGAACTTGCACAGCTCAGAAGTAAGTCCCTATTCAATGGAACACGACTCCTACGTATTGCATTCAATAAACACGGCGTTTTGCCTTTCCACCGAACGATGACTCTTGCTAAACTTGGGTTTCTGAATTGTGTTCCTTCAGAGTGCCCTGTGTGGGAGTGAGAGAGGTCTCTAACCTTTATTTTTGAATTGTATTCCATTAATGTGGTGCTTTGCCTCCCCAACCCACCTCATCTAAGAGCCTCACAACATTATTTCAGGTCAGGCAATAGACTGACGAAATGCCCAACAAGGGTGCATAAGACGGCAGCCTTGGTATGTTATCGTTCCAGCGGTATCGCCAGTTTTGGGAAACACTGCAAAATTCATTTGCCCTCTCATCCATTTATGGCAGGCACCCCCAAACTGCGGCCCTCCAGATGTTTTGGCCTACAACTCCCATGATCCCTAGCTAACAGGACCAGTGGTTGGGGAAGATGGGAATTGTAGTCCAAAACATCTGGAGGGCCGAAGTTTGGGGATGCCTGATTTATGGTTTAATCAAATGTATTAAAATTAGAATAAAGTACAGTGGTACCTCTGGTTAAGAGCTTAATTTGTTCTGGAGGTCCGTTCTTAACTGGAAATTGTTCTTAACCTGAGGTACCACTTTAGCTAATGGAGGTTCCTGCTGCCGCCATGCCGCCGCCACACAATTTCTGTTCTCATCCTGAGGCAAAGTTCTTAACCCGAGGTACTACTTTCGGGTTAGCGGAGTCTGTAACCTGAAGCATTTGTAACCCGAGGAACCACTGTAATAAGACAGGGATGGGGAAACTGAGGCCTGGGGGCCAAATGTAACTGTCTAAGACTCTGTTTGGCTCTTAGGACTCTCAGAGAAGAGGCCATTTGGAGGGGCTTAGCTGTCTGAATTAGGTCCCTGGGCCAGAGATTGGGATGAATGGGAAGCTAATGTGACAAGGCTTCCCAATTGCACTACTGTCTATTCCAGTGTTTCATGAACTTGAGTCTCCAGCTGTTTTTGGACTAAAACTCCCATCATCCCTAGCTAGCAGGACCAGCGATCAGGGGTGATGGGAATTGTAGTCCAAAAACAGCTGGAGACCCAAGTTTGTGAAACACTGGTCTAGTCACCTGGATTTCTGCACAGCAGAAGTTGTGATTATTGTGTGGGCATTCTGCGAGGGTTACTGTGAGAATCGGGGCTGCCATCCCTTGGAAAAATATCTGTAGTTCAAGTTGCTGCTAGTGGCACAAGAGCAAGGGCTGCTAAAATGTTGGCAGCCTCCCTGCCGGGGCAGCCTAATTTCTGGAAGTTTCATTTAGGTAATCAAGGGGTGTCCCTAAAAAAACAAACAAAGCCCTGAACCCTGGGCGGCAATGCGAAGCTGATGCCGAAAGTATTGCTCCCCCCCCCCTCAATCTCCTTCCTGCCTTCTGCAAAACCTCTCCCAGCTGCAGAACACATGCTGGAAATAAAAAGGAATAACACAGACGAGATCCATTTGAGAGCTCTAAAGCTAAAGCCCTCCCAAGGCAAATGCTAGAGGCTGAGAGACAAACAGAACCCCTCATGTCTGGGACTCATCAAATTATGCTACTGCCCAGTTGCACAGAAGAGTGGAGGACCAAAGGGCTGGCTTGCTTTTGTGTTTTTGTGTTTGGTTTTTTGTTTTGAGAGAGAACACAATAGAGATCCACAATTACATCACTGAGAGGAGCCCAAAGCAATGGCAAAATATTGTTACAAAAGCCAAGCAGTGGCAAGAGGGCATGGGGCCACAGACAGACAGACAGACACACACACAGAGAGAGACACACAGACACACAGACACACACACACACACACACACACACACAGGGTCTGTGTCCCTTTGGCGAATAGAAGACACGGCAGGGATTGTCGTGCTTTAAGAAATATTGTGTTATTCATCTATTTACACCTTCAGTTTACGTGGAGGGAGTCCAGCTCTTACAGCAATGCCCAAACTGGTGCCTTCCATTTCATGCAGGCAACCTTGCCTTCTCCCATCCCAAAACAGATCTCGGCTTGCATCCCTTCCTCCTCCTTCCTCCTCCTCCTCCTCCTCCTCCTCCTCCTCCTCCTCCTCCTCCTCCTCCTCCTCCTCCTCCTTCTTCCCAGAAACCCTTGCTTCAAACCTCCCTTTTCCTGTGCCCTCAAACACACAGTTACCCTGGCAACCTTTGTGACATCTGACTCCCCAGGCCAAAGGATTCTTCTACATACTCTCCAACACTTCTCCGATGAAAATAGGGACGTCCCATTCCACAATGACAATTGTACTGTTTATACCCCACACATCTTACTGGGTTGCCCCAGCCACTCTGAGAAGCTTCCAACGTATAAAAAAACCACATAATTAACATTAAGCATTCTTTTTTAAAAAAAAACAAAAACAACACTTTTCTATACAGGTTTGCCTTCAGACGGCTCGGGGGTCGGATAACTCCATACCCTCCATCATTTCTCCAATGAAAATAAGAACGTCCTAAGGGAAAGTGGCACATTCCGGGATCAAATCAGAAACCAAGATGGCTTCTCTAAATCAGGGACGTCCCTGGAAAATAGGGAAACTTGGAGGGTCTGCTTCCAAGGTCCATCAATACCTTTTTCTAATGCTAATGATGTTCCAGTTTACTACCCCCCCCCCCCAGCCAGCCACGCTGGTTTGCATAAGCCAGCCCAGGAATTCCTTTGCAGCTTGCATTTCCCCTTCATACCACCAATTAGCCAAGTCCTAGCATTTTTTAATTTCTAGGTTTATCCTGTTTATAACCATCTTTGCTCCCTGAAGGCAAGCAGCAGGGCAAGGGAGAGGAGAGGGGAAGAATTAGGCATGATATGCAAGCCTGTGTATGCCGAGCAAACAGTTAATGCAGTTGCAAGCACGACTCTAACCCCATTTTTTCTGATATGCCAAGCTTTGGAGCCAGATAGATGTGCAAGAGAGATAGCCGGGCACTCTCTTTTCTCCTCCAATTTCAGTTTTGCTGCACATAGTTGGAAGAAGTTAACAAAGCCTGTACTGTGTTCTCAATTAGTGAGCTGGCCTAAGTCGTTGCAGACAGAGCTGTTCTGTAATGGAGCGCTGCTTTGAAAGATGTGGAGGCGTTGCCTTGCTGAATAACACTAGTAAAGTTGTGTGCTCCCCTTTTTGGGTGGTGCCATATATATTTGTCCTGCATTTGAAAATACAAACTGTATTTTCATCAGAGAAATGTTGGAGGGTATGCAATTCGCCCCAGGGCCAGGGCCAGGTTAACAGCCCATCAGGCATTGGTCAATTGGCAAGCAGGCTATAATCCACTTTCGAGGCCTGCATGAAGCCTGTTATAAGAATTCTAAGGTCTCAAAAATAAAATAAATGATGATGATGATGTTAATTGAATTTATATACTGCCCTATACCCAGGGGGGGGGTCTCAGGGCAGTTCATAAATGTTCAAGGCAAACACATACATAAGTATATAAACCATTTGTCTGAAATAGTACAGGAGAGCAATCCTGAAGCCATTTTGACTCTCCCAAATTGACCTCAAATATTCCTCTGCAATACGGGAGGCAAATGGGGAAAGCCTTCCCATCGTCTTTTTGTTTACAAATCCTTTCTTAAGGGCATATTTGTGTATGAACAGGATTAGCCTGTGGCCTGGATTCAGGAACGAAAGTATTAACCATCACAAAATAATGGCCAGGCTGCCCATTCTTTTGTGACCATTATCAGTGACCATTATCAGGCAGCATTTCTGCTGTAGACCGCCTCCTTCTGTGATGTATGTATGATATTTTTTGTGGGTGGTCTTGGACTACAGGGCAGGCAATTTCAAGGGCCTATATAAGGGCTTGCACACCATTGTTCAGGGTTCTCCTCCCTCCTGCGTGTGATGAGTGGGGACCCTGTTGCAACAGTTTAATGAAGTATGAGCTTTCGTGTGCATGCACACTTCTTCAGATACACTGAAATAGAAGTGTATTTCAGTGTATCTATTTCAGTGTATCTGAAGAAGTGTGCATGCACACGAAAGCTCATACCAAAATAAAAAACTAGTAGACCAACACGGCTACCTACCTGTAACTAGTTTAATAAAGATCAGGCTTACTAGCCACTTTGCTTCTCATTATACTCTGGTTGGCCTCTGTTATTTTCTCCTACCGATAGGGAACCCACTTAAATACTCTATACAGGCTCTTGGATACACCCAAGGGAAAAGGAGCAGGCTTTTTCTTATAACAAGCCAGGTTCACGCAGGCCCAGAAAAATCCTCACCTCCAATGAGCCCAATCCTGGGCAGGCACTGGCACTGTTCCACAAAGGCGCCTGACCAGCAGGCAAGCATCATTACCAGGAAAATGGGGGGGGGCAGGAATGGGTCACTGGTAACCGTGTGTCCCCTCTAATTTTTAGCTAGGTGGCTGTAAGTCACAACTGACTTGAGCTGCGTTGGGATGCTTGAATTACTCATAGATGCTGGTTTTGGTATTTCTTGCTTCTTTCTTTCTTTTTTCTGTTAGCTCTGTTGAAACAGCCGCCTGAAGAGCATGGTTTGTGTCAACATAATTCCATAAGGAAATGAGCCAGAATATGAAAAGAGAAAGTCTGTTATGCTATGTAAACTGGCATCTCGTCAAGCAGATTAGAGCTGGAGAAGCCAAAGTAAATATATATAATCTTAGCTGTAACACTGTGTGACCCGTAGCTCATTAGCTGAAATGGGAAGAAAAGATGCAGCAGAGGTACATGAGCAAAGAAGATTCATAAACTGGCCGATTTGGTTGGGATCGTCGTTTCCAGCTTTCAGTTAAACGAGCCTTGCATGAACAGGAGGTTAGATATACGTTTATGGTTTGTCACAATGATTAGTGTGTTCAGCCTAGAGAAGAGGCACTTAAGACATGGCAGCTGTCTTCAGATATCTGAAGGGCTGCACATCGCAGAAGGCGAAGCAAACTTGTTCTCTGCTGTTCCACAGGAGGGATAAAACTGGTGGGTGGAAATTATAGGAAAGCAGATTTTGGCTAAATATCAGGAGGAGGGACTTCGCAAGGGTAAGACACACATTTAGATCAGTGAACAGTTGCCTCCATGCATAGGATTTCATTACTCTGCTGCGAAAGTGTATTGGGGGTCATATTTAGGGTGGAGAGATGTAGGGGTTGCCCTTCCTCTTTACTGCTGAATTGGACCCACCTCCATCTGTGGAAAACCCGATTGACATCTGCTCCAATTTAGTGGTAAAGAGTGGTTTTCCGCGGGGGAAAGCAGTGGGACAAGTGAAAGTGTAGACGAGCCCTTAATGTGTTTAGCATCAGCCATCAGAAGCAAACTCCATCTTATTCCTCTGCAGCCATGACGGTACCATGATTTCAAAGAATTGTAGAAATGTTGTTGTTTAGTCGTTTAGTCGTGTCCGACTCTTCGTGACCCCACGGACCATAGCACGCCAGGCACTCCTGTCCTGCACTGCCTCCCGCAGTTTGGTCAAACTCATGTTCGTAGCTTCGAGAACACTGTCCAACCATCTTGTCCTCTGTCGTCCCCTTCTCCTAGTGCCCTCAATCTTTCCCAACATCAGGGTCTTTTCCAAGGATTCTTCTCTTCACATGAGGTGGCCAAAGTATTGGAGCCTCAGCTTCACGATCTGTCCTTCCAGGGAGCACTCAGAGCTGATTTCCTTAAGAATGGATAGGTTTGATCTTCTAGCAGTCTATGGGACTCTCGAGAGTCTCCCCCAGCACCATAATTCAAAAGCATCAATTGTAGAAATGTAGAGTAAGGGAATTTTAAAAAAGTGAAACTTCACACACTCAGAGACTTTTCTTCTTTTAGGAATGAATAAATCAAGGGCTGGCAAACTGTTTTTATTTGTTCGTTTCTCTAATATATCAGGGACTTGGGAGCAGTTGCAAAGCACAGAATGACAGCGAGTGGGAGAAGAGAAATAGTAACCTCCTTCTTTGGTGATCACTCGTAGCCGATTCAAACAATGGGTCCGTAAGTGACTGTGGAGGCCAATTCTGGATCCACACGTCCTAACCGTGTGGTTGTTAACTGAAGGAATGCACAATCATGTCTGTCTAAAGAGCCTCGCAAAGCCGTTAAGTCCAAGGTCAAAAATTACCTAGCTGCACCGCAGCATTTTGGTGGAGCAACTACCCAGAAGCCCTTGCTTCTCTGGTCAATGTCAAGAGAGGCCTAAGTGACCTCCCTTGTTCTATGCCAAAGTAAGGCAATTCATTGAAGCAAATGCACAATTTGATAAGAAAGGGCAATGCTTTGTTAAACAAGACCTGGTACACACACACACACACACACACACACACACACACACACACACACCGTACTTTTCCATGTGTAACACGGCCCGGTATATAACACAACACCTATTTGAGGGGCCTCAAAATTAAGAAAATGGGAAATTCCCCACAGTTGTTGAGCTTTTTTGGGGGGAGGATTGCCCACAGTTGTTGAGCTTTTTTTGAAGGGGGGGCAAAAAATGCTCACCCACCAGACCGCCAATGCCATTCACACGCGTCGCCAGAACAACCTATCCTCTGTCCCGTCAGTGAAAACAGCAAGCAGCAAATTGACCTCCCAATTGCTGCAACGACAGCCAATCAACAGCAGCTCTGGCGGAAGCAACCAATAACAACCTCCAACTTGCGGAAGCAACCTATCCCACGGCCACACAATGCACTACCCATGTATAAGACGACCCCTAATTTTGAACATGATTTTGGAATAAAAAAACACCATAGTCTTATACAGGGAAAAGTATGGTATATATGAAAATTTTCCACATTAAGATCTTGATCTCTGGATAACCTAAGAGGAAAAGCTTGTGCGGGCTTTGGGGAGTGGTTTCTAATGCTGGAAGTCATTACTGATTTAAGCAGTGAGTTATTGCTTTGAGGTGCTGAACCAGCTTGGAAGATGGAAACTCAGAGTAACAATCCTTGGCTTTCCAATACCTTCCAATTTATAGCTGGCAGGATCTGATTGAGGCACCTCAGGTGAAGAAGGGGGTAGGAGAGGGAAGTGGCTTCTGATTTCGTTGGAATGGCTCCAAGCGTACACTGGCAAAACCGAGGCGGGAAGCCAAGACATTGTGAGTCACGTGTGCTAAGCATTTGTGCTCAGAGCAAGGGAACGGGCATGGGACGCAAGGATGCTTCCTGGGAAAAGATATATAATGAATTGAAAAGGATGTTTAAAATAACGTTTGTAAAACAAACAAACAAACAAACAAACAAACAAACAAACGAGGCTTTTTGGGGGGGGAGTAGAGAGACAGAACTACTGAAACTGTATAGAAACTTATTCCTGTATGCTACTACGGTGGCAATAATGTTACTCGCCCCAAAATGGGAAAAAGCAGAAGTTCCAGCAAAGGACGAATGGATACAAAAACTTAACGGAATATGCAGAAATGGTGAAACTTACCGGAAGAATAAGAAATCAAGATAACAAACTTTTTTATAAAAGAATGGAAATGGTTTATTGCATACTTACAGATAAATTGTAAACAGATAGGAACATTGGCAGGATTATTGTAATAACCTGCAGTTTCGTAAGAGTATATATTTAAAGAAGATGAATAAATGAGCAAATTAAGTCCATTTGGATATGCAGAAGATTTTAAAAATAAATTTAAGGAACCGCAGAAAGAGGGGGAAGGAAGTCAAGTTTTGAATTGTTTTTTTAAAATGATCTTTATTGGTTTTACAGATTTTCCAAATTTTGCCATCATAACACGTAATACATACCTTATTTCTTTTAACCTTAATACTTTAACTCTAAACAAATTTGTACTTCCCTCCCTCCTTCTTCTGGTTTCTGTGTATTTTCTTTATATTTACGCATTCGTCATGTTTACATTCTATGTTTACTTAATACTACTCAAAATTTCATTAACGTACGTCCTTCAGTTGTTGTAATATGTTTGTTCAATATTCTTAAATCCAAAACGAAGGATTTTTAAAAAATAAACATTATGAGTTTTGAAATGTTAAGATGATTGTAAAATTAGTGAAATGTATAAACCTGAAAAGCATAAAAAGGTTTTTTAAAGAATGCTTCCTGCTCTAGCCACTTTGCAAGGTATTTGTGCAAGAAGAACTCATCACCATAGCTATGGGTGGTCGTAGAGAAGACATAACCCTTAACTCAGAAAATAGCCTTAACTCAGGTATCCCCAAACTGCGGCCCTCCAGATGTTTTGGCCTACAACTCCCATGATCCCTAGCTAACAGGACCAGTGGTCAGGGATGATGGGAATTGTAGTCCAAAACATCTGGAGGGACGAAGTCTGGGGATACCTGCCTTAACTCATCTGGCTGTATAAACCAAAAATGATCCCCCAAAGCATGAGAAGGTACCACATTGGACACCTCAGTGTTCTTTTCGTGTCGTGTGTGAAGAAATGTTCTCTAACCAGGCGGAGGGCCTTGTCGGTAGTGACTCCCTCCCTGTGGAATGCCCTCCCGTCAGATGTCAAGGATATTAACAACTATCTGACTTTTAGAAGACATTTGAAGGCAGCCCTGTACAGTGGTACCTCGGGTTACAGATGCTTCAGGTTACAGACTCCGCTAACCCAGAAATAGTACCTCGGGTTAAGAACTTTGCTTCAGGATGAGAACAGAAATTGTACAGCGGTGCCGCGGCAGCAGCGGGAGGCCCCATTAGCTAAAGTGGTACCTCAGGTTAAGAACAGTTTCAGGTTAAGAACGGATTTCCAGAACGAATTAAGTTCTTAACCCAAGGTACCAATGTATATGGAAGTTTTTAAAAATGTTTACTGTTGGCTCCCATTACGTTTCTGAGCACAATTCAAAGTGTTGGTGCTGACCTTAAAGCTCTAAACAGCCTTGGCCCAGTATACCTGAAGGAGCGTCTCCACCCCCATCATTCAGCCCGGACACTGAGGTCCAGCTCCGAGGGCCTTCTGGCGGTTCCCTCACTGCGAGAAGTAAAGCTATGGGGAACCAGGCAGAGGGCCTTCTCGGTAGTGGCGCCTGCTCTGTGGAACGCCCTCCCACAAGATGTCAATGAAATAAACAACGATCAGACTTTTAGAAGATATCTGAAGGCAGCCCTGTTTAGGGAAGTTTTTAATGACTGATATTTTAAAGTATTTTTTATTTTTTTGTTGGAAGCCGCCCAGAGTGGCTGGGGAAACCCAGCCAGATGGGCAAGGCATGAATAATAAAAAATATTATTATTATTATTATTATTATTATTATTATTATTATTAATCACACTATTGGCTTTCCCAGCTACCATAACAGAGTCAGCTGTTCCTGCCTCTCTTTTTTTATTCTTTCTAGGTCGTTTATCTTATTTTACTGTTGGAACAAAATTAAAAGCAATCCTATCTATCATTTATCTATTTGTCTGTTTACAGATCCCTCATCTCACGTGCATCTGACTTGTGTGATTTCAACCATACGCGCTTGAAGGCAGGATGTTTGGGATCAAGCGAGTCAAGTCCCAAGCAAGGGTGAAAGCTTAAATGCTCCTTTTCCGCTGGGTTCACTTGGGGTCACCTGCCACAAAAGTGCTTTTAAACTCTCTGAGCTGCTTGCTGAGATTTGCTTAGTGCAGACTCTCCAAGTGTCCCTATTTTCCAGGGTCAGTCCTGAATTTACAGAAGCTATCCTGGTTTCTAATTTGACCCTGGAATGTCTCGCTTTTCCCTAGGAAATCTGTATTTTCCATAGCTGCCAAGTCTCCCGTATTCCCTGGGAAACCCCCGTTTTTCCAGCCGTTCCCAGCTGGAACAACGGATTTTTTTGTTTCCCCCCGGTTTACTTACCAGCCGGGGGAGGCTCCTTCTGCGCATGTCTGGAGTCTCTGGACATGTGCAGAAGCGATTTCTGGCACGGTGGCCATTTTGGAACTGGGCAGAGCATGCTCAGAAGCGACTTTTGATGCTGCTCTGCCCAGTTCCAAAATGGCCACAGCACGACTTCCGGCGTGGTGGCCATTTTGGAACTGGGCAGAGCAGCATCAAAAGTCGCTTCTGAGCATGCTCCGCCCAGTTCCAAAATGGCAGCAGCGCTACTTCCGGTCTGCCGATCCCTTATTTTTCCGGCAGGAACTTGGCAGGTATGGTATTTTCATCAGAGAAATGATGGAGAGGACATGTCTATTTTCATTGGAGAAATCTTGGAGGGTATGTACCAACTCTGGAAAACTCTGTGATGCTTGCTTTCTCTCAAACGCACACCCTCACCTGCTAGCCATGGAGTGGCTCCAAAGGTTTGGCCAGTGCTATTTTTTTCTAGAAAAAAGGAGTGCTGCAACTCAGCATGAACACCCCCCTTGTTTTCTTATAATGGCAATGGCACACACCTGAGCGGAGTTCCGGTGAGTTCTGACTGAAAAAAATAGCCCTGGGTTTGACTATATGCAATTTTCACATATACACATAATCTTTGGAACTGAATGTAAGATGAGGGATTGCTGCATGTGTGAGTTTGTGTGAAAAGAACCAGCATGGTGAAGCAGTTATCGAGCACCAGACTAGGACTTGGGAGACCAGATTTCAAATGGCCATTTGGTCATGAAATTTGAAGTGTAGGTGGGTTCCCATGAGACAAGACACAGTGATAATAGCAAGAACCTTTACTGAACTACGGAACTGGGCAACAGGGACAAAGCAACTGCTTGTATACATCTCTGAAGGCCTGGGCCACTCCCATTCCCAACATGATTGGCTGTGAATCATGACTCAGAGTTTAAGGGCCAATGGCAGAGGCACAAATCCTGAAATGTTCTGTGATTGGATATTATGTATTGAATCAGAACACGGGGGCTCAGAAACCTTAGTCCAGACTCAAGCTCAGGCAAACACAGACTTTGTAACAAAACTCACTAAGGACCTGGGGCCAATTGCTATATCTCAGCATTACCTACCTCCCAGAGTTGTTGGGAGGATAAAATGGAAAGGTGGGAGGCTAAATTGAGCCCCTTGGAGAAAAGGTGGAAGAAATATAAAGGAAGAACAGTTGGATATAAATACACAAACACCCCTTCTCTTTGCCTTGGGGTTGCTTTCCCTTATTTCTGCAAGGCATCGCATCTGAAGAAGTGTGCATGCACACGAAAGCTCATACCTATGACAAACTTACGGTAGTTGGTCTCTAAGGTGCTACTGGAAGGAATTTATTTTATTCCCCCCCCCCCTGCAAGACAAGATTGTGAGCAAAAGCAGAGAGCAGGAGAAATATATAAAAGTGTCTCAGGCCCCCAAACTGCCTTTTGCATTTCTTTCCAGGAGTGTCTAGAAATATCTCCCACTTGGGGTCATTCCCACCATGCTAAGGCTTGGCCATCCACGGCCTGTTTTATTCTGTTTGCATGCATGGTTACCTTTTAGCTTTTCAGTGCATGCAGACTCCTACATTTGACACGCAGAATGGTGCTTGAATAAATACATTTTTAAAAGGCTTTCTAACTCACAAAGGAAGGCATATCCCAGGCCCAGCTTTCAGGGCGTGGTGCACAATTTGTTGTCAGCCGGCTATGCAGGATGTTTAAGGAGGGGAGGCCCTCCGTCAAACTGACCAATGATATCATTGTAAAAACAAACAAACACAAGGCCAAAAAAGAGGAGAGGAGCCCTTGAGAAAAAATTCTCACTTTCTTTCCAACTTCACTTTCCTATCACAGAAAGCTAAAGGCACTAATTTATTTTCTTTTTTTTTCTTTCTTTCTCATTCTCGGGTCTGTAATCAGTTTTATTGAGAGTAAAACCGGGCTGGGGGGTGGGGGGTGGGGGAGGAACCGGTGCCTTAACGTGCATTGTCTTGAAAGGGGCTTAAAATGCGGAAATTGGGAGTTGGGTCAGCAATTGTAAATATCCTCTGGGTAATTCAATGTGTTTGTTCTGAAGCGCATTTCCAGCAGCCAGCGAGCTATCGGACACCCTGGCACCAGAGTTTTTGGTGGGAAAGATCAGCTGTTCAGATAACACCCGGAGACTCCACCCACAGACACAGCTGACGAAAAAGAGAGGGAGAAACCTGGTGGCTTCATTAATTGCTTTTAAAGAGCGGTTTATGAGAATACAATGGGGTAGAGGCAATAAAATGCCTTTCTGTTGCTGTGAGGAACAGGACTCCCCCGCCCTTTCTGATTATAATAAATCTCTTCTTGGAACTGTGCAAGCCTTGCATGAAATTGTTTGAGAATGAAACAAATTGCCCCGTTAGGATGCAAGAATAGGACTCTTTGGAAAGATCATTTCCTTTTCCTTTCATTTTTAATTGTAATACATTTCTAGTGTCGGAAACATAATTTACCTTCTACGTACAGTTTCTAATAGCAGATTGACAACCCCCAGATTGTTTTCCAAAGTCAACTAGTAACGTGAGAGAGACGATCGTTTTGAAATCCCTCTTGGTGATGCATTGCTGAGAAGTCAAAAGGACAAGGGCATTGTATCAATCAATCAATCAATCAATGGGGATTGAACTAGGGCTTCAGAGCATGGTAGCATAGAAGGGAAATGGTGTAAAAGTGAAGTGTTGGGAGGTAGAAAGCAACCAACCTCTGTGGCTTTTAAGCATCTTTTCACAGCTGTTTCATACCCTCCAACATTTCTCCGTTGGAAATAGGGACGTCCTAAGGAAAAGCGGAACATTCTGGGATCAAATCAGAAACTGGAATGGCTTCTGCAAATCCAGGACTGTTCCAAGAAAAAGTGAATCCTGGGAGGGTCTGCTATAATCATTCATTCATTCATTCATTCATTCATATTGTTGCAAAAGTCTGTGCCATCCCTACTCTCTGCAAGAGAAATGAGATACGGCAGAGACTGTCACAGGTTTAAGAAATACGGTTTATTCACCTATTTACACCTCCCATCTGCATGGAAGGAGTCCAGATCTGATCTTACAGCATGGTCATTTCAAGAGGGGCTTCTTCCCCCCAGCAGTGCAACCAGCCTTCAGCCAGCCTGCCCAAGATGAATCCCTGTTTTTGTTCCTTCTCCTTCTTCCTGGAACACCCTGCTAAAACCTCTCTTTTCCTGCCACCTCACACCCAGTTATCCTGGGAACCTTCCAACCCCCCAGTCTCTGTTTACACCTCAGGTCTAGGGTGAAGGACAGTTCTCTTGCAATGCCATTGGCTCTCAATGGCCCTGTATTGTTTCTTAACGGCCCTAACTTGGCCAGGTCGTTTTTTGCATTGGCTACGATAGCTCAGGAATTCCTCTGTAGCTTCCTCCCTTCACATTCCAAATACAGTCATCCAATCCTACCATTTATTAATTTCTAGGGTTTAGGGGGGGTCCCTCTAAATCTATAACAATACCTAGCAACAACAGCCCTCTTCAGGAATTCAGAAGAATTTATGCGGGCTTAAAGGAGGAAAAAGGGGCTTCTGCAAATTTAGCACAAAGATCAGGAGGAGGATTCTTACCCCCTTAAGCTGAAGACTGTTAGAGTCCTCCCCACAATCCAGAATTTTGCACAATTGACATTCCCAATTGCAGTGAGAATTGTAAGCATGTTCAGCTACTGAAAAGACTTGGAGCAGGGGTATACAACTAGTGGGCACAGGGACAGGATGGACAAGGGCATTGTACTACACACTTTAAGCTCACACATATTTTTTTGAAGGCACCAAGAAGGCTAAAGTTCCCAAGGAATGTGACAAACTACAGGCTGGTATCACACCAGCTTTGAAAAGGTTTAATGATGACCTCAGATAACCAGGCTCAATATAGGCTGCTAATGAATAGTTAAAAAGCAGAAACATTATAGAAACATTAGCACTAGATTTCAGCAAGAATGGAAAAAGAGGCAATAAATATCTCACCAAGAACCCAGTTCCATATGGGAGAAAGAATAACCTGGAATTTCCTCAGCGCCAGCTTCTTTAGATCAACCAATCCACAATCCATTCATGGGCATACCCAGCGAGGGGCAGGGGGGCAGCTGGCCCCCCCAGAAGCAAAAAAAAAAGTTATAAAGTGATGAAACAAAACAAAATTAGGTAGGGCGATGGCGAATCATGGCGAATAATCAGTTGTTTACCACACTGAAATGGTGTAAAAACCGAGAAGTATCTAGAGCCACCTAGCAACTGGTAGAGGAATCTATGTCAGCCAGCCTTTGGGATTCAAGGGAGGGAGAGGTCTCTAGCGGGCTCTAGCAGAGAGAAGAGGGAATCTTCTAGAAGGGTCTAGTGAGTTCCGCGTCACTAAACTGAACCGCCCGCCGCTAAACCTGAGCCACCCGCTATAAGTTTACCTTCTTATTTACATTTAGAAGACATCGAGGCTGCCTAAATGGATATAAGAAACTGGTTCCAAAAAGGTAAGTTAAGTAATTTCTGTAGAAAATTTAATTTTAAAGGGTAAAGACCTGGCTCAGAAGTACAATGGGAGAGGACAGACTGACTGGGTTGTGTTTGATGAGCATCCATCAGAAATTCTTCAAGGAAAATCAGGACTGGATTGAAATGAAAGTTTTGAACAAGTTTTCTTCAAACCCAAGAAAAATGATATTAGTATAAGACATGTAACTAGAATAACAATTTTTTTCAAGCAAATAATTAAAGCACTGCTATAATTATATATAATTTTCTTAAAATTTTGGTTTCATTCGCCTTTTCCGTGCTGAATGACCATGGCTCCCCCCCCCCCAGTTTTGATCCTGGGTATGCCCCTGAATCCATTACTTTTATAGGATTTTTAAAAGTCTTTTATAAAAAAATAAAAATGAAAAATGAAAACACAGAACAACAGAAACAACTTGGAATTATTATTTTTTTGTATACACAATATTTTATATTGCACCTTCACCATTCTCAAGAATACAGAGAGAGAGAGAGAGAGAGAGAGAGAGAGAGAGAGAGAGAGAGAGAGAGAGTGGGAGAGAGTGGGAGAGAGTGGGAGAGAGTGGGAGAGAGTGGGAGAGAGATGCAGATTAAGGTTAATGAACCTATTTAAAAAAAAGAGGCAGGGCAAAACCTTCAAAAAATCAGCCCCCTCCTCAAAAAAAATTTGGTGGAAAAGCCATGGCTTTACATAGTCTCCGAAAGTGAAGAACACTACCAGCTATCCCAAGGAAGGGCATTCCAAAGTTTGCTTGTTTATTTTTTGACATTCATATCCTGTGTCTCTCTCCATGTATTTGGGAAAGAGCCTATCCCAGACCTACCAGGAATTAAACTAGTGGCCTTTTCAGTACAATGCATGTACCCTCCCACTGAGAGACATCCAAGCCCTTATTGAAATAAATGTCCCCAGTCCCCCAGCCTTTGCAAGAAACTTGATTTGCATGGGATTGTTCGCATATTTCCAAAATGCCTGTACTGTAATTGGCTCCAATTACGGCGCTGAAAATATACCCAAAAGGATGAATTCCAAAAGTCGATACAGGTAATGGGTTTACAGTTCCTTCTCCTACATGAGACAGCAGCCTTCATTTCAACGAATGGGTGTTCCATAAATGATCTGCCATGATGAAATGCTTATTGACATCAACCACATATTTCACACCTTGCTACCGGAATGTCCTTTAAACCCGTCGAGAAACTGAGCAGGCTCTCTGCTGGTGATGTTGCCTTGTGTGTCCAAACTGAAATTATCGTATCTAAGGATGCAGGAATATTTTATTCACACAGATTACATAAAAGGCTTTTAGAAGACAGGGAGTTCCTACTCTTTTGAAAGATTAAACTGAAATGGTACCATTCATTACACATTGCTGGAGTGTGGAACCACTTCCCCCTTGGGTTGTATTCAGTTGAGTTCTATTCCAAGTAGACCCCATTGAAATTTATTATTATTATTATTATTATTATTATTATTATTATTAATTTACACCCCAGCTTTCCCCAGCCGCTCTGGGTGGCTCCCAACAGAATATTAAAAATACGATACAACATCAAACATTAAAAACTTCCCTAAGCAGAGCTGCCTTCAGATGTCTTCTAAAAGTCAGGTAGTTGTTTATTTCCTTGACATCTGATGGGAGGGTGTTCCACAGGGCAGGTGCCACTACCAAGAAGGCCCTCTGCCTGGTTCCCTGTAGCCTCACTTCTCACAGTGAGGGAACCACCAGAAGGCTCTCGGAGCTGGACCTCAGTGTCCGGGCTGAATGATGGGGGTGGAGACGCTCCTTTAGGTATACTGGGCCAAGGCCGTATAGAATTCTAGTATAGAATACAACCCTGGTTCTTTATCATGTATTCTCCTGGTGATACTGCTGAGACTTAATAACAATGATATATTGTGAATTAAAATACCTTTGCCTCAGGCAGAAGTAATGTTCTGCTGTGTCAAATACCTTCACGTAACTTCATTATTATTAATATTAATATTACCATTATTTGAATGTTCTGAATTATTTATACACCTCCTTTCATCATAGGATCTCAGGGCAGTTCACAGAATAAAATACAGGATAAAAACAAGTAAAGAAGTAAAAAATCAAACAGGAAAGCAATAACGCCCCCTTTCCACAAGAACATTTAAAAGGCTGTAGAATATTAATCAGCCCATGTAGCGTTGAATTAGAATTTGCTGTATAAAGCAAAGGAAATTCTGAGTGGCAGCGTCGTGGTCAGTGCTGTGGCTCTCTTAGAAGGAGAGCTGTGTTTATTTTGCAATGTCCTTTTCCATAGGAAGTGTGCCAGTAAAAATCTGGGGAAATTAAACGTTCTCTTTTCTTTGGAAATGCCTCAAAGATAAGTGTGTTGTTTTAAGGAATTATTGTAGGAACAACATCTTGGTTTATGTGCCTCAGCAATAATGCCGTGCACTCTCCTGATGTAAATGATGGGACATCTTACAGTTGGCTAGACTTCTTGGAAGCAAGTGTCTTCTGGAGCGATTTAACCATAGAAGGCATGGGTTACCACAGGTGAGGCATGCCACGGTGGCCAACATTTTTATCTTGGAAGGGGTCATGATAGCACAGTGGTACCACACATGCTCTGCATGGAGAAGATTCCAAGTCTCACCCCTCATATCTCTGGTTAAAATGAGTCCCGGGAAGAGCATAAGAAGAGTCCGTCTGGATTAGACCCAATCCAGATTTAGTCCAGAATCCAGTTTGCGTTTGGAGACCCTTTAACCTGGTCTAGAAATAAATTCAGGCAGGACTCCGCTTTTTGGTTTGGTTTTTGGCAGACTTTAGGCCACAACTTTATTGATTACAAATCAAGTGAGTGGTTGCATGGTGTTATGTACTGAGCTGAATCATAGAACAATAGGATCCAGAATCAGCAGTCTGATTGGTCCGCAGGAGCCACCCAATCCAACTCCAGGTGGAAGTGAATCCGCAACCTGATTGGCCTGCAGGAGCAGCCAATCAGGCGGCTGGCAGAAGTGAATCCACAAACTGATTGGCCTGCAGGAGCAGCCAATCAGGCTGCTGGCAGAAGTCAATCCACAAACTGATTGGCCCACAGGTGTAGCCCTGAAGTAGCCAATCACGCAAAGCCCATTGTGTAAATAATGTATATAAGCAGATGGTTTGGGGGAAAGGGCATTCTTCTCTTCTTCTCCTTGATGAAGAGAAGAATAAAAAGCATGAAATTCACTCTCGACTCCAAGTATATTTCACATAGGCTCTGGTTCGGCTAGCTCCTGCAGCCCTGCAGGCAGCGCTGATTCTGGGCACCAACCATAAGTCAGCCTTGGGTGAACACCTGGGACAGAGGCAGGCAGAGGTGTCTGACACACCTCCACCCAGATGAGCCCTGGACTCAGGCTCAGGGCACAACCCCACTCGGGGAAGACCAACCATGAGTCTTTGGATTCCTTTTAAAGGAATACCCATCGCATAGGGATGGCTAGGCATCCTGCCACCCCTTTCAACAAGAACCAGAGCCTATCCGCAACCTTACAAGTTGTGACGATTTGCTAAGCGGCAGGCAAAACCCAAATGGCAGCAGCCAATCAGCCAAGTGGGGGAAATTCCTGCTGTGCCCCTGTCCCACGACGGCATAGCAAGGTCAAGCGCAAGCCCTATAAACAGGAAGAGGTGGGCGGGTGTTCCGGTGCACTGAGACCAGAAAGAGAAGTTCTTTAATTCCTCCTCACTTTCTGCCATCAAGGTTGTATCATCAGAATATCTGAGGTTGTTGATATTTCTTCCAGCAATCTTAATTCCGGCTTGGGATTCATCCAGTCCAGCCTTTCGCATGATGAATTCTGCATATAAGTTAAATAAGCAGGGAGGCAATATACAGCCTTGACGTACTCCTTTCCCAATTTTGAACCAATCAGTTGTTCCATATCCAGTTCTAACTGTAGCTTCTTGCCCCACATAGAGATATCTCAGGAGACAGATGAGGTGATCAGGCACTCCCATTTCTTTAAGAACTTGCCATAGTTTGCTGTGGTCGACACAGTCAAATGCTTTTGCGTAGTCAATGAAGCAGAAGTAGATATTTTTTCTGGAACTCTCTAGCTTTCTCCATAATCCAGCGCATGTTTGCATGTTTTCATTTCTCTAGGCCTCTGTAAATAAAACTCTCTCCTTGTGAGCTTCTGTTTTCCCCAAATATTCGGAATGCTTATTCCAGGCTCTTTCAATAAATTATATTGTGCACTATATATAAGCACTGCGATGATATATACTGTCACCTGGAGGAACTGCATTGCACCTAGCACATGTTCAAAGGTTACATCTGGATAACGCATATGGAATTCACCTGAGTGTAATAAGTGTTTGAGCATGACTAGGCCTATCTAGTTCCCTCTAAGCAAATTTAAGTCTAGGCCGTCAAATTCCTGGAAGAGTTCTATGCAAGCTTTCTTTGGTTCCACGCGTGCATTTTTCCATGGAACCAGGGGATGTTACAGCACCTGTTTATAAACACTGCAAATCCAAAATTAGCAGGGATGGATGGAAGAATCATTTATCAGCCCCTGGCTTCCCAAACCATCTTTAAAAAATGTCACAGATACATTGACACTTCTGCTGATGATTTAAATAGCAACCACCATCCAGCATCGACATCTCTCCGAGAGGGCCCAGTACGCAAGGTTTCTGTCTGCATATCAGATGACTCATCAGCATGCCTGAGAAACTCCCTTTGACTACAGACTCCACTAGCAACACCCACAACAAACACTTGACCAAGGCTTGGGATAGTAGATGGGCTTTAGGACATAATCCTCTCTCATTGCTCAGAGGATGGCAGCTAAAACTGGTGTGCGTGTAGCTCTTGTTTTTCCAGGCTGAGCAAAGGCATGCCGATAGGAAGATCAGTCCTGTGACACCATCACTGCTCTCCCCAATCTCAAGGTTGTCAGGTTTTTGTACTTCGATGACAGTCTTATGAATGGATCCAACATATATTGAGCGGCTTCACTGTCAAAAGCTCGCTAGGTTCTTAACCTACACACACACACACACACACACACCAGCATAGTTTTTGATTGATTTGTTGGCAGAAGAAACCAACGCATATCAGCCTTGATCACAAGAACACCCCCAAGAGGTGTCACTTTGGTCTAAGTCAGGGATGGTCTAAATCAGGCATAGGTAAACTCAGGCCTCCAGATGTTTTTGGACTACAACTCCCATCATCCCTAGCTAACAGGATCAGTGGTCAAGGATGATGGGAATTGTAGTCCCAAAACATCTGGAGGGCTGAGTTTGCCTATGCCTGGTCTAAACCCTGGGTAGCCACTAAAAGGAAAGGATGCTGGAGTAGATAGGCCTTTGGCCTGATCCAGCAGGCTCTTCATATACAGTACAGATATTTGTGGACTCCATTAGCCCTTTCTCATACCCTGTGACATTTCTCTGGTGGAAATAGGAAGACCCAGTGCTCTTTTTCTGGAAAAAGAGGTGCCAGGACTCACAATGGCAATGGTGCCCACCGGAGAGGTGCCGAACTGAGTTCCATACCCTCCAGCATTTCATGGATGAAAATAGGGACATCCTAAGGAAAAGCGGGACATTCCAGGATCAAATCAGAAACCGGGATGGCTTCTGCAAATCCAGAACTGTCCCTGGAAGATAAGGACAAATGGAGGCTCTGCTATCTCTCATTGCCAATCGCCAGAGATGATGGGAGCTGCAGCTCAACAGCCTAGGGAGAGCCACAGGTTCCCCATCCCTGTTCTAAATGTTCTAGCACAGTGGTCCTCAACCTTGGGCCTCCAGATGTTTTTGGCCTACAACTCCCATGATCCCTAGCTAGCAGGATCAGTGGTCAGGGATGATGGGAATTGTAGTCTCAAAACATCTGGAGGCCCAAGGTTGAGGACCACTGTTCTAGCATATAAACTCTACTATGCTCACACCACATTCCTAAATCTTGTCCTCTTGACTTGGCTGTTCCTTCAGAATCACTCCACTTGCTTTCTTCAGCCTCCAAGAAATGACACTCCCTACAGAGCTGGCTTGGGAAAACAAAAGTTCCCTTGGTTTGTTTTAGTCTGGATCTAAATCAAACCAGCGTGCGTCCATATCAGTCCTGAAGAAAATGGTTGAGTGACCAGATCTGGATGAACTGTGAGATTGTGGGAAACATAAAGGGCAATCCCTCAGCCTTAGTTAATTTGTACCATTAAACCTTTAGTTGGGGTCCCAGTGTAGTTCCTTTGACCCAGAATTTCCTTCCTTTCCCAATTTTAGTCAAGCCCATCGTGTTATTTTAACACAGCCCTTTGCATTCGGTTTCCTTTACTTTTGAATGCAACGCAATGAAAGACCTTTCGCAGCTGTGTTATAGCTAGGGGTCATTAACAGTCTCAACCTATCCACAATGTTTCTGCATGGTCTTTTTTCCATACAGACTGCAGTTATTGAACGAAGGCTGAACCTAAAAAGCTCCTTCACTTCAGCTGCAGTTGTCCTATGCTGAGCCTTTCGCTGAATTTTTCATTTCAGCTCCTTCTCTCCCAAACTGTCTTGTTTCCACCTTCTTGTCTCAGAGAATATTTAAGGCCAATTCAAGTGGACATGTTAAATTGCAATTTTAGTGATCTCCATGAAGTTTGACGCCTGGGGAGGAAGTAATGAAATTACTCCACCCTGTGCCCAGCTAGCAATTTATCCCTCTTTCGAATGCATCCTTGCTCTCTTGGTATATGAGTATACAGGCAGACTAAGGAGCCTGTTTCATATGCCAAACTCTGCTTAGATCCATTCAATTCCCATTATTATTATTATTATTATTATTATTATTATTATTAAGCGATATGTATTTACTTCTGTAATAAAATGTGTGGTCTCAATGAACTATATCCTAATTACTCAATCATGTATACAGATTGTAAGTCTTCTTCTGTTTCTGGTAGTTTCCAGCTGCTATTCTGTTATAGAAAAACAAAGAAGGAGGAGGAGGAGGAGGAGGAAGGAGAAGGAAGGAGAAGGAGAAGGAGAGTAGTTTGGATTTGATATCCCACTTTATCACTACCTGAAGGAGTCTCAAAGCGGCTAACATTCTCCTTTCCCTTCCTCCTCCACAACAAACACTCTGTGAGGTGAGTGGGGCTGAAAGACTTCAGAGAAGTGTGACTAGCCCAAGGTCACCCAGCAGCTGCATGTGGAGGAGCGGAGACGCGAACCCAGTTTCCCAGATTGTGAGTCTACCACTCTTAACCACTACACCACACCAAGGCATTTGTTAACATTTTTCTCCTTAATCTCTTGTAAGGAGGAAGGTAGGGACCAAACTAGGATGAGCCAGCTCTCCTAATCATTGGTTTGGGTTCCATCGACTGTAGATCTCTCTACCTTCTTCCCTACCAGTTCCATTGGTCCCAGCCACCACCCTCAGCCAGTGCCGGATTTACACATAAGCTAAACAAGCTATAGCTTAGGGCCCCACTCTCTTCGGGCCCCCCCAATAAATTAAAGGAAAAAACCCTGGATGTACATTTCCAAAATATAAGATAAAAAATAAATAAAACGAAACCTACATACAGCAACAGTGTTTTGTGTTGTGTAGGCTCCTACGATGCAAGTAATGGGCCCTGCCTGCTATATAAAGGGCCCCATTACCTTCAGTAGCTTAGGGCCTCATCAAACCTAAATCCGTCCCTGCCCTCAGCCCACATTTAGCTCACTGGTGCAAATTTTGGAATCAGCCTGAATGATGACATAGTAATCTATGAAGTAAAGCTGCAAATTGTGCCCATGGGAAGGCATTCACACCACGAGTGGAACACAGCAACCATCTGTCCCACCTGCATTCTTCTCGGCATGTTCCTCTGGTTTGTGTGAATTGGTCCTTGTTAGGTAAAGACAGTTGAAGGAAGCCCTTCTTGCTCTTCACTGATGTCTGCTACTAATTTTAGGAGAGGATGTTTTTGTTCATCCCCAGAAGTTCAAGACCAGGCACCCTCAAACTTCGGCCCTCCAGATGTTTTGGCCTGCAACTCCCATGATCCCTAGCTAACAGGACCAGTGGTCAGGGATGATGGGAATTGTAGTCCAAAACATCTGGAGGGCCGAAGTTTGGGGATGCCTGTTCAAGACACTCTCGAGCAGCCATGCCTTCTTCTCCACTGAATGATAATAGGTACTCTTTTCAAGACAGGGTTGAGTCTGCAAGCTCTTTTTTCCTCATTCTCTCCCAATGCGTGTTTCTGAGATGTTGTTGTCAAGCCGTATGTGTGAAAATCCTGCCTCCTGCATGCAAATGGCTAAACAGATGACTCTTTTCACCTTATCCAGTGAGAGATTGGACAGATACTCCAAAACAAACACTTCTCTCATCTAGATCGTGTGTGTGTGTGTGTGTGTGTGTGTGTGTGTGTGTGTGAGACACAAAACTTCCCATTACATCATTGTTATCCACTTGTGTGACCCTTTGTTGCCAGATCTGGCAAAACCTTAACATTTTCCACCAGTCCAGTCTAAGGGCCTGATCCTGAAGCCCTCCTGCTTGAGGAAAAGATATAGGAGCGAGGCTTACCTTTGAAGCTAGTTTTGTAGGCAAGAGATCTCAATTTGTTGTGTTTTTGTTTCTTTCAAGGCTGCAATCCTATATACATTTATCTGGAAGAAAACCCCATCGGACACACTGGCCTGGTTTGCATGTAACGCTAAGGCAAACAATGGCTTTTTGAGAATAAGCAAGTGTGTGGGTACCCAGAGCAAAAATAATTTCTACTTTGTTTCTCCCTAGTTCCTGTCATGCTACCTGGGGCTAAGCCAACAAACCACAAGCTGAAACCAAGGGTTCTTCTTGATTTGCCACTCGTGGTTTGTTTGGTGGAGACAAACCGTGACGTTTTTACGCTGTTTGTTATAGCTTTATCAACCCGACCCATCAAGGGTTAACCCTGTCGACTGACTGGACATTCCATGAGGGGAGGGGAATGGTTGAATGTTTAAAGAGAAGGGACAGCCCTTTGGTCAGTTGAGAGGGTGCTGAGGGAGCGGGAGTGTGAGGGTGATTGTAAAGAAGATCTAGGAGAGTAGGTTTAGGTTAGGGAGTCGTTAGGTTATCTAGTACATGAGTAACAAGGTTATTACCATTGAAACTAAGCTTGTACAACAGGAATACTTAAAGCAGGCATCCCCAAACTGTGGCCCTCCAGATGTTTTGGCCTACAACTCCCATGATCCCTAGCTAACAGGACCAGTGGTCAGGGAAGATGGGAATTGTAGTCCAAAACATCTGGAGGGCCGAAGTTTGGGGATGCCTGACTTAAAGCAACCATTACGTTCTTGAGAAATTAAAATTCCAGTGTTAAAGTGCCAATCAGAAAATCGTCTGTGTTATTTTCCAGCCAAGGTACATGAAACTCATTCATGAGGACACCCATTAAAAAGACAACATTTCCTTCAAGAGTGGAACTTTGGGGTGCATCAAGAGGGCGAGCCAGGCAGACAGACTCAGGGTGTCATAAAGTTACCTCAGGGAAGGGGCAAGCTTTTACAGGAAGGGATTCTTAGAGGCAGAACTCCCTATACTGTGGACACAAGGGATAGTCTCAAATACAGCCCTGAACTTCAATAGGTACCTGGCCACGGTGGTGCTGGAAGAGGACTCTCTTTTGTATAAAAGAAGAGGAAATAGAATAAAACCCTTGAGTGCATGAGGGAATACAGAAAGGCTAAGGGGAGCAATAGGGGGGAGGCTCGGCTTACCCCAGACCATCCCTGTTAGTTCTTTTAATAAGTGAAAGGTAGAATAAATAGGACGGAAGCAAGGGTCTTTCATCGCACAAACCAAAAGACAAAACATCAGGAGATCAGAAAACAGTCTATGGTGCCTGGTTTATACTTGCAGCAGAGCCAAGTGGTAGAATACTTAGGTTACAGAGTACGACTTTGGAGTACAAGGACATAGGAGATGCCATTTCTGAATGCTTCTTTGTTAAGACAGCAACTAACACACCAGGAGGTTTTAGCCGAGCCCACTCATAGGGCTGATAGTTTTCTACCTGCCAGGAGCTTGGAGCATTCCAAAACGGCATGCCCCTACCTGCGTACTGAAGAGGTACAATCCATTTTTAGCCCAGCAGATCCACCAGCCCATTCTCAGGTGTAGCCCAGGCCTTTAAAGATGTCTTATGGGAAGAAGGTCACCCTGTTTTCAATTTGGCCTTTAGAGCTAAATCTAGAGGTGACTGGGCAGCCATGTGCATTTATGCACATACCTGCCCTATTTATGTATAAGACATGATATTGGGGGGGTCTCTCTTTTTTTTACAAGAAAAATACTTTGTGAGAAGGGGAAACCAACCCCCCACCATGTTGTCGACCCCTGACCTAGAGGCAACAGGGCATCATTTATTTCCTTTGCTATGCCACCCATAAACCATCACTTGTCCACCCACAATATAAAAGTTCATCCACTGAAAGAGTTCTAGTGTTACCACAAATTGAAAGTTGGAATAGCCTCTCATTATTTTAGTTAATCACGGGTAGCTGGCATAGTGTCTCCCACCAGTTTTGACAATTTCAGGAGGGCGCCATGTTGACTACCAGAGAAGAGGAAATTCTGCTCTGAAGTGACCCAGTTTGGACACCTGGAGGTCATTATGTCCTCTGCATGAGAGGAGGCCGTCTTTCCCCCTTCTTCGTCTTTCTAGATAGCAGAATTAAAAACAAGAGCCAGCTGCTTTTGGTCTGAACGTGACTGCGGTTTCAATTTCTGCCTCTTGCTCAAAGAAGCTTTTTTCATTCCGTGCCTCCTGCCGAGATCATCTTGAGCCAAGGGGTTCCTAATGAGCGCAGAGCGCGATTTAATCCCTCCACATCCCCACAGAGTAGATTTACGTAGATGGGACGGAGTTCACTTTCTTTGCTGCATCACACAAATGCACATCTCGCAGGCGACTGGGACCTCTTACAACAGCCCATGCAGTACAGCCAGCAGTTAGCTAACCGTGGGCTGGATTCTAGCCCAGTGCCTCCTGAAAGGGGGATTTCAGAGCGTGGCTTGGAATGAAGAGAAGCGGCTCAGGCTGCTGGCTGGGGTTTGTGTCAAAACCAGCTCCTGCCTAGTCTTGGGAGGGTGGAGGTTTTGAAAGTAAGTTGATGGGGGTAAGGGCAAAATAAGGCTATCTTTCAAAGATACAACACACAGGGTGGGATCCTCAGTGGTACCCCTCTGGAGGCTTCACCTGGAACAAAAAATTTGACTACCCCCCCCCCCCAGCTACAGTTCTGGATGGGGATGAGATGAGGCAAGTTCAAGGCAAGGGCTGTAGCCAGGGAGAAGCAGGCAGTCCTTAGGAATCCCCGTGACGGGGTGAGCCCCCGTTGCTCTGTCCCAGCTCCTGCCAACTTAGCGGTTCCAAAGCACACCAGTGCAAGTAGATAAATAGGGAGCACTGTGGTGGGAAGGTAAACGGCATTTCCGTGCGCTCTGGTTTCCGTCACGGTGTCCCATTGTGCCAGAAGCGGTTTAGTCATGGGGTTGCAGTGCTTATTTAGGAAGTCTGAATGGCAACCCTATAGAAAATTTTCATCCAGGTTTTAGCCATGGTACCATACCATCCATCATTTCTCTGATGAAAATAGGGACATCCCATTCCATACTGATAATTTTAGTATTTATACCCCCCACACACACACATCTTACTGGGTTGCCCCAGCACTCTGGGCACCTTCCAACACATATAATAACAAGCTTCCAACACATATAATAACAATAAAAACTTCCCTATACAGGATTGCCTTCAGATACCCTCCAACATCACTCCAATGAAAATAGAGACATTCTAAGGAAAAGTGGGACATTCCAGAATCAAATCAGAAACCAGGATGGCTTCTGCAAATCAGGGACGTCCCTGGAAAATAAGGATACTTGGGGGATCTGCTTCTATGGTCTACTCTTCCCCCAGCCAGCCAGGAATTCCTCTGCAGCTTGCATTTCCCCTTCATACCTCTAATTACTTAATTTCTAGGTTTATCCTGTTTTTAACCATCTTTGCTCCCTGAAGGCCAGCAGCAGGGCAAGGGATCAAATCAGAAACTGGGGTGGCTTCTTTAAGTCAGGGTCATCCTTGGAAAATAGGGACACTTGGAAGGTGCGTGGTACTCAGGTTGAAACCTGACATTCCCCACAGTAGGGAAGCAAAGGGTTAAATCCCCCTCCCTGTGCCCTGAGGTCCAGATAAAAATCAGCCCACGCCTACTATTAATTGTTTTTAAAAGGACACAGCAGCAAGTGGCATGTTTAGCCTCATGTCTGGATTCTTCTTCCTCTTCTTGATGCTGGTATTGGCAGCAACCATCTCGGCCTGTTGAGATAAACCTCGGTTCCTGACGTAGGCAGATGTATGTCTTCAAGCATATCAGCTAAGTACATGAGCGCTGCTAACCGCAACTCCCGTTTGTTCCATTCCATTATGTGAGCTCTGGTGTAGAAAGCCTTAGTTCACGACCCCCTTGCAAATCATTGTGTAGGCTGCCGCTGTTGGGAACAGCATGTCCACGGTTTTTGCCCTTGCCGATTAGTCACGCTAAGGGAGCAGCGATGCTCTGCTTTATGTTATGCTCGTGTAACCTGGTTGAATTTGCGGAATTGCTGCAGCCTTCCTGCTGTTTGTTTTTGCTTTAAATGCTTGCAAGCCCCCCCCCCCCAAGTCCTCATTAGTGACTTAAGGATGAAAGCAAGCCATAATTTGCTGTGACTGCAAACCAAACAATTTGCTGTGTTTTGAGGAGGCTCGGTTTGCAGACCAGCTTCGCTCATTTTCCCCTGCTCCTTACACATTTTTGGCACACTTGCCATGATCCTTGACATATCCAGCGTCTTGTGGCCTCTCAAAGTAAAGAGGTCCCCCCCCCCACACACACACAGAGAGAGCATAGCTGTCAACCCTCCCATTTTGCACAGGAAACCCCCTTATTTCAATCCGTTTCCCGCTGCTATCCTGGATTGTAGATGTCCCGTAAATTTCCCGGGTTTCAAAGCAGCTTCTCTCCCTCCCTGCTGGCCAGGGAGGCTCCACTCGGCGCCCCCCCCCCGCGAGCGAGCAGCCAGCCACTGCCCGGTAAAATGCCTCGCTCGGCAGCTGGCTGCTCGCTCACTTGCCGAGTGCTGCCGGAAATTGCCTCTGCACATGCCCGGGCATGCGCAGAACCGATCTCTGGTGCCGCTCTGCTCATGTCTGGGCACCGGAAATCGCTTCTGTGCATGTCCAGACATGCGCAGAACCGGTTTCCAGTGCTGCGCCACTGGGTGAGGCTGCTGATCCCTTCTTATTTTCCAATCCGTAAGTTGGTAACTATGACAGAGAGGGAGGGAGGGAGGGAGGGAGGGAGGGAGAGAGAGAGAGAGAGAGAGAGAGAGGGAGGAGGGTTTGTGTTTAGACTGCCTGGATGGTTTATGTACAGTGCAGGAGACCTCACAGGCAGATGAATGTGATTATACGCTTCACAAATCTTTCCCTGACAGCACTAACTGACAAAGACATTTTAACCCTGACTTCTCTACAAAGCACAGGTTTTTTCTAACATAAAATTTAAAGGGGCCTTAATAAAAGAAAAGCCAACATATTCTGAAGACATATAGAAGATGTGCATGAAAGCAAAAAATATACTTCATTTTAATGAGATGAACAAGATGGTTTATATTACAGGTAAAGGTAAAGGGATCCCTGACCATTAGGTCCAGTCGTTTCTGACTCTGGGGTTGCGCCGCTCATCTTGCGTTATTGGCCGAGGGAGCCGGCATACAGCTTCCGGGTCATGTGGCCAGCATGACAAAGCCGCTTCTGGCGAACCAGAACAGCACACGGAAACGCCGTTTACCTTCCCGCCAGAGTGGTACCTATTTATCTACTTGCACTTTGATGTGCTTTCAAACTGCTAGGTTGGCAGGAGCAGGGACAGAGCAACGGGAGCTCACCCCGTCACGGGGATTCGAACCACCGATCTTCTGATCAGCAAACCCTAGTCTCTGTGGTTTAGACCACAACGCCACCCATATTACAGGTAGAGAAGAACATATATTATCCAGTTTCCCCTTGGGGGTAAAAAAACACCAAACAAACCTAGAATAATCCCCCCCCCAAAAAATAACATTTTATTTGGCATCAGGGGTGTAGGGAGATGCCGCGACACCCAGTGTGGCAAATTGCCATGCAACTGGGGGGCGCGGCATCGCTACGTAACGCCGCATGCGTGTTACGTAGCGCCGGATCCAGCACGTGCGCAGTCAGCATAGGTCGCCGTGCGCGAGCGGCGCTCCGTGGAGCCGCCGTAGGCCAGCGGCACCCTGATTGGACTGCGCATGGGGTGCCACTGGCCTACGGCAGCTCCACAGAGTGCCGCTCGCGCACGACAACCCGTTAAGGGGTGCCACACGAGAGCGGCACCCCATAAGGGCCGCCGAGCGTGTGTGGAACACCATGGAGCCACCGCACACCAGTGGCACCCCAAACGTACTGTGCATTTGTGGGCGGAGGTGAGGGGTGGGCCAGGGAGGCTGAGTGTCTGTCACCTTCCCCCCGGGCATCGCTTGGGGTGGACTTGCTCCACCCCTGTTTGGCATCATAGGTTCCTACACCCCTGTTTGGCATCATAGGTTCCTACAGCCAGTGGTGTAGCATGGGATGGGGGGGGGCGGGTACAAGGGCAGCACAGAATTGTTAGGGGCACAAAATTTCAATACCCAGTGCTGCCTCAATAGAATTGTGCACTTCTGTCTCTGGGCTCCGTTGAAAACGGCTTCTCCATGGGAAACAGGAAGTGACCTCTCCAGACAACATAATGACTCTCATTTTCTTATCTCTGCAGCTCCTGGGTGATCTCCTGGGTGACATGGACGTCGCTAAGCAGTTGAATGTGCATGTGTACTCCGTCCATTTCCATTTCCATTTCCCTCCCTCCCACCCACTCCCACTCTGTGTGGCCCCGGGCGCTGGCAACCCACGCTACAACACTCCCTACAGCTGCTGTTTCTTCCTTCTTTCTGGACTAGGCACATGGACGGTCCTGCTCAGTCAGGAATCTCGACGCAAGTGGGGGCAAATGTTATCAACTGAGAGTAAGGGCAAGTGAGGGCAAGCCAAACGAAGAGGTGGAGATTTTCACAAGATGCGCTGGCGAAGCATCAAAAAGGAGATGTGTTTTTCAGCACTGCCAAAGTGTTCCTGAAAAACTGTGAGGTTGCCATATTTCTAGAAGTTAAATTCTGGCCATGAAACTCATTTTTTCCAAAATTCCCTCTGGACACTATTTTTGCAGGTTAAACCTCAGACATTACAGTCGTAGGGCAACCCTACCTAATAAATAGTTGAGTTACTTTCTCTTTTACGTCTAACTAATGAAGGCATTGGGAACGATGGTTGGTCACATTACCTGCAACATTTCCCTTGTCCATCACCATCCCACCAGATTTCGGAACAGTTGCAGTAATACTGAGATATTGCCACAATGAGTAAAACTTAATACAGTCGAACCTCTACTTACCACCGCCTCTTCTTACGGTTGTTCCAAGTCGCGGCCGTGGCAAACCCGGAAGTATGGGATTGCCGCCATTCGCACATGCGCAGGAGACGCGATTGCTGTTTGCACATGCGCAGAAGCAGGCAATCACCACCCACGCCTGTGTACAAGGACACCTCTCCCAGAGACCTGTTTTCACCTCCGGACGGACCTCCGGACCGAATTACGGTCACAAATAGAGGTTCCACTGTAATATGTTTTTGCTCTGCTCAAACATGCACCTTCACCAGCGAACGACTGCAACATGTCTGAAAGCAGCCTTTACAGGACCACTGGTGTCACTTTCTTATCACTTGATATCACAAATGGTTGAGGCATCAAGAACATGTGACGAAACCTTTCATCTAGACACATAAGAAACAGTTTCAGGAAAACGCGTTGGGAACCTCATAATGGGAAATCACATTGCCAAAAGACCGAACTCTACAGCGTCATCTGGTGTCACAGTGTTATAACACATTTAAAATGCTCCTCACCCCCTTTCTTTTTTTACTAATGTAGCTGAGTCCTGTGTGTGTGTTTGTGAAGCAGGTCTTAGAGGTTGGGTGGTTGGCTGCATGTTCTGACAGAGAAAATGTCTGTTGGAACAGGCATCCGTCTTGTAAGCACGTGATTGCTTGCAAGCACAATTTTTCAATTTTATGAGTAGCAATAAAAAAGCAAAAAACTGGCTCACTGGCCATTTACCCCCCTCTCAGCTGGTTATTAACCACTGGAAGGCAGCCTGCAATCCTAGTGGATTTGCACTGATATTCAGAAGTGTGCAAAGAATGTTGCACTAAGTACACATGATCTTTGTGATAGAATTAGTCTGGATTACGTCAGGCATCCTGACTACCTATTGAAACAATAAATTCTGATATGTACTTACTTACTATTATAGTTTGTGGTGAAATTGATGTGACAAGCTATGGTTGTTTTTGTTGCATGATTTCCTTTTCAGAAGGTTTCCCACACCATGGACTTTAAACTCCTCCACATTAAAAAAGAAAGAAATATATCTTTTGCAATGACATTGTATATCTATTGTTTCTTTGGTATTATTGTTCTGGGTGTTTATAATTATTCCATGCTTTTTATAATTGTTGGGAGTGACTGTTTAATCACAGTTTAATCATATTTAAAATATCATTTGCTGATATTTGGTTCAGTTCATAACTTGTAATCTATGAAATGGTCTTATGAGTTTCATGTTTATCCATTTTAAATTGGTTTTTTCCAGTTATACTGCTCATTATAACTTTTTAAAAAATCAAATTGCCTATAATATGTGGTTTTTGTTGCATATTTTGTTATTCCTGTTCATTTTAAACTGCCTTCAATTTTAAAATGAAATGAAAACAGCAGTAGGAAGGGATTGGATGCAAAAACAATTCATACTCTAGGTGAGGTCAGACCTCACCTGGAGTACTGTGTCCGGTTCTGGGCACCACAGTTCAAGAAGGATACTGCCAAGCTGGAACGTGTCCAGAAGAGGGCAACCAAAATGGTCAAAGGCCTGGAAACGATGCCTTATGAGGAACGGCTTAGGGAGCTGGGTATGTTTAGCCTGGAGAAGAGAAGGTTAAGGGGTGATATGATAGCCATGTTCAAATATATGAAAGGATGTCATATGGAGGAGGGGAAAAGATTGTTTTCTGCTGCTCCAGAGAAGCGGACACGGAGCAATGGATTCAAACTTCAAGAAAGAAGATTCCACCTAAACATTAGGAAGAACTTCCTGACAGTAAGAGCTGTTCGGCAGTGGAATTTGCTACCAAGGAGTGTGGTGGAGTCTCCTTTTTTGGAGGTCTTTAAGCAGAGGCTTGACAGGCATATGTCAAGAATGCTTTGATGGTGTTTCCTGCTTGGCAGGGGGTTGGACTGGATGGCCCTTGTGGTCTCTTCCAACTCTATGATTCTATAATTCTATGATATTGTTGATCAATGCAAGAAAACAACTAATGTGTTGGTCCCAGCAGTGCCCAAAAAATTAGAATTTGCATTGCCAAAAAAGAAGCTGAAAGAAGACACAAATCTGCATTTAGCAATGTATATGCAAATTTGGAAATAATGACTCGGGACCAGATTCAATTAACTAGTTCTGCCTGTGGAAGCCCATGCAAGGATGCTTGCTAGCACAACTGGGTTCCCCCTCCCCATCTCCACCCCAACTCTGTAGAGGGTTGGAAGAACCCTCAAATCAGAATGGGTGGGAAGAAAGGGTAGGTTGCCCCCCTTTTTTTGCTCGCTTGGAGGAACGATCTCCGGAGTCCTCCATCAAATTACAGCCAGCAGCACCTTCAGGTTATGTGGGTATCCCTTGCTGATTCCAGTATCCATCCGGTAAAGACCAGACCCGGAGGCAGGGATAGTCCTCAGACAACGACTAAACCTGCCTCCTCGGTAATGACATGGTCTGGTCTTAACATAACTCCTCCTCCTACCCATGACCACTGGCGATTCCCTCGCTGCGAGAAGCCAAGTTGCAGGGAACCAGGCAGAGGGCCTTCTCGGTAGTGGCACGCCCTCCCACCAGATGTCAAAAAGAAAAATAACTACCAGACTTTTAGAGGACACCTGAAGGCAGCCCTGTTTAGGGAAGCTTTTAATCTTTAAGAAATTAGTGTATTTTAATATTTCTGTTGGAAGCCACCCAGAGTGGCTGGGGAAACCCAGCCAGATGGGCGGGGTATAAATAATAAATTATTATTATTATTCCCAACCCTACCTGGAGACTTCAGGGAATGAACCAGGAACCTATTTTCATGAAAAGCATGTGCTCTATCACTGATCTATGGCCCATCCCAGTTTTCACTCTAGAACATGGGTAGGATCCAGCCCAATCGCCTTCTAAATCCACCCTGTGGACGGTCCAGGAATCAGCGTCTTTTTACACGAGTAGAATGTGTCCTTTTATTTAAAATGCATCTCTGGGTTATTTGTGGGGCATAGGAATTCGTTCACCCCCCCAAAAAAATATAGTCTGGTCCCCAACAAGGCCTGAGGGACAGTGGACCAGCCCCTGCTGAAAAAGTTTGCTGACCCCTGCCCTAGAAGGTGCCAACTCCATACAGTATCAGGCTTTGTTTCAGCTGGAACTCAGTTCCGGCACCTCTCAGGCAGATGCCATTGCTGTTCTAAGAGAATGAGGAAGGTGTTCGTGGTGAGTTCCAGCACCTCTTTTTCTAGAAAAATACCATGGGTCGAAGCCTAGAATCTCTTCACCCCTCATCACCTTGAAATGAACCATTGGTTTGAGAGACTACTTCATGGGGCCATTTATAATCTAACACAGGCACCCCCAAACTGCGGCCCTCCAGATGTTTTGGCCTACAACCCCCATGATGCCTAGCTAACAGGGCCAGTGGTCAGGAAAGATGGGAATTGTAGTCCAAAACATCTGGAGGGCCGAGGTTTGGGGATGCCTGATCTAACAAGTCAACTCTGTGTCAACTGACCTCAGATGACAGGATCTCAATAGCCTGCTGTTACGTCAACATCTATCGCTGAGATGTTGGGGGTTAGGCTAAAGTATCCCAAAGCTGGGTCCATAAACACCATGGAATGTTGATTTTCCTGTTGGTGATAGACTGACATTTCACAGCCACCCCTTTGTGCAGCATTGACAGGCCTGGTTGTTTTCAACAGTGCAGTTGATTAGATTGTGGTTGAAATGACAAATGGGCGATGCCTTGGAGCCACTGTATGGCTGGAAGGATAGGTTTACTGTGTGAATATGGCATGCAGAAGTCCCCCCCCCCCAAATTCCTCTCTGTTTTTAAGGGGTTCTGGAGCCAATTCAACTTCCTTTTCTTTTAAAGTGGGTAGAAACCCCCCGCATTGCTTCAGCTGGCGGGGCCATTGGTTGCTCTTTGCGTAACCGTCAGTATCAAATTCCTGCAAAAAACAACAACAACAGCAACCCACAAACAAACGATAAGGAAGTTTGGAACTTTGTACGCATTCCATTCTTCAGAGACACAGCTTGAAATAAAAAAATTAATCTGTCCATAAATAAAATGTCCTCCAACCGCCGCCAAATACTCACACAGGACATTGACTGCCTTCACTGGCTCTGATTTATCCAAGAAAAAATGAAAGGAAAAACAAACTAAAACACACACATACTGGGGGAAAGTTGTGGTGTGGTCATTAGAATGGTTGTTGGACTAGGACCTGGGAGGTGGGTGTTCAAATCCACAGTGAGCCATGAACTTCATTGGGTGAGCTTGGGCCATTCAGGGTCTTTCAGCTTAACCAGGGTTGTGTGTGAGGCTAAAACTGAGAGTGGGAGAACCAAGGTTGCCATATTGTACACCAGGCACCCCCAAACTTCGGCCCTCCAGATGTTTTGGACTACAGTTCCCATCATCCCCGACCACTGGTCCTGTTAGCTAGGGATCATGGGAGTTGTAGGCCAAAACATCTGGAGGGCCGCAGTTTTGGGGTGCCTGTTGTACACCTTGGAAGGAAGGTTGTGTGGTGATGAGTTGGGGGGCAGGGATAGACCATTTTATCCATGCCCATTCTACATCTTTGTCACAAGTCACATTTGGCTTCTGTTCTATGGCTGGTCTCTGAGGTCTATGGCTGGTCTCTGATTGTTAACAGACAAGCAAGTAACATCACCTTGACATACATTCTGAAAAGCCATATTCTGTGGGAGCAATCAGGGCCAGAGACAAAAATGTGGGCATTGGGGAGGGAAAGGGATGTTGAATCCTTCTCCTGCCCACTATTTCCCCACAACAGATTGTCCCCCAAGTGGCTCCCCACCAAGTGCACCTTTGCCCAATAAAGAATATGTAAATCATTCAAACTCGCTGGCCAATCCTGCTTCTACCTTTTTCCTGGATTTACCTAGTGGAACATCTGCTCCACCTTTGCTGAGCTGTCAGGCGGTACTACCCCCCTCCTCCCCTTAAGGCCTGGAAGACACAGATGGTACAATGTGAACATCTATTTCTAGCCTAGGTTTTATTAACCCTTTGTCACACCAAGCTGTCACATCAATCAAGCGGCAACGATTTCGCGTCCAGATCAGGAAGCAATTGATCCAATTCTGGCGAAAAACGGTCTATTTTTAGTTTAAGTGGCTAGGACAGCAGGAAGTCTATTTGCAAACTTATTTCAAGAAGCCAACCGTGTGACCGTGGTCTCAAACAGTCTTTTCTTCTTGCACGGTAGAAAAAGATAGTGCTTACTCAAAAATGGTAATTTGCCAGCAGGACATTTGAAAAGAGATCTACGTTTTACTATTATGAAGGGGGCTGGTCCAGACTCGTTTAAAATGGTATGGTTACCAAGATGCAAAGGAATGCTATAGTGTTGGAAAGAATCCAGTGGGTTACTGTGTTCAATACCATGTCCCTGGGCAGGATATCCTAGACCTAAAACATCCCTAACAGGTGTCTGTCCAGCTTGCTTTTGAAAGCCCCCAGGCATAGAGATCCCACCCACAACCTTCCCAGTTAGCGAAGAGCCATTTTATGTATACAAAATCTATTAATAGAATGGGAACTAATAAAATCAATAGACACATAGTAGTCCAGATAGATAGATAGATAGATAGATAGATAGATAGATAGATAGATAGATAGATAGAGGTAGATGATGATAGATAGTCCTCTGTTCCTGCACTCTTAACGAACGCTGAGTTCTGAGAGAAGGGGGGGGGGGTCAGAAATACTCTCCAGTGACAACGTGTCAGCTGGCTGCCCTGCCTCTGTCTCCTTCTTCTAACACTTCCCAACTCTTCTGTTCTTCTGTCTTTGAGCTGTGACCTTCTTCAAACCCCTGCTGTAAACCAATGCTGCGTTCCACTTCTCCTGCAGCATCAGGAGAACGCGGGGGGGGGGGTTCCTCCACCTTTCCTCCTCCATCTCGTCCTCTTGAGTCCAATCCCTGACCATATCCTAGTGCAGCTGAATGGAACCATGTATCACCAGTCCTGAAAGTGTTGCAGTGGCCTATTCAAGGTGTAAGTTCTGGTGTAGAAAGCCCTCAAAATCCTGGGACCTAAGTACCTAAAAGAGAATCTCCCCTGACATCAATTTATTTGGACCGACCCTAAAATTGGCAGAGGAGGTGCTCTTGGGGGTGTTGTGCCATGACAGGTCCTTCTTGGTACCGGCTCCCTCCTTATGGAAGGTAGTCCCTGCTAAGGTGTGTCCCCCGTGTCTCATTGAGCCCATCTTTCTCAGTAAAACTGGTGGGTAGAGATGGGGGTGAAATTTGATTTTGTTTGCATTTTAACGAGAAACTACCTAACCACACTGTCCAAACCCCTATGTGAACCTAAGCACAGCTATCCTTTGAAATTCATACTTCTCCGAAGTTGCCGATGCAGTTCTCCAGCCTGCATATACAAAAATGTAGGCATTGGGAGAAATGTTATTAAGAAAGGCATGCAGTGAAATTAACTTACAAAAAAAAAGCATTATAGCAGGAGGAAATGCTTGCAGAAATGTGTATATTAGTCAAAACTGCATATTAAAATTTACATATTGGGAGAAAAATGCACTAAAATGATGATAAATTTTCCTGACTCTCCCCCCCCCTTCAAATTGTAAATGACTGTGGAATGGAGAGAACTGAAATTAAGATTTGGAAAATGAGAAATGAGCAGAAACTAAAATTGACAGCTTCATTACCCACCAATTGGAGGGAGCAGGCAATAGTCCTTGGCTTTGGCTGGGTAATGCGTGTTGCGTTCCTGTTTTTTCATCACTTTTTAAAGTGGAGAACAAGATGTTCAAGACATTTCTAAAGGTTTGCCACTCTATCTTATGAGCCAAAAGGCAGGAGATAAAACAGACGAGCAAAGGGTGTCCCAAAATGTCCTTGTTCCTAGGAGAAATTGCTGCTTTGGAGTGTTTCAAACAATGGATACAATTGAACCAAAGTTAAGACACACTGATTGCAATGGGGAGATGTCCGGCACAGTTAGATGTCTACTTATTAGGATGTAGTGTAAGTCCTACTCTGTTCAAAAGGCCTTACCCCCTTGCATATTTACCCCCTTGCATATTTACTTCCTCATTAAAATCACTGGGTCTTGAAACTGCTTAAAGTTTTAAGCCAGGCTTCCTCAACCTCGGCCCTCCAGATGTTTTGAGACTACAGTTCCCATCATACCTGACCACTGGTCCTGCTAGCTAGGAATCATGGGAGTTGTAGGCAAAAAACATCTGGAGGGCCGAGGCTGAGGAAGCCTGTTTTAAGCCATAAACTAACACTGGCCAAATTGCATCTAAATATGTATCCCAACTCAGGGGTGTACCCAGGATCAAAACTAGGGGGGCAGGGGCAAGCCATGGTAAAGGCATCTGGAAGGGAGAAGGGGGACAGGAATGGGGATTAGCACTCCCGCCGCTGCCCAAAGTGCTCCACGATCCTTCAGGGGGGGGGCGCCTTAGGGGAGCCTCCGCCGCTGCCTTACTCATGGCTCCTGCTTGGATCTCTCTCGTCGGGGCGGGGCGGGCACGATGCGCGCAAAGACGGCGCTGGCTGGAGGGAGAGGGCTCTGGCTTGCCTTCCCTTTGTGCGCCGTTTCCTTCCCGGCCGTGGCCACGAGTGGCACTTGGCGAAGAAGGTGCGTCGTGGGAGTGGAGCGGGGTCCTCCTTTCTTCGCGCTTTGTGGAGCGGAGATGGAGGGCGGGTGGGGGTGGTTAGAGACCCTCTCCCTCCCTCCTTGCTGGCGTCTGTGAAGAGGCTTGGTGGGGAAAGTTGGAGCAAGGCGCAGCATTTTTTTTTGCTTCGGGGGGGCAGCTGCCCCCCTGCCCCTTCCTGGGTACGCCCATGTGTTTGGTGATGATTCTCAAAGGTTCGTTCAATGCAGGACAGCCAACATCTGATCAGGTGTCTTGTTTCATTATGAAAACATGAAACTTTATCTCAGAAGAGTCATGCTGGTCGGGAGACATCTTCTTCTTCTTCCAGGAATGTGGCTCAGCAGGCATGAGGAATTTAGGACAAAATTTCCCCGGGTTAATTTTGTGAATTCCATGTGTGGGTGTTTGAATGAGAAGGCTGCTTTGGCTACTGATGCAGTCTGAGAAGCCAAAGTATCTCAGGCAAAAAAAAACCCTTCCAGTGATCCCAGTTTGGCACGCATCTCTCCCTGGGACGTGATTTGCCAGAAGAAGGATTGCAGGATCATACCCTCCATAGTAGCAGCAGGACTAAATGCAGATGGATGATGGCTTGCTTACAAACAAACAGTTTCCTTTCAGCTGCAATCCCAGAATGCCATTCCGACATACCCTGGCTTCCTTCCACAAGCCCCGGAAATAAAGGTTCTTTTTTGGGTTGCATGCTTAGCATTGCCAAATGTTAGACAGACATCTCTGTATTTGCCTGGGGAGGCAGAGCTGCTTTCCTTTCTCCGACAGAATACAGAGCCAGGTTCATTGCGATTCCCGGTAGACTATATTTTCAGGCACTGCACGCCATTCAGAGCATTTATTTCAGTCTTCCATCCTGAAGTACCCTGCTGTGGGAGTAGTATCTCGCTTGGTTGTCCATAGGCTTATCTTTTCTTCTTATGACTTTATTACCATAAAGTCATAAGAAGAAAAGATAAGCCTATGGACACAACCAAGCGAGATACTACTCACACAGTCCCCAAAAGGTTAATCTCCATCACTAAAAAAATAACCCTTGACCCGTGCTCCTCCCGCCAATGGAGGGGACACAGGAACGGTGTGCGTGCATGCGTCATGACACATGCGCCCGGGGGGGGGGGGCGCCAGGTGGTGTTTTTGTCTAGGGTGCAAAAAGCCCTAGCACCACTCCTGGATCCAATCATAAGCCAGGATGTCTTCTGGGATTCTGGGGTGTCCTGCTTAAAACGGGATGTGCCTTAGCTAAGAGGTGCATGGGTTAAACTTACCTGAAGTAAGCAACCGTGTTGACAGCGTTTAAAGCACACCCACCCACACCACAAAAGCTGTAAAATAACAATGCCATCATCATCTGGAAACCCGTTTCCACTGCTATATTTTTCAGCATTGCCGTTGACCACACTTCCTTCTAAAGAGGAGCTTTGAGACATGGAAACTGTGACCCTTTCGTTTTCATGTTTCCCTTGGGTGAACTTTTATTTCAGCTTGTGTCAAACAGTGACTGGTAGCGGGATTGTGTTTCGTTCTTCATTTAGAACCGGTCAGAACCTTACGCCTGCAGGGGAACAAAGAGATGCGTGGGGAGCCACCGGCCGGAGAGAATGTCACCGCCTTGTGCTTCCCATGCCGCAAAGGGTTTCTGCAGCAACCTGGCCAGCTGGATGTTATTTTAATAGCTGTGCATCCCACCCATATGCTTCTGTGGGTCCAGGAGCCGATGGGCTCTGACGCCTCGCAAGCTTCAAACTTATTCATGTTCAGGAATGGGAGGGTCAGGGGCACTGACACACACCAGTATCCTGCTGCCTATTATTTCCTGCCAGTTCTGGCAGCTTCCCAAACTTTAACATGACAGGTGGATGGAGTTCACAAGGAAATCATGTCATCATGGGCCAGTTTTCCAGGAAAGCTGTTAATTCAATTCACAAAGCGAGTGCTTGAGGCAGAAAGGGGAATATGGCTGAATTTGAATGGTTGTGGCTGGCTTGGAGTGTTTGCGCTGGGGGTGGGGAGGGAAAGAGGGACACACCTCTCCATTTTAGGGATGGACAAAACGGTCTCCCCCCCCCCCCGGTATTGAGTTCTGTTTGTCACATTTGCACTGCATTGTGGTTTAAAGATAAAGTTATCATGAAAACTCACCATTTCCACAGCATTGTGGTTTAAAGAGAAAGTTGTCATTGTCTCAAGGACAACCTCTCTCCATATGAGCCTACCTGGACCTGAAATCAACAAGGTGAGATGGCCTGCCTAAGATGACAGATTTGGGGGTATCATTATCAAACGGCAATTATTTTTGTGCTCATACTTTGTGAATCAGAAATAATGAGGTGAGTATGGTGACTTCTAGGGACCCAGGTGGCGCTGTGGGCTAAACCACTGAGCCTAGGGCTTGCTGATCAGAAGGTCGGCGGTTCGAATCCCTGTGACAGGGTGAGCTCCCGTTGCTTGGTCCCAGCTCCTGCCAACCTAGCAGTTCGAAAGCACATCAAAATGCAAGTAGATAAATAGGAACCGCTATAGCGGGAAGGTATATGGCGTTTCCATGTGCTGCTCTGGTTTGCCAGAAGCGGCTTTGTCATGCTGGCCACATGACCTGGAAGCTATACGCCGGCTCCCTCGGCCGATAATGCGAGATGAGCGCGCAACCCCAGAGTCAGTCATGACTGGACCTAATGGTCAGGGGTCCCTTTACCTTTACCTTTATGGTGACTTCTAAATTCTTCTCCAGCTGCCACTAGGCAGAAGAGGGAAGGTGAGACTCTAATCTTCTCTCTCTTCAGTTGCTACTGGAGTGCTCCTATCGCAGTCTGCTTCATAGCTGTGGTGTAAGGGAATTTGGGGAACCAGTGGTTGGGCTGAAGGGTCTGGAAGGGGTAAAACAGGCATAGGCAAACTCGGCCCTCCAGATGTTTTTGGAACTACAACTCCCATCATCCCTAGCTAACAGGACCAGTGGTCAGGGATGATGGGAGTTGTAGTCCAAAAACATCTGGAGGGCCTAGTTTGCCTATGCCTGGGGTAAATAGTTGGACAGTTGGGAGGGGTATTAGGTTCTGCTGATTCTAGTCATTTAAGCTCCATTCCTTATTTACATAGGAATAGTGGTGTTGTGGTAACTTTGTTAATTGCAGGAGCTTACAAGGGCAGTCTTCATAAGCCACACCTCCAAGAAGTCTCTAGAAATGCAGGCCGCTGTATTGAACCATATATGTACATATAGACCACCTGCCAAAAGCAGCACTATATAGCATAATACTCAGTTTACCAGGATCAGCTGACAGCCTTTGTACAAACGTTTATGGAATAAATTCCACTCGTAAAACCGATTGAACTTTCACCAGAGAGCTCCAGCCAGCTGAAATGAAACCTTTCGCTTTTCTTTAGAAATCCAAACAACCTGGCAAAGAAATGCTCTTGTATAAACTGCTTGTGTGCTGTCAGAAAGAAACCAAGTATCCGGCCTCTTCGTGATTATTTCCCTCCTCCTACTTCTTCTCCATTAATCTGGCATAGTTCGAAAAACCTCACTTTCACCTCATTCATTTCCCCGAGCAAGGAGCCTCCATCAGTCACATGGCAGATGACATCATCACTCGTGCACTTTAAAAAGTCTTGGAGCTGCAATCCCTCCCCAAGTTATCCTTCCAATGCATTGCATTCATTTAGACTTACTTTTGAACAAACAAATAACTTGGCACGATTAGCAATGTTGTACTTTTATCATATTTTTGTCCCAGGACATTCTATACAAGATCTCAAAGCAGCTGTTTTATTACAGAAAAATTTCAGAAACAGACTGGAAAGAGAAGTTGCAACTCATTAGCAAGCTTAAAACCATGGAGCCACCTGGAATGAACAAAGACATAGGATTCTTATCTCATTATACATGATCAAGCTTTCCTTAGCACCTCAGCCCTTGCTTCCCCCACCCCCACAAGACCAATTGCAGTCATTAACAGTCGTTAACAGTCATCAACAGGTTTACCACTCCTTTCAGCCCATCACCCATTACCATCACCCCCACCCTCTGAATATACATAAGGGTCTGGTGGGTTCTGTTTCAGTGTATCTGATGAAGTGTGCATGCACACGAAAGCTCATACCAAAATAAAAACTTAGTTGGTCTTTAAGGTGCTACTGAAGGAATTTTATTATTTTTTCATATTTTTGTTGTTAGCCACTGTGAATTCTTGATTTGTTTATTTTTAAGCAAAGCCAAAATATGTGTGCTTTAGATCAGGGTTTGGCAATCTCTCTCTCTCTCTCTCTCTCTCTCTCTCTCTCTCTCTCTCTCTCTCTCTCTCTCTCATCTCAAAGGCTTCATTTGAGTAGCTCAGCTGGTAGAGCACGAGAATCTTAATCTCAGGGTTGTGGGTTCGAGCCTCGTGTTGGGCAAAATATTCCTGCATTGCAGGCAGTTGGACTAGAGGACCCCTCATGGTCCCTTTCCAAGGCTGCAATTCTATGATTCTATGATTTACCCTTGGTCAGCTCTCCAGGGCCCACATTCCAGTGGTGAGTGTGTCTCCCCAAAAGCAGGGATGCAGGTGGTGCTGTGGTCTAAACCACTGAGCCTCTTGAGCTTGCCGATCAGAAGGTCGGCGGTTCAAATCCTTGCAACGGAGTGAGCTCCTGTTGCTCTGTCCCAGCTCCTGCCAACCTAGCAGTTTGAAGGCACACTAGTGCAAGTAGATAAATAGGCACTGCTGCAGCGGGAAGGTAAATGGCATTTCCGTGCGCTCTGGTTTTCATCACGGTGTTCTGTTGTGAAGTGTTTAGTCATGCTGGCCCCATGACCCGGAAAGCTGTCTGTGGACTAATGCTGGCTCCCTAGGCCTGAAAGTGAGATGAGCGCCGCAACCCGCAATAGAGGAGGGAGCTGCAATAGAGGAGGGAGAAAGGTTGTTTTCTGCTGCCCCAGAGAAGCGGACACGGAGCAATGGATTCAAACTACAAGAAAGAAGATATCACCTAAACATTAGGAAGAACTTCTTGACAGTAAGAGCTGTTCGGCAGTGGAATTTGCTGCCAAGGAGTGTGGTGGAGTCTCCTACTTTGGAGGTCTTTAAGCAGAGGCTTGACAGGCATATGTCAAGAATGCTTTGATGGTGTTTCCTGCTTGGCAGGGGGTTGGACTGGATGGCCCTTGTGGTCTCTTCCAACTCTATGATTCTATGAACCCCATAGTCTCCTTGACTGGACATAGCCGTCCAAGGGTCCTTTACCTTTTACCTTTACCTTATCCCATATACATGCACACACAGAGAGATAGAAGCAAAACTCTCCTCCTCTGATTAATTATCACCACCACCATAATCACCCTTGATTTATTAATAGCTAAACAACTGTCTCAAGGTGATTTGCACACGAGGTTATTAAATGCCAGTCAACTAAAGAGGACGGTTTCTCGCCACCTTGCCATGTGCAATCATGTCTCGTGAAACAGGTTTAGGAAATTTTTGGAGCCTCACAAAAACCACTGAAGAGAGGCAATCGTGGGATGAGGTCCACATCCTGGGCAAGCTTGGCTGTATCATATCAACATCAACACACACACACACCCCAAACATACACTAAGTAAAAGAAGGCAATTTTTAGCACCCCACCCTCTCTTCTCCCCCAAACCTATACTGTATATACACCCGTAATGTCTCACATTGAATGTAACTGATCTACAGAAAAGACTCTATAATCCGGGGGGGGGGGGGGGGTTGGGGGTAAGAGACAGCGCACATACTTTTGTAACCTAAAAAAACTGTAATAAAAATGAATTTTTTGCTTAAAAAAAAACCTGTGTCAGTTGGAGCGGGGGAGGAGCTAATGTCAGACTCCCAATTGAGTTTTCAGTGTGTCTAAACTCAAAATATGACTAAAGCAGGTTGCTGCACTAAGTAAATGACTTGGTGTTGGCAGAACGGAAAGGGACGGGGGGGGGGGGGACAGCGTCGGAAGGTATCATTTTTATTTCCCATACTGAAACCTGCTAAATGCTGTCCCTTCAGCAACAGATCGGTTTGCGGAGTCTTGCTGATGTTAAATCACTTTCCACGCTACGAACGGGAGAGACGTTTATTTTCAATCCACCTGTTCAATTATTTGTCATTGCTACGGGCCCCGTTAATTGTCGCTCCGTGCAAAGGCTTTATATTGTAAGAGGACACCCCCTAATATTTTTAATGACCTTAAGCAAAGTGATTGACACACGATACCCGCGTCAGATGTTCTGGTGACGCAATATGTTCCCCTAGTAGCAGGAAAGCTTCCTGCCGTGATTAAGTCCGAGCTATGAAAAGTGCTAAGATGTGTGGTCAGCTTTCCTCTGATGCAAGCGATTTTATTATAGCGTCTGGTAACAGCGGAGTGTAGCAACACAAATACTGACTCTAAACATCCCCTCCCATAGGTATCGCCTGCTCTATTTAAATCACAACTTCCACTTTACAAGGCCAGGGATCTCGGCTATGAGGGGTATATACGTGTGGGTATATGAATTTTTAAAATAAGCTTGAACAGTGCTGTGCAAGGGATAAGGGGATATTCTGCATTTCGTTATTATAGAATAGCTTCAGAACACCTCCATTTGTGGGAAGCTGGGTGTTTTTTCCCCCCCAGTAGGAACTCAGGGGAACTGAATCCCTTTACCTTTAAAAAAAATTAAATAATTGATTTTTTTTTTGTTTGTTTCGGGGGCTGGAACAGATATACACCCAATGCCTGAGCTGAAAATCTGCCTATACCTGTAAATGGTTTTTCAACATCAACTTTGTTGGACTGGTCATGTTGTGCGGATGCCTGAATATCGTCTTCCAAAGCAACTACTCTATTCCGAACTTAAAAATGGGAAGCGTAATGCTGGTGGTCAATAAAAGAGGTTTAAAAACTGTCTCAAGGCAAAAAAAAAAATTAAAAATGTGGTATAAACACCAACAATTGGGAAACACTTGCCTGCGAGCGCTCCAGTTGGAAAACAGCCTTTACCAAAGGTGTCATGGGCTTTGAAGACACTCGAAGCCAGGATGAAAGGGAGAAACATGCCAAGAGGAAGGCACGCTTGGCAAACCCTCACCGTGATCAACTCCCACCTGGAAACATATGTACCCACTTTGTGGATCCAGAATTGGCCTCCACAGTCACTGTTAAAACCATGTTTATGGAAGACAATCTTACTCAGCTACGAGTAATCGCCAAAGAAGACCTGTAATAAATAAAGTTGTGGTCATTTCTAATCTAGATCATTGTCTGTTTGAGTTTATTAAACACACCTTACATTTAGCCGCTGCCTGGGGGGTGGGGTGGGGTGGGGGTGGCACTGTGATTGGGCCCGCAATAAATGAACAAATGAACTTGGTGGCGAGTTCCCACACTTTTTTCCTCAGAAGAAAGGCACTGGTGGGAAGCAATATACAGTATAAACATAAACTAGCCAACTGTGCAATGATAGGCTTCAGAGTTTCATTCATTTGGAAGAAGTGAGTAGCAATCAAGGGCATGTGCTTTGGTGCATGGTTTTGAAACTTGGTCAATGCAGAGCATCTTGTTTCTATCCAAGAGAGTGCTTTTAAATCATTAACAACATGGCAGCAAAACCTCCACGTCCGTACCCTATAAATGTAAGCACCCTACAGATGCCCAACATCCATTTCTACCTTGTTTTCTACCATGTAAGATGCCACAACACAAATCAAAGGCGCTTCCTTCAAATTTATAACATGTAATTTATAATATATAATCTACATATTAAATTGAGTTCCATCCTCAACCAATTCCCCATTTAAAACAGCATATTACCTACCAACCACGGTCACATCCTTTGCCAGTGAGTTCCATGAATGAGTTACAGAAGATAAGGTTCAGCGTTTAAAGGTGCAAAAAGAAAGTTATCCACAGCTTAAGAAGCACTCAGGCCTTCATAGCCTGTGAGCCTTCCACCCCATTGCAAATTGATAATAATGCAATCTCTGGACTTTCGGTCAGCTTTAACCCAGTGATTTCTGTTATCTTCTTAAACACCATTTCCCAGAAAAATTGTACATATTTACACCCCCACTACATGTGAACATAATTCCCGGCTATGAAGGACCTGCTCACAAATTTATTGACAGCTGCACGGATTATGATAGCTAGGAGGTGGAAGAGGCAAGCAGAATATAAAATGGAAGAATGGTATAAAGAGGTGTGGGATCTGGCTATTAAAGATAAATTAACACGTGCCATTAAGGTAAGATGGGGAATACGCAGGAGAAATGATTTCGAAGAGATACGGAAGATGTTTGTAGAATTTATACTGTTAAAACGGAAAGGGGTCAAACCATCGCGAGAGGTGTTGAAGTTTTGGGAGGTTGGATAGTTACAATGGAATGGTCTCGGTGGCGGGGTGTACATTTTTATTTTTATTTATTTGTGATTTATAAAAATAAATAATTATAAAAAGAAGCACTCAGGCCTGGCTAAAGGCCCTATCCTACCTTTGACGTGCTTTAACTATTGCCAACTAAATGTCCTGGATGGCACTGAGATTCCTCTCCTGTATGAGATGCAGCCATCCCGTTCAATGGAGCTGGGATGAGCATCACAAAGAGAATCCACCTATTTGCAGCGATTGTCTTTGATGGCAAAAAGCTCCAGAACAGGATGCAAATGACTAGGTTCTCTTATGCTTTAGCAGCAGAGATGGTTTATTATTTTAAAATAGAGGGTACAATTTTTAGAAACCATTTTTTTAAAATATCAAAACCACCCCAAAGTGCTAAGTATGACAGTGTTATAATAGTTAACTTACAAAAAAAGGTCACTTTTTTTAAAAAAAAAGCTATAAACATACCTTTCTGTTTACTTTGGGCTAATAAGTACAGAGAGAGCACCCTGTGTCTAAACCAGTGTTTCCCAACCTTGTGCCTCCAGCTGTTTTCGGACTACAATTCCCATCATTCCTGACCACTGGTCTTGCTAGCTAGGGATGATGGGAGTTGTAGTCCAAATACAGCTGGAGGCACAAGGTTGGGAAACACTGGTCTAAACAATAGCAAACCCGCCCCTCCCCCACATAAAATAATCATTTAAAAAAAGAAAAGAAAATCAATATTACTCTTTACGAAGTACCACAGATAAACGTCATGGGAACAAAATGGAGAGCTGAGCTGATACCCAAGAACGGGGCTGATGCAGCTATCACAGTTCCTTGGAGAGGGGAGAGGAGCCCCAGCTCTACATATAGAAGTCAAAGCCATGTACTCATATGACAGTTTTCCCAAGCTGCTGCAATCCAGGTGTTGCTGGACTCCTAGTCCCATCATCCCTAGTGATGGCCATGCTGGCTGGAGCTGCAGGGAGTCCAACATCATCTAGAGGGCATCATGTCGGAGGGAGAAGCTGGTCCATGGGCTTGTCGCCTGTTGAAAAATAGTGCTAAGCGGCAGGTCCCTGGCACCACTGGGTCACGTCCTTGATTTTTCTTGATAATCTTCTCCAGTAGTGTCCAAATATTTGCTACATACCCTGCAACATTTCTCCAAAGGAAAATAGGGACACCCTATTCCGTACTGTCCAAAACATCTCCGATGAAAATGGGGACGGTCCAGTGCTATTTTTCTAGAAAAAGAGGTGCCAGAACTCACCATGGACACCTTCCTTGTTCTCTTATAATGGCAATGGCGCCCACCTGAGAGGGGCCGGAGCCGAGTTCCGGCTGGAAAAACAAACAAACCCTGGGGATGTCCTATTCCAAACCCTCCAACATTTATCTGATGAAAATAAGGATGTCTGCCCTAAGGAAAAGCGGATGTTCCAGGATCAAATAAAAAAACCAGGACGGCTTCTGTAGATCTGTGACTGTCCCTGGAAAATTAAGGACACTTGGTGGGTCTGTTGCTATTACCTTGGATGGCAGCTAGTGTCTTTTTGGAGTGGGCAAGAGTGGCAGGCAGGGGAGTTCTCGTTACCTTGGAAAGAGGAAAGTAGCATGTCAAGGCTGCTTTCCTGAGCGATGGCAAGGAGGACAGTTTTCAACAGTCAAAGCAAACAAACATGAATTTAACATGGCATGCTGTGCAACTTTTTTATTTAATTCGGAAGATGGGATTGAAACACCGGAGCTGGGGAACCTATCCCCCTCCAGCTGCTTTGGGGCTACAACTCCCATCATCCCTGAACATTGGTCACGCTGTCTGGGGCTGATGGGATTTGGAGTCTTATAACATCTGGAGGTCCCTGCAGGTTCCCTACCCCTGATTTGCACAGGAACGCCCGAAACAAAGGAGTGACGGCTACTTTTTCTAGAGGAATTTGAAGCACAGAGGCAGCTGTTGGGGGGGGCATTTGACCCTTTCCCTGCCAACCCCACATAAGATGCAGCCATGGTCCCTTCCAAATTTATGGCAAATCAACACTGACAGGTTACATAGCCTCTGGAGGAAGGGCAGGCTATAAATTTAATAATGAATAAATAAAACTGTCCGTACACCTTGCCCCACGTTTTTCAGACACTACTTCTCAGGAAAGGAAAAATCAAACCAGGCTTCTCTCACATGCAGGCATATGAAACATGTTAATTCTACCCCAAAATAGAGAACTGCCCATTGTGGGTTACCTGGCTCCTGTCAAGCGATCGAATTTTTCAGGTGTGCCTTATCAGCTTCCTGCCGCTAACTTTGACCAGGCTACATTTTTCCATCTGGGGCTCCTTACTTGGGTGCTTGGCCACAATGGCACTACAAAACTCCCTCCCACCCCTCAAAGAATGAAAACATTGACATTTGACCGTTGCAATGCAAGTCGGGTAACTGAAAGGCGGAAGTAAGCTGAAAGAGAAGAGGACGACGAAAACCCAACGCAAAACACCAACCCTAGTGCATCTTGAAGCAGGCTTGCGATTAAACAGATACCAAGGACTCCTGAACTGTTAAGTGCGTTTTAGCTCCTATTTTTTAATAAATCCGATCCAGCCATTAATAAAATCCTGCAGCCCAACTGCAAATAAATAGGCTCGTCCGTTCCGTGATCCACCTCTCCCCCCATCACTATTCGCTTGCAGTTCTGTTCCGTTCTAAGCAAACAGGCTCCTCTGATTTGCCACTAGAGTTGTCTGGCTTTCTCGCCTCTTTGTCTTCTTGCTCCTCTGTCGGATTTTCCAGCACAACGCGCTCGACACCAGCAAAAGGAGTCCGGAGGACAGTATGACCAGCCCAAGCACGGAGATGATGGATCCATGGGAGTTGAAGCTGTACGCCACAGCTGTGACCACCACCCCTGCGATGAGGATCACCACCCCAAACGGGATCGTGCAGCGGTAGCAGGAGAGTTCAGCTCCCCCCGTGGCGGCTGTCAGCCGGCACTCGCTCACCAGAGGCACAGCTGTCACCCTGCAGTCATTGTTGTTGCACTTTTCCAGCGTTGCACATTGAGGACATTTGGAACCTCCCAAGATCTCTTTGATGGGCTCATCGGTCATCTTGCAACTTCGGGTTGGATTTTGCACTGCTGGAGGTAGACCGGGTGCTGTTGAAAACCTTTCAGCTGTGGAAAGGGGGAGAAAGTATTGGAATGGGTGAGTGTTTGAGGGTGGATTTTAGAATGATTCACCCAGACAACGGGTTGAAACTTTGGAATTTCTTCTCTCCGTAGGCTCAACAGCCAACAACAAAGGCTATGCACACATTAGCAATTTGAAATGGTTAAGTACGGTCATTTAATTCACTGAAATTGTAAGTGCTTGCATGCATTATTATGTGCTTAAATTTGGTTGGCAACTGAATTCTAGAGTTCTCTAATAGTTCTCATGGGATTGGCTAATGTTGGTCACAAGGGACCGTCTAGTGAAAGAGAGACTCCATTTTATGTGAAGCAAGATGACTGTGTTTTAGACTCCACTGTGAACACTGCTAAGTTGCATAGAGTGTTGGAGTGCTTCTTCGCGGCTTGAAAGAAAGAGAGCGAAGCTGCAGGAGAAAGTATGAGGAAATCTCTCATAGGCGCTGCAAGGCATGGCCTAACTGAGATACAGAAGGCTGAGTGCTGAGCTCTGGAAAGGAAGGAAAATACGGTTGTTTGGAAGCTAGATGAAGAGACTGTAAGCCCATGTGACTGTAAATATTATGTTTTAATTCATCTAGAATAGGCATAGGCAAACTCGGCCCTCCAGATGTTTTGGGACTACAACTCCCATCATCCCTGACTACTGGTCCTGTTAGCTAGGGATGATGGGAGTTGTAGTCCCAAAACATCTGGAGGGCAGAGTTTGCCTATGCCTGATCTAGAACTATACGTTTCTGCACGTAAAGTTTTTAAATGTTAAAGTTTGGGCATTGGTTCAATTCATTTTTGCTACCCTTAATTCAACAGAAATGCAGAGAGGTTGTGTTTCAAGTTGCACTTTCATGTTGATGTACATACCAGTGTTTTGGATGTCTCCACCCAATTGCTATACACCTCAGCTTAACCGCAGCTTACTTATTTGAATCAAATGGAAGCTGGTTTGATTTGAGGGTTGGTTTGATCAAACAGCAATATTTTTCAAGAAACCACAGGATAAATATGGATTGTGGCTAACATTCTGTGTCCACAGCTTCAAACACTGTTGGTCTCTCACTGGAGCCAGAGAAAAATAAATACACAGCCCAAGTCTGGAAGTTCATAGTTCCTTGACAGTTATCCTGATTTTTTAATTCTTTCTCTCTCTTAACTTATCAACATATATATCTACATACCAAGGGAGACTCTCTCTCCACCTTGGATTTATAGAAACCAACACCTTATTTTTGCTTCAAAACTGATTAGCAAAAGTTACCTAAATTTGTTCTTAGAGGGAAAGATACATTCACATTTCATAGACACATATATCTCAGCCATAAACAGTTTTAACACTCAGAGGCAACTTTAAAATGCAGTCTACTTTATCGTGTAAATTAATGAAATTGAAACCCTTATGGCTTCTATATATGAAGAGCATTGCCCTAAGTGCTCACTGGGAGGACAGATCCTGAAGCTGAGGCTCCAATACTTTGGCCACCTCATGAGAAGAGAAGACTCCCTGGAAAAGACCCTGATGTTGGGAAATATGGAGGGCACAAGGAGAAGGGGACAACAGAGGAAGAGATGGTTGGACAGTGTTCTCAAAGCTACTAACATGAGTTTGACCAAACTGCGGGAGGCAGTGGAAGACAGGAGCGCCTGGCGTGCTCTGGTCCATGGGGTCACGAAGAGTCGGACACGACTAAACAACAACAACAACAAGCAAGCAAGCAAGCAAGCCCAAAGATTCATTTGCAGTTTCCTAGGGCCCAGCAGCGTTCAAGCTTGCTTAACTGCTTATCAAGCATTCCTTGCACACACACACACACACACACACACACACACACACACACACACACACAAGCTCGTTTTCTACAAGTATTAATTCTGATTTCAGATTCTTTGAGTGTATGTGGAGATTGTTGCAACTACTTCTCTGTGCACTTCCATTTTAAGTTGTTCTTAGAAAAAACCCTTTAAGGCCATTTTGTTTCCACTTAAGAGTGGAATGCATGGGGACAACGACGACACCATTCTTGATGACAAATCTTGCTTTTCTGTGTTGCTACATGGTGTTAGAGAGATGAGTGACGATCTGACCAGTATTAGTTTTTGAGAGAATTTTTTTTCTTTCTTCTTGTTAAAAATGTGGCACGTGGTGGACTTGTAAAATAGCAAAGGCCTTCTGGGAAATGATTTATAATGAACTGAAAAAAATGTTTAAAATAACTGTTGTTGAAAAACCAGAGACCTTCTCATTAGGTATAACAGGAGAAGAATTACCGAAGGATGAGAAAGTACTGTTTATGTATGCGGCGACAGTGGCAAGAATGCTATTTGTCCAGGGATGGAAAGAAGAACCCCATCGAAAGAAGAATGGATAATGAAGATGATGGACTAAGCGGAAATGGCAAGGCTGGCTGGGAAGATCAGGCACCAAGAGGATAATAAATTCAACAAAGAATGGCATAACTTTATAGAATATATTAAAGAACACTGTAAACATTTTTAAAAGTTAGCAGGATTAACATAGCACTTGTAATTTAAAACGACAACGGATAAAATGGAAGTGTAGCAATTTAGATAAATGTAATTAGATGCAGTTAAAAAAGAAAGATAATTTTTGGAAGCCAAGGGAGGGGTGGGGGGAGGTCTGGGGCTTCAGGGAACCCCATAAAGGTACTGATATGGACTATGGTTTAATGTAAACATGTGTATGTGTGCGCGCGCGTCAAAAATTGTGTTTTTGTTTTTGGAAACCTTTTTTAAAAATGGAAAAAATGTGGCATTGTTCTGGATATTCTTCCATGCTTCTTTCAAGAAAAACCCCAGCTAGTTTCGAGGTTCACCACAGATATCTAACCCTCTGAACCATTGCACAATCTCAACGAATTTTCAATTACTGTAGGTGAATTGAAGACGATTAAAGTCATAGTAAAACGGACCTTATCACGCCCTGACAAGTTTCTTCATCACAGTGAGTATGCTGTAAAGTGTATTGCTGCAGGTGATATCACCACAAGCTATGTGCCATGTAGATGTAGCAGCCAACCAGAGGGAATCTAACTAAGACCTTTGTTAGCACAGAAGGATGATCCAGTTCTATTTTGGACAATTTGGGTTCATATACCATGTAGTTCCTTTGCCCTTTTATGCCTAGTACACACACCTCTTTTCACCGAATGGATCGCTTCTCTTTAAGCAACACGACCACCAAGTCTGTTGTCTAGCTGCTAACTTTTGATGGGCAAATTCAAGAGCCCTGTCCTTCCCTTTTAAGGTCATTTGTCTTTAAAATGGACTTGAACTGGAAAGAGCAGCCCTTTAAATAGAGGATGCCTTCAAGCAGAGGACTGTGCTCTGTAAAGCAGAACAATGGGCAGGAACCCTCCATAGGGAAAGATGGTTTCCCCCCCCCCAAAAAAAAACCAACCCCAAAGGCTTTCTATCACTTATCAATCCACATAGCTGCCAAGTCTCCCGTATTCCCCGGGAAACCCCCGTTTTTCCAGCTATCCCCAGCCGAAAAAAACGGATTTTTTTGTTTCCCCCCCGGTTTATTCTGGCGCGATGGCCATTTTGGAACTGGGCGGGGCATGCTCAGAAACGACTTCTGATGCTGCTTTGCCCAGTTCCAAAATGGCTGCAGCGCGACTTCTGGTGTGGCGGCCATTTTGGAACAGGGCAGAGCAGCATCAAAAGTCGCTTCTGAGCATGCTCCGCCCAGTTCCAAAATGGCGGCAGCGCTACTTCCGGTTTGCTACTTCCGGTCCAGTCCCTTATTTCTCAGGCCGGAACTTGGCAGGTATGTCCATCCATGATGGAAAGGAATTGCCAAGAATGAGGGGCTATATGAGAGTCAGGCCTGCAGCCGCCTCATTATATCAACTAGCTCACACTTTATAGCAGTGCCATGAAAGCAGCATTCCCCATCATGCAGCTATAACATTACAGGTCTTGAACATGGGACGGTTCGGTCAGTAGAGCATAAGAATCTTAATTTCAGGGTTGTGGGTTTGAGTCCCATATTGAGGTCAATATTCCTGCATTGCAAGAGGGTTGGTCCCTTCCAGCTCTACAATTCTATGGTTCTACGACAGCAATGCTGAGGGATGCGAGACCATGCACACACAAAAAGGGGGCTTCCTTGGCATAGGAAAGAGTGTAGGAAATGCACTACAGCAATGTGCTCTACGTGAGGCTACCTTTGAAGGTGATCTGTAAACTACAACTAATCCAGATTGTGGCAGCTAGACCGGTGACTGGGAATGGCCCCAGAGACCATATAACATCGGTCTTGAAAGACCTATACTGGCTCCCAGTATGTTTCCAAGCACAATTCAAAGTGTTGGTGCTGACCTTTAAAGGCCGAAACGGCCTCGGCCCAGTAAACCTGAAGGAGCGTCTCCACCCCCATCGTTCAGCCCGGACACTGAGGTCCAGCACTGAGGGCCTTCTGGAGGTTCCCTCACTGGGAGAAGGGAGGTTGCAGGGAACCAGGCAGAGGGCCTTCTTGGTAGTGGCACCCACCCTGTGGAATGCCCTCCCATCAGATGTCAAGGAGATAAACAACCATCTGACTTTTAGAAGACATCTGAAGGCAGCCCTGTTTAGGGAAGTTTTATTCTGTTTTAGTGTTATGTTGGGAGCCACCCAGAGTGGCTGGGGAAACCCAGCCAGATGGATGGGGAATAAATAATATATTTATTATTATTATTATTATTATTATTATTATTATTATTATTATTATTACTAGTAGTAGTGGAGCTATCCAGGCATGCATGCAACATATAAAGGGCAGCTAGAAGTTGCCCATCTGATTCTTGAATACAGTGGTACCTCGGTTTATGAACACAATTGGTTCCGGAAGTCTGTTCATAAACTGAAGCGTTCATAAACTGAAGCGAACTTTCCCATTGAAAGTAATGGAAAGTGGATTAATCTGTTCCAGACAGTCCGTGGAGTACTTAAACTGAAGCGTTCATAAACTGAAGCAAACTTTCCCATTGAAAGTAATGGAAAGTGGATTAATCCATTCCAGACGGGTCTGCGGAGTACTCAACCTGAAGTGTACTTAACCCGAAGCATGGGTGTAATTAGTTCCGGAAGTCTGTTCATAAACTGAAGCGTTCATAAACTGAAGCAAACTTTCCCATTGAAAGTAATGGAAAGTGAATTAATCCGTTCCAGATGGGTCCGCGGCGTTCGTAAACCGAAAATTCATAAACCGAGGTTCCACTATAGATGCATCTCTTGGAAATCACTTTATGGTAGGGATGCCCAAATTGTGGCATAGGTGCCACAAGTCTACCTAGCTTAAAAGGCTCTGTGGGTTTAGCTATGTCATAGAATGATATAGATTCCTGCATATCTTTCCAGAGTTACAGCTCAGGAGGCTAGAGGCATCTCAGAACAGAATTGCCTTGGGGGTTCCACATATAGCTCTGGTGGCAGTGACCCAGTAGTGCTTTATCATACCCTCCAACAAAAATAGTGACACCCTATTCCAATAATAATAATAATAATAATAATAATAATAATAATAATTAATACCCTGCACTTCTTGTACCCTGCACCTGTACATGAGTTTAGTGCACTTACTCCCAGTTAAGTAAGCTGCCCGAGCATCTTTGCAAATGAGAAGGGACAGGCAGATCTGTGTGCTTGTGTTTGGTAAAGCTCTGCCATTCAACTCTAAAGCACACACACCTGCTTTCCTGTCCCTTCTCCTGCTGTTTTGACAGCTTTTATTTCCACAAGTTGCCCAGGCAGAGGGAGAAAAGGGGGCACACAGCACCTATTTGGGATTGCATATTACTTTAGGTAGCTCCAGCTGTCAACAAGAGAGATCCTCCTGTTTGCTTCCAAAATTAAGAAACAGCAGGCAACCAACACACTGCCAACTGTATCCACCTACCTCATCCATAGGAAGTCCATGACGGCGTGGCTCGGTGAGCAAAGAGATAAACTCGAGGGTATGTTCTGGAAATCTTCGCTGGGTTTCCCGCCACCACCTCTTCTCCCAAACACCAGAAATAAATCGTTTTTATGCAGCTTCCTTTTCCTTTTAAAACCAGACAGAGGACCAGATAGAGAGGTGACCTAGGAAGGAAGAAGATGTGATGTTAGAACTATATAGTTATACGAAGGTACGTTTTATCATATGTTGTGGACGTGCAAAGTAATAAAAAAAATTCTAGGAGATGATATATAATGAAATGAAGAAAAAAATGTTTTAAATAACTTTTGTTTAAAAACCAGAAGCCTTCTTATAAGGAATTACAGGTACCAAGATGTCAAAGGATCAGAAAAGAGTGTTTATGTGTATGCGACAACAGCCACACGGGTGCTATTAGCCCAGAAAAGGAAGGAAGAAATAACCCCAACCAGAAAAGAATGGCAAACCAAGTTGATGGACTCGGCTGGAATGCCAAAATTTGGAAGGATAAAACTTGGATAGTATTGATATGCAGTTGTAAATATTACAATTAGGACCCATGGAAGGGATGGGGGGAAGTCAAGGGATTCAGAGCAATCTCGATATTTGGATATTGAATTGTTTCTTGTTGAATGTTTACATTTTCTAAAATCAAACAAAAAAAATATTAAAAAAGAAATATATAGTTATATGAACCATTCAATAGCATTCCATGTAAGAAAGGTTCTGTTGCTTCACAGCGTTCAACCTGATCTGTTTTCAGGGCAATGAGGTCACGCTGCCTATTTAATAAGAATTCACTCTGATTTGTATGGTGACTGTGCGTGAAAGCGAGCACTAACTCACACTTCCCCGCCACTGTCCAAAAATCAGATCTTTTTTTGGGGGGGGGGGAGTAGCAACAGCTCAGAGGCAACCACCGGGAGAACAGGAAACACGAGTGATTCCAGCATTGCAGGGGGTTGGACTAGATGGCCGTTTGGGGCCCTTCCAACTCTACAATTCTATGATTGCCTTTTCCCTAACCACACGTCCCTGCAGTAGTTGTAATTAAAGGCTTGCATTGCCCTCTGTGCAGGAAGAAACCCAGCACTGGAGTAGGGCTGGGAGATACCTGGTTATCAACATCACAATGTATATCACCAGCTAAACATTGTGATATACGGATGTATCGCTTTGTCTGAAATAAGGAGGGAATTACCACATGTAGAGGTGAACACAAACCCGTTATGAATTTTTTCTTTCTTTCCCAAGCCATACCCCATTTAGCGGCAGCAGCAGCAGGAAGGTGGAGAAATAATGTTGGCAAGATTATTATTTTTAAAAGTTATTGAAAACAAATGTGGCAGTCTGTTGCTGCAGAAGACCCTCCAAGTGTCCCTATTTTCCAGGGAAAGTTCCAGATTTACAGAAGCTGTCCCAGTTTCTGATTTGATCCTAAAATGTTCCACTTTTCTTTAGGACATCCCCATTTTCAGCGGAGAAACATTGGAGGGTATATGCAATTATGCCACCCCCGAGCCAAGGAGTTAAGTAATTATACAACCTTTAGAAGACATCTGAAGGCAGCCCTTTCTAGGGAAGTTGTTTAATGTGTTATTATGTTTTTATACATCTTGGAAGCCGCCCAGTCAGATGGGTGGGGTATAAGCAATACAATTATTATTACTATTATTATTATTATGGAATAGGACATCGCTATTTTCATCGCAGAAATGTTGGAGGGTCTGCTGCAGCGGAAAAGAGCTTGTTTTAATACAGAAATGCAATTATCGTAGAATGGGATAAGCAACGCTTGAAAACATTGTTGCCCGTTGAAATAATTGTTTATAGTTTCAAGGATGCCTTGGCAACAGATATCCCCCATCCTTGGTCAGAAAAATCCCCGAGGTAGTGCAGGAAGAAGCACAACACTCAAGTTAGATTGCAGGATCCTCCACAGGTTGTGTCTAGAATACACACGGACACACACACACACACAATTATGAAAAAATTATTCCTTCCTAGCAAACACCCCAGCCCTAAGCCATGCCCCATTGGGTGGCAACAGCAGGAAGAGTGGGGATCTTTTTAGGAGAGGACCCTGTTTAAATGCAACATGTTTAAGAGATTTCTTCAGCCACCTGCACTTCGGCGAGCCAGACACTTTTCCGTGACACGTCTCAGCCAAGAGAGAGCCAAAGCGATTGTCAACAGGAGCAACAGCTGTGAAACCGCCAGGCAGCCGGGTTAACCTTCTGAACCAGCAAAAGATTTGTTACTAAGCTTACTCGACATTCCTTTGGTACGCATGTGTGGTTGCGAGGGATTGTTAGGGCCATTTCAACACGGCAGCCGGCGCAAGCTGGAAAGGTGTGGGATATTCAAGAGGAAGAGCAACATTCAGCACCCTGACCGTTAGTAGCTCAGTAGCAGAGCATCTGTTTGGCAGGCAGAAGGTCCCGATCCTTGGCAGTTCGAGGTAGGGTTGGGAGTGACTCCTGCCTGAAACCCCGGACAGCCACTCCCAGTCAGTCAGTGTACACAGGACTGATGAACTAGTGGTTCTGATATACAGTGGTACCTTGGTTCTCAAACGCTTTGGTACTCAAACAACTTGGAACCCAAACACTGCAAACCCAGAAGTAAGTGTTCCGGTTTGCGAACTTTTTTCGGAAGTTGAATGTGCTCCGTTTTGAGTGTTATGCTTCTGTTTTGAGTGCCACACTTCCATTTTGAGTGTTACGCTGAGGGCTGTCCATTTTTGCTATATATTTGGTGTTTTTGCAGCTCTTTTGTGTGTCTGTGTGGAACCCAGTTCAGCTACTGATTGATTGATTGATTGCGTGACTGCAGTACATTGTTTATTGCTTTCATTTTATGGATCAATAGTCTCGTTAGATAGTAAAATTAATGTTATATTGCTATTTTAGGGGTTGTTTTTAAAAGTCTGGAACGGATTAATCCATTTTGCATTACTTTCTATGGGAAAGTGTGCCTTGGTTTTGGAATGCTTTGGTTTTGGAACGGACCTCCGGAACGGATTAAGTTTGAGAACCAAGATACCATTGTAAAGCAAATCTCCATGTTCCTAACACACATGATACATCCCAAAGGAGCAGCCTTAACAGTGGTCACTGGAGGAAAACATTTATCTGTCCTTCCTTTCCCATTGCGGTTCTTGAAACTACACAGCTGAATTTCTACCAGAGCTTAAACAACTGAAATAGTAGTGCAAAACGGGCCTCCTTTATTTTGCTGGGTCGTGTTTCTTTTATTTTGCTGAGTCATGTTTCCTCGCTCTGCTCCAGCAATTTGTTGGGGCAGCCCCAATACACGCCTGCCTCTTCTGTACCCTCATGGCCTACCCTGTTCATTTCAATGGAAGAAGCAGCTTCACATGTACAGTTGCTCCACAGGCCCTGACTTCCTTTCCCAGACAAATCTATGAAGTTCAGGGAAAATAAATTACACCTTTAGATAATAGCTGGTTTTTCAGAATGCTGTGATGGTCCTTAAGGCATTCATCCTGTCCCATTGTCATCTCCCGTCAGGAAGGTTTTGCAAATATTTAAATCACTGCAGAATTTTACGGACAGAGCAGGATGATTGTGGCCACAAAAGTGGATCTACCTTATGATATTCTGTAGAGGGTGAGGAGTGGGTTCTATCTTCAGCCCCCTTCAGATTTGCCCTAGTACCATCACTCCATCACCTGAAAGATTCCCTCCAACCAACCTTCCTATACATTCTCAAATGTCTCCTTATACTCCACAAGAACTATATGAGCTAGATTGCAAGTCCTCCGGGCATTTATGTCTCCTATAGTGTGCCCTATACATTCCTGGGGCTACATAACATTAAATCATAGTAACAAAGATAATCAAGAAAATTCTGTGGTCACCCCCAGAACCTGTTTTCAGGCTAGGATGTAGCCCTGGGGGTATGTGAAGCACTGAGAAAGTCACTGAGCACACCCAGAGTAAATCTCTCTCCACGATTAACTAGTAACACTCCAAACATTTGAAAGAATGTGAATTGCCACTTGGGTCCTTGCTCCTCTTTAAAAATACAAAGATCCAGTAAACAATAAACAACAAGAAGAAGACCCTTGCTGGGTGTAAGAGTTGCCTGCAGTTTTAATGCAATCTCATGCAACTTACTCAGAAGTAAGCTCTACCCATGAAACTTACTCCTGACACAGACTGCATGGGCTTGCAGCACTTAATGCTATAATTAGAGCAGTAGTATTTGTATTGGGGAAGGGAGGAGGAGGTTAAATGGCTTTTCCAATTATCCACAGTCCCACTTTAAAACACACACCAATAAATAAAATAGATAACCTGTTGCTTTTTAAGAACATTGTAACGTACAAGAGAGTTTCTACGGCATCGCATCTCCCTTGCTCCTTCCTTGGCAACCACAATCCCCCCTCCCAAAACACACACACACACACACTTTTTGATCATTTGATGTCAGGTGATTTGAGCCACATGTCTACCGGATCAGATCCTTTTGTTGAGCAGCATAGCCCTGCATACTTGATGTGCTGGGAGGTGTCATTGTACACCACAATCCAAGCATTAAAAGTAAACAGGAGTTCATGCTCCCGCCCCCAACTTTTCCCCTAATCTTTTAAAAAAAATACACCACTCTGGTCCTGTGTGTGCTGCAGGATGAAAACTGCTAAAAAGAGAGAGAAAAGAAACAGCCTACCTTCCTCCCCTTTTAGGACAGTAACATAAGAGAAATGCAAAATATTTAATAATATTTCTCAAGGCGACAGAGACCTCGGCTCAGCAATAAGATTGTAATGGGAATGGGGTTTTTATATATATACATTTGGTCTGTCTCCCATGATTCTGGTAGAGAAGCCAGTTCTGAAAATACAGGCTTAGTTCTCCCAGGGTATTCACTTTTAGGAAATTCTCTTTCGAGGTTCAAAATCAGTTATTACAGCAGTAGCAACCATAAGTTGCAGTCCCATGTGTGTCTGCTCAGAAATAAGTGTTCGATGGGGGCTTACTCTCCAGTAAGTCACCCTACGTTTGCAATCCTATGCATACTTACCCGGGAGTAAGCCCCGCTGCACACAATGGGACTTACTTCTGAGGAGACTGGCAGGCGATTGCACTGTTGGAAGCCGAAAAGGGGGAGAATATAAGAAGACTAGGAAACCAAGAAATCTTGAAGGGATGGGTGGTCTCGTTCCCCCAAGCCATTAAGAAAAGTGCTGGCTGTCCGATTTATCTCTCATTTAAACACCACCACCACCATCGAAGTTTATCTCAATCACGTCGTTTCATAAGAAAGAAAGAACGTCGTTTTATCTTATACTATCATAGCATGGCATTTTGATATAAAGTCCAGGAAAAAATGAAATTTGGAGTTGGCGGGGGTACCTATAATAATAATAAAATTCATTCCCCGCCCATCCGGCTGGGTTTCCCCAGCCACTCTAATACTTCCCCCGCTTTTAAGAAGCAGAAAAGGCGAAATATAAAAGCAAACCAGGAGCGAGGAGAGAAGGAAAAGAAATAGACCCACTTTCAAAAGCTCCGATGCGATGAATATTCTCCCATTCAGCAAATGCTTGGGAGATCTCCGCCGACGCTTCTCGGGCTCCGCTCCCTCCCTCGAGCGCGACCAACAGCTGGAGGGGAAAAAAAATAAAAAATAAAAAAATGAACAAAAATAAGAATAAAAAGGGACAAAATCCAGCCAGCCGTGCGCGCAGCTTACCTTCGCTTGCTCGGAATGCCACTGGGCAGACACTTGTCCGGCAGCGCGAGAAGAAGGGGAAGCAAGGGACCGTAAACAAACTGTTGAGCCGGAGTTTAAAAAAAAAAAAGTGGGAGAGGAAAAGATCAAGGGACCGGAGACAATTTCACAGGATTAAAGGAAAGTTGTGTGGGAGGGAACAGACGCTCATCATGGGCAGCCGTGGCCTGATTGGGGGGCTGCGCAAAAGGGGGAGGCGCCGCAGAAGGACGTTTTGCAGGAGAAAAGGAAAATAGATCCTTTGTTTTGTTGCCTGACTCTGAGATAGGGAGGAGAGACAGAAAGTTCAGAATGGTTCATTTTAGGGGCCCTGCAGAAATGAAGGTGACTCCCCAGAGGAGGGTGTTTAACATTTAGTTCCGCTGCACATGTGTAACCCATACATTAGCATTCCCTCCAACATTTCTCTGATGGAAATTAGGGACAGCCTATATTATTATTATTATTCCCCGCCATCTGACTCGGTTGCTCCAACCACTCTGAGCAGCTTCCAACATATATAAATGCATAATAAAAATAATAATTATTTACACCCTGACCATCTGGCTGGGTTTCCTCGGCCACTCTGGGTGGCTCCCAACAGAATAATAAAAACACGATAAAATATCAAACATTAAAAACTCCCCTAAACAGGGCTGCCTTCAAATGTCTTCTAAAAGTCAGGTAGTTGTTTATTTCCTTGACATCTGATGGGAGAACGTTCCACAGGGCGGGCACCACTACCGAGAAGGCCCTCTGCCTGGTTCCCTGTAACCTCACTTCTTGCAGGAAGGGAACCACCAAAAGGCCCTCGGAGCTGGACCTCAGTGTGCGGGCTGAACAATGGGGGGGGGAGACACTCCTTCGGGTATACTGGGCAGAGGCCGTTTAGGGCTTTAAAGGTCAGCACCAGCCACCAACACTTTGAATTGTGCTCGGAAACATACCGGGAGCCAACATTAAACATTTTTTTTAAAAAAAAACTTCCATATACAGGGCTGCCTTCAGATGGCCGGGTCAGATAACTCCATATCCTCTGATGCTGGTCGCACAAGCTAACCTTGCACACTGTCAGGTTCCCCACAACATTTACATGCCCAGCGGCTATCAGGGCAGTTTTACTCAGGTACCAATGTTTGCAGGTCAACCTCTGCCAAGTCTTCTTTCTTTGGTGATAACTCGTAGCCGAGTCAGATTGTCTTCCATGAACACAGCCTTTAACAGTGAGTCCGTGACTGTGGAGGCCAATTTTGGATCCACACATCCTTCCAGAGCGGGGACGTAGGTTTCTGGATAGGAGTTGATCATGGTGAGGGTTTGCCAAACATGCCTTCCTCTTAGTGCTTCCTCTTTCTCCCTTTTGGCCTGAGTGGGGCTATTCTTCCTAATGATCAGTAAGAATCCCATTTATTGTCATTTGAACCCATGGAGCTGGACCCTACCCTCTGAATCAACAGCAAACAACAGCAAAAACCTCCAAATTTGCTGCAAATCTGTGTGACAGGGTTTCAAATACTTGATGGTTGCTATCATATCTCAGCGGCCTCTTCTCTAGGCTCAACATTCTCTGCTTTTCGGGCTTTTCTCAAAGGGCTCACAACTGTTGTCACCAGTGCTCCCCCCCCCTTAAAAATGTTTAGGGGTGCTCTCATTTTCCTACTCATATTGAAATACTGCCCCTCAATGAGGCCAAACTTAAAGAGTCACAAAACGTTTAGGGGTATGTGTACCCCTGCGTCCCCTCCAGAAAAAAAGGTTGTCGCCTTGCTCTGATCACTTTCCGTTCCATCCATAAGATGCTTAAACTGCAATATGTTGGTTCAACATATGCATATTGAATGTATATATGTCATTCTGCTATGTTTATAGCAGCCTCTGCTCCCCCAAGATGAGGACAATACCTGCTTGCCTTACAGAAACAGGTAAAAATTCTCACTCAGCCATGAAGTGAGCATGAAGTGAGCCTACTTTTCATATAATGGTGAGTCTTTTAAAAGATATTTCATTTATTTTCCATTTATTGTTATACATTCACATCATCATTATCCATTATACTGCCCTGGCTCTTTAGAGCAGGCATCCCCAAACTTTGGCCCTCCAGATGTTTTGGACTACAATTCCCATCTTCCCCGACCACTGGTCCTGCTAGTTAGGGATCATGGGAGTTGTAGGCCAAAACATCTGGAGGGCCACAGTTTGGGGATGCCTGCTTTAGAGCCTATCGACTTTCTTCCCTCCCGCCTCGAGGCTTTCAAAATTAACCTTTATATCATTGCAATTTATATGTTTTCCAATTCTGATTAGACTGATTACAGAATGTCTCAAAATTTAAATATAGATAGAAAACTTCTCACTACAATTCATCGGACAACCCTGCTAGTGATGTTAATAGCTTACAATAATCTTTCAAATATCATATAAATTACTCCAATCCTTTTGGAATGCTTGATTGTGCTGTGAGTGTGATACATTTGGCCACATGCCAATGAAAATGAGAACAGAAATTAACAATGTTTAGATTATTTGTCCCATGTCCAGAGCAGAAATCAGTCCAGCGAATATGATCGGTATACAGTGTTATGTATTTTCAGTCTGCAAATGATACGTAATTGATGGTACAGCGGCATCACCAATGAGAGTAGTTCCTTTGGGGGTGGAATAAGGGCGTGGTCCAACCCCCTTGCGCTAAAATTGTTTTAACAGGTGGGTGTTGTTTTATTTGGGGTGGGGTTGTTTTGTTTTTAAATGTTATGTGTTAATTTGGGTTTTTTGTATTTGTTGGCTGGGGAATTGTTTAGGGGCGTTTGTTGGGGAGTGTATTTTTTTACTAGTTTGTATGCCTGTGTATTGTTGATTGTTTTTATTCTGCATTTTTGTGCTTTTATATTGTAACTTTGTGTTGTGAAACGCCCTGAGACCTATGGATATAGGGCGGTGTGCAAAACAAACAAACAAACAAACAAACAAAAACAAACGTGTGTGATTGTGAAGCACTATGTAAAATGTGAGGTCAGGCAGGAAGGAGGGAACGAGTTTTATTTCCGACTGAGCAGATGGGTAGAAGCTTGTTTGCATGTTTTCCCTTTTGATGCAACTTCTTCTAATAGCAAACTCCGGTGCTGAGTGGTGATGGAAATGAAGTGAAAACAGGGCTGCTTAGAATCCAGAGCGGGCAAATATATATATCCCTAAGGGGGCACTCCCCTCCCCCCTCACTCTGGTTCTGGTAATGGATCAGCAAAGTGGTTTAGGCTCGATCATGCTCAGTAGCCATGGAGTGTTGACTGTCAGCTGGAAAATAAAAATGGAAACTGGCAGAGATAGCCTTTTGGAGGAAAGCTTGACTCCATTACTGGCTGAACCAGTCTTTTGAGAGGTGAAAACACTACAAGTTTATTGCAAGCTCCACATTGTAAGTAAAAGGGTTAGGAACTTAGCTGAAAAGGGAAGCTGCAAATTCAGAGGAGTCCTCTGTCTGTGTGTGTGAGAGAGAGAGAGTGAAAGAGAGATTAAAAGGACTAGACTCCCCCCTCCCACCCTGCTATGACCACAGCTTTCTCCTCTTTGATTGACGCTATGTTACAGGCAAGAGGAGGCTAACATCAGTTTTATGTATATGACACGAACAATTTCCTCAGTGCAGGGAGTGTGTGCCCAATCGCCTTCTAAATCTGGCCCGCGGATGGTCTGGGAATCAGCGTGTTTTTACATGTGTAGAATGCGTCCTTTTATTTAAAATGCATCTCTGGTTTATTTGTGGGGCATAGGAATTCATTCATTCCCCCACCCCCACTACAGTCCAGCCCACCACATGGTCTGAGGCAGTGTTTTTCAACCTTTTTTGGGCAAAGGCACACTTGTTTCATGAAAAAAATCACGAGGCACACCACCATTAGAAAATGTTAAAAAATTTAACTCTGTGCCTATATTGACTATATATAAAGTAATTCTCCCACGGCAGTGAAAAACACTGGTCTGAGGGACGGTGGACCAGCCCACGGCTGAAAAAGGTTGCTGACCCCTGATATAGCGCATCTGCATGGAGGTTTAAGGGAATCAGTCACATACCGGGACTAGCTGGCATATAATTTAGGGAAAGATGCCTTGTTCTTTGATGGAATCATTTGTGCAATCACTCTGGTTCTGGTAATGGACCACAAATCTATCCTGTGAATAAGTTCAGTACTTTTCTTTTCATAGGTCAAAACTAATGTAGACTTATGTGTAGTGAAAGATTGCCAGCCCCCTAACTTTGCTGATAGATCTTAACTTTTTGGCAACTTCTTGGATTCGGCACATTTTATTTTAATGAAATAAAACAAAACTCACCCTGAATTCTAGTGACACATTGCTAGTTCTTGAAATAAATGAATTAAGATTATTATTTTTACTGCTGACCAGGAATACTCTCTGCTCTCCGACATTTCACTGCTCCATTTGCAGCTGGCAAAATAAAAATAGGGGAGGAACATTTTGGTGAATTGGAGATTTAGGGAAAAATGTGGGCTTTGATAGCAATGGTGCTTATCTGTGTGACTTGTGGTCACTATTTTTTAATTCCCACAAATCCTACAGGAATACTAGACCACCACCAACTGCACAGAGGAGCATGGTGCTCAATGAGGAGGGGTTGGGGAACTCTTCCTCTCTAAATTCTGAGCCACAGATTTATTTTTGGACTCAGCAACAATGTGTTCAGGGCCCAGGTCCAGTATTTGGGGGGCTCTTGGGCACCATTAATCTGGAAGACATGGAGCTTGTATCCTCTCGCATTACCTCTGGCTTCCTAAGCTGCTCTGAGAAAGATCAGAACAGTGGTGCTCTTACAGCAATATATTCTTCAGGACAGAACCTGTCCTACTATTAGGCAGAGTGAGGAGGCAGGGGATACTGGCAGGCTGATGAGCAACAAAGTTCTGGAGGGAAGCTAGTTAGTTTTCTCTTGGATGCAGTGGAAGATGCTGTCCTGTTACTTCCAGAGAAATGAGATTCAACAACCCATCTGGTCAGCTTCTGTATGTGCAATAAGAGGAGTGGGATGCCATTTTGTCCTTTACTTCAGGTGGCAAAATGTCTTGAGCCAACTCTGAGCTCTTCACCAGGATTGAAGCCCTGGTCAGTTTTTTAACCTTTATACTCTCTGGAGCTGGTCTCATATGCCATGCGGTTTCTAGTGCAAGGGCTTCAAATCATATCTGCATTTTTGTCGGGGCTGGCCGCAACGAGGAGAAAGAGGGAACGTGACTTGTTTGCCAAAATGGTTGCACAAATCCTCATGGCAACATGGAAAGGGGAGGTGTTCATTCTTCCACAAGTAGCATAGGAAGTTTGGAGTGGGAAACTCCCAGCAGGGACAGGAGGCAGAATTTTAAAAGGTCTGTGTGAAAGCAAGGAGCAAGTCTTTTATTTCTCACTACGCTGTCTGCCAGATGCAATAAAGTCAGTGCCTGGATTTAATAAACTCCCCCTTGTTATTAAGAAAACAAGGTCTCTTTTCCTGGAAAACTAACAAATCCAAGGATAGGGTGTAACTTTTCATAATCATGATTTGTTTCGAGTGCTTTGTGAGAATGCCAAAAGACCCTCTGAAATACCAAATGTTTTCTAATTAGGCAGACATAAGGAGACTGGAACCAATGCAGCTGACACCGGATTTGGGTGGCTTCAATTCTTTTTAAAAGAACAATGTTGGGTTGTTGTTTTCTTTTAATGTAATAAAACACCAGCTTTGCAAACTGCTACACAAAATAAGCCCCAGAGTAGGACCGAATCAAAATGAGGCCCCTGCTGTGGTGCAATTATGTGGGAATTAAGAGACCTGCAGATATGGCTAGTTAGTTCAAGGCAGCTTTCAAACTTTAACCTCTTTGACTTCCCCTGCTTCATTGACTCTGTATTGTTTATGGCAGGGATGGAAAACTTCCTTATGCAACAGCTGTAGTTCATAGATCAGGGATGAAGTTCTCATCCCTGATCTACTGTATAAACTACAAAGCTTCTGGGTCAACTTTTCTTCTTCTGAAACTCAAACCTATCCCAAGGCTATGTATACACACTTTAATAAAGCAAGCAAAAAACCTTAGTCTTCCTATCTCATTAACAGGTTTATACTGTATCTCCATTTTTTTACCAAGTGGCCCCTTGCCCCCGTTTTACTCCCCCCCCCCATGTCTTCTTCACCCCATTCTTTTGGACTTGACCACCTATTCTTCCTCCTGGGCTCCTCTGCCAGAATCCAACTCTATTCTTTTGCCCTTTGGCAGCACTTAAAGAAGCCATTACTAGACTCCTAAAAAACCAGAAGACTACATGAGCCAAGAGGTCTCAGCAATGATCACCTTGTGCCAGATTAATTTACCATTGATAGGTAAGGTGTCTGAGCACACTGTGGCATCCCGACGATGGGTTAGCCAGGTGTTCTTGAATGAAACCTATTATTCAGATCTCTTCCAATCTGGCTTCTGGCCTGGTTTTTTTTTTGGGGGGGGCGGGCAAAACCAGGGTACCCTATGCTGAGAGATGACTAGCGGGAATGTGACCCGAATGATTCTTCTGCACTTCTCAGATGTGACTCATCTTTCTGAATAGAATTATTTACTATTGTTACAATTATTTATTGTAAACCTTCCAAGGTAGCTGTCAAATAACAACAATGCACATTTGAATACACAGCAATATCAACATATAAGGACACGGTTGGCCAGAGGGAGAAAGAGAAGGGAGCCCAGTTGAGCAGCCCATGGCAATTTCTGTGCCAGCCCTTCCTTATTTCCTTCCCTTCCCACTGGGAGTGGGAGGTCCTGTACTGCAGTGGCCTGAATTTTTCCTGTTGGATCTACTTCCCAGAGGTAGTGCTAGGGAACTGCTGTTCCACCTCATGACCTTTGAAGTATAGGCTGTCACAAGTTTGCCTTTTTCAACATCTGCATCAGGGATGGGGAGCCTGTGGCCTCCAAAACGCTGCTGCACTCCAGCTCCCCTCATCCTTGACCACAGGCCACGCAGGCTGGGGGTGACAGGAATTGGGAGCCCCTTTGAAGGGCTACAGTTTTCCCCTCTCCAATCTTAATGAAAACTGCTGTGTGAGGTTATCTGGAGGCTGCAAATGGTCAAACAAAGGCAGTTATGCACAGGACCAACTGGGCAGCATGTGTGTTGTCATGAACCCATACCCCTCCTTCCCATAACATTTTAAAATGAGTTTTTCTTTTTAAGGTGAGACATAGTTAAATCAAGAACACAGAATTAAAAGGGCGAGCAACCTTCCTAAAGCATAGGTGGGGAGCAAGACTAATTGGTGTTCAAATCACCAATACATACTGGTATGTCAAGTACATGGCAAAAGGAGAAAAATCCACTACAACTCCTGCTGTAATATTTTGCCTGCATGCAGTTGAGCTCTCTCTGTGCATGTAACAACTCGCCAGAGAGTTAAGACGGTGGGATCTAAAGGCTCATGAATGGCATTACTGTGGCTTCCACTTCCCACCAACGCCTCTTTCATCCTTTGAAAAGTCATTCTGGGAATTTGAAAGATGCTCAGTAATAATCTGAGCAGCAGTCGGGAGAAAAAATCTGGAAGGGACTAATATGCTTACAGAAGCAGTGAGCACTTGGAATCTTTGGATCCTGGCCAGGAAGACCTGTGGCACACATTAAAGAGAAAAATATATGTGGCATTTCATGTAGCCATAAAATATATAACCCATTAAAACCCAATCATTCACCCAAGGAGTACAATGCCATACGGAAACATGCTAATACTATTCTAATATGGATAGCTTTGAGAGATGCTCTGCTCTCTCACTCTCTTTACATGTGGGTTGCTGTTGAATTGCCAAGCAACAGCTACTTCCACACTACATTGGCAACATACCCGGTAATCTTGCAGAGCATTCCCTGTAAAACCACAGATAAAACTAAACAGTCGCAATCACAGCCTTTGTAGAACTTTTCAAAAAGGCAAGATAAGCAACCATGAAGTTCCCATCCAACACCATTAAAAAGCAACTGTTTGGTCTGACTGTTCAGCATGACTCAGAAGCCCTAGGGCAGGGGTGTCAAACTCAAATTCATCGGGGGCCGCATCAGCAGTTTGGTCACCCTCAAAGGGCCGGTTGTATCTGTAGGACTATGTGTCCACTCTTTATTATCATAAATTATTGTCACTGCATTCAATTATTACTGTTTTTTTGTAATAATGTAAGTAATAACTAGCTCTGAAAGCGGAAACATAGTCAGAATAATGGCAAGTAGATATTCAAATGTACAATTATTGTACAATTTATTGAAAAATGATTTTTGGTAACTGCACTGGGTGGTGGAGGCTCGCTAGGGTTTCATGCAGGACCTTTGCAGAGCTACTACCCTGTTTCTCATATTTTAAGACATACCCATAAAATAAGCCATAGCACGATTTTTAAGCATTCAAGGAATATAAGCCATACCCCGAAAATAAGACATAGTGATAGGCGCAGCAGCAATGCCGGCCGCGGCAGGAGGAGGAGGAGGAAAAAAATAAGACATCCCTTGAAAATAAGCCATAGTGTGTGTTTTTTGAGGAAAAAATAAATATAAGACGTGTCTTATAATATGAGAAACACGGTAGTACCTGGAGATGCTGGGGTCCTTCTGCATGCAGGACAGATGTTCTGCCAGTGAGCCACCACCCTTCAGCAAAGGGACTGGCTGAGGTTGACTCACTGGAGCTGCTCTCCTGGTTCCAGTGTTTAAGGGCCAGAAGTATAAAGCAGCATCCTATGTTTCTGAGGAGAGGGAGAGGGAGAGGGAGAGGGAGAGGTTAGAGGGAGAGGGAGGGAGGGAGGGAGGGAGGGAGGGAGGGAGGGAGGGAGGGAGGAAGGAAGGAAGGAAGGAAGGAAGGAAGGAAGGAAGGAAGGAAGGAAGAAAGAAAGAAAGAAAGAAAGAAAGAAAGAAAGAAAGAAAAGAGGGAGGAGTGGGAGGGAGAGAGGGAGGAAGGAAGGAAAGAGGGGAGAGAAAGAAGAGTTGGAAATAAGGAAGAGAAAAAAGAAGGAAAGAAAAAGAAAGAGGGAGAGAAGACGGAAAGGGAGAAAGAAGGAAGGAAGTAGAGGGAAAGAAAGAATAAGAATGAGGGAGAGGAAGAAAGTTGGGAAGGACGGAAGGAAGGAAGGAAGGAAGGAAGGAAGGAAGGAAGAAAGAAAGAAAAGAGGGAGCAGGAGGGAGAGAGGAAGGAAAGAGGTGAGAGAAAGAAGAGTAGGAAAGAAGGAATAAAGAAGGAAAGAAAAAGAAAGAGGGAGAGAAGACAGAGATAAAGAAGGAAGGAAGGAGAGGGAAAGAAAGAATAAGAACGAGAGAGAGGAAGAAAGAAAGGGAAGGGGGGGTCGCCGCCTTGATTCAGCGCCAGAAAAGAGCGCGAAGGGACCCAGGGGCATAAAGCATTTCCCCGGCCCCAGCTGTTTGTCGGCGCTTTGTTGGCACGGCGCTTCAGCAGCAAGGTCCCACTGCTGGGTCCCGCTGGCTGGGGCGCTTGGCGGGCCACATGACAAGGTCTGGCGGGCCGGATTTGGCCCCCGGGCCTTGTGTTTGACACCCGTGCCCTAGAGTATCTCCCGCTATTCATTTACTTATTCAATTTTGCTGAGACACATTCAAGTACACATGGGCCCAAGGCTTATTATGCTGATGGATTTACAAGTAGAAGACTGTCATTTTCCCCACAAAGGGGTGAAAAATCATACTCATTTAGTTTTAGTTCTTTTCACTTATTTGTATTGACAACACATTAAAGCAACTGAGGATCCTTACTGGCAGATAAACGGGCAGAGTGCAAGACGAAAGCATAGAAAAGGCAATGAACTAGGCATAATCTGGAAACATTTCAAGTACTGTACTTTATTCAAAACCTCCGTTTCTCTAGTGCAAGCCCTAGTCAGATTGAAGGCACAACACCTTCAGACTGGGAGTAATCACCACCCTTCAAACTGATGTCAGGGGAAAGAAAGCTCTTGACTTCAACATCCAGAGAACCCTGGCAGAACTTAATACCGGTAGCTATTTCAACTGCAGGTGGTGAATCCTTGGAAAACTCTGAGCTCTGGCTGGCTTTCCTCTTAAACCAGGGGGCTGTAAATCATTGTTTCGCCTACAGCGAAAAGCAGGGTTATTTACCAGTGAAATGGGGGTTATAATCCATCCAAGTTATGTTGAGTACAGAAGGAGGTGGCAGCAGCTACTGCAATGTAATCACTAAGTGTTTCACAGGTGTATTATCTCATGTATGAAGTTACAGGTAGGTAGCCGTGTTGGTCTGAGTCGAAGCAAAAAATAAAAAAATTCCTTCAGTAGCACCTTAAAGACCAACTAAGTTTATATTTTGGTATGAGCTTTCGTGTGCATGCACACTTCTTCAGATACATCTTCATGTATGAAGATACACTCATGTATGAAGTGTCAGTAGGGATGAGGCTAGCTAGGTCATGGTGAAAAGGAGTGAGTGGGAAGGCACTCTTCAAACCCCAGAGAAATCCCTCTCCCGCCCCCCCGCCCCCCATATAGTTACTTCCTATGTTCAGGCTGGTCCTCCTGGCTCAAATGTAGCCCATGGGACCCACACTCCAAGACAGGGAAGGAGAACCTGAGTGCACTCTGCACAGACTCAGAGGCACAATCTATATTGCAGGGTAGATCCATGGCTTTCAGAAAGAGGGTGGTGGGGCTTGAACTGAAGAGATGCGTTAACCTCTAACAACAACAACAAGAAGAAGACAAACAGCAGAGGGGGTGCCCTATGCAGCAGCACTCCAACTCTTCGACCAAAGGGGAGGGCAGCATGGTTGTAGCCGGGGTGGTGGTGGGTACAGCTGCCCCTCTAAAATAAGTCAATAAATAAAAAAATGCTTAACTAAGTAACATAAAATAAGTAAATAAATAAATAAAAATACTTAACTAACTAAAATAGGTAAATAAATAAAAACCGACCAATTGCGTAGCAGATAACTCGGTTATGCCCCCCCAACATAACGCCTGCACCCCCCCCCCAATTAAATCCTACAAAAAGCCCCTCCCCAACAACGACCCCGCTTGGGAGGCACGAGAAGCGGGCTTTAGAGACCCCCGACGGGGTGAGGGGGTGGGGTGGGGAGCGATCTGAACCCAGGCCTTCCTCGGCGTCCCTATCCAGGCACTCTCACCGCGGCACCGCCCCCGCCCCGTTCGACGGCAGAAAGAGGTTCGGGGGGCGTCGCGAGCAGCTCGGCCTCCATCGCCGTCGAGGCCACCCGCCGCCGCCGCGGGCCATGTGCCTCCCGGAGGCCTTCCGCGCCCTGGTGCAGAGGCGCCCGAAGGTTCTGCCGCCGGCGAAGGCGAAGGGCGGGCATCGGAGGTGGTGGTGGTGGCCGGCCCGCTGCTTGCCCGTGTCGTCGGGGATGTCCCGCGGCGCCAGCGCCGGCCCCTCCTCGTCGTCGTCGTCCTCGTCTTCGTCCTCCACGTGCTGCTCTTCGCGCAAGGCGGAGCAAGCCCGGGGCCACTTCGGCGAAGAGCAGTTCCTGGCCGTTTGCCGGGAGTCGGCCAAGCCCCGGGAAGCGGCCAGGGCCGCCTGGGAGCTCATGGCCGAGACCGCCAGCTTCTGCATCTTCCGGCTCTTCGACGAGGTGCGAGGGCGGACAGGGGCGCCGGCGCTGCGGCCGGACGAGAAGGGAAGGGGGAAAAGGGCCGCCGAGGCCTAGGCGGAGCAAAGGAGCCTGAGGGAAGGGCGCCGCGTTGCCGTGGAAACGCGAGGGAAAGAGGAGGCCTCCAAGCTGTTTGGGGACTACAATTCCCGCCATCCCCGGCCACTGGTCCTGCTAGCTAGGAATGATGGGAGTTGTAGTCCAACAACAGCTGGGGCCCCAAGGTTGAGAAACACTAGGCCCGGGTTGCCCATACTGTACTGTACTTGGGTTTCCAGCTGTTTTTGCGGCAGTTCCCACTATCCCCAGCCACTGGTCCTGCTAGCTAGGGATGATGGGAGTTGTTAGGCCAGGCCAGGGGTGACCATACAGTCATACCTCGGTTTAAGTACGCCTCTGTTTGAGTATTTTCAGTTTAAGTACTCTGCGGACCCGTCTGGAACGGATTGATCCACTTTCTATTACTTTCAATGGGAAAGTTCACTTCAGGTTAAGTAAGCTTCAGGTTAAGTACAGACTTCCGGAACCAATTATGTTTGTAAACCCAGGTACATTGGTTTTCCAGCTGTTTTTGTGACAATTCCCGTCATTCCTGACCACTGGTCCTGTTAGCTAGGGATGATGGGAGTTGTAGTCCAACAACAGTTGGGGGCCCAAGGTTGAGAAACACTAGGCTGGGGTTGACCATACTTGGGTCTCCAGCTGTTTTCACAGCAATTCCCATCATTCCCAACCACTTTTCCTGCTAGTTAGGGATGATGGGAATTGTAGTCCAAAAACAGCTGGGGACCAAAGGTTGAGAAACACTCTGTGGGGCAGCAGCTCTTTTTGTTAGTCAGACCCCCCTGGCCAAACTTCAACCCGGCCTTTCCTCCACAGTGGCCTGTGGGGCTCCCTCCCTCTCATGCCCCATGAACCTCACAACAAGCCTGCAAGGTAGGTCAGGCAGAGAGAAAGATGGCTGGCCCCAAGCTATCCTGCTGAGAGCTTTGTTCCTGAGGGGGTTTTGAACCTGAGGCCTCCGTTGCACTTCAAAAACCACTTCCAGCCTTTGGAGGCGTGGGGAATGCACCATGTTTTCCAACTCCTATTCTCTACTACAGCATGCTCTCGTTTGTTGGACATGTCTCTTCTTCAAAGAAATAGATTACAAAGTTCCTGAACATGTACAAAATGCATTGCCTTTCCGCTGAGCAACAGCAGCCTCTCATTATTTAAGGAGAAGCACCGCTATATCAAACAAAACAGGGCTGGCAAGGTAAGATGATTGCCTCTTGGAGCAGGATCCACAGGGGCAGCAGATCCCAATGTAGATCTTTATTGTTCCTAGGGTTGCCATAAAAAAATCCTGCTCTCCATTATGGTCCTCCTTTGTTTATCCACACCCATGTAGGAGCAGGGCTTCTTCCTTCCAGGACAGATTACAAGACTTGCTCAGAGGCCTGAACCTCATTTGAAAAATTAAGATTTACTTCTACCTCTCTTTTCAGTATTAGATTTTTTGTGAGTGAACTTTAAAGGATACACGTGTAGTATTGCAAAACATATGCCAGAAGGCAGCCCCTGGCCATTGCATTGTTCCTACCGGTATGTACAGTACAGGAAAAGCAGAAATCAAAGATGCAGTAATAGTGAACAGCTTACCTGTTGCGCTTCTACCTATCATGCAGGTGTTAGAGACATAATAGCACTGCCAGGAAGGAAAACAACAACTAGTTAATGCCCTGGTGTGGGAGATAACAAATGGACAGAATCAACCAGGGGAGCAGAGGGGCAGGGAAGTGTGCATTATGTGACCATGAAATAGACAGGGTCCTCCCTTGAGATGTAGTAGCAGAATTTGGGTATTCCAGATAGGAAGCTTTCTGTAGAGTACTGATCAGCAACTGACAGCCTATGGGTCAAACCTGGCTGGGTGTGGAGTGTGCTTCTGGATTTAGATCGACAAGCATTTTGCCGTAACTATAGTGGGGTTAGCCCCATTTTTCATGGGTGTTTTGCTTCTGTGTCATCCCGTCCTTCAAGACCTTTCATGATCCTGAGGCTTCTATTTTCTTTTAGTCTTCTGCTTCCCAGACCTGAGAGGAGATGAGACTTGAGTACTAACAGCTGGACTTTGTCTTGTTTAACCATGGGGGTGCACTACAGTTGTCTGTTTTTCTTTTCCCTTGCTCCCTTTCACAGGAAGTTTTGTAGGACAATCTTTGAGAACCTGTGCTGATCTAATCCTTGGTTCAAGGATTAGCTTTTTCTTTTTCTTTTTACAGCATCCTTGAATGGGTCAGGGAGGTGGGCAGGATGCCAGGAGTACAGACACAGGCAGAGTTTATTCTTTCTTTCCCTTCCAAAGCAGTTTGTGTCCTTGGAAAAACTGCATTTTTAAAAAAACCTACAAACTCTTCTCCTTTTTTTGTCCCTTACTGAAAGGGTATGGGAAGCTGGAGTGGGCTTGAGAGTTAGAAGACGAACAATATTTTCTAAACGCTGCAACCTACACTTTCAAGTAGCTTGTTTTCTTGAAGAGTTCTGCTTGCTGCACTTGTGTGTTCAAATTTACTCCATTTAATTTCTTGTCATGAGCTTATTTACTCAGGTAGAACAGTACTATGCTCTTATCTTGGCCGTGGGCTAGTGTGGGCCTCTACATAGCTCCATCCTTATTTCAGACATAATGATATATCATTACAGTAATGTTGAAAACCAGGTATCACCCAGCCCTAGATGGCAGCAACCTCGCCACTCTTAATTCATTGCTGAAGCCAGTATGACAGCCCTTGCCATCATATTCCTAGATCTGTCTGGCCCAGATATCTCTGTTTTAAATTGATTTCACTCTTGTATACGTTTGAGGACAAATCCCAGCCACCTCAGCACAGATTTCAGACTGCTTCCGCTTCAGGATAAATAGCTGGCCAACTCAGCAGGGCATTCTACCTTGAAATACTGAAGCCCTGCTGGTTTATTGGCCAAGAGGAAAACTTTGTGGGCTGCCTGTGGTCAGAGACAGCGTGATTCAAGCAGCTGGCAGAGATGCCTGGAAGTGGAGTCTAGCGCAGGCAGGAAGCCCAATTCTCTACCAGCCGAAGTGCTATCAAAATTGGGACGTGCGTTGGTGGAATGCTTGAAGCCTCAGCTATTTTGGTGTGTGTTGCATGGCCCTGCTGCATTAGATACAACAGGAATTTGGATAATTGGGGTCCTGGAAGTAATGTATTTTAAATGTTAGGTTGTTTTGTTGGTGTGATATTTCTATCCAGTCAGCAAATGCTGACATGGATCAAAAACAATTTCACATGTGGCTTGTATGTTTAATTTTGTTTTTTTTTTAATGGGAATACAAGATCTGCATTGGTCAGACTGATTATTGAAATAAGAAATGCCTCTCTTCTGATTTCTCTTCTACTATAGGAACAATCACACTGTCATCCCAGTGAGGCTCAAAGGCCATTTAAGCCCTGCCTGGGAGGTCATTCTAAGTTTACATGGTGATTGTTTGGAGACTGGAATACAGTATCATCCCTCAAGAAGAAAGTATGCTTGGCTCGGTTTTAAAGCAAGCAATTTGTTATATTTGTTTTATCAAAACAAACGCTGCAGTTTGTAGACATATGCCAGCAGCGCAAGTTAAAACAGGTTGGCAGGTAGCGTAAGTGATGGAATCCATCTGCTACAGTGGTGCCTTGCTTTACGAACTTGATCCGTTCCGGAAATCCATTCTGAAACCAAAGCATTCTTAAACCAAGGCGTGCTTCCCCATAGCCGCAGGGGACTCTATTTTCAAATGGAACACACTCAACAGGAAGCGAAACATGTTCTCCTTCCAAGGCAAAGTTCACAAACCAAAACACCTACTTCCGGGTTTGCAGTGTTCTTAATCCAAGTTGTTCATAAACTAAGCTGTTCTTAAACCAAGGTACCACTGTAATTAGAGGCATGCAAAATAAGTAGGTGTATGGATGTTGGGATTACATAGCTTTTCTTCACATATTTGCACTTCTTTTTAATTAGGGTTGCCTTGTTAATTCTCTGATGGACAGCTTTTTTAACTATTGTAGTACAGTAGTATCATACTGTGGTAACCCATGATAGCATGCTTTGCTCTGGCCTTTGACCCCTGAGGTGTACAATTTTAGGACCCACCCTATTTTTGTGGGGGGTTGGGGTTGGGGGGGGTGCGTGATTGTAAGTTTTAAAAGTATTTAATGTTGTATTTTAAATTATTGTAACCTGCCCTGGGACCATGGGGTGAAGGTTGGGCAATAAAATTATAGTAATAATAATTTACAGTTTGCAAACATGCCTGAGGAACAGAGGATTGGAAACGAAACCTGGAACTTTAAGGGTTCTAGCAAGTGTCCCAGAGTTGCTTTAAAAAAGAAAAAAAGAGAGGCTTTGCTTGCTGACTAAAGCCAGCTTTATCACATACTATGAATAAACAAATATATAAAATAAACCAGAAAGAAAAAGCTCTCAAAGTGCCCAAAATATTTTATAACCCACACCTTTCTTTTTTGCTTTTAAAGATATCTGTGTCACTATAGCAACTTTGGTAGAAATCTCTACAGTAAATACAGGAAAGTCTCTTTGTGGTGGAAAGCTACTAACACTGCCAGAGCGGTGGGATCATACTAAAATCTAGACTAGCTATAGGCGGTGGTTTGTCTTTTGAATTTATTGTTTTCATAATGCAGACTAATGTTTAACAATTTTGTTTTGTTTTGTTACTGCGATGGTCCAGTCTGAGAACACTTTATGGTATACTGTATGTTTTCCAGCCTTCTAAACAAACATCTCCTGTAATCTAGAGGCACATCATAATCTCACTTTCAGTTGATACTCACATTCTTTTCGTACAGGAAAATAGGTTTGCTAACCTTTGAAAGCTCAGATTAACTGAGATATTGCAAGCCTTGTGAACTAAAACCACAACTAAAATCATCTGTTGTGGTAGATGATGGTCTAGACTCCAGACTCTTCTTGTGATGTTCTGCAGTAAAGGGTAGTCCTTTAAATGGAGGTAGAGCGATTTTACAGAGTATAAAATTTCAGGAATCACTCTTAAATAACTGCAGGCTTGATGTATCTTTGGAAAATAGAACTCAGGAGGGCGTAGGCTTGGGTGGAGGTCTACTTCACGTTGCCAGAATTTGTTTGTGAAGCAGTGTTGTAATGCCTTATTACAAAATGCTGTGTGAGTCATGCCGTATCTTTATTTCAAATATTTCCTTTCTTTAAATGATGGGTTCATAAAGGGTCTAGCTGACCGTGCTGAAGGATGAAGTGATGTTTATTGAATGAGAAAGTTCATGATAATAGAGCTCTGTTAAAAAAATTAATTTTACAGAATACAAGACTGAAAAGGGTAAAAGGTAGTTTAAATTCCATTCACGTGTACTGTGCTTTGACATTTTTGCATCTCCTCGATGAATTAGACCCGAAAACCTTCTGTTTCTGCAATTGGTATTGCTAGCAAATAATTTCAACTCTCTGAACAAAGGGTTATCCAACTCTTAGTGTAAGGGTTGTTTGATTTGTGCAGAGAGCACCACTAAGTCAGACAAAACAAAATAAATAACATGAATTTTTCTGGACTGGTGAAGATGGGGGTGGTGGTTTGCTGGAGTCTAACAAAAGTAGAATACAGTGGAACCTCGGTTTATGAACACCTCGGTTTATGAATTTTCAGTTTATGAACGCCGCGGACCCATCTGGAACGGATTAATTCACTTTCCATTACTTTTAATGGGAAAGTTCGCTTCGGTTTATGAACGCTTCAGTTTATGAACAGACTTCCGGAACCAATTGTGTTCATAAACCGAGGTACCACTGTACAGTCAGAGTGCTGAAATATAGCTATCATAACAGAAGTATGACTCCCGCTGCAGTTTATGTTTCAAAGGATAAAGGGGGATTAGATGCTGATAAGACTTTCATTTAACTATACTGTACAGTAGTCTCTGATATTTAAAATAAACAACTAAGTTATATTTATAACACCCCCTTATATATAGGATGACTTCTATGTCACCTAGTGTGTAAATATGAGAAAGCATTATTGCTTTTGAGTAATATGTTTAAGGTTCAAAATAAAAATAAAAAATCCTTCCAGTAGCACCTTAGAGACCAACTAAGTTTGTCATAGGTATGAGCTTTCGTGTGCATGCACACTTCTTCAGATGCACACGAAAGCTCACACCTATGACAAACTTAGTTGGTCTCTAAGGTGCTACTGGAAGGATTTTTTATTTCATACCTATGACAAACTTAGTTGGTCTCTAAGGTGCTACTGGAAGGATTTTTTATTTTTATTTTGACTGCGTCAGACCAACACGGCTACCTACCTGTAACTATGTTTAAGGTTATATAGAAAAAAAGATATCTCCAGCCTAGCAGAGAGATTGGTATATATTTTAAGATAAGTCTGTCATCGAGCAGTCCAGTTCTTTAGGCAAATGGACCAACTCACCTCTATTTTGACGCAAACATCACAGAGTATATTTATATCTTGTAAATGTATTCATTGTGCAAGCACAGTGGTATAAAAGAGTATTTGGGGACATTGCTAGTGCAACCAAGCAAAGGCCTGAAATACAGGATTCTTGATTCTCCCCCACTGCTCCCTCCTATTTCTCTTGCTTTTTCAGAAATCTGGACTGTACGAATATAAAGTCTATGCCACTCTTGGTGATTGTTCCCCAGATGTATGTGCAGAAGTGTACATGGATTTAACCTACAGAACAAAATGGGACCGGTATCTTAGAGGTCAGTAAATTATTCAAGACCAAAATGTCATTTTCTTTGGTCACTGTGATTGGTTCCTTCCCTCCGCTCCTTGACCACCATCGTTTCTAAGATTCTTTTACTTCGCTCTTTCAAGTGCTCTGTACAGTTTTCAGTATGAAAAATACATGAATTCGATTTCCATTTCCAAAGCATAAATGCTGTTTGAAAATATATTGCATTGTTTATTGAGTTCTCTTGAAAATATAGTCACCCACTTGTGATGCCCTGAAAAACAAATGTGAAGCAATGTGTTTCTTGCTAGCCACTTTTTGTGTTAAAACCAACATTCTTAGATCCATCAACACTGTTCTTGTGTTGGTTTATGGGTAAACGGATTTGTCTCTTGATCATTATGTGACATCTGGGGAATCTGAGGCCTGGTGTTTGATACCCCCTTAATCACCAGTTTTTTTTATTAGATTGTTAGACAGATGCAAAAGCAGAAACTAATAGTTTTGGAGGCAAAGGGAATCGCAAGTGTTATGCAAGCCACATCTGTTGAAATTCCCTCTCCTGAACATCTGTGAAAAGATGAAGAAGCCTATCCTCTTTTGCAATTGGCTACTAATACCTTCTTTAGCTTTGACCTCTTTGATTCTAGAGAGAATTTCCCCTTATTTTTGTCCAGATGGTTGCTTAAAACAATTATAATAATTTTCAGTACATGGGTTTCCATTCCTCCAAATCAGGGATGCCCCTATGAAATTTAACTTGTATTCTTAAAATTCTTCTGATTTCCCTCAGAATTCCTCATATGTTTTGCATGGGCAGGAGCCTCCAGATTTGCCTCTTAGTATCACTAAGGTGAACTTGGTGGCAACTTAAGGGTGTGTGAAATTGAGAAATAGCATGAGTCCTCTTGGAAGTTCTTGTTTTACCTCAACATTAATTCCGATGCAGTTTTGCGTGAAGCAAGAACTTCCACTTTTGCCACCAAAATTTGCTTTAGGTGAAATTTGTCAGAGGTGGTGTCATGTCATACTGTTGTGTACATCTTTATTTAACAGAATGACATTTGTGCATTTCCATCCCTATCCTAAACTTCAAAGATCCGGTTCTGTTCTCCATGTTTAGTTTAAACAGGTGACTATTTCCATATAAACTATACATGACATCCTTATCTAGTTGTGCAACGTATCATATGGTGATCCAGCTGTAGCAGTACCTAAGATTAGGTAAAGGTAAAGGGACCCCTGACCATTAGGTCCAGTCGTGACTGACTCTGGGGTTGCGGCGCTTGTCTCATGTTATTGGCCGAGGGAGCCGGCGTACAGCTTCCAGGTCATGTGGCCTGCATGACAAAGCTGCTTCTGGCGAACCAGAGCAGCGCACGGAAATGCCGTTTACCTTCCCGCTGTAGTGTTACCTATTTATCTACTTGAACTTTGACGTGCTTTTGAACTGCTAGGTTGGCAGGAGCTGGGACCGAGCAATGAAGGGTTTAAATTAAAGCGCCTCCTTATGAGGAAAGGCTATGAACTTATCAACAATGTGGAAAGAGGGAGGAAGGGGACCCCCTCTTCATTCCCCTTCCTTTCCTCTCTTATTTGGTGATTGGTGTATATATGGTAAAGGTAAAGGTACCCCTCACTGTTAGGTCCAGTCGCGGATGACTGGGGTTGCGCGCTCATCTCGCTCTATAGGCCGAGGGAGCCGGCGTTTGTCCGCAGACAGCTTCCGGGTCATGTGGCCAGCATGACTAAGCTGCTTCTGGCGAACCAGAGCAGCACATGGAAACGCCGTTTACCTTCCCCCCGGAGTGGTACCTATTTATCTACTTGCACTTTGACGTGCTTTCGAACTGCTAGGTTGGCAGGAGCAGGGACCGAACAATGGGAGCTCACCCCGTCGCGGGGATTCGAACCGCCGACCTTCTGATCGGCAAGCCCTAGGCTCTGGTTTAACCCACAGCGCCACCCACGTCCCAATACCTAAGATTACTCCCTGCTGAAACCACTACTCTTGGAGTTTCTTCATGCACAGCTAGTCCTGATTACATGTTTCTGCTGACACCTTTTAGAAGATAGCATGGTAATGACTTTTCGGCCCTAGAACAAGAGAGCATTTCTCAAGACATCACACTGAATTTGGTGACATCGGTTAATGTTGGAAAGCCATTTATTCTAAGTAGCACCCATGGAAAAGCATTTTAAGATGTATCCTTCCAAAGAAATGGTGCTCTGTTTTTCTTCAGTTGGTGGAAACTGCTTTCCAGCCATCACCCTCACCCTCCTCTTTTGCTCAAGTAATTTAGGACACTGCCTGCGATGCACTGTTTCTCCATACGTTAGAATAGTTTTGTTCTAATTATATATTGAGTTTTCCTTGATTCACACTACTGACAGAGCACTTTCAAGTTGCAACAACTGCCCTTCCCTATCATGTAAAGTAGATTTTCCCATTATGTCCACATGTATCAATTATGTGTTGAAGTTAACTTGAGTGTCCCTTGAGATACATGGGGAAGGCTTGGTCATCTTGGCTAACTTTTAGCTATTGTGAGATTAATAAGAGCAGATGCACTATCTTCCATTGGGATGAAGCTATATTACTGCATGCCACAGACACAAAGGGTGGGGAAGGAAACCCATGACTTCAGCATGGCAGGGGCAATAGGATATGAATGTCCCCATCTGCAAATGACTCACAATGTCTGATTTGCAGAGCTTCACATATTTTGGCCTACGGTAAGCAGGGAATGTTTCAAATATCTTCCATTATCTCTTGTGTGATGCCACGCTCACATCTATGTTATATAATATATCAATATCAGTATCAATATATATAGCATATTAGATGTCCATTGTCATTCAGACAAGATGTTTTCAAAAGGTGAATACTAAAATATTTCTGGTGCGTTTCTTAACTTAAGACTGTGGAACTTCCACAAAGAGCGAAGTTTTGATTTGTGTGTGTGTGTGTGCATAGACAATATTGCATACTTTGATTAATCAATTTTAAAGAACAAAATTATGCATTATTATTGTTATTGTTATCAATTTTATACCCCACCTTTTCCCCAATGGGACTCTACATTCACAAGAAGAAACATTTCGATAATTTCCAGTGTACTAAAATGAAGTGGCAAATTATTCTTGCAACTTTAGTAATGAATAATGAGATTTTAATATCGATGGGCATGATTCACCTTAGTGCAGGCATAGGCAACCTTGGCTCTCCTGATGTTTTGGAACTACAACTCCCATGATCCCTAGCTAACAGGACCAGTGGTCAGGGATCATAGGAGTTGTAGTTCCAAAAACATCTGGAGAGCCAAGGTTGCCTATGCCTGCCTTAGTGTCTATGCTGGAAGCCTACTGATTAGACCACTTAGATTAGCAGGGGGAGCAGCAAAATGTCTTTTCAGTAGCAATCTCTCGTCTTCTTGGTGCTCTTCCCCAAGGGCCCCTTGTGTGAGAGGGCTTTATGGGGCAGCAGGGGGCTACCTCTGGAAGTGAGGAGATTTGGAAAAACAAACATATGATCTGAGAACCCATGCATCTCAGTAGGGCACTGTAGCTTATTTCACCATATTTCCCCAGTTTTTGAACCCATGGACATTTCTGCAGTCCGTGCTTTGATAGTGAGCTTGGAAAGGTTGTTTTGGAAAGGCAATAAAAGGTGAACAAAGGTAACAGTATGAACAGATTTACAGACATCGGAGACATATTAACCAGCAAGCCATCCTCACTGCCCTTAATCTAGTCTATCTCACTCTTTGGGGAATATTGAAAGAAGCTATACTCTGCAAGTAATAGGATGACATAAGATATAATAATAGCATGTCTTCTCAAATAATAGGGTTCAGTTTGTCCTTCTGGTATGTGAAAGAAAATATCCATTTAAAGTGAAACTCTCTGTATTGCCCATTAAACTGAACATGTCAAATATTACTCTTTTTCTCACACCTTCACTTTTGAGTTTCCTTGCTGCTTAAGACGTAGGAAACTGAATAGGTTGTCAAATGGCACCAAGTTAATACTCCAGTGACCTCTGGTGGAAAATGTGATATTCTTTGGTATCTTATTGCATTGTGGGAACAGCACTATCCATCAAACAGCTGGCATTACATATTACATCACACGGAAATAATGTATTCCAAGACAATAACTTGTTAGGCCCCTTCATATGTTTGTGAGGAATACTGGCATCTCAGCATATGTGTCTGCAGCAAAATAGTTCCTCCTGCAGCCATTCCCACATTCATTGGAAAAAATGCAGCATCTGAAGTGACTTTTATGGTCTGCCTGCCATAGCTACTCGGGAAGATAAGGAACTTTAGGTAAAGGTAAAGGGACCCCTGACAATTAAGTCAAGCCACAAACGACTCTGGCATTGCGGCACTCATCTCGCTTTCAGGGCCGTCTTAAGCTCATCGGGCGCCCTGGTGCAGGGATCCCTGGGCTGCCCCCCCTTTAAAAAAACAAAACAAAAACCAGGGACTGGCCTGCCATCACCTCTACGCTGCGTTTCATTGGTAGAGCTGCTGCCATGTGGCGTCACCTCTACCAATGAAATGCAGCGCCAGAGTGAGGGATGACCCCAGCACTGCAGAGGGTCCTAGTGCCCCTGCTCCACTCGTTTACCTCTCTTCCCTGAGCGGAGCGGCTGGCGGGCGTCCAGGAAGAGGGAGGCCGCCGCGCAGCTCCCCCACTTGCTGGGACGCCCCTCAGTGCCCCGGTGCCCCGTGCCACTAGGGCCAATGGGCGAGCCGCCCCTGCTCGCTTTACAGGACAAGGGAGCTGGCGTTTGTCTGCTTCTGCAGACAATTTTTCTGGGTCATGTGGCCAGCATGACTAAGCTGCTTCTGGTGAAACCAGAGCAGCACATGGAAATGCCGTTTACCTTCCCACCAGAGCGGTACCTATTTATCTACTTTCACTGCGTGCTTTCGAATTCAGAGAATACCTTTTCCTGCCCCATTGGAACTTCCCCAGCTTTTGAGATCTGTCCATGAAGCCTACCTACTGGAGAAGAAGGCTTAAGTTAGGGCAGGGTTTCCCAAACCGTGGTCTGTGAACGATCAGTGGACTGCAAGAATAATTCAGGTGGTCTCTGGCATGACTCTGGATTTTTGGTTAAATATTGGCGACAACACACCCACTGCATTTAATTCATTTTGGTTTTTTAAAATTGCATTTGAATTGCTGCTTTTATTGTAATTTATTGTGTTATAATTTGAATTCTATGGAATACAATAAAATACAATATATGAGAAATAAAAGATGCTTTAAAATACATTTAAAAACTGTATAGCATATAGCACGGTGCATTACAAACTGTACAACAGGCAGGAAAAAAATGTGGCCTGTCACAATCTTGCATCAGTAATCCATGGGGGGGGGGCATTTGGGAATTACTGATTTAGGGCTTTTTCAGTCATGACACTGCAGTTTTAGAATTCTCTCCTTGATTAGGCCTGGCCTCAACTTTCTTTTCTATAGTCCTTGGTAACAAATGTCCTCTCAAGTAATGGGGCTGTTGTAGGCCTGATTTCTCCAAACTGGGTGAAAGACCATTAATATGGTAAAAGCAGGTATCAAATGATGCGCACGGGAGAAGAAAATCCTAGTTTCACAAATACACTTGCAGGGTCTGAACAGGTGGTGACAGGCCTGCTCAGTAAGGAGGGACATGATAGAGATAAATAAGATTTTGCTTAATGTGTAGAAATTTCCCCCCCTCCCCGGTAATACTAGAACATGGGATTACCTAAGATCATATTCTGAGGCCCTTCTTCGTGTGCCTCCTCCTCGAGAGGTCCGGAGGGTGGCAACACGAGAACGGGGCCTTCTCTGCAGTGGCTCCCCTTCTGTGGAATGCTCTCCCCAGGGAAGTTCATCTGTTGCCTTCATTATACACCTTTAGGCACCAGGCAAAAACGTTCCTTTTTAATCAGGCCTTTGGTTGATCAGGTTAACATCCTATGCCCTTTTAAAATGTGGCTCTTTTTTGGGTGTGTGTGTGTGTGTGTGTGTGTGTGTGTGTTATTGGGTTGTTGTTTTTATTTTATTTTGATTTTATTTTCTGTGAACCGCCCTGAGGCCTCTGGGTATTAATAATCATAATAAAACAATAATCTAATGAAATTTAATGTTGGAAGATTTAGGTGAGACAAAAGGAAAACTTCACACAACCCATTGTTAGGTGGGCATTTGCTACCACAAGATACAACACTATTCACTGGATGGTTTTAAAGGTTTTTTTTTTTTTTAAGACAAATAGTGGGGGGAAACTTCATGAAAGGCTGCTGGCTGTGAAACTGTATCTGTGTAGTGCCTCTGGTACCTCTGAACATGAGCTGCTGGGGAGCACAAGTTGGGAGAATCCTGCTTGTGAGCAGGGGCGTCTTACCTATAGAGGCTAGTGGTGCACCGCGCCAGGGTGTGAAGTTCTGGAGGGCGCCAGGAAAGAGGCGGAGGCTGGACGCGGCGCCTCCCGGCATCAGCTTGCCACCCCCGCGCACCTCCACCATGCTGCGCTGAAGTAGTGCTGCGCCCAGAGCCTCCGTCTGCCATGGCCACTGCGGCATGAAGCAGCCAGCTGAGCCGGGAGGCACCGCATCCAGCCTCCGCCTCTTCCCCGCCGGAGGAGCCCCCTTCCAGCCGCTGCCTGCCTCCTCCAGCCCCACCAGCAGTGCCATTCTGTCTATTTAAAAAAAAAAACTCTGGGAAATGGGGGGGGGCGCTGAAGGGAGCTTTGCACCACGGTGCCAGCTATGCTTAAGATGGCCCTGCTTGTGAGTTTCCCATACACATTTGGATGGCCATTGTGAGAACAGGAATCTTGACTAGATGAGCTTTTGGGTCAAATTCTTTAAAAAAGAACCAATTATGTCTATCCCTTTGTGCCCGACCCTTGTCACTGACACATATACAGTTATGCTTCGTGTCTGACTCCTGTCACATTTTCAGCCCACCTTATGTAAGTCCAGCTGAATAAAACATAGTCTGCATCTAACACATTTCCCCTCCGATTTTTAGATATAAGTGAGAAACCTTTTGAGGGCAGAACAGTAATCCGCTGGGAAGTGAAGTTCCCTTTCCCCATGGCAAATAGAGATGTATCCTTTCAAGTCTTGAGTTGCAGTTTTGCTCTTAATATTTGAGGCTGCAAACTCCTCACAGCACAGTTTCTGCAAGTTTAAATGAGGTAAAAATGGACTCTTAAGGGAAAAGAAAAAGTTAAGACTTTGATGCGCATTCTTGTGAACCATATTCCGTCATACCCTTTGAGAAGCAAAACAAAAACAAATGCAGGCTTCTTGAAACAGGATTGCTTTTTTTATTTGCACCAGTATACCTTCTGTCTCGATTATATATGTATGTTATATATACAGACACATCCTGATTATTTCTTAAACTTCAGCATAGTATGTTTTCGTACGTGAGCGTAAAGATATGGAACTTGAAGGGAAGAAGATCTATGTTATATTGGCTAAAAGCGTGAATACCTCTAAATTCCCAGAGAAGACAGGGATTGTTAGAGTAAAGAATTATAAACAATGTGTGGCCTTTGAAAGCGATGGCAAGAAAGGCTCCAAAGGTAAGAAATCAGTAAAGAACTTTATAGAAATACCTGATTAGAGCTAGTCATGGGGAGAAAGTTCAATTCAATTTGCATTTGAAGGTGAATCTACCTAATACACACTTATCAAAACAAGGCACAAACCTAAAACAGAGCTATCCTTTGAAATTTGCATTTCTCTGAATTTTGCAGTAGTTTCCCAGCCAAGTAGCATGTACACAAATGCATTTTTCAGGATACAGTGTATATATAAGTGCATATATTAAAGAAAACAATATACAGAAATGTATTATATTAGGGGAAATTGCTTGTAAATCTTATTTATGTTTATTTAACAAAAAATTTACTCTGCTTGACTGTAAACACAACCACCTATAAGCAGTTTACAATAGTATAAAAACATTAAGAATTATTGATTAAAAGTGTATATTTGTCAAAATGACATGCAACAATGTGCTTATTTTTGCACTACAGTGTTGGCAAATTTTGCTGATTATTTTAATAAACAAATTTACAAATTGCTGCAGAAGTGTGCAAAACGATTGTGAGAAACAGAAAATTGTCAACCGCAAACGACAGATACGCCTATCCCTTTTTAGAGCAAAAATGTTAAATCTACAAGTTAGGATTGTGAAAAACATATTCACTTGCTTTTTCAGCACTAACAAATTTTTCTAAGAGACTGAAAGCAATATAGTTGAACAGGTGTGTACAAAATAACACTAGAGGCTTGCATCCAATGTTTTGGGTGGTTAATTCTTATGCACACAAGTTTGCTCATCCCGGCCAGCTAATTTGTGTAATCTGGTAACAGGAGTTGCTTAACCACAATGTGATCAGACCAGATTTGTATAAATTCTGTAGGGGCAAAATTAGCAATTGCCTGATTGTTCTTTATTCTGTAGAAGTAAATACTTGTGGGGAGAGTAATTTGTTTCAGTACTGTGGCGGTTTTAGGAATATTAATGATTAACCCTTTGTTACAGCCCACAGCCCTGTTTTGACTCTCCTCCACTGTGGCTGCTATTTGCATAGAGAAGAAAGCTGCAATTGGCACCAGTGGAAGCTTTCCCCCGAGGAACATAGCAGCCACTAGGGGCATGTGGTGTGTGATCCTGATTGGACTGAAGTGGAGACAAGAAGTTAAATCCCCTCTTTACCACCTCCCCAGCCCAATCATATCACTTCTAGCTTTGTGATTATTGTCATACTTCATTTCTAAGACTAGGAAAACTTGCGGATGTCCCAATAATGTGCCAAGTTGGACTTCTGATGCAGATATTGCAGTTCTGCTAATGGGTTCAAGTATCCTAGGCCCTAACTATTTGTAATTCTTTCTAATAGAAATTTTTGCAGGGTTGGGGTTGGCAGGGGGAATCATTTGTTTTTGTACGCACAATCCCTTCCTCTTGGGAGGGAAACATTAGATGTGGTTGGATATGCGTAAAAGTGGCAGAGCTTGCTGAAACTGGGAAACTTTCCTTCCAACTCTGCAACAGGCCTCCACAGCTCCAGAGATGAAATTGAGAAGGATTTTGTCAGTTTAGCTTCTGCAGTGAAGAAAAACCTTTGAATTTATTGCAGAGCTGAATGGGAAGAAAGTGTTTTGCTTTCCTTGCTGCTTTTTTGCAGCTATTGCCCTGGGACCAGACAGTTTACAATTAGTTCTGAACTTACAGGGACAGCAGTTGGGTGTACAAAACATTGCACAATTGAAGAGGGTGGAGGAGAAGAGCTTTTGGGGGAAAGAAAGAAAAACCTCTCGCAGTCATGCAGACGTTGTTCAGAAACCGTTGAGGGGGTTCAGCAAATATATATGATATCGTGGGGTGGAACAGTGGAAAACTCCAGAGAAATAAAGGAATAAATTCTGCACATTTATGGTTCTAAATAACAACACTAAAAGCAGCTTAGATAGCTGCTAGTAAGGTGACCACAAAATAGATATATAAATGAATAGCTGCTGTTGCTTAAATAAGATTTCTGACTGCCTCTTTTCTTCCTTTCTTTTGCTTTAAAGTTTTCATGTCGTACTTTGATGACCCTGGTGGCAAGGTTCCTTCGTGGCTTGTCAACTGGGGAACCAAGGTAAGCAGAGGACTGGAATTTGTAGGGAACCAACCCAGTGGGTTATGCCCGTGGCTTTTCTGGCCTGATTCTCTGTTGCCAGCACTGTAGGCAGAACTACAGGTACTGAAAGGGGAAGAGTCATAGAATTGTAGAGTTGGAAGGGACCCCAAGGGTCATCTAGTCCAAACGCCTGCAAAGCAAGACTCTCAGCTAACGGACCCATGACAGTTGGCCAGCCAATCTCTGCTTCAAAACCTCCGAAGAAGGAAAGTGCACAACCTCCCAAGGGAGACCGTTCCACGGCTCTTATTGTCAGATGTTTTTCCCCCTGATATTTAATCGGAATCTCCTTTCTTGTAACTTTGAGCCACTGGTTAAAATCCTACCCTCTGGAGCAGGAGAAAGCAAGCTCGTTCCCTCCTCCATGTGACAGCCCTTGAGATATTTGAAGATGGCTATCTTCAAATAGAGCCCAGAGCAACAATCCAGACTTGTTTGGTGTCCATTCCCTATTGTCAGTTGCTAGTCTGAGACAATAGCTCCGTTCATGCATTACTCACCTGAAGGTGGGCATCCTGCTAGTGCTGGGGAGGAGGGCTGTGCTCTTGGCCCCTCCCACAGCACCAAGTATACTGCCTTAAAGAGGCCAAAACCTTTCTACTGCATAAATCCATCCAGGAATGATACACATTTAGGATTTGCTTGTACATTTCTGTCCCTTTGAATCTTTTCATCAGAGCCTACAACTCTCACTGGCAATATCAAACAAAAACACTTTCTTCTAAACCTTTCATGGGGCCTTTGGTTTATGTGCTGCTAGCAGCGTGGGATATTGTTTGATTGCTGGATCATGTAAATCTGTATATTTTGAAAAGCTGCAAATGGTGGTGGCATGTTGCTGCTGTGTAGGAGGGTCACCAGGATTAAAGAATTTTAAAAACCAGTTATGAATCCCCCTCTATCCTGGTTTACAATGCTCGTTTAAGCCACAGAGCACAATTACTTTTGTGTTTGAAGTGGCATAGGTGTAACAAACGGTTGAACATCAGTAGTTGCCTACTAGGCCATAAAGTGTAGATGCATAAATATTCTGTGATCCCTTTCTTTACAGACCGGAGTGCCTAACTTCTTGATTGATATGGAGAAAGCTTGCCACAGTTACCGCAAAAGATAAAAATTGCTCCCTGAATGTGATCCAGATTGATAGCTTAAAGGTATATTTTGCATCACTGAATAACATCTGCCTTTTGGGATAGTAATCATGAGCCATGTAAGTTCCCAGGCATGTGACAATGAAACATATTAAAACTTTTCATTTTTCATTTTCCATCTGTTTGATGCACTGCCATTTAATTTTTTTGACAGCTTTCACGTATCATTTCAACATTTGAGGCATGCTGTTTGTGGTTCCACCGCCCTAGTGTAATGATCACCTTTGAACACAGGAGCGCTGATGCATCGCTTCAGTAGAGGGAACACTACTATGTCCAAAGAGGGCTGTGCATGCAGAACTTCTCCCTTCATTGAAACTAGTAGAGAAAGCCATTCTGCAGTGCACTCTGAGCTCTGCATCAAGATGCTCAAGATACAAAGCACACTAGCTGGTCGACAGTGCTAAATAGAACTGTTGGATGCCTTTTAGTTGATCTCTTCTTACTCTGCTCCTCCGCTGTCTTCTAAGAAACGTTACTTAAACAGTTCATTAAAAGGTAAAGTGGACAGGATTTTCAATGAGCAAATGAGATGTTATCTTTTATTGGAATAATTAGTCACAAAACGACTGGCTGACATCCAACGAAAGTTATATAAACCCCACTGAAATCCATTAGTTGTGACTAAAGGCTATTAATCTCAGCGGGACATAAACACAATTAACTTCTTCTTTTGGGTTGGGCCCATTGTGCAAAAAGATTTCAAATGTCAAGTTATTCATCTGAGCAAAACAAAAATAATTAGCAATAACTTTGCTAAAAACCTTTGAAGGCACACCGGGTAACACTGCGGGACTTGTTTTTTCCTCCGTGTTGTGTGCCTTCCACATTTGATTCCCAGCTTCGCAAATATAACAATACATTCTGTGCCACTGAGACTGGAACAAATGATGTTAGAGTTGGGGAAAAAAACTGCCTTATTTTCAGATTTTTATATTTCTGCTTGCATCTTCCCTGTTGGGTGGTTTTGGATCACCCAGGCCCAAGACCTAGCAGACAGATCACATGATGATTTTCTGCTATATCTGTCTGCTTTCTTGGTTCTCAAGAGTTGGTGCCTCATCCAGGTAAACAACACCTTGGGTATATAGCACTGTTTCCCCACAGCAACAGCAATAGCTTTTGGAAAAAGAAGAATGCGAAGCCCTGGTGCACACATGTTCGCTGGATAATAGTCATTATGTTTAATCAGCCCAGATAAGTATACGTTCTCACATGTCCCATTTGTCATATTGTGTGAAACAGGCATTAACATTATTATTTCTTGTAGGAGACACTTGAAGTGAGCTAGTTAGTCTGTTTGCACAGATGTCTTTCATTCTGCTCCATCCTAACAACAGAGGAAGCTGTTGCTTGTGGATGCAAAGGTCCCATTGTGAACTTTCTTCTATATCACTCTTTCACTCTTTCGTCTACAAACATGTAAGCTGTTTATTTTCACAAATGCTTCCCAGGCTAAAGTAACAGCACAAGTCTCAGCATGTTTTTAAGATTCCTTGGCCTTAACTGAGGGCTGTGACATACATGTTATTAACTGGATTGAAAGGACTGGGGACAGGCGGCAGGACCAATAGCTCTAAATTGTAACATACTGTAATTCCAAACTTCGCTTAGCAGAAACAGTTCTATGTGGTCCCCTTAACCCTGGGGGAAAAAACAACAACTGGAGGAGAAAGTTTCTTCTATGAGCAATCTCGGGTCTGTGCAGTATAGCAAAAGTAGGCACTGCATCCTGGCAATGGGTACAGCAAACTTCCGTATTGAATGAAGATGTATAAATACGTATCCGTAACAATGAGTCAGCTTGCCAAGCCAAATTCAACCCATCAGCCATGCATTATGTGCTTGACATCTGCCCCTTGCCTCAGTGCTTGCAGTCCCAGGCAGGCAGCCAAAACAAAACAGGAGTTTTATTGAGCTGCCATTTGTGCCTGGTGTGCTGTGTTTGGCTTCATGGGTGACACGCAGTGGAGGCCTGCTTTATATGTTGCATATTCCACTAATCTCATTTCCCGGTCAACATTGGTACATGTATGCATTTATCAATAAATCCAGTAATTAATTTTAACCCATGGCTTGCTTGGGAGATTCGTCCCCCACCACCACCAAAAAAAAAACAACCCTTCTGCGAACACAAAGATTAATATCAATAAAATACCCCCTACAAGAGCCACTTCTTTACCAACTCAGCAGAGATCTGCCTCATATTCATCGTGTGGCTAGCCTATTATTATTATTATTATTATTATTATTATTATTATTAAAGAAACTATTTTAAGTTTTATCAGATAAACATAGCATAATAACCATATTGAGAAAACAAATAGCCAGTTAACATTGAAAGTTTGCAAACCACCAGTCCTGTTGATGTCCAAAGCAGTATTCATCTAGGCAATTCTGCTGCTAGCTAGTTTTGAGGTGTTGTGCACAATGTAATTTCTTCCATCGGAAGCTCAAAATTATGACCACGTGCTACAGTTTGGAAGCAAATCCTTAGAAAATCAACCAGCAAGAAGACATTTCCTAATGCTTCTTTCCGTTCCATAGCTGTCTGCTAGGCTATACCGCTGTCTTCCCACACTTTGCTGTTCCATCGGCTCTGAGAATGGCCAGTGACCTGCTTGAGAATTAAAAGTTTGGCCAGATGTTTCCTGAGAATAAGCCAGCTTTGTATTTCCCTTTGCACATCATCTTGCAAGAGGCAGAGCTGTGATGAGTGCAGATCTGACATTATTTCAGAAAGCTGATGGCTGGGTTGGTGGGAATCTTTTTTTTCTCATTTTATATGTGTTGGAAAGTCAATCTTCTTTATTTCGACAGGAAAAATGCAAAAAAAGAAAACCCCACCCCACCCATTAAAATAGAGACTTATCTTGAGAATCAGAGCTATGTTGCTATTGTACAAAGAGGTTACATGTAGCTATCATGACTAAACAGCTTCCCCTGCCCCAATGTTTCCAATATTTTTTTCAAATCCATCAAAGTAGATAGCCATAATCGTATATTTTGGTAGCAAATTCTCTTAAAGAATTATGCTGTTTAAAGAAGCATGAGGCTGGGGTTCCCAAAGCTTTTGGAACAACAGGACACATTTTTAAATTGGAGAAAATGCTGTGGGTGCCAGTGGCATAACACAACGTGGCTGCCATTGGGGCTGGGTGGGTGGCATAACACAAAACGAGAGAGAAAATAGTCATCCTGCTGACTTCAGTATTGTGGAGTTCACGCAACGTGGGCTTCCCACGCATACACAATAATGCTATTGCTGTCTAATAACAAGCGGGAAGATTAGTACCAGGGAAAATATTCAAAGTGCCCCCTTTTTGCGCACATGCACATGCTAACCACACATATACAGAGCACAGAAACACATGCGTATCTCCCTCCTTCACTCATATACCGGTACACACATTTCAGATAAACACCCTCTCCTCCCAAGCACACCTCCCTCTCTCACAAACCACACTCTGTACCTTCCTCCCACTCTATCACACAACCCCATTGTCCCCCCCCCCTCTCAAACGATGCTCCCCCTCTCTCACAGCTGGGTGTCTGCAGGATTTCTTTTTTCAGGGAGCGGTATTTCCTTGGGTAGCGGGAAAAGTAAAACACTGGAAGGAAGAAAAAAAGGAGAAAGGAAGAAAGGTATCTGTACCTTTGCCCTATATCACAGGTTCTAAAAATGTTAGAAGCTTACTTTTTGAAGAGAGAGAGCTGGGAATCTGAGGGTTCTGGTTCATTCCAGGGGTGCCAATGAAGGCCTTTGTGGGCACTTGGTTGGCAACCCCTGCAGTAGGCTGCGTCAGCATCAATGGATGAAGCCAAAGGTCAACAACTTCTACAAGAGAAGGGGGAAACATCCCCACACAGTATTTCTTATTTCCAGTTTCTGTTGAATAAGTTTGCAAGGTTCAAAATAACCTTAGTACCCTATATACATAGGGGACGCGGGTGGTGCTGTGGTCTAAACCACAGAGCCTAGGGCTTGCCGATCAGAAGCTTGGTGGTTCGAATCCCCGCGACGGGGTGAGCTCCCATTGTTCGGTCCCAGCTCCTGTCCACCTAGCAGTTCGAAAGCACGTCAAAGTGCAAGTAGATAAATAGGTACCGCTCTGGCAGGAAGGTAAACGGTGTTTCCATGTGCTGCTCTGGTTCGCCAGAAGCGGCTTAGTCATGCTGGCCACATGACCCGGAAGCTGTCTGCGGACAAACGCCGGCTCCCTCGGCCTATAGAGCGAGATGAGCGCGCAACCCCAGAGTCATCCGCGACTGGACCTAACAGTCAGGGGTACCTTTACCTTTACCATATATACACCAATCACCAAATAAGAGAGGAAAGGAAGGGGAATGAAGAGGGGGTCCCCTTCCTCCCTCTTTCTACACTGTTGAAAAGTTCATAGCCTTTCCTCGTAGGGAGGCGCTTTAATTTAAACTCTTCATCATTTTACTAGAAATTACACGGACCTAGAAGAGGTGCCAAGGAATGCTGATTTAGAAACAAAAACATCATGTGCTTTCAGACTTCTGGCAGCAGCTCTAGCCAAACCAAGAGTCCAGCCAATTTATATGCACAGGCGAAACTTTCATCCTTTGCACTGACGGCTGGAACTACAAAGCCTTTGATGCATCTGATCTCGGTACAAAGGGTAGCAGACGCATTCAAAGGCATTTTCCTCCCTTTCAAACATAGGAAAAGGTTCACATTTGGGGGGTGGGGAACGTGAAATCCGATATGCTGCAGTAGGTTTTCTCGGGAATAGATTGCGCATACACAGCATGTGTGTATACACACACTTTTCATTCTGGCAGACCTGAGTACTGAGTCTACAGTTTCAGCTACATCTCCTGGTCAAGCTGAGGCTCGGTCGGGGAGCTCTATTGTGGCCCAATTTATGATTCTTGGCTTATGTGTGGACACGTGGAAAGAAAGGAACAACGCAATGTGTGTGTGAATAGCTCCCCGCAGTTAGCTTGCAGGATGGGTCATGGTGGAATCCAACATTCAAACATCATTTGCCACATTCATATGAGTACTTAGCTGTTCGGGTTTTGCTAAATTAGTAGCATGAGAAACCATCAGATTGCTTCTTCACACATTCAACTCTAGGACAAGCAATTAACATTGGGCAGAAAGCCAAGGTCTACTTCTGCCATAGTAACTGCGCTGTCATTGGTTGAGATCAGCACTGAGACCTGTTATCAGAGAAAGCTAGCACAGTATGTGGTGTGGTCAGTGTAGGAGGAGAGGTGCTGTATCGGTTGTGTGTGTGAGAGAGAGAGACAGAGAGGAAAGGATTTATTTTACTTTGTTTTGAGTTCTAAAGTTGTACATAGAAACTCTGGATTTCTTTTATTTTAATAAATCCTGTATATACTTTACTCTGCGTCCAGACATCTAGTCATTTAAGTTACCGCCAGAAGCTTCCGGAAAAACCTGCGCAAACTCTGCTGTGTTCAGGCTGAAGTTACACCTGACACTTAAAAACACTAAGATTAGCTCCACAAAAATCTTCAATGAATGCGAAGTCTTCGGTCTTCCTGCTCAGTTTCTGTTTGCCATGCAGAACCAAAAGGACCACAAACTTTATAGAGCTTTTGAGAGGAAAGGATTTGAGGTGCTTGAATCTGGGTTTTTTTTGGGGGGGGGACACCTTCAGAAAAGTGATGCTATCACTTGTTTGAAATGCATCTGTGGGAAGCAAAATGCCACCAACCTGAATTCAGTGGCTGTACAAAAACTGGGAGAAATCAACACCTGGGACAGAGCCTCGGCAATGAGGAAATGCTAAAGGAAGTTGCTTGGTACAGGAATATAGCAGGCCAGGAAAGAGGATCAAAGCATTAGGAAAGAGACTCAGGTAGAGTGTATGATCCAAGGGCAGCGTCATCCACTCACCATTTGCAGAGCCCCACAGACTGGAACGGCAAGCAGTTTGGGAAATGAAAGCAGTGCGGACACAACACTTTGCTTTTATCTGAGAAGTCACATCAGCATTCAGTTTCCTTTTTCCTGATATTATACAAGGTTTGGAAGAATCCCAGAAAAGAAAAGAGAGGCCAATGACTTGTCTAAAAATCGGGGTTTGTGACGTTTCTGCTATATCATCCGATCGGCGGAGAAAATTACAATCGGCAAAAGGAAACGTGAGACCATCGCTGAAACGAATAATCTGATCCCGTTCAGTGAGCAGACCGAGGTGCATGAAAAGGGAATACACAGATGGGGGATAGACAAGAAACCCTGCTCCTATCTCAGATAATGATGGGGTGGGAAATACTGCATTTGTGCTTTGCCCCCCCCCCCCCATGGAAAGCTAGGAAAAGGAAAAGCATCTTAAAACAAAACAAACAACTCGGCTGGCTTTATCTGAACAGTGTTTAGCTTTTCATTGACGCTGAGTTCAAGAGGACTCAGTTACACAGATTTTAATACTGCACAAAGTGAGATGGTGTGTCTGCATGGTTTTTTTGGGTGTGTGTGTGAGAGAGAGAGCAATGGCACTGTAGAATCAGGATAGGTACCTTTGCCCAGAGGGAAAATAATATTTATCTCATGGGGCTGTTCATTTTCCTGCAGATTATAGCCACTTATGTAACTCTTACCTGTAAGTGTGAAAAAATATATTCATGATATGCAACAAAATTAATGCTCTCTCTGTTACCCTGTCTCTCAACACACACACACACACACACACACAGAGAGAGAATATATTCATCACAGTAAGGGAAATGAAATTTAGAATTATGTTTCCTGCCCCATGGGTACCAAGAGACAGCAACTGCAGCTGTATCTCAGCAGCCCTGTCGGCAGGATTAATGTCTTAGAAACAGCTGTAGGCTTCCATGTGTGCTGGTTGCAGATGGCAGTTGTCAAAAGTGATGTCATAGAGAATGCTCTGCTACATTTTTTTAAAAAAATTGCTAGAGAGATTTCACCAGCTGCTGAAGGCACTTTCTAAAATGCAACAATATGGTATGGATTTTGATAAACTCGAATGTCATCTGCTTGACATTTGAGAGCTGCTTTGAGAATACTTTGTAGTGGGTAGGGAACAAATTGAAAAAAGAAAAAGAAAAAAAACACATTCCCCCAGGGTACAATCAAAACCAGCACTACCAGTGGCTTGTTTTTAAGGCTCATTGTTTTCCATTGTTGCAAAGTAAAAGGAATGTCCAGAGGCTGCTGAAAGCCCACTAGTTACAGACAAAAGGTCCAGCTAGTTTACAAAGTTGCATGATGGTGTTTTGTTTTGTTTTTCCCTGCCACTTATTTGTCATTGCACACACCACCCAAAACATATTGGGAACTGTAGTTTGATAAAGGTGCTGAGAAGCGTTCATTAGTGAAGTTTCCCACCCCCCTCACAGAACGGGAGATCCTTGATGACATGAAATGACTGTTAAGCCAGTGGTGAGATAAGATATTCACAGATGGTTTATGTCACCCCAATCTCTGAGTTGTGAGATACTCTAGGGGCTCCAAGTGCTTACCCAGGGTTCAGTTTCCTCAGCAGAAAGTCAGTGAAAAAAGCATAATAAAAATCATAGCGACAGACAGCCTGATAGTAAAACAATCATCATAAGAGCAGTCCTCTTCCCCACACTTTCACAGGCCATAGATTATTTAATAGGCCTGGGTAAAGAGGAATGATTTTTGAAATATACTCGGAGTCGAGAGTGAATTTCATGCTCTTTATTCAGCTCGTAGTCATCAAGGAGAAGAAGAGAAGAATGCCCTTTTCCAAAAACCATCTGCTTATATACATTATTTACACAATGGGCTTTGCGTGATTGGCTACTTCAGGGCTACACCTGTGGGCCAATCAGTTTGTGGATTGACTTCTGCCAGCAGCCTGGTTGGCTGCTCCTGCAGGCCAATCAGGTTGCGGAGTCACTTCCACCTGGAGTTGGATTGGGTGGCTCCTGCGGACCAATCAGACTGCTGATTCTGGATCCTATTGTTCTATGATTCAGCTCAGTACATAACAATTTTGCTTGGCGCCTAAAGACATGTAGTGATGGTGCCAGGCAAGCATCTCTGGGGAGAGCATTCCACAATTGGGAGCCAGCACAGAAAAGGCCCATTCTCTTGAAGCCACCCTCCAAACCTTTCTGGAATGGGGGACATAAAGACGGGCTTCAGATGAGAAGCGCAGAGTCCAGATTGGTCCATACAGGGAGCGGTGACCCTTAAGGTCTTGAGATATGTATTATGTGGGTTGAATCTGTGCTGCCCAAGTGCTTGCTTTGAACCCCTGATGCTTTGCAGCAAGTGTGTGTGTGTGTGTGTGTGTGTGTGTGTGTGTGTGATGTCTCACTTTGGCACAATGATCACCCAGTTGCTGGGGGAAAGTCACCATCTGAATAACTGAGACGATCCAAATGGAACACTTTGAAGATTTGAAGAGTGCCATAAATATAACACTGTGATGAATTTTATAGGAGCCTTCTGGGTGGCCGGAAGCACGCTGGTTTAGTCTGCCTGATGCCTGCAGGCCAGATGGGCCCCTTGATGCTTGTGCTAGCTGGTGCCTTTCTTGTGGCATGTTTCCCCTCTACAAACCCGGAGGGCTGAGTTTTTTTCCTTTTGCACTGCCGTCATACTGTTGGGCTATGCCAGCTGCTCTGATCCTTCCAGCTCTCTAGCCTGCTGTTGAGACTCTCCGAGATCTGCAGCGAGGAGGCTGTTTCTCATATCTGGAGGTTTTTCACAACAGAGACCTGCTGTACTGCTGTACAGAGGCCTGTCACTCTGATGCCTAAACATCAAGGGAACACACAATTCTGAATGGCAGTGCAAAAAGACTAGCCGCTCAGGCGATATTCACAAGCTGCAAAACACTCAGAAAAGCAGCTCCGCCGTTGAGAGGAAACTGGCTATGGAAACTTGTTGGATTCAGACAGCGTAGGGGAACGATGGTTCTCAGGCAGAAAAGCTGCAGCTCTCCTGAAATCATGACATGAGAAATGGCATTTGTTAAGAGGCTCATTCTGTGTTAAAACATTTTACACTTGCACATATTAGATAAATGAAGTAAGGTTAAACTTGTTTAACTGGCCTCGGAGTTATCTAGCCTGCTGTGATATTTTACTGTTTTCTATTGTTCATTTATATTTTATAGTGTTTCTTAGGGAGGAACAGCAGGATATGAATTTTAAATAGATAAAGAGAAGAGGTTGGAGGCAGGGTGGGAGGAGAAAGTGATCCCCAATCCCTGAAGTTGCATTATAACTCTGTCCTCTTGGAAGCAGAGGATCTTTGATCTTTGGCAGTGTGTACATTAAAGGTAAAGGTAAAGGGGCCCCTGACCATCAGGTCCAGTCGTGTCCGACTCTGGGGTTGCGGCGCTCATCTCGCTCTATAGGCCAAGGGAGCCGGCGTTTGTCCGCAGACAGCTTCTGGGTCATGTGGCCAGCATGACAAAGCTGCTTCTGGCGAACCAGAGCAGCACACGGAAACGCCGTTTACCTTCCCGCTGTAGCGGTCCCTATTTATCTACTTGCACTTTGACGTGCTTTCAAACTGCTAGGTTGGCAGGAGCTGGGACCGAGCAACAGGAGCTCAACCCGTCGCAGGGATTCGAACCGCCGACCTTCTGATCAGCAAGCCCTAGGCTCAGTGGTTTAATCCACAGCGCCACCTGGGTCCCTAGTGTGTACATTACTTCCTGTTTACTCAGGCTCCATTGCACTTCCAATGCCCATTTCTGAATCAGTCCCAGGAACCAGAGCTATCCTATAATTTCTGGTGAAATGCTGTATTTGACACAGTTTCCCCCAATTCAGCTTCCCCAAGTACCAGCAGCATGTGGTACGCCGGCTGAGACCCCAGCTGCCCACAGACTCTCACCAGAGTGGTGCATGCTCTGGTTATCTCCCGCTTGGACTACTGCAAATGCGCTCTATGTGGGGCTACTTTTGAAGGTGACCCAGAAACTACAACTCATCCAGAATGCAGCAGCTAGACTGGTGACTGGGAGCGGCCGCCGAGACCACATAACACTGGTCCTGAAAAACCTACATTGGCTCCCAATATGTTTCCGAGCACAATTAAAAGTATTGGTGCTGATCTTTAAAGCCCTAAATGGCCTCGGCTCAGTTTACCTGAAGGAGCGCCTCCACCCCCATTGTTTGGCCTGGACCCTGAGGTCCAGCTCTGAAGGCCTCCTGGCAGTTCCCTCGCTGCGAGAAGTCAGGTTACAGGGAACCAGGCAGAGGGCCTTCTCGGTGATGGGGCCCGCCCTGTGGAACGCCCTCCCATCAGATGCCAAGGAAATAAACAACTATCTGACTTTTAGAAGACACCCTGTTTAGGGAAGTTTTTAATGTTTGATGTTTTATCGTATTTTTTATATTCTGTTGGGAGCCGCCCAGAGTGACTGGAGAAACCCAGCCAGATGGGTGGGGTATAAATAATAAATTATTATTGTTATATAAAATTATTATTCAATCCTGATTCAAGTTGCATTGAGTGTGTACATTGGAGAAACCGCCTTTCCCTTCTGGATTTCTGGGAGTGGAGACAGGGTGGGGAAACCAACGAGGCAATTCCATCAGGCAAAGACATCACTGCCCAGTCTCTGTCTTGCCACTAGTATGGGCATTCAGTGGGTGGCTTTAGCGAACACCAACCTCTGCTGATGCATATACAACGATGGGCAAATCAGCTTAAAATACAACCATGGAGGGAATGACCTTGCTGAATTTTAAGTCGGCAATGTGTACCCAAGCTTAGTGAGGTGTATAGTTTGAAACTGATATACGTCAATTTTGTACCACAATTACTGTGCTCTCAGAGTGCATGTTGAAAGGCTGGATATATTCAAAATGCTCTGAGCAATTTCCCCCACCCTCCAATTTGATGGCAATAACTACAGTTACCTTAGCCAAGATACAAAGAACGCTTTCCTTGCCATCAAAATGGTAGAACGAAGCAAGAGAGATTATATTATAGTCAATTTAAATCAGCTGCAGCTGAAATGAATGCAGTCGTCTTTTTCAAAACGTCTGCCCCAATTTTGCTGTTGATTTGTGTTCTCTATCACACGTGTGTTGGAGAAAGGATGGCTTTTGCTGCTGGGTGGGAATCCAATATGCTAGTGCCATCTAGTGCTCAGTCTAAATACCTTGCCAGGCTGAGAAATTAAACCTTTCGTGGGAGCATTATGGGATGTCAATCTGTGGCTTTTCCTTGCACCAAGCAAATATTTTCTAATGTGCTTCCAAATGCCTGTAACAAAATACCACTGCCTAGGAAAAAGATGATTAAAGGAAAACATGCTGACTTGTGATTTTTTTTTTTAAAAAAAAGATCTCAAAAATAAGAGCTTGATACTGTAGTGGGTTTGCAGAAGCCACAAGACAAAGGTTGGAGGAGAGAAATGCCACATCCAGGCAAAATTTGGAAGAAATTCCATGACTGGACCTAGCACTTCTACCTTAAGTTTGCTGTTCTTTTGTGGAAACCTAGTGATAGAATAGGGACCCAGGTGGCGCTGTGGGTTAAACCACTGAGCCTAGGGCTTGCTGATCAGAAGGTCAGCGGTTTGAATCCCTGTGACAGGGTGAGCTCCCGTTGCTTGGTCCCAGCTCCTGCCAACCTAGCAGTTTGAAAGCACGTCAAAATGCAAGTAGATAAATAGGAACCGCTACAGAGGGAAGGTAAACGGTGTTTCCATGTGCTGCTCTGGTTTGCCAGAAGCGGCTTTGTCATGCTGGCCACATGACCTGGAAGCTATACGCCGGCTCCCTCGGCCAATAATGCGAGATGAGCGCGCAACCCCAGAGTCGGTCACGACTGGACCTAATGGTCAGGGGTCCCTTTACCTTTACCTAGGGATAGAATGTCATGAATTGGCAGGATGACAGAGAGGAGGAAGAGGATCTCAGCAAAGGGTGTAGCTGGGACCGGGACACATAGGGGCAAGCAGGGGATGGGGAAGGAAGTACAGGGTGACGGAGGATCGTGAGGGGATGGGGGTCCGTGCACACAGGAACCAGAGCAGCAGGACCCAACACCAGAGCCAGAGGGCCCCCTGTCTCCTCAAACACTGTGGGCTCTGAGCCATAGGGAGCAGCAGGAGGGATGCTCCACAAGGCTGAGGCAGGCAAGGGCCCACAGCCCAGCTCACTATCTGGCCAGGTGGGGCTTCTTAGCTATGGGAGGAGAGGTGTGATTCCTCAGCTGGATTTGGCTCAGAACAGGTGAGGGTCACCTGCCTCATCAAGCCCAGATGCTGCGATCAGTAGAGTAGGCATGCTTTGTTGGATAAACTGCCCACATTGATGGACCTGGGCTTGGATGCTGCTGGACCTCTACAGAATTGCTTCTGGTTTGGTTCTGGACTGTATCCTGCCTGCTGGACTTCAGATTTGGCTACTTGTGTTGATCCTGGGCTGTGTTTCCTAACCTTTGGAGTTTGCTTGTGTGGATTGACCCTCGGACTTGGCATACTGTCTTGCTGCCAGGTAGGCCAGGGGTTCAGGACATAGAATATGGCTGTACTGTGACTATCCCTGCTCCTAAGGCTAGAGTATAGTGGCTACTTCCCATCCCTTCTATCTTTTAAGGCATTCCTTATGCTAGCACCCTTAAACTAGGGTTGCCATACATCTGGAATTTCCTGGAGATATCCGGAATACCGCTGGGCGAAAACTGCTAAAACAAAAAATAGGTCTGGGGAAATCCAGACATGGGGCAACCCATGCCAGCAGTGTCGTTTTTGGCGATTTCCCTTAAAAATAGCCCCAAAACTTCAAAGCAAAGAAGCTCAACAACTTTTCTGTCTGGAATTTTTTGAAATACGGCAACCCTACCTTAAATCCAATGAATAAAAGGGAAGCTGTTATGTACTGAGCTTGGATCCTAGAATAATAGGCAGGTAGGTTTGCAGAATTGGTTTGCAGGAGCCACCCCAATCTGTCTCCAGGAGGAAGTGAATCATCTGGTTTCGCCGCATGTGCTGAAGCGCTCTACTGCACTGCACACATGCACAGAAGTGCTCTACTATGCCGCATGCATGCGTAAAATATGCACCTCTGGTTGTGAAAACCTCGGGATCTGACCAGAGCTCCAGAATGGATCCCATCCGCAACCAGAGGTACCAGTGTATATCCACAATCTAGCTTGGGGGGACGGGACTTCAGTGCCCGGTTCAAGTACGTGTGGCAAAATGCTCTTTGTGACATTTTCCACCAAAGGACATGAAAAATCCATATCCATTTTGCCACTGTCTTGAGAAAACTAAAATACCTCTTTAAATGCAAAGAGTAATATCTATAGTTTGTCATACTCATAGTACAGCAACTGGAATTAGTGGACCAAAGTCCATTAATTTCAATGAGTCTGTGCTGACTATAACGTAAGTGAAGAGACCCCAAGGATTTAAAATTAAGACCTAGCACCTCTGACAATGAATTACAACAATATTACATCCACCACACTGGACACTGCAGCGGGGATTCCTTTGCTATTCAATATGAGTGATTTACAGGCTGCAAAAGCACATTCCTTAATTCCATCGAAGTCCAGTCAATCTGACGCTATTGTTGTTGTATTAAATAGAAACATGGCATGTTCCTGCTCAGCTATTTCATTAAGAGAAATAAGTATATTCTTGCAAGTAGAAATCCCACACCTGGCAAGTTTAATGGGTCTTACTCACATTTAAGTAGGTATAGGATTAGAGCTTAAATCTCTTCCATTGAAATCAATTGGATTTAAAGTACTTACCTTTGACTAGTACATATTATTTTACAGCAATTTATAAGGGAATGCTGAAGCAGTTCCTTTAAAGCTTCTTTCCATATGTATGATTAACTCCAGAGGGCACTGTGGTAATAATTCTGAGACTGGATTCTTTTGATTTTTTTTTTTAAAAAGAATGTTTATGAAGCTGGAAAACAAATTTTTCATCAGAGCTGGTCAAAATGAGAACTGAGGTGGAGGGGAGGAACATATCTGAAAATATAAGTAATATTTCTCTTTGTGCTGTCAGAAGGAAAATATTTCAGGAGCCTTCTTTAAAATGTTCTCATTTAACATAAAAGCTCATGTGGTGGAAAAATTAGAAAATTTTAGGGTTGCCTTTAAAAATAATAATAATCAAATGATCAGATTCATATAGTCGGAACCTTTTTTTACAGTTTGGTTGGCAGAACCAAAATACAAGGGGAAAATAATGGTTTTGACCTGGTTTGAAAAAGGCTACCTTTCCTCACCCCCTCCTTCCATAAAAGTTGTTTTTAAAGTCGCTGGGTTAGAGTCAATCCTGTGATTTTTCATCCTCTCCTGCCGCTTTTACAATGTAGGATCTAAATGAGGCTGTTGCAGCCTTTAACGTCAACCAGCCATTATGAGGTTAATAGCTATGGATAACCGCTAATACCGGGTAATACATGGGTAGGCAAACTAAGGCCCGGGGGCCAGATCTGGCCCAATCGCCTTCTAAATCTGGCCCACGGACAGTCCAGGAATCTCTGTGTTTTTACATGAGTAAAATGCATCCTTTTATTTAAAATGCATCTCTGGGTTATTGGGGGGCCTGCCTGGTGTTTTTACATGAGTAGAATGTGTCCTTTTATTTAGAAAGGCATCTCTGGGTTATTTGTGGGGCATAGGAATTCATTCAGATTTTTTTCAAAATATAGTCCGGCCCCCCACAAAGTCTGAGGGGCAGTGGACCGGCCCCCTGCTGAAAAAGTTTGCTGACCCCTGCTAAGAGGACATTTCTGGTCAAACTCCCATGACTGCTTCAGCAACCGTGGCTCAGGGATGATGAGGGTTGTGCCCTCTAGATGCTACTGGATGACAACCCTGCTGTAAGGCAAACTCTGCAAGGAGCTGGGATGCTTCTATGTCATCAGACTGATCTCTCTTTGAAGGACTTTCTGGTCCAAATCAGGTTGAAAGACAAAGAACTGTGTGAAGGTAGAGCAGGGAGGGTCTTGACTATCAACAGCACCTGGGAAACAGACAGAGCAGAAACACGGGTCCCCTGCTTTCAGTCTTCTTCGCCATAGTCATAGAATTGTAGAGTCGGCAGGGACGACAGGGGTCATCTAGTCCAACCCCCAGCAAAGCAGGAATCTTTCGCCCAGTGTGGGGCTCGAACCCACAAACCTGAAATTGAGAGGCTCATGCTCTACCAAATGAGCTAGCCCAGCCAGATGTATTGTACTGTATTTCTATATAACCTATAGCAGGGGTCAGCAAACTTTTTCAGTAGGGGGCCAGTCCACTGTCGCTCAGAACTTGTGGGGCTGGACCATTTTTTTGGGGGGGGATGAATGAATTCCTATGCCCCACAAATAACCCAGAGATGCATTTTAAATAAAAGGAAACATTCTACTCATGTAAAAAAACACTGATTACTGGCCCAGATTTAGAAAGCGATTGGGCCAGATCCGGCCCCCGAGCCTTAGTTTGCCTACCCATGACCTATAGTAATTATTTCTAAATGTTGGTCTATATGCTTACATTAGCATATGCAAAATTAGCATACTCTCTTTTTTATGATGCAGTGCCTCATATTTTGGTAATTGGTAAGCGACTACCTTACAAGAACCAGGTGCATTAAAGACCGAAATAAATAAATGAAGGTTGCATATTTTTAAGAAAGAATAAGGACAGATATTGATTGCTCTGCTCCCCCACATTACTCAGCCAAGGACTGCACAAGGGGCAACTGTTTTAAACACGGGGTGGGTGGACCTTGCATAAATCATCTCTGAAAATAATCTGAAACAAACAGCTTCTTTTTTAGTACATCTGTTCAGTAAGTACATATTCGTAACAGCCCAGTTCTACCATGTATGCTATGATTTACTGATACATACTGTGGCAGAGTTTGCCATACAACAAGCTTTTGCATACTGTATTTCTCTCTCCCCCCCCCCCACCTTGTATCCTTAGGTGAACTCTGTTTCATGTAGCTGGAGCAGCCTGTACAGTGAGATGGAGCGTTCCTCCCAGTACTGGTGTTGATGCTCAAGGCTGTGTGAACACACTAATGGGAGTACCGGATTGGCTCCTCTGGCACATTCTTGCAGCCTCAACCATGCCAGCCCTCTGCCCAGCCCCACCCAGTGTTGCTGGTGTCAGGAGGGTGGCTTGGTGGCTCTGCCACAACCCAAGGGCCACCACTCTTAGGTGGGCCTCTCAGGATGGGGTCCACTTCTCCTCCTGAGTTGCGATCCTAAGGATTGGGAGGGTTTTCGAAAGGTTCACTGCACGGCATTCCAGTGAGTTGTCAGGACGTGGTAGAATCTTCTTTGGAAGCAGGGGGTAAAATTGGATAGCCACCTGTCAGGGCTGCAGCTGCCTTAAGTAAATGGTATCCGGTCTTAGGCAGTGGTGTAGCAGGGTCAAATTGTTTGGGGCGCAAAATTTCAACACCTGGTGCTCCCTCACTGCAGCTGAGTGCTTCCGTTGCTGGGCTCCGTGGAACACAACTTCTCCATACAAACTAGGAAGCAACCTCTCCAGACAATGGAGTGACTCTTCTCATCTCTGTGGCTGCAATCTCCTGGGTGAAACGGATGCATACTCCGTCTGTTCCCCTCTGCGTGGCCCCGGGTGCTGGGAACCCATGCTACGCCACTGGTCTTAAGGGAGAAAGGCAGAGCTGATCCAGAACATTTTTGCTGCCTGAGGCTGAACAGCAAATATCATTCCCCCGCCCCGCTGCAAGTCAAGGTGCAAAACAGCCAAGATTGTGCAAGTTATTTTGCCTTCTGGGGCATAAAACCCCACAAGTATCTCTCCTTGGGAGTAAATATACTACAACAAAAAAGGAAATAGCTAACAATTAGCTACCCTTCAGGTGACACTAAAATCAGTTGGCTGGCTCACCATACAGATTGATAGACAGGGTCTGAAAATGTCATTATTATCTATTAGTCTACACTTTTGTATTCCTTCCACTTCTGTGGTTAACTTTTCTTCTGCTCTTACTGTTACCGCAATACAAACAATACTGGAGACTTCCCAGCGTCTTAAGCGAAGCGGGTATTCATTGCTCTGTTTTGGACCTGGAGTCGTTTCAGTCTGAAGGAGTGGGAGAAGGCAATTATTGGATGTCACCCTAGAGAATATTACTGTTTCTGCTTGAGCGGCTGGAAAATGGGAATATATGCTGAGGCAGTTTAAATAAGTTATCCAAGATAAGTCTGAAAGTCTGCAGTAGACCTGGGATCAATGCCCAAACTTTCTGATTTTACCACCGCACTTTTATGAATATTTGAACTCTAATCTTACTTCTAAGTGGAAGATTGAAAGCACTCCTCACTCCACCCTCAACATTCACGAGCAAAATAGCACTCATTTTAAATTGTCAGTAGAGAGTCTGCCCAGGCTGATCCGACAAATGGGCACCTGAAACATTTGTTCCAGGTAACAAAATAAAAAAATTCCTTCAGTAGCACCTTAAAGACCAACTAAGTTTTTATTTTGGTATGAGCTTTCATGTGCATGCACACTTTTTCAGATACACTCGAAAGCTCATAACAAAATAAAAACTTAGTTGGTCTTTAAGGTGCTACTGAAGGAATTTTTTTATTTTGTTTCAACTCAGACCAACACGGCTACCTACCTGTAATTTGTTCCAGGTATCAGTTTGGGAGATGTTGCCAGTAGCTAACCAGCAGTTGTTTGTTAAGAGTGAATCTGGAGGTTGCTTGGCAACCCACTTTCATATGCACACACTCCTCAAAAACCGGGGGGGGGGGGGATAAGGAGGCATGGCTGAAGAGTCCAACATATCTAGCTGTGTATGAACAGTGAGAAGACAGAACATTGTGGTGACAAGGAATTGGGAAATAGGCACAGCATCGGACCTTGCAATGGTGAGAAAATGCCATGCATTTTTATCAAAACGTTGGAAACCTCCTTGAAGATTTTGGAAGCACATGGAATGAGTCTCACTGCACATCCTGGCCTTAAAAAAAAAAGAGCAAGTTTTATAATGGGGCTTTAATGACCTGAAGCAGTGAGAGACAAGTGAGGAAGGTGGAAGATGTGTAAATCCACGATTCTCACCTATAATGGCTGTTTTTCCAAGGCTGTCATTCCTCTTTGGAGCCCTCATGTTTACATTCCCCTGCCAAAATATTTCCATGAGCCAGCTCACTTTGGGGAACAGATTGGCCTACACTTCATATTGCACCCCAGCAAAGGGGAAGGAGGGGGGTTGTTTTTGACTCGCCATGTCTGGCTTTGGGTATTTAGGTTAATACCATTAATGTGTGTCACCAAATGCAAGTTATACAAATGGAATTTTTCTGTCAGCTCTTCTGTGTGCACTTCAGGCTCAGCCGCAGCAACCAAGGTTTATATGGATTTAGCTCAAGTAATACTCAAATCTTTAAGGGCTGAAGCCTGTCTAGGTGAGAATATGTGTCTAAAAACAGGGGGGGAGTCTTAAAGTCGTAGAGCTACTATTGAAAGATTATGAAGCAGAACAATATTCCCCCCCCCCCTAACAAGTACCGTTTTCAACTAGCTAGTATTTTATTGGTTTGGCTGGGGGAAGTGGCAGGAGGTGAGATTTGCAACAGGGATCAGCACCTCTGTAGAGAATGTAACATCTAAACCAGGTTCTCTTATACCAGATTCCTATTAATTCCCTGTGACCTGTTTTGAACTGGCTCCATTCACTACCCAGGCATCAGCATTTTTATTTTATTTTTTATCATAAAAAAAATCAGATGTTGGCAAAGGTAGGTGCTCTTGTTTTCAGTACATTACTATGAATGTGAGCCTAGAAGAGAGAGGAAAAAAAAGACCATTTGTTAAGCAGAATTCTGGCTAATGGCTCAAAGGTAGTCAGAACAATATATTGTAACGAGAATGAATGAGTGTCAAATAGTTGGAGATTTGTCCGGAATGTTCTGAACCAAGGAAATGGATACCAACCCTTCTAGCTGAAGGAAGGGAAGGGAGAGTGTGTGAGGTGACAATGGAGGCAGCTCTGGAACAAATAGTTGGAACACAGAGAGGGTGTGAGTGACTGAGCAAAGCTGTTGCTGGAAGGATGACATGATATTGGGATGGTATTTTCTGGAGAATTAATGTGGGGCATTGTGTCTACTAGTTATCCTTTGAACTGTGGACTTGTTTGAATTCTCCATGGTAGTTGTCAGCTCGGATAAAAATGTGCAGAAAGGTGCATATTTTAGGCGAAATACATATTTTAGAGTAAATGTAGATAAGATGCATTTTTCATAATAATAATAATAATTGATGACTTATACCCTGCTCATCTGGCTGGGTTTCCCCAGCCACTCTGGGAGGCTCCCAACAGAATATCAAAAACACAGTAAAACATCAAACATTCAAACCTTCCCTAAACAAGGCTGCCTTCAGATGTCTTCTAAAAGTCGGATAGTTGTTTAATTCCATGACATCTGATGGGAGGGCGTTCCACAGGGCGGGCGCCACCACCGAGAAGGCCCTCTGCCTGGTTCCCTGTAACCTCACTTCTCGCAGTGTGGGAAGTGCCAGAAGACCCTCAGAGCTGGACCTCAGTGTCTGGGCTGACCGATGGAGACGCTCCGTCAGGTATACTGGGCAGAGGCTGTTTAGGGCTTTAAAGGTCAGCACCGATTTTAGGGGGAAATGCATAATATATGCAATATATGCATAATATATGCATTTTAGGGGGAAACATGCACAGTGAGAACTGAATAATTTTTGTGACGTTTTTATTTAAAAAAACTAACAGAAATGGAACAGAGCAGACTTATGGGTTGAACCCATGGAACCACCTGTCCATCCCTTTTGAAAGGAAAAAAGTGTGGTCTCACCATTTGGGGAAGTGGAGAGCATGTAGTCCACACACAGAAGTTGCTGGCTTCTAAATTTGCAGCTAATACTATTCTGGTCAAATGTACATGCAAGGGCAGTTATGGGGTGTCTCATGCAAAGACTCTTTCTGGAGCTGATCCTGGGAAAACTTCCCAATGACACCCTGTTTCCTAGAAAGACTTATAAACAATGCCTTGGTTTTTTATTCCGGTAGGAAATCTGGATAGTTAAAATCTGAATTTGCTTGTAAGTAAGTGAATAATTAAAGGCAGACATTTTGCAGAGAGCAACTGTGATTTATTTCCTTTTATTGCAAAAAGTGGTTTGTTTGTTTTTAAAAAAGAGACAGACAGAAAGACAGGCCTGGTTTGCATGAACTGGCAGCACCTCCAAGTATAATGGGAATGTGCGGGGCAGCCACTAGGCTAATTGTACACAGCTACTCTTTGTGTAAGGGACACGGGTGGCGCTGTGGTGCAAACCACTGAGCCTTGGGCTTGCTGATTGGAAGGTCGGCAGTTCGAATCCCCGCGACGGGGTGAGCTCCTGTTGTTCGGTCCCAGCTCTGGCCAACCTTGCAGTTCGAAAGCACGTCAAAGTGCAAGTAGATAACTAGGTACCGCTTTCTGGCCACATGACCTGGAAAAACTGCCTGCGGACAAACGTCGGCTCCCTCAGCCTGTAAAGCGAGATGAGCACTGGAACCCCAGAGTCGTTCGCAACTGGACTTAACTGTCAGGGGTCCTTTACCTTTTTTTTTTAACTCTTTGTGTAAGCTATCAAATCCACAAGCGGTGTCTGCATGTGTGTGTTGCCACCTTGATTTGCATGATTGCAAACCCTCCTACATTTCTCTAATGAAAATAGGGACATCCTATCCAATAGCTACACTGTTCATACCCCACCCATCTGACTGGGTTGCCCCAGCCACTCTGGGTTGCTTCCAACATACATAAAAACATAATGAATAATTAAACCTCTAAAAACAAACAAACCACTTCTCTATACAAGGCTACCTACAGATGGCTCAGGGGTTGGGTAACTCCATATCCTCCAACCTTTCTCCAATGAAATTGGGACATCCTAAGGAAAAGCAGGACATTCCGGTATGAAATCAGAAACTGGGATGGCTCCTGTAAATCCAGGACTGTTCCTGGAAAATAGGGACACTTGGAGGATCTGTGATAGAGAATCTGCTTCGCATGCAGAAGGTCCCAGGTTCAATCCTCAGCATCTCGAGGTAGGGCTGGGAGAGACGCTGTTCTGAAACCCTTGAGAGCCACTGTCAGTCAGTGTAGACCAGGGTTTCCCAAACTTGGGTCTCCAGCTGCTTTTGAACTACATCTCCCATCATCCCTAGCTAGCAGGACCAGTAGTCAAGGATGATGGGAACTGTAGTCAAAAAACCAGTTGGAGACCCATCATCCCAGACCACTGGTCCTGCTAGCTAGGGGTGATGGGAATTGTAGTTCAAAAACAGCTGGAGACCCAAGTTTGGGAAACCCTGGTGTAGACCGTACTAAGCTCAATGGCCCAGTGATGTGATTCAGTATAAAGCAGTCCCCTATTTCCCCCTTTTTATTTTAGCTGCTATGTAACTTCAGCAGAAACCGAGGGTGAGTTCACACCTCATTTTATTATTCTACATGACAATTATAGTTATGGCTGGATAATAAGAGTGTGTGTGGAATAAATTGCTTTCATCAGCTGGTACATGATCAGCCAACATGGACCATTGCTTCTTGCTAGTATATGAGGCAGCCACCAGACAATGAGGGCCAAGCTGGAAGGTAATATCATAGATTGACCACAAACCTTCATAGTCCTGCTTTAATTGAATAAATTAACTCACCCTTAGCTAAATGCTCATGACCCAGAAAGAAGCAGCGGCAGCTACTGCGGTTTGGCGGCAGATGCCAGAACACATACAAAGTGTATCTTTTCTGCTCTGTGACTGTGAAATGCTTCAAAAGCAATGGAACGTCTGCTTATTCAACCTCAGCAATGAAATGTTATGGTGCCAAAGGGGGAGGGGGGGAATAAACACACACATCTATAGCTTACAAGTATTTCATAGACTATGAGGAATTTGGGCACTTTAGCCATTCACTTGTTTCCCATTTTGACCTCGCTTTTTTCTATCTAAAAGATTATTGAAGTGGCAAACACAAATTTGTAATAAGCACAGTCAGAATGATTAAAAATGCTCCCTCTTGTTCCCTGTCTTCAGGCGCAAGAGGGGAGCATCATCCACCATGAGATGTGCTCAACACCACGAAGAATGGACATTCACCATTGCGCCAGTGGGCATTGGTTGTGGACCATCGCTCTCCGCCCAGTGGCGGAGCTTCATGCTCTGGCACCGGGGGGGGGGGCAGAGAGCAGGCGGGGGCGGGGATGGCTCGTATCCTGGGGGCATGGCACGCTGTCTGCGGGGGCGTGGCGCCAGGCATGGGGGGGGCAGCCGCAATGGCACCACACCAGGATCGCGCTGCCAGGGGCTGTGCCTCCTTCCTCCTCCTCCTCCGCCTCTTTCCTGGCAGCCAGACCCGCATAGTTGCCGGCTGATGGGGAATCCCCCCTGGCTGTCGGAGTCATGTGTGCGTGACTGCCTGGCCAGTGAGTTGGGTTCTGTAAGGGGGAGGGCTTATAGGGAACAGCCCCCCCCCCCTCATCAGGAGCAGCCCATCTCCCAGCAGTAATGAAAGCGAAGGGTCGGAAGGGGAAATTCAGGAGACGGAGAGGGAGTGCCATGGCTCTGGCAACATCCAAGAGCCAATGCTCCTCATGCAGGAAGAGAGGGAGGGGGAAAGAGAGGATGGGACTCAGGCGGGCCGGAGACCTCCCCCCCCCCGACACTGGAATTAAGGAGGAGGAGAAAGGGGAGGAGGTTCTCAGTCCCGCGGCTCTTATGTTGGTCCCGGTCACGAAAGGGGGCAGTGCCGGATTCTGATTCGGACTGATGAGACATGAAACCAGCAGCTCACTTCACTGTAAATAATGTGCACCAATAAAAGTTTCTGAAATACAAGCATGTGGAGGGTCGCTACTCAAGAGTAGTCGCAATAATCCTGACAGGTTCAAATGGGCCAATCAGGGCTGAAGTTATGGGGAGGTTCCTTGCCGGCCAGCCAGGCATTGGCCACTGCTTTAACCAGCTGGCCAGCAGCACTTAAAAAGGTGGAATCCTAGTCTTCAAACTTGGGTGATTTGGTGCATCATCCAGTACTGAGCCAGTGGTGTATACAGGGTACCCCGTTAGAGGGGTCTCAGTGGAAGTCTCTCCCAGGAGCCAAGTGTGGGGCAGGTGGGTTATAGAGCTTCCAGTGGCGGCCTTAGGATGGGCACCTCATTTGATCCATGTTTGGGGAGGCCATAATCCTGGCCCAATGCTACAGAGGTTCCAGCCCTCTGACAGGAGGCTGAAATGGATATACACCCAATATTTGACCCTAGATTCCACTTACAGCTGTGAACAATAAAATTGTGGCCAAATGGTTGTCTGCCTAAGTGTGATCTGCTACTGGTTTGTATTTAGTTGCTGCCAGGGAGAAGGATGGCTCTGTGACTGGGCCCGCAATCACCTCTGAGGCGAGCACAACTATTTTATTTTATTTTGGCCTCTTGCCTAATCACAGTTTATGTGAAGGGGATATGTGACTCTATCCACATAACAACCAGATATATTTTTATTTCTTAAAAACAATCACACGTGGCCCCAAAAATGGAGGCAGGTAGAGGGTCTGCTACATCATTGTATCCCTCTCCTAAACAGTGTCCCTGCAAACAGTAAGAAATGGCTGTCATTATCATGTCCTCCTGGGGAACTTCTGACTGGCCACTGTGACAACCATTGGCCTGAACCAAGGAAAGATGGTTCTCCTGTTCTCGTTTCATAGATCAAAGATGGACAACTTATGGCCATTCCTGCCATGGTCAGGAATTGTACGAATTATGGGAATTGTAGTCCAGCACCATCTAGAAGATGATGGGATTCCCACTGCTGCTATAGACAGTTCCAGGCACAAACCATTATTTGGTGTCATTCATTGCAGCTTAATTGCTGCCCACTTATCAGCAAAGCCACCTTCTGCTTTCAACCTCTGCTTCTTCTTTGCTTTTTAAAAAATGCAGCGAGGTTGGCATCCTGCATTTATGTGAGAGGGGGGGGGGCGAAGTATTTCTCCATGCTCAAAGACCTTCAATACTTCCACCGCATATTCACATCTCTGAATTGTTAGAGGTCAACGACAGCAAGTGCTCTGCCGGTTCAGGTTTTTGACAGCATTCGGCAGGCAAGCTGACAGACATGCCACTGTCAAAGTCTCTGGCTCAAACGGGAGGGTTTTGTCGATGGTTTTCAATGGCATGTATGGCAACTTGTGTTTCCCTGCCTACTTCCTGACATCAGTAAAACTGCAAAAACGATCTAAGGTGTTTTCATGGACTTGTCCCAAGTACAATGTCTTTTCTGTGGCAGCTGTGCAATCTGACAGGTCTCTTGAAAACAAGGTGACTCTGTGAGTTGTTCGGCCTCAGGTTACCTGCTAGAATGAAGCTAACTTGTAACAGCCACACTAACTCAGTGCCCCACACTAACTCAGTGCTCCAATCCATAGAAAACTGTTCTGCTTATCAGCTACTGGGGAGTTCTTTAATACTTTCAGCAGAACATCAACAGAAAATTGCATGGACAGGCGGAGTCCCCCAAACCCCTAGGCGACCCGCTGAGCGGAATAAAGACGCATAACAACGTGCTGTTGGGATTAAAATTGGCCACAACTTTTATTAAGATTCAGATGTAGGGAGACCTTGGCTCAGGCATTGGGCCATAGCTGCCAAGTTCCGGCCTGAGAAATAAGGGACTGGACCGGAAGTAGCAGACCGGAAGTAGCGCTGCCGCCATTTCGGAACTGGGCGGAGCATGCTCAGAAGCTACTTTTGATGCTGCTCTGCCCAGTTCCAAAATGGCCGCCGCACCAGAAGTCGCGCTGCAGCCATTTTGGAACTGGGCAAAGCAGCATCAAAAGTTGCTTCTGAGCATGCTCCGCCCAGTTCCAAAATGGCCGCCGCGCCAGAATAAACCGGGAAAAAACAAAAAAATTCATTTTTTTCGGCTGGGAACAGCCGGAAAAATGGGGGTTTCCCAGGGAATACGGGAGACTTGGCAGCTATGCATTAGGCGTTATCTTTCCCAGTCCCCAGCCGGGGTTCTGGGAGGCTTCGGGGTTATCCACATGTATGGGGGTTGGGGCTGGCTCTGGAGAACATATGTTCAAGCAAAGAGAGCCCGCCCCCTGTTCGCCGCTGCTGGAAGGGGGAAGTGATGACGCCTATTGGCATGGTCAAGGCTTCCCCCAATACCCCAATCTTGTTGCCACAAGGGGGGGGGTGAGGTCTCTGCCTCACGCCCCTCCCTCTAGGAAAATCACCAAAGAATTCCGCCCAAGGCCTGACACCGCCAAAGTTGTGACGTATTGCTACGGGAAAGGCGAAACCTGCCAATGCAGGAAAATTCCTTTCCGACCCTTCAACAGTGGCCTTGACGTAGCAGTGCGTGTGAACCTGTAGAGAAAATGTTAACCTGCAAAAGAACATGAATGAGGGTGTGGAGGGTGGGAGAAGCTCTGGAACCGACTGGTGCTTGGAGGTAAGATTCAAATACTCTTGTGTGAGCCGGACAGTCCCTCCCCTTACCTGGCCATCCCCTGGCAACACCTCCCCAGGCAGGATTGGACGCTGGGCTTGGGTAGGCGGAGACCCCTGGCATCCTACCTGGGAAGGCGATGCCAGCCCTAAACTACCAGGGAGTCGCCTCTGGGATCAGGGGGCTGTGCGCGTCCACCCAAAAGTCGCCCCCCATTGATGTGTGGAGCGGTCATTGTGTAAATTATTGCCATTAGCATCAGTGTACCATGTGCAATGCATCCATGGGCAACTACATTTCCTTTCAAAAGCAGCAGAAGGACCTAAAGGAAACCCCTGACTCCCTCACCCCCAGTGTTCAAATGGCAAGTGGGCTCAGTGAACTGAACTATCATCCAATAAAAGTGGAAAGTAACTCAGTTCCAGGAGTCAAATCCCTAGAATGCATTTGGAGAACAAAGCTCCGACTTTAACCAAAGCTGCCTTGAGGCATGACATGAACCAATGAGGGCTGAACTTCATCTTTAAGTGCAGGATTTTTCAATTTATATATATTTTTTACAAATAGCCAATGTGGGGCCCGTAACACAGATCAGGAGAAGAGGTGCAGTTAACCTCTTGCCCTTGCTGTGTAACACAATATCATGCCTGCGATGTGCATTGTCAAAAAGTGCCCCACCAAGGAAGACCATTGGTGTCTGAGCAGATGGAAGTGGGTGGAGAGACCTTTCAGGGAGAGGCTGCTCTCAATCATGCTACCTGGTATGCCCCGCAGAGGACCTTAAGGTCCACAAATAACAACATTTTGGAGATCCCAAGCCATAAGGTGGTTAGATTGGTCTCAACTAGGGCCAGGGCCTTTTCAGTACTGGCCCCGACTTGGTGGAACGCTCCCTCACAGGAGACCAGGGCCCTGCAGGACGGAGCTGTTCCACCTGGCCTTTGGGCTGGACTCAGTCTGACCCCTATGTTTTCCTCCCTTATGGTTTTGATTTGGGCTATTTTAAAATGAGGCTGCATTAAAAAAAAAAAATTTAAACTGTGTTTTAACACGTAATTTAATTAATTGTTTTTCTTTCTTTTACGTCTTGTGGTTTTGCTGGTGTCAGCCTCCCTGAGCCCGGTTTTGACTGGGGAGGGTGGGGTATAAATAAAAAATTATTATTACTTATTATTATTATTATTATTATTATTATTATTATTATTATTATTATTATTGTTCAGGGGTAGCAAGCCTGGTGTTGTCCAGATGTTGTACATCTCCCATCATCCTTGGCTATTGGCCATATTGGCTGGGGTTGATGGGAATTGGAGTTCAGCAGTCTCTGGAGGGCACCAAGTTGACTACTCATGTGCTGAAGACTGCCCCCAGAGAGCCCTGGATAGAACCCCCTCTGAATGTTATAGCCACCTGTAATTGGATACCAGCTTCTATTTTGGTGGTATACACAACCCAACAGCTTTTGCTTGGAAGACAATTATCCGGCAGATTTTTCAGGCTGAGAATCGAGGGGGGGGGGGGGAAGTCCCACGGTGTAATTGGCCATGTAACATCTGCGCCTTTTGCATTCTGAGTACCAGAAAGTCTTCGATGTGATGCATCACTCTCAGACATAGACGGTTTGTAAAGTGGTGCGACAGCAAAGAACGAATCTGCTGGCATCCTTATGCAGCAGTGTGCAATAGGGAAAAATGAAATGATGATGATGAAAGGTGGCTCTCAATGAGATGTAGAAAAAGAATTCTTAAAATTGGCCTGAGCATAGCTTATGCAACTCTGGAATGTCCCCCCCTCCCCCCTTTTAAATGAGTCTACAGTTTCTCCAAAAAGACGCTTTGAATTGATTTTATTCAAGAAAGCAGGGATGCTGAACCTGTGGCCCTACAGATGTTATTCCTGACCATTGTTTGCACATTGCAGTCATACATAATTAGCAAGCATAGCGCTAGTTAATGCATGGAGGGGGTAAGACCACAAGAGCTGTGTTCCTAGCCTCAGTTAGGTCGCACGCGTCCTGGAAGGAAGGAAAGAAGTTAAGTTCACTTCTTTACTCATTCCTTTTCACCATGTGAACTCACCAAGATAGAATGTGCCTGAGCTTCCTCGCTGCAAGCTCTCACCACATGCTTAGACATATTTCACTATATTTGGTATCCCAAGATTTTCTACCTGTGCTCTTCTTGCTGCTGCATGGAATAATGCATGTGTCCGACCTTTGGAGCTTTGCAAGTAAAGCATTTAAACTTACTGTGTGGTCTGTTCAAGCTAAGAGGGGGTAGAAACAGGGAAGCTTTGGTAGCAGAATAAACAGGATATTTAAAAGGTTTAACAACCTAAATCTCCATGCTACACTGCTCCCTGGTTTTGTGACTTTTACACTGTGCTGGGGGCTCTCTTTTGCTGGTTTATCCCCATGTTTTGTTTCTAGGGATCCATGCAAGTCTTTTATTAATTACCCCCATGGGTGATCGCTATACTCTATTTCGCCCTATACATTGACCAGTGCAGGCTGGGAATTACAGGAGTCTAATAACATCTGGATTGGCAGGAGTCTAATAACATCTGGAAGGTCATATGTTTTCCACCCCTGCAGAAAAAATTGATCTTATATATGTAATGGCTTGATTTGGGGCATATCAAAGAATTCCCTTTAATGGCATTGTTTATCAGACCTGACCCAGGTTTTTTGTGGAAATAAGGAAATGTCTATGGATAAATTGGCCATGCCCAGTTGTCCTCGTTTTCCTTTCATGTGAAGCTGAAAGAATATGAATAAAAAGGACAGGTAGAACATAAATGAACCTTAGTAGATCCTCTCTGGCTGATGAGAAGGAGCTGGTAGCAGCGAACCTTGTTATCTGTAACATGACATTTGGTTTGGACTGGCTTGGGGCACCACCAATAAAGTGGATTTTAGTCTTCAACAGCTGGCTTATGCCACACTACATCTCGAAGTCTTTATGGTGCTAAGAATCTGTGTGTGTGTTTGTGTATGGTTGCTGTGACAGACTAACATGACTACCATAGTTTTCCATAGTTTTTTTCCTTTAAAAATAATGCTAAAAGATGGGGGTTGTCTTATACATGGGTAGTGCATAGGGTGGAAGTTTGATTGGTTGCTGCTGCAGCTGTTAGCAGCTATTGCGCCGTCAGACGGACTCCCCCAAAGCCCCAGGCAGCCCCCCGAGCGGAATGATGACACAAGACCACGTTCTATGGGGTTAAAATTGGCCACAACTTTATTAAGAATTCAGATGTAGAGGAGATGAAATCCCAAGAAAAGATGTTAACTTTTTTATGTATGCCACTACGGCAGCAAGGATTCTAATTGCAAAACATTGGAAGAAAAGTGAATTGCTGACTGTGGAAGAATGGCAAATGGAGATGATGGACTTTATGGAACTCGCCGGACTGACAGGAAGACTCCGGGACCAAGCAGATGAGATGATGGAGGAAGATTGGAAGAAATTTAAATTATATTTAGGGAAATATTTTAGAACATAAAAGACTGAATATCTATGGGAATAATTTGTTGTTAAGGCATTAGGGAAGAATAAGATGGGAGGAAAAAAGATAAATGAACTAAATTTAAAGGACTGAGGTAAAAAGAGAAGGAATAATAATATGACGATTAATATTTGTAATGAATAAGAAACTGCTAAAGACGATTTGAAAAGGAAAATCAGTTAGAAGGGATTTGGGGAAGCACAAGAAACAATGGTTGTAAGAGTTGAATTAATCTGATATTTGTTTAAATGTATTTTTATTTTCATGGTACTTTATTTGTATTGTATTGTATTTTGTTGTTGTTGCTATTTGTTTTTTACTATTATTTTTCTTCTAATATCTGTTTTATGTATGATGTGTGATGTGGATGTGTATATAAAACCAATAAAAATTATTTATAAAAAAAAAGAATTCAGATGTAGGGAGACCTTGGCTCAGGCACTGGGCGTATATCCTTCCCAGCCCCCAGCCGGGGATCTGGGTAATTTCAGGGTTATCCCAGCATGTGGGGGGCGGGGGCGGGGTTGGGCTAGCTCTGGAGAACATATGTTCAAGCAGATAGCCCGCCCCCCCTTGATCGCAGCCACTGGAGGGGGAGGGCCATGACAGCCTATTGCGTATGGTCAATGCCTCCCCCTTAGCCCCATTTCCAGGAACCCTGTTATCACCACCGCAATGGGGGCGGGGGGGTCACTGCCCCACGCCGCCCCCATTTATGTTGATGACTAAAGGATTCCGCCCAAGGCCTGCATCTGCCAAAGTTGTGACAAATTGCTAGGGGAAAGGCGAAACCTGCGAATGCAGGGAAATTCCTTTCTGGCCCTTCAACAGCACCCTTGTCGTAGCAGCGCCTGTGTGCGTGTACGCCTGTGGAAGAAAATAACCTGTAATGCAATCATTAATTTTTGGGAGTGGAGGCCGCCAACTGCTTCCCAGGAATGACTCTGCTTCAGCCGTGTGCAAGGTAAGGTTACCTCCTCCTACCAGGCCAATCCCCCCGGCAACGCCTCCCCGAGCTGGATTGGACAGGTAACTGCATGGGCGGAGACCACCAGTATCCAGCCCAGGAAGGCAGCGCCGGCCTCCGAACTTCCAGGGCTGCCTCAGGGATCTCAGGGGGCTGCGCTCGACTGCGCAAAATGCTCCTCCCCTTTTATGTGGGGAATGGTCATTGTGCATGTTATTGATTGCTGCGTCAACGGGTGGTGTTGATTGGCTGACGCTGCGGCAATTGGGCGGGCGATCGGCAGCTTCTGCCGGCGAGGGGACAGACGAGAGGCAGATTTTTCGACGTGTGGGTGAGCGATTTTCAGCAATCTCTCCTTTAAAAAGCTCAGCAACCATGGGTAATCCCCCCCCCAAAAAAACTCAAAAACTCTGGGCAACCCTCCACAAATAAAGCTCAACACCTCTGTGCCATCTCCCCCCCCCATTTTCTTAAATTTGAGTCCCCCAAAATAGGGGGCATCTTATACATGGGGGTGTCTTATACACGGAAAAGTACGGTAAATTCTTTTTTATTATCCAGTGTATTAAAGCTGAAGGTGTCTAAATATTGTTTTAGCATGTGCTAATTATATTTAGCCGTACAGTAAAAGTTTTTTTTTTTAAAAAAAGAAACAACAACCCATGAAAGTTGATTCCCTGGCAGACATGTGCTCACACTCAGATGCTCACGATAAGCATGAGACATAGAACACTTGGAGGACAGATTGTGGAGACATATGATCTTACTACTAGGAGTAAGAGCGCTCACACCTTTTGTCTGCCTTCAAGCCTTCATTACTGATAGGAGATCTTCTGCAGGATCTGCTGAAATCCTTCTGCCAGAGACACTCGGCTGTAATTGAGCTTAGTTGGATATGACGATAAGAACGGGAAGAGTTGAAAGCCAACTATGAAATAGTTCAGTGAAGTTAACAAGACAGCTACTCCAGGCAGATTATAAATTTCCTTTTGGCGCTGGCCTTCTCGCTGTTTTTGCAACACTTCGTTGCTCACCCATCGCAACAGAAGCCACAACTTCTGGGCAAGAAGGGCACAAAGACACAGATAAACAGGAAAACTGCTCTATCGTTATACACAAATTAACAAATCTCTTGTGTTTAGCTGAGGGGGTGGGAATGTCCACCATTAGAAATGGAGACGACTCATTATTGTTTTTCCTGACATCTTCGTTACAGCGATAGTTAATTTTAGTTTGAAAACAGCCGTAAAAAACCAAAGGTGTTGCTGGCCCCAGGCTAGGTGTCTTGCATTCCAGTGGTCTTGTTTTACATGGCAAGTCAACGGCACTTAATGACTTCTGCACTAAACTTCTATTATTTCCCAATTTTTTCAAAGCAGGTTTGTCGTCCAAGAGGCCATTCATTTCTGGGTCACTGAAGAGGCAGCTGTTCTCTCATGGCTCAGAGATCTGGCTAGGGGCTACAACAGGTGCCCAGCACCTCGCTCATCTAATCACAGGAATGGCCTGTGGCATTTTTGGCTGCCATTTTGAAGGACAAGATGGTGTCCCTTCCTTATTCCACGTACCGAAGCTGACCGGCCCAGCCACTGAGATTCTGCCTGCAATCGTCTTAAACAGGCATCCCCAAACTGTGGCCCTCCAGATGTTTTGGCCTACAACTCCCATGATACCTAGCTAACAGGACCAGTGGTCAGGGAAGATGGGAATCGTTTGAGGATGCCTGGTGTTAAGTCTCTGCTAAGAATTAAGATGGCGATCTTAACAGTCCCCATGTGCAGTCTGAACCACGTAACTGTTTAAATTAGCCAGCTCCTTATTAGAAATATATGGCGAAGGGCTGACAAAAGACACCCAGGAAGGAGCATAGCTGCCAAGTACCCCGTTTACCCCGGGAAACCCCCATTTTTACTTACCTTTTCCCGGTGGTCCCCCGTATCACTTCGTCTCCCATTTTTCTCCGTTATTTTCTCCTGCCGGTGGCCATTTATCTTTCTTTCTGATTTTCCCTTCTATGGGCACCAAAAATGGCCGCCAGCGGCTTCAAAAGTCGCATCTATGCATGTCCGGAAGTGCGTAGACGCGACTTCCGGTGTCGGCCATTTTGGTGCCCATAGATGGGCGGAGCGACATCAGAAGTTGCGTCGATGCACTTCCGGTCACGCGTAGAAGCGACTTTCGAAGCCGGCGGTGGCCATTTTTGGTGCCCATAGAAGGGCAAAGCGACACTGGAAGTTACGTCGACGCAACTTCCGGTGTCACATGGCTGCCGGTCCCGGATTCTGCAGTCCGGGACTTGGAAGGTAAGGGAAGGAGCCCTTTCATTTGGGCAGCAGTCGGTGTTGCTGTAGCTACATTGGTGTTCGCTGTGGTAAAACACATCAAACGCACCACTTCATTTCACACATGACATGTGTGAAGGGAGAAATAATTGTGTCTCCAAATGCACACAAGGTGTTTGGTGATCCTTGCCTCCCTCTCACACTCCTACAATAGGGGTGAATAAAAAAAAAATTCTGTCAGGGGAACAGCGTATTGACCATAACCGGTCCCGGTGTGACACTAACGGGGCTGGACAACGCTGTCAATTTCTGTTTCTCTCAGGTTCTCATTTTCCAATGTTTGGTTCAGCTCACTACATTTCTGCATCAGGTTGTAAAAAATATAAAAAAATAAAAATGCTTTTAAGTCGTCTTGAAAACTCCTCAGCATTTTAGTGCACATTTCCCACTTACTTATGCATTTTATACACACTTCTTTTTTTTATTGGAGAATGGCATTTTGAAAAAGAGCAGTATTTTGATTCACTGAGAAGTGTCCATTAGGTATGTTTGCATTAAAAATTAACTTACAAATTTCTGCAACATACACTGAGGATTCATGAAACCTATACAACACTAGCTTAAGTGTTAGCAGGGGCGTAGCAAGGGGGCGTAGGGGGTGGTTCGCCCCGGGTGCCATCCTGGAGGGGGTGACACTCGGTGCCCCCCCGGCGACTCCCAAGCCGAGCCCCGCCGCCTGGTAAAAAGCTTCGCTTGGCAGCTGGCTGCTCGCTCACTTGCTTGGTGCACGCTTTGCTTCTTCCTGCTGGGGGCAAGGGACCGGCCAGAGCGCCTCCGCCCCAGCAGGAAAAAGCAAAGCGCGCGCGCAGCAGGTGACCACGCAAGCTGCAGAGCGAGGCATTTTAAAATACCTCACTCCACGGCTTGCTCGCGGTTTGCTGGCGGCACTGCTCCAGTGCTGGGATTCCGGCGCTGGAGTGGCGCCGCCAGCAACCTGTTTTGTAGCGCATCTCCAGACATGCATAGAAGCAACTTCTGGTGCGTATGGTGTGTGTGTGTGTGTGTGCGTGCGTGCGTGCGCAGTGTTCAAGTCATGTAGCTGTAGGATTTGGAGTGGAGGAATAGCAAGCAAGGGAAAGGTTGTGTGCCTGCATGCTCTCTCACACACACAGACCGCCTCTCCGCTCTGACATACTTATTTATTTCAAATATTTCTGCCCCAGCTTTCCTTACAGAAACATCTCCCTCCTGGAGTTTCCTTCCATTAAAAAAGAAAAGTGGCATGGGAGCCCAGTTACACGCCTTTGCATATAATACATTGGCGGCTCCTTAATAAAACCATTGCACACTGCAAAGGCAAAATGAAAGGTAAGTGTTTGTGAATTGGGGGAGCGGGGAGCATAGCAGAAAAGGCTTATTGTCATCTCAACCTCTCCCCTCCGCTTTATTTGTTGTGCTTTTCGCGACACATGCCAAGAGCTCCTGCAATTCTGTCTCCTCCTACAAGGTTTTATTTAGACTTCAGTGTGTGCTGGATCGGTTCCATACTGCACTAGTTCCTTCCTAAAGGTTAACGGTATGTCCGGGTACGACAACAGTCGGCCGCATGAAAGGCGGCGATCAGGCAGCCTCCAGCCTTTTGGGCAGAACTGAGGAGAAAAACACAGACGGGCAGAAAAGTTTAATTACGTCAAGCTTGCTGACAATGGGGTGACAGATGTTGCAGCCAGATCACCCTCACATGACAAATGGTGGCAGCACATGGGGTCACCCCCAGGTTGTGTTGCCTCTTGCTATTAGAAAAGGAAGACATTGTGGGATGCTTTATGCGAAGTAGCTAACCTTTGTTTCCTTGTTCCAGGTAGGTAGCCATGTTGGTCTGATGTAGTCGAAACAAAATAAAAAATAAAAAAATTCCTTCCAGTAGCACCTTAGAGATCAACTAAGTTTGTCATTGGTATGAGCTTTCGTGTGCATGCACACTCCTTCAGATTTCTTTGATCACTTTCCCCAAATTCAGCCATTTGCGATATACCAGGGAAGGGGAACCTGTATTCCACCTAGGGATGTCTTAAGGCATTGATTTCTGCTCTAACCCATGTTCCTCGCATGCAGCGCTGTTTCCGTTCTACTGCATTTCAGCTTCTGACAAAACCTATGTTATTCATCTCACCGTCTACTGCGCTGGAATGTTATGCTATTCCACACTATTTACGTTCAAAGGAATTGCAATGCAAATGAGGGTGGGGAACAATTGATTGAAATATTACTTGCCAGCTGCAAACAACAGCAGTGAATACTGATCGTATTCACTGAATTGATTTCTGTTCCAGATATGGGACAAAAAAGCAAATGTTGGCAATTTCCACTCCCATTTCCATCTGAATTCTCTGGCATCCCAAATTCCTGCTGCTCCTGTTTGTATTTATGTTGATTCAGGATCCAGCCCCATTCTATATAAGCCAGGATTCCCTAAACTAGGTTTCCTGCTGTTTTCAGACTACTATTCCCATCAACCCTGACCACTGGTCTTGCTATCGAGGGATGATGGGAGTTGTAGTTCAAAAACTGCTGGAGACCCAAGTTTGGGAAACACTGTTGAGCCAATGGGGGATTTACCACCATCTAACTCTGAGGTGGGCAGGAGCTGGGACCGAAAGCATGTCAAGTGCAAGTAGATAAATAGGTACTGCTCCGGCGGGAAGCTAAACAGTGTTTCCGTGCGCTGCTCTGGTTTTGACAGAAGCGGCTTAATCATGCTGGCCACATGACTCAGAAAAACTGTCTGTGGACAAACGCCAGCTCCCTTGGCCAGTAAAGCGAGATGAGCGCCGCAACCCCAGAGTCGTTTGCGACTGGACTTAACTGTCAGCGGTTCTTTTACCTTTTAAACTCTGAAGTGGGGAATCTGTGAGTCTCGAAATTCTGTTGGACCTCAACTCCCATCATCCTGATGGAAGCTGGAGTCCTGCAGCATTTTCGAGGGCCACAGGTTAGCCATACCTGGCCTAACTAGAGGGGTGTGTGTGTGTGAACCCACTGCTGAATTTGTTGTCTGTTCAGATATTGCGGTACGTTTAAATACAGATTACAAATTGTACAAATGGTGGGGTTTTTGCCATTTGTGGAAGAAGAAAAGGCATTATCCACAGGTTTGTGGGAGGGCTTTAAAAATAGATATTATGATAGGCACATAGAATTCTGGTAAAAAGGAATAATATAAATCCTGCACAGCTGAGTTTATTGTATAGATGAAAGACAGGAAATCTGCTCTTAAGATTTTTCCAAACAGTTGTGTCTTGTAAAAAAAGAAGGAAAAAAGATGGAAAAGTCTCTCCCTGCACTCCTAAGTCTGCAGATAACAGGACAAAACTGAAATCTATTCTAAAGCCATCCAACGAGTCTCTGTTTGTTTTACCACATTAGAACTAACAAAATGGTTTAACCTACAGCAAGAGGTCATTTTTAAAGCCAAAAATTGCATCAGGCTGACAGCTCGCATGCCAAGCTTCAGCCCGATTCAATTTAAGAACAGCTGTATAATAAATCAGTGGGGAGAAAAGGGTTTGAAGGGAAATGACAGCCCTTACTTAAGGTTACTGTGACGGCAGAGCTGTATGTTATCCTTCCCTGCTTCACGTCTGGCTTGCTCAAGCAGACTTTCTTGAGGCAACAAAGCCTTTTCTTGGGTTGTGTGTGTTTGGCAGATGACTCTTCTGTGGTTCTCTGCAACTTTGAATTGAGACAAACTGGTAGATTCAGAAGGTGTGTGATTCAGTTGATATAATGTGGAGAGAGCCATGTTTTCCCTACCTATAGATGTGTTCGGAAGCTGTATTCCTGGTTACTAGATGGTGGGGACAAACAAGGTATAGTTCCACCATTCGTTGACCTCAGTTCCCCTCAATGACTTCACCATATAAGCAAATGTGATTGGCTATGTTATGTAGGGCAGTAATGTTGACTCCCTGTCCCTCCCCGCTTAATCCATTAATCACATGAGGCATTACTCCAAATTCCTCAGCCCAGTTTTCGCCTGGTAAGGAACTAATAGGTGTAAGGCCTTGTCTGCCTTGCCAACTGACATCTGTCTAGGCGGCTGGCAAAAACATGATGATTCAATAACACATTTGGCTGAACACTCTTTTGTTAATGCTGCTCTTGTTTTGGCTGGTGATCCCAGAAAATGTTACTATTGGTGTTTAATATGAGGGTTCTTTTTAAAATAATGGTAGGTAAGGTATGTTTTAATCAGGGCTTTTTTTTCTGCAGCTAAAACTCACCATTGTCATTATAAGAGAACGGGGGGGGGGGTGCCTGGTCAGTTTTGGCACCTCTTTTTCTAGAAAAATAGCACTGGTTTTAACACTGCAAAGTGTTTCAGCTTTTTAGAAGAGTTTGGATTTGATATCCCGCCTTTCACTCCCCTTAAGGGAGCTAACATTCTCCTTTCCCTTCCTCCTCCACAATAAACACTCTGTGAGGTGAGTGAGGCTGAGAGACTTCAGAGAAGTGTGACTAGCCCAAGGTTACCCAGCAACTACATGTGGAGTCCACTGCTCTTAACCACTACACCACGCTGACTTTTAGACACCTTCGGTTCCTTTTCATATATAAGGCGGCTCAGAAGCTTTTAATAACCAACCATCTAACTAGCTTCACAGTGACATCTGAAGGCAGCCTTGTATAGGGAAGCTTTTTAATGTGTAATGTTTTATTATGCTTTGATATAACATTGGAAGCTGCGCAGAGGTCTGCGGCAACCCAGTCAGATGGGCGGGGTATTCTTCTTCTTCTTCTTCTTCTTCTTCTTCTTCTTCTTCTTCTTCTTCTTCTTCTTCTTCTTCTTCTTCTTCTTCTTCTTAAAGGAAAGAGCAGTGACTAGGAAAAGTAGTAGCAGCTAGAGAAAACAATGACCCTGGGCAGTTATTCTTGAAAAGGCGGCTTTTCATAAAATCAAGTGGGGGTTTTTCGGGGAGGGGAGGTATCGATTTTCAACCCCACCCTGAAATGGGATGATAGTTGGAACAAACCAAATAATAATATCTAGTCCAGTGGGCTCATTCAGGGGCAGTATCAAATTCTACCCTTTCCTTAGTTTTAAGCTCTCTTCATCTAAATCCGGCCCCTGCCCCCAACCCCCAATCTCTGAGTGTTGAGTGCTATAAAGCAGCTAGTCTGAGCAGGCAAACCTTCACTGATTCTAGTTAACACCTTGGTGTTTTCAGCTCTTCTCTAACCCTTGCCACCTGTTTCCTTTGCCAGCAGGAATCAGAACAGACCCTATATACCACAACAATGCAGGATTGATGCATTCAGATTTATAATGTGCTTTGTTCATAACAAAAGCCTGTTTCAGCTGCATCGTTCTGCAGGGCGCCGGAGATCAAATGCTTGCATTTTGTTCCAGCGAGCAATCTGTTTTTACTACAACAAACAACCACAAAAGTTGAAAATGTTATCACCTCTGTCTCTTTTAAAAAAATACCTCTTGGTTTTGGCAGATACATTTTATTCCCTTTGGGTCCCCTGCCTCAATTACAGTCTTGCACAGTGCTGTTGTCTTCTGTAACATCAAGGGGGTTAAAGTTGTTGCTGCTGTTTATCTGAAGCAAAAGCCAATCAATCCATTCCTTGCCGTGTACTGTTTCCTGAAATATTTAGCCAACTGCCACAAATTTGCTATTGATGCTTGAGGCTCAGTTTTGGTGTGTACAAACCTCTGTCGCCTTTCCTCTGCAAAATCTATTTTGTATAAGACAGAATACAGTTGTAAGCCTCTAGGCTGTACTGCAGAGAAACGGTAAACAATCCCTGTGTGAGATTTGAAGCCTTTGACCTATACCTAATGTCTGTCACCGTACCTCTGAGGAATAAACACACTATGTTTTGTAGGTGGACATTTAAACAGAAATGCCAACAGGACTTTCTGGACATGGTGTGCTAGACAATTCTGTATTTAGAACCCTCTGTACCTCTGCTCCAATTTGCAAACACATGAAAACACAGAAAGCTAATGGAAAGAAATAGCTGTAGTAGGGTTGCTATATTTCAAAAAGTAAAAACCAGGACACCCTGAAAGTTGTTGAGTTCTTTAGGAAAAACCCCAAATTGTTGAGCTTTTCTTTCAAGAAAAACTCCGAAGTTGTTAAGCCAGCCCTAGGCTGTAGCAACTCAACCTTCTGATCTGGAGGGCTTGCCAGAAAATTTGGGGGGGGGGAGGCATGGCGGGGAGGAGAGGAGGAAAACATTCCAGTCTCCTTGCACTGCTGGAACAATCTGCTTGATGCTACTTTAAATGCTGTTATTGTGCCAAGGAAGCAGGGGACATGCAGTACAATCTGGCAGGCATGTCGAATCTCCCGCAGTGTCCCATTGAATCCTAAAATACAACATACTTGGATCATGCTTGGCGATGCTTGAGTGCTGCACCCTGGTGAGTTCTGTGATCTTTCATGAGAACCTGAGATATACCTGTGAGAACTGTATAGATAGAGAGAAGGTGCAAAGTTGGAGATTCCCAGCCCTGGTCTCCTAGAGCTCATTAAATGTGACATACCAAGATACAGGCAGGAAGACCTACATTGGCTCACAGTACGTTTCCGAGCACAATTCAAAGTGTTGGTCCTCGGCCCAGTATACCTGAAGGAGCGTCTCCACCCCCATCGTTCAGCCCAGACACTGAGGTCCAGCTCCGAGGGCCTTCTGGCGGTTCCCTCACTGCGAGAAGCGAGATTACAGGGAACCAGGCAGAGGGCCTTCTTGGTGGTGGCACCCGCCCTGTGGAACGCCCTCCCATCAGATGTCAAGGAAATAAACAACTACCTGACTTTTAGAAGACACCTGAAGGCAGCCCTGTTTAGGGAAGTTTTTAATGTTTGATGTTTTATTGTGCTTTTAATATTCTGTTGGGAGCTGCCCAGAGTGGCCGGGGTATAAATAAATTATTATTATTATTATTATTATTATTATTATTAGACAGGCAGGTGCAAGGAAGCTTGCAAGCTACATGATCCAGAAGGAGGAAGAAGTTTATCAGAGAGTCAGCCGGCATGATGATGGCATTCTCAACAAACTCAACAAACAAAGCGCAGCAATGGAGTCAGACTTCAGGAAAGAAGATTCCACCTAAACATTAGGAAGAACTTCCTGACAGTAAGAGCTGTTCGGCAGTGGAATTTGCTACCAAGGAGTGTGTTGGAGTCTCCTTCTTTGGAGGTCTTTAAGCAGAGGCTTGACAGGCATATTTCAAGAATGCTTTGATTGTGTTTCCTGCTTGGCAGGGGGTTGGACTGGATGGCCCTTGTGGTCTCTTCCGATTCTATGATTCTATGAACTCTGATGTAAAGATACAATTGCCCATTGCCCAGAGTTACACAGCATGTTTCGAAGTGTGGATTTCAGGGACATCTCTTTCTACTTAAATAACTGTTCTGCCTTCTCCAAGGAGTAGTTACCAGGAATTGCCCTGCCATAAGGTTCGTGTTGCAGAGAACTGTGTGTGCAGCACATGATCAGTGGAAGCTTTTGAATGCTCGCGTGACCCATCATTGAAGCTCTGTTTGCGAAAACAGACACTGAGAACTGTTTGGCTGAGTCACTCATTGCTGCTCAGTTTGCTGTGTGGCCCTTAGTTTTCAGCTGTGCTGTCCTTCAGTTATGCCTCCTTTGGTATATAGTTAACGTGGCAAGAGGATTATTCACCCTGGTCTGTGTGCCACGGCACCTCTCAGGCCAGACTAGGCTACAAAGGTAATGACCTTTCATAATTTTGAATTAGCTAAGCTATCGATGTGCCTACTACTTCCTGATGAAATCATGATTCATCCAAAATAGCACTTGGGGGACTTGGTGAGATGACAGAGGCAAAGGTACTTACTATTGCGTCGGTTGTGATTTCCTTTTAATCACCTCGGGAGCGGCTTGGCTTCTTTTCATCAAATAAAACAAATTGTCTCATTGCTGCTAACAGCTCCCAGGAAAGAAAGAGCAAAGAGCAAGTGAGATATTAGACGGTGAGAATGTCCTTTCAGGTATTTGTGGCGGAGACGCTGGCTTTTGTAGTTTGACCATAGTTGTTTCAAGGCAATTATTTCTAGAAATCCATTAAACAGCCATCTATCAACAATGCCGTTAACTGTATTGAGGGCCTGCGGATGTAGAAAATCAGCAAGATATTAACTAGGATCGATTCCCTGACGGTGTTAAGATGGTTATGAAAGCTTGCTGCATTAATTGGGAAATGTTGTGTCTGTTAGTTCTTCTTTCGACCAAACAGATTATTATTATTATTATTATTATTATTATTATTATTATTATTATTATTGGCAGCCTTTTAAAAAGTAAAGACTGCCCTGGGGTAATCTTTAGTCATGGGACACGTGCTCACATGTAACAGCCGGTGGCACTGGATGTGAATGAGCATCTGCATTCACAGTAGAAGAAGCATCCTGTTCAATACAACCCAGGTGGACAACACAATGCACTGGGAAAGAGGTGTGCCCATGTCTGCATAGACACAAGGTGCTGACCTCTCTCACGAGAGTGGAGTGTCTGTACTCGTGCTTGATTTGAACTGGAGACTGTCAACTCTAGACTCCAAAATCAGTTTTAGAGAAGTTGCATTTCCAGACCTTCTAGGTGTCGGTGTCCCTATTTTCCAGGCAGGGCCATCTTAAGCATATCCGGCGTTGTGGTGCGAAGATCCCTCTGGCGCCCCCCCATTTCCCAGAGTTGCCGACCTTTTTTAAGGGAGGATGGCACTGCTGGCGGGGCTGGAGGAGGCAGGCAGTGGCTGGAGGGCGGCTCCTCCGGTGGGGCCACGGCAGACAGAGGCTCCGGGTGCAGCAATGCTTTGGCGCGGCATGGCAGAGGTGGGCAAGGGCAGTGAGCTGATGCCGGGAGGTGCCACGTCCAGCCTCCGCCTCTTCCCTGGCACCCTCAAGAACTTGGCACCCTGGTGCCCTGCACCACTAGCCTCTATGAATAAGATGCCCCTGTTTCCAGAGACAGCCCTGGATTTACAGAAGTCATCCTGGTTTCTGATTCGATCCCAGAATGCCCCACTTTTCCTTAGGATGTCCCTATTTTCATCTGATGAATGTTTGACTGTATGGAGTTATGCAGTGCTCCCCCCCCCCAAAAAAAATGTTTAGGGGTACTTTCATTTTCCTACTCATACTGAAATACTGCCTCTCAATGAGGCCAAACCTAGATTCACAAAATGTTTAGGGGTATGCATACCCCTGTGTCCCCCCCAGAAAAAAAGCACTGGAGTTATGTGACCCCCCCTCCCTTTCCAAGGAGATAAGTAACTATATAACCTTTAGAAGACATCCAGACTGGCTTGCATAAGCAATCTCAGGGGTTCCTTGTCTGGCAGTTTTGCAGCTTGTAAAGGTAAAGGTAAAGGGACCCCCGACCATTAGGTCCAGTCATGACCGACTCTGGGGTTGTGGCGCTCATCTCGCGTTATTGGCCAAGGGAGCCGGTGTACAGCTTCCGGGTCATGTGGCCAGCATGACAAAGCCGCTTCTGGCGAACCATAGCAGCTTACGGAAACAGCGTTTACCTTCCCGCTGTAGCGGTACCTATTTATCTACTTACACTTTGACGTGCTTTTGAACTGCTAGGTTGGCAGGAGCTGGGACCGAACAACGGGAGCTCACCCCGTCGTGGGGATTCAAACCACCGACCTAGGCGAGCCGGCGAGCCCTAGGCGCTGTGGTTTAACCCACAGTGCCTCCCGCGTCTGCAGCTTGTACTTTCATCCAAATACCAATTAATCAAAATCCTACCATTTATTAATTTCTAGGATTTAGGGGGGGGTCCCCCCATCTGTAACAATATATATTATTCCCTGAGACCTTTTAATATTGGCCTTTGTGTGACGTTTGCATAGCTCTTTCTCAGTTGCAATTAGTGTCCAGGACTTGGACACAAATACAAACAAGACAACACCCCCTGCTTAAACTAAAATCACAATCTCTGCATGTTCAGAATCCCATCTTGTATTGAAATATACAACATCTTCTCAGGAAGTATTATGTACTTTTCATAATACGTCCGAGCATGCAATACAACATGATATCAGGAGACCGCATCTTCTTTTGAGCATCTTCTTTTTTTTGGCACTTCTCTTGTGAAGCAGCCCTAGGCTACGAGAGGAGGGGGCGGGGGTGGAAGGAGCATGCAAAGTTGTATGGGAGCCCTTTCACCTCTCCTTGAATCAGCTCTGCAAACTGCTGTAGTTCAACTTAGAAAGTGACTAGGAAAATTCTGCTGAATTTTAAATCTGTTATTGAGCAGCATGTGCCAGGTTTGCTCTTCAGGAATGTGCCATTGTGAAATGAGATTTCCACACACCTAAAGGAATGAGCAGAAACTGCATTTATTAGCCTTGTAAAAATACAGTCTTATATCAATAACACCCAGACTTTGTCTCCATTTCCTCCTGTTTGGTCTGGGTGTACCTTGCTCTGAGTCAGTGCTGCCAGAAGTACTCGCCAGACCCTATTCAACTGGGGTTACCATAACCGCGCTGGCATTGGTGAATTGCTCCATGGAGAAGTTCTGGGAGCTTGGAGTAAATTTGCAGATCACTAGCTGCTCGTTAGTTGTGTCCTTCCAACTCATCCAGAATGCTGGAGAGACCTTCTCCACAGAGTCGATGTGAAGCTGATTTATTGGGTCTATCTAGATCCATCTTGTCTGCCTGACAGCAGCAGCTCCAGAGTTTCAGACAGGTTTTCCCCCGCAGCCTGTCCTGGAAATACCAGGGGTTGAAGCTGCAACCCTTCCCTTGTGGAATAGTACTTGGGTGAAGATCAAGTGGCCGCTCTCAGCTAAACGGAGGCATATTACAGAAACTTGCCATGGTAAGGGACTGCATTACAGAGAGGACACTAAATAGGTTAGAAACTTTAGAATTCGTGGAAGAAAAGGTATCAAAAGAGAGAGAAAAGAGCGAGGAAGGCCACGAAGGGAGAGAAGAGTTGGGGAGATGAATGGAAATGAGTGAATGGAAACATTGAGGGTCAACAGAGAGATTTCAATCAAGGATCGTCACAAAACAGTGCTAGAAAAAGAGGTGCCAGAACTCACTGTGAATGCCTTCCTTGCTCTCTTAGAATGGCAATGGCGTCACCTGAGAGGTAATAGAACTGAGTTCCAGTGAGCTTCAGCTGGAAAAAAAAGCTGGTAAAGGATCATGGGAGTTGTAGTTGAACAGCAAGTGGGGGGCCACTGGTTCCCCACCCCTGGTTTCAATTAAGACTGGGATTCATTCCTTTCCCAGTTTTTCAAAAACATTCTCCTTTAAAAAAACGGGGCAGTTTTCTGCTGCCTTGTTTGTGTGTTTGTTTGATATACCTTTCTTCATCACAAGTTCTCAGGGCAGTCCACAGGATAAAATACAAGGTAAAAACACAAGTAAATAGTTAAAAACCAACAAAACAATGCCCCTCCCCAACCGAGGAAAGAGCTGAGGAATGAAAGGTAAAATGAGATAGCTGATAAAACCCTTTGACAAAACGTTTGTAAGCCATTCCCCCTTCCATGATTTTGGGGCTGGTTTCATTTGTCCCCACCAAATACAGGGAAGTTTTTAATGTGTGATGTCTTATTGTGGTTTAATAGTCTGTTGGAAGCCACCCAGAGTGGCTGGGGCAACCCAGTCAGTTGGATGGGGTACTAACAGTAAGGACAGTAAGCTCACTGGAAGGACAGATCGTGAAGCTGAGGCTCCAATACTTTGGCCACCTCATGAGAAGAGAAGAATCCTTGGAAAAGACCCTGATGTTGGGAAAGATTGAGGGCATAAGGAGAAGGGGACGACAGAGGACAAGAGGACAAGATGGTTGGACAGTGTTCTCGAAGCTACCAACATGAGTTTGACCAAACTGTGGGAGGCAGTGGAAGACAGGAGTGCCTGGCGTGCTATGGACCATGGGATCACTAAGAGTCGGACACGACTAAACGACTAAACAACAACTAACAGTAAATTGTTGTTGTTGAAAAACAATTTCTGAAATTTTCAGCACAACTCCAGTTTAAATAGGTTGTGAGAGGAAAGAGAGAACCAATGTAGAGAATAAAAAATGAATACATGAGTACCCATGTGTACTCAGAAATCCTATTTAATTCAATGGGGCTTAACCCCAGATAAGTGGGTTAGGATTGCAGCCATTAAGAGCCTTGTGTTCTGTTGTTGACTTATGTCCTTTCTGGAATTCTCTTTGGGGTTTTCGTAAGGGAATCAAGTGGCTCAACAGCCATAAGAGGCCCAAAGGGCTTATGGACTCTTTCAGTTACTAAAGGGATTTTCTACTCGAGCCTCATTCATCCAGGCAAATGTGTCAATTTCAAAATTAAAGTAAGCTTGGTTAAGCACATTAAAAGCCACTAGTACACACGGAGCAAAATAATCCGATTTACATAGTTCTTCCTCCAAACAGCAACTAAATTGATTAGTGGAAGAGTGCCCACTTTTCAGTTGAAAATATATATCGTAATGGCATCCATTTTGCTACCAACTCTAATAGTGCCAAGCAATTATTTGTCCTTTCCCCCGTAAACACTTTTCTCTCTCTTAATTGCTCTTGTGTATCATTTTCATCTTGCCACTCCAAGTGTTTAGTGAAAGATTTGTATGCTTTTAGCATTCTCAGGGAGAACACTGTAGGGTAATGCAGGTGTCTAGCCTGTGTCTGTCAGGGACAGAGATAGGGAGAAGGTTCTGGATGCCATGCCAAGTGGGACCTCCCTCTGTGCCTTCCTGGCTTGGAAGCCATAGCCCTTTCCTCCCAGCCGTGCAGCTCTCTCTTTAGCTTTACACAAGTTTTTGAATATGAATTCAGGTGAGTACTCCTTTAAGGAGTACAACCAGCTCCTTCGATGTTGAAAGGTGGAGACTACAGCAGAAGGCTCTAACATCTTCCTTTGGTAACTTATCTCCATTTTGTCTACTGAGGCAAGAACGTCTCCTGTCTGAATGCTCACTCAGAGCTTTCTGAGGTGCTAAATTGGGACTCAGCTACATTAGTAAAAAAAAAAAAGTGCTTTGAATGTGTTACAAACATGCAACACCAGATGATGCGGGAGAGCAAAAAAAAAAAATCCTTGCGATTTTCTATAGCGTTTCCCCCCTTTTGCTATAATGATTTAATTTCTGACTTATTTATAGCATTTATCCCCTCTCTGTGTGTAGATCCACCCTTGGTTTCCTGTCCCTCCTTCCTTCCCTCCATAGAGCCAACTCCTAGGGGCTGCGGGGTCTTCAGTCCCCCCCCAATAAAATATTCTAGGGGGACCCCAAACTTGATGGCAATTGCCATTCAAATGGTGTACGTGCACCACACCATGTGATCGATTATGTAGGGCGGGGCTTACCTGCTCCCCAATATTTTATTCAAGTTGGCACCTCTGTTGTGCAGCCAAAACAGCACCATCCAGAAATAAAAGGAAGGCATTGGCAAACTCAGAGAATCTCCGAAGTGTGTATAGGTGCAAAAAGATTGAAGAAACAATAGGAAGGCATAGCTGCCATGTCTCCTGTATTCCCCGGAAAACCCCCGTTTTTCCAGCTGTTTCCCGCTGGCAGCCCGGATTTAACCCCCCCCGTAAATCCCCCAGATTCTTACCAGCCCGGGGAGGCTCCTTCTGTGCATGTCTGGAGTCTCTGGACATGCGCAGAAGTGATTTCTGGTGCTGCGGCCATATTGGAAATGGGCAGAGCATGCATAGAAGCGACTTCCGGTGCCACTCTGCCCAGTTCCAAAATGGCCACAGTGCAACTTCCGGTGCTGCGGCCATTTTGGAAATGGGCAGAGCATGCGTAGAAGCAACTTCCGGTGCCACTCTGCCCAGTTCCAAAATGGCCACAGCGCGACTTCTGGTGCCACGCCGATCCCGGATTTTTCAATCTGGGAGTTGGCACCTATGTGGCAAGGTCCCAAAGCAGCTCAATGAACCATGATCGTGCTCGATGGATACAGAGAGGTGCATGGCTGTAGAAGGGGGGCCTTGAAGGGAAGGTGAATGGAATGGCAGATCTTGAGAAGGAGCAATCCACCTGGCAGCATTTCATTGCAGCGCCCACTTCTTTTTTATGATTAAAAAATAACGTCCCTTTCTGCATAAAGGACAGCATTTCTTTCCAAAAAGTATCATGAGGGAGATGAAAGCAAGGCTTCTTTAAAAGCTGGGCTTAAATGTTACTAGTCCAGAGATGGAAAGAAGACAAAGTCTGTACCAGAGAGGAGTGGCAAACCAAGATGATGGACTATGCCGAGATGGCAAAACTGACTGGAAAACTCAGGAACCAAGAGGACAAAAACTTTGTAAAAGAATTTGGGGGGGGAATTACAAGTTATTTAGGAGACCATCTTCCACTGCAGATGGAAACATTAGCAGGATTTTGATTTCACTTGTAGTGTAACAATTACCATGGATAATATGGTTTGATATAAAAGTTGGAATATGGAAGACTATGTCATATTACAGTGGTACCTCGACTTACGAACGACTAGGGATTTTTTGATTTATGGATTTTTAGATAGGGTTGCTTCGATTTACGTTTTTTTCCGTTTTCAATGCATTCCTATGGGAAATCGCATTTCCAATGGCATTTTTCGACTTACGTATTTTTCAACTTACGAAGGTGCCTTCGGAACGGATTAAACCAAATAAAAATGATTTCAAAAAAATAAAATGAAAGCTGGGCTGGAAGGAACAAAAGTGAAGATATGTGTGTGGGCAGCTACGGAGAGGAAGATGGAAGATGGTCAACCATAGTGGAGGTTTCTGGCATTAAAGCTCAATAAAACATTTGTTGTCAGCTTACAGCAGTATCTAGCTTTGTTCCACAACACAAGTACCGTAAGCAAGGCATAGTGCCAGAGTAGGGTGCAGATCCACAGACCAATTGTGAATCCTTAAAGTGTTTGAAGAACCATGGTAGAGTCCCAGAAATGTTGGATCTCTCCAACTAGTGCCGAATTTATGTATAAACTAAAGAAGTTATGGCTTAGGGCCCCACTCTCTTGCCCCTCCCCACAAAAAAAATTACAGTGGTACCTCTACTTACGAATTTAATGCGTTCCGTACGCACATTCGTAAGTCGAAAAAAATTGTAAGTCGAATTCCATAGAAATGCATTGGGAGAAAAAATTCGTAAGTCGAAGCAACCCTATCTAAAAATTCGTAAGTAGAAAAAATCCTATCTAAACCGCATCCAAGATGGCGGACGGAGCTCCGTTCGTAAGTAGAAAAATTCATAAGTAGATTTATTCGTAAGTAGAGGTACCACTGTAAAGAAAAAAACCTCGATGTACATTTCCAAAATATAAGATTAAAAAACAAAATAAAAGTAATAAGTAATGGGCCCTGCCTGCTAGCTGCTCTCTAGAATATCACTGGTTTGCTCATTTCTATATATAGGGAGCCTACATTCTGCAAGTGCAAATGGCTTTGGATACCTATTAGGTCCATAAATGACCATATAGCATATATTCAACAACAAAAAGCAGCGACAATTTGTTGTTGACAAAGGACAGTCGGACATATGTTGTTGTTGTTGTTTAGTCGTCTAGTCGTGTCCGACTCTTCGTGACCCCATGGACCAGAGCACGCCAGGCACTCCTGTCTTGCACTGCCTCCCGCAGTTTGGTCAAACTCATGTTCGTAGCTTCGAGAACACTGTCCAACCATCTTGTCCTCTGTTGTCCCCTTCTCCTAGTGCCCTCCATCTTTCCCAACATCAGGGTCTTTTCCAATGATTCTTCTCTTCTCATGAGGTGGCCAAAGTATTGGAGCCTCAGCTTCACGATCTGTCCTTCCAGTGAGCACTCAGGGCTGATTTCCTTCAGAATGGATAGGTTTGATCTTCTTGCAGTCCATGGGACTCTCAAGAGTCTCCTCCAGCACCATAATTCAAAAGCATCAATTCTTCGGTGATCAGCCTTCTTTATGGTCCAGCTCTCACTTCCATACATCACTACTGGGAAAACCATAGCTTTAACTATACGGACCTTTGTCAGCAAGGTGATGTCTCTGCTTTTTAAGATGCTGCCTAGGTTTGTCATTGCTTTTCTCCCAAGAAGCAGGCGTCTTTTAATTTTGTGACTGCTGTCACCATCTGCAGTGATCAAGGAGCCCAAGAAAGTAAAATCTCTCGCTGCCTCCATTTCTTCCCCTTCTATTTGCCAGGAGGTGATGGGATCAGTGGCCATGATCTTGGTTTTTTTGATGTTGAGCTTCAGACCATATTTTGTTCTTTAATTCTTTAATTCCTCCTCACTTTCTGCCATCAAGGTTGTGTCATATAAAGGTCGGACATATAAAGGGCCTCTTTACCTTCAGTAGCTTAGGGCAGGCATCCCCAAACTTCGGCCCTCCAGATGTTTTGGACTACAATTCCCATCACCCCTGACCACTGGTCCTCTTAGCTAGGGATCATGGGAGTTGTAGGCCAAAACATCTGGAGGGCCGCAGTTTGGGGATGCCTGGCTTAGGGCCTCATCAAACCTAAATCCGGCCCCGTCTCCAACCATGCTGCAGACAACTGGAGAAGATTTAAATAGCAGTTTGAGCTGTTAATGGAGCTACATGGAAGACAAACAAAAGGAAAGAAGGCCTCTTATCGAATCTTTCATGCCCCAAGCTGCTGATTTGTTACATACATTTTCACAAATTGCAGAAGAAAAGTCGAAATATGATATTGTGGTTAACAGGTTGGAGGAGCGCTGTCCACGAAGCAAAAGGAGACTTCTGAAATACGTTTTTCGTGCAGGAAGCCAATGTGAGGCTGAATCCTTACAAACTTTTCTTGCTGATCTGTGAAGGCTGAGCAAGGCTTGTAACTTTGGAGAGCTTGCTGACTCATTAATAAGGGATCGGATTGTCCTAGGGATACATGACTGCAAACTGAGAGATTGCTGGGAATTAAAGATATTGCTTTGGCAAAGACAACTGAAGTGTGTGCCAAGCTGCAGAAATCACACAAGAGAGTAGATTTGTTGGGAGATGAGTACTACTGGGTTTAGAGATAAGACTGTGTCTTCTAATAACCATAGAAGAGGACGGAGCGTCTGTGTCCCACTTACCTTGAGGTTTGCTATCTGAACTAGCCAGATATTTAACGGAGAATCAATCACAGTCAGTCCATCATTTGAAAAAATAAGACTTTGCCTCCAAAATGGCAACTAGTCATTCTGTTTTGGTGACTGTAAGCTTGGTGTAATGAGCCATTTGGCACCTGGCTTAAATATATGAGTTTCTGACACTGGCAGTAGCTCATTTTTGACCTAATGGGCCATCCTCAGTTGGGGCTACAAGAACAAGGAGCTGGAGGAAGCTGAGAAGAGGAGGCGGCCGCTGTTTTGTCTGTTCTGCCTGCCTTCTGCCTTGGCCTTGAGTTTCAGGAGGGGGCAGGAAACGGTTGATTTCATTGTTTGTGCCTGTGCAATGATTGATGCCTGGTCCCTGGAGCAATCATCTCCTCCCCAGTCAGTGCCGTAATTGGTGGGTGTCTCTGTGGGAGCAGCCGTGGCGATTGCTGTGTTTGTGCTTCTGGCAATTGCTTTCCGCCTTCCGTTTCTGCTGTAGGAGGATGGAATACAGCTCTGCTTGTGTCATCCTGATCTCGTTGCCTCTTGGTGGGAGGTTGGGGTTGGAAGCTTCTGGTTTTTTTTTTTGCAAGAGCTTATCCCTTTTTAGGTTAGGAAGCAGTCCTCAGCATAAAAATGGAAATGTGTGTGTGGAGCTCAGCAGTGCAGTTGGCTGGGTTGAGCTGACTGCAAAAGCCCTCTTGGGCAGGGATCATGAAGCCTGTGTGCACACAGGCTGGGATCAATATAGTTCAGATTTCCCCAGTCCTCCTGTTTATTGACCCAATGCAGTTCCTAAATGTGCATGGTGGAATTTACTCATACCAGTAAAGTGACATACTGTCAACCCTTTGGTCCCTTCACTGGGATTTTGCTCTAAATGTAAACTGCTCCTCTCTTCAAGCTTTTGAATGCTCCAGACAGGTGTCAGATTGATATGCAAGTCAAAGTCAAAGTATCTTTATTACGGTCAAAGACCAGAAAGCAAGTTATAACAAATATGACGTTGGATATTGAATTATGTTAAAAAATAAAATTAAGTAGAATTGCAATCCAATTCACAGAATCGATGCTTAAATTTAACATTGAGTTTTAGCCTTTTTAAGTTTTAATTTAATAGATCTCCGCTACTTATTATCATTCCTTCAGGGATTAAAGTTTGATCTTCATCGCTGGTCATTGATGACACCATCGCTTCTCGGCCTTTTGGCTAAGATCAAGTGACGTGTAAGCTAAACAAGCTATAGCTTAGGGGCCTACTCTCTTGCCCCCCCCCAATAAAATAAAGGAAAAACAACAACTGGATGTACGTTTCCAAAATATAAGATGAAAAACAAATAAAATAAAACCTACACACAGCAACAGTGTTTTGTGTTGTATAGGCTCCTATCATGTAAGTAATGGGCCCTGCCTGCTGGCCTGCTCCCTAAAATATAACTGATTTGCTCATTTCTATATATAGGGTTCCTACATTCTGCATGGACTGGTTGCATGGCAACATGTGCAAATGGCTTTAGATACCTAATAGGTCCATAAATGACCATATAGCACATATTCAACACAAAAAACAGTGACCATTTGTTGTTGACAAAGGACAACTGGGCATATAAAGGGCCCCATTACCGTCAGTAGCTTAGGGCCCCATCAAAACTAAATCCAGCCCTGGCTCCAGATAAAGACCTATTGTCCTGTGCTGAAATTCGGGTTTTCAGAGAGCTCGGCGACTGGTGATCATACTCTCGCATCAGACAGGCAACAGCTTCATTTTGATCAAAGTGTGTATTTTTAAACCCGCACATCCCTTCAGATTTTATGCTGCTCTGCGTGGCTAGTGCTAACTCCAGGGGATTTGATCAGCCTTTGAAAACTTGAGCACATTAAGTACTATTATTAATATTATTATTATTTTAAAAATGAAGGAGTGCAATGATCTTGCCTAGAGCAGCCACTCCATAAATAATGCAAAATCATGATGCATTAAAGTTCTCAGCCCTTGATGAGAATGTTTATTAGTAATCTAAATTCCCGTGAGATCTCTCAAGCTAAGCAGGCTCAAGGATCTCTATATGATGCTTCTGCAAAATGCCAAGGAGTTGCTGGTAGACCAGGTATAGGCAACCTTGGCTCTCCAGATGTTTTGGAACTACAGCTCCCCCATGACCCCTAGCTAACAGGGCCCAGTGGTCAGGGATCATGGGAGTTGTAGTTCCAAAACCTCTGGAGAGCCAAGGTTGCCTATGCCTGTGATAGACTGTAGCAACCCAATACAAGTTATATTTACTCAGAAATGAATCTGATTGGTTTCTGAGGGATTTGCAGGTAGGAGTGTTTAGGATTGCAGCAGATTAGGAAAGAGAGAGCTTTCTTACAGGGATTGTAGGTTACGGAGCCAGATGGACCATGACACTCTCCACCAGTAATCATTCTGGGAATTTTAGCATGCACAATGGCACCACAGAGTCATGCACTTTGTGAAAAATGCCAACACGTTGGCAATTTTCTTTTTAATCTCAGCATGTAACAAACTTCTGTATCCCCAAATACACAATAAATTGGCCATTTTGGAACAGCTGTTGCTTAAATTGGTAAAAATAACACTGAAACAGGAAATGGTACTGTTTATATTTATTACATTCAATTCCCTGCCTTTCCTCCAATGCACTCAAGGTGCCATGAATGGCTCTTACCTCTTCCTCGTCTTATCCTTGCAGCAACAGCTTTGTGGGGCAGGGTTCGGCTGAGAAACAGTGAATGAACCAAGGTCACTAAGTGAGCTTCATGGCCGAGTGGGGATTAGAACCCTAGTGTCCACAGTCCAGTCCAACACTCTAACCACCACCAAAATGGTTTGCACAACTGTGCTTTGGGAATAGTAAGGGGTGGCTCCAGATTCATGCTCCCTGGCTAATTTCTGCCTGGCAGGTTTACTGGTGGTGGATTGCAGCAGTGGCCCATGATTTGCAACCATGGGAAACAGCTGAAGGGTGTGTTCACAAAAAAGAAATGTTCTGACAAAGCCTGTATTGGTGATAATAATAATAATGGGGATGCCTGCTCTAGACCTCTTGAGGAAGAGGCACATGAATGAGGGCCTCAGACGGTGATCTCAGGGTCCAGGTAGGATCATATGGAAAGAGGTGGTCCCTGAGGTATTGCAGTCCTATTGTGTTTAGCCTGTCCCCATCATATCATGCAGCTGCTCCTGGTCCATGGTGTGTTGAGGGATACTTTCTGAAGTAGGTAGCTTCTTCTATCTGTGCAGAGCCCTTGCAGGGTGTGGAATCTCATGAGACCAGGCTTCTAAAGCATGTGGGAAAGTCCATGCGCAGAAAAGGCTTCCCACTTCAGAAATTATCCTCAGCTTAGGAGCCAACTGCAGGGCGGTTCTGGGTGCTTGGGTACCCACAATAATATAATTGTGGGCATCCACAAAGTCAATGAAAAAAGCTGGCAGGCAGCAGTACCTCCAAGAGGTCTCAGTTCAGCAGTTCAGCTCCACCCTCCACAACCAGCGAGTGAGGAACCCATTTCTGGGGGTGGGGCTTCCAAGTCTGAGCCCCTCTCCACAAAAAAGGGTGTCTCACTGGCTGAGAATAGCAGGGGGACTTAAGGCCCCTCAGTAGGGTTGCCAGACTCATAGAGGACAGGACTTCTGTGCCTTTAATTGCCCTGCTCTCTTTTGAGTCTGGAAACCTTAAAGAGAAACCAGCAGACCCTTTGTTTAATTTCCAAAGAGAGCAGGGCAATTTCAAAAGAGAGCAGGGCAATTAAAGGCACAGGAGTCCTGTCCTCTATTGAGTCTTGGCAACCCTACCCCTCAGCCCCTAGGAGTTGACTCCTGTGGAGGGAAGGAAGGAAGAAAAGGAAACCAAGGGTGGATCTACACACAGGAAAACCCCGCTATAAATAAATCAGAAATTAAATCATTATAACACAAGAAAAGAAACACTATAGAAAATCACAAGGATTTTTTCCCGGCTCTCCAGCGTCATCTGGTGTTGCAGGTGTGGGTGTGTGACATCACACGTCCACGTTGTGGTGGCGGGCACCCACAATCCTGAGGGTGAGATGGCATCCCTGACTCAGGATATGAGGGGCCAAGAGGAGCTGCATTGATGTATCTCTGTTGTTGTTGTTTAGTCGTTTAGTCGTGTCCGACTCTTCGTGACCCCATGGACCAGAGCACGCCAGGCACTCCTGTCTTCCACTGCCTCCCGCAGTTTGGTCAAACTCATGTTCGTAGCTTCGAGAACACTGTCCAACCATCTCGTCCTCTGTCGTCCCCTTCTCCTAGTGCCCTCAATCTTTCCCAACATCAGGGTCTTTCCCAAGGATTCTTCTCTTCTCATGAAGTGGCCAAAGTATTGGAGCCTCAGCTTCACGATCTGTCCTTCCAGGGAGCACTCAGGGCTGATTTCCTTCAGAATGGATAGGTTTGATCTTCTTGCAGTCCATGGGACTCTCAAGAGTCTCCTCCAGCACCATAATGATGTATCTCTGTAGCCCCTTGTAAATAATCCACACAGAGGGCTTGCACCTATTTGAGAAATGTGGAGCTAATATACTCTTCATGGTTCCCTGGGATCTCTTAGCCTAACCTACCTTTTCCTGTTGTGAATATTTTTTTTAAAGGAGGGAGGGAGGAGAGAAAACCACACAAACCACCCTGAGCTCCTTGGGGGAAGAGTGGAATATAAATCTAAAAGAAAGAGAAAACCAGCAGGATTGTGTGTTTGCTACAACAAACCGTTTACCCAGGTGTGTGTGCAGTGCATATAATAAGGTGGCCGGGCTTTTGTTGTATGGATCCATGATGGCTGCACCCACCTTTATTCATGCAGCTAGGGGTTCATGAATAATTGCTTGTAGGCTTCCCAAGGTTCAAAATGCCAACAGGAGACAGATGATACACAACAGCTCATTATTGCAATTGAGAACGTGTTGCCTTTTCATCTCAGGTTGCTACCTTCAGAGTATGCAGAGGCTATCAGTTGTCTTTCTCATCTAGTGTTAATCCCTAGCAACAGGGAGATGACATCGCCAAGCCTTTGCCTGTTTTAGGGGAGCAACAGAGCTCCTAGTGCTGGAATCAGTGAGTCGGGGGCGCATCAGGGGAACGAGAAGCTCAGAGTCAGTAGCAGCCCTCAGGAGCAAACTAAAAAATAAAAAGGGGGAGGCATTGTTTTAAGGAAGGCTTGTTCCATCCACAAACTGAAAAGCATCTGAAGGCAGATTTGGGGAGACAGACAAGCAGAAGCCACTCAACGTGTAAGTAATGGTGCATGATTTTAAAATGCTCGGTTCTCTTTTTGTATCCTTAAAATGAGCTACTCAAAGTTGACATGTTACCCATAGGTAGTTACCCCTAAACCTGAAATGCTGAATAGATATCTCTAAAGAAGTACAGCAGGGGACATTTTTTTGGCAAAGAGTGTTGTGCTTTATTAGAGTAGCTGTTTGATTTCTTCTGGCTGTAGGATTTGTTGCATCTCACTTGTTCCTACAGTTTTGTTGTTGTTTAGTCGTTTAGTCGTGTCCGACTCTCTGTGACCCCATGGACCAGAGCACGCCAGGCACTCCTGTCTTCCACTGTCTCCCACAGTTTGGTCAAACTCATGTTGGTGGCTTTGAGAGCACTGTCCAACCATCTCATCCTCTGTCGTCCCCTTCTCCTTGTGCCCTCCATCTTTCCCAACATCAGGGTCTTTTCCAGGGAGTTTTCTCTTCTCATGAGGTGGCCAAAGTATTAGAGCCTCAGCTTCAGGATCTGTCCTTCCAGTGAGCATCCAGGGCTGATTTCCTTCAGAATGGATAGGTTTGATCTTCTTGAAGTCCATGGGACTCTCAAGAGTCTCCTCCGGCACCATAGTTCAAAAGCATCAATTCTTCGGCAATCAGCCTTCTTACGGTCCAGCTCTCACTTCCATACATCACTACTGGGAAAACCATAGCTTTAACTATACAGACCTTTGTCGGCAAGGTGATGTCTCTGCTTTTTAAGATGCTGTCTAGGTTTGTCATCACTTTTCTGCCAAGAAGCAGGCGTCTTTTAATTTTGTGACTGCTGTCACCATCTGCAGAGATTATGGAGCCCAAGAAAGTAAAATCATTCTTACAATTAGTTGGGGCCAAACATGGCTTGTGGTATCCATGCTTTCGTCCCATAGCAATTTACAGGAACACTAATAACACACAAAATACAATATACTGTACAGTAATTAAACAAGTATATTGAGAAGTGCTTGTCCACAGAAATTACTCAGCAGCATAAAATTTCACGTAGAAATGACTGCCAAATGCCAGTTGCCCCGAATGCCCAGGATAATAAAGACAACTTGGTGCTGGAAGGATGACGAAGTTGTTGCTAGCCTCCTGGCAAGCACCCACCCATTTCATGGATCAGGGTCTAGAGCAGGGTTTCCCAAACTTTGGTTTCCAGCTGTTTTTGGACTACAACTCCCATCAATCTTAGCTAGCAGGACCAGTGGTCAGGGATGATGGGAATTGTAGTCCAAAAACAGCAGGAGACCCAACTTTGGGAAAGAGAGAGAGAGAGAGAGGGAGGGAGGGAGAGAGAGAGAGGGAGAGGGGTAGGGAGGGAGGGAGGGTCAAATCAGAATGAAAGAACATCATGAGAATGGCTACAGTTGAAGAAAAATTCTCGCTCCAGATGTAGAACCTCTTTGCAGATGTAATTTCATTTGTTAGTTGTCACAGTCCCTCACATTAGTGAATAACAGAATCTGCAAAACGAGGAGCAAACAGGTTCTGCACACCCGAATGCAGTTCTCATATTCATTGCTTGGCATAGTGAAGCTGGCCACCATGTGACTTCTAGGCATCATTTTTTCACTGTGATGAACTATCCCATGACAGCCACCCTGTCATGTCCATGGCTCATATAGTTGCAAGCTTTTTAACTGCTGCGTTTTTCAGACTACAGCTCTCATCATCCCCAACTAGCATGGCCAATGGTCAGGAATGATAGGAATTGTAGCCCCAAACATCTAGAGGGCACCACATTGGCCACCCTTGCTATACAAGGGTGAGGAGTGCTTAGTGTTTAGGGAGTTTCAGCAAACAATTGTATTTTTTTTCCAGAGTTGCATTGGTAGCAAGAGCAATGGCAATCCCCCACTATAAAGATAAAGGCTGCTGCAAAAAAATGAAGGCAAAATTATATATTGCATGCGCCCGTAACTCCTGCACTTTTGAGGTGTTATGGCACCTCTGTGTATCTTTTGATGAGAGAGACAAAACTAAATTCCTTGGATGTGTTATGATTCAGACTACCGGAATTTGCTTCCTTTGGGGGAAAATTCAGCTCCATGGTGTGAAATGAAAGCTACGCATTTAGCAGCAATCCTCATTATATCCCAATATTAATTAACCTCCTAGTTAGGTGGGGGGGGATGAATAATTGCACTGGATAATTGAAAACGGAGCATACTTCAAGTCATTGTGCTACATTTTGTGTTTATCAAAAAGGAAAACATTGGCAACTAAAAATTGCCTTCTTTTTTTTTACTCAGGTCCATTCACAAAACAAATTTGCTCCCATAACAATATATAATTTTAGGTTGCAAATCAGACCTTCCAAGTGACCCTATTTTCCAGGGACAGTCCTGGATTTACAGAAGCTGTCCCAGTTTCTGATTTGATCCCAGAATGTCCCACTTTTCCCTAGGATGTCCCTATTTTCATCAGAGAAATGATGGAGGATATGGTGAATCCTGATGAAATAATAATAATAATAATAATAATAATAATAATAATAATAATAATAATTTATTATTTAAACCCTGCCCATCTGGCTGGGTTATCCCACTTCTGGCAGATTATGGTTTGTAACTTTTCCCTTTGCAGCTTTAGCCAACTAGAAGTGTATTTCGTTCATTCCCCAGAGCGGTGGTCCATGGACTCCAGGAGGTCTGCATAACCCTAAACCCTAAACCCTAAACCCTAAACCCTAAACCCTTAACCCTTAACCCTTAACCCTAAACCCTAAACCCTAAACCCTAAACCCTAAACCCTTAACCCTTAACCCTTAACCCCCAACCCCAAACCCCAAACCCCAACCCCTTCACATAACAAAAACTACCCGTAGGGTTGCCATATGCCCTCTTCTTCCAGAACACGTCCTCTTTTTCATGGGTATGTAAAATGAGAGTCGTCATAGCAAGCCATAGTTAAAAGGAGAAGTTGGTAAAGGTGTCTTCTTTTTTGCTCTTCAAAATATGGCAACCCTATGAGAAATCAACATTTTAAAAAAGTAGGGGATCCATGGCTTGGTTTACGAAAAACAGGGTGTCTATAGTACTTAGCTAATTGGGAACCACTGCCTGCCATTTCTGTGGAGTTCAAGCCAGAGTATGAACCTACTTGGACTAGTAACTGTTAGCATTTAATAGGACCAGTGGTCAGGGAATTGATGGGAAATGTAGTCTCAAAACAACTGGAGGGCCAAGATTGCCTATGCCTGGAATAGATAGATAGATAGATTATATTAGATATAGGGTGAGTGGATTGGTTCTTCAGTGATTGTCTGATATTCCATATGCTTTTAAGACAAAAAAAGTATAAAACTTCTGCCCTTCAAGAGATCCCAGTGAGCAACTACTAACACAGCGCAATTACTCCTGCACCTGACTCCTGGCTCATCTGAAAATTTTCACATGCTGACGTCCTGTTTTCTCATGCATAAATACACAAAAGATGTATAGTCAAGGTAACCTTTGGGTTAGTGGCCTGCTGTTTCACAGATTGTAAGGGAACTTTTGTGATAAAGTCATTGCATTCCCTCTGTGCAATATATAATCAAATCAACTTGCAGCTACAGGGTGCATTCTGTGGCTAGTCTTGCTTATTAGCTTACACTTTAGATAAAGCAACAATGGAAATTCCCTGGTGGTTTTAACTGACAAAGACCCTCCGGTCCACAGCCTTACTGGTTCTAATTGCATGTAATGGAGGAAAGAGCTAACTTTTTTAAAAAGCAGGTAGGTTGGTAGGAAATATGCTTGGCAGGATTTAATTGCACAGCTCCTCATGAATAGCAACAGGATCCAGAGTTGAATGCAGTTGAACAGCTACCGTATTTTATGTGACAGCCTTTTTAACAAATAAGTTTGATGTGCGTCTTGGTTCTGGGATTGTAATTAAATCTGGCCCTTTCAGAAATGTGTGTGTGTGAAATCTCTCTCTGTGTGTGTGTGTGTGTGTGTGTGCACACGCGCACGCACGCACACACACACACACACACACACACACTCTTTGTATTTTCATTGTTTCAAAGAACCATTGCCCTTAGAGGTGGATTAAAGGTTTACTCTTGCAGTGATGCGAGGTCAAGAGCATCCCAGACCCTGAGATTTCAGGACCGAACTCTGAGACTTGGGGGAGTCCCTGGTGATGTCATTAAGCACGGCACACTAAACATTAACTACAGTTGCTGAGAGCAGATAACTCAAATAAAAAGCACCAGGTCGAACAAATGAGCCAACATGTCGCTGGTTGGAAAGTAAGGTAGAAACCGCAGAAGCCCAGGTCCAGATTAAGGGACTGTTTAGCCCCAGCCACTCTGGGCGGCTTCCAACACATTAAAAAATAAGAAAACATTAAACATTAAGAAAAGATGTAGGTACCTATATACATGTATGGTGGAACTGTAGTCTCATTAAGGAATTTTGGGAATTGATATATAAAGAATTAAAAAAAATCCCGAAGTACTCCTTTAAAAAACAACCAGAGATTTTCTTACTAGGTATGTTAGGGGATGATATAAAAACCAAGGATAGATGCATAGTAAGTTATGCGACCGACTCAGCAAGGATACTAATAGCAAGAGCATGGAAATCACAAGAGGTACCAAGTAGGGAAGATTGGTTACAAAAATTAATATTATATTATAATTTGGCAAAAAAAATGAGATAATGAAAGAATCGTGTCCGGAAGAAAATGAAAGCAAATGGAAACCGTTTATGGAGTATATAAATACATTTGTGGAAAGACTGACTCTTCTTATGGAGGTATAAGGGCTCTAGATTTTAGTTATTCTAGTTATTTTAGTGATATTAGATCACTGAAATAATTTACCTAAATTATTTTGTTGTAAGCTATATGAATTTCTTAGAATGAACCTCATATAAACCAAATAATTATCAAAGAAGTATAGTGTGTGATTTATAATAGGCTCGGAAGAGATAAGTCCAACCCAGGTTGAGAAGTAATTAGGGTAGGGGTAGGGGAGGGAAATTGGGAGGAGGGGCGGGGAATATGTATATTATAATATGTTAATTGTATTGGAGATGTAATTTTTATGTATTTGTTCCCCCCCCTTTTTGTATGATTGAAATATTTAATAAAATTCTTTTTATTAAAAAAAGAAAAAGAAACTTCCCCATACAGGGCTGCCTTCAGATGTCTTCTGAAGTTGTATTGTTGTATGGTTCTGAAGTTGTATGGTTACTGATCTCCTTGGCTTGAGGGTTGCATAACTCCATACCCTCTCCAACATTTCTCCGATGAAAATAGGGACGTCCTAAGGAAAAGCGGGACATTCCTGGATCAAAACAAAAACCAGGAGGGCTTCTGTCAATCCAGGAATGTCCCTGGAAAAGGGAACCTTGGAGGTCTGAGTTGTTCAGAGTGGGTAGCCGTTTTCAAACAGGTATAATTCGATGTATATGCCTCAGGTACAAATCCGATACATCATTAGCACCTGTCAGTGGGAATGTTGGTTGCTTTAAGGCCTATGGAATCAATCTGGTTTATTTTAAACCCAAACAAATTTGTGGCCAAAGAAAGCCACAGCCTGTTTTCTTTGGTTCTACTTATTTTTTTTCCCCTTTTCCATTTTGACTAAAGCATTAATAACCCTTAACATATACAGTGGCTAACCACAGTCGTCACCCTGTGACCTACTCTGGCAATGCAAGAGCCAAAATTGAGCAGGGCTTGGGCCTACATTCCCCATTGTGGCAGCTGGGAAGACACTTGAATCAACAGGCTCAGCATTTATAGTGCCTGCTGTCTCGGGACTGGTTTTATTGTGTGTTTGCAAAATGAAACTACTGTATCTTATTATCGGGGTGGGGGAAAGGATAAGATACTTCTTATCCAAGTTACAGACCTTTCATTTGTGCCGAGAGTTCTTAACAAAATTCCGGATCAAAGTCTTGCTGGCCATGATCTTCTATCTTTGAGACGAGCCTTTCAGTTTCAAAATGTATTTATCATGAAGGGAAAATCCAAGGAGGGAGAATCTATTCTTTAATGGAAGATACATTTATGATACTTTATCACCTAGCAGTGAAGCTAATTGGGTTGTCATAAAGGAAAGCCAAGGACACATCTGGGCTTCTTTCAAGCTCCCTGTATTTAAAATTAGAAGTAAATAAATGTCAGTACATCTAGGGTGGTGCTGTGGTCTAAATCACTGAGCCTAGGACTTGCCTATCAGAAGGTTGGCGGTTCGAATCCCTGCGACGGGGTGAGCTCCCGTTGTTCGGTCCTGGCTCCTGCCAACCTAGCAGTTCGAAAACACGTCAAAGTGCAAGTAGATAAATAGGTACCGCTCCAATGAAAATAGAGATTTCCTAAGGAAAAGAGGGACATTCTGGGATCATATCAGAAACTGGGATGCCTTCTGTAAATCTGGGGCTGTCCCTGGAAAATAGGGAAACTTGCAAAGTCTGGGGTGGGGGAGGCAGGTCTCACTATCAAGGTGGCACTAATCCTTGTAGCCATAAGCCTTGTCTCTTGTGGTTAGCGAGTATTTATGTTTTTTTGGGTGGGTGGGGGGGAGGCAGCAGAACTGAGCTATCTGTGCTGTGATTGGTCAGTTAACTATTTTTATTTATTTACTTGATTTAGGGGGGCAGCTGCCCCCCTGGCTACGCCCATGCCTCAAGGCTCTGAAGACATTTCCCTCCAAAGGTCCAAAAGTTCTGGAAAGAATGAAGAACCATGGTTCCAGATTTGTAGCATAAGACTAATGTTATGAGATACAAAGGAAATTGGCTTTACTTTTAAGGGATGCAATATACAATACCTGGTTTGGGGGGGGAGGGGACCAGCCTTTTTCTGATTCAAAGTTAATTGAAAAACTTGTATGTCTAGTGGAATTGTGCCTAAAAGTCTAAGAGTATTGCATTTAAGAAAAAGCATACTCTGATGATTCAACATCAAAGTGTATGTGCTCATAGAAATTCTCCTTTTTGCCAGTGATCTTCACTAAACTAGACATTGCGCGCAATTTAGGGAAATGAGTCAGGCTTCATGCAGACTTTATAGGACAGCTTTTTCTAAAGTAAAAATTCACCAATCAGTGTCTTAGATTAGGAATTTTTGAGTTTCTGGTCATGATGAAGTCTCTTCGAGGCAAGAAAAACAATGGCCTGAACATTCCCCATGATAGGTTCTGAGCTATCTCTCTCTCTCCCCCTCTCTCCTTTGTGCTCATTTTAACTGTGGCTTCATATTGCTGTCCTTAATGTTTTGTTGTATGCCACTCTGATACATTTACTGAAGGGTTGCCCTTTGAAAGGAAGGAAGGAAGGAAGGAGAGAAAGAAAGGTAAAACTGGCAAATAATTACATGTGGCATGTTTACAGTCATACCTCGGTTTAAGTATGCCTCGGTTTGAGTATTTTCAGTTTAAGTACTCCGTGGACCTTTCTGGAACGGATTAATCCACTTTCCATTACTTTCAATGGGAAAGTTCGCTTCAGGTTAAGTATGCTTCAGGTTAAGTATGGACTTCCGGAACCAATTACGCTCATACCTCGGGTTAAGTATGCTTCAGGTTGAGTACTCTGCGGACCCGTCTAGAACAGATTAATCCACTTTCCATTACTTTCAATGGGAAAGTACGCTTCAGTTTAAGTACTCCATGGACGGTCTGGAATGGATTAATCCACTTTCCATCACTTTCAATGGGAAAGTTCGCTTCAGGTTAAGTATGCTTCAGATTAAGTACAGACTTCCGGAACCAATTGTGTTTGTAAACCGAGGTACCACTGTATATTAAACCTTACAAAAGCTGACACTCCTATAAAAAAAAAAAAAAGACAAGCATTCATTGATCTTATAAAAATAGGTATTGTGAATTTTGGGTAACCAAAAGCAAATTTGGAACCTGGCTTCTTTTTGTTTTGTGGGAAATGAAGGAAAGGGGGTTATTGTAACAAAAGTGAGAGAAGTATGAATAGGAGCCGCCAACATTGCCTGTCTCCATCTCCCACAGTTGCTGAACGTCCCATTGCTTTGGAGAATGCTCTGGGATATAAGCAGAGCGACAACAGGTCTTGTATGGGAGCAATTATGCACGGCAGCAGATTCCACCTTCCTGTGCCTCCTTTCCCTGTTTTTGTTCCTTTTCTGCCTGGAGGACTGATGTCCCATGGAATTGCCAGCAATGCATGTCCCCATTCAGTCAATATAAAGTCCATGGTGCCATTCACAAAGTACCTTGTACAAGAAAAGGAATAAGAGGTGGTTTGAAAACAAGGGGAGTTTAGAAGCAGTTTTCCCCTATACGGCACGGGAATGAACTCGCTTGTTTAAAAAAGGGGGGGGGGAGCAAAAGTCCTACTGGGCTAGAGCAAGCCTTCATATGAGCCAAAGCAGCTATTTCAGTCCCAGCCAGTCCTTTGAGGTAGTTTCAGATTACCACATGTTGTGGAAGGCCAGATTTATATGGTGGAATAAAACACATGGAAAGCCTGTTGCCTGCAGTGAAAGTAGAAGTAATTGGGTAATTGTAAGATGTTGTTCCTGGGTTCTTCATATAGTAGTTCAGCAAGTATTATTCTTTACCCTAGGCCCATATTGTTCCCATATTATGGCCTGGTTCACGCTTTGGGTTCCATAGAAGTGTGTTCACTGTCTCTGCTACTCCCTAGGTTCTTTTGCTAACCCACGTCACTATTTAGCTTAGAAAGTTTTCCAAACCGGGGTTCACAAGGCTCGTTCTTCGCTAATCACAAGCCGCAGCCAACGCTTGTTCTTGGTTAGCTCCGTAACACCTCTCAGGTGGGCACCATTGCCATTATAAGAGAACAAGGGAGGAATTTATGGTGAGTTCCAGCACCTCTTTTTCTAGAAAAATAGTACTGGTTATAGCTCATGGTTTGTGAGGAGAGTGCTGAACCACAAGCCCTGGTTTGGCTAAGCCTTATCTTTGCTCAGCTTGGCACTGTCAGACCCTCCAAATGTCCCTATTTTCCAGGGACATTCTCAGATTTACAGAAGCCATCCCGGTTTCTGATTTAATCCCGGAATGTCCCGCTTTTCCTTAGGATATTGGAAGGTATGGAATAGGACGTCCCTATTTTCATCCGAGAAATGTTGGAGGGTATGGAGTTATGCGACTCCCGAGCCAAGGAGATAAGTAACTATACAACTTTATAAGATATCTGAAGGCAGCCCTGTATGGGAATTTTTTTCTTTAAAAAAAAGTTTAATGTATTATTATGTTTTATATATGTTGGAAGCCACCCAGAGTGGCTGGGGCAACCCAGTCAAATGGGCGGGGTATAAATAATAAAAGTGACTAGGATGTCCCTATTTGAATAGGATGTCCCTATTTGAATCAGAGAAATGTTGGAGGGTATGATTGCAGCAGCAAAAAGGACCAAAGAGGAGTGTGAGCTCTTTTCTGGGCTTGGCCTAGCACAGGCATGCCCAAACGCGGCCCTCCAGCTGTTTTGGGACTACAGTTCCCATCATCTCTGACCTACTGGTCCTGTTAGCTAGGGATGATGGGAGTTGTAGTCCCAAAACAGCTGGAGGGCCGAGTTTGGGGGATGCCTGGTTTAGCATGTCATGCGAGCCAAACCTATACATGTAGGAAAAATGGCTTACCTAGTCCATCAAGTGAATTTGTGCCTGAGGCTTAAATGAGGGGCTTACTCTGTTTGTGTTCATAATTGCTATGCAACAACAGCTTTTTGGTTTTTAAATATTCAGGCAAAAAGAAAAGAAAAGGCAGCATTAGCGTTACCTATGCATGTGCAGAAGCAGAAATTATGGTATCTGCCTTGTACAAGTCTAGACTGTTTGTCCCTCAGGTCGTATTCAGACTAGTAGCAGCCCTCCTGGGACTCAGAGGCCATTCCGTTTATTTGCTTCTTGATTTCCTTTTTCTTTTTAACTGGAAGTGTCAGGATTGAACCCGAAACCTTCTGCATGCAGAAGATGTGCTCTACCTCCAAGCTACAGCTCATATCTGGAAATTTCTGTCCAGCTGAGAGGAAAATGGCAAGAGTCATGGACAACACCTTCAGAACTGTCACACTGCAAGAGATTGCTCGAAACACACTTGGTAGCCCATTATAACCTCTCCTGGTTAAAAAAGAAAGCTGCCTTTTCTTGCATATGTCTGTAATCATAACATGGCTTAAGAAATAAGTGGCTAAATAATTTTGCCTGATTCTTCCCGTTGCAAATCACCAGGAGATTGTGGCATGATTAAAAACCGAGGACTGAATAGTTTTTTTGAGGATGCAATTAAATGCTTCGACAATAGCAAACTGTTAAGTGTTCTCTCGATGGTACCCATAATTTCAGTGGCCACCTCCATAGAATGTAATGACAGGGTCTTTGGCAGTGATTGTTCCTTTATCGCTATTAGGAAACCTTTGTGTTTCTGTCCTCAGTGGTATCTTCAAGGTATTTATGAAAATCTGCTGTTGTGTTCTCACAATTCAGCAAAATTGCAAATAACAGGGATTACGAGTGGAAAAGTCTGCTACCAAGTCCCAGTTAGAACATGTCAAAACACTAGAGCTGCCTCGGAGAAATTTGTAGAAGTTAGGGTGTTGTTCTGATTATGTGTATAGAATTTACCATCAGGTGTAGCAGAAATCTTGCATCTCCAGCTTTGGGTGTCATGGGAAAGGATACAAAGACCATCTTGCACAGAACAATGTCTATCCAGGTGTTCACCCTTGGCTGCCCAAGCTGGTGGTGCCCTAGGTCAGCGCTACCTGCTACCGGCTTAGGACCCTCGTACCTACGGGACCGCCTCTCCCCACAGAGGCCATTAAGGTCCACAAATAATAACATATTGGAGATCCCGAGTCACAAGGTGGTTAGGCTGGCCTCGACCAGAACCAGGGCCTTCTCAGTACTGGCCCCGACCTGGTGGAATGCTCTGTCCCAGGAGACTAGGGCCCTGCGGGATTTGTCATCTTTTCGTGGGGCCTGCAAGACAGAGCTGTTCCGTTTGGCCTTCGGACTGATGCAGTCTGACCCCACGGTTACCCTCCCCTAAGGTTTTATTTCATAATGGTTTTATCTTATTCGTAGATTTTTAATTTTAAAATTGAATTTTAACATTGTATTCATCTGCGTTATAACTGAATTGTTTCTTTTATACTTGTGTTGATATTATTTGTTGTTAGCCGCCCTGAGCCCGGTCTTGACTGGGAAGGGCGGGGTATAAATAAAAATTATTATTATTATTATTATTATTATTATTATTATTAAGGGTGCAGGGAGCCAGTCGAACCAGAGCCTATGCAACCACTCACTTTCTGTAATCAATAAAGTTGTGGCCTAAATTCTGCTAAAAACCAAACCAAAATTTGAGTCAAGTGTGAATTTATTTAGGGGGGAAGTCTCTGGGTCTGAACACGCAAATGGGAGAGAAATGTAAAGAGAACATCCCCCCCCCAATCTGTGTTTTTTTATGTTGGGTAACAGTGCAGCTTTGAAGTAGCCTCTTTCCTGTGGGAGACCAAGCACAAGACACAATTAACTGGATAGTCTTCCAAAGGGTGCAGTGCTTTCTACTAATTGGGAGAGAAGGAGGAGGAAAATTGTTGTGTATTCAAAGAGATAACAGTAGGGGATAGTGCCAAGCTATTGAGAATCACTCCTATCAAGAACTGGCACTAAGGGCTCAAGAGACTTCAGTTTGGTTTTGAGCGGTGTAAATCAGCAATGATGCCTGTGGCTTTGATCCTTAGGCTCTTATTAGTAGTGACCTTCTTCCTTTCTGCATCCCAACCCCCTTCGAAGCAAAGTTCTACCTCTCACGTTGGAAAAGATGGACACAGCTCCCACCTCAAACTCAGGCTCTTTGTCCAGGTTCAACCACCAAGGCCTTTCATTGACCTTTCATTCCTGGACAAAGGCACCCTCTTCTCCCCTGAATCACCATGGATTTATAGAAAAACACCATTTTGCTCCAGATATATATATGTATATCAAAGAGCGAACTGTGATAAAAAGAAAACCATAAACAGCACAACAGATAGCAGGCAATAATAAAAATGGTGATGGTGATGATAATGATAATAACAGCATCACTATAATCAAAAACTACATAGCAAATGTCCCTGGTGAGCACCTACACAGACTTTGGAAATTTTGAGATAGTGCCCAGCACAGCCCCCCCCCCCCCCGGACATTATTAGTAAATGAGATTCATAAAGGGAGAAAGCAATATTCCTTTTTTAGAAAATGCAGTGCAAAGACTTGACATATAAAAGCTAAAATCCAGTGTATAGTATCTCCTTTTGAAACCAATGGCTCAGGGTTTGCCTCAAGGTCATGAAATCCATGCAGCCAAACTTTCTATCCTTCGCCGAATGAAAAATCCCCCCGCCCCCGGTAGAAATCTATGGAAAGTGTTCTTTTCTTGGAACATTGCTTTCCCCCCGCTCATCTGCCTCTTTCTATGTGCTGTGCAGCTTTTCCGTAAAATACTAGGCTTTCATTTCATTTCATTTTGTTTGGTTTTATTTTAACGGGGTGTCGTTCCTAATTTTATTTTATTTTTCTAGACTTTGTGTGAAGCTTTGGTCCTCTGCCAGTTTTGACAGAAATGCCAGGGACAACGGTTTTGCATTTATGGAAAACATCTGGGGTTAATTGCTGATCACAGCGCCATTCATTATGCTACATTAGAAAAATGGAAGATGCAGGAAGCAAGGTTGAGGTTAGGGCAACTTGCTGCATCACCAATTTGCTCTTGGGGGAGCGGTGGTCTGGATTGCATATGGTTGGTGGTACAGATACTGTTATGAAAAATTATCAAAGGGGTATTTTGCCTTCTACTCCTTAATTATTTGCCTATCTATTGTTACGTAGTTTGTTTTTAATATGGCATGTGGATGGATTTGCTGTCCAGAGAAAAGCTCTCTTTGTGTGTGTCCTTAGTCCTTACTCCCTTAGTAGGGCCGGCCCTACTATTGTGTAGCAGGAAGCTGATTCCTCCAACAACAGATTCTAAGGGCTGGAATCAGCAGAGGCAGCTCCCACAGCCAATCCTCCCAACTTTACGATGGCCATTCCCTCCTGCTGGAGATCAGAGGTGTGTGTGTGCCTTACAGGAGGGTCACGGGTGGGACGCGGGCGGCGCTATGGCCTAATCCACTGAGCCTCTTGGGCTTGCAGATCAGAAGGTTGGCGGTTCGAATCCCTGCGACGGAGTGAGCTCCCATTGTTCTGTCCCAGCTCCTGCCAACCTAGCAGTATGGAAGCACGCCAGCGCAAGTAGATAAATAGGTCCTGCTGCAGTGGGAAGGTAAAGAGCTTTTCCATGCGCTCTGGTTTCTGTCACAGTCGCACCAGAAGCAGTTTAGTCATTCTGGCCACTTGACCTGGAAAGCTGTCTGTGGACAAACGCCGGCTCCCTTGGCCTGAAAGCGAGATGAGCACCATACCCCATAGTTGAATTTGACTGGACTTAACCATCCAGGGGTCCTTTACCTTTACCTTTTTTTAAAACTTATGGCCATGCATCCCATAAGATAGCCAGCTACCCTCAGGTGCTGTGGAGAAGATGCTATGCCATTGCCAGAGTTGTGAGTGTTAATCCAGCTAGCTTCTGTACGTGGAAAGGAGGGGTGCAATCTTGTTCTTTGCCTCAGGCAGCAAAACCTAGATTGGCTCAGGAGGCCCAGGAGCCTCATATATCTAGAAGATGGTCCAATTTGATTTCCCTGTTCTTCTTTGTTTGAGAGACTGTGGAGCTATGGAAGCCATGCTATTCGGACTTTGATATCCTTCCCTCTACACCTGCATCTGTCTGTTTGAGAGGGGCGACTCTGAAAGGTAACTGATAAATAAGATAAAATGAGGAATTACTAAACAGATGCATGCAAAGGGTGCTGCTGTTTGCTTACTGGTGAGCAAAATGAATTTTGAACGTCTGCAAAGATTCATCTCCCCCTTAAACACACACACACACACACACACACACACACACACACACACACACCAGACTCGACATAGCTATGTCTTCAGGTGTTCCAAAACTCAGAAGAGGGACTGAGAATTGAGAAAGGAGAGTTAATGACAGCTCTTGCTCAAATTAAGTCAAGGTATCCCATTGCTCATCATGCAGGTGCTTTCCATTCATGTTCCTTTCCCTGGCTATAGGTGCCAACTCCCAGATTGAAAAATCTGGGATCGGCACCGGAAGTCATGCTGCGGCCATTTTGGAACTGGGCAGAGCAGCACCGGAAGTCGCTTCTACGCATGCTCTGCCCATTTCCAAAATGGCTGCAGTGGGAAACGGCTGGAAAAACGGGGGTTTCCCAGGGAATACGGGAGACTTGGCAGCTATGTTCCCTGGCACATGTTCCTAAGATGAACACTGGCAACTGGCCTGTAAATAGCAATGGGGGAGAAATCCATTTGGTCTTACTTTCTCCTTCTTGAACCAATAAATGGACCAAAATCCATATTTTTCTGGATGTTAAGATGCAGTGCTCCACCCTCCCCAAGAATGTGTATAAAACTGCATACGTTGGTGAAAGATGGGGGAATTGCTTGCAAAATGGCATACAACCCCCCCCCCCCCCCCACACACAGACAATAGGAGAAATGTGTGCAAAAGGTGGACTCTTGAAAGTGGGTGGGGGAAGAAACCAAATGGTTGTGGAAACGGGGCAAACTGGTTGGAAAAAATGAGAAGCCAAAATTGGCAGGTTCATCCACACTTACCTGAAGGTGTCACATCTTGACACATTTTCAGATGCATGTCCTAAACATGAGTTTGGCAAGTGGCTTTCGACTTGTTCAGGACTGCGCACAGATGAAACATGGGTGAAAACAATTGTCTCCTTATGCTTGGATGCTGCAAGCCCCAGCATTGATTTAAAAAAAACAGAATAACCATACATACATAATGGGAACTAGGAACGGTGGTGGAAGGAAGCTCTGCTTCAACACCTTAGCCATTTTTTTTGTGGGAAGGAGGAAAGTCTGTAGCTTTTCGAAATGAATTCAAAATTTCGTGAGGTCATTTGCTCTAATGGTGGAGACGGCACATACTGGGCAACACTCCTGACCATGTTTAAGGCAATTGAGAAAACATTTAGATCAATTGATCTGTTTATTATGGTATGCGAAAACATAATTTACAATCGGCCATCATACCAGAATCGGGCACTATGGCTTTTAAGACTTAAGAGCATAATCGTGGTTCAATCTTTGGTCTGTAATAATGTTCACTTGGTGACCTTTGGTCAGCTATAATCCCTCAACCTAGGGTTGTTTTGAGGATAAAATATGGCAAACCTGTCTTGCGTGTGCTTCCTGTTATCATAAATAACATAACTACACCCAGCTGAACAACTTGTTGGTTCAGTAATTTATGCAGTTTAGCAAACAAGTTCCAATAAAATGCCTTCCTTGGTGTTTCAGAATTATTACTGAAATGTTTAAAATTGAAAATGCTGGCAATCAAATATTCCATTTAGGACCTTGAGTGTTCCCCCTTTTAAATATGGATAGAAAAAATAATAATTGTGTTTTGGAGCTGTTTTATTTGAAAAAAATTATTGGTGGTTAGTTTCTTGGTTAATCATGTTTTAACATTTCTTGAAGGCGTCTTTTGAATCTTCAGCAAATAAGAGCAGTTTACTGCAGATCATGGTTTCCTGTCTCTTGTGGCTGCTTAATACAATTATCCAACTGGGAATATAATGGGCAAAATAATATATTCCAGTTTTCATTGCTGCATTCCTTGGAAGGCTCACCTTTTAACTCACTTGTAGACTTCTGTGGTGGCTGGCAAAGAAGAGCTGAATTCTTCTCTGTCTATTCCTTTATTAAGGAATGCAAGAAAAAATCACAGTAAAGCGCAACAGTAGGAAATGCAACCAGTCCCTCGATGAGGCACACATCTTGAGAAGGGATTAATACTTTGCAAGGCACAGATCTCTGGGCTTTGAAGTTCCAAAAGGGGGCAGTCTTGCTCTCTGCCAGATGGATGTAAGGCTTCTAGTTTGAAATGCAACATACGAGTGCGATACTTTTGATCGGTAAAAAGTTGCCTTTGCACGCTGGTTATAATAGCAAATCTGCATCCATTTAATAATAAAACCCCTCTATTCCTGTTGCATTGCCCAAACGCCTTTGTTTTAGAAAATACAACAAGGGGAGAATGTATGCAAAAGCAGAGAGTGCAAAGCTAATATGCAGAGGGTAATTAGAGTGGAGTCAAATAAGCAGTTGATTGACAGAAGGAGTCTGATTAATAAGGCAGCAAAAACCCAAAGCTTTTTACCATGAAGGGAATTTCCATGCTACCACTCCTTCCAACAGGGCAGAAATCAACTCCCTAGAGCAGGCTTCCTCAACCTCGGCCCTCCAGATGTTTTGAGACTACAATTCCCATCATCCCTGACCAGTGGCCCTGCTAGCTAGGGATCATGGGAGTTGTAGGCCAAAAACATCTGGAGGGCCGAGGTTGAGGAAGCCTGATCTAGAGCCACATTTGCTATAGGGATCCTTAGAACATCCCCATCCGATTGTCTGTTGACAACCCCTCTCACAAGGTCCTGCATAAAGGTCCTGTCCGTTAAGTTGCGATGAGTCACGATTTGTAACTCCCAAAATAGTTCCTTCAAAGTACTGTCTAGTGATTTCAGGAAAGGCAGTCTCTCCCACCCCCCCTCAATAAAATAAAATAAAATATCTAAATCATGATGTAACAGCCCTGCTATTTACTGGAAATTAAAAGCAAATGAGAAAATGTGGCAGATAGATCATTTAGATTAAAAGAAAACCTAGGCATGTAGAAAAATGAAATGGGTAGATTGGGGGGGGGAGCCCCAATGAGCAGAAAAGCAAGAAATTCTTAGCAAGATGGGCACGGAAATTCCAGACATTCCAGGTAGAATAGGCAAACGGAGAAAACACAATGGAAGAAGGGAGCTGATGAGGGTTCCTGATGCTTCAGTCCACACCGAGAAGTGAAAAGAGGGAGGCATCTCCTTTCCCAGTGTTCCCAGGCCTTGTTCAAAGACTGGGTGGGGGAAGATACTTGTATCCCACTTGAAGAGACTGCAGCTCTCTCTGGGCAGGGAGAGAAAGTGCATTTGGCCACAGAAGTGCCACAGTAGAATGAGTTTTCTTAGTCCTCTGACAGAACATACCAAATAGACCAAAGTGCCAGTCTGGAGAGCCACAGATTCCTCACCTCTCATATTCTGGGCACTGCAGTTTAAAAAAAGGATGTTGACAAGCTGGAACACGTTCATAGGAGGGTGATCAGAATGATCAAGGGTCTGGAAACCAAGCCTTACGAGGAGCAATTGAAGGAGCTTGGTATGTTTAGCCTGCAAAAGAGGAGACTGAGAGGAGATATAATAGCCGTCTTCAAGTATCTTAAGGGCTGCTGTCACGTGGAAGAGGGAACAAGCTTGTCTTCTCATGGTCTGGAGCAGGCACCCCCAAACTTCAGCCCCCCCAGATGTTTTGGACTACAATTCCCATCTTCCCCAACCACTGGTCCTGTTAGCTAGGGATCATGGGAGTTGTAGGCCAAAACATCTGGAGGGCCGCAGTTTGGGGATGCCAGGTCTGGAGGGTAGGACTTGAACAAAGGGCTTCAGGTTGCAAGAAAGGAGATCCCACCTAAACATGCGGGAAATGTTTATGAGCTGGACTCTCCTTCCTTGGAGGTTTTTAAGTAGAAGTTGGACGGCAATCTGTCATCTGTCATGGATCCATCTGTCATGGAGGCTTTAGCTGAGATTCTTGCATTGCAAGGGGTTGGACTAGATGACCTTTGGGTCCCTTCCAGCTCTAGGATTCCATGATTCTGTGATAATAAAATGAAAACTCTCCCTCCCTCCCTCCCTCCCCACCCTTTCTCTGTGTAAAGATCTGTCAAAACCATACAAATAATTACAATAAAAACAGCACAGTATCAGTATCAGGAATCAGCATACCCTCAAACATTTAACCAATGAAAATATGGAGTTCCTCTTACATCATCATCATCATCAACAACATCATCATCATTAATATCCCGCCCAGCTGAGTGATGAGTGACTAACATATGCTGTTTTCTGAGTGATGAACTATAGATGCTCTTTTATACAAAACAGCTAATCACTTGCTCTTTTTAATAGGGAGAGAAAGGCCCTTCCACAAAATCCCCTATCTATCATCACATGTAGGTTTAGTGCAAGAGTGTAGTGCACACCAGTCTTCAAGTTAACAGGTCTCAGTCGCACAACTAACTTCAGTCTTGCCTGTTCAAACCATTCCTTTTGTTTTTGATCCCCTGGGACTGCATCATGCTGAAAATGTAATGTGTCAATGCTTTGACTGCAGATATAGCCAGAAGCGATTTCCTCCAACGGTGATTGCTGGGGAATATGCCAACATGGTGACAGGGGTTGTTGCTGGCCATCAGTGGCTGTCCTATTCATACGTTGTTTGTCTACGTGATCCCATGCTCAGAGGCTGCCAGAGCGAAATACAGCCTGCACACTTGCCATAGGAAAGAAACAAGTGCATATAATTTTCACTTCTCTTTCACAGCAGGAAAAATATATATTGAGGTATCAGAAGAAGGCCTTTTAATTTTTTTGATCTGATTAAAGAAAAGAAACCAAGTTGTGATGCAGAGAGACTCAGGAAATTAATGCCGCTTCAGAAAAAGAAGAAGTAATAACTGTGAAGGGATTAGACTAGCAAACACAGGATTAATTACAACTGGATGTTTTTGATGAACGTGATAAGAAACCTCAATAGGACCTACAATATGACAGATATAATAAAGGCCTTGCGTAGTGTATTTTGACATTCAAATTAATCATTCGGATGAGACACAGCGCCTCAGTTTTTGATACCAAGTTAAGCTGATTGGAGACAGAGTGACATAGTCACTCTGACCCAGTGTGAGCTGTTGCGCATAGAATCGGTAGACCAGGAAACGTGCATGTAAGCAGGTGGGGGGGGCATGGTTTCGACTGCTGGATCTCTGCAAGGTCTTGAAAGACCTACATTGGCTCTCAGTATGTTTCTGAGCACAATTCAAAGTGTTGGTGCTGACCTTTAAAGCCCTAAACCAGTGGTCCTCAACCTTGGGCCGCCAGATGTTTTCGGCCTACAACTCCCATGATCCCTAGCTAGCAGGACCAGTGGTCAGGGATGATGGGAATTGTAGTCTCAAAACATCTGGAGGCCCAAGGTTGAGGACCACTGCCCTAAACAGCCTCAGTCCAGTATACCTGAAGGAGCGTCTCCACCCCCATCGTTCTGCCCGGACACTGAGGTCCAATGCCGAGGGCCTTCTGGCGGTTCCCTCATTGCAAGAAGCCAAGTTGCAGGGAACCAGGCAGAGGGCCTTCTCGGTAGTGGCACCCGCCCTGTGGAACGCCCTCCCACCAGATGTCAAAGAGAAAAACAACTACCAGACTTTCAGAAGACATCTGAAGGCAGCCCTGTTTAGGGAAGCTTTTAATGTTTAATAGATTCTTACATTTTAATGTTCTGTTGGAAGCCGCCCAGAGTGGGTGGGGAAACTCAGCCAGATTGGCGGGGTATAAATAATAAAAAATATTATTATTATTATTATTATTACTATTATTATTATTATTAGCTGGAATTGGGGACTTTGGCTCCTGTTTTTGTAATGGGAGTCATGCCCATGGTGCCAAATGGATGGCTGGTGCTTTCAAGTCCGATAGCACAAACCGTTTGGGCTGTATCAAGGCTACATAGAGCAGGCACTGAGACAGCAGTATAGCTAGGGAGGGCGAGGGGACGAGTGGAGTGGGCACAACTTACTTGGGGGGGCACTTACCGTGGGGCCTGCAACATGCCCGAGCCACGTGTCTCTCCTCCTGGGAGTGACGCGGTGGCTCGGGCGCCTGCAGGAATGGCGCCACTCGAAAAGGCGGCTGTCATGGTCCAGGATTCGGCTTCATCTGCTGAGCATCAGCCTGAAGGAGCAGAAGGCAAAGTGACTCCACCTGCTGCTGATCAGTCTTCTTGCCCCTGATGAGAACCAGCTGGCTCCAGCTTTCTTAATCGGAGTTTCCAGCTACAGTTCCTGGCCAGACCTTGCTGCTTCTTGCTTCTCGTGACCTTGGACCCTTGGCTTTCTTGACCCCTGGATCGTCTGACTACATGGATACTCCTGACCTTAGGACGGGACTGGACCTTGCATATGGACTCTGCGTCCAAGGAAGTACCCCCCTGAGACTCGGCTGGTTGGCTGGCTTCTCCCTCCACTGAGCTCTGCCGTGGCTGGTAGCACAGGGCTACGACAGTGGTGTGGGGCTCACGTCCGCCCGCTGCCTTGGGCACGCTTGCCCTGGACGCCCCAGCGACTAGCTATGCTGCTGGACTGACATCTAGCACAGAGGACTTTCTCGCTGTTCCCTCACTGCGAGGCTTGAAGCTACCAGCAACCAGGCAGAGGGCCTTCTCGGTAGTGGCACCCGCCCTGTGGAACGCCCTCCCATGAGATGTCAAACAGATGAACAGCTGTTTGACTTTTAGAAGACATCTGAGGGCAGCCCTGTTCAGGGAAGTTTTTAATGGTTGATGTTGTGCTGTGCTTTTAACATTTCATTGGGAACCTCCCAGAGTGGCTGGGGCCACCCAGTCAGATGGAAGGAAAAACAAACAAACAATATAATAATATAATATAATATAATATAATATAATATAATATAATATAATATAATATAATATAATATAATATAATGAAGGAATATCATGAAAGAATATCATGAAGGGACCCTGCACTTCTGGATTTGTCACTACACTAGATTTGACCCTGCGGTTTTCTGAGGGAAACATATATACTGGTAAGTGTTCACCTATCCTTAAAACAGATACTTTGCTCTCATACATTTTCTGGGCAGGGGTTGTGTTTGTCTGAGTTCTGTACAGTATCCTTGCACCCTGCTGGCAGTATCTAAGTGCTAGGCTGAAACAATTCAATGCTCACAATGTCTGTTTTCTTCCCAACTATTGTGGACAATCCTTTTGAAAGTGTTTGCTTCTCTCGTATCTTTGCACCCTCTACCTCTCAGCCATGGCACCGGGTTTGAGAGAGGTCCAGGGAAGGCACCTTCCAAAGGTATTGCTCTGGAGACCTCCCAAACAACTTTACCCTTCACATAACTGGAATGGGATGTCTGGTTCTAGGTTTAGGAAACACCAACAACCCATACCTGCCAAGTCTCTCGCGGAGAAATCCGGGATTGGCAGCTGCACGACACCGGAAGTCGCGTCTACGCATGTCCGGAAGTGCGTAGACGCAACTGCCGGCACCAGCCATTTCCGGTGCCCATAGATGGGCAAAGTGACACCGGAAGTTGCGTCTACGCAATTCCGGACATGCGTAGACGCGACTTCCGGCACCGGCGCCAGCCATTTTCTGGTGCCCATAGATGGGCAAAACGGCACCAGAAAAATGGCCACCAACAGGAGCCAAAATAAGGGAGATTAATGGGAGAGGAGCTGAAATGGGAGACCACTGGGAAACGGTAAGGAAAAACAGGGATTTCCCGGGAAATACGGGGTACTTGTTTCGACTACGTCAGACCAACACGGCTACCTGCCTGCACCTGAATCTTGTAATTCATACGTAACTCCCAGTATCTTTGGTGCTATTTAGATGTCTAGGGTTGAAACGAAAGTGAATCTCTCTCCTTCAACATTATTTCCATATCTCTATACGCCTGTATAGCATAATATTCATGGGCTAGGCACTGATTGTGGCTACCATTATTTCAACACAGGTCAGAAACTGATCTCCGCGGTCACTTGTTTCTGTAATGTGATGAAGTTCGAGCTCTGGCTGGTTTCGACGGAATGTGGTTCAGCAAAGCAGAACACTGTTGTCTTCTGAGTGTGCCTCTTTTATGAACAGTGTATCTGGGGACTATACTCTGTGGCGTCCTTAGCCTACTGGTAAATCCCATCTGATCCCTTGCGATTCTAGTTCACTGAAGATCAAACACGGGTCTCAGTCAATCAGTTATTGTACACACAGCAAGGATGCCCACCCAAGGCTCTCATAGGATATGTGGAAGCTAAATTGCTTTACACAATCTGGAGATCTAGGTATCATTTGTTTGCATGCTGTATGTTCTTAAGAGGGCTCTGCGGGTGGGTGTGCTTTATTTTATTTTGTCAGCAAAATAAAGATTTGTTGCTTTTTTTAAAAGCGCAATTTATTTATGAAATGTCTGTAGTGCCTTCTGGTGGTTCCCTTCCTGCAAGAAGTGAGGTTACAGGGAACCAGGCAGAGGACCTTCTCGGTAGTGGCGCCCGCCCTGTGGAACGCCCTCCCGTCAGATGTCAAGGAAATAAACAACGATCTGACTTTTAGAAGACATCTGAAGGCAGCTCCATTTAGGGAAGTTGTTAAAGTTTGATCTTTTATCGTGTTTTTAATATTCTGTTGGGAGCCGCCCAAAGGGGCTGGGCAAACCCATCCAGATGGGTGGGGTATAAATAATAAATTGTTATTATTATAAATTAGTATAAGGTGTAGGGAGCAGCGGGAGGGATGCTCCAGGACAGGCATCCCCAAACTTCGGCCCTCCAGATGTTTTGGACTACAATTCCCATCTTCCCCGACCACTGGTCCTGTTAGCTAGGGATCATGGGAGTTGTAGGCCAAAACATCTGGAGAGCCACAGTTTGGGGATGCCTGATCTAGGAGGCTGAGGCAGGCAGGGGCCCACAGCCTAGCTCACTAGCTGGCCATGTGGGTCTCATTAGCTCTGGGAGAAGGTGTGTGATTTCAGAACTAAAGTAGGTTCAAGACAGGTGAGGGTCACCTGACTCATCAAGCCCAGATGCTGCAATCAGCATGCAAAGTACAAATAGGAAGCAGAGCTGAGGTGCGGTGTCTGCCCAACTGCCTATGTTGATGGACCTCAGCATAGATGCTCCAGGTTCTCTGTGGGACCATGCTTCAGTTTGGACTTTGTACCCATGGATTGACTCTGGATTTAGGACTTGGTGTACTGACTTGCTGCCAGGGGTTCAGGACTCCGACTGGGAAGGGCTTTCCTCTGCTGTCTCCTCCTTTCCTCCTCATCTACCTCTTCCTCCAGAATCTGCCATTCCAGTTCTGTGCCAGAAGGTGCTGAGTGACTCATGACGGGAGTGGAAAGCTGGATCCAGCCAACTGGCTAGATCCCTATTTCCTCCACCACCTGCAGTGACCTTTGACAGATAGGTGGGACCGCTCACCAGTCAATCGCTTTGAGTTTTAGTGACCGATCAGCTGATTAGCACTTATCTTACATCAGGCATCCCCAAACTGCGGCCCTCCAGATGTTTTGGCCTACAACTCCCATGATCCCTAGCTAACAGGACCAGTGGTCGGGGAAGATGGGAATTGTAGTCCAAAACATCTGGAGGGCCGAAGTTTGGGGATGCCTGTCTTACATGTTCAGCGCCACTGGGGTGATTCATACTGGGTGCATGCCCGCCTTCAAAAGAGGCTCTCTCCAGCTGCCCATCAGGTGCTCGGTAGTACAGTGAGCCCCCTGAAACCCCTTGAAAGCCAGCCCCCTCGGGGAACTCCCTAGTGCACCCAATCCCAGTGGGACTCATTGTTGCTGACTGGCAGTGGCGGGGGAAGCCGCTTGGGTGCCTGGGGCAGCATGCCCAGGGGCGGGGCGCACCGCGGGGCCTCTGGAGTCTGCCTGCCTCATTCCACTCAGCTGTCCTACAGCTGGGGGAGGGAGGCAGCGGGATGTTTGGGCAGTGCGGATCCTGCATGCACCTAAGCACCTGTGCCTCTCCTAGGAGAGACGTGTGGCTCGGGTGTGCTGCAGGCCCTGTAGTGAGTGCTGCCCGGCATTTTGTCACCCCCCTAGTGGTGACACCCGGGGCGGGCTGCAACCACCGCACCCCCTTCCTCTGCTGACTGGCACTGACGTGGAGCCCTGCTTGCAAAGAGATGACTGGGAAGACACATTAAACCAGACACCCCCAAACTGCGGCCCTCCAGATGTATTGGCCTACAACTTCCATGATCCCTAGCTAAGAGGACCAGTGGTCAGGGATGATAGGAATTGTAGTCCAGAACATTTGGTGGGCCGAAGTTTGGGGATGCCTGCATTAAACTCTGCACTAAGCAGTGACGGAGGAACCCTCTCCGGCACCCGGGGCAGCACCGTCCATACGGAATGCCGCACATGCACACTGGACCTCTGCCAGACATTATTAGAATCGTGGACTGGAGCTCCCCTACTGCTGATCTATGCTGTCTGTTTTCCCCTTACACAGGCTGTGCCATTATACCTGGCCCAGCCTGTGTGTTCTAGACATGGGAAGGCTGGAGCTATAAGATCAGGCTGAAGAAATGCATTATCCTGTGTTGTTTCCAATATGAGTCAACTATTCATCACCGTGTGGCACTGACATTTTTCATCACGTCACCCTTTCGCATACTAGTCTTGTGTCAGTAATTATACAACCGCTTTGGCTAATTACAGCAGATGATGAAGATGGTGGAAATAACCCCATCTGTTTGTGTTCCAGAGAAGTTTATTCTGGGTTTCCACCATCCCTAGTTTTTTTTTCTTTTAAGTGTGTGTGTGTGCGTACACACACACACACACACACACACACTCTTACAAACTTTAAGGATTTTTTTTTTGTCACGTGGAGCATTTTTAATGTAAGTAAGAGTACAAGGTTGATATTATTTTAAATCTATATTGTATTTGTCTTCCCAACACTGTGGTTTCTTAGTGCTGTGAATAACATAGTATGGAGCCAGCCTATTAAACGGCCTGTTTGTGTAAGGAAATTCTTAGTCCTCTTACAATATTCTATTGCTTACTGTGTTCTTCCAATATGCTTGGCATTCCACGGCCTAAATGATCATTTGTTGAACAAATTCATGCTTTTATTAGTCAAAATACAGAGAAAACAGAAGCCCCCCTGTTTCGAGATATTTGCTAATGCACGGTTAATTATCACATATAGCTTACTATAATTCATTTTACAGGGGGACCTCCTGCAGGCAAGGTACTCAGTTTATGAAGCAAAATAACCTCACTGTGGATTAGGAGCGTTTCACTTCTGGTCAGACAGTTGGTGCTTCTAGGCCTTTTCCCCTTCACCTTGCTAATTTGAACAAGGGTTTATTTTTATATTTGTCCTCGGCAGGACTGTAGCATGGTTGTTAAACCTCTCCCAGGCCTAATTAGAGCAGCAATGCTCGCATTCATAATGAATCTCGTGCCCTGGGCTGGAGGAGGAGGAGGTAGCCGAAATGCTACGGTAGCTTCCTGGCAGACAGTCGTTGGCAGGTTTTAAGGCAAGGCTTGCGGCTTGCGATATTAAGTGACTGTTGAAATTCATTGACTCCACTGCGGCTTATGTGTCTAGAGATGACAACAAGGTTGCACGGTTCTTTTATAGTTACAGCAAATGGGTCCATTTAAATATTTATGAGGTGATTACGGTGATGTAAAAATGGGGGGGGGGAGAGAGGAGAGGCGAAGTACAGTATTGCATGTATAGCTGGTTTTGACGGTTATATATTAAATATATATTAAAAAAAGGGTGGGCAGTGTTTATCATTTTGCAATGACAGCATCTTTCCTCTCCCTGCACGCCCACCAACCCAATCCCCATAAAAATGCATAACGTATCAGTTACTGTGCATGGCGACACATGTGCATTTAAAAAAAATACATTTTGCTTGGATTGAAACACTCTTGCACTCTCTGATGTGAGGAAGAGATGTAACAGGGCAGCTATCGTGTGGCATTTTGACAGTTCGGCTCATGGGGCTGTTTATGAGGCAGAGAAGGGAAGAGGAGAGCGTCGGGCTGCTTGTATTTGATAGGAAAGCTGGCAAGAAGCTTGCGTCTAGCGAATGTTTCCTTGTGATCAATTGGTCTGGTTTGGCAGATCAAATGGAGTCAACTTGATATATTTTTGTGTGCTGCTCGTCAACCTCCCCCCACTCCTTGCTCCCTTCCTTGCAAAATGAACTGATGAGAACTCCAGAATTGGATGATGTTGTAAGTGAGTTTCCAAATCTTGAAATTCGATGACAAATTTCACAGTTGGGGAGATACACACACACACACACACACACAGAGAGAGAGAGAGAGAGAGAGAGAGAGAGAGAGAGAGAGAGAGAGAGAGAGAGTCATACCTTGGATCTCAAACGCCTTGGCTCACGAACACATTGGCTCCCGAACGATCAAAGCCTGGAAGTGAGTGTTCTGGTTTTCAAACAATGTTGGGAAGCCGAATGTCTGAGGGGACTTCTGCGGCTTCCAATTGGCTGCTGGAGCTTCCTGCAGCCAATCAGAAGCCACACTGGTCTTCAAGCGTTTTGGAAGTCAAACGGACTTCCGGAACGGATTCCGTGCGACTTCCAAGGTACGACTGTATATAAAATCTCACACAGAGATATATGTTACTGAGAGGGTGAAAAATGTTACATTAAAAAAAACAACAACTTCCAGCTTCATTACATGAAGGAAAACATTTTAAAAAAATAAGGGAAAAGTCTTATATCTTACTCTGAAGCAGGAAATGCGCTGCTTTTTAAAACAATAGTGGGAGCAGGGGTCCTAGTCCACATACCAAGCACAGGGAAACCTTTTGGCATCCCTGTTAAATTGTAGTCTGGCTGGAGTGTGGCCTTGAACTATAATAATGCTTTTCCCTTGCCTTAATAGAGAGGCTGCTGTGTAATGTGTATGTATGGAATATAGCTAGCTTTAGAAACAGAGCTGTCGGATCTCCTGGTCTGAACTGAAGCCCTCCAGGTAGCAGGTAGAGGGCTTGGATCTCAAGGTGGGCAAGAGTGTCATCATTATTTATTTATTTTATTTAAGACTGAGGAAGTTTGCAGGCCTCAACCCGGCAAGAGCTGCCTGCAAATGATAGCATAGACAGGTGGGTGGGTGGCTGGCTACCTCTGATGCCCTCTCCCAATTAACCTCCATCTCCAGGACCTGCTTTGGGTCCTGAAATCTCAGGGTCTAGGATGCTTCTGATCCGGTAGCCCTATTTATAAATGTTTCCAGGTTTATTGCTCCACCCACTTTTTCCTTTGGCCCCACCCACCACAGGTATGTGGTCCCAAGGAAGTTGTTCATGAGAGGTTTTGAAATAAAGATGTGTGACCCATTGCTAAAAAAATTAGCCAAAGAAAGTTAAAGTCACGGCATGGTATTGTTCATTTTTATTTATTTATAATCAAGTGGATAATATAGGTTCCAGAGGAACTCGAGGTTTGTGGAGAATGCTTTTTCATGGATCAGTTCAGGCAGGCATTTGGAGAGCAAGCTTGAACAAGGATGTGAAATTGATAGATGCCTTCATGTAATTAGCTTTTAATCTGTGCCAGAGGACTGGATAATATGTTGTTGCATCCCTAAGCAAACTGAGCTCTCAGGGTTTTTTGTTTTTTTGCTTTGAAAGCTACACCAGCAGTAAATAAATCTAATTGTGTGAGTTTCATATGTGCAAATAATGATAAGTCCTTTAGCGTCCATGGAAGCACAATCCAATCTAATGCGTAGCCGGTGCATTATTAATCATAACTTAGTGGTAGTGACACAGACAGGGTGCAAAAGTAACGGGCACATCAGAATGCAAATGTTCACTTTGATTTTGTAATGCATGGCTTAACCACACGTCAGGCAGCCTGAAACAGTAATTCTATTTGTCATTAATAAAGAGGCATATTTTGAGCAGATGTCCCACTTCAGCACCTCTGTGATCAGAATTAATTGGGCCAGGCCTACACAGCCTGGACTGCCAGTCAGTTAAAGGGAATCTGAGCATTAACACCTTAAAATGTGGAAACTGTGCAGACTTCCCAATGCTATTGGACTCCAACTCCCATCAGACTCAGCCAGCATAGCCAGGGATGATGGGAGTTGTAGTCCAACAGCCTCTAGAGTTGGCTACCCTTGCCCTGTTCCATATCAGTAAGAAACCACCCTTCCTTTCTATGTTGCCTTTTAATTCTCATTGCTAGAAGGGCCAAGCTTTCAGATCCTCCCTGTCTCCAAATTATGAAGATCTGCTTCCCTCATATAATAATAATAATAATAATAATAATAATAATAATAATAATAATAATATATTATTTATACCCCGCCCATCTGGCTGGGTTACCCCAGCCACACTGGGCGGCTTCCAACAGAAAAATGAAATAAAATAATCTATTAAACATTAAAAGCCTCCCTAAACAGACAGAGCTGCCTTCAGATGTCTTCTAAAAATCTGGTAGCTGTTTTTCTCTTTGACATCTAATGGGAGGGCGTTCCACAGGGCGGGCGCCACCACCGAGAAGGCCCTCTGCCTGGTTCCCTGCAACTTGGCTTCTCGCAACGAGGGAACCGCCAGAAGGCCCTCGATCCTGGACCTCAGTGTCCGGGCAGAACGATGGGGGTGGAGACGCTCCTTCAGGTATACTGGACCGAGGCCATTTAGGGCTTTAAAGGTCAGCACCAACACTTTGAACTGTGCTCGGAAACGTACTGGGAGTCAATGTAGATCTTTCAGGATCGTTGTTATGTGGTCTCGGCGGCTGCTCCCAGTTACCAGTCTAGCTGCCACATTCTGGATTAGTTGTAGTTTCCGGGTCACCTTCAAAGGTAGCCCCACGTAGAGTGCATTGCAGTAGTCCAAGCGGGAGATAACTAGAGCATGCACCACTCTGGTGAGACATTATTATTATTATTATTATTATTATTATTATTATTATTATTATTTATACTGCCCTATATCTTCAGGACTCAGGGTGATTCACAGGTTCCTCTATTTGGAGGGGTGTGTGTTCTTAACTTTAAATATGAGGCGGCTTGAGGAGCTCTTATTTTATTTGATAAATTTATATACCAACGATCAGTGCATCTGGCTGTTAACCAGAAGGTTGGTGGTTTGAGCCCAACCAGAGATGCTACATAAAGAGGTACAAAGGAAAGCAGAGTTCAAGAGGTGGCTTGATCACAAACCCACAAGTTTGGATTCAAATCTTTGCTCAGCTACAGATAAGTTGGGCCCATCACTGCCACTTGGCCTCAGGCTGCAGTTTTGGAGAACAGCTCAGATAAATGATACCTCTAGGTTGCAACCCTGTACACACTTACCTGAGAGTAATTCCCTCTGAACTCACTTGCTTCAAAGTACACATAGAATCATAGAGTTGGAAGAGACCGCAAGGGCCATCCAGTCCAACCCCCTGCCAAGCAGGAAACGCCATCAAAGCATTCCTGACAGATGGCTGTCAAGCCTCTGCTTAAAGACCTCCAAAGAAGGAGACTCCACCACACTCCTTGTTAGCAAATTCCACTGCCGAACAGCTCTTACTGTCAGGAAGTTCTTCCTAATGTTTACGTAGAATCTTCTTTCTTGTAGCTTGAATCTATTGCTCCGTGTCTGCTTCTCTGGAGCAGCAGAAAACAACCTTTCACCCTCTTCTATATGACATCCTTTTATATATTTGAACATGGCTATCATATCACCCCTTAACCTTCTCTTCTCCAGGCTAAACATACCCAGCTCCCTAAGCCGTTCCTCATAAGGCATTGTTTCTAGGCCTTTGACCATTTTGGTTGCCCTCCTCTGGACACGTTCCAGCTTGTCAGTATCCTTCTTGAACTGTGGTGCCCAGAACTGGACACAGTACTCCAGGTGAGGTCTGACCAGAGCGGAATACTGTGGTACTATTACTTCCCTTGATCTAGATGCTATATTCCTATTGATGCAGCCCAGAATTGCATTGGCTTGTTTAGCTGCTGCATCACACTGCTGACTCATGTCAAGTTTGTGGTCTACCAAGACTCCTAGATCCTTTTCACATGTACTGCTCTCAAGCCAGGTGTTATGTACTGAGCTGAATCATAGAACAATAGGATCCAGAATCCGCAACCTGATTGGCCTGCAGGAACAGCCAATCAGGCGGCTGGCAGAAGTGAATCCGCAACCTGATTGGCCTGCAGGAGCAGCCAATCAGGCTGCTGACAGAAGTCAATCCACAAACTGATTGGCTCACAGGTGTAGCCCTGAAGTAGCCAATCACGCAAAGCCCATTGTGTAAATAATGTATATAAGCAGATGGTTTTGGGAAAGGGGCATTCTTATTCTCTTCTTCTCATTGATGACTACGAGCTGAATAAAGAGCATGAAATTCACTCTCGACTCCGAGTATATTTCACCAGGTGTCACCCATCCTGTATTTGTGCCTTTCATTTTTTTTACCCAAGTGTAGTACTTTACATTTCTCCCTGTTAAAATTCATAGAATACAATAACCAGTTCCATACAGAGCAGCCCAGGGGCTGGTACCAGCTCTGTAGATGACTGATAGAACTGAGCTTGGAGATTTGGGTTGCAAATAAGGATGCTTGAGGAGTTTGCTCTTTGTAGACATGATCCGCAAGTCGCAGCAGAGCTATCCTTTCATTTTCACATTTCCCCAAATTTGAGTGCTGCCGTTCCCAGATCAGAAAACTACCCCTAAATGTGTTTTGAAACGCATAGTTTAGGATAGAATACATTTAGAAATGTCTTATTTTGACATAAAACAAAATATCTATTTCAATACATTCTAAGTGAGGAATTCAACATCACGCTCTTCTGATCGTTCTTCCAGCACAAGCGTTTCAGCTTGCCAGTTGGAACTCTCCCCCATCTCCTCTCCTCTGCATACTGTTCTGGGGAGTTCTCCTGGTGATCAGATAGCTCAGTTGGTTAGAGCGAGGTGCTGATAACACCAAGGTTGCAGGATCAATCCCCACATGGGACAACTGCATATTCCTGCATTGTAGGGGGCTGGACTAGATTATCCTCAGGGTTCCTACCAACTCTATGAATATTATCCAGACCAGGCGCACAATGGCTAGAAGGGGAGAGAAGCCCTCTTACACTATTTAAGAGCCCTTGCTTCTGTTAGCATGCTGGGTTAGTTTAATCTGAGCTTTAAGTACAATTCCTCCCCCCCCCCCTCTGGATTTTGCAAAACAAACCACAGATTAATGCAGAAATGGGATGGAGCACACTTAGGAATGACTGTACCCCAAAGTGATATGGACTAGAAATAGACTGACCATTCCCTCTTTTGGGCCTGCCATTATAATCTTAGGTTCTTAGTCTCTAACTTTCGACTTTGAGGATGCTATAGGGCATGCAACTATCGATTGCTCTTACCCAATGTCCATTACTGGTTGTTAAAAGAAATTCATGATTTAATGCTGTCATATTCATTGTTTCTCCATCTGCTACAAATGGCAGTCAATGAGCAGGAGGCAGGGCAGGGAATAAGAGGATGTCATAACACCCATCCCCACAAATGCATATTTGGGCCTTTGTTGTTTAGTCATGTCTGAATCTTCGTGACCCCATGGACCATAGTACGCCAGGCACTCCTGTCTTCCACTGCCTCCCGCAGCTTGGCCAAACTCATGCTGGTAGCTTCGAGAACACTGTCCAACCATCTCGTCCTCTGTTGTCCCCTTCTCCTTGTGCCCTCAATCTTTCCCAACATCAGGGTCTTTTCCAGTGAGTCTTCTCTTTTCATGAGGTGGCCAAAGTATTGGAGCCTCAGCTTCAGGATCTGTCCTTCCAGTGAGCACTCAGGGCTGATTTCCTTCAGGATGGATAGGTTTGATCTTCTTGCAGTCCATGGGACTTTCAAGTGTCTCCTCCAGTGCCATAATTCAAAAGCATCAATTTGGGCCTTAATGGTATGATTAGCATGAATATTTCCTAGCTATTACCTATTTTTTCTGCTGGAATAGTTTTATCAGCACCTAGTACATTAAATAAAAAAAAATCCTTCCAGTAGCACCTTAAAGATTTAGTTTTTTGTGTATTAATTAAGGGTGTCAGGTTGGTTCATGGTAGATTAAGTATTTATTTTTACAAAGACAGATTGGGGGGGGGGCTTTCTCCATATTTACCGTTTCCATGCTACATTTTGCTCAAAGTTTCCAGTCAGATCCATGTCCTGAACAAGACATTGACTGTAATTACTCTAGTCAGATTCCAACACTCATAATTTATTTTGCACTCTCTAGTACTTAATGCTATTAAAGCACCCACAGCCATGGGCTGGGTTGTGGCCTCATTATTTTCCAAAATAATGTTTATTAGCCTTGTCTTAAATAGTCAAGGGATAGCTAAATTGGGGCTATCCAGATGTTGTCGGACTACAACTCCCATCATCCCTAACTGTTGGGTATACTGGCTAGAGCTGATGGGAATTGTACCCTCTAGATGCTGTTGCACTACTGCAAGTATCTTTTCACATGGTAGCCATAAATTGTTTGTTTGTTTGTTTGGCGTGATATAGGGCTGCCATATTTCCAAAAGTGAAAATCCGTACACAAAAGTTGTTACACTTTTTTTTATATAAAGTTGTTGAGCTTTCTCTTTTCCCTTTTCCTTTTTTCTTTGGGCGGGGGCAAAGTTGTTGAGCTTTTGTTGACCCCCCAAAAATCATGGATTTAAGTCCTTTAATTTTGATGGGTCTGCTCTGAGTAGAATTTACATTAGTGGCATAGCGTGGGTTGCCAGCACCCGGGGCTACTTGCAGGCGGGATGGTAGGCAGGAAAATAAATGCCTGGGAATTCAACTACCTAACGGCATTGCCCAGGGGAATCACAGCCGCAGAGATAAGAAAAGAAGAGGGTTATTTTTGTTGTCTAAAGAGGTCACTTCCTGGTTCACATGGAGAAGCTGTTTTCATCGGAGCCCATCAACGGGCGTGCATAACTGGATTGAGGCAGCATTGAGTGTTGAAATTCTGTACCGCCTAACAATTTTGCGCCCAGGGTGACCACCCTGTAGTCCCCCCCAATGTTATGCCTGTGATTTACACTGGATATCACCTAGTATGTGTTTTTAATCACTTTGCTGCCCAAGAATTGGAGTCGTTGGTGGTCTCTAGGGGCGGCAGGAGGGCACTGCGTGCTGCGCCCACCCACCAGGGCAGGGCCGCCGGAACGATCTCCGTGCCACGGCGCCCGACCGGCTTGAGACGGCCCTGTGCAAGGCAAATGCACTGGAATAGTGATCCCGTTAGTGATGTATGGAAGTGAGAGCTGGACCATAAAGAAGGCTGATCACCAAAGAATTGATGCCTTTGAATTATGGTGCTGGAAGAGATTCTTGAGAGTCCCATGGACAGCAAGAAGATCAAACCTATCCATCCTGAAAGAAATCAGCCCTGAGTGCTCACTGGAAGGACAGATCCTGAAGCTGAGGCTCCAATACTTTGGCCACCTCATGAGAAGAGAAGACTCCCTGGAAAAGACCCTGATATTGGGAAAGATGGAGGGCACAAGGAGAAGGGGATGACAGAGGACGAGGTGGTTGGACAGTGTTCTCGAAGCTACCAACATGAGTCTGATCAAACTGTGGGCGGCAGTGGAAGACAGGAGTGCCTGGCATGCTCTCGTCCATGGGGTCAAGAAGAGTCGGACACGACTAAATGACTAAACAACAACAGTAATCCTAAAGGCAACAAAGTTTTAGAATCACTTTCTTATGGGTGGTTGAAATATACTCGGAGTCGAGAGTGAATTTCATGCTCTTTATTCAGCTCATAGTCATCAAGGAGGAGAAGAGAAGATGAATGGCTCTTTTCCCAAAACCATCTGCTTATATACATTATTTACACAATGGGCCTTGCGTGATTGGCTACTTCAGGGCTACACCTGTGGGCCAATTATATTGTGGATTGACTTCTGCCTGCAGCCTGATTGGCTGCTCCTACAGGCCAATCAGGTAGCAGATTCACTTCTGCCAGCCGCCTGATTGGCTGCTCCAGCAGGCCAATCAGGTTGCGGATTCACTTCCACCTGGAGTTGGATTGGGTAGCTCCCGCTGATTCTGAATCCTATTGTTCTAGGATTCAGCTCAGTACATAACACCCCTCCCCTCTAAGTTCCAGTCCTGCCCGGGAAGTTGCATTCGTAGTCCCCAAGGTCTGCTGGCCGCCTCCGTGTGCGTTGTGGCCTGGGGTGTTCCTTGGTCAGGGGTTCTGGTTCTGGCTCGTGTTCCGAGGCTGCTGGCTGTGCCGGGGCTGTCTGGTCTGGCGCCACTGAACCACTAGGTTGTAGCTCTGGTTCCGGTGTCCTTCCAGCCTCGGGGCGCCCCTCTGTGCCTACTGCTTCTGCTTCCCCTGCCCACCCCTCTCGCTCTACAGGCCTCACTGCCCTGCTGTCCCCTTGGGACCCCTCTGTCCCGCTCTCCTCCCGGGTTCCTCCTGGGAATCGTCGCCGTAGCTGGTCGCAGTGGCGCCGCCAACATTGCCCCCCTTCCGTTAGTACCTCGTACGACACGGGACCGGTCACCTTGGTGACTCTGGCGGGTACCCAGGCTGGGCCTGCCCCAAAATTCTTTGCATACACTGGGTCCTGGGCCACAAATGTCCGGGGGTTCCTGCCTTTCCCCACCACTACCTCATCCTGAGCTCTGTCGGGGTGAAGTCGGTCCAGTCTAGTTGCAAGGCGCCGGCCCATTAGTAATTCAGCTGGGCTCCGGCCCGTCGTTGTGCTTGGGGTGCTGTGCTGTGCTAGAAGAAATGCGGCAAGGCGGTATTCCCAGTCCCCTTGTGTCATGCGGCGGAGGCTGTCCTTGGTGGTCCGCACCATGCGCTCCGCTTGGCCATTGGTGGCAGGGTGGAATGGTGCTGAGCGGATGTGGCGGATGGCGTTCTGCGCTGTGAAGGTCTGGAACTCCTCTGACGTGAATGCGGTTCCATTGTCCGAGACGAGGGTGTCAGGGAGCCCGTGGGTTGCAAACAGCTTACGTAGTACCCGGATGGCTGCCGCCGTAGAAGTGGATGGTACCAGTGCGACCTCCAGCCATTTGGTGTAGGAATCCACCACTATGAAGAATGTTTTTCCCTGGAAGGGGCCAGCGAAGTCCACGTGCAAGCGTGACCATGGATGTCGGGCGGACTCCCAGGGCTGGACTGGGGCCCTTGGGGGATCCGGGCGGGATTCTTGGCAGGTCTGGCAGTGTTGGACCCAGGCCTCTATCTCTCTGTCAATCCCCGGCCACCACACATAACTCCTGGCAAGGGCCTTCATCCTCACTACCCCTGGGTGTGTCTCGTGTAGGGCTGTGAGGACCCTTTTGCGGAGGGGCTGGGGAACAACAACCCTGCTTCCCCATAACAGGCACCCCTTGTGGGCCGACAGTTCATGTTTGCGGTTTGTGTAGCCAGCGAATTCTGGCCCGGGGCTGCTGCTGGGCCATCCTCGCCACACCCAGTCCAGGACCCGGGAGATGACCCTATCTTTTGTGGAATGGTGCGCAACTTCTTGTGCCTGAATGGGTCGGTCGGGAAGCAGCTCCAGGGTCATAACCTCTTGCGCAGGCGCTGGGTCGGGGCCTGTTTCTGGTAGTGGTAGCCTGCTGAGGGCGTCTGCGTGGCCCATCGCCTTCCCAGGGCGGTGGATTAGTGCATACTGGTAGCCGGCAAGGAAAATTGACCACCTGAGGACACGTGGAGACAACACTTGGGGGGTCTGCTTCTCAGGGGCAAACAGGCCAAGCAACGGCTTGTGGTCAGTCACTATGGTAAAGGGCCGCCCGTACAAGAAATCATGGAATTTTTTTTACGCCCTTCACGATTGCCAGACCCTCCTTGTCAATCTGTGAGTAGTTTCGTTCAGCTGCAGCAAGCGTCTGGGAGAAGTATGCCACCGGCACCTCTCTTCCATCCGGGAGTTGGTGTCCCAGGACAGCGCCGATGCCATAGGGAGAGGCGTCGCATGCCAGCACCACTGGCAGCCTCTCGTCGAAGTGTGCTAAGACCGAGTTCGAGACGAGCAAGTCCTTGACTGCCTGGAATGCGGCCCTTTGTCGCTGGCCCCACACCCAAGGGGCCCTTTTATCTAGGAGTCTGTGTAGGGGCTCCGCTACCGCTGCCTTATGGGGAAGGAAGGCATGGTAAAAGTTCAATAGTCCCAAGAATGACTGAAGTTCGGGCTTGCTCTTGGGCGCTGGGGCCTCACAAATGGCCCGTACCTTGTCACCGGTTGGATGGACCCCTTCTGCGTCCACCTTAAATCCCAGAAAGTCCACCTGCGGCACTCCCAGTAAACACTTTTCCCGCTTCACCTTGAGGCCCGCCGTCTGGAAACGGTGCAGGACGGAGCGGAGGCGGTCCTCAAATTCCTCTGGTGTGGGCCCGGCGATCAGTACATCATCGAAGAAGGGGGTGACGCCAGGAATCCCTTTAAGGAGAGAGTCCATTAGATTCTGGAATATGCCTGGTGCCACGCTAACGCCAAATTGCAGCCGCTTTACTCTGAATGCCCCTCTGTGCGTCACAATCGTCTGAGCCTCTGCTGTGGCTTCGTCCACAGGCAACTGTTGATACGCTTGGGCCAAGTCCAGTTTGCCAAAGATTTTTGACCCAGCCAGGGTGGCGAGGACATGGCTGACCACTGGCACTGGGTATGCATGGGCCGTGAGAGCCTTGTTTATGGTGCATTTGTAGTCTGCACAGATGCGGACCGAACCGTTAGGCTTGACGGGTGTGACAATTGGAGTTTCCCAGGGGGCGTTGGGCACCGGCTCCAGCACTCCTTGCTCCACGAGCCGGTCCAATTCCTCGTCTATGCGGGGTTTCAGGGCGAACGGGACCCGGCGGGCCTTGTGCCTGATGGGTCGTACAGCGGGGTCTAGCTGTAGGGCAATGGGGGGTCCTGTATATCGCCCCAATGCCCCATCGAAAACCCCTGGAAACTCTTTGCATATGGCGTCCACGTCCACTTGTAAGCTAGTGCGGTTCACCCCGGTAACGGCTAGCCCCAGAGGTCCAAACCATGCCAGTCCCAGTAAGCTAACGTAGGGGCCCTTAACTACCAGCAAGTCCAATTGTTGCTTTCGCCCTCGATATTGCACCCTGAAGGTCCCCACCCCCATAGTAGGGACCTTACGCTTCTGGAAGTCCCGGAGGGTGAATGGGGCCGGCCTTAGTTTGGGACCCCCATTAGGGCACAGTTCCCTTAATGTTCGGGCCGAGATTATGGATAGAGTTGAACCCGTGTCCAGCTCCATGCGGCATGGGGCTCCCTCTATCTGTACCTCTATATAAATTTTCTCTGTGCTGGGATGGGGCAACTGGAATACCTGGTAGTCCGTGATCTCCGTCGAGTTGCCTTGGTGCATGGTGCCGTGTGACCTGGGGCTCCTGGGTCGGTCATCTGATGCTTGTCGACGTGTGAGTCGAGCCCGACACACCCGGGCGATGTGTCCTAATTTTCTGCACTGCCTGCACTCTGCGTTGCGGAAACGACAGGTCCTCCTCTCGTGGTTCTCCCCGCAGCTTGCACAGTTCCCTCCTTCTCGTCGAGGCTGCTGTGGTGTGTGTGCTGCTTGAGTGCGCCGCTGTACTCTGTGTACTTCCTCCCTGTCAGATTCGGATTCGTCGGTGAGGTCTTCGTGGTAGACCCTCGGTTGGGATGGCGGGGCCGGTCGTGCCTCTTGCGTTGACCTCTCGGCGGCTTCGGTTGCCAGGGCTTCCTCCAGAGCAATCTGGAACGTGAGGTCTTTTTTGGCGTAGAGGCGTCGTTGCAACATCTCGTCCCTCAGGCCACCGACGAGGCGGTCACGAAGCATGTTCTCCAATTCTGAGAAGTTGCATAACCGGGCGGCTTGGCGGAGGGAGGTCACAAACCCAGTTATGGTTTCCCCCGGGGCTTGCCGCTTTGCGTAGAAGGCATTTCGGCAAGCTACCACCGAGGGCTGTGGTGAGAAGTGCTCCTTCAGCCGTTCCATTATTGTTTTGTAAGAGACGGTAGCGACATCTCTAGGTGCAAGGAGAGCCCGGGCGATTTCAAACGTCTCCTCTCCACAGACGCTGAAGAATGTCGCCCTCTTCATGGCATCGTTGGTGACTTCTTTCGCTTGCAGGAGGAAGTTGAAACGGGCGGCGTACCCTTCCCAGTCTCCTGATGCTGGTTTGAATGGCAAGAAGCTGCTGTCAGTTGCCATTCTGGGTTCCTTGGGTCCTGGAGCTGAAGCCTGGATGCACGGTGCGATGCAGCGGTGCAGCAGGTGGCGGTGCTGCGGTGCAGTGCGTGGTGGCGGTCAGCTCAGCAGGATCCCACCTTCGTCGCCAGTGAAATATACTCGGAGTCGAGAGTGAATTTCATGCTCTTTATTCAGCTCATAGTCATCAAGGAGGAGAAGAGAAGATGAATGGCTCTTTTCCCAAAACCATCTGCTTATATACATTATTTACACAATGGGCCTTGCGTGATTGGCTACTTCAGGGCTACACCTGTGGGCCAATTATATTGTGGATTGACTTCTGCCTGCAGCCTGATTGGCTGCTCCTACAGGCCAATCAGGTAGCAGATTCACTTCTGCCAGCCGCCTGATTGGCTGCTCCAGCAGGCCAATCAGGTTGCGGATTCACTTCCACCTGGAGTTGGATTGGGTAGCTCCCGCTGATTCTGAATCCTATTGTTCTAGGATTCAGCTCAGTACATAACAGTGGTGTTCGTTCTCTCTCTCTCTCTCTCACTCGCACACTCACACCCTCGCACCCTCACACCACTTGCAGTAGTGTGAATGTGTGAATTGGCTGTGGCAGATATACCACTGCAGCCTGCTCCTCATATGTGAAATTCTTTTTAGTGAACTCAGCCATAAATAGACAAAATGGTTTGGGGTCAAATCCTGCAATTCTTTCACACTAAAGAACTGGATCAGGCCAAACACCCATCTAGTCCAGCACTCTGTTCTCACAGCGACCAAACCATGCGAAGCCTGTAAGTGGAAGCTTCTTACAACAGCCCAACATAGTTTTAAAACTGCTTGTGGTTTATAAATGCTTTCTAATAAATATTAAATAATGAATAATAAGGTTGCAACAAGGAGAGCAAAGGTTGCTATGCCACACTATATTTTATATCCTTAAAAAATGTACATTAAAAATACTTTTTAAACTTTCCTGCCTTGTGAACTCTATCACAAGTCTTAAATAGCATGCATTTATTAGCAAGTCACAAATTGTTTTACATATAAATAGAAGGCTTCCTTGGGGGTGGGGTGGGATGAGCAATGAATTGCTGCAACACATTTCTGCAGAAAGCGATACTTTCCTAAGAACTTCAAATTCACTGTGACCCAATGTAAAAATGAGTGAAAAAAACATGGTCATAAATAATAAGAAAAACCCAGTGGGCTCATTTTATAATTAGACCCCTTAAAGGGAGGGGGGGCTAGCACTAGACAGAGTCAGGCAGTCGATTCGGACAGCTGGTGTTGAGGGTCATGAAAAGACAGCAGATTGTTTAATTTACTATTATTGTATTTTTACTCCCAGGCTCTGGTGCCAAAATAACTTGACCAGTCCCTTGGGTACTGTGCACATTGACTGAGGGCGTGGGCACTATTTGCTATTCCGCTTCAGGCACCAAAATGTCTTGGGCCAGCCCTGAAACCCTTTTATTATTGGCTCCTTTAAAAATGTCTTCTGGAGGATACAGGGAGATTCCAAGCAGAACACATTAAAAAGGAGGCTGAGGCCAGGGGAGTTGGCAAAATGTTGGGAATCTCACCTGACAGACTTAAACCGACACTTTGAGAAGCAGCTACGGAGCTTGAAACTGGAGATGTTGCCAGGCAAAAGAAATCATTGTGGGTTTTTCTCTCTTTTCTAAGGAGTTGGCTGACCTGCTTCAATCACAGTCGCACATGGCCATTTTCTGTATAAAAGGGGCAGGTGCTTTATGTTCCAACTTTTAAACACCTGCTGAAATTCTGTCAGACCTATGTATTCAGTTAGGGGTACATCCTTCCACAAGGGCTGTTGATTTTTAACAGTTGTCAGCTTTTTAATTTTTTTATGTTTATTGTTTTATTCTGTAAACTGCTTTGATAGTTTTATTTGATGGTTTTTTGATAGAGTGATATACATACAGTGGTACCTCTATGAATCTGCTTTGGAGCAAAATAACACAACACGATGGCACTAAACACTACAGTGGTACCCATAGCTGCCAAGTTATCCCTTATTTTAAGGGATTTTCCCTTATGCTGAATAGGCTTCCTCGCGAGAAAAGGGAAAACTTGGCAGCTATGGTGGTACCTCAGGTTACAAACACTTTGGGTTACAGACTCCGCTAACCCAGAAGTAGTACCTCGGGTTGAGAACTTTACCTCAGGATGAGAACAGAAATCGTGTGCCAGCAGCAGGAGGCCCCATTAGCTAAAGTGGTACCTCAGGCTAAGAACAGTTTCAGGTTAAGAACGGACCTCCAGAATGAATTAAGTTCGTAACCACTGTATACAAATGATCAGAATTTGCAACTAGAAATTGCAACCAATACAAATGATCAGAAATTGCAACCAAAGTCTCTAAATCAGACATAGGCAACCTTGGCTCTCCAGATGTTTTGGAACTACAACTCCCATGATCCCTAGCTAACAGGGCCCAGTGGTCAGGGATCATGGGAGTTGTAGTTCCAAAACATCTGGAGAGCCAAGGTTGCTTATGCCTGCTCTAAATCTTCTCCACCAGTTGTGGTAGAATAATTCAAAAGTTCAATATATACATAGTCTATCACCAAATATCGCCAGAGCAGAGTTTCCGGATAACCAATTCAAATTGGAATTCAAATTTGGGAGATTCTTTCTCTTCCATAATTGCAACGTAACTCTCCTTCTGTGAATTGCAACATACTTCTCTGTCAATAATGCCGTGTGCATAACCTTTTCTTTATAAGACAGGGAACTAACAGTAGCTTCAGAGCCAAAACATTATCCCCCAAAGCAAGTGTTATTTTTAGGAAGGACATCGAGTGGTATTTAAGAAAACCAAACCCTGCTCCCCAATTGCTATTACTGCCAAGACCACAAAAGCAAGGCCAACTTGTTTGAAAGGCAGTTGAAAGATAATATCGAACAGGCTGTTGATGCCATCAACTTGTCTCAATCAGAGAAAGCTCCAGGGTTGTTATATGTTGGGGGTGCCAAGTAGATATTCGGCTTAGTTAAATGAGCCTTTGAGAGAGAGGTACTAAAAAAGCTTGACACACAGAAAAAGAATATTTTGGTTAAAATGTGTTTATAAAACAGCATCTGCTAAAGTTTTTGGTTATTAGTCAGTTATCAGAGCCAATATCTCTCCAGTGGGAAGGTGGTCAAGATTGCCTACCCTTAGCACAATTGTTTATGTCTTTAGATATTAGGTTATTGTAGTACAACTGTAAGCTAAAAGAAAGTTAAGGGGGTATGGAATATTGCAAGCTACTGTGTCCTTTCTTTTTAGCACATCAAGATGATCAGGTGACAGTAAAAGCTGCAAGGTTTTTAGCGGGGGCAATTAGAATAAGATCTATTATTTGATTATTGATGTAAAACCAGAAAAATGTATTTTCTATCGTTAAGTTTTTACCTCTGTCTTCAGTACATTTTATTTTATTGTTCTGGCTAGTGGCTGATTCTGATTCTGGGGTGGGGCTCACAATTGGCAGTGACAGTAGGCAAGTTTAAAGAGGAGAATGCAACTAATTAGGTAGGTTGTTGTTGTTAATTACAGGCAGTGCTTCTTCTTCTTTTTTAGAAAAGAGGTGCCTGAACTCGCCACGAACACCTCCCTTGTCCTCCTATAATGCCAATGGTCCCCACCTGAGAGGTTCTGGAACTAAGTTCTGGTTAGTTCTAGCTGAAAAAAGAGCTCTGCTCGTATCCAAGGCATTGTAGTGTGAAATGGGCAGCCACTACTAAATAGGGGGGGGGGATTCAGAGAAAAGAAAAAAAGAAATCAGAAAGTATCTCATAAAAAACATCTTCAGAGAAATGCTGGCTCTGCTCTAGAAAATAATTAACAGTCTTCTCCTAGAACTATGGCCCCAGTTTACTCAACACCTGGCATGGCTGCTTTTAAACTTTAGACACTCTAGGTCAGGCGTAGGCAAACGCCAGCCCTCCAGATGTTTTGAAACTACAATTCCCACCATCCCTGACCACTGGTCTTGTTAGCTAGGGATCATGGGAGTTGTAGTCCCAAAACATCTGGAGGGCTGGAGTTCTCCTATGCCTGCTCTAGATCAGGCATCCCCAAACTGCGGCCCTCCAGATGTTTTGGCCTACAACTCCCATGATCCCTAGCTAACAGGACCAGGGGTCGGGGAAGATGGGAATTGTAGTCCAAAACATCTGGAGGGTCAAAGTTTGGGGATGCCTGCTCTAGATTGATCAGTCAGAGATCTTATGACAGGATGAAGGGAGGCAGGTTTGTGATGGCTGCAAGACTCCTTCGCATTTCTCTGAATTTTGCAATGCAATCCTCCAGCCAAGGAATGTGTCCAAAAATGCATACACTGGGGCGAAGTGAGCACAATATATGCATATAACCTGAGTCAACAGTGTGATGCAGTGGCAAAAAAAGAAAGCTAATGCTATTCTAGGCTTCATCAACAGAAGTATAGTGTCCAGATCAAGGGAAGCCTTGGTCACACTCCACCAGGAGTACTGTGCCCAATTCTGGGCACCACAATTTAAGAATGATGTTGACAAGCTGGAATGTGTGCAGAGGTGGGCAACCAAGATGATCAAGGGTCTGGAAACCAAGCCTTATGAGGAACGTTTGAAGGAGCTGGGTATGTTTAGCCTGGAAAAGAGGAGACTGAGAGGAGATATGATAGCCACCTTCAAAGCCCCATAAAGTGTTGATCCAATTTTACAGAAGCATCATTGAAACTGTTCTCTGTAATTCTATTACTGCTTGGTATGGTACAGCCTCCAAGACAGACAAGAAAAGGCTCCAGCGAGCTGTAAGAATTGCAGAAAGGGTAATTGGTGCTAGCTTGCCTACAATAGAGTCAATCTATGCTACCAGAGTTGAGAAGAGAGCAGAGAGAATTGCAGCAGATCCTTTACATACCTGCCATCATTTGCTGGATTTACTCCCATCTGGACGTCGCTACAGGTCTTCATATACAAAATCGGCCAGGCACAGGAACAGTTTTTTCCCTTCTGCCATTAAATTGTTAAATTTGTAGATGTGTAGCTGAAGGGGAGGTCAATTATGGGTGGGTTTCTTTGCTTACTTGTATTGTGAGTGGAACAGTGTGTGTATGTTTACATTGCAATGTAGCCGAAACAAATTCCAAGTATGTTGGAAAATGTACTTGGCCAATAACAAATTATTATTATTATTATTATTATTATTATTATTATTATTATTATTATATCTCAAGGGCTGTCACATGGAAGAGGGAACAAGCTTGTTTTCTCCTGCTCCAGAGGGTAGTACTCAAATCAATGGATTCAAGTTACAGTGGTACCTCTACTTACGAATTTAATGTGTTCCGAACAAACATTTGTAAGTCGAAAAAATTTGTAAGTCGAATCCCATAGGAATGCATTGGGAGAAAAAAATCATAAGTAGAAGCAACCCTATCTAAACCGCATCCAAGATGGCGGATGGAGCTCTATTCGTAAGTAGAAACATTTGTAAGTAGAGTTATTCGTAAGTAGAGGTACCACTGTATAAGAAAGGAGATTCTGACGGAACATCAGGAAGATCTTTCTGACTGTAAGAGTCATTCGACAGTGGAATGGGGCCTCCCTTTTGGAGATTGTGGACTCTCCTTCCTTGAAGGTTTATAAGCAGAAGTTAGATGGCCATCTGTCATGGATGCTTTAGTTGAGATCTCTGCATTGGAGGGTGTTGACCACTGGGGTCCTTTCCAACTCTATGATTTGATTAGTAAAAATAACCTATTAAAGTGTATATATTAGGGGAACTTGTTTTGCAAAATATGTGTACAGTAAGCAAAATGGCATTAAACTGTGTGTATTTGGAAGCATTTGCACTAAAATGTGGATGAATTTTCATGACGTAATTTTGAAAGATAATTTGAAGACTCATGTAGAAATGTGAGGAACTGAACTTAAGAATGGAAAAAAAAATGAGAAACTGACCCAGACAGATTCACCCATCCTCACTCCATCCTTCTGACCCTAAAAACCCTGGTACTGAGTGAGTCTGGAAGAACAGACAACCTAGCCCCCTGCCCACCCAAAAAGGAGATTTTTCCTGATGCATGACTCAAAATTTATTTAGTTTAAGTATCTATAACCTACCTTTCCCCAGTCGAGCTAAAGGTGTCTGGCGAAGAAGGGGGAAAAATGGAAAATTAGTGTAAAACACTAAAAGAAGCTGAATGGGGAGATTAAAAAGTACAGACGGCTGTTACAAGTAATTTAACCTGACTGCTTCCTGAAAATTAAAACCATTCAATGATGGGCAGCCACGTGTGCCTCAAAATCCTTTCCGGAGAAAAATGAGGCTTTAACCACTTCATGGAAGACAGTTGGTAAAGAGGGGAGTCCCATTTGGAAGGGCATTCCATAGCCTGCATACATACACTGAAAAGAGCTTCATTTAAAAACAACTAACTTTTGGAAATGGGGACTTCTGTATTAGTGAGTTCCCCAGCAGGTCAACAAGTTATAAATTTGTGTCTAGTTGTGTCCCTCCTCTTATGGAAGGCTCTTCAATCCAGCAGAAGCTCCCCTTCCCTCCACAGCTCAGCTTTAATACTTGAATACTCTAATCTACTACTAGGAACATTTAGGGGACTAGCCTAGTCCCACTGGTCCATTGACCGCACACCATTGTTCACAGGATTGTTGTGAGGGTAAAATGAGAAGGGGGAGGGGAGAGGATCGTGTGTGCTCCCTTGAGAAGTGAATATAAAACACCTGCCCCTTTTACAAAGCATATTTAACTGACTAGCATGGATAAAGGATGAGTTTGTAATTAATGAAGTTAAGACTCGGTGATTAAATGCATGGATTATACTGGATTGAAAACGGAAAGCTAATCAGAATACATTTTGCATGGACTTCAAGCTGTAACAGGACTAAATAAGATTAAGGACGTTCTACTCCATTAAAACCAACTTTATTTGCACGCAATACTACAGAAGATTAGATCAATTAAGAAAACTGCTAAGTGACTGTGAAGGCCAATTCCATAGCTGCCAAGTTTTCCCTTTTCTCGCGAGGAAGCCTATTCAGCATAAGGGAAAATCCCTGTAAAAAAGGGATAACTTGGCAGCTATGCAATTCTGGATCCACATGGCCTTCCACAGTGGGGACATAGGTTTCCGGGCGGGAGTTGATCACGGTGAGGGTTGGCCAAGCGTGCCTTCCTCGTAGCACATTTTTCTTTTTCATCCTGAGTTCGAGCATCTTCAAAGCCCATGACACCTTTGGGAAGGCTGTTCTCCAATTGGAGCTCTTGTAGGCCAGTGTTTCCCAGTTGTCGGTGTTTATATTACATTTTTAAAGATTTGCCCTGAGAGAGTACCTCTTTTGTTGACCACTGGCATTACACTTTAAGTTCGGAATAGAGTACTGTACAGTGGAACCTCGGTTTATGAACACCTCGGTTTACGAATTTGCGGTTTACGGACGCCGCGGACCCACCTGGAATGGATTAATTCACTTTCCATTACTTTCAATGGGAAAGTTTGCTTCAGTTTATGAACGCTTCAGACTTCCGGAACCAATTACACCCATGCTTCGAGTTAAGTACGCTTCAGGTTGAGTACTCTGCGGACCATCTGGAACGGATTAATCCACTTTCCATTACTTTCAATGGGAAAGTTCGCTTCAGTTTATGAACACTTGAAGTTTATAAACCGAGGTACCACTGTAGTTGCTTTGGAAGACGATAATCAGGCCTCCGCACATCAAGACCGGTTTAATGAAGTTGGACAAGTCACCTAAAGTGTGAAAGAATGAAAACCAGGCACCTCACAGAAACCAAAGTGAACACGGCCTCAGTTTCTCATTGTCGACACACTTCCATGCCTTGAAAATGATATTGTGTCTCACCCTCCCCCCTCCCCCCAAGAAAGAAAGAAAAAAAAGACACGGAGGGGAAAACTTCTTTGCAACAAAGGAAACGGACTGCGCCTGTTGAGAACTGTTCATCTCGCTAAAGAGCTGCTCCTTCACTTCTGAGACAAGTAAGGCTGCTATAAAACCTCACTTAGCATGAAAGCCAAGCTTCTCGACACGTCTGTTAAAAGAAAACATTAAGCAGTGGCTGCCTGGGCTTGGGTATCATGAAGCATTAGCATAGGAATGCCAGAGCCAAGGCCCTCTGTAAGCCGTCAAGAGAGCCTTGCTCTCAAACCTTGCATTGGGATATAAAATTATTAGCGCTAGTTTCTCCTCACACCCACTGCCCACACACGGCTAGAAATCACCTAGCGCTGCGTGACTGGAGTTTGTTTATTTGCTTTAATAAACAAGCAGCGGAGTCTGTAGAATGAGGCTATGGAAAAACATGCTACATTGCTGCTTCGAGGGGACCTGTCAGTCAGCGTTTTCACGATATATATATGTCTGCCCTCTGTTTATTATTCAAGACAAAGACATTAAAAATAAATATCTGTCTCCAGGTGGAACTTTTTTTTCTTTTTCTTTTTTGAAAACCAAGACATGACTGTGTAACTTACCAAGTGGAAGACAGCCTCATTTATGGGAACTATCCTGGGGAGACATTCAAAGTCCTTGATAACCAAACATTTGGATAAAGGAGAGTATTATTTGCAAAGTCTTAAGGTGTGTCCACACCATACATTTAAAGCACTATGATACCGCGTTAAACAGTTATGGCTTCCACCAAAGAATTCTGGGAGCTGTAGTTGTTAGGAAGCCCCCAATTCACCTCACAGAGCTTCCCTGTTTAGGGAAGTTTTTAATGTTTGATGTTTTATCGCTTTATTATTACTATTAGTATTAATATAAATATTCTGTTGGGAGCCGCCCGGAGTGGCTGGGGAAACCCAGCCAGATGGGTGGGGTATAAATAATATATTATTTATTTATTTATTTATTTATTTATTATTATTATTATTATTATTATTATTATTATTATTATTATTATTTCCAGAGTGTTTTAACAATCCCTATTCAACTCTAGAGCACTTATGGCAGAATAAATCTCAGTCGGTATTTTACAAGATTGAAGGTAATCCTTCAGGCACAAAACGCTGTTGTTTATCTCAGGCATCAAAGTGAGAAATAATTGTACTGGGGAAATTGTTCTTTTAAAGAGAGCTGTGTGTGTGTGTGTGTGTGTGTGTGTGTGTGTGTGTGAGAGAGAGAGAGAGAGAGAGAGAGAGAGAGAGAGAGAGAGAGAGAGAGAGAGAGAGAGAGAGAGAGAATATAGTGTGGTTATGGTGGAAGTTCAGGGACCCCACAAATGGCAGTGCAGAGTGTGGCAGATGATAGAGACCTCACTGTCAATGTGAGCATGTTGGTGCCCACCAAGGGATGTCTCTTGTTGCTGCAGGATACTTTCATGTTTCTTATTTCATAGTCAGCGGGAAGCTGGCAGCCACATACGTGGTTAGAGGTGCTCATTTTTATCCATTTTACTTTTAAAACACGTTGTTTGTTTCTACAGCACACTGCTGCTCATTCCCAAGTAAATGTGCTTAGGAGCATCATGCCAGGGGAAGCAAATCCCATTTCATTCCAATAGTCACAATGGTGCTATGAATTAAGTGAGTTTTTCCAAAACGAGAAATTGCACATGCTCCGAATATTTCGTATTTGGTTTTTTTTTTTTTAAAAAAAGGAAGGCAATCTGCTTTTGCTTAAAAAAAAGATTAGCAGAAGGGTGGGGAACTTGTGACCCCCAAGATGCTGTTGGACTTCAATTCCTAGTAGTCCAAGCCAGCACGGTCAATGCAAAGACAGATCTAGGGGAGCGCAACTAGTTCGGCCGTCCCAGATTCAGAACTACAGAACTACGGGTCTGCCATAGCACTCTGTCATCGAATGGAAGGTGAGAGGTGGGGGGCGCTGGATTTTGGCATCGCACAGGTCGTCGCTGGAATTTGAAACGTCAAGGTCCACCACTGGACAGGGTTGTTGGGAGTAGAACCCATCAACATGAGGGTGGTCATATCAGTAATGTATGAAGTTGTAAAACAGAACTGGCCATGATGAGATGGCAGAGGGAGAATAAAAATGTTAGCTGAAGTTCAAGCAAAACTTCTGACCCGCTTGGGAAAGAGCCCATAAGACCACGACGTTCAGGGTCTAAAATTAACGAGCTGAGAGCCAGTGTGGTGTAGTGGTTAAGAGTGGTAGACTCCTAATCTGGGGAACCGGGTTCGCGTCTCCGCTCCTCCACATGCAGCTGCTGGGTGACCTTGGGCTAGTCACACTTCTTTGAAGTCTCTCAGCCCCACTCACCTCGCAGAGCGTTTGTTGTGGGGGAGGAAGGGAAAGGAGATTGTTAGCCGCTTTGAGACTCCTTCGGGTAGTGATGAAGCGGGATATGAAATCCAAACTCTTCTGTACCACTGGAGAGAAAGAGAGAGGTTAAAAGAGAGAACAACCTGAGTGGAAAAGGTTTAATCACCCTAACGGCAGCCAGGCAAACTTCAGAATGTTGACGTCATGTTCTTACAATAATATTATATAGTATAAGATATGACAAAAATAGGTCATATATTCAGGCTGTGCATCCAACTCCTAAAATGGGGTGCAAACGGAATAAAAAGAGGTATTCTGGAGCTAAACAAATAGATGGTTTCTCTCCCAGCACCTTCCCCCCTCAAAAAAACCACTCTGTCTGTGGTATTTATTTATAAAAGTACCGTATATTCCGGCGTATAAGACGTCTGGGCATATAAGATGACCCCCAACTTTTCCAGTTGAAATATAGAGTTTGGGATATACTCGCCGTATAAGAATATGACCCGGCGTATAAGACGACCCCCGACTTTTGAGAAGATTTTATTGGGTTAAAAAGTAGTCTTATACACAGGAATATACAGTATTTGCTGTTGTTGTTTAGTCGTTTAGTCATGTCCGACTCTTCGTGACCCCATGGACCAGAGCATGCCAGGCACTCCTGTCTTGCACTGCCTCCCGCAGTTTGGTCAGACTCATGTTGGTAGTTTCGAGAACACTGTCCAACCATCTCATCCTCTGTCGTGCCCTCCATCTTTCCCAACATCAGGGTCTTTTCCAGGGAGTCTTCTCTTCTCATGAGGTGGCCAAAGTATTGGAGCCTCAGCTTCAGGATCTGTCCTTCCAGTGAGCACTCAGGGCTGATTTCCTTCAGAATGGATAGGTTTGATCTTCTTATATACTGCTAAATCACAAACCACTTAGCCTGAAATGCTCCAATGTGAGGCACATTCTATATACATGATGAAACTTGAAATGGGGGCACGTATGTTCTTTGGATATAGGGACGCGGGTGCCGCTGTGGCCTAAACCACAGAGCCTAGGGCTTGCTGATCAGAAGGTTGTTGGTTTGAATCCCCGCGACGGGGTGAGCTCCCGTTGTTCGGTCCCAGCTCCTGCCAACCTAGCAGTACGAAAGCACATCAAAGTGCAAGTAGATAAATAGGTACCGCTCCAGCGGGAAGGTAAACGGCGTTTCCGTGAACTGCTCTGGTTTGCCAGAAGCGGTTTAGTCATGCTGGCCACATGATCCAGAATCTGTCTGTGGGCAAACGCCGGCTCCTTCGGCCAGTAAAGCGAGATGAGCACCACAACCCCAGAGTCTTCCGTGACTGGACTTAACGGTCAGGGGTCCCTTTACATATGTTCTTTGGAAGTCCCAGGGAAGACTGTACCATATATCCTTATCAGCATTTGAAGCAGTTCTAAGCGGATAAAGAAAATAACATTGTGTTCCTTACTACAGTCTGTTACTAGGGTGGATCCTCATTGCAATTTCTTTCGTTTCCTCCATGTGGCTGCGTCAAGACCTCAGCTTCCGCCATCTTTGTTCCCTCCAATCGTTGTTGGACTACAGTTCCCTGATCGCTTGTCATGTTGGTTGGGGCTCTTGGGAGTCTAGAAAGCCACAGGCTCCCAATCCTTGCCTTGAAGACAGTTTCTATCTTCCAGTCTTTTGGCTTCTGAAACAAGCTCTTACACACAAAAAAACATGTCTCCCAGCAGTTCTTTCAAGGGGATGGCTAACTGCTTCCCCCAGGAAAATTGACATCTCTTCTTCCTCCTCAGGCCTGTTGGCATATCTGTGGGTCCCTTCTTACACGGGAACATTTCCATGATTATTTTTGTGTGTGTGTGTGTGTGGTTTTGTGGACTAATGCGAAATGGGTTTGCTCGGTGAGCCGATTGTGCCACACTCTTCTTCACAGAAGGTCAGAGCGAAGCGACGTTTTGCCAACTTTTCCGCAGCAACAGGATTTTGTAAACAAACAGCGGCAACTCACAGGCTTCTAGCGAAGCAGGATTCGAATATTTAGGGAATTCTCCAAGATGGGGGATGCAGACAGTTCCTAACCGACGCCGCTGACATCCCTTTCAGTAGCATGACCAAAGCTTGCATTTTTGTTTTAAAATTTATAATTATTATAATTAGGTCTATGGACTCCAGGCACTTGTCTCTTTCCTCCATCTGTGTTCCCTTCTGACACTGCCGTTGGTGCTTGCAGTCCTTGAGACCCAGCTTCTACAAATGAGGCGGCCATTCTTAAGCTATGCAGACAAAGGGAGTGTTTCCCCTAGCAACAGGAACCATGTGGAGGTTCTCAGAAAGCTCTCGTTCTCCCGTTTTCTTTCGACTTAGTGCCTTTTGCACGGCGTCTCTTGAACAGAGGAACTCGGAAACTGGGCACGAAACTGCAGCCAGCCCTTTTGAAAAAACGACTTACTCTACCCAACAAATGGCACCAGCTTGAGAAGGCAGATGTTCTGCAGTCAAAGTGAGAGGAGGGGGAAAAAACAACTCTGATGATGCTAGCTGGTAAGTAAACGAAGGAGTGCAACTCAGGTTGTTTAGAGAAAGGGAAAAGTTTGTGCCGCTATGTTACTGGATTCTGCACCCATTTTTTTCCTTCTTTTTTGATAGCAGGGGGTTGGCACCGAGTGCTGTAATCATGAATGGTGGTGGTGGTGGTGGTTTATCTCCATCATACCGGTAGAGTTTGTTGTGCAGAAGCACTGAAGTGGTGATTGCAGGACTGAGCATGTGGGCTCATACTATGTGGTCTCTAGCAAGTCAAAAATCTTGTCAAAAGATTTGACAAAAATGCAGCTTCAGTTTTGCCACCCGTCAACTTGGAGCTGTATGTCACAAGGGTGTTGCTAATTAGTGTATACTTCAAGGACTGCTACTGATCGCAGCATCGACATTCGCTCAAGCTGCAGTTTTATGCATGCTTACCTGCTGGGAGTAATCTTCATGGAACACAGTGGGGCACTCCTGAGTTAATCCCACATCGAGTTGTACCATCAGTGTAGCTTCTGAGATCAAGACCACTTGTGGCATGCAAAAACTGAAATGCTTGCATGTAGTTCAAAACGATTGATTTTAAAAGCAACAATGCAACAAAGTGTTTCTGTGTGCTTTACTCCTGGCGCTTATTATTTTGAAAGATAGGATCAAGGTCGTATTGAGCATCTGCTCTACAAAAATAAACTTGTGGAAATCTAGTGAGCAATATTGTGTGAATTATGCATCTATTATATAAAAATGAACTTGTGGAAATCCACCGAGCAATCAAGTGGGAAGGAGGGATTTTCAAGTCACGTTCCTTCTATATTTTTGTTAGGATTTACCATGTGAATTTGGCTTCAGTTTCATCTGCATCAAGCTATTAGAAGTGTGCTGGTGTTACCGTGCTTTCTCTGCAGCTCATTGTTATCGGATTTCTTGCCGTGCAGGTTGCATGAGAACACGAGAGTTCCAAGGTAATGCAGCAAACATCTTGCTCCTTAAACAAAATGTACAGTGCCAAACTGATTCATAATGCAAATCCATGGGATAGATGGAAGGCTGCAGAAGGAAGGAAAGGTGTTTTCTAGGCTGTGTGTTAGCGGAGAACCAGGCTTGGGCAAATAGCTTGGGGTTTATGATAAGGACAACTTTGTAGATCAGGTCAGCTGTCCTGTGTGCAAAATGCTAAACTATTTGACATGAGGAATGCAAGTCAAAGAAAAATGGATTTGGAGCAGGTTGCTGTTTTGATTACTCCTGCCTTGAAGGGAGATGAGACGCAGGAATATGGAGCACTGCTGAGTTTGGAAAATGGGAAGGACGTGTTTTGAGGGATATATTTAATGTCCATTCAAGATGATCCAGTTTTGAACCCCAGTTTTGGTTCCTTCTCACATCTACCTTTCTGTGATTCCTCTCTTCCTCCCCTTCCCACCAAAACAGTCAAAATTTTTTTAAATCTTACCTTCTTTATAGTTTCCTTCACAGTTGTGAACCCCTTTCCCCAACCAATTCCAGGACCCTGAGCAAACTACATTTCCCAGGATTCTTTTGGGGGAAGTCATGTGATTTACATGTATGATATGCAGGCAGTCCATATCTCAACTTGCCTCATTAGAGCACTCATCCTGCAATATTCAGTTCCAGCTGCAAGCCCTCATTCAGGCGGCTCCCCACATCTCCCCGACGCCTTTTTTGCTCTTGGCTTTTCTGTTAACAAGACCAGGCATTTTGTTTTAGAAGTTGTGTAAAATAATTTCCCTCAGCATGGGCACAATGAGATTTCCAGTTAGCAGATCATTAAGCAAACAGTCTGTGAGCACCTAGAAAGAAACTCTGTGATCACTAAAAGTCAGCATGGGTTCCTGAAAAATAAGTCATGTCAGACTAATCTGATCTCATTTTTGACAGAATTACAAGCCTGGTAGATGAAGGGAACGCTGTGGATGTAGCCTATCTTGATTTCAGCAAGGCCTTTGACAAGGTGCCCCATGATATTCTTGTAAAGAAGCTGGTAAAATGTGGGCTAGACAATGCTACCATTCAGTGGATTTGTAGCTGGATTACTGACCGAACCCAAAGGGTGCTCATCAATGGCTCCTCCTCATCCTGGAGAGTAGTGACTAGTGGGGTGCCACAGGGTTCTGTCTTGGGCCCAGTCTTGTTCAACATCTTTATCAATGACTTGGATGATGGGCTTGAGGGAATCCTGAGCAAGTTTGCAGATGACACCAAGTTGGGAGGGGTGGCTAACACCCCAGAGGACAGGATCACACTTCAGAATGACCTTAACAGATTAGACAACTGGGCCAAAGCAAACAAGATGAATTTTAACAAGGAGAAATGTAAAGTACTACATTTGGGCAAAAAAAATGAAAGGCACAAATACAGGATGGGAGACACCTGGCTTGAGAGTAGTACATGTGAAAAGGATCTAGGAGTTTTGGTTGACCACAAACTTGACATGAGTCAGCAGTGTGATGCAGCAGCTAAAAAAGCCAATGCAATTCTGGGCTGCATCAATAGGAGTATAGCATCTAGATCAAGGGAAGTAATAGTACCACTGTATTCTGCTCTGGTCAGACCTCACCTGGAGTATTGTGTCCAGTTCTGGGCACCACAGTTCAAGAAGGATACTGATAAGCTGGAACGTGTCCAGAAGAGGGCAACCAAAATGGTCAAAGGCCTGGAAACGATGCCTTATGAGGAACGGCTTAGGGAGCTGGGTATGTTTAGCCTGGAGAAGAGAAGGTTAAGGGGTGATATGATAACCATGTTCAAATATATAAAAGGATGTCATATAAAGGAGGGAGAAAGGTTGTTTTCTGCTGCTCCAGAGAAGCGGACACGGAGCAACGGATTCAAACTACAAGAAAGAAGATTCCACCTAAACATTAGGAAGAACTTCCTGACAGTAAGAGCTGTTCGGCAGTGGAATTTGCTGCCAAGGAGTGTGGTGGAGTCTCCTTCTTTGGAGGTCTTTAAGCAGAAGCTTGACAGCCATCTGTCAGGAATGCTTTGATGGTGTTTCCTGCTTGGCAGGGGGTTGGACTGGATGGCCCTTGTGGTCTCTTCCAACTCTATGATTCTATGATTCTATGATTCTATGATTCTTGTCAGCCAGTGATCCTTTAATCACATTGTTGAATGGGTGCGAATAATCTGGGAGTGGAGGCATATATTGCAAAACAAATCTGCAGCAGCTCTGGGAAAAAGGGATCACTTGTCTCCCAGTTCCCCAAACTGCAATAGCAGCTGTTGTGACGTCTTTCTCCTTTCCCCACACCTAACCTCTACAGAGTCTAGAATGTGCTTTTGGGGTTCCATGCCTGTGGGAGTGTATAGGGAATTGACTTTGATAATGTCCACATTCTGTGGAGTAGGAACTTTGGTTAGCAAGCTGAACCTCTCACGAAGTAAATATCCTGGGGCATCAATTAGGAAATGTATTGCAGCATGAGCTTTCACCGAAAAGAGTTGGTTCATCAGACAGATGAAGTGGACAGTGGAAGTACAGTGGTACCTCTACTTATGAATTTAATGCGTTCCGAACGCACATTTGTAAGTCGAAAAAACGTGTAAGTCGAATCCCATAGGAATGCATTGGGAGAAAAAAATCGTAAGTCGAAGCAACCCTATCTAAAATTCGTAAGTAGAAGAAATCCTATCTAAACCGCATCCAAGATGGCAGACGGAGCCCCCCATTCATAAGTAGAAACATTCGTAAGTAGAGTTATTCGTAAGTAGAGGTACCACTGTATTGGTTGTTAAAGTGGATGTGCGCTGAAGAAGACAGTTATGCAAGCAACATTAAACGGTAAAGGAGCATAGCCTTAAAGCAAAGCAATCGTCTGTGAATCAGTAAAACTGAAGGGAGCAAGAGACTCAATTGCGTGGCACCAACAGGTCCACAGACGTTGATAATTCACATGTACCTAACCAATGAAGCCATCTACCCATGATCCTTTGCAGTCTCACATTGTGATGATGGGACTATTCTTAGGGGTGGGGTGGGGAAGAAGCTTGCCTTTTCCAGTCTTGAAGAGTGTTCCTGTTCCAGGTGGGAAGCCGAGCTCCTTAAGTTTAGAAGACTGAAAACCTTGCAGCCATACCTGACTATGTCTACTATAACAGAAGTTTCATTACAGGTCCTACGCGGGTGGCGCTGTGGTCCAAACCACCGAGCCTCTTGGGCTTGCTGATCAGAAGGTTGGCGGCTCAAATACCCACAGTGGGGTGAGCTTCTGTTGCTCCGTCCCAGCTCCTGCCAACCTAGCAGTTCGAAAGCACGCCAGTGCAAGTAAATAAACAGGGACCGCTGCGACTGGTAAACAGCGTTTCCGTGCACTTTGGTTTCCGTGACGGTGTCCTGGCCGTCTGTGGACAAACGCCGGCTCCCTCGGCCTGAAAGCGAGATGAGCTCCACAACCCCATAGCTGCTTTTGACTGGACTTAACCGTCCAGGGGTCCTTCACCTTTTTTACCTTTACAGGTCCTGGTGCTGAAAAAGCAGCACCTTAAAGAGAGCAGAGGTGACCCTGCCTGTTGTTGGATTCCAACTCCCATCAGCCTTACCCTCCAAGTCCCGGACTGCAGAATCCGGGACCGGCAGCCGTGTGACACTGGAAGTTGCGTCGACGTAACTTCCGGTGTCGCTTTGCCCTTCTATGGGCACAAAAAATGGCCACCGCCGGCTTTGAAAGTCGCTTGTACGCATGTCAGAAAGTGCGCCGACGCAACTTCTGGTGTCGCTCCGCCCATCTATGGGCACCAAAAATGGCCGACACCGGAAGTCGCGTCTATGCACTTCCGGACATGCGACTTTTGAAGCCGGCGGCAGCCATTTTTGGTGCCCATAGAAGGGCAAATCGGAAAGAAAAAAATGGCCGCCGGCAGGAGAAAATAACGGAGAAAAACGGGAGACAAAGTGATACGGGGGACCACCGGGAAAAGGTAAGTAAAAACGGGGGTTTCCCGGGGAAAACGGGGTACTTGGCAGCTATGCCACCAGCCCCAGCCAGCGTGGCCAATGGTCAGGTATGATGTGAGTTGCAGACCATCATCTTCTGGAGGGCCACAAGTTACGGCATCCCTGGTTTAAAGAGATGAGTGTTGAAACCTGGAACGTGAGAGATGGATCAAGGGTGGAATATGCCAGCTCAGTCCTGGTTTTCCAGCATAACAACCGTTGAAGTGGCAGCATTTTGACAAGAGCAGCAGCAGTGACCTTGTCTAGCTTCTACCCAAGCTCGGTTATTAAGAAAACAATCATCTCCTTAATCAACTATGGTTTCTTAAGCGAGGAATGTTGCATCCAAACTAGCCAACTTCCCTTTGGAAGATGCCTTCCCCACCACCCCACTTGCTCCTTATTTTGTGCTGAGCCAAATGGAAAGCATGTTGAAGGAAGATGACTCTTGTGCCAACATTGTGCTCAGTCTTCCTGAGACAGGTATCTGGAGCTCACGGGCCTTCTTTTTTTTTAAAAAAAAAACACAGTATATGTAGACTGGAAAAAGCATTTTATTTTAGTTGAGGTTTTGAAGTTCTAATCCCACCCCACCCCCCTCCGCAACATCACGAGAAACAAATTGTCATTGACTGACAGAAACAGCTTACAGAAATTTCTGTAGGTGGCTGGAAGCCAAGGAATTGGAGAATTCGGAGTCTAGATGGAAAGATAATGGCTTACAGGTCTGTTTTCTGGCTTTTATCACTTGTGCATGGCAGGATTGTCATTGCTGAGAGGACTTAAAGATGAAATGATTTACCATCTAGGCTGAATTTATCTCTCGAGAATAAATACAGTTTTCCCAGAAAGGTTGACACCGCAAAGTATAATTATTAGGATAATGTACACAGCTATAGGAAGACACAGTCACACATTTCAGGTCTTGCCAAAGGCGATCAGAATGCTGCACCATTGTAGCTGAAAGTTGAAGTGATCGTGCTAAGTCGGGCACCAGTTGTCTGAGAAAATCTGATGCGTTAACTCTCTGTATGCTGTAGAAGACTGTGTTTGCTGAGGAATGAATGAATCCCATCTTGCTGGAAATTCAATTGAATTCCACCTACATTTACGAGACAGGATGAGATTCAGAGAAAGAGCTGCTCGCAGAACTGGGTGGTGGCGAGGAGGAGGATATGAAAAATTAAAAGAGCTGCTTTATCCAGTTGTGTGGTGTAGTGGTTATAGTGTCGGAATAAGACCTAGGAGACCAGGGCTCAGACACCACCTTGGGCTGGTCACCAACTCTCAATGTAACCAACCTCCCTCACAGGGCTCTTGTGAATGTAAGATGTAGGGGAGGAGAAGCAAGCACAGCTCCTTTGAGGAAAAGCAGGATAACAATGTTACAAAATAAATAGGAGTTTTCTGGTTTAAGTATCTGACTTATCAAACCCTATACAGCTCAGGACCAAATTACCCGAGATAATGCCTTCTCTATAGACTGGCCCAGCTACTGTGATCTGTGGAGGAGGGATTGTTAAATGGCCCACAGAAGTCTATCTCAGAGCAGTGTGGAGAAAGGTTTAAATACAGCTGTTCGTCTGGATATTTCTTGACCATTAATACCAGCTTTGGAGCTACTGCAATTGACACTGCTGTTTTATCGATATGGTTTTCATTGTTGCATTTTATAATTGCCCTACTGCCGCAGCAACTGCCTTGGCATCTCGTTTGCCATTTTGAAGGTGCATAAAAATGATGTCAATAAATAAAATTTAAAGACAGCGACCAATAAGGGAGATCTGAGTAATGTAGCTCCTGAGGCCTCTGGCTTCCAGCATCTGGGATTCTATCCAACAAAGTCCTCCCATTCAAGCTTGGGAGCAAAGCAGAAGCTATCAATAACCAGCACACATCAATATATCACCCAAAACCAGTTAGTTTGAAGTCCATATCGTGATAATTGGTTTCATAATTTTTGACCTGGCAATATATCACGAATCAAGGTGTGTGTGTGTGTGTGTGTGTGTGTGTGTGTGTGTGTGTGTGTATGATGTAAAAATCACAATGTGGGAAATACCATGAAGCCAGCGAATGACTCTACATAGCTCCATCCTTATTTCGGACATCGTGATACATTGGTATATCTGGTGTTTAGCTGCTGATATATCATGATGCTGAAAACCATCACACAGACCCTACTGCTTGCTCACAATCAGCAATGATAAGCCACTCCTGCCTTATTATGATATGCACAGATCATGCATGTTGGCAGATATGGAGAGATTTCTCTGCGACATTTACTTCTATGGTGGCTCTATTGATACCTGTTGCCTATAGGGATCAAGCGATGGGACAGAAAGTGTTGTATGTGAAGCTTCCCTACGAAAGTTAGGGACGGGAAAACAAAGCAAACCTTTCTCCCCTTCAGGCCAACTTCTGTCCCCCCCCCCGCATCCTTTTACAGTTAATCAGCCTTGAGATGGGGTATACTTAATGTGCCAGGGTATCATTAAGAGTGAAGTTTCTTACATAAGAGAAGAGAAGAGAAGGTAAATACTTTATTGTATTTATAAACGAAATTGAATGCCATCCCATAAAAACAAACAAAAACACAATTACAGCCACACACACACAAGCACACCCATCACAACTCCCCAAGATCCTATTATTTAGTTACAGCATTTAAGATCGTTATAGCTCTTGGATAGAAACAGTTTTTTAATCTATTCGTTCTTGATTTAATTGTTCTGTATCTCTTGCCAGAAGGCAATGGTGCAAAAAGACTATATCCAGGATATTTTTTTTAAGCCAACAGGAACTGTATAGTTCTTCCAGAGATGGGAGAGGATGACCTCTTTCGGGCTGTGGTTATGACCTTCTGGAGCACATTGTTGTAGAGACTCTGTTGTTTGAAGTGATTCACGTTCATTTTTCTTCTGATGTTTCCATATCTGTGGAGGAGTCCTTGCAGGTGATAGACCAGCGTACATCATTGGTACACCAATCATTAGTACGTTTGGTTAGTACATTTAATTAGTGATGAACCTACTACCCCAAGCTTAAAAAAAGAAAAGAGAGAGGCAGGAAAGTAGCTAATTTTTCTGAGCCCACTCCCCAGACCTGGCCCTAATTGTGCCTCCAGTATTGTCAGTGGGCGCATGAGAGGATTGGAAGCCTATATCCAAGGGAGAAAGAGATGTCCTTGTTTGATTTTAACCTGGGCTAGAGGAAGATTCTGGGCCAGAAATGATGTATCCACTTATTCCAAAATTCAGTCAAATGTTACAAGCTGGCCGAGCTGATATTATGACCATAATTACAAACTTTGGCAACATTGCTACCTTTAAAAATTTGACTATTATTGGTATGAGTAATTTACTCTGCAGTGCTACACAGAGCTATTTTAGCAGTGGGGGGTTCAGTTTTAGTTGTTTTTTGTATTGTTTTTAAGGAAATAAGCATTTTAAAACCTGTGGAGGAATCGCGGTGATGAGAAATGCTGCCACCAGTCTAAAGCACAGCTTTCACATCATGGGAATGAAGCTGTTGGGTAGTCGATAAATGCCATGCAACTTGGAACATAGTTATTTGTTTGTCTAGTTGAAATGTGGGTGCACATAACTCTTAAGAAAAGAAGTAAAAGCTCGCCTTCTTTGGAATGGTGTACCTGCCTTTATTATCCTTCATTGATCAAAATAAATAAAGGTGTGGAATAAATTTCATTTAAATCCAGGTCAAAACACATTACAGGCATCTCCTCAGATATGTGGGGGTTACGTTCCCGGGTACCACATGTAGCCTATACGTGAAATTGTGTACAGTATAGTGGGGGGGCATCATCTACAAAGTGTGTAAACCTCTGGAAACTCTTGAAAAGCCCTTTAAAAAACCAGCAGCGCTTACCAGACTGGCAGTGGTGGCTCTCAGTTTCTAAAGCACTGGAGGATGATATGGAAACAACAAACTCCAACTATCCACAGTCCTCAAAGGTCAGTGCATTTAAATGTATTGATTGATTGATTTCCCAGTGGCGCATGTACACCTGGTCACGTGTGAGTCAAAGGTACCATAAGTGGGGAGACACCTGTACAGAGGTTCATTGGTTCTCGAACTCAATCCGTTCTGAAAGTCCGTTCAACTTTCAAAATGTTCAAAAACCAAAGCATGGCTTCCGATTGGCTGATTGGCCCCAAAAACAATGCCGACAGCCGAAACGGACGTTCAGCTTCTGAGAAACGTTCGCAAACCGGAACACTTACTTCTGGGTTTGTGGCATTCGGAAGCCGATTTGTTCGTCAACTGAGCCGTTCAGGAACCAAGGTTCCACTGTATATGAAAACCTATCTATGAATTCATGGGGGCTTGAAATGTTTTTTCTTGCCCCACCCACTCCATTCAGTACAAACATTTGAATTAAGGAGACCTTGAAGGGAGAAAAGCCGCCAGTTTAAACTGGCTTCTCCTTTGTAAATTGAAAAATACTCTTGCACTTTCTGTGAGACCTGGTTTCTTCTTGCGATGGGCAACTTTCTCTCCCCACTTCCCTGTCTGTCACACCCTTACCATAGATTTATAGCATATGTCCCCCCACCCACCCAAAGAATCCTGGGAAATGTAGTTTACCCCTCACAGGGCTACAATTCCCAGCACCCCTTAACATTCTACAGATCCCAGGAATCACTGGGGGAAAGCCATGGATGGTGTAGATTTTAGTGTCTGAATAGCAACTTCCTGCTCATCTGTGTGTTGATGTTGTGTGAGAGCACTGTCTATTCCCCCCCCCTCCTTCCTGCCTCCCAGCTCTCTGCAGGAGTGCTTAACAGAAGCACTTGTTTCTGCAGTTTAGCCTTGGTTATATAACATGTTCCAAGTGCAACCTGTGAGATAATCTGAATACGGAAAGAACAGAGTCCTTCATGGGCAGGAGCTGTTTGATTGGGAAAAGGCAACTCTCGTTTGGTCACTCGGGAAATCTTGCGGGTGTCTGAGAAGCGGTTCTAAATTTAGATGTGTGTGTGTGTGTGTGTAATTTTCAGTTAGTTTAATTTGGCAAAGTGTTGTTTTTAAATGGGTAAATTTATAGCTTGACCCCAAGATTGGCTATGTCATTGCAGAAATATTTAGCATGGACCATACCAATGATTGCACTGGTGAAATGCCAACATAGCTTGGTGCTATGACAACACTGTGAGGATATTAACATGAGTATTGCAGCTGGATACACAAATGCAAGTCTTTACCATGTAGTGGTATTCTGTTATAAACAAGGGTAGTTGAATCTGTCAATCCTGGTTTTGTTTTCTGCATTTCCTTGCAACTTTGTATTTTATTTTATTTTAAGTCCGCATCAAAATCCACCAGTATGTTAGCGTAAATTTATTCTAATATGCACATTTTTGTTTGTGCCATCGCCCAATATACACATTTTTTGAAATGCAATTTCCCTGGTGCATTTTGGCACATTACTTTCAATAATATGTGCATTTTCACACAGACTTAGCAGCATATACTTTCCTAAACACATTATCCGATGGGAAAGTTGCATTGCAAAAATTGGAGAAGTGGGAATTCCAAAGAATGGCTGTGTTCTGCTTTCCATATTATTGCAGAGAGTATGAATTGGGTTGTTGTTTGGTCGTTCAGTCGTGTCCGACTCTTCGTGACCCCATGGACCATAGCACACCAGGCACTCCTGTCTTCCACTGCCTCCCGCAGTTTGGTCAGACTCATGTTGGTGGCTTCGAGAACACTGTCCAACCATCTTGTCCTCTGTCGTCCCCTTCTCCTTGTGCCCTCAATCTTTCCCAACATCAGGGTCTTTTCCAGGGGGTCTTCTCTTCTCATGAGGTGGCCCAAAGTATTGGAGCCTCAGCTTCAGGATCTGTCCTTCCAGTGAGCACTCAGGGCTGATTTCCTTAAGAATGGATAGGTTTGATCTTCTTGCAGTCCATGGGACTCTCAAGAGTCTCCTCCAGCACCATAATTCAAAGGCATCAATTCTTTGGTGATCAGCCTTCTTTATGGTCCAGCTCTCACTTCCATACATCACTACTGGGAAAACCATAGCTTTAACTATACGGACCTTTGTTGGCAAGGTGATTCTCTGCTTTGTAAGATGCTGTCTAGGTTTGTCATTGCTTTTCTCCCAAGAAGCAGGGCGCCTTTTAATTTCATGACTGCTGTCACCATCTGCAGGGTAGGTTTGTATTAACATGCAAACTGAATCAAATTTCTCCCCCATCCCTAATTACGTGGGGCTACCTTTGAAAGTGACTTGGAAACTACAACTAATGCAGAATGTGGCGGCTAGACTGATGACTGGGAGTGGCCACCAAGACTGGTCCTGAAAGACCTACATTGGCTCCTAGTATGTTTCCGAGCACAATTCAAAGTGTTGGTGCTGACCTTTAAAGCCCTAAATGGCCTCGGTCCTGTATACCTGAAGGAACGTTTCCACCTCCATCGTTCAGCCCAGACACTGAGGTCCAGCTCCAAGGCCCTTCTTCTGGTGGTTCCCTCACTGCGAGAAGTGAGGTTACAGGGCCTTCTCGGCAGTGGGCCCCTCCCTGTGGGACATCCTCCTATCAGATGTTAAGGATATATAACCTTTACAAGACATCTGAAGGCAGCCCTATATAGGGAAGCGTTGTTGTTGTTGCTATTACAGTCATACCTTGGTTCTCGAACACCTTGGTACTTGTACATTTTGGCTCCTGAACGCCGAAAACCCGGAAGTAAGTGTTCCAGTTTTTGAACGTTCTTTGGAAGCTGAACGTCCGACGTGGCTTCCACGGCTTCCCATTGAGTGCAGGAAACTCCTGCAGCCAATCATAAGTTATGCCTTGATTTTCGAACAGTTTTGGGAGTCAAACAGACTCCTGGAACAGATTAGGTTTGACAACCAAGGTACCACTGTGTTTATTATTATATTTATACCCTGCCCATTTGGCTGGGTTAAGGTGTAATTGTTTTATTCTGTTTTCATACATGTTGGAAGCCACCCAGAGTGGCTGGGGCAACCCAATCAGATGGGGAGGGTACAAATAATAAAATTATTATTATTATTATTATTAGTAGTAGTATCCACACACTGTAATAAAAATCTTGCCTTGACCACATGACCTTGCCAGAGAACGCTGTTCCCTAGGTAGCAGGGTTAGAGGGAGAGAGCAAAACAGCTCTATTTCCAACCTACACTTCTGTACCATAGACAGTAATGGGAAAAGTTTTAAAATAATGCCCTATAATCCATGGGGTATAATTAGAGCCCTTGGAATTAAGAATGGGGGTATATATATACCCCATAACTGTCGCGTTGTATTTTCTGTGCTGAATAGATGGCCTCCTTTGCGAGGGCATACAGCGTAGACTTGCGGTCTCAGATGTTAAAGAGGAAGATTAATGCATGTGGTTCTCTAACCACCTTTCACATCTTTACAGCTAAACATTGTTTATAGGGATCAACTAGTTCTCTGTCTCTTCTGTTTTATTATGAGGCTCTGTTCGGATCTCCTTTAAAAGAGAGGATGATGGATGGTCAACTTTCAACATGAGTGAAAAATGGGCTGTCCCAGGAGAGCAGGTTATAGGGAGAAAAGTTTAAATGATGATAAAGCTCAGCCTCCACAAGACAGTAAGATTCTGTCTGTGGAATCAGTATGACTTCTGTTATGTACAGAACTTTCCCCTCCGTTGGCTTGGATGTTTGCTATAGGAAGCCTCGGTGAGCTTTCAGATCTCTTTGTCCAACAGAAAATGGGAGTGAATTTGTGTTCTGCTTTGGAATGCATCACAGCAGATCGTAGAATTGCGTGGTCAGCAATGGGTCTCAGTGGTGTAGCGTGGGTTGCCAGTTCCCAGGGCGGGGCAAGTGTTGTGCCCCCTGCTGGTAGACTGGGGCAGTGCACCAGGGGGCACACGCAGAGCCTGCCTCCAACAGGCTCCTTGCCTGCTCCCTCCATCCACCTTCTCAGTAGACCAACCCGCCTGTTGCCGCACCTCAGCTGCCAGAGCTCTGTGCCTGCACATCCTCCAAAATGTGCGCCTGGGGCCACGCCCCCCACATGCTATGCCTCTGGTTGGTCTCTACAGTTGAAAGGCAATGCATTTCTCAAAATAAGGATGCTAGTTGTGGAAATCTGTAGTCAGATTTCTAACTGAGAATCAGATATTTGAATGTATATTGTGTTTGTGTGTGTGTGTGTGTGTGTGTTTGTGTGCTTGCATATCCTCCTCATAGTTGCACTTGGCTACATCAGATAGCTGAGATCAGGCATCCCCAAACTGCGGCCCTCCAGATGTTTTGGCCTACAACTCCCATGATCCCTAGCTAACAGGACCAGTGGTCAGGGATGATGGGAACTGTAGTCCAAAACATCTGGAGGGCCGAAGTTTGGGGGTGCCTGGCTGAGATGGTGAGGAGGACCACTCCATTGGCTCACCTGGGGCCATGTACCATTTGGCTGTTCCTGTCCAAACCCCGAAATGAAGCTGGCCCAGCAGCTTCGTGCTTCCTCCAAGACCCTTTGGGTGTTCCGTTCAAATGCCTGGAAACCCTAGAGCAGGCACCCCCAAACTGCGTCCCTCCAGATGTTTTGGCCTACAACTCCCATGATCCCTAGCTAACTGGACCAGTGGTTGGGGAAGATGGGAATTGTAGTCCAAAGCATCTGGAGGTCCGAAGTTTGGGGGTGCCTGCCAGCTCTAGTTCCCTACCCCTGTTGTATACCAAAGGTAAAGGTACCCCTGACTGTTAGGTCCAGTTGCGGACGACTCTGGGGTTGCGCGCTCATCTCGCTCTATAGGCCAAGGGAGCCAGCGTTTGTCTGCAGACAGCTTCTGGGTCATGTGGCCAGCATGATGAAGCGGCTTCTGACGAAACCAGAGCAGCGCATAGAAATGGCGTTTACCTTCCCGCTTGGAGCGGTACCTATTTATCTACTTGCACTTTGACGTGCTTTCGAACTGCTAGGTGGGCAGGAGCTGGGACTGAGCAATGGGATCTCATCCCGTCGCAGGGATTCGAACTGCCGATCTTCTGATCCTCAAGCCCTAGGCTCTGTGGTTTAGACCACAGCGCCACCCACGTCCCTGATGTTGTATACCAACTGGTGCGTAATAACAGCAAATTAACAACTCTATTAATGCGCTGGCAATGTTTTCATCCCCCTGTTGACGTGCATTAGGGAGAGCTCCCTGAAGCAGTGCTCAGAATGCACCCCCTTATTTTCTTCCCATATCCGCTAATGTGCATTAGCAAGTTTAGCAGTGAATCAAAACTGGATTATAAGGCCAACCTGCACAGAAGACATGTGTGTGCATTTCAGAGTGGGATCTTAGGCAACGGCCTTCAGCATCCCGAGGGATACCTGAGATGCATTTAAAAATAAAAACACAATAAAACATAATAATTATTATTTTACAAAAATCCCTATGCAGGGCTGCCTTCAGATGTCTTCTCAAAGTTTTATACTCAGTGCTATTTTTCTAGAAAAAGAGGTGCTTCCCTTGTTCCCTTAGAATGGCAACAGCACCCACCTGAGAGGTGCCAGAACTGAGTTCCAGTGAGTTCAGGCTGAAAAAAAGCCCTGTGTAGTTATTTATCTCCTTGACATCTGATGGGAGGGCTTTCCACAGGGCAGGCTCCATCAAGAAGGCCCTCTGCCTGGTTCCCTGTAACTTCACTTCTCACAGTGAGGGAACTGCCAGAAAGCCATCGGAGCTGGACCTCCGTGTCCAGGCTGAAGGACTTTATTTAGTAAGTCAGTAATGAGGAGAGGGCGATGTGTAGAGATCAAGTTAGGGGAATGTCATTTGCTCAGTCCCTCCTAATACTAGAACCTGGGGTCATCCAATGTCAGGCAATTCAGATCAGACAAAGAGGAAGTACTTCTCCATGCCATATTTACTGAAATTGTGGATTCCATTACCACAAGATGTAGCAATGACCATCAGCTTAGATGGCTTTAAAAGGGGATTGGACAAATCCAGGGAGAATAAGATGTTCCACAATTATTAGTTATAATGACTGTATGTTACCTCGGAGATCAGAGGTAAGTAGGACTCTTCTTAGTGGCTCCCAATGTGATCAGGGGCTCGGGTTTTGCAAACAGGTTACAGGATTTGGAATTTCGAATTTGGCAGATGCAAAAAGTAGCAGCCCCCAGTCCCAATCGTTGTGCAGTTTGCCATCTATAAAAACAATCACAACCTGCTTCTTGTTTTTCTGCAATTTTCACACCAGTGCTAGTCTGTGCACATTTAAAATTCACATATATTAGTATAAGTTAATGCATTTGAATAGCAAAGGCACATATTGGTTTAAAATTGCTTCTCTAGGAGAGATGATAACAATAGTCTTGAGGAATGAGGCAGAGAGCGTTCCTAATCCAGGTAGAATGGAAGCATTTATGGTGTTTGCATAACTAGAGTAAAGGAAATAGCTGGAAATGCCGTAAAAGTTCAGGAGGGCAATCTTGTTTCGTTTCTTAATTCCTTGCCGATCCCTAATTTGCAATAATTTTTTTTTGACCCATTGTCGTGATTGTAATTTGTTTTAAACTATATTTTAATAACATGTTTTTAAATAGCGACCTAACACTAACTCTCCCCAAGGCCTTATGGTGAAAGTCGGGCAAGAATGAATGAATGATGTGTTTTGAATTGCCTCCAGAATGCCATTAAATTACATAGGAGTCCTCTAGCTTTTCCTCGGAACACAATAGTTCACAAAGAAAGTTTGTCAAAAGCGGGTCCTTAATATATATATATATATTCCAAGGAATAAAACTTGTTGTACCCTGCTACTAAAATCGGTGAGATTATTAAGACCTTCTATATAAACTCCTATTTCTGTCTGGGTATAATATTTAAGATGGCAGTTCTTGGATCAGTGCGAACTCGGTGGCCCAATTCTATGTATAGTTACGTGGGACTAACACAATGTGACTTACTTCTGAGTAAATATCCATAAGGTGGTACTGTAAATCAAATATCTCTTCAAGCAGTTCATGTTGGCCACAAGAGGGCAATGTTGGCATACAGGATAGGGATCCATTCTGACCAAGTTTCTAAATCCTGAGTTCTAATTCTGTCTAACTTTCTGCAAAGCTGTTCTTTTAAATTGTCCATGTCTTTTACATTACTATCAGCTAGTCGGTGGGATGTCCATCCCTCTGGTATAGGAGACAGGAACACATTTTCTGACTTGCTTGGCAGGAGCACTCTGACCTAGGACATTCCTGCCCCTCCCCCCGCCCCACTATCAATTTATTATTACCATTTGATTTTTATTTAGAGTCTGAGCTTGCATGAATCAGAATCAGAAGAACCTTTATTTGCGTCAGCCACCAGCTGTAGCAATGAAACAAAATAAAATGTACTGAAGACAGAGGTAAAAACGTAACTAGAGAAAATACATTTGGGGGGTTTATATCAATAATCAAATAATAGATCTTATTCTCATCGCCCCCGCTAAAAAAACCTTCTGGTTTTTGCTGTCACCTGATCATCTTGATCTGCTAAAAGAAAGGACACATTAGCAATGGTTGAGCACCCCCTACATGGACAATAATAGAGGGATAATAATAATAATAATAATAATAATAATAATAATAATAATAATAATACCCCGCCCATCTGGCTGGGTTTCCCTAGCCACACTGGGCGGCTTCCAACAGGAAAATGAAACAAAATAATCGATTAAACATTAAAAGCCTCCCTAAACAGGGCTGCCTTCAGATGTCTTCTAAAACTCTGGTAGCTGTTTTTCTCTTTGACATCTGATGGGAGGGTGTTCCACAGGGCGTGCACCACCACCGAGAAGGCCCTCTGCCTGGTTCCCTGCAACTTGGCTTCTCGCAACGAGGGAACCGCCAGAAGGCCCTCGGTGCTGGACCTCAGTGCCCGGGCAGAACGATGGGGGTGGAGACGCTCCTTCAGGTATACTAGACCGAGGCCATTTAGGGCTTTAAAGGTCAGCACCAACACTTTGAACTGTGCTCGAAAACGTACTGGGTAATAACCTCACTCCTCAAATCTTTATAAAGAGTGCAAGCCAGAAGGACACTGACTCAATACTGCCATCTCCACAGGGGCATAACCACTTTTCCAGTGGAATTGTTTGAAATTGACCCTCAAGTATAGCTGAAGGCAGTATATTCAATCTTGTGAAAGTGAAAGTGCGTCTGTATTTTGGAATGGTTTAATTTTGCGAATAGGGTGCCTGAGTGTCAAAATCACTAGGTGGGAAATAATCATACCATGGACAAAATGTCCTTCTTGTGGCCAGATTATTCTGTTGCTTGGTATCATATAGGCGCAGTCCAATTAAATGATTTGCTTTGCTGAAGCCCAGTGTTAATAACTGTTGTGGCGATAAACCAGAAAAGTAGAGCTTTTGGCTGACTATTTTAGTCCAAGTGTGATACTAAGGGTAGTAGACCAGCGACTTGCATGAGCTTGCGTGTTTTCCTAGTGCTTTAACTCCACTCCACAACTTGCTTTTATTCTGCCTGCAATCTGAATTCCGCCAACCATGAATTCCCTCTGCCCAAGTAGTAGGGCATCTCTGCATGTAGCAGCCTTCTTCTCCCGAGTTCTGTGTTCCACAAGAAATTCAGCAATTTTAGAGCAGAGACTCCCATCCTTTTGGGGGCTGAACGCACATCTGTGAATGCAAGAAACTATTGCGGGACTCCCCACCCACCCACTGTAACTAAGCACGAATTGCCACCTATTCAATTGTTGACTACAACGGGATGTTTCTGCTGGGTCTAATTTCAGCAGTGAGAGGCAATGCTATGGGCCACCAGAGAAGACCTCTGCAGGCATATCTGTGCTTCTAGGCGCCATGTTGACAACCCTTGCTCTAGTGTCAGGGACTGGCTGGATGAGGAAGAGTGGTGGGCACAGAAGATCACAACTTGGATCCTGGTGGTGGGATACTGAGGAGAAGTCTGGGGAAGGGATATTCTAGGAGGTTCTAGAAGCAGAGGGTTTGAGCGATCAAGGGGTGTTAGGAGAAGGAGGACCTTCCAGGACAGGGTCAGAGGCTAAGTGTCACAGTGTGAACGCAGACTCAGAGGAGCCAGAGGTTGTTGCACAGCGGAGAGACAATCCCAGTCCTGTTGGCTCTCTTCCCCTCTGACACCCTGATTGAGGAGAGCTCTGCACATTGCTGAGCAATGAGCCAGACCGGTCCAGAGGAGGAGCTCGCCCCCTCAATGCAGCCTTCCTTTGCTTGGGAAGGATCCAGAGTGGGAAGGGCAGAGCCTAGTGGCATACCTGCCAAGTTGCTGTCAGAGAAATAAGGCACCGGGCTGGAAATAGCAGACCGGAAGTAGCGCTGCCGCCATTTTGGAACTGGGCGGAGCATGCTCAGAAGTGACTTTTGATGCTGCTTTGCCCAGTTCCAAAATGGCTGCCGCACCAGAAGTCGCACTGCAGCCATTTTGGAACTGGGCAGAGCAGCATCAAAAGTCGCTTCTGAGCATGCTCTGCCCAGTTCCAAAATGGCCGTCATGTCAGAATAAACCGGGGAAAAACAAAAAATTCCGTTTTTTCAGTTAGGAACAGCTGGAAAAATGGGGATTTCCTGGGGAAAACGGGAGACTTGGCAGCTATGGCCTAGTGGTCAGTTTCAGCAACATCTCAGCTGGATTAAGGCGAACCAGAGGATTCTGCTGTGTTGTTTTCTGAATTGCCTTCCACGCCTTCCATGTGTGTGCCTGCCCTGTGGTTGCCCTAGCTTGTTGGCAGACCCTTGACATTCAGATTGTTACAGCAAAGGTGTATTTGGGTCCGCGTTCTAGAGTGGCTTTCTCAAAGAGGTGTTTTTAGGGATAACGTTCTGGGGATTCTGAGCTTGGCATCCCACAGTCCAGAACCAGAGGTAGTTGAGAAACCCACGAGGACTAGCATCATGAAATGCTGACATAGCCAAGATTTCAGAATATGTAGCCGTCACATCTTCTATGTTAGGATTTGTTGAGAGCAGGGCTGAGGAACCTTTTGAAGCTCCACGGACTGCATTCCTTTGTGGGCAGTCTTCCTGATAGTGGGTAGGCCCAATAGCAAAAAAAGTGGATGGAGCAAGGAATGAGATTCTTACCTTTGTAGGCTACATTTCACCTACACAGGAGTCAGAGGCTTCTAACCTCCCCTTCCCCCCAAAACATCTATGCAAACAAGAGACATTAGCACAATTCAGTGACACATTACCAGTCAAGCAAAAGCCCTAGAGGACGGTTTGGCGAGCTAGGCTGGTGAGGAGTGTTGCCTGGGGAGGAGGAATGGGCTGGGAGAGTTCTGAGGGCCGCCCAGAAGTGCGTAGAGGGCCACATTGAAACCTCTCTAGCATCTGAATTAGAGGAATGCATAGGAACTACTCTGTTGTCGGCCAGAGCAACACCACATTAGTTTCTTTACAGGCATTGTCTTGAAAGGTTTGCAGCGTGAAACATAAAAAAGAGACGACAGGTGCTGAACCAGTACGGGAGAGAGGGAGGGAGCTCAAGGAAGCAATGGATAGAAAGAGAGTGACAGGAGAGACCTTGAGGCATCAGCTGCCCTTTCCCTCTGAGTGTTAGGAAGTGATTTGCGCAGAAACCTTACTCACATTTTAATGACCCTCTTTTGTTTTGTTTTTAGTTCGGAACTAACCAGTGCTATTTTTCAAGAACACCTAACCTTGTTCTCTTATAATGGCAATGGCGCCCACCTGTGAGGTGCCAGAACTGAGTTCCAATGAGTCCAAGCTCAAAAAAGCCTCTGCAGTCCTGTTATTAGGGAAAGTAGCGGGCGCAACGTAGCATGACAGGCGGTTCTGGTTCTTGGGCAAGACCTCGGTGATGGAGGAATCATAGAATCATAGAGTTGGAAGAGACCACAAGGGCCATCCAGTCCAACCCCCTGCCAAGCAGGAAACACCATCAAAGCATTCTTGACATATGCCTGTCAAGCCTCTGCTTAAAGACCTCCAAAGAAGGAGACTCCACCACACTCCTTGGTAGCAAATTCCACTGCCGAACAGCTCTTACTGTCAGGAAGTTCTTCCTAATGTTTAGGTGGAATCTTCTTTCTTGAAGTTTGAGGAGGCGTTACTGTCTCCTCAGTGACGGACAGGACAGGGGAGGTAGTAAAAGGCAAAGGACACCTGGACGGTTAAGTCCAGTCAAAGGCGACTATGGGGTTGCGGCGCTCATCTCGCTTTCAGGCTGAGGGAGCCAGCGTTTGTCCACAGACAGCTTTCCGGGTCATGTGGCCAGCAGGACTAAACCGCTTCTGGTGCAACGGGACCCTGTGACGGAAACCAGAGCGCACGGAAACACTGTATACCTTCCTGCCACAGCGGTACCTATTTCTCTACTTGCACTGGCGTGCTTTCAGACTGCTAGGTTGTCAGGAGCTGGGACAGAGCAATGGGAGCTCATCTTGGGGATTTGAACCGCCGACCTTCCGATCGGCAAGCCCAAGAGTCTCAGTGGACCACAGCGCCACCCACACCCCTCTCCCGTCCCTTGGTGAGGTGGGACTGTACATAGTTTCTGACGTGGCAAAGTGGATTTGCCAGAACCTACCTCTGGAGGTGGAGCTCATGCCTCATGCTGTGTGGGCTAGTGGGTAGATTGGACTGGACATAGAAACTCCTCCCACTAGGATCTTCCCTTGGACTCTCTTCCTCCGGCTCTCCTGACCTGGGCAGAGACCTTCGCAGCCCACTCAATCCCTCCCTGGTGTCTTCTGTAGGTCACCTGGCCTGGCCAGACCCCCCACCACTCAAGGCCTATGACACGTCTGGAGGTCTACAGGTGTCACACACCTGGACTTCAAGAACTCATGTGACCTTAGGGCATCTGTTACTAAGCAAGCGTTGGCTTTTACCCCAAGGAAGGGAAGATCTCTAAATTACAACTTGCATTACACCATTATGAGCAAGACACGATATATTTTAGAGGGTTTAAAATGTAACTGATCCATGTTAAGTAATCTTGAGTATGTTTCCTTTGTGGATGTTATTGGGAGCCGCGCAGAGTGGGCTGGGGAAACCTACCCAGATGGGTGGGGTAATAATAATAATAATAATAATAATAATAATAATAATAATAATTAATAATAATAATTTTCTCCTCCTATTTTTTTTTAAATATAGCTCCCCTGTTCAAATGAGCTTGTTCAACATCTGCTGTGGTTATCGCCAGCATTGGTGATATTTTAAACTCTGCAAATATGTTCATTACATTACTTGAGTAATGTAGCTGTGTGTATAAACTATGCATAAATTTTATATTAAGCAGCTAATATTGTCTGTTCCTAGATCCATTCCTGCTGTGCTGGTTAGAAGCAAAGCAGCTTGCTTTCCAGTTTGCCTAGGGATTTTACTTTATTGAGTTACTGGTTTAAAATCAACAAATTAGAAGACAGTACACAGTATTCTTTAGCTTTATTCCATGGTCTTGGATTGAATTAGCCCTTATCATTGAATGTTGTTGTTGCTAAATCCTTATGTAAGCAGAGACTATAGGATATAGATATGCAGCAAGATTTGCCTCGTGTTGTGGCATCGAAATTGTCTGCTTTTCTTGCCAGCATGTCAGTATGGTTCAAGGTGATTTGACAGAGCTTTGAGATGGCAGCAATAGGAAAGCTTTAACATCTTTATGGCTTGAGATTGTGGAGACAGAAATGCTTCCGACATGATTAACGAGGAGATTGAATAATAGTTTAAAGATTTTGTAGTTGCAGAAGAAGTGTGATAGATGACTCTCGTCACTGTGTTGGATTTATGACAAAGTTTAGAAAGAGTTATTAAAGGGTTTTAATAGCTTGACTGTGCAGTTGGCCAACTAAATCTGGGTTTTCATTAATGTCCTGAATATAAATAATTTAGCAGTTCCTCTTCCTAAGGAGTGTTTTCTGCTCTTGCTGCTGTTATAGCCTTGGCTAAATTCTATATCATGAATATCAGGGATAAAATAATATTTTAATGTGTTATTTGTATTGCTTTTAAATGCTATATCATTTATGGGTCTATATTTGGTGGGGGGAAATTATTTTTGTAATGACTTTCCCTGCTGAACAAATAAACTTAAAGACATGTTTTAAGCAGTTTTTTTGTTTGTTTTCTCTGAGAAATTATATGCTCCAGGAGTCTTCACAATTTGTGCAATTGGTTTTTTATGCCTCTGACTATATTTCCATGTTGCAATTTGCCAAGCACTATGGTGTGTGTGTGTGTGTGTGTGTGTGTGTGTGTGTGTACACACACACACACACACACATACATATACATATACATATACATATACATATACATATACATATACATATACATATACATATACATATACATATACATATACACACACACAGGTGTTGAAATTTTGGGAGGTTAGATAGTTACAATGGAATGGTCTCAGGGGCAGGGTGCACAGTTTTATTTTTCTTTATTATTATTACTTTACACACACACACACTTGTCAAAAAGCTTTGGTGGGGCAGGGCAAGCACCAGGTATTAAAAGTGTCCAAAAAGGAAGAGCAGGGCTTTCAAGGTCTTCTCATAAAAGCCTGATGCCATGGCTGCTTAGATCATGCAGCATTTGGGTGGGTCAGCCGGTAGGACAGGACTGCCTACAGTCACCTCAGTTCTGTAGACAGTGGCCCACACTCACGCCTTTTGGGGGAAGCTCTAATCCCAACTCATAACCAAGTGACCAATGACACTTGAGGTGCGTCACCATCCTTCAGGGATGCCTGGGAAAAGGAATATCCAATTGTAGCCTGTTCCGTGCCCCGCCTCTGTCCCGCACCATTGCAGCATCCCCACTCCTGCTCTGTCCAAATGTATTTTTCTTAGGACATGTCTAGATCAGTCAATAGGCATGTCGGCCACCCTTGCACTCGGTGGACAATGTGGTTTTTCTTTTCTCAGCATGGGAAATGCCTGAAATAACCCAACCCAACACACTGATTGACGAAGCCACAGTTTACAGATGGTTTGAAAGAGCCAGAATTAATGGCTTTTTATCGAAGAAATGTTTCCCCTAGGGTTAGAGCAGTGCTTGCCAACCCTTTTTTCCCCTTTTTTTTTGGCCATGCCCCATTTTATCTCTAAAATCCTGATCACCCCCCTCATTCTTACTATTCAAGAAGTGAACTCCTGTTCACGTGGAGGAAGCCTTAAAGACCATTAACTGTTAATAACTCATTCTCAAACTGCCCCCATTAAAAACCAAATTGCCCCCCTGTGGGAAGTGTGCCCCACATTGGGAACCATGGTATTAGAGTTTGAAATTTGTCTTATGCAGTGCTATTTTTCTAGAAAAAGAGGTGCCGGAACTCACCACGAGCACCTCCCTTGTTCTCTTAGGATGCCAATGGCACTCACCTGAGAAGTGCCGGAACTGAGTTCTGGTGAGTTCTGGCTGGGGAAAAAAGCCCTGGTCTTATGGGCTGTAGCCACAATTACTGTGTTCGTAAGGTTTAAATGGACTAGCAAGACTAAATTTAATGGGGTTTATGTGCACACTCAAATATGTGAGAAATGGATTATTATAGATCAAAAAAATTATTTAGAAATCTATCATAGTACAGCGAATATTCTACATTTTGATGCGTGTGGACTTTAATTTAAGAATAATAGTCCCAGAAAAGTTTGGTGAATGTCTGAGAACTCAGATACCCAGTGGTGACTGCTGATAGCCTTCTAACTATGCCTCAACCTCTGAACCTACCTTATTGGTCTTTGGTCCAGAACATCTAGGACAGGCATCCCCAAACTGCGGCCCTCCAGATGTTTTGGCCTACAACTCCCATGATCCCTAGCTAACAGGGCCAGTGGTCGGGGAAGATGGGAATTGTAGTCCAAAACATCTGGAGGGCCGAAGTTTGGGGATGCCTGATCTAGGATATACAACAATGAAACATGGCACAGCATCAGTGTACAAAGCAGGAGGCTTAATGTTCAGGAAGACATCATGACAGTAAGAGGAGATCTGGTCATAGGGGATACCACTGCCCCAACATCAGGCATAGCCAACCCTTTGTTTCAACAGATGTTGGCTGCTTTTCTCACTGCGAAGGCAGATGGATCCAGTATAAAGGCCTGGAGGCACTGCTAATGACCTCATTACTCATATTAAAGTCATTTCAACCTTTTTCTTCATAACGCAATTGGTGCACGATGTTCTGCCTTAAATAGACAGACTCCTCCAAAATGTCGAGTGGCTAGGGATCGTGAGACGTACACGATGGTTCACGATGTAAAGACACCCTGTGGAATAAGTCTCAGTGCAATGGGATTGAGGAAGCAAAAATAAACGTGAGTGAGTGAGAGAGTCATGATTTTCATGCTCAACAACAATTCAGCTCCCCCCGAACCCCATACAGAGTACTAAGATCCACCCTGGAAATGTATGCCACGCATACATTTATTATAGCTTTCTGGCTGGTAAAGGAGCCATTTAACCTCTCACTGGGTGAAATGAAACGTTGCATGACTGGCTTGCGTCTCCTACTCCTTTCCTTTATAGAAAGGCGATTTTTGCCGAGTGCATTTTGTATTTCAGTGTGTATCAGATTCCTCTGCATGATTATATACTTAATGTGCCACACAGGCTAGCGGTAACACAAAAGCTACCAGGAGGTTTCTGTAAGCGGTTCGATACATTAGAGACCATGAGAATGTACTGCAGGGTAGCTTGTTTTGTCAACGCGAGGGAGGCATCAATACAGTAAATGTGAAAAGCATTTTGCCACAGTTGTTCGGGGATCTTGAGCCTATTTTCCCACTACTGTTTTATTAGCACAGATACATACTTTGCTGCAATTACTGGCCTATTTCCCCCTGTGCACACACAACAGCTCCTTAAAGCAAAATCTTTCCCTCCCTGCTTCCGACTGAATTGAACCCTCTGGATGCTATAGTTTGATCCATGCTTGAAGCCCACACTCAAGCAAAGCTGGTGAGCTTCAGAATTGGTTTTCTTCTTTCAAAGAAGGAATTGCTTGCTGCTAGAACAGGGCATAGCCTACAAAGGGTCTCTTAGGCTCCCTTCAGGAAGCACATAAGGACCAGGGTTGGGTTATGGGGTGGCATGTCAGTTGTACTCCTCCCCATTTCTTCCCCTTTGAAAGATTGGGGGGACAAGTTGAGCAGATGCCCAGGGTTGGATTGGCTGCCAGATTTGGGATCTGGAAGAAATCTCTCGTCAAGTTCAATTGAGGTCCTGTGCTTTTGTTGGTGTTGTTTTGGGGACGGTAGTGGTTGTGTCAGGGCCGTCTTAAGCATAGCTGGCGCCCTGGTGCCGTGGTGCGAATATCCCTCCTGCGCCCCCCCCGCCCCGTTTCCCAGCGCGGCTGTCTGGCGGGCGCAGTGCACAGCGTGACGCCCCCCCTGGTGGTCCGGCGCCCTGTCACCCTGCACCACCCAGCCTTGCCGTAGGGCCGGCCCTGGGTTGTGTTATGTATTTGTATTTACACCTTTCCCCACTATTGTTTTAATTAAAGCGACACAACTGTTTAAAAACTGAAAACAAAAGCATGCTTTTTATGTTTTATTGTAATTTTATTGGTGTTAGCCGCCCTGAGCCTGGTTTTGACTGGGGAGGGCGGGGTATAAATAAAGATTTATTATTATTATTATTATAAAACCAGAGAAGAAGACAAAGGAAAGGATACAGAAACAGGGGAAGAGTCTTGGAAAGAAGGAAAGTGAAAAGGCCCAACACTACCATTAGGCAGAGTGAGACAGTTGCCTCAGGTGGCACATTTTGATTGTCACGATGGGGCAGCAAATTGCTAGTTTATTTTATTCATTGCTGCATTTTTATTGCTCTGGAGATGGAGAGGTCTTTGTGGGTAGGGGTGAGTGAATTTGTCAAATTTGGTTTCTCTTGATTTCTTATTTTCCCAGTCTTAAGTTCTGTACATTTCCACATTAGTTTGCAATTAAATAATAAAAATAGTAAGAATTCATCGTGGGAATTAAGCAATGTTTTAGTGCAGATTTCTTCAAATGTAAACATTTTTGTGTGCGATTTTGCATATTATACACACATTTGCAAAGTGGTTTTCATTGATATGATACATTCTTTTGTGTGGTATTTTCACTAATACCGTATGTGCGTTTTAATGGAAACTTTATGCATTACATGGCTGAAGAACTGCGCTGCGAAATTCTGAGCAGTGTGACTTTCAAAGGGTGGCTGTATTTCAATTCACATATTGTTTCAGAAGCTGCAAGTTAGGTAGCTTTGCCTGTGGATGCAAATTGAAACAATTTTCTCCCCCATCCCTACCTACTGGGATGTGTGCTTTGTGCATCAAAATAACTTGATCAGCCTTGAGTACTCTTCACCCTGACTCTCTTCCTCTCTCTGTAGCATTAATGCTGTGATTTCACAATAGCTCTGAAAGCAATCGAGAAAGTATCAAGGATAAGGTGCATGAAACTAAATAAAAAAAATCTCTCCAGTAGCACCGTAGAGACCAACTAAGTTTGTCATTGGTAATAATAATAATAATTATTATTATTATTATTATTATTATTATTATTTATACCCCACCCATCTGGCCGGGTCTCCCCAGCCACTCTGGGTGGCTTCCAACAGAAGAATAAAACACAATATCTATTAAACATTAAAAGCCTCCCTGAACAGGGCTGCCTTCAGATGTCTTCTAAAAGTCTGGTAGTTGTTTTCCTCTTTGACATCTGTTGGGAGGGCGTTCCACAGGGCAGGCGCCACCACCGAGAAGGCCCTCTGCCTAGTTCCCTGCAACTTGACTTCTCACAACGAGGGAACCGCCAGAAGGCCCTCGGTGCTGGACCTCAGTGTCCGGCAGAATGATGGAGGTGGAGACGCTCCTTCAGGTATACTGGACCGAGGCCATTTAGGGCTTTAAAGGTCAGCACCAACACTTTGAACTGTGCTCGGAAACGTACTGGGAGCCAATGTAGATCTTTCAAGACCGGTGTTATGTGGTCTCGGCGGCCGCTCCCAGTCACCAGTCTAGCTGCCGCATTCTGGATTAGTTGTAGTTTCCGAGTCACCTTCAAAGTTAGCCCCACGTAGAGCGCATTGCAGTAGTCCAAGCGGGAGATAACTAGAGCATGCACCACTCTGGCTAGACAGTCCGCAGGCAGGTAGGGTCTCAGCCTGTGTACCAGATGGAGCTGATAAACAGCTGCCCTGGACACAGAATTGACCTGCTCCTCCATGGACAGCTGTGAGTCCAAAATGACTCCCAGGCTGCACACCTGGTCTTTCAGGGGCACAGTTACCCCATTCAGAACCAAGGAATCCTCCACACCTGCCCGCCTCCTGTCCCCCCACGAACAGTAATTCTGTCTTGTCAGGATTCAACCTCAATCTGTTAGCCGCCATCCATCCTCCAACCGCCTCCAGGCACTCACACAGGACCTTCACTGCCTTCACTGGTTCTGATTTGAAAGAGAGGTAGAGCTGGGTATCTGAAGTATTCTTCAGATACTTCTTCAGATTGGAATCTGAAGAAGTGTGCATGCACACAAAAGTTCATACCAATGACAAACTTAGTTGGTCTCTAAGGTGCTACTGGAAAGAATTTTTGTTTTGTTTCGACTACAGCAGACCAACACGACTACCTACCTGTAACCAGAACTTTGGAAGGTGCATGAAAGGGAGCCGAAGAGCCTGTTTCATGGTTGGACTAAGTGGAATTCTTCAGATTCTCTATTTGTTCAGCTGTCTCTGAGTATCTCATCTGCTGAAGGTCATCCCCCCTTTGAATTAAAAGTCTGCTTAAAAGTCCTACTGTAGTGATGTTCTTATCTTTCCAGTGCTGAAGCAGCAACCATTTCACTATGAATCCTGGTTAAAGAAGCTTTTCTTTTTTCTTTTGGACCTTCCCACATTGCCGATTGTGTCTGGCTTACTTCCTTGACACTGTTGACCCTGCATTCGCCACTGTGGGCTGAGTCTTCTCTCTCTTTGTGGTACATTATGTTCTATATTGTACATCATGTTCTATAGCAGGCATGTCTCATCTAATCCCACTTGAAAAGACATGGCAGTGAGCCACCCATTGTATTGACCAAAGTTGTTGAGCTTTTTTGGGGGAGCATTGATCAGAGTTGTTGAGCTTTTTGGGGGGCTGACAGATGAGTGGTTCTGCCCCAACAGATGTACTTAGATAAGGGGTCAGCAAACTTTTTCAGCAGGGAGCCAGTCCACTGTCCCTCAGACCTTGTCAGGGGCCGGACTATATTTTGAAAAAAAAAATATATGAATGAATTCCTGTGCCCCACAAATAACCCAGAGATGCATTTTAAATAAAAGCACACATTCTACTCATGTAAAAACACCAGACAGGCTCCACAAATAACCCAGAGATGCATTTTTAAGAAAAGGACACATTCTACTCATGTAAAAACACGCTGATTCCTGGACCGTCTGTGGGCCGGATTGAGAATGTGCTTGGGCCGCATCCGGCCCCCGAGCCTTAGTTTGGGGACGAAGTTTGACTTAGATGGCAATTGGGCTCTTTCAACTCCATGCCTCTGTCATTAAAAAGGCAAGCATCCATTACCTATATGAGGTTTCCAACTCAGCCCCAATGCATTTTCTTACCCACAAATGGTAGAGAGCTTCTGTTAGTTAGAGTTTGCGGCACCAAGCTAAAGAGACTGCTAGTATAAAATACCAAAGGAGCAGAAACGATTATTTATGTATGTGACGACAGCAGTGTGGATACTACTGGCCCAGAGATGGAAAGAAGATAAAGTCCCGACCAGAGACGAATGGCTGATGAAGGTGATGGACTAAGCAGAAATGGCAAAAAAAATGACCAGGAAAATCAGAAACCAGGAAGAGAGAAACTTTAATAAGGAATGGGGGGGGGAATTACAATTTACCTAAGAGAACACCGTAAACAACTAAAACCTTTGGCAGGATTTGAGTAATGCTTGTAAAGTACTAGAAACTAAGGTAAAAATGGATCATTTTAAGAAAAATAGAGAAAATATATGATGCAGTTGAAAAAGATTGAAAATGGAAAGCATGGAAGGGTGGAGGGAAGCCTAAGGATTCAGGGAATCCTAAATGTTGATGATTATGTCTAATGTGTAGTGTAAAATTGAATAAAAAAGATTACAAATAAAATAAAATAAAAGAGACTACTAGTATAGAATTGTATGGAATTGCATGAAATTGTAATCAGCTGGCCTTGCCTGCATTTGGAAGTCATGAATGGGGAGAGTAAGGATTCACCCCTTAGCTTTGACAATGCCTCCATTCGAACCTTTTTCCCTACAATGAAAGTGTGGCTAAGGAAACCAAGATAAGTGCATTAATATTTGCTTTAATTTAGAATACATTCTGCTTTTAAGGCATGTTTCCCATTAGTGCAGAATGACAACCTAGACAAACCATTCCATAGTTATGTAAAAAGGTAAAGGTAAATGATCCCTGGATGGTTAAGTCCAGTCAAAGGCGTCTATGGGGTTGCGACACTCATCTCGCTTTCAGGCCAAGGGAGCTGGCGTTTGTCCACAGACAGCTTTCCGGGTCATGTGGACAGCATGACTAAACTGCTTCTGGCACAACAGGACACTGTGACAGAAACCAGAGTGCAAGGAAACACCATTTACCTTCCCGCCACTGTGGTACCTATTTATCTACTTATCGTTTAATTGCAAACTAGGGATGCGGGTGGCGCTGTGGGTTAAACCACAGAGCCTGGGGCTTGCCGATCAGAGGGTTGGTGGTTTGAATCCCCACGACAGGGTGCGCTACCGTTGCTTGGTCCCAGCTCCTGCCAACCTAGCCGTTCGAAAGCATGAAGTGCAAGTAGATAAATAGGTATCGCTCCAGCAGGAAGGTAAACTGCGTCTCTCTGTGCTGCTCTGGTTCACTAGAAGTGGCTTAGTCATGCTGGCCACATGACCGGAAGCTGTCTGTGGACAAACGCCGGCTCCCTCGGCCAGTAAAGCGAGATGAGCGCCGCAACCCCAGAGTCGTTGGCAACTGGACCTAACGGTCAGGCGTCCCTTTACCTTTACTGGTATGCTTTCGAACTGCTAGGTTGGCAGGAGCTGGGGCAGAGCAACGGGAGCTCACCCCGTCACAGGGTTTCAAACTGCTGACCTTCTGATCGGCAAGCCCAAGAGGCTCAGTGGTTTAGACCAGTGTTTCTCAACCAGTGTGCCTCCAGATGTTTTGGGACTACAACTCCCATCATTCCTGACCACTGGTCTTGCTAGCTAGGGATGATGGGAGTTGTAGTCCCAAAACATCTGGAGGCACACTGGTTGAGAAACACTGGTCTAAACCACAGCGCCCCCTGCATCCCTATGCCCTAGTACATTTGGTTCAGTGCCAAGTAGATATGTCACTGCAGTGTAATTCCAGTTACAGAAGAAGAAGGCTTGCCTGCATATCAGTTGCTGGAAGCCACAGGATAGAAGAATGTTCTTGTGCTTGCGAGTCCTGCTTGTAAGTTTCCCACAAGCATCTGGTTGGCCATTGCGTAAACAGGATGCTGGCTGGACTAGGTGTACCATTGGCCTGATCCAGCAGGCTCTTTTTATGTTCTTACGTTGTGAACATAAGAAGCTTCCTTATACAATGGTACCTCGACTTACGAATGCCTCGACTTACGAAGGTTTCTACTTCCGAAGTCTGCAAACCCGGAAGTATTTTCACCATGTGTGCGTTCTGTGCATACCTGCCAAGTTGCTGTTGGAGAAATAAGGGATTGGGTGGAAGTAGCAGACCGGAAGTAGTGCTGCCACCATTTTGGAACTGGGCGGAGCATGCTCAGAAGTGACTTTTGATGCTGCTTTGCCCAGTTCCAAAATGGCCACCGCGCCAGAAGTCACACTGCACCCATTTTGGAACTGGGCAGAGCAGCATCAAAAGTCGCTTCTGAGCATGCTCCGCCCAGTTCCAAAATGGCCACCGCGCCAGAATAAACCGGGAAAAAACAAAAAAATCCATTTTTTCAGCTAGGAACAGCTGGAAAAACAGGGATTTCCCGGGGAATACGGGAGACTTGGCAGCTATGGTTCTGTGCATGCGCAGAAGCAGCGTATGCAGACTGCGCATGCTCAGAATGGACGCTTTGACTTTCAAAGGATTTGACATCTGAAGAGCGCCGTGGAACGGATCGCTTTAGTAAGTCGAGGTACCACTGTACTGAGTCAGACCACTGGTCCATCTAGTTCAGAATTCTCTGAACTAGAGGCTCTGCAGGGATTCAGACAGGGGTCTCTCTATTTTACTGGAGGTGGTGGGGATTGAACATGGGGTATTCTGCCTACAAAGCATAGAAGCATAGAATTGTAGAACTGGAAGGGACCCTGAGGATCATCTAGTCCAACCCCCTTGCAATGCTGGAATATGCAGCTGTCCATATGGGGATTGAACCTGCAACCTTGGTATCATCAGCACCGTGCTCTAACCAGTTGCCCAGATGGTCTACCTCTTTGTTACAGTCTCTCTGTTCTCAAAATAATGCTTTATTTCTTTGCACTGAGTGCCAGTCCTCTCTTTTGCCACTGGAAGGTGTTCTGGGAAGTATAATCCACAGTAGTTGCAGTTGTGAATACAATTGTGAATACAGCTAATATTCATCCATGGAACCAAGAGTGGAGGGTCAAGAAATTGACAATGTCAAAGCAATAAGCCAAGCCCCTTATTTAGGGTCCAGGAGCAGATCAGGGTGGAAATGTTCAGGTCCACTTCAAGGCCCTAAAAATTCATCAGAATTACATTCATTTCCCTAGTAACATTACTTTTCTCTTTCTTTCTTTCTTTCTTTCTTTCTTTCTTTCCTTCCTTCCTTCCTTCCTTCCTTCCTTCCTTCTTTCTTCACTGTTAAAGATTCCGATCAGCAAACAATTTGCAGAGTCATAGGCGTCATACTGCAATTAGATTATGAAAATTATTATTAGCATTTGTTGGCTGCGTTCTCTACCAAATAGTGCACCGGAATTAAAATTAAATTGGAAACTATAAAAAAACCACCTAGAATAAAAAGGACCCCATGCAAAAACACAAAAAAGGACAACAAAGCATCAGCCTATGGAACAGCATGCTCACTTCAAAGTAAAGTACCATACAGGTCAAGTTAGGCAATATCAAATCCAGGCCATAATATTTTAAAAAAACAAGATGTGTTGACCTGGCCAGGGGTGTGTGTGTGTGGAATCTAGCAAGATAGAGGCTAGGCAAGCAGATTCTTTCAGAAGAACATTCTGTGATGTCAGTGCGCCAAGGAGAACACTCAACTCTATCCCCTCGCTTCTGTCACTTGTGTGAAAAGTTGGGACACAGCGCACTACAACCTCAAGCAGCTTCAATTAGCTTTTGGTGAGAAGCTTCTTCTAGGAATTGAAGAAGCCTCTAGCCCTGCTCAGCTGCTCGCCCTGATCATGAAAGGAGCCTCTACGAGCACAGAAGGCAGGCCTTTTTCCTGCTACGGACGACGGAGGTGGAGCTCGGTGGTTGGAAGTGGGTGTCCTCAAGGGAGTGGGACCAAAAGATAGGGATGGATATTGGAAAACTAATAAGAATTATTATTTCTCATTTATCCAGCCTGAAAAGCAGTTCAGCCCATTTCCGCATCAGTTTATGATTTTTGCTTAAAGCCTGTGTGGAAATCTCTCCTAACATACCGCATTGGCCCCAAAATAAGCCATACTCCCCCCCCAAAAAAAATTCTGATTGTGAAAAGTTAAAGTGTGGCTTATATTCGCGACCTTATGCCATCAGCAAAGCGGCGGGGCTCCCTCCCTAGAGGGAGCGCGGGGCAATGGCGCCCGCCCCGTCCGTGGCTGCCAAGCCTCCCTCAAGCTGTCAAAATTTAAAAATACGGCTTATTTGCGTGTGTGGCTTATATGCGGGCCAATATGGTATGTATTTTTTTAAAAAAAGTTCTACCTAATATATGTCAGCTATTTTCCATTATCTACAGTGGCTTGTGTGCAGAGCAATGGCAAGTAACTATCCAGTCAGCACAATGATATCCACTTTCACCATGGACTTCCTCCCCTCTCAGACTCCATGCACTCCCTAAATCTGTTTTGGGGGTTTCCAGAGAGAGGGTGCTCTGGGGTGGGCACAGCATGAGCTGTTGGGTGCAGGGAAGAGATGGGGAAATTCCATTGCAGAAAACTGCACTGATTTGAACCACTGGTTTCAAAACTGCACTGTGTTTTTTTGGTTTCCTAGACTTCCCAAGCAACACCAGGTATACATATACCTGTATCTGCTGACCTTCTAATTGGCAAGCCCAAGAGGCTCAGTGGCTTATCCAAAGCACACCAGTGCAAGTAGATGAATAGGTACTGCTGCGGCAGGAAGGTAAACAGTGTTTCCATGTGCTCTGGCTTCTGTCATGGCGTCCTGTTGTGCCTGAAATGGTTTATTCATGCTGGCCACATGACCCAGAAAGCTGTCTGTGGATAAACGCCGGCTCCTTCAGCCTGAAAGCGAGATGAGCGCCACAACCCCATAGTTGCCTTTTACTGGTCTTAACCATCCAGGCGCCCTTTACACCTTTTTACCTTACATATATCTGCAAAGCACTATCATCTATCTATATCTATCAATCATCCATCATCAATCCATATCTGTCTGTCTGTCTGTCTGTCTGTCTGTCTGTCTGTCTGTCTGTCTGTCTGTCTATCTACAGTGGTACCTCGGTTTAAGTACACAATTGGTTCCGGAAGTCTGTACTTAACCTGAAGCGAACTTAACCTGAAGCGAACTTTCCCATTGAAAGTAATGGAAAGTGGATTAATCCGTCCCAGACAGGTCCGCGGAGTACTCAACCTGAAGCAGACTTAACCCGAAGTATGAGTGTAATTGGTTCCGGAAGTCTGTACTTAACCTGAAGCGTACTTAACCTGAAGTGAACTTTCCCATTGAAAGTAATGGAAAGTGGATTAATCCATTCCAGACGGCAACTGCCCATATCAGCATTAAGCTGCCGTCCCATCAAGGAACTGAAAACTGTGAATTATATTTGAAACAAGATCTGAGCGTCTCAGCTTATTCATGATGTTGAATTTTAACATAGCACTTCAAAGTGTGTTTAAAATTATCAACGTAATTATGACAAGCTATCTCTTTTCAGTGGCTTTTGTTTCAGTACAATGTGTGAAATGTCTAATTTCTTTCTCATTTTCTTTTATGCATTTTCATGTGCCAGCCAACTCGGATGAGCCTCTCTCTCTCTCTCTCTCTCTCTCTCTCTCTCTCTCTCTCTCTCTCTCTCTCTCTGTCTCTTATTAATATGTGGCTCCTTTGTAGTGTGTGTCTATGTGTATTTGCTTTGTTTGTGGTTGCTGGATTGGTATCAGTCACAGTCAGAGCAATGCAAATGTGATTCTTAACCCGCAACTGATATGCATGTCAGCTACAAATCAATATTGCTGTTTGCAAACTTCAGTACTTTTTTTGTTGATAGTGATGTGTGTAATTGTGCAATTAGCATTTAGATGGCATTTTGTAACACTTGTTTATGGCATTTCAGCATCTAGACACATGCAGAACGACTGCTTTAAACACATTCCTTTGTGTTAAAATACTCTTGTGTTGTTTCTTTAGAAAAATACTTAAAACCTTTTACAGTGGTACCTCGACTTACGAACGACTCGACAACCGAATTTTTTGACTTACGAATGGGGGTAATGGCCGCGCACTTACAAATGTCTTGACATCCGGGGGGGGGGGACCGCTGCGATTTTAGATAGGGATTTTTTGACTTACGAATTTTTAGATAGGGACTTACGATTTTTTCCGTTTTCAATGCATTCCTATGGGAAATCGCGTTTCCAATGGCGTTTTTTGACTTACGAATTTTTCGACTTACGAAGGTGCCTTCGGAACGGATTAAATTCGTAAGTCAAGGCACCACTGTGCATAATGTGAATATATATGCATACATTGGGGAAAGGAGACTGCTTTCTAATAAAGAATCTACAGTTCCAGGAAGTGATGCCCTGGTCTCTGTGTTCAAAATTCCCCAGATAAAGAAACATTGATATCTGTGGTGAATAAGCTGTGTTGCAAAGAAAGATCCCACCCAATCAAAGTGGAGCTTGAATCATCGTCTCCTGACAAGTCATCTCTTGATTTCAAGCTACACTTTCAAGTGGGATCAGCCACACTCTGGAGTTTCCAATCAGAAACTCTGGAGCACAGAAGATCTCAGCAGGGCTCAGAAGTCATTGCCAGTCAGCTAGGCTGCACAGTCTTGAGATCCTGCTTTTGATATCAATCAGCTACATTCTGCAGCTCTTTCTGGGAGCGCCTCAGTAGAGTCAATCCCAGCAGGGCTCGCATTTGTCACCAAATTTGAAAGGCCCATGGCCCTGGGCTATAGCACAACCAGACTCTCCAAGTGTCCCTATTTTCTAGGAACAGCCCCAGATTTACAGCACTGGGGATGCGGTGGGTGTGGCCCACCCCGGGTGTCATCCCTGAGGGGTTGACATTGCCGCAGCGCCCCCTGGGACACTCACCACGGGCGGCCCCCTCCTGGGACACTAGCCCCGCCCCTGCGGGTGGCTAGCCCTGCCCCTGGGTACACAGCAGCTAGCTCCACCTCTGATTTACAAGAGTTTCTGATTTGATCCCAGAATGTCCCGCTTTTCCTTAGGATGCCCCTATTTTCATTGGATAAATGTTGGAGAGTATGGAGTTAAGTGGCCCACAAGCCAAGGAGATAAGTAACTATACAACCTTTAGAAGACATCTGAAGGCAGCGGTGTATAGGGAAGTTTGTTTGTTTGTTTTTTAAAAAAGTATAATGTTTTAATATATGTTGTAAGCTGCCCAGAGTGGCTGGGGCAACCCATTCAGATGGACGGGGGAATAATAATAATAATAATAATAATAATAATAATAATAATAATAATAGGATAGGACACCCCTATTTTCATCAGAGAAATGTTGGAGGGTATGAAGTCAGTCTTGTACTCCTATCAGCAGTACTGTGCTGCTGCTTGTTCCCCAGTTTCCAAAACAGAGACAAAACCACAGCAAGACAAAGGAAGTGGGTACAGATGTTCCTTAAACAGCGGCACCCCTCTGGTTTTAAAAGAAGACACCTGACACGCTAGCCAAAATGGTTCGCCAGTACTAGGTTGGTTTCCCACGGGATTTAAAAGGAATCACTCCTCCAGTATTTCCTCCTAATGTTCTTCTAAACGGGGTGTTCCTGATCTTCTGTTGGAGCCTAATCAGGTTACACTAGTCGTGTGGTTAGCAACCATAGGGGTCCTGGGCCCCACAAAAATTTCAGTGTGGGTGCCTGGTCAACCCAATGCATCACACGCTGTGTGTGGCGTCACACATGCGCCGGGCACCTGCAATGTGGGATGGAACCTGATGTGCCTGTTAGCAACCAGGGCAATATTCAATGGCTATGTCCTGCCAGCATAAAGATTTATGCTTGTGCAACAGGACCTTCCCCCCCCCCCGCTCCTCTTTGCCCATGGACTCAATGAACTCCCCAAATCTGCTCCAGGGGTTTAGGAGCCGGGGCTGATGGGAGCTGGAGTCCCACAACATCTGGAAGGCACTGGGTTGGGTACAGAGGTGGGGCAAAGCTTTGGGGACAATGCAAGTCACTTCTAATACGGAACTGTGCTTTCATGCTGCAACTAGTGGCAAATAAACTTGAGTGGGTAAAGCCTAGATATATGCTGCAATTCAGTACCATGTTGGGTTCTCTTCACAACATGGACAGATAAGATTTTTTTTTGCAGGTGACACATTTAACCTGGCATTTCTCCTTTAGTTGCAGGGAACTAGGCAGAGGGCCTTCTCGGTGGTGGCACCTGCCCTGTGGAACGCCCTCCCAACAGATGTCAAAAAGGAAAACAACTACCAGACTTTTAGAAGACATCTGAAGGCAGCCCTGTTCAGGGAGGCTTTTAATGTTTAATAGATTATTGTGTTTTATTCTTCTGTTGGAAGCCGGCCAGAGTGGCTGGGGAGACCCGGCCAGATGGGCGGGGTATAAATAATACATTATTATTATTATTATTATTATTATTATTATTTTATTTTATTATCATTCAGTGGTAGAAAGACTGACCACTACGACCCCCCCCCCAAAAAAAACCTTGTATTCCAGGGCATGCTGATTCCTCATTTTCTTAGCCTCAGCTACTGGATCTTTTTGTGAACAAATGTCTCAAATGTATGTTCCCTCTTGCGAATGGTCTCAGTGTCAAGATGTTCCCCCCCCCCCCAGTGTTTAAGGACTTCAGCTTTGTCATATACATCAAACAGGATGTAGTGGGAAGGAACAAGGTCATTGGAAACTCATAGCTTGTAGCAAGACCTATTATGTATTACCAGCTACTTACTTTGTATGTACTGGAGGGTCCTTTATTCTTTCCAATTGTGGGTTTTTCACAGTGCGTTCCGAGAGATCAAAGGGCTGTTGAGTAATGCAGCAGGGAATGTTGTACAAAGCGTCCTTTAGGCAGCCTCCTGCTTTCACGAAATCTACGTTAGCTGGAGTGGTGCAAACAAAGATTTGCCATAAAAGAATCAGGAATTGGAATCCCATGCCTGGCACATGGGACAGAGCTGTGTCTTGGTTACTGTAGTCACCCTGCAGCAGAGGTGGGGGGCACAGGAAAGCCTAGACCAGTGGTGGCCAAACTTGGCCCTCCAGCTGTTTTGGGACTACAACTCCCATCATCCCTAGCTAACAGGACCAGTGGTCTGGGATGGTGGGAAATGTACTGTAGTCCCAAAACAGCTGGAGGGCCAAGTTTGGCCACCACTGGCCTAGGTCAATAGAGGCAGGTTTAGTAGTCCAGGGTCCTGTTCCCACAACGGCCAGCCTGGTGTTTGTGTGAAGCCCTCAAGCAAGATCTGTATGCAAGAGCCCTCTCTCTCCTCGCAGTTTCCAGCAACTGGTATTCAGAGGCAAACCGCCTTCATCCATGGTAACAGAACATCACCACTGGGGTTAGTACTTTATCCTAAACACAGTGAATAGGAAACCACTCAAGGCACAAAGGGCCATTTGTTTATTATAGGGTGGAAGGTTGGCGGTTCGAATCCCCATGACGAAGTGAGCTCCCGGTGCTCTGTCTCAGCTTCTGCCAACCTAGCAGTTCAAAAGCACTCCAAGTGCAAGTAGATAAATAGGTAGGGAAGGTAAACAGCGTTTCCATGCACTCTGGCACTCAGCATGGCCCTCCATGTGCCAGAATTGGTTTAGTCATGCTGGCTACATGACCCGGAAAGCTGTCTGCGGACAAACGCCGGCTCCCTCGGCCTAAAAAGAGAGATGAGCGCAGCACCCCATAGTCGCCTTTGACTGGACTTAACCATCCAGGGGTCCTTTACCTGTAGGATGGGGAACCATTCTCAGCTCAAGGGCTGAATTTCTTTGTGGGCAACCTTCCAGGGACCAAGATCAGCCAGAAGCAAAATATGGGATACCAATGGATGTGACTGTTATCTCTTACATTCCCAACATCAGGGTCTTTTCCAAGGATTCTTCTCTTCTCGTGAGGTGGCCAAAGTATTGGAGCCTCAGCTTCAGGATCTGTCCTTCCAGTGAGCACTCAGGGCTGATTTCCTTTAGAATGGATAGGTTTGATCTTCTTGCAGTCCATGGGACTCTCAAGAGTCTCCTCCAGCACCATAATTCAAAAGCATCAATTCTTCTGTGATCAGCCTTCTTTATGGTCCAGCTCTCACTTCCATACATCACTACTGGGAAAACCATAGCTTTAACTATACGGACCTTTGTCGGCAAGGTGATGTCTCTGCTTTTTAAGATGCTGTCTAGGTTTGTCATTGCTTTTCTCCCAAGAAGCAGGCGTCTTTTAATTTCGTGACTGCTGTCACCATCTGCAGTGATCAAGGAGCCCAAGAAAGTAAAATCTCTCACTGCCTCCATTTCTTCCCCTTCTATTTGCCAGGAGGTGATGGGACCAGTGGCCATGATCTTGGTTTTTTTGATGTTGAGCTTCAGACCATATTTTGCACTCTCCTCTTTCACACTCATTAAAAGGTTCTTTAATTCCTCCTCACTTTCTGCCATCAAGGTTGTGTCATCAGCATATCTGAGGTTGTTGATATTTCTTCCAGCAATCTTAATTCCGGCTTGGGATTCATCTGGTCCAGCCTTTCGCATGATGAATTCTGCATGTAAGTTAAATAAGCAGGGAGACAATATACAACCTTGTCGTACTCCTTTCCCAATTTTGAACCAATCAGTTGTTCCATATCCAGTTCTAACTGTAGCTTCTTGTCCCACATAGAGATTTCTCAGGAGACAGATGAGGTGATCAGGCACTCCCATTTCTTTAAGAACTTGCCATAGTTTGCTGTGGTCGACACAGTCAAAGGCTTTTGCATAGTCAATGAAGCAGAAGTAGACGTTTTTCTGGAACTCTCTAGCTTTCTCCATAATCCAGCGCATGTTTGCTCTTTGGTCTCTGGTTCCCCCTTCGAAATCCAGCTTGCACTTCTGGGAGTTCTCGGTCCACATACTTATTTCCCTTTGTTTCTCAATCCCCTTTCTACTTACGAATGTGCCAGTGTAAAATATAGTGGGGGCTCTATGTTTCTTTCTAAGAATGGAGTTGCAGGTATTTTCTTGAAGGTTGGGGACTTGAAGGTTTCCAAAAAAGCATGATTGGCTTTCAAAGCAGCCACCTAAATACAAACACATTTTTGTGATTCAAAGGTCTGAAGCAATAGACACTTTTAAAGTCTTCATAGCTGATGAAATGTACTTTCTTAAACAGCATGCTATTTAGACTCCCTTCCCCTCTTGCTCTTCCAAAATATGAGAGTAACATTCTTATGTTGTTCCCTAGCAACATAATTTTGAATGGACGGTGCAAAGCAATCTTTTACTGGTAGTTTCCCCTGCTTAAGTAAAATAAACACATTTCGCCTAAGAGCAATGCAGCACAGTCGTACCTTGGATCTCAAACACTTTGACTCCCGAACAAATCGGCTCCCAAACGATCGAAACCCAGAAGTGAGCATTTGGAAACCTGAACGCGGCTTCCGTGGCTTCTGATTGGCTGCAGGCTGCTCCTGTAGCCAATCGGAAGCCGTGCCTTGGTTTCCGGACAGTTCTGGGAGTCGAACAGACTCCTGGAATGCATTATGTTCGAGAACCAAGGTACGACTGTATCTTTTTTTAAAAATATATATATCTTTATTCAATTTATCAAATAAACGCTGTTACAAATTAATTCATTTGTTGATGTTTCCAGTTATTACATAATAATAAATTCCACAAAAAGGAAAAGCAGAAAAAAAGGGGGGGAGGGGGGAAGCACACAAAAAACAAAAAGATACCAATTTTCACTCTCATTTCTGATATTGTAATTCTACGACTTCCCTTCTTCTTCTGTTTCCTACAGTCTTCCTTTTCTTTGGCGTTGTTTCTTTCATTTTCCAAATACCATTCCCCCCCCCTATTTTGTAGATATATTTACATTAAATATTTACAATATTTTATCACATACTTTCTTAAAGTCCTTGCAACACTTAGTATTGCTTTAGTCATACATCCCATATTGTTCTTATTCTCATACTGACACTTAACAATTCGTGGTGCGGTAGTAATCTATTTTACTTCTAATTGGTCTAGTCACACATTTTATCAATATCTTTCATAAATTTACTCCATTCTTTCACATGGGCTTCATTGCCCTGGTATCTGATCTTAGCCGTTAATTTAGCTATTTCCAAATATTCTATCATTTTCTGTTGCCATTCCTCTAGTGATGGAAGTTGCTTTTGTTTCCATAACTTTGCCATAAGGATCCTAGCCCCAGTCGTTGCATAGAGGAAAAATTTGTAATCATTTTTCTCTATATCTACTCCGATATAGTGGGGACATTGGTTTCCAGGCGGGAGTTGATCACGCTGAGGGTTTGCCAAGCGTGCCTTCCTCTTAGCACATTTCTACCTTACGTCCTGAGTTTGAGCGTCTTCAAAGCCCATGACACCTTTGCTAAAGGCTATTCTCCAATTGGAGCTCTCGCAGGCCAGTGTTTCCCACTTGTCGGTGTTTATACTACATTTTTTTAGATTTACCATGAGAGAGTCTTTAAACCTCTTTTTAAAGCTCTGGGGACACACACACACACACATATCAGAATCCTAGCATGGGCCAGGAACCCAAAGAGGAAGTAGCTGGAGGAGTTTTATGGGAAATCTGTGAGCGGAGGAACAATTAAATATGGCGTCTCACTCACCCACCTACCTCGCACCATTGCAAACTGCTCCCCCTTGAAGGTGCTTTGCTGTGGTGAAGCACCTGTCCTACTATTATTCTAGAGACAGTGTGGTGTAGTGGTTAAGAGCGGAAGACTCGTAATCTGGGGAACCGGGTTCGTGTCTCCGCTCCTCCACATGCAGCTGCTGGGTGACCTTGGGCTAGTCACACTTCCCTGAAGTCTCTCAGCCCCACTCACCTCACAGAGTGTTTGTTGTGGGGGAGGAAGGGAAAGGAGAATGTTAGCAGCTTTGAGACTCCTTCGGGTAGTGATAAAGCGGGATATCAAATCCAAACTCTTCTTCTTCTTCTAGGTGGTTGGGGAGGTAGCTTGGCCCTTGGGCTGCAATACTGAAGCTATTGCCCCATTTTGCCAGTGTATCCAACAGTGTATTCTGTTTCCAGAAATTTTTTTGCAGTCCTGCAAAGCTACAGAAACCAGGCAGATCCCAAGGGTTGGCATTAAAGTACTGCTTGTATTGATTTACCAGACAAGGTAAGGCTATGTAAGTCATTTGCTGAAAATATACGTATCGGCATTCATCGTGAAGGAACAACAAAGGTGTTTTAGATACCTCACTGTAAATCCTTTATCACACAGCCAACAGACATGGATCCTGAAAGATGTTCCTGGTGCCAGTCTATACAGCAGATACACACATTATTTTCTTTGTCAAAGGATGTATGAATAAATCATTACTAAGGGGATGCCTTTTCCTAATCTCTGCTGAAATCACAAATGTGTTTTAAGAGGATTGTGGTTACAATGAGGTGGAGTTTGTGTTTGCACTCTGATTATTTTCAGGTTTGTATTTTTTTTTTAAAGCGCTTTCTAATAAGTCATTATGAATTTGTGTAGTCTAAAATTACTTACAAAGAAGTAAAGCCTCATTGGAAACAGAAGAACTTGCACAGAAGTACCTACCTGTAACTTGCACAGAAGTGAATATGTATAGGATTATGCTGTGCAAGCCCTTGTCTTCTTAAAAGCTGGCGTCGCCATCATAATACCACACAGGCTTAATATTCAATTTTTTTATTTTATTCATATGCAGCATTTTGAGTGACCCTCACAACCTACAAGTTAATGATCTATAAACCATGTGATAAAACTGCAAAGACAACCTACAAAGAAAACTTTTTGAAATCAGGTTTCTCCTTCTCAAGATGTTGTCCTCTGGTGGTGGGTGGGAGAGACCGCACCAGGAGCAAGATGGTGGACCATAAAAAAATAAATCTGTATAGTTCTAGCCTCAGTCATTCATATGCAACATGAGGATAAAGCTGACATCATCATCATCATCATCATCATCATCATCATAATCATCATAAATTATTTCTACCCCCGCCCATTTGGCTGGGTTTCCCCAGCCACTCTGGGTGGCTTCCAACAAAAGATTAAAAATACATTAAAACATCAGTCGTTAAAAGCTTCCCTAAACAGAGCTGCCTTCAGGTGTCTCTTAAAAGTCAGATAGCTGTCCCTTGAGATCTGATGGGAGGGCGTTCCAGAGGGCGGGCGCCACTACCCAAAAGGCCCTCTGCCTAGTTCCCTGTAGATTCACTTCTCGCAGGGAGGGAACCGCCAGAAGGCCCTTGGAGCTGGACCTCAGTGTCCGGGCTGAACGATGGGGGTGGAGACACTCCTTCAGGTATACTGGGCTGAGGCCATTTAGGGCTTGAAAGGTCAGCACCAACACTTTGAATTGTGCTCAGAAACAGGGCCGGCCCTACGGCAAGGCTGGGTGGCGCAGGACGCCGCGCTGCTGTGTCTGCAGCAGCCACGCTGCGCCCACCAGACAGCCGCGCTGGGAAACCAGGGGGGTGGCCACCGGAGGGATCTTCACACCACGGCACCAGGGCGCCGGATATGCTTAAGACAGCCCTGCCTGGAAACTTACTGGGAGCCAATGTAGGTCTTTCAGGACTGGTGTTATGTGGTCTCAATTAGCCTCAGTGTGAGGATTCTTGTGAAAATTGTTGAGAGAATAGAAGTGAAGTTCTCCAAACACTTTTAAGGGCTATGTAAATGCTAAGTTGCTGTTACTAAAATAGGGGCTATCCATATGAAAATCCTGAAGATTTTCTCCATTTTCTTCTCCATACAGTCATACCTTGGTTATCAAACAGCTTAGCTGCTGAACAAATCAGCTCCCGAATGCTGCAAACCTGGAAGCAAGTGTTCTGGTTTGAAACGTTTTTCGGAAGACGAACATCTGACACGGCTTCCGAGGCTTCCGATTGAGTTCAGGAAGCTCCTGCAGCCAATCGGAAGCTGCGCCTTGTTTTTGAAACGGTTTCGGGAGTCGAACGGACTCCCGGAACGGATTAAATTCGAGAACCAAGGTATGACTGTATAGTAAAAATGTATGAATGCCCCTGCACAGCCTCCATTGGATGATTTGTAGTGCCACACCCCACAATCCTGGATTTGCATGAAGCCACAGAAGGGTAGGAGAGCAAGAATGAAGGCAGATTGCGCAACAGCAGTGGCCATGGTGTGGGACTTAAGAGGGAAAGACACTGAGAGGGGAAAAGTGATGGCTTGAAACAACAGCAGAAGCTTGAGTAAAACAGAGATGGAGGAAACTGAGAGGAAAATGGCAGCTTTAAACAGGCAGAGGAATATTTGAGCACTTTGAATTTGGACTCTGGCCATATTTGGAGACACACAGGTTAGCCATCCCTATGAAATCCTCAATGGTGTGCATTTTTTATTCTGGCCTTTTCATACAACAACTTGTATATCAATTCACTACATGCTGGCTGTCACCCAGCACAGAATTAAACACGTTTCCCTTTGAAAATAGGGTTTAAGTGTGCTTTCCCTCTGCATTGGAGATGCGACCTTTGTATTTTCCTGAACAGAGCGCTTAATGTTCTTCATCCACAGCACTATTTTTTACCCTTTTGTTTGAAATCCCATTGTCTATTCTCCTGGGAATTCATTTGCATTACAAATCGCAATTTTATTTCTGCAAAAGGTTGGCAGATAATAATTACTGTTTGAACTGTCAGCTACAATATGCCCAAACTGTTGCTATATCCACGCGCTAGATGACTTTGCTGTCCACGAAAGAAAATTAATTATACTTTGTTGCTGAACAACTTTGAGTGAATTGAGATAGGTGGAGCCAAATGAAAGCGAAGGAGCTGATAATTCATTGAAATGAGTTCTTTTCTCCCTCCCCCATCACTTGCTAAGTCGAGTGCACCAAATTATTTCCTCCTTTCTTTGCTCAAAATGTATTCATTTTCTCAATAGCAAATTTTTGCCTTTTAATATTTCCTATGACCAAGGCTGAAGTCAAGAATACTATTTTGGGTATATAAAATGAGTTAAACTGATCTTTTGTTAACAGCCTACAATTTAGTCTTTTGTTTCAACCTAACTGCTAATCTAGGAATCCTCAGTTTAGGTACAATTCAAAGCTCTTACAGATGTTTCAGAAATGGCATTAGGTTGTGCTTTGTTATGTGGCATTCTCAAAGCACTGGAACAGGGCCTGTTGCAAGGATGGGCCTTACCTCATGCCACACAGACTCATCTGATTGCCCAGAAATTTACAGGCAACTCCCCACTTGAGTGCAATTTACCACCACACACGCTTGGCACCTGGAAGTGGCAGGAGAGAGCTGGGAAGTCCTTGTGGCTCGGGGAAAATCCTCCTCAAAATCTGAAGAGGATGCCCTTTTTGGGTTCTGGGGAGGATGTCCTCATGAGCCAGAGGCACAGGGGGCTTTGTTGAGGTTGCGCAGCCTTCTCACCTAACAATTGATTTGTGGGGTAGTGCAGCAGCAGCAGCAGCAGCCAATTTCCCATCACATGTTGTTTAGTCGTTTAGTCATGTCCGACTCTTCGTGACCCCATGGACCAGAGCACGCCAGGCACTCCTGTCTTCCACTGCCTCCCACAGTTCGATCAAACTCATGTTGGTGGCTTCGAGAACACTGTCCAGCCATCTCGTCCTCTGTCGTCCTCTTCTCCTTGTGCCCTCCATCTTTCCCAGCATCAGGGTCTTTTCTAGGGAGTCTTCTCTTCTCATGAGGTGGCCAAAGTATTGGAGCCTCAGCTTCACGATCTGTCCTTCCAGTGAGCACTCAGGGCTGATTTCCTTCAGAATGGATAGGTTTGATGGGACTCTCAAGAGCAGGGGTCAGCAAACTTTTTGAGCAGGGGGCCGGTCCACAGTCCCTCAGACCTTGTGGGGGGCCGGACTATATTTTGGGAAAAAAAATGAATGAATTCCTATGCCCCACAATAACCCAGAGATGCATTTTAAATAAAAGGACACATTCTATTCATGTAAAAACATGCTGATTCCTGGCCCGTCAGCGGGCCGGATTGAGAAGGCGATTGGGCCGCATCCGGCCCCTGGGCCTTAGTTTGGGGACCCCAGCTCAAGAGTCTCCTCCAGCACCATAATTCAAAAGCATCAATTCTTCGGCGATCAGCCTTCTTTATGGTCCAGCTCTCACTTCCATACATCACTACTGGGAAAACCATAGCTTTAACTATACGGACCTTTGTCGGCAAGGTGATGTCTCTGCTTTTTAAGACGCTGTCTAGGTTTGTGATTGCTTTTCTCCCAAGAAGCAGGCGTCTTTTAATTTCATGACTGCTGTCACCATCTGCAGTGATCAAGGAGCCCATCACATAGGAGCCAATAAAATATTTGAGGAGGCTACCCCCTCAAATTGATGGGCATTGCCATTCAAATAGTATGTGATTGATTATGCGGGGTGGGATTTTCCTGGATCCCCCCAATATTTTATTCAAGGTGGCAACCCTGCCCACACATCACCTGTTAGGTGGGGAGGCTGAGCAGTCAAACCCCTGCATAAGTGGGGAATCGTCTGTATCTGTTTTCACACAATTGCTCTCTACCTATGTTGCTCTTCAAGGCCTCCCAAAGCAGTAACAAGCTGACCTAACAGGCCTCTTAGTGAAGATGACCAAGGGCCCCTACACCAGGCATCCCCAAACTGCGGCCCTCAATGTTTTGGCCTACAACTCCCATGATCCCTAGCAAAGAGGACCAGTGGTCAGGGATTATGGGAATTGTAGTCCCAAACATCTGGAGGGCCGAAATTTGGGGATGCCTGCCCTACACAATCAATGATCACGACTGAATACCACCTTACTATGATAAATGAAATCTTGGTTCCTGCCTGGCCTTACTGAACATTTCTCTGTTATTTTCAAGCTAAATCGAACATGGTTAGATCTCAATTATTTGTCTAGCACTTCAGGAGTCCTACGAAGAGAGATTCACAGTGGAATTTGGAACACAGTGTCTGATACATGTACGCTCTTGCTTGCAGTCCTGGGAGTTAGCAAGCCCTACCTGACCCTCACTACAGCAGCAATAGGAACTTGCAAGCAGGTAAAGACCAACTGTGCCATGCAGCAGTCTTGTACTGGGGTTTTTTGGGGGTGGCAAGAGAAGTGAAGTGACGAAGGCAAGGTTACTCACAGCTTTTCCCATGCCACCCAATGTTCCATGATAATGATACCATCTGGAGGGCCACAGGATCCCTACCCCAATTATAATAGATACCGGTACGCTGAAGACTAGGGACTGCTGCTCCTGCTTGCTACCATTGTTGTTGTTGTTGTTGTTGTTGTTGTTGTTGTTGTTGTTGTTGTTGTTACCTTACCTTACCTTACCTTACCTATTGGCAGCCACAGGAACTCCAGCCTGACAACAGCCTTACGTTTTAATGTATATAGGAATAAATGCATAGGCAGCTATTCATCCCTTTTCATTCTAGCCATTCATCCCTAATATTGCCCTCTGCAATTATTATTTTTAAAACAATGGCTCTATTTAGTGAACTGTATGGATTCCCCAACTTTCTGAGCTCTAGTTTTGGTTGTTGTTGCTGTTTTAGTTCTGTATTCTTACTTTGTTTCTCTTTTTATCCCTTCTGTCAAACAGCACCCCATAATGGTGTCCAAAGAGCAGCTTCCTGTGATCATTTTATAAGGATGTTATAAAACTAAGAGTTACATTTATGACCCCATTTTCATCTTCTGGCATCTGTCTTGAAATAGCTGTCTATGAGGATCCCACCCCCCTCCCTTCTAGCACGACTTTGATAAAGACGATATAGACTGCTTGACCCGCACAATTCAAAGCCACGAGGGCTATTCGCTACAGTCCTGCAATTCTCCCGATCGTTTCCAAAGGCTTTTGTCTTAAAGTGAGCTCAAAAGCCAGGCCCAATATTCGTAGCAGATTCATTATGTGGCTCCTGATGTGTGCTTCTTTTAGTAGTTTTAAATTTCAGTTTGCAGTAAGAGGAGCAGGGGCAAGGCCTATAAAATTATATCTTTCTTGCCTTCATTTTCCCATGCCACATGATGCTTTTATTAAGATGATATAGTATTTTTATTTGCCTTGAAATCTTAGTTTCATGATGTTAATTTGGTTCAGATGGTGGCACCAGACACATGAAGCCTTGAGAACTTTGATAGTCTACAGGACAATTGGAATTCTTTAATGCCAAAACAGAGAGCTTTTTTTAAAAAAAAAAAAAACAAAACCCACAGGTAGTAATATCTATTATTGGTTTTGTGCTTAAATTACATGTAAAGTCCACGGCAAGACTGCCAAGAACAAAGAAGGCCTACAAAGGTGTGTTATCGGTGCCAACTGCTCTCTTGTATGGCTTATTTTAGGGATCTGAGAAAGCGCCACAAGACCTCATCGCTGTGATTCAGCAAATACTTAAAGCTCAGCAAAGAACCATGTTTCATTCTTAATGCTGATCTGCAGGCAGAGCTAGCCATGACGACAGTTTTCTTTCCATCCTTCACTGGGCCCAATTCATGAAATTTGTCTCCCTCAAAGAAGAAGTGGTCACCTCAGAGGTCCCCAAGCTTTGGGGGCTAATGGACACATTTGGAATGTTGAGAGGGTGACAAAATGGCAGCCATGGGTGTGCAACACAGTGGTTCCCACAGATGAAAGAACAGGAAAAGGGACAAAACGACAACATGGTGCGGGCAAAGCCCCGTCAACAGCCCCTCCAACAGGGGAAAAGCCACCTACACCAGCCTCTGCCACATTTGCTCACAGAGAGGTGGTCTTTGCACCACTCCATACCTGCCAAGTCTCCCGCTGAAAAATGCAGGATCAGCAGCGGCGCAGCACCAGAAGTTGCGTAGAAGCAACTTCCGGGGCCGCTCTGACCATGTGTGGGCACCGGAAATAGGGTAGAGCGGCACCAGAAGTCGCTTCTACGCATGCCCGGTGGCCATCTTGGTGGTGGCTGCATGGTGGCGGCCATCTTGGTGAGAGCAGCACCCAAAACGGAGGCTCCCTGGCAGGTAGGAAATCCGGGGGATTTCCGGGATTTTTCTCCATTCGGGAGAACAGTGGGAAACGGATTAAAATCTGGGGGTTTCCCGCGAAAAAACGGGATACTTGGCAGCTAAGCACCACTCCCCTGTTCATAACGGGATGGAGGGTGTCCAGTCTTGTCATCCAAGGGCATGTTTAAGGGACTTGTTTAATATAGGAAAAGCTGAGCCAGCGCAAGCAGGAAGTGAGCAGGAACTCTCACTGTGGGGTGGGGGGATATTTTGCCGAGACCTTTGATGGGCAAAGTAGGTGGTCCTGGCAGGCACCCTCCCAGTTATTAAGGAGTGGAAAGCAGGAGGTCAATACCCCAAACAGCTGTTTGCCACTATTTTAACATACTGCTGTGCTCCAGCACAAATTTCCAGGTATAAATGAAGCCTGACTAATTCATACGTCATCACTGGTTGGGGGAGTGGAAATAGGAAGCACTGGGAAAGACGTGTAAAGAGAAGCCCATTCCAGTTTTTAAGGGAACAAGTGACAAAGATTTAAATAATGCTTTGTTATCCCTTAATAATAATAATAATAATAATAATAATAATAATAATAATAATATATTTATACCCCATCTGGCTGGGTTTCCCCAGCCAATCTACGCGGCTTCCAAACGAATATTAAAAACACAACGCAGCATCAAACATTAAAAACTTCCCTAAACAAGGGCTGCCTTCAGATGTCTTTAAAAAGTAAGATAGTTGCTTATTGCCTTGACATCTGCTGGGAGGGCATTCCAAAGGGTGGGCGCCACCACTGAGAAGGCCCTCTGCCTGGTTCTCTGTAACCTCACTTCTCGCACGGAGGGAACCGCCAGAAGGCTCTTGGCGCTGGACCTCAGTGTCCGGGCTGAACAATGGGGGTGGAGACACTCCTTCAGGTATACTGGGCTGAGGCTGTTTAGGGCTTTAAAAGTCAGCACCAACACCTTGAATTGTGCTCAGAAGCGTACTGGGAGCCAATGTAGGTCTTTCAGGACCGGTGTTACGTGGTTCTGACGGCCACTCCCAGCCACCAGTCTATCTACTGCATTCTGGATTAATTGTAGTTTCCGGGTCACCTTCAAAGGTAGCCCCACGTAGAACGCATTGCAGTAGTTCAAGCAGGAGATAACTAGAGCATGCACCACTCTGGCAAAACAGTCTGCGGGCAGGTAGGGTCTCAGCCTGCGTACCGGATGGAGCTGGTACACTGTGGCGTAGGAAGCCGCTCAGGCACCCGGAGCGACAAACATGACACGCACCTGGGGGTGGGGCGTCGCTACGTAGCACACATGTGCAGCATCGCTACGTATGACATATGCGTCACTACCTACAACGCATGTGGCACTATGTAGCGACGCTGCGCATGCGCGCTACGTAGCAGGGTGCTGCTGCCGCCGCTCGCACTACCCCCCAAAAGACGGAGTTAGGAGCTAGCCGCCCCCTCCACTCCCCCTTGCTATGCCCCTGGGTAGACAGCCGCCCTGGACACAGAATTAACCTGTGCCTCCATGGACAGCTGTGAGTCCAAAATGACTCCCAGGCTGCGCACCTGGTCCTTCAGGGCACAGCTACCCCATTCAGGACCAGGGAGTCCTCCACACCAGCCTGCCCCCTGTCTCCCAAAAACAAAACTTCTGTCTTGTCAGGATTCAACCTCAATCCGTTAGCTGCCATCCATCCTCCAACTGCCTCCAGACACTCACACAATATAGATCCTTGGCATTTCTTCCAATTCAACCAGTTATGTGAGAGCAGCTCAGCAAGGTGGATTTATTTTGTTTTCTATTGGTCGGTCATGGACATTGTCTGACTTTTTGCTGTATATTAGTAGGAACCTAGGTCAAGCTACTTCATGCCATTTAATGATTTTATGCACCATCGAGTCTCAGACGGACTTTGCTCTTCTTGTATTTCAAAGAAAATTAAAAGTGTTTGGTGATTTGAGGGAAACCATACTTTTATTGTTCCCCTGGTATGCCTCGTCTGTGGGGTTTGTGTGTCATGTTTTTCTTTTGGGGTTGGGAGAGGGATATGATTAGATTATTTGAAGGTCATTTGGTTTAGGGGGAAAACAATGTAAACTTGAATGCTTCAGCAACTGTGGTTCACTAGAAGTGTTTTGTGGTGGTTGCATGAAAGCCATTGTGAAGTTAGGAAATGAGCTGCCTTTGATCTAATTTATTGGATAATATAAAATCTCCAGTAAATAGGGCTGGGCCCTCTGTTGGTGTAAATAAGAGACTCTCGGTTTAAACCAGTATAAACTGTGTGAATAATACAGGTTGAAGATATTAAACTGTATGGGGTGGTAAGGGAGCTCAGCACAATGGGATATCTCTTTTTCAAGAGGTTCAATTGAAATAGCTCAGACCCTCCAAGTATCCCTATTTTCCAGGGACAGTTCTGGATTTACAGAAGCCATCCCATTTTCTGGTTTGATCCCAGAATCTCCCACTTTTCCTTAGGACGTCCCTATTTCCACTGGAGAAATATTAGAAGGTATGGTAGGATGTCCCTATTTTCCACAGAGAAATGTTGGAGGGAATGGAGTTATGTGACCCCTGAGCCAAGGAGATAAGTAACTATACAACCTTTAGAAGACACCTGAAGGCAGCCCTGTATAGTTTTATTATGTTTTATATGTTTTGGAAGCAACCCAGTCAGATGGGTGGGCTAATAATAATAATAATAATAATAATAATAATAATAATAGAATAAGATGTCCCTATTTTCATCGGATAAATGTTGGAGGGTATGATAGCTCAATAGAGATCGTGTAGATGATGCCTGGAGGGAAGATGGAGAGGGGTGTGGGAGCATGCGTGGAAAGTATTCTACTGTACAAAGGTCAAATCCACATTCATTGCTCTGGTCTTTATTGTCTCTGATCCTGCCCACCGCTGCCATGTGGCCTCCAAAAGATTGCCCAGAAGGTAATATGCCCCCCCCCCCGTCTGCAAACGGCTTCGCAGTTCCAACATAAAACCAGTCTAGACGGTGCATTGGTTTAAACCTTGCTCTACACTCTACTGATGCAGTTCAGAAATTGGAGCTTGTACAATCTAGAGAGGCATTGCTAAATCCTTAAAAGACTTAGGACACAGGCTTCTGACATCACTGTCAGGATCTGTGGTGCTAAGGGTGACCAGGTGTGCTGCTTTATAGAAGGCGGCCTTCAAACTGAAGAGCTGCCTGGCCCGAATGTGGATTAAAGATGGATAGCCATGAGAAGAGAAAGGGCCTTGAAGCTGCCCACCTGGATCAATTGAACAGGTATAATATATATGTTACCTGGTCAGTGTGAGAAATGTATTTCTGTTTAAATATAGCAATTACTACCAATACATTAGCACTTATAGATGTAAATTTATAGCTGTACATTTTATGCAAATCTGTGTACCCCTTTGTCCTTTTGGGGGGATGTGTAAGTGGCTTTTTACTGCTACGCAAAATGTCTGGATCAAGCCCCACCTCCCAAATCATTGCTGCATGGAAACTACGGGAGCTGAAAAGGTCCCAAAAGCACAGTACCCCTTACCATACATAACACCAACTTTTCCATGGGACTCTGGATAGCCCAGTTGGTTAGAGGGCAGTGCTGATAATGCCAAGGTTTCAGGTTCAATCCCTATATGGAACAGCTGCATATTCCTGTGCATTCAAGGAGGTTGGACTGGAATGACCCCCAGGGTTCCTTTCCAACCCTTCAGTTCTTTGATTCTATGCCTCTTCTCTACCAGGGAATCCCAGAATGTCCGAAATGGAAGAGGGCCCCTTGAGGACCGGCCCTGTCTTCCCCTTGTGGAGGACCATCAGTGCCAGATTTACGTATAAGCTAAACAAGCTATAGAATCATAGAATCATAAAGTTAGAAGAGACCATGAGGGCCATCCAGTCCAACCCCCTGCCAAGCAGGAAACACCATCAAAGCATTCTTGACATATGCCTGTCAAGTCCCTGCTTAAATACCTCCAAAGGGCCCCACTCTCTTGGGGGCTCCCAAAAAAAATCAAAGAAAAAAACCCACTGGTTGTACATTTCCAAAATATAAGATAAAAAACAAATAAAATAAAACCTACATACAGCAACAGTGTTTTGTGTTGTGTAGGCTCCTATTATGTAAGCCTGCTAGCCTGCTCCCTAAAATATCCCTGGTTTGCTCATTTTTATATACAATGGTCCCTCGACTTACGAATTACCCGACATCCGAAGTTTTCGACTTACGAACGTGACAAATGGCTGCACGCTTACTAATTTTTCTACATCTGAATTGAAACCGTTGGCAGTTTTAAATGCGGTTTACTCAACTTACAATTTTTTTAATGCGGTTTCCTCGACTTACGAATTTTTCCAAATATTTTTCCCCTATGGGAATCCGCTTTTCAATTTACGAAATTTTCGACCTACGAATGTGCATTCGGAACGGATTAAGTTCGCAAATCGAGGGACCACTGTATAGGGTGCCTACATTCTGCATGGACTGGTTGCATGGCAACAGCTGCAGACTGCCGTGTAGCACAGTTGAATGTCGGCCAAGCTGTTGTACCTGTTACCTAATATTAAAGAGTGCTTGTAGACTGATGATCAGGTAGCATAGACTAAGGGTATGAGTCTTATGCCTACTGATTGGTTTCATGTAATACATAATTTGTTTATTTTGATCCTATTATGGCTTTAGATACCTATTAGGTCCATAAATTAGCACATACCACATTCAACACAAAAAAGTGACAATTTGTTGTTGACAAAGGACAGCTGGACATATAAAGGGCCCCATTACCTTCAGTAGCTTAGGGCCTCATCAAACCTAAATCCGGCCCTGAGGACCATTGACAGTGATAGTGGATTCAGGAATGGTTTTCCACTCTCTTTTTTTAAAATGGTTTTTAAACAAATACAATAACCATTAAACACTTATCCAGCAGTACAACCTATAGTGTTAGTTTTATCCATTGTCTCTAGATATTCACCTGCACATTCAACATTCAGAAATTTATCTCATTTAATCCCAGAACAGAGCAAGAAACTATTGTGATATGTTTTCCGAGTTCCAAAGGCCCTGATCATGCTATTTCTTTGGCTTTCTAAAAATCGATTTTATGTGTTACTTACAGGGTATTGTATGGCCTCAAAACAAAAGCTGAAAGTCTGAAATCTGCACGAGCGCACTAGCAGTGGGGCTTCTCTAGAGTAAGTAAGCTGCTGGCTCCAACCAGTGCTTGCAACCGCCTGAACATTCCTCTGTTTTCACTGCATTGGCCATGGGACAATTTGCTGGAGCAAACCTTAGATCTTTTATGGAAGGCTAATTTTCCCCAGACAATATCATGTAGCAGACAGTTCACACAGGCAGGCAGCGCTGAGCTGTAAAATAAATGGACTCTGGCGAGAAAGTTACCTTTCCCCCTAAAATTGTCTTGGTATATCTTAAGATAGAGTCTAATTATAGAGATTGGCATATATGGCATGCAAATGAAATCCTATATTAGACTTGAAAGAGGGTGGTCTCCTCCCCCCCCAGCGCAGCCTTTAGCTGGGGGTTTAATGTATGTACAATATACAAACATTTTTGACAGACTATTAACACCTATGATCTTGTAAATATTTGCAATTTTCTAGATCATAAATATTGCTGCATAAGCAGTTCTTTCAGGACATCATTTATACTCCATTAAAGGTTAATTTACAAGTTAGTGCCTTATAGAAAGAAGATATGTGTACTTTTATGTTAATGCGCTGTAAAGGGAGACTAGTGTCTCCAGAAGCAATTTGTAATTCTCCAGCGGCTATTCCCTGTGGCACCACTCAGAGCTCCATGCGAATTCTTTTCATCGGTTCATGTTTATGGCGAGCTTAATCTTCTGTTTTGGAGAAGGAGGGTGGGAAGAGGGAGGAGGAGGAGAGAGTGGAAGGAGGAGGAAGAGGGAGAGGGAAAGATCTTAGGTATTCAGGCTGCATTTGAAAGCATCTCTGTGTTTGTTTAAACAGTCTCACATAACACACAGACTCATTCATCACAGGGCTCAGATACCTGCTTCTGAACCTTGACACTACTTGCAACCAGGAGGCTGGGTTGCTGCTGGGCTCCAGGCATCCTGATGTCATTGGTGGGGGGGAGGAGAGATGGTGACTGAGCAAGGACTAACTTTCAAAGATGAAAGGCTCCGTTTTGAAAGCAGGCAAAAAGATGTACCTTCCAGCAATTGCAATGCACTCTAGTGCAACCTGTAAACGGTTGCCTAGAATTCAGAAGAACGTGCTTTTTCTTTTGTGACTTTCCAATCTTTGCCGTTTCATTGGGTAAAAAAACAACACAATGCAGACAAAGAAGCAGCTACATATGCTCCTTTTTTATATGAACTGAAACGTATATAATAATCTGAGTGTAACAAATTTCAAGACGACTGCCTTCTTCTTCTTTGGCGATCACTCGTAGCCGAGTAAAGATTGTCTTCCATGAACACAGTCTTAACAGTGAGTCCATAAGTGACAATGGAGGCCAATTCTGGATCCACAAATCCTTCCACAGTGAGAATATAGGTTTCCGGGTGGGAGTTGATCATGGTGTGGATTTGCCAAGCGTGCCTTCCTCTTAGCACGTTTCTCCCCTTCGTCCTGAGTTTGAGTGCCTTCAAAGCCCATGACACCTTTGGTAAAGGCTGTTCTCCAACTGGAGCGCTCGCAGGCCAGTGTTTCCCAGTTGTTGGTGTTTATACTACATTTTTAAGATTTGCCTTGAGAGAGTCTTTGAACCACTTTTGTTTGTTGTTAAGTTTGGAATAGAGTATAGTTGCTTTGGAAGACGACACGCAACATGACCAGTCCAACGAAGTTGATGTTGACTGGCATTAGTTCGCCTGTCTTCCCAAGTGATGTGTAAACTGACTGCATTGGGGCAATAACCCCCAATTATAGTTTGCGATCCATGCTCATTTAAAAGAATGACCGCTCCCCACATCAAATGGGGGGGGTGCCTTTTGCATGGTCGTGCGCAGCCCCCCGGATCCCAGTGTGGCTCCCGGTAGTTCAGGCTAGCTTCATCCTCCCCAGGCTGGATACCTGGAGGTCTCCACATACCTCAGCCAATCGCCCAATCCCGCCTCGGGAGGCGTTGCCCAGGGATCGGCCAGGTAAGGGGAGGGACCGCCCTGCCCACATAGCAGAAGGTGAATCTTACCTGCAAATCATCAGTTGGCTCCAGAGCTTCTCCCACCCTGCCCTCCCTCAGTTGAGTCTCCTTTGCAGGTTAACCTCTTCTCCACAGGTTTGGAAGCGCTGCTATGTCAAGGTCGCTGTTGAAGGGCCAGAAAGGAATTTTCCTGCATTGGCAGGTTTTGCCTTTCCAGTAGCAAAAATGTCACAGCTTTGGCAGTTTCAGGCCTTGGGCAGAATCCTTTAGTCTATCTTCCTAAATGGGGAGGGGGCGTGAAGCGGTGACCCACGCCCCCCTTGCGGTGGTGATCCCAGGGTTCCCCGTTGAAGGGGTCTTGAAGGGAGGCATTGGCCATACGCTGAGAGGTTGTCATTGCTCTCCCCTCCGACGGTGGCGAAAACGGGGGGGGGGGCGGGCTCTCTGCTTGAACATATGTTCTCCAGAGCCAGCCTAATCCCCACACATTCTGGATAACCCTGAAGTCTCCCAGATCCCCGGCTGGGGACTGGGAAGGTTAAACGCCCAATGCCTGAGCCAAGGTCTCTCTCCATCTGAAACTTAATAAAGTTGTGGCCAATTTTAATCCCATAGCACATTGTCTTGAGTCATCATTCTGCTCGGGGGTCGCCTGGGGTTGGGGGGCTCCACCTGTCCACACAATAGAAAAGCAATGCAGACATATTTCATCCCACCCACAGCAACGTCCATGGCTAAAATAAGAACTCATCACAGGGAAGATCTTCAGGCCAGTAACCCTTTTGTTGCTAAACCCACTGCATGGGGTTGCTTTGTTATGAGGATCATATAACCATATTGAGCTCCTTAGATGAATGGTAGGATATCGACGGGGTGATTGATAAGGATACAGATACACATCTTATTGTCATAGTGGTGGGTAGTGAACCAGTCCTGTGCTTTGGGACAGCAATATGTCTCTTCACAAATACTACCAAAATGTACAAGAAGATTTAAATGTAACAATAAATAATACAGTGGTACCTCGGTTTAAGTACACAATTGGTTCCGGAAGTCTGTATTTAACCTGAAGCGTACTTTCCCATTGAAAGTAATGGAAAGTGGATTAATCCGTTCCAGACGGTCCGCAGAGTACTTAAACTGAAGCGTACTTAACCTGAAGCAAACTTTCCCATTGAAAGTAATGGAAAGTGGATTAATCTGTTCCAGATGGGTCCACGGAGTACTCAACCTGAAGCGTACTTAACCCGAGGTATGACTGTAATTGGTTCCGGAAGTCTGTACTTAACCTGAAGCGTACTTTCCCATTGAAAGTAATGGAAAGTGGATTAATCCGTTCCAGACGGTCCATGGAGTACTTAAACTGAAGCGTACTTAACCTGAAAGCGAACTTTCCCATTGAAAGTAATGGAAAGTGGATTAATCCGTTCCAGACGGTCCGCAGAGTACTTAAACTGAAGCGTACTTAACCTGAAGCGAACTTTCCCATTGAAAGTAATGGAAAGTGGATTAATCTGTTCCAGATGGGTCCACGGAGTACTCAACCTGAAGCGTACTTAACCCGAGGTATGACTGTAATTGGTTCCGGAAGTCTGTACTTAACCTGAAGAGTACTTTCCCATTGAAAGTAATGGAAAGTGGATTAATCCGTTCCAGACGGTCCGTGGAGTACTTAAACTGAAGCGTACTTAACCTGAAAGCGAACTTTCCCATTGAAAGTAATGGAAAGTGGATTAATCCGTTCCAGACAGGTCCGCGGAGTACTTAAACTGAAAGTACTCAAACCGAAGCGTACATAAATTGAGGTATGACTGTATTATTATTTTTATTATTTGTAACCCACCCATCTGGCTGGGTCACCACCCTGGGTGGCTTCCATCATATATATATATATATATTTAAAAAACACCTTCTCTATACAGAGCTGCCTTCAGATATATTCTAAAAGTTGTATAGTTACTTATCTCCTTGACATCTGATGGGAGAGCATTCTGTAGGGCGGGTGCCACTATCAAGAAGGCCCTCTACCTGTTTGCATATAACTTCACTTCTCACAGTGAGGGAACCCCCAGAAGGCTCTCAGTCCTGGATCTGAGTGTCCAGGCAGAATGACAGGGTGGAACACTCATTCAGGTAAACAGGGCCGAAGCCATTTAGCCGTTTTAAAGGTCAGCACCAACATTTTGAATTGTGCTTGGAAAGCGCTTCAACACTTGAAAATATACGCTTTTAATAGCCGCTGGGGGGAGGGGGAACCACGTGGTGGTGTCTTCAGAACACAAGAAGACACATTAAACGTCACACACCAAATGCCAGCAATACCCGTGTAGTTACTTCTCCTGATGGACAAGTTATTGCTTTCTTGTTCCTCAGCCCCAGCTGCTCTCCCCGATGACTCATAACCAGTGTCGTAAGCAGGGACCAAGGCAGCACACCACAAAATGCATTTGTATGCTGTGACGCCATGGGTTTAGCAGGAAACAAACTGGGAACAGCTCTCGAACAGAGAGCATTTGCCACTTCAGCGTGATAAATATAGTGATATAATACGAACAGGTTGGAGTAAAAGGTACACACTTAATACGCCAATTTACCGGGAACATTTAGGGGACTAGACTAGTCCCCCCAGTCCATGGATCACATGCGCCTGTGCTGCATGAAGAAGTGTTTTCTTTTATCTGCTCTTCAAATAGAGGACTCTTCTTTGACAGCTCTTCAAATACGGTAGGCCTCTGAAAAGCAGGACACAGGGTGACCCTAACGTTTGAAGTTAATGCTTTCCTACTCTCACATTAGAATTGTTACATCTCTGTAATGATGATGGAAGCTTGCAAGGAAAATGAAATACCCTTAACCCCCCCCCCAATACACAATACACTGGATTCTTAACAGCCTCCCCAGCCTGTGATTTAGCACCCACGTCCATCTCTGCCTTTCTGTATCACAATTGCATGAGGAAATGCGTCCTCTGTTTGGAACTAGAGTGCTGCTATGCTCAGTTCAGTTGCAAAGAAAGCTGGGGTAGGCAGGAATTTCTCCCAAAGGTAACAAGACCAACCATAGTGAGCCGGCCACAAACATGCTTTAAATCCCTCTGCTAGTATTGATTATTGATTATTGATTTTCTATACCACTTAATATATTTAAAATATCTCTGAGCGGTGTACAGAAAACTGAAGCAACACCAGAGAACTTCAACAAAATATTACAAAAAATATACAGTTGCATACAAAAATGTTACATTAATACAAAGTTACCAATATACATATATATTAATATACAGAGGTACCTTGGTTTTTGAACGTCTTGGAAATCGAGCGTTTCGATTTTCAAATACTGAAAACCCGGTTGTAACTGCTTCGGTTTTCGAAAGCTTTTTGGAAGTCAAATGTGCCACGGCCACGCAGCTTCCATATTGAGTTTTCCGTAAGTAAATGCTTCTGTTTTCAAACATTTCGGAAGTCGAATGGTCTTCCAGAATGGACTTCGTTCAAAAACCGAGATACCACTGTATATAATGAAAAATGCACTACGGTATGTATATACTAATATAGGTGTTTCAGGAACATTGCTGCAGGCAACAGGAAGAAGAAGATGCTTTTCCTTTGCCAAGGCAAAGAAAATCAATTTTCATGTGCTGCTGGTTTACTATAAGGTCACACATTCTTACCTCACGGTTGCTCCAGGGCTCTGGAACTTTTGATCTTGTTAGAATGGCAGATAGGTGGGTGAAAGAGCCACAAGGAAATGGCCAAACTGGCTGATGGAACCAGAACAGCATCAGCCCAAATTTAGTTGGGCACCTCAAGTGGATGTAAACAGGGCATTAACTGGTTTCCATAAATATTTGTGTTGATGGGGAGAGGAGAAAGCAACAGGATTAAAATAAGGCACAAACTGATGCTGTTGAGCAGCCTAGATTGCTAGGAGGAACAAGTGGCTGAGCCGGCAATCCTATGCCCATTCACCTGGGACAAAGCCCCACTGAGCTCAATTGGAGCCACTTCCAAGTAAACCATTACGCAAACTCTGGTTCCAGTAGGTCTGGAACCGGAGGGTGGGTGCCACTACCAAGAAGGCCCTCTGCCTGGTTCCCTGTAACTTCACTTCTCACAGTGAGGGAACCCCCAGAAGGCCCTCAGTGCTAGATCTCAGTGTGTGGGCTGATTGATGGGATGAGATTTCAGTCTCTCTTTATTGCTTTATTTATTTAAGATATCTCTCTCACCCCATTCTAGGGATTGAGGATATTGTTTTCCATTTAAAAAACCAATTGATTTTCCCGTACCTGTTCAGCCTTGGCTGTTTCAAACTAGTCCAAACGAATACCTTGCAAAGTTTCCAGAAACGAATTGGCTTCAGTAGTCGATGAGAGTCTCTATTGAAGAGAGAGGTGGTGTGGCCATCAATAAAGCCTCTAGCCTCTATCTATGCCGCTTGTTTTAGCTCATGGCAGTACAATCTGGTAAAAAATCAAAAGGATACTTGATTTAGGGGTGGCGGTGGAGCATAATGAAAAAGGTGGTCCCTGAGCCAGGTAAAGAACAAGCCATTTTAATGCAAAGCCAACATCTGGAACCATACCTGAATTTTGCATCAGCTGACATTTCTGAACCATCTTCAGAGGTTGTTTTCAATAAATAAACTTCAAAGGCTGGTTTATAAGCCTGGCTTGGTTCAGAACAACAAACCAGGAGTCCAGATTCTCAAATTACAGTAAGCTAGCACTTCTTGGTTAGTTTTGATGTATTGGTCGATTTTGGTCCTTTACATTTCTGATTTTTACACTCTAACATTCGGTTTTCCACATTGCTGCAGCAATTTGTGATTTTGCTTTTTTAAAAATCGCCATGAAGGTTCACCAGCATTTTAGTGTGAATTCCTCCTAATAAACACATTTTTTCTATGCAATTTTGACAAATATACACATTTTTGCAAACCATTTTCACAAATGTAATACATCTTTTTGTGTTCTTTTCACTAACACAGTAAAGCAGAATAAAGCAGGACAGGCATGCTGGTTTATTGCAACATGCAAATGTGGCCAACTCTGATGTATCTCAGTTTCTCTAAAGTCCATTAATGGTGTGTGTGTGTGTGTGTGTGTGTGTGTGTGTGTGTGTGTGACATTAAGGAATGTTAGAGAGGAGGATAGGGGTTGGGTGTTGTCATCAAACAGCTTTGCACATAGCGAGACATCAGTGCAGCGACTCCCTGCTTCTTTAGAAAAAAAATCTTTAATTTAGTGGAGATTAAATAAATGGAAACCTAGACAGCATCTTAAAAAGCAGAGACATCACCTTGCCGACAAAGGTCCATATAGTTAAAGCTATGGTTTTCCCAGTAGTGATGTATGGAAGTGAGAGCTGGACCATAAAGAAGGCTGATCGCCGAAGAATTGATGCTTTTGAATTCTGGTGCTGGAGGAGACTCTTGAGAGTCCCATGGACTGCAAGAAGATCAAACCTATCCATTCTGAAGGAAATCAGCCCTGAGTGCTCACTGGAAGGACAGATCTTGAAGCTGAGGCTCCAATACTTTGGCCACCTCATGAGAAGAGAAGACTCCCTAGAAAAGACCCTGATGTTGGGAAAGATGGAGGGCACTAGGAGAAGGGGACGACAGAGGATGAGATGGTTGGACAGTGTTCTCGAAGCTACCAAAATGAGTCTGACCAAACTGCGGGAGGCAGTGGAAGACAGGAGTGCCTGGCGTGCTCTGGTCCATGGGGTCATGAAGAGTCGGACATGACTAAACGACTAAGCAAAGTAAATGGGAAGGGGCATGTTAGAATACAGTAATGAAATTCAGAGTTTGTAAAAGCTTATGAATCCAACTGCAATTCTGAGAAAGCTTTTGGTTATGCAAACCACACCTGTGTAGTTTCAATTTGTTTCTCCAAATGTTGAAGCTACACTGTAGACGTAACAGTTACATTCTGTTGAGATAGCTTTTTAAAAAGCAGTTTGCATTATATATGCCATTAAATGACAGCTCTCACTTCTACTGATATTGTATGGAGAAAGGTTCTTTTGTGATTCCTGTAGTTGCCAAACTCTTAGGAGTTGCAGAACAGTCAAGGACTTGTTTTTAATTTGAAACACCGGAGGCTTAACTATTATGCAGGCATTTATGATGAGAAATAATTGAATGGAGTGCCAAAAATATTATTTTTATTCTTTACCATATTTGCCACCTATGGTTGAAACCAAAACCAGTGAAATGGGTTGTAAGAGTTTTCCTTGCAACAGAAAATCCATTTTGAATTAATTACATTAAGAGGGATTTTGGAGTGTGTGGATGTGAAAATCTGCTTCAGATGCAGTAGCTGGCATCTTTATCTTCCCTGTGTCTTAGATAGACAGCAGGGACTGAGATTTGCCTCGTTTTTTAAAAGGTATCACACAGTTCCCCGGAAGACATTATATCCCCGGTGGCCTGTAATTTGATTGTTTCAAATTTTAATAATGCATAATGTAATTATAGTATCTGTATAATGTAATTATAGTAGGCTGTGAGCTGCTTTGGGAACTCTACTCAAGAAGTGGCATACCGGCCAAGCAATCAGTCAACAAAATCAGAGCCGAGTCTGGATGCTTTTGTCCTAAGAGAATTGAAGTTAACCCAGCTCGATGAATGAAGCAACCGTCCCGAAAGGCACTCATGGAGAAAGTGGCACTTTCCACTTTAAAATACAGAATACAGTACTTCCTGAATGAGTGCTTGTGATGAGTACACATAATGATCTTAAATGGGAAACCTGTTGGCACTGGCGGAGGAAGAGGAGTGAGGGGGGAGCGCACCGCCCCCGGCAGCACGATCGCGGTGGGGTGCCATCGTGGCTGCCCCACCGGCTGCGCTGGGTGCCACGCCCCCGCAGACATCGTGCCATGCCCCCAGGAACACATGCCACGCCCCTGTGGGCAACGCACCACATCCCCGGGACGTGACCAGCTCTGCCCCCATCTGCTCTCCGCCCCCCCCCCCGGTGCCAGATCATGAAGCTCTGCCACTGCCTGTTGGAGGGGGAATTATTCTAGGATGCAAAGATCCGAGTCTGCGGCAAATACTCTTTGGTGAGAGAACCCCAGCAGAGGTTTAACATGACAAATCATGCTGCAAAGCAAAGCATGGAAATATAGGCTGTTAGACCTTTAAAATATACCCCTCCAAGCAAGTTCCATTAAAAGCTCCTTCTAAAGTTTCCCACTTCCCACAGCATAGAAAAAGACCACACGTTTGTAAGTTATAGAATGGTTTACTTGCAAATTTTCCTTAGGTTAGATTCAAGTGTTGGCTGGACAGTAGAGTTCCAACCCCACCTGTAAATAAATAAGCAAACAAACCTGAGTTCTGGCTCAGGAAATCTGGAACTTTGGTGCTGTGCAAGGACCATACACGAATGGCCCTTTAGCATCCTGTGGGCTATTTAAGTAAAGTGGTACCTTGGTTCTCGAACTTAATCCATTCCGGGAGTCCGTTTGACTGCTGAAACCATTCAAAAACCAAGGCGCAGTTTCCAGTTGGCTGCAGGAGCTTCCTGCACTCGAATCAGAAGCCGCGGAAGCCGTGTCGGACGTTCGGCTTCTGAAAAATGTTCACAAATCTTAACACTTGCTTCCAGGTTTGAAGTGTTAGGGAGCTGATCTGTTCGACAGCTAAGCCATTCGGGAACCAAGGTACCACGGTATTGGGAGGGTCTTTAACAGTGCCAGCTTGTGGGTGAGTGGAGAGGTCATCATTCAAGTTTACATCAATGCTCAGGAGCTGTGTGCCGTTTTTCACAGCAAATGGGGCAAAAGATGAAGGGCTCTGATCCACTTGTCAAGGAATGAGATTCAGCGCCAGCTGCACTGGTAGTTAATAATAGATCTCGGGTCTGAATTTTCCTGTGCATGTCAGCATAACCAGACAATGATAAATGTAGGGCCAAAGGGTCTTGGAGAGATGGAGATGGGAGGCAGACTGTGTGTTTGTGAATATGCATCAGGAGAGGACCTGAACTGCTACCTTTCCTGCGATCATTATTTAACACAGACATAAAGGGCAAAATATTGCCCCCAATTCTAGCTTGGATATCTTGTCAATCTGCATTTAAAGCATGTTGATTTTGCCTCAGTGGAAAAGCATGATGTAATTACCCAGTCACTTTGTCTGCCCTGACAACAAGAAAGCTGAGAACAGCTGCATGTCATGTCATAACATAACATAACATAACCATTGTTATCCTGATTTGGTGGAGCAAATTCAGATTCCTCTATTAATGCATTTTAGGTCGTGCCCCCCCCTCTAAGCAATATGTTTTTAGGTGACTTTTCCCTGCCTTTGATGCATCCTATGGAGATGTACCACATTCAATTGCTTATTTGTTGTATCTCAAGCCAATCCCCCCCCCCAATATTTAATGGATAATTTTTGTGTGTGTGTGTGGGGGGGGTTATAGAGCTTGGTAAGCATGAATAAATCCTAGTCACTCAGTTTCACATATATTAATTCTAAAATCCTTTCATGGACCTTGTAGGGTGGACCATTTTTGGGGTTATTCCCATTTTGTGAATCGTGTGTCTATGCTGAGGTTGCAAGATGGTTTCTTGCTTAACGGCAGGCACCCCCAAACTGCAGCCCTCCAGATGTTTTGGCCTACAACTCCCATGATGCCTAGCTAAGAGGACCAGTGGTCAGGGATGATGGGAATTGTAGTCCAAAACATCTGGAGGGCCGAATTTTGGGGATGCCTCCTTAACGGCATACTAGGATGTCATGGTTATGCTGAAAGTTGGACTAGATGTTCACAGAAGCTTGTGGTGATACCTAAGGATGCTCCTGAAATTCTCCTGGTCTGAATGTCTCCCTAGAGTGGTATTGCAAATCATCTGCATACCTGCCAAGTTCTTCTCTGAAAAATAAGGGACCGGACCGAAAGTAGCATACCGGAAGTAGCGCGGCGGCCATTTTGGAACTGGGCGGAGCATGCTCAGAAGTGACTTTTGATGCTGCTGTGCCCAGTTCCAAAATGGCTGCTGCACCAGAAGTCGCGCTGCAGCCATTTTGGAACTGGGCAGAGCAGCATCAAAAGTCGCTTCTGAGCATGCTCCGCCCAGTTCCAAAATGGCCACCGCGCCAGAATAAACCAGGAAAAACAAAAAAAATTCCATTTTTTCGGCTGGGGACAGCTGGAAAAACGGGGGTTTCCCAGGGAAAACAGGAGACTTGGCAGCTATGCATCTGATCTCCTCCCACCCTCCAAAGTGCATATGACCCACTAGGAACGTTTCAACTGATGTACAGAGTTGGTCTACTTGCACAGTTTTGCCACAGCTTTCAATTCCTTCTGTAGATTCCTGTCCTTTTCTTCCTTTGGCAATACTGATACATCATAGGAAATGGCAAGAAATATTCAGATGTGCTATTGCTTCAATATTGCCTTTCCTTCAGTGTTTTTGATGAACATGTGTGTGCAACAGGTGTGCAACAGGTGTGGTGTTTTACACTGGGCATATTTACAGGTGGAAATGGGGGGAGTGATCTTGCTCTGCTTATATAGTTGTAGCAATATTCCTTTTGCATGATCTTTTGTACACGTGCACAGGTACACGTTCCCAACAGGAAAGCACAGTAATTATGTGTACAATTGCTTTTTGGCAGTGCTTTACTGCATAAGACGGAGAGCTGGCCTGGGCAGATACAAATGGAAAGTTGCACCAAACTGCATGCCCCAGTTCTGAAATTGACGTTGGAAATTGTCCTAGTTAAACCACACACAGTCACACACAGCAGAAGAAACCTATAGCACTGAGGGGACTAGCATAAGCTGCTCATCTTTACTCATATTTAGGGATGGGGAAGCACCTCAGTCTGGCTAATTTGCACTTCCTGGAACAAGACGTGAATGGAAACTCACCTGTTTTTCCAAATGCCCACTTCTCTGAATTTCCCAATGCTGTTCTCCAAGTGATATGTATATTAGGGGAAAGTGTGCATTAAAATGCATTATATTAAGGAGAAATGCTTTCAAAAAATGTGTGTATTCAACAAAATTGCATTGCAAATGTGTATATTGGGGGACGTGCTCACTAGAATTTTCATGAGGCCTTTAAAAAAGAAAAGTAAACTGATGTGGAAACATGTCCAACCGAACTCAAATTGGAAAAAAATAAGAAACTGGAATTGACCTATTTGCCCATTCTCGCACATATCTATTATCTCTCAACTGGCCCCTAGTCTAACAGTTATATCTAATCCTTAGTATCAACCAAATGTTGGTCATTTGCTGGTCATCGCTATTTAAAAGCTCTGCGATGCGAATGGATATTAGAATTTCAAAATCCATCTCACCTCTCTTTGAACATAGGAAGATTTGGCAAAGCTGTTTCTGACTGAGCCTGCTTCTGTGTCCTGCAAGCTGATGATTACATAGAGAAAACCGGAGATGTCTAGTAATTTAGATGGCCTTATTTTAAGTGGCAAGACAACCTGGCCAGCAACTAAAGGTCTGCTGTTGACAAAAGCTGGGGAATTCTTTTTTCTGTCATCTTTCCTTCCTATTGGATCAACAACTGCAACTGGAAAATGCTTAGATAAAGGCTCCAGCCACACAGGATAGCATGAGCATCTGTACCTGGTTACTTACACACACACACACACACACACCTTATGGGTGCTAGCAACAGCTTGGAGAGAGCAGTGGTTTAGATTGAGAAAACAGCATGGGGAAAAGGACTAAATTTCACACAGCACACACTGCTGCTCTGATAAAAATCAGAGCCCCCTACAGCTGCTAGAAAGTGAAAATGTGAATGTCAGGAGATCTCATCAGACATTTCCTGCGTCATATTGGTTTAAGCCTCAGGTAAATGCCTTCTAAACTTTGGTAGGAAGCAAACAATCCAAAATTGAGCCCTATATTTTTGTCACCCTTTATCTGAGAAGGCTATTTTGGAGTACAGTTTTCCAAGCGACGTATCGTTTTTTCTGGAAGTAGCACGGAATCTTGTTCTGCTTCATCAGAATTGGGTAAAAGCTTCGAGAGTATACTTGTCCTTCGTTCAGAGGGAGAATAGTTGATTGCACAATGCTTCCAGAGACCTATCCTCTGCTTTGCCAATTGCATAACGCTGTTGTTGTTTAGTCGTTTAGTCATGTCCGACTCTTCGTGACCCCATGGACCATAGCACGCCAGGCACTCCTGCCTTGCACTGCCTCCTGCAGTTTGGTCAAACTCATGTTCTCATGAGGGGGCCAAAGTATTGGAGCCTCAGCTTCACGATCTGTCCTTCCAGTGAGCACTCAGGGCTGATTTCCTTAAGAATGGATAGGTTTGATCTTCTTGCAGTCCATGGGACTGCATGGGAATTGCATAACTAGAGGCTCAGAAAGAAAGAGACTTCTATTGCATCCTTGCTTACCACAAAAGTAGAATTCCAAATGGAACCATCTCAACTGGCTAGGCTGAGGGTGCATTTCATAACTCTCTCCTTCTGCAACAGTTGCAAGAAAATGTCGACCTCAATGGAGGTATTAGTCAGAAGACCTTGGCAAGTGCCAGATTCATCCCCCATATAGTTGCCTCCCTAGGGAGAGCATTCCCCAAACAGAGAGCTACCGCAAAAAAGCCCTCTTCTTATGTTGCCACCCTCCCAACCTCACATGGAGGAGGCACATGAAGAAGGACTTCAGATGATGGTCACAGGTCGGTTCATAAGGGGAGAGGTGGTCCTTAAGGTATTGCGGTCAGTGCAGGTCGGGTCAGGATTGGCATTATTTGCGCAAACCGTCTTGACCTGGTGAATAATCTGGCTGCCGAAATCTGCAGCAGCCAAAGTTTCTGAACCATCTTCAGAGGTAGTAGTCTGCTGCTGGGATCTAAACCAGCCCTTTTTCCTGAAATTTCCTCTCTCTTCCTCCTCATCCTTCTTTTTCACAGAATCATGGAATTGTAGAGTTGGTTGAGGTCTAAAGGATTATATTGCCCAACCTTCTCCAATGCAAGAATCCTGCCCACAGCTGTTCCTGGGTGCGCTTCAAACACCAAAAGCAGGCATCCCCAAACTGCGGCCCTCCAGATGTTTTGGCCTACAACTCCCATGATCCCTAGCTAACAGGACCAGTGGTCAGGGATGATGGGAACTGTAGTCCAAAACATCTGGAGGGCCGAAGTTTGGGGATGCCTGGCTGAGATGGTGAGGAGGACCACTCCATTGGCTCACCTGGGGCCATGTACCATTTGGCTGTTCCTGTCCAAACCCCGAAATGAAGCTGGCCCAGCAGCTTTGTGCTTCCTCCAAGACCCTTTGGGTGTTCCATTCAAATGCCTGGAAACCCTAGAGCAGGCATCCCCAAACTCTGGCCCTTCAGATGTTTTGGCCTACAACTCCCATGATCCCTAGCTAACTGGACCAGTGGTTGGGGAAGATGGGAGTTGTAGCCCAAAACATCTGGAGGGCCGAAGTTTGGGGATGCCTGCACTAACCTTCTGATTAAAGCAAAATATTTCAAAAGAGGATACCATCATAATCAGGAGGGGGGTTTGAGGCTTTTGGTCAGGTATCCCCAAACTTGGGCCCTCCAGATGTTTTGGACTACAATTCCCATCATCCCTGACCACTGGTCCTGTTAGCTAGGGATCATGGGAGTTGTAGGCCAAAACATCTGGAGGGCCGCAGTTTGGGGATGCCTGCTTTTGGTGTTTGAACAGGCATAAGGTATGCAAAGGCTATTGGTTGTTAGGCGTTACAAAACAATTTGGAGACATCTTCTATTTTCCTCCTCTTCCTGTATTATTCTTGGAATAATGGCAGACCTTAATATGATAGATATGGGAATACTGTCAGGTGTCAGTATGTGATGTGCCTTCTTCCCATAATTAGAAGTGAAAATAAGTTAATATCATTTATGTAGCGTCAATAGCAACTAAAAAACCAATTGTAATTGCTTTCATATTTCAGTGACTTTTTCTTTTATCGTACTACCAACCAGTTTAATTTTCACTTTATGCCCCTCTGAGCATGCCCTTATGATTTTAACGCTGGAATTGTGCTCTGTGCTAGAAGGTGCTGCATAATAATTTAAAACGAGCAATTATTTTGAGAAATAATTCAGCCAGCTATAGCCCCTCTCTTCTCATGGATGGGCAAAGGCGAACATATTTGTTTCTCAGCATGTGGGCAAATTAAATCCTGACTCATCCTTGTCAAATTCAGAGCAATGTATCGCCGCATTTCCTCAAACACTACGGAGCACCAGAGATTACCAGCCACCCAAAGAATGAACAAAATCAGGGGTGCCAACTTGAACAAAATATTGGGGGAACCCTGGTAGCCCTGCACTGCACAATCAATCAAATGGGGCTATGGAAACCCAGGCAGATGGGTGGGGTGTAAATAATAATAATAATATTATTATTATTATTATTATTATTATTATTATTATTATGCAGCATGCACACAACATTTGAATGGCAATGTCTATCAACATTGCTTCCCCGGCCCCCTCAAATATTTTATGGGGGTGGCGGCAGCGAAGGGACCTTGACCCCTAGGAGTTGGCTCCTAAGCATAGCTGCCAAGTTCTCCCTTTTTTTTTTAAGGGAAATTCCCTTATGCTGAATAGGCTTCCTCGTGAGAAAAGGGAAAACTTGGCAGCTACGCTCCTAAGCACAAAATGTAAACAAATTAACATAGAGTTCTGTGAATTGTATATTGTTGCCAATTGGCTGATATTAGTGGCTTTTGTTGTATACAGTGCTAGCCTATTCATGCCAACTCAGGAGTAAGCCCATCAAACTCCCCAAAGCTTAATGGCTTTTAAGCTGTTTTTACTTTTTTGATATTGTATCATTATTTTTTTGTACATTACCCTGGTAATAAACCTTATTGGGCTAAAAGCAGAGGTGGGGAACATGTGGCCCCCCCAGTTGTTGAAATACAATTCCCACTATCCCTTGCCTTTGGTCTTGGTGGCTGGGGCTGATGGGAGTTGGAGTCAACAACATCTGGGGAGTTGAGGTCTCCTTCCTTTGGACTAAAGGATTGTGTGGCTCAAACCTGCATTCAGAAGAAAGCAGGTGATGGCTTCATAAAATTCTCCACCCTACTTGTGGGGAGAGAAAGTAAGGGAACCTGTGCATGTACAATTTGTACACCCGGAGAATCTGTTCACAAAGGAACAATGGTGGAGGTTGGGGGCGGAAAGCACAATCCCATTCTCTTTCTCCCTCTCCCCAGATTAATTGTACATACACCCCAAATGCCTGTGAAAATGGCTATTATCTAATCACTATTACAGCGTGATTAGTTAGGCAAGAACATGTGCTCTGTTTCCCCTTTACCTGAGCGTAACCTTGCTCTTGCCAGCGTAGATCCCACGCTTAAAATTCCCTTGGTATGTATTTTTTTTGCGCCTGGAGTAGAAGAACATTCTATTTTTAGGCTCCACTTTGACATTGTCAGTGTTCTCCGCGGCTTCTAGCTCGCTCTCGTTTATTCTCCTTGACTTTCTCCGGTGCCTTCTGAAAGAATCGTGCTTCGAGAGATGGAAACGTTACGAATGGCTGTTGGCTTTAAACTTGCCCAGGCATCTTTCAAGACATAATGAGAAGCTGTAGGCTAACTGTGACAGTGGGTTGTAAGGATATTCGTAATCTGCGGGGAAAGAGACCATTTCTTCCGATGTCCCCATGTCATATCATATCCTCCTGCTTTCTGCACTGTTGGGTGTATATTTTAAATTGGAAGTCATGCTTTAGAAATGGCTAGTCAATGAAGCAACCATGGAAGCAATGCGAACCATGCTGGGAAAGCTGGTAGGAACATGGTGGTGGAAGTAACCATAAGTGGCAAGCCATGTGGCCCTCTCACCTGTAGACCAGACAATCCTTTTCTCCTGCGTTGTGCATTTGGATCTGAGATAATATTACCATAGACAATTGCTCTGAACTAATTCATTTCTCCTCCAAATGCTGCTAAAGGAATTTAGACTAGACTCATAAGGTGCATTCACACACCATTTCAAACAACAGTAGCTTACTGCAGCTAGAGAGATAAGAAAGCTTTGTTCTCCATTCTGTCCTGGGTTTGTCACACGCAGCGCTGTTTCTATTCTGCTGCAGTTTGCCTTTCACCAATTTCTCCTGCTTGTCTGCTGTGGTGAAATTATGCACAGTTCTGAATCACATGGGTTGCATCTGGGGCGAGAGTAATGTGGTAAGCTTTTTATGTGAGGAATCTTCAACATCAGGTGGACGTATGGGTTGAGGGTTGGGGAGGTTGGCAACTCCTGATTGTGTAGCTATCACTTGCTTTTGAAGTTAATCAGTGCCTAGTGCCCGTTGTGGCTGGTAGGGTGGAGGGCAGGGAGAGCAAACAGGTAGAGCCAGAGGAAATGATGGGCACAGCCAGCTAATTCTAGTTTTGCCTCCGTCCTCTTTCCTGCTGAGTTCTACGAGGGCAACCTTGAGAGTGAAGAAGAGAAGGAGGCAGCTGACAGGCAGCGCCACCCGCTGCACTGTTTGTAAGTCGGAAGGCAGGCAGGTAGGGGGGTGGCTGAAAGCAGACTGAAGCTGGTGGTGCAATTCTCCATTTGCCCTTAATGGACCACCTTCTATGGGAGCTGTGCTAAATTTCCCCAGCTCTTCTGAAAAAAGTCCCCCACCCCGTCCCGTTAAAATCCAAGCTGTTTCACGTGAGTGAACATTGCATGATTAGAACAATGTGCTTTTAAGCTGATTTCCCCAAGCAAGCAATAAAATCCTAGTCGTATTTAATTGATGGGCTTAAATACTTTAGAAATATTGCCTATATTGTCAATCTGTGATCGCTACATTAATTAGTTGGTTAATTAGATGATAGCATGTGCATGAACCAATGAAGACTCTCTTCAATTAGTTAGCAACTTATTGTTGTATTAGCACTCTTTACCCCTCTTCCATTTGCTGAAGTTACATAGCATCTGTGATAGAGGCATGTTCAGATGGCACTGTTGATACCTGATTGCAAAATTACCCCATGCAGATCTCTAATCTCTCTCTCCACTCCTCTCTGGTATGGGTTGAATCTGGGGGCAAATGGATCTGTCAATTTCAGTTTTCTGTTTTTTCCAATGTAAGTTGAGTTCTGCACATTTCCATATCAGTTTTTTTAAAGTCATCTTGAAAATTCATTAGCATTTGATTGTGAATTTCTCCTAACGATAACCTTCTTGTCACACAGTTTCCCTTAACATAATACATTTTCGTATGCCATTTTCACTAATATATGCAATTTTATGCATACTTTAGTGTTTGAGGTTTTGTATGCTTTTCTTGGCTAGAAAGCTGTATCACAAAATTCAGAGAAGCAACTAGTTCCCCAAAAATGGCTTTGTTTTAAGTTTATATAGTATTTCAGTAAGTAGGAATTGAATCAAATTTCTTCTCTATCCTTTGTTGGATCACAGTCACTCTGGGGCTTCAGAGCAAAGTTCCTACCCCCCTATACAGTGGTACACAATTGCTTCCAGAAGTCTGTACTTAACCTGAAGCGAACTTAGCCTGAAGCAAACTTTCCCATTGAAAGTAATGGAAATTGGATTAATCCGTTCCAGACAGTCCGTGGAGTACTTAACCTGAAGCGTACTTAACCTGAAGCGAACTTTCCCATTGAAAGTAATGGAAAGTGGATTAATCTGTTCCAGACAGGTCCGTGGAGTACTCAACCTGAAGCGTACTTAACTCAATGTATGAGTGTAATTGGTTCTGGAAGTCCGTACTTAACCTGAAGCGAACTTAACCGGAAGCGAACATTCCCATTGAAAGTAATGGAAAGTGGATTAATCCGTTCCAGACGGGTCCACGGAGTGCTTAAACTGAAAGCACTCAAACAGAAGCGTACTTAAACTGAGGTATGACTGTATATTATAACTCACTGTGAGTCAGAGGTTATAATGTAACAAGTTCCTGTCCCCTCCATTGTCAATATCATTTGCTGGCAGAAAGAATGATGTTCCCTGGAGTATGTGATAAATTTTAGCAGGCAAAATGCTTAGGAAATGGGAAAGCCACCACAAGAATGCTAAACCCCATGGCAAATGTAGTGTCCAGACCAGCTCTGGATCAGAAGACCAGGAAGTATGTGCATAATTAAGTCTAGTGTTCTTGCATTTTTATACTGTGTATGCCTTTTTTCTACTGCAGAGTTTGAGAAACCACATCTTAAGTCTGAAACAGTGTATAAACTTGCAGAAAAAGCTCAGTCCAATCCATTTAATCATTCCTTATGGTGGCAGATTCATCATATTCATCAAGGATTTTATACTGTGCAAATTCTCTAAGCACCCCAGTACTGCTGCACCCCCAAGCCTTCCTCAACCTCAGCATTTATAAATAAGCAGGTTATGAAAGTACCGTGCTTCCTTCTAAAAAGAAGAAGAAACTGGTCTTTTTAGGGCTTCCCTGAATTTTCCACTTTTGGAGAGTGGGGTTGGGAGAGAGAGAGACATAAAACTAGATTAATAGATAAAGGTAAAGGTAAAGGGACCCCTGACCATTAGGTCCAGTCGTGACCGACTCTGGGGTTGCGCGCTCATCTCGCATTATTGGCCGAGGGAGCCGGCGTATAGCTTCCGGTCATGTGGCCAGCATGACAAAGCCGCTTCTGGCAAACCAGAGCAGCACATGGAAACGCCGTTTACCTTCCCGCTGTAGCGGTTCCTATTTATCTACTTGCATTTTGACGTGCTTTCGAACTGCTAGGTTGGCAGGAGCTGGGACCAAGCAACGGGAGCTCACCCCGTCACAGGGATTCGAACCGCCGACCTTCTGATCAGCAAGCCCTAGGCTCAGTGATTTAACCACAGCGCCACCTGATAGATACAGATAAATGAACAATGTTTTCCGCTCCTCCATTCTCTATTCCTTTATGGTGTTTGCGTACATAGACATATATAAATGTGTATACGGGAAACTGGGTGGTGGGTTGGGTTTTTTTTTTGTCTCCGCTTCAAGTAATTTTCTTTCAGTAACATTTAATATGTTTTCCCAAACGGAGACTATTAAGTACAGCAAATTGTGCAGAGGGTTGAGTGATAGCTGAAAAAGCACCAAATCCTGACCCAGGAGGAAATGAGTTCCTAACAGTGAAACAAAAGTCCTTTCTTTAATTAAGCCAGCTAAGTTGCTCACTACTATTGCAAATATCTATTAACCCGGTTGCAAAGGCCTTACACATTAGCAGCCCTTGTTCCAGGGAGTGCCTGTAGCTGCACCATGTGGCGTGTGTTTCAAATCAGCATTCAGTAAGATAACATCAGGATCGTTTATTATGTGGCTTGGACGTTAGTAATTAAAATTGCGACACTTTGCCCACGCGTCTCATGTGACATTGAATAAGGGATATTCACGTGTGCAATGTTGATGCCTTGGTGGTTTTCAGTGTGAAGTGGGGGATGGCCAGCATGTCTGATGGATAGAGCACATTTGATAGCCGCTTAGACACGTCTTGCAGTAGAATCAGTTTACGCATTCAACAGCCCAGTAATGTTAAACATCTAGTAATCAACTGTGGAAATGAAATTATGTGCCCACATTTGTGAATCAGCCCTACAAATAAGAACAACACAGTTATAGCAGTTACTCAGTGGTTTAGATCACAGCGACACCCACGTCCCGTGTCTTGGGCTTGCCGATCAGAAGGTTGGCGGTTTGGATCCCCATGACGGGGTGAGAAGGTTGGTGGTTTGAATCCCCACGACGGGGTGAGCTCCCGTTGCTCGGTCCCAGCTCCTGCCAACCTAGCAGTTTGAAAGCACGCCAGTGTGAGAAGATAAATAGGTACCGATGTGGCAGGAAGGTAAATGGTGTTTCTGTGCGCTCTGGTTTCCATCACACTGTTCTGTTGCACCAGAAACGGTTTAGTCATGACTCGGAAAGCTGCCTGTGGACAAACGCCGGCTCCCTCGTCCTGAAAGCAAGATGAGTGCCGCAACCCCATAGTTGCCTTTGACTGGACTTAACTGTCCAGGCGTCCTTTACCTTTTTGTTTTTACTGCATTCAGGACAGAGCCATCTTTCCCATAGGGCTTAGTGGCGTGTTGCGCCAGGGCGCTGGCCTCTTAGGGGCACCCCAGCAAGTGGGGGAGCTGCACGGCTTTGCCGGCGGCCTCCCCTTTCCCTGCACCCCCCACCAGCTGCGCCCTGCCAACCATATGGCTGGCGGGCGTGCAGCTTCCCTCCCAAACCTCTGCGGGGATTGCTCTCCCGCAGTGGCATGGGGGAGAGTTGCTCCCCCCTATGGCTGGCAGTGTGCAGCTTCCCCCCCCCCAATATCTGTGGTAATTTGGGGGCGCTGGGCGGATATTTGCACCCCAGCACCACATTTGCTAAAGACGGCCCTGATTCAGGACCAGGGAGCCCCCCACAACCACAGGTCCCCTATCCCCACAAAACAGTACTCCTGTCATGTCGGGATTCAACCTCAATCCGTTAACCACCATCCATCCCCCAACTTCCTCCAGACACTCACACAGGACATTCACTGCCTCCACTGGTTCTCATTTAAAGTAAGCTTGTCTTTTTTCTTTTCTTTTTTGGGGGTCAAAGTTGTCAAGCTAGCCACCAGAATTTATTTCTCCATTTCCTGACCATTGTCATTTCTTCATTTCATAGCAACTTAGATGGGATTCCATGAACAGCAGAGGACTTTGCCCCATGGGCAACTTTTGTAAAATGCAAAGTGCTCCGGATAATAAGAATGATAATAGATAAGCAAGCAAGCTATGAGCAGAAAACATTTCCTTTTTTACATTGTAGAGTTCGCCCACCAGCCTCGCAAGTGGCGCAGCTCACATTTCAAAGCCCAGAAATTGTCATAAATTGAAACAGAAACCAGCTCGCAGCATATTAGCCACCGTCTTATTTGTTTTGTAAAATGCATAATTTTAGACTCTACAGCAATAAGAAGAAAACAATTTGTGGTTGTCCTCAACCACAGGTAAGCAGCCCAATTTCATTAAAGAAAGGCAATTGCTTTGCTGCTCTGTTCTGTGCTGTATAAGATTGCTGATGATGAACTAGACCAGGGGTTCCCAAAATAAGGCCCGGGGGCCGGATGCGGCCCAATCGCCTTCTAAATCCGGCCCACGGACGGTCTGGAAATCAGCATGTTTTTACATGAGTAGAATGTGTCCTTTTATTTAAAATGCATCTCTGGGTTATTTGTGTGTTTTTACATGAGCAGAATGTGTCCTTTTATTTAAATGCATCTTTGGGTTATTTGTGGGGCATAGGAATTCGTTCATATTTTTTTTCAAAATATAGTCCGGCCCCCCACAAGGTCTGAGGGACAGTGGACCGGCCCCCTGCTGAAAATGTTTGCTGACCCCTGATAGACTGTGGCTCCTCCTGGGACAGGGGCAACCTCAGGTGGGGAAAGAAGGTTGGGCTTAGATTTTGGGAGCCTGTAGCTGCTTCCAACTTTTAATTCCTTATGGCCATCTTGAAAGTAAGTGCGAAAGCAAGGTAGTTGAAACAAGGTAACATTCAAAGGAGACCCAAGTTGAGTAAACAGCACCCATAGTTTTCTAGAAATGGTTGGTTCCTTCCCTTCTTTTGGACATTCTCACTGAATGTGTAAGCTTTGACTAGTCAAAATGTGTAGGAAGTGATAGATCCAGTTATAGGCTATTGAGATTTCAGAAAATTTCCATTTTAAAACCAATTCTATATTTGTTCATATAGGTAAGCTCACGATCGATTCCATATCAGATTCTCACGTGATCTTTCCTAAATGGCCAGGCAAGTTTCCCCCAAGGATCCTATGGCCTAGCTGCACATTTAAGAATGGCTCGCATCCTTTTTAATATTGATATCCAGGAAAGAGAGTTTTTCCTACTTACAGGCTAATCATTCCCGAAGTGCCACATTTACAAGAAGAATCAAAATGTACATATGATATTAGAAAAGGGTTGCACCAGTGGGGGACAAAGTTTGTGGAAATAAATACTGAGAACACTGAATTGTGTCAGCGGAAGGAGGAAAACAGGAGATGGATTTGGTGCAGAAAGTGGCTGAACCAGTTTTGGGAAGAGACTTGGGGGTTGTTTGTTTGCTTCCAGGCCTGGCTCTAGGTAAGGTCCCGGTGGCGCGGGGCGCCAGGACGCCGGGCCGACGGGGGGGGGCACTTGCAGCGAAGCCGCACTGTGAGGGCAGGGGCGCCGGAGCGATGTCCGTGCCTCAGCGCCAGGGCGCCCGACCTGCTTGAGACGGCCCTGTTTGCTTCCTTCTGAAACTCGGAAGAGGCTGGTTGTTCAGCCATATCTCATGTGCACAACCCTAGATAGAGATCTGAAGAAGTGTGCATGCACACGAAAGCTCATACCAATGACAAACTTAGGTGGTCTCTAAGGTGCTACTGGAAGGATTTTTTTTTCTTTTTTTTTCAACCCTAGATAGAGTTATACAAGGCAATTGCCTCTTACTCAGGTCTCCTCTCCCAGGGAGCCTCTAACATAAATAGCTTCTCGGATACCTTGAGGATAACTATATCGCGAGGGCAACATGTGAAGCAGGATGTCTGGACACTGATAAGAGGCAGCAGATAAATGGCCATGAATAAGTTATTCCTGAATAATTTAACTCTCGTTTATCTAGAGCAGGCATCCCCAAACTGCAGCCCTCCAGATGTTTTAGCCTACAACTCCCACGATCCCTAGCTAACAGGACCAGTGGTCGGGGAAGATGGGAATTGTGGTCCAAAACATCTGGAGGGCTGAAGTTTGGGGGTGCCTGATCTAGAGCTTGGGTGGTGGGTTGTGTAGAAACTTTCAGGTTATGGGAGTCAGGCATAGTTCGACAATTGATAGAGAAGGCAGGCAAGAGAGGTGGAAGAGATTTATGGTACAAGGCTAACCATGCCTTTATTTATTTATTTATTTATTTGAATTTATATAGCGCCCTATACCCAGGGGGCTCAGGACAGTTCACAGAATAAAATTAAGATATAAAACCATACAATACCTAATAAAAGTAAAAACAGCAACCCAATAACCCCCCCCCAAAAAAACCCTCCACATTTTAAAAGGGCATAGGATGTCAATCGGATAAACCAAAGGCCTTTTTAAAAAGAAACGTTTTTTGTCAGGCACCTAAAGGTGTGTAATGAAGGTGCCAGGCAAACTTTCCTGGGGAGAGCATTCCACAGATGGGGAGCCACTGCAGAGAAGGCCCCATTCTCATGTTGCCACCCTCCGAACCTCTTGAGGAGGAGGCACACGAAGAAGGGCCACAGAAGATGACCTATGGGTCTGGGTAGGTATATATGGAAAGAGGCGGTCCTTGAGGTATTGCAGTCCTGAGCCATTTAAGGCTTTATAGGTCAAAACCAGCACTTTGAATTGGGCCCGGAAACTTAACTGGTAGCCAGTGTAGTCAGACCAGGATTGGTGTAATATGCTCAAACCGCCTTACTCTGGTGAGCAACCTGGCCGCTGAATTCTGCACCAGCTGAAGTTTCCAAACCATCTTCAGAGGCAGCCCTACGTATGACACATTGCCGTAATCATTGCCTTCTCAGAAATTAGTCCTAGTGAATTCCATGGGGCTTATTATTCCAAGGTATTCAGGGTTAGAATTGCAGCCTTCATGGGTAGCATTTCCTGTTAGCCAAAGCATCTGGATTTCATACAGCCACAGTCCAGGTATTCTGAAGTGCCTCCTTGTCCTGTCAAACCAGCCTGTATACAGTGGTACCTCGGTTTATGAACACAATTGGTTCCGGAAGTCTGTTCATAAACTGAAACGTTCATAAACTGAAGCAAACTTTCTCATTGAAAGTAATGGAAAGTGAATTAATCCGTTTCAGATGGGTCAACTGCGTTCGTAAACCGAAAATTCGTAAACCGAGGTGTTCATAAACCGAGGTTCCACTGTAATGACAGACTGCATTATCATCACTAGCTCTGCCTATATGCAAGATTGCCCACTTAAATGCCGCATGAATTAGTGTGGCATAAGCTTCCACCACCTGGATTCCATGCTCACACTGCTGATCTCCAATATAGTCATAAGTGTTCCTTGAAAGTGTTCCCCTTTCTCCCTCTTTAAACACCTTGAATTGGGCATTTGATATGACGGTTAATGGCATGGATTAAGGAATGCTTAGCCCCACTTTAAGTAATATTAAGTGTTTGTCTGTAGGCATTCCAGAAGATGCTGAAAACTAAAGTGAAATGGGTTGCTCAGCAATTCGTAGGATCCCAGCACTTCTCCAAATGATTCCACATAGCGGATGAGCCCATTTGTTGCCTTGCATAACCGAACTCCCAGAAAATACACAGGAGCATTATAAACAATGTTGCAGACGATTGAAAATGGCAGGATTTGCAATGAATGTCCTAAAGGCTCTCTTAATTTTATTCTGTTGCTAGGTGCTCAACAGGACTCTTACGATTTGCTGAAATGAACTAGGACTGTATAGTACGGCATTCAGTCATTTTTATCTTAGATAAAACACGTAGCTGTATTTTTAGCGTATGGTACTTTTGAAACCCTAGGAGAGTCCATTAAAAAACAAACAAACACCACAACACCACAATCCTCTTTCAAACTGCACATTTTAAGAATGCCTTTTTTATCACATAGTTCAAGGCACTGGAAAAGATGTGTGCTAGGATTTTGCTACAGCTTAAATCTATGCATAATTGGAGCTGCAATGTTTTGGTTTATGTGTGAGCAGATTTCATAACCTTTGGGGTGCTAACCTGTTCAGTGCTGGCTGGGATCTTTCCCATGATCTTGCAGGTGTCCCAGAGCTATGGATGTAGCTGTTGCTTTGTTGCTGCAATTGCAGGCAGTGGACCCGGAAGTGAGGCAAATGAGAGACTACTTCATCAGATGTGACCATAAACTGCTGGACCAAGTGATGGGCTCAGAGGTCTTACTCTCTTAGGGATTTCACATAAAACTAATTGTGGTGGTTGTTTAAATGGCTGTTCTATTATTGCCTGTTTGATCAGCCAGAGTGACAGTTGCTTACCATTCTGGTTTTTGTTTACTCTGGGCAATTACTTTCTCTCTCCCTCTCTCCTTCTCTCTCTCTCTCTCTCTCTCTCTCTCTCTCTCTCTCTCTCTCTCTCTCTCTCTCTCTCTCTCTCTCTCTCTCTCTCCTCTCTCTCTCTCTCTCTCTCTCCTTCCTCACTGGTCTGATCAGTTCTGAGAGACACAACAGGATAACAGCAGGTCGCATCATATAGCCAGAGGCTTCCTTGACAACACAAAACAAGACTCTGAAAAGCGGGTATATTAGCTACAGTGCCAAGAGGACAGAAAGTGTTAAAGAATTCAATTCTATTTATTTGGATATTGCCTCATGTCGCTGCTAGCCCTCCTCTCTGTTCTTTTGCGTGCTTTATGTTTTGCATAACGCTTTTACAGTACTGATGTTCAACTTCAGCCCCTGCTGACGGTGAATATATATATATATATATATATATATATATATATATATATATATATATATATATATTAATCATTCGCTCAGTATAGGGAAGAGGTTCACTCTCTTTCTCTCTCCCCCTCTCTTTCTGCCTGGAAGCTTCAGCACACAGCAACACGCAAAAGAAACCAATGTGATTGCATTGAATGAAATTAGTGGACAATTGGCACCAACTTGCTTCTCTTCAGCCTCCTCCTCCTCCTAAACTGGTGAGTGAAATTTAATTCTCTGACATGCACATCTTATAGCTTAAGGTGAGGGGAAGGTGGAGGGGGAATGGGAGAAAACAGCTGGCAGACCTTGTCGAAATGTTGCGTGCTGTCTTCCTACCTGTTGTGCATGCAGCTTTCCGGGAACCTCACTAAGAATCTCGCTATCCCATGTGCCCACTTGAGTTGTACCGTGGAACTGTAGGCGTATGTATCTATAGGAACACTACAAACCTATGTCAATCGGGACACACATGACATTTAGGAATTCCCCTCCACAATCTTGAGTTAGAAAACTGCCTCCGATGTTCATTGCATGGAAGACAGAGGGGTGTCAAAGGTTAGGGTTTAAGCTTACACCTGCAAATGCACCCTTGTGTAATAAATCTACACAAAGAAGCACATCGCTGTTGACATGCAATGCTATGCGGGGCTGACTGATGCCCCAGGCGCATGCTTTATGATTAATGACATGCACGAGTATCAGGAGAAGTACAGATATGTGCTCAAGTACAGTAATAATGTCGGCAACGGCAGGATGCCGTGTGGGCTGTTTCTCCCCCTCCCTTTCCTGGAAGTGTAAGGTTTGTGCGGTAGGCAAGTTACTGGATTATTTAAAGTCATTATCACCCCTTTATTGCCACCGTGACATTAATTCTTGACAAAGGGGGAAAGGCACCAAGGGAGCCAAGTGGCTAGATGCAATTAGCATACGAGCAACCAGAGTGCAAGCCCTCCTGCTGCGTTCTGCAGACGTCCCTGCAATTTGATCACTTGACTGGCTTGGATAAACTGCACCGAGGACCATGAAGCAACGGAACGGGCATGAAGAGCGGCTAGGGGGGCTGTGCCCCCATCACCTCATTTACGTTGCGACCCAAGCTGGCTGTTATCCAAGGTCCCCGGAGATGAGAGTCCTCCGGTGTACTGGCTTGCTGCACCACCTAGCGTCAGCAGCGGCCGGCTTTTGCAAAGAATTCCCGCCAGGTTTCAGCTCCAGCCAGCATGTTACACAGAACAAGGGGAGCCTTGGCACAGGTGTGGCTGGTGAAGCCACATGAGAATCTCGGATGGTTCAGGAGTAGCTGGAAGCAGAATGTAGTTCTGTGTATAGAATTGTAGAGTTGGAAGGGAGCCTGAGCATCATCTAGTCTGACCCCCTGAAATGCAGGAATACGCAGCTGTCCCAGATGAGGATCGAACCTGCAACCACTGGCGGAGGAAGAAGAGTGCGGGGGGAGTGCACCGCCCCCGGCAGTGCAATATTGGTGGGGTGCCATCACAGCTCCCCCCTGCCCGTGCTGGGTGCCACACCCCTGCGGGCGGTGCACCATGCCCCCAGGACCCATGTCACACCCCTGCGGGTGGTGCACCATGCCCCTGGGACAGGTGCCAGCCCTGCTCCCACCCGCTCTCCGCCCCCCGGTGCCGGAGCATGAAGCTCCGCCACTGCCTACAACCTTGACATTATCAGCACCATGCTCTAACCAACCGAGCTATCTATGTTTGTTTATTATTATGTATGCACCTCACCTTACCTTCCAAGGAGCTCAAGGTAGCACATGTGGTTCTATCAGGCCTCTCCATTTTATACTCCCAACAACCCTAGTTACAGGATGGTAACCCTAGTTACCATCTCAGGACTATTCAGTTGCTCATCTTCTAACATTGTGTATGCCATCAAATGCCAACGGTGCCCTTCAGCTCTCTATATTGGACAAACAGGCCAAACCCTACGCCAAAGGATAAATGGACATAAATCTGACATCAGGAACCATAAGACTGAAAAACCAGTAGGAGAACACTTCAATCTCCCAGGACATTCTATACAAGATCTCAAAGCAGCTGTTTTATTACAGAGAAATTTCAGGAACAGACTGGAAAGAGAAGTTGCTGAATTGGAACTCATTACCAAGCTTAAAACCATGGAGCCACCTGGGATGAATAGAGACATCGGATTATTATCTCATTATGCATGATCAAGCTTTCTTTAGCGCCTCAGCCCTTGCTTTCCTCCCCAGGACTAATTGCAGCCATCAGCAGTCGTTAACAGCCATCCACAGGTTTACCACTCCCATCAGCCCATCACCCATTCCCACCCACACCCACCACCCTCTGTATATATATATATATATAAGGGTCTGACACTTCTGTTTCAAGTGTATCTGAAGAAGTGTACATGCACACGAAAGCTCATACCAAAATAAAAACTTAGTTGGTCTTTAAGGTGCTACTGAAGGAAATTTTTTATTTTGTCCCAACAACCCTGCAAGGTAGGTAAGGCTGGGAGATGCGGACTGGCCCAAGGCCACCCAGAGAGCCTCAAGACTGAGTTGGGATTTGAACTAGAGTCTCCAAGGCCCTGGCCTGATACTCTAATCATTGCAGCACACTGGGCAAGAGAAGGAAGCTGCAGCGGGTTTGTCAGCAGGGAAAGGCAGGTGGCTGTATGTCTCTGAATACATACACTGGGTATCAGAAGTGGCAAGAGCCCAGGTTCCGCTTGCAGGTTTCTCATAGCATAGGTGCATCTAGTTGGCCATTGTGAGAACAAGATGCTGGGCTAGGTGGGTCTCCAGAAGGACTCTCCTTACGTCCTTAAGACGTAGCAGCAGTTGGGGACAAAGCCAAGGAGGAGGTGGAGGAGTCTCTGGGGACAGTTCCAGGGAAGAGAGAAGTGGCAACAAGTGCTGTGTCAAGGAGCTGTCGGCAAGTACTGTCATCCACAGGGCAGGCACACACACATGGAAGGCACGGGATGCAATTAGCTTTATATTAGCAGAAAACAACAGCACTACAATGTCCCTGGTTCGTCTTAACTCAATGAAGGCCTTGCTGAAACGAAGCTCTAGGCATGCCCTTCCCCTGTAGCCTCTCAACCTGGATCCCTCCCAAGCAGACGAAGGCTGTTTTGAGGGGGTGAGCTTCTCCTCAGGGCCTGTCTGATGCATTGCTCAGCAATGTGCAGGACCCTCCTCGAGCGTGGAGTCAGAGGGCAAGGAGAGTCAGCAGGACTGCGGCTGTCTGTGCACATGCTGTGACTCTCAGCTGATCCTGTTCTTGAAGGCCCTCCTTCTCCTGACCCCCCCCCTGCCTGATCACTCAAGTCTCCTGTATCTATCAGTTCCCAGGCTTGTCCCATCTTCTGACTGCTCCTCAGTGTCCCACCACCAGGTTCTGGGCTCTAAGACAGGCTCCCACCAGTCTTCTTCATCTAGCCAGTCTGATCCCTCCCTGTGGGAATCTTGGGCTGGAAGCTCCCAGCTCTCCTGCTCATCCAGCCTGTCCCTGACACTCTTGAGACATTGCAGGAAAAGCACCATTGGGCATGAAGAGTAAAGGGTTTGGGGCACCGTTGCTACACGTGCAGATTGAGGAAACATGAGTGGCATATGGGAAGCTTCCTTATATCAAACATGCCTATTGGTCCATCTCACTTTGCTTTGCCTACATTGACTGTCAGTGACTCCCCAGGGCTTACGATAGATTGCATTCCCAGCCCTTACCTGGAGATGCTGATGTTCAAGCCTGGGACCTTCTGCACGTAAAGCAGATGCTCTGTCAATGCTTGTTCTTTCTCACCAGAGTGAGATGCATGAACTCCATCTCCACAGGGCATCCATTAGGAGCCGCCCCATGGCATTTCCAGGCAAGCAGTTTTGCCATGCGCAGGGCCGTCTTGACTCTACCCAGTGCCGTGGCTCAGAGATCCCTCCGGCGCCCCCTTGCCAGCTGGAAAGCCGGAGCCACGCGCTGCCCTGGGGAAGTGTGTGTGCGTGTGCGCTTCGTTTTAGCAACTGCGCCTCCTTCACCTCTGAGGCACCGCTCCCCCCCCCCGACGACGCCATGCCATGCCTTCTGCTTCTCACCCGCCGCAAGCAGGACTGGCAATGGCAACGCCAGACTCACGCTCTGCCAGGCAGGGCCAGGCGCAGCGTGCCGCTGGAGGGGGTGGCCTGACAGGTGGGGGCGCTGCCAGCTGTGGTTCGTCTCCGCCTCCTCGGCCAAAGCGGCTGCGCGGCGCTGCTGTCCGGGGAGCCCTGGCTGCTGTGCCGATGGGAGGCTCATGGCCAACTTCCCCGCAACGGCACCTGCAGCCCATGAAGAGGCGGGCGAGGGCGGCGCTGCCGGCGGGGCTTGCTGGCAGGGAGCCGCTGGAGCTCTTTCTGGAGCGCACATGGGCGGTGAGGGGTGCTTGCTCCGTGCAGCTCCCCCACTCGCTGGGGTGCCCCTGAGAGGTGGCGCCCTGGCACAACACGCCAGTAGCCCCAACAGGAAAGACGAGTCTGCTCCTCCTCCATCCCAACCCCGGCGGCAGTGCCCCCTGGTGGCCAGGTGTCCTGGCGCATTGCGCCACTCAGCCCTGGCCTAGAGACGGCCCAGGCCGTGCACATCCAAACACACAAACACACACACCCCTTTCCATGGATGCCAGCTTCAAATGTTCAGAATCATAACACAAGCCCTCTGGGATTTTGCAATGGTACGGTAAATGCAGTGGTACCTCGGGTTACAAACACTTTGGGTTACAGACTCCGCTAACCTGGAAGTAGTACCTCGGGTTAAGAACTTTGCCCCAGGATGAGAACAGAAATCACGCGGCGGCGGCGCGGCAGCAGTGGGAGGCCCCATTTGCTAAAGTGGTACCTCGGGTTAAGAACAGTTTCAGGTTAAGAACGGACCTCCGGAACGAATTAAGTTTGTAACTAGAGGTACCACTGTAAAAGAGAGAATATATTTTCAGTCTGAATTAGGTTGTCATACAATCTGCTGCCATATTCAAGCATGTTTCAACTGTTAGCATACACACAGAAGACCTGGGCCACCAAACTTCCCTGGTAAGCATCTGCCGGATGTCCTCTCCCTCCGGTAGCCAACTGTAATACGATCCAGGCTCTCAGAGTCTGGACACGTTATCTGCAGAGTTCATTTCCAGCGTTAGCGTGGTTTGCAGCAGCAGCAGCAGTAACAAGAAGAAACTCAGAGAGAAGTACTTGCATATTTACAAGCGTTTATTCTAAAGCATCTCAGAAGATAGACCAAACGTGCTCTTCATCAGCAAAGCGAAAGCAACTGAATACAATACAATAGCACAACAAACGGAAGTATACATCATGTGACACATTCAACATCCTCTTCCAAGCCTGTTCCTGTTTAAGGTGGAACAGAATCTACTATGAAATCCTAACATCAACACCCACTGAATCTCATCTAAGTTAAAGCTGAGATTGGCAAAACCAAAAGAATAGCTCTTAGTCCACACACAAGTGATGTTAGAAGATTCACATTTGACTGCAATGGGACTTCATTTCCCAACCTGTGGGTCCCGACCCATAAGTGAGTTACAAAGCCTGTTCAGGTGGGTCACGGTGTTTATAAGTCAACCCGAAATATCCCGCAGTCAGATGTGTGTCTCCCTTCCCATGAACAAAACTGTGAATAACTTGTAAGTATTATAAAGATTTCCATGAATTCCGCATTAATAGGGACATTAAGTAAAGGTTTGCTTGGGTGCCTCAAGTAATGGTTATAAAACAGGCAAATTTGCCATTAAAATGCATGGAATGCTATTAATTAGCAATGCAATGACAACCCACAGTTCCTTCAAACTTGGGTGGTTGAGCACCCAAGTGAAATAAAATCAATTTCTTCTCCATGCTTGAGGGAGGCCCTTGGTATGCAGGAAATTATATTTATAAAAACATGCAGGCAAACTCTGCCTGACAGGAACCTGTGAACTCACAGAATTTTGATGGCAGTTGAGCATAATGAGAAGGTAGGGGGGAAAGGGTCTAGAAGATACAGCAGACATCAAGGAGATGGCTGCCCATTTCCGGCATTGCTTGTGTGAAGGTGCACCATGTGGATTTTTTCCCTTCTATAATTTTTATTAAATTTTCTCTTTTACATTTTAGAACATACATTTAAGCAACCTCAAAATATCAATGACTTCCCTTCTTCTCTTTCCACGGTTTATTTTGCCTAACATAAATCCCTGCATATTTTATATACTAAACTAAACCATTCAGTATTCCATTATGACACCTGTCAAAACTTATTTACACTGTTGAATTTATCTTAATGCTGCCTACGTTTTCAAATAAACACAATTCTCCTCCATATATTCAAGAAACATTTTTCCAATCTTCTTTAAATGCATGTTCTTTTGGTTCTCGTATTCAATATGTTAGGTCCTCAAGCTGCGCATATTCCATCAGTTTAAGTTGCCGTTCTTCCTTGGTTGGGACCTCGCTCATTTTCCATTTTTGGGCTAACAAAACATGAGCCACAGTAGTGGCATACATAAATAACCTTTCCTGACACCTGGGAATTTCCGTATGAGTTATCCCCAGCAAAAGGGACTCTGTGGGTTTTTTTTCTTTTGTTTTTTTGGAAAAGTGCTTTTAAACATTTTTTTCAATTCATTATGAATTATTTCCCAATGCTCTTTTACCCTTTTACAGGTCCACCACATATGATATAACGTACCCTCAGTCTCATTACATCTCCAACACTTATCTGATTCTGTCTTACGCATCTTAGCAAGTCTACTGGCAGTTAGATACTATCTGTAAATCATTTTCAGGTAGTTCTCCCTCAAGGAATAACATGCTGTAAATTAAGGCTACCAGATATTTTTCAATGAATCCAGGGACATTTTTCAACTTCCTACTAAATAGATGGATTTTGTCAGGGGACTCATTTGTAAATCCAGGGACTGTCCCCGGGAAACAGGGACGTCTGGTAAGCTTACTGTAAATTTCAGATCACTCTTCCAAAGTTTTTCCAAGAGATGGAAATCTATGTTGTGTCCTATATCTATTGCCCAGTGTGTCATAGAGGCTTTGACAAACTCGTCTTTTGTTTCCCACTCTAATAAAGCCCTAAACGGCCTCGGTCCAGTATACCTGAAGGAGCATCTCCACCTCCATCGTTCTGCCCAGACACTGAGGTCTAGTGACGAGGGCCTTCTGGCGGTTCCCTCGCTGCGAGAAGCCAAGTTACAGGGAACCAGGCAGAGGGCCTTCTCGATAGTGGCACCCACCCTGTGGAACGCCCTCCCCCCAGATGTCAAAGAGAATAACAACTACCAGACTTTTAGAGGACATCTGAAGGCAGCCCTGTTTAGGGAAGCTTTTCTTGTTTAATAAATTATTGTATTTTAATATTTCTGTTGGAAGCCGTCCAGAGTGGCTGGAGAGGCCCGGCCAGATGGGTGGGATATATCGTGTTTCTCCAAAAATAAGACACCGCCTTATATTTATTTTTCCTCAAAAAAACACAGCCTGTAGAATTCAGTTTAGAAAAATGGAATTGAAATTATTCCTTTCCAATGCTTTACGCTGTCTAAGTAACAAGCCAAGAATAACTTAAGACTGGAGTCCTAGAAAACTGTTAAATCCCCCACCTCACACACAAAACCCCCTCTCTCTTCCATCTATTCTTACTGCAGAAGCATCTTGTAGAAAATTCTCTTTGGAGACACTGTCAATTGGATTTAATGAGGCACTCTCCGCATTGTATATCCCAATTATTGGCCCTGTCTCTCACCATATGTTCATCATTTAGGGGATCCGTCTGTTTACAATACTTCATTAACCTAGGAAATGTGTGAGGCTATTTGCAACCAGACCCAATTCACGTCTGAAATGCCTGTTTCACTGCCCTGCCCCTCCGCTGCCCCCATGCCAATCACAGCTGATAAGAGGAGAAATTTGTGGAATTGGGGAACTGATTGGTTGGTACTAAAAGACCAATTAAGAGCAAAGTGAAGCAATCTGCTTCAATAGTGAGGGAGAAGTGTTCAGTGAGAAAAATGCTAGAGTTCCTTAAGTGGCTATTATCCAAAGCATGGCTGGGGATTTCATAGGCTGTACCAGAGGAAGCAAGGCGGATAAGTTGCCTCCACCAACCCAGACATGTAGCCAATCCTTCAGCCACCCATTCACTGCTGGAACCTTGTGGTTATTTCAAGGAAACGCAATATTCACGTATAGATTATAACTGAATAATTAGATGGACCGTGAAGCTGAGCTGCAACCCCGAGGTTTTCGACTTGAAAGCTAATTCCATCAAAGTTTATAAGACATCCTTCAGATTACCTCCATTTAGAACGAGAGTATTACTGTGAAATATCCCCTTATTTTTCTTTCAGAAATCTATGGGGCAGAGCTGACCCCTTCCCTCCTATGCCCCCACCACCCAATTTTCTTCTTCTGATGTTCCGGGACTTCAGCAATGGCAACAATTGTGTACTAACCTTTCAGTGCTCATTTCAAAATTGTAGGCCCAAGTTATTATTCCACTTCATCTAAGAGTATAAATACTGCTACTTTGAAAGTGCCCATAAAAATTAAAAAATGAACAAGTAAGTAAGATCTTAATGTGTTGTTTCATTTAAGTTAGTTTTCTTTTAGCAACCCCCACCCTTCCCCAGAGATGGATTTTGTTTCATGTACACATAGCATGTAGAAAAATTTGTGTTGTGAACTGCCCATAGCTGTCAAGTTCTCCCTTTTTTAAAGGGAAATTCCCTTATGCTGAATAGGCTTCCTCGCGAGAAAAGGGAAAACTTGACAGCTATGGAACTGCCCTGTGATCTTCAGATGAAGGGCAGTATACAAATTTAATAAATCAATCACTAAATTTGTACAGTATGTATTCAAGCATTATAAAAAACAACAGTGTGGTTTTGCCACTTGTTGTTAGAGGGCTGCAGACAGTGTAAGTCATTTGAAACACAGGGAGCTGTCTTAACAGGTCAGGGTTTGGGGCTGTCTACTCTGACCTATACGGTCTACTCTCTTCTTCTTCTTTGGCACTCACTCGTAGCCGAGTAAGATTGTCTTCCACAGTTTTAACAATGAGACCGTGAGTGACTGTGGAGGCCAATTCTGGATCCACACGTCCTTCCACAGTGGGGACATAGGTTTCCAGGGCGGGAGTTGACCACGGTGAGGGTTTGCCAAGTGTCCCTTCCTCTTAGCACATTTCTCCCTTGCGTCCTGAGTTTGAGCGTCTTCAAAGCCCATGACACCTTTGGTAAAAGCTGTTCTCCAATTGGAGCGCTCGCAGGCCAGTGTTTCCCAGTTGTCGGTGTTCATATTTATATTACTATTTTATTGCCTTCAGACAGTCTTTAAATCTCTTTTGTTGACCACCAGCATTACGCTTTCCATTTTAAAGTTCGGAATAGAGTAGTTGCTTTGGAAGATGATAATCAGGCATCCGCACAACATGACCAGTTCAACGAAGTTGATGTTGAAGAAGCATTGCTTCAACACTCGTGATCTTTGCTTCTTCTAGTACACTGGAAGAAGTGAACTGTACCCTATGCGGCTTGGGATCCTTGTACCTACGGGACCGCCTCTCCTGGTATGCCCTGCGGAGGACCTTAGATTGGCCTCTACTAGAGCCAGGGCCTTTTCAGTATTGGCCCCAACTTGGTGGAACGCTCTTTCACAGGAGACCAGGGCCCTGCGGGATTTGTCATCTTTCTGCAGGGCCTGCAAGACAGAGCTGTTCTGCCTGGCCTTTGGGCTGGACTTAGTCTGACCCCTGTGTTTTTCCTCCCTCGTGGTTTGGATTTATGGACTACTTAAAATGAGGCTGCCTTTTAAATTTTAATATTGTATTTTAATCTGTATTTTAATTAATTGCTTTTTATGTTTTATTGTAATTTTATTGGTGTTAGCCGCCCTGAGCCCGGTTTTGACTGGGGAGGGCGGGGTATAAATAAAATTTTATTATTATTATTATTATTATTATTATTATTATTATTATTACTGTCTACTCTATCACCAGCTAGCTAATCCTTTCAAGCATGTGTGCTACCACTGAACCATTGTTCCTTTCTCAAGCCGCTTTAAAAAATGATGGTTGATCAATTGGCATCAGCCTCCTCTTGCTTTCTGTTGCAAGTGCTCCTGGGAGATCAGGGCACTGACTAATGAGGTCTATGAACTCCCAAGTTTACTCTCAAACCCTCTCTAAATGCGTCCTGATCAAGTATTTCATGTAGAAATAATGATCAAATGTTTGAAGGGAAATAATTTTTGCATCATTTCGTCTCCTTTTCCTTCTGATTGCAGAACTTGGTGATTTCACGAAGAATTTCCAAATATTTCTAATGACTTGACTCAGCAAGTTCAACCCCACATATATTCCGGTGCTAGAGCCGTACCGGCTTTCTGCACGGGAACTGCCACGTGAAATATGACTCAGCAAATGCAGAGCCTGCAGCTTTCCCAGTCGAAAAAGAACAATCCTCCGTCTTCTCCCAACGCTGCTAAGCGACTCTATCGGAACCTCTCAGAGAAGCTGAAGGGAAGCCACTCGTCTTTTGATGAGGCCTATTTCAGAGCCAGATCAGACCGCCTCAGTCTGCGAAAGTCTTCAATGGTAATTTCTTCATTTACCCTCTCAAGCAATTATTGTTGTCATACATCAAATTAATCATGCATTTCTCTAAGTTTAGATCCAGTAGTTCGTTCACACCCATCTCTAGTAGGTATCATTTCTCCACTATATTTTTACCCTCTCTGGGTCTCTGTTTTGTTTACAGAATGTTGGATATTATTATGAGGAGCAGGGAATGTAGCTGTAAATGTACAGTGGTACCTCGGTTTACAACCACAATTGGTTCCGGAAGTTTGTACTTAACCTGAAGCGTACTTAACCTGAAGCGAACTTTCCCATGGAAAGTAATGGAAAGTAGATTAATCCGTTCCAGACGATGAAAAACACCCCCTAAAACAGCAATTTAACATGAATTTTACTGTCTAATGAGGCCATTGATCCATAAAATGAAATCAACAAAACAGTACAAAATGAAAATGTGATTTTTTCCTTACCTGGGCTGATGATAGTCATTGTTTGGATGGGGGCTCAGGGTCCTCTTCCACATCGGAGCGCTTCCATGGCTGCGGCCCAGCCGCGGACGCTCCAATGCCTTCCGGGAAGCCGGGCCTTCGCTCCGATGCCTCCATGGAGGCCGGGCCTTCGCTCTGGGCCTTTGTGGAGCCATGGGAGCGCCTCCGCAGGTGCGGCCCTGTCTTTAGGCCTTTGCGGAGGCCTCCGTAGGCATTGGACACCTTGAGTTACCGTGTTTCTCATATTATAAGACATGTCTTATATTTATTTTTTCCTCAAAAATACACACTATGACTTATTTTCAAGGGATGTCTTATTTTTTTCCTCCTCCTCCTGCCACGGCCGGCATTGCTGCTGCGCCTATCAGTGTGTCTTATTTTCGGGGTATGGCTTATATTCCTTGAATGCTTAAAAATCCTGCTATGGCTTATTTTATGGGTATGTCTTAAAATATGAGAAACAGGGTAGTTACTACCGGGTTACAGTCGTTCGTAAACCGGAAATTCATAAACCGAGATTCCACTGTATGGATAAACACTTTGGGAGGTAGAACATTTTGGATTCCAGGGAAGGTCCTTTGTCCACTGGGTTAGAAATATATATCTATATGAATGGGTCGAAGAAGTGGGGAACCAGCTCCAACCAACTAAGCCAATGGTTAAGGATGAGTGAAGTTAGATGTTCTACAACTCCCATTGGGACTACAATGGGACCTATGGGACTACAACTCCCATAATCACCAGCCGTGGACCCTGCTGACTGAGGCTGGGAGAGCTGGAGTCCAGTAACATTTGAAGAACTGCAAGTTCCCAATGCCAGAGTTGTAGGCCATTCTCTGTTTCTGGGTGTGGGGTGAGCTGGGGTGGATTTAGGGGAGTGTGACCGGTTTGGTTGCACTGGGCACAGAGCTACAGGGGCACTGGAACATCAGAGGCAGGAGGCACCAAATTTTGGCATCACATGGGGCATCTTGGAATAGGCATAGATTCAAGTATGGTAGTGGCCATGTAAAAAAAGATGTACATTTTCTGGTTTGGGGTGTGTGTGTTTGTGTGTGTGTGTGTTTTTAAACTTCTCCGTATCAGATATGATGAGCATGTACATGGGTCCGTGATCTTAACTGTGAATATTAAAGTGTATGTTCATAATATCCTATTTTGATTATTATTAATTGATACGTACCTAGTGCTGTCTAATTTTCTTTTTTTGTTAAAAAATATATTTGGTTTTACAAATTAAAATTTACACTCATACCACGCATCATAATCAAAAAAAGAAAAAAGATTCCCACAAATCTTTTGATTTCCCTCCACCCCTCTGTGGATTCCATTATTAGTCCTTTTCTACTGCATCTTTTGAGGGACGCGGGTGGCACTGTGGGTTAAACCACAGAGCCTAGGGCTTGCCGACCAGAAGGTTGGCGGTTCGAATCCCCATGACGGGGTGAGCTCTCATTGCTCGGTCCCTGCTCCTGCCAACCTAGCAGTTCAAAAGCATGTCAAAGTGCAAGTAGATAAATAGGGGGAAGGTAAACGGCGTTTCCGTGTGTTGCTCTGGTTTGGCCGCATGACCTGGAAGCCCTACGCTGGCTCCCTCGGCCAATAACGTGAGATGAGCGCCGCAACCCCAGTCAATCATGACTGGACCTAATGGTCAGGGGTCCCTTTACCTTTACTGCATCTTTTATCGTAATCTGGTTTTTAAATCTCCATTATATCTATAGTTCTTGTTACATTACATGTATTATTGCAATCCTGCTAATGATTTTAACTGTTTACAGTGGTCTCCAAGATAAACTATAAATTTCCCCCATTCCTTATTGAAGTTTTGGTCTTCCTGGTATCTGGTCTTTCCAATCATTTTTGCCATAGTGCTGTCTAATTTTCATGTTGACTCGGAGATCACAATTTCTCTTGGTATTACGGCAGTCTGAAGGAGATGGTTCGTTTCCTTCCTTCCTTCCTTCCTTCCTTCCTTCCTTCCTTCCTTCCTTCCTTCCTTCCTTTATCTTCCTTGACTATCATCATGGTGTATCTGGGCTACTAATTCACCTAAAGGACCTGTGGAAGCCACAGGGTCAAATTGTCTAATGGCCAGAGTGCATTCAGCTCTGGGTATTTCAAACAAATCACCTCTCCTCGGCAATAACTTACATTAGAACTATCACCTGAAGGAGATGGTGCCATCGTAAAGGAGACAGTGGAGAAGTGTGAAGGACAGGACTTCAGCACCAAGACTATGGATGGTTCAGGACAGTGGCAGAAACCAGCATTCAGGGGCAGCTACCCCCCTCTGATGAACCATGATTTCTTTAAAAAGATCGATCGAGCAAGCAAGTTTTTAACATTTGCAGAACCTGAGATACGAGACAAATTGGGCAGTATGTGTTGCTCAGTTCCCCCATTTACTTTGGAGGATATGTTGATGATACTATTATTATCATCATCATCATTGCAAGAGTATACTGGGGTTACGACTGCCTATTTTGCTGGATGCTTTTGTTATCCCATCCTTATCCTCCTCTCACAATATCATCCTCATTCAACTCAGGATTTGTTATCATCATTACCATGATGATCAGAGCACAATATAGGTAGCCTGTTTAAATTAATGGCCCTAGCGAGTCATTCATTTCAGTGAATCTGCCAAGAGCAAAATTTACTTGAAGTGTGTGTGTGTGTGTGTGTGTGTGTGTGTGTGTGGATTGTTTTGTATCTCATAACTATCACCATAGCACAAAGCTTAGTTAGGTAGTAAGTATTGGCGCTGTGTTTAAAGCACTGAGCCTAGGGCTTGCTGATCAGAAGGTCGGCGGTTCGAATCCCTGTGACGGGGTGAGCTCCCGTTGCTCGGTCCCAGCTCCTGCCAACCTAGCAGTTCGAAAGCACGTCAAAGTGCAAGTAGATAAATAGGGACCGCTACAGCGGGAAGGTAAACGGCGTTTCCGTGTGCTGCTCTGGTTCGCCAGAAGTGGCTTTGTCATGCTGGCCACATGACCTGGAAACTATACGCCGGCTCCCTCGGCCAATAATGTGAGATGAGCGCGCAACCCCAGAGTCGGTCACGACTGGACCTAATGGTCAGGGGTCCCTTTACCTTTACGGTACCTATTTGTAAAAAAATGCAAATCTTCAAAGTTCACAGTAGCTTTGCCCCACCTGTCACTGCATGCAAGAATTAATTTCTTTTACATAATTAATTTCTTTTACATAATTCACTCAAATGACTGAGAAGGATACAAATTTTCCTGAGCTGTGCCATTTGAATCTGCAGGCATGGGATTCTGTCACATAAACCCTGTCACACACTCAAAGAAATAGGCTAGATCAGGATAGGGAGAGAGGGGAGATTTGACTATAAGATCCCAAACCCGCCATCTGTAATGACAGTTTGTGTAAACGAAACGTTTGTCGTTCTTTGTTTTATTTTCACATAATGTTGATTTTGTGTCAGTTTCGTTCTTAGAAAAGATACTAAATTGAAATCTCGGTGGAGCTGCACATTCTTTGCAATTTTCACACTCTCACACACCAAAAATGTGCCTTGTTCCATTTTGTTCCTCCTTTTAGGAGGATTGTGGGAGGGTGTAAATACCAATGGAATATTTTATCTTTCTGCCAAGACGCTGTAAGAGTTTATTTTGTGCTATAGTTCTAATCACAGACTAAGACCCAACTATTTTATTTCCTTCAACCCAGGAAAACACATTAGACGTCGATAATGGTTTTTGGTCACTGCGACCTGCCCACCTCCTTTTCTTTACCAGACCCAATCCCAAAAGGGAAGACTAGCTCTGATTATAGATGAAATGATTTATGCTCGCAGTTTCTTTTCAGATTGACTCTTTCCCTCAAATAATTTGAGAAATCGCCAGTATCCACATCCAACGACATCACAGTAAACTAGTAGCTTTCTAATAAAAACAAAAACGGCCATTCAATATCACATTACCTTTCAGTTGATTCTGTCAGCCAACGGGCATCTCAAGATAGTGCTAGCTAGGTCTGTCTCATATGATTTTTCTAGAATGGAGCTGAGATCTGTTCTGGAAAGCCTCCTGCCCTTGTGAGAACCTCCCAGGTTTGGGTCCATATTCTGTCTCTCGTCCTGCCTTCTCATCCCTGTTTGCAACACAAAAATGTAGTCACACCCATGTATTCTGCGTGCGATAAGACATTTATTGTTGTTGGAGGAGGAAGAGGACTGCTACTGCTGCTGCTGCTGCTGCTGTTGTTGTTGTTGTTGTTGTTGTTGTTGTTGTTAATAGCAGTATTATTATTCATCTCTGTGTATTCTATCCCGAATGGATGCTGCTGGGATGAAAACAAATGTTTTGAGTTCCCAAAGTTATAGTTCAACTTCTCAGGGGAAGCCTGAAACCAACCCACAGAGAAGCCAAAAAAAGAAGCAGCAGGGGGGAAAAGAGTGTGAGTTTGAATTGAGAATCTTTTGACAGACTGTTGACAACAGCCATGCAAATATATCTATTTATAGTGGATACAGTGGGGGGAAAGAAAGGCAAGAGAAAAATACAGTAGAAGTAGGTGCTAGGAGGGTCCTCCTCTTCTGTCTTCTGATCTTTTTATATACCTATGAATAATTTTAGACATGTTGAAGTTTACTGGGTGCCCATTGTGGGTTGTGATACATAAGTAGCAGTGAAGTACAACATTCCATGCTTTCCTAGAGCGGACATGCAAGGGGATGTTTGGTCCAGCCAGTCAGAACTTCCTGTTTCCTCCTGGGCTGGGACATACTTCCTTTGCATGTGACTAGAGGTGGGTGTGACCTTACCTGCCCAGGTAACAAAAGGGCAAGGCACGCAGAACACTCTCTCCCTTTCTCCGTCGCTGGACCAGCAGCTTTTTAGCTAGAGGTGCTCTGTTGGCCGGGAAACTGAGAAAACGAATGCTCAACTGAGTGATCTGTGACCACTAATGTTAAAAATCTGGCAATGGAAAATTTCTGTGGAGCTCCCCTTGCCTTGATGCCCCAAGCACATGCTTATTGTGCTAAATGGTAAAATTCAGCCCCAACAGAGGACAAAGGGACTATTCTCATATGGGATGGATCCACTTTGTAACTAAGTCTGCCTTCAGGGATCCATCTGTGAACTGAATGTGTGAGTGAACTTCTTTTATACAGTGGTACCTCGACTTACAAAGATGATCCGTTCCACAGCCGTCTTCGTAAGTCGAGGTTGAAGTGAGGTCGTAAGTCATAATGTCGAAGTGTGCAGACGGCACATGTGCGAAGTGCGATTCTGCACTTCTGCGCATGCGCCGACCACGCGTGCTGCACTGCGCAGGTGCAGATTGCACGCGTCGGCGCGCATGGCGAAAAGACTTCAGGGGTTGTTGACTTCGGAAGTCGAAACATTTGGAAGTCAAAGCATTCGGATGTTGAGGTATGACTGTATACTTTTTATACACTTTACAGAAGATTGTGGTGTGTTTATTCTTTTAAGAGGGGTATAAGGGGACTTACCTGGAATCTAATATTAAGAGGCTTAAACAAGCCTGCAACCAGCTACCTGCTGTGCATTTAAAAGGGAATGTAAAACTCTGCTAAGTTATAGAACTTGCTGGCGCAAGTTAGAAAGGATATTATTAAACAATATATCCTTTCCTGCCTCCCTGAAGATTCCCACACCCATGTTGCACCAAATCCACTCATGCTTTCACTTGCTGCCCTGTAACTGCTCATTTGCCCCCACCAACTCAGAGGACTGAGGCTGAGCAGGACAGAGCATTGGCTTGGGGCTCAGCTTTGGAGTAGAGGATGGCTCCAGTCCTTGATTTCCCCCCCACACATACACACACACTGAAACTCCCTTTTCTAGCCTAGAAATGACTAGCTGCTGACTAGTCACTTCTCCTCAGGATAGGAAATTCATTGGCACAATAGTCTTCAGGGTGGGAAGTAGTGATCGGACCAGAGTACCCTAAAGCCAATTAAGCCAGCATAAAGATGCCATTCTTCTGGTTGTAAAGCAAGAGCATATGAGGGGAAATTATTTGGCCTGGTTTGTCCACGGTAGAACCAACTTTGTTTGCCCAGACAATATTGTCACAATCTTCCCACAGAGCTCCCAACATGCTCAACCTCAGCTGGGCCTTGCTGTGGAAATAACTCTCTCTCTCTTTTTCTTCCAAAACTAGAACAATGCCACTAGCTAATTATCACAAAGGGATACTGAAAAGGAATTCTGCAGAACTTGGCAAGGTACCACTGCAGAGCATTAGAAAGATGTTCTTGTAAACAAAAACCTGCAGGCCATTTTATGTTTCTGCACCTGCTTCTCTCCTGTTCAATTAAAAGATGACGTGTTTCTTCACTGCCTAAGCCTTGTCCTTTCCTGCCTCACTTGTGTACTTAGCTGCTGTGAACAGGAAGATTTGATTGTTCTTTTATGGGCTTGAACAGTCTGTTGTGCAGTGCTAGTACCTCTGTCCCCATCCGTTGCTGTCCAACCTGCATTTATTTTCTGGATGCTTTTGAACTACAAAAAGGTAAAGGTAAAGGACCCCTGGGCAGTTAAATCCGGTCAAAGGCGACTATGGCATGCGGTGCTCATCTCGCTTTCAGGCCAAGGGAGCCGGCGTTCATCCGCAGACAGCTTTCTGGGTCATGGAACCAGCATGACTAAACCACTTCTGGTGCAACGGGACACCATGACAGAAGCCCAAGCACATGGAAACGCTGTTTACCTTCCCGCCGCAGTGGCACATATTTATCTACTCACACTGCTATGCTTTTGAACTGCTAGGTTGGCAGGAGCTGAGACAGAGCAACGGGAGCTCACCCTATCACACACCTGTCACAGTTGCTCTGTGCATCAATAGCCATTTAGTCCTGCTGGCCACATGACCCTGAAAGCTGCCTGTGGACAAACACCGGCTCCCTTGGCCTGAAAAGCGAGATGAGCGCCACAACCCCATAGTCGCCTTTGACTGGACTTCACCATCCAGGGGTCTTTTACCTTTACCTTGGGAGCGATGAGACCATGCTGGCCACATCTGCACAGAATAATAACGGCTGGGCTAAATAAACCATCCTCTACATGAATTTAACACCAGTGTGGGCAGCCCATTTGTTCTTCCCTTCACATAAATGGGTAAACTGAGAGTGGGGTGCTGAATCTGACCAGTGGGCCATATCTTCAGGGCCCCGTTTCTCAGCACACCAGGTGGGCGGGCGCAGCGCGCAGCGCAGCTACCACAGGCGCAACAGCGCGGCGCACCCTGGCAGCCCGGCACCCTGGCGCATTGTGCCACCCAGCTTTGCCTTAGGGCCGGCCCTGCGTATCTTTATCTTCCCCACACCTTCATGAGCCAAGTTTGACAGGCGAGTGGGATTATAGCAACCTAGTCATTGCTTATCTGGATAGGGCAGGCATCCCCAAACTTCGGCCCTCCAGATGTTTTGGACTACAATTCCCATCTTCCCCGACCACTGGTCCTGTTAGCTAGGGATCATGGGAGTTGTAGGCCAAAACATCTGGAGGGCCACAGTTTGGGGATGCCTGGGATAGGGGGTGGAGGTGTGCGAGGGCATGTATAAACTAGCCTACTGTACACAGGTAAAGCTAGTGTTAACTTTTGAGTCAATTAGGGAAGCTTTTAATGTTTAATAAATTATTGTACTGTATTTTAATATTTCTGTTGGAAACCATCCAGAGTGGCTGGGAAAACCCAGCCAGATGAGTGGGCTATAAATAATAAATTATTATTATTGTTATTGTTATTATTATTATTATTATTATTATTATTATTACTACTACTACTACTACTACTGCTGGTTCAGTAGAAGTATTTTCCTCAGGACCACAAAAAGAAAGAGTTAAAATAACCCCCCCCCCATCCCTGCTCTGATCCTGATCCCGTTAACTATCAGCTCCCCCAGGTGACGCAATTTGCATTTTTAAAAGCCTACACATTAGCTGCAAAGGCATATTTAACATCAGCAGTAGTTTGACCTTGAATATCAGGTCCTTGCTTCCCTTTTTTCCCTTCTCAGAGTGAAAAAGCAATGGCTATGTCTCCTCTGCTTCTATACAAACTCAAGGGATCTCAGCTGCTCAATCCACAGAAGATCAGATTTGCTTAAATTGATAAAAACCCTTTGAACTGCCCAGTAAATGTATTTCAAAGTGAATAATAAAACATGATATAAGGCTTTTTTCCAGTCATTTGGGGGCATCTCTTGCCCAGAGACCTAGAAGTGGTGGTGTGTGGGTTGGTGTTGTTTTTTAATAAAAAAAATGAATTATGCAAGATAATGCAGAATTCACTCCAACAGGCTGCTGTTAAGACCAATAATTTAGGAATATTGTTAAGACTGAAAAGGCATCACAGAGGTGACATATCTCATCATAAAAGCCCCAGACTTGATTCAGTCTCTGATTCAGAAGCTGGAGGTGAACCAGAGATTAAAGTGACCTGAAAATGAGGAAATAAAAGCCCTAATCAGGCTTTGCCTGAAGACATGAAGACTTAAAATGTGGAGGGCTGAGAGATGCACACGCAAGACTCTCACATGTTTAGTGCAGAGCTCTGAAAAGGAGAAAGCCTTGTCTTGTCAGGGTTCCTGATTGTAGAAAGGACTCTAAATGTTTGCCCTCCACATTTAAAGGTCTTGCATGTTCAGGCAAATTCCCAGCTCCCTCCCAAACGATACTTTATTCCCGCCCACCCCCCAATTGTGACAAAAACCTTTCTGTTTGGGCTGTAGCGGATAATTTTGCTGATTTTACAGTTGCTGTTTTATTATGCTTTTATATCGGGGTTTGATGTGATGTTTTATGATATTTTATCATCGATCATAATTGAAACTGCATCCAAAAGGACCCCTAGGCAAATTCAGTGAGGGAGGGGTCAGGAAGCAAAGGAGTGGAAGAAAAAAAATTAATAGCTGAGCAATGGTCCAAGTGTTTAATTATCTCCCTGTTCTTCTGCCCTTCATCCCAGTGGTAGCCTGGGACAGCTAACAATACAAATTTCAAACACAGTCATGGGTACAGAAGGAAAGAGAAAGAAGTAGAAAAAGAGATTGAACTTCTGTATCTGATTTATTTATTTTTTGTATAATTTTTTTTATTTTGATTTAAAAGCCATATTAATACAATGTGTTGTTTAGTCGTTTAGTCGTGTCCGACTCTTCGTGACCCCATGGACCATAGCACGCCAGGCACTCCTGTCTTGCACTGCCTCCCGCAGTTTGGTCAAACTCATGTTCGTAGCTTCGAGAACACTGTCCAACCATCTTGTCCTCTGTCGTCCCCTTCTCCTAGTGCCCTCAATCTTTCCCAACATCAGGGTCTTTTCCAAGGATTCTTCTCTTCTCATGAGGTGGCCAAAGTATTGGAGCCTCAGCTTCACGATCTGTCCTTCCAGGGAGCACTCAGGGCTGATTTCCTTAAGAATGGATAGGTTTGATCTTCTAGCAGTCCATGGGACTCTCAAGAGTCTCCTCCAGCACCATAATTCAAAAGCATCAATTCTTCGACGATTAATACAATACCAAACTACAATACAACTAAAGGAGCCAATTATTCAATACCAAATTAAACAATTTTGTTTGACTTTCCGTGCTCTGTTTTTTTGGGGGGGGGTGGGGGGGTTGTTATTCTTCTTTTGTCCTGCTCCAAAACTCTGATTTAGTCCAAATGCATCAGTTCCGATATTGATCCTTTATTTTATTTTAACAGTTCAGGCTGTTGAACTTCTGTATTTGAAACTACTTTGTGAAGAACCCAAGAAGTCCAAAACACAGTGGATATTAATTTTTTTATCCTACCCCTTTGATTATGACTATTATGTCATAATATGATATTTTGTCTTGTTGGCTGTGGAGATAAACAAACCATCAGTTGCACCATTTTGAATTTAAAACACACACACTCCTCCCATGGTTGCCTTTTCTGATGTTCGCAAGCCCTGCAAGACACATATCCCCTAAAACTGGCTGTGTGCTTTCTTTCTCTCTCTCTCTCTCTCTCTCTCTCTCTCTCTCTCTCTCTCTCTCTCTCTCTCTCATTCACAAACACACACACAGACAGAGAGAGAGAGAGAGAGAAACTGTATTACCACTTCTCAAACATGCTTCTTTGTTTTAATATAATACAACCAGCACGGATTTCGGGCTAGTGATACTTTAGTTCAAGGGTGCGGAACCTCAAGTTCATTGGTCAAATCCTGCCCTCCAGTCAAGTCTTTCAATTCTCCGCTCAGGATTTTCCACCGGCCATACTCCCCCCCCCAACCATACTCCTCACTGATCCTGGTCCTCACCACCCTGCTCACATGCTTTCAGTGGCGGAGGCGGGGCTGGTGCCCGTTCCAGGGTCGTGGTGTGCCTCCTGGGGGTATGACGCGCCTCCCGGGGGGCCGTAGCACGTGTTCCGGGGGTGTGGCGTGTCTCCCGGAGGGCTGGAGGGCGGGCCCCTGCAATGGCGCCCCTTGGAGCCCGCCGCTCGGGGCGGCCCGCCCCCACCGCCCCTATCTTCCTATGCCCCTGCATGCTTTGTTTGGCTGGAATATGTCATTTACCTGTAGCAATTCATCTTGCTCGGGGTTGGTGGCAGGGGTGCCAACTTGAATAAAATACTGGGAGGGGCTAGTCGCGCACAACATTCGAATGGCAATGCCCATCAACTATTTTATTGTGTGGGCCCAAGCCCCGACAGCCCGTAAGAGTCGGCTCCTATTGTTGGTGGAAAGGTATTTGTGCACATAGAGACCTTTGGAGAGGGTGGATTGTAAGCTACTGTAAGGTAAAAAGGTAAAGGTTAGGTCCATTGAAAGGCAACTATGGGGTTGCGGCACTCATTCTCCACTTTCAGGCCGAGGGAGCTGGCGTTTTCGATGGACAGCTTTCCGGGTCATGTGGCCAGCATGACTAAACCGCTTCTGGCGCAACAGAACACCATGACTGAAGCCAGAGTCCATGGAAACGCTGCTTCCTTCCCGCCGCAGGGGTACCTATTTATCTACTTGCACTGGCATGCTTTCGAACTGCTAGGTTGGCAGGAGCTAGGACAAAGCAATGAGAGCTCACCCCGTTGCGGGGATTTGAACCGGCGACCTTCTGAGCAGCAATCCCAAGAGGCTCAGTGGTTTAGAAGACCGCAGCGCCACTACTGTACAAAATTAACAGTCACATCAATTGCTCTGCCTGCCCAAAAAAGTTGTATCGTGGAGGAACATCACTCTCAGGTTGAAAAAGGTTTTGCTTCCTTGTTTTAAGTGTGTGTGTTGTGTGTGTGTGTGTGTGTGTGTGTGTGTGTGTGTTTGTGTGTTTATGATTGAAAGAATAAAAATGTGAGAAGAGATGCTAAGATGCACAGTTATGTTAACAGCTTTTGTGTTGTTGTTGTTTTTTTAAAAAAAAATCTCGTGGATGAACAGAACTTTCAGTGCTGTGAAGCCATGCTGGAAGCTGTGGAGCAGCAAGACCTGGACGCTGTCCAGATTCTCCTCTATCAATACACACCCGAGGAGCTGGATCTCAACACTCCTAACAGTGAGGGGCTAACTGCACTGGACATCGCCATCCTGACAAATAATGTGCCTATTGCCAAGATTCTTTTGAAGGCTGGGGCAAAGGAGAGTCCGCACTGTAAGTATGGCAGAATGCGTACTGTAGCTAAATTGTACAGAAAAGGGCCAGGCAAGCACAGTGGGGAGTTGTGTCAAGACATCAGGAAGCCAGGTGCATGAGGACTTGCTTATGGTAATCGGCACCACAGAGAGAAAGATATCATGTGGCAAGGCCCAGGCATGATATGCAGAGGGTACAGTCCCTGGAGATTCAGAGCCCTGTAGCCCATGTTTAAAACCCATTAACATGAGCGGAAAAACAGAGGCTAACTTGTAAATCATGCATTAGGTTATTTATGCAAACATGCTTGCTTCGAAGTATCTATTATCCAGTAATAGACTTTTTTTAAATAAAAAAATAGCTTGAAAATTGGGCACAAATTCCATTCAACTCTAGCTGTAACTGGATAGATATGTGTGTCATCAGACAAGCTTGCTTTTCAGAACCTTCAATTGGAGACCCATACACCTATTGCTTTTTGAGAAGCTAAATTTGCTCTAAAATTGCTCTCCACCAGAAAAGGGCCATATCAGGAGTCAGCAAACATTTCCAGCAGGGGGCTGGTCCACCATCCCTCAGACCTTGTGAGGGGGGTCGGACTGTATTTTTTTTGTGGGGGGAGGAAACAGCCGTCGAGACCACATAACACCGGTCTTGAAAGACCTACATTGCCTCCCAGTACGTTTCCGAGCACAATTCAAAGTGTTGGTGCTGACCTTTAAAGCCCTAAATGGCCTCGGTCCAGTATACCTGAAGGAGCGTCTCTACCCCCATCGTTCTGCCCGGACACTGAGGTCCAGGATCGAGGGCCTTCTGGTGGTTCCCTCGCTGCGAGAAGCCAAGTTACAGGCAACCAGGCAGAGGGCCTTCTCGGTAGTGGCACCCACCCTGCGGAACGCCCTCCCACCAGATGTCAAAGAGAAAAACAGCTACCAGATTTTTAGAAGACACCTGAAGACAGCCCTGTTTAGGGAGGCTTTTAATCTTTAATTGATTATTTTATTCTTCTGTTGGAAGCCACCCAGAGTGGCTGGGGAAACCCAGCCGGATGGGCGGGGTATAAATATATTTATTATTATTATTATTATTATTATTATTATTATTATTATTATTATTATTATTATTCCCCACAAATAACCCAGAGATGCATTTTAAATAAAAACACACATTCTACTCATGTAAAAACACACTGATTCCCAGACCGTCTGCGGGCCGGATTTAGAAGGCGATTGGGCCAGATCTGGCCCCCGGGCCTTAGTTTGCCTACCCATGGGCTATAATATAGTCCCCAAAATGCACTGAGATTTCGATATTTTGTAAGAATTGCACAAAAAGTCTTCTGTGCACGAATGAAAGCCTCCTTTGGATGGGGGCAGCACCTAGCACTCCATCAGCACTGCATGAATGCTAACCAGTGAAACAGCTGAAAATTCAGTGGGATGTGGGGCTGTGCGATAGATTGCGACCTTTGAGGTTGCCTGTCCTTTAATAGCACCAAGCCATACAAGATCCTCGAGCAACTGCACAATAAATAAGACAAATAAATAAATCCAGAATCTAGAGCCCTGGGATTGTGCTTTTGGTCTTGCAGGAGCCCAATGAAAGCCAAACGAAGTTTGCTGAGCCCTGGCTGGGAGAGGGGAAACTGACAGCGAGAAACAAATGAAATCCTTGTATTTTTGGTTGTGCTATGTCTGCTTTGCTGGCTGCTACCGAAGGCCCACTCCTGTCCAATATCAGCACTCCGCTAATACACTAAGAGTGGCTTATGAAACTGCCCTTTGTCTTCTTTCATGGGATGGTCTCAGTCCGTTTTTGTTTTTGTTTGCTTGTTTGTTTGCGAGGGGAGAGCGAGCGGCTTGCCAAGCCCATTAATCCATGACACACATTTTGACGCCTTACCTGTGGCTAAAAATACACCCATGCCTACAGATTTTGCTCGAGACTGTCAATGCCTATATTTAGGTCTTTCCCAGCATGTCCATAATGAAACTGTGTTTTCAGGGGTCCGGACCGAGCAGACTCTGCCATTAATTTGGAGTTAGTTAAATTAACAGCATTTAGCACTGACCTGTCAATCTTTGAGCTCCAGGAAATTGCACCTTGAGGCTACTAATATTGCCGATTTTTTTCTCTCCACTGGACTGTGCGTGTATGTGAGGGTGCATTCCTCCCCCCACTTTTTTAAAAAGCCAGAATTGGTGCACATTTATTGCTTTGCTATGTCCACAGCACTTACATTATCATTTATCCTGGGCTCTTTTAACCTTCCCAGGAGATTTTTTTCATCCCCTGCCCCCTGCCCCCCCACCCCCACTCCTCGTGTAGTATACCTGCTCAATGAAAAGAGTTGTGTAGCTTTATATTTATTTGTTTGTTTTTCTGTCATGGTTCGTGACTTGGGGGGGGGGAGTGTGACAGGGTTTTGGAGTACGTGATTGACGGCTGAAGCAACATTCATTAGGCATGGCAGATCTGCAGGAAAACACAGCCCTGAGTGTTCTAAACAGCAGTCAGGGGGGAAAAAGAGAAAAAAAAGACTAAACTAATTTTTCATTGACTTCATTGGTAAACAAATGTAGTCTGATGGCATGCGGGGGCAATCATAAATTATATTCATTTCCTGTCATTAATGCAAACATGCCTATGAACACAGAGAATGCGAATCTATAACCACTTCATTTCCATTAAAATAATAATAATAATACTGCACTGCACTTATCGCCATTTTTTAAATTTGGCGTCTCGATCCATCTAGGGGCCACCTGAAGGCTAAACGCTGCTTCTTCGTACCCATAACTTCAGCACATCAGGGAATTGTGCAAAATGACTGGGTGCTGCTTGTGTGATTGGGAACTTTCAGTTACCATCCAGCAGTTTGGCACCAGGGAGCTGCATTTAGTTCCCTTTCTCTCTTCTCCCTGCCCAGCATCTGATCAGTGATACAGAGGGCCAGAATTACATAAAGGGTACATCATAGGGATGCAGGTGGCGCTGTGGTCTAAACCACTGAGCCTCTTGGGATTGCTGATCAGAAGGTTGGCAATTCAAATCCCTGCGACGGGGTGAGCTCCCATTGCTCTGTCCCAGCTCCTGCCAACCTAGCAGTTCGAAAGCAAGCCAGCGCAAGTAGATAAATAGGTACCACTGTGGCAGGAAGGTAAACGGCATTTCCGTGCGCTCTGGGTTCCATCACGGTGTTCTGTTGCGCCAGAAGCGGTTTAGTCATGCTAGCCACATGACCCAGAAAGCTGTTTGTGGACAAATGCTCGGCCTGAAAGCGAAATGAGCATCACACCCCATAGTTGCCTTTGACAGGACGTAACCGCCCACGAGTCCTTTACCTTTTACCTTACATGATACACTCAATGTGTAGTTAACAAGTACATCTAAGGTTGGGATGGGTTTTCTATTATCCTATTTAAAACAAATCTTTAATGTTGATGTAATTTTTCGCTGGATTTGTTTGTGGGTTCGTTATAGTACCAATGGTTGTTATAAGGCAACTTGGAAGTTGTCGTGGAAGACAAGATATAATTGTTCTAGATTAATAAATAGCCTTTATAATCATAGAATTGGAAGGGACCCAAGGGTCATCTAGTCCAACCCCCTGCGATGCAGGAATCTCAGCTAAAGTGTCCATGACAGATGGCCATCCAACCTCTGCTTAAAAACCTCCAAGGAAGGAGAGTCCACCACCTCTTGTGGGAGTCAGCTCTACTGCCAAACAGCTCTTACTGTCAAGACGTTTCCCCCCCAAACGTTTAGTCGGAATCTCCTTTCTTGTAACTTGAAGCCATTGATTCGAGTCCTACCCTCCAGTGTAGGAAAAAACAAGCTTGTTCCCTCTTCCATGTGACAGTCCTTAAGATATTTGAAGATGGCTCTCATATCTCCTCTCAGTCTCCTCTTTTCCAGGCTAAACATACCCAACTCCTTCAAGAGCTCTTTGTAAGGGTTAGTACTTCCTATGTTCTTCCTGTGTTCTGTTCTTCAGACTCTCGCAGTGTGATAGAGCATGCTGGTGGGGCTCCCCTTTGGGGTCACAGCAAAAGGATTCTGGCCAGACTTGTCCCGCACACTCATCTTTCTCCCCTGCACCTCACCCTAACCCCTGGTCAGCGGATGAAATTTGCGATTTTGCCATGCAAAAGTCCTTGTGCTAACTTCCACCTTTCCCTTCTCCTGCTAGTTGTCAGTATGGAAAGCAGGTCGATCCATCTGAGCAACTTAGTTCAAGAGGCTCAGCAACGAGTCAGCGATCTGTCTGCAGAAGTAATGAATGAAGGGCTCAGCACAGACAGCTCCGAGAAGGAGAAGCAGCTGAAATCCTGGGAGTGGAGATATCGACTCTACAAGCGCATGAAATCGGGCTATGAACATTCCAGTAAGAAAAACCAATGATTCATCTTCACTGGCATTACTGCAGAGCAGTAGAGCTCCGTCTTAAAACCAGGGGAGCTGGTGCAGATAGAACAAGTTACCTTCTAAAACTTAAAGTAATGTGGGTGGTGAGATTCAAGAAGACCTTATCTAGTTCATGAAGATGACAGGGAGCCATACAAGCCGTGGTTCATTTTTTGTTTGCTTCTTCTGAACCCTCCAAACTACCTTGCATCATCTAGTGTAGGGATCCCCAAAAATTCTGGAGTTCTGGAGTTCAGCAGCCTTCTTGGAAATCAAAGAAGCTACTGTGAGCAACACAAAATACCCATTTCACAGAAGAAATGTTGGTTATGCTCAGAATATGCTGTACACTAAAACGAAAATAAATAAAGGATACAAAAATGCACAGGCCACCCCATCACCACCGCCAAGCCAAAAATCCTCATTTTAAAAACTGGGAGGATGAGGGTGCCTTGGTGGGGGCCTAAGGGGGCCATATTGGAGACCACAGGATCATCAAGTATTTCTATGAAAAGTTTCATTCTGGTGGTGGTCTTGTAGTAAGGTCAAAGCTTACTGGGGAATGATATACTGAATATACACTGATAGAATGAAATGAAAAGGATGTTTAAAATAGCCTTTGTAAAGAAAACCAGAAGCTTTTCTTTTGGGAATTATAGGGACATAACTACCTAAACTGTATAGAAACTTTTTCATGTATGCAACTACAGCGGCAAGAATGTTACTTGCCCCCCAATGGAAAGAAGCAAAAGTCCCAGCAAAGGAAGAATGGCTACAAAAACTTATGGAGTATGCAGAAATGGCGAAACTTACCAGAAGAATAAGGAATCAAGATAACAAATATTTTATAAAAGAATGGAAATGGCTTACTGAATATTTACAGATAAATTATAAACAGATAAAAACATTGGCAAGATTGTTGTAACAACCTGCAGTTTTATAAGAGTATATAATTAAAGAAGATGACTCAATAAGCAATTTTTATATACATCATTTTTATTAAATTTTCCACGTTAACAATCCAATCCAACCACATTAAATATTCCAAATTATACATATACATATCAAATAATCCAAATATTCTGCCAAATTATAGATTTTTGGAGGACTTTCCATGCTTCAAAGTTCGGAGGGCTCTGATCATCATCATGGCTCTACTACATTTCACAATAATTTCCGGTGGTTCCTTGGTTTCTTTCTGTTGTTATTAATCAATAAGCAAATTAAGTTAATTTGGAAATGCAGAATATATTAAAAATAAATTTAAGGAACCACAGAAAGAGGGGGGTGGAAGTCAAGTTTTGAAATGTCAAAATGAATGTAAAATTAGTGAAATGTATAAAACTAGTGAAATGTATAATTTTGAAAAGCATATATATATATACACACACACACACACACACACACACACACATTCTGAAACAAACTTGTTTCAATTTGAGAAAGCTTACACTGCAAACCTATACATAGCTAGACGCCAAAATAAGTTCAATTGTGCTTTTGGGAACTTACTCTCTGGCAAAAGTGTAACAGATGGCCATGCTACTGCTGCAAATAATCATTTTCACAGGGTAGAAAACAAAGCAATGGTTTGAGCTGCCATATAAATGTGCTTGCTTATTCAGCAAAAAATTGAAATGCAGTTAAAAACAAAGCAAAAATTTAACGCGTTGTTTGGTTCCTTATCTGTCCTAGTACTGATCTCGGCAATTATCTGTGTGTTTCTTATTTACATATATCGAGGAAATGTTTGATTTCTGGGGTGCTAGCATTATCCAAAAGAGATGAAGGCAACCAATCAAACAAACAAATAGTGCCCACCAGATCTCATTAGCATAGACTTCCTAGTAGCGTTCAAAGCAACACCATATGAAAGCTCACCATTTTTTGGTATGGTTTGGGGACGTTTCTTTGATGAACACTGTTTGAAAACTATTTGTTCCGCCTGTAACATGATGTTTTCTCTTTGCTCCCAGGAGCCCCCGAGGCACCGACCAACGTCTGCCTCATGGTGACAAGCAGCACATCACTCACTGTCACTTTCCAAGAACCTCATAGCATGAACTCAGCAGTGGTGACCAGATATAAAGGTACTGACTTTGGCTTGGTTTCATGACCTTGCGTTGATGAGACCTGCCTGATTAAGATGGACTGTTTACAGCAACCATCTCACAAATCAGGCCAGGTTAACAATATGGTACGGGGGGGTCAAACGTTGAGTAAGATCATCGAGAGAGTTGCCTGAGGACAAAGTAAGGTTTATTAGGAGGGCTCGGCAGGTTGGAAATGGGATACCCAGGTCCTTTCCTGTCTTTCCATTCCATCTGACTGAGCGCTCCTACCTGAAGGACTTCCATTTTTATTTTTGAAATTTATTTATTTGGTTTTTCAGATTAAAATTTTACAGTCATATATCGAACATAGATCATAAAAAACAAGATTCCAAGGAATCTCCTGGACTTCCATCCTCCCCTTTGTGGGTACTACCCACGGTATTATTAATCATTTCCTCCTGCATCTTTTATGATGATCCAAATCTTCTACATCTCCATTATATCCAAAATCCACTATTAAACTACAAGTGATATTCCAATCCTACTAATGATTTTAACTGTTTACAATGCTCTTTAAGGTAAGTTTTAAAAATTCCACATTCTTTACAGTGGTACCTCGGTTTATGAACACAATTGGTTCCAGAAGTCTGTTCATAAACTGAAACGTTCATAAACTGATGCGAACTTTCCCATTGAAAGTAATGGAAAGTGAATTAATCCGTTCCAGATGGGTCTGCGGTGTTCGTAAAACAGAGGTTCCACTGTATTAAGATTTTCTGATTTATGATTCTTCCAGTCATTTTAGCCATTTCGGCATAGTCCATCAACTTAATCTGCCATTCTTCTCTGGTTGGGACATGACTTCCAAATTTAAGAGGCCAGGAAGTTAATAGGTTTCCTCTTGTTAGTAGCATTGCAAATATGCAAATAATAATAATAATAATAATAATAATAATAATAATAATAATTTTATTATTTTACCCCACCCATTTGACTGGGTTTCCCAGCCACTCTGGTGTGAGACATCACTGAGGGATGTCTGACATCAGAGGCCAGCTTTTGTGCATAGTGTGATTGCATGAAAACCAGCCCTTTCTTGAAGTATGGACTGTTTTTATTATGATTGTTTTACTACAGTGGTACCTCTACTTACGAATAACTCTACTTACAAACGTTTCTACTTACGAATGGAGCTCCATCCGCCATCTTGGATGCAGTTTAGATAGGATTTTTTCTACTTACGAATTTTTAGATAGGGTTGCTTCGACTTATGAATGTTTTCTCCCAATGCATTCCTATGGGATTCGACTTACAACTTTTTTCGACTTACAAATGTGCGTTCGGAACGCATTAAATTCGTAAGTAGAGGTACCACTGTATTGGGCTGCCTTTCCCATTGAAAGTAATGGAAAGTGGATTAATCTGTTCCAGACGAGTCAGTGGAGTACTTAAACTGAAAGTACTCAAACCGAAGCGTACTTAAACTGAGGTATGACTGTACACTCAGAGAAACACACACACACACACACACACACACACACACACACACGAAATGTGCCTACAAATTCCTATATTCATGAAAACGACAGACAGAAATACATTGTATTAGAGGAATTTGCTTTGCAAAAATTAGGCACTATTATATACAACAATGCAAATATTTGGAGGAATTTGCAATACAGTGCAATTTTCATGAAGCTTTTCTTCTTCTTCTTCATAACGCAGTCTGATGTGTAAATGTGGAGGACTAAACTGATGGCTTCCAAAAATATGAGAAACGTAGAGAAACTTAGATTGATAGGTTTGTGCAAGTGGCATTGGACCAGCAAAGTACACCCCTTTCCACAAACCTTGTCTTTTTGCATGGTTTGTGTTATTATTAAAGTATATATCATCCGTATGTTTAATAGGTACTGTGCCTTAGGGGTAAGTAATGAGGACTTTCTGACCCATTTTCCCTTGGGACAGCACACTCCAGTGTTTTGTGACAGAGGAGGTGTGGGATGGATGGCAATACTTAAAATCCTTCCCTTGCCAGTCGTTTTCCCCAAAAACTTTCTTTCCCCAGCTGTTTTTTACCCCACTGTTGCTCTAGACCTGCATAGCTCTAGAATACTGCAGGAGTTAAAGCAGATGGCAGTGGCAAAATGTGTGATTTTGGTAAGGTTTTTGCTACATTGATGTGTTTGGTCAAAGGCATCATCATATTTGTGGTTTGGGGAGTAAAACAGGATGGCAGGAGAAGGGTTAAGCGCCCACCCCCACAGCCCTGTTTAGGGAAGTTTTTAATATTTGATGTTTTATTCTGTTTTTAATCTGTTGGGAGCCACCCAGAGTGGCTGGGGAAACCCAGCCGGATGGGCGGGGTATAAATTATTATTATTATTATTATTATTATTATTATTATTATTCCTACTACTTTTGCTACTTTTCTAGTTCAAAGTGCTCTGCCAGAGGCACTAGTTTGCAAAGGGCACTTTGTTACAAAGTGTCAAATAATGTTCATCCCTTATTTTCAAACTGTTTCTTAAGCTGTATCTCTTGTTTGGATTTCTCTATTTATGCATAATTTATAGGCATCAGATTTTTGCACTGAAAAGTCTTGTGTTTAGGCACAGCCCTGGTGATTAAACTCAGCCTCCCCATACCTCATGTGAACGTGGTACCCAAGACTGAAAACAATGTCATAATAATTCAAAGTGTTGGTGCTGACCTTTAAAGCCCTAAACGGCCTCGGTCCAGTATACCTGAAGGAGCGTCTCCACCTGCACCATTCAGCCCGGATACTGAGGTCCAGCGCCGAGGGCCTTCTGGTGGTTCCCTCGCTACAAGAAGCCAAGTTACAGGGAACTAGGCAGAGGGCCTTCTTGGTAGTGGCACCCACCCTGTGGAATGCCCTCCCACCAGAGGTCAAAGAAAACAACAATTACCAGACCTTTAGAAGGCGTCTCAAGGCAGCCCTGCTTAGGGAAGCTTTTAATGTTTGATGGATTTCTGTATTTTAATATTTTGTTGGAAGCCGCCCAGAGTGGCTGGGGGAACCCAGCCAGATGGGCGGGGTATAAATAATAAATTATTATTATTATTATTATTATTATTATTATTATTATTATTATTATTATTATTATATGGCCTTGGTTCTGAGATGCACGGGTAATATTCATTAAGCTTTTTTATATACCCCCATGGAACCCCAACCTATGGAATTGGTCACTATACTGTAGAATTTTGGAAAGCATCGAATGAACCGCAAATTGTTTTTGAATGCCACTCTGCTCTACTTAGTCATGGAAGTGGTTTTTCAGAATCCCCAGCTTTCAGTATGAAGGCGTCGGCAAGAGGGAGAGGAGAAAAGTTGGTTTAAAAAAGAGCTGAGTGGGGCCTTGGGTCAGTGACAAAAGAAGCAGGCCTCCTCCGCGTGTTCACACTACACTGGAGGAGGGAATGAAATTTCACCTGATCCTGCCCTGAGCTTTGAACATTGGAAAAGAGGGCCCAAGTTGCATGCCCATCACACAAGCATACTGCTGAGTTTGGAGGGATCAGTCTATAAATGTTCCCTTGCTCTTCATTATCAGTTGTCAGTAAAAAGCGTACTTCAACAAGTATGTGGTGAAATGGACTTTATTCTTTTCAACAGCAAAATGAGAAGCTGCTCTTTCCTTGACCGTCTGGTTGCTTTGTGATTTGTGGCTGTTCTGTGGAGCCAGCATTTGGATCCATCATGTCCTATTGTGATGTCAAACCTCAAAATTGTGTGCCATTTACAAAGGGGAGAGCAGTGCATTTCATTTTGCTGTCTCAGGCAGGAGTGGTTGAACCTGTGGACCTCCAAGTGCTGTTCAGCTCCAATTTCATCAGCCATGTCCAGCTACAGAAGAGATGGATAACAATCTCTGGAGGGCCACGGTTTCCCCACCTGTGCTCTAAACTTAGCTGCCAAGTATCCCGTTTTTGGCGGGAAACCCCCGGATGTTAATCCGTTTCCTGCTGTTCTCCCGAATGGAGAAAAATCCTGGAAATCCTCCGGATTTCCTACCTGCCAGGGAGCCTCCATTTTGGGTGCTGCTCAGCCCATGTGTGGGCACCGGAAATAGGGCAGAGCGGCACCAGAAGTCACTTCTACGCATGCGTAGAAGCGACTTCCGCTCTGCCCTATTTCCGCCCTATTTCTTCTACGCAACTTCCGGTGCCACGCCACTGCTGATCCCGCATTTTTCAGCGGGAGATCCATAGATGGATCTGCCTGACATAACTTCAAAAAGGAGATAGTACTCTTGAGGTTGCTTCCCTAAACTTACAACACTATATTTTAACCCCTAGCCTGATCTTCTAGGTTGCTCAGAAGCAGGGATTTTTCTTCAGCTGGAACTCACCGGAACTCAGTTCTGGCACCTCTCAGGTGGGCGCCATTGCCATTATAAGAGAACAAGGGAGCTGTTTGTGGTGATTTCTCTTTTTTTCTAGAAAATAGCACAGCTCAGAAGCATGTGTGAGGAGCCCTAGTTCAAACAGAGAGGGGACCATTTAATGCTTCCATTTCCCATAGTCCATATTCTGAGCTGCCGCCAAAACTTAACCCTAAAGCAAAACAAGCCAACCTATTTCAACAGATTTCCCAAAGCAAATTTCAGAGTGAATATAAAGGTTCCTCCTCAGGCAAAGCACCTGAAGCATTCAGAAAGAAACAGAGTTTTGAGCGATTCTTTCATCATCTGTCATTTTTGGTGGTATTATCCAACTGCATATGCATTGCATTTCATACAATAGATAGGACCACATGGTTCTGCATACCTCAGCTCTGAGGTGCTACGGAGCAGCTGCCGCTCAGGTAGAAAATATTGGATGAGGCTGGCTCTGTTTCAGGGTAAAACTGCTTCTTGATGTCATTATAAAACAGTAAGTCACATTAAAAGGGACACAGGTGGCGGTGTGAGTTAAACCACAGAGCCTAGGGCCTGCCGATCAGAAGGTCGGCGGTTTGAATCCCCGCGACGGGGTGAGCTCCCGTTGCTCGGTCCCAGCTCCTGCCAACCTAGCAGTTCAAAAGCACGTCAGAGTGCAAGTAGATAAATAGGTATCGCTCCAGCGGGAAGGTAAAAGGCCTTTCCGTGCGCTGCTCTGGTTTGCCAGAAGCGGCTTAGTCATGCTGACCACATGACCTGGAAGCTGTATGCCGGCTCCCTCGGCCAATAACGCGAGATGAGCGCCGCAACCCCAGAGTCAGTCACGACTGGACCTAATGGTCAGGGGTCCCTTTACCTTTACCTTTAAGTCACATTAAAAGGGCCCAAGTCAGTGTTTATGTTTGTTTTAGCCTCCCTGAGCTCTTATCCCTCAGTCTCTGAGGCTTCTGATTTCCATCTTTCACCTCAAAGCCAGTGCTTTTGTCAGGGAAAGTAAGATTTCACAGCTTAAGAGGCCCCATGCTGAGGAGAGAATTTCTTTGATCCCTAAGCACCATCTAGAAGTGTTTTAACAAGAATTTAAAGATTTAGTTAGGGAAGAAAAGAAAATAGTTCTAAGCATAAGTCCTAAATGTAGTTTGTCCAGAATGTGTGTGTGTGTGTGTGTGTGTGTGTATAATCACTCCATCCATCTCTTTGTGCAATATTATAACTCTGGAGAAAGTATAATGAAATGTGATATTGTTTCAAAAGTCGCTTATATCTGGGCTACTACTTTTGACGCTTAGAGCTAGACTTCCACTTGCTGTGACAATTTGCTTGAGGGTGGGAGGTGGCAGAAGGTCCTTTTTATGGACCACATTTACTGGAAGATAATACGCAAAAGGGTTGCCAAGCTGGCCTCTGTGGGCCCATTTACTGAGACAGTATGTGCATGGCCAGATGGCAATACGCGTCAGAAGAACGGCTCACCTGAATTCATGTCAATAATGAAATTTCTCAGGAGAAATTCAACAGCCTCCTAGAATTAACATTAGGCTATAAAAGCAGGCTCGTCTTGATTGAATCCCAGATTTAGAGATGGGTTCAGAAAGTTGCGCTTGCCGTACTTTTTTGGCCACAGAAATTTCACTCAAAGTGGATGCGGGTGTTTCTCCTCAGGAAACACACCTGAGAAATCACAAAGGAGGATGAAAAGTTTGGTCAGACGGACAGAATGTTTCAAGGCTGAGACTGCACCTTAAAGTGAAATGGATAGTGAGTTCCTTTCAGGCTAAACATCTGAGGAATTTCAAGGATGGGCAAAATCAGTTTGAAAAGACTAATGCGATTTCTACTGGGGGGTTTGCACACACCTGAAAGAGACGTAATTGGCCCACTGTTGTTTACAGTTTAAAAGTCTGTGAGGTGATGATGGTATTACAGCGAGACCAATAAATAAATAAATAAATGCCCCTATCATCCCATTTCCAAAGTCAATAGGGAACCTGTCCCAATATGCTTCATAATGAAGAACATTTGCATAGGTGAAAATTTACTTTTCACTCCCCAAAGTCTTGGGAGCCATTTGTCCATTCTTGCATGCAAGGAAGGGTTCTGTTCCTCCTTCTGTCCCCTTATTTGGGCAATGTTACCTCTAAAAGAGAAGTCCCAGCAAAGGAAGAATGGATACAAAAATTTATGGAATATGCAGAAATGGCAAAACTTACCGGGAGAATAAGAAATCAAGATAACATTTTTTTAAAAAAATAAAAGAATGGATATGGTTTATTGAATATTTGCAGATAAATTGTAAACAGGCAAGAACATTGGCAGGATTATTGTAATAACCTGCAGCATGAAGTCGCAGTATATATTCAAAGAAGATGAATAAATGAGCAAATTAAGTTAATTTGGATATGCAGAAGATATTAAAAATAAATTTAAGGAACCGCAGAAAGAGGGGGAAGGAAGTCAAGCTTTGAAATGTCAAAATGATTGTGAAATATATAAACTTGAGATGTGTGTGTGTGTGTGTGTGTGTGTGTGTGTTATCTCTAAAAGAAAGAGATGTTCTAAAGGCAGGATAAATAAAGTAGTGGAATTTATCCGCAGTATCTGCAGTAGCGACACATAAATGATAATAATACACCCAGCCTGTTGGAAGTACTTCACACTGTTTTGAAATTCTTGAACCTTATTGGTAAGCACATCCTGGTTCTTGCGCATTACTGAAAATGTGTTGCATCTCCATGGGGAATCAGGATCCACCTTTTTCTCCCTTCCAGCTGATGGTTAAGGAAAGCTATTACCAGGAGAAAAGCAAATATTATCTAAGAGTATTGTACAATATTTCACCCCTGCTGCTGCCTTTAAAAAAAGATAACACTACATGACCTGTTTTGCCCAAACATCTACACCTGCATTTTAAATGTTTTTAGGGCAATCAGTTCAGGCAGTTTCTGAAGTTTGATAACACTGCCCAGTGCATTAAAAAGCTACTTACTGTGTTTAAGCCCTAAATCTCTGCAAATTTGACAAGGTCCAGGGAACTGAAAATCTAATACCAAGTAGGTGAAAGATGGCCATTGAGCCCTTTCATTATACACCAGTTTAAAAGAGTGAACGTTCAAAATCCTTTATAGGTGGTAAGTGATCACCCTTTACACTCGTTTTCCCCATCTTTTAAACCAGGATTAGAAGCCAAATTATGCTGGGGTCAATGTAAGCATAAGAGCACTTTGTTTCATGTGAAATTCCACAGAAACCTTGTGATTGGAGATGGGCGAATATGTCATTTTCAGTTCCTCTCAGTTTTCCAGTTTTCCAATCAAGTCCAGTTCTTCACTATTCCTCATCAGTTGGCGGATATATTTCGTTCAACGTTCTCATGAAAATTCACCAGCATTTCACTGACCGCAGCAAGATTAGCGATAGCTCACCAATGGACGAAGCAGAGTGAAATATCCCTGAATATATGGAAGAAGAATACTGTATATGGGATACAGCGATGTCTGAACATTTCATCAGACACATTAAAGGCATAATAGAGACACCTTTCAAACAGACTTCCTTTTCCTTTAAAACAATTGCTGGATGCTGGAGAATTTCACTCTTTGGTTATTCTCTGGCTGTGACTGACATGCTATTTAAGCCACTGCAGTATCACTTTTGATAGTTTAGGTTCCTTGATATAGGCTCTTTGTCTTTCTTGATGACCTCTATCTCATGATGGGCTTGGAGAGGGCTTCCATATGTCCAAAATTTCCATCAAAAATGGGTGGAATTTTCGAAAAGCGTCCAATATGCCCAGGAACATATTGTGGCAGCCCATATAGGAAGTGTTGTTTTTTTGACGATTTCCCTAAGAAATAGGTAAAAAACTCCTTTGACCGGGGGGGGGGGGAGATGTTGTAAAAAAGATCTCAACAACTTTTGTGTCCCCATTTTCACTTTTTGAAATAAGGCAACTTGAGCCTCTTGGGCTTGCCGATCAGAAGGTCGGCGGTTCGAATCCCTGTGATGGGGTAAACTCCCGTTGCTCTGTCCCAGCTCCTGCCAACCTAGCAGTTCGAAAGCACGTCAAAGTGCAAGTAGATAAATAGGTATCACTCCAGCGGGAAGGTAAAAGGCGTTTCCGTGCACTGCTCTGGTTTGCCAGAAGCGGCTAAGTCATGCTGACCACATGACCTGGAAGCTGTATGCCGGCTCCCTCGGCCAATAACGCGAGATGAGCGCCGGAACGCGAGATGAGCGCCGCAGTAAGTCACATTAAAAGGGACACAGGTGGCGGTGTGAGTTAAACCACAGAGCCTAGGGCCTGCCGATCAGAAGGTCGGCGGTTTGAATCCCCACGACGGGGTGAGCTCCCGTTGCTCGGTCCCAGCTCCTGCCAACCTAGCAGTTTGAAAGCACATCAAAAAGTGCAAGTAGATAGATAGGTACCGCTCCGGCGGGAAGGTAAACGTCGTTTCCGTGGGCTGCTCTGCTTTCAGTGTTCCGTTGTGCCAGAAGCGGCTTAGTCATGCTGGCCAAATGACCCGGAAAAACTATCTGCAGACAAACGCCGGCTCCCTCGGCCTGTAAAGTGAGATGAGCACCGCAACCCCAGAGTCGTCTGCGACTGGACTTACCTGTCAGGGGTCCTTTACTTTTACCTTTTATGTTTGGAAGACTTTATGAGATTCCAGAGTCATCCTTTTTTCTTCTTCCCCAAAATTCGATATGAAATACCTCAATTCTAGGGAACCCTTCCCCCTTCCCGCCTTTCTTTCCAACATCTTGATTTAGAAAGTTGACTAGAACTCACTACAGCTAGCACTAATTCTTGATGATCCTACTATTGTCAGCTCCCTTTGATTCCCAACAGTAAATCCCTCCGCAATGTGCCGTATGGTTTCACTGTACATGATGACAAAGAATGGCCCCAAATTGAAGCCCATTTTTTCTCTTCCCTTCAGAATGGGTCTTCTGACAAGACTGCGCATTACTTTTGGTTTGACATTAAACAATCTAGGACGGTCTTCTCTCATTTTATGCCGGCCCAGTAATGGAACTTGTCTGTTTTGGCACCTTGTATACCCAGCTTTAGTTCGAAGTGATTTAATGCAGCAAAAGTTATAAAGCCCAGAAATTTGTGGTTTACAATGGAAAATGTGACAGGCCATCAAATATAATGACACTTACAGGCACTCTGTAATGAAAGGCTACTATGCGCCAGCGAGAGAACCCTCACACAAGATGTTCTGTTAACAGCCTCTAAATTTTCATAGCTGTGGCTGGAGATAGTTCTGCGACTCTCAATAAAGTCTGAGGCGTTCGTGTTGTTAGGGCTTCGGGGAGCTCAAGGTTGTTGTTTAGTCGTTTAGTCGTGTCCGACTCTTCGTGACCCCATGGACCATAGCACGCCAGGCACTCCTGTCTTGCACTGCCTCCCGCAGTTTGGTCAAACTCATGTTCGTAGCTTCGAGAACACTGTCCAACCATCTTGTACTCTGTCGTCCCCTTCTCCTTGTGCCCTCCATCTTTCCCAGCATCAAGGTCTTTTCCAAGGATTCTTCTCTTCTCATGAGGTGGCCAAAGTATTGGAGCCTCAGCTTCACGATCTGTCCTTCCAGGGAGCACTCAGGGCTGATTTCCTTAAGAATGGATAGGTTTGATCTTCTAGCAGTCCATGGGACTCTCAAGAGTCTCCTCCAGCACCATAATTCAAAAGCATCAATTCTTCGGCGATCAGCCTTCTTTATGGTCCAGCTCTCACTTCCATATATCACTACTGGGAAAACCATAGCTTTAACTATACGGACCTTTGTCGGCAAGGTGATGTCTCTGCTTTTTAAGATGCTGTCTAGGTTTGTCATTGCTTTTCTCCCAAGAAGCAGGCGTCTTTTAATTTCGTGACTGCTGTCACCATCTGCAGTGATCAAGGAGCCCAAGAAAGTAAAATCTCTCACTGCCTCCATTTCTTCCCCTTCTATTTGCCAGGAGGTGATGGGACCAGTGGCCATGATCTTGGTTTTTTTGATGTTGAGCTTCAGACCATATTTTGCGCTCTCCTCTTTCACCCTGATTAAAAGGTTCTTTAATTCCTCCTCACTTTCTGCCATCAAGGTTGTGTCATCTGCATATCTGAGGTTGTTGATATTTCTTCCGGCAATCTTAATTCCGGCTTGGGATTCATCTAGTCCAGCCTTTCGCATGATGAATTCTGCATATAAGTTAAATAAGCAGGGAGACAATATACAACCTTGTCGTACTCCTTTCCCAATTTTGAACCAATCAGTTGTTCCATATCCAGTTCTAACTGTAGCTTCTTGTCCCACATAGAGATTTCTCAGGAGACAGATGAGGTGATCAGGCACTCCCATTTCTTTAAGAACTTGCCATAGTTTGCTGTGGTCGACACAGTCAAAGGCTTTTGCATAGTCAATGAAGCAGAAGTAGACGTTTTTCTGGAACTCTCTAGCTTTCTCCATAATCCAGCGCATGTTTGCTATTTGGTCTCTGGTTCCTCTGCCCTTTCGAAATCCAGCTTGCACTTCTGGGAGTTCTCGATCCACATACTGCCTAAGTCTGCCTTGTAGAATTTTAAGCATAACCTTGCTAGCGTGTGAAATGAGCGCAATTGTGCGGTAGTTGGAGCATTCTTTGGCACTGCCCTTCTTTGGAATTGGGATGTAGACTGATCTTCTCCAATCCTCTGGCCATTGCTGAGTTTTCCAAACTTGCTGGCATATTGGGTGTAGCACCTTAACAGCATCATCTTTTAAGATTTTAAATAGTTCAGCTGGAATATCATCACTTCCACTGGCCTTGTTATTAGCAGTGCTTTCTAAGGCCCATTTGACTTCACTCTCCAAGATGTCTGGCTCAAGGTCAGCAACCACACTACCTGGGGTGTACGAGACCTCCATATCTTTCTGGTATAATTCCTCTGTGTATTCTTGCCACCTCTTCTTGATGTCTTCTGCTTCTGTTAGGTCCTTACCACTTTTGTCCTTGATTATGGTAATCTTTGTACGAAATGCTCCTTTCATATCTCCAATTTTCTTGAACAGATCTCTGGTTTTCCCCATTCTATTGTTTCCCTCTATTTCTTTGCATTGCTCATTTAAGAAGACCCTCTTGTCTCTCCTTGCTGTTTTTTGGAAATCTGCATTCAGTTTCCTGTATCTTTCCCTATCTCCCTTGCATTTTGCTTGCCTCCTCTCCTCCGCTATTTGTAAGGCCTCGTTGGATAGCCATTTTGCTTTCTTGCATTTCCTTTTCCTTGGGATGGTTTTCGTTGCTGCCTCCTGTATAATGTTACGAGCCTCCATCCATAGTTCTTCAGGCACTCTGTCCACCAAATCTAAATCCTTAAACCTGTTCCTCACTTCCACTGTGTATTCATAAGGGATTTGATCCAGATTGTATCTTACTGGCCCAGTGGTTTTTCCTACTTTCTTCAGTTTAAGCTGGAATTTTGCTATAAGAAGCTGATGATCTGAGTTACAGTCAGCTCCAGGTCTTGTTTTTGCTGACTGTATAGAGCTTCTCCATCTTTGGCTGCAGAGAATATAATCAATCTGATTTCGATGCTGCCCATTTGGTGATATCCATGTGTAGAGTCTTCTCTTGTGTTGTTGGAAGAGAGTGTTTGTGATGACCAGCTTGTTCTCTTGACAGAACTCTATTAGCCTTTGCCCTGCTTCATTTTGAACTCCCAGGCCAAACTTGCCAGTTGTTCCTTTTATCTCTTGATTCCCTACTTTAGCATTCCAATCCCCTGTAATGAGAAGAACATCCTTCTTTGGTGTCATTTCTAGAAGGTGTTGTAGGTCTTCATAGAATTGGTCAATTTCACTTTCTTCAGCACCGGTAGTTGGTGCATAAACTTGGATTACTGTGATGTTAAAAGGTCTGCCTTGGATTCGTATCGAGATCATTCTGTCATTTTTGAGATTGCATCCCATTACAGCTTTTGCCACTCTTTTGTTGACTATGAGGGCCACTCCATTTCTACTACGGGATTCTTGCCCACAGTAGTAGATATGATAGTCACCCGAACTGAATTCGCCCATTCCCTTCCATTTTAGTTCACTGATGCCCAGGATGTCGATATTTATTCTTGTCATCTCATTTTTGACCACATCCAGCTTACCTCCACTCATGGTTCTTACATTCCAGGTTCCTATGCAATATTTTTCTTTACAGCATCGGACTTTCCTTTCGCTTCCAGGCATATCCGCAACTGAGCGTCCTTTCGGCTTTGGCCCAGCCGCTTCATCAGCTCTGAATCTACTTGTACTTGTCCTCCGCTCTTCCTCAGTAGCATGTTGGACGCCTTCCGACCTGAGGGGCTCATCTTCCAGCGTCATAACTTTTATATGCCTGTTGTCTTTGCCCATGGAGTTTTCTTGGCAGGGATACTGGAGTGGCTTGCCAGTTCCTTCTCCAGGTGGATCACGTTTAGTCAAAACTCTCCACTATGACCTCTCCATCTTGGGTGGCCCTGCATGGCATAGCTCATAGCTTCTCTGAGTTATTCAAGCCCCTTCGCCACGACAAGGCATTGATCCATGAAGGGGAGCTCAAGGTTAATGGACAAAATTTAAGTTTCGTTGAGCGCTGCTTCTCACATTATGTTTGAAAGGCCATGTAGAGTCTCAGAAGTTGAACCCATGTCTGGAGCCCTGTGAAAAACCATAATGCAAAATGCATGCATCACTTTTGGCTTGTATGTGATTGGGTATCTCCTGCCCCTGGTCACATGGCTAAAAGAAGCCCACCAAGCCACGTTCTGTGAAAGGTTTTTATGGAAGGTTGGCTAGACTGGAGACTGGGAGTGGCCGCCGAGAGAACATAACTCCGGTCCTGAAAGACTTACATTGGCTCCCAGTACGTTTCCGAGCAAAATTCAAAGTGTTGGTGCTGACCTTAAAAGCCCTAAATGGCCTCGGCCCTGTATACCTGAAGGAGTGTCTCCACCCCCATCATTCAGCCCGGACACTGAGGTCCAGCTCCGAGGGCCTTCTGATGGTTTCCTCACTGTGAGATGTGATGTTACAGGGAACCAGGCAGAGGGCCTTCTCGGTAGTGGTGCCCACCCTGTGGAACACTCTCCCATCAGATGTCAATGAAATAAAGAACTATTTGACTTTTAGAAGACATGTGAAGGCAGCCCTGTTTAGGGAAGTTTTTAATGTCCGGTGTTTTGTGGTGTTTTTAATATTCTTTTGAGAACCGCCCAGAGTGGCTGGGGAAACCGATGATGATGATGATGGTGCCAGCATGGTGTAGTGGTTAAGAGTGGTGGACTTGTAATCTGGTGAACCGGGTTTGCTTCCCCGCTCCTCCACATGCATCTGCTGGGTGACACTTCTCTGAAGTCTCTCAGCCTCACTCACCTCACAGAGTGTTTGTTGTGGGGGAGGAAGGAAAAAGAGATTGTTAGTTGCTTTAAGAATCCTTAAGGGGAGTGAAAGGCGGGATATCAAGTCCAAACTACTCCTACTCCTACTCCTCTTCTTCTTCTTCTTCTTCTTCTTCTTCTTCTTCTTCTTCTTCTTCTTCTTCTTCTTCTTCGACTCTCCCAGATGTTGTTGGACTCTATCTTCCAACATCCCTAGTTCTCACAACCAATAATCAGGGATGATGATGATGATGAAATTTTGTTAAAACCGTGTTTATGGAAGACAATCTTACTCGGCTACGAGTGATCTCCAAAGAAGAAGAAGATACCTGCAAGTCTCAGGGCAGTTCACAAAATAAAATCACAAAATACATAATAAAAATAAGAACAAGAACAGCCCAATAATCCCCCCTCCCCAACACATTTTAAAAGGGCATTGGATGTTAATTAAGGTAAAGGTAAAGGGACCCCTGACCATTAGGTCCAGTCGTGACCGACTCTGGGGCTGCGCGCTCATCTCGCATTATTGGCCGAGGGAGCCGGCATACAGCTCCCAGGTCATGTGGCCAGCATGACAAAGCTGCTTCTGGAGAACCAGAGCAGCACACGGAAACGCCGTTTACCTTCCCGCTGTTAATTAGGCTTGGTTAAAGAGGAATGCTTTCGCCAGATGCCTACAAGTGTACAATGAAGGTGCCGGGAGAACCTCCCTGGGGAGAGCATTCCACAAACAGGGAGCCACTGAAGAAACGACCCTTTTTTCTTTCATATATGTAGCAATTGGGCCTTATTTTGATACAGGGAAGCTGCCCGTAAGTTAGTTTCTTTGCAATGGCGTCCATCCTTGCAAAATACCGTATTTTTCCATGCATAACACTACCTCCCCCCCCCATTTTTTAAAGTTTAAAATTGGGGGTCATCTTATACACGGAATGTTTAAAATATTTATTTCTTAATTTTGGGCTCAAAAAATAGGGGGCGTCTTATACTTGGGAGTGTCTTATAGACAGGAAAATATTAGTTAGGGCCTATTGTCACCAATCATCAAAGTGTGACATTTTTTAATTGATGTAACAACCCTGCAAACTTTGAGGGTCTGTATTATTTCCTTTGTATATAATGGAGGCGGGTAGACTTGCTTTTGTCCTCTCTGTCTTCTCCTTTAAAAGCAACAGCACAGTGGCTAGATCATACCTGCCAAGTCTCCCGCAGAAAAATACGGGATCAGCAGCAGCGGCACCGGAAGTTGCACCAGAAGTTGTCTGGTGGCCATCTTGGGGGTAGCCGCATGGCGGTGGCCATCTTAGAGGTGGCCATGCGGCCACCTCCAAGATGGCCATCACCATGTGGCCACCCCTAAGATGGCCGTCGGGCATGCGTAGAAGCTATATCCGGTGCCAGCGGTGGCCATTTTCTGCTGCCCATACATGGGCAAACCAGCACCAGAAGAATGGCTGCCGGCAGGAGCAGATTTAAGGGAGATTTACAGGAGAGGAGCTCAAACGGAGACCGCCGGGAAATGGTAAGGAAAAACGGGGGTTTCCCAGGGAATACGGGGTACTTGGCAACTATGGGCTAGAGGTGTGCTCTGGCTAGCATATCAAGGGTTTAGGACTCCTCTACCTTCTTACTATAGATAAAGTGTTCTTAGATCCGCAGCCTCCTTTATTCATTAAGATTACGTCTTCCGAATTTGCTGCCTCTGCTCTTCTTCAGCTCGGTAAGCTATAACCAGCAACTGATTTAATTTAATGGTATTCTTCAGAAATGCACGCAGCTCAGTTTTGAAACTGACTCAGGTTTTTTGTGTTTGCTGAAATTCTGATTCAAAATGGTTCTTCTGGTGAATGGGTATGTGATTTCAGTGATCTCAGGAGGCGTTGCAAACAGGGGCAAAGGACTCTCTTGCACACTTTGCATTTAAGGGCTTTCTAGTTATTGCACCCAGCAAAAGCTGTGAAATTGATCTCTGCTTTCGCCAGAACAGACAGCAACATCTGTAGGAGAAAGTGAAAAGAGTGGGTATGGTTTTATCAAACTTTGATGAACCCCAATGCCTAAGTTTCAAGCTTAAAGGTTTTCCAAAATAATTATCAGCTCTGTTCTGATTCATTGTGTGTCTGTATGTGTTTGAGGAATTCAGTGGGTCAATAATTTTATTCTATTTTTAGACAAATGAAACTGTCCTCTTGTGTTGCTTCAAACTGTGAACCCCACCGAACGTCACCTCCTAAGCACTGAATTTTGCAACCAGTAGACCCACGTACTTGCTTAGCTGCTTGCATGCCAAAATCCCCCTTCTCTTTGTGAGAGTAAAGTGCTTAAATCAGAGCAAATGTTTGCTTGGCTTAACTTGCATGCGAAAAACCTTCTTCAACACTTTCATTGATACAGAGGCCTGAGACAAACAAGGGCGAGATGACGTAAATTAGCCGAATGCGTATGTTCCTCAATTTAGACAATTGGTGTCTAGTTAACCTTTCCACTGTTTGATTTTGTTTCCTAGCGGAATGGAGCTATTCAGAAGACTTTTCTCCTTTGGCTGGGGAAATCATCACGGATCACCTTCAGTCTCTGAGGTGCACCATCACCGGTCTCACCATGGTAAATGGCAAGGCCTTAATTTAGATTGCACAGCTCCCCAGACACTAGCAAAACTGCCCACTTTGAATTTAAGCTGCTCGAGGAGAACAGCTGAGCGCCATTCCTCCGGCAAGGGCTGCCAGTCATTAAACGCATTGTGTCTGGTACCCAGCATCTGAAAACCACAAAGGGATGGCTGGCTGGCTGTAGCTTATTTTGTGAGTCGCTGTATTAGTGGGAGAGATCTGAAGAGAGTGGAATTAAAGCTGCTGTGCCTTGGATCATGGGCTAATCTTGGGGCAGATCAAAGGCTTTGGGGAGATCCAATCCTGACTCCATGTCTGATGCCTAAAATAACAGTTCCATCCCCACCGCTTCGTTGGGGAAACAAAAGTCGCTGGCTGCAGCAACTTAAAAGGAGAGAGGGGTGTTTTTATAGAGATTAAAGGTGGGTGGCTGATGGACAATGATCTCCCTATGGAGAGTCTCGGGAGGGGGGCATATAAGGATGTCCACTTCACACACATTTGCCTTCACCTCTCGGTCCTTCATAAGCAGCTGGATGTGACTTTTGACATCAGTAACAGGGTTTTTTTATTTTAAAAATGCTTCAATATTTACAGCTCAGTCTCAGATACATTCTCCTGTCTCAAATCCATTTGTATTTTTTTAATTTAAAGAAAAGAAAGAAAAGCCCGTGTTAGTTGGGCGGGTGCATTAAATTCTTTTAATCCAGGCATCCCCAAACTGCGGCCCTCCAGATGTTTTGGCCTACAACTCCCATTATCCCAGTGGTCAGGGGAGATGGGAATTGTAGTCCAAAACATCTGGAGGGCCAAAGTTTGGGGGTGCCTGTTCTAATCTGACTTTTAAACTCATTTAACATCTTAGTGTTCGAAGCTCAGATATTAAAAGTGTCTTTTTACAGTTGGGTTTTTGTTGTTGATGATGATTTGTGCAAAGGTTAGCTTTGAACAAGTGCTTTGGTAGAGACATTCATAAGATGCCTCATACAATTCCCCAGATAATATTTTTTCCCAGCTTCATGTGCATGGGAGGCAGCAGATGAAAGAGGGTGTTTGGGGGCAGGAGTGGAGATTGAAAGCCCTGTAGATCCCAGGAAAGGACCAATCCCCAGGTCCCTCACCTGCAGCAGCCTGGATCAGGCTCAGCTATTAAAGGAGGGAAACACACACACACACACACCTTCTGCCCAGGCAAGTGTGAGTGGCGGCACTTGCAAGGTATCAGCATAGCTGCCAAGTTTTCCCTCTTCTCGCGAGGAAGCCTATTCAGCATAAGGGAATTTCCCTTAAAAAAAGGGAGAACTTGGCAGCTATGGGTATCAGCTACCTTGCACCCCCTCAACGTGCTCTGTGTAGGATTTAGGATTGCTTTTTTATGCCATGTGTAGTCTGGGCCTTAGCCTGGTTCAGCAGAAGGCAACTCCCCATATCTTTGTGGAACATCTAAAAACAGGGTACCTCTGTTGACCTAGACGACTGTGGTTGTAGCCCTAACATGCACATCCCATGGACCTCCCTTTGACCTGTTTCAGGAGCTGTTCCTTGAGAGGCAATTTAGATGCAAATCGTCAGCAATTTATACAACAGTACAAGAATAATAAAAGCCTTGCACCGCCCGGTGCTAGCTAATCTAAACTACTTCCCAGGGTCCCTCACAGATACAGTATGCAATATTAAAAAATTTCCTTCCAGCAGCACCTTAAAGACCAACTAGGTTAGTCTTTAAGGTGCTGCTGGAAGGATTTTTTTAAATTTTGTTTCGACTACGTCAGACCAACACAGCTACCTACCTGTAATGCAATATTGTAAGAGATAAGGTGAAGCCAATTGTAAATGATGGAGAATGCAAACTTGCAGTGCCAATACTTGAATAAAACATGTGGTCAACACGTTTTTCTATTATAAAAATGATGGTGATGATCTCAAGCAGTTCATGCCTCATATTTCTTTGGGGTAACCTTTGTGTTTGTTTGGGGCAAGCTCTGTTTCTGAAACGTTCCACTGTGGACAATGAAGGCACAGCAATAAAAGTCAATTTTTGACACTTGCTATGATATTATTAGCATTGTTTCAGTGCCATTTGGCAACATTTGGCTTCTCTAGCTGCTGTTTCTTCTCAATAATATCTTCCTCCCTCCCTCCTTATTAATATTCTTATTATTTATCAAATTTCTATACCACCCTTCAATCCAAAGATCCCAAGACAGTTTACAATATATACAGCGTTACCTAGGTTCTCGAACGTAATCCATTCCGGAATACCGTTCGGCTTCCAAAACGTTCGGAAACCGAGGGGTGGCTTCCCATTGGTTACAAGAGCTTCTTGCACTCAGCGGAAGCCGTGTTGCACATTCGAGTTCCGAAAAACGTTCGAAAATGGAAGCATTTGTTTCCGGGTTTGGGGTGTTCGAGAACCAAAACGTTTGACAACAGAGGCGTTTGGGAACCGAGGTACCACTGTATTCCTCCCTTTCTTCCTTTAATTCTTCCTCTTATTGGCTTCAGTGTCCACAGGCTCATTTGCTCTCACTCCTACTTAAGCTGCTTGGTTGTGGCAACCTGCATGCTTTTCTTGCTGATGCCACAGCTCTACGGCTGATGTGCTATCATCACAGGCAGCCATAAGCAAAGCCGCACATTCTGCAGTTGCTTCAGCTGTCTTGAATGTGCCAATTTCAAACGTTAGTGAGCATTCAGCACAGCCCTGCTATAAAAAAAAACAAGTTACAAGAAATGTATTTGGGCCATTGGGCTTGCTCCTTTGTCAGTGGGTAGCTGCATGACGATGGAATGTTCGTTTTGCTGTGCTCATAAACTTGGGGTCGTCTGTTTTATTTTCTCATTACAGGGCCGGATCTATTATGTCCGAGTTCATGCTTATAACATGAAAGGCTGGGGGCAGCCTCAGACTTCCACGCCCCCCTGTGCTTCTCCTTCGAGTAGGTTAAGAGTTTTTGTCTATCTCAACATTGACTGCTTGTATTATCTGAACAACATCCGTTCATCTTCTCTTTTCCCCTCTCTTTTAAAGTGGGATTTAATAATGAGATCTGGATTTGAGAATTGAAGATAATGTTTGTTTATAGAAAGTGGCTTTGTGGGGTGTTATATTGGATTGGGCAAAGTGAATATTGTTTTTATATAGCAGACAGATGAATTGGAAGTTCTCTATTTTCTGAATCTTTATTTTCTATTTTTCTCTTTTAACCTCTTTTCTTTTCTTTCTTTCTTTTTCTTTCTCTATTTCTTCACCCCTTTTTGGATTTTTATTTTATCTAGATAAAAGTCTTGGTTTGGTTTTAAAGGGAAAAGTTATTAAGTTTTGTCTTTCTCTCTATAAAAATAAAATTTATTTTTTAAAAATAAATAAAGTGGCATATAAAAGGTTAGTTCAGCCAAGGTAAAATGATAATGGCAGCAAAGAAAAAAAGGATTGCATTTATAGAGTGCTTTCAGCCTCTCAATTAGCCCTGTGTTTGGCTGCCTGTGAAATATCTGGTCCTTCAAGAACTTACATGTGGAAGCAGGAAGTTGCCTTACTCTGAGTTAAACAACTGGTCTATCTAGTTCAGGAATGCCTATATTGGTTGGCAGCAGCCCTCTGAGATTTCAGACCAAGATGGGCCGTTCCATGCCTTGCCTAGACTTCCCTTGGGTTGAGCCTGCAATACTCTGAATGCAAAGTGAATGCTATACCACTGAGCCATGGTCTTTCTCACACCTAGTTGAGTATAAAATTATATGTTTGTTCATTTGTTTACATGTGTATCGCCATTAATGGTCATAGCCCTTTCTAATCATCATCATCATCATCATCATGTTATAATTTGTACCCCACCCATATGACTGGGTTTCTCCAGCCACTCTGGGCAGCTTCCAGAATATATAAAAACCTAATAAAACATTAAACATTTTAAACACCCCCGTACAGGCTTGCCTTAAGATGTCTTCTAAAGGTTGCATAGTTAATTATCTCCTTGACATTTGATGGGAGGGCATTCCGCAGGGTGGGCGCCACCACCAAGAAGGCCCTCTGCCTGGTTCCCTGAAGCTTCATGTCTTGCAGTGAGGGAACCAACCAGAAGGCCCTCGGAGCTGGACCTCAGTGTCTACAATGGGGGTAAAAACGTTCCTTCAGGTATTCAGGGCCAAGGCCGTTTAGGTCTTAAAAAACCAACACTTTGAATTGTGCTCGGAAATGTACTGTACTTTGTACTGTGCCATCATTGGGGACGGGAACTTGCTACCTATCCCAAAGAGCTTCCAGTCTAAATTTCAACAATCAAGAGAGAGGGGGAGGTTAAAGAGGAAAGAGGTGAGCATACTGTAACTGGATAAAAAGGAATAGAAATAATTCCATGCACTTGGGATAAATTTCAGTTTAATATGGGAACAAGAAGGGGTTAAACCAAAACAGCTGGGTTTGTGGTGAATGCCATATGTAATGGCTTTCATATATGGGCTTAACGAGCTGAGACAGCCATGTGACAGCCCTTGAGATATTTGAAGATGGCTATCATATCTCCTCTCTTCCAGGCTAAACATACCCAGCTCCTTCAAATGTTCCTCATAAGGCTTGGTTTCCAGACCCTTGATCATCTTGGTTGCCCTCCTCTGCACACGCTTGTCAACGTCCTTCTTAAATTATGGCACCCAGAACTGGACATGACATTCTAGGTATGGTCTGACCAAGGCAGAATAGAGTGATAGTATTATTTCCCTTGATCTGAACACTATACTTTTCTGTTGACACAGCCTAGAATAGCATCGGCTTTTTTTGCTGCTGCATCACACTGTTGACTTGTGTAAAGCAATGTGTATTAAAAATGGCTGATTTCTTTTTATAAAAAGAACACACATAGGAACATATTTAAACAATTAGGAAGAACGTCTCCGAGTATTATTTATTACACTTCCATTATGGCCTTGTGCAATGCAATGGTGTGCATGTTTACTCAGAATTAGACCCAGTTTCATCCTATAGGGCTGACTTTCCTAGACAGCTCGCTTAGGTCAGATTCTTTTTGCTTGTTCAGGGCCACAACAAAATGACAAAACACAGGAAATGGGAAAATTTGAATGAAAAAGAACCCCTACACCCATATTCTTTTAAAGCCATACAGGGGTTTTGTGTGTGTGTGTGTGTGTGTGTGTGTGTGTGTGTGTGTGTGTGTGTAAGATTTCATATTCTTTGAAAAGAAAATTAAAATGCAAAGGCATGATCATGATCCTCTCCTTAACTTTCTCCGAATTCCGAAGGCTAGCAATTGATCTACACGTTACTTTTATCACTCTAGCAAGCTGGAAACGGCTTCTCTCTGTGGCTTTTCCAAGCCACCAACATGAAATGTCGTGCAGCAGCCGATCTCATTATATTTATGGCTGCCAGGGAAAGTTGGCATGCCAGCTGCCAACCACAGCCAAGTACACAAGGCACAACCATTAACTGGTACATGAGGCTGGCCTTGGTGGAAAAGCGACCACCCAAAAGCCATTTGCAGCTTCCTCTGTATGTTAAAGATAATGCTTAGAGCAGTTCTAAAACAATCAAATACTGGGGAATAGCCTCCCTTTTGTCAAAAGCGGAATTACTCACCACCACCCCACTCCCCGCCACCTTTTAAATGAGACAAATGTGTGTTTTAGTTACCTAGAATAATTACTAGAATAATTACCTAGAATAATTCCTCTCTCGTTTTACAGGGGTACCTTGGTTCTCAAATTTAATCCGTTCCAGAAGTCCATTCCAAGACCAAAGCCTTCCAAAACCAAGGCACGCTTTCGCATAGAAAGCAATGCAAAATGGATCAATCTGTTCCAGATTTTTAAAAACAGCCCCTAAAACAGCAATTCAACATGAATTTTACTATCTAACGAGACTGTTGATCCATAAAGTGAAAGCAATGAACAATGTACTGCAGTCGATCAATCAATCAATCAATCAGTAGCTGAACTGCGTTCCACACAGTCACAAAAAAATAAAAATGAAAAATGAAGGACTTTTGCTGGCCTGTTGTTAAAATTCAAATACCATGCGGTACCCAATAAGGAGCTGCCAGCTGATTCTCCCAGAATGTGGAAGACATTTGGCAGAAGAACCTGCCTTGTCAATAATATGGCACCAAGCTTAGTGTGGCATAAAAGTGCTTTACTTCAGATGTTGCAAGAGAGTTGAGGCATGTCTGGTTGAGCACACAGGCAGGCCCGTCCTAGCCATAGAGGCTAGTGGCGCGGAGAACCACGGCGCCGGGCGCTGGAGGGCGCTGGAAGGGCGCCAAGTGAGCGCAGGGTTTTGGCGATCTGACCAGGACTGCGCTCCACGAGGTGAGAGGCTGCGCCGCATCTCTCTCCTTCTCTGAGGACTCCGCGCTGCGCCTCCTTCTTGTTTCCCCAGCGCTGGGTTCCGCTCAGTCAAACTTCACCACCAGCGCGCGCACAGCACCCAAGCAGCTCTTGCTGGTCCCGTGGTGCGCGTGCTGGTGGCGAAGCTTGACTGAGCGGAACCCAGCGCTGGGGAAACGAGAAGGAGGCGCAGCGCGGAGTCCTCGGAGGTAGCCTCCCGCTGCTGCCGCGGTCCGCTTGGCACTCCCTTGGAGAGGCTCTGGAGGGGGGCGCTGGAGGGACCTTAGCGCCAGGACGCTGGATGGGCTTAAGATGGCCCTGCACACAGGCACTCTCTACCCCACTCAAAGCAGGGCTGTTGTGTACAGCCCCATACCCTCTGTATCGGTTGGGAGATATATAGCCTGTTTGGGCCTCATCCCTGAAGAGGGCTTGTGCTTTCCCACACCTGTGCCACATCAGCAGCTTACCTAATGACTGGAAGTGGCCACTGGAACCATATAGCACTGACCCTAAAAGAACTACATTGGCTCCTAATCATAGTTGCCAACCCTCCCTTTTTTGCGGGAAACTCCCTTATTCCAGCGCCGTTCCCCGCTGCTATCCTGGATTGTTAGATATACCGCCGACTGCCCATGGGACAGGTGAGGCTGCTGATCCCTTATTTTCAAATCCGAAAGTTGACAGCTATGCTCCTAATATGTTTCCGAGCACAATTCAAAGTGTTGGTCCTGACCTTTAAAGCCCTAAACGGCCTCGGCCCTATATACCCCCAAATCAAATCTCTAAAAAGGTAGTAAAGTAGAAGCAGTAGCTATTTGGGAGGGAGGTTCACAGCATTCTGATAAAGGACAAACTTAAAAAAAACCAGGCTTATTGGCCAACTCTGTCCAGAGCCAGGAGACGCTGAGAGCAAAGAAACTCTCTGTGTGGCTCCCATTCCTCTGCCGCATTTCACATTGCTTATTTCTTTCGCTCAACAGACTGGAAAGACTACGATGGCCGAGAGCCTAGGCACAGGGGACAGATCGAGGCTCTGGAACGTTTGCTGCAGCAGGTTAGGGCATCTCGTCCGAGTTACAGTTGCCGAGGTAAGGATAAAGTATGCTCCGTGGGGTAGGGCACCGGGCGAAGTCTCTGTGGCGCCTGTAATTTTAGCAGCTTCCTATCTGGGCCGTACTGTCTCATTCATCAAGAAAGAGAAAGATATTAATATTGGCCCATCTGGAATCACTTTAGCAGACTATCTCGCTCTTCTTGCCTCTCCCAATTGGCAACGCGGCAAACATTTGAAGAGAAGCTTTCGCCAAAGCCCTCTGCTGCCTCTCTCTCTCTCTCTCTCCCCTACTCAGTAAATTGTTTCAGATCACAAACGCCAATTAATATGTTTAAAGACTTCCTGGCAAAGACAGATAAGAGGCCCTAACGGGGCTGGTAGTGCCATGTTTTTGTGGGGCCCTTGGCAAGAGGTGGCCATGGTTCCTTCGCACCCCTACAGCATGTGAAAAAAGAGGTGTTGCCCCAGAGCATGTACAAAGTGCTTTCCCTTACCATTGCATGTCCGCAGCCAGCCTCTCACATCAACTGAGGTTTGTGGGAGGAGACATTCCAACCCCACTCCCCAACCTATATATATAATATGCCCAGGTGGCGCTGTGGTTAAACCACTGAGCCTAGGGCTTGCTGATCAGAAGGTCGGCGGTTCGAATCCCTGCGACGGGGTGAGCTCCCGTTGCTTGGTCCCAGCTCCTGCCCACCTAGCAGTTCGAAAGCACGTCAAAATGCAAGTAGATAAATAGGAACCGCTACAGCGGGAAGGTAAACGGCGTTTCCATGTGCTGCTCTGGTTTGCCAGAAGCGGCTTTGTCATGCTGGCCACATGACCTGGAAGCTATACGCCGGCTCCCTCGGCCAATAATGCGAGATGAGTGCGCAACCCCAGAGTCGGTCACGACTGGACCTAATGGTCAGGGGTCCCTTTACCTTTACCCACCAGCAGGGGAGATGGTAGCAGGGTTCAATGATGGGTAATTTATGGTAATTTTCTGACTCCACCCATTACTGCTGCTTGCCGTGGTTTTAACTTTTAATATTGTGTGTTACAACCTTTGGACTGAACGAAAGCAGTGTGGCTGCTGCCAGCAAAGCAGGTGCTATAAATTTTCTAGGAAGCAATTCCAACTTGCATTTTAAATGAAACTGTCTCCCCCATTCCCTTAGACGTAGAGACAGTTTAAAGCCCAGCAAGTTCTCTGTTCTTCATTCACGGGAGACAATGTGCCTTTAAAAAACCAGGGCAGCAGATTGAGATACGTTTCAAAAGCCCATGTTCTCTATGAGCTGTTGAAATGCGATTAACATTTTTTAATTACCTCCCCCCCCCAAAAAAATGTAATGTTTTTCTTGAAATTATGGCTTTGTGACAAAGGAACTTCAAACCACCACCACCCGCCCCGATTTTTTAATAGGAGAAATCAGATTATTACCCTCCCCTCTCTGCTGTCTCTCTCGCCCAAGGCTGGATCAGCGGATCCCTTGGCAGATTCTGCACAAGGAGCCCTCGATTCTTATGTGTGCAAATATGCAACAATGCAGACCAGCAAAGGTCTGCGTGTTCCTTTGCTGTAACTATGGCAACATGCACTCAATGTGAAAATGCCCTTTTGAAAAAAAGAAAAGAAAGGAATGTTGCATGAAAACAAGTGCTTCTTTCCCCCTTCCCTCCTCGCCACCTTCTAATTAGGGTCCCCGTAAAGCAACCTGTTTTATAATGCGGCCTATTGGGAACCATTCTTTTTCCTCGGTGCTCTTTGTTATACTTTTGTGGCGCCTGCCACGGTGATGTAGTGAGCATATTTGACATTCTGAAATGTGTTACAACGGTGGTTGGGTGAGCAATTCGCACCACCTCTTTGGTGTAACCTTGGCAGGAGTGGGAAGCTTTTTCAGCCTGAAGGCAACATTCGATTTTGAAACACCAACCCAAGACCACATATCATGGTGGGTGGGGCCAGAGAGGAGCAGCGTACATACATTTTATCACCAAGCTAGTTCATTTTCCTTTTTTTTGAAAACAATTTTTATTTTATTTTACAAGCATAGTTATAAGATCCCCTCCATGGGTCTTATTGTCAGTTTTTTCAACTGCATATTATTTCATAATCCATATTTTGTATCTATCGATATTCTCCATAGTGCTTGTTACATTACAAGTGTTATTAGAATCCTGCTAATGTTTTCATCTTCTTACAGTGGTCTCATAAATTTTTTTTTTTGAAAATCCCATTCCTTCTTAAAGTTTTTGTCTACTTGGTTCCTGAGCTTTCCAGTCAGTTTTTCCATTTCAGCATAGTCCAACAGCTTAGTTTGCCATTCCTCTCTGCTAGGGACTTTGTCTTCTTTCCATGTCTGGGCTAGTAGCATCCGTGTGGCTGTTGTCACATACATGAAGAGTTTTTTCTGCTCCTTTAGGATACCGGTACCCACAATTCCTAATAAGAAAGCTTCTGTGTGTTTTTTAATAAAAGTTATATTTTTTAAAAAAATTCAATTAATTATATATCATCTCCCAGAATGCTTTTATTATTTTACATGACCACCACATATGATAAATGGTACCTTCTTTTTCTTTACATTTCCAGCAGATTTTTGTACTTGTCTTATACATTTTTGCTAACTTACTAGGAGTCAAATACCACCTGTACATTCTTTTCATATAGTTTTCTTTCAGTGTGCAACATGCCGAGAATTTCAAATCAGTTTTCCATAACCTTTCCCAATCTAAAAGTTGAATATTGTGCCCCCAAGTCCCTCACCCAGTGTATCATTATGGATTTAACCTGTTCATCTTTTGTATACCATTCCAAGAGCAATCTATACATCTTCAACAGTAATTTTATAATGTTTTCTAGCAGATCTTTTTGGAAATCTTGAGATCTCATAACTAAAACCTTTCTTTTTGTCTGTCTTGAAAATATAATTTGATAGGTGAAACTGTGAACAATCCGTTAATAAATCCCTTAACTCATCAAAATCTTTCACTTTCACCTGCAGTAAGCTAGTTTCTATACACACACACACACACACACACACACACACACACACACACACACGACTCTGTCCTCCATCCTGACACAAAAGAGACAAGTCTTTTTTTTCAGCTGGAGCTCAGCTCCACCTGAGTTCATAGTGAGCTCTGACACCTAGAAAAATAGCACGGAAAAGAGACATTATCAGAGTTCAGAAACCAGGCATCATTGACTGGTTGGATGCAGCTGGGGAACCCACCCACCCCAAGGGAAGTAGGCCCAGAGCCCAGAGAGTGGTGGTGGGACAACAATGAGTGATCAGAAGGAGAAGAGGGAGAAGACAGGGAGAGGGAGGTGTTGGAAGCTGAAGAGGTAACAGGGTTCAGTGAGCAGGGAGAGTCTGCGGCAGACAGAAGTCCAGAATCAGAGGCAGAAGTTGAAGCAGGAGAGGAGGGAGGCCAAGAGGCAGAGATGAGGCAGGCTGATGAATATGCACAGGAAAAGAAAAAGGCTGAGGAGTAAGCCCGACACCAGGCATGGCCAAACATGGCCCTCAATATGTTTTGGGACTACAACTCCCATCATCCCTAGCTAACAGGACCAGGGATGATGGGAATTGTAGTCCCAAAACATCTGGAGGGCCAAGTTTGGCCATGCCTGCCCTCCACAAATCTAGAGGGGAGACCTTAAGACAGTTGGATGGCACCTTGCAGCCAACCCCTGCAGCCAAGCTGGTGCCAAATGTATCATTCTGCTTTCCTTTGGACCACACCAGCAAGGCTGAGAAGGTGGTCTTGCCATCTAGGCAGCCCAGGAGCTACACACACAATGTTCAGGATTGCACCCAAGTGCTGCTGGAACAGAGGCTTGGCTTCACACCCAGATGTGCACTCTATTGTCTCTCGAGCCAGACGGATGCCAGCAACAACGTATCATCTCTGTTTGTGCATCTCCTTTGAACAATTGCACCTGCGCAAGAGGGGAGAGCAGGGATGTGCTTCCTGCTAGCCCTGACAAGTCCTCATCACGCAGTCCACACAATTCTCCTGTGTTCTGTGGGTCACCTCTGAAGGAGAGAGGCTGCTTTAAGCATGCAGGGCCCCTGAACAATTCAGAACTCATATCAAGTTGACCTTAGGAGACAACGATGTAAACAACCTCATAGAAACATCGCCAGGAAAACCTTTGACAACTTTGGCATGCTGGCTGCATTTTAGAGGCTTTGCAAACAGATCTGCTGTGGCTTTAGAATTCGCTTTGCAATTTGCCGTTATCCTTGGGGGAGAGAGAGAGCTTTGGTTTCCAAAGTTTAATCTCCGGTGGGCGGAAACAAGCAACAAGGTCACCCATTTGTCTTCATAACTAGCGTAACCAGGTTACTACAATTGCAGATTACTTGCCATTGTATGCGCCTAAGGTTGAAGGAGTTGTTTCCTCCACCCAGCCCAGCTTTCGTCCTTCTCCAATCATACATTTCAAATCAACTCTTTGTAGTTAAACTTATCATTGTGATGATCTAAGGTAAGAGGGGGGGGGAATCAAAACTTTTCATTGTAATTCTTACCCTTTGTTTTGCTTTTGTTTTTTTCGGTGGCACTTGTCCAGCAAAATACTGAAGCTAATCCTTAAAAATGTTTGAATAGTAATTTGATCTGGGAGCTGCGGAACCAGCTCTTACTTCATTTGGCAAAGGGCAGAGGTGCTGGCTTTGGACGGCAGGCTGTTTCAAGGCAAGGCTGGAACCGAGGCAGAGTTAGCCCAGATCTAGGGGCCTATTCTCATTACCCTCCCTGGGCATGACGGCCGGCAAGCCTTAATCAGCATGTGGGCTAGCTTTTAGCTGTGCTGCTGCATGCTAAGTTATATGAATGCTGATGTCCTGAACAGGAGCCGGCGCAGAGCAGAGACTCTCATGTTGCAGTTGCAATAGGAAGGGGGGGTCGGGTCGGTGGGGAATATTGCACAGCTGCTCCTGTGCAGATTATCCACATGTTGTTACAGAGAATGTTGGAATACAGTGTTACCTCGGTTTACGAACTTAATCCGTTCCGGAAGTCCGTTCTTAAACCCAAGTCGTTCTTAAACCGAGGCGCGTTTTCCCTAATGAGGCCTCCCGCCGCTGGTGCCCTTCCACCATTCGGATTCTGTTCTTAGGCCAAGGTAAAGTTCACGAACCGAGACACTATTTCATTCTGAAACAGGACTGTTCTTAAACCGGGGTACCACTGTATTGGAATGCTGGAAACATGTCTGTTTCTCAGATTTGTCTGGCTTAAAGGCTCATGTAGGCCATCTCATCTTTGCTGGCTTGCTTCTCTTTCCATCCCTACCGCCTCTTCCTTCCCTGCAACTGGCTACCATCTGCTGCGATCAAGTTTGCTCTTTAAAATGTGGAAGTGCCCTCTGTGAATGACAACAAATCTGCCAAAGCTCAGATTTATCTGCCAGAAATCTTCCCAGGATTCCCTTCCCTCTCACTTCCCCAGACCAGTTGTATATTGTTGGTTTTAACGCAGTGAGACAACAAAGTCAAATTATATGGACCACCTGCAAACCATCTTCTTGAGCTGCTTAGCACAGAACAGGTTTTTGAAGGTTTCTTTGGAGGGGGGGGGCGAAAATGAGCTCAGCCTTCACCGACCGGGTGCCCTCCAAATGCCCTGGTTTGCAAAGGCTACCTGAAGCCCCAGTCTTTGCCTAATATTTGCGCTACTCATTTCAGCCTTTGCACAAAGGTTTCCCACCCTACCCCACCCCGATCTGTGGCCTTATCATTTATTGATGCTGCTTTGCATATGAATATCGTTTTGCTGCCATGCAATTAGTACCACGCCACGTTATTTATTACCTAATTAAATGGCAGGCCATTCAAACACCTTCTTCCCGTGACTCCCAAATTATTATTATTACATTTATGTGTGCATATAATCCCACTTCGGTATTTCTTGTCCCTGTTTATACAAGATTGTAAAAACAAAAGCAATCAACAGGGTGGAAATAATTTGCCACAGTTTTTGTATGCAGTCATTTTGCAGTGGCCGTTAAAACGCTGGTGGAGTGGAGCCAAACCATTTGACTAGCGAAACGGGTTGCTTTCACCACTTTAAATCCACCCTGTTTATTTTAGTAGTATGATTATTTGATATTTCTTGATGTATTAAGGTGCATTCTCTTCAGAAAGCCAGGACTCCCTCCCTCATATATGTATAACCACTGTTATACAGTGGTTCCACTCCTTCCTCCTGGGCTGTGTTCAGAAAGTGGTGGTGGGGGAATGAGTGTTCAGACCCCTGGGCTCTCACTTGTGGGGTGCCTCAGGGCTCTGTCCTCCTCCCCATGCTTTTTAACATCTACATGCAGCTGCTGGGAGAGATCATCAGGGGGTTTGGGCTGGGTGTTCATCAGTATGCGGATGATACCCAGCTCTACCTCTCTTTCAAATCAGAACCAGTGAAGGCGGTGAAGGTCCTGTGTGAGTGCCTGGAGGCGGTTGGGGGATGGATGGCGGCTAACAGATTGAGGTTGAATCCTGACAAGACAGAAGTACTGTTTGTGGGGGACAGGAGGCGGGCAGGTGTGGAGGACTCCCTGGTGCTGAATGGGGTAACTGTGCCCCTGAAGGACCAGGTGCGCAGCCTGGGAGATGTTTTATTTTGTTTTTAATCTGTTGGGAGCTGTCCAGAGTGGCTGGGAAAACCCAGCCAGATGGTCAGGGTATAAATAATAAATTTATTATTATTATTATTATTATTATTATTATTATTATTATTATTATTGATGATGCATGCTCCTAACCTATCTGAGGTTGCAGGCAAATAACATACTTAAAACTCATTTGCTTCCAAGCGAAGAGTAAGTATGAATGATCTTACCAAGGCACCTGCTACGTAGAGTTGCCATATTTCAAAAAGTGAAAATCCAGAATCTCAACACACACAAAATAAAGTTTTTGAGATATTTTTAAGTAAATTCACCAAAAAACCAACACTTCAGACATGGATGTGGGAATGTTCAGGGTGGGAGGAGAGGATATATTGTTAATTAATATCTTTCCTAACTTGCGCTAGCAAGTTCCTTTACTTAGCAGAGTTTACATTCCCCTTTTTACATGTGCAGCAGATAGCTGGTTGCAGGCTCGTGTAAGCCTCTCACTATTATACAATTCAGTCCGTCTCAGATTGAATTGTATGCTCCTAGTAAGTTCCCTTGAATCCCTCTTAAAAGAATAAAGATGCCACAATCTTATTCAAAGTCAATAAAAGAAGTTTACTTACATCAGTTCACATTTGGATCCCTGAAGGCAGACTTAGTTACAAATATGTACATGTGGATCTACCCCATATGGGGGGACAATCCCAGGAGGAACAGGAAGTTTCAACTGGCTGGACCAAACATCCCCTTGCATGGCCACTCTAGGAAAACAAGGAATGTTGTATTTGATTGCCTCTCATGGATCATATTCCACAATGGGTTGCCATACATCCCAAACATTTTCGTGGTTTTCAATAATTCCGTCCAAACACTTATTTATCACCATCTAAATGTTTTTTTAAATTAGCATTGGATAACGATGCTTAATTTATGCCTCATTTCTATCACCTTCTTCAATGTGCAAATTAGGGTGCAAATGTATTCATATTTTTTTTTAAAAAAAAATGCTGAATGCACATATGGTCATTGATATATGTGTTCAGAATTGTTAAGAAGAGGCAGTCGGATGCCTCCTACCATGCGACAAGTTTAGGAGAAATCTCTTTTGAGAATTCGTTTAAAACATTCTAAGGAAAAGTGGGACATTCTGGGAACAAATCAGAAGGCTTCTGTAAATCCAGGACTGTCCCTGGAAAATAGGGACACTTGGAGGGTCTGTGGTCTCAAAAATAAAAATGTGCTGCCTAATATGTCTGTAAAACTCAAAATCACACACCTCTCTCTCTCTCTCTTTTCTGTTGTTTGTTTGTTTCTTTTTCATTCATGTCTCCAGATAGTTCTAAATTGCAGAACGCGGGTCGCAAGCAATCTGTCTCAAGAAGCCTGAAACATCTCTTCCACTCTTCAAACAAGTTTGTGAAGACTTTGAAAAGGTTTGTCTGGTGTGACAGAATCTGAACTATGTAGCCAGAGCTCCCCGGAGCGTCTCTCTTACATAAGCCTAGGCCTGATTTCAGAAAGTGCTCAGCACTGAGGGAAATAAAAAATACGGGGTGCAGGGCAATAGTCACGTAGAAAAAAGGCTTCACCAGATGACATTGGTGAAGCCAGGAAGCTCATTGAAGAGCAGGCATCCTCTGAGAAGGGTCAAGGGATGGCCTTCAGATCTTCTGGGATTCAGATCTTCTGGGAACCCGCATTCATGGGTTCCCCCAAAGAATCCTGGGGGCTGTAGTTTTATAAGGATGCTGAGTGTTGCTAGGAAACCCCTATTTCCCTCTCAGAGCTGTTTAGAAACCAGACTCTCTTCCCAGGAAACTGGAAGTTTTAAGACGGGGGCGGGAGGGGCAGGGGATAGCGGTCTGAACAACTGTAATCACCTTTAATAATCTGCAGTTTCCATGAGTTGCTGGTGGGAATCATGCCATTTTGGTATGATGCGGCTTTCAATGTCTAGCTGCAAAACTGGGCATACTTCTCTGGGAGTAAGTCCTATTGAAGTCAACGGGATTGTATACCCTCCAACATTTCTCTGATGAAAATAGGGACATCCTATTCCATCATCATCATAATTTTATTATTTATACACTGCCCATCTGACTGGGTTGCCCCAGCCACACTGGGCAGCTTCCAACATATATGAAAACGTAAAGGTAAAGGGGTCCCTGACCATGAGGTCCAGTCGTGTCCAACTCTGGGATTGCGGCGCTCATCTTGCTCTATAGGCCGAGGGACATGTGGGCGTAGGCAGGGGGGCAGGGGGCATCTGCCCCCCCTAGAAGGCGCAGCAAGGCGGCCCCAGGCTCGCGCTCCCCGCGCGGGAGCCTAAAACCGCAGCGCTGCGCCTCTCAGCTGTTTTTTGCATCTGGGGGGGCAGCTGCCCCCTAGAAGCAAAAAACAGCTGAGAGGCACAGCACCAGGCAGCCAGAGGAGGAGAAGGTGGACAGGGTTGGGGCCTCTGCAGCGGCAGCGGCGGCTCCGCATCTGTCCGGGCTCCTAGCCGGGCTCCTCGCCTTGCTCCTGGCCAAGACGCGCCCCTCCCTCCCTCACCGCCTCCTCGTCCCTCCTTCCTCCCCTCCCTCCTTCCTCCGCAGGCTCCTCCTCGCGCCCCGCCACATGCACGGGCAACTCGGCGGCAGCTGTAGACGCTAGAGGAGGGGAAAAAAAGGAGAGTGCTTCTGGGCATGCGGGGCACCTTAAAAGACCACCACATTAGTACCGCTAGGCGGAGTGGGCGCTAAGAAGCTTACCCTCTTGTGTGCTGTTCCCTGGGAGCAAGTCCCATTGAACTCAGCAGCTCCTGCTGCTGCTGCTGCCGGCAGCCATCGCGCCCTGGCTCCTCCCCCCGCCATGCGCGCTTCCTCCCTTCCCTCTCATGCCTTGGCCCCGCCCCTTGGCCCCCCTAGTTTTAATCCTGGGTACGCCCCTGCCGAGGGAGCCGGCGTTTGTCCGCAGACAGCTTCCGGGTCATGTGGCCAGCATGACAAAGCTGCTTCTGGCGAACCAGAGCAGCGCACGGAAACGGCGTTTACCTTCCCGCCGGAGCGGTCCCTATTTATCTACTTGCACTTTGATGTGCTTTCGAACTGCTAGGTGGGCAGGAGCTGGGACTGAGCAACGGGAGCTCACCCCATTGCAGGGATTCGAACCGCCGACCTTCTGATCAGCAAGCCCTAGACTCTGTGGTTTAACCCACAGTGCCACCTGGGTCCCTTGTTTATTATGTTTATTATGAAAACATAATAAATCATTAAACATTTTTTTAAAAACTTCCCTGTACAGGACTGCCTTCAGATGTCTTGTAAAGGTTGTATAGTTACCTCCTTGGCTTGGGGATCACATAACTCCATACGCTCCAACATTTCTCTGATGAAAATAGGGACATCCTAAGGAAAAGTGGGACATTCCAGGACAAATCAGAAACCAGGACGGCTTCTGTAAATCCGGGACTGTCTCTGGAAAATGGGGACACTTGAAGGGTCTGGGATTCACTTCTGGGTGGTAAAAACAAAGGATGAGACAAACTGTCCCACTGCTGAACACCTCAGATTGTCAGGAAATCCTTCCCGATGTTAACGCAAAACCTTTGGACCTTACTCTCTGGAGCGACAGAAAACAAATTTGCTCCATAGTCTTTTATGTGATAGCAGCCCTTTCGATATCTGGGGGTAGCACTGATGTTTCCCTTTGATGAAAACGAATCACTTCCAGCGCTTGCTTTATGACAGTAGAAAGCCATATCTGAGATTCCTTGATATTTTTGGCTGGCCTCCCCTGTCCCAGTATAACCTGCCTGCTTCTGGAAGCTTTGGTCTCTGTGAATGAAAGTTATGCACACGGCTGGATTCTGTCTTCTTTCATCACCGAGAGTGCTTGGTTTGTGTCTCCCCCCCCCCTTTTGTATTTTGATAAGAGGCTGGTTCTTTCCAAAAAGCTCCCCGGAGGTTCTTCAATTCACTAAATCCACTGATTAATGTAGGTAGCTAATTACAAACGTAAATATTTAAAAGGAACGAATTTTATGTAAACAGTGCTACAGATACGCTGAACAAAATGATGCTCTGTTGCACTAACGCACATCCAAAATAACCCCATTGATTCGGGTGGTCGTAGCACTGAATCATATTGCTATAAATCACTAGGTCCTGTGATTAACGCTTTTCACACTGCATTCTGGGGAACCTTTGGAAGCTTATTAGGGGTTCCTCAATGAAAAAATAGGGAATGGCAGACAAGTTCCCCTTAAAGACAGCTACCCAGGTCTTTTTCCCCCCGCCAGAACTTAACAGAACTCAGTTCCAGCACCACTCAGGTGGGCACAGGTTCAATGTGAGTTCCAGCAACTCTTTTTATTATGTTTTAAAATATGTTGGATGCTGCCCAGAGTGGCTGGGGCAACCCAGTCAAGTGGGTGGATTATTATTATTATTATTATTATTATTATTATTATTATTATTATTGAATAGGATGTCCCTATTTTCATCAGAGAAATGGTGGAGGGTATGCCATTTCCCCCCAGGACAACACAATAGCGGTAAAATTATGGACAAGAGAAAGTTAGAAAGAGGGGAAATATTAAAACAATGTAAGTAACAAAATCTAATTTGATTTGAATGAGTAACACAATAAATGTACTTTTAATGAATGACCAAACAAATGAAAACTCCCTCAGTGAAAGCCACTGACTTATAACACACACACACACACACACACACACACACACACAATGTTTGATTTCCAAAGGCAGAAAAGTAAAAAAAAAAAAATCCTGCCGTACCACTTGTCTAAACAGGATTGCTATAAAAACTGACATTGTGAGTTGTTTTGCTTATACAGGGAAGGCAGTACCAACTCCAACATTTTTGAAGCTATTTTGCAGCATTTGCTGGAATTTAGTTTTTTGGATGTTTCTGGGAAATTCTCATTTCTGGGAACGACGAAGTGAAATCTGTTGCTTCAGTCATTTGCGAGGCCAGGATTAGGCAAACGAAATAGCCCTTTCTTGCTCTGAAATTCTCTGGCCTTCCCAGAACAGCCTTCGAATAACCTTCCTTTCTCATTTTTCCTCATTTCCCCCTCCCTCAGAGGGCTCTATTTAGCTGTGATATTTTATTACAAAGACAATATGCTGGTCACCAACGAAGATCAGATCCCGATTGTGGAAATCGATGATTCTCACGCCAGTTCCATCATGCAAGATTTCCTCTGGTTCACAAAGGTACATTAAACGCAACCCGCCATCTCCTCTTGATCAAACTCAATTGACTGGGACAGTGCAAGGAGGGGGGGCAGTGTCTTGTTTGGAGCGATGCACATATTCTGCTTCCTTTTTCACCGGCAGCCAGGCCCCCCTTCTCACCGACATGCATTCCTGTGTTGTTGTGACCCATGCGTTGTTGTGAGCCAAGTCATACGTATATACTGTAGGGAACTGTAGGTGGAATTGAGACTGCAGGGAAGAGCCAGGCATGGTGGGAAAGTTTTCTATAGCCTAAAGAAAAAGTTAGCCACTGCACCTTCCCTGGGAGTTAGAATGCTTGAATAAGCTCAGCTGGAAGGAAGCGATTAATGGAGGAGAGAAGTTACAAGACTTGTAATCACTGGCGGAGGAAGAGGGGTGCGAGGGGAGCACACCGCCCCCGGCAGCGCGATCCCAGTGGGGTGCCATCGCAGCTGCCCCCTGGCTGCGCTGGGCGCCATGCCCCCGCAGGCAGCGCACCATGCCCCCAGGACTCACGCCATGCCCCCACAACTTGTGCCACACCCCCAGGATGCGCACCATGCCCCTGGGGTGCGCGCCAGCCACGTCCCCACCTGCTCTCCGCCCCCTGGTCCGCCACTGCTTGTAATTCTGGTGTAGTGCTTGGGACCAAAGTAGATGTTCAAAACTAGAAGGGCTCCCATACCTAAACCAACAGATAAATCTCTGGCTTTGGTGAGCAAGTATTAACGCTCTGCCTCAAATAAATCCAGTATTAAATAAAACAACAAGAACCCAATGACTTCAAGCTGCAAGAAAGGAGATTCTGACTAAACATATGGAAAAACTTTCTGACAGTAAGAGCTGTTCGGCAGTGGAACAGACTCTTGCGAGAGGTGGTGGACTCTCTTTCCTTGGAGCTTTGGAGGTTGGCTGGCCATCTGTCATGGATGCTTTAGTTAAGATTCCTGCATTGCAGTGGGTTGGATTAGATGACCCCTGGGGTCCCTTTCAACTCTAGACAGTGGTGCCTCGACTTACGAATTTAATCCGTTCCGAAGGCACCTTCGTAGGTCGAAAAATTCATGAGTTGAAAAGCGCCATTGGAAACGCGATTTCCCAAAGGAATGCATTGGAAATGGGAAAATCTGCAAGTCAAAGCAATCCCATCTAAAAATTCGTAAGTCGAAAAAACCCTATCTAAAACCGCCGCAGTTTCCGTTTGGATGTCAAGAAATTTGTAAGCGTGTGGCCAATTGCCCCACTCGTAAGTCAAAAAAATTGTTGAGTCGTTCGTAAGTCGAGGTACCACTGTAATTCTTTATCCCCAATTACAGTTTTGGGGGGTTAAAGTAGTTCTTTGAGACGTAACATAGGACGTTTCAAAGCTGTCATTTCTAGGGATTGTAACATTTGTTACTATACAAAAGACAACATATCCTCAGTGCCATTAAATAAAAGGTAAAAAGGTAAAGGACCCCCTGGACGGTTAAGTCCAGTCAAAGGCGACTATGGGGTTGTGGCACTCATCTCACTTTCAGGCCCAGGACAGACAGCTTTCCAGGTCTTGTGGCCAACATACTAAACTGCTTCTGGTGCAACGGAAACACCATGATGGAAACTAGAGCTCACAGAAATGCCGTTTACCTTCCTGCCACAGCGGTACCTATTTATCTACTTGCACTGGTGTGGTTTCAACCTGCTAGGTTGGCAGGAGCTGGGACAGAGCAATGGGAGCTCACCCCATCGCGGGAATTCGAACCGCCGACCTTCCGATCGGCAAGCCCAAGAGGCTCAGTGGTTTAGACCACAGAGCCACCCGCGTCCCTTTACCTTTACCTAAATAAAGCTCCTATACTACAAAACAAGGAAAGAGGCACTGAAGGGGGCTACATCATAGGCAAGATAGAATTGTCCACATTATAGTTAGGGCCACTGAGTGGTGCAGTGGTCAGGGAGCTACACATCAAGGATCCAATCACCAATGCTCAACCTACTTCACAGAGTTGTTGTGAGGATATATTGGTGAGGGAGGGGAGCTGCGTGCATCACCTAAAGCTCCTTGGAGGACAGGTGGGATATAAATCAATCCATAGTGTTCTGGTTATGGACCCCCATACTTTCAAACTATTCCTAGAAGACCCTTCATTCATTCATTCATTCATTCATTCATTCATTCATTCATTCATTCATTCATTGCCCCTGTAAAGCAGTTTTGATTAGTCTGAGGGTGCCTCGCCCCATCCTGCTAAGTCTTTGGGCTTTTACGGCACAGATGTCCTTTGACAGTTATTTTATTGCTTAAAATCCCAAAGGGAAATAGACATGGGACTGGTATTAGCTACAGCTTCACGGTAAAAGGGGGAGGAAAGAGCCTTAAACAGCTGGCTAGACATTTGTGAAGAGTTAAGAAGCACCAGATGCAAATGCGACCCTCTCCTCTTGTCGCTTCTGGGCCCCACTGACAACACTCAGTGACCTATATTTTAATAGGATGGGTGCACAGATGGACTGGGAGAGGTGTGTGCTGTTTACGTTGGCGAGAGGCAACGTCGTTCTGATCATTTATTAACAGTGCCACCCACAGAACTGCAAAATGAACAGCAGCTTACTTTTGGGAGGGGGGAATTAATCCTCTCTTTCTCTCTTCCCCCACAACCACCCACCCCGATTTTTGCAGCTTTCTTGTATGTGGGATGATATCAGGTGGCTGAGACAAAACATGTCTGTCTCCGTGTCATCATCCACCGCCCTCCAAGCCAGGCAGAAAATGCTCTCTGCAACGGCCCAGTTACAGGTCAGTGGCACCGGTGTATTTTTCGGTCGCAGGTTTCCACAAGTTTATGGCCTCGGAGGGCAGGAGGCTGCCACCTGTCACTTGCTTCAGCACTTCCTGTCCTCTGGGGGAGAATTATCTTCTGCTGTGAAGCAAGCAGCAGAGTCTGACACGCCAGCCGGAGCTTGCAGGCTGTCAATAACAGGAAGGAAGGAAGGAAGGAAGGAAGGAAGGAAGGAAGGAAGGAAGGAAGGAAGGAAGGAAGGAAGGAAGGAAGGAAGGAAGGAAGGAAGCCCAGGAGTGTAGATTGAGAAAATACATCACACATTCATCCCTGTTGGTGGAGATACATGCTTAATGTAAGTGAATGGTGACAGTGGCATAGTGTGGGAGGGTCCACAGAGGCAGTTGTCCCAGGTGCAAAATTTCAACACCTGGTGCTGCCTCAATACAGCTGTGGGCTTCCGTTGCTGGGCTCCGTTGAACCAGGAAGTGACCTTTCCAGACAACGGAAAGGTCTCTTTTTTCTTATTTCTGCGGCTGCGATCTCCTGGTTGCTGCAGGCGCCGTTAGGCAGTTGGACGCGCATGCATACTCCGTCCGTTTCCCTCCCTCCCTCCCACCCACCCACCACCTCTGTGCAGCCCCGGGCACTGGCAACCCATGCTACGCCACTGAATGGTGGTCAGTTGGTGGTCTGTGAGCTGAATGGATCTGGCAGGATCTGACCTGGCAGGACCTCCACACATTCATACACAGAGATAGACACACGCACCCCTAGGGAATTGTGTGACTGCATAGAGGCCTCCTGGCCGTCCTCTCATCTTGTCCTTGGAAGGTCATCCTCCAGATGAACTGTCAGATTGTGTGACTTGCCCCTCCTGTTCCTAGTAACGCCGTGACCATGGAGAAACAAGTGGAAAGGCTGAGCCAATTAGGGCGAATGGGGCGCTGCCCCATCAGCCTCAGTCAGCCCTCAACCCCCCCCCCCCCGATCCCCAACTGCTTTCCAACTTACACCCAGGGGGTGTAGGAAGGGAGGGGCGATGGGGGTGCTCTGCCCCAGGCAGCAGGATCCCGAGGGTGCCATGGCAGCTGCTCCCCGCCCGCGCTGGGTGCCCCACCCCAGATCGCGTGCCCCGCCCCTACGGTTGGCGCACCATGCCCCCAGAATGCACGTCACGCCCCCAGAACATGCACCAGCCATGCCCCCACCTGCTCTCCACCCCCGGTGCCGGAGAATGAAGCTCCGCTAGTGCTTACACCCAGTACTTAGTCTCAATGTTTTGCTTTTGTAGAACTCATCTGGGCGAGGCACACCAACTCCTAGAGGCGGAGATGTCTTCAGCCACCTCAATATCTGCTGCCAGGGGGCCAGGAGGCTGAGCACAGAGCCAAGCATGGCACAGTTCAGTGGCCGGCTACTCTTGAGTGAGAGAGAGGAAGCTGTGTCACATTGGAAAGCCGTGTCACATTGGGCTCCATGCTCAGCCTCCTCCTGACAATGTGACGTCACACACACACACACAACATGTGCTGTGCGCATAACATCGCAGTTGTGCAATGGGGCCCTCAATCTTGGGCACAAGACGGCACCTCTGATCAGGGAAGGGGAGAAGGGACAAAACTGGAATTTGTTAGCTCTCCCAATGGCGCTGACATCATTGACTGTCAACCTCCTTTGCCTTCCAAATCTCCAATCCCCAGTGGGCTCCAACCACCACAGGGAATGATTCTGACAACCAAGTACCTTAGCAGGCACATGACAATCCAGTCCCAAGACTGTCTGAAGAAGACTGCCATCAATGCCAGGACTACCATATGATAGATTTAAGCATAGCTGCCAAGTCTCCCATTTTCCCCGGGAAATCCCCGTTTTTCCAGCTGTTGCTAGCTGAAAAAAACAGATTTTTTTTGTTTTTCTCCGGTTTATTCTGGCGCGGCTCCCATTTTGGAACTGGGCGGAGCATGCTCAGAAGCGACTTTTGATGCTGCTCTGCCCAGTTCCAAAATGGCTGCAGTGCGACTTCTGGCGCGGCGGCCATTTTGGAACTGGGCAAAGCAGCATCAAAAGTCACTTCTGAGCATGCTCCGCCCAGTTCCAAAATGGCGGCAGCGCTACTTCCGGTCTGCTCTTTCCGGCCCGGTCCCTTATTTCTCTGACAGCAACTTGGCAGGTATGGATTTAAGATAGGCACCTGCAGGAGCTAGAAGGAACCCCAGGTGATGGTTCTGCTACCGTTTGATTTTGATGACATTTTAGGTCACGGGGGTGGGGACTGTGACCCACAGGCCTGTTGCAGCCCACCAGACTTCCCTCTTTGGCCCATTATGGCTAAGCTACACTCACCTGCCCCACACTTGAAATCACATATGATATCGAGTGTGAGCATAGCTGCCAAGTTTTCCCTTTTCTTGCGAGGAAGCCTATTCAGCATAAAAGAAAATCCCTTTAAAAAAGGGATAACTTGGCAGCTATGACAGTGTGAGGCAGGTAAAAACACAGCTGGGCCAAAAGGTGGTTGGCGGGCACCTTCAAAGCCCTGTGCAGTTCTTTGCATGCCCCAGCAATCAGCTGGTCCCCAAGGTCTGTACCTCATTGTCCACAGTGCTTTGAAGCCCTGGTGATCAGCTGATAGTTGAGACTTCTCTGCATGACTCCCCGCAAGCCACGTGCATCAAAACTGGCCAACTAACATCACTGCAACATCGAGTGATCAACAGATGAGATGCCCTGCCTACCATGTAGCATAGCAGTGGTTGTTGGTGCCTTGGGCAGGTGAAGAAGAAGAAGAATTTGGATTTGATATCCCGCTTTATCACTACCCAAAGGAGTCTCAAAGCGGCTAACAATCTCCTTTCCCTTCCTCCCCCACAACAAACACTCTGTGAGGTGAGTGGGGCTGAGAGACTTCAGAGAAGTGTGACTAGCCCAAGGTCATCCAGCAGCTGCATGTGGAGGAGCGGAGACGCGAACCCGGCTCCCCAGATTATGAGTCTACCGCTCTTAACCACTACACCACACTGGCTCTCTCCGATAGGTGCACACTAGGGTGATGACTTTTTTACAACCTCATTTCCCTGCATCATAATTTGATGAGCTTTTATTAAAGATTAGATAAAATCTTACCGTACTTTCAGAGAGATTTGATTTAAAAAAAAAACCTCACGTACAAAATGATTTTAAAAAAATTATTTATCAGTTTTTTGACCATTTTTGAAGTCACTGTAAGCAGATATAAAATTGAACCCAAGCTTTAGAGTCACATATATACAACATTATATAGGGTCATCAAACACACAAGGAAGCTTTTTTTAGCTGCAGTAACAGTATAGACGCCGCTAGAGGACGATGTTTTGCTACCTCTCCTGTAGGTTCTTTTCCCAGCATGCCCGGCAGGGTCTGCTGGCTGAGTTTTGAGGTCCCCAAAAGGGGCTTTTACCTTGCGCAGGTGTGACATTTGTATACCCTATGTTGCTAAGAACACTCCCCATTGTGGGATGTGGTGTTGTGTCCAAATTTGATACGAAATATATACAGTGGAACCTCGGTTTATGAACACCTCGGTTTACGAATTTTTGGTTTACGAACGCCGCGGACCCATCTGGAACGGATTAATTCACTCTCCATTACTTTCAATGGGAAAGTTTGCTTCAGTTTATGAACGCTTCAGTTTATGAACAGACTTCCAGAACCAATTGTGTTCATAAACCGAGGTACCACTGTATAGAATTGTTAATACAATTTAATGAAATGGTAAAACGGCATACAAAAAATTTTTAAACGGTTTGTGCGTAACCTTTTTAAATATTTCAATGGAATATACCTCATTTTAGTCATTGATACGCAAAAATTCATCTATTTGTGCTACAGGAAATAATTTTTGAGGGAAAAAATGAAAAAGTCATCTCACACACACCGGGAGGGAGGGCTCCAGCCCAGCCCAGCCCTCACTGCTGACTCGGCCGGAGTGACTCCCCACCACCACTGAAGCAAAGCGGGGCCACACTGAGCTGCCTGTCTGCCTGCACAGAGGGGAGCTCAGCCAGTCAGTGTGGCCCTTGGTGGGTGGAGAGGATCACCGGGCCAAGCCATGCTGTGGTGAGGGCCCTTGTTTCGCACCCACTCAGAAATTCTGCACCCAGGGTCACTCCCCAAACTAATCCCCTGGCACTATCCACCTGTTGGATTTGGCCAGCAGGCCAGATCCAATCCCCATCCCTTGTTTTGCAAAGAAGGAAAATTCACCATGTCTCATGGGGGGGGGGGCTAGTTTCCCGTCGATGCTCAGATGCTTACAGGTTTATGCTTACACAAGCACCCCAGCCCACAAGTTGGCTTGCAGAGCTAAATCTTTTCTACCTAATGCGCCGTTCGCTGTGTGAGAAGTGGATGCCGTGGAGAATTTGGCTTTAAAAATCCCGTGCTCCCTCACCCGCATGCGCAAATTGTGCCCAGCTGCACAGCCAGCCTGAATGAGAGGCCCTGAGTTGTAGTCTGTTGCCCCTGTGGCAAAAGAAATAGAGCACCAATCGTGTTCGTACGACCTCTTTATGATAAATGAAATAAGTCTATCCGACCCTCTGAGCAACGTTTTATGGGCAGCCGAAGAGAAGAAGGCCCGTAAGGATACAGAACGCCTACTGTGTGCATTAGATGGCAATGCCTACAGCTAAAATAGCTACTTAAAGCCATTTCTAAATGGCAGTCACTGTGTCGGGTAGCTCTGGAGTGCTCTGGTTATAAACAATTTTAATAATGCTGTTCAGAAGTAAATAGTGTCTGCTAAGTGCAGATAAAGTCAGCTCAGGGTGGCTTTATCTCTCAGATGAGAATGTCATTAAGGTTAATGTCCAGGCCTTCTGCTTTCATACATGTACAATGTGCCACATTGTCAATTCAGCTTTTTCCTTTTAAACAGCTCCCACCCCTGACTCGCTGACTGTAGATCTTTTGAGAACTTCCAAAGCAAGGAGCATATTTTAAATGCTAGGGATTTTTCTTTTTTTCTTTTTGAGACATCTGGGCATCTCTTCAGGAGCTGATTGCTATGGAGTCAACATGCCTTATAAGGAGGTGCTTTATTGATGGATACGAACCCCAGCAATTGCCCAGCTAGTTTAGCATTCTGTTTCCAGTGATGATTAGCCTGTACACATCTAGAAAGGCCCGCCAGATTCCTCCGAGATGTTGACCTGGCAAGAATCGTGATCTTGCGAGAAGTTCTTCTGCAGAAGTCCTGTTAGAATGGAGTGGTCCATTGTCTTATAAAGACAGAGAACTGATCTCACACATGGTAACTGCTGCAAGAATGCTTGCTGCCAAGTTTCAGAAAGGGTGGGGGGGACCCTACCGGTTAAAAGAACAGTTGAATATAATATGGGAAACTGGACAACTTTTAGGCTAACTGTGGCTCCATCAAAATTATTCATCTTAGCAGTTGACTGTGTACAACTTTTGAATGTTTTAGTTTCAGCATATTAATGTAAAACAACGACAACAGTATTAAACGAATGGCAGCTGCGCAGCCATAGAACCCATGCACATCTCCCATTCATTTTGCCCTTAGGCCGATATTATTTCATTTCCTTTTCAAAGTCTCTCCCCCTACCCCTTCAGCTTTCATTCATTCTGCCAGAATGCTTTCATATTCATGGCCGAAGCTGTTTTCTCGAACACACTGTGCTTTTTATATAAATATATTCCAGAGAAATCGACACGTTCTGTAGCCCTAAACAACTCCAGCAAACGGCAACCTTTCAAACTTGGCTGTATTTTTGATGCCCTTTCCGTTTAAGAAGATCGAAATCCAGATACATTACTGATGACGAATAGAGAGAATCCCAATAGTGTCTCTCTGTATGTTGGCCTACGGTCAAGAGAGGATTCCAAACATGCCCTGCCTTATTATAGAGTGAACCAACCCTATAAACCACAGATCTAAACTTTTATGACCCTCCAGATGTTGCTGAATTACAGCTCCCATCGTCCTTGACCATTGGCCATGCTGGCCAAGCCGGTGGGAGTTGGAGTCAGCAACATCTGGAGGGCCACAGGGTCCCCACCCCTGCTGTCAAATATTTATACATATTCTACCCAGCCGTCCTGGCATAACTTTTCCTTAGCTGCACTGAGGGATACACAGAGAGAGTTTCAAACGGATCTCCATATTGGATTAATTCTCCTTCCTTTGAAGTAAGTGTGAAAACTCCCATTACCATCTGTGAGAAGAGATCTAAGGCAATGGATTTGGTCCATTTCCATTAAAACTCAATGGGAGCTTTGCCATTGGTTTCGGTGCGATGTGATTTACGGCCTATGCCAGACCGCTTTTCTCTCTCCCTCGCTCTTTTCCATTCTTGTTTGTCAATTAACTGGCAACAATGCAGCAGAATGGAACGTTTGCTTCACTTTCGGCTCAGTGGCATAGGAGGGGTTCGCAGCTCAGTGGCAGAGCACATGATCGGTGTGCAGACAGATCCATGCTCAAACCCCAGCAGAAGGGAGTATTGTAAATCCTGGAAAGCTCCTGCTACCAGTCAGAGCAGGAAATGCTGGTCTAGATGGACCAACGGCCATACAGTACTTGCTATAGGGCAGGCATAGGCAACCTTGGCTCTCCAGATGTTTTGGAACTACAACTCCCATGATCCCTGACCACTGGCCCTGTTAGCTAGGGATCATGGGAGTTGTAGTTCCAAAAAATCTGGAGAGCCAAGGTTGCCTATGCCTGCTATAGGGTAATGGCACATATGTCACCCTTCGTCTTTCCAACGTCTTCTGCCCTATATATGTGTGTGTGTATGTATGCATAGATTGATACAGTGGTACCTTGCAAGACGAAAATAATTCGTTCCGTGGGTCGTGCCATCTTACGAAATTTTTCGTCTTGATGGAAGCAAACGGCAGACGGCAAAAAAAAAAAAGTCTTGCGAGACGCGGCCATAGAAAGCTTCATCTTGCGAGGCAACAAAGAATCGCTAGACGCTTTCGTCTAGTGAGTTTTTTGTTGCCCGAGGCATTCGTCTTGCGACGTACCACTGTATAGGTATACAGCCATACCTTGGTTGTTGAACGGAATCTGTTCCGGACGTCCGTTTGACTTCTGAAAACATTTGGCAACCAAGGCGCGGCTTCTGATTGGCTGCAGGAGCTTCCTGCACTCAATCGGAAGCTGCGGAAGCCACGTTGGACGTTCAGCTTCCAAAGAACATTTGCAAACCGGAACACTCCTGGGTTTGCGGCGAACGGGAGCTGATTTGTTCAGGAGCCAAGCCATTTGAGTACCAAGGTAGGACTGTATTTGAGCAGTTACATAATTACTGGACAAGATATACAGTGGTACCTCAGTTTTCAAACATCATCTGTTCCAAAAGACCGTTCCGAAATGTTTGAAAACCGATTCATTTACTTCCGAAAGCATTTACTTACGGAAAACTCAATACAGAAGCTGTGTGGCACGTTTGACTTCTGAATTGCGTTCTAAAATGGAAGCAGTTACTTCAGGGTTTTCGGTGTTCAAAAACCAAAACGTTTGACTTTCGAGACGTTCGAAAACCAAGGTACCAGGCACAGTGAGTCTGTCATTGCAGCATACTTGCAGACTCACCAGGAGGGATATAGCCAGCTGCTCATGTTTGGAATTTACCATCTTGCAAAAGTGGGGAAGGTGTAAAGCTGATGTGGTGAATATTTTAAAGGTCCGGCTGTTATGCTGTCTTTTCCTCTTGCATTGGCCAGCTGTTCTGGTAGCACTTCCACTCAGGTCCCCAGATCAATGAAGGTGTATATATACCAGAATTTGTGGAAATAAGTCAATAATTATGCTTTCTGTTGTCTTTTATTTTCCATCTCTCCCACCTGCTGCATAAAGAATCTGCTTGGTACACACAACTTGGGCCGAGTCTACTATGAACCAATCAAGGACCGGCATGGCAATATCATCATAGTTACAATAAGAGAAGTGGAGACTCTCTATTCCTTTTTTAATGGCAAGTGGATGCAGATATCCAAACTACAAAGCCAGAGAAAATCCCTTTCAACACCGGAAGAGCCCGTTGCATTGGACATCTTGCTCATCACAATCCAGGTATCATTTTGCTATGTTAAACTTTTCAACTAACCAAGCTTTCCTTCTGGGAAAAAAAAAACGGACCCTGAAACTTGGGGACCCAACCCAGCAACTGAAATGCAGCTCACTACAGAATCACAGAATGGTAGAATTGAAAGGGAACCTGAGGATCATCTAGTCCAACCCCCTGCAATGCAGGAATATGTAGCTGTCCCATATGGGGACCGAGCCTGCGACCTTGCTGGTTGTCAGCACCATGCTCTAACTCAGGCTTTCTCAAACTCAGCCCTCTAGATGTTTTGAGACTACAATTCCCATCATCCTTGACCACTGGTCCTGCTAGCTAGGGATCACGGGAGTTGTGGGCCAAAAACATCTGGAGGGCCAAGTCTGAGGAAGCCTGCTCTAACCGACTGAGCTGTTCAGTGAAAATCTGTCTTTGGGGCATGGGCAGCCAATTTTATCTTTTTCAAAAAGAGCAACCACTATGGGGCACAGCCCATATCACAGGTGAGACTATGGCCAACATTATACAGTCATGCCTTGGTTTAAGTACGCCTCGGTTTGAGTATTTTCAGTTTAAGTATTCCGCAGACCTGTCTGGAACGGATTAATCCACTTTCCATTACTTTCAATGGGAAAGTTCGCTTCAGGTTAAGTACGCTTCAGGTTAAGTACAGACTTCCGGAACCAATTGTGTTTGTAAACTGAGGTACCACTGTATCAGCATTGAGCTGGCTGGGCTCAGCCCCAGACACGCACACACACACACACCAGATCGAGACTTAATTTGGTTGAACTTAGTGTCCAACTGATTGCAATGGGGCCAAAGTTCAACTACTGGGAGGTCTTTGCAGAATTGACACCCACCCAGGAATACCAGGCAAACAAGCCGAGTTAAGAATTCTGGGCAAAAGCGGAAAGATGGGAACAAATGCAGCAATAGAGGAGGAGAAAAATCAGGCAGATGCTCAGCAAGATGATGATTGCAAGAGAGCCAGGCAAAAACAACAGAAACCCGGATGCCAGAAAATGTTCAACAAGAAGCAGGGGAGCTGTGGCACTTCAACAACCAGGACCAAAAGACATCCAGCCAAGAAACTGTGTCCTGGCATGTGATTCCCATGGCCCTTTCTTCTCATATAGCTTGGTAGAGCGTGAAATGCCAAAGTGGGAGTGCAGGGAAACCTCACAGGCAGCCCTGGCACGAGAAACCAGAGCCAGCTCCCTGGTTTCAAGGGAGCCCTGCTTTTGCCTCCCTCCTATATTAGCTATTGCGAGCATTTATCTCACCGACCCATTTAACTCCATAACGGCTCCAGAGAAGCCAGCTGGAGCAATCGGAATTAAGCACTGAAAATCAACAGCTCATAATAAACCACATCGCCGCTCTCCCCATTGGGGGTTTGGCCTAATTTAAAAGAGATGTGAGAGCGAGGATATGCACACTGGATCTACGCTAGGCTTGTGGTATTAAAAATGCATTACACGTATGAAAAAGCAGGGTGAGAAGAACAGAGTATATTTTAATATAAGGACCAACCAACCCCACCCCACCCCTCAAAAAAAAAAACCCAGGTCTGATCACATTTCCACCTAGTTTCCATTGCGGGCAGGGGGGCAGTTCCATTAATGGCTATTTTGTTCATGAAAAGCTTGTGATAATGAAGATCTGATTGCCTTGCTTGGAGCCAAGCATAGCAATGGCAGATAATGCAACAGTTTCAGGAGTGAAGGCATGGGGCCGGGTGCCTTAATTCTCACCCTCTCCAGCATACCTGCCAAGTCCCCCGCTGAAAAATGCGGGATCAGCAGCGGCGCGGCACCCGACGTTGCGTAGAAGCAACTTCCGGGGCCGCTCTGCCCTATTTCCAGTGCCCACAAATGTAACACCCAAAATGGAGGCTCCCTGGCAGGTAGGAAATCCGGGGGATTTCCAGGATTTTTCTCCATTCGGGAGAACAGCAGGAAACGGATTAAAATCCGGGGGGGGGGGGTTCCTGCGAAAAACGGGATACTTGGCAGCTAAGCTCTCCAGTGGCACACATAACTCAGGATGGCAGTCGGCTTCATTTATTAGGGTTATCGTTAAGAAATGCTCTCTATCTAATGCACCGCTAATCTTTTCTTTCTTTTGCTTTATGGGCGCTAGTTAAGTACATACCAGTGGATGGTGCCAGCCCTCTTGGAGAGCTCTTTCTGATCATAAAGATACTTGTGTTGCGAGAATGGAAAGTGGCTCATGTTTGATGGCTGGTTTTATTCCGGCAGCAAACTTTAGCCGCCGGTTGGGCTGATGCACCCAGGACTTTCCCTGACATCATTCTGACGTGAACCAATTGCCTTCAGCAGTTTTAACGGCATTGTATTTCCAAGCACAAAAAGCAGCAGTACCCAGTGGTCCGTTTATTGGATACTTTGGGCTGGGGACTCTTAACCACAGCTTTGAGGGGATTGGCAAACTGGACCCTTGAGAATAGCAGTGGCAGACCAGGTTGCTGCAGGTTTTTTTTTTTGCAAAGTGGCATTTGCAAAAGGTTTCGACGATGTGTTTATTTCATTTATGGATGGCTTCCCCTAAGCCCTCTCAAAGGGATTAGCAACATATATAAAAACAGCAGCAAACAATGGCATATAAAAATACTTTTCTAAAAACAACAACTCTGAATATAAAAACAGTTTAAAACAACAAGGGCCTTCTCGGTGGTGGCGCCCACCCTGTGGAACGCCCTCCCATCAGATGTCAAAGAGAAAAACAGCTACCAGATTTTTAGAAGACATCTGAAGGCAGCCCTGTTTAGGGAGGCTTTTAATGTTTAATAGGTTATTTTATTTCATTTTTCTGTTGGAGGCCGCCCAGAGTGGCTGGGGAAACCCAGCCAGATGGGTGAGGTATAAATATATTATTATTATTATTATTATTATTATTATTATTATTATTAACAATGCATGCATGAAATCAATTCAGATACAGGACAGATACCACCCTGGGATAGAGCTTTTAGGAAGCTAGTTGAAAGTTGAACCTCTTTGGCAGGGGCCCAAAAGCCCATAGAGAAGGTGCTTGCCTGATGTGCATTGGAGAGAGTAGGTGCCACCACACTATAGGCCCAATTTTTATACTATGGGGAAAAGACCTCCTGCTAGGATGGCATATGCAGGAAGCCCTGTCCTTCAGAACACAGTGACCAGTTGGATATGTAGGGAATGGTGCTATCTTTTAGGTCTACTGGACCCAACCTTGAATCCAGGTTGGTAGCCAGTGCAGTTGCTTCAGCAGCAGTGTAACTCCATAGGGATACCTCTCCCTAGTGAGCAACTGAGCTGCCACATTTTGCACTAGCTGCAGTTTCTAGGTCATCCTCAAGGATGGCCCCACCTAGAGCACATTGCAGTAATGCAATACAGAGGTCACCAGCACATGGATGACAGGGTTTAGGTCAGGCTTCCTCAACTTCGGCCCTCCAGATGTTTTGAGACAACAATTCCCATCATCCCTGACCACTGGTCCTGTTAGCTAGGGATCATGAGAGTTGTAGGCCAAAAACATCTGGAGGGCCGAGGTTGAGGAAGCCTGGTTCAGGCTATTCTGATCCAGAAATGGATGTACCTGTCTTACCTTCTTCTTCTTCTTTGGCGATCACTCATAGCTGAGTAAGATTGTCTTCCATAAGCACAGTTTTAACAATGGGTCCGTAAGTGACTGTGGAGGCCAATTCTGGATCCACACGTCCTTCCACAGTGGGGGCATTGGTTTCCAGGCGGGAGTTGATGATCACGGTGTGGATTTGCCAAGCGTTCCTTCCTCTTGGCACATTTCTCCCTTGTGTCCTGAGATCGAGTACCCCCAGACAACAAACCTGCTCCTTCATGAGTATAACCCCATCAAAAAGTGGCAAATGGCCAATTATCTAGATCTCCATTGCTCGGATCAGCATGGATCTTATTCCAGAATCTTTTAGCTCTCAATGGACTGCTCACCATTGTTGACACTTGTAAGCCACCACCACTGGGTGGCATCAAAAGCCCATGCACTAACTTGGCTGCCACCTGGCACCCAAGCATGGGGGAAGGGGGCAATTTGTTCATCACATTCCAATGTTGCACCTGCTCATCTCCTTTTTCTGAGGTTTGAAGTATATGTTGCTCTTTTTCTGTTGGTAAATCTAGGCAACTATTTCACCTACTCTTATCATGATGAAGGTCTTTGTGGAAGAATTTAGGTTATTTGAGTGGAGTATGGGGTGCAAATAATATGTAGAAACAGTTTTAATTCTCAATGAAGAAGAAAGGATAGAAACGGATACACAGCACAAGACATCCAGGAAGGCATCTCAGGTGGTCAGAGCTTGATTTTGAAAGTCTTAAAAATAGGGTATCACTCATTGCCAGCTTTTGGAGCCACCGACTAGAGCAGGATTTCCCAAGCTTGGGTCTCCAGCTGACTTTGGACTACAATTCCCATCATCCCTCACTAGCAGGACCAGTGGTCAAGGATGATAGCAGTTGTAGTCCAAAGTCACCTGGGGACCCAAGATTGGGAAATCCTGAATTAGAGGGATGATGCTTTTGCTTTTCAGGTGCTAAAATGTCAGCAACATTTTCTTGACCCCACCTTTGGCTGCGTGGGCTCACAAAGTATTTTATTTCAAGGCTAGCTTGAGCCAAACCTTGCCAAGATTGAGATGCCATTCGATTTGTATCCATACACTCCATAAATATGTACGAGATGCCCCTGAGAAATTGTGCAAGCTTTCAGTGAGAGTTTCAAAAAGATCCCTTCTTTATATTGTTTGAGGCAAACATCTGCTGGCAACTTGGGCGTGTGGAGAATTGCCCTGTCCCCCTGGGAAATGTTGCTAGTGTCATCTTGACATCAGAGCGAAGTCAACAGCAGACATTCGGTTCCCAAGGGGGATGACTTTTTTACAACCTCATTTCCCTGTATCATAATTTGATGAGCTTTAATTAAAGATTAGATAAAATCTTACTTTCAAAGAGATTTGATTAAAAAACCTCATGTACAAAATGATTTTAAAAATTTTATTTATCAGTTTTTTGACCATTTTTGAAGTCACTGTAAGCAGAGATAAAATTGAACCCAAGCTTTAGAGTCACATATATACAACATTATATAGGGCCATCAAACACACAAGGAAGCTTTTTTTAGCTGCAGTAACAGTACAGACGCCGCTAGAGGACGCTGTTTTGCTACCTCTCCTGTAGGTTCTTTTCCCAGCATGCCCGGCAGGGTCTGCTGGCTGAGTTTTGAGGTCCCCAAAAGGGGCTTTTACCTTGCGCAGGTGTGACATTTATATACCCTATGTTGCTAAGAACACTCCCCATTGTGGGATGTGGCGTTGTGTCCAAATTTGATACGAAATATATATAGAATTGTTCATACAATTTTATGAAATGGTAAAACTGCATACAAAAAAATTAAAAACGGTTTGTGTGTAACCTTTTTTTAATATTTCAATGGAATATACCTCATTTTAGTCATTAATAGGCAAAAGTTCATCCATTTGTGCTACAGGACATAATTTTTGAGGGGGGAAATGTAAAAAGTCATCACCCTAATGGTCCCGTTTGGTTGTAGTATTGTATATGGTGAGGGAAGAAAAACCTCTCTATGCCCACTTTCTCGGCACAATGCAATTTTTTAAACACCTCTATCATTAATACAACTTTTATCACTTTATACACCTCTATATTAGGGACGTGGGTGGCGCTATGGTCTAAACCACAGAGCCTAGGGCTTCTGATCAGAAGGTCGGTGGTTCGAAACCCCTCGACGGGGTTGCACGGTCCCTGATCCTGCCAACCTAGCAGTTGAAAAGCAGGTCAAAATGCAAGCAGCGGGAAAGTAAACGGTGTTTCCATGCGCTGCTCTGGTTCTCCAGAAGTGGCCTAGTCATGCTGGCCACATGACCCGGAAGCTGTTTGCGGACAAATGCCTGCCGCAGTTTGGTCAAACTCATGTTGGTAGCTTCGAGAACACTGTCCAACCATCTCGTCCTCTGTCGTCCCCTTCTCCTTGTGCCCTCCATCTTTCTCAACATCACGGTCTTTTCCAAGGAGTCTTCTCTTCTCATGAGGTGACCAAAGTATTGGAGCTTCAGCTTCAGGATCTGTCCTTCCAGTGAGCACTCAGGGCTGATTTCCTTCAGAATGGATAGGTTTGATCTTCTTGCAGTACATGGGGCTCTCAAGAGTCTCCTCCAGCACCATAATTCAAAAGCTTCAATTCTTCAGCGATCAGCCTTCTTTATGGCCCAGCTCTCACTTCCATATATCACTACTGGGAAAACATAGCTTTAACTATACGGATAGCTTTAACTATACGGACCTTTGTCAGCAAGGTGATGTCTCTGCTTTTTAAGATGCTATCTAGGTTTGTCATCACTTTTCTCCCAAGAAGCAGGTGTCTTTTAATTTCATGACTGCTGTCACCATCTGCAGTGATCATGGAGCCCAAGAAAGTAAAAGTCCGCTTCCCTAAGTTCCTTCAGATAGTTAACCTCAGCAGGGCCCACCAAATTCACCTCCGAAATTGTGCTTAAAGCAAATTTTGGTGGCAGTTCCAGTGTTCTCCTGTTGGCCCCCACCTGTCAACCTTAGCCAGTATTGAGGGGCTATTTTATACGCTTGAGGAAAACAGAGAACATTAGCAAGGACAAAAAAGAAACTCTTAGCCGTGAGTTTCTGTACCTGGCAGCTGAGCTAATTGGACACTACTGTGGCGTGGTCTGTAACTGGCTTCCATCCTAACACTGAAGCAGTCGGGGTGGGAGACTAATTAGTGCTGGATCTTCCATGTATTAATTACAATGCTTTCACCATTCATTTACAGCTAGGCAATTAACTCAACAGGTCTAGGATCATTTCCAGTTCTAAATACACGGCTCAAAGCTGACAAGAAGCCATTGTGTATGCGCCGGCAGATTCCTTCTGCTGCGTCAGCTGAGGCTCCCCCTCTCCCATTCGGTGCAAGATGGACACCTGTGTGCAGAGGACACACAAACATTAGTCTACAAATCAATAGATTTAAAGGGCTCAGGATTGCAATTCGTTGGTGCCGCCTCTGATCTCCACGCACCCTTGAACACATGGAGGCCCGCCCCCTCTCCTCCACATGTTATTTTTTTTCTAATACAACCGTTTGTGTAAGTCCTGTCAATAGCAGTTCCACCAAAAATTACTTTTAAATACACAAGCCTTTCCACACTTAATTTTGAGAGCTTACTTCAATGGATCTTTCAGAAACAAAAGCAAAAAGTGCATGTCTGTAGCTGTAGTACCGTGTTTCTCCAAAAATAAGACACCGTCTTATATTTATTTTTCCTCAAAACAACAACAACACGGTGGCTTATTTTCAGGGGATGTCTTATTTTTTTAAGTATGCCTATCACTATGGCTTATTTTCGGGGTATGGCTTATTTTCGGGGTATGGCTTATTTTCAGAGAAACACAGTACCAAAGTCAGTGATTGGAGGGAAAGTGGAACCCAAGAGGCAGGGATATATAGCCACATACAGTGGTACCTCGGTTTTCGAACGTCTCCGTTGACGAACATTTCGGTTTTCGAATGCCGTAAACCCGGAAGTAAATGCTTCAGTTTTTGAACACGCTTCAGAAGTTGAACATGCCATGTGGGCTTCTGCTAAATGCAAGATCCTGAGGCCTAGCTGTCAGCTGTTGAGTTTTCTGTTTTTGAACATTTCAGAACCCAAATGGTATTCCAGAATGGATTACATTTGAAAACCGAGGTACCACTACACACACACACACACACACACACACACACACACACACACACACACTTCCTGCCATATCATCGCCTGCTTTTTTGATCCCTAATTTTCCTTTTCGGCGGAATATGGCAAAATTGACGGCGCTGATAAAAGACACCAATTTAGAATTTCTTATTTGAATCTCTATATGAAAATCTATCTCCCATATGCAAAGATCACAGCAGGGTTCAAAATGTAAGAAAACAGCAGAATATATTATGAAACGTGTTAGAGGGGATGAAATGAGATAAGACAGGACCTTAAAACGCAATTGTATGTGATTTGGGTTATAAACATCGATGCTGGGTGAGCGGGAAGCCGCTAGTTTTGTTGAATTGGAATATAATTGTTGAGTAACAAATGTAACTCTCTATATGGGAAAAACGAATAAAATATTATTATTTAAAAATCATTTTCTAGGGGAGCAATTCCAAAAAGTGTATCTAGGCCAATGCTGAAGGAGGGTCCCTTCCTCTCTCTCTCTTTCTTCTTCTCCTCCAACAGGACATTCTTTCCTATCACAGAAGGAGCCAACAGCGCCTGGCTCCTGGCCTCTATTTAGGCTACCTGAAACTCTGCAGTTCGGTGGACCAGATAAAAGTCCTGGTGCTGCAAAGGCTGCCCAACATTCTTTGTCATGTTAAAATCCGAGACAACAGCAATGTGTCCAGGTAAGTGAAAGAATATTTCCACCTTACCTAGTGTTTAGTTAGCACTTGGGGGACTGCTGGCTCAGGGACCTGGGACTGAGCCCCCACTGAATAGAGAATATGGGTATAGGGTTAATTGGCATTTCACACGCAGGGAAATAAAGTTGAAAGAAGCAGAGACAGTGCCAAAGAATCCGTACCAAAGGCAGGAGTCGAACTCGGGGCTCCCAGCTCCAGTTCCTACCATACTAAACCGCACTAGTTCACTGAACTTTTTAAATGCATGCTAGTGAACTTGAAATTGCCATTCGGATTTACTTTTATAAAGCTGCAAATAGATTTTTTTATTATTACACCCAAGATACTCGCAGTGTAATTCAATGCATGTCGACTCAGAAGCAAGTCTCCTTGTTTTCAACGGGGTTTGTTGCCAGCCGAATATGTATAGCATTACAACTTCAGGATAGCATAGCAGAAGGGAAGCGGGTGGCGCTGTGGTCTAAACCACTGAGCCTCTTGGGCTTGCTGATCAGAAGGTCAGTGGTTCGAATCCCAATGAGGGGGTGAGCTCCCGTTGCTCTGTCCCAGCTCCTGCCAACCTAGCAGTCTGAAAGCATGCCAGTGCAAGTAGATAAACAGGTACTGCTGTGGCAGGAAGGGAAACAGTGTTTCCATGTGGGAAGCCTTTCAACCATTTGCCTCCTCAGGGTGCTTGCCAAAATCCTTTACCTGCACCATCCCTTTACCTGTCCGGTTTTACAACACCTGCTCACTGTCTGCGATGTAAAGTAGGCAGACCAATTGACCTGCATTCCACAGCCAGGGACGTCTTACCCATAGAGGCTAGTGGTGCGGGCCGCCAAGTTCTGGAGGGCACCAGGGAAGAGGTGGAGGCTGGACGCAGCACCTCCTGGCATCAGCTCGCCGCCCTTGCCTGCCTCCACCATGCCGCGCTGAAGCAATGTCGCACCCGGAGCCTCCGTCTGCCGTGGCCACAGCGGCATAAAGCAGGCAGCTGAGCCAGGAGGCACCACGTCCAGCCTCTGCCTCTTCCCCGCCAGAGGAGCCGCCCTCCAGCCGCTCCCTGCCTCCTCCAGCCCAGCCAGCAGGGACGTCCTCCCTAAAAAAAATCTGGGAAACGAGGGGGCGCCAGAGGGAGCTTTGCACCACAGCGCCAGATATGCTTAAGACGGCCCTGCCCACAATAACTGGATAGTCCCTCACTGTGATCAGAGGGGGTGGTAGCCACAAATGGGTCTGGAAGGAAGATGCTGAGCTATTGGGCACCCAGTGAGCCCACCCACTACTTTGGCATGCCTCCTCCCCACTCACCCATCAATAAGTGCAGGCTCAGAAACATCCACAGTGACCAACTGCGTACCTCAACCTGTCTTCTCCCCATACAATCACAGGCAAGGCTGCCTCCCCGCCCATGCATAAGGAGGGGGGGGCAGGGCATGAAATGTGCCTACCAAAATCCAAGCAGTTTTCGCTGGCTATGTTCAGTGCTCGAAATCAAATGCCTGATGAGAAAACGGAGAGCCCTGGAAAAATGCCACCGTAGCCCAAGGCGTGTGTGCGAAAAGATTATAGAAACATGGAACAGCCCTCTTGTCAAAGAAAGCTGAAATGTTTCAAAGGCTTTTTTATTATTATTATTAAGACCTTGGTAAAGAAGTCTTCGGCTTGATATGCGCACTCAACGAGAATGAAATCAGAAAGTTGGCCCTTTTCTTAACCACAAGCAATAGGGCCTGTTATAAGTTTAGAAATCTTTTTACTATCTGAGAACGAAAACTTCAACAGAGCCCAGACATACGTACAGTAAATTCTTCCTTGTGCAGTGAACTTTTGTTATATTTCTAATTTTAAACTCCACTCCGTATACAGAGAGGAGTGGGAATGGATCCAAAGCCTTTCTGGCTCGGAATCTATGGAAAATATGGATCATTCCGCAGAGTGTCCAACTCAACTGCTCGTCGAGCTCCAGATGGCAGTGAAAGCGCTCCTGAAACAGATCAGTCTTCCTCTACGACAGGTACGATGCATTGTTTGTGACACTTTCGATTTGTGGAGGAATTTGAACAACACGCTCTTCCTCACGCTTTGAATTGTAAATATATTCTTGCTTATCATTGCCATTTTGTTTCAGAACCATACAATCCAGGTTTGATTGAAGGTCATTGTTTGTTTGCCTGCAGTGTGTGGCCTATATGGGAAGGGTGGGTTTCATTTAGTCCACAAGAGGCTGAATGGATGAGGGTTCCCCCTTCTTCTTCTTCTTCTTCTTCTTCTTCATCTTCATCTTCATCTTCATCTTCTTCTGCGATCACTCGTAGCCGAGTAAGATTGTCTTCCATAAACACAGTTTTAACAGTGACTGTGGAGGCCAATTCTGGATCCATTACAGAAATCATAGCTGCATTGCCATCACCATGTTTGTTTGTTTTTAAATGATGCTTGGAGTTGCAGAGGGGTCTGGATCCACAGCAGAACCCTGGCACAGTACATCACTACCAGGCAGGACAATAACCAGTGCCACGTAAATGAAATGGCCTGCCATAAGGGGGCAAAGTCCTCCTACAACTTGAAAGTGTGTGAAATGTACCGTATTTTCCCGTGTATTAGACGAGGTTTTTTCACTCAAAAATCATGTAAACAAACTGGGGTCGTCCTATACACTGATAGTGGCATGGGGGGGGGAGTTGCGCGCTGCCAGCCAGCTGGCTGGCGGGCACACAACTCCCCCCCCCATGCCGCTGCGGGAGCTGCGCACTCTTCCCACCGCAGTGGTGTGTGGGGAGCGGCTACCCACTTTGCCAACCCCCACCAATGGCCATGCTGGGGTGATGGCGGGTTTACAATTCCCCCTTTAAAAAGCTCAACAACTTTGGGCCACCTTCCCTCATTTTCTTGAAATTTAGTCCCCCAAAATCGGGGGCGCCTTATACATGGAAAAATACGGTAGTTTGAAACTAAGGTCAGGTGATGCAATGGTGCAACTGCTTCTTTAGTGTGGAGGAACATTTCACTGAGCCAGTGCTAACAGGTAGCTCTGTGGACCTTTGCAGTGCTATGCTCGGTGCTCGCATGTAGCAAGAGATATTGGCTGTAAGATCTAGCTATTATATGATTCTCTCGCAACGCACCCATATTCAGCCCACAAGAGCTGACTGCAGGCATCCTGATGCAGTCATCTTTGATGGTACAAGTCACAGTCTCCTGAATCGGGAACATTTCCAGTCTAGTGACACCTGCCCATTTTTATCATTGTTGTAGTTTAGTCGTTTAGTCGTGTCCGACTCTTCGTGACCCCATGGACCAGAGCACGCCAGGCACTCCTGTCTTGCACTGCCTCCCGCAGTTTGGTCAAACTCATGTTCGTAGCTTCGAGAACACTGTCCAACCATCTTGTCCTCTGTCGTCCCCTTCTCCTAGTGCCCTCAATCTTTCGCAACATCAGGGTCTTTTCCAAGGATTCTTCTCTTCTCATGAGGTGGCCAAAGTATTGGAGCCTCAGCTTCAGGATCTGTCCTTCCAGTGAGCACTCAGGGCTGATTTCCTTAAGAATGGATAGGTTTGATCTTCTAGCAGTCCATGGGACTCTCAAGAGTCTCCTCCAGCACCATAATTCAAAAGCATCAATTCTTCGGTGATCAGCCTTCTTTATGGTCCAGCTCTTTATGGTCCAGCTATCATAGAAAAGAATTGTGAGAAAGTCGTTTAAGTATCAGTGGAGGCCTGATAAACCCTTTGCAGACAGCACAAGATGTGTGGTTAATCAGTGGAGGAATTTTATCTAATTTTAGTTAAATTATCTCCTGCTATTTTCCATTTTAAAAAAATTCCCAAAGCAGTTCTCAATAAATCAATAAAATCCATTGATTGCCTCTACTGGCACCACTCCTGACCTCCATGCACTGATCAGATCTACCTTCATACAGGGCAGGACGCAAGTGGCACTGTGGTCTGAACCACCAAGCCTCTTGGGCTTGCCGATCATAAGGTTGGCAGTTCAAATCCGTGCAACGGGGTGAGCTCCCATTGCTTTGTCCCAGCTTCTGCCAACCTAGCAGTTCGAAAGCACACCAACACAAGTAGATAAATAGGTACCACTGCGGCGGGAAGGTAAATGGTGTTCTATGCACCAGAAGCGGTTTTGTCATGCTGGTCACATGACCCGGAAAAGCTGTCTGCGGACAAATGCCGGGTCCCTCGGCCTGAAAGCGGAGATGAGCACCTCAACCCAATAGTCGCCTTTGACTGGACTTAACCATCCAGGGCTCCTTTTCCTTTACATGCGTACATGTGAATGTCAAAATGTGTACTGTCAGTATGTTGCTTACCAGGCTCTCTGGCTTATACCCAGCATAGTTTAAATGTGCCATCTCTTTTATGCCCATCATAGTCTTTCAAGTAAATCAAAAGCCCTTGTTTGCCTGTACTTACCCACACAGCATGCAGCTAGATCCTGCAAAGATGGTTTCTTCAGAGCTGCTGGACTTTCCTAGGCAGTTCTCCCCCCCCCCCAAAAAAAAAGCTTGAATGCAGACATTTCCCCAAACCAAAAAAGTTTCTATGTGGGCAGAGGGTGGCTGATTGTTTTATAATTGGCAGCTGTTATTTCTTGATTTTTATTGTTGTCGCAGATGTTTCTCTTTGTGTTTTATCCTTTTGTGTTGTAGTTTGTATGCCACCATGAAAGCCTGTTGGTGGGCTGGAACTAGGTATGGTTGAATTTTAAAAATAAATAAAAACACAGTAATAGAATGCTACCATATTCTGCCACGTTTGGGAGGCTATATGGATCAATCCTTGATCCAAAAGGAGTAGGCCAGGATTCAGTTCAAGCCTGCTAGGATTTTTCCGGATAAAATGTATTCCAACGATTCAACAATCCAATTTCTTTCTTTCTTTGAATATTTTGTTAGTCTTGTTTAATATAAATTAAAAGAAATAAAGAAGTGAGACAGCCTCGGATCATAGCTGCCAAGTTTTCCCTTTTCTCGCGAGGAAGCCTATTCAGCATAAGGGAATTTCCCTTAAAAAAAATGGAGAACTTGGCAGCTATGCCTCGGGTGCATATATATGCTCCCAACAATCATATTTGCTGGTGCTCAAAGCCACAATTAAACCAGGAAACTTCCAATTAAACCATAGTTTCCTGTTGTGTTCAAACTTGGGAAGCTGTGGTTACCAGGTTCAGAACAAGCCAGGATTTTAAACGAGCCAACTTAAAACATTGGTTCCACAGCTTGACTTGTTCTGAAGCCACAACCATAGCTTAGTGGTTCGGATGTAATGAGAAACTATGGTTAATTAGAGGCTTCCCCGTTTTATTGCAGCTCGTAGCAACAGGAGGAACAAAGGAGCCACATTTGCAAGCAAAAAAAGCTCAGGCATATCTCTGCTTAATAAACTGAAATGTTGGTTTATTGGTAGCTATATCACCTAAAATCCATTCCCCTGAGCTGAAGCTGATTTAGGAAACGTAGACCATGTAAGTTACTACAAAACTTCTTTCTTGTAGTGCTGATTCACTTAACTTAATTTATAAGAATAGAATAGAATAGAATAGAATAGAATAGAATAGAATAGAATAGAATAGAATAGAATAGAATAGAATAGAATAGAAATCTTGAGCTTCTACCATAGCTCCCAAATCAGAGTGTTTGTTGGCCAAAGATGGCCATAGTCTCAAAAAATGCAAAATTCATACGCCGGTGCACACTGGTCCACACAATATCTCCCAATGCTCTGTGGCCCCCGGAACAACTTCAATCCAGGTGTCACAACATCAGGAGATGCCACGCAGCCTAAGGCGACTTCCCACCAGGCCTCTTCCACTCCCTCAAGATTGTGGGGCTGAGCCTTGTCCCAGTGGACATTTGGGAGGCTGTAGCGACCTCAGCACCATAGAGTTGGTGAGCCTGGCACACATACACACCCCTACACAAAGGATTGATATCCTGAAACAAGGGGGAGAGGTGACAAGCTTAGATAATGGTCCTAGCTGATTCCATGCCTCCATTTAGCATCAAAGTCGATTTTAATCAAACATACGCCTCTTGCTGTTTGATATTTATTTCAGTTTCATTTTTCTCAGTGCGGCTTGTTAAATCTTTTTCATTGCCCCATTTGGTGACAGGCTGCAGGGAGAAAATGGGGAGGGGAAGGGAGGAAGCAAGCCAAAAAAGGGGGGAAGGAGGGGGGGATCTGCATAGTTTTGCTAACCAGCTCCTAAATTGAATGTTAAAGGTTTTTAATTGAATTCATTTTCATGTTTTCACATAATTATACAATCATAATCTTGAAAAGCTCATGGAGTGTGATCGTTTTCTGGCTAATAAGAAACATAAATGTTATTTTCTGGGGGAGGTAAGGGGTTGTGTTGTGTGTACGTGTGTGTCTTTTAATGTGGAACGTTGGAGCATTAAATCTTTATTTTATGAAGCAAAATTAACACACACATGGCCTCTCTCTCTCTCTCCCCCCAGATATATATATATATATATATATATATATATATATATATATATATATATAGACACACAAACACGTGTGTGTATATATACATATGCTGGTATATATTCCCCCACCCCCCATTTATCTTTTACAAAAAAAACCCTATATCTTGATGCTGTGCAACTTTGCGCTAATGTTTTATACAATTTTGGGGGTTGTTTATATAAGTACGATGCTGTAACTCTCGCCTCCCCTTTCTCTCCCCCCCCCGCACCCACCCCCATTTCTTCTCTGTGCGTGTTCCTCTGCAGGCTAAGCTCTTCCGTCTGTATACACAGGAGGTGTTGGAACTGGGTCACAATGTGTCCTTTCTTCTCCTGCTCCCTGCCTCAGACGACGTCTGCACTGCCCCAGGACAGAATAACCCTTACACCCTGCACTCAGGATTCCTTAACCTCCCTCTTCAGATGTTTGAACTCGGTATACTACCTTGCTTCACCTAGAAATATTAACCCAGTCGCCTTATAATAAAATCACAAAGTTCTATCTGTTCCCCTCCAGCCCCTCGCCTCCCCCCCCCCCGTCCCAGCGGAGAGTCAATAGATCACGTGATGATTTCTTGGCAACAACACTTTTTCTCTCCTCCGACTACAGACAAGTAATAGAAGGAGCATAGCTACCAGGTTACATGCTCTAGTCATAACTACAGGAATGCAAAAGCCAGTCAGTCCACAAGCTATCGAGCAACAACACGACCCTTTGGTTATAGGCATGAGGAATAGTGAATATTGAAGTGGGCAGTTCAGGCGGCATTCGGTGGAAGCTCCCTTAGCAGGGCTTTTGATTTCAAAATATGGTAGAGGAAGGTGGATCGCCCATATTTGACTGCCTCTCCATTACCAATTTGATTACGGAACTGAGCTTGGTGTAGAATTTATTTATTGTTATCAGGCCAGGTCCAGACTTAGTCCCGTTGAAATCAGACAATTGTTGTGCAAGCAGGATTGACGGTCAGTAGGATCAATGTGAGTGCACAAAATTCCGAGTTTTACATGCCATTCACGGGATGCAAGAAGACCTCGCAGCTGTTAGAACAGAGGTGTGACTCTCCAGAGGTTGGTGGGCTACAACTTCCATCACCCCTAATGATGATGGTTTGGTCTGGTGGGAGCTGAAGTCCAGTAACATCTGGAGTGCCACAGATAGCTGGTGGTTTCTCTCATACCATAAGGGTCGGGGAATGTGCACCAGCAAGCACATTCTTCTGGTTGGTAGCCCTCGCTGCTGAAATGCCAGGAAGCATTCCGTATCAGCCACTGTCAGAGAAAAAACATACAGCGCCAGGTGGTTGATTTTGTTCAGCAAAAGTTTCCTTAATCTTCTCTCCCACAGATCCAGTACTAGAAAAAGCATGGGTAGATTTCAAGCAGCAAAGTACTGTACCAAGATATTCCTGAAACAGACCATGCAAATATCATGATAGCTTTGCGCATGATGCGCAATGGGGCTATACAGTGTTACTTGTTTGCACGCAGTTCCACCCCTCTGCCACTGAGACTGAGTTGTCACCACCCACCCTATCACCCATGCCCCCTCCCCACAAGTAACAGTCATCTTTCATGCATGTTTCCATATGTATAAGAGATGCGGGTGGCACTGTGGTCTAAACCACTGAGCCTCTTGGGCTTGCCAATCGCGAGGTCGGCGGTTCGAATCCCCACAACAGGGTGAGATCCCATTGCTCTGTCCCAGCTCCTGCCAACCTAGAAATTTGAAAGCATGCCAGTGCAAGCAGATAAATAGGTACCGCTGTGGCGGGAAGGTAAACGACATTTCCATGCACTCTGGTACTCGTCATGGTCCTCTATGCACTAGTAGTCACCCATAAAGTTGTCTGTGGACAAATGCCAGCTCCCTCAGCCTGAAAAGCAAGATGTGCACCACACCCCATAGTCGCCTTTGACCAAGGGTCTTTTAGCCTTAAGCTATCCCATATCTATAAACACACACATACACAATAGGTTCATAACTTTTTGACTTTTTTAAAAAGGATTTCCTGTAACGTAAAGGGATGAACTTTTGCTCAGAAACCACACAGAAGGGACGAACTGTCCTCAGTTGTGAAAAAGGCTCACCCTGAAATGAAAATGTTGAATCACCTTATTTGTAATGTTACTACATAAGTACCGGTATATTAGCACTTTTGAAAAACTTTGTGGAACTGTTTAGAACTTTTACAGCTGTCTGTAACTTCCTAGACAGCTGTAATGTGTTGTACTGGAGAATCACTGGAAGCAAGAGGCCTCCATAGACCAGATAACAAGAAGTAATCAGTGCACAGAACGCGCAATCAAAGTGATGTGGGAACTTTATGGTGCTTGCAGCAGAAACAAAGGCAAGCTGCAACCTCAATTTATTCTAAGCAATAAGAAGTGATGTACAATGTGCAAAACATTGTACAAGTACTTTAAAAAATTGCATCCTCTATATTTTCCTGTCCATGCTGTGCCTATTACATAATCCATTATACAGTTACATATACAAAAATTGATTTATTGGTTTCGGGGTGGCCTTTTCCCCAAAAAATTGGAAATGACAGTTCATTCCTTTGTTTTTAGGCAAAAGTTCATCTAACTAAGCTACAGGAACGTGAAGTTGTAAGACTGTTAAAACCCTAATGCACACACTAAGTGATATAAACTTATAGGAAGATTGAGCCATTCCCAGAATAATGTGTTCTTTCTTTGCCAGCTCTCTTTTATGAGTCATTCATGAAGCCCTTTTCTGGGCAAGGTGGTTACATCTCTTAGGTACCACAGCTCTTGGGATATGAGTAATGCACAGGCCAAATTTGCCAGGCTAATCTCCCACGATCACCATATGCCTTCTGTGACCAGCAACTATGAATCAACACTGTTGGTAGCCTCGGATATTCAAAAATTATGAGTTCAGCCTGACATTTCAACATATTTTTCCAGGATTTAACACCGTACCCTCCAACATTTCTCCAATGAAAATAGGGACATCTTACTCCATCATCTTAATCATTTTATTATTTATACCCCACCCATCTGCCTAGGTTGCCCCTGCCATATAATAAAACATTAAACATTGGGGAGGCGGGGAGTTCCCTATACAGGGCTGCCCTCAGATGTCCTCCAAAGGTTGCATAGTTACTTATCGCCTTGGCTCGGGGGTCACAAAACTCCATACCCTTCAACATTTTTTCCAATGCAAATAGGGACATCCTACCACACCCTCCAATATTACTATGATGAAAACAGGGACATCTTAAGGGAAAGCGAGGCATTCCGGGATCAAATCAGAAACTGGGACGGCTTCTGTAAATCTGGAACTGTCCCTGGACTGTAAGCACACTTTGAGGGTCTATAACACAGAGAACTAGCATCTTTTTCTCTCCTTAAAGGGGACCCAAGCCACTGTTACACCTGCATGTTAGAAACATGTCGAGCAACGCAAGGTCACAAACTTATTTAATGTCGATTGTAGATTAGAGCAGCAATGGAGATGGCAAAGTAGTCAGCCGTACACAATGAAGATTCAGCAGAGACTGCTCGTTTGTCTCTCAACGCGGTGAATTTATAGTGTGGGGACTTTGTACTGCAGGCAGAATTCCAATAAAAGCCCAATTTTACTTTTCCAACAAAAAGCAACCGATCTCGTGCCCTAGAGCGGAGGCCATTTTCTGTCTGATTTATTGCATATTTCTCCCCAGTGCCTATAAAATGGCTGTGATTCACCTCCAGAATATTAGAAGCTTCCACTCCCTATTAGTTGGCGGCTACCGGATCTGTAATTGCGAAACCGCAAAAAAAGGCAATGTTGAAGCAACATTTGTTACAGTAACATTAACAGCCTGGCTTCCAACCACAGTGGCTAGAAGCTGCAGCGGCGGCTGCAATTTCACTAATGGTGCCACACGTCTGGTGTGAAGTGTCAGACCACATGCTGCTTGCCCCCTGGACCACTACAGAAGCTAAACGTTTGGGAGGGGAGCAGAAAGAGTCAGGACTATTCTCCTTCGAGTTGTAGGCTGAGATCATCGTGCTAGTTATCTCATTGCAAAACAGATTGGTTTGATTTCCTACCATATGCAATGTTCAGAAAGAGATATTGAAAGTTTGTGTCTCCAAACATTTTAATGCTCGTGATGGACCATAGATTTTTCACAGAACCGAAAGGGGCTTGGGAGAGTCTTTGGTTCCCAAGGGGCAAAATTTATTATTTACACCCCACCCATCTGGGTGGGTTTCCCCAGCACTCTGGGCGGCTCCCAACAGAATGTTAAAAACACGATAAAACATCAAACAAATGCCTTCAGATGTCTTCTAAAAGTCAGATACAGTGGTTTACGAACTTAATCCATTCCAGAAGTCGGTTCTTAAACCGAACCGTTCTTAAACCGAGGCGCGCTTTCCCTAATGAGGCCTCCCGCCGCTGGTGCCCTTCAACCGTTTGGCTTCTGTTCTTAGACTAAGGTAAAGTTTGCAAACCGGGACACTACTTCCGGTTTTGCGGAGTTCTTAAACCGAATCATCCTTAAACAGGACTGTTTTTAAACCGAGGTACCACTGTAGTTGCTTATTTCTTTGACATCTGATGGGAGGGCATTCCACAGGGTGGGTGCCACTACCAAGAAGCCCCTCTGCCTGGTTTCCTGTAACCTCACTTCTCGCAGTGGGAGAACCGCCAGAAGGCCCTCGGAGCTGGACCTCAGCTGGACCTCAGGGCTGAATGATGGGGGTGGAGACACTCCTTCAGGTATACTGGGCTGAGGCCGTTTAGGGCTTTAAAGGTCAGCACCAACACTTTGAATTGTGCTCGGAAACGTACTGGGAGCCAATGTAGGTCTTTCAGGACCAGTGTTATATGGTCTCGGTGGCCACTCCCAGGCACCTGTCTAGCTGCCACATTCTGGCTTAGTTGTAGTTTCTGGGTCACCTTCAAAGGTAGCCCCACATAGATCGCATTGCAGTAGTCCAAGCGGGAGATAACTCGAGCATGCACCACTTTGTTGGTCCCACCCAGCATCCCTGGTTAAATAGGTTTGGCAGGCTTTTGAAACAATGCCCCCCCCCCAAAAAAAACCTGCAGGAAATGTGAAGGAAGTTAATAGAATTTCTGTGGGCCACAGGCAATTTCATACTCAGAATGGACCCATTAAAATTAATAGATTTAAAAAATTTAAGTCCATTGATTTCAGTGGGTTCACTCTGAATATGGCAATAAGATTAGTAACAATTATTGAGGGTGTCCATTAGGCAGGGCCGTCTTAAGCGCCCCTGGCGCCGTGGTGCACCAGATCCCTCCGGCGCCCCCCTCCCCCGTTTCCCAATGCGGTGGGCGGGCAGGCACAGCTCGGTTGCCATGGGCGCAGCTGCGCGGCGGACCAGCGGGCCAGCCGGCCAGCGGGCGGGCGCAGCTCACGGCGCCCCCCTGGCGGGCTGGCGCCATGGTGCCCTGCGCCACCCAGCCTGGCCGTAGGGCCGGCCCTGGTATTAGGGATCAGTGTTAAAGTACTGCGAACACTGTGCTAGAGCGTGTTAGTGACCCTGGTTGCCAGTACAACAAACATTCCATCATTGTAGGGATTTCTGCTTGTGCAATGGAATGTTCCCTGCCACTCCCTGTCCACATGGACCCCCTTAAATTTCTTCCAGGGGTTCCCCCAACCATCTGGGACAGACGTGGGGACATGTACACGGGGAGGAGAGGGAAGATGTCCTGTCAGACAAGCAGAAATCCGTACACTGATGGAATGTGGAAGTTCGCTGCTGCCCCTTGCAGAACTGCAGTTCCTGGCTTGAGGTTGTGATGCAACCGAGCCCTTTCTCTTATCACACCAATTTGCACATTTGCCTAATAAGGCTCATTATCCCCACAATGTTCACCTTTTAAAAAGTCATTTAAATATGTTGCGGCCATTGCAGCATGTTGTGAAAACTGGATAACACGGGGCATGAGCATGCAGTGCAAAACCAGTGCCAATGGCTCCTGTAATAATAATAATAATAATAATAATAATAATAATAATAATAATGCCAACAACTTTTATTTGTATCCCGCCCTCCCCGGCCGAGACTGGGCTCAGGGCAGCTAACATCAAATATAAACACTGATATAAAATCAAACAACAATTAAATCACCTCTTTAAAACAAGTCAGGATAAAATTAAAATCTGAATTAGATGGCTTTCCGCAGGATTTGGGTTGGGAACAGTAAATGCTCATCAGGCCCAACTGTGTACGCTGATCTTATATGGGCCTGTGAGAATGCTGGGAGGCCTCTTTCGTACTAGTTCTTATACAAAAAGGGAAGGGGAGTTAGGCTGAGCCCTGACCAAAGGCCTGGCAGAACAACTCTGTCTTACAGTTCCTGCGGAAAGATGTCAAATCCCACAGGGCCCTGATCTCTTGTGGCAGAGCATTCCACCAGGCCGGGGCCAAGACCGAAAAGGCCCTGGCCCTGCTCGAGGCCAGCCTAATCTCCCTGAGGCCTGGGATCTCCAGGATGTTATTATTTGCAAAAGCATTGATAACCCATCCAACTGCAGTATTGATTGCCTGGAAGGAAAAATGATGCAACAAGTCACTTTCGAGGCATGAAAATACAGCTTTTCCTCTGTGCAACCAATTTAGCATTACACCCACCCACCCTTGCATTATTCTGTGAAGACAGGAATACTGTTCAACTAGTGATGTGCTAAGAGAAAAATGGATTGCCTACATGGGAAAGAATATACACCTGGTAAAAGCAGCATGGACAAGAAGGAGAGGCTGGAAGGCCTTCTGAATCAATTCTTCTTGTGTTTTCTTTTTCAGTTCCATGAGGGGTGGGGGGAATTCAGAATTGAAAATTCTTTTTTTCAGAAAGTTATACCAAAGTAGGTAAAGGTGAAGGACCCCTGGACAGTTAAGTCCAGTCAAAGGTGACTACGGGGTTGCGGCGCTCATCTCGCTTTCAGGCCAAGGGAGCTGGCATTTGTCCACAAACAGCTTTCCGGGCCATGTGGCCAGCAGGACTAAACCGCTTCTGGCGCAACAGAGCACTGTCACGGAAACCAGAGTGCACGGAAATGCTGTTTACCTTCCCACCTCAGCGGTACCTATTTATCTACTTGCACTGGTGTGCTTTCAAACTGCTAGGTTGGCAGGAGCTGGGACAGAGCAACGGGAGCTCACTCCGTTGCGGGGATTTGAACTGCCGGCAAGTATTATAGGTAAGGTGATATTTTTAATTGGGCCAGTTTCTGTAGATGTAATGAAAGTCTGCATGTTTTTGAACTCTTCATCGGGCAGAATGCAAACGTAGCATCATTGGAGGGGGGCAGTTTAAAAACAACAACAACCAAGTTCTGAAGAACAGGCTCTTCTTTTAAACTTTGCCACTAACTGTGAGGATGTTAAGGGTGCCAGTGTGGCTATGTTCTACTTGCACGGCTGGGAGCAGCAATGGTTCTCAAGACCGATTGCTGGAAGCCACAGTGCTCTTGTGCTCAAATCCTGCTCGTGAGTTTTCCACAGGCCAGCCATTGTGAGGACAGGATATTGGACTAGAAGGTCCATTGGCCTGATCCAGCAGTCTCTCCTCTCTTTCTTAAGAAGGGAAAATACAGGTCGTCATCATTGAGACCTGGTGACCACTCTACCTGAAAATGGTATGTGCTGTCCACTTCAAGGATGCCATCAACTCGTGGGGGCCAAGCTATGTTGGGACTTCCCCAATGTTTCAAACAAGCAGAGGGCAGAGGAGCTGAGCATGGAGCCAAGCCCTGCATGGTTTTCATGGCCAGTTCTAAATCCTCCTGCTATGGAAGGAGACCCCAACTGCTCCTGATGTTGCAATGTGTGTCGCACCTGTGATGACACCAGCACAGGTTGGCACCTTTGGTCCCCTTAAAGTAACATGTGGCCAACCTGCTGCTTGTTGGTCATGTGCAACACTCAGAGGCCTTCACTGCACCCTGCTGAGGGTGCAAAAGCCACTACAAAATTGTGGTGAATTTGCCTTCTCCTGCAATGGTGATATGGAGGCTGGCTTGCAGAGGAAAAGTCATTTCTGCATACTTCTCCCCCCCCCCATTTGAGCCATGCTCCTTCCAATGCACCAAGCAGTTTCTGACCACCCACCCACCACCATCCCGGGCTTTCCACAGGATTAACAAAAAACAAAAAACGTTTTGCATCCCTGCCTTAAAAGAGCACTTGCAGGAGTGAGGCTGCACAGTGCCACACTTCCACACATCTGTTTCAAATGCTACCATGATTTTCCTGGGAAAGAGGTGTATCTTTGGAGGAGAAGTTACAGCCCACAAGAGAAGCACAAATTTAACACAGCCATAGATAGATAGATAGATAGATAGATAGATAGATAGATAGATAGATAGATAGATAGATGATAGATAGATAGATAGATAGGTGATAGATAGGTGATAGATAGATAGATGGTAGATAGATAAGAGAGAGAGATCAGATAGATGATAGATAGATAGATAGATAGATAGATAGATAGATAGATAGATAGATGATAGATAGATAGATAGAATGAGAGAGCGAGAGAGAGCGAGAGAGAGAGAGAGAGAGATATGATAGAGAGATAGATAGAGAGATAGATAGAGAGATAGAGAGATAGAGAGATAGATAGATAGGTGATAGATAGGTGATAGATAGGTGAGAGAGAGAGATTAGATAGAGAGATAGATAGATAGATAGAACGAGAGAGAGAGAGATGATAGATGATAGATAGTTAGATAGATAGATAGATGATAGATAGGTGATAGGTGATAGATAGGTGATAGATAGATGAGAGATAGATAGATAGATATCACATCAACAATAGAGAGAGCAAAGCTTTGGCCAATATGCATTCAGAATGTTTGGGCATCATTAGATCATTATCTACATGAAATGTCTAAAAATACTTGGGGTCATAAAGAGAAGGGGTCATGTGCTTTGCAAGCAGAAGGTACCTGGTCAATCCTAGTCACTTCCATTTTTGAAAAAAAGGCACAAATGTAGGACCAGCTGCCCACAACCCTACCATAGGACTGAGCACCAGTTCCATTGTTACGCAGTCCTTCATGTTAGTCTTTGCTCATGTGCAAGGATGTGTTTGCTTTGGATGTGATTGTAGCTATTCTTGGGTTGTGGGGAGGTCTAGATTTCCACCACCACCACCCCATTAACTTCTCAGTGTGTTACAGGGACAGGCAATATAGACTTGGTCAGCATCCCCGTGTACATGGGCAAGGAATTTTTGGAATGGTTGTGGACCAAGTCTTCACTGTCATATGCCAAAATCCACTGGACTGACCATAAATTCCTTAACGGGGAACAATATGTCATGGGATAGCACTCTGCTGAAGCAGGCAGATGGCTGCTCTATGACTGGCAATCAGTCATGTGTGTCCTACGACAGCATAGAATTGGTTGTGTAGGTCAGTTGCACATCGGATGCACAACTGAGCCATATATTGTGCAAGACTGTAGCTTATCAACCAGCATCTGTTGCATAGCTACAACCCATAGATTTATGCCAGGAGGGACCCAACCTTAGGCTTGGTCCACATTTGCATCCACACCACTTAATAATTCCCCACTTTTTAGCATTTGAAATAAAAAGCTTTGTCACTGGTCATTAAACTAAAATGAGCATCTTCACGCATCATGTGAATTTGTCCCCACTGGGTGATAAAAATGCTTGTGTAAACAGACCCTTTGCTTATGTTTCCATCCTGCCTGATCAAGATTTCTGTGTAGATCTGAAACTTTCATACTTTTTACATCAACAGGAAGCCGTCCAATGGAAAAGTTCACCTTTACCTGTCTAAGGGTGGCTTCTAATGTAGACGTATTGAGCCACATCCGCTAAGGGGTTTACTCTGAGTATGACTAGCATAACAGCCCTAACATTTTTGGTGTGCGCAGTGCAAGCTTTCATGGACTTAGAGTTCACATTTTCAGGTGCATGAAATGTCCTTAGTTGGCGCATGTGCGCATAAACACACACACACACACACACTCAAACTTGGATGCAGTGTTTAAAAATGTAAACAGTGGAGTGTGTGGATAGTAACACCTTTGTGACATTTCCATGCCAATCCCAAATGCATAGAAAAAAATATAGTGATGCATCCACAACAGGAAACCCTGTGAAAATATTCCTTGTCTTCCTACAACTACAACTCCCACCATCCCTAACCATTGCCCATTCTGACTGGGGTTGATGGGAGTTGGGTGCCCAAAACACGCCTATGCAGACAATTAAAAGTACAGTGGTGCCTCGCAAGACAAATTTAATTCGTTCCGAGAGTCAATTCTTTTTACGAAAAATTCGTCTTGCGAATCCCGGTTTCCAATAGGAATGCATTGAAATTTCTTTCTTTCTTTCTTTCTTTCTTTCTTTCTTTCTTTCTTTCTTTCTTTTCCCATAGGAACGCATTAATTAAATTTCAATGCATTCCTATGGGAAACCGCAATTCGCAAGACGAATTTTTCGCAAAACGAATTCGTCTTGCGAGTCACCATCAGATCGCAAGGCGCATTCGTCTTGCGAAAAATTCATCTTGCAGGGCATTCGTCTTGCGAGGTACCACTGTACGTCTTTCCGCTGTGGTTGGTGTCTGTTTTTAACTTTTTAATGTTTTTACTGTATGGTTTTAGATTTTTTGTTTGTTTGTTCTAAACCACTTGATAGCGGTCTCTAAATATTTTCATAAATAAATAAAATGTCTGGAGGGCACCACCTTGGCTACTCCTGAGCTATCCGTGTCTAATTTAATACCTGTACCAGGTCCATGAAAGCTTAGCCAACTATTAGATTTTTTAAACATCAAGACTCTCTGTAGCTTTCGCTGCTCCTCTGGAATTATAACCTTTTAAATATAGATATATATGTGTAACACTTGTTTTCTGGGATAAACACAAGCAATGACAGTTATTTCTTTCAAGATCCTCAGAAAGGTAAGGCTTTTGAGAGCTGCCTCTGTGTGTGTGTGTGTGTCTTTCTAACACACTTGCTTCTGTGCTTTGTTGTCTCCACAGTTCATTTTTGCAGTTACAAGGAGAAATTTATTAGTCTGTATTGCCGCCTTTCCGCTGTCATAGAGCTAGATTTTCTGAGCACCCAGCAATCCCTAAGGGAAGCAATTTCAGACAGTGAAGTCGCTGCAGCTAAACAAAGACACCAGCAAGTCCTAGATTACACACAGGTAACCGTCTGTTTTTCCGACTAGTCAAAGGTGATTTCTAGCAGGGGCTGTAATTTGGAACCTAAATGGAGAATTGTTGGGCAAAGGCGCAGCATAAAGACGTTTAGTGTCAAAATACAATTTGGGTTTTATGAAATAGCCACTCTGCAGCTCTTCCCTCCCACCCCACCCGGCTTCCCCCTTGCTTGCTTTCTGGGAGAAATTTCATGGATAAAATCATATGACAGTTATACTGGAGTGTTGTAGAGAAGCGTGTCACTTTGGGTTATAAATCCCATTTCCCACCCCTACCTCTCTAATATGAGCAAAAAAAAAAAGCACCTCAATTTAGGCTGGGTCGTAGCCTTTCTTCTCTTAACGTCACAAGACCCCGCCACCACTCCGACTGTCAGTCTGCAATGAAACATGCGCACCCCGCCAACAACTGTTTCTTTTGACACAGGCGGCCCTGCCGTGAGGTGATGTGAAGCAGCAGCTGGGTTAGGCAGGAGATTTGGGGGACCCATGAAGGTGGCGGGGTGGGAGGCAAACAGATCAGGTATGGTGCATCTTTCGCCAGGAAGCTGTCCTCCCCCAGCAGTGGTGTAGCGCGGGTTGTCAGAGCCCGGAGCCACACAGAGCAGGAGGGAGGGAGGGAAATGGACAGAGAACACATGCACATTCAGCTGCCTAATAGTGTCCACAGGGCCGTCTCTAGGCCTGGGCTGGGTGGCGCAATGCGCCAGGGCGCCTGGCCACCAGGGGGTGCTGCCGCCAGTGTTGGGATGGAGGAGGAGCAGAGGCTTTCTTATTGGGGCTACTGCCGTGTTGTGCCAGGGCGCCACCTCTCAGGGGTGCTCCAGTGAGTGGGGGAGCTGCACGGAGCAAGCGCACCTCACCGCCCACGTGCCCTCCGGAAAGAGCTCCGGCGGCTTCCGAGCCTGGCTCCTCCACAGCGACTCCCTGCTGGAAGAGCCACCAGCAAGCCCCACCAGCAGCACCGCCCTCGCCCGCCTCTTCTTGGGCTGCGGGCGCCGTTGCGGGGAAGCCGGCTGCGAGCCTCCCATCGGCACAGCAGCCAGGGTTCCCTGGACGGCAGCGCTGTGCAGCCGCTTTGGCCAAGGAGGCGGAGACGAACCACAGCTGGCAGCGCCCCCGCCTGTCAGGCCACCCCCTCCAATGGCCCGCTGCGCCTGCCCTGCCTGGCAGAGCGTGAGTCCGGTGTTGCCATTGCCAGTCCTGCTTCTTGCGGCGGGTGAGAAGCAGAAGGCACGGCATGGCAGCGCCAGGGGGGGAGCGGCGCCTCAGAGGTGAATGAGGCGCAGTTGCTAAAACGAAGTGCGCACACACACACGCATGTGGCTCTGGCTTTCCAGCTGGCATGGGGGCGCAGGGGTCACGGCGCTGGATAGGGTTAAGACGGCCCTGAGTGTCCACGTCATCCAGGAGATTGCAGCTGCAGAGATAAGTAAAGAAGAGTCATTCCATGCTCCAGCCTTTTGATTCCCTTCCCCCATAATTTATATTAGCAGATGCTTCTTTTTCATAATAATATTTATTACCGCATGCACACGAAAGCTCATACCAAAATAAAAACTTAGTTGGTCTTTAAGGTGCTACTGAAGGATTTTTTTAATTTATTACCCCAAGTTTTCCATTTTAACCATCCAATTAAGTCCACATTAAATACATTCCAAATTATAATGCAATCAAACTATCCAAATTTTATACCAAATTATAAGTCTTTTGGGTGACTGCCCATGCTCTGAAGTCCAATGCTTCTCGTCACTGAGACAGCTGTGCCTAACTTTATGCCATGTCCCAATTTTCAAGTCCTTCCTTATTCATTTATTCACTTACAGTGGTGCCTCGACTTACAAATTTAATCCGTTCCGAAGACAGCTTCGTAGGTTGAAAAATTCGTAAGTCGAAAAGCGCCACTGGAAACGCGATTTCCCATAGGAATGCATTGGAAACTGAAAAATTCGTAAGTCGAAGCAACCACATCTAAAAATTCGAAGTCGAAACAACCCTATCTAAAACCGCCGCGGTTTCTTTTCGGATGTCGAGAAATTTGTAAGCGTGCGGCCATTTGCCCCACTCGTAAGTTGATAAATTCGGTTGTTGGGTCGTTTGTAAGTCGAGGTACCACTGTATGTTTTTAGTGCTGAAGTTAATACTTCAAAAAGTATTAGCTCTTGGGCGCAGATGCTTAACATTGGCCCACCTCTCACACGTACCTTCAGCATAAGTCTGAATCACTTTTAATTTGTGTATATGAATCTGATTATACCAAATCCACATGTCCCCAAATCATCACCTGTAACATCCTCATTTCAACAGATACGTATTCCCCCTCTAACGGTGAACCTGAACTACCCCAGTAGGTTTACAGCCATAGTTGCCAGCCACCATTTTCACTCCTGATTTCAGAAAACATAGCAGCAAGTAAGAGAGGTGAACAGCTGGCTGTGTGTAAATTTGTAATTTGTTATTGCAAGAAGAAGAAGAAGAAGAAGAAGAAGAAGAAGAAGAAGAAGAAGAAGAAGAAGAAGAAGAAGAAGAACCACCAAACATGCCAACAATCATTACAAAATGTGAAAGCCGTATGTACCGTAGAAGGTTAGGAGTCACCAGGCCCGTCCTAGCCATAGAGGCTAGTGGCGCGGAGAACCACGCGCCGGGCACTGGAGGGCGCTGGAAGGGCACCAAGTGAGCGCAGGGTTCCGGCGATCTGGCCAGGACTGCGCTCCACTAGCTGACAGGCTGCACTGCGTCTCTCTCCTTCTCCGAGAACTCCGCGCTGCGCCTCCTTCTCGTTTCCCCAGCGCTGGGTTCCGCTCAGTTGAGCTTCGCCACCAGTGCGCGCACAGCGCCCAAGCAGCTCTTGCTGGTCCTGCGGTGCGCGCGCTGGTGGCGAAGCTTGACTGAGCGGAACCCAGCGCTGGGGAAATGAGAAGGAGGCGCAGCGCGGAGTCCTCGGAGGTGGCCTCCCGCTGCTGCCGCGGTCTGCTTGGCACTCCCGGGCCCTTGGAGAGGCTCTGGAAGGGGGCTCTGGAGGGACCTAGCGCCAGGGCGCTGGATGGGCTTCAGACGGCCCTGGGAGTCACAATTCTCACAAAGCATGATTTATAGGGACATTGAGAATTAAAAAAAAATGAAATAGAAAATATTAAGGATTCAAACAAAGGGGTCTGTTGTGGCCTCAGCTTAGTACTTCTTAGAGAAGACAGTGGCTCAGGCTTTAGGTTTCGTGATTGTTCATAATGGATGAAAATGTAGCAGAGCCTTTCAGACCACAGTGTTTTGTACCGAATTATTGTGACAGTGTGTTAGACTTGTCAGGTTCCTTCCCAAACTAAAACCAGCTGTATTCCACCTATTGGGGGGGGGCTTTCGGCCCAGCACATACCGCAATCTTCAGCGGCGACCGCAAAACCACAAGAGCATTTGTATGATCCTAGATCTGAGACAGTGCTGAAGTCACTACACAAACCAAACATTGTAAAGAGCAAAGGGAGTCCATAAAAGCTGTTCTGAAATGGGAGCTGGAGAGAAACCAGAAAGTAAAAAATTATACGCCGTAGATAAGGTATGTTGTGTCTGAAACAGGCTGTTGGGCAGCGAGAAAAGGGGTATTTCAGGATTGACCCAAGCTAAGCTAAATATCTGGAGCTGAAATGGCAATTAAGTTATAATTTATATGTACAGTAATGTGTCGGGCACTCTGTGAGAAGCATGGCTCGTATGACTGGGCTATTAGCATAATGTTCCTTTAGAGCTGTGTTGGTGACAGAAACAAGGGTCCATACTTAAGCTTCATTAAATATATTGGGTCAGACTGGGTAACAATCAGACAGGGATGGGAGGAGTTACTGTGAATAATACAGGTGAAACTCGGAAAATTAAGTCTTTTTAAAGGTCTTTAAGGTGCTGCTGGAAGGAATTTTTTTATTTTGTTTTGGAAAATTAGAATATCGTCGAAAAGTGCATTTATTTCAGTAATGCAACTTATTTTATTTTTATTTTTATTTTTACAAATGCTTTCTTTTGGAAATTCCACAGTCGTAAAACAAATAGTTACAATAATACAAAAATAAACATCGCTATTACATTTCATTAATTACATTCCATTTCTCATTGACCCGCCTAACGACAAATAATTACAATTACAACAAATAAAGGCTTGACATATCTTGCTTTGCATGTCATGCATCTATCTCATATATTGGTTTCACCTTTTAAGTTGCATTACTGAAATAAATGCACTTTTCGACAATATTCTGATTTTCCGAGTTTCACCTATATGCCCATCTAAACAATCCACCCAGAGGGATCTGAAAAAGGATGGCAACTCCCCATTATTTATCTCTTAAACACACACACACACACACACACACACACACACACACACACACTTAATCACCGAACCAAATGCTTGCTCAGCACTGGGCCAGTTCATTCACACAGCTGTTGTCTTGAAAAACAGCAGCCCACTACGGGGCTGTAGGGATGCCCGTTCCCTCTGGCCAATCCCTACTGGTCTTCTGGACTTCACATATCCCAATATGTGCTCTGATTTTGTTTCCGAGGGGTTAGGAAATCCAGAAATGTTGAGCAGCTCCCAAGAATCTCTCCTTAATTTCTTCCCTGTGGTGCTATGATTTGGTGATTTTTCCATGATGCTGGAACACAGATAGTACCGTTTGCAGGACAGTCTTACTCGTCCTGAAGGACTTGAGTTAGAAGTTTGTGGGGGAGGTGATCTGTCGTCTTCTTTGGCGGTCACTCATAGCCAAGTAAGATTGTCTTCCATAAACACGGTTTTAACAGTGAGTCTGTAAGTGACTGTGGAGGCCAATTCTGGATCCACACGTCCTTCCACAGTGGGGACATAGGTTTCCGGGCGGGAGTTGATCACGGTGAGGGTTTGCAAGCGTGCCTTCCTCTTAGCATGTTTCTCCCTTTCGCCCTGAGTTTGAGTGTCTTCAAAGCCCACGACACCTTTGGTCAAGGCTGTTCTCCAATTGGAGCGCTCGCAGGCCAGTGTTTCCCAGTTGTCAGTGTTTATACTACATTTTTGATTTACATTTACATTTACATTTTGATCTGTAAGGGATATAGGGCCAAGTATCTGAGACTTTAAAAGACATAACCTCACAAAGCGTGGTTTGTTTCTGGTGGTATGCACCAGTATGCAGTACCAGCACCTCCCCCCCCCAAAAAAAAACAATCAAAGCTTGGAGCTTCCTTCCTAAAACCCAGGAAGCTAATGTTCTGGCAGGGTATGAGAGCTCTCCCTTGGTGAGTACTGGAACCTTTTTTCGGGGGGGTGGGGGTGGGGCACTGACCTATATACTATGTTCAGGCAGGGAGCAAAACCCCAAAGAAAGATTTTGTTGGTTTGTTCCCACTTTGGGAGGGAAAAAGCCCCTTCTGCCGTAGAAGGAGGGGGGTTGTGGGCACCCCGAGGCATTCACGTGCTGGGGGAATGGTCACCATTCCTCCCCCCAGCCCAATTGGCTGGCTCCAGGACGTGGCGCTCCCTTGGCGCGTCCAATCCAGATGTTCCAAGGGGGCATGGCTCGCTGATTTAAGCGAGCGCGGCCAGGAGTCTGCCTCTCTTACCTTGACCCCCAGCTGCTTTGTTTTCCCGCCCACCCTCCCTTTAGGCAGGGCTCTCCTTTGACATTGCTGCGGACCTTGCTTGGTCGCCGTTGAGGGGCCTGGTAGGAATTTTTCCCACTTGGCAAATTGGCTCAGGCCTTGTGGTTTTCGCCTACCTCGTAGCAACTCGTCACAACTTTGGTTTTTGGCGGTAGGCATTGGATTATCTCTGAAAGGGTACAGGTGGTGGGGGGAGGTTGCTGCCATCACCTCCCCCAAAATGCTGAAGGGTACTCCCTTAAGGAGTCCGGGGGTGTGGCCATGTCCAAAGCCGTGGTAGGTGAGGGCCTAAGGCACGCCCCCTGGCGGTGGCCCCAGGGTGAGTTCCTAGTTGATCTGCATCACAGGGTTCACCCAATGGTGGTTAACCCTTCACAGACTGCCAGCAGAGCAGGCTGGAGTTGGATGTAGACGGTTAGATCCAATGCCTAAGCCAATACACCCGTAATCAATAAAGTTGTGGCCTGCGTCTTTATTTATTCCAGGAAGGATCGGGGTATCGCCACACAACAGAATAGCAAGGGAACAGGATGCTTAACCCTTTCCACCACCCCACTGCTTCCCCACTAGAGTTCAACCCTCAAATACACTGGTCCCCTTCCATGAGCTCCAAATGTACTTTCTCCCTTATGAAACCCCTTCTGGAACCTCATAAGGAGGGGAAACAGTTTAAGGAGAAAGATTTTCAGAGGGGAAAGCACATCTTTTCTCCACCCCTCCCTTCTCCACTTCTATCCCCCCCCCCAAAAAATGACTAGGCACCTAACAAAATTGATGGTCCATATTTTGCTTCCTTCTGACAATTAGTTCTATCCCAGCAGAGCATCCTTTTGGGTCTGTGTGTTCTACCATAGTAGCAGCCTAGGGGCACTCTTCAAAGACAGCACAAGGTAGAGCAGGGGTAAGGGACTTGTGGCCCTCCATATATTGTTGGAGCTACATGACAGAAGCCATGGGTTCCCTTTCCCTGATGCAGAGGAAATAATAAGTATATAAGTATAGTCCACAGAAGTCTAGTGTCCAGATCAAGGGAATTAATAGTACCACTCTATTCTGCCTTGGTCAGACCACATCTGGAATACTGTGTCCAATTCTGGGCACCACAGTTTAGGAAGGATGTTGAGCCTTATGAGGAACACTTGAAGGAGATGAAAAAGAGGAGACTGAGAGGAGATTTCATAGCCATCTTCAAATACAGTGGTACCTCGGTTTATGAACACAATTGGTTCTGGAAGTCTGTTCATAAACTGAAGCATTCATAAACTGAAGCGAACTTCCCCATTGAAAGTAATGGAAAGTGGATTCATCTGTTCCAGATGGTCCGCGGAGTACTTAAACTGAAGCGTTCATAAACTGAAGCGAACTTCCCCATTGGAAGTAATGGAAAGTGGATTCATCCGTTCCAGACGGATCTGTGGAGTACTCAACCTGAAGCGTACTTAACCCGAAGCGTGGGTGTAATTGGTTACACAATTGGTTCTGGAAGTCTGTTCATAAACTGAAGCGTTCATAAACTGAAGCGAACTTTCCCATTGAAAGTAATGGAAAGTGAATTAATCTGTTCCAGATGGGTCCGCGGTGTTCGTAAACCGAAAATTTGTAAACCGAGGTTTTCGTAAACTGAGGTTCCACTGTATATTAAGGGCTGCGCATGAAAAATTGATCAGGCTTATTTTCTCCTGCTCTGGAGGGTAGGACTCGAACCAATGGCCTCAAGTTAAAAGAAAGGAGATTCCAACTAAACGTACAGAAAAACTTTCTGAAAGGAAGAGCTGTTTGACCATGGGACAGTCTCCCTTGGGAGGTGGTGGACTCTCCTTCCTTGGAGGATTTTAAACAGAGGTTGGGTGGCCATCTGTCATGGATGCTTTAGCTGAGATTCCTGCATTGCAGGGGGTTTGATTAGAAGACCCTTGGGGTCCCTTCTAGCCCTATGATTCTCTGAGTAACAGCAACAACAATTTTATTATTTATACCCAGCCATCTGACTGGGTTCCCCTAGCCACACTGGGCATGGCTGTAGTAAAGAATCGGGAATGTTAGAGAATCGTGAATTGTTCTCGCCAAGTCCCAGCAAGAAAGAAAAGCTGCACCTTTCTTGCCAGAAGAAGTTGGCAAAAATCGCCCTCTGTCAGAGAATTGATGGCTGAGGCACAGCAATAATTCTGGGAGTACAAGAAGACTATTCATCTCAGAAATCAGGGGAGGCTGAACCACATCAATGACAGATTTCCTTACCCCCTTTAAAGCTATAGGAACTGTCAGTCATCATTACACTTCTCTTGTAATTAACAATGAGGTATCTATTTAAACTTGTCATACATAAACCCTACGTTTTTTACATCTTCTTCACATAGCAAATCGATGAGATCTGGCGTGAAATGAGATGGATCAATGAAGCACTGCAATACGCACGGTATAGACAGCCGCCTGCCGGCTTGCTGGTAGCAAAGATTGTGGATCTGTCAGAAGAACCCATCCAAAAGAAGATAAGTTCAACATCCTCTCACCTCGATTGTCTTCCATCCCCACCACCCTCGCCAGAGATGGAGACCCACCGGAGAAAAGTCTTGAGCGGTAAGGGGAAAGCATTTTACTCCCCTTCGGTCTAGGCAAGAACAAGGCACAATTCTCCACCACTTCTGATTCAGAAGCACGTGGGCATCGTAGGTTATGACTTGCCCAGCGACCATAAGGTTGCCTGTGTTTATATTTGCCACAGGCAAATGGCTAAAAGCAGAGTGAGGAAGCCTGCTTTTGGCCATTTGCAAACACAGTGATAGAATACTGAGATCCAATCCACATAGTACATCTGTCATGTAGCTCACACGCCAACACCAGCCGCAGCTGTACCATTTTGGGAGGGTCCATCACACAAATGCTTCCTATTACACAGTGAGGTTGTCCATTCCATGTCACTGGCGGGGAATGAGGAAACTGATGGGCACTTTTCACATGGTGAGTTCTGTTAAATGATACAGGTCGGGAGTGCAAAACTTGCCACAGAGATGTCAAGATGCCTGTGGAGATGGCTAAATAATCTCAGGGCCAACTATTTACATTGACTTCCAGCTCAATGTTGGCCTTCTTCATCCGGGAAGTAGAATTCTGCTTTGTCTTCTGGTATGTTGCAGCTCAGAGCTTAAGGTTCCATGGATAAATTTAAAATAAAAATAAAAATGGGAGGGAGAGTTGTGGGTACATTTTCCTTCCAGCCTTTGACGCCTCTCCTGTCTTCAAATCACCTCTCTGCTCCTCTGACTTCCTCTTGCAGTTTGGACAGGTGGCTTCCCTGCAGCATAGGTCTGGTGGTTTAGTTTAGCTGGCATTCTTCAATTGCAATTGGATGGTTTGTGCAAGGGAACAACATCTTTACAAAAAATCAATTTAAGCAAGGCTAGTAACACCAGGCGATTTTCACCATAGCTGCCAAGTTTTCCCTTTTCTCGCGAGGAAGCCTATTTAGCATAATGGAAAATCCCTTTAAAAAAGGGATAACTTGGCAGCTATGATTTTCACTGAACTAAAGATTATCTAATGTTACGATGAAAATAGGAATTTCTGGCTAATTGGAAGAACAGGCAGCAGAGCTCAGAGCAATGAAAAAATGGATCCCAGGACACAAATGGTTATAAAGAGATGAGCCTCAGGAACAAGAAGGCCAGAACTAAGAAGTAACCTTTGGATCTGTGCTCTGCTGCCTCTTGTGGTTATCCAGTCAGAACTAAAGACTTCCCATGTCAATGATGTTCTCTCAGGCTCCAGGATGACTCCATCAGCCCAGATGGTACATTGGCGTCTGCTGACCTGAATGGATGAATTTGTCCCTTTCAGTTTCTTTCAGGGACCAGCTGCCGAACTTATGCCCTGCTAGTTTCAATGGGTCTACTCTAAACAAGTCAAAATCTGTATACTAGCCGTCATGAATACACCATTTTAGCTAATACCGTATTGGCCCAAACGTAAGCTGCACCCGAATATAAGCCGCACCTTTTGAAATGGGGGGGGGGGCTGAAGATAAGCTGCTCTTTAACTTTTCATGGTTGGAATTTAGAGAAAAAGTGAGGCTTATATTCAGGCCAATATGGTAATTTGAATTTCAAGTGCTTTCCACTTGTTGGCAGCTAAGTCAACCTAGATAGCTCCTCTCTTGAAGACTGTCTCTGTAGGCTATACTTAAGAAAAGATAGAAAGCTAAGAGCCCACTTTAGTAATCATCTTCTTATCGATATACTCCTAATAACCCTTTTACCTTAAAAGTTAAGGATTACCCAAGATAATGCCTTGGCAACCAAATATGGAACATAAGGAGAGACTTGCCCAGACTTGCTCCAGCAGGAAGCAACATATCCGAGGTGAGTTTGGAGATAGCAGAAAGGAAAGCTAATTAATTGGCTTACCCCTTTGAAGTTGCGTGGTCAAGAATCTGCAGCAAGGATAGCCAACATGTTGCCCTCAAAATGCACTACAACACCCAGCAGCAGCAGCCAGTATGGGCAGTTGTCAGGAATTGTGGGAGATGTAGTCCAAAACATTTGGAACCACATTGGCTATCCCTGCTGTAGTTTGTACAGGCCCAACTTAGTACCGCGCCAAATATTTCTCCATGACAAAAAGAAACAGAAAAATATTCAGAAACTGAATATATAAGATAGCTGTGAATTTCCAACTTATGGGGAAAGAGAGGGTAATAATGTCCACATTGATGTAAAGAAATGTTCACCTCTGATCTAAACTCTAGGGTCTGACGGTTCCAGAAACAGTCCACAAGTTTCTTTGGGGAAGCCGTTCAAATACTTGAGGTGATTTATGCTGCAGCAAGCCTGGATTTGCCACAGAGTATGCAAGGAACAAGAAGCCACAGCCAATCACATCTCCCTGACCCCCCCCCCAAAAATACCTATATGATACATGTATCTACAAGCATGTACTTACCCCATTTGCAGTGTGCACTTTTAATAATAATAATAATAATAATAATAATAATAATAATAATAATAATAATTTATTATTTATACCCCACCCATCTGGCCGGGTTCCCCCAGCCACTCTGGGCAGCTTCCAACAAAACATTAAAATACAGAAATCCATCAAACATTAAAAGCTTCCCTAAACATTCATTTTAAGTGAATATTTCAAACACTAAAGCACAGTGGTGTGCCGCAGGTACACTTACAGGAGAGTTTGAAGGATTTGGCGGAAGCCCATTACATTAGATAGATCCCATTGCCAGTTTCCCTACACCATTGTGACTTGAGGTTTTTGCCAGTGGAGTGCTACACTGGCATAGATCCCTACTGTTGGCACAATTCCCGGATGCAGAGTCATGGACATAATGGGAGGGTGACAAAGGAAGGTCAGAATGACACCAAATCCAATATGAATCCAATATCCATTATGAAATTAAATACTGCTTTTTTATATTAAATACAGGGTAGGATAGGTAGCACACTTCTCATCAAATTCTTAAGCACCTCCCCTTTTAGAGTTCGTTAGGCGATATTGTGTGGCACCACAGGACGTCCCATCCATGCATTGTTTCAAAAGGAATTCAATTTAAATTGGTGTGTTTTTGTTTTTTTTGTAAAACCCAATTTACAAGAGACCGATAAATGCAAATTATGCAAAATCCAACCAACCCATAATTGCTTTTCACTAAGTGCTATCAACTTAGTTGCCTTGGCGTTCGTGGAAACTAGAGCATGGGATCTGTCTTAATATCAGTGCTTTTTTTTTCTTTAAAAAATGTTTAAGGGTACTCTCATTTTCCTACTCATATTGAAATACTGCCCCTCAATGTGGCCAAACTTAGATTCACAAACTGTTTAGGCATATGCTACCCCTGTGTACCCCCAGAAAAAGCACTGCTTAATATCATCTGTAATAAAGCATAGCACATTTCAAAGGAGAAATTATATGGTCTTCTCTTCAGACTAGGTAAAGGTAAAGGACCCCTGAACAGTTAAGTCTAACCGAAGGCGACTATGGGGTCGCGGCGCTCATCTTGCTTTCAGGCCGAGGGAGCCAGAGTTTGTTCACAGACAGCTTTCCTGGTCATGTGGCCAGCATGACTAAACCTCTTCTGCACAACGGAACACCATGACGGAAACCAGAGTGCATGGAAACACCATTTACCTTCCCGCCGCAGCGGTACCTATTTATCTACTTGCACCTGTATGCTTTCGGACTGCTAGGTTGGCAGGAGCTGGGACAGAGCAACGGGAGCTCAGCCTGTCGCAGGGATTCGAACCGCTGACCTTCTGATCGGTACACCCAAGAGGCTCTGTGGTTTAGACCACAGTGCCACCTGCGTCCCCCCTTGTTCAGACTACAAGCATTCTAGAACTAGCTAGTATCACTCCTGACCAATTACTGCATCTAATGTACGTACAGTCGTACCTTGGTTTTCAAACAGAATGTGTTCCAAAAGTCCGTTCGACTTCCAAAACGTTTGGAAACCAAGGCGCAGCTTCCAGTTGGCTGCAGGAGCGTCAATCAGAAGCCACGCCGGTCGTTTGGCTGCCAACGCAAAGTCCACAAACCGGAATGCCTACTTCCGGGTTTGCAGCGTTCAAGTTCCAATTTGTTTGTGAACTAAGGTATTCGGAAACCAAGGTACGACTGTATTGGGTGTACAGCCTGCCAGTGGCTAATCAGTCTCCTCCTCTTGTTTGTAGACTCCCAGCCGTACTCGGATGAAGAAGGCTGCTCAGAAGTTTTCCTTCCAACCGACAGCGACTATGACTCTAGCGATGCTTTGAGCCCAAGGGAGCTGGATTTGGTCTATTCGTCCTCGCAGGACATATCCCACCAGGCTGTGAGCTGCTTGAGCGGCAGTGCACCAGATGTTCTCCAGATCCACGACATCAAGCCTTGCTTGACTCCAAAACAGAACCTGAGAGGGGGTGGCACCTTGGAGGGCGACGTCGATCAGACCAAGGAGCACCTGCAAAGCCTGTCGCTGGGAGGAGGGCTTTCGCCGAAATGCACCGAAAAGTCTGCCACCTTGAGGCAACCCTTGAGCTTCTTGGGCAAGAAGAAGCACGGGAAGCACCAGCACTCCAGCTACTTCAGCCGGCACCATCGCTGGCTCCGTGTGCACAGTGAGAGCCAGTCCATCTCCCTCTCCGAGGGTCTGTATACTCAGCATCTCACACGAGCTATGGAGTTCTCGCAAGAGCCTACCTCTGGCAGTGAGCAGATAAGCATCTCCATCGACTGTCCGCGCAGCACGTTCTTACCTCACGCTACGAGCCTCCCGGAAGAAGGCAAAGGCAAATACCAGGAACTGAGGCCGAGTATCCGTAGGATATATGTGGAGCAGTACGGCACCAGCGAGGATGGTAAATCCTGGGCGCTAGGCAGCCGGCCGGTGGAACAGGAAGATTTGCACATTTCCACAGGCCAGCGAATGGTTCCAGAAGATCAGTCCAGTTCCAACACCGCTGAGGTATACAGCAGCGATCTTTAAGGGTGCAGTCCGCGCAGTGGCTCCGTTCCCCCTCAATACTGCCTTCAGAATGCGATCGCAATTGTTGCAAATGGAGGAAGAGAGAGATCTCGCTTCGAAGGAACCGTTGCATTCTTGTCTTTGCCAGATGCTGTTCAGAGTTACCATGCATTTCTGAGGTGCAGCATGAAAAAGGGGTTTGTCTCTTGGAAACATGCATGCCTGTGTAACCATCTTGAAAACAGGGAGGCTGACCCCGGACTGTTAAGAGTTTTTCTGTGCTTTTAATAGGGCAGAAAAGGCTGGTTTGGAGAATGAAACTGTGCCAACGGTGCAGCCGATTGGTGCTATGAAGTGGCACACCAAGGGAATGGGGATAAAGAGGGTACCCATTTTGAGCTGGGGGGGGATATATGTTCTGCCTTCAGTGTGCCCCCATAGGGTGGGTGGGAGGAATGACACACAAAGATCTCCCCAAACGTTCATTGGGAAAGGTAGTAGTTTGGGGAGAGGGCAATAAAACTGTCACACAAAGCATTCCTGTTTCAACTACGGTAAGCCCTAACTTTTGATATTTGCATGTCTGGGAGCAGCTTTAGAGGGAGAGGAATTCCTTCAGGTCATAGCTACTCTACGGTGTTCAGCTAGCTGCTCCTGCAGATGATTTTCTCTACCTTACAAGTCTCCCATTCCCAAAGGTCTTTGTGGGGAACCAGGACAGTTAAAAACGATACAGAATTGAAAGAGGTTTGCGATCTACATATTGCTTCTGCAATGGGGTAGAATTGGCAGTTCTGTTTGCGTGCCGAGGTACCAAGACATCCCCCCAATAACTCACACTTCACACAATATTTTATGTTTAAGGTTTTGGGCATTAATTTGGCCACAACTTTATTTAAATGCAACTGATGTGAGTGGTTGCTTAGGCATTGGTTCCAGCCATCTGTCCCTTGCCTGGGACAGATCTGACTCCCGCTAGCCTAGTAGGGGAGCCAGTAGGTGAGCACCCTCTGAGAGAGGTCGGGGCAGGGGCCCACGCCCTTGACCTCATCCCTCAGATGCTCCCCGAGGCTCATGCACGGCCCTGCCCCCTAGCGGGGATAAATGGACAAACATGTGGAGCCCCAGGATTCCTTTAACGGAATACCCCTAAAGGCAGCAGCAACCATGAGGGGCAGGCCCAGCCAAAATCCGTACCCCTCCACCATTCAATTTGAACCAATGCCTAACCGCCAACCTCACAAGTTGTGACTTACTGCAACGTGGTAGGCAAAGCCACCTGGCACCAGCCAATCAGCCAAGTGGGCAAATTCCTACCAGGCCCCTGATCCAAAACAGGCGCCCCCATGACAGGCGCAGCAAGGTCAAAGCAAAGAACGCCTAACATTAGAGGAGGGCGGGCGGGAGATTCGTTGCGAGCAGCAAAAGTGGAACTGAAAGCTGCTCGCTTAAGCATATAGGGCTAAAGCTGTCACTCATTCATTTGCTACATGCAAAATTCCCCAGCAACAGCACACCCACCAATCACACATGTGGCCATCCAAACTGACCCGCCTCACCAAGTCTTGTTAACCCTTCCGCAACCCATGTTCTCCTTTGAGGGGAGAACCTGCTTTGTAGGATGCCTGCGAGCGTCTCCTTTGCATTTCAAAAGGGGTTTGTTAGGCAATGGGGTTTGATGGCTTATTCCCATAATACATGCAGGATGGGAGACATGATTTTTCTTGCCGACCCTGGACCAATCCCAGAGACTGAAGTGTTGTACAGTGGTACCTTGAGTTACAAACGCCTCAGGTTACAAACGCTTCAGGTTACAAACTCCGTCAACCTAGAAAAGTTACCTCAAGTTTATGGGAATGTTAGGGATGTGGATTAGGATATATTATTAGATAGATCCTATCCAAGCTTGTGTTAGCAAGCTTCCAATATTAGCAGAGTGACATTCCCCTTTTGTGCGCAGCAAAGCATGTGCGTTAGATTCGCTAGAATCTCTATAACAATATTACACTTTATAGTTCAATATTACACTTCCTGGCAAAGGTCCCCTTTGTCCCTCTTAAAAGAAATACACAACACAGTGTTTATAAAATAAGATAGAGTTTACTTACAGTTTCATCCTGAGTTACAGCATAATCTCAGAAAGGCAGGCTTGCTTAGAAAAGTTACAAGTATATATATATATCTAGAGACTACTTAGTAAAGTAAGACTCCATTTGGTCTCACTCTTGGCTGCAGGCCTAGAGTGAGAACCATGCTGACTAGAGATTCTCTGAAGATGTGTTCCCATCGAAGGAGGAAGTAGCTAAGAGAGAGAGTGATTGCAGGCTAGGGCTTATCTAATCCAACTCATTTGCATGTCTGAGGGAACAGGAACTGACCTGTAGTCAGGTGTGCCTCCAGGTGAGTTCCTGTTAGTGGACACTCTAGGAACTGTTGTGACTTGTCTGCCCCAGTGTTCCATCCCACAAACCCCTTCTCAGGCAATTCACAACATTCATTACATACAAAACAAAACATAAGCAACTTTATTCAACCACCCAAGAGTCCCAGCTTGACACGCAGGTTCTGGAAACTCTGTCTTGGCAGGGGTTTTGTTAGGATGTCTGCTGTCATCTCCGATGTGCAGCAGTACGACAGTTCGACAAGTCCATCTTGTATCATCTGGCGAACGTAGTGGTACCTGACCCCAATGTGTTTTGAGCGTGCTAGGAACTTCTCATTCTGCGCCAGCTTTAGACAGCTTTGGTTGTCCTCCAGCAGGCTTATAGGTTCCTTTCTCTCCACGCCAAAGTCTGTTAGGAGTTGGTCCAGCCAGGAAATCTCTCTGCACGCTTCTGTAGCCGCAACATATTCCGATTCTGTAGACGATAAAGCTATACATTTCTGTTTATAACTGCCCCATGTGATAGCTCCGCCCCCATACATAAAGACATGCCCGCTTGTGGATTTATAATCAGAATTATCACCCGCCCAGTCAGCATCAGTGTACCCAATGAGCTTAGGGTCACTGACAGCTGGTAACTTTAATTTACAATCCATTGTACCTTTAAGATATCGAACCACCCTCTTCACACCAACCCAATCATGCTCAGTGGGACTACTCACTTTCCTGCTGAGAATCCCTACTGCATTGGCTAAATCAGGTCTGCATGTGGTAACTAAATACAAAAGTTTACCAATTGCTGAACGATACTCTGTGTTGTTTGGCAGCAGCTTCGAATCCTCTTGGTTCTTTAAGAAGTCTGTAGCCATCGGGGTGTCGACGGGTTTTGCATCCTGCAATTGCATACTCTCCAACAGTTCAATTATCTTTTGCTTCTGATTAAGTAGAAATGAACCATCCTGTTCTCTTTCCACTTGAATCCCGAGGTAATACTCAACTGGTCCTAATTCCTTCACTTGCACTTCCTTGTTGAGGTGCTGGACTACATTTTTATAATCCCTGTCATTTGACGTTGCGATTAAAAGGTCGTCAACGAAGGCAAGAATATAAGAAAATTGTCCATTACTCTGCTTAGTGTACAAACACTTGTCAGCTTCACCTTGTTTGTACCCAAGTTTCACCAGCATTCCATGCAATTTCAAGTTCCAGGCTCTGGCTGCTTGTTTTAAACCATACAGTCCCTTTTGAAGCTTGCAAACCAAATGTGCCTCATTTGGCTTTATAAAACCTTTAGGCTGCTTCATGTAAATTTCTTCAGAAATTTCCCCATGCAAAAACGCAGTAGCTATATCGATGTGTTTCACCTCCATCCCTTTTGATGCTGCGATGCTTAAAAGTAATCTTACGCTACTGTATCTCACTGTCGGTGCAAAGACTTGGTCATAGTCGTGGCCATATTGCTGTGAAAAACCTTGTGCCACTAGTCTTGCTTTGTAACGTTGCACCTCCCCTTCTGAACCCCTTTTAACCTTGAACACCCATTTGCTCCCAATTGCTTTCTTACCAGCAGGTAATTCTGTGAGTGTCCAGGTCTTGTTCTTGTGCAGTGCGTCAATCTCCTCCTGCGCGGCTTTCCTCCAGAGACTGGCTTCGGTGGCTGGCATCTGCTCTACCTCTTCCCAAGTGGAAGGTTCTGGTGGAGACGCCGACCCTGCAAAGTAGGACAGTCGTAGTGGCGGAACGCCCTTGTTGGTTCTGGATGAGCATCTGACCTCTGGTTGTGCAACCGCATCAGCATCCTCATCCTCCTCCAACGCTGGCATGTCCACGTACAGCTCCTCCTCTTCGTCTCTGGTGCCGCCAGGGGTCTGGACCTCTGCGTCTTCTGGGGTGTCGCCTGTAGGGGGTGTTGTGACACTAGAAGGTATATTAGTTCCTTGTGCTAAAGGAAAACTTATAAACTCTTCATCTGGTGACTCTCTAGAACAGTCAATAACAATGTTCTTTGTATCAAACTTTCCTAGTTCATCAAAATGAACCACATGGTATGGGTCTACTCTGCCACTCTTTGGATCTAGAACTCTATATCCCTTTCCTCCAGGAGCATATCCAACCAGGATACCTGCTTTTGCTCTGGAGTCAAGCTTGTGTCTGCGCTCTTTGGGCACGTGGTAATAACAGACACTTCCAAACACACGTATGTGCTGCAGACTTGGGACTCTCCCGTGCCAAAGTTCAAATGGTGTGCGTTCTGCACCCTTTGTAGGCAATCTGTTTTGCAAATAAATCGCCGTATTCGCCGCTTCACCCCATAGCTTCTGTGACAAGTTGGCCTCTTTTAACATGCACCTTGTCATCTCCATAATAGACCTAAACTTTCTCTCAGCAATGGAGTTCTGTTGAGGCGTGTAAGCAACTGTAGTTACATGTGCTATGCCTTCTTGTGCCATGATGGCCTTCATCTGCCGTGAGCAAAACTCTCCACCATTATCCGAAATTAAGGTGGAAGGAGCTCTCTGGAATTTGTTCTTCACCATGTTTAAGTACAGTTTGAACAATTCCGGTGTCTGACTCTTTTCTTCTAGAAAATATCCAACACAATATCTTGAGAAGTCATCTATAAATATCAGAATGTACTTATTGTTTCCTAGGGAAGGTACATTCAGCGGACCACATAGGTCAGTATGAACAGTGTCCATGACTTTTGTGCTTCTCTTCTCTGTACAACGTGGGAAGGAAGGCTTGACTGCCTTTTCAGTTATGCAAGTTGTACAGTTTGGCATTGGTGTACTGCAATTCTTTACCTGTAGACCTTTTACCAGATTTTCCTTCTGCATTTTCAGGATAAGGTTGGTATCCCTGTGTCCAAGCCTTTTGTGCCAGAGTTCCAGATCTGGTTGATCCTTTCTGCTGGGTTGTGCAACCCTTGCAGACTCATTCTCTGAAATATCAATCTCATACACATCATTGATTAGTTTGGCTTGAATAAACACTTCACCATCTTTTATCACATTGCATTGTCCATTTTTAAATATAATTTCAAAACCTTTCTTGTCCAAGCTAGACACACTTATTAGATTACAGTTCAGCTTTGGTGCATACTTAACATTACTCACTGTAGTATCAAAAGACTCATTGTTCACTTTGAAATTCAAGTTCAAAGATCCTGCACCTATTGACTTTATAACATTTCCATCAGCAATTTCAATCTCAGACTGTTTATTATTGTCTATTTCATTGAAATATTCCCTTTTATAACAGAAATGGCTGCTTGCTGCACTGTCCAGAAGCCACTTATTGCGCTTTCCTTCACAGCTCTGGAAAGCTACATTTCTTTCTTGCAATATCGTTGCACGCCCACGACCCCCCTTCTTTTCGCCTTTTGGTGGAAAGGGGCGGGATTTATTCCTAGGTGCCTGGCATTCCTTTGCCATGTGCCCTTTTAAATTGCAGTTAAAGCAAATTATTTCCTTTGGCGTTTGTCTGGACCTTTGAAAATGCTTGGAAGCATAATTAATGTCCTTTCTCCCTGTATTCCTTTCTGAAGAATCAAGGTAATCTCTGCATTCCTCTCTCAAATGATCAATCAGTTCTTCAAAAGTCAGGTCCTTTTTGTGATCCATGCAACTCTTGAATGAACTGAAGCTTGGTCCTAGAGATGCTATCAAAAATGAAACCTTTGTTTCTTCATCAAGGGCTTTAGGAGTAAGATCAATCCTCTGAACAATTTCACTAAATTTGCTGATATGGTCAGTGAATTCTTCTCTTGAATTCATCCTCAGCGCAGTTAATTTGCTCATCAAATTCCTGTAGGAGTTCTTAGTAGATGCTCCATACCTGCGCTCAATATCTTTTAAGATTTTAGCTGCATCATCTTTGCTATTAACTGATGTTAGATGCCTGTTGCGAAGTCCACTCAAAATTATGTATCTGGCTTCGCTGTTCATGCGTTTCCAATTTGCTATCTTGGCTAAATTCTCTGCTGTTGTGCCAGTAGGCATAGGTTTTTCAATGGCATCCAAAACATTCCTTGCATCTAAAAATGCTATCAGGCGTTGTTTCCAAAATACATAATTGTCATCATCTAGAGCCATGAATCCTGGCTTAACTCCACTATCAAAATCTGCAAAAGCCATCTTGGAATCTCAAAATTCTAAAAAATTTCTCAAAATTCAAAAATTTGCCAAAAATTCCAAAATCAAAATCTCTAAAAATATCTCAAAATGCAAAATAATCTTCACTGCCTCTGAGTTCTCAGTGCTGTAAACTCTGAGGGAGGGGAGGGGTAGCTAATCCCCTAGGCACACTGGAGAACAATAGACCATGTGCTCACCAGGAAGTTCTAACTGAAAAAATCCTACTCAGTTCAAAATCACAATCCAAAGCAATCCTTCAAAAATACACAAAAATACGCAGTCCTGGGCCGTAATAACCCTTTATGGGAATGTTAGGGATGTGGATTAGGATATATTATTAGATAGATCCTATCCAAGCTTGTGTTAGCAAGCTTCCAATATTAGCAGAGTGACATTCCCCTTTTGTGCGCAGCAAAGCATGTGCGTTAGATTCGCTAGAATCTCTATAACAATATTACACTTTATAGTTCAATATTACACTTCCTGGCAAAGGTCCCCTTTGTCCCTCTTAAAAGAAATACACAACACAGTGTTTATAAAATAAGATAGAGTTTACTTACAGTTTCATCCTGAGTTACAGCATAATCTCAGAAAGGCAGGCTTGCTTAGAAAAGTTACAAGTATATATATATCTAGAGACTACTTAGTAAAGTAAGACTCCATTTGGTCTCACTCTTGGCTGCAGGCCTAGAGTGAGAACCATGCTGACTAGAGATTCTCTGAAGATGTGTTCCCATCGAAGGAGGAAGTAGCTAAGAGAGAGAGTGATTGCAGGCTAGGGCTTGTCTAATCCAACTCATTTGCATGTCTGAGGGAACAGGAACTGACCTGTAGTCAGGTGTGCCTCCAGGTGAGTTCCTGTTAGTGGACACTCTAGGAACTGTTGTGACTTGTCTGCCCCAGTGTTCCATCCCACAAAGTTGAGAACTTTGCCCCACGATGAGAACGGAAATCGTTTGCCAGTGGTGCAGCGGCAGCAAGAGGCCCCATTAGCAAAAGCACGCCTCTAGTTAAGAACGGTTTCAGGTTAAGAATGGACCTCCGGAACGAATTAAGTTTGTAACTAGAGGTACCACTGTGTTCTCTATGGTGTTTGAGCAAAAGGCATTTTGAAAACCATGATTCTTAACCTCCATGGTTTGCCATCATTTATTGTAGTGGAAACTGTAGAGAGAGACCAACATGGGCGTAGGCAGGGGGGCAGGAGGGGGCAATTGCCCCCCCTAGAAGCAAAGGCTGAGGGGCGCAGCAGTGTGGCAGCCCCAGGCTCCCGCTCCCGGCGCGAAGCTCCAGAGTCGCGCCGGGAACGCGAGCCTGTGGCTGCGTCCTCCGCACCTCCCAGGTCTTCGGAGGAGGCGGCCCCAGGCTCCCGCTCCCAACGCGAGCCTGGGGCCGCCTCCTCGGAAGACCTGGGAGGCGCGGAGGACGCAGCCACAGGCCCGCGTTCCCTGCGCGACTCTGGAGCTTCACGCCGGGAGCGGGAGCCTGGGGCCGCCTCCTCGGAAGACCTGGGAGGCGCAGGCCATGTGGCCCCACCCACATTTCCGCTGTGGCCCCTCCCCTCCCGCCCCTTTCCCTCGCCCCTTGCCCCCCCTAATTTTGATCCTGGCTACGCCCCTGGAGACCAAACTTTAAAATATAAGTGTACCTCAAAACTCATGCCCAAGTTCATAGAAAATTCCAGCTCCCGTGTGGCCCCACACAGAAACCTAGTGGGCACAGTGACCTTGGTCCAAAATTCTTGTTCTACACCCCTGGAAATCTGAGCTTTAACTCATTTTTACATGGGACATTTGGGATCATGAAACAATCTATGAAGTGAAATGAAGGGTGAAATTAATCTCAGTTAAGTCTCTGTACTAAGCTGAAAATGGAGGGAAACTATCTAATAATGTTGGTTTTGGAATTACAAAATATGTAATCTTCCCTGGTAAAAACAAGCCAAAACCCAGGATCTTTTAGCCAAATTAACACCACCTCCATTCCTAAACAACATGTGTGGGTTTTTCCCCTGCCCTCCCCATTTTGCTGATGTTATAGTTGCAAACAAAAGATGATATTTTCATTTTATTCCGTTTCATTTTAATACAGTGGCCTCGTCTGCACAACACATTTAAAGCTGTATCATACCACTTTAAACAGTCATTGCTTCCTCCAAAGAATCCTGAGAACTGAGGGTGCTGTGAGTAGGAGACCCTAGAGCAGGGGTCAGCAAAAACTTTTTCAGCAGGGGGCCGGTCCCCTGTCCCTCAGACCTTGTGGGGGGCCGGACTATATTGGGGGGGGGGGAATGAACGAATTCCTATGCCTCACAAATAACCCAGAGATGCATTTTAAATGAAAGCACACATTCTACTCATGTAAAAACACCAGGCAGGCCCCACAAATAACCCAGCACAATTCCCGAGCACAATTCAAAGTGTTGGTGCTGACCTTTAAAGCCCTAAACGGCCTCAGCCCAGTATACCTAAAGGAGCGTCTCCACCCCCATCGTTCTGCCCGGAGACTGAGGTCCAGGGCCGTCTTAAGCGCCCCTCGCGCCATGGTGCGCCGGATCTCTCCGGCGCCCTCCCGCCCCGTTTCCCAGCTTGGTGGGCGGGCGGGCAGGCACAGCGCGATCTCTCCGGCGCCCTCCCGCCCCGTTTCCCAGCGCGGTGGGCGCAGCTGCGCGGCGGACCGGCGGACCACCCGGCCAGCGGGCGGGCACAGCTCGCGGCGCCCTCCTGGCAGGCCGGCGCCATGGTGCCCTGCGCCACCCAGCCTATACATAGGGCCGGCCCTGCTGAGGTCCAGCGCCGAGGGCCTTTTGGCGGTTCCCTCACTGCAAGAAGTGAAGCTACAGGGAACCAGGCAGAGGGCCTTCTCAGTAGTGGCACCCGCCCTGTGGAACACCCTCCCATCAGAGGTCAGAGAGATAAACAACTACCTGACATTTAGAAAATACCTAAAGGCAGCCCTGTTTAGGGAAGTTTTTAATCTGTGGTATTTGATGTATTTTAATGTTTGTTGGAAGCCACCCAGAGTGGCAGGGGAAGCCCAGCCAGATGGGCGGGGTATAAATAATAAATTATTATTATTATTATTATTATTATTATTATTATTATTATTATTATTAAAAGGACACATTCTACTCATGTAAAAAGATGCTGATTCCTGGATTGTCCGTGGGCCGGATTTAGAAGGCGATTGGGCCGGATCCAGCCCCCGGGCCTTAGTTTGCCTACCCTTGCCCTAGAGAGCCTGGGTATTGTAGACAGGGAACTCCAGGAATTTTGGTTCTGCACAGGGAATGGGGGTCCCAACTCTCAGCACCCTTTACAAACTACAGGTCCCGGGATACTTGCAGAGAATACATGATTGTTGAAAGTGATATGGTTCTGCTTTAAATGCAGGTGGCCCTGGTCTTGCATAAACTTCTTTAAAGACCAGGCTTCACGCATGTGCTAGGGGGCGCCAGAAGGCGATTTTGCCTAGGGCGCAAAAAGCCCTAGCACCGGCCCTGGCTGTCAGAACCTAAGATTAAAATTTCAAAGTAGAAATAGTCGGAATTCAGAATGCAAAATTACATTTCAACAAACTTCAAGTGTTTACTTGTTTCAGCGCTAGGGGTTGCTAATTGTCCTCTTGCACCTTGCAATTTAATGACATAGGCACGCTCCCTGAAGTTATGGATACATACAAGAAAGTTATGATCCTGACAAGCTGTTCTGCAATTCCGACTGAAAGCTGATAAATCAACATGCTTCAATTTAAGTGAAATGTATAACACTGCAATGAAAGCCACTAAACTGGGTTTAATCACGTAAAACATCGGCTTAATCCTACCAGAGCCCTCACCTGTCTCTAGATCACAAGAGATCCCAAATTAATTCTCGGCCTAAAATTCAGTTTTCTTGTATAACTAGCTGGATTTGCACCCATCATTCATTGCTGTCAGGCTAGCCCACTTACTGAAATCCCGGCTCAAACACTGTCCAGTTAAAAACACCCCTCTCTGTTTGCCTTCTGAATTAACTACTACACATTCATTAATGATTGGGTCATTTTGCATGCATGCATGCGTAGATACAGCAAAAAGGCACCCCACACAGAAAGCTATAAATTACTACTTCATTGCTGAAGTGTAAATATTTTTAAATGGAGCCAATGAAAGATTTGAAGTGGTGGGGAGGAGGAGGGGGAGGAGAGGGGCTTCGTGTATATAGGGAATGGAATGTTTTATCCCTAACATTTACGCTTGGGGTATTTAAAGAGAAATGTTTTGGAAAGAAATGGTGCATCTATCTGTTGCATGTTTTACACACACCAAAAAAAAAAATGTACAAAGTTGCTGGTCAACTCTTTTTAAAACACATGGCTTGTGACTGTTATGTAATATCACACACACACACACACACACACACACACACACACACACACACACAATGTATTTATTTATATCTCCAGTGCCGCCTTACCAACAACAAGGCTGTAGTGTGTTTGAAAAAGATGCTGTGCAGCTTAGAGGCTTCTAAGGTTCTGAATTCAGAGTTTCTGCAAAGTGTCAAACTTTGCCATCAGCAAAATATATTTTTAGAACAGGCCGCTGTGTGTCTTTTTGTGTGGTTGCAGAGGCAAGTCCCTCCATGGTAGGGCAGATTTCCCCCTGTGCCGGTAGAGTAGTGAGAAGCTCAGTTGTTGGTTTCTGCTCACGATGCCCTCTTCAAAACAATAAGAAGGCTGGATCCCCATACCATGAAAATAGGGCCTGGATTCCTTGCTCTTCTTCTGGGCAGGAGCCGAGCACAATGGCTGACAAACTAAGGTTCAGAAGAACAAGGAGGTAGTTCATCCACTGTGAAAGAGATCACAAATTCTGCTGAAAGGTAGAACCACGCTGTTTCAAAATGGGAGACAGGCAGTGCCACTTTTCTTTAACAAAAAAGAAGAGGTGCTGGAACTCGCCATGAACGCCTCCCTTGTTCTCTTATAGTGGCAATGGCACCCACCTGAGAGGTGCCAGAACTGAGTTCCGCCGAGTTCCAGCTGGAACAAAAGCTCCGGAGACAGGCACCCTAAGAATATGCAAGGCCTGCCTCCTTTGTTCTGCCTGCTCCTGGTTGCATGAAAAACAAATAGTGCAGTATTCTGTGAGCCCTACTACCACCATCAGAACCGGCTTGCCCACGAGGCAGGCTGAGGCAGCCACCTCAGGCTGAGGAATCCCATGGCGCTCCCACAACCACCCCACCCCTCCCTGCCACCGGAGAACAAGGAGGAGTTGTGATGGCCGCTTCTGGCGAGATCTCGCTGGAAGCCGCCGCTATCTAAAGTAGGGGGGCCATAGCTGCCTAGTCTCCCGTTTTCCCCAGGAGATCCCCGTTTTTCCAGCTGTTCCTAGCTGAAAAAACAGATTTTTTTTGTTTCCCCCCGGTTTATTCTGGCGCGACGGCCATTTTGGAACTGGGCGGAGCATGCTCAGAAGCGACTTTTGATGCTGCTGTGCCCAGATTCCAAAATGGCTACAGTGCGACTTCTGGCGCGGCGGCCATTTTGGAACTGGGCAGAGCAGCATCAAAAGTCACTTCTGAGCATGCTCCGCCCAGTTCCAAAATGGCGGCAGCGCTACTTCCGGTCTGCTATTTCCGGCCCGGTCCCTTATTTCTCTGACAGCAACATGGCAGGTATGAGGGGGGCACCTTCCTGTTTCACCTCAGGTGGCAAAATAGGACTGGCTGTCCCTGCACCCACCACTCCCAGCCCAGTTTTTCAAGGTCCCTCAACTGGTCAGTGCAGTGCAAGAAGCATGGACGTGAGGAATCAAGAGCGAAACAAGTCCTCTCCACCCAATGCTTATCTAGGAAGCAGGGGGAGAACTTTCTGATTTCTTCCTCTTTTTTTGTCCCACTTCAACTGGAGCAGCCCTGCCCAATTTCCTTTCCCCCCCCTTACAGATGTTGACTCTGACTAAAGGTTTTGCCCCTCTGTCCAGGATACAGGCATTATATTCGTATACCATGCTATTTATATGTCAAAATTGTGATCTAGATTGGTTGGCAGCATGTTTTATGAAACACAACACTCTCTTGGCAGAACGATGGGACTCCTGGCTTCCCCCTCAGAGAAAACACCGTCTAAATGCATGAGACGGATTCAGTGCTAGAGTCGTCTTGACTACAAAACCAGTCCCATTGGTTGCTGGAGATGACGATATTCAAAGGGTTGCCACTGAACCAGCAAGGGATGCCATAGATGTACCCAGAATCCTTTGCAGTTCCCCAGAGGATGCTGGGCCACAACTATCATTACATGGTTCAGTTGCTCAGGGTGCAAAGTATATTGGGCTGACCTGATTTAATGCCACCCGGCCTTGTTTGTATATAGCAAGTTGCCTGTATTCTTTTCTTGTCCTTTGTTCCTATTCTTATTGTAACTTGTTGCTATCCATGCAACTGAGTGTAAGTTTAAAAGTCTCAACTTTGGTACATTAAAATGCACAATTTTGTGTGCTTGAAAACTCTGTACATACACAGATGCACAATAGATACTGTGTTAAGTGTCCTCTGGGGATTTTGCATCCCGAACAATATTTTCCTGTATACATTGCTAAAAACAAAACAGAAAATGTTTTAAAAATACTGTCGTGCCTCTTGACTTGTGTTTTGGAAAGAGGCAGGCTCTTAACACTAAATATGAAATGGATCTAATTTTCGACAACATGTATTTTTGATACCTTCAAATGTATGAAATGCTATTTTAAAGAGAAAAAAATTGATCAGCCTAAGAAATGTTAAATCTATTTGAGTGAATTGTATTCATAGCCATAAAAGTTGTTAGTTTTTTTGTTTTTAAATTGAATTTTATTTTCTGTCTAATAAGATATCTTGAGGCAGGAGCCTTTTGAAGTTTTTAAGACATGAAATGCTGTTTTAATTCTTGTTTGAAATGCATTTTCAGTTTATTTTTCTTTCCACTGTTTAAGGAAATATACAAGGATGGATTCAGTTCTCAGATCATTTAACCTTTGCAAATCCTCTTTCATTTTCATAGGATTTTTTCTGATGTTTATAGAATTGAGCTGTAGGTTACCATATATACTAATGCACCATCCAGTGATTAATATGGGTGGGTTTCAGTCGTTGATCGGTCCCCTTTGCAAACAATCTAGTGCACAGAATGTTTGACTTGATCTGAACAGCAAGAAACTGTAGAGCCACTGCTTAATTCTCCTCTGCCACTACATAGGAGCCAACTCTTAGGGGCTGATGTCTGTACAGGCCCCCCCCAATAAAATATTTGAGGGGCTAGGCCCCCACTAAGTTCTTGGGCACTGTCATTCAAATTGTGTCCATGTGCAACGTCTTGTGATTGATTATACAGTGTGGGGCTTACCTGCCTCCACCCAAAAAATGTTATACAAGTTGGCACCCCTGACCTAATGCTGACCTTTAAATCCCTAAACGGGGCTCGGCCCAGTATACCTGAAGGAGCATCTCCATCCCCATCGTTCAGCCCGGACACTGAGGTCCAGCTCCAAGGGCCTTCTGGCGGTTCCCTCACTGTGAGGGAACCAGACAGAGGGCCTTCTTGGTAGTGGCACCCGCTCTGTGGAACATGAGACGGATTCAGTGCTAGAGTCATCTTGACTACAAAACCAGTCCCATTGGTTGCTTGAGATGACGATATTCATAGGGTTGCCACTGAACCAGCAAGGGATTCCACTCTGTGGAACACCCTCGCATCAGATGTCAAGGAAATAAACAACTCTCTGACTTTTAGAAGACATCTGAAGGCAGCCCTGTTTTTAATGTTTGATGTTTATTATTATTATTATTATTATTATTATTATTACTACTACTACTACTACTACTACAATGGCACCTCGCAAGACGAATGCCTCGCGCAACGAAAAACTCACAAGATGAAAGCATTTTGCGATCTTTTTGTTGACTCGCAAGATGAAATCTTCTATGGGCATGCTTCGCAAGACGAATTTTTTGGCTTTTTTTTTGCTTTGATTTGTTTAAGTTGGAAAACCACAACACGAAATTTTCACAATACAAAACGACTTGCGGAACAAATTTATTTCGTCTTGCGAGGCACCACTGTATTATCATTCTGTTGGGAGCTGCCCAGAGTGACTGGAGAATCCCAGCCAGTTGGTGGAATATAAATATAGTAGTAGTAGTAGTAGTAGTAGTAGTAGTAGTAGTAGTAGTACCCAGCAGTATAGATGGCATTTTTTTCTTTAGGCACTGGCCCTCTCTGAAGAAAAAACTTAAACTATTTGTGGGACACCTGTTAATTGCAAAAAATATTATTATTATTATTATTACCCCTGAGCTGTGGTTCCCACCCACATACCCTCCAGCATTTCTCTGATGCAAATAGGGACGTCAACCTATTTAATAATAATAACAATAACAATAATAATAATAATAATGCCCCTCCCATCTGAGCCACTCTGGGCAGCTTCCAACAGTCCACCTGAAAATGCCATGGAATGGAATGAAATTGGCCGTCACAGGAATATCTTCATCGGGTTCCAAACTGGGGGTTTGTGCCTCAGTATATATGGTGACCAACATCCCATGCTGAAGTCACCTTACGATATGAAGTCTCCCAGGCAGAACCCAAGTGCGCAGGCTCCACCAAACCACCGTTAAGAGCACTGAAGCACATTGGGTGGCTTTGATGTGCGAGAACAGATTTAACAACAACAACAACAAAAATGGCAGCCAAGGAGTCTTGGGCAAAAGCCAAAAGAATTCTAACAATATTGTGTGCCCTTCCTTGAGCTTTTAATTTCCAAAGATGACGGCTTTGTTGCATGTAGCAAAAACAGAGAAAAGCATTTATCATAGCACAAAGGTGATTTAACCCCTCCCCCCAAAAAGCCGGACCACTAAAACTAAAACAAAAAAAACCCCACCTTTTTGTGCATGTGTTTTTATTGGCTTTGGTGCATTTATGCATGGGCCATGATGGACTGGGGGGCCTGGTTGGGTTGTATATACTTACCGGTGCTTATGATTTCTTCTTTGCATAAGAAGTCATTGAGGTGAGCATTTACAACTGCCACAAAACTCTTTTCTGAATTGTCATGTCTTGCTGTGAAGGAAGGACTGTTCCGTTTTCCAACTGCCTCTGTGTTGTACACTGAAACGCTTTGAAAACCAACTGGAGAAAAAAACAACAACTGTGAAATGGACCTGTTTTAACAGCATGTTTGTGACTTGCTCTTCTGACAACAAGCGCCGTTTAACTTTTCCGTTCTCAGATTACAAATGTGTCGTCTTCTCCTGGTTAAAATGTTGCCTTTCCTTAATGATCCTTATTTTATTTTTTATTTTGTCTTCAAATAATAAAATGAAAACCTTTTAAAAAAATAACACGCACCAGGATATTTAAATTGCTTTATTAGCATGCTTTCTAAACTCTGTGTTGTTTCTTTATGGATTCTGATCACCTCCAGATTGTCAGTATTTTGAAAGAGGGATTCAGTCACAATTTAGATTTGTGCAGTTCATGAGGATTAAACCCAAATTGGTCAAAGGCCTGGAAACGATGCCTCATGAGGAACGGCTTAGGGAGCTGGGTATGCTTAGCCTGGAGAAGAGAAGGTTAAGGGGTGATATGATAGCCATGTTCAAATATATAAAAGGATGTCATATAGAGGAAGGTGAAAGGTTGTTTTCTGCTGCTCCAGAGAAGCGGACACGGAGCAATGGATTCAAACTACAAGAAAGAAGATTCCACCTAAACATTTGGAGGAACTTACTGACAGTAAGAGCTGTTCGGCAGTGGAATTTGCTACCAAGGAGTGGGGTGGAGTCTCCTTCTTTGGAGGTCTTTAAGCAGAGACTTGACAGCCATCTGTCAGGAATGCTTTGATGGTGTTTCCTGCTTGGCAGGGGGTTGGACTGGATGGCCCTTGTGGTCTCTTCCAACTCTATGATTCTATGATTCTGAAGCATTCTGTTCCTCTAGCACTGTGTTTCCCAAATGTGGGTCTCCAGCTGTTTTCGGACTGCGATTCCCATCATCCCTGACCACTGGTCTTGTTAGCTAGGGATGGTGGGACTTGTATAAGGATAGAGGTTTACAAAGAATTCATTTCTGAGTTCCCCCTCTCTCTTTTTAAATTAATTTTTATTTTCTTTCTCTCTCTCTCCCTCCCAGAAATTAGCCAAGCCCTCAGGGATGGGAAATCTGTGGTCTTCAATATCTTTTGGGATTCAAACCCAAATAAGCCCCAGTCAGCATGATGGGTTTTGTAGTCCAACAGCATCTTGAGGTCCACAGCTTCTCCAACTCTGATCTGGTGGAATGAGACCTCAAGTAGAGGCATTAACAACTTGTTTGTGCACTAAAAAGTATTTCAGCATCCTTAAGAAAAGGATAATGTCTTCAAACACATGTACTAGGATAGTATTATTGAACCAGAGGCCCAAGTAAGGTAAAATTAGGAAGCCCATTTATTAGAGAACCCATTCTCTGTAACCAGAAAGGGAAATGGCACAAAACAAATCAATTATCATGGCCGTAACTGTAATGAGACCAGGAAATGAGGCATGTCTAACCGAGTCTCATTCATGCATTAGGGGATAGTTATTGCTGGGTGCTCTGATGTAGCTAGAGCAAACTTGGCATGTCTAATTTCTGGAAATTTTGTAATTTTCCATATTCACTTACTTGATTGGTTCTATCCTTGCAGCTCATGGGGAAGATGCGAAATAGATGTGTTGTATTGTCATGCTGATTTTTTTAAAAAATAAAAAACCATATAGCAAAGCAGCTAAGCAGTTAATATATCCAAATGATTGCAAATATGCTCCAGGTTTTCCTTATCGACAGCCTTCCATAAGACCATTATCTAGGGTGGAAAGAGTTCATAATCTGAGGGCAAGGAAGCAGGGCAGTTCAGTGGCTGTTTACTGGGTTTTTAAAATGTCTTTTGCACACTCTCAGAAACACTCTCTTCTATACCATCACACATGGAACACAGGTCTGCAGCTGAACATTGGCTGAGACTAAGCTCTGCAGGCAATCCGGAGCTCCAATATTTAGCAAGGGTGGATATTATAGAAGGAAAGAGGCAATATTCTGCTCCACATGGCAGAATGGCCGGAGAACAAGCAACAGGAAAGTAGCCATGTTCATCTCCTGCAATAAAGGGACCGTCATTCTTATAACTCCTAACACTAAAATCCAAATCTAGGTTCTAATAATAATAATAATAATAATAATAATTTATTATTTATACCCCACCCATCTGGCCAGGTCTCCCCAGCCACTCTGGGCAGCTTGCAACAGAAGAATAAAACACAATAATCTATTAAACATTTAAAGCCTCCCTGAACAGGGCTGCCTTAAGATGTCTTCTAAAAGTCTGGTAGTTGTTTTCCTTTTTGACATCTGTTGGGAGGGCGTTCCACAGGGCAGGCGCCACCACCAAGAAGGCCCTCTGCCTAGTTCCCTGCAACTTGGCTTCTCGCAACGAGGGAACCACCAGAAGGCCCTCGGTGCTGGACCTCAGTGTCTGGGCAGAATGATGGAGGTGGAGACGCTCCTTCAGGTATACTGGATCTCTTCTTATTGAGAGAGGGCACCCCATTGCAGAGGTTTCCCTTCAAGGATCTCTGCCATTATTGGTTCCATGAATAGGACCTTATCCCCTCTCAACTGACATGGATGAGGGGAAAGAGGGACACTTATTCACATGTGGCAAGCCAATTCTGAGTTTGGTTGTTCTGAGTCTCCAGTATAAATAGCCAGCTTTTGCTCCCTGACCCTATGTTGGCGTTGCATTTGGATGAAAGCGAACAGAAACCCTTGGCCCATCGTAAAGAACTAGTAGCACTGTTGTTGTCAGCTGGTCGGATGGAGGTGGCTAGACGGCAGAAGACAGTAGAAGGGCCCACAAAGGAAAGATGGTGGGCCAAAGAGTGGGAAGTAGCTTTTGGGGAACACTTGACACATCACAGTAGAGGTGTAACCAAGCAGGATTGGTTTTGAAACTGTATGATTGCTATTTGTCAGTTTTAACAACAGAAGCAACATCTCCTAACAACCCCCAGTGACTCACACCATGCTATGGAGAGGGTATTTCTCAGTGAGTATTGATGTGAGAATTATACTCACATGTAATTTCCATTTGTGGCAAAGCTGGAAGTCTTGATAAGATTGCTCCATTTGTGAATTGCCATCAGCAGTGGCATGATTTTGTTGCTTGCATATATGGGTGTCTGCAGGAGCCCTGAACTCTTTTGAGTCTGAAGACCTTAGTCTCAGGGTGCTTGGTAAACTTCTCTCTCTCTCTCTCTCTCTCTCTCTCTCTCTCTCTCTCTCTCTCTCTCTCTCTCTCTCTCTCTCTCTCTCTCTCTCTCTTTCACGCACACTTTTAAAGAGGTGGACACATAATTCTGTGATGAGCTCCCATGTATTTTCCGTTGGTTGTGGCAGCAGTTACAGATAAAGAGATTTTAGCGTGGAACAAGATTCACAGCAACATTCCAAGGCTCGTTCTTAAATCTATTCCAGATTGAATTTCAAAACAAGCATTGTTAATGTTTAGAAGATATGTTGTGGTTACTTTTTTATTGGCGCTGTAACTTGATTAAATAATCTGAGCGGATTAATCATCAGTCAGTTGCATGTATATAGGGTCACATATGCGTAAAATCAAGAGTTCTTGTGGAAAATGAATTCATTTGAACAAGTCCTCTTGACACTGCTGCTGGCGTTTAACTTTCATCCTTGCATGGTGGAAGGGGTTAAGATTTTAGTACCATTCCCCACTACTGCTTTTCCCCAACAGCTAGGATTTAGGGGTGCACTGCCTCACTATAGAGAGGCGAGGAGAAAATGTTAAAAACTGTTTTGCTGGATCACACCAATGGCCTTAGGCATGCTGGCTTTGCTATAGATCACAGTTCTAAATATATATTCTCTTCTTAAAAGTGTAGGGTAGGAAGCTAGTGCCAGTGCTCCCTTAACATGAAGTCTTTTAACACCGTGCCAGAAAAGTGGGCTGAGGAATATAGAGCAATCCAGAAACTGAAGTCTCAACTGCAGAGCAGTGTATTGTATGTATGTATTTGTGTGCATGTGTGCGCATGCATATTTATGTGAGAGTGAAGTTGACAGTCTTGAGGATTTAAGATTTGAAGAAGACTCAGCCTCTCAGCTTGCACTGGGAGGAAATAAGAGGTGAGAAGGGATTACCATATATCTGCTTCCCAGCAGAGGGAATGGTCAGTGTACCAGTGGAGGGAATGATTCCGTCCCTCCCTGAAGGAAAGGATCATCCTCTCATCCAGAGATAGGTGTATTCAATTTCAGGTTCTCTCTCTTTCACATTTTGCCAATCTCATCTTCAGTTCTCCACATTTCAATATCAGTTTGGAATTCATCAGGATTTCCGTGCGGATTTCTCCTAAATATTCCTATTTTTATATGAAACATTGCCTAACGTACACATTTTTGCAAAGCAGTTTCTGCCAAAACAATTCATTACCTTCACCAATTGCATCCATTTATATGCACACATATAGGGGGATGCAGGTGGCGATGTGGGTTAAACTACAGAGCCTAGGGCTTGCCGATCAGAAGGTCGGCAGTTCGAATCCCCACGACGGGGTGAGCTCCCGTTGCTCGGTCCCAGCTCCTGCCCACCTAGCAGTTCAAAAGCACGTCAAAGACTAGTGCAAGTAGATAAATAGGTACCACTACAGTGGGAAGGTAAACAGCGTTTCCGTGTGCTGCTCTGGTTCGCCAGAAGCGGCTTTGTCATGCTGGCCACATGACCCAGAAGCTGTACGCCGGCTCCCTCGGCCAATAGCGCGAGATGAGCGCCACAACCCCAGAGTCGGTCGCAACTAGACCTAATGGTCAGGGGTCCCTTTACCTTTTATATGCACACATACATTTTTTCATACATTGCTTGGTTGGAGAAGTGCATTGCAAAATCCGGGCATGCAAATTTTGAGGCATAACTGTGTTTCAGTTCATGTACTCAGGGCCGTCTTAAGTGGGTCGGGCACCGTGGTGCGCGGATCGCTCTGGCGCCCCCGCCCCACCCTGTTTCTTCCCGCGGCTGGTGGGCGAGCACAGCGCGGTTTCTGTGCGGCTTTTCCGTGCAGCGCCCCCCCTGCTGACCCGGCGCCCTGCGCCACCCAGCCTACCCCTAGAGCCGGCCCTGCATGTACTGTTATGTAAAGTGTATATATATATATATATACTGTATATATATGGTGTCAGAATTTGATGAACTTTACTAGTAGGTCCTCCTGAGGAGATGGAGCCTGCCAATTTCAGACAAATAATTTCAGAGGTTGGAAAGGTATGATTTACTTTTTAAAAACAAAACAAAACACAGTATTGTTCTGTTCTGTTCTGCTTGAATTTGCACCAAAATCACATAGTGAAGTGCAAAGGTGATTGGGAAGAAGCTGGATGTGGGCAGAAAGCATAAATGACAACTGATGGGTGGGTAAAATCCTGTGTCTGCAGTGTTGGTTGACTATTGGGTGTCTAAATGCAGCTCTATAGGTGTCTTCTTAGAAGTCCCCAATGGGGCTTATTCCGGGGGAAGCGGCCATAGGATGCTACCCTCTGCTACACACACACATTATTTTTTTGGGAGAGCTGGATCCCCTATGTCAGCAGTTGGATTTGAACCATTTTGGCTACTTGCCTCAGACTCATGTCTCATACAAGGCAAGTGAAGAGCCATACAAATTTACCGTCTTGAGTGTATATTGATAGAGAAGGCTGGGGTATCATAGATAGAAATAAATCAAGTCAAATAAATTAGGCACAAAGAGGCATGAAAGTTCTTAAAATGCCAAACTCTTAAACCAGAAAGGTGACTATATATTTATAAAAGAGAGAGACACCAGGAAGTAATATTCTATAAAATATTATAGACAGATGAGCTCCGTTTATCAACGTTTGGAATGAAAAAATCCATTTCCATACTCGAAGTATGCAGTTTATGAATACTTCTTTATTTAATATTTTTGAGGAAAATAAAATAGTAAATACGTTTTTTTTAAAAGCAAGGTGCAAAAGAAATTAAATCAATCTGAGTTGCATGGTTTTTAATAATAATAATAATAATAATAATAATAATAATAATAATAATAATAATAATTTATACCCCGCCCATCTGGCTGGGTTTCCCCAGCCACTCTGGGCGGCTTCCAACAGAAAAATAAAACACAGTAATATATTAAACATTAAAAGCCTCCCTAAACAGGGCTGCCTTCAGATGTCTTCTAAAAGTCTGGTAGTTGTTAAGGCATCACACCACCAGAGATGTCCAACCGGTCAACCGCGTTCGACAGGTAGATCCCGGGGTGATCCTGGTCGATTGTGTGATCCTTTTCATCCATGGCAAAAAAAGGGCAATGAATGTCTCTGCCCCCCCGGCCCCCTCGCTCTTTCCCTCCATCGCGTCCAGTGGGCATTCTTTAGGGGCATTCTTTAGCATTGCGTGTGTATGTTAGCATCCGATGTCCTGCTGAGTGATTTAATCCCGCCCCCCTTATAAGTACCTGAGCAACGGACTGCAATTCCCCCCCCCCAAAAAAAGCTCAACCACTCTGGGCAATGCTCCCCCTCCACACACACACCCCATGCACGTTCGTCCTCCCTCCAATGACAATGGGTAGATCAACATCCTTTTTTCCCAATACTGGGAGTAGATAGCAGTGTCTTGGGAGTTGGACGTGCCTGCAATAGACTATGAGATGCTTTGTAGATAACTTATTGGCCCAAAATTCTGAGCACAGTTTTCCTATGTTCGTTCATCCAATAGCCTTCAAACAGGACAGTGAGGATTGGCCCCAAAGATACATCATGCAACAAAGCCTTTTCCTTCCACCTTGGCCATGGACTCACCTGCTGCCACCATGACCGTCATCAAGTGCACTGACCACATAGAAGGCATGGTCACTTCAGTGTACAGGCACTATATTTGCCAATGGACTAAATAACAGTTCACCTTAATTTGTTGTTGTTGTTGTTGTTGTTGTTGTTGTTGTTGTTGTTGTTGTTAGGGGAGTGGTACTGAAAAGTTTTAGGGACCCAGGTGGCGCTGTGGGTTAAACCACTGAGCCTAGGGCTTGCTAATCAGAAGGTCAGTGGTTCGAATCCCTGTGATGGGGTGAGCTCCCGTTGCTCGGTCCCAGCTCCTGCCAACCTAGCAGTTCAAAGTGCAAGTAGATAAATAGGAACCGCTACAGCGGGAAGGTAAACGGCGTTTCCCTGTGCTGCTCTGGTTCGCCAGAAGTGGCTTTGTCATGCTGGCCACATGACCTGGAAGCTATACGCTGGCTCCCTCGGCCAATAATGCGAGATGAGCGCGCAACCCCAGAGTCGGTCACAACTGGACCTAGTGGTCAGGGGTCCCTTTACCTTTACCTTTTTACTGAAAAGTTTTAGTGTGTGAAAAAGCAGAATGGGTGAGCAGAAAGAATGTTGGGGTGGCCGTTTCCTTTCGACTTGCTCATGTTTATTTCCAGTGCTGTAGGGGTCCAGCAAAACAAGTTTGGGAACAAGGTCTCTATACAAATCCCAGCCACTGCCTCCTATGCATAGGAGCTGGCTTGTTTGGAAACCCTTTCTTTTCTGTGCACCTGTGTGTTTGCTCCAGACTTCCTCCCCACCGCACACACCAGCAACAGCGGCACCATGTGCTTCTACTTACCTGGAAAAAATGCGTCTTGGAGTAAACCAGCCTTTATCCTCAGAATTTGTCGGCTGTTTTCAAGCCGAATGTAAACTTATGAGTGTTTAGCCAGTAAATGTGTTTATGGCCGCCAGCAGAAGCCCTTTTCAGGCATGGCCACTCACACACAGGGGACTAAGGGCATCGGGTTGTGTAGGGTTGCCACCTTCGTTCTTGCAAAATCGCTGGGCGGGGCAGGAAGATCGAGAGGGGTGCGGTTTTTATTTATTTATTTTCATCTGGCGCTGAAGTGACTTGAAGGCAAACCAATGCAATCTATTGCAGCTTAACAGGGTGGCCCCTCTGGAATTTGTCACGCACGCACACACGCACTTGTAATTCTGTCTGTGCTTGGCTACCCAGAGCTTAAATACATGACCTTTCACACCCATACATTTGGAGAATATCCCTAACTTGGGGAGAGAGAGAGAGAGAGAGAGAGAGAGAGAGAGAGAGAGAGAGAGAGAGAGAGAGAGAGAGAGAGAGAGAGAGAGAGAGAGAGAGAAGAGCTGAAATACAGGACAAAACTGTATCAATACAGGATGTATTTTGCACTGAAATGCAGGACAACCCCGTGTTACAAGGTGTGACCGGAAAGTTCAGAGAATGGTCACAGAAATTGGACAGTGAGAAATATTCAAACATACATACCTTACAGGCCTTCAAAGTAGGCCCCCTCTGATACAATGCACCATTGACAACGTTCGTAGAACTGTTGGTTGGAAACTTCTGGAGAAGTCCTCTTTTTGTACTGTGTTCAGTTCCCTCATCACAGCTGCCTGGACGTGTGAAATGTTGGAAAATCGGTGCCCTTTCAGTGCAGATTTCAGTTTTGGGAAAAGGAAGAAATCCAGTGGGGCCAGATTGGGAGAATATGGAGGGTGGGACAACTCAGTAACCTCAGTAACGATTTCATGCGGAACATGTCATTCTTCCGCCATCATTCAGATGGGCAAACGCCAATCCCACATCAATAACTCACAAACTCTGTTGACATTTGCTGCCATTCTGCTCATTGATGGTCTATCTTCGATGGTTTGCCTCCCTTCCCGGAAACGCTTGGACCACTCATACACTGTCTTTCGAGTTACAGCTTCATCTCCGTACACAATTGTGAGCATTTCGTGGGTTTCCGATGCTGCATACGGGGGTCATTCACCCTACTTTCTGGTCACACCTTGTATATCGGACAGGTGGCAAACCTAGCTCTGCTTCATTGCTCCTCCCAAGACAGCCTCCATCCCCCAGGACATCCATGCATTGGTGTAGATGTTTGCCTTTGCGTGTACACTGCACAGAGGCTGACCCTTTGAAGATGTGCACATCAGTGCATGAGCATTTGGGACCGGGGCATGTGCAACACAGATCAAGGGCTGTGTCAGGGAAAGTACCCCTGCTCCCCATCCATTTGTTTAGCCCTATGCATAGACGGCCCTATGCACCTGAAACGGCTCACTACTGCCATCTGCTTTGACAGACGCAACAGTCATAAATGGGATAGGATTGCACAATACCAAAAGAGGCTTTATTCCCCCAAACAGCCCAACAATGGCTAGAAAGAGTCAGTGCGCAGGGAATACTAGCCAACTGTTGAGGGGCAGGGAATGGTGTGGTTAGAATTATTGAACAATCAGCACTTCACTCTGCAACATTTTGTTGCCGCTCCCATTTGTAGTTGTCCTTTTTCACTAACAAGTCACTTTTCTTTCTTTCTTTTTAAAAATTTGTCTTTATTGACTTGTTTTTAAAATTGAACATGGAACAAACATACATTTAACATTATTACAAGATTTGAAAAGAAAAAAAGAGAAAAGAAAAGGGTTCCCCCTTCCTCTTGTGACTTTGCACACTTATTATTCAGCAATGGCCACTTTAGCATCTTTGCCAAGAGACGGACCTGTCACACCAAAACCCAGTTTGAAACTGTGCAAACTCCAGCCCAACTCAGCTCAAAAGACTTCACAGCTCCACCTACAGATTTAAGCAAGGGATTCTACGTATGTATCCCTTTTTCTGTCAATTTGGTGGTGATGTAAAAATCCCAGAGTCTTTCTTTTTTAAAAAAATAGAGATCAGTCACTTTGAAAACATTCCCCAAGTGGGTTGGACACCATATATATATATATATATATATATATATATATATATATATATATATACATACATACATACACACACACACACATATATATACACACATATATATATATACATACATACACACACACACACACACACACACACACAGGAGGAAGCTTGAAAGTTTGAAAGTTGCTTCATTTATTTTTAGTTTGCATCCTTGTGAGACTTACAATGAGCTTAGGGAATTATTATCCAGTATTTCTGCAAGATGAAGGCTGGGCAGAGCCAGCTAGCTAATGAATCAACCATAAAAATTGCCTCCTTCTTAGATCTTCAAAGGGTTGCGGAAAGAAAACAAACAGCACCGCTCCCCTCCAGGGGCAGCCGCAACTAAACATGAGAGCCATCCTTTTGTGAGGCCTCATGGGGAGAAGAGAACATCCATTCCGACCTCTTCCCCCTCCACTTTTAGGTTTGTTGGTAAGCCATAGGAGCAATTTGGCAAGCATGGGGGGCTGTAGGGGGGGGAGGACACAGCCACACAGCCACACCAGACTCCGCTTTGTTTGAAAGCAGCAGAAATCCTATGTACCTCCAACAAAGCCTCCGAGTGTCAACGCAGGATTTAAACTGGGGATGAGCGCTGTTACCACAAGCTTGTCTTTTGTGTACATCAATGCCGAGGATTCACAAAGAAGCCACACAGAGGCATCCTCAGGCGAGTGACAAGGAAAGGGATGACTTCTAATGCCAACAAAGGAAGAACAGCCACTGTTAAATACAAGCAACACAGTTAAATATCCCTATTTTCCAGGGACAGTCCCGGGTTTACAGAAGCCATTCCACTTTCTGATTCCATCCCGGAATGTCCCGCTTTCCCCCTATTTTCATTCACAGCACCAACCCAAGGGACAACACCATCTCTCCATTCCATATCTAGAAGCTGACGGGACTGACAGGTAAACACTAATTCAACTCTGACTACGGCCTCGTTTCCTCCATCATATCAAAGACTGCAAGCTAGTTGATTTGGGCCAGGATAATACCATTATCCTGGCACCAATAATTATGGTGCTGAAGGAGACTCTTGAGAGTCCCATGGACTGCAAGAAGATCAAACCTATCCATTCTGAAGGAAACCAGCCCTGAGTGCTCACTGGAAGGACATATCCTGAAGCTGAGGCTCCAATACTTTGGCCACCTCATGAGAAGAGAAGACTCCCTGGAAAAGACCCTGATGCTGGGAAAGATGGAGGGCAAAAGGAGAAGGGGACGACAGAGGACAAGATGGTTGGACAGTGTTTTTGAAGCTACCAACATGAGTCTGACCAAACTGCGGGAGGCAGTGGAAGACAGGAGTGCCTGGCCTGCTCTGGTCCATGGGGTCACGAAGAGTTGGACACGACTAAACGACTAAACAACAATACCATGCAGCATTGTATAGCTTCATCATCCAAAAGAGGCCAGTGATTGTGGTTAGGAGGAATAGTTGCCTTGCTTAGCCTAACAGTAGGGCTGGCCCTGGCCAGTAAACCACATTGGCTGTCTTCTAGTGCTCCATAGGGTTGCCATATTTCAAAAAGTGAAAATCCGGACACAAAAGTTAAGCTTTTTTTTTTTTGCAAAGATGCTGAGTTTCTGGACGTATGGTAACCCGATGCTACCATGAGTTTCACCTTCCCCTTCAAAATTGCACGCTCCTGCTTTTGAAAATCACAAAACTAGCCCCCACCAGCTCCCCCATTTCATAGCCCATGGATGAGGACATGAAATTGAGGAAGGGGTCATTTCAGCCCAGCCCTATTTTAAGAGCATTTGCTATGGTTGGGGTTTTGCTAACCATGTCATAACTCCAGAAATGCTATCAACATAGGGCAAAATCCCTACTTTTTTCAAAGGAGGGGCAAATTGTGCCTTCGGCATTCATACCTAAGATGTAGCCTCCTTAAACTGTTTTTGGAGTGGGGGGGACAACACTGAACTGACCAGAGATGCAGAAGTTCTTGAGTCATAACCACACGTAGTCAAAAACACTAGAAAGGTTGGCTGTCCTCTTCATGTGGCAAGTCAAGAAACCATAACTGGGTCTAGCTATACAATCAGGGAAACTGCTGCAGGCCATTTCCCTGATTGGTTGGCTCATTCGTGATATTTACCCAGGTGAATGAGATGTCTAAAGGGGGTGGGGAGAGAAGGCCATATATCCATGGGAGAACATCTGCTTTGCATGCAGAAGCGCCCAGGTTCAATGCCAGGCAACAGAGACCTTGGAGAGTCCCTGCCAGTCTGTGTGGGCAGTACTGAGCCAGAAGGACCAGTGGTCCAGAAACAACAATGGGATATCAGCTCTGCCCAAGGCATGATGGAGAACAACAACAACCGGGCAAAGATAGACATAACATGGACAGGAAGAACAGGACAGGAAGAACCACCATGGACAGAATAATTGCCACACACAGGAAGAACAAGGATATAGTTTGAGTGCCTCACTTGTAGATTTATAAATCATTTAATGTGTCAACACGAATACAAATTATTAGTATTGTTTTTGTATAAGGGATTATTATTTTGACCAGAATGTAATTGATTTTGGAAAAAAGAAAAAAAGAAAATCATCAAACCATCAATTCTAGCATGCAGAAGATCACCTAAATTATATAATTTGGAATTCGAACAATTGGTATTAGTAATTATATGATAATTTGTTATTGTTATAATGAGGCTATTATTGTATTGAAATTGGAAATGAATAAAAATTAACTTTTTAAAAAAAATGGATCAGTGGTCTGTTTTAGTATAGGTATAGGACCCCTGGACGGTTATGTCCAGTCAAAGGCGACTACAGTGGTACCTCAACTTACGAACAACTCAACAACCGAATTTTTTGACTTACGAAAGGGGCAAATGGCTGCACACTTACGAATTTCTCAACACCCGAACGGAAACTGCGGCGGTTTTAGATAGGTTTTTTTTTTACTTACGGATTTTTAGATGGGGTTGCTTTGACTTACGAATTTTTCCGTTTCCAGTGCATTCCTATGTGAAATTGCGTTTCCAATGGCGCTTTTCGACTTACGAATTTTTCGACCTACGAAGGTGCCTTTGGAACGGATTAAATCCATAAGTCGAGGCACCACTGTATGGGGTTGCGGTGCTCATCTCGCTTTCAGGCCAAGGGAGCCGGCGTTTGTCCGCAGACAGCTTTCTGGGTCATGTGGCCGGCATGGCTAAACCGCTTCTGGCGCAATGGAACACCATGATGGAAACCAGAGTGCACGGAAACTCCTTTTACCTTCCCGCCACAGCGGTACCTATTTATCTACTTGCACTGGCCTGCTTTCGAAACTGCTAGGTTGGCAGAAGCTGGGACAGGGTGACGGGAACTCACTCCATTGCAGGGATTCAAACCGCCGACCTTCTGATCGGCAAGTCCAAGAGCCCCAGTGGTTTAGAACACAGTGCCACCAGCCCACTATGTAGTATGGAAGTGGGTGCTTTCTCGCTACAGGCCTGGTCCCTGGTCCTCCTTGCCGAGCCTGCATCCCTGCATACGGATGCTGCTGTGAAAAGAAAGTACGGCTGTGTGGACCTGTGTGGTGCAGGACGTTTCGTCTCCTCACCCTCCCTGCTTCTGAATGTCAGCTTGTTCTCTTCCAAAAGTACTCCTTGCTGGTCACACAGGCATATTTGCGAGTGACCTACTTGGTTCGTTTTGCCGGTGTGGTTTCCGAAAAAATGTCTGGGGCGGGCTGATCTTTGCTCAATAGCGTTGCCTCTTTCGCAGGCCTCCCCCTGCCAAGACCTTGTCAGCCCTTGGCTTCCACAAAAGCTCAGGAGAGCCTCACGGCCAGCGGCCCGGCTTGGCGGCCCACCGAGCATTGGAAGCAGACTGTGTGCCGATTGTCAGGGCTACTTGCCTGGCCGAGCCCAGCTCATCAACAGCACTTTGTCGAGCCGCAGCTTAACATGTAAGCCGCTGAAGTATCTATTCAGCACGGGGCCTGCCAAGCCGAGCAGCCCAGGCATATTTTCGCCGGGAAATATGCAGCTCGACTTGTGGCAGTCGCTGGAGGATCTGAGCTGCAATCAACATCGACACCACAAGGACACAATATTTTCTCTCCTGATTACAACATGCTCATTTATTTTGGAATTCCTCGGGCTGCCTGAAGACTGCAGGGCAGTGACAGTGGCAAAGCTGTCTGGGTGCCAAAGAAAAGAAAGGGAGCTGTATGCTCACTCCTGTTCGGCTAGAAAGCAGGGAGAAGGCGAAGGGAGCTGTTTGGAAGGGTACCTTCCAACAGACACTTTCAAGCTGGCCCGTGGATCTGTCCTGGTGACAATGGCCCCAAATACAGCAGGATGCCAGTATTAGAAAGAGCAAAAGGAGATGCGTGGGTCTTGAAAGACAAAGGCGACATGGGTTGATAAAGGAACCTGGGTCATGTTTTGGAAAAGAGGGCGCAACCGTACATTCTAGACCAGGCATCCCCAAACTTCGGCCCTCCAGATGTTTTGGACTACAATCCCCATCTTCCCTGACCACTGGTCCTGCTAGCTATGGATCATGGGAGTTGTAGGCCAAAACATCTGGAGGGCCGCAGTTTGGGGATGCCTGTTCTAGAGTCAGCACAGAGGGCTGTATTTGTGTTCCTAAACCAGGGGTAGGCAACCTAAGGCCCGTGGGCCGGATGCAGCCCAATCGCCTTCTAAATCCGCCCGTGGACAGTCCAGGAATCAGTGTGTTTTTACATGAGTAGAATGTGTCCTTTTATTTTAAAATGCATCTCTGGGTTATTTGTGGGGCATAAGAATTCGTTCATTATTTTTTCCCAAAAAAATATAGTCCAGCCCACCACATGGTCTGAGGGACATTGGACTGGCCCACGGCTGGAAAAGGTTGCTGACCCCTGTCCTAAACTGAAATCCCTAGAAAAACCCAACGACGGGGGGGAAGGTGCAGCTTCTTCCGCATCTTCTGGAAGGCCTCACTGAGGGCAAGCTTGGGTGGTGGGAAAGACTGGTTCCTTGAGGAAAAAAGGGGGGCAGAGGCCCATAGAAATCTCTACCCCAGCCTTTGCCAACTTGGAGTCCTCACAGATGTTTTGGACCACAATTCCCCACCCACCCCCAAATACTCGGTCATGTGAAGGTGTGCTGGTCAGTCACAGAACAACCCCAATGAAGAAGATAACAGTGGTTACTCAGACATTATTGCTGGTTGCAGAGGGCCCCCCCCCCATAACAGTTCAAACTTCGAGGGCCCAAAAACGTAGGTCCGCCACTGGGGTAGAAGGAGCTGGGTGTAGGAAATAGGAAAGGTTGGCGAACAACATGAGCAGGGGCACAGCCCAGCCCCTTGGTTATTATGGCGTTTCCGTGTGCTGCTCTGGTTCGCCAGAAGCAGCTTTGTCATGCTGGCCACATGACCCGGAAGCTGTCTGCGGACAAACGCTGGCTCCCTTGGCCTATAGAGCGAGATGAGCACCGCAATCCCGGAGTCGGACACAACTGGACCTGATGGCCAGGGGCCCCTTTACCTTTACCTTTTTTTATTTCTGTAAGTTGCCTTTGGTTGCTTTGAGAATGCTAACTGAAACTGCATGCAAACCATACATTCAAAGCACATGACTTCCTCCAATGAATCCTGGGAACTGTAGTTTTCCCCCTCAACGGAGCTACTATTCCCAGCAACCTTAGCAACCTACAGTTCCCAGGATTCCTTGGTAGAAGATTTAAATGTATGGTTTGTACGCAGCCTGTTGAAATAAATTCGCAAAAGGTCTGATCGCTGAAGACATCCCTGTTAACTCCCTCCATTTGAATCTAGAGGTGAGATCCAGAGGAACACCAATGCTAATAATAATGATCTCAAGCAGCAATGAACTTTTTTTGGGGGGTGGAAGCATCTAGCTTCTCCAGCAACTTTTAAGGATAGAGGTGGGAACCCCAGGTTAGGATCTGGCAAGTTTGCATCACTGCAAGGGCAGTCAAACCAGCCTCTCAGAAGCAGCCTCTCAGAAGATAAACCCAAGGGAAGGAGACTTTTTTACAGGGTAGGCATCCCTGCTATCCACCCCTGAGGCTGAGATAAGGAACCATGGCAAATCCTATGACTTGGAGTGCCTATTAAGCAGGGTTAACAACATCCAATTTAAAAGGACTTACCTAATACAGCTTCTGACTTTAGACAGTAGCACAAAGCCCCTTTAAGAGTCTCCACAGATAAGACTAAAGAGATCACCTAAATTATCATTGACCTTAACATTTTATACACCCTGATTTCATACAGTGGGGCTGAATGAGGTCTCTTTTAAAAAAAAGGAGAAAGGATGGCAGTCTGATGGTCTAGGGGAAAGGGGCAAAGAAGAAACATTTGACATTTGGGCACGGTGGCTTGATGATCTGGAATAAAGGAAAAGAAGCAGAGAAGAAGGGAGAAGATAAATTGTAGATACTGTAGGCTCCTCCCTGGACATATTCAGTATCAGAAAGAAAGACGTTGCATGGTGAGATGATTAAGCTGTTTGCGCATGTAAGGACAGCAAGCTAGGATTATTTATGCACAAAAATGGAAGGAAGAAGCAGTTCCCACCAAAGAAGAACGGATAAGTCAGTTGGTGGACTGTGTCTGTGGAATCAGCAAAGCTAACAGCTAAAATAAGAGGACCTAATGATGATTGTTTTGTGGAAGAATGGAAGCCTTTTCAGGCTATTTAAAGAAATATTATAGTATGATGAATTCACGAGCAGGATTTGAACCATGAGCAACAGAAGGAATTAAAGATTATTGTATTATGGTCATGATATAAGAGAGAGAAGGCAGGGTGTGCAGCAAGGAGGAGAATTTTTTAATAAAAAAAACCATCGAAAATGGGATGGGAAGTTGACAAAAGAAAAGAAAAAAATATTATGTGTTGGAATGCATATGTGACATATTTAATAAAATATCATTGGGAAAAAGAAGAAGAAAGAACGTTGCATGGTTAGGACTCTGAAAAGCTGTGATCACTGCTTAAACATTTCTAAATAACTGCAGCAAAGCGATGGGGAGTGTGCCTTTGGTGTGCCTGCCATAAACATGGGCTTAATGAGAAGTCCATCAGTGTGCAGAACTACTGGAGGTTGCCAGAGATAGAAGTTTGGGTGCTTTCAGATGGTTCATTGAGATATCTCAAACAGGAGGTTGGCAACAGGGTTGGGCTTTTATTAACTTCCCAGATTGTCCACCGAAAGTGTAAATCTGGATGAAATGTGTGGAGGGGTGGAATACAGCCTGGAATTGTAGTGACAAGGATGTTGTGAGGACGCTGCATGTTCTGGAGGAATTCATCACCTCTGAAACATGAATGGGCAAGTTATGGTCCCCTGCTACAAATGACACCCTTGGCTAATGGATTAAGGGTGGGAGAATCTGTCCATTTTGGTTTCTCTCAGTTGCTCATCTTTCCAGCCTTAAATTGAGCTCTTCACATGTCCACACCAGTTTGCGATACATCTACTTTTTAAAGTTCCCCATGAAAATTCATCGCAGGTTTTTGCAAAACACTACTAGTCCGTCCTAAAATGCATGTTATTATTTTCACGAATGCGTGCATTTTTTAATATAGCCTTTATCCTCATATGTACCGTACATTTTTGTGCACAATACTTGACTGGAGACCTCATGCTGCCAAATTTGGAAAACTTTGAAGCGTGACCCTGTTTTGATTCACATTAAAATGCAAGTTGAATGGAATTCGCCCCGCCCCACCCACCCCTTTGCCCACAGAGAAACATTTAGGGGGTGGTGGGGCTTACAAGCAAGCCTTAAGCATACCCTCCTCATTTGCCTTAAAAACTAAAACTGGCCACTGCCTCCAAACGCAGAAAAACTGAAACAATTCCAATTTTAACATGCCATTCGTATCTTCGGAGACTTGAGGGCAGGAACTGGGACGGCTGCAGTGAACCTGGGACTGTCCACGGAAAATAGGAACACTTGGAGGGTCTGCCCCATCTCAAAAGGCGTTGCGTCTTTTACAGAGAGAGAGGGAGGGAGGGAGGGAGAGAGAGAGGTGGCCCTAGCAGAAACTCTTCCAGTGACAAAAGTGTGGCGGGGGAGGGGCGCTTTGCTGGACGAAGAGAGAAAAGGGGTGGGGGGGTGGGAGTCTCTCCCATTTGCAATTTAACTACCCCCGACGTGCCTGCTAATTGATTCCTTTCACTATGTGGCGCGGGGTGGGGGAGAGATTCGAAACACGGGATTTGACGCGGAGACGGAGGAGGAGAGGAGACTCCCCCGATTTGGCACGCTTGCTAAATCCCCCCCTCCCTCCCTCTCTCTATCCCTTTGCTTTCATTTAAGTGGGAATCGAGACACGGGGGTGCAGGCGGTTCCCTGGGGAGCGCGAAGCAGGGGGAGGGGCGCCCCGTCTAAGAGAGAGAGAGAGAGAGAGAGAGAGAGAGAGAGAGGAGCGAGAGGGGGGGATTTATAGAGTGGATTCCCGCGGCTCGGCTCCACACACTGAAATATTGTCCTCCGTCTCCATGACATAAACACAGGGGCAAGCCTGTGATCCTGGCGCCAACTTCAGCGAGGGGGAATGTGAATGAAAAAGAGATGGAGAGTTCGAAATGCGTGGGGGGGGGGGGCGCTGAGGAGGAGGCGGGGGAGGGAGGGAGGGAGAGGGCGCTACTGTAATTAGAAATAAATCCCTCCCTCTCATCCTCCGTCCTCTCCCCCCCCCCCCCGCGCAGTCCTTTCGTTCTCATGGCTTACTTAGCAGAGCAAATAGTCTGGGATGCTGTACAAATAAGTCCCAGATTAGTTACTGACAGATCTACCAAGAGGCGGCTAATGGAATAATGACGGAAGGGAAGCTTTTTAAGGTAATTGCCAAGACGTCCCCGCGTTTCACAACTGGGCTGATCCGACTCTCTTCCCCCTTTGCTCCGCCGCCCCCCATCCACTCCGTCATTCACCAGCTTAAAAAGAAGCGAAGACCCAGAAAACCCTCCAACCTCGTCCCCAAGGATGGGGGGTGATCGAGCACAAGCTGGGTGCTGTTGCTTTTTGCAGGGCGATCTTAAAACACACACACACACACAACACAACCCATAACAGCCGCCCTATGTTGATCTACTACGGTATGTTTACTCGGGAGTCAGTCCTACTGAGGTCAGGGAAGTTTTGTTTTCTGGTAGGGTTGGGCTATATTCAGGGTACTTCCGAGGCAGGCAAGGAGGGAGGCCGGAGTCTGACAGCCTGACAGCGCTCTTCCTTGAGAGTAAGAGGAGATAGTCGCTGCTGCCCAGCCAGCATGCATAGGAGTGGCTCACACTCTGATCAGCCCGTGCCAGGCCTGGGCATAGCTGCCAAGTTATCCCTTTTTTACAGGGATTTTCCCTTATGCTGAATAGGCTTCCTCGCGAGAAAAGGGAAAACTTGGCAGCTATGGGCCTGGGGAAAGTGAGATCATAGGACACACACACCCCAAGGATCATCTAGTCCAACCAGCAGCTGCCCCATACCGGGATCGAACCGGCAACTTTGGCATCATAAGCACCATGCTGTAACCAACTGAGCTATGCCTACGCAACTTTTACAGGATTGGGGCCGAAGCAATCAGGTGGAATTGGGCGAATCCACGTAAAATGAACAGGTGATGGTTCGTTATAAGCCATAATTTTCACCAGGCTGGCTTGATCGTTCAGCATATGGCAGACTATACAGGTGAAACTCGGAAAATTAGAATATCGTCGAAAAGTGCATTCATTTCAGTAACGCAACTTAAAAGGTGAAACCAATGTATGGGATAGGTGCGTGACATGCAAAGCAAGATATGTCAAGCCTTTATTTGTTGCAATTGTAATTATTTCTCGTTAGGCGGGTCAATTATAAATGGAATGTAATTAATGAAATGTAATAGCGATGTTTATTTTTGTAACTATTTGTTTTATTAATGTGGAATTTCCAAAAGAAAGCATTTGTAAAAATTAAAAGAAAGATAAAAAAGGATAAGTTGCATTACTGAAATAAATGCACTTTTCAACGATATTCTAATTTTCCGAGTTTCACCTGTATATTGTCTCCAGTCATGCAACACATCCATTGATAGGGAAGCATGGAGAAAGGAGCTGCAGGCTTTGGCTCAGGGGCCACCAACAGCCCCCCAAAATAAACTCCACACTTCATCGGAAGGTGCGGGCAATTATACAATCGTTGACTCTGTTCAGGCCTCTGTATGAATGTGTGGCAGATGGGGAGCAAAGCTAGCAGGCAACCCCCCCCTCCCAACACACACACACACATTCATAACCATGAATAGGTCACATGAATAGTGGTATTGTAATGCACCACCAACAGCTGTACTTTAGGCATCTTTACCTGTGTCCAAGGAGGTTTCTAGCCAGGTAAGTGTGTCTGTAAGACTGCTGCCTCGGGCATTTTGCCAGGTGTTGTGAGGGTGGTGATGAAGCTTCTGGCACCGATGGGCTGACCTGATGCCGTCGAATCATAGAATCTTAGAGCTGGAAGGGATCTCAAGGGTCATCTAGCCCAATGCAGGAATCTCAGCTTAGAGCATCCATGACTCAACCTCTGCTTAAAAAACTCCAAGGAAGGAGAATCCACCACCTCTCATGGGAGTCCATTCCACTGTTGAACAGCTCTCACTGTCAGAAAGTTTTTCTCGAATGTTTAGTCGGAATCTCCTTTCTTGTAACTTGAAGCCTTTGGTTCGAGTCCTACCCCCCAGAGCAGGAGAAAACGAGCTTGCTCCCTCTTCCATGTGAGAGCCCTTGAGATATTGGAAGATGGCTATCCTATCTCCTCTCAGTCTCCTCTTTCCTTCCAGAACAGAGCTTTCCCATGTTGGCGACACACTTTTTAGACACGCATCATTTCACGACACATTGATTCAGTTTTGCTAGCAAAGCGGAGGTCGAACGAACCCCTTTCCAACCCTGAGAGGAGCGTGGGGAACATTTGTGTGAGACACCTACACACTGCGGTGACACACGGTTTGGAAAGCTCTGTTCTGGAAAGTCAACTTTGTGGGGTGTTAAGGGGCTGCCAGATATGCAACGACCTTAGGGAAGTGTAACCGCAGTCTTACGCATGCCTCCTCGGTCATAAGTGCCATGAAGTTCAGTGGCTCCTACATCCAGGAACAATATGTGTATAGAACTGCAGCCTAAGGGGACACAGAGAAGACTAGGAAGTCAGACCATTGGTCTACCTAGCTCAGTAGGGTCTCTTAAGGAAAAGGGATGTTCCCAGACCTACCTAGAGATGCTGGGGATTGAACCAGGAAAATTCTGCATGCAGAGTTGATGCTCAGCCTCTTTCACACACATACACACATTCACTGCAACCCATGAGTTGTGGTCCAAGGAAAGGGAGTGTGGACAAACACACTCAAGACATTCATTGCGGATCTAAGAAAAAGAAAAGCATTGTGAAGGGTGGGGGCGATGCTGTGGGGGAAGAGAAATTCTCTTTCTCTTGAAAGGGATGTGAAGAGGCCCGATCAAAAGCTTCGGTTTACTACAGTCATGCTTCATTAGGGAGAACGGGGAAGGGGAGGGGACGCCTTGTCCCTATGTGCTCAGCCTGCCAGAAAAGAGAGGCTCTCCGAAGCTGGATGCCCTTACTGCCATTGCTGCCCCAAAGAAATCCAGAAGCAGGCTGCAAAAGTCTATAGTCTCTAAGGCCAGGGGTAAGAATGGGGTGTTGGACCACAATTCCATCATCCTTGAATTGATGCGGTGGCTGGAGTTGATGGCACCACATTGGCTACCTGTGGCCTTGCTGCCTAGGATACCTGAAGCTGCTTAGAATCATAGAGTTGGAAGGGACCCTGTGGATCATTTAGTCCAGCCCCCTGCAATGCAGGAATGTGCAGCTGTCCCATACGGGAATCAAACCTGCAACCTTGGGGTTATCAGCATCACACTCTAACCGAGCTACCCGGGCTGCTTCCTGGAACACATTTGGTCTCTCTGTACATCACCAGTATGAGATGCCCAGTTGACCTGTGGGGTCTGTACTACAGGCCATGACAAATCAGTAAGCTGGGTTCCCCACCCCGACCCTAGGAAATATCTGGTATGTTAGCAAGAGAAGACTTAACACATTAACCTGAAAAATGAAGAGGTTAATGGCATGGGCCTAAATAGTGCCCTGGATTCAGCTATTGAGCCCAGCTAGCAGAAGCCAGCATAAAGACTTCCACTAGGGCAACAAGGATTCCCCACTCCTTCCCCCCACAAAAAAAATGGCTCTGGGGAGGTTGGGGGGAAACCCCAGAAAAACATGCAGGCAGAGGGGAGATTGCTCCATCTGGCAAGCCCGAAATGCAGTAGAAAACTGACACCCCTCCCTCCCAGACCCTCCAAGTGTCCCTATCTTCCAGGGACGTCCCTGAATTAGAGCAACACTCCCAGTTTCTTATTCAATCCCGGAATGTCCCACTTTCCCTTAGGATGTCCCTGTTTTCATTGGAGAAATGTTGGAGGGTATGGAGCTATCCAACCCCTGAGTTGTCTGAAGGCAATCCTGCATAGGGAAGGTTTTTAATGTTCAATGTTTTATTATGTTTATGTGGAAGCCGCCCAGAGTGGCTGGAGCATTGCAATCCGGTAAGATGTGTGGGGTATAAAGAGTGAAATTATTATTATGGAATTGGACGTCCCTATTTTCATCGGAGAAATGTTGGGCGGTGTGGAAATACTTATGCTGATGGAGTGATCTCTTTAGCACGAGGCTGACCTGGTGTTACAGGTCTTCTGCTGAACTTGGTCACTCTCTGGTGATCTATTTCCATGTCTTCCTTCCAGAAACCCCAGGGGAGACATGCTTCTCCTACCCCCACGTCACTAGCATGTGTAAAATTGGTGGGAATCCCATGGCTCTTTGGCCCTATAAAGCAGTGAAGTTTAGCAGTCTTTCCAAGAGCCACCCTACATTTGTAATCTGGAAAATCGGTTTTGCATTCCCTGTATGCTTATCAGTTCCCAGGTGACAAAACAAACATCTGTACTGTACTTGTAACTTTCTCAGTGAAGGCGGAAACTATAGAGGCTTTGGTTTCTGTTCCACACTGGTCCTCTCATACAATACCTTCTCTCCACGCTTACCCTCCAACATTTCTCCAATGAAAATATTATAATTATACCCCACCCATCTGACTGGGTTGCCCCAGCCACTCTGGGCTAGTTCCAACATATGCGAAAACTTGATACAACATTAAACATTAAAAAAACTTCCCTATACGGGGCTGCCTTGAGGTGCCTTCTAAAGGTTGTATAGTTACAATTCTGTGTCCATGGCAGCTGTCTACTAGCTCCATCTGGTATGCAGGCAGAGACCCTACCTGCCTGCAGGCTGTCTTGCCAGAGTGGTGCATGCTCTTGTTACATACCTGCCAAGTTCCTATCAGAGAAATAAGGAATTGGACCGGAAGTAGCACTGCTGCCATTTTGGAACTGGGCGGAGCATGCTCAGAAGTGACTTTTGATGCTGCTCTGCCCAGTTCCAAAATGGCCGTCGTGCCAGAAGTCGCACTGCAGCCATTTTGGAACTGGGCAGAGCAGCATCAAAAGTCGCTTCTGAGCATGCTCCGCCCAGTTCCAAAATGGCCACCGCGCCAGAAAACGTTTCTGCGCATGTCCAGAGACTCCAAACATGTGCAGAAGGAGCCTCCCCCGGCCGGTAAGTAAACCGGGGGAAAACAAAAAAATCCGTTTTTTCAGCTGGGAACAGCTGGGAAAACGGGGGTTTCCCGGGGAATACAGGAGACTTGGCAGTTATGTCTTGTTATCTCCTGCTTGGATTACTGCAATGCGCTCTACACGGGGCTACCTTTGAAGGTGACCCGGAAACTACAACTAATCCAGAATTTGGCAGCGAGACTGGTGACTGGGAGTGGCCGCCAAGATCATACAACACTAGTCCTTAAAGACCACATTGGCTCCCAGTACGTTTCGAGCACAATTCAAAGTGTTGGTGCCCAGTATACCTGAAGGAGCGTCTCCATCCCCATCGTTCAGCCCGGACACTGAGGTCCAGCGCCACAGGCCTTCTGGTGATTCCCTCACTGTGAGATGTCAGGTTACAGGGAACCAGGCAGAGGGCCTTCTCGGTAGTGGCGCCCACCCTCCCATCAGATGTCAAGGAGATAAACAACTATCTGACTTTTAGAAGACATCTGAAGGCAGCCCTGTTTAGGGATGTTGTTAATGTTTGATGTTTTATTGTGTTTTTAATATCCTGTTGGAAGCTGCCCAAAGTGGCTGGGGAGGCCCGGCCAGATGGGCGGGGTATAAGTAATATATTATTATTGTTATTATTATTATTACTAGTACAATTATTATTATCATCTCCTTGGCTCAGGGGTCACATAACTCCATACCCTCCAACATTTATCCAATGGAAATAAGGACGTCCTAAGGAAAAGAGGGACATTCGGGATCAAATAAAAAACTGGGACAGCTTCTGTAAATCCAGGACTGTCCCTGGAAAATAGGGATACTTGGAGGGCCTGTGCATGGCATGACATCCTACTTTTTTCAGGGTGGGGGGGGTGAGGGAGAAGAAAAGGGAGGGGTCACAAGCTCTGGGCTAGAGCACATGTTTCTCATGCAGACAGTCCCAACACCTGTTTATTTTACTAAGACTGTGTATATTAATGTAGCTGATGGAACAATCCACAAGTCGTCTGATCCTGCTTAGCTAACAATTACATTGATCTATGGGCAAAACAAGTTAAAACATTTCTCTCACTCCACCTCCCTGCCTTGCAGGAAGGAAAAAAAAAGTGAGAGAGAGGCTAAATAGAACAGCTCTGACTCTTTGGCAATCCGAAGAGATATAAATTCAAAGCAACTGCTTTAAATAATCGTGACAATTACACATTTACACCAAGCTTTTGTCTCTCTTTTTTGTTTTAGGGCTGCTGTTGTTTTAAACAGTAATCCAAGATCTGTCTATCTCAGAATAGATTCTTGTCTGTTATTTCACTAACAGGCAGGCATCTAGTTTCCTGGCTCAAATCCCGGCAGAAAGTCTCAGATCCTTTCAGGATTCAGCCCTCTAGTCTCAGATCTTGCTGAGCCAAGTCTCATAAAGGAGTGTTGAAAAAGCCATTGGGGTGGGGCACAGGGAGAGAAAGAAGGAGCGAAACTGCTAGGCAAAAGATAAAAGCGTGCTTTTTTTTGAACACATGCATATGTATCAGAGCCGAAGCTATTTCTTTCTCGAAAAGAAAGGAAGAAAAGAGGGTATGTGGTTGTTTCATCAGCCACCAATCCATCAGAGGGGGAGATCAGAAAATCAGTAATAAAACTTGCAAAGGTGCCAGTAGGCTGGTGTGAGGGTAGAGGCTGCTGTCAATAGTAGAGCTCCAAAGTGTTATTGATTGGTGTTATTTTAGTGCCTTGATCAAAGAATCATTTACAGAGTCAATAGCGAGAGGCGGCAGGGAAGGAATTAAGGGTCTGCAGTATCCCTTCTCAGTTCTTGAGCCTTAGCTCCACACAGACAACCATCCAGGGTAGAAATGACCTCACAAGCGAGGCAGGAATCAGGAGCCCTATTCAAGCATCCTACTTCTGCGTTTCATCACTGAGCAAGGAGGAGCAGGAGGAGGCTACCTGGCCCTAATGTCCCTCCACAAATTGGAAGGATAACTTCTGCAGAGGGGAGCCTTCTCTACTCGTGCTATAGAACAGCTGGAGGAAGAGGAGAAGACAAAGGATGAGCCTTTCCCCATCCTTTGGGCCACCTTGGAAACTCAGCAAGTCTGTTGTAACTGAAACTGGGTGTGGCGAGTGCAACTGAATGGCACACAGCTGTAGGCCACCTGAGGAAGTATTGAGTGTGGGTGGCAGTGTGGTCTAAACCACTGAGCCTCTTGGGCTTGCCGATCAGAAGGTCAGCGGTTCGAATCCCCGCGATGGGGTGAGCTCCTGTTGCTCTGTCCCAGCTCCTGCCAACCTAGCAGTTCGAAAGCACACCAGTGAAAGTAGATAAATAGGTACCACTGCAGCGGGAAGGTAAACGGCTTTTCTGTGCACTTTGCTTTCCGTCATGGTGTCCCGTTGCGCCAGAAGCGGTTTAGTCATGTTGGCCATATGTCGACAAACACTGGCTCCCTCGGCTTGAAAGCGAGATGAGCGCCACAACCCCAGTCACCTTTGACTGGATTTCACCTTTACTGAGCCAGTCCATACCCTCCAACATTTCTCTGATGAAAATAGGGACATCCTAATAACAATGATGGTTGTTGTTTATACCCCATCCATCTGACTGGGTTGTCCCAGCCACTCTGGGCGGCTTCCAACATATAAGAAAAAAATAAAACATTAAACATTTTTTTGAAAAACTTCCCTATAGAAGGCTGCCTTCAGATGTCCTCCAAAGGTTATATAGTTGTTTAATTCCTTGGCTTGGAGGTTGCATAACTCCATACCCTCCAACATTTCTCCAATGAAAAGCAGGACATTCTGGGATCAAATCAGAAACCAGGGACTGTCTTCTGTAAATCCGGGTCTGTCCCTGGACTATAGGGACACTGCATACTTCCTATTTACCTTGTCTCATAATAATGTTTCATCAAAAAGTATGCAATTGGATATCGGGATACTGTATAATTGAGCTAAACAACAACACACCACTGCCTTTTGGTCCTACTTTCCCTCTTTTTCATTTTTTTGGCTTACATTTACAGATATGTATCACCCTCTCCCTATTACATGTTACCCTGGTTGTCACAAGCCAATGCTGAGTGAAAACATGTTTGTCACATAAAGCGTGAAATAGCTTGAAATCTCTCTCTTTCTTTCTGGAATTTTGTTCTGACCAGTTTGGCGCTGGGAGAGCTGTATGGCACAAGGACAGTGTTTTCTTAGGCATTACCAAGACATTTTAGCGCCACTTGTTTTGAAACAAAAGTGATTGTTTCAAAGCCATTTTGCCCACAGTGAAACGAGTTGTTTCGGTTCATTGGTTTCTCGCTGTAATGTACAAGAATGTCTTGCAAATAAAAATAAAAATGCCCAAGGTGCTTTATTTGAAAGCGGACTCAAAGATTTTTAAGGCATCTCGTGCATTTTGAACTCAATGAGGCTTACTTTTGAGTAGACATGTACAGGATTGTGCTGAAAGTTGGGGAGCTATTTCGCAAAGCTGCTCCGTTTCAAATGACTGTCAGTTTCACAAGCCAAGTCATTCTTTCTCACCAGCTCTAATTTGTATGGTGCATTTCCTAAGCACCTTTTGCCTTTTTTAAAAAAGGAACAAAAACCAGAACAACACTGAGAACAGAGACATGCTTGTCATTTACACTATACATTTATTTGTTGCTGCAGGAAAATGGGTATATTACAGCTTAGGCAAGCACTATTGCCACAAAAGGTGAAGAAATGCTCTTAGGTTTGCAGAACTGCAAAAAAATGGAGGCAGGGACGCGGGTGGTGCTGTGGGTTAAACTACAGAGCCTAGGGCTTGCCGACTGGAAGGTTGGCAGTTCGAATCCTCGCGACAGGGTGAGCTCCCGTTGCTCGGTCCCTGCTCCTGCCAACCTAGCAGTTTGAAAGCACGCAGCCGGAAGCTGTATGCCGAGTCCCTCGGCCAGTAAAACAAGATGAACGCCGCAACCCAAGAGTCATCCGAGACTGGACCTAACGGTCAGGGATCCCTTTACCTTTACCTTTAAAAAGTGGAGGAGCATATTATGGATGGGTGATTAGACAGTGGAGAAATAAACCCAGTTCCATGGGATAGCAATGAGGCACTGTCTCATTGAGGAGAATGAGGAGAACTAGTAGATGTTACTCATAAGATGGGATGTATTTGGGCTCTGATCTGAAATCCTACTGTTCACATTTTTTTTGTTAAAAAAACAACAACCTGTGCTTTGCTTATTATTGCAAATATTTTTGTATCAGCCCTAAATCCTATTTCCATGGCCGCTTATAAATATATATGCATACATAACTAGGGGCGGCTCGCTCCAGTCACCAACTCCACCCACCCCGGCTGAGGACAGATGTGAAAAGCCATCATTTCCCATTCATCTCAGCAGCGCCGTTTCTGTTCCACTGCAGTTCGGGTACCTCAAAAGACATTGTTCACTGTGGCCACGTTTAATAGCAGAATTGCTCAGGTAATTGTACACCTCTGACCTCAACGCAGTGGGAGAGGGATAACTTGCTGGGGGGAAATAACGACAGCAAATTGTGGAGCGGGGAAATGGCCCGATTTCTGTCTAGACAGGCATGTGAACTGATACGATATCTGGTACCGTTTCCCAATTCCACTGAATTCTCTGATATCCCATACGGTGAAGACATACTTCAAATATAGAAAAGCAAGACTTTACCCTCCTCCCCACCCACCCCCAAAATTGCTTTGATTTACTTTGCTTTCTGGTGTTAAGTGTCTATGTGTGTCGGGGGGGCACTCTTTGCCTTTCCTTCTCTGTGGTAAGTGGGGCTACATCCAGGAAAATTATTGCAGAATATACTGTTGTGAAAGATAGACAGAGGGTTAAATCCACCTTCAATGATATATAGAGCCAAGAGGAGAAGTATAAACACCTTGACACCCCCAACTCCCTTTTCCCACCCACCCCCCCAAAAAGGACAAACACTTGAGATCTGTCTCCGGCTGGCTTGCTTTAAGGCGCCCTCATAAAAACTAAGATAAACAGTTTATCAGGAGATGAATGCACAAATGCAGCTTCCAAGACAAAAGTCTCCACCTTTTGGGGGGGATGGATGGACTCTAGATAGTATGGTTTTGTTTTGTTTTTTTAAAAAAAAAGGGGTAATGGTGAGGATGAGATGGAATCAGCAACAGAGCAACTTCAAGAAGCCATCCCATTTATTTTCACGAGTTCATATGCAAAAGCGCATTTGTGTTTGTTGTTGTTGTTTAGTCAAGTCCGACTCTTCGTGACCCCCATGGACCAGAGCACGCCAGGCACTCCTGTCTTGCACTGCCTCCCACAGTTTGGTCAGACTCATGTTCATAGCTTCGAGAACACTGTCCAACCATCTCGTCCTCTGTCGTCCCCTTCTCCTTGTGCCCTCAATCTTTCCCAACATCAGGGTCTTTTCCAGGGAGTCCTCTCTTCTCATGAGGTGGCCAAAGTACTGGAGCCTCAGCTTCAGGATCTGTCCTTCCAGTGAGCACTCAGGGCTGATTTCCTTTGTGTTTAATGGTGGCTATTGCAGATGGTGGAAGAGATTCCTTGTATTTTATTCGCCCATGTGGCACATGCAAAAATTGCTAATTTATGAAAGGAGAGATAGTGCGCCTCAGGCTGTAACTACAGAGCTCGCTCCTAAAAGGAGGCAGTCGTGGCCACCAGCCTTGATGACAACTCTCGTCAGCCCCAGCCACCAAGTTGGCATTGGCCAAGCTAAACATAAGCTATTCTTTTTCCACCCTTGTATTGCATGTGTGGGATAATTGTTAATACAGCTTGCAGCCTGGCTTTGAAACCTCACAGCTAACACTCCTTGGAAGCATGTTGTGTTTGTGGTTCAAGAGTTTCTTCATTGTTGCTCATTGCGATTGCATCAGTACATTCGTCCTCTCGGGACTTACGCAACTCTAAAGCATTCATCATGGGCTTAGGCTTGAAAAATATGTATTATTTATAGGCCATTTCTTACTGCCGCTGCAGGTTTCCTGCCAGCTCCATCCATTTATGTCTACATTCTACAGTGCAACTTTCTTGCTGAGGCTATCTTATAACTTCCAGAGGGGAGCATTCCCTGTTGCTTACTCACTAGTTAGTCAGCCACTTATTTCCTGCGCTCCCAACATCTAGGGCAGGCATCCCCAAACTTCGGCCCTCCAGATGTTTTGGACTACAATTCCCATCATCCCTGACCACTGGTCCTGTTAGCTAGGGATCATGGGAGTTGTAGGCCAAAACATCTGGAGGGCCGCAGTTTGGGGATGCCTGATCTAGGAGTTAGCGTTGTGATGAAAGCATGAGCATACCTCTCCGATAATACACAAGCAGGAAGCATTGGAAACGTTTTAGAAAATGCGACATTTGCCATGTCGTTCTACTGCAGTGTTAGGGCAACCTTCTGTTACTCTCCAGGTGTGCTTGGACTACAACTCCCATCAGCCGCTGCTGGTATGGGTGATGGGTGTTATTGTCCAAAACATCTGGAGGGCATCATATTGGGGAAGGCTTTGCAGGGTATGTCAGGTCCTCTAAGTGTCCCTATTTTTCAGGGACAGTCCTGGATTTACAGAAGCTGTCCTAGTTTCTGATTTGATTCCAGAATGTCCTGCTATTCCTTAGGACATCCCTGTTTTCATTGGAGACATGTTGGAGGGTATGGAGTTATCTGACCCCCGAGCCATCTCAATGCAGCCATGTATAGGGAAGGTTTTTTTTTAATTGTTTTGCCAGCTCCTGCCAACCTAGCAGTTCGAAAGCACGTCAAAATGCAAGTAGATAAATAGGAACCGCTACAGCGGGAAGGTAAACGGTGTTTCCATGTGCTGCTCTGGTTTGCCAGAAGCGGCTTTGTCATGCTGGCCACATGACCTGGAAGCTGTACGCCGGCTCCCTCGGCCAATAATGCGAGATGAGCGTGCAACCCCAGAGTCGGTCACGACTGGACCTAATGGTCAGGGGTCCCTTTACCTTTACCTTTTATGTTTTTATATATATTGTAAGCTGTCCAGAGTGTCTGGGGCAACCCAGTCAGATGGGTGAGGTATAAATAGTAAAATTGTTGTTGTTGTTGAACAGGACATCCCTATTTTCATCAGAGAAACAGGGGTGTAGGAAGATTGGGGCGGTAGGGGCGGGCCACCCCAAGTGGCGGGCTCCAAGGGGCGCCATCGCAGGCTTCCGCCCCGCCCCCAAAACATGTGCCCCGCCCCCGGAACACGTGTCACACCCCTCCGGGAGGCGCACCATGCCCCTAGAACGCGCGTCACGGCCCTGCGGGAGGTGCGCCCCACCCCTGGAACATGTGGCATGCCCCTCCGGGAGGCGCGCCCCGCCCCCAGAACAGGCGCCAGCCCCACCCCCGGTGCTGGAGCATGAAGCTCCGCCACTGCAGAGAAATGTTGGAGGTTATGCCATGGTGATCCAGCAATTGCTCATTTTTAGATGGCGAAACTGAAGCAGAGAGAGAGATAGAGAGAGAGAAAGGCTGAGTGGCACACAAAAGCAGATAGAAAGAGGGGGGGTTGAGTATTTTAAAGATCAATGGAAAGAGAGGACTCAGGATGTCAGTACTGACACTGAACTTTGAAGATTCGAATTGCATTATCGAATGACATTTTCAGCAAAATGTCCCGCGGCTCAAAATGTTCAGCTCCCATTGACAGAACAAGAGGGCAGGAGATGTACTGCAATGTCTTTTCTGAGAATCAAGAGCATAAGCTTTAATCTCCTGTTTTTTCACTTTGTTTACTGAAGAAACATCCTTTTTAATGACTTTTTGTACTGTATAATCAATAAAACTGTGAAGCAGAATCAGCTGAATAGCCTCACACTCCATTATTCTCTGTCCTGCAGATACTAAATTACGTGAGTGGTTTAAGGTGGCGCTGTGGTCTAAACCACTGAGTCTACGGCCTGCCAATCGGAAGGTTGGCGGTTCTCCTGCCAATCTAGCAGTTCGAAAGTAGATAAATAGGTACTGCTCTGGTGGGAAGGTAAGCGGTGTTTCCGTGCCCTGCTCTGGTTTTGCCAGAAGTGCCTTAGACATGCTGGCCACATGACTCAGAAACTGTCTGCGGACAAATGCTGGCTCCCTCAGTGAGATGAGTGCCACAACCCCAGAGTCTGGACTTACTGTAACTGTCAGGGGTCCTTTACCTTTACCTTTTAAAGGTAAAGGACTTCTGGGCAGTTCAGTCCAGTCAAAGGCAACGATGGGGTTGTGGCGCTCATCTCACTTTCAGGCCAAGGGAGCCGGCGTTTGTCCACAGATAGCTTTCCATGTCATGCGGCCAGCATAACTAAACAGCTTCTGGCACAATGGGACACCATAATGGAAGCCAGAGTGCATGGAAACGCCATTTACCTTCCCACCGCAACGGTACCTATTTATCCACTTGCGCTGGTGTGCTTTTCAACTGCTAGGTTGGCAGGAGCTGGGACAGAGCAATGGGCATAGCTGCCAACTACCCCGTTTTCCCCGGGAAACCCCGGTTTTTACTTACCTTTTCCTGGTGGTCCCCCGTATCACTTTGTCTCCCATTTTTCTCCGTTATTTTCTCCTGCCAGCGGCCATTTTTTTCCTTTCTGATTTGCCCTTCTATGGGCACCAAAAATGGCCACCGCCGGCTTCATAGACGCTAATTCCGGTGTCGGCATCGATGCACTTCCTGACATGCGTAGAAGCGACTTTCAAGGCCGGCGGCGGCCATTTTTCGTGCCCATAGAAGGGCAAAGCGACACCGGAAGTTACGTCGACGCAACTTCCGGTGTCACACGGCTGCCGGTCCTGGATTCTGCAGTCCGGGACTTGGAAGGTAAGGCAACGGGGGCTCGCTCCATCATGGGGATTCGACCCGCTGACCTTCCGATCAGCAAGCCCAAGAGGCTCAGTGGTTTAGACCACAACACCACCCACGTCCCTCGTGAGTGGTTTAGGAGTCAATAGCCAAGGTGTCTTAATTGTGTGTGTACTCAAAATCCCTTTGCAGGTATTAGTTACCCCGCAACAACCACAGCTACTAATATTACTGTTATCATTGGATTATGACTTATGTTTTATGGTGTGTTCCTAGTAAGAACATAAGAAGAGGCAGCTGCATAAGGCAATGCCCCCATCTGTTCCAGCATCCTCTTCTCACAATGGCCAACCAGTTGCCTGTGAGAAACCAGTGCAGAACATGAGCACAACAGCTCTCCGCTCCCCTGACATTCCCACCAACTGGTATTCAAGGAACGCTTCCTCTGATAGGCTTTGTCCTCCATAAATGTGTGCAGTGGTCACTAGTCACGAGCCCTGAATCAGAATAAAAATCCCCTGATGGCATCTGATATGTGGAGACAGGGCAACTGGGAGCACTGCAGACCCACAACGGACCACCATTCTCAGTATTAACTGCTAGGAATGGGTAAGATCCGGTTTCTCTCAGTTTCTCATTTCCCCCACATTTTTATTTTCCTAATTGGTTGTTTACAGGAATAAAAGTTCTTTCAAGTATTGCATTTCCCCAATTCATGTCCCAGCAGTTCACTAAAGGCAACCATCTCTTGGAAAATGTTGCATTATGTATTTTAAAAAACCCTTCCATTCCTCTTACAATCCAAGTCAGTCAGTCTGTCCAATCTTGCCAAACCCAGACACTTCAATAATCATTCCTGCAATCAACAACAGAAACAGCCCCCTCAATCCAGCTAAATAAGATTGACATAGGAGGAGGAATTTTGAGTCTCTTCTCCAATGTTACTTGGTGCTTTTACTTGGTATAAAAGCAAACACTGAAAAAATAAATCATACAAAGCGCCACAGCAAGTATCATAGAATCGCAGAGTTGAAAGGGACCCCGAGGATCATCTAGTCTAGTCCGACCCCCTGCAATGCAGGAATATGCAGCTGTTCCATACGGGGAGCGAACCTGAAACCTTGGTGTTACCGTGTTTCTCCTAAAATAAGACGTGCCTCTAAAATAAGCCATGGCACGATCTTTTAAAGCCAAAAAAAAAATAAGACATCTGTCACAGTGGCCGGAGTGGACTACTTCAGAGTAACGACGCTACGCAGCTCTGCATTTTTATTCTTTTATTGGTGCTGCGTATTTACAGTGCTGAAGTCATGCTATTTACACGGAGTGATGTGGTCAGTCGGTTTCAGAACCTCCAAGTGACTTTTGGCGCGTCTTTCCCCAGCACAAAAGTCTTGGAAGCCCCATCCTCTTTCCCCTCCTCTTCCGGCGTAATTCTGGAGTTGGGGGGATGGGTCTCCCCCCCTTACTTCCCCCTTCCTGTCCCACCTGGGACCCTGGCTCCGCTACCTTGCCTGAGCCTCGGACCCGACTTCCTGCTTCCCCACTGGAATCGGAGCTCCCTCTGCTTCCCCCTGTGGTCGGTGATGGGCTTGAACTCAGGAGGGGAGGGACTTCGCGATATCCCCTGTCCCTCACATCCACCCCCCTTCCAAGCTCCCCTTCTCCCCTCCCCAGGTCCCCCCCAGGTGTCGGTGACGACTGGAAGCCTAAGAACTCCGTGCTTTCCGAGCCCGTTGGTGTGAACACCTCCCCCCAGTCCTGCGAGGCTCCCCCTTCCGCCTGGGAGGACTGGAATCCCAAAAATTCCGTGGCGTCCGAGCTGGTGGGGGTAAAAATGTGCTGCCAATCTGCTTCTGCCTCTGACTGTGTGGATCTCGGTGACACCCATATCTCGTCTCCCGAGTCCTCAAACTCTGCTTCCCAGCGCCATGGTGAGCTGCTCTCCCGTGCCTCCTCCTCCTCCCCCTCCCTTTCCATGTGCCAGGGCTTGGGTCTGTGGGGATAGAGGGCGTGAAATTCTTCCACCAAGAATTCCTCCTGTATCTGAGTGGCTGGGACCCATTCATTCTGGGACGGTGGAGCATCCTCCCATGCCATGAGGTACTCCAGGCCCCCCACCCCTCTCCGTGAATCAAGGATGGCCGTGGCCTCATTGAGTTGCTCCCTGCCTCCCCTCTCCCCCCCTCCCTCGGGGGTTTGTTCGCTGTCTCGGAGCCTGCTGCTTTCCCTGTACGGCGACAGCAGCGATCTATGAAACACTGGATGCACCCTCATATCCTCTGGCAGTGCCAGCCTGTATGCCACCGGGTTGACCTGTTGCGTGACCGTGAAGGGGCCCAGCCGTCTGGGTGCCAGCTTTTTGCACCTCCCTCTGGTGGGAAGGCCCTCCGAGGACAACCAAACCTTGTCCCCCACCCTGATGACCTCCCCTAGTCGCCTGTGGCGATCCGCCCCCTTTTTGTACGCTTCCTTGGCCCTCTCCAAGTGTTCTCTGAGCTGCTGGTGCACCGTCTCCAGTTCCTCTGCCCAATCCTCAGCCTGTGGGCCCTCCTCCTCCTCCTCCCCCTCCCTCTCTGGGAAAGATCTGAGGTCGCGCCCGTAATTGGCCTTAAAGGGCGACACCCCTGTGGAGACGTGCACTGCATTGTTGTAGGCAAATTCTGCCAGTGGCAGGCGATCCACCCAGTCCGTTTGCCGCTGGCTGACGTAGCATCTCAGGTACTGCTGCAGAATGGCGTTGACCCTCTCCGCCTGTCCATTGGTCTGCGGGTGTCTAGCCGTCGACAAGCTGACCTCCACCTGCAGGAGGTTCATGAGCCGCCGCCAGAACCTGGAAACAAATTGGCGGCCACGATCCGAAATAACCCTTAAAGGTAATCCATGCAGTCTGAATACGTGATCAACAAACAGTTTGGCTGTCTCTTCTGCAGAGACCGCCCTGGCACACGGTATAAAGTGGCACATTTTGGACATGAGGTCCACCACCACCAACACTGCGGTCTTGCCCCTGGAAGAAGGCAGATCTGTGATGAAGTCCATGGACACCACTTCCCACGGCCTGTGTGGTGTGGCTAAGGGCTCCAGCAATCCTGCTGGCGCTGCTCTGACCACCTTTGCCCGCTGGCAGGTGTCACAGCCCCGTACATAGTCTCGAACATCTTCCCTCACCCCTGGCCACCAGAAGTGTCTCATGACTAGGTGAGCGGTTTTGTCCCTTCCAAAATGACCCGCCGTTGGGTTGTCGTGCATCTGCTTGAGGACCGTACGTCTAAGCTGGGTGGTGGGCAGGTACAGTGCACCCTTGTAGAAAAGCAGCCCCCTGCGTTCTGCAAAGTCCTTTGCCTGCTCCCTCCCCCCTCTCAGTTCTCTGAAGATGCGGTTGGCAAATTCATCCGCTGCCGTCAGTGCTGTGAGTTCTGCCTCGCTCACCACTGCTGCTCCGCAGGACCATGCTGACGGGGGGAAAATGTGCCTTGGTGCTGGTGGCGCCTCCTCCTCCATGTACTCTGGCTTGCGGGAGAGGGCATCCGCCCTGACATTCTGCTCCCCCGGGATGTAGTGTATGGAGAAGTTGAAGTTCGAGAAGAACTCTGCCCACCGTATCTGCCGCTGGTTGAGCACCCTGGCCGTTCTCCAGAACTCCAGGTTCTTGTGGTCTGTGCACACCTGGATGGGGTGCTTGGCGCCCACCAGGAAGTGTCTCCAATGTTTGAACGCAGCGTGGATCGCAAGAAGTTCTTTGTCAAACACCGTGTAGTTGCGCTCGGGCTGTGTCAACTTCCTGGAGAAGAAGGCACAGGGTCTCCACTCCCTGTTGGCGTCCAGTTGCAACAAAATGGCGCCCACAGCTTTCTCAGAAGCATCTGTCTCAATGCGTAGGGGCGCGTCCTGGACCACGTGGAACAGGTTCTGGTCCGAGGCGAACACCCTCTTGAGGCTTTCGAACGCTGCTTGCGCCTCTGGTGTCCACCTGAACTTCTGCTTGCCTCTCAGGCAGTCAGTGATGGGAGCCGTAACGCGAGAGAAGTTCTTGATGAACTTCCTGTAGAAGTTGGCGAAGCCTAGTAGGCGTTGGGCATCTTTGCGCGTCCTGGGGCTGTGCCAGTCCAGGATGGCCTGCACCTTGTCCTTGTCCATCGCCAGCCCCTTGTCTGACAGCTTGTAGCCCAGGAAGTCCACCTCCTTGGTGTGAAACTTGCACTTCTCCAGCTTCACATACAGGTGGTTCTCCTTCAGGCGCTGCAACACTTCCCTGACATCTTTCACATGCTGCACTGGGTCATTGGAATAGATAAGGATGTCATCTAGGAAGACCAAGCAGTTCTTGAAGAGTAGGGACCCCAGGACGTGGTGCATGAAGGCCTGGAAGCATGCTGAGCCCCCTTGCAACCCGAAGGGCATCACCAGATATTCAAAAGAGCCCAGAGGCGTGAACATCGTGGTCTTCCACTCATCGCCTTCCCGGATCCTGATCAAGTTGTACGCCCCCCTCAGGTCGAGCTTGGTGAAGATCTTGCCCCTGCGTGCTGCTGTCAGCAGATCATCCACTCTGGGCATAGGGAAAGCCACCGGTTCCGTCATGCTGTTCAGCCGTCTAAAATCCACCACCAGGCGGCGCTGTTGTGTGTCTTTCTTGTCCACCCAGAAGACCGGGCTGCCCCCTGCTGCCTTGCTTTCTCTGATGAACCCCCGCTTGAGGTTCTTGTCGATGAAAGCGCGCAGATCCTCCAGTTCCTGGTCTGACATGGCGTACAGCTTGGCTGGGGGTATAGTTGCCCCGGGCACCAGGTTGATCTGGCAGTCAAAAGGCCTGTGCGGGGGTAGGTGGTCGGACTCCGCTTCGCTGAAGACCTCCTGCAGGTCCCAGTACGGCTTGGGTATCGCCTCACCCCCTTTGACGTGCATGGTGGCCACCGTGGCTATCGGAGGCCCCTCCCCTGGTTGGTGCTGCATGCAATGTTCCAGGCAAAAGTCCGATCCAAAAGTGATGCATCTCTGGTGCCAACTGATGGAGGGGTCGTGGCGCGCCAGCCAGCTCATGCCCAAGACGATGGGGGGGTCTGAGATGGTGGTGACGTTGAATGCCAGTGTCTCTGAGTGCCTTCCCACCGGCATTCTCATGGGGGGGGTTTGATGAGTGATGGCCCCCCCCCAGCAGCTCTCTGCCGTCAATGGTTGCCACGTGAAGGGGAAAATCCAGCTGCAGAAGCTGGATCTGGTGCTCTTCTGCAAGGTTTCTCGAGAAGAAGTTCGCTGAGGCACCACTGTCAATTAAGGCAAGGACTGTCAGGGGATAGCCATTTGGGAGCGTTAGCGTGACTTCTAGAACCACTCCTGCTCTGGGAGGGGTGGGCTGGCTCTGCTCCTCTCTGTGCGGGTGGGCGGGCTGGGGCGGTTCTCTGCTGACTGTGCCTGGCTGCTGCCCCTTGTCTCCTGCAGCCAGGCTTTCCCGTTTCCCTGCTGTGGTGCTGCGTCAGTGGGGGAGGGCACCACCGTTCCCGCCCTTCCTTGCCACTCCCTGCGATGTGGGCAGTCTCTGACGAGATGCTGGGGGGAGTTGCAGAGAAAGCAATTCCCGCCCTTTCCCTCCTTGCGTCTTGGCGCCGCTGGGGTTTGAAAAGCCCGCGCGCGCGCGCTATCAATCTGCATGGGTTCCTGGTCCTGGCTGGCCCCAGGCGTGGCTTGAAAGGGTTGTTGGGGGAGTGGTTTCTCCTGCGACCGTGGGAACCAAGCCCGCTTTGCGCGCGTTGCTTGTTTGTCGCTCCACCGGGATTCCTGTCTCACCCCCACCGCCAGAGCCGCTTTGCTCAGCTGATCCATATCACTGGGCTTTGGACCTCTCGAGAGCTCATCCTTCACGTCCTCATGCAACCCCAAGTAGAACGCCGCTTGCATTGGGGGTGACCCTAATTCCCACCCCAATCTGTGCACCAGCATGGTGAATTTCGCCCAGTACGCGCGAACTGTCATATTTCCTTGGCGTAAATTATGAAGTTCCTCCTTAGTCTGGTCCATATGACTATCGGACGAATACATCGTTCTCAAACCTTCTAGAAATAGTTGGACATCCTTCATGCAAGGATTCTTTGTTGCGATCAACGGTCTTAGCCATTCCCTGGCTGCCCCGGTAAGGTGCTCCACAATAAACGCTACTCCGTGCTCATCATCAGGGAACTCAGCGTGGTGTAGCTCAAGAGCATACACCATCTCAGTCTCAAAGCCCTGATATTCCTTCGGGTCTCCATTGAACTTGCTCACTAGGGTCCCGGCTCTCCTTCCTGGCAGCACTTGGACTTGGGGTGCCCCTCCCGCCTTGTTTTTCTCTGCATCCAGCTTGTTTTGGAGGTCTACCGCCACCACCCTTAATTCCTGCTCTCTTTCCTGTAGTGCTCTCACCTGTTCCGCCAGTTGTAGCCGGTCGTCCTGGACCTTCTTAGTCTCTTCTTTAGCTGCCTTCAATTCCCCCTGCGCCTGCAGCGACAGCTGCTGCAGTTCTTGCTGGGCTTGCTCCGCGATCTGCCGTCATCTCTCCGCCTCTGACACGCTCATCCCGGCAACTCCAAAGTAGCCCAAAAAAGACTTGGAGGTTGCTGTCACAGTGGCCGGAGTGGACTACTTCAGAGTAACGACGCTACGCAGCTCTGCATTTTTATTCTTTTATTGGTGCTGCGTATTTACAGTGCTGAAGTCATGCTATTTACACGGAGTGATGTGGTCAGTCGGTTTCAGAACCTCCAAGTGACTTTTGGCGCGTCTTTCCCCAGCACAAAAGTCTTGGAAGCCCCATCCTCTTTCCCCTCCTCTTCCGGCGTAATTCTGGAGTTGGGGGGATGGGTCTCCCCCCCTTACTTCCCCCTTCCTGTCCCACCTGGGACCCTGGCTCCGCTACCTTGCCTGAGCCTCGGACCCGACTTCCTGCTTCCCCACTGGAATCGGAGCTCCCTCTGCTTCCCCCTGTGGTCGGTGATGGGCTTGAACTCAGGAGGGGAGGGACTTCGCGATATCCCCTGTCCCTCACAACATCCCCCAAAAATAAGACGTGTTGGGGGTACCGGTACCTACCCAACCCTGACGTTCGCGGGACCCTCCTGGGCAGGAGGAAATAGCCGCCTCAACCCTGTTGTGAGGCCGTAGCAGGAGACCCGGGAACTCCCCTGCGGAAGAATCGGGCACGCTCGCAAAAAACAAGTAAGCGGCGGCTGATCCTTCTGGCCCCGATGCCGTCCGACGCCACGAGGAGCTGCAAGAAAGGAGACTCAAATGAAAGGGGGAGCGTGAGCGCTCCAACGCAGCCGTTGCTGGAGTTAGCCCCCAGGCGTCTCCAACCGAGAAGCTCCGCAGAAAGCCCCCTAGGAGGTCAGAGAAAAGGCAGCTTCGTTGCTGAAGCCGCACACACCGCCGCTCTCCAGCTGATCGGCGGGGAAGCGCCCGCCCAGGAGATGTAGGGGCGGACTCCAAGCACAGCTTCCTGAGCGCTCACGGCTTCTCGAGCACTGGCGGGGTGGCCGCGCAGGCAGGGGACTCCCAGAAGCTCGGAGCTGCTGCTGAAGAGAGCGCACACGCCACACAAAAAACGTGAGCGCTCGTGGCACCGTGAGCGCTCGTGGCACCGTGCTCTTGCTCCACGGATGCCTGTAAAAAAAAACCGCTGCAAAAACAAAACAAATGGAAGAGAGGTGAAGGTAAGGGCTGGTGGAGGAAGGAGAGAGAGCTAAAAGGGGAGAGGGAATCGTCCAGTGATGCGGTCGACCAATGATCCGAATGTTTTAGGTGCCGGGGCAAAGCCCCAGCCGCGCCGCGCCACACCGTGTGAAGCCCAGGGACCCGGCAGCGGGCGGCGCGCGAAGCTGCAGGACCCGGCAGGACCCGGCAGCAGCCTCAGCCGTGCCGCGTGAAGCCCTGGGGCCCAGCAGCAGGCTCAGCGGGCGGCGCAAGAAAGCCCCGTACTTAATAATGCTGTACCATGCTTACCAGTAATTAAAAAAAGACATCCCCCGAAAATAAGCCGTGATGTGTTTTTTCAGAGGAAAAATAAATATAAGACGTGTCTTATTTTAGGAGAAACACGGTATCAGCACCACGCTCTAACCAGCTGTGCTATTGCCAAGTAAAGGAGAAAGCACAGCTTCATATAGAGCCAACTGTGTCATCTTGTAACAGGGGACTCAGCTACATTAGTAAAGAAACGACGATTTGAATGTGCTATAAACATGCAACACCAGATGGCACCAGAGAGCAGGAATTTTTATGCATCATTTTCCATAGGGTTTTTCCCCCCTTATGTGTAGATCCACCCAGAGATAACAGGGTAATGTTATAAAATAAAGGGGAGAGGAAATCAACATCATTGCCATCCCACTGTGTCCTTCTGATGTTTTATGTGTGATGAAGGGTGGCAGTTGCAAGGACTGAGATTTGCACAATGATTTAAATCGGGCATCCCCAAATTTTGTCCCTCCAGATGTTTTGGACTACAATTCCCATCATCCCTGGCCACTGGTCCTCTTAGCTAGGGATCATGGGAGTTGTAGGCCAAAGGATCTGGAGGGCCGCAGTTTGGGGATGCCTGATTTAAATAATAAAAGGATATCAAACCATGTAAAAGCATTATTTTTATCACTCTCCTTGCCTGGCACACCTGATGCATGGATTTTTAAAGGAATGCAGTATGCTATCCTAATTTATACCTTACTTATACCAATTGTGGGGAATCCATGCTACTCAAGGTGTTGTTGGGCTCCCACTCCCATCAGCACCAGCCAGCACAGTCAGTGGTCATGGATGATGGGAGTTGTAGTCCAACAACAGCATACCCTCTAACATTTATCTGATGAAAATAGGGGTGTCCTATTCAATAATAGTAATAATAATAATAATAATAATACCCCACTCATCTAACTGGGTTGCTCCAGCCACTTTGGGCAACTTCTAACATATATAAAAACATAATAAAACATTAAGAGAAACTTAATTTATTATGATTTATATGATTTATATATGTATTTGGGTTCATGGTTCGGGCTTACGTTTTTTCTGTTTTTCTGTTGCTTTTTATTATTATTGTTTTGTTTATTTGCTTGTCTATGTTGACTTTATGTGTATTTTAAATCAAATAAAGTCTTATTTTAATATTAAAAAAGAGAGAAACTTCCCTATAAGGGGCTGCCTTCAGATGTCTTCTAAAGGTTGTATACTTACTTACCTCCTTGTCTTGGGGGTTGCATAACTCCATACTGTCCAATATTTCCCAATGAAAATAGGGACGTCCTAAGGAAAAGCGTGACATTCCAGGATCAAATCAGAAACTGGGGTGGATTATTTAAATCTGGTACTGTCTCTGGAGAATAGGAAGACTTGGAGGGTCTGCAAAAGTTGAAGGAGTACAGGCTCCCTACCCCTGATTTATACATTCATTCTTCCCTGAGCATTTTTTTTATAATAAAAAAAGTTTATATTTGTTAATTATATTATTTTCTCTTTATTAAAAACAAAGAGGGTGATTTTGGAAGGGTTGAATAATATTTTATTGATGGCTGAGCCAATAGGTTTTCACTGAGATCCTATTTAGCATACCATTTCTCGCTGTCACATCTAGAATCTAGAACTTGGGCACTGAAATGAAAGGGGACAGAGAGCTCATTTAAAACATTTTTCTCCTTGTAGCTTCCCCACCACCTCGAAGCAATTTTCAACTCCAAAGGGAAGTGAGTGGAAATATTAACCAGGCATACTGAATAACTCTAGCAGTTGAAATAATATCTGATATACTTGAACGAGCATACCTAGATACTTAGGTTTATTGATATGAGTGAGTGTGCATGCAACGGAGGTCTTTGACTCAAAACATGATTCACCCGTATCAGTTGCAACTTGCATACTTGTAAATAATTTGTTACAAGCGGAACTGGCTGATTTCTAAAGAGAGACCTGGATAAAGTTCCCATATTTCACAGAGCCACAGAAATATTAACCAAGAGGTAGCTGCTATGATCATGCTGACCGATTCATTTGATATAACCCAGGACTCTGAATTTTCACCTAGAACTCCTTGGATCAAACCCAGAACATCTGGATGAGTCAGAGTTCTTTTTAAAAAAGGAGAAACACATCTGTTCTTAATTTTGATTAAAGACTGGAGAACTCATCATGGCCCTAGGTAGGTGGGTTAATTCTTGAAAATATAATTACAATGCAAGTAAGGGGACGAGAGAGAGGAAGAGAGAAAACTGAGAGTGATCATAGGGAATATTACAAAACTAGCACTCTTTTCCCCCAAAATGGAAACATGCTCATGGATTCAGCGGCTCCTAAATCAAGAGACTGGTGTAGAGTACGCTAGTAAAACACTTAAGGCTATGAAAAACCTCTGCGGAGAGCACTATTAACTTCAGTGATTTTTCAGAGCCGAGAAGAGGGAACTAAAAGGATAGCCTATCAAGCAACGTCCTATTTAAGCAAAGTACTTAAATACTGATTTACTCCAAGAGATGCTTGAAATTAATCACGCATGCAGTCTTCATTGAAGGCGGTGGTGGGTCTGCTATTAAACTTTAATAGAAGTCTAGTACCGAGCCACACACATTCTGCTGGCTAAGCTAAATGTGCCTACTGAATGCAAAGTGAATCCACATTCTCGGATATTTCCTAGCGAAATGTTTGTAAATGTCTCAAAGGTGGTGGAAACAGTCACTTTATCAAATTTGAAGCTGAAATGCAGACATGTTCTCCCTTACCAGGAAAGTATGTTTTGGACAGAGAATATAGCAGCGTGGGTAGGTGTGGGGGGGGGGTTCAGAAGGCATCTTTCAGGGCAGGAGGAGGGGACCCCTGATTGGTTCTTCTATTTTCATTCTGGTGGTTTTAGATATGCAGATACCTGCTATCCTCATCTGATAAGGACGTAAGAACAGCTGCTGGATCAGGACAATGGCCCATCTAGTCCAGGATCCTGTTCTCACAGTTGCCTGTGATAAAATTGCATCTATGGTGAACCAAGGTTTCCTGCACTGACCTGGCATAATGAATTGATCTTGCCCCACACTGGAGCAGGAAGCCTCTTGCATTGCCGACTTTGGAGACAGAAGTTTGGAAGAGAAATCCTTATTCTCTTAAGCACAATAGTGATTGCTCCAAACACATTAAAACTTGATTAAATTTACATCTGCCCTCGTCCGCCTTTAAACAAATGTTCCCCATGAAAATACTTAGGCTAGAATAAATCACAGACACTTAGTTTTGCAAATAAGTGAGTGTTTCACTCACAGAGTTTCAGAAATTACAGCAAACAAGTCTCCATCCATTGGCAGTAAAAATAAAGAAGAAAAGGGTTCCAGGTGATTTAAAAAGAAAAGGATTTGGTTTCCTTACTAAAAAAAAAAATCATGCAATATTTGGTTTAGCAGAGATGCAGTCTGTAAAAATATCCTTTTAAAGAGATTTTCCATTCAGTTGGTTTTTCTTGCACCTGAGGCAAGATGTATGCCTTCTTTCTTTGAGGAAGGCAGCAAAGAAGAGAGAAAAGGGAGAAGCAATGGTTGCTGGGAGCCTCCTAAGTCACACCTAGTGATGACTTGAGCTCAGGGCTCAGGTTAACCCTTTCATGCATGCAAGCATGAGTCAGTAACTGTAAATTATTACAGCAGAAACCTCCAGAACCTGCCATTGTCCATTAAGTCTGAAGTTGCAAGAGGTCTTCAGAATTCAAAGCAGTTTCGAGTACAGGGCTGGAGAATTCACAAGAGGACATCCAACTGATGACAATGGAATTGCCTGGCCTTTTATGGAACAGAACTAGATTACTTAACCCATTCACAGTCCCATGTGCCTTTTCTGAATGTGTCACGTGCTTTGCCCCTAGAATGTACAGTATATTATTCATAGTTAACTATCCCATTAACTAGAAGAGATGGAGAACTTTCAGTCCTCCAGATGTTGTTATCGACTCCAGCTCCCATCAGCCCCAGGCACTGTGGCCAACAGCCAGGCATGTTGGGAGTTGTAGTCCAACAACATCCAGAGGGCCACAAGTTTGCCATCCCTGGTGTAAAGGAACCAGGGGCATTGCTAGGTGTTTAGAGTGTGTATACTCAGGATGCAGGCTCATGACACAGAGTTATTATAGAGTGCCTCTGGGAAGGTTAAAATAGTGGGATGGAGCACCCAGCTACCCTGGGTGCAAAGTTGTTTCTAAATAATTATGCTTAAAAATGGAGGGAAGGGGCAGGAGATATAGAATCATAGAGTTGGAAGTGTCCACAAGGGCCATCCAGTCCAACCCCCTGCCAAGCAGGAAACACCATCAAAGCATTCCTGACAGATGGCTGTCAAGCCTCTGCTTAAAGACCTCCAAAGAAGGAAACTCCACCACACTCCTTGGCAGCAAATTCCACTGTCGAACAGATCTTACTGTCAGGAAGTTCTTCCTGATGTTTAGGTGGAATCTTCTTTCTTGTAGCTTGAATCCATTGCTCCGTGTCTGCTTCTCTGGAGCAGCAGAAAACAACCTTTCTCCCTCCTCTATATGGCACCCTTTAATATATTTGAACATGGCTATCATATCACCCCTTAACCTTCTCTTCTCCAGGCTAAACATGCCCAGCTCCCTAAGCTGTTCCTCATAAGGCATCATTTCCAGGCCTTTGATCATTTTGGTTGCCCTCCTCTGGACACGTTCCAGCTGGTCAGTATCCTTCTTGAACTGTGGTGCCCAGAACTGGACACAGTACTCCAGGTGAGGTGTGACCAGAGCAGAATATAGTGGTACTATTACTTCCCTTGATCTAGATGCTATACTCCTATTGATGCAGCCCAGAATTACATTGGCTTTTTAGCTGCTACAACACACTGTTGACCAGGCATCCCCAAACTGCGGCCCTCCAGATGTTTTGGCCTATAACTCCCATGATCCCTAGCTAACAGGGCCAGTGGTCAGGGAAGATGGGAATTGTAGTCCAAAACATCTGGAGGGCCAAAGTTTGGGGATGCCTGCTGTTGACTCATGTCAAGTTTGTGGTCTACCAAGACTCCTAGATCCTTTTCACATGTACTCCTCTCAAGCCAGGTGTCACCCATCCTGTATTTGTGCCTTTCATTATTATTATTTTTTGCCCAAGTGTAGTACTTTACATTTCTCCCTGTTAAAATTCATCTTGTTTGCTTTGGCCCAGTACAACCGATCTATAGGGCCTGGTACAACTGATCTAGGATTCAGCTCATCTGGACAACCCCTAAAAACACTGCCTCCCCTGTCCTGCTCTGGCAAGAGGAGAGTCTTCAAGATGCTGCTGGCTTCCTAGAGAGCAGGGTTTCCTCCCAAATATTACTGACCAGCTGACCTGGAAAGCAGATACCGGTATCATAGTTCAAACTCCTTCCCCCCCCCCCAAGAGGTAGGGAAAGTGTTTCTCTTACCCTCTTAAGAATAAGGCAGAACAGGTTTTAATGGCAGAGGTGAAGACGTCTCTCTCCCGCGCATATATATTTGCATTTCTCCAAAGAGGTCAGGAAACTGTGTCAGGTGTTACGCTGCTTTATCTACACCAGTGATGGCGAACCTATGACACGCGTGTCAGACGTGACACGCAGAGCCCTCATCGGCCCATTCGCGCTGTTGTTGTTGTTCCCCCCCCCCATATTTGTTCTTCCGCTCCTCCTCACGCTACAGCTTGTCTCCACTGTTAAAACCCGGGTCCTTTTTTGTTGTTGTTGTTGCTGGTAGCCAGAGATTGGTTTTTTAACCCTTTCTGTGCTTTTTTTCTGGTGCTTTGGCAGACTATGATTGGGTGTAACAGCGTTCATTTTTTAACCCGTTCTGTGCTGGGTTTTTTGGCGCTTTGGCAGACTATGTCGGTGCTGTGTGCTAGTTCCAGCAAAGGTATTATTCGCCATTTATTTCTGTTCTCTTCCCCCCCCCCCAAAAAAAAGAGGACAGGAGTTTACAATCAAAACTGACATCATATCCACAACCATGCATTCAAAGCATGTTGGCTTCCCTCCCAAAGATTCCTGGGAACTGGTAATAGTAGCTCTGCGAAGGATCAAACTACAGTTCCCAGGATTCTTTAAGGGGAAGCCACATGCTTTGAATGCATAGTTGTGGAAAACAGGGAAATCAACAAAAGAACAGGAAGGAAGCAGAACCAGGAGAAAATGGGGAGCAATTGTTTCAAGCCCTGTTCAAGTTTTGTTAAATGTTTCTGCGGAGGGATGAGGTTGCACACACCTTCCACACAGCTTTCAACCTTTCTACCTCGAGCAAGGAGGCCTGAAGGAACTGGTAAGGGCTTGCAGCCTTCCCCATGGCTGGGCAACCCCCCAGTCATAGAATCATAGCCTTGTAGAGTTGGAAGGGACCACGAGGGTCATCTAGCCCAACCCCCTGCAACTTCAGGAATCTTTTGCCCACAACCCTGAGAATTAGAGCCTCATGCTTTACCGACTGAGCCATCCCATAAGTTTGTGAGCAGGGCTGCAACTGCATCCAACTCCTTAACAATCCCCATCCCAGACTTTCCCATTCAACATGGAAGGATGGGAAGGGAGACAGGAATGAGTCTAGTGGCATGCAGTTCCACACTCAATCAACGGATGCACTTTAAGAGGCACTGAGCAGCACTTCCATTGCAGGACAGGACAGTGGTGTGGACATAAGAGCCAACTCCTATGGGCCAAGGTCCGTTCACCACCTCCACCCAATAAAATATTTGAAGGGACCAGGAGACCCCAAAGTTGATGGAAACTGCCATTCAAATGGTATGTGTATGCCAAGTCTCTGACTGATTATGTGGAGCAGGGCTTACCTGTCCCTGCCCCCCATATTTTATTCAAGTTGGCACCCCCGGGTGGGTAATTTTGCATGCCCCGGCATGGCAGTGACCAGAGGAAGGATAGGAATTGCCAAAGGCTCCCTTCCCCTGCCAACAGGAGTGGCAGCTTGGGTCCACGACCGTGGGTGTCATGCAGCGTGCATGGCCCTGCCACCAAAGTTTGTGTGGATGTCCGGCCACGTCATGGGAAATTCTGTGGGTGCTCTCAGACACCCAGGACCCCAAGGAGCTGGGACCTATGCCCACCAACACACATACATTGCATTGCCTAAATTTGGACATAGCTTTCGGAAAAGATCACAAACTTGACATGAGTCAGCAGTGTGATGCAGCAGCTAAAAAAGCCAATGCAATTCTGGGCTGCATCAATAGGAGTATAGCATCTAGATCTAGGGAAGTAATAGTACCACTGTATTCTGCTCTGGTCACACCTCACCTGGAGTACTGTGTCCAGTTCTGGGCACCACAGTTCAAGAAGGATACTGACCAGCGGGAACGTGTCCAGAAGAGGGCAACCAAAATGGTCAGAGGCCTGGAAACGATGCCTTATGAGGAACGGCTTAGGGAGCTGGGTATGTTTAGCCTGGAGAAGAGAAGGTTAAGGGGTGATATGATAGCCATGTTCAAATATATGAAGGGATGTTATATGGAGGAGGGAGAATGATTGTTTTCTGCTGCTCCAGAGAAGCGGACATGGAGCAATGGATTCAAACTTCAAGAAAGAAGATTCCACCTAAACATTAGGAAGAACTTCCTGACAGTAAGAGCTGTTTGGCAGTGGAATTTGCTACCAAGGAGTGTGGTGGAGTCTCCTTCTTTGGAGGTCTTTAAGCAGAGGCTTGACAGGCATATGTCAAGAATGCTTTGATGGTGTTTCCTGCTTGGCAGGGGGTTGGACTGGATGGCCCTTGTGGTCTCTTCCAACTCTATGATTCTATGAAAAGGAAGAAGCCAGCAACACATTGGAAGCAAAATGCCTGCGATGGGGGGAGGGGGGGTTCTCTTATTTCTTGGATATCATCGTTGCCCTTTGAAGAAAATAAGAAGACAGAAAACGAGGAGGTGCAAGCCTGATGGGAGAGCTTCGTCCAGACCTCCCGACAGTGTTTGTGTAACCACCCCGCTTCTCTTGCACGCCTGGACTATTTCAAGAAGTTACCTGAGGAAGAAGGGCCGGCAGCCGCTGGATCCTCAAATTAATCCCAGCAGAGGGCGCTCTCTCCTCCAGCTTGGATTAGCATTAGGCAGCAATTTCACGCTCGGAGAGAGGAGGCGTCTGCAGAGAACTTCTCGGGCTGGACGCCAACAAGCGCGCTTAGGAATTACATCACGGGCTCGCGTTTCTGTGTCTGCGTATGTGTGTGTGTGTGTGTAGTAGCGGCGCAAATAAATGCAGCCGCCGCGACCAGGTACTGGGGCAATAAGTGGGGGAAGGCAAGGGGAGGGGAAAGAGCTTGGAGGCGGAGGAAGGAAAGTGAAAGGAGCCAGTGAGAGCGCGCAGAGGCGCACATGGAGAGGCTAGGTGCCTTGCAAGGTTGCAGTGCTCTCCTGCTGCTGACACGGAACTCCAGCTCGGGGAGCTTGGTCTAAAAGCTGCCTGCCACCCACCCACAGCAGAGCTAGGCGGAGGTGCACAAGAAGAAGCAGCAGCAGCAGCAGCGAGCGGGGAAGTTGCCCAACCTCGTGGATTGCAGCGGTGCGCTTGCTTGCTTTGCAGGCTGCAGGAAGGCGAAGGGGGAAGGCAGGCGCGCGCGCGTGCTGCAGAGCATCATCTCCAAGCCACGCTTCGGCAGCGGCACGTTTGCAGCGGAGCGCAGAGATACAGAGAGACGCTCGGCGCCTTGGCCTCGCTTTGGTGGACGGCTCGGCGTGGTCCGGCCAGAGGCTTGCAACAGGAGCTGCTCCCGGCAGGACTTTGGCTTTCGTGGAGGGATCGCCGCCGCCCCCTCCTCTCCACCTCTGTCCTCTGCTTCTTCTTCCTTTTTTTTTAAAGGAGAGAGGTGCCGGAAAAGAGCGAGTCGGTGGTTTCCATAGTGATGGAGGAGCACGGGCAGGAAATTTAAAGGCGCTGGATCCTCGCGAAGCAGACAAGCTGGTGCCAACGTGCGTGGCGGCGGCTGCTGTTGCCGCGGCGGCTGCTTTTGCAGGCTTTTGCAAAGAGAAACGCGAGCCGGAGGGGAAGTTTGCAGAAGAAGCTTCTGCTGAGTGACACCGCGCAACCAACTCGGGAGCCAGAGGAACAATTGCACCGAGCCGGACGAGGCGTCAGGTCTCCGGAACGCGACGGTTTGCTTTGGCTTGGTGGCGTGTGCTTTTCTTATTTATTTATTTTTTTCTCTTTTTGCATATACTCACCCGAGGCGTTTGCACGCGCCGAATTGCTCCGCGGGACTGAGCGTGGCGCATCCCCAGGGCGACCCCTACTTCTTTCCCACGGCGGCTTGCTCAGATCCCCACGCCGTCCCTTGCGCGCTTCTCCCGATGCCTCTTTTGCTCGGCCTGACCGCCCGGTGAGCCTCCCTCCTTCCCTTCCGTCCCCCCGTCGAGGATGGATCATTCCCAGTGGCTCGTGACTATTTACGCCTTGGTAGTTCTCCTGGGGCTCCGTCTGGAGCGAGGCGCTTGCCAGCACTACCTGCACATCCGCCCTGCGCCGAGCGACAACTTGCCCCTGGTGGATCTAATCGAGCACCCGGACCCTATCTTCGACCCCAAGGAGAAGGACCTCAACGACACGCTCCTGCGCAACCTCCTGGGCACCCACTTCGACGCCAACTTCATGGCGGTCTCCCTGGCCGACGATCGCCTGGGAGGGGACGACCTGGCCGAGCTGGACCTGCTGCTGCGGCAGAGGCCGTCGGGGGCCATGCCCAGCGAGATCAAGAGCCTGGAGTTTTACGACGGTGGCCTGCAGGCCAGCAAGAAGCACCGGCTGAGCAAGAAGCTTCGCCGGAAGCTGCAGCTGTGGCTGTGGTCGCAGACCTTCTGCCCGGTCCTCTACACGTGGAACGACCTGGGCAGCCGCTTCTGGCCCCGCTACGTCAAAGTGGGCAGCTGCTTCAGCAAGAGGTCGTGCTCCGTCCCCGAAGGGATGGTCTGCAAGCCGGCCAAGTCGGTGCATCTGACCATCTTGAGGTGGAGGTGCCAGCGCCGAGGCGGGCAGCGCTGCACGTGGATCCCCATTCAGTACCCCATCATCGCCGAGTGCAAATGCTCCTGCTAGTGGACGTGGCGGGGGACCGGGAAGGGAGCTGCTTGCGCGGTGCACTTAATTCCCATCCTCATCCCTTAAAAAACAAAAAAACTGCGAAGATCGTGCCCACCACCCACCCCCTCTCTTGATCTGTTTCTCTACCCCCCCCCCACAAAAAAAACACTAAAACCGGACTCCGGTGGTGGACTTTGGAAAAGCGCCAAAAACTACGGACAGCTTCAGCCTCCCGGTTCAAAACGTTGCACTGCACTGCAAAGTGTAGGGGAATGTAACTTTGTTATGTCTGCGAGCGTGTGAGTGTGAGAGAGAGAGTCGTGCAGAGGTGACAGAAAGTGCGCGCGTGCGGCTATATAAATAGAGGCACCCGCCCCGTTTGAAATCTTTATTGAAAAAAAAGGTCAGTGTTACAATGTGGAGTAAACACCCTCGTCTACTGTATTGTTAAAGAGTCTTCTCATTGATCGCCGCTTTAAGGTATTTTGGCTCCCCCTCCCCTCCTTTTAATTTATATTCCAGAGAAAAATATTAGGGGAATTTAAGAACCTAAACAAACAAACAGGCCCCCATCTGCCCCGCCCCTTTAAAAAAGCAACTTCGCTTTTTTGCGAAGGTTTTTTCCCCAAAGAAAGGTGAACTTTTGGTAAGAAAAGAAACATATATATATATAAATATATATAAGAGATTTTCCATTCTTCGGAAAATGTATGTGTGCGTTGCGTGTGGAATTTTTTTATGGACTTCAAGATATTATTATTGTTATTGTTATTATAATAAAAAAAAGCTTAGGACACGGTGTTACTGTATATAGTGAACTTTTTTTGCTGTTGGAATGTCTTTAACCCTCTGTAAATGGAAGAGAGTCTGCTATTTATTCTTTATATTCGTTCCCTTGTAGTCAAAAAAAGTTCAGTTCAGAATTAAAATCAACCACTAAAACACGGAGCCCTGTGGATTCTCTTCAGTGTTGGGCTGGGAGGCTGAGGTCAGAGGCGTTGGGTTGTGTTAAAGGGAGCTTGCTATACCTTATTAATACACTTAATTTGCATCCCACCTTTCCTTCAAGGAGCATCTGTGGTCCTTTCCCCCCCCCCCATTCCATCCTCCCAACAACCCTGCGAGGGAGGTCAGACCCAAAGAAGGCGGCTGGCCTGAAGGCCACCCAAAATGTTTCATGGATGAGCATGGATTTGAACCTGAGCTCCCAGGCTCTGATCTAACCACTGTGCATCATTGCCTCTCTTTGACTATTTTCTGCATTTGGGGCAGGAACGCTGACGGATGCAAAACTCCTTTTTCTTTTAACAGCACCACATCTAGGTTTACTCGGAGGGAAGGCTCTCCCACGTTCAGGACTCCCCCCCCCAAAAAAAAAAGTGTGCCTAGAACTGGAGCACGGTTCATGGGGAGATCTAGCTCCTTTTTTCCTTTCTGTTCTGTCCCGTCCCGTCCCCGTCTCCCCCTTTAAGGGAGTTTTAAAACTTCTAGGACAGGCGGCGGGGCTGCTTGGTGGTTTTGCTTTGTAATGCTTGCGCTATTGGCTGTCACCCATCCTGGAAGGCACAAGGCAGAGACGCGTCGAGCGGGGAGTGGCGGCGGGGAGAGAGAGAGAGAGAGAGCAGCTCAGCGGTTACCGCTTTGACATCTCATTTACAAGGAGCCACGTGTCTCTGACACCTCCCATTGTGGTCGAGCCCAGCGGAAACCTGAGCCTCGACGGCGCGTTCTTGAGCGCTCGCTGGAGACGGCCGCCTATCCCGCGCCAGAGCGAGCCAGCGCCCCTCTCCGCCTGCCCGCCCCCTTTGCGCTTAACCCCCTCGGCTTCTGAATAGAAAGCGAGAAGGGCGCCTCCAACATCATTGCATCCCCCACCCCCGTCCCTCTCCATGCTCTAGTCTTGCCCGTCTTTTTGTTTTTTGCACCCAATTTGCCCGGAGTTGAGATTCTTCTTTTCTCTCCCTGCCTTCCACTTTCCAGAGCATAGGTGCCGGCTCCCTGGGTGCCTGAGCACCCACAAAATTCCCCATGAAAGGGGCCGGGCACTCATGGGGCATAGCCAAGGGGGGCAGCTGCTCCCCCCCCCAGATCAAGTAAAACAATAAAAATACTTAAATGACTGACCAATCACGTCAGTTCTGCTCCACAAAAAAACAAAAGTCTGCCCCACCTAGCCAAGTCCTGCCTCACCTAACAAAAATCCATGCTACGCCCATGCAGGCACCCACAAATTTCAGTGGAGGGGCCATGCACACTGTAAAAGGCACCCATGGTTGCGGGTCAAGCTGGCACTCCTAATTCCTGAGTGTGGCTCCCATTGTCCTCCACCCCTTTGCTACTCGAACAACTATAGTTGTATTTCTGGGAAAGAATAGCAGAATCGTGGAATTATAGAGCAGCTTGTCCCATACGGGGATTGAACCTGCAACCTTGGCATGATCAGCACCATGCTCTAACCAGCTGAGCTATCCAGACTAGAAAGGCAGGCTGTGCCATGTTGGGGGATGCCTGACTCCAGATCAATTAATCTGAATCAGTCACTCGACTGTTCCTTTTGCCCCATCAATTAAAAAATAGGCGGGGACATGCACTTCTTCCTTTTTCCTTTACAACCCATGCTTGCGGGAGAAAAATCCCTCTTCTGTCCACATTGGTGATGCTGTAATTACGGAGCCAGGAAAGGGGGTTGGTGCTTCCAAAACGGGATTAGGGAGCCTCTGTACCACCAGAGTTAGACTACAACTCCCATCATTCTAGCTTGGGCTGATGTGAGGTTGCCATGTGGCAAATATCTGGTGGACCAAAAGTTTTTCATTCCTTTTAAACTGTGGGAGAGCCATGGGTATAGGCAGGGGGGCAGGGGGGGCAGCTGCCCCTCCAATTGAGTAAATAAATAAAAAATACTTAACTCACTGGCCAAATGCATTGCAGAATGATAACTCAGTTCTGTTCCCCCCAACATAACCCCTGCCCCCCATGGCTTCCATGGGTTCAAACAAATCCCAAACCGGGCAGCCCCCTTTGTTTCCTGGTCAGTTGCTTATCAAATAACAGTGTGCCAGAAATTCAACAGGGTTGATTTTTGTTCCCTGAGCAAATAGCCTTTCTGTTTTTGTATTCAAAATGCTGCAGTTCATCATGTCCGTAATCCTTGCTGCAACCCTGAAAAGTAGATCAGTGCTGCTACCTGCCCCCCCCGCCCCCATTGCAGAGAGGAGAGGGGCAATGGAGGACAAATCATCTAAACCAGGCATCCCCAAACTGCGGCCCTCCAGATGTTTTGGCCTACAACTCCCATGATCCCTAGCTAACAGGACCAGTGGTTGGGGAAGATGGGAATTGTAGTCCAAAACATCTGGAGGGCTGAAGTTTGGGGATGCCTGATCTAAACTGAGTTCACAGTAAAATCAATGGACTTTTTTGAAAATGCAAGAAATTGGGAAACGTCCCCAGTCACTTCTCTGCCTGCAGAGCTGCACCTGTTCTTCTGCTCAGTGTGCAAAGTCTTCTCTGAGCCGGTGCCAACTCCCAGGAGAGTTGTAATGATTTTTTTAAAAAATCCACCTGAAGGGCACCAGCTTGGCAAAGGCCATGTTAAAGGCACAGGAACTCAGCCAGAAAAGGTTGGGGCACCCTTACAAAGACAAACCAATGTTTGTGATTTGCTCCTACATTTTATCACAGATACTTCAGTCAATGGGTGATCAATACTTCCTCTTGTTCCTTCGGCTGATCTTCCATATCCAAAACACCCCCTTGGCTTCCCCATCACCAACAACCTCCCAGACATGGACATTGATAGTTCTCCAACACCCCATTCTTTGTTTGCTAAGTGTTCTGTCTCAGGTAAGTGAATCATAGAATTGTAGAGTTGCAATGCAGGAATATGCAGCTGTCCCTTATTATTAATATTTGGTGATCACTCGTCGCCAAGTAAGATTGTCTTCCATGAACACAGTCTTAACAGTGAGTCCGTAAGTGACTGTGGAGGCCAATTCTGCATCCACACATCCTTCCACAGTGGGGACATGCAGTAGGTTTCCAGGCGGGAGTTGATCACGGTGTGGGTTTGCCTTCCTCTTGGCTCATTTCTCCCTTTTGTCCTGAGTTTGAGCATCTTCAAAGTCCCATGCGGGGTTTGAACCTGCAACCTTGGCATTATCAGCACCCCAAACTAACCAAGTGTGCTATCCAGGCTGTGTGAATAGGTTTGCAGCCTTAATTTGAAGTAGTTTCAATTGCCCTCACATGAAGTATTGGGTTTGCCATTTTGGGAGAGGGGAGATTGTGGCACTGGGAAGAGGGCAGGCTGGTGAGGCCCCCTAGACTTAGAGGCCCTAGGCTTCAGTCTACTAAGCCTATACATAAATCCGGCACTGCTTTAATCCCACAAAGGGCCAGATCCCTTCCTTCTTTCTTCCTTCTTCCCCCCTCCTCTCTCTCTTTCTCTTGCTCACTCTCATTCCCTTGCAAATACAATCATTGCTGATGTACTCAAGTGCCAACTTGAATAAAATATTGGGGGCCCAGGTATGCTCCACCCCACAGAATCAATCACATGATGTGGCACAGAAACAATTTGAATGGCAATGCCCATCAATTTTGGGGGGTGGCCCCCTCTAATTTTGGGGTGGGGGGTGGGGCAAAGGGACTCCAGCCCCTAGAAGTTGGCTCCTTGTCTTATAAATAAACAGGACAATACATCTTTGGCAGCCACTGTACAGTGGTACCTCAGGTTAAGTACTTAATTGGTTCCGGAAGTCCGTACTTAACCTGAAGCGTCCTTAACCTGAAGTGAACTTTCCCCATTGAAAGTAATGGAAAGTGGATTAATCTGTTCCAGACGATGAAAAACACCCCCTAAAACAGCAATTTAACATGAATTTTACTGTCTAATGAGATCTTTGATCCATAAAATGAAGGCAATAATTGATGTACTGTACTATAAAATAAACAAGACAGTATTGTAGATGGAAAAAATTAACATTTACAGTGGTACCTCAGGTTAAGTACTTAATTGGTTCCGGGGTGCCATTCGCACCCTGAAAAGTACTTAACCCGAGCGGTGATAGCGCGCGTGCACGAAGCGCTGATAGAGCGCTTCTGCGCATGCGCGAAGTGCGCAGATCGCTTCTGCGCGTGCGGCGGAACCCAGAAGTAAACAAGTTTACTTCTGGGTAAACACTTCTGGGTCCGCAGAGTACATAACCTGAAAGTACTCAACCTGAAGCGTACTTAACCTGAGGTATGACTGTACTTCGGAACAAACCAATAAATAAATAGCACTTCCCCCAAAAAAGCAGCGTGGGGGTGTTTACAGCAACTCTTTCTGCGCATTTTTTTTTCCTGCAGGGGAAAATAAGTCGGGTTGCAGTGTTGTACTTTTCTGTATTTATCTCGGAATCCGTGGCATTTAAAAATGAAAAGCGTGGAGAAATCTATTACGTCAATTATTTTAAACACAGTTTTTTTTCTTCTTCACTGGGAGTCTAACCCTGCAAATTCCACATAGCTCAAGAGGCATCTCTCTCTCTCCCCCCCCCCCCGCCCTACCTCATACTCCTTCCCCTTATTTAATGCACTTTCCCTTCCAATCAGGTGGGGGAAGAGGGAGGGTTAGGGGGGGGGTCCAGGTACCTTATTGCTGCATGTATTCATTAACTTAGCAAAGAGGAACAAGGGGGACTGTTACTCATATAGGAGGCCCCCTGCCCCCAAGACTATCTAAAGGTTCCATTGTAAAAGGATTAAAAGTCAAAGGCCTCCATCTTATGATTCTTTCATTTAATCTTAGTGGCGCCTAAAAGACATGCTGGATAGATGATCACATTTAGAATATTCTTCGTGCTGGATACCTTTGGACTTCAGGCAAAAGTAAAGGAGTTTCAGAAGGCCATGACGGGGATAAGTGGGATTTTATTATATTTTTTATTGTTTTTCTTGAGGAGGGGAACATGCATCCATAGAGGAGGGGAACTCCGAGGCGATAACAACAAAAAGCATAATGCTAAATACAAAAAGTGGGAGGCAGATGTACATACTGCATAATTTACCCTCTGGCATCGCCACTTGGAAGACTTGCAATTGCACGGACAATTTAAAATAGGCCACAATGCGTTGCCGACATCTTCATTATTTGCTGCTCTCTGTAAGGGTACAGTGGATGTGCTGTGCACAGGCTGGGTGGAAGGATGCCTGAGGAGAATTGAGGGGGGGGCAAGATGAGCTTCCGGGATGCTGGAGAAACCCCTTTAAGCAGGAAGTGCCCTGCAGATGTTGTGGGACTCCAACTCCCATCAGCCCCAGCCAGCAGAGGCACAGCCAATGATCAGTGATGATGATGATCAAATCAAACCACAACATCTGCAGGGTCTTCTTCTTCTTCTTCTTTGGCGATCATTCGTAGCCGAGTAAGATTGTCTTCCATGAACACGGTCTTAACAGTGAGTCCGTAAGTGACTGTGGAGGCCAATTCTGGATCCACACATCCTTCCACAGTGGGGACATAGGTTTCCGGCCGGAAGCTGGTGAGGGTTTGCCAAATGTGCCTTCCTCTTAGCACGTTTCTCCCTTTTGTCTTGAATATGAGTGTCTTCAAAGTCCATGACACCTTTGGTCAAGGCTGTTCTCCAACTGGAGCGCTGGCAGGCCAATATTTCCCAGTTGTCGGTGTTTATGCTTCAGTTTTTAGATTTGCCGAGAGAGAGTCTTTAAAGAGGTTTAGGGGTTTAAAGATCTGCTGCAATAAGGTATGCAGAACAACTTTGGTTTTTAAGAAATAAACCAGAACCTTCTCCCCAAAGCCCCCAGCCCCGGAATGAGTTCCGGCTGCACAGGAGGAATGTCACGATCCTGCTGCGGAACGTTGGAAGCAAAGAACATCTCCTTGGGATGCAGTGTGGCCATTGAGCTGAAGGGAAGCAAGCAGGATGCCACTCGCTTCGCTTCACCTACCATCAAAAGATGGGGTCAGGGGTAAGAATGTAAGAAGGGCACCGTTGGATCAAGCCAATGGCCTGAAGAATCATAGAACTGTAGTGTTGAAAGGGTCATCTAGTCCAATCACCTGCAATGCAGGAATCTCATCTAAAGCATCCATGACAGATGACCATCCAACCATGTAGCCCATCATCCTGTTCTCACAGTGGCCAGCCTGTCAGAAACCATCTAGCACAGCCATAGGCAACCTTGGCTCTCCAGATGTTTTGGAACTTCAACTCCCGTGATCCCTAGCTAACAGGGCCAGTGCCTGATCTAGCAGGACCTAAGCTCAAGAACACTCTTCCCTCCTGTGGTTTCCTCAATGAATGCCTGTCCATCGTCCTCCGATGCACACCCTCCCCCTGCCCAGATTCCTCCCCAACAGGATCACAGTCAATGTTGCCTGGGAAGGGATGGTGGTCTCAGACTCTCAGAGGCACATCCAGACCCTCTAAGACAGTGGTTCCCAGTGGTAAGGTAAAGGGACCCCTGACCATTAGGTCCAGTCGTGACCGACTCTGGGGTTGCGGCACTCATCTCGTTCTATTGGCCGAGGGAGCCAGCGTACAGCTTCCAGGTCATGTGGCCAGCATGACTAAGTCGCTTCTGGCGAACCAGAGCAGGACACGGAAACACTGTTTACCTTTCTGCTGGAGCGGTACCTATTTATCTACTTGCACTTTTTTGAGGTGCTTTCAAACTGCTAGGAGGGCAGGAGCTGGGACCGAACAATAGGAGCTCACCCCATCCCAGGGATTCGAACTGCCAACCTTCTGATCGGCAAGCCCTAGGCTCAGTGGTTTAGACCACAGCACCACCATGTCCCTTTTCCACCCTGGAAACCCACAAATTGCAAGGAGGGGTACTCAGTTTAAGGCTCTGCAGGGGCCAGGGAGGCCTAGGCTGGGGGACATTATTCCAGACTAATTCCCCCCCCCGAAAGGCACTGCTGGCTATTCTGGCTATTCTGATAGCTTCAGTGGCCAAAGGAGACAAGAAATAATAGTCTCTCTACTCCCCAATTAAGCCCTGATTCCATCATGGGTGATGTCGTCATGAGTTGGGCTGGGTACAATGTGAACAAGCCTTGCTTCAGGTATCGCTGGAGGTAGCTGGTTGGCCCTTAATAGAAACAGGTCCCCCACTGGGTCTGATCCAGCCATAGGAGCCAACTCCTAGGGGCTAAGGTCCCTTCAACCTCCACATAAAATATTTGGGGGGGCCACCACCACCTCAAAGTTTATGGGCATTGCCATTCAAATGGTGTGCACGCACCTGCTTGATTATGTAGGGCAGGACTACCTGGGCCCCCCAAATATTTTATTCAACTTGGCAGCCTTGGATCCAGCCTTACCTATATCTGCCAAACCCAGGAAGGGAGTACCCAGGAAATTTATTTTCCTTCCAGAGACCTTGGAGTGTCCAAATAATTGCTTTTGCATAACTACGATGTCCTGACATTTTAATGCACTGGTTGTATTTAATACACAGAAGCTTGTGCATTTCCTGCTCTGTGCTGGGCTCCACCTCCCTCTCCTGCTATTACTTAATTAAACCAAATTAAAAGATAAAATTCTACATCTTTCCAGCCCACCATTCAGCAAGATTAATTCGGGGCCATATGGGTCTATCATGCCCTGTGGCCTTCCAAACTTACTCTGCAACTCTTTTGAGTGTTCTGTCTATGGAAGAAGAGGAGGGGGGAAGTGGTGGGCTGTCTTTCAATCCTACTGGGGGCCTAGACATCTCTACAAAGATTCCCAGGCTTGTATATTGCATCCTCAATCTGCATCGCAGCTGAAGCTCAGTATGACAGTGGAGGCACTGAGGTTGTGCAGAGAGGTATAGCCACCAGCAGGGTCACCATCTCATGAGGTGTTATTTATGCCTGTAAAAGGGCTCAAGAACACATCTGCTCCCCACAGGAGTCTGTTCTTTGTGGCTGAATCGGAACAAACAGCAATTGGGTTTTCTGTGGATTGTGGTTTGCTCCGATTCAGTGGAAAATAGGAAGCTGAGAGGCAGAGGCGAAGCAACCTGCTCCGGTACCCGGGGGACGTGGCGCACATCACAGGGGCCGTGGCGCGCCACCCGCGGGGTATGTGTGTGACGTACATCCCGGGTGAGTGTGCGGCGAATGGCGTGCACCTTTGATGGGACTTAACTGTTCAGGGGTCCTTTACCTTTACCTTTTACTGTTGGACTTCTCCTTGTTTATTACCATTTCTGACCAGCCTCATCCTGTACCAGACCGGGGGGGGGGGAGCAAGAACATTGCAAGAACATTCCAATAAAAATAACTCAGGGGCACATCCAAAGTACAAAGAGCTGCACTTTTTTTAAACGAGGTATAGCTATTAAAAGAAGCAAGCTCACCCAAAATGAAATAATAATAATTACTATTATGATAAAAACAACTTTCCAGAAAATGCTCGGGTTTAGACTCTGCCAAGTCTCCAAACAAAGGGAGTTCCACAACTGTTGGGCAGCCTGTCTGTGTACCCTGGTGGTGTAGACTTGGCACCCAGATGGTATAATCAAGGGGGCATTCTTGGTTGGTTTTCAATACCGTGAAAGGAAGAGGTGGGTCTCCGAAGGTATGTGGGGCAGAAGCAGCTATTTAGGGCTCGAATTGTGTTTGGAAAGTAATCGGAAACCAGGCCCGGTGCTGGCACTGCCAGGCGAAGAGTGTAGCATTCATTGTCACGCTCGTAAGATCCCCGGGTCTCGTATGAAAAGGAGATATTTCAGCTCAGACATTTGGCACGGTTTTTTCCACTGGAAGTCGAAATAGCTACCATGACATCACCATCCTGAAACTGTAACTCTGGCGCTTGCCAACGGAGCCAAACCAAAGCTGCGCTGGCAAGGGGAAGCCGCTGCCCCCCTGCTAGGAATAGATGCAAAACATCGGGAATGGGGGCCCACAACTCTTTCCTGACTGCCCACTGAGTTCCCCCACCACTGCCATCATCTCTATGCACATGGAAGACCCACGGGGGACTTTGCTATATGCAGAGGCTGCAGAATTGGATACGTTTCCATCTTCCTTTTAAAGCCAGGATGAAGATAGACCTTTCATTTCACACACACACACACACACACACACACACACACACACACACACAGCCCTTACTAGCCAAGGAAGGAGAAGAGGATAGAATTCCATTCTAAAGCAAAGGCTGAAACAAGAACTCTTCCTCCACCCCAAGATCGCCCCACCGACCAACCTCTTCCCAATTACTGGAATCGTACCCTCCAACGTTTCTCCAATGAAAATAGGGACAACCTATTCCATAACAAAAATAATAATTTTATTATTTATACTCCATACAACAGACGGGGTTGCCCTAGCCACTTTGGGCAGCTTCCAACATATATCAAAACATAATAAAACATTAAATGTTTTTGTTAAAAAAACCTTCCCTATGCAGGGCTGCCTTCAGATGTCTTCTAAAGGTTGTATAGTTACTTATCCCCTTGGCTTGAGGATCACGTAGCTCCATACCCTCCAGCATTTCTCCAATGAAAATAGAGACATCCTAAGAAAACACCGTGAAAACACCTCCATCGTTCTCTTAGAATGGCAATGGCACCCGACTGAGAGGTGAGTTCTGAAAACTGATTCCGGTGAGTTCCAGCTGGCTGGGAGCCAGTGGCAGAGCTTCATGCTCCGGGGGCGAGGGAGGGGCTGGTGCCCGTTCTGCGGGTGGGGCGCACCTCCCGGAGGGGCGGACACACATTCCGGGGGTGGGGCGTGCCTCCTGGAGGGCCGTGGTGTGCGTTCTGGGGGCGTGGCACACCTCCCGGAGGGGTGTAACATACATTCTGGGGGTGGGCCGGGTGCCCGCGATGGCGCCCCTTGGAGCCCGCCGCTCGGGGCTACCACCCCTATCTTCCTACGCCCCTGCTGGGAGCCATGGGGAAGTCCTATTCCATATCCTCCAACTTTTCCCCGATGAAAATAGGGACGTCCTAAGGAAAAGCGGGACATTCCGGGATCAAATCAGAAACCGGGATAGCTTCTGTAAATCTAGGGCTATCCCTAGAAAATAGGGGCACTTGGTGGGTCTGATAGTGTCAAAATCCCAGTTCACACAATTCATCTGCTAGCCTTTTCCAAGGTCTGCTAAAAGTTCATTTTGTAGGGCCAGCTTGTTTGTTTTTCCCTGCTGTAATTGCAGGATAATATGTTGCTCTTTAGATGACTTCAAATATCAAGCCATCATACTGTCTGCTTGGCTCACTCTTGGCATTTGGTTAGACCCTGATGTCCTTGGCAGGTAAGATACAGGATTTCTTTCATCATGGACTTTGCTATTAGGCCTTCCAAGTCACTCAGCATTGTCAGCAAAGTACTTTCTGGTAATCTCTGAAACATTTCTAAAGCAGACTGTGATCCAATATAGCATGAGATTTCTTGCTGTTCTGAATCTCCAACGCTTATTTATTTTGTCACACTTACCCAGCCTCCCTCCCCACCACCACCTTCTGAAGCCTATTTTCAGATGCTGTTAGAGAAGTATGCACAGCAGGACTGTAAGATTTAAGTCCCTTTCTAACTCCGAAATGTATTGTTTGGCTTCGTGATACGGTGTCCGACTTGGACCAAACTTTTTTTCTCCTGGGAACATACTCAGCTACTGAACCAAAACTCAAAAGTCTTATTAGAAGATGCTGGCACTATAATGCCACTTAGTCCAAATATCACCACCAAGGGATTGTCATCTATAAAGACTGTAAAAGGTTTCACGTGCCCAAACACTAGGAAGATGCTTTTTTAAAAGGCATGCACCTTGCATTTTTCTGCTTCTGTAAAGGTCTCAGGAGCAGAATGACATTTGTATGCAAGGAAATATCTTGGAGATACGTTTCCCAATAGTTCTTCCACTTACAAATCCTACAAATTCTGTTTTAAGGGCATATTTTGTGTATGACTACAGTGGGCCTGTGACCTGGAATCAGGAACTAACGTATTTACCATCTCAAAAGAATGGCCAGACTGCCCAGGTAATGCAATCAGTAAAACATTATCAGGTTTCTTGGCAGACAGCATAGAAGCCACAGTCTCAGATTTCTGTGGCAGACTGTCTCTTTCTGTGATACTTTTTGGGTGGTCTTTGGTTAAGGGGTGGGGCAATTTCAAAAGTCTTTAAAGGGGCTTGCACACCTTTTTACTGGGTCTCTCACCTCTTTGCTAGGGGGCGGGGGGGACTGTTGCTGCAACAGACAAATAAAATCTGCCTTGCTTTCAGTGTATCCTGCCTCCATCCATTTTTCTCTGACTGATCATGGACTTAGGGGACTCAGAGTCCCTTGGGGAGCTGGGCAGCAAAAGCCAACCCCCAATTTTTCTACAACAGTTGACATCATAAAGCTGTTAAGACTGGGACGCTGGCGATCATGTCCTTCATCTTTGTAAACACAGTCTCTGCATCTGTCCCAAACCAGGACCAGAAAGTTTAGGGCAGCTTTCTACAGCCTCATATCTTGCTAGATGTTTTGGACTTCAACTCCCATCAACCCTACCCAGCATGGCTAATGGTCAGAGATGATGGGATGATGGTCAGTCAATGATGACATCATCAACGCCAACTGGAGGGCATCACACTGACTACCCCTGGTTTGGCCCATCAACCCTACCCAGCATGGCTAATGGTCAGAGATGATGGTCAGTCAATGATGACATCATCAACGCCAACTGGAGGGCATCACACTGACTACCCCTGGTTTGGTCCACTGTGGAGATCTCTTGCGAATATCAACATCACTCCCGCAAGATGCCTCAGTTTTGCAGTGCTGACTGGTGCTTTCAGCTTTCTGAAGGCGTTCGCCTTCCGTAGATAGTATACATAAAGGTTAAGGGACCCCTGACCATTAGGTCCAGTCGTGACCGACTCTGGGGTTGCGCGCTCATCTCGCATTATTGGCCGAGGGAGCGGGCGTACAGCTTCCAGGTCATGTGGCCAGCATGACAAAGCCGCTTCTGGCAAAAACCAGAGCAGCGCACGGAAACGCCGTTTACCTTCCCGCTGTAGCGGTTCCTATTTATCTACTTGCATTTTGACGTGCTTTCGAACTGCTAGGTTGGCAGGAGCTGGGACCGAGCAACGGGAGCTCACCCCGTCACAGGGATTCGAACCGCCGACCTTCTGATCAGCAAGCCCTAGGCTCAGTGGTTTAACCCACAGCGCCACCTGGGTCCCTAGATAGTATACATACTTCTCCTTATTTAACTTAGCTCTTGATTCATGGATCCTATTCAAGTCCATGGGTGGCATGTTTTCATTGTCTTCCCATCCAATGTGTCCTTTATTAGGATGTTGTCAATGAAGCCGGCGACGCTGTTTATGTCTCCGAGAAGTCTGCCTCTGAAAATTTTGTACGCCCATGTGATCCCAAACGGAAAGCATTGAAAACAAAAACTAATGTGTTGTAAGTTTGGCATTCTGGTTTGTCGAAGTTATTTGCCCAAAATTTCTTGAAACATTCAGTATTTGAAAATAAATTCTTTGACTTCTGTCACTTTCAGGAGTAGGTCCTCTTAGCATCCCCCCCCCACGTGCTACAACTGCATAAAGATGCATAAATTTCCATTTTGCTTGATGACTGGTGCACATGACATGTGGGCTCAATGATCGCTTTTATTATGCCATGTTCTTTTATCCTTTCCAGCTCTAATCCTACCTTGTGAAGTGAAGGGAGAGGAGATAATGCAGGGTGTTTGCACGTTGTGTGGTTTGGCATCTAGCCTTAAAACAAAGTCCACAGGTTCGCTTTTTAGTAGACCTGTGTGTCTCCAAATGCTCCTACAGTGGTACCTTGGTTTCCAAACTTAGTCCATTTCAGAAGTCTGTTCCGAAACCAAAGCGTTCCAAAACCAAGGCACGCTTTCCCATGGAAAGTAATGCAAAATGGATTAATCCATTCCAGATTTTTAAACACAACCCCTAAAACAGCAATTTATCGTGAATTTTACTATCTAACAAGACCATTGATCCATAAAATGAAAGCAATAATCAATGTACAATGGTACCTCTGGTTCCAGGAGCTGGGACCGAGCAATGGGAGCTCACCCCGTCATGGGGATTCGAACCGCTGACATTCTGATCGGCAAGCCCTGGACTTAACGAACTTTGCCTTTAGGCCAGGCATCCCCAAACTTCGGCCCTCCAGATGTTTTGGACTATAATTCCCATCTTCCCCGACCACTGGTCCTGTTAGCTAGGGATCATGGGAGTTGTAGGCCAAAACATCTGGAGGGCCGCAGTTTGGGGGTGCCTGCTTTAGGCCCTCTCTTAACTGCATTGTTTCAGGCCATTGTCTAGAATTGTCTTTCTCTAAGCTCTTAAAAATAAATAAATAAGCAAATTCACAGTATTCAGCCTCTTAATGCAATATCCTTAAAAAAAAATCACCTTCCATTGGCTTCTAAGAAAATTGATAGAAGTCCTCTCTTAAAACAAATTCCTCTTGTGGATGAAATGGGCATCACGTTTGGCCAAAACACTCTCATAATTGTGCTTGCTAGTCTCTTTAGAAAAGCTAAAGGATTTATAAACATCGCTAGCTACTTTCCCCATATCCTAGATGGGTAAACAGGTGGAATCTACACACATTTTAAAATAACACTGTGAAAATGCTTTTTTTAAAAAAAAAGTTTAAAAAGATATATTGAATTTGCCATAGCTCACTGTCGCCAACTAGTGTCACATTTGTATCTTGCACTTTACAACACACTTTAAATGTTTCATTTGCAGCTGTATAGCAGAGTCCCCACTTTCACTATTCCTTCCTCTTTGTGGAGTTTTGTGACCAGTCAAAAGCAGGCAAAACTTTCTTTCCCACAAAAATAATTTCCAGTGCAATTATTAAAGCTGAAGGCTTCAGATGCAGGGGAAATGATGCCATTTTCTTTGCCTTGTTAGTAATTTGTGGGTTTGAAACTTGGCTTCTGACACCATGTTGTGGAAGGCAAGAACACATCAGACGCAGGCAACTCCTGTCTCCACCCAGTCTACTGCCACCTAGTGATCAAAGTATATCATGACATTATCCATTCCATTTCTAATACCTAATACCTTATAACCTGTTTTCCAGTTTGTTTTAAAGTGATTATGACCAACAAAACAACAGTACAGTCATACCTTGGTTTTCAAACAGCTTAGTTCTCAAACATTTTGGATCCTGAACGCCGCAAACCCTGAAGTGACTGTTTCGGTTTGCGAACTATTTTTGGAAGCTGAACGTCCGACAGAGCTTCTGCAGCTTCCTGCAGCCAATCAGAAGCCACACTTTGGTTTCCAGACATTTTGGAAGTTGAACGGACTTCCGGAACGGATTCTGTTCAATTTCCAAGGTAGGACTATATGTCTTATATTTCTACAGAACAACCTAACCTTAGTAGATAGGGATTTTAAAATGGCATGTTCTCAGGTGATTCCAAAATCCTCTGCCCTTGCCACCCTGTACCCCCCACATTTTTTATTTGAAAACAGGTCTGACTTAGGACACAGCTACATTAGTAAAGAAAAGGCATTTTATATGTGTTATAACACTGTGACACCAGATTGTGCTGTGGAGTCCCATCTTTCGTCAACGCGATTTCCCCCTTTGAGGTTCACAAAGGGTTTTTTTCTAAAATGCTTCTTTTGATGTGTCTCGATGCAGCCTAAGCTTGACTGGATCTGCAATTGTGCCTACCCACTGAAACGATCAAATCCTGTCCATACCATGTTGTCTTCTCAGAGCAATTCTGCATGTGGGCACTGTGCTTTACAGACTCAGAACCAAGACTGTGAATGGCCATAATCACCCAATAATAGCTCTCTCCTTTTTTAAAGACACCAGCATTGTGCAAATGCATGCTTCTCTGTACAAATACAGATTCAAGAGCCCCCTTTTTTAAAAAATGTATTATTATTATTATTATTATTATTATTATTATTATTATTATTATTTTCCATGCTCCCTTGTAAGATTACAGCAGCAGAGAAGATAAGAAAGAACTGGATTAGGTCTTGAAAAGCATTAGGAATACTAAAAGCCAAAAGAGGGAGGCAATGAGAGAGGAGGAGGAGGAGGAGGAGGAGGAGGAGGAGGAGGAGGAGGAGGCAGCGACTAGACTGCTCAAAGGGATTGGTAATGGTATAAAGAGCTTTTCACCTCTGGGCCGCTGGCTCCACTCCAGCGGAGGTAGTTAAGTGAAAGCCACAGTTATCTGATGCCTGCTCACTGGGCTGGACAAAGTGAGTTGTAAGCCCCAGTATGGGTCCAGCTAGCCGAGGATCTGCATCACAAAGCGGACACATTAATCAACGTGCTGGTTGCCAGCTTCGGAAGAAAAGCCAGAGATGAAAGGGGAGGGGAGAAGGGCGAAAAGAATGATCTAACCACCCTTGCGGGGACCCCCTGGTGCTGGAGTCAGTGCGCACGTGCAGAAAGGGAAAGCCTCGAGGCGCCAGGCCTGAAGGTGCTTAAGTCCCACCAACGATGTGGCTTCCACAGCATCACTTGAGCTGTAGGAAAGGAGCTAGGCTGCCTGCCTGGCCTTCGCCAGTGAAACAGCAAAGGGGTATTGCCCAGCTTTCCTAGTTCTTCCTTTTTTCAGTGAGGCTGCTGATTGATATGTATTTCTTTTTGGCTGCTTTATTTTGTAACGTGGTGATGAAAGGGAAATGTGTTTTTCATATTAGATCACCTCGCCATGCCACCGTTTATGTCTTTGAATCTTGAAAACTTTCACATCAATTCCATCGGCGTTTCATTGTTTGTAAGCTGCCTTATATAAATGCCAGAAATGTGTGTGTACGTATTTACTTAATTAAAATTAATTAATCTATATTTACAAGGGACCCAGGTGGCGCTGTGGGTTAAACCACAGAGTCTAGGGCTTGCTGATCAGAAGGTCGGCGGTTCGAATCCCTGCAACGGGGTGAGCTCCTGTTGCTCGGTCCCAGCTCCAGCCTACCTACCCTGTTTCTCATATTTTAAGACATACCCATAAAATAAGCCATACAGGATTTTTAAGCATTCAAGGAATATAAGCCATACCCCGAAAATAAGACATAGTGATAGGCGCAGTAGCAATGCCGGCTGCGGCAGGAGGAGGAGGAAAAAAATAAGACATCCCTTGAAAATAAGCCATAGTGTGTTTTTTTGAGGAAAAAATAAATATAAGACGTGTCTTATAATATGAGAAACGCGGTAGCAGTTCGAGAGCACATCAAAGTGCAAGTAGATAAATAGGGACCGCTCCAGCGGGAAGGTAAACGGCGTTTCCGTGCGCTGCTCTGGTTCGCCAGAAGCGGCTTAGTCATGCTGGCCACATGACCCGGAAGCTGTCTGCGGACAAACGCCGGCTCCCTCGGCCTATAGAGCGAGATGAGCGCCGCAACCCCAGAGTCGGACACGACTGGACCTGATGGTCAGGGGCCCCTTTACCTTTACCTTTAATCTATATTTACTAATAAGGGACCCAGGTGGCGCTGTGGGTTAAACCATAGAGTCTAGGGCTTGCTGATCAGAAGGTCGGCGGTTCAAAACAAAACATCTCCATTCAAGAAAGATTGTTCTTCATTTTCCAAGTATTGCCTCACAGTGTGAGGAGGCCTAATGAATTGTCATGTGGCCAGAAGTTCAGCCTCATACCACACATTCAAAGCCACTGTAAATAAAAGCCACAAGGAAACCAGCCAGAATTGGGCGGGGTGTGTGTGTGTCTTCCCCACTTTAAGCTGTTAGGTCTCTGCTAGGGGCCCATAGACATCGCGGGTGATATTGTTTTAACATGGACTCCTTATGCTATGTATGGGTCCTTTACCTGCTTGTGTGTTGCTGAAATCACTGCAGCTAGTCTAATTGGCATGAAATAGCATTGTTTTGAGAATGTAAGAACAGCCCTGCTGGACCAGAGCTAGTCCAGCATTCTGTGTCATCCAGAGGCCAGCCACATGTCCCTGAGAATCCTTCAAGCAGGACATCACAAGGGCAACAGGCCTATCCCATTGTTGCTGTCCAGCAGCTGACACACAGTGACAGAGGAGGTCCCAGGAGGCCTGCACGGCTTGATGAATGCACAGACCTCCCAAGAATTCACAGGTGATAACAAGAACATGCCCACATATGAATGGGTGGGGGCTAATGGTAGACAATGGTGGGCCATAAAAATCCATAGTCAAATGGGCCACAAGTATAAAATTGGATCCAAAAGTGTATTCAAAGCAGATGGTTCTGCAATGGGAAGTCTACTCAATATTAATCCAGCGTAGATTCCAATGTATAGTTAGCAGAGTAAAGACTTAAACACGTCACAGGATTCCCCAAAAATCGACCAGTGGCAATTAATATTTCATCCAGCAGAGCTTTACTGCTGCTGAAGGCAAATGAGCATAATGGTCACGAATCCAATACATTCAGGATTGGCACTGTCCATAAGAAATCCAGTTGCAGCAGACTTAACTTAAACTTACAATGACTTATACAGTGGTACCTCTGGTTACGAACGGGATCCATTTCGGAGCTCTGGCTGTATCCTGAAAACCCATCCACAAAATAGCAATGGCCCAAAAGTGCCCCGAGATCTTAGGCAAAGGCGTACCTGAACCTTTTAACTGGGGGTGCTGAGAACGAACCCTGGACTTTCTGTACGTATATGCAAAGAACAACACTCAGAACTGTCCGATCATTGTTCATTTTCCCATGGCAGAATCATTTCACACATTGCATTGGTAGTGGTAAGAGTCATTTTCTGAGTTTCAAAATACAGACAGTGGGAGAAAAGCAATGACAAACCTAGACAGCATCTTAAAAAGCAGACAAAGGTCTGTATAGTTAAAGCTATGGTTTTCCCAGTAGTGATGTATGGAAGTGAGAGCTGGACAATAAAGATGGCTGATCGCCAAAGAATTGATGCTTTTGAATTATGGTGCTAGTGAGAGTCCCATGGACTGCAAGAAGATCAAACCTATCCATTCTGAAGGAAATCAGCCCTGAGAACTCACTGGAAGGACAGATCCTGAAGCTGAGGCTCCAATACTTTGGCCACCTCATGAGAAGAGAAGACTCCCTGGAAAAGACCCTGATGTTGGGAGAGATTGAGGGCACAAGGAGAAGGGGACGACAGAGGACGAGATGGTTGGACAGTGTTCTCAAAACTACCAACATGAGTTTGACCAAGCTGTGGGAGGCAGTGGAAGACAGGAGTGCCTGGCGTGCTCTGGTCCATGGGGTCACGGAGAGTCGGACACGACTAAACGACTAAACAACAGCAAATAGTAAATGTCTTCACTCTACACAGGTTGAATGCCCAGAAATAGCTTTGAATTTCAGAAAAAGGCTAAAGTATGCACACTTATACATTAGATCAGGCATCCCCAAACTTTGGCCCTCCAGATGTTTTGGACTACAATTCCCATCATCCCTGACCACTGGTCCTGTTAGCTAGGGATCATGGGAGTTGTAGGCCAAAACATCTGGAGGGCCACAGTTTGGGGGTGCCTGCATTAGATTAAAATGCATGTATGGCTCAGCCCATTAGTCTTGGCTCCATCCTCCAGTTCTTTGTTCTAAAGAGTCAATTCATCTAAAGCTTCTTTTAGCTTCAATAAAATCTCTTCCTCCCCACCCCCCACCCCAGTCACCAAAAGAGAGTTGGGCCTGTTGAAATTGACTGGGTGGTGTAAAGAAAGGTTTCGTGTCGACTAGAGACACATACTAATTAAGCTTCTCTTCCCTTTTACTTCTCCTCCCCCTTTTTGGGAAGCACCCTTGGAATAAACCAAAGATATGTCTATCTCCATAGCTGAGCGGGGTTGTCAAGGTGCAGAACTATGTTCTGCAGACTTATGCATGTGGAAGGGAGTGGGCGACGTCTTCGTCTCAATGGAGCCTTATGTTCAACTAATTTATAGTAAGTAATCTTATTTGCAAAGCATGCCTTTGCAGTTCACACACACACACACACACACACAAGCTTAATTGACTTGCATAAAAATCCAACATGTCCACGTTTTTCACACCAGCAGAAATAAATTACGGAGAAGTCCCATGCACAATAGTTAAGAGGATGCTGTCAGATTTTACTAGGGAGAGATGTTTGTAAACCTAAACGGGATCTTTTGCATGTTTATTTAAAGAGTGCCGTTCTTGCATGCTTGTGCTAGTTGCCGAATTTAGAAGTAAGTTGTTCCATTAATTATGCAAAGTTTTATTTCCCCACCCCCACAAATAGAGATGTGTCTTGAGTTTTGGCAAGAAGCACCAGAAGCCAATTAGAAGTCGAAGTACAGTGTCAGGCACACGATGACTTTTCTTAGAAAGGCAAACACACTACGATTCTTGTAATGTGCACAGAATATAGGCGCTTCTTAATTACTCGCAAGTTACAGTTTGAAGCATGAGTGAGTCCTTTTTCAGGAATGAAGAAGCAGGCGGAGAGGGGGGTGGGTGGAAGACTCTCTGCTAGCAGAGTTTCTCCATTGGCAGATGAAAAACGGTTTTCTTCCAAAACTGCAGATTGGGTATGAAAGAGCCAGGAAAAGAAGACAAAAGAAGAAGGAAATGCCCTTTACTGTAGATCAGAGAATCTCTTCAACAGCATGCAGCCAACGTGCTCCCTGTGTTTTTTGGTAGCTGGAACATGAGCAACTGAGTGTCTTCTTTTAACACAGAGATCTCAACTGAAACCAGACTCGCAGAGCTCAGAGGCCAATGAGAGCTGGAAGCTGACCTGGGTGTGGACACTCCTTCCACCATTGTCTCCACTCAGCCATAGGGCTTGCAGATTTTCTCAGTACAGTAACTCAAAAACCTACATAGCCCCACTGACCAGAGAGAACAATGGGATAAAAGAAGTGATTAAAGATGGGGGGAGATGATGCCATCACACGACATTCATCCCTGTCTCCAGCCATAGGCCAAAGCTCAGAAGAGGTGGGGCTGTCCTATAAAGCAATGATTAACAGGCAAACTACCCATTACACCCACCATAAGACCATTGCCAAAGACGCAACTCCCCCCCCCAAAAAAGCACCCTGGTGTAACATCTAGGAGCTCTCACTACATCACCATAGGGGAAGTACAGGATAACAATGAATGGATGACGCTTTCTTCTTTCTTGGGTAGTCACTCGTAGCCGAGTAAGATTGTCTTCCATAAACCCAATTTTAACAGTGAGTCCCTAAGTGACTATGGAGGCCAATTCTGGATCCGCACATCCTTCCACAGTGGGGACATAGGTTTCTGGGCAGGAGTTGATCACGGTGAGGGTTTGCCAAGCATGCCTTCCTCTTAGCACATTTCTCCCTTTCATATTGAGTTCGAGCGTCTTCAAAGCCCATGAGACCTTTGGTAAAGGCTGTTCTCCAGCTGGAGCGACCGCAGGCCAGTGTTTCTGAGTTGTTGGTGTTTGTACTACATTCTTTTTAGATTTGCCTCGAGAGAGTTTTTAAACCTCTTTCCATTTTTACGCTCGGAATAGAGCAGTTGCTTCGGAAGACGATAATCAGGCATCCGCAAAACATGGCCAGTCCAACGAAGTTGAGGCTGAAGAATTGTTGCTTCGACACTGGTGATCTTTGCTTTTTCCAGTACACTGGCATTAGTCCACCTGTCTTCCCAAGTGACGTGTAAAATCTTTCAGAGACACCGTTGATTGAATCTTTTGAGGAGTTGGAGATGGCGTTCATAAGCGGCCCACGTTTCACAAGCATACAGTAAGGTTGGTAGTAAAATAGCTTTGTAAACAAGCATTCTGGATGACAGCATCATGTGGCTGTCCCGTAAGAAGTGTGTGAACAAAGCATGGCATTTCCACACTAAACACCCAAGGTACCTCCAGATGCCCTGTTTATTCAGGAGCAATCCTGATTTGCCTGCACCAAGTTTTTTGTGGATGTTGCACAATGTCTTGTCCAGATTTGCTTTATACATCTTCCCACTATTCATTCATCCCACACTTTTAATGTGTTTCCCTGTCACTTTCCTATTCATAAAGTCTTTTTAAAAGGGGGGGAGAGCTGTGCTAACGTGACGTTAATCCACAAATAAACGGCAACAATTCCCAATGTGATGACAGTGGGTTATGTGATGAATGTTGCTAGGCATTCCAGCAGAGAAGAAGAGAGCCTGCCCTCCCCACTCCTTCCCCCACCCCATCCCCATGCATTAGGGGGGAACATCCCCATCATGAATATAACTTCAGATCTAACAATAGAGAGAGAATGATGCAAAGGATTGAGTTGTTTGCATGTTTACAGTTTTACTTAGTCCCCGGGCAAATAAGTGGCTAGATATGTACTATAAATTATTGTTGATGCTACTGAATTTTGTGCAGATTCTTCAGGATTTGGTTGTGGTGGTAGTAGTTTCTTTCTTTCTTTCTTTTAATAAACTTTAGGTTTATTGTGTAATTCTGTAGATTTATGTAATCTATGCAATGGATTTGGAGGTTGCGTTCGGTTTTATTTTATATTTGTGTAAGAATTTTGGAGAAGGGGACGACAGAGGACAAGATGGCTGGACAGTGTTCTCGAAGCTACGAACGTGAGTTTGACCAAACTGCGGGAGGCAGTGCAAGACAGGAGTGCCTGGCGTGCTATGGTCCATGGGGTCACGAAGAGTCGGACACGACTAAACGACTAAACAACAACAAAGAATTTTGAAATTAAATAAAGGTGGTAGTAGTTTCAAAGCATGTTTCTAGTCCTTAGGACTTTGGAAAACATTTGAAACTCTGCAGATAACAAGTGCAAAGGATGGCACTGTTCAAAAGGTCGTCATCTACTTGCTCCTTTCCAGCATAGCAACCATGTTCCCTTACTCTTGCCTCATATTCCCCATCACCTGTATCTCTCTATTGGCACCACTCTTCTCCCCATGAGAAACCCCCCACCCACCCATTACCATGAAGAATCAACTATGTGCTTTGTTGAATTGTATACAAAGCATATTTCCCTCCACAACGCTCTACCAGTTTGCACATCGGGGCTGGCTAAGGTGCATATTCTGGGCACAGCTTTTTTGTTTTCTTGGCATAAAGTTTCATACCCTCCAACATTTATCCAATGAAAATAGAGGTGTCCTATTCAACAACAACAACAACAATTTTATTTTTTATACCCCACCCATCTGACTGGGTTGCCCCAGCCACTCTGGACGACTTCCAAAAACATAATAAAGCAGAAAACATTTACAAACTTCCTTGTGCAGGGCTGCCTTCGGATGTCTCCTAAAAGTCAGGTAGTTGTTTATTTCCTTGACATCTGATGGGAGGGCGTTCTACAGGGCAGGCGCCACCACCATGAAGGCCCTCTGCCTGGTTCCCTGTAACCTCACTTCTTGCAGCGAGGGAAGCACCAGAAGGCTCTCGGAGCTGGACCTCAGTGTCTGGGCTGGACGATAGGGGCGGAGATGCTCCTTCAGGTATACTGGGCTGAGGCCGTTTAGGGCTTTAAAAGTCAGCACCAACACTTAGAAATGTGCTCCGAAATGTACTGGGAGCCAATGTAGATCTTTCAGGACCGGTGTTATATGGTCTCGGCAGTCACTCCCAGCTGCCACTTTCTGGATTAGTTGTAGTTTCCAGGTCACTTTCAAAGGTAGCCCCACGTAGAGCGCATTGCAGTAGTCCAAGCAGGAAATAACTAGAGCATGCACCACTCTGGCGAAACAATCTGCAGGCAGGTAGGGTCCACAGCTCCTGCAGGCGCATTTGCACCGTGCCAAACTTGTTGCCTCCTCGCCACTCCATCCCAGGATGCAGCAGCGACTTGTCTGGAGGGAGGCCAGGTGAGTGATGCAGACCCTCTGCACTATGCTTGCCTTCTACAATTGCATCACAGTGGAGACCGTATGGATCATGGCCATATGAATGGTTGTTTTGATCAGGGGCCAACACGCATTGGTGTAGCCTCAAATATTAAGGCTGCCCAACATGTGGCGGCCTGCAATTAAACTGTGTCTCGATCCCATCCACAAGACTAGACTTGTTCTCCATTGACTTATTGGGACTTGACAGGAGGGAGAGAGGGGTGGGGCACAGGGAGTAGAGAAGGAACTTTATGTCATACTGGAAGTAGTTGTTTGCCCTGCGTACTGCATCCCTGTGCAACGAACACAGATACGGCTTGTGATTTTAAGACATAAATAGACCCTAGTGTTCCAAGGTGAGTGTCAAATTAATGCTTTGAAATCCACATTCGGCCATAAATAGCAGAGCAGAGACAGACTGTGGAATCTGGCTTTTTAACATGAAATCCCATAACTCGTTCAGAATCCTCAAAAGAATGTCAGCTTTCATTTTTAAAAATAAATCAATCTCTATCCTTCATGCTTGCAGTGAAAAACTTGGAAATAGGGTTGAAATATGTGTGTAGTGGAGGGGGGGGGTAGGATCTGGTAAAAGCTGAGAAAATAGAAGGGAGTCTGGGTAAAGGCTTCTTTTCACATGAGATTGGAGGACGGACAGTGGCTGCCTCAAGTTACGGAGACAGGCAAACATCTTGTCTGGCCGAGTCACACGCATTGCTGGCACCCAGCCCAAACTAGGAACTGCAATGCTCCTGAATGTCACCTACTTGCTCATGCATTGCTAAAAATAAACCCCAAAATGATAACAACAATCAGTTTGAACCAGGTTTAAGTAGACAATCCTCGGGTGCTTAATCTGGTCTTTTTTAAAATAAAAATAATAATATATTTTTACAGTGGTACTTCAGTTTATGAACACAATTGGTTCCGGAAGTCTGTTCATAAACTGAAGCGTTCATAAACTGAAGCGAACTTTCCCATTGAAAGTAATGGAAAGTGGATTAATCTGTTCCAGACGGTCCACGGAGTACTTAAACTGAAGTGTTCATAAACTGAAGCGAACTTTCCCATTGAATGTAATGGAAAGTGAATTAATCCGTTCCAGATAGGTCCGTGGCATTCGTAAACCGAAAATTTGTAAACCGAGGTGTTCATAAACCGAGGTTCCACTGTATTGGGTTTTACAAATTAATTTACAATCATAATCACCCATAGCACAAAATTACATAAGATACTTCCAAATCTCAAGATTTTCCTCCGTGGAAAATTTAAGTAATTTTTTAACTGCATATTATAAGTCCATCTAATTTAGAGTTCTCCATTGCATCCAAAATCTACGTATCATTGCAAGAGTTATTTAAAGCCTGCGAAAGAGTTCAAGTGTTTACAGTGGTCTTTCAAATATAATATAAATTGGTCCCATTCTTTGTTGAAGTTTTGATCCTCCTGATTTCTGATTTCCCCAGTTAATCTCTGCATAGTCCAGTAGTTTCATCTGCCAACCCACCCTGGTAGGTATCTGGTCAATGTAATACTGACCACGAAACAGGGATGTTTCCTCATATACTTGATTTCATAGAATCATAGAATTGGACAGTTTGGGAGGTCCCCGACCCCATGTGATCAAATGTTTGGCGACAGAAAGTTGTGCGTGCTCTCCACACCTGCTCAAAGAAATCCAGTTGCATTGGCATCAACCAGTCAACCCCTGCTACCTTTAAGTGATCCCGAATGATGCACTTTGAGATCTTGTGTGAAACTTTTCTGCTGTGCTGGATGCAGACCGCAATCCGGCAGAAATCAGAATTTGTTTGTTTGAAGAACAAACTATATTTTGTTTACGCCAGGAGGTCAGTCTTGTGCCGAAAAAGAAGCTACCTGCATTTTAGGAACCTCTTTATTAATGCCATATATATATACACACACAGTATTTTTAAAGTCTTGTTAAAAATAAATTCCTGGAATCTTGAATAAATAGCTAGTTGGACAGAAGAGTCCTCTGTAACCATGAAGTGGCCATAAATGATCAGCGATCTTAAGCTAGATGGAATGTACAGTTGGCAAGAGGATGGCTGGAAAAGTCTGTTTTGCTCCGTATTGCTATACAATATCACATGCCAAGATTCCCCCACCCTCTCGCCCCATTTCCCTTTACTGTCTGAAGTTCAGTTGATGGCGAGAAAGTTGATTACTAAGGAGCATCAGATTTCAGCAGCAAACAAAATGACTCAAGTAAAAAATCAGTAGCTGGTGACTGGTTTGCTCTCGTTCTTGAATGAAGACATCAGTCTGACAGTGTGCTTGCCTCCCCTCCACCTCTCCAGCCTCTGAAGTTTTAGTTGATTCCCTAACCAAAACCTCATTTTTAAAAATTCCATCTTTTCCCACTTCTAAAATAAATGCCTGGAACTCCTTCCATGGGTTGCTTAATCCTTGTCTTCTTCTGAACCCCTCCTCAAAACCCAGCTTTTCAGTGAAGCTGCAAGTTTCAGGCAGGTGAATATCTGTAATATGTGGGATAACATCTGGACTTCCAAGGAGCGGCACTGTCAGATCCCATAAGGGGCAGTTGAAATACTCCACCAGGCACTATCTGTAAGTCTAAAATGCCTAAAACTATTTTTTTAAAAACCAAACCAAAACACAAAAACCATGCTTCTTAGCATTGCTTTTCTTCTAGAAAATGACCGCTCCACACATCAATGGGGGGGGGCGACTTTTGGGTGGACGCACGCAGCCCCCTAATCCCAGAGGTGACTCCCTGGTAGTTCGGGGCTGGCATCGCCTTCCCAGGTAGGATGCCAAGGGTCTCCGCCTACCCAAGCCCAGCATCCAATCCTGCCTGGGGAGGTGTTGCCAGGGGATGGCCAGGTAAGGGGAGGGACTGTCCGGCTCACACAAGAGAATTTGAATCTTACCTCCAAGCACCAGTCGGTTCCAGAGGTTCTCCCATCCTCCACACCCTTCATTCATGTTCTTTTGCAGGTTAATCTTTTCTCTACAGGTTCACAGGCGCTGCTACGTTCAAGAGATAAACAGTGAACTTATGAAGCAAGTGAGTCAACTCTCAGCATCTTCGCAAACGTAAGAGAAAATTAGAGCAGCAGTGATGATGATGATGATGATGGTGGTGGTGGTGGTGGTGGTGATAACTTTGATAACATATGGGATACCTTTCATGAATATATCAAGATGTGTATAAATAAAGATGTGCTTTCAAGACCCGGTGCCATTAACAAGTGTGAGAGTGAATATAGAAGAAAATGCTGCTTGTGTCTTTATTTCATAAAATTTTATATACCGCTTGACTGTAAAAACAAACAAACCTCAACCTCAAAATGGCTTACAAAAGGTGATTTTAATGATAAAATACGAACTCAACTTAAGGCTATTGCAACAAATGAAAGAACTGATTCACCAGCACTTTCCTGTGGTGCTGCTGCTGCAGCTGCTAAATATCATGATTTAAAGTGAGCAGAGAATAAAACAGAAGGTAATATTCTCAAAACCAGCACCAAGAAGATAAGTGGATTGAAGCTGCAATACTAAACAGCGTACTTGATAGGGAGTAAACCCCCATTGACTACAGTGGGATTTCTGAGGAATCATGAAAATAGGGGGGGAAATCTGATCTGTGTGCTGAACTACATAAAATTGTCGTATATATGAATTTTCACAGAGAAACTCTGTAATACAGGGACAGGGATTCTGTGGCTTTTCAGATGCTCTTGGAATCCATCCCCCGTCAGCCTCAGATGGCACAGCCAGTAAGGAAAATGAGAGTATTAAACCAAAATTTGGAGGGCCTCAGATTCCCCCTCCCTGCAGTAATTAAAAGGTTTACTATCAAACCAAGTAGTTTTATGAAATCCTTTGTGGATTGTCTTGATACGCAGGAGCAGAAATGGAAAGCTTGTTGAGTGCCGATCTTGCCACACCAATAAAAACTGAACCGTAAACAGCAAAACAATTTAATAATCCAATCAAAAGCAATTTCTAAAGAAATCTGGTGGGAGAGGCAAAATAAACCAAACAAACTCCACTACAGAAACCGCAAAAAAAGAAGAAATTGAACCCTACTTGAAGGAGATCTTCCCTAGGCTGATGACTCATAAAGAAAATACTGCATGGCTTCCTATCACAGCCGCTGAACGTAATAGTATCAATTATATGGAAATGGAAGATATAATAGAAGAAAATGTCAGTACAGCAATTAAATGACCCAAATAGGAGAGCTCTTGGAAGGAACAAAATAGAGGATTACTGATGGAAACATTTGAACTGCACACATAAAATCTAGCTGTATTCTTCAGCTGCACTATTTAGGATCCAATAAAGTTCAGGAAGTTCTCTCTCACACAGTATATATACTTGGTGAACTTTTTTTGGATCCCAAACAATGCATTAGAATCCATAATCTTTGTATGTCTGACAACCCTTGTTAACTGAATAACTATCGCCCTATCCTAGGATGGCCAACTGTATACAAAACACTAAGTTTGCCAACAGCCCTTATATTAAACCAGCACTGGACCAACAACATAATGACAGGAAAACAGAAAGGCTGTGCCAGAGGAACATGTGGTTATAAAGAAAAATGTGCTGATGCAACCTTGAGGAATGCACTGGTGGGAGAAACGAAATCTTGCAACACTTCTATCTAACAACTCCTGTACTTAGGAAGAACAAGGGCCTGGCATAATCGAAGGGTCATCATCCGAGAACAGCTCCCCAATTGCCTGCTGTTCCAGGGCATCGTGGGTAATTAAAATGGCAGCCACCCAGCACTCATTGCAGAAGCATCTGTCTTGATTTTGATTTGATTATTTAATTTCTATGCCACTTAATATAATAAAGGACCCCTGGACTATGAGGTTGCGGCGCTCATCTCGCTTTCAGGTGAGGGAGCCAGCATTTGTCCACAGACAGCTTTCTGGGTCATGTGACCAGCATGACTAAACCGCTTCTGGCGCAATGGGACACCGGGATGGAAGCCAGAATGCATGGAAACGCCGTTTACCTTCCCGCCGCAGCAGTACCTATTTATCAGCTTGCACTGGCATGCTTCTGAACTGCTAGGTTGGCAGGAGTTGGGACAGAGCAACAGGAGCTCACCCTGTTGCAGGGATTCGAACCGCCGACCTTCTGATCAGCAAGCCCAAGAGGATCAGTGGTTTAGGCCACAGCACCACCTGTGTCCATTCGACTTAATATATTAAAACTATCTCTAAGCGGTGTACAGAAAACTGAAGCAACAACAGGCAACTTAAACAAAATATTACAAGAACACACAGTTACAGGCCTTTTTTTTTTTAGCTGGAACTTGTCAGAACTCAGTTCTGGCACCTCTCAAGTGGGCACCATTATCATTATAAGAGAACAGATCAGGCACAGGACATTGGCTTTAAAGCAGCTAAGAAAGAATAGCAATCACACACCTTTTATAAAAGGATGACATCAAATTACCCATTGCATCCCTAACTAAATATGACAGCCTCATTCTAACCACAAAATTGTTCATCAAAATCTAAAAGTGTGATTTGGCCAAAAAAATGTCATCAAGCCAAACTCAATCAAGGTGGAAAATTATTCACTGCCAACTCAATATGCAACACCACCAACTAATCAGTTCCGAACCACCCTTTTTACTGCACATATAAAACTGACCCAGATATTGAGAATAATTATTATAGCTTCTACTGGAAAAAACCCCTAAGAGATTACTATCTCTAACCTATAATTCTGGGGTGGGGGTGGGGTTTTCAAATAGCAACTCTAATATATATTGCAATGCCACTCACACATAACATTGGGGGGGGGGGCACAGAATAAAAAATGTCATTACCTAGCTGTAGGAATAAAGCCCATCTGGAAACTCCAGACAATTCATATAATAACCCTCTTATTATCTGTTACAAGAGTTGTTCCAAATACCCCAAAGCAAATCTTAGAGAGAAGAGATGTGCCATCGTTCCTGGCAAATGAAATGCAGAAAGCTGTCATTCTCCAGACTAGTCATACAACCAGGAAATTCCTACACAATGATTGACACTCTTTACAGAGAAACGCCTGGGATCAGAGATCCGCGTTTCAGTAAGCAGATGGTCTACCCAGAAGAGAAAGGAAATATAATAGCAGTATCAGTGTACGCTGTGTTTTACACAATAATATATAAGCACAAAAATATCTCTGTCCCAATAAATTTGCAGTCTCACGTTTGCTATCCGTTTCAGTCTCAATGGATAACAAAGGGAAGATGGGAAGGAAGGAAACAGCAAGAATATCAAGGGATGGGTTTGTTTGTTTGTTTGTCTGTTGCATTGTTTGTTTGTTGTTCTCCCCACTCCTCACCTAACCTCCACAACACCCCTTTCAGGTTGGTTAGGCAGAGAGGCTGTGACTGGCCTATAGGCACCCAGGGAGCTTGAAGGCAGAGTGGGGATTTGTACAAAGGCAGCTGCACATATTTGAGTATAATTTCTGTTGAATCTAATACATGGCCTGTGTCAGGAATGTGGCCCACCAGAGCACAACGGAAGAGGTCAGACTCAGAAATTGAGCTAAGTGAACGAGGGACTGACTCTGCAGATGAGAGCTGGCTGACAAGAGTCAAGAAAGGGCAGTTCGACCCCCCTTCTCGAGGAAGACACTACAGTGGAACCTCGGTTTGCGACCACCTCTGTTTACGACGAACTTGGAGAGCGACCACCGCGGACCTGGAAGTATTTACATCCATGTTCCACGCGCGCAGATGCACAGAAGCGAGAAACGCTCTATCGGCGCTTCATGTACATGCAGAAATGTGCCTTCGGGGAGCGACGGACTCAGGGAGCGACCGGCTCCCCGGAACAGATCATCATCGTAAACCGAGGTACCACTGTATTAGCTCTCAAGAAGAGGAAGAGTTGGAAGGCAGCCAGAGCATTGCTAGGCAATCAGCGGATAAGCAGAGGTCTGAGACTGTGTGAAGTGAAAGTGGGGAGGAGTGAGGTCAGCCTCTCAGTCCCCTTTCTAGGAGAGTGGATAAGATCAGAGGGCAACGGAAGGGCAGGAGGGGAAAGGCGGAGTTTGGCGTCCTTCCTGCTGTGAAAGGGGCAAAGATTCAGACTGACCAACTATCGTCAATGCGAGCAGGCGAGAAGCCGTGCTCTGGATGTGTGTGTTTTTGTAAATAAACATACATAAAACTGGCGGAGAGTCATTACTTTTTATCGGGGTTTGCTTGCTTGCTTGCCTGCCAGCCTCTTGACCCTTTACTGCAAAAATCGGGATCTATTGTAAGTTAAGTTAACAAGCTTAGTAAGAGTGGTTATGCAGCTCTCCTGCAGGCCTGAGGCAGAATTTCTCTTAGGCCCAGGGAACAGCTGAGGCAGAAGGATGCTGGGGAGAATGGGCTGTACTGGGATGATCCACTGTTAATTCACTGTGCCTTAATACAACCCAGATGATGACTAAACAGTCACGCCAAAGGTTTCAAAAAAAAGTTTGAGCATTTCATAACACGCACCCAGAAGCTTGTAACCAATCACACTGGTTGCCTGGAATTGCTGAAAATTGAGTCAGAAGTACGGGAAGGGCGGCGGGGGGTGGAAAGGACAGAACTGGCTCAATTTGGACTTCTCAAATATGGCAGGTTTGGAAGCTACTCCTAATAAATATACCTGCTAAACGTTCCACAGTCATTTCTGTGATTTATTGTCTTAAGCCAACGGGACGGCTATAAAACACTGCGCAGCTCAGAAACGACGTCTGCTGAAAAGTTCAGATCTTAATTGTAAACTCCCAAGCGTGCCCAAATGATTCAGGCAGTGACACAAGACTGGTGCACACAGCTTGGGTTATATAAGGCGTGACTATGCCTACCTAGCGCTTACATCTTTCCAATTAGGCCCAAAGGCAGCCGCCTAAATTAAATTAAAGATGGTCTGAAAAAGATCTCCTAACACCCGAGCCATGAGTAAGACTCATTCACGCTGAATTTAAGCTGGCCGTTTATGCATCACCAAAACAGAGGACAAAAGAGGGCCCAGGGTGCTCATCCAAATTTCATACCCTCCAACATTTTTCTGGTGAAAATAGGGATGTCCTATTCAATGATGATGATGATTTTGTTTTTGATGATGATGATTTTATTTTTCATACCTCATCCATATGACCAGGTTGCTCCAGCCACTCTGGGCAACTTCCAACATATATAAAAACGTATTAAAACATTTAAAAACATCCCTATACAGGGCTGCCTTCAGATGTCTTCTAAAGGTTGTATAGATACTTATTTCCTTGACTCAGGGGTTGCATACGCAGTCGTACCTTAGATCCTCAATGCCTTGGAACTCAGACATTTTGGCTCCCGAACACCGCAAACCCGGAAGTGAGTGTTCCGGTTTGCAAACGTTCTTTGGAACCCAAACGTCTGACGGGGCTTCCATGGCTTCTGATTGGCTGCAGGAACTTCCTGCCGCCAATCAGAAGCCGTGCTTCGGTTTCCAAACATTTTGGAAGTCGGACGGACTTCCGGAACGGATTTCATTCGACTTCCAAGGTACAACTGTAAGTCCATACCCGCCAACATTTCTCCAATGAAAATTGGGGTGTCCTATTTGAGATCAAATCAGAAATCCGGGACTGTCACTGGAAAATAGGAACACCTGGAGGGTCTTTGATGATGGTGATGCTCCAGCCCTACTACGTATGAGTAACATCACCACCATCATTTATCGATGCGTATCATTATCACCTTCCAAACTTGGGCTGATTTATCTGAGTAGGGCCCTTGTGTTCACCTACTTACAACATGGCCTAGTTTCCCCATCAGGGTTAGCCTGGTATTTTTAGTGCCTGAGATAATGCCACAAAATATGCCTGGTTTTGTGTTCATTTTTAGAACAGAAGTGTTTATACAAGAGTCTTTGTGGAGGTTTAGGGTACAGAAGGACTTAAATGTGGCGCCAACCATCCACCTCGTGTGCCGTGTTTATAAAAAAGCCACTTTAATGCACCCCATTGTGTAAATTATGTAAAAGAAAAGGGAACAGGAGAATTCACAACCAAGAGGATTTGCAATAAAGCATTTGCCTGGTAAGAGGGTTAACAACTTTGTGCCTCTCTTACTATCACGCGTCCTTTCTGTATAATCACAGTGTAACATGTTGCAGAGGAAAGAGGTTGTGGGGATAAACATTCAGAGGGGGCTGTATCAAGATGCTTCTGCATTTATTTTAAAATGTGGTGCCCCACCTCTCTTCATATAACAAACTCAAACTTGCTCGTAAGAAAGTTCATAAAAGACATACAATTTGTCAAATTTACCAATGTTCATGAAATACATAAAACTTGGTTTATACTCCCTGTTTAGGGGCTGTTTTTGTTCTTTTCCAGAGTGCAATAGATGCATTTGTTATAAAGGAAAGGAAAGCGGAATGAAAAGCAACTAGTAAGGAAAATATTACTACTATCACCGAGTAACAGAAGCTGAGTAACAGAAGCTGATCTGAAGAAGTGCGCATGCACACGAAAGCTCACACCAATGACAAATTTAGTTGGTCTCTAAGGTGGTACTGGAAGGAATTTTTTTATTTCGTTTCGACTACGTCAGACCAACACGGCTACCTACCTGTAACTAGAAGCTGACCAATTAAGGGATAATTAAGGGATAATTAAGCTCAGGTGGCACTGTGGTCTAAACCACTGAGCCTTGGGCTTGCTGTTCAAAAGGTCGGCGAGCTCCCAATGGTGAGCTCCCATTGCTCGGTCCCAGCTCCTGCCAACCTAGCAGTTTGAAAGCACGCCAGTGCAAGTAGATAAATAGGTATCGCTGCAGTGGGAAGGTAAGCGACATTTCCATGCGCTCTGGCACTCACCACGGTGTCCCGTTGCGCCAGAAGCGGTTTAGTCGTGCTGGCCACATGACCCGGAAAAACTGCCTGCGGAGTGGACAAATGCCAGCTCCCTCAGCCTGTAATGCGAGATGAGTGCCGCAATCCCAGAGTCATCTGTGACTGGACTTAACTGTCAGGGGTCCCTTTACCTCTTTACCTTTAAGGGATAACTCATCAGAAGCAATGGCTAAGGCAGAATCCTCAAGGAGAAAGCCACTAACTAATGTTGCAGGGGAACTTTGCTGAACAGGATTCACTTATAAACAAAGTTTTGACATTATAGGAGGATCTTTGCCATTTGGAATGGCAAGCTGGCAAATATAGTGTTATATTAGGTGACTTGCAGAACATTAATTTTAACTGATTGTGGAAAAACAATCCCTCACTCTCTGCACCCTTAACAAACTACAGTTGCCATCAGGGGTGCCAACTCGAATAAAATATTGGGGGGGGGCAGATAAGCCCCACTCTGCATAACAGATCACATGACATGGTGCACGCATATCATTTAAATGGCAATGCCTAACCACTTGGGGGGCACAAATATTTGGGGGGAGGGCAAAGACCCCCTGGCCCCTAGGACTTGACTCCTATGGTTTCCAGGATTCTTTAGGGGAAGCCATGACTGTTTCAAGTGGTCTGAAGGCAATCCTGTATAGGGAAGTGTGGGGTATTTTTAAATGCTTAATGTTTTTATATATGTTTGAAGCCGCCAAAGTGGCTGGCTGGGGCAATCCAGTAAGATTTTGGGGTGGGTGGGTATAAATAGTAAAATTATCATTATGGAATGGGTACGACCCTAATTTCATCAGAGAAATGTTGGAAGGTATGTGAATATAGGAGTAAAGTCTCAAGCTGCTAGAGCAGGGGTGGGGAACATGTTCCCCCGCCCCACGCCAAAATATTGGACTACAGTATTGTCGTCCCTGATCATTAGCCATGCTGCTGAGGATGATGGGAGTTGAAGTCCATTGGGACCACCATGTCATCATTATTAGCAATTGCGGAGGTTGCCAAGGGTGGGAGGACACACTCTGATTGGTCACAAAAGGATAGGCAGCCATGGAAAGCCAAACATCTAAACCTGGGTGGCAGCAGTGGAACTGAATTATCCAGAATTCCCATCACTCCTTCTTGCCACCTCTTTCTCACAGGCTCCCCCCCCCCCCGCCCCTATGCCTGGTTCTGCAGGGTATTTTTAAGGGTAAAAGGTGCTAAATGCAGCATTGTTGTTCAGATTTGGAAATAGCTTCCCCAAATAGTAACTCATGGATAAAGTCCCAGAAGCAGGATGAGGCAACACAGCTTTGTACACAGAGAGGATTATTAGAAATATTTCTTCAGAATGATGTTCAGAATGTGAATTCCTAAAGTTCCCAGGTTAATTATGAAACGGAGGATGGGGGCGGGCGGGGGAATTACAGGCGTACTTGCGTAACTTGGTTATATTGGGACTTTTCCGGAGTGTAAAAATAGGTGAAGCGGGTGGATATTTTCCTTTCCCTGCTCAGCACTTCAACTTTAAAAACATATCAGCATTTCATTTTATTTTTTAACATACAAATCCAAAGACCCCTCTCCGCCCAGGGGAGGGCCTTCTGCAAATATATACGAATTTCGCTGCAAAAGAAAGAGAAAGATCGGCCCATTCATATTTAATTGAAATAGGAAAGAAGGGTCAGTCGTAGCATAAACAAACCCTCTAACATTCACTTTTAAAATATTTCTAGGGAAGACTAGTCGATGAAAAAGTCTTATTAATAATAATAATAATAATAATAAATTATAAATAAATAAATTATTATTAATATTATTATTTATACCCCGCCCATCTGGCTGGGTTTCCCCAGCCACTTTGGGCGGCTTCCAGCAAAATATTAAAATACAATAATTCATCAAATATTAAAAGCTCCCTTAAACAGGGCCCTACCTTCCAAAGGGCTGCATTTATATCACACAAGTGTTGTTTTGTACCTGAGGTGGCTCTGTCTCAACTGATATTTCAGTGCATGAGGCAGAGATTCCAAATCATGCCTGCCCCTTCACCCACAGGTACGAGCACCTGGTCCTTCCCCAAACAGGTGTTGTTCCCAAAAACACAGTCCTCTTGTGGCAGGGGCGACCCCCTCAATATTTGTGGGCAAGAGACTGAGCCCCCCCCCCAATATTGAGGGGATCCCGCCCATCTCCCACCGCTGATGGCAGGGGCAAGACATGTCATGTGATGCCAAGCCCCCTCAATGTGGGGGGGGGGCAAGTCGGCGCCCCTGTTGACACAAATTCATTGCTTTTGACCATTAGAAAGATTTTGAACAGTTGGGGACAGCACTGAACTCCTTTCCAGGGCAAGCGCATTTGTTCATCTAGCCCAGGAGCATAATCCGGGATCAGCAGCGGTGCGGCACGGGAAATCGCTTCTACGCATGTCTGGACGTTGCGTAGAAGCAAGTTCCCGTGCCGGTGCTGCCCGATTTCCGGTGCCCAGACATGGGCAGAGCGGCACCCGAAATCGGTTCTGTGCATGTCCAGACATGTGCAGAAGGAGCCCCCCTGGCAGGCAGGAAATCCGGGGGATTTACAGGATTTTTCTCTATTCGGGATAACAGCGGGAAACGGGTTTAAATACGGGGGTTTCCCGCGAAAAACAGGAGACTTGGCAGCTATGCCCAGGAGTGGAGAGAACCTGTGGGCCTGTACATGCTGCTGAACTACAACTCCCATTCTTCCTGACCACTGGCCATTCTGGCTGGGACTGATGGGAGTTGGAGTCCAACTGCATCTGTAGGGCCAGAGAGAGGTTCTTCAACCCTGATGTAGACCATAGCTGCCAAATCTCCAGTATTCCCCGGGAAACCCCCGTTTTTCCAGCCGTTTCCCGCTGGCAGCCCGGATTTTTAAAAACCCCGTAAATCCCCCGGCCCAGGGAGGCTCCTTCTGCGCATGTCTGGAGTCTCTGGACATGCGCAGAAGCGATTTCTGGCACTGCGGCCATTTTGGAAATGGGCAGAGCATGCGTAGAAGCGACTTCCGGTGCTGCTCTGCCCAGTCCCAAAATGGCCACAGCGCGACTTCCAGCAGCTGCAGCCATTTTGGAAATGGACAGAGCATGCGTAGAAGCAACTTCCAGTGCTGCTCTGCCCACTTCCAAAATGGCCACAGCACGACTTCCGGTCACAGCGCGACTTCCGATCCCGGATTTTTCAAGATGGGAGTTAGCACCTATGATATAGACCTTTAAAAATGAAGTAAATGCAGTTAAAGATACCCTTTCGCTCGGAAACAATAGGTTTTTTAAATTATTATTATTTAAAGGGGAGGAGAGTGCCTGGGAGAAGGAAAATGTCCAGTTGTCAGAAACCATTTGAAGGATGGACACTTCAGCTCCAACCTCCAAATATTGAAGTAAAGGTTGACTGCAAAGCATCATACATGTCGTTGCCTCTGGAAATGGTCTAGAAACTTCCATTAGTCTAACGTTGGGCTTCAAGATTTTTAACTGGGACTGGACATTTTCAAAATGCTGTGCTAGTGATTTGTTAGCCATGTTAGCTTCCAGCCCTAATTCCGTACCCAATTACAAACACTGCTTTCAACCTTTGAAGTCCTAAATGAATTGCGACCCCAGTGCCTCTTCCATATATATGCCACTGCCAAAAGATATCTGGCAGGTGGTACCAAGCAAAACCTTTTAAAAACAATATCCAAGGCTTTGGAGGAATCTTTCAGGGTCTTTTTAACAGCTTTTGAGGTTTGGGGTTTTTTAAAATAAAAAAATAAATAAATCAAAGACCTGTGTGTTTTTAATTTTATTGGGAGCTCAGTTCTAAACGACTTCTTAATGGCTCCTTAAATGGCTTCCCTTAAATGCGCCATGTCAGCTTCTGTGAGGAAAGAGGCCTTGTTTATTTAACAAAATGACAGAAAACATTTAAGCTGTTGACAAAGAAAAAACCACAATATTCATTTGAATATACTGGTAAGAGTAAAAAAAAATTAAATGAAGTCGACACAAGACTTTATCAAATATGAATAAAACCAGCAATTAAAAACAATCACACATAACAAAACCGGATGTTAAAATGGCATGCTTAGTAAGATAGCCCAAAACAATACAGCAAAGGACTAATATTAATGGTCCCCTTGGTTTCCCCCCTGCTTTCCTTTGCAAGTTTCTTTCCTGGCCATTTTAAATTTCCCACAATGCCCTGGAGCAAAGAAATGGCTGCTCCGGGGCACTGTGGGTAATTTCAAATGGCCCACCTTACTCTCTGAAACCTGGAACTGGCTCTGAAATAGAAATGGGTTCTGTTTACATTTTGCGAAAGTGACGCAGGTTCATAGCTGAGCCCCTCAACAACATAACTAACTATTGTCATTATTTCTGTTGAGAATCCGCCGTAATTATTCCCCTTGGAAATTTTCGCCTGAAGGGTAACATATAGAAGGTTCCTTGTGATATAAAGTGAGGTTGTGCTGGCAGTATTTAGTCTGCCTCAGAGCACCTTCAGTTTCCCCAATGGAGGCAGCCAACAGAGATCTCTTTCAGAGGGTTATCCCCCTTCCTCTCTTGTATACAATGCCACTCAATGCTTTAGAGCATTTCTTAAAAGCTAACTTGATATGCATGCACACACAGACACGCTCACCTGCGCAACAAAGCTCTGTGTGTGGGATTTAAAGCTGGTCTCTTAAAGCCTGGTTTGAAAGCACAAAATTAAGATTTATGGGTGGGTTTGCTGCTCATGAAAGTGACTGTTTGATTAAGATGAGTGGGCTTAGGACTTAGACAGACTCTCTAGCACAGGGGTAGGCAACCTAAGGCCCGTGGGCCGGATCATAGCTGCCAAGTTTTCCCTTTTCTCATGAGGAAGCCTATTCAGCATAATGGAATTTCCCTTAAAAAAAGGGATAACTTGGCAGCTATGGGCCGGATGCGGCCCAATCGCCTTCTCAATACGGCCCGCGGATGGTCTGGGAATCAGCGTGTTTTTACATTAGTAGAATGTGTCCTTTTATTTAAAATGCATCTCTGGGTTATCTGTGGGGCCTGCCTGGTGTTTTTACATGAGTAGAATGCATGCTTTTATTTAAAATGCATATCTGGGATATTTGTGGGGCATAGGAATTCGTTCACACACACACCCCAAAAAAGCAAAATATAGTCCGGCCCACCACATGGTCTGAGGGACGGTGGACTGGCCCACAGCTGGAAAAGGTTGCTGACCCCTGATCTAGCGCCACCAATGCTCATGCCTCACGGTAGAATTTAGCATAGAGCTAAGGCCAGTTGGCCATTTTTTAAATTGTCATTTATACTTTTCAGATATATCCTGTTTCCCCTATTTTAAGACGTAGTCATAAAATAAGCCATAGCTTGATTTTTCAGCATTCAAGGAATGCCATACCCCCAAAATAAGACATAGTGATAGGCGCAGCGGGTATAGCCTACATTTCACTGATTTTACAATCATTTTGACATTTTAAAACTTGACCACTCCTTCCCCCTCTTTCTGTAGTTCCTTAAATTTATTTTTAATATCTTCTGCATATCCAAATTCACATAACTTACTTATTTATCTTCTTTAAATCTATACTCTTGTGTAACCATAATCCAGTGTTTTTATCTGTTTACAATTTATCTGTAAATATACAATAAACCATTTCCATTCTTTTATTTTTATTTTTAAAAAAGTTTGTTATCTTGATTTCTTATTCTTCCGGTAAGTTTCGCCATTTCTGCATATCCCATCAGTTTTTGTATCCATTCTTCCTTTGCTGGGACTTCTTCTTCTTTCCATTTGGGGGCAAGTAACATTCTTGCCACTGTAGTCGCATACATGAAAATATTTCTATGCAATTTAGGTAGTTCTGTCCCTATAATTCCCAAGAGAATTCTCTTTTCTCTTCTATTGGCCAGTGGTTTTCAAGCCATGCTGCGCGCTGCGAGGGCGGGGGCGCCGGAGCGATCTCCGCGCCTCAGCGCCAGGGCGCCCAACCTGCTCGAGACTGCCCTGAGTGAGGCTACAGGGAACCAGGCAAGAGGGCCTTCTCGGGAGTAGCACCCACCCTGTGGGACACCCTCCCATCAGATGTCAAGGAGATATGTAACTATTTCACCTTTAGGAAGATGTCTGAAGGCAGCCTTGTATAGGGAAGTTTTTTAATGTTTAATGTTTTGTTATGTTTTGATCTATGTTAGAAGCTGCCCAGAGTGGCTGGGGTGACCCAATCAGATGGGCAGTGTACAAATAATGAAATCATCATCATCATCATCATCATCATCATGTGGGGGACATCAGAATGGGGAAGGCTACTCATAAAGCTCATGCTCTTTGATGTTATAAATAGTGAGGTGCAAGTGGTGTAGTTGGCAGGCATTCATGAGACTATTCTGACTCATGCCAAAGGGCTGGTCTCAAAGGAAAGCAATGGTTGTTCATCGTCTCTGTTGCACATCTACTGCTCATTCTTCCTCCTCCCACTCAGGCCCCATTTCATTGCACTTCCTATTCCAGTGCTGATGACATCCAGCCGCATCTTTTTTCCTTTGTTGCTGCTGAATCACAAATCACAGAACAGTTATTTATACCAACGAAGGCATGGCCTCGTTTATACTGAAGAGAAGGACTTATGAATGTGTGTTGGTTGTGGTTACCCCATCTGGACACGGCATGGCACACAGATGGCACTTTCGTGCCTTATTTTGTGCCTAGATTTATGCAAGGCTGTGAAACCCAAGAGTCCTTATCATCCATCAATAGCTCAGTTGGTAGAGCATAAGGCTCTTAATCTGAGGGTTGTAGGTTTGAGCCCCACGTTGGGCAAAATATTCCCGCATTGGCGGGGGTTGTACTAGATGACCCTCGTGGTTCCTTCCAACTCTAAAATTCTATGAATCTGTGATTCTACTATACAGTGAGAAGTCATTCATGAACCTGCCTTAGTTCAGTAACGAACAGGCGCAAAATCAGTAGAACCTCGGTTTACGAACACCTCGGTTTACGAATTGTCGGTTTACAAATGCCGCGGACCCATATGGAACGGATTAATTCACTTTCCATTACTTTCAGTGGGAAAGTTCGCTTCAGTTTATGAACAGACTTCCGGAACCAATTACACCCATGCTTCGGGTTAAGTACGCTTCAGGTTGAGTACTCCGCGGACCCGTCTGGAACAGATTAATCCACTTTCCATTACTTTCAATGGGAAAGTTCGCTTCAGTTTATGAACGCTTCACTTTATGAACAGACTTCCAGAACCAATTGTGTTCATAAACCGAGGTACCACTGTATGCACAAGAATGTGACAAAATAATACCTGCCCAAAGATAAATATGAAGTAGAGGAGGTTCTGGCCCAAAGGGTGTTTCAATATTGTTTGGGCAGTTTGTTTTAAGTACGGAAGCAGGATGCATTCTACCTTCATATCATTTGCATAATTGCTGTCTCTGACAATGCATGTCATTTAAATGCTTAATAAACATATACACCTGTGCTTAATTTCCCTCCACTTTTCTAACTGCACATTAACAGCTTTACAACTGCAGAAATATATTTCCAGCTGCACAATTTGTGTCCAACTGCTCACTTTTTAAAATCATCCTTCTGAGTAAGAGTTGTACACTGTTGCTGCCATTTCTTGAAGTCCTTGCCATTTTTCCCCCAGCAGCAGTTGTGCTGTATGGCAGGGTACTTAATGCCAGCACTAGGGTGTTCAAGCGGCTTCCAAGCAATTGTGTAGCACCTGGATTCTTAATATACATACTGCTTACAGGTAACACTTTAGATGCCGATTCATCACCTTAAGGACTTAGAAAAGAGCTACCCCACTATTCTCACTACAGTATTGCAGTTTTGCCCTGTATCATTGAGAGAGTTTTGTAACATTTAAAGCGTTCCTAACCATACCTATTCCAGCTAGCTATTTCATAATAATAATAATAATAATAATAATAATAATAATAATAATAATAATAATCACTGCAGATGGTGACAGCAGTCACGAAATTAAAAGACGCCTGCTTCTTGGGAGAAAAGCAATGACAAACCTAGACAGCATCTTAAAAAGCAGAGACATTACCTTGCCGACAAAGGTCCATATAGTTAAAGCTATGGTTTTCCCAGTAGTGATGTATGGAAGTCAGAGCTGGACCATAAAGAAGGCTGATTGCCGAAGAATTGATGCTTTTGAATTATGGTGCTGGAGGAGACTCTTGAGAGTCCCATGGACTGCAAGAAGATCAAACCTATCCATTCTTCAGGAAATCAGCCCTGAGCGCTCACTGGAAGGACAGATCGTGAAGCTGAGGCTCCAATACTTTGGCCACCTCATGAGAAGAGAAGACTCCCTGGAAAAGACCCTGATGTTGGGAAAGATTGAGGGCACTAGGAGAAGGGGACGACAGAGGACGAGATGGTTGGACAGAGTTCTCGAAGCTACGAACATGAGTTTGACCAAACTGCGGGAGGCAGTGGAGGACAGGAGTGTCTGGTGTGCTCTGGTCCATGGGCTCACGAAGAGTCGGACACGACTAAACGACTAAACAACAACAACAACAACAATAATAATAATAATTTATTATTTATACCCCGCCCATCTGACTGGGTTTCCTCAGCCACTCTGGGTGGCTTCCAACAGAAAAATGAAATAAAATAATTTATGAAACATTAAAAGCCTCCCTAAACAGGGCTGCCTTCAAATGTCTTCTAAAAATCTGGTAGCTGTTTTCCTCTTTGACATCTGATGGGAGGGCGTTCCACAGGGCGGGCGCCACCACCGAGAAGGCCGTCTACTGTGTGTTTCTCTTATACTATGTAATAAATTTGTAAGGCTGTGGTCATGCTGCAGTTTGTGTGGCCACCAATAGATGTGCTGATCTCCTAAATTCCAATGTGGTTGCAGCAATTCAGCTGCTCCATATGGTGAAATCTGAATGCATGAACTGAGGCTGTGTGTTGGGATATACATTGGGGAAATCCCGTAATTTTGGGACGGTGGATCCAAATAAATATTTCCATCCCTTGTAAAATGTATGCCAAAGTTCTATGGATTTTGTCAGAGGAAAAACAGAATCAGCTGAAATATTTAATACATGCCAACAAAGCCTGCATGATATTAAAATAACAACCCATCTCCATTCATGTCATAAGAACCAGAAGGGGAAATTACTGTTCTATCAATACTATTGCTTTTATTGTACACTCTTTGGGGTATGATTTCCTGGAAGGGCAACTGATGTATGAATGTATCAATCCTACAAGTTACTGGGGAACTCTGGTGTCTGAGAATCAAAATTATTCAAAGGGTACATGGCAGATGGGAAGGATAAATGGCATTTTCCTATTTATTTTTCACACACACACACACACACACACACACACACACACACACACACCACAATCCCCACATTGTTTCTAATGGGATGTAAATAAACAATGCCATCTCATGTTTGTCCCCTGATCTGGGGGGGTGTTAGGAGAATGGGAGGTCCATGAATTCACATCCTCTCCCAGAATGCCCCTGGAATGCCTTATCTTTGAACCCTCTGAAGCCAGAGATCCAATGGCAGAAAGAAACCACCTGCAGACCTTTCCACACAGCCTTATAAGGCAGGGGTCAGCAAACTTTTCCAGCAGGGGGCTGGTCCACTGTCCCTCAGACCTTGTGGGGGGCTGGACTATATTTTGAAGAAAAAAAATATGAACGAATTCCTATGCCCCACAAATAACCCAGAGATGCATTTTAAATAAAAGCACACATTCTACTCATGTAAAAAACACCAGGCAGACCCCACAAATAACCCAGAGATGCATTTTAAATAAAAGGACACATTCTACTCATGTAAGAACATGCTGATTCCCGGACCGCCCACGGGCCGGATTTAGAAGGTGATTGGGCCGCATCCGGCCCCCGGGCCTTAGTTTGGGACCCCTGTTATAAGGTCATCTGGCACCAGATCTCTCACTCCCTCTCTCTTCTCAGAGAAGGGGATTGGATGGATCCCATGACCCATGGAAAACCAGGGATCATAGATTGCAGCCATAAAAATAAGGAAGCATAAAAGAAACCCATTAATCTTTCACCAGGATTTAGCAGGGGATTATTGTGTCACCATCATTTAAGTAGGGGTAGCGCACAGATATTTCTTATGGCAAGAGGAAGGAGAGAAGGTGGACTCTGTCATTAGCTCTCATGGCCAGCATGCCAATATACCCAGAAGACTGTAGTGGAGTAACAAAGATGGCTTCAGAACAGGAGTAGCCAACATGGTCCCTTCTAGATTCTGCTGGGCTCCAGGTCCCATCAGCCGCAGCCAGCAAGGTCAATAGCAGCTGTTCTGTCTAGCAACATCTGAAGGGTTGGTTAGCCCTGCCTTAAAAGAACAAAAAAATATTGCATTTGACTGATGAATCATGGGAGGAACTTGGCTGGGGTGATTCACACACATAGAAAACCAGAACTTGAAAGCAGAACTTCGATCAATGCTGTGACCTTAAGTGGAGGTCCTCCTGACTGAGCTTCTTCCTTCTATTACAATCATTTTTGGAGAAGTTGTGGTTTATGTTGTGTGAAATAAATATATGTTGGTGGCTCCGAAGAATACTTTCCCAGCCTACTTAATGACTAGTGGAAATCAGCTTATTGGCCTAGTGGGAACATTTCACGGTGCCGTTGTGGCCTTCAAGAGCCAGTGTGGTGTAGTGGTTAAGAGCGGTAGACTCGTAATCTGGGGAACCAGGTTCGCGTCTCCGCTTCTCCACATGCAGCTGCTGGGTGACCTTGGGCTAGTCACACTTCTTTGAAGTCTCTCAGCCCCACTCACCTCACAGAGTGTTCCCTGGGGGAGGAAGGGAAAGGAGAATGTTAGCCGCTTTGAGACTCCTTTGGGTAGTGATAAAGCGGGATATCAAATCCAAACCCTCCTCCTCCTCCTCCTCCTCCTCCTCCTCCTCCTCCTCCTCCTCCTCCTCCTTCAGACTTCTGAAGCTGCAGTCCTGTACAGACTACTGAATACAGTAGGACTCACTTCCTATTAAACATGCACAAGTCCCAATCTTCGTCTTCTACAATATTAGATAATTGGGAAGAAATTGACTTGAGCTAACCTTTCCACAGAAGACATTTCCCTCCCCTCCTCAACGTTGGGAGAACAACAGCCTGTGTAGAGATGTCCCATTGTCTCCCATGGTACATAGCTAGTCCCTCCCCACATGCCATATCTGATGGAACTAGTTTTGCCTGCTTCAGGCTGCACCTGAGCATACCCTATTCCTTCTTTGAGATGCTCGTTCCTTCGGCGTGTGAGGGTGGTAGCTGCATATGTGGCTCTTTCCTTACCCTGCCAGTGAAGTAATTTTATCTTGTGTTAATCTGAGTAAGGTAAAGAGAAATTAACACAATTAAATAAATAGTTCGTTCTTTTTTATAAAACGAAAGAAAGAGGGGAGTAAAGTGCAAGACCACCTGCATCCGATCACCTTAGTTTATAAGAAAGCATTTCCAGACCCTCCAAGTGTCCCTGTTTTCCAGAGACAGTCCCGCATTTACAGAAGCCATCCCTGTTTCTGATTTGATCCTGGAATGTGCCAACTTCCAGACTGAAAAACCCCGGATCAGCAGCTGCGCGGAACCAGAAGTTGCGCTGCGGCCATTTTGGAACTGGGCAGAGCAACACCGGAAGTTGCTTCTATGCATGCTCTGCCCATTTCCAAAATGGCCGTCATGCCAAAAAATCACTTCTGCGCATGTCCAGAGACTCCAAACATTTGCAGAAGGAGCCTCCCCGGGCCGGTAAGAATCCGGGGGATTTACGGGGGTTTTAAAAATCTGGGCTGCCAGCGGGAAACGGCTGGAAAAACGGGGTTTTCCCAGGGAATACGGGAGACTTGGCAGCTATGGTCCTGCTTTTCCTTAGGACGTCCCTATTTTCACCGGATAAATGTTGGAGGGCATGGAGTCATCCTTTCTTGCTTCACCCCCCAAATTGCACTCTGCACTTTAGGACACAAGCATTGCTCATCTTGGGGTTCAGTTGTGTTCCTTCTCTGTATTCCAGTGGTGTCCAAACTTTTTTCAAAGAGGGCCAGGTATTTGATGAAGTGAAGGGCTGTGAGGGCCGACCAAAGTTGTGGACCTTTTTTGAGGATTGAAGTTATTGAACTTTTTATGATTTTACCCCAAAGCTGTTGAGCTCTTTTTAGGATTTTACCCCACGAAATAAACTGCCACAGGGGCCGGATTAAACCGACTGGCGAGCCGAATTAGGCCCCAAAAACGAACTTTGGACATGCCTGCTGTATTCTGAACAAATCTAAAATCCCCCAGCTTCTTCCATGTGAATTACATACTGTATTGCCCCCCCCAATGTGCTTGGGTTTTTTTCTGTGCAACGACAAACATCTGTGTCAAAATTAATATGGTTATCAAATCAAAACCCACCCAGCCCCCCCTCTTTTCAACCATGCTAAAGCAAGCCATGTGGCCAACATCTGGAATATATGTGGGAATTATTCAAATGAGCTGTAGAAGTAATCATTCTATTCCAGGCGTCGACTAGGAGATGAAAAGAATGGGATCGTCAGCGTGTTATGTGGTATAAGCCAATATAACAACTGTCCCAGTGGTTCCCGCGAGGAATAATACTTGGTTATTTCTCAACTTTTTGTTTTTCAACTGATCGATAATTCTAGCGTATTTAATTTAAAAAAAGCAAAACATCACACTTAAAAATAAATTTAATTCAGTTGTTTTCAGGATCCCTGTGCTGAATGCACTCGTGAGAAAGTTACATTCTCTCTGAGCCTTAGCTGAGAGATTCAGTCTGATGTTTGAGGCCCTTTGCTTCACAAATAAAACTCCTTATTCGAGAGCCATGTTGTTCACTTAGTTTTGAAGTTTGGAATCATAGACTTGTAGAGCTGAAAGGAACCCTGTCTCTGCAGATCACCCAGTCCAACCCTCTGCAATGCAGGACCATGCAGCTGCATACCCTCCAACATTTCTGCAATGAAATAGGGACATCCTAGGGACCAAGGTGGTGCTGTGGTTAAACCACTGAGCCTAGGGCTTGCTGATCAGAAGGTCAGCGGTTCGAATCCCTGTGATGGGGTGAGCTCCCGTTGCTTGGTCCCAGCTCCTGCCAACTTAGCAGTTCGAAAGCACGTCAAAGTGCAAGTAGATAAATAGGAGCCGCTACAGCAGGAAGGTAAACAGTGTTTCCATGTGCTGCTCTGGTTTGCCAGAAGCGGCTTTGTCATGCTGGCCACATGACCTGGAAGCTATACGCCGGCTCCCTCGGCCAATAATGCGAGATGAGCGCGCAACCCCAGAGTCGGTCACGACTGGACCTAATGGTCAGGGGTCCCTTTACCTTTACCTATTTAATAATAACAATAACAATAATATTCATACCCCACACATCTTACTGGATTGCCCCAGCCACTCTGGGTGGATTCCAACATAAATAAAAACATTGAAAAATAAACATTAAAAAAACTTCCCTATATGGTGGAACCTTGGTTCCCAAACTTAATGCATTCTGGGAGACTGTTTGACTCCCAAAATGGTTCGGGAACCACGGTGCGACTTGCGATTGGCTGCAGGAGCTTCCTGCAGCCAACCGGAAGCCGTGCCGGATGTTCGGCTTCCAAAGAACGTTCGAAAACCAGAACAATCACTTCCGGTTTTTGATCATCCAGGAGCCAGAATGTTTGGCTCTCAAGGCGTTCGGGAGCCGAGGTTCCACTATACTGTACTGCCTTCAGATGTTGTCTAAAGGTTGTATAGTTACTTATTTCCGCTGAGCAGGGGCTGCATAACTCCATGCCCTCCAACATTTCTCCAGTGAAAACAGGGATGTTTTAAGCAAAAGCGGGACATTCCAGAATTAAATCAGAAACCGAGACGGGTTCTGTAAATCAGGGACGTCCTTGGAAAATTGGAACACTTGGGAGTGTCTGCAGCTGTGCCATATGGGGAGAGGACATCTGAAGGCAGCCCTGTTTAGGGAAGCTTTTAATTTTTAAGAAATTTGGGTATTCTAATATTTCTGTTGGAAGCCACCCAGCCAGATGGGCAGGGTATAAATAAATAAATATGGCTATGATGTTTCTGGTTGCTGACAATAGGTGAATTTTAAGTTCTTTGTGATCTGAGTGAGCGTAATTATCTTGAAAGATATTTAGTAAAACCAATTCTGGGGTAATTTCTAGCACTTGCTTAGTTATCTTACAAATTTCTTGCATGGATGTCTTCCAGAATGATTGGATTTTAGGGCACTCCCACCACATGTGGAGATATGTGCCTGTGGAAGTGCATCCTCTCCAATATTTTGATGAGATTCCTGAACGTATTAGTGATAGTTTTCGTGGAGTCAGGTGCCATCTGTGAGTTAGTTTCAACGAGAGTTATTTTCTTTTCATTGATATAGATTTGAAGGGGGGTTTCGACCACATTCTAGTCCATTGGGTAGGGTTGATTTCATATCCATGATGTCATCCCCCCATTGTCTTTTTAGGTTGTCCAAGAGGTCTGTGGGATGTTGGAGTAGTATTTTATATATTACAGATACCGTCCCTTTTCCATGTCCTTTTAACATTTGGAGAAGGTTTTCGAAAGTTGTCAGGGGTCTAGTTGCTGCCGATTTTACTGTTGGGTTATTTAGTAAGGCTTGTAATTGATGTTGTGCTAACCAGGGCATTGGGATGTCTTCTAGTTTGTCCTGTATTTCTTGTGTTGACAAAGGTTTGTTGTCTTTATAGAAGTCCATTAAGCGATGTAGACCTTTGGTTCGCCAGATTTTCATCTGGAGGTTTTGTGCTGCATGATGGAACAATGGATGGTAAGCCAGGGGAATTAATGGGGATGGGGTTGGAGATAGTTTACTAGTTTCTGCTTTCCATGCTTTGAACATGGTTTGTGTGTATCTGTTGAGTGTTGTGGGGAATCTTCCTTAGTTTGTTTGGGAGGAATGGGTATGCTGTGGTGCAGATATTTTCAATTGAGTCCCTCTCCAGGTGTACCCATTGTTTTGTCTCATCTTCTAGTATATATGGGATTATATGGCGTATTTGGTTGGCGTTGTAGTATGTTTCTATGTTGGGGATACCCCCATCCTCCTGCTGAGGTGGGGAGGTGAAGGTATTTGGTGCTAATCCTTGGTTTTTTTATGTGAGAAAATAAAAGAGTGTAATTTTCCTTGCCATTTGCAAAGTTAGGTTGGGGGATCCAGATTGGGAGGGTTTGGAATAGGTAGGTTGGGGCTTTGATGTTTTGGGATACGAAATGTCCCTTGGGAAAATGAAAATGAAAAATAGAGCGAATTGAGCAGTCCTTGGCAGCAGAAGCAGTTTACCTAAAGCCAGCTCCTTTGTTGGTACTGCTTGATGACTGGAGAGAAGAATACGTAAAAGCATGTTCAAGGAGGTTATTTTTCCTCTCCCTTCAGTCTTCCTGGCGCTTCCAGCCTTGGCTCACAAACACATATACAGCTCTTTTTTAAGGGGAAAAAAACCCACATGCACACCCTGACAGAATGAGGATTTTCAGCAGCTCCACTCTTTCCTCTCCTTGGAGCAGTTTGAAACTTTCTGACGGCTTAGCAGCTCAGTGGCGTCATTTTCACACCCGTCTTAGCACACAGACAGGAGGACGAGGGGATGGAGGAAGAGACACTTGACAGAAGGAATGTTGGACTCTTTTCCATACTGTGAAGTTAGTGTGAGCTTCAACCAGTGCTGGATTTACGTACTGTATAAGCTAAACAAGCTATAGCTTAGGGCCCCACACTCTTGGGGGCCCCCAAAAAAAATTAAAGGGGAAAAAACTGGATGCAAGTTTCCAAAATATAAGATAAAAAACAAATAAAATAAAGCCTACATACAGCAACAATGTTTTGTGTTGTGTAGGCTCCTATGCTAACCTGCTCCCTAAAATATCCCTGGTTTGCTCATTTCTATATATAGGGTGCCTACATTCTGCATATGCGAATGGCTTTAGATACCTCTTAGGTCCATAAATTACCATATAGCATATATTCAACACAAAAAACAGCGACAATTTGTTGTTGACAAAGGACAGCTGGACATATAAAGGCCCCCTTTACCTTCAGTAGCTTAGGGCCTCATCAAACCTAAATCCGGCCCTGGCTTCAATGTTTTGGGACTAAGAGGGAGCCGGCAATCGATTTTTGTTGATTGGCTTCAAGCTGATAACTGTCACTAGGAAAATCCAGGAAGCCTTTGTAATTAATTGGGCGACACTGATTGATTGATTGGCACGTTTGGTATCAGCACGAAGTTCCATTTTCAGGCACACCAAATTGTTCCACAAAAGAAAGTGGCTGCTCTCAATTTCTGTTTTGGTCCTACAATGGGCTCAAGGGTCTTCATTCAGATCCCACTGTTGCTAGAGTGTTCCTTGAGGATGTACTCTGACTGTGCACACATTTAAAGAACATTAGAAGTGTATTTCCCCCCTCAAAGAATTCTAGGCGCTATAGTTTCTTAGGAGTTGCTAGGAATTGTAACTCTGCAAAGCGTAAACTACAGTACCCAGAATTCTTTGAGAGAAAGAATGTGCTTTGAACGTACAGTCATACCTCGGGTTACGAACTCCGCAAACCCGGAAGTATTTCACCACACGTGCGGTCTGCACATGCGCAGAAGCAGTGCGCGGGGTTTGCGCATGCGCAAAATGGCGCTTCGGTTTACGACCGTTTCGGGTTATGAACTGCGTCCCGGAATGGATCGTGTTCGTAACCCGAGGTACCACTGTAATTCAAAGATATATGGAGACTCAGTAAAAGACCACGATGCAATTGAACACAGAGGGCTGAACCAAAATGACACACTTTTTAATGAACTTTTTGACAGTGGCAGGAAGCTTCCCCACCCCTTCCCACTTGGTGATCATGCCAAACATGTACAGAAGTGGTTTCCTATTCAGAAAGCATTGGCCTCATTCTGAGTGGGCTTTTTTCTTTTTGCCCTCAGTGATATTGTCCACATGTCCATACCTGATTGGTTGTCTAGCAGGATCCCTGATTGGCTGGAATCATTCATGTTACTAATATAGGGAGATCTGTCTTCATTCTCAGATGGCTTTTTGCATTCGGTGACATCATGTAGCCAAAAATAGCACCACAGTGTCATCCCAGTCGTCTGTGATTAGCCAAGATCTTGTTCACATGACTTGTTGGCATCCATCTGTATTGGGAGACTATGGAGGAGTTTGCCTTTGGGAGTAAATTCAAACTGTTGGAAGTTTACAGTATCTGTTGTGGCTGGAGAGACTGACACAGGAGAGACATTATTATTACAGTCATACCTCGGTTTAAGTAGGCTTCGGTTTGAGAACTTTCAAGTTTAAGTACTCCGCGGACCCATCTGAAACGGATTAATCCACTTTCCATTACTTTCAATGGGAAAGTTCGCTTCAGGTTAAGTATGCCTCAGGTTAAGTACGGACTTCAAGAACCAATTACACTCATACTTCGGGTCAAGTACGCTTCAGGTTGAGTATTCCGTGGGCCCGTCTGGAATGGATTAATCCACTTTCCATCACTTTCAATGGGAAAGTTCGCTTCAGTACAGACTTCCGGACCAATTGTGTATTTAAACCGAGGTACCACTGTATTATTATTATTATTATTATTATTATTATTATTATTATTATTAAAATTTATATACCGCCCTATACCCAGGGGTCTCAGGGTGGTTCACAGAATAAAATCAAGATATAAAACCACAAACTACATAATAAAAATAAAAACAACAACCCAATAGCCCCCCCCCGTTTTGTTTCAGCTGGGGCAGATGAAGGTGTCCAGTTGTCACATGACTATTCCAAGAGAAAAGAATGTCATGGTTTAGAAGAGAATGTGGCAGCATAGCAGCAGTAGGAAAAGGAATAGTAACAAACGGGATCAAAAAATGTGACTACTAACAGTCTTGCAAATATGGCTTTGCTTGTTGCAGGAAATATTTCTAAACACACTACTTTTGACCTGAAAATCAAAACAGGTGAACATTTGGGCGCAGTCGCAGCTGTCAGGCAAACTCTAAATGTTCATGGAAAAGCCCTAAAAGAATAATAAAAAATAAAAATAAAAATGAGCCTGCATTTCACAAATAGCGAACCTGGCTTTGAACATGGGTAGGTAAGTTTGATGCAGCCCTGCTCTTTCAAAAAAAAAAACAGGCTACTTTCATGTCCCCTTTCCAGTGTGTTACCCCAACCCAATTCTAATGCATGCATTGCTTTGTTACTGGGTGATCTCAAAAGGGATGGCTGGTAAGGGTTCTGAAAGTACACCATGCCCTCTAGTGGACTTTTCATTTTTTAAAAAATTAGGCAGCTACCGGTATGCATGATGCCGAAGAAACCTCTTCACCGTAATGTAAAGAAGCAACTCCTAAAAAGAAGCCCACGGTGACTCATGAAAAGGGAGAAGATGTCTCCCTAATCTTGCTGTGGGTTTATGCAAAAGGCATGCAAGATATAACTTGGTGTCAATCTAGCTACATCAAGCTGGTCCCAGGAACAGCTAACATGGTTCTTAGAAGAAACAGCATAACCCTTACTCGGGACTTGGGGGGATGTTCCAGCAGTTAGGTTTCTAAATTCAGCTGAACCATCATTGAATATGTTTCACAGTGTTGTTCGATGCAGCAGCTGCTTGTGTTTTTCTGAAATGGACATCCCATCTCTCTCGTCCGCACTGATAACATTTGGAAATTGCTTGAGACATGGGGTTACTCCAAAAATAAAAAGGTAACAATGCGAACGATGGAATTATAGGCTCAGGGTGGAGATTAGTCTTCTCTAGCCATTAGCTCAGTTTCTGGGATGTTATATCAGGACTAGGTGTTGGGGCAGGGACAGTTGGAGCAGCCACAACACCCTATTGGTGGTCCATCTTCAGGGTGCAATTGGACTGAGTGCATGTCAATCAAAGAGGCAGATGGACCACCTATGTTACCCCTGCATGAGCCATAAAGAAGCTTCTTCTCCGGCGTCGTGCATCGGAACACCCGCCCACCATTCCCTAATTTTAGGGCTGGGCGCTTGACCTTGCTATGCCGTCGTGTGTCGCCTGTCTTTGGGACAGGGACACGGCAGGGATTTTTCCCAATTGGCGGATTGGCTGGTGCCACTTGGGTTTCGCCTGCCACGTAGCAATTTGTCACAACTTGTAAGGTTGGCGGATAGGCTCTGGTTCACGCTGATAGGGGAGGAATGAGCCCTTACCACCCTATCCCCGGGTATTCCTCTTAAAGGAATCCACTGGACCACTGGTTGGTATTCCCCCAAGCAGGGTGTGCCCTCGCCATAGTTCTGGGCACACATGGGGAATCAGGCCTGGCGCTAGTCAGGACCCCGTCCCGGTGTGAACCTGGATGCTGACTCAAGGTGCGTCCTGAGTCCGCGCTACTCTAGGTAGCTTTGGAACCAGAGCCTATGCAACCACTCACTTGATTTGTAATCAATAAAGTTGTGGCCTAAACTCTGCCAAAAACCAAACCAAAAATATGAGTCATGTCTGAATTTATTTCTAGGACTGGGTTACAGGGACTCCACACTCAAGGGATACTTATGAACATCCCAACTGATCAGAACTTTAAAAAGGTTGTCAGCACTCATGGCTCAGTTGTTTGCATGGATGTTGTGTGTGTCTGTGAGTGGCACCTATGAATGGTGTGAATATGAGCATTGTGTGCAAGCACTGTGTATCTGTGTGGATGATTCACCCTTCCCTATCCCACATACTTCCTCATCCACACTGTGACTGGGGAAATAGCACAGTGGTACCTTGGTTCTCAAACTTAATCTGTTCTGGAAGTCCGTTCCAAAACCAAAGCGTTCCAAAACCAAGGCGCGCTTTCCCATAGAAACATACCTGCCAAGTCTCTCCCGGAGAAATCCGGGATCGGCAGCCACGCAACACCGGAAGTTGCGTAGATGCAACTTCCGGTGTCGCTTTGCCTATCTATGGGCACCAAAAAGGGCTGGCGCTAGCACCGGAGGTTGCGTCTACGCATGTCCAGAAGTACGTAGATGCAACTTCCGGTGCCGGCACCGGCCATTTTCAGTGCCCATCGATGGGCAAAGCGACACCAGAAGTTGCGTCTACGCACTTCCAGACATGCGTAGACGCGACTTCCGGCACCGGCCATTTTCTGGTGCCCATAGATGGGCAAAGCGGCACCAGAAAAATGGCCGCCAACAGGAGCCAAAATAAGGGAGATTAACGGGAGAGGAACTGAAATGGGAGACCGCGGGGAAACGGTAAGGAAAAACAGGGGTTTCCCGGGAAATATTGGGTACTTGGCAGCTATGCATAGAAAGTCGTGCAAAATGGATTAATCCGTTCCAGAATTTTAAAAGCGGCCCCTAAAACAGCAACTTAATGTGAATTTTACTATCTAATGAGACCATTGATCCATAAAATGAGAGCAATAAACAATGTACTGTACTGCAGTCACACAATCAATCAATCAGTAGCTGAACTGGGTTCCACACAGTCACAAAAAGAGCTGCAAAAACAGAAACGCAAAATAAATAGCAAAAACACAGACCACAGCGTAACACTCAAAGCGGAAGTGTGGCACTCAAATCGGAAGCGTGGCACTCAAAACGGAGCACGTTCAGCTTCCAAAAAAAGTGTGCAAACCAGAACACTTACTTCCGGGTTTGCAGTGTTTGGGTTCCAAGTTGTTTGAATACCAAGGCATTTGAGAAGCAAGGTACCACTGCATATGCACACTGACTCACATCCCCATGTTTATGCAGTTTTGGGCAGTCTCCGTGTTCCTCTCACACTTTTTACTGAGACCTTCCCAAAGATTTAAAAAAATGGCAGTCTATCCCTCCATAAGACTTTGTCCTGTGCCATTTGGCCTGCCCTCCTAATACTCGACCGCCTTTCCCACACAAGGAAAATAAGCAGCAGGTGTGCAGTAAAAAAATTTCATAGGGGAACAGTTAGGGTCAGAAGCGCCAGCTCGCGAGGGCAATTGGAGGGAGCAACGTCGAGTATGTGACATCGCGTGTTTGAACATTGTGCCTCCCTCTCTAAACCAGGCAGAAGCTTCCCAAGCTTTGGGAAGGGGGAGCCAGGGCTCTGAAAGGATGCTGAAGCTCTCCTGCCTCCTTCCCAAAGCCAGGCAGGCTTGGGGGAAGTGGCTGTAGGCTCCTTGGTCCCATTGCAGCATCATACCTCCTCCCTGAAGCTGGGCAGAAGCTTCCCAGGCCTTGGGGAGGAGCCTTCAGGGGAACATTTAGGGGATTAGCCTAGTCCCCCTGGTCCACTGACTGCATGCCAGAAACAACAGTGGTTCCTCCTCCTCTTCTAATTGGCTGCTTTCACCTCACCTTCACTTTGCCCTCTTACCACATTGCCATGAGTTGTGCTTTGGGATGTCAAAGAATTCTGATGAACATGGAAACCAAAATTGCTGGTGTTTTGCTCATTCGCTCCATGTCTGGAAGAGAAATCAGTCCAGCGAACACGATGGCTGTTGCTGTTTTCAGCGCGCAAACAATACGTACTTGATTACACATTTCTCCACCATTCGCATTGCGTTTCCTTTGCATTCAAATGAACAGGGTGCAATAATGTAAAGACATTGCAATTTATGCAATGTTTAATTGCATAGCTTAATGTAATTTTGCCACATCGGACAGTGAGATGAATAACATAGTTTTTGGGAAGAGGATGAAGAGCAGTAGAACAGAAACAGCGACAAATACAGGGCAGGGTGGAAAACAATGCCTTTTTACATTCCTAATTGTGCCTGTCTGAGAACAGTGGAGACATTTCTTATGTTCTCACAGCCACACTTCATTGTCTGTAGCTGAGACAAATATTTGCAAATATTCAAAATTTTGAATCTGGGCTTTGGATGAGAGATTTCAGCCCAGCATTCAAGTACTTTAGATCTGTTGGCACCTCAACTGCTGTGATTCTGGCAGACATTAAATACGAAATCTCATAAGCTGTCAAATGCTAAATGCCATAGCTCAGAGGTTTTCGACCTTTTTGAGTCAACAGCTCCCTTGATCAACTACATTCTTCCTGTGTCACCCCTGTGGGGCTCAGGAGCCTAGTTATGTCACCCCTTCCTTGCAGAGCTGGCAGCCTCTCACCCTTTTTCAAACACCCTCCCTTGTGGAGTGTTCCCTCAGCCTCCTCTCCTCTCCAGTGTGGTGTAGTGGTTAAGAGTGGTAGACTCGTAATCTGGGGAACCAGGTTCTCATCTCCGCTCCTCCACATGCAGCTGCAGGGTGACCTTGGGCTAGTCACACTTCTTCGAAGTCTCTCAGCCCCACTCACCTCACAGAGTGTCTGTTGTGGGAGAGGAAGGGAAAGGAGAATGTTAGCTGCTTTGAGACTCATTTGGGTAGTGATAAAGTGGGATATCAAATCCAAACTACTCTTCTTCTTCTTCTTCTTCTTCTTCTTCTTCTTCTTCTTCTTCTTCTTCTTCTTCTTCTTCTTCTTCTTCTTCTTCCTTGGGAGTCCTCTGGGCAACTGCTGCTGCCAACCCTGATATCTGAGCTGCTTCCCCTACCCCAAAGAGAGTTGCCTCCTCACACTGCCCCACAGGGGCCTGGGACTTGTCTGTCCATTCCCAACAACAAGAGCTGGTGGATTGGCTGGCTGGACTCCCTCACCCATTTGCTTGCTTACTTCAAGGTCACCACAGTTCCTGGCAACTAGCACCCCCTGGCCAGCCCCAGAGGCACCATTCGCCTGTGGAGCTTGTAGCCAGGGCTGCAAGCCTCTGGAAGGCAGAGACGCAAGAGGAGGAGGGAGGGAAGAAAAGAGGGACAGAGGCCGCGGGACCCTGACCATCATTCAAAGCACCCCAGGGTACCACAGCATACTGGTTGAAAACCAGTGCCCTAGTGTATAATCTATCAGATAGCTCCTACAGCCAAGTAACATTGCATGTCATCTATCAAATACTCTCAATAACTAAACACCGAAGCCTAGGGTCTCTAAATCTAGGGGGCCCCTCTCCCCACTCCCAAAATTGCAAACCCAAGACTTCATATGAGGGCAGGGCAACTCAGGCCTCTAAATCTAGGGGGCCTCACCAGCCTGCCCTCTCCCCAGTGCCGCAGTCTCCCCTCTCCCAAAATTGCAAATCCAAGACTTCGTGCAAGGGCAGGGCAACTCAGGCCCAGCAACTACGAGACTCTGAGTTTGCCAGTGGGGCCCAATTTGAAGCAGTGGCATGCAACTTGATTATTATTTTTTGTAGGGCCCCAGTTCACAGCCAACATCTGCAAAATCTTATAGATATAAATAAAATCCATCTAGATTGCCCCGCTGTGGGGGGGGCCCTTAGGAGCGGCATGCGGGGCCCAATTTGGCCCAATTGCTTCAATTGCCTTAAGGTCAGCCCTGATGAGACTGTGCAGGGGTTAGACTGGCAAGCCCTGCATCTTCTAGTCCCTAGTGTCACTATTCAGAGTACATACTCAAGGACTTGTTATGGAAATAAAGGGGGGCACTTATTGGAAATCAGTTTTGTCACCTCTTTCCCCCCCCAGACCCCGAAACAATGAGCCCCACCACCTTTTATTCACAGTCGCATAAGCACTACAGTACAGCATGGCCATAAACCTGTACATTCAACCGCTGACATATACACCCAATATGTAGCAATGGAGATTTATGTTACTGTTTTATGAATTAACACTGTTTTATGAATGGACTCTGTATTTTGTGAATTACCTAAGAGCCACCAATAGGGTGCTCTAGAATCTGACAGCTAACCAATTGGATACTACCAAACAGCGACCCCTATTGCTGAAAGCAGGTAACCAGCAGGGAACGCTTCAGCTCAGCCTTTGCACTGTTGACTGAACACCCCCTGCTGTGCCGATAATGTAGAAAGCTGATCAATTGTATCCCTTCTGGCATCCTGGCCGACTCTATTACCTCTATTACGCTGGTGTAAACCCTGGTGCACCAGAAGCCAAGAATAGCAGCAAATAAAATCTGCTCATACATCAGCGACTGATAAGACTTGTCAACCAGTTCTTCCAAAGTCTTCCTAAATTATAAAGCTCCAAAATACAGGCCAAAAGAGAACGAGTCTGGGAAGAGTGAGGCATACAATGGGCACCACCAGTGAAAAGGCCCTGCTCCTGCCCACTTGCCCTCCTTCTTGACATGGAAAGCTCTCTATTGGAGTCTCCAGGTCCAGTACAAAGATCATAAGAAGCGAGAGCACGAACCCTGAAGTTCCCAACAGCTATTAATCAAGCAAGCAAGCAAACAGGTCACCTTTGTCACAGTCAGGATGCCTATGCCTGGCCAGGCCTGCACCCAATCTTGGTTTTGTACAATCTTGTTTGTTCTCAGTAACCAAAATTATATTATCAACACATACAAGCAGAAAAGTTGTTTTCCTTCATTTGCAGGGAATCGTACAAAACAAAGTGACACTAATAAAGAAAAGTTCCAGCGTGGCAACAGAAAGCAAACTAAAAATGCTTTTGCAGTTTATCAGAACTATCCACCAATATCAAGTTATAGGAAAACTGGTGCTATTAACAGTAATCCTTCTACTTGGTTAATTGGTTCGGCAACTTCCATGCACATGACGTGTGATGCTAATTATTTCCCCAGAGAATTAAATGATAACTAACCAGAGGCAGCTACAGTTGCAAATGGCAATAAAATATCTGTGAAAGGAAGAGGAGCAGATTTGAGAAGGGGATTGTAACAAAAACACAGGGGCCTAATTTGAATAAAAGAGTGCCTGGTATCTGGTGGGCAATCTTATCCTTTATTTTCACACTGTGACTGCAGACCAAATCACTTGTCAGGAGAGTTATGAGATTCAGGTGAGGGTCATATGCCTTGTCAATCCCAGCAGGTATATAAAAGGACGACCACCATGGCCAGGCCAGCATGACAAAAACAAGCCTTGAGCTCACATACTCCCTCCTTCTCCCTCTCTGGCTTCTTCTATGGTGCAGCCTCAAAAAGGAAACCAGAAGCTTCTGCTTCTGATTTCAATTAACCGCAGTTTAGTGTGTTGTCCGAATCCTAAACTGTGGTTAACGTTAACAATGTTAAAATAAGTCAAATTCTTAACCCCACTGTTCAAAGCTGGCTTGTTTCAAATGAACCAGAGTTAACATGGACCACTGTTTGTCAGTTCAAATGACACAACAAGCTACAGTTAATCTACTGCAGAAGGGGAAATGTCCCAACTCTACCTTGCAGTCATGCTGGAGAAGGAGAAGGGCACATGGAAGCCTGCTACAGCTTGTTCGCATCCCACAACACTATAACTTAGCATGGGGTCCAGATTGAGCTACCATCTCTCAACCTCAGGCCCAAATTTGTAACCGAGCATTAATAATACTGCCCTCCACTGCAGGGCTGTTGTAAGGCTTGCTGAGATAATAGAAGAGGATAATTTCATTGCTCTGTAAATCATTATGATTTTTCTTCTTGCTGTTGCTGATGTGAACAATATCCAACTTTGCTGTCTAACTCCAGAAATTTCCAGCTGTACAAACCTGAACCTGACCCCCCCCACACACACACTTTAAGTTTCAGAATAGGACTGTGGTATGTGTTCCACGTGCGGTAACTGCCTATATCACCCCCAAATCATCCTCTGTTCTCTTTTTTCAAAGCAGAACATGAGAAGTGCCGGATGATATTTGGGTGCCGCTCAGCTATTCCAGGGCTCTTGATGTCCGGATTGTTTTGATGCTTTCTTTGAACTCCTTTTTTTCCCACCCCTGCAAAAAAGGCACAGACAGCTCTACTGAGTTAAGCATCAGACAAGTCGGAGACAATGAAGGCTCCCTCCCTTCTAGCCCCCCTCCCTTTCCCAAATTTGCAGACATCTGCTAGCTGGAGCGCAAGTCGGTGGTAATAAAGAAGACCAGGCATCCATGTGATGTGCTGCCTTAAGCATTCACAAATGACTGAAATTAACCTCCCTTCTATGGGCTTTAATTCAGTTTACGACGGGGCGTCTTTTGTTTTATACAGCAATACAGAGGTGCCTTTGCCGTGCTAAAGATTTTAACTATAATTATAATGAATGATACTTGCCAGCAGTGTGGCCCCTAATTAGAACAAGTCCCACAGACATATTGTCTCCTTGATTTCCTCTGCTACATTTCTCTTGCTTTCTTTCTCTGCCTGGGACACATGGGTCCCATTAAACATTCGAGTATTTAATGTGGTTCCCTTAAATTACTTCTCAAGTTTTCGAGTTCCATTGAGAAATGTATGTTACTCTGCTCGATTGCGTCCCTCGATAGGGAGATAGATACATTTTCTCACTGGGGTTTAGCCATTCAAGTCTGTTGCAATTGCGCTCCTGCCCCACTTGGTGCAATGTGTCGTGGGTGTGTAGGTGTGTGTCCACACACATGGTTGTGTATTGTTGCACAAGGGCTGTCCATTGACTCATTGGGTCAGCAGATGAAAACTTTTCAAACTCCTCTTCCTCTTTGCAGATCACTCGTAGCTAAGTAAAATTGTCTTCCATGAATATGGTCTTAATGGTGTGTCCGTAAGTGACTGTGGAGGCCAGTTCTGGATCCACACGTCCTTCCACAGTGGGGACATAGGTTTCCAAGCAGGAGTTGATCACAGTGAGGGTTTGCCTAGCGTGCCTTCCTCTTAGCATGTTTCTCCCTTTCGTCCTGAGTTTGAGCATCTTCAAAGTCCATGACACCTTTAGTAAAGGCTGTTCTCCAGCTGGAGCGCTCGCAGGTCAGTGTTTCCCAGTTGTCGGTGTTTATACTACATTTTTAAAAAAAATTGCCTTAAGACAGTCTTTAAACCTCTTTTGTCGACCACCAGCATTACGCTTTCATTTTTTAAAAAAGTTTGGAATAGTTGCTTTGGAAAACGATAATCAGGCATCCGAACAACATGACCAGTCAAATGAAGTTGATGTTGAAGAATCATTGTGTTGACACTTTTTTCAAACTAATAGAAACATAGCCTGCCATTCAGGCTGGCCCATCCTTTAAAACACAGACAGGAGGGAATGCCTTTTCTTCTGGGGAGCTTGCCACCCCACAGAATCATAGAACTGTAGAATTGGAAGGGACCCCAAGGATCATCTAGTCCAACCTCTGCAATGCAGGAATTACAGCTAAAGAAACCCTGGCAGATGTCACTCCAATTTCTGTTTCAAAACCTCCAACAAATTAGAGTCCACCACCCTCTGAGGTAACCCATTTTACTGTCGAACAACTCTTACTGTCAGAAAACTCTTCTCGCACTTTTCTGACATAGTTGTCCAGCTGAGTCATATATATATAGATATATATATATAGATAGATTAGGGCAAAGTGTGCATGAAAATACATATATCTTTGAAAACAACCTAAGCAAATGCTTTTATGTTTGGGGAAATCACTTTGCAAAGAAAAATGTGCATATCAGGTTTAATTGCATCTAAACATATGAATATTCAGAGAAATGCACATGAAAATATTGCTGAATTTTCATGGCAATTTTGTTTTTTGGTGGGGAGTAGAATTACAAACTGATGTGGAAACATAGAGAACAAAACTTAATGTGGGGGAAATGAGAAAATGAGAGAAACCAAAGTTGACAGATGCAGTCGTCACTATTCACAGGCCCTGAAAGAGTGTGTGTGTCTGTGTATGTGCACGTGTGTGCATGTGTGTGTGTGTGTGTGCGCACACGCACACACACACACACACAGTTTCAGGGGTTTTCACAGCTAGGAGTAAAATTACATAAAGAGCTCACCAGTGCTGCCCAAAGCACTGAGCCAAAAGCTCCACATACACCCTAGTGGAGACCACCTTTTGCCGCTAGGTTGGGTGGCAGCGGGAGATGGCTACCAGCCAACCACTGACCCATCAGAGTTCCTTCCCAATGCGCTAAGGTGTTTTGGCCCTCCTTCTAGAAGGATGCGGGTGGCACTATGGTCTAAACCACTGAGCCTCTTGGGCTTGCTGATCAGAAGGTCGGCAGTTTGAATTCCCTGCATTGCTCTGTCCTAGCTCCTGCCAACCTAGCAGACCAGTGCAAGTAGATAAATAGGTACCACTGCGGCAGGAAGGTAAACGGCGTTTCTGTGCGCTTTGGCTTCTGTCACAGTGTCCTGTTGCACCAGAAGTGGTCTAGTCATGCTGCCACATGACCTGGAAAGCTGTCTTTGGATAAATGCTGGCTTCCTCAGCCTGAAAAGAGAGGTGAGCACTGCAACCCCTTAGTCGCCTTTGACTGGACTCAACCACCAAGGGGTCCTTTACCTATTTTTTAATATATTCCCACCACCCTCCATTCCCTGAAATTTGAGTCGAAAGATCTTTCAGCTATGCCTTAATTTCCTGCGCCCGTTTTTCTATAAGGCTACGAGCGAAGGAGGCCTCTCAAAAACACTGCGCTTCAATCCTTTACAGGGCGATAATCAGACTCTTACAAGAAGCTAGCTTTCATTTTTCAAAAAGGAGGAGGAGGAGGAGGAGGAGGAGGAGGAGGAGGAGGAGGAGGAGGAAGCTAATGGGGGGGCATGCCAGGGCAGGGGGGGGAGGTGGCAGCTAGGCTGAAGAAATGCTAAAAATGCAAAGTAGAAGTGCATGCAAGAAGAATAATGTTTGACATAAGACCACTTTGGTCGAGGTGACAATTCTGGCAAGCACATCCGAAGAAAGACTTTCACATTACAGCATGAAGTGTGACTCTGACTTGTTGGAACAAGCAATAAAACAAGATGGTTTTCCAGACGGAGTCTTGAACGTATCGGGCTGTCTGTGGTGCTGGTTGTATCTTTTCACGAGCCACTGGGTGGCACTGTGCAGAACGGCTCAGCCGTCCTTTGGAATGATTTCATGGTGAGCCCCATAGAAAGGGACGAGATTCATGTGGTGCTGCTGGGACCACTGCATACAGCATGCTTCTGACCTGCTGATCCAAGCCGGAGGCCTGCAGGAACCTTTAGGATCTACTTGTTCAGCATGACCAAACGTCAGGGTGGTGTAGATCAAATTCTGAGCACAATTTTCACTTTGAAATTGGCTGGGGACAGGGAGCAGGGTCCTGGCCAAGCATGCAGGTCCCCCCCAAAGGTAAAGGACCCCTGGACGGTTAACTCCAGTCAAGGAACATGTCTCTGGCTCCATCTCCCTCAGCAACTACAGCACCTTCTGAAGATCTAAGGGTGGTTCACAGCATAAAGACATAAAGATAAAATGTCCCTATTTTCCAGGGACAGTCCTGCATTTACAGAAGCCATCCTGGTTTCTGATTTCATCCCAGAAAGTCCCGCTTTTCCTTAAGACATCCCTAATTTCATCAGAGAAATGTTGGAAGGTATGGTAGGGTGTCCCTATTTTAGCTGGAGAAATGTTGGAGGGTATGGAGTTACCCGACCCCTCAGCTATATGAAGGCAGCCCTGTACAGGGAAAAGTTTTTCTAAAATATTTTATGTTTTATTATGTTTTTATATATGTTAGAAGCTGCACAGAGTGGCTGGGGTAGGGTTGCCATACAACGGTATCTCGGTTTCTGTACGGCTCCGTTGATGAACATTTCGGTTTTCGAACGCCATAAACCCGGAAGTAAATGCTTCAGTTTTCAAACATGGCTTGGAAGCCAAGCATGAAACACGGCTTCTGTACACGGCTTCTGTATTGAGTTTTCCGTTTTGAGGCTTCCGTACTGAATTATTGGTTTTCAGAACTCAAATGGTCTTCTGGAATGGATTACGTCCAAGGTACCACTGTATTTCAAAAAGTGAAAATCCACCAAAAGGAAATTTGCCAAAATCTACACTTCCAACATGGGTTGCCATACATCCAGATTTTCCCAGACATTTAACCATTTTTCTACCTGGGCAATGTTTCCGACGGCTAAATCCCAGGTATGTCCGGGAAATTCCAGGTGAGTGGAAACCCTAGGCAACCCAGTCAGGTGAGTGAGGTATAAATAGTAAAATAGTGGTGATGGTGCAGATGGTGATGATGTAGGACAGGCATCCCCAAACTTCGGCCCTCCAAATGTTTTGGACTACAATTCCCATCATCCCTGACCACTGGTCCTCTTAGCTAGGGATCATGGGAGTTGTAGGCCAAAACATCTGGAGGGCCGCAGTTTGGGGATGCCTGATGTAGGACATCCCTATTTTCATCCTATCTTAATTTTAAAAGACATCTGAAGGCAGCCCTGTTTAGGGAAGCTTTTTAATATTTTAATATTTAGTGCTGTGTTGCTTTAATATTCTATTGGGAGCCGCCCAGAGTGGCTGGGGAGACTCAGCCAGATGGGTGGGTATAAATAATAAATTATTATTATTATTATTATTATTATTATTATTATTATTATTGGGGAAATGTTGTATGGTATGTAAAGATGCCATCTATAATAGAGTGGAACCTCGGTTGTCAAACGTAATCTGTTCCAGAAGACCGCTTGACTTCCAAATGTTCGACAACTGAGGCGCAATCGCCAGTTGGCAAATTCCTTTTAAAAAATGAGAAACACACCTCAGAAGCCGTTCAACTTCTGAGGCCTGTTCAAAAACAGAAGCATTTACGTTCGGGTTCCAAAGTGCTCAGCTTCCAAAGTGTTCGACAACCAAGATTCCACTGTGTCATGATCAGGGTCTCACAGAATACACCAAATACACTCATAGGAGTGAAGGTCAGAAGGGAACCTTCTCTTGTATGTTTCACATAAAGGTAAAGGTAAAGGGACCCCTGACCATTAGGTCCAGTCATGACCGACTCTGGGGTTGCGGCGCTCATCTCGCATTATTGGCTGGCGTACAGCTTCCAGGTCATGTGGCCAGCATGACAAAGCTGCTTCTGGCGAACCAGAGCAGCACACAGAAACGCCGTTTACCTTCCCACCGGAGCAGTAGCTATTTATCTACTTGCACTTTGACGTGCTTTCAAACTGCTAGGTTGGCAGGAGCTGGGACAGAGCTCACCCCATCGCGGGGATTCAAACCGCCGACCTTCTGATAGGCAAGCCCTAGGCTCTGTGGTTTAACCCACAGCGCCACCCGCGTCCCACATGTTTCACGTGAGACCTGGCAAATCTACCTTGCTCCGCGCTCCTTCTCAAATGAGTGAAATCTGCAGAGATGCAGATCGGGGGCCTTCTCTGCAGCGGCGACTTCTAGACGAAGAAAGCAGCCCAAAACAAATAGAGAACTAAGCATTCCCTAGAATGGAAGCCTGAGATGTGTCTTCCTTAAAGCAGCAGCCATGCCCACTCCTTTTATCACATGATGGATCTTTTTTCGGCTTGTACTGCTGACTGACTCCAACTACAAAAGTTGAGGGCACTGAAGAAGCCAGAGGCCATCTTGGCTGCAAGTCCTGGAAGACCTGCTCCCTGCCTTGCAGATCTTTTCCCACTTGGCCTGGGAGGGCGTGGCCATGACTGACTCCAGCTACAAAAGCTGAGGCTGCTGAACAGACTCTCGGCTGGGAGTTTACGGGATTTTGTTGGGGGGTATTGCTCTTATAATATATTTTTTTTTGCATCTTTATTTTAGACAATATGATTTATGTGGAAATTGTTTTAATTTGGCTGTGTGTGTTTTTATATATATTTTATTGTTTGGACTACTTTTGTTGTGTTTGTAATTACAATGTTGTAAGCTGCCTTGAGCATGGTTTTAACTGTGGAAAAGCAAATAAAATTATGCATGTCTGTATGCATTCTTGATTTCCTTCTGCCGGTCTTTTTTTCCTTCTCGCCTGCTTCACTGAGAGATGGAATTACGTTAACTTTTTATTGCTGCTTTTGTATTTTTCATTTCAAAAGCCTGCTTTGATTGAGTCAGTGTGTGCCTTGGCATGGTTGTAATCCACCTCGAGTACAAATTTCTTGTGGAAAGGAGATGATAGATAGATTGATAGATCAGTAGATCAGGGCTGTCTCAAGACGTTTTGGCACCTGAGGCAAACCGCAAAATGGTGCCTGACTCTCTGCCAGAGAAGAAGGGGTGAGTGAAGATCCACATCGGGAACAAGGGGGAAATAAATATAATCTGCTGCCCTCGTGGTTCCTGCCTCCTGAAGCAGTCACCTCACCTTGCCTCATGGGTGGGCCGGCTCTGAGATAGATAGATACATGTGTGTTCATGAGTATTAGGGTGATGACTTTTTCATTTTTTCCCTCAAAAATTATTTCCTGTAGCACAAATGGATGAACTTTTGCTTATTAATGACTAAAATGAGGTATATTCCATTGAAATATTTAAAAAGGTCATGCACAAACCGTTTTTAATTTTATTGTATGCCATTTTACCATTTCATAAAATTGTATTAACAATTCTATATATATTTCGTATCAAATTTGGACACAACACCACATCCCACAATGGGGAGTGTTCTTAGCAACATAGGGTATACAAATGTCACACCTGCGCAAGGTAAAAGCCCCTTTTGGGGACCTCAAAACTCAGCCAGCAGACCCTGCCGGGCATGCTGGGAAAAGAACCTACAGGAGAGGTAGCAAAACATCGTCCTCTAGCGGCGTCTATACTGTTACTGCAGCTAAAGAAAGCTTCCTTGTGTGTTTGATGACCCTATATAATGTTGTATATATGTGACTCTAAAGCTTGGGTTCAATTTTATATCTGCTTACAGTGACTTCAAAAATGGTCAAAAAACTGATAAATAAATTTTTTAAAATCATTTTGTGCATGAGGTTTTTTTTAATCAAATCTCTTTGAAAGTAAGATTTTATCTATTCTTTAATGAAAGCTCATCAAGTTATGATACAGGGAAATGAGGTTGTAAAAAAGTCATCACCCTAATGAGTATACAAGACAAAGGTATATATGCAGATGAGCATCTACAGGCACAAAGGCATGCATTTGGAGTACACAGGCCTTGGATTTAGAGTTCCTGTATGTGGATGGTTGGATAATCTTACAGCAGCAAGCTGGCCAAAGGCTAGCTCTTATTATAAGAACTGCTCCTTGGAAGTATCATGCTATTTGGCTGCTAGCCACATGAGAGAGTAGCTTTGCAGGTTGTCTCCCATATCTTATTTACAAGTGAGAAGCTGCACACTGTCAAAAAAAATAACAGCAGCAGCCCATATTCAGGATTCATCTTAGAACATCTATGTTCAGAGGCACAACCTTCTCTGGAGGATTGAGGGGTCCCAGCGCGTCTGGGTGTCACTTGTGGGTCACTCTGAGCATTGAGGGGGCCTGGCTCTCTAAAAAAAACCTAAAGAAGATAGGAATAGCTGCCAAGTACCCCGTATTTCCCAGGAAACCCCCGTTTTTCCTTACCGTTTCCCAGAGGTCTCCCGTTCCAGCTCCTCTCCCGTTAATTTCCCTTATTTTGGTTCTTGTCGGCGGCCATTTTTCTGGTGCCGCTTTGCCCATCTATGGGCACCAGAAAATGGCCGGCGCCGGTGCCGGACATCGTGTCTACGCATGTCCGGAAGTGCGTAGACGCAACTTCCGGTGTCACTTTGCCCATCTATGGGCACCTAAAATGGTCGGCGCCGACACCGGAAGTTGCGTCTACGCACTTCCGGACATGCGTAGATGTGACTTCCAGCACCAGCGCCAATCATTTTCGGTGCTCATAGATGGGCAAAGCGACACCGGAAGTTGCGTCTACTGTTGTGCCTCTGTGTCGCGCGGCTGTTGAGCCGGTGTCGCACGGCTGTTGATCCTGGATTTCTCCGCGAGAGACTTGGCAGGTATGAAGATAGGGGTCCCCCAATGCCTCGGCCCCCAGAAACCGGTGCCCTTGTCTATGTTTGTATCTATCTAGATGCTTAATTACTACTATAAGCTCTCACTCCTTCATGCACACAGCATTGTTATGAAGGGGTGAGCTTTCCGCCCCTCCACCACCTCAGGCCACCTCACCCACAAACTCTCAAGGACCACATTCCCTCATAAGGGAGCTTCTGAGGGCCACATTCTAACAATGAGTAGAACTCTCAGAGCCAACCTTCTCTTGGTCTTTCTCTCTCGCGCGCGCACACACACCACACAAAGATTTTATGTAATGAGACCCACTCCATAGTAAGCATGTCCCAGGTTCCATATCCAGTCCATCCAGCTAAAAGGACCAGGTTGCACAGAACTGGAAAATATCACTCTGCTTTAGACCTCGGAGAGATGCTGCCAGTCTGAATAGATAGTACCTGACTAGTGCAGAATTCAGCAACCACAAGACGGTTTGAGCATATTACACCGATCCTGGTCCAACTGCACTGGCTACCAATGAGTTTCCAGGCCCAATTCAAAGTGCTGGTTTTGACCTATAAAGCCTTAAGTGGCTCAGGACTGCAATACCTCAAGGACTGCCTCTTTCTGTATGAACCTACCTGCCTACCTGGACCCTGAGATCATCTTCTGAGGCCCTTATTTGTGTGCCTCCTCCTCAAGAGGTCTGGAGGGTGGCAACACAAGAACGGGGCCTTCTCTGCAGTGGCTCCCCATTTGTAGAATGCTCTCCCCAGGGAAGTTCACCTGGAGTCTTCATTATACATATTTAGGTGCCAGGCAAAATCCTTCCTCTTTAACCAGGCCTTTGGCCTTTTAAAATGTGTTGGGAGGGGGTTATTGGGTTGCTTTTGTTTTCATTTTGATTGTGTGTTTTGTGTTTTTATCTTGTGAACTGCCCTGAGACCTGTGGGTATAGGGCGGAATAATAATAATAATAATAATAATAATAATAATAATAATAATAATAATAATGGAATTTTTCTTTGTGTTTTGCAAATACCTGTATATTGTACCCTTTCAAAGCTCCATGATGGTTGCTATCAGAGAAGAGCTTTGTGCATTTCAAACCAACCTAGACTGTGCCGAAAGCTGATCTAAAATCTGTGCATGTACACAGAATAAAAGCTGGCTTCGGTGACCTGAATAACTTCAGCAAATTGAGCCAGACTTGCTAGGTGTGCTTCTGTCTCTCAGGTACATCTGTTTCTTCGCCCAGCCTTCAATCTTCCTTCATCAGTAGCAACACCAAAGAACATCGCTTTTTAATAGCCTTAGCAATTTTGCCATCCCACACATGTGGATAATTGTGTTTCAGAGCTCATATTATTTATTAGGAGCCCTGTGCCGAGAGCACATGTGGCACAGCTGAGAGATGGCAGGATGAGTGATGTCTGGCCAAGCATGCTTCCATCTCATATTGCCCATGCGGAGGCTGCAGCTTCCTTTCAGGTGATATCTGAAGGTGTGCCTCTCTTTTTCTGACAGGGAAAGCCGCAGCTGACGGCAGCCTGAATTAATGCCCCACTTTCCAGCAACAACTGGTGGAGACCGTGAGATTACCAGAGAGATATTGAAGCTTTAGACCAGGCATCCCCAAACTTTGGCCCTCCAGATGTTTTGGACTACAATTCCCATCATCCCTGACCACTGGTCCTGTTAGCTAGGGATCATGGGAGCTGTGGGCCAAAACCTCTGGAGGGCCGCAGTTTGGGGGTGCCTGCTTTAGACATTGCTTTTCAGAGCATAGGCCCCTCTCGAAGTAGCACAGTCGAGTTTGGGTTGCAGTGTGGATTGCCATCCACACTGTACATTGAAAACACATGGCTTCTGCCCAAAGAATCCTGGGAACAGTGGTTTACCCCTCGGAGAACTATAATTCCCAGAACCTTTAACAAACTACAATTCCCAGGAATCAGTGGTGGAAGCCACGTGCTTTCAAAGTGTGGGTGTGACCAAAGGTCATAACACCTTGGGCTCCATTTTTACTAACAGCCGATGTCCGCATATAGCTCACTCCTCAGAACATGAGACTGTTAACCTCAGGGTCTTGGGTTCAAGTCACATGTTGGGCAAAGGATTCCTGCATTGCAGAGGGTTGGACTAGATGGCCCTCGTTGTCCCTTCTAACTTTACAATTCTATGATTCTATGGTGTCCTGTGGAGATGTCATGGCAAGGCACTGTCAGTCAACCCCGGGTCATCCACAGGGCAAGAAAGACCTTGAGACACAAAATGTATTCAGCTTTTTATTCACAGAAAATAACAACGCAGCAGAGTTCCTCTCATTTAGCTGGAGACATTGCTGAAACTGACCACTGGCACGGCCTTTCCCTCTGGATCCCTCCCAAGCAGACAAGGGCTGAATCGAGGGGGCGAGCTCCTCCTCTGGGCCTGCGCAGGACTCTCCTCAAGTGGGGTGTCAGTGGGGGAGGAGAGGCAGCAGGACTAGGACTGTCCTGCTGCTGCTTTAAAACACCCTGACTGGGTCTGTGGGGTCGCATCCATACCACACGTTTAAAGCAGATTTATAGCGTGCCTTCCTGCAAAGAATCCTGGGAACGACAGCTTTTTTCAAGGTGCTGAGAGTTAGAATCATAGAATCGTAGAGTTGGAAGAGACCACAAGGGCCATCCAGTCCAACCTCCTGCCGAGCAGGAAACACCATCAAAGCATTCTTGACATATGCCTGTCAAGCCTCTGCTTAAAGACCTCCAAAGAAGGAGACTCCACCACACTCCTTGGTAGCAAATTCCACTGCCGAACAGCTCTTACTGTCAGGAAGTTCTTTCTAATGTTTAGGTGGAATCTTCTTTCTTGTAGTTTGAATCCATTGCTCCATGTCCGCTTCTCTGGAGCAGCAGAAAACAACCTTTCTCCCTCCTCTATATGACATCCTTTTATATATTTGAACATGGCTATCATATCACCCTTTAACCTTCTCTTCTCCAGGCTAAACATACCCAGCTCCCTAAGCCGTTCCTCATAAGGCCTTTGAGTTGTTAGGAGACACCTTGCAAAGCTACAATTCCCAGCACTCTTAATGAAATGCAGCAGTGGCGTAGCATGGGGGCTGTGGGCACATGGGGGGGGCGACCAGGCACCCCCATGATAGGCTCGCTTGTCGCAGCCTGGCTCCAGTGCACAAGAGAGCTGCAGAGACAGCACCCTCGTGCAACGGCCCAATGCCTCCAGCCGTAGCTCCACTTGATCCAAGGGCATTGGAACTCGCTGCCTGTTGACATCAGGCAGGTCCCTTTGCTGTAGACTTTCCAGCACCTGCCAAAAACATTTGTAGCAATCCTGTAGCAGTGTGGTGACACACCCTGCGAGGACCAGGCTTCATTCTCATGCCCATGCAACTGGGCAGTTTGCTTGGATGCCTTCCCGTTCCTGCAACTTTGTGGTCTGCCAGCATGCAGCTGCCCCCTCTTCCTTGTTCTGCCTACTTAAGCTTGATCCTGGAGCAATCGCAGACTGTGCAATTTGAGGATCAGGCTCTCTTTGCCACAGAGGTGAACACTCCATACCCTCCAACATTTCTCCGATGGAAATAGGGATGTCCTAAGACAGTGATGGCGAACCTATGACACGCGTGTCAGACGTGACACGCAGAGCCCTCACTGCTGGCACGCGCCCCATCGGCCCATTCGCGCTGTTGTTGTTGTTGTCCCCCCCCCATTTGTTCTCCCACTCCTCCTACAGCTCTCCTCCTACAGCTTGTCTCCGCTACAGCTTGTCTCCACTGTTAAAACCCAGATCCTTTTTTCTTGTTGTTGTTGCTGCTGGTAGCCAGAGATTGGTTTTTAACCCTTTCTGTGCTTTTTTTCTGGCGCTTTGGCAGACTATGATTGGGTGTAACAGCGTTCGCTTTTTAACCCGTTCTGTGCTGGGTTTTTGGCGCTTTGGAAGACTATGTTGGTGCTGCATATTAGTTCCAGCGAATGTATTATTCATCATTTATTTCTGTTCTCTTTCCCCCCCAAAAAAGCGCAGCAGCTTTGGGGCATCTCCTCCAAAAAAGCAAAGCAACTTTTGCACCCCCCCAAAAAAACCTCCAAAACTTTGGCAGCAACTCCCCCCAAAAAGCTCAACAACTCTGGGCACTTTGTGATAAATAAGGGTTTTTTGGTTTGGTTTGGTTAAATAATTAGTTTTTGGTTTATTAAATACAGTTATATATTACAATTATACATTTTTGTTATTTAAACTATAAATGTCACGAAATTATGGTTTTTTTTCTCAAAGTGACACACCACCCGAGTTATGCTCGGTTTTTTGGCAAATTTTGACACACCAAGCTCAAAAGTTTGCCCATCACTGTCCTAAGGAAAAGACATTCCGGGATCAAATCAGAAACAGGGATGACTGTAAATCTAGGACTGTCCCTGGAAAATAGGGACAATTGGATGGTTTGCACGCTGCTTTTCCCTCTGCATCCCAATGTGCTCCCACTTGGGAAGTGGTTCACATATGACATTAGCCACAATCCATATCTATCCTGTCATTCCTTACGATGCCTTCTGCCCCTGAAACCGGCTTCAATCTGAATTGAGAAGAAGAATGCCCTAGCTGTGTTTTAAATGGGTACACAGCCAGGGCGACTTTTCCCTATCACGCAGGAGGATGAAATCCATTCGGGGTTTGATAACTCCAGCCAGCGAGGGCCACACACATACTACAAAGTGCTCTCCAACCACAAAATCTGCCTGGAGTTGACTTGTTGCCTAGAAGGAGGAGGGGGAAATATTAGATGCAAGGGGGATTGAAGGGTTAACAGCCAAGGAGGCACAATGGGCCATGGGGGGGGCAGGAGAGGGGGAGAAAGTCAACAAAAGCCCCCTCATGTCTGATTTAATTAAGAGATAATCCCCTTTCTATTAGCCACGATAATCATGAGTCACCAGTAGTTAATGAAGGCAAACGTACACAGTGATGACATCATGTGAATGGCACAAAGTCTCCGGTCGAGGAATGCAAAGGATTACTCCAGAACAGTGAGCCCTGAGCCTATGGCTGTTAGGCTTGGGTTAGGAGATTTCTTTTGAAAAAAGAAATTAACATGAGAAATATTTCTCAAAGCACCAGCATGAGAAAGGAATTATACGACCTCAAGTTATTAAAAACAATAAGCTCACTTTTTCAAAAGGTCTCATTTACTTAGAATAATATACACTCGGCTCGACATGAGGCCGCGATTCCATCGCTTCGTTCCGATGACATCAGGACCCGCAAGAGCAAAGTCGTCGCGTTTTATCAAGGGTTCCAATATCACGTCCTCCCCTCCGGGAGGGAACCACGGCCTCCTCTTTAATCTGCGGTGCAGCGGTTAAAACCTGATATAGATAGGGGCTTAGTGTTAGCTTCGCTTCAGCAAAGTGGCTTCTGATTGACGAATGGCTAAGCCAGAAAAGGGATCATAACATTCATATCATGACCCAGGGATTTATTTATTTTTATTTTATTTTTTAAAGGGACCTTGTTTTGCAATGCTAACACAAGCATATCTGGATTTTTGAAAGGAGCAAGTCAACTACCATTTAAATGTGTTCACTTAAAATGGAAAGGGTAATGCTGGTGGTCAACAAAAGAGGTTCAAAGACTCTCTGAAGGCAAATCTTTAAAAACATAGTAGAAATCGGGTCCCCCAAGAGGGCATGTGTTGCGGTGTGACCTGGCAACCAAACCCTGTGTTGTGGGTGGGAATGTTTGGATGGCCACAACACCCTATTGGAGGTCCCTTGATGCTGGGTGCAATTAGACCAATGGGATGCTACCCTGTTTCTCCTAAAATAAGACATACTCATAAAATAAGCCGTAGCAGGATTTCTAAGCATTTGCGCAATATAAGACGGTGTCCTATTTTCGGAGAAACACAGTAGCTAAATTCTATCAAGGGTCCTCTATATAAGCCCATGCATGTGTCCCTGAGCTTCCTTTTTTGGGTCAGTGCATTGGAACACCCGCCCACCTCTCCCTACTTTTAGGGCTTGCACGCCTGACCTTGCTATACCATCGTCTGTCGTCTGTCGTTGGGACAGGGGCACGGCAGGAATTTTCCCCTCTTGGCTGATTGGCTGGTGCCATTTGGGTTTCGCCTGCTGCGTGGCAAATCGTCACAACTTGTAAGGTTGCGGATAGGCTCTGGTTCAGGTGATGGGGATGGGGGGCCGTTCTCACCATTCCTATGTGAAGGGTATTCCATTAAAGGAATCCAGGGACTCTTTGGTTGTTCAACCCAGAGAGGGGTTGTGCCCTGAGCCTAAGTCCAGGGGGAACATCTAGCTGGTGGACTGGCTTGACCCCACTTTTCACTATGCCGGGTGTTTACCCAAGGCTGACCTATGGTGTGCCCTGGGCCAGCACTACCTGCAACGGTGCAAGGAGCTAGTCGAACCAGAGCCTATCCAACCACTCACTTGATTACAAACTCTCACCGTGAAACCTACTGTATGTCCCCACTGTGAAATAATAATAATAATAATAATAATAATAATAATAATAATTTTTATTTATACCCCACCCTTCCCAGTCAAGACCGGGCTCAGGGCGGCTAACAACAAATAATATCAACACAAGTATAAAAGAAACAATTCAGTTAAAATGCAGATTAATACAATGTTAAAATTCAATTTTAAAATTAAAAATGTACGAATAAGATAAAACCATTATGAAATAAAACCTTAGGGGAGGGTAATTGTGGGGTCAGACTGCATCAGTCCGAAGGCCAAACGGAACAGCTCTGTCTTGCAGGCCCCACGAAAAGATGACAAATCCCGCAGGGCCCTAGTCTCCTGGGACAGAGCGTTCCACCAGGTTGGGGCCAGTACTGAGAAAGCCCTGGTCCTGGTCGAGGCCAGCCTAACCACCTTGTGACTCGGGATCTCCAATATGTTATTATTTGTGGACCTTAATGTCCTCTGTGGGTCATACAGAGGCGGTCCCGTAGGTACGAGGGTCCCAGGCCACATAAGGCTTTAAAGGTCAAAACTAGCACCTTAAACCTGATCCTGTACTCCACCGGGAGCCAGTGCAGTTGGTAAAGCACTGGATGAATGTGATCCCGCAGCCGGGACCCCGTAAGGAGCCTCACTGCAGCATTCTGCACCCGCTGGAGTTTCTGGGTCAGTTTCGAGGGCAGCCCCGCGTAGAGCGAGTTGCAATAATCAAGCCTAGAGGTGACCATCGCATGGATCACTGTGGCCAGATCAGGTTGAGAGAGGTAGGATGTGTGGATTGAGAATTGGCCTCCACAGTCACCTACAGACTGTTAAAACTGTGTTTATGGAAGACAATCGTACTCGGCTACGAGTGATCACCAAAAAAGAAGATATCTCACATTTTTCTCCAAGGAGCTCCAAGTGGCTCACATGGTTCTTCCACTCCTAACTAAATGCCCACCAAAACAACCCTGTGAGGTAGGTTTGGCTGAGAGGCAGCAACTGGTCTGAGGTTTGTGTTTGAAAATCAAGATTCAAGAGGGTTGAGGGGAGGAAATGTCACTAGCCAAGTGGCTCAGCCACTGCCCATTTATGCAAAAAGAGGGAAGGCATCTGGTCAGGAATGAGAAGAGAGAATCTTTAAGGAAAGGGTTGGGAGAAGTGGCTCAACTACAACACCCATCATGCTTGACCATTGGCCATGCTAGCTGGGACTGATGGGTCTTGGAGTCCCAGGAACATATGCAAGACCTCATGTGAACCGCACCAGCTCTGCATTATAATTTATTCTATCAATTTAAATTCTTTGTTCTCAGTCTCCAGGTAATGTGTATCGGTTGATTGGCTGGTTTTTGCTCCATCGACTGGCAAACAATGACCAAAACTATAACTCTGAAAGCAACAAAAATCACAAGCTAAAACTGGTATGCAACATTAACTAATATAAGACCAGTGGGTTTTTTTCCCCAACTAGAGCTCACCTCTCAGGTAGGCGCCATTGCCATTCTAAGAGAACGAGGGAGGTGTTCATGGTGAGTTCCGGCACCTCCTTTTCTAGAAAAATAACACTGTATAATACTAATGGGAGCAGTTGCTAAGCCATTCAGTTGTGAAGACAACAAGTGGCCGGACCCCTCTGAAATAAAAAAGTGCTTTAACTTTTTACCTTTGGCAGGCTCTCTGGGAACAGATTTTCACTGCAAGGGAACTGAACTACCATTAAGGAAGTGATGCCCACTACAGTTTTTGATAGCCGCTACAATGAGGTCCTGGACGCAGGCGGCTCTGTGGATTAAACCACTGAGTCTTGGGCTTGCCAATCAGAAGGTCGGAGGTTCGAATCCCCGCGACAGGGTGAGCTCCCATTATTTGGTCCCAGCTCCTGCCAACCTAGCAGTTCGAAAGCACATCAAAGTGCAAGTAGATAAATAGATACCGCTACAGTGGGAAGGTAAACGGCATTTCCATGTGCTGCTCTGGTTTGCCAGAAGCGGCTTTGTCATGCTGGCCACATGACCTGGAAGCTCTACGCCGGCTCCCTCAGCCAATAACGCAAGATGAGCGCCGCAACCCCAGAGTCGGTCACAACTAGACCTAATGGTCAGGGTTCCCTTTACAATGAGGTCCCACACGGAGACAGACTTTGTATTTGTGGCCAACTTCAGATGGAAGATGTCACTCATCTGCCCCTTATCAAGAGACCCAAGAGATCGCTTTCTGAAACCTTTGTTTGTACAAGCAAGCAGGTACACCCTGGCAGAAATAGTTTGGTTTCTTTTGAGCGACAATAATAGTTTCATAACACACATAGCGGCCCTCTATGTTCTGGCTGGGGGGCGGGAAACAAACAGGGAAAATGAGTTTGATAAACTTCCTATGAATTGCTTTGGTGATTCAGAGGTTTAATCTGAAAGCAAGCTAGATGTAAACTTGCTGGCCTCTCTGGCATCTTCTCTGTGGATGTCAACTTATATTACAGATACACCGGCTCCCTCGGCCTGAAAGCAGGATGAGTGCCGAAACCCCATAGTCACCTTTGACTGGACTTCAATTGTCCAGGGGTCCTTTACCTTTACCTACTAGGTGCTGTCGGAGGCAGGAATGTTTCTGAGTACTAGTTGCTGGAAATTTTATTAGATAGTCCCAGACCCAGGTAGGAAGATCCCTTTCTCCCTCCATACAAAACACGACAGATATTTTGCTCTTTTTGTAAAAATAATAGAATTGTAGAGTCACCTAGTTCAGTCCCATACAATGCAGGAATAAACCTCTGACCATCCAAAATAGAGCAGATTTAGCATCTACCGGACCCTGCAGTTTTGCCTATTATTTGATGTTTAGAAGGGTAAAAGGAGAATTCCGTCATTTAAGTTCTCCATTTTCCTTACTGTCCTTGTTTTTTAATGTTGGTTCTTGAGAGATAATCATGTGAATTGCTCCCCCAGATTGAATTATTTTGTGGCACCGCTGTGTACCGTATTACAGATGCATATGCTGGACAAGAAAACCACATCAATAAAGGAGTAGATAAATAAATGAATCGAGGAGAAGAGATTTGGGAGCAAAGCTTGGAGATGTCTGAGGTAGGGGTCCTTTTTCTAATTATGGGATGGTAAGTTAGGAGACTCTAGATGCCCAGGCGAACTGAATAAATAAATCTCTTAAAGAAAAAAAAAGATAGTTGTCTGCCAAAGAAACCGAATACTGAATGCTAGGAGTGCAGCTCTGAAAAAGATTTAATTGGAGATATAGCCCTAAGAATATGTAAATAGTCTCTCATTTTCTCAACTGAAAGGAGAAACAGATGCCAGGCCTGGGATCTGAGATTAAATATGAAAAGCAGCGAGGCTCCTAACATGTTGTTTAAAATGTATATAATGAGATCCCTATCTCCTTAAGGATTGCACACAGCTTTGGATCTTGTGCACTGTAAAACACACACACAGAGGGAGGGAGGGAGGGAGGGAGGGGGGGAGAGTGATCGAGACCTACTGGAATACGGAGCTTCTACCACTGTAGAAGCTGGGCAACAGAACTGGAAGATGCTCTTGACATTGATGGGAGTCCTATTAAAGCAAATGGAGCTCGTGCTAAAGGTAAAGGTAAAGGGACCCCTGACCATTAGGTCCAGTCGTGACCGACTCTGGGGTTGCGTGCTCATCTCACATTATTGGCCGAGGGAGCCGGCGTATAGCTTCCAGGTCATGTGGCCAGCATGACAAAGCCACTTCTGGCAAACCAGAGCAGCGCACGGAAACGCCGTTTACCTTCCCGCTGTAGCGGTTCCTATTTATCTACTTGCATTTTGACGTGCTTTCGAACTGCTAGGTTGGCAGGAGCTGGGACTGAGTAACGGGAGCTCACCCTGTCACAGGGATTCGAACCGCTGACCTTCTGATCAGCAAGCCCTAGGCTCAGTGGTTTAACCCACAGCGCCACCTGGCAAAAAGGCTAATCTCGCTTTCAGGCCGAGGGAGCCGGCGTTTGTTCAAACAGGAAGACTAACTAGGTAGTCTTCCTGTTTGAATGACGAGCTAAAGCAAAAGAAGTAGCTTATTCCAAAACAGAAAATAAGTGGCACAACATTGCTGGGGGGTGGGGGTGGGCGGCGGATGGGATAGGCTCAAGTTCATTTTGGAAAGTCAACAGTCCTGCGGTTTAGGTTGGTCAGGAAAGATTCCCAGATCGGTTTTGAACAACTCGCGCCAATGAGTTTATGCACATAGCACATTTCTCTGCAGCGCAAGCTTCTGGAAGGACTCTGTGGCACCTTGGGTATATAATTGATCAAAGATCATGTTTCTCCTGACCTGACATGGTGAGACTAAGGAAATAAAACATTAAGAGGTTGGTAGAGGCATGTTTAAATTTTATAGGGGTGGGGTGAGGAGGTATGAAAAGTGTATTAATAACACACACACACACACACACACACACACACACACACACACACACGGTGCTCTTTTGCCAAAAGAGAGAGAATGAGAGAGAGAGGTGCCATGGCTGATTTGGGGGGGGGGGGTTCAGTCCTACTCAGTTCAGGGGCATGAGGGAGTCCCCCACACTGAGCCTCTTGGGCTTGCTGATCAGAAGGTTGGTGGTTTGAATCCCCGCGACGGGTTGAGCTCCCATTGCTCTGTCCCAGCTCCTGCCAACCTGAGCAGTTCAAAAGCACACCAGTGCAAGTACTCACAATGAATGCATCCGCCGTTCTCTTAGAATGGCAATGGCACCCACCTGAGAGGTGCTGGAACTGAGTTCTGACTGAAAAATAGGCCTGCCTTTGACAAAGATCTTGGGGCCTTGGTAGGTACTTGCTTCAGCACGTAACATTTTTATTTCTTGATTTAAAGTATTTGCATAATGTGCAATTACTTGTGTCTCTAATTAGCATGTGCAGCATGTGGTATTGACCTCTCTGATGCCATAATACTGCCAAAGCTAAGCGGGTGGGTGTACTTGACCAGTGCTTGCTTATAGGGGGGCACCACTGGAAGCATCACACAGGACTGGACCTTGGCAATATGGCACCCTGTGTGAGGCCAAACTGTGAGAACCCCTCACCTCCTCAGTTAGCAACATTTGTAGGTATCCAAGCGCTCCTTGTCACATTTAAACTAGGTTACTGGTGCCTATTAGGATGCGGGTGGCACTGTGGTCTAAACCACTGAGCCTCCTGGGCCTGCCGATCAGAAGATCGGCGGTTCGAATCCCCGAGACAGGCTGAGCTCCTGTTGCTCTGTCCCAGCTCCTGCCAACCTAGCAGTTCGAAAGCACACCAGTGCAAGTAGATAAATAGGTACCACTGCAGCAGGATGGCAAATGGCATTTCTGTGCGTTCTGGCTTCCGTCACGGTGTCCTGTTGTGCCAGAAGCGGTTTAGTCCTGCTGGCCGCATGACCCGGAAAGCTGTCTGTGGACAAATGCCAGCTCCCTTGGCCTGAAAGCCAGATGAGCGCCGCAACCCCATGGTCGCCTTTGACCGCCATGGGGTCCTTTACCTTTTTTACCTTTACTGCTGCCTATGCATGCAATGTCAAGGATGTATGGCCTGGAAGAATGCTCTACTGGCCTGTTAATGCAAGACACATAGGCAGCACTGACTTACTTTAAATCATATTTCAAGCACATGGGGCCTTGCACATGTAAGGTCTTTGCGCCCAGCTAGCTCCATATGCCAACCTGGTCTTAAACCTGCATACTTCTGAACTGGATTACAGTCATTCTTCAGATGCCATGATGCAGCTTTCCTATGTTGCACCCATTTGATGCCAGTTCCTTTTGCTCCATTTAAACATGGCCACAGAAAAAGATAAGGGCCTTTGGTAGAGGAAATATAATCAGGCAGAGATAGCTAAAACTCCAAAAGTTAAAAAAAAAGGAAATGGAAAAGCAAAGAGACTGGAAGAAACATGGTTAAAGGCAAAGAGAAGAGGAAAAACAGAAAGGGGGCGAGCCAGTGAAAACACACTTCTGGCTGCTGCCCATGAGGCTTGAAAACATGAAAAAATTAATTGCAAATTTTGAAAATTCATCCAGAATCTAAGCTCCCTGTGAACTTTTGGCAGCACTGCCGGAAAGCATTCTTGCTTTGAATTTGGGATAATCTTTAAGTAGAGATGTGAATAGCTTATGCAGGGAGAAGGATAAAGGAAGCCCCCCCCCCAATAAATTGTCAACGTAACTAACTTTTGGGGGAGGGGAAAGCAATAAAATTAGATTCGGGGGCTACCAAAGCACAGAGGCCATCGGTGGCAAGGCTTCAAGCTGCCACTTGTTGGCTTTGCCCCAAATGCAGACCTTCAAAGTGTCCCTGTGTTCCAGGGACAGTCCCAGATTTACAAAAGCTGTCCTGGTTTCTGATCTGATCCCAGAATGTTCTGCTTTGCCTTAGGTAAAGGTAAAGGGACCCCTGACCATTAGGTCCAGTCGTGGACGACTCTGGGGTTGCGGCGCTCATCTCGCTCTATAGGCAGAGGGAGCCGGCGTTTGTCCGCAGACAGCTTCCGGGTCATGTGACCGGCATTACTAAGCCGCTTCTGGCAAACCAGAGCAGCGCACGGAAACACTGTTTACCTTCCCGCCCGAGTGGTACCTATTTATTTATTTACTTGCACTTGGCATGCTTTTGAACTGCTAGGTTGGCAGGAGCAAGGACCGAACAACGGGAGCTCACCCCGTCACAGGGATTTGAACCACCAGCCTTCTGATCGGCAAGCCCTAGGCTCTGTTGTTTAGACCACAGCACCACCCGCTTTGCCTTAGGATGTCCCTATTTTCATCAGAGAAATGTTGGAGGGTATATGCAGTTATGCGACCCCCGAGCCAAGGAGACCTTTTGAAGAAATCTTGGAAGCTGCCCAGAGTGGCTGGTGCCACCCAGTCCAATGGGTGGGTATAAATAATAAAATAATAAGAATTATTATTATTATTATTATTATTATTATTATTATTATGGCATAGGATGACCCTATTTTCATTGGAGAAATGTTGGAGGGTATGAATACCTCATCTTCACTTGCCATTTGTTTCTGGAGCTGGTATGCATGTTAAACCCTGCCTTGCATCCGGAGAGAAAATGAGCATAATGTCTTCTGCAGGCATCTGTCCACAACACAAAAACCACCTAATAATATGTCTCAATTCATCACCCTTTAGGTTGTGTGTCTGCTTTATGGAGACCAAGGCCTGGAATAACAAGGATGCTATTGGCCAACACCGAGGCACCTTGGCAAGACCGGGAGGGGAAAAACCTGCCCATTCAATGCCTGGCTCCAGGCGACGCTTGGATGATACCTAAATTCCCCAGCAATTTTTATTTTATTTTTTTGGAGCAGGGGGAGGGGGGAGTCAGGAAAGAGAGTGCGAGAATGGAGAAAATTAACTGCCTGTTTTGCTTTTAGTACTCGAGAACCTCCTGCAATGTGCTCGGTGGGCACTCGAACAAGAGCTCGTTGTAATTCTCAGATTCCCACACCATGCCCTTCTCAAGCCCAATTAGTTCACAGTAGCAGCAAGTCGACCAAGGAAAGTTTGATCTGGTCCAGGCCTCACCAAAGCTCCACCCTGGAACCCCAACCAGTGCCAGCACAGGGCTGAGCGCTGGAAGATGCCAAGTGGCAGGAGATTAATTTGTTTGCATTCTTGGTGAAGGTAATCTACAAGCACCTTCCCCACCTGCTCGTCTTATTTTTTTTTTAATGCATATTTATTAGGGCTGAGGCAGCATGGGGGCACGTTGTAACAACAACAACAACAACAACAACAATTTTATTATTTAGACCCTGCCCCATCCAATCTGGACAGCTTCCAACATATACAAAACACAATAAAACGTTGTTGTTTTTTAATCTCCCCCATGCAAGGCTGCCTTCAGATGTCTTCTAAAGCTTGTATAGTTGCTTACCTTTCTTGACGTCTGATGGGAGGGCATTCTACAGGGCGAGCGCCACTCCCAAGAAGGCCCTCTGCCTGGTTCCCTGTAACTTCACTTCTTGCAGTGAGGGAACCGCCAGAAGGCCCTTGGAAGTGGATCTCAGTGTCCGGGCTGAGCGATGGGGGTGGAGATTTCCTTCAGGTATACAGTGCTGAGGCCATTTAGAGCTTTAATGTCATTTTGTCGCTCCCCTCCCCAATAAAAGCACAGCCCTATTGGCAATTTGAATTGGTGGTGGTATCAAAAGCATCCGTCCCTTGTGTTGGGGATGATGTGTATGGGTGAAGATGGAACACTTTGCCCTGTTCCTGCAGGGCTATGACTCCAATGGTAAGGGACATGCTTTACATGCAGAAGATCCCAGATTTGTTCCCCAGCATCTCCCCATAGGGTTGGCAGATGCCTCTTCCTGAAACCCTGGAGAGCCACTGCTGTGTTCTAGCCTGCTCTCAGATACTTGTCTTATCAGCTCGCCCGTCGAGGTCAGGAAGAGCTGATTTCTGCAGCTGCCAGCTCTCCCCTGTCTGACTAACACCAAAGCCTCCCTGTTCCTGGCTGCTTTCTGCATTTGGCTGTAACCCTTCACTTTGAGCTGGCTCATTCCTGACAGCAGGGTATAAATAATAACATGATGATGATGATGATGATGATGATGTGTACATGTGCCTTATGCATTCATGTGGGATCTCATGAAATGGTAGTTTCTCTAATCTAATTCAGATGACCGCTTCCAAGTGACTAAAAAAACCCTCACAATCTCAGGAACACGTTCCTTCTTCAACTCAGCTCAGAGTGAGAACAATGGGGGCGCAGGGAGGTTTGTTTCGTTTATTTAACCGGGTGTTTGAATCCCACCTTTCAATGATGTGGCTCTGGGAAATTAAGCATTTGAACTGCAGGGGCAACTAGAAAATATCTACCTACCTGCGGCCAGGTACCAAATTACGTACTGGAGGTCCTAATCTGGCTAAAATAAAGGTAGGGGTTGGATGGAGGATTTCATACTGGTAGGGCCCTGGCACCTCTCTACCCCCACCCCTACCCCAAGAATCCGAGCATTGGGATGGTGACTACTTTTCCTGCCCCTTTTCTCGCCTTCTGTCCACCTGGTGCATCTCTGGGAGAGTTGCAGGAGCAGGAGCAGGCCTTCAAAGCACACCATAAACTTGTGCTGGAAGGCGGCTAGCTGACAAGAAGGAGCAAGTAGTATTTCAACAGTTGCAGTACAACACAGAGTGCAACTCCACCCAACATGTGAACACGCCTGGAATGCTGGCGTTGCATACTGAATATTCTCTGCACTTTCTGATTCCACCGCTCGTGTTCTTTTCTGCACAGCTTTACACATGGATCCCCTTCAAATGCGAATTTATTCTCTGTGGGAACATAGGATAGACACACTCTAACCACCTCTTTCCTGTCTTGGGAAGCAGACCAGAGAGGTGGGTAGAGGTGGGTCCTGGCAACTGCCTTATGTGTGTGGCTATGTTATGCGGCCACTTACCCATTTTTAGGATCAAAGAGCTTGGCACATAGGAGCTTCATCCTTACTTTCCCAAACGAGAGAATCTCCTTTTGGAAGTGTTATTCAGAGCAGCTGACCGGCCAGGTATTCAAGCCCTGCTTCCTTCCTGCACAAAGGCTTTCTAGTTTCCACAAAAATGTAGACTTTCTACATTTAGATTTTAAAGGTAAAAGGTAAAAGTAAAGGAGCCCTGGGCAGTTAAGTCCAGTCAAAGGCGATGATGGGGTGAGCTCTCACCTCACTTCAGGCCAAGGGAGCCGGCGTTTGTCCACAGACAGCTTTCTGGGTCATGTGGCCAGCATGACTAAACCACTTCTGGTGCAACGGAACACTGTGATAGAAACCAGAGTGCACGGAAACGCCGTTTACCTTCCTGCCGCAGCGGTACCTATTTATCTACTCACGCTGGTATGCTTTCGAACTGCTAGTTTGGCAGGAGCTGGGGCAGAGCAACGGGAGCTCACCCCATTGCAGGGATTTGAACCTTCAACCTTCTGATTGGGAAGCCCAAGAGGCTCAGTGCTTTAGACCACAGCGCCACCCTGTGCAGTGTCTGACACACCCCTGCTGATGAGCCCAGCTTGCCTCCCCATCTGGCGCTGGTGCTCTGGGCTTGTTAGAGGGTTGTGCCAGAGCGCTGGACATTTGGCACTCTGGCACAAACCTGCTGATGGCCACAGCTCACCTACCCACCTGGTGCTGGCACTGTGGACTCACGGAGGAGGTCAATGGTTGGAAAAGCCAGCCATTGGGGGCCTTCTCTGCCCCCTCAACATTGAGGGGGCCTGGCCTCTTGCCTAGAGATTTCGAGGGGACCCCCTGGAATTGGTGCACCTGGCAGATGTAGGTGGTGGAGTGTTGTAATGGCAAAGACGACACGACTCAAGGCAGGTTGAACTCAATGGGAAGGCGACCAAGAGCAGAGCTCGAGCGCTTACTTTTATTGAAAGCTCAGGATGACAGTTAATCATTACAACGACAGTGTAACTTCTAGCCATTTACAGCAGTGCAGTCCCATACAAGGTGATGTTTCCTGTAACGTCACAACCGGTCACTCCCTAAGACATCCTCCATAGCCCACGTGTTGTTTTGCCATGCCCTCTGTCCATGCTCCAAGTACATGTCACTCTGTAAACACCCCCTCCTAGTTCCCATTGTGTTGCCCTCCTTGGCTTGACCCATCTGGTTTGTCCTGATTCATCCAGTTCCATCCAGATCCTCCTAGATCCTTCTAGCTCTGTTGTGACCTGTTGCCCTGCTGACCTGAGCCTCTGACCTGTCCTTCTTCACGTGTTTCCCATTCTGACATTAGCCAGTTTGCCGCGCTAATGCCCACACTCTCGAAGATCGGTGTGGCTTGCCAGCACCAGATCTCAGTCATTCCCACACATGCCAGCACAATTTCCTCGTGTAATCCCCATAGTGGAGCAGAAGACACTTACTTGCCTAAGAACTCTCAAAAGCTCCCCCATCTTCAGAATGGCCAGAGACCATGTGCAATGTTTTCACTGACTCTGCAAGTTGCCTTTTGCATACACATGCACGTACATATAAAATGAAAACACACACACACACACACACACACACACACACACACACACACACACACAGCTCGAGCCTGCCCAAAAGAATAAATGACTAACCAGTTTTGGTTTTTTTTAAAAAAAAAAAACCAACCAGTACACAAGTGAGATTCAATGATTTATGAAGAAATCTTAGGTCCCGTCAAATGGAATTTTCCCAAAATAAATTCATGTAAACAACTCGCCACAAAGAGGCAGTCAGAGCAGCCTGGAATGTGTAAACAGCTTTAACAGTTGAGAATATAATCTCCTTGATGGCTGGACTGGTCTACTGAGATTCATGCAGAGTATCCCCTCAGCAAACCACCTCCAGCTCGAGACGATTTTTTGACATCATAATACCACCCATTTCATGAGTTCCCCGCCCCCTCTCTTGAACACTGCCCTCGTGGACAGAAGGCCAAAGTTGCTTCAGCTCCCAAGACTGAATGGATTTGCGTTCAACATTCTTTGTTTCTGAAGGTGGCATTTCAGATGGTAGTGTGGTGGCAGTAGCAGCGATGATAGTTAGGGCATCGTGCGCACAGAAGGACAAAATTTACATAAAATCAGTGCCGGATTTATATATAGGCTAAGTAGGCTGAAGCCTAGGGCCTCTAAATCTAGGGGGCCTCACCAGCCTGCCCGCTCCCCAGCAGGCAACCTAAATCATAAAGCTCCAAAATACAGGACAAAAGAGAGCAGGGCTGGGAAAAGCGAGCCATACAATGGGCACCACCATTGAAAAGGCCCTGCTCCGTGTAGCTCCTGCCCTGTCATTTGATAGGGTGCTCACTAGCCCTCCTTCTTGACATGGAATGCTCTATATTGGAGTCTCCAGGTCCAGTACAAAGACCATAAGAAGGGAGAGCAGGGACCTTGAAGTTCCAAACAGCTGTTAAGCAAGCAAGCAAGCACACAGGTCACCATAGCTGTCAAGTTCTCCCTTTTTTTAAGGGAAATTCCCTTATGCTGAATAGGCTTCCTCGTGAGAAAAGGGGAAACTTGACAGCTATGCAGGTCACCTTTGTCACGGGACGCCTATGTCCTGGTGAGGCCTGCACCCAACCTTGGTTTTGTACAATCTTGTTTGTTCTCAGTAACCAAATTTATATTATCAAGATATACAAGCAGAAAAAGTTGTTCTTCATTTGCAAGGAATCGCATAAAACTAAGTGGCACTAATAAAGAAAAATTCCAGGGTGGCAACAGAAAGCAAACTAAAAATGCTTTTGCACTTCATCAAAACTATCTAGCAATATCAAGTTAAAGGAAAACTGGTGCTATTAACAGTAACAGCCCCAAAAAGTTAAATGGTAACTAACCAGAGGCAGCTACAGTTGCAAATGGTAACAAAATATCTTTGAAAGGAAGAGGAGCAGGTTTGCTCAAGTGTGTTGCAGGTAGAAATACTTTTTATAATGAAGTGAGAACAGGAGTTCACTTGCTCAAATTAACAAATAAGAAAGTTTTGAGAATTTACATGCCAGATTAAAATTGATTAATTCATTGAGAAGGGGATTGTAAGAAAAACACTGGGGCCTAATTAGAACAATAGAGTGCCTGGTATCTGGTGGGCAATCTCCTCCTTTATTTCCACACTGTGGCTGCACACCAAATCACCTGTCAGGAGAGCTATGAGATTCAGGTGAGGGGCATATGCCTTGTCAATCCCAGCAGGTATATAAGAGGACTACCCGGCCTGTGGCCTGCCCCCATCAGGCTACTGATGAATGTGTCAAAAGCAATGATTTTCACATGAATTGAGAAGTGTTCAAGTCCATTCATTCTTGGAATGTGCTCTGCATGAACTACATAGGTGGGATCTCATAGCACCCCCAAACACTGAGATTAGCACAGCCCCTTGCTCAGACATGGGTTTATTTATATCCCAACTTTCTTCCACTGAGCTCAGTGGTTCTTCCTCTACTGCAACAACCCCGTGAAGTCCATTAGGCTGAGAAATGGTGACTGGCCTGAAGTGATCCCAGTGAGCTTTGTGGTTGAGTAGGAATTTGAACTTGGGTCTCTTCCATCCTAGTCCAATCCTCCAACCACCACACCATGACTCAAACTGGAGTCAATGTAAGATTTACACATTTTTGCACCCACAGGCAGCAATAAATACAATCACCTACCACTCTTGATTAGATCTGTTTAAAAACATGAAACATGCACACAACTGGAGTCCCCTGCCCTGCTTTTGTTACCGAAGAGACAGTGTCGCTAAGTACAGAATATGGCTTGCCTCTTTAGCACTGGGAATAGGTAAAGGTAAAGGGACCCCTGACCATTAGGTCCAGTCGTGACCGACTCTGGGGTTGCGCGCTCATCTCGCATTATTGGCCGAGGGAGCCGGCGTATAGCTTCCAGGTCACGTGGCCAGCATGACAAAGCCGCTTCTGGCAAACCAGAGCAGCACATGGAAACGCCGTTTACCTTCCCGCTGTAGCGGTTCCTATTTATCTACTTGCATTTTGATGTGCTTTCGAACTGCTAGGTTGGCAGGAGCTGGGACCAAGCAACGGGAGCTCACCCAGTCGCGGGGATTCGAACCGCCGACCTTCTGATCAGCAAGCCCTAGGCTCAGTGGTTTAACCACAGCGCCACCCTACCCAGCACTGGGAATAGCCACAAGCAAAAACAGCCTTCTGTGTGGCCAGATCTCTGCTGCTCTTATTTTTAAATGCAGCTGGTTTTAACATAGGGAAAGTGTTGCTTTGTGTCTGCAGCATCCATATAAAAGTGAAGAAACGAATCCAGGTTCTGAAATGTAACAAATATTCAGACCAAATAGCATTGTACCTGGTATCTTAAAATATTAGATGATTGGAGTAGACCAGCTGCAAAAATAAATAGTTTTCAGGTGTTCTGCATTGTGCATACAATATCCCCCCCTTTTTAATAATAAAAAAAAATCACTCACCATTATAAGTCACTGTGATACCCTTAACTCTATAGCTCTAGAAAGGTGCGTGTGTGTGGTATTAATATTTGATATTTCTGGTTTTACAGCAGGAACAAACCTATTTCTCTTTGATCCCCATTTTACTGCTCAGTGTTTTAGAGCTGCCCTGGGAGGCTGAGAAAAATCTCTTTCTTTCTCTTTTATTTTATGTTACACATCTGTTTTGTTGGATAAAAAAACATGTCAAATATTAAATTGGCTTCAGAAGTGAGAAATGTTGATAGAAGGTGTTGAGCTTGTGCCTGTGACTGAGGGAGCAATCCTAGGAAGGGTGGCTGAGGGCAGGCCACAGGATCAAACCATTCTCCCTTTCTCTGGGTATACCGATGTGCAGAGAGGGAGGTTTGCTGCCGGAGGAACTCTGAGGTGGTGGCAGAAAGTGCCATTGCTGCTCCATGGGGAGAAATGAGATATGGCATTTGGGCAGGAGAGATGCTAGCGCCTAGCAGAGGCCATGAATTCACAGGTCTCCAAGCTTCCCTGTTTGCTCAACACACATGCCATAAACTGGCTACAAATCTATGTCAGCTCTAGAGCCAAAGTAACAGCCTAGGTCCAGTATACCTGAAGGAGCGTCTCCACCCCCATCGTTCTACCCAGACACTGAGGTCCAGCGCCGAGGGCCTTCTGGTGGTTCCCTCGCTGCGAGAAGCCAAGTTACAGGCAACCAGGCAGAGGGCCTTCTCGGTAGTGGCACCCGCCCTGTGGAACGCCCTCCCACCAGATGTCAAAGAGAAAAACAACTACCAGACTTTTAGGAGACATCTGAAGGCAGCCCTGTTTAGGGAAGCTTTTAATGTTTATTGTATTTTAATGTTTTGTTGGAAGCCGCCCAGAGTGGCTGGGGAAACCCAGCCAGATGGGTGGGGTATAAATAAGATATTATTATTATTATTATTATTATTATTATTATTATTATTATTATTATTATTCCCCCCTTGCACTGGAGTAAATGGGAAAGGTTGCAGCAGGAAGAAGATGGAAAAACTCATTCTCTCCCAACTCCCCTGCCCTGCCCCCCAGAGTCACCTTCTCTCCTGGCTGGTGTGAACCTGCAGAGATTAAGAAATGGTGCCACAGAATACTCTCTCCCCTCAGCTCCACCTTAGAATTGCTCCACCAACCAATTTTTGAGTACTACCAAATTACCATACCAATATATAGTTGTAATGGTTGGGTTGCCATGATGCTGTTGTGTTGTGATATGGGGAGAAGCGTTGTTGTTTTTAAGGTGGTCATGTTGTTTCTCCAATAAAGCAACTTATAAATCTCCTCTTTTGCTACGGTACATCTGCATAATTCCAATTTATGAAGAAAAATTGCTATCATTTCAAAATATGTCTCTCTTGTGTGAATTTTATTATGAAGCTTGTAGACCAGACATAGGCAAACTTGGCCCTCCAGGTGTTTTCAGACAACAATTCCCATCTTCCCTGACCACTGGTCCTGTTAGCTAGGGATCATGGGAGTTGTAGTCCCAAATGTTTGCCTATGCCTGTTGTAGACCTCTGGCCTAGAGCAGGCTTCCTCAACCTCGGCCCTCCAGATGTTTTGAGACTACAATTCCCATCATCCCTGACCACTGGCCCTGCTAGCTAGGGATCATGGGAGTTATAGGCCAAAAACATCTGGAGGACCAAGGTTGAGGAAGCCAGGCCTAGAGAACTAGAATTGAAAGCTAAGTATACCAGACAGAGTTCTCTCCCTATTCCCCACATGCCACTAGACCACCTAGACATGCATAGTATTTCCCTTTGTGCTTCTAAGGTGTGCACTGCAGCAGGTCAGCAGTTTATGCTGGGGAGAAAGGTTTGGCTTCCAGCAAAAATGCAGATGGATTATTGCGGTTCTGCATTTGCTACTTACCAAAGGGCTCCTCCAAATGACCGGCCTACTTGGCATTCATCCTGATTTTCTTGCACAAAGCTTACACCACGGTTAGACTACGCCAGGTCTTTACTGAGCATACCTTCTGATTTGTTTGCAAGATGCAATGAGCGTTCATCCTTCTCGATAGTGGCGCCTGCCCTGTGGAACACCCTCCCATCAGATGTCAAGGAAATAAGCAACTATGGTATCTTACTTTTAAAAGACATCTGAAGGCAGCCCTGTTTAGGAAAGTTTTTAATGTTTAATGCTGTAAAAAGGTAAAGGTAAAGGGACCCCTGACCATTAGGTCCAGTCGTGACCGACTCTGGGGTTGCGGCGCTCATCTCACATTATTGGCCGAGGAAGCTGGCGTACAGCTTCCAGGTCATGTGGCCAACACGACAAAGCCACTTCTGGCGAACCAGAGCAGCACACGGAAACGCTGTTTACCTTCCCGCTGTACCGGTACCTATTTATCTACTTGCACTTTGACGTGCTTTCGAACTCCTAGGTTGGCAGGAGCTGGGACCGAACAACGGGAGCTCACCTGTGTCACGGGGATTCGAACTGCCGACCTTCTGATCGGCAAGCCTTAGGCTCAGTGGTTTAACCCACAGCGCCACCCGCATCCCTTACATTTAATACTATATTGTGTTTTGAATATTCGGATGGGAACTGCCTAGAGTGGCTAGGGAAACCCAGCCAGATGGGCGGGGTATAAATATTATTATTATTATTATTATTATTATTATTATTATTATTATTAATTATCCTGTTTGCAGGATGATTACACACCTTCCCTTGACTCACCAGTTCATCCCACACTTTTCAATGTATTTCCCATCACTGCAAAAGGTTCCCCTTTTGTTTGGATTTGTTGCACCAGGCAACAGAGCACTTTAGAATACAAGACCCTAAAGTTCAGGTATGTACTTCGATCTCTCCCACAAAATACGCATAGTCTGGAGGCACCCAAAGACTCTAAAAAGATCTTCAACAGAAGTCCCATTAGAAAAGAAGGCTTCTTCCAATAATCTAGAGAAGAGATTAAACTCTTCCTCCATCCCAATGCCACAGGACCTGTTGATGTGTCAAAGATTCAGGCCAATGTGTAGACAAGGCTTCCATGTTTATTTTTACCTTTCTGTTCAAGTGCTAACAAGGCAGCGTACCTGGGCAATTACTCAGCAAGCATTTGCCCTATGAGATGGTAAGGCTGCAAGTCTTAACCTTCCCTTTAAAAATAAATAAAATAGCTGCTTTCCACCCCCTAAGTTGTGTGCTTCCCTTTACTCTTGCAGACAAATCCCTGGAGCAGGAAGGAGGGAGCTTTTTCTTCTGTGAGCATCAAACCTGAGGCAGGAAAAGGGCATTCTTTGCTTTCACCCTTCTGTCCTTCGTCTTCATTGCAAGTCCTGCCAGTTTTCACAGAGTGCATAGATATGTAGTCAGAACGTGCATTTGCTGCCTTCCACAGATGCAGGTTTTGGTCATTGTCCACACACTGACATCTTCATATTGTTAGTATTGTTACGTGCCGCTCCCAGTCTCTGAGCAGTGTGAGATTCCAGGGAGTTCCAGGCATGCTACTCAGGGTCCATGTTTCCTTTTAGAAATGAAGCACAGCGGAGACCGTGGCGTCTTTATGGTATATGGTTTATTTACACATACAGTATATACAACCTGAGTAAGATGGAGGGGCATAGCTGCCAAGTCTCCCGTATTCCCTGGGAAACCCCCGTTTTTCCAGCCATTTCCCGCTGGCAGCCCGGATTTTTTAAAACCCCGTAAATCCCCCGGATTCTTACCGGCCCAGGGAGACTCCTTCTGCGCATGTCTCTTAACATGCCCAGAAGCGATTTCTGGCACTGCGGCCATTTTGGAAATGGGCAGAGCACGCGTAGAAGCAACTTCCAGTGTTGCTCTGCCCAGTTCCAAAATGGCCGCAGTGCGACGTCCAGTGCCGATCCCGGAATTTTCAATCTGGGAGTTGGCACCTATGTGGAGGGGTTCATAGCATTAATCCCCCCCCAGGTCTTGCTTGCCATAGCCTTGGATTATACTCTGCATCTCTGCCTTCCCAGCCTGCAGCTTTTCTTCTAGGTCACATTACACAGACTTTTAACTCTAAACTCTGGCTTTGGCCTTCTCACTATCTAAGAGTTGGAGGAGGGGCCACACTCATTTGCTGTCTGACACAGAGCCACCTTTCCTGGGTTCTCTTAATGGCCCATCTCCCAGTCAATCAGCTGAGCATGGGAAGCTGGGTCCAGAGATTAGCAGTCTGGCATCCAGTTAACTACCCAACCCACCAGGTCACTAAACCATTGTCTTTTCCTCTAGCACAGGCATCCCCAAACTGCGGCCCGCCAGATGTTTTGGCCTACAACTCCCATGATCCCTAGCTAACAGGACCAGTGGTCAGTGAAGATAGGAATTGTAGTCCAAAACATCTGGAGGGCCGAAGTTTGAGGGTGCCTGCTCTAGCAGATCAAGATAACCAGGTGACAGCAAAAACTGCAAAAAAATTAGCAGAGGCAATTAGAATAGAATCTGTTATTTGATTAACTTTTTAACCTTGCTCGGTTTTTTAATCAAAAGAAAGCCTATTACTTCACATGTTTTATCCAGGGCTAAGGGATTATATATTAATTCTCCCATTTGTATTGCGACTGGACCAAATGGTCAGGGGTCCCTTTACCTTTACCTTAAACCTTTAGAACGTCCTTTGTATATCTAAGCATTTAGAGCTATCCTCAATACACTGGTGTGCCAGGCGGCGGGGGCGGGGGGAGCCTCACAGCGGCCCCCGTGCCTCACAGCGGGGCCACGCTGTGCCGGAGGCCGCCCCCCCTGTCCGATGCCGGATTGAGTGGGGGAGGGGGCAGCGCTGCTCTGCGTGGCCTTCCTCCCTTCTCCCAGCGGGCTGGGGTGCCTGGGCAGGCCGGGCCACGCCGGGGCCTTCCCGGCCATCTCCCGCAACTCCGGCGCTTGCTGGGTCCACGGCCGTTTCCTTCCCACCAACAGGGCGCTGTGTTTCATTGGTAGAGGTGCTGCCATGTGGCATCGCCTCTACCAATGAAACGCAGCACCGGGTGTGAGGGATGACCCTAGTGCTGCAGAGCGGAAGATGGTCCTAGTGCCCCTGTTCCGCTCGCTTACCTCCCTGCTCTCCCGGCGCGGCTGGTGGAGGGAAAAGGGAGGCCGCCACGCAGCTCCCCCACTTGCTGGGGCACCCCTCAGCACCCCTCAGCGCCCCCTGATCGCCCAGGCGCCCTGGCGCCACGCACCACTGGAGTCAATGGGTGAGCCGGGCCTGAAATATAGATTCGATTCGATTCGATTCTCCCCAAGCCTTGATTAAAATCTAACACCTGCTGGACCCAGGAATTTAGGACAGTCTGGCACCCACAAACTCATAACACTGTTCTCTTAATACCTCAGGCTGCTTTAAAATTATGCATTGCAAAAAATATATACAGGAAAATACATTTTTTAAAAATATGCTTTAAAAAACAATGCCTTCGATGGGATCTTCCTAAAGGCCTGTGTCCGCAGTGACCCCTTCCATGATCCATTATAAAATACAAGCATGGCTCTGGGCAGGATTTGGCTGGAGAAAAGCACCCTTGTTGCTCATAAACCTGTTTTGCCTGCAGTTGTCCTGGGCCTCATTGGATTCTAACCTGAGCCTTTTCTCTTTTCTGTCATTCATACTTTCTCCTCTCCCGCCCCCCCCCCCAAAACTTCCATGCTCAACAACAGGATGCTCTTTTCAGTTCTTTCTCTCTCCTTTCCCTCCCTCATCTCGAGGTGCAAACAAATCCGGAGCCACTCTGTCTGCCGGCCGCGCTCCCCGTTTAAAGAAACAGACACACATTTCTCACCGAAGAACAGTTAGGTAAACAATAATATTTTTTTAACACAGAAAGTAACTCAGCATTCACAGCGTGAAGCCAATGTGTCTAGTAAACCCCAAACTAATTTTAGGAAGATGGCATCTAGGGGAGAGGTTGCTCCCCCCCTGCCCCCCAAGCTCTTTCATTTACGTTTGTGGAACTTTGTGGCTGCGAGCATTTTGCTGGTCTGGGGCAAAAAAGAGGCAAGGAGACATGCTTTAAAATAGCCTGATATAAAGGGGCGGAACTGCCTCTTGTGTCAGGAAGGATCTTTGCACTTGTGCTGAAATTGTGGGTGTGCATCACTTCGAATTAGGTGATCCCTCTGGGGCTTGCAGTTATAATCATTATTAATTGTATTTATATACCGCCCTATACCCGGAGGTCTCAGGGCGGTTCACAGAAAAGATCACAACGTATATAATCAGAATAAAAACAACAACCCAATAACACACACACCCAAAACAGCCACATTTTAAAAGGGTGTTGTTGTTTAGTCGTTTAGTCATGTCCGACTCTTCGTGAGCCCATGGACCATAGCACGCCAGGCACTCCTGTCTTGCACTGCCTCCCGCAGTTTGGTCAAACTCATGTTCGTAGCTTCGAGAACACTGTCCAACCATCTCGTCCTCTGTCGTCCCTCAATCCCATGGACTGCAAGAAGATCAAACCTATCCATTCTGAAGGAAATCAGCCCTGAGTGTTCACTGGAAGGGCAGATCCTGAAGCTGAGGCTCCAATACTTTGGCCACCTCATGAGAAGAGAAGACTCCCTGGAAAAGACCCTGATGCTGGAAAAGATTGAGGGCACAAGGAGAAGGGGACAACAGAGGACGAGATGGTTGGACAGTGTTCTCGAAGCTATGAACATGAGTTTGACCAAGCTGCGGGAGGTAGTGGAAGACAGGAGTGCCTGGCGTGCTCTGGTCCATGGGGTCACGAAGAGTCGGACACGACTAAACGACTAAACAACAACAACATTTTTATCAGATGAATGTTGGAGGGTATGCTCTTGCTTGCTTGGACAGAGAGGGTTGTGAGAGTGTGTGTACACACAGGTCTGCAGCAGAGAGGTAGAATTTGCATGTGCTCCACCCACATTTGCCTCTCGCCCCACCCACCACAGTCATGTGACCCTTGGAAGGTTGTCCAGAAGGGTCACCATCCCTATATTAAGGGAAATCCTTATACACTCCTTTCCCATGATTTCCTAGAACAGAGTCTGAAACACAGGAAAGCAGGAGGGTTAAAATAAAATGTGTATGCTCATTTGGTGGTGGTGGTGGTGGAGCAACAGGCCAAGATTTCCAGGACTTCTGTGCTAAACACCCTGGTTTGTGGGGCTGTCTCAGCCCCACAGATGATTTCTTCATCCCACATGGAAAACAGTCTTTTCCCAGAATTTCTTTTGGAGGGAAATATCTTGATTTTTCTCTTCCTGCCTCCCCCATCACCCCACCTAGCGCGATTTGTTTCTGGAAACTGGAGGGCCACATATTATGGGAAAGTAGGTAAAATGGTAAACAGGCAGGCTGAACTAATTGGACAAGCCAGGAGCAAGAGAATTGGCAGGGTGCAGGGGAGCGGGACAGGCGGGTGGTGGAAGGGTGAATTAAGACAGGAGCTACGGAAGGGAAAATATGAGCGAGCAGGGAGATCAAAATGGCAGAGTGTTTGCTGCGGCTCGGCAGATGTAGGGAGAAAAGGCACAGATACCACTTGGAAAGAGGAACTGTGCCATGGATACATCAATATGGGAGACTTCTTGGAGGAAAGAATGCTTCTGTCCGCCTAGTCCCCACCCCCACCCCAACCCCTTGAAACTATTTCCCATCAGTTGTTTTTCACCTGTTTTCCCCAGGTCTCTGAGACCAGATACTGTATAAGCCTGCCTGCAAGAGAAACCAGCCTTGGGTGGGATAGGAATTGCAAGGAGAAGTCTAAGGGCCACATTCCTTCACGGGAAGCCTTCCAGGGGCCACATGCCAGTGTGGACCTCCTTAATCTCATTATATCCTGCCCTTCCTCCTACGCAATGATTGCCTGAGTCTCTAGTCTTCATATTGGACCTTCAAACTTCTTTCAAAATAGTTGAGCTGCCCTAGGCTGGATCTACACTGACCTGTTTTAATGTTATTTCCCCCTATTTGAACAATATTAGATATGTCTTTCTAAAATGTCACAGGGGATACTTGTCGATTAAAACATTTTTACCTTGGTTTTTCTTTCGTCCAATGTAAGTAATCCCCAACCACACCATTTTCAAAAACGCTGTTTCAATCCCTGCTGGTCGCTGGTTGCTCTGTCCCACCCTCTCGTGTCACATTTTAATTCTTCCTCCCTCCCTCCCTCCATGTCCTTTGTTATCTGCCCCTTGCATGCCATTGGAGGGGGGTCAAAGTTTGAACGCGATTTTTTTTAAAAAAAGGTACAGTGGTACCTTGGTTCGCAAACTTAATCTGTTCCGGAAGTCTGCTCCAAAACTAAAGCGTTCCAAAACAAAAGGTGCCCACAAAAAGTAATGCCAAATTGATTAATCTATTCCAGACCATTAAAAACAACCCCTGAAACAGCCATTTAACATGAATTTTACTATCTAATGAGACTATTGATCCATAAAACGAAAGCAATAAATAATGTACTGCAGTCACACAATCAATCAGTAGCTGAACTAGGTTCCACAAAGTCACAAAAACAAAAGAGCCGCAAAAACAAAAACACAAAATAAATAGCAAAATAAATAGCAAAAACTCAAAATGGAAGTGTGGCAATCAAATCAGAAGCGTAAACTCAAATCATCAGCATAACACTCAAAACGGAAGTGTTGCACTCAAAACGGAAGTGTTGCACTCAAAATGGAGCATGTTCGGCTTCCGAAAAAAGTTCGCAAACCAGAACACTGACTTTGCAGTGTTTGGGTTCCAAGTTGTTTGAGTAGCAAGGCGTTTGAGAACCAAGATACCACTGTAAAACACCACATAGGGACACATGAGCAGTGTTTCACCGATATAGCAACATAAAACAAGTAAAAATTAAGCAATAAAAAAGACAAGGTGATAATGCATTATGAGCATAAAAAATAGGACGTCGTGTGTCCATCTATGTTGTCAAAACCATTTCTTAACCCTTCCTTAATGTTAGAAACCAGGAATGTAGATTCACCCCTAGACCACAGAAGAACGTTATTCCTCTCTTTCCCCCCCCCTTGCCCACAAAACATTTTTATGATTTTCCATATAAGCACTGAAGGAAAATACGAGTAACCACACTGGCCTCAGGTGGGGTTTGTGTGTGGGTGTGTCACACCATCTCTGAGCAAGGAGGAGCAGGAGCAAGGATGGAGGTGTTAAGCAACCGTATAGAATGGTGTGGCTTTTGAAATCTCGGAATGGGTCTTTGCTCTTACGAGGAGGATTTTGACATGCCCATTGCCACAGCTCTCAAGAACAGGGTCGGGAAAGGAAATGCAGGAAAAACCGGGGAAAGTGGTATTTAGAAAGCCCTTTCCACCGCTTGGCATTTGCTGGAATCTGGGATTGTGAAACCAGAGGAAGCCAGCCCGTGTGTGAGCTGAGAGTGCGTGCATGCGCGCACATTAATGTATAACAGGGGCGAGTGAGGAGGGGAGTTGCCTTTTTATGATGGTGTCTACTCTGCACTCTTCTTAAAGGCCTCTTTGTACCTGAGCAACGCCAATTTCTTTATAGGAACTCTCTCTCTCTCTCAGCATATTAATATATATGGTTTGGGAGCATGGGGTGGCTTGTCATTGCTTCATTTTCAATGGAGCCAACTGCTGTATCTGGGTGTTTTTTTTCCCCTGCCAGTTTCCTGCAGCGAGAGCAACGTAGCTGTCACAAGCAGAACGTTCTGCAGAATGTTAGAATTCCTCAACAACAACAACAACAACAACAAGTCCAAGGCAAAACGAAAAGCTTGCTTGTCCGTGGCGGCTTCTAGAGTATCTCCAGTAAAATGCCATGGATGTTTGCCATCAGACAGGCACAGAAACTAGTAAACTACTCCCCTGAAATTCTTTTATTCCCCCAGGGGGACTCGTGGAAAGGGATGCATTGATGCCTGCCATCAGATAGACACACAAGCTGGCAATAAAATGCCCGTGATTCACTGCATTTCATTCGGCAGGGCAGCTTATGCAAAAAGGTAGCGGCTGATATTTATGTTCGGTTTATGCCTCCGCGAGAGGAGAAGAACGAACACCCGGTTTTATAGCATGTGCTATTGGCCCGCAGGGGTGGAATTATTTACGTGGATTCCTATATTTCACACTAGTCAATTTTGTTTCCAATCTGTTAAAATGTTCCTATACCCTGGTGAGTCCCAGCACCTCGTTCTTGGTGTATTTTGTTGTTGTTGTTGTTTTGTGGTTTTTTGAAAGCACTGGTCAAAAGTATTTCTTCTTTTGCTCCCACCTAATGAATTGGGAGATAAGTTTAGGGAAGAAGGCCTTTTCAGTAGTGGCTCCCCGATTCTGGAAGGTTGGCATGCCTGGCACCTTCTTGGATTCCCTTTTGGAGCCAAGCAAACACCTGTTTCTCCCAGGCTTTCTCATTCATCAATATCTCTACCACGGGATGTGAGGCTGCTTACATATTCATTAAAAAAAATTATCTTATGTTTTGTATCTTGGATCTTTTGCATTCTAGTGCAGTGGTACCTTGGTTATCAAACGCCTTGGTACTCAAACAACTTGGAACCCAAACACTGCAAATCCATAAGTTATGCTTCCAATTTGAGTGTTACACTTCCGATTTGAGTGCCACACTTCCATTTTGGGTGTTATGATAAGGTCTGTCTGTTTTTTTGCTATTTATTTTGAGTTTTTGTTTTGGGGGCTCTTTTTGTTTTGATTTTGTGACTGTGTGGAACCCATTTCAGCTACTGATTGATTGATTGATTGTGTGACTGCAGTACATTGTTTATTGCTTTCACTTTATGGATCAATGGTCTCGTTAGATAGTAAAATTCATGTTAAATTGCTGTTTTAGGGGTTGTTTTTAAAAGTCTGGAATGGATTAATCCATTCTGCATTACTTCCTATGGGAAAGCGTGCCTCGGTTTTGGAATGCTTTGGTTTTGGAATGGACTTCCAGAACCGATTAAGTCTGAGAAAGAAGGTACCACTGTATTTTAAAACTACCCATATGGGTGCTAGAGCACCTTGTTGAACAGCAGGATACCAGTGTCCTAAATGAAACAAATCATCATGATTCCCAGGCAGTGTGTATATACAGCAGGCAGGGTGGTGGGGATTCCATGTTCATTTGTGGATATGGGATGAACTGCATGAAAGACCCACATGATTTCCAAAAGGGAAGGGTATAGGTATTCTGCAACCCCATAGTCGCCTTTGACTAGACTTAACTGTCTAGGGGGACCCAGGTGGCGCTGTGGGTTAAACCACTGAGCCTAGGGCTTGCTGATCAGAAGGTCGGCGGTTCGAATCCCTGTGACGGGGTGAGCTCCCATTGCTTGGTCCCAGCTCCTGCCAACCTAGCAGTTCGAAAGCACGTCAAAGTGCAAGTAGATAAATAGGAACCGCTACAGCGGGAAGGTAAACGGCGTTTCCGTGTGCTGCTCTGGTTCGCCAGAAGCAGCTTTGTCATGCTGGCCACATGACCTGGAAGCTATACGCCGGCTCCCTCAGCCAATAATGCAAGATGAGCGCGCAACCTCAGAGTCGGTCACAACTGGACCTAATGGTCAGGGGTCCCTTTACCTTTACCTAACTGTCTAGGGGTCGTTTACCTTTTACCTTTTTTATTTACTGAGAACACGCTTTCGTGCAAAAAAACAAAGACACACCCCAAAGCTGACTTGAAGATGTGTGTTATTGCACTGCTAATAATGTGTGCTGTGTGTGCATGGGAAAGTTTGTGGTCGGAGCATCCTGCTTGTTAAATGAAATTCAAAGCCACAAAATAACATCTGCATGTCCCCAGTAACATGACTGGTAGCTCAGGACCAAGAGTTATAAATGCATAACTGTTTTAGCATTGTCAGACGATCCCTTTTCGAACCTAACCCACCATACTGTCCCTTAGTAGCAGGGATCCTATAGCATCATCTACGGACCACAAACATTGAACTTCAGTTTGGCCTCTCGTTCTATGTTGCATCATGCTTTCCAGCCAAAAGATAAGGAGGCCTATTTTGTAATGCGACGATATGTTCAAGCAAGGATACTTTCCTTAAAAAATGGCAACTGATAGACCTTCAGCCTACAGGGAAGCAAAAGCTTTGGGTCCTAGGTGTTGTCTCTCTCCAATGTGCCCAAAATTGAAGGCAGGATTCCTTGCTTGTGTCATGAGGCTCCCCTCATGTGTCCCCCACATGGGGGTTGGGCAAACACCCAGAACACTGTATAGGGGGAGAGAGGTCATTGCATGGGGCAAGCTGCAAAGCTTGCTCTGACAGAACATCCAACATAGTGTGACATTGGATTCCTGAAGGAGCGCCTCCACCCCAATCATTCAGCCCAGGCACTGAGGTCCAACTCTGAGGGCCTTCTGGTGGTTCCCTCACTGCGAGAAGTGAGATTATAGGGAACCAGGCAGAGGGCCTTCTCGGTAGTGGCACCATCAACGCCCTCCCATCAGATGTCAAGGAAATAAACAACAATCTGACTTTTAGAAGACATTTGAAGGCAACCCTCTTTAGGGAAGTTTGATGTTTTATCATGTTTTTAATATTCTGTTGGGAGCCACCCAGAGTGGCTGGGGAAACCCAGCCAGATGAGCAGGGTATAAATAATAAATAATAAATTGTTATTATTATTATTATTATTATTATTATTATTATTACCTCGCCACCTGGGAATCTAGGGTTAGCACTGGATCCAGGAGAATCCCCAAGCAGAGACTTGATCCTTCCTGGGAGTGGTACACCATCCAGCAAATTAACTAACATGGGTAATTAAATAAACAATATAGGGTGACTATACCGATCTACCTTGCAGGGTTTTTGTTAAAATTTCAGTGGTGATTTGTGTGAGATAGTTTGGATTATCAGGAGCCGTGTATATGCTTAGCTGGAGTATTTTCATTTTATCAGCTCAGATGTTAACTTTTACTCCCTCTAGAGGAAGGAACCAGAGACAAGGAAGTTATTGGAAGCCTATCTTTGAAGGGTCATCCTTCCTATTTTAGCAAGACAACTATAGAGCCAGAGTTCTGCACTAAACGTCTTCTCATTTTTCCCTGTTCCTATAGATAGAGGGTAACCTCTGGAAATTAAAACATTAATGCTAATGTGTTTAGATATAAAGTACTAGGAGTTGATTTAAAGGTTCTCAGGAGACAAAAAGTGCTCGCGGGCGGGCATAATTGGATATCCCTGTTGTTCAGGACTTCAGCAGTCTGCGTGTGTGAAGAATACCTCAACATTTCCTCACAAATCTCAACCTTTTTTTTTTTTTTTTGGCCAAAATCCACATGTCCTTATTTAACCCTAAATACCTGTCTGTAAGCTTCCAGGAATGTGTTCCTTTGTGAAATATTTGGAAAGATCTCTCCCTCCCTAACCTCCCCCCCCCAAAAAAAGAAATCCTGCTTCTAAAGTCAGCAAAGTTTCATATTTAGAGGAGTGAGACACCAACACATCCTGAGTAAGGCCCTTTGATCGGTCTGTGACACTGAATGAATAGTAAATACACCCTCAGACTCAGAGTAAATATCAAATGGCATGTAACTCAGGTAGAAAGGAGCAAATTTTACACACGTTGGCCACAGACGCCTTGTCATTTCCCAGTAAATTAAAGGGTCTTCCGTTGGACCTGTAAATTTAAATTTATCATGCTAGTATTCTTCCATAATTAAAGCAATAGAAGACACCCCTGTTTTTTTAAATACCGTCTTCCATTCCCTGCAGACAACAAGGGCTCCGTGCTGTGTGTGTGTGTGTGTGTTCGAAGGAGCGGGAAAGAGGGTTTGAGGGCTAGGCCCTATGGCTTCTCCTTTCCTCAGTGTTTAGCCCATCCCTAATTAACTTTATTTCCCCTGAAGGTTTTGCTGACATTCCTGGCCAGAAAAAGAAGTGCTTTTTCATGGGTTCTCCTCACTTCTTGGCAACTGGGAAAACCCTTTTTCCCGATGCCGAGATCGCCTCGGTAACGGCACCACAATCTCCTCAGTCAACAAAATAAATAAAGAAGTGGCGAGCCTAGGTGTGTGGCATGTGGCGCAGCGGCCAAATTGTTGCTGCAGGGCTGGAGAAGGCCGGCGGGGAAGTTGCCCTCAGCGGTACAATGTGAGTTTAAATTACTGCGTAGCAACCCGTTGCAATGCCCTCCTAGTGCCAAGCGTATTGCTCTGCTTTTCTTTGGACCACGTCAGCGAGTCTGAGGGGAGGGTGGCTTGTCGTCTGGGCATGTCGGGACCTCCATGCACACTTCCCAGACTGGTACCTCAGTGCTTGACTTCACCCCCAGAGCTGCACCCCATTGTCTCTTGAGACTGACACCAATAGCAACAACAACTGTACAAAGGGTGGGGGGACACACACATTCATTGCTCTACACTTTGCCTCTGGCCCTGCCCACCAACTCCTAGGGGCCAAGGTCCCTTCAGACCCCCCCCCATTAAATATTTGAGGGCCCCCCCCCAAGCTGGCGGGCACTGCTGTTCAAATGCCGTGTGTACATGCTGTTTCATCTGATTGATTATGCAGGGCAGTGTTTACCTTTCCACCCCCAATATTTTATTCAAGTTGGCACCTCTGCCACCACTAGCCCCCAAAAAGTTGCCCAGAAAGAATCGTTGTCCTCAGGCTGCAAAGGTTCCTCACCCCTCCAGCAGAAGGGGAAAAAAGATGGTCTGAAGCCCCCCCCCAGGCAGAATACGCTGGAGATGGGGATAAAAAAAGGGGAAAGGGTGAAGGACCCCTGGACGGTTAAGTCCAGTCAAAGGCGACTGTGGGGTATGGCGCTCATCTTGCTTTCAGGCCAAGGGAACCGGTGTTTGTCCACAGACAGCTTTCCAGGTCATGTGGCCAGCACGACTAAACCGCTATTGGTGCAACGGAACACTGTGGCGGAGGTCAGAGCACACGGCAGGGCCATCTTAAGTGCCCCTGGCGCCGTGGAGCGACGGATCCCTCTGCCCCCCCCGCCCCGTTTCCCAGCACGGTGGGCGGGCGGACCGGCGCCGTGGTGCCCTGCACCACCGGGGGGCCATCTAGAGCTGGCCCTGGCGCACGGAAACGCTGTTTACCTTCCTGCCTATTTATCTACTTGCACTGACGTGCTTTTGAACTACTAGGTTGGCAGAAGCTGGGACAGAGCAATGGGAGCTCACCCCGTCACGCGGATTCGAACCGCCAACTTTCCAATCAGCAAGTCCAAGAGGCTCAGTGATTTATACCACAGCTCCACCTGCTCCTCTGCTGTGGAGGGCATAGACAGTACTGCACCTTACACCCCCTGAAGCAGCTTTCTGCTCTTAGGGGAAGTGGGGGACGCTGTCCCATGACACCAGTGTTTAAGTAGCAGTCACCCAGCGGCCAATCTCCTTGGCTTTCCTCCATGGAAGGCTGTTTGCTCTTGCCTTATGTTATATGATTATAGGAAGCAAAGTGTTTGCTAATTTTAAATGCTACTGTTGTCATTGCAAGCTGCTTTGAGCTCATCACTGCTGGGGGAATACAAATATCATATCAAATCAAAACATTGGCTCATCTAGTTCAGTATTGTCTACTGGCAGTGGCTCCAGAGTTTCCGCTGGAAGTCTTCTCCAGCCTTCCTTAGAAATGCTGGAACATCCAGTTTGGAAAGCAGGTGATCTACCACTGAAACGATAGATGATAGATAGATAGATAGATGATAGATAGATAGATAGATGAGAGAGAGAGAGAGAGAGAGAGAGAGAGAGAGAGAGAGAGAGAGAGAGAGAGAGAGAGAGAGAGAGAGATGTTCAGTGTAGTGGCATTATGACTCAATTCAAACATAATGGAACACCACAGTTTCTCACTGTATGAATGAGCCTGCATGAGACTTGCATTGCTTCCAGATGACCTGTTTATTGAGTAGTGCTTATTCTGATTTGTTTACAGGGAGATTAGACACCAGATATTTAATGTGCATGCATTCTGACTTATACCGGTGTGTGTGTGTGTGTGTGTGTGTGTGTGTGTGTGTATATATATATATATATATGTATATATATATATATATATATATATATATATATATATATATATATATATATATGGGACCCAGGTGGCACTGTGGTCTAAACCACTAAGCCTCTTGGGCTTGCTGATCAGAAGCAGAAGGTCGGTGGTTCGAATCCCCACAATGGGGTGAGTTCCGTCGCTCTGTCCCAGCTCCTGCCAACCTAGCAGTTCGAAAGCACACCAGTGCAAGTAGATAAATAGGTACCGCTGTGGTGGGAAGGTAAACAGCATTTCCGTGTGCTCTGGTTTCCGTCACAGTGTTCAGTTGCACCAGAAGCAGTTTTGTCATGCTGGCCACATGACCCGGAAAACTGTCTGTGGACAAACGCCGGCTCCCCATAGTTGCCTTTGGCTGGACTTAACTGTCCAGGGGCAAATCTGTAAGTGTAGGTTAGGGGATGTAACTGCAATTTCAGTCCACCAAACTGCAATTTGCCATACACTAGAGGGAAGATGGGATTGCAACATACAGTAACAGAGGGCTACAACTGTAGAGGGATTTTCTTAACACATAGAATCAGATCCTCAGAACTGTGAATGGAAGGGGCAGGTGATTGCCCACCCCAACCCCCTCTCTATGGTGCTTCTCTGGAACCTTTTTGAAAAGCATGAAACGGGGCTTTGGGCTGCAAAAGGAGGAAATTATGGTCCAAAATTGGGCACCAGTGAAATTAAGTTTATGCACAGCCCCCCCCCCTGCTGAATTTTGGCCAATGACCCCTTCATCCACCATGGCCCATCCTAAGCTATTCAAGAGAGTCTCCACCTCCTGGGAACTTCTAGGAGGTGTCAAGATCCAAGCCTCAGGTTTGAATGGAAAATCTACAACAAGAATATTAAGTTTTCTTGATCCATGAATAGAGTTCTATGCATCCTCAGTAACATTCCATGTTTGCAAAGAGGATAAGATTGCATTGCATCAAAGCAAGTGTTGTATCCCACCCTTTTCCAGGGCATCATCCAGTCACTTTCCTTGGTCTTTTGTGGCAGCTAGTTTGTTGCACAAGACTTCCCAATCAACTGCAATTGCACAACCTGAATTTGTCAGTATGTGATTGAATCCCACCTGTAAACAGCAAATTTATTTTTTAATAATAATAATTTTATTATCCCATAAAGCAGGAAACCATGGTTTTCATTCTGATACAATCCTTTATATTCATAAATTTTAAAAATGCATCAGAGGGCGGGAGAGTTTTAACTTCTGGAAACCCTGAAGTGGAGGTGGGGGTTGAAATGTGAAATGTTCAATTGCCTGTCTGCACACCCTAGCAAATGTTTTAGGAGACACCCCCGACGTCTCGCCAAAATACAAAATAGGGGGCAGTTTTAATCAGGCTTAGGTACTCAGAAATTAGGGATGCCAGCGAATGGTTGGTTTTGATGGTTAAGGCTGTTGCTTTTGCAGATTGAATAAGTAGCTGTGTGTGGAGCTGGATATGGCAACTAGATGATGTTTGAAATTGTAAAGATAGTTCTTGATGCCAGGCTCACATTCCAACCAACGTGTGTAAATATATCTCAGAGCAATTGTTTACAGAGCAAGTGCCCATGTTTCTACTCAGGCTTTGTAAGCTAAAGTTTACTTATGGTTGATGGTGAAAATTATACAAAACGAAACCACTTAAAGGAAGAGGTAACCGATAACAACTTGATGGTTTATATAAGATCATGCGATCAATATGCCAAACTATTCCTGGATTACTAAACAAAATAACGATACTGCTTTTCCATTTATATATATAAAAAAGAGGGTAGGTTATAATGAATCCACGAGACACCTACAATTAGGACTTCTATCATTTGAGGCAGAAAGTTTATATAATTTACATGCAGGAACAGTGACATCTAGTGGACACAAAATAAGAAAATTCCTTCAGTAGCACCTTAAAGACCAACTAAGTTTTTATTTTGGTATGAGCTTTCGTGTGCATGCACACTTATCTGATGAAGTGTGCATGCACACGAAAGCTCATACCAAAATAAAAAACTTAGTTGGTCTTTAAGGTGCTACTGAAGGAATTTTTTTATTTTGTTTCGACTCAGACCAACACGGCTACCTACCTGTAACTAGATCTAGTGGACAGCTAGCTATCAAAGATTTCCAGTTCCAATGAAGTGCCTCTTCAGCCTTTGCTGGTTTATGAACACACAAAGATTTAAAGGATACAAGTGAAACATTCTAAATGTTCTTATCTCATGCACCAAATCCCAGATCTGATTCCCCTTCCACCCCTTTTAATTTATTAAAATTGTTTACAGGGTAACTGGGCAGGCTACAGAGTGAATGATAGTGAGAACCCACCCACTTTCCATCTTAAGCTGCCCAAAACTAAACTTCTTTTAGTTTTGATATTGTACATAACTCTTGCCAATGACTTCCTGAGGGGGGGGGGGGAGAGCAGAGGACCCAATCCACAACATACACTGTACTACTGAATCAAGAAAATCCTGGCGCCACCGCATAGCTCAGAGTAAGCCTGTTTGCTTTCCCTTCTTGGAAACTTAAGCCTAAAATTGCATCTATACCTATAAATTAGCAGGTACAAATTTGTGCTGTGGAGCTGTGCCCCAAGTCTTTGAAATACATACCAATGCCTCTAGCATTAGATATTATTGTGGCAGCTGCATTCTAATATTCTAACCCTTTTGTGAGAAACTTTATTGAAACCCGCCTTCTCAGGTACGGCTTCGAGCAAGTTTATTCACGTGGTGAATAATGGAAAGTTATGTGGCTTGAAGATGTACGTTATAGATAAGCTAATGCTAGCATGGGCCAGGAATTTTTTTCTAGACATTAATATAAGAGGCAATTCCTAGATTGCCTAGACCAGGGGTAGTCAAGGGGATCCCTTCCTCCAGATGTTGTTGAACTACTACTTCCATCAGCTCCAGCCAACATGGCCGATGCAATGCAGCAACATCTACCTGCTACAACCTGAGCTAGCCCAGATCTGAACACCTGAGGTAGTCACCTGACCTTGTCTCATGGGTGGGCCAGTCCGGGCTACAACAAGATTTTCAAGGCCCAAGAGATGGATAGATCGGTAATAGATAATATAGATAGATAGATGATAGATAGATGATAGATAGATATAGATTATATAGATATAGAAATAATAATGCTAATTTATTGGCCAAGTACATTTTCCAACATACTTGGAATTTGTTTCGGCTACATTGCAATGTAAACATACACACACTGTTCCACTCACAATACAAATAAGCAAAGAAACCCATCCATAATTGACCTCCCCTTCAACTACACATCTACAAACAATTTAATGGCACAAGGGGAAAAACTGTTCTTGTGCCTGGCCAATTTTGTATATGAAGACCTGTAGCGACATCCAGATGGGAGTAAATCTAGCAGATGATGGCAGGGATGTAAAGGATCTGCTGCAATTCAAATCCCCGTGATGGGGTGAGCTCCCGTTGCTCTGTCCCAGCTCCTGCCAACCTAGTAGTTCAAAAGCACTCCGGTGCAAGTAGATAAATAGGTACCGCTGCAGCAGGAAGGAAAATGGCATTTCCGTGTGCTCTGGTTTCCAGTATAGTGTCCCGTTGCGCCAGAAGCGGTTTAGTCATGCTGCCCACATGACCTGGAAAACTGTCTGTGGACAAACGCCAGCTCCCTCAGCCTGAAAGCGAGATGAGCGCCACAACCCCAAAAGCACCTTTGGCTGGACTTAACCGTCCAGGGGGTCTTTTCCCTTTATTTACCTTGACTACAGTTCCCATCATCCCTGACCATTGGTCCTGTTGGCTGATAGGGGCTGATAGGAGTTGGGAGTCCAACACCAGGCAATGAGCCCTGACTTGTAATAAGCACAGAGACAGGTTTCTGGGCAAGGAACATCTTTGCAGCGGCAGAGAATGCTTTAATAACGCCTGGGGTGCGCAGGCAGGGCGTGGAGGGCAAAAGTGCAATCCAGCCCTCGGCACCGACATCAGAGGAACACTAGCCCCAAGTTGCTTTGTGGGGCTGAAATGATCCCTTTGATCTTCAATCTCAGGGGCTTGGATTGGAGGGTGCATGGCTGTGGTGTCCTTCTCATAGCTGTCAAGTTTTCCCTTTTCTCGTGAGCGAGCCTATTTAGCATAAGGGAATTTCCCTTTTAAAAAGGGAGAACTTGACAGCTATGGTCCTTCTGTCAAGGCTTTGGGAAAGCTACTCCTCCCCTCGGTTGCAGCAAGAGCAGAGCAAATAAGGTAGAATCCTTTTTTAATGAGTTTATTCATTCATAATAGTGAGAGACCCAGTGCCGGATTTACGTATAAGCTAAAAAAAAGCTATAGCTTAGGGCCCCACTCTCTTGCCGCCACCCCCCCAAAAAAACTAAAGGAAAAAAATGGATGCACATTTACAAAATATAAGATAAAAAACAAATAAAATAAAACCTACCTACAGCAACAGTGTTTTGTGTTGTGTTGGCTCCTATGATGTAAGTAATGGGCCCCGCCTGCTTGTCTGCTCCCTAAAATATCACTGCTTTGCTCATTTCTATATATAGGGTGCCTACATTCTGCATGGACTGGATGCATTCAGCACAAAAACAGTGGCAATTTGTTGTTGACAAAGGACAGCTGGATGTATAAAGGGCCCCATTACCTTCAGTAGCTTAGGGCAGGCGTAGGCAAACTCCGGCCCTCTAGATGTTTTGAGACTACAATTCCCATCATCCCTGACCACTGGTCCTGTTAGCTAGGGATCATGGGAATTGTCTAAACCTAAATCCGGCCCGGGAGAGACCACAGAACGCAACAAGCCCTGACAATGGCGTTGCTCCAACTCGGCTCCTCCTCCCTCCTTCGTAGCCACAGCATCTCCCTTTACGGTGGCCGCTTGTGGCCAATTGTCGCTAAGTCCTTTGTTCCTGCACTCTTAACAAACGTTGAGTTCTAGGAGAAGGGGGGTCAGAAATACTCTCCAGTGACAACGTGTCAGCTGGCTGCCCTGCCTCTGTCTCCCCTCTTCCCAACTCTATCTCTGAGCTGTGATCTTCCTCAAAGCCCTGCTGTAAATCAAGGCTGCCTTCCTCTTCTACTGCAGCATCAGGAGAACAGGGCGGTTCCTCTTCCCTCTCGTCCCCTTGAGTCCAATCCCTGACACCTTCTCTTGCTGCCCTCCCCGAGTCGCTTTGCGAAGCTGGGATCTGATCAGATCCCAGCCTTGCAAAGCAGCGCAGGACTGGCCTGGGAAGGGTGGTATGAGCAGTGGTATGCAGCCGGGGCAATCGCCCTGGCAGCCCCCCACCCCACCCCACCCCCGCTAATCCCTCTGCATCTTTGTACCCATCATGTTGTAAATCATTGTACTTTCACACCTGGTTCACCGCACACACTATATTTTACACTCGTGATCTGGTGAAACAACTCCCCCGTTGAACTGTTGAAGGAGGGTGGGAATGGCGAGGGACAGCCATTACAGTCACATTTGGAGACTAACATGTCATGCCTAGTGAAAATTTCTTCCAGCACTCATCATTGGATTCAATGACAAAATGAAACACCAAAATAATGAAAGCAAGCTTTATTTGAAGCAGGTTTTATATGAGGCAATTAACAGAAAGCTAATGCTGAGCAAATGGTTGCATTTAATTACAAAGTAATTAGCAAAACTACTGTCATTCAGCTCATCTTCCAAATCAGCTACGTTATTTGCCCCTGTGGCTACTTGTTAGTGAAAGCTTTCAATTTCCTTCTCTACCCTAAAATGGAAGCTTCTGACATTTGGAACAAAACTGTAGCTACACATTCCTCAGATTTTGAGGAAATATGTGTGTGTACACACGCACACACTTGCATTCTTGAAAGGACGTCTCCGAGGACACAAGCTATTTTAATTAGAAACTACCCCTATTTGTACTTCCCAACTTACACGAGACAAAACCCTTCAAAATGTGCACTTCTCCAGAATAATGAAGGACCAAGTGATGTGAACAAACAGGCATTGTATTGGAGGAAATGGCATTCAAAAAAGTGTAGATCAGTCAAAACTGCATTCAAATATGTGTGCATTAGGAGAAGTTTGCAATGAGGTGATGAATCTTCGTGGGGATTTTAAAACAAAAATATGCACATTGCTTTGGAAGTGTGGGGAATGGAACTTAAGATCAGAAAAAAGAGAGAGAAACTGAGAACAAACAGATAGAAGTAGCGGAAAAGGAGGGGCAGGGGGCAGCCAGGTGAAAAAATGGCCAAGGCTTCTGCACCATTACTGGTTGTGTAGAAGAAGAGGCAATTTCAGTGGGTGTGCTTGTCATTTAAGCTACATCTGCTGAAATCCCCGTTTCTATGCAACTCATAAGGGTACGGGGTCCTGCCTTCTTTTGCATCTGGTCTTGCTAGAGAGGCAGTATAGATCACCATCTTCTCTGGGAGTTGTTGTTGTTTAGTCGTTTAGTCATGTCTGACTCTTCATGACCCTATGGACCAGAGCATGCCAGGCACTCCTGTCTTCCACTACCTCCCGCAGCTTGGTCAAACTCATGTTGGTAGCTTCGAGAACACTGTCCAACCATCTCGTCCTCTGCTGTCCCCTTCTCCTTGTGCCCTCAATCTTTCCCAACATTAGGGTCTTTTCCAGGGAGTCTTCTCTTCTCATGAGGTGGCCAAAGTATTGGAGCCTCAGCTTCCTTCCAGTGAGCACTCAGGGCTGATTTCCTTCAGAATCCATGGGACTCTCAAGAGTCTCCTCCAGCACCATAATTCAAAAGCATCAATTATTCGGCAATCAGCCTTCTTTATGGTCCAGCTCTCACTTCCATACTGGGAGTACACTTCCACTGGGAGTACATTTTATTAAACTGGGTAGGATTCAGTTCCAAATCAGGTGTCAGATCAGATTATACATTATAAATAGTTAAGAATGAGCAGGGATGGAAGAAGGATGCAGCCCAGTTCCATGCATAAAATCAGAACTGTAGAGTTGGAAAAGGCCCTGAGGATCATCTAGTTCAACCCCCTGCAATGCAGCTGTTTCATGTGGGGATCAAACTTGTAACCTTGGCATTATCAGCACCACGTGCTCTAACCAACTGATCAATCCAGGAATGCTCCATTCAAAGGAACTTGCTCCAAGGCAATGGGCAAAGCATTGCAGTTGAAGGAACTGTGCTGGGGTACAGGAAGTCCTTGGTCGTTGAGGCTGTTGACTTAAAAACAGATGCACAGATGCTGACTTAAACCACTTCATATGGCTGCATTTTGAAGAACAATAATAGCAACCGAATTCTTAGGGATGTCTAAGGAACCTACCGCTTTCTAAACTAAAAATCGCGATTCCATGTTTCAGAGAGAGACGGAGGCCTGGAAGATTGCACAAATGTATGCCTGTGCTTTTTCATCAACATGAAGCGCTTATCATTGTTACCAAGAAAGCTCAGCTTAAGTAGCTAGGACTGCAGATTAGTCTCCAAAAACACCCACGCCTTGGATGCTCTACTGGCATAGGCAGTACTAGGTGAATCTTGTCTCATTTAACGTTGACTGTTCCTTTTCCCACACACAGAAGGATGATCTGAGAAGAAATATTGGGAAATGTTATCACAACGCCGCATTGCAAAATGAGGTTTCTGCTCCGAATGAAATAGTTTAAAAATGAAAAGAAGGCTTGCTGTCATTCAGAAAAGAACTGACCCTTTTACACCGGGTGAACTATATTCCTGTTGCAATGCGGGAGGCAGTGTGGATTCAGCCAGTGCTCAAAGAATTGTTCTTCGGATCTCTGTTCCAGTTGCTGGAGGTAAAGCAGGTATTCCTGTTAAAGGAAAATATTGTTTAAAGCCACTCAGAGATGGGCCACTGAGTCTATTGATTGGATGTACTGAACCACTTGAGAGTGACTGTTGCTTTACCCATAGTATATGCTAACAGCAAACTCGTGGACCCAGTTTGCACGTAATGCTAAGCCAAACTATGGTTTAGCACGAATGAGTTAACATGCAGCTTCCCGGAGAGATCACAGCTGCTCTGCTCTTCCTTTTGCCCTGCTGCTACTATGTACTAAGCCATGGCATGGCTTAGTGCTGTGTCTGAACTCGGGCTTGTGGTTTATCTCACTTCAGGCAAATAACAAGCTGTAGGTTTGCTCTATGACTTATCCCTCACCGTTCATGTCTAATGAGACAAACGCTAAGCCAAACCATAGCTTCGCTCACAATCGAGCAGCAGAACTGGAGGAGGAGCGAAACAGCCCCAATCTTCACTCCAGGAACCTACACATTTGCACATTTCTGCTACTACCCTTCTGAGAAAACCCCACCCCACCTTCCCACTATATATAAGGGTCTGGTGACTTCTGTTTCAGTGTATCTGAAGAAGTGTGCATGCAAACAAAAGCTTATACCCAGAACAAACTTAGTTGGTCTCTAAGGTGCTACTGGGCAATTTTTTTAATTTTTTTAATTTATTTCGACTGCGTCAGAACAACACGGCTACCTACCGGAATCTGTTTTATTAAACTCAATTTTATTAAAGGTTTTCAACGTATAATACAATAAAAACCAAACTAAGCTGCAATCTAAAGAGAACAAAATAATAAAAAAGGAAAAAAGAGAGTAAAGACAACGAAGAAAGAAGAAAAACACGCACAAACAAAATTTTATATTCTATCAACCTTCTATCTTGATCTTCCATTCACAAACAGTGATCCACATCTTCCCAGCTCCCACCTGGGACAGCTCCCATCTTTCTTAGCATCCCATCCCATTAATTTCCAAAAAATGATCAGTAATGTAAATTACAGGCTTAATATTATAGTGGGTTGTTGTTGTTCTTTTAAAAAATGAGGATTTGTGTATACTCTCCTATCCTTCACTTTGTACATTAATGCAGACAATAATTAAAGCATTGCTTGATTGGTGCCCCCTTCTTGCAGATGAAATACAGCTTTCGTTACAAAAAAAAAAACTGAACCATTTTGTTAGAATGGAGAAGCAGGTGTGTACAGTTATGGATTCTCAGACCTGAGGAGCAGTGGCGAGAAGTCGCACAGATAGAACACAGAGGTACATTCAATCATGCCGTCGTAGAAATGATCGGCTTGGGTTTTTATTTTGAAAAAAAAAAAAGTTCAAATGCTTAAGAATAGAAGTTTTGTGCTGATTTTAATGGTTTGCTTAGAATCTGTCGCGTTTAAAGATAAGCCAGCAAAAACAAACAACTCGAAAGCATCTATTTTACTTAAGTGAAATATAAAAATCACCCTCATTGGTTCATCAGGGAAGCCAGCTTTTCTTGGTCTGTCTTCGCGACGGGTTCTCAAAAGCTGCTTGGCTTGTTTTTCTGGTAGTATTGGTGAGGCATCTTTTTTAAAAAGCAAAATGGACAAGAATAGTTAAGTTTTCAGGTACAGGATAAAGTGTTTGGAAGGCTTATATTATAGATGTGTGTGTATCTCTCTCTCTCTCTCTCTCTCTCTCTCTCTCTCTCTCTCTCTCTCTCTCTCTCTCACACACACACACACACACACACACACACACTACAATACACAAAGTGTTCTTTCATTACAGTGCCCTCTCAAGAGGATATTACATTCCAGGAGGTATGGGTGGAATCTGAAACCATTTTTAATAATAAACTAGGGCTTGTTTATAAGTTGGATAGGTTAAAGTAAACAAAACCTACATAGAACCACATCTCTTCACAAAATTAGGAAAGTATAACGGCACCGTCTACTTGTGATCAGATTTACTCTTTCTCCATTGGGTACAATCCACTGGGATTTGTGTGTGTGTGCGCGCATGCCAGCCCCATTGAAATGAATGGAAGGCATGCTCTGAACAGCTCTCATTCATTTCAACACAGTATGTGCAGGAGAACGTCCTGGTTAATATTGCACTTCATCATCTAAAGGGCTGCTATGCAAGATAACGGCATTTATTTTACTTATTTATTGCTCTGAGAGCCTTACCTAGGCAAAGAAACAGCATGGGTCACACTGAGCAAGAGCTGCAGTAAAATACTGGCAATAAAAAAAAGCAGGTTTACAACTTAAAAGGACACTGCAACTTTTTGTGGAAGTTAAGTGCGCTCAATTTAAAGGCAGGTAGGTAGCCGTGTTGGTCTGAGTCGAAGCAAAATAAAAAAATTCCTTCAGTAGCACCTTAAAGACCAACTAAGTTTATATTTTGGTATGAGCTTTCGTGTGCATGCACACTTCTTCAGATCTGGTGTATCTGAAGAAGTGTGCATGCACACGAAAGCTCATACCAAAATATAAACTTAGTTGGTCTTTAAGGTGCTACTGAAGGAATTTTTTTATTTTGCTTCAATTTAAAGGCAGTCACTCCCAGGTAAGGATGCATAGGATTGCAGCAGCACAGTGAGATCTTAAGCATATTTACTCAGAACAAGTAAGCCCTGGTAGGAAGTGTGTTCAGGAGAACAGCAGCTAGTACTGTAGTTTAACTGATCTGTGACTCTAATATCCACAGGATGGATCTCTTTCAGACTGCAATCCTAAGAACACTTGCTGGGAAAATAAGCGCCGTTGAATTTCAGCGGGGCTTACTACTAAGTAAACATGCACAGGAATAGGGCTGATATTGATCTCTATAGATTATCTTCCACACTAGCCCGGTTGTCAAGCTGTCAAAATTAAAAGGCTGCAGTGTAACACCACAGTAGGTGGTTTTATACGGAAGCTCAGCCAGAATCGTGGAGAAAGTTTCAGTAGCAAAATACAACAAGCCAATCTGATGTCTAGAGCTCCCGACAGAATAGTACATATTCCCTTCCACCCCCATTGCTAATAATACCTACCTACAAAAATGGTTAGAAGGGTCAAAACAATAACAAAAGCTGTCTTCATTTTGATCCTGCTGCTTCTTAGTCTGCTCCTGCAAAATGAATTACCCCGATGGAGGTATTAGCCTACTTGAGGCAGCTACGTCAGTCACAGATGTTTGTTTATTCTTTGACTACTATGACTTAAGAGTATGAGTTCGAGGACATCTGGTCCTGGGTTTTGAATATGGCTATTGTGAGCTTTTGACATTTGAGGGGGGGGGCTAATCTATTCCTTGGAAAAAGAAACAGACAGGCCTTCTTTGCAGCGTTTCAACACTTTTTAAAAACAAAACAAGACATGGAAAGGAGCACCAAAAAGGCAGAAGTAAACAAGGAGGAGGGTGTCCAAAAGGTGCTATGTGCCAAGATGTATTGCCTGAAGTGTGTGTGTGTTTATATCATAGCTGCCAAGTTTTCCCTTTTCTCGCGAGGAAGCCTATTCAGCATAAGGGAAAATCCCTTAAAAAAAGGGATAACTTGGCAGTTATGGTTTATATACAGTAGAAGGAAGCTAGCTCAGGCAAACACAATGTCTACACCAGAATCATTATGATCAATTGTTTCCAAAGAATAAGAGTTAGACCATGGGTAGGCAAACTAAGGCCCGGGGGCCAGATGCGGCCCAATCGCCTTCTAAATCCGGCCTGCAGATGGTCCGGGAATCAGCGTGTTTTTACATGAGTAGAATGTGTTCTTTTATTTAAAATGCATCTCTGGGTTATTTGTGGGGCATAGGAATTCGTTCATTTCCCCCCAAAAAAATATAGTCTGGCCCCCTACAAGGTCTGAGTGACAGTGGACTGGCCCCCTGCTGAAAAAGTTTGCTGACCCCTGAGTTAGACTCTGAAACAGGCCAGACGGCCCTAAATCGTGGAATTCCCTCTCCACAAACAGGGCCGGCCCTAAGGCAAGGCTGGGTGGCGCAATGCGCCAGGGTGCCAGGCCGCCAGACAGCCACGCTGGGAAACGGGACGGGGGGGGGCCACTGGAGGGATCTTCACACCACGGCGCCAGGGCACCAGATATGCTTAAGACGGCCCTGCCCACAAAGATGTATCTGGTACCTTAACTTTGGCACATGAGACCTGGGTTTTCAGGACTCATCCTATTCCCATGGCTGCAATTTGTTTTAACTGTTTTTAGTACTGAATTTTAAACTGTAAGCTGTCATAGGACCTGCTGGTGAAGGGGTGGTTATAAAATTAACAACCCGGGCTCGCTACTGGAAATTCCTACACCATGCCGAGTTCTCCTTTCTCCCCGTTATATTCAGTTCAACTTACTCCTTGCCCTAATATATCATTAAAGTGCGGCACTTTCCTCACCCAACAGGCATGGGGGGAGGGTGTGTGTGAAAAACAAACATTGTGCCTATTAACAATGGACCACATTGAAATAAATATTCATTTTTATTGTCATCTTCTGAAGTTGATGCGGGAAGATGGCTGTGATGGGTTTAGATCCAGAGCCCGTATCATCCAGGAAACCTTATTGTGAGCCTTGAAGGGCTTGCAGAGGGGAAACAGGGTGGGGAAACTGCATTATATCGACTCCCTTCTGGTGGCATTTCAAGACAGCACCATCCTACTGAACTTAACAAGATCCACTTTTGTTCCATGTGCAGTCTAGGACTGCCAGCTTCTGAACTTGGAATCCGTAGCTGCAACAGCAATTTGATCTGAAGAAATGAACCGGCAATCGCATTTGGCTCTATGCCATTTAAAGTATTACCTATTCACTTCTGCATTATCAAACCTCTGTTAAAAGTGCAGGAATAAGCTGGGCTGTGATTCTATTTACTTAGCCAGTTGGAAACATAACTTATACCATGCAGTTGGGCAAATGGGTTTAGGCATCAGCCTTTGAATGCGGCTTCTCAAACTCAACACACAAATAGCACGTCTCAGACAAGTATTCCATTTCTTCCTCATCTTCTTTCAATTTACCTCCCTCTTGTGGGATTGCAATCTGCCAATCCACTTTCTCTGTAATAAATCCCTCTGTGTTATATCTGAGATTAGTTCCACCCAGTAAACCCACTTAAATCAACATGCATGACTAATTGAAATCCATTAATTTCAGTGGGACTACCTTGGGTAGGTCTTAGTTGGGTACAACTCTTTAAGACTTTAATCCTGCAACAAATGGATTGTGGTTGTGATAGAATTAGGGAGGGAAAACCCCTCCTGATAGCACTGTTGATATTGGTCTTTTAGCTTCACTTTATGTTTGAATTACAAGGTGGGGAGCACCAAACCCTTCAAGTGTCCCTATTTTCCAGGGACAGTCCCAGATTACAGAAGCCATCCTGGTTTCTGATTTGAGCCTGGAATGTTCCACTTTTCTTTACAATGACCCTATTTTCATCAGAGAAATGTTGGAGGATGTGGAGTTATGTGTGACCCCTGAGCCAAGGAGATAAGTAACTATACAACCTTTAGAAGACATCTGAAGGCAGCCCTGTATAGGGGAGGTTTTTTTAACACTTAATGGTTTATTATGTTTCTATATGTTGGAAACCACCCAAAGTGGCTAGGGCAACTCAGTCAGATTGGTGGGGTATAAATACAACAACAACAACAACAACAACAACAACAACAACAACAAATGAGGAAACCCCACTTTCATTGGAGAAATATTGAAGGGTATGTATTATTTCATTTTCTTCCCCATTCTTTACCAACACCCCAGGGTGGAATACAGCAATTTTAACACTGTATAAAGCAGTTTAAAGCAAATTATAATCAAGAGAATAAGTTGAATCCTATATACCGTATGTGTCCATTGTCAAAGATCAGGGTGAAAAGGCACGACGTCCTCAGCATTCAACGAAAATGCATGATGGTGCCAGAGGTCTATCTAATTGGGAAAGTCAGATGGGCGGGAAATAAATAATAGACATCGGCATGATCATCATCATTATTATGGAATAGGGCGCCCCCGTTTTCATCGAAGAAAGGTTGGAGGGTATGTATTATTTCATTTTCTGCCCCATTCTATACCAAGACCCCTGTGTGCATGCACAAGAAAGCTCATACCAATGACAAACTTAGTTGGTCTCTAAGGTGCTGCTGGAAGGAATTTTTTTTTATTTTTTTATTTTGTGTCAACAATTTTAAAATACCTTATATAAAACAGTTTAAAGCAAATTATAGTCGAGGGAATAAGCCGAGTCCTATATGTGCGTATGTCCATTGTCAAAGATCAGGGTGGAAAGGCACAACGTCTTCAGCGTACAAGGAAAATGCATGAAGGTGCCAGGCATCTATCTATTGGGAAAGCCAGATGGGCAGGATATAAACAATAAGCATTATTATTATTATGGAACAGGGCGTCCCTATTTTCATCGGAGACATGTTGGAGGGTATAGAGCACCCGTATCTTTTGTGAAAGGCTGCTGTTTTCAAAAGGCAAATGATAGTCAAGAGAAAGTACTGTATAGTCAAAAGCACAGGCAGAAGGGGAGTCAGTGACGCAGAGCGGGGCGGCAGATGATCAGTTCTCTTCCTCCCTGTCTTCGCCCGTCCCTTTCATCAGCATCCCTTGTTCGGCCTCTCTCCCTTGTCACGTGGGCCGGCGGCCGGGCGGCCGTTTCCTAGCAACCCCCCATCAGCAGCTTCCCGCCCGCCGTTCCTCCTCCTCCTCCTCCTCCAGACCCCGCCCCTCTCCCGCTCAGAGAGCTCTTCCGCTTCCGGCGTTCATCCCTTGCCTGGCTGCCTCTGCAGAGGGTCCCGTCGAGCTGTCGGTGAGAGATCTCGGGGGGTGGGGGGCCGTGTAGGTGGGGGGCTGAGGGGACTTTGGGTGGGGACCACCAGCGGAGGCATCAGAATTGCTCGCTACTGCTTCTGCCTGGGGCGGTGAATTTGTAGGAGGGGCAGGTGGCCGCCCCAAATTTATGAAGGGATTTCGCGGCCTCACAGTCGGGAGGGGGGGGGGCGTGTTAGTTACACTTTATATATGTGTGTGAAAAGAAAAAGCCAAGCGATAGGCCTGATTTGCTGGGAAACGAGGGCTGAGTGAGGTGCGCTTTTGTACGTGAAGGTTGGCAGGTTGTGTAACGTTTCGTTTCCTTTTATCATATATGGTGGAAGCTGCCCAGAGTAGCTGGGGCAACCCAGTGGGGTGGGTGGGGGTACAAATAATACTGTGAAATTATTATCATCATTATTAAGAGTGGAAGGAGGTCCCGCAACTGAGCGAGCAGCCATTGTTTTCATGGAATTGTAGAGTTGAGCCCAAGGGTCGTCTGCTAGTCCAACCCCCTGCAATGCAGGAATATGAAGCATTTGCTGCCTGCCTCCTCAACCCTCAGGCTAACTCGGGTTGTTTTTTTTTACAATTTCAGATGACTTAATCCGGAGCTGCTGCGCCCTTCTGCTGTCCTACCCTCATGGACTAAGAGTTTGCCGAAGAGGTGCAAGCCTGGCATTAAAAGGGGGGACGGACCACCTGTGTTGCACCCTGGGTGTGGGTGGGTGTTAAGGGGTAAATTGATAGTTATTGTGCTTGTATGTGTGTAGAGCAAGAATCAAGGTAGTGATAATCATAACGAGAGAAACAAGGTGCTGTTGCTTATAGCATGGAAGGTGAAAGTGCTTGACTGCTTTTGGAGTTGGCATTTGCTTCTGTGCATTGGCTTAGTGTCGGGTTTCTGCTATAACAAAGGACAGGTGAGCTATAGCAAGAAAGCAGTCACTGTTGTTATGATGGTGTGATGTTGTAAGGGTACATTGATATGAGAAAAGCAAGTTGTGGTGAACTATTTAATAGCACGATAAATTTATGTAGCATTTGAACTATGAAAAACTAAGTCTTCTGCTTTGTCAGGTATTTTAGGACAAGTGGATATTTGATTTCAAGACACAGATGTTTAAGCCTTTTTTTAGGGGTGCCACAAATAAAAGGAAAAAGTGAGGCTTTGTGCGGTAAAGCCTAATGCCGTATGGCAAGGTGGTTAATGATGGCAGATTAGGGAAAACTGCTGAAATGAACATGAGCAAATCTATTTTGGGACCTACATGATCAAAACGTGCTCCCTTGGATCTGGTTTAATTTGACACCTAGAGATTGATACTAAATCAATTAAGGATGGAAGGGGTTGAAAGGAACAGCTCCATATTCTCTCCAAGACTGTTTCAAGAATGGAGTCTAGCCTTCTGGACTCTGTGCTCGGTGATGGTTCCAGTACTGATCACCTTGTGGTGCAGCTTTCGGCGATCTCGGAGGCAGGAACTGATGCAGGACATTTTGCGTAAGAGCAAGCACAATTGGCAGGACACAGATCTCTTCAGCCAGCCCACCTATTGCTGCATCTGCTCTCTGCACATCCTTCAGGGAGCTTTCTGCAACTGCTGTGGACTGTGTGTCGATGAAGAATGCCTGAAGACGGCTGACCGGCGTTTCCTCTGCAAGGAAATAATAATGAGGGGTGAAAGCAGCTTCAGGACCTCTATGGTACACCAGTGGTTCCGTGGCAACGTCCCTCTTTGCAGCTACTGTGTCGTGTGCAAACAGCAATGTGGTACCCAGCCCAAGCTGTGTGATTACAGGTAATGCTGGGAGTACAATTTTATTTATTTATTATTAAATTTGTGGCCCAGGTACTCATAAAGTGGTGTACGCCCTTCTCCCCCTTCTGAAATTATCAGAAGTGTGATCATGTCTCCTGTGTTCACCGCGGCCTCTTGGCTGCCTCCGCACTTCTGCCGCCAGCTTGGAGGTGCTCTCGTGCCGAGCCTGTCCCGCCAGCTTTCGGGTGCCACCGCTGCCTCCTTTAGTTGCTGCAACCGCTCAGGGCCTGGAGATTGGTTACAGGTAGGTAGCCGTGTTGGTCTGGATCGAAGTAAAATAAAAAAAATTCCTTCAGTAGCACCTTAAAGACCAACTCAGTTTTTATTTTGGTATATGAGCTTTCGTGTGCATGCACACTTCGTCAGATACACTGAAATAGGAGTCCCCAGGCACTTAAGTAGAGAAGGGGTGGGGAGGGGTGGGGATGGGGAGGGGGAGGGGGGATCACTCAGAAGGGTGGTGGAAATGGGTGATTGACTGACTGATAGCTGTTGATGACCGGAAACGACTGCAAATGGTTCTGCATGAAAAAGCAAGGGTGGAGATGGCTGAAGATCGCTTATCATGTATAATGAGATAAGAATCCGATATCTCTGTTCAAACCAGGTCCCTCCATGGTTTTGAGCTTGGGGATAAGTTGCAATTCAGCAACTTGATTGTTGAAGGATACCAAATGGGGAGGGGCGGCTAATACCCCAGGGGACAGGATCACACTTCCAAATGACCTCAACAGATTAGACAACTGGGCCAAAGCAAACAAGATGAATTTTAACAAGGAGAAATGTAAGGGCAAAAAAAAAAATGAAAGGCACAAATACAGGATGGGAGACACTTGGCTTGAGAGCAGTACATGTGAAAAGGATCCAGGAGTCTTGGTAGACCACAGACTTGACATGAGTCAGCAGTGTGATGCAGCAGCTCAAAAAGCCAATGCAATTCTGGGCTGCATCAAGAGGAGTATAGCATCTAGATCTAGGGAAGTAATAGTACCACTGTTATTCTGCTCTGGTCAGACCTCACCTGGAGTACTGTGTCCAGTTCTGGGCACCACAGTTCAAGAAGGATACTGACCAGCTGGAACGTGTCCAGAAGAGGGCAACGAAAATGGTCAAAGGCCTGGAAACGATGCCTTATGAGGAACGGCTTAGGGAGCTGGATATGTTTAGCCTGGAGAAGAGAAGGTTTTAGGGGTGATATGATAGCCATGTTCAAATATATGAAAGGATGTCATATGGAGGAGGGAGAAAGGTTGTTTTCTGCTGCTCCGGAGAAGTGTACACGGAGCAATGGATTCAAACTTCAAGAAAGAAGGTTCCACCTCAACATCAGGAAGAACTTCCTGACAGTCAGAGCTGTTCGGCAGTGGGATTTGCTGCCAAGGAGTGTGGTGGAGTCTCCTTCTTTGGAGGTCTTTAAGCAGAGGCTTGACAGACACATGTCAAGAATGCTTTGATGGTGTTTCCTGCTCGGCAGGGGGTTGGACTGGATGGCCCTTGTGGTCTCTTCCAACTCTATGATTCTATGATTCTATGATTCTATGATTCTAAGTTTTCTTAACTGTGGCAAAGAGATGTTTAAAAGATTGTTGTAGCAAAAGTGCTTCACCATTCTTCTCATTTCTTCATTTCCCCCCAGTTTCTTGCCTGCCTCCAGTCCAGGGTGGATTTGATTTAAATCAAATCAAATTGATTCAAATCACGATTCAAATCACTAGTCAGTAAGACTTGATTTAAATCATTATTTTTACAGAAAGACTCATTCTTGCTGGTATAATCTTAATATTTACAACCAGATGAAGATTTCATTTTTGGAATAATAAATTTTCAGAGTAGTTTTTACAGTTATATCAAAAATTACTGATTTGGTTATACTATTAAAAAGGAAAGACATATAATTATGAAATTGTGAGGTTTAATAAGTTAACTGTTTATATTTGGACAACTTTTCTGCTGTACTTTATTGGAAGGAGACAATTAAACAATTTATTTAACTAAAACAATAACATAGCATGTATATCCATGTTTGTTAACTGATGTGGTTAAACAATTTTTAAAAAAACCAGACTTAGTTTTAGTACACATGAAAAACTTAAAACAAATCCTTATTTCCTGATAGCCTTTGGACTATAATGTACGGTAACTTAAATAGAAAACTATCTTTAGAAAGAATTTTTCTTCCAAAAGCATTTTATTTTAAAAATCCGATTTAAATATTTAAAAATCCTATTTTTTATTTTTTTTAAAAAAAAATCATTGATTTGTATACACCCTGCTCCAGTCTCACTCACCCACCCCACCCCCCTCCGAATCAAGCCCAGGTCTTGATTGCATAACAGAACATCTCTGCTCTCGGTGCATATGTTTTAATCTCTGTCTTCTGGTGCAGTTGAGTTCAGCAATCAGGAAGCAGAGAGAAATGCAGGCTGCTAAACTGATGCACTGTGGTTTTCCTGCCCAGGGAAGTGTAAGTGTCAGAGAGAGGTGGGGTGAGAGAGGCAGGTAGTTTGCCATCTGGCAGGGGCTAATTGTTCCAGGCCAATGACATGGCTGAAACAATAGTACGTTAAAATGCAATGCATTTAATGGCCTTTTTTATTTGTGTACCTCAGTGCCTTGGACATAATGTGGTTGGGTTCTTCAGTTGCTTTTTCCTTTCTATTTGTTCAGAAAATATTTTTGGTCACCGTTCCAACTAAGGGCTCTCAAGGTGACATAACAACTTCCCTGTGATGGTGAGGGCTATAAAATTCTTTTCTTTTGAACGGACGCATGCATCTCTTTCTAAATTCTGGCAGCAGATGGAAAGGCCCATAAAGGTGCCCTGTTCACCTGGTGGGTCTTACATCACTGATCTGGCGCTTGGAGGGAGCAACATAGTTGATTCTAGGAATTGTTTCTTTTGGATTTTTGAGTGCTTTTTTCACCTTGTGGTTTTTAAGTTACCGGGCCAAAACTGCCTCTCGAGCTTTTAGCCAAGCTTGAGTTAAATGTCCTCTTATTAGCTTAGTCTGTTTAGTGTGCATTCAGGACCTCATTCACTCCTATCCTCAATGAATCCCTACTATGTAGTATTTTACAATGTTTAATATTAATAAGTTTGTACCACAGTACGTTGTGTACCTTTTCCAGCAAGAACATCCAAGGCATTAATATGTTTTTCCCCCTTTACAGGGGAGGATATTTATGACTAGTCTCTTGCATCCTATTTGTAGATGTGCCTTTATTAACATGGCAACAGCCAGCATTGCTTCCTGGTCATAGTGGATATCTGCATCGAAATTGTTATTTGTTGGTCCTGGCAGTTCTTTAGGAGATTATAGCCATCCATCTTTATACAAAAGATGGTTTGGCAGCACTGCTGTCAGACCCAGGATCGTGTGCATTTTCCAGGTGCATCAGGGAGTGAAAGACTTTGGTCAAGTGGAAGTGGTGATCACACCTGTTGTGATGTAGGGGGTATGTAACTAAGCTTTACTCCAAGTAGACCTATTCAAATTAATGACTGCGGCTAAGTTAGAAGGCTGGTCGCCGAAGAATTGATGCTTTTGAATTATGGTGCTGGAGGAGACTCTTGAGAGTCCCATGGAATGCAAGAAGATCAAACCTATCTATTCTGAAGGAGATCAGCCCTGAGTGCTCACTGGAAGGACAGATCGTGAAGCTGAGGCTCCAATACCGTGTTTCTCATATTATAAGACACGTCTTATATTTATTTTTTCCTCAAAAAAACACACTATGGCTTATTTTCAAGGGATGTCTTATTTTTTTCCTCCTCCTCCTGCCGCGGCCGGCATTGCTGCTGCGCCTATCACTATGTCTTATTTTCGGGGCATGGCTTATATTCCTTGAATGCTTAAAAATCCTGCTATGGCTTATTTTATGGGTATGTCTTAAAATATGAGAAACAGGGTACTTTGGCCACCTCATGAGAAGAGAAGACTCCCTGGAAAAGACCCTGATGTTGGGAAAGATTGAGGGCACTAGGAGAAGGGGACGACAGAGGATGAGATGGTTGGACAGTGTTCTCGAAGCTACGAACATGAGTTTGACCAAACTGCAGGAGGCAGTGCAAGACAGGAGTGCCTGGCGTGCTATGGTCCATGGGGTCACGAAGAGTCGGACACGACTAAACAACTAAACAACAACAACTATTACAGTTTTTCCATCAGTGCAAGCCTCTCCACCCCAGTACACTGTTCTGGGGTTTTTCCTGAACCCCGCTGTCTACCCAAGCTGATTTTGGGGGTAGGGGAACAGTGTGAGAAACTGAGATACGAAAGCTAGGAGCTAAATGGCACCTTAAACCTAGGTTATGGACGCAACAATGGAATGTCAAGGCGCGCTTTTTTACTAACAAGAATACAAAGCTGAAAATGAATGAACTGCAGCGGAAATATTATGTTCTACATGGTCTAGTCCTTCCCCTGTCTAACCACCACATATTCTTAAGAGGGTCCAGTCTTCAGAGAGTAGCTGGAAGTGGGCAGGGAGAAAAAGATCCTCCTTTCCTTCCACTCTGCAGTTTTAATCCGAAATCTTAGGTGTAGTACTGCGCCCAGAGCTCAGAAACAGTTCTCACTAATCAAATTCCCTGTCACAAAATGCATCTACAACAATTGGAGTTTTGAACATGGGCAGGGAAGCGTGGGGAAAGTCTCTCTGCACTCATGGAAGTCCTATTACTGGCTCTTGCTAGTGCAGCTGTTTAGTTGAATCTGGCCCAGTAGGTCTACTCTGAGTAAAGCTTAGTGGAATACCACTCACCATGAGCATCTTTTTAAGGTAGCTATACCAGTATACATTTTGTTAATCCAGTTCAAAGGCACAGAGTTGGCGTGTAGATTTTTTAAAAATAGCTTGACTATTGCTAGAGATTACTATATAAGCCTTTCTTTTTATTCAGCTTATCTGCTTGTTGGTTTTTTGATGTTCATTTTTATAGTTTCATCACATAGTAATAATCATTTTTAAAGAATCCAGTAAAAATAGAATAAAATTGAATCATGCACTGAACTTTCCCTACTTTCCCCTGAACCCCGAGACAAACGCAAAAACGTAGATCTTGCAGTGCTTCCATCAAGTGCTCAGGATTAGACTTCGCCTTGTCTTTAGCGAGAGAGAATTTTGTAACAGGTAGAAAATGCTGTGAGTGCTTTTATATATGTCCTTGCTGGCTGAATCTGGAATGCATCCTTAAGGTGGGGGGGGGGGGCTCAGAGAGAATAATGCGGAGGTGGGGGAAATGGGTCTCTGGTATATTGGGGCTTTTTGCCCTTGTAACACTTGATTGTTTTCTGCATTTACCAGTATATACATTTTTTTTTACTCATAGGTGGCTTTCGGTTTAAAATAGAAAATAGGGGATGCAAAAATAATAAAAGAGGCAAATTGTCTTGAGTGTTGTAGCAAATGCTATGCAAGCAGAGCTTCACTCACATGATAGGAAATCCCTTACCTCTCCCCATAGGCACCCAAAATTTGCTCTGGACAGTTCATCAACCCTCTGGAGCAGATTTTGAGGGAGAGGATTGCTGGTGAGAGGAGCAGGGAGTTCTGTTGCTCAGTTGAAAGTCTGCAAGTGCTAGTGGAACAGCAGCATTGGATAAAAACCCAGAACATAAAAACTCCCCGGTCTGGTCTTCTCATTTTCTGTTCTAATCAACAACTTAAATTTAGTGTCTGTATAGACATGGATTCTGACTGGTGTGTAATTGGAATTTATAAGTTTGGGGAATGCAGAGTTAAAAGTAAATTGTCAAATCATCAATTCTAGCACATGGGGGGGGCAACAAAATAATATAATTTGGCATCTGAACAATTGTATTTATAATTTGGTATTGACAATGAGGCTTTTATTGGTTTATTGTAACTAAAAAATCTCTCTCTATATAAGACCGTATAGACATATGGAGTACACCTCGCGAACTGTGGCCCCGCCCACTTTTCTTTTGGAGCCTATTAAAATTGTCTTTCTCAGCAGCTGCCTGGTAAAAAACAGACAGACAGACAGACAGTCGCTTGAGTTCAGTCAACCTTATTATTTTCTTTTCAGGTGTGTGTGGTGTCAGCAAACCGTGCACGATGAATGTATGCAGAGCGCTTTGAAGTACGGAACGTGTGAGCTAGGAGAATTTCGCAACTTAATTATTCCTCCATATTACTTATTCAATGTCAGCCAGATGCGAAAAGACAAAAGAGTGGACTATGGCAAGGTAAGCCCTGCTCTAGAGCGACATCAGAGGTGGGGAACCTATAGCCCTCCAAAGGATGGTGGAGAACATTGTGCAAGTGGGAATTAAAAGAACAAAAACCCTCCAAACCCCAGGGAGGGTTGTTTGTTCCTCTCTGTATGCTGCTGATTTGCTGGTCATGGTTTGATAGGGGGCAACAAATTACACACACTGGTTTGCGCATAATATAAAGCCAAGGCTTCCAGGTTTGTTTTATTTTGCTAATACAGTGGCAGAGAAGCAGGAGCGGTTGGTATGCTGTTTATTCCAGATAAACCATGCTAACCCAATGCTCGTGGCTCCATTACATTTGAAGGATTAAGTAATAATCTCACGGAGTTCTTACATGCTGTAGGAGCTGTTGATCCTTTGAAGATGTCACTGGCATAAAGTTTGCATTAAATTTGCATAAAATACAGACACACAAATTAGCTAATGTGGTTTAGCCCTTAAATATTGTTTGGAAGTGGGGAAAAGTAGTGTTTTGTCTAAACTGCAAAGCTGTTTATTTTGCTGTAGCTTTTTTCTGAAATATTATTCTAAGGGGTTCAGTCACTCTTTCTTGTTTCAGTTAGTTACCCAACAATGAAATAAGAAGGGAAAGAACCTAGTGCTTTTGATCTGCTTTATCGCACAGATCTGCATGTAAATACATACATGTTTGTTTCCGTTCTGCAGCTAGCTGCCTCCTGTGGGAAAAACTGGACTCCCCTAATCATTCTGGCGAATACTCGGAGTGGAAACAATATGGGGGAAACATTGCTTGGGCAATTTAAGATGTTACTAAATCCAATTCAGGTAATTGTACTGATTACTGATTTATTGAAATTGTTTTACTGTTGTATTAATCTTATTGCTGGGGGGGGGGGTGATATATTTTAAACACATTTTGCTAAGGACCCTCAGGATGTACATATTCACAGAGCATACACCATCTTCTGACCTGGGTCTTAATTAAAGGTAAAGGGACCCCTGACCATTAGGTCCAGTTGTGACCGACTCTGGGGTTGCACGCTCATCTCGCATTATTGGCCGAGGGAGCTGGCGTATAGCTTCCAGGTCATGTGGCCAGCATGACAAAGCCGCTTCTGGCAAACCAGAGCAGCACATGGAAACGCCGTTTACCTTCCCGCTGTAGCGGTTCCTATTTATCTACTTGCATTTTGATGTGCTTTCGAACTGCTAGGTTGGCAGGAGCTGGGACCAAGCAACGGGAGCTCACCCCGTCACAGGGATTCGAACCGCCGACCTGATCAGCAAGCCCTAGGCTCAGTGGCTTAACCACAGCGCCACCTGGGTCCCTTGGGTCTTAATTAGGCGTGCCATATTTCAAAAGGTAAAAACCAGGACACCCTTTTTTTTAGGAAGAGCCCAAAATTGTGGAACTTTTTTTTTATGAAAATGCAACAAAAAACCACCCAGATTTTCCGGTTTACTTGCTAAAGATCCAGGACAAACTGTTGCCTTCTGGAAATTGGTTCTGTGGACATAGGGTGGTCCTTGGTTGACATTTGTGGTCAGGGGCAACACAACGACTCCCTCCGCTTAAAGGTGTCATGCTGTTTTGTGACCTTCCATTGCCAGTTGTTTTGGAGTTCCTGTGCTTCCCTGCTGATCAGGCTGTGTGCACAGCAGGATTTAATCAAATATGCTACACGGCAGCAAACGTATCTCCTACCAAAAAAAAGAAAGAGCGCAGCACATTGTTGTGTTTACTCTTACAGATTGGACACTGCACAGTTGTTTAGTGCAAGCCTTTTGCACTATGGTTACACTGCACTTGGGAAAAGGACATGGTGAAAGGCCCTTCTTGTTTCTCCATTTTAAGTTGGTCAGGAATGTTAAGTGTGTTTTCAGAGGAGGAGGAATGGGTACTGGTTTTTTTCCCTCTCTGCGTTGTGTATTTTCTTTCTTCGTTGTTTGTTTCAAAGCCGCACTAAAATAACCCACTTGCTTTTGGAAACACTTGCAGCGTTCTCCCTACGTTTTGTGCCTTGAACTCAGCTGGGCAATGGCACAGGATGCTATGACAGGAGCCTTTTGTTCCTTAAGTTTCCTGTTTAACTTTTTTAGTTCTCTTCCTCCCAAATCTCAAATTAGTTTTTAAATCTAGGAGGGAGAGCCAGGCTCTTGAAATTCTCTGTGCAAACAGGCTGTATTGCAAATAGCCTCAAAGCGCAACACACCTAAACGTATTCAATAATATCTTATCTCGCTTGTAAAGAAAAGGCAGAAAATCATTGCTATATTCTCTTTAGGCACAATTAGATTGCAGTGTATCAGTGCATCGTTTTGCTGTTTGCTTTCTTATCATAGTGACAATATTTGACCTGTGAAGTAAAATATTTCTGACTGCCATTTTAGGAATAAGCTCATTTTTAAAAGGTACAAAATTTTAAAAAAATCCTCTATCTTACTTTGTATATGATTTTCAAGTCTTAAAAGGTATACCGCTCTGGTATTTTGTATGTTTGGAGGTTTATAAATCCTTGCCGTTAGACAAATAAATTCTATTTAATTTCCAGGTTTTTGAGCTAACCAAAACCACACCTGCAAAAGCACTGCAACTCTGCACTTGGTTGCCTTGCAATTCTGCTAGAGTACTTGTCTGTGGTGGAGATGGCACCGTGGGCTGGGTCTTGGATGCGATTGATGACATGAAGATCAAGGTATGGTTTCCCAAAGTGACTTGCCAACCCACTGATTTCTTCGCACTCCCATCTGTGCCATGTTCACCCGACCCAGTACTGCAGGCCAAACGACCCATGTAGTCACTTTACTATATGCTCCCGGAGTAACTTTAATCTGCCTCCTTTTTTTCCCTTTTTATCAGGAGTACCATTTCAAACTTTTATTGGGGGGTGGGGAGGAGGAGAATGTTCTCAGCAAGGTGTAGCCTTGGATTTCTCCAAGCCTTTAATGACACAAAGGCCATTTTTTCAGAGCATAAAATTATAAATGAATTCATTAGAAATAAGTGAAAAGGGTTTATTCCAGAGAGCATCTATGAAGGCTACCTTTTCATATTTCTAAATAATATTGCCATAGGTCATTGGCTAAGGTGCCATAAGTAGTCAGCCCTACTCTTTCCCCACCTATATGTTGTGCATGGGCACATTTAATTGTTCCACAATTCTTGCTCTGTGCTTCTAACACACAGTTTCCCAAAATGGCATCCTGTCATTTTTTCCTGTTTCATTCTTCATTACTGCAAATTTTGCTACTGCTTAATTTTTTCCAGCAAAGAACTTCCTGCTTTTAAGTGCATTTGGTCGCTGGTGTGGTTTTAGTTCCGCAATTTTTTTTTAGGGCATTGTTTTTATTTTGTGACAATTACCCTTTTGGTGACAGGAAAGGATGTTTTGTTGGGCGTTATTGTCGGGTTATCAGTTTCAAGGTAACTGATCTCAAAGGTGGTTGCATTTTGAATTGTGTGGCTTTTTATCCAAACTACTTTGGATAAATGAATCCAATAGTTTGGATTTTTATCCAAACTACTTTTGAGACTGTTCTGTTATAAAGCAGTACACAAATGAAATAAATAATACTTCACTTGTTTTCCCCACCTCAAAGACTATCATAGCTTTGGAAGCAGGTTGCAGACACCCCAAGGAACCCCGTTTTTCCATTTGAGAATCCCTGTTTCTTACAAGCAGCTGATTTCAGGCTCCCATCCTTCTTAATTATTCCCCCCCCCCCCGGCCTGGTCTCTCTCTATTTGTTAGTATCTAAAATATATATGTAAAGGTAGAGAAGAGGAAAGTTACATACCCTTTCCTTTGATTAGTACATAATTTTGTCATCTGCTCTCTTTAGCCTTCCAGCTGTAACATTTAATAGTAATTTTTGAACCAGATTTCCAGTTAATGGTGTTTTTAGGCAGTCCTTTGTATTATGGGATTAAATTTGAGGAGTTACCAACCATGTAGAATCAAGAGCCTTAATGTTGAATCAATACTTCTGTTTGGCAGGGCCAAGAGCGCTACATCCCACAGGTTGCGATCTTACCCTTGGGAACGGGGAATGATCTGTCGAATACACTGGGCTGGGGGGCTGGGTACGCCGGAGAGGTCCCCGTGGAGCAGATTCTGCGCAACGTGATGGATGCTGATGGAATCAAGCTGGATAGGTGAGCTTCCAAGCAAGCCATCTCTAAGGTCTTTGGTTGTTCCCCACCCCCCACCCTCTAACCTCTCTTAAATATCACTATAGGAGAACTGATACGTTGAGTTCTGACACCTGTCCTCCGTTCTGTGCATTGCTACGGCTCTGTTTCAGTGCCTGCCTGAATTATATCTGGTTCTAAATGTTTTAGTGGTGTGAGTAATTGTGGTTATTTTAATTTAACCAAAAAAGATTAAACCCAGGGGTGAGTGGGGAGGGTGGTCCAATTAAAAGGGGGAAAGGGTTAGAGGTCACATAGGAAGCAACTGCACATGGAAGCAAAGCCCACGGCGATTAGAGATCAGGGAGCCCTTCAATAAGCTGCTTTGCGGAAACTGAATGTCTCATTTTTTAATCCAAATGCGGGCAAGTGCAAGCGTAACATTTCCAGTTTATAAAACTGCAGCAGGATTTTAATGGGTTTAGGTACTGGGGGGCCCATGGCATATGCTATCTCTATTCATTTCTTTATATAAAATTTGTTCACTTGTACACTCTTTCAAGGGGACGTGGGTGACGCTGTGGGTTAAACCACTGAGCCTAGGGCTTGCCGATCAGAAGGTCGGCGGTTCGAATCCCCGCGACGGGGTGAGCTCCCGTTGCTCGGTCCCAGCTCCTGCCAAACCTAGCAGTTCGAAAGCACGTCAAAGTGCAAGTAGATAAATAGGTACCGCTACAGCGGGAAGGTAAACGGCATTTCCATGTGCTGCTCTGGTTCGCCAGAAGCGGCTTTGTCATGCTGGCCACGTGACCTGGAAGCTGTACGCCAGCTCCCTTGGCCAATAACGCGAGATGAGCGCTGCAACCCCAGAGTCGGTCACGACTGGACCTAATGGTCAGGGGTCCCTTTACCTTTTACACTCTTTCAAGGCTTTGGGATGTTAGGTGGTCTCTAAATTGAATCACAGAATTGTAGAGTTGGAAAGGGACCCCAAGGATAAATCATTCAGTCCAGCCCCCTGCAATGCAGGAGTCTTGCCCAATTTGAGGCTCAAAAGCCACCACCCTGAGATTAAGAGTCTCATGCTCTAACCAACCAAAACATCCAGGGGTCATTTTGTGTTTGGCAACATTCACCTTCCATTCACAGGAAACTCCACCATGCCCATTTGCTCCATGGTAAGCACCATGCATACAGTGGGCCTTCTTTACAAATAAAAGTGCACCTCAGCCTTCATACACACAGACATAGATTTATAACATAACTAAATTAACTTGTACACACAACAGGACCCTCAAGATGACCTATACTCAATAGAGGGTTTTTTTAAAAAACAAAAACCCACAGTATGTAGTAAGGCAGAACCCATGTTTCTTTGTGGCTGTTTCAGCCTAGAATAGGGTTGCCATATTTCAAGAAGTAAAAATCCAGGCGCAACAAATTGTTCGTTTTTTTGGGAAATCGCCCAAAGTAGGACCATGGTTCAAGAGGTTTGCACTAGTGATGGCAAATGGTCGTTCTCATGTAGATAGCTAAGCACAGTTAGTTCCAGGAGAGGGGGGAAAGCTGCAAAATAATGATGTTGTCCCTCATACTGCGTATAAATGTGGGGTTTCCTTGCCCTTTGAGGGATTGATGCGGCAATGTTGTCCATTTCTATAAAGTCCTAAATAGAAATCTTTTGTGAATAAGGGTTGTGCTCCAGGATACCTTGTTTCCGACGAAGAAAGGCTAGGCTAACCCCACCCATATGCAGGCACGATGAACACAGTTACAGCACAGTCCTAAACGTGTCTTGAAATCAGTAGGACTTGCTTCAAATTAAGTCAGGTTAGGATTGCAGCCCTGGTCCTGAAGCCTTATCTTGAAGGACTTGCTCAGCAACTGTCATGATTCCTAAAAGCATAATGTTCAAAAGGGGCTGGTTTCCCCCCCCCCCCTTAATGCCAGTTTCAACGTGTAAGACAAGTAGAGCCAAGTTGCCATCTCTGCCACGTTGCACGTTCCTTTATTAGGCGTTTTGACATGCCGACTGAGGTTTGTTTTGTGGGATGTGAAACACATAGCAGTCAAGTACAACATTCCTAGAGTGGACATGCTAGGGGATGATTTGTACCAGCCAGGAGAAAACTTCCTGTTTCCTCCTGAGCTGTGACAAACTTCCTCTGCATGTGACTAGAGGTGTGTGTGGCCTAATCTGCGCACAGCTCCTCTTTTTGCTCTCTTCTCCATTTTGCTTTTCCATGTGTTCGCAGAAGTGACTGTCTGTTCGCAGTCACTTAGGAACTAACTCCCTTATGGGATAGTTCCACATGTGTATATAGTTTTATAACCTAAGTCTGCCTTCGGGGATCCAACTGTGAACTGAATGACTGTGAGTAAACTACTTTAATATTGACTTTAATAAGACTGTTGTGTCTGCTCTTTTTATGAGGGAGTAGAAGGGATCTTGCCAGGAATCTTCTATTGAGAGGCTCAGATGAGCCTAAAACAAGCAAACCGCTGTGCGTTTAAAGGGGAATGTTACTCTGCTAAGATACAGAACTTGCTAACGCAAGTTAGGAACGATATCATTAAACAGTATATCCTCTCCTGCATCCCAGAACATTCCCACATGTTTGAGAATTTGACTTTGGAATGCAAACAAAAATGTACAATCTGCGCCTTTCCCCCCCCCCCCTCTGTAGGTGGAAGGTCCAGGTAACAAATAAAGGATACTACAACTTAAGGAAGCTTAAGGTACGATTTGGAAATGTGTGTATGTATTTAATCGCTCTAAGCCTGGGGAGGACAAAAATGCTGCTTGGTCACCTTCTGGCGCTGAAACATCTTAAAAAATATATACATATATTATTATTGAAACAAATTTAACAAGACAGTTATCAATCAATATACCCAATTACATTCCCCCTTTTATTCCCTCCCACCCCTCCCTCTCCCACCCTCCAAGGACTTCCCTCAGCTCCTCTCTCTGGTTTGTTTATACATATTATTCCCGGCATGTTGTAAAATTGTACATATCATTACCTTATCTATCATCTGTTCTACTAAATAAATTTGTGGATTTTTATTCAAAGCCTGTCAAGGAGTCCAAATCTTGACACTGAAGCATCTTGGTCCTATGGGTTGCTGGGATTTTTGGAAAGAATAGAGGCCTAGTTAAATTGTGGATCCAGTAAGCTGCTGCTTAATCAATCATGGTTCCTCAGGAGCTCTGGGTTCAGCTTAGTTATACCCTCCAGGGGTGGGACTGCATTGGGCTGCGTGAAGGGAGACTTCTGTTCCATATACTACCACCCTCCAGTGAGTGGATCAGGGGTTCAGACAGCTGCCTAAATCACCTTGTACAGTGGTACCTTGGTTGTCAAACGGCTTGGCTCCCGAACAAATCGGCTCCCGAATGCCGCAAACCCAGAAGTGAGTGTTCCTGTTTGCGGACGTTCTTTGGAAGCCGAACATCCGACGCAGCTTCCGCGGCTTCCGATGAAGTGCCGGAAGCTCCTGCAGCCAATTGGAAGCTGCGCCTTGGTTTTCAAATGGTTCCGGGAGTCGAACCGACTCCCAGAACAGATTTAAGTTCAACAGCCAAGGTACCACTGTATAAATTTTTCTATGGACATAGAAAATGAATTGAAATTAATCTGTTAAAGCAACTGTTTTATGAGTGGGATCTACTTTTCAGGAAGATCAGGCTGCACAACACAAAAGGAGCCAAGTGCTAAAACTGTTAACGCTGCTCCCTCTCCTTGCAGGTCTTCACAATGAACAACTACTTTTCTACAGGTCCAGATGCCCTCATGGCTTTAAACTTTCACGCACATCGTGAGAAGTCTCCCTCTCTCTTTTCCAATAGGATTATTAACAAGGTACGTTGGGTAAAACCAAAGCTTGTTTTAATACTTACCTTTTCAGAACCCTAACATTTAATTTTAAAAAAAAATCTCCAAAAGAAGTTGTGGTAGCAAAGTAAAAGCTCCCCTGTGTGCAGACTTTCTTTTTCACAACATTCATTCTTTCTTTGCAGGCTGTATATTTTTTCTATGGGACCAAAGATTGCTTAGTACAGGAGTGTAAGGATTTGAACAAAAAGATTGAGGTAAGATGGTTGTTTCCCCCTCTTCGTACTTAATTCATTTTGTAGCAGAGCTGGGCAGAGAAACCATTTCAGAGAATACATCCAAAATGCCCTTTGAGAGCAAAAATGATTGACCCTCTGTGCAGATGGGAATCGGAGGTTTGTGGTGGGCCTCGGTCAATAATGGGATTATTTGGCTTGGCCTCACGCCCCATAGTCTTCTCACTTTTATTGAGCAAAAAAAAGGAGGTTGCCTTGAAACTCTCAGAACTCCTCTGTGTAAAATGGCATCTTGCCTCACTTAGAGTCCCTTCCTGACATACCCAAAAGTCTAGCTTTGAATTTGCTCTTGCCAGTGTCTTCTTTTCTTCTTGTTTGGCGATCACTCATAGCCGAGTAAGATTGTCTTCCATAAACACAGTTTTAACAGTGAGTCCGTAAGTGACTGTGAACACCAATTCTGGATCCACACGTCCTTCCACAGTGGGGACATAGGTTTCTTAGAAAGTTTTGAGTTGAGAATAATAAGACAAATTCCGGTAGCAATCCAGTTTTTAGAAATCCAGGACAAGGCCCTGTTTATTTTTCATCAGCTGGAATGACAAAGAGTCTTACATTTAAAATGTGTCTTAGCGTATTATATAATACTCCAGTTAGAGGGCTCGCAGGCCAGTGTTTCCCAGTTGTCGGTGTTTATACTACATTTTTTAAGATTTGCCTTGAGAGAGTCTTTGAACCTCTTTTGTTGACCACCAGCATTACACTTTCCGTTTTTAAGTTCAGAATAGAGTAGTTGCTTTGGGATACGATAATCAGGCATCCGCACAACATGACCAGTCCAACGAAGTTGATGTTGAAGAATCATCTGGTGATCTTTGCTTCTTCCAGTACACTGGCATTAGTTTGCCTGTCTTCCCAAGTGATGTGTAAAAAATTTCGGAGACACCGTTGATGGAATCTTCCGAGGAGTTGGAGATGGCATCTCTCTCTTGCCAATGTAACTTGCTAACAATCTGTTGTATCTCTTTTTAAAGCTAGAGTTGGATGGAGAGAGAATTGATTTGCCCAGCTTGGAAGGCATCATAGTTCTTAATATTGCCTACTGGGGAGGCGGCTGTAGACTGTGGGAAGGAATGGGCGATGAGCTTTATCCTCCAGCAAGGTAAGATTATATACTCTCTTGGACATGATCTGTGTGCATTTGGTAAAAGTTTTGGGGCCCATGCATCCAGGGGTTTGTTCACTGCGTGGGGACTTGTAGAATTGAAGCAGCAGAAACATTTTGAAGTAATATGGCTGAAGCGTTCTTCTATGATGAGTTGTGTTTAAAGTTGTGCTTAGAATGGTAAGAAGCTCCCCTTTTCCTCTCTCTTAGGCATGATGATGGGCTGCTGGAAGTTGTTGGAGTCAACGGCTCTTTTCACTGCGCTCAGATTCAAGTGAAGCTCGCAAATCCCATTCGGCTGGGACAGGCCCACACTGTGAGGGTAGGTGATAATTTTGGGGTATGCCTCCAGGGCAACTTTCCATGCTCTTGGTTCAGCCCTCTGGCACTGAGCCTGGAACTTGTGGATTCCGAAGTCACTTCTGTCTGTTGTGTGGACAGACTGACCAAAGCAGAGGAGGACCTCCAGAAGGATGCTCTGTGATTGCATTGTATCTTAAAATAAGTGCTAGACATGTGCTTTTGACTGGTGGTTTAGTTAACTCTTGGCTAACTAGCCTGGTGCCCCCCCCCCCCGGAGCAGGCAGTCAGCTTGCAGTGAGTTAGTGCCACTTAATTTTATTGAGGGACCCAGGTGGCGCTGTGGGTTAAACCACAGAGTCTAGGGCTTGCTGATCCCTGCAATGGGGTGAGCTCCTGTTGTTCGGTCCCAGCTCCTGCCCACCTAGCAGTTCGAAAGCACATCAACGTGCAAGTAGATAAATACGGACTGCTCCGGCGGGAAGGTAAACAGCGTTTCCGTGCGCTGCTCAGGTTCGCCAGAAGCAGCTTTGTCATGCTGGCCACATGACCCGGAAGCTGTCTGCGGACAAACGACGGCTCCCTCGGCCTATAGAGCGAGATGAGCGCCGCAACCCCAGAGTCGGACACGACTGGACCTGATGGTCAGGGGCCCCTTTACCTTTACCTTCTACCTTTAATTTTATTGAGGCATTGGTAGTGTTACAACCCAAATAGTGGCTTCAGAGCAACCCCTTCAGTTTCAAGTGACATTCTAGGAAACTCACAAACCATATGTATGGAAATGCTCTGTCCATAATCCACAGTCTTGGGGGTTGATTTGAAAAAGGGTGGTTGCTTACACACACACACACACACACACACACACACACACACACACACTGTTTCATCTGGAGAAGTTGGGTGGGGCAGGTTGCAATTCAACTTAAAAACATAAAATAGATCCAAAATATCTTTCACTCATGGATTTCTAGCCTGCCCTGTCTCGGAGTGGGGACCACTAATGGCCCATAACAAATGTGGTGGGTTTTGCTGTTGTGAAAGAAGCTCAAGTACTGTAGCATGAAAGAGAGAAAAGGGAAGGAAGGAAACCGGAATCCCCTTTCATTATATGTATGTAACCCTGCTGGTTTGAGCCAAGGAAGTCTCCTTTTCCCACCAGTCTAAACAGTCTTGAGTTGAACAGCTAGTTGCCTCCTTCCTCCCCTCAAGCCCCCCTTTTTTTAAATGATTCTTTATTATTTAAAATTACAATTTAACAAACACAAACAAACACAAAAATAAACAATCACAATGTGAATAAATCATAGCGAATATGCATTTCTCCTGTTACTTTAACTTTACTTAAATACTTCCCGTCCTTCTCATTGACTGATTCAGTAAGAGGTTTATCAACGCAAAAGGTATCAAGAGAATGGGTTATATACAAAAGTTACTTAAAATTATACTTTCCAAACAACTCTCTTTGCTAGCAGAAATAGAATGATGTTTGCAAAAGATAAGCTTGATAAGAACAAAAAAATAGAGGGAAAGAAAAGACAATACAAAAATATAAACCTGTGGAGCAAAGGAAGCAAAACATTGTATAATGAGAAGGACTCAAGCCCCCTTTTTTAACTTCTCTTTTCCCATTAAATCCCAGTGAAGCTTAGTTTTGCCCTCTCAACTTTCTCTTGCCATTTAATAAATGCCATGGGCTGATCTGCTACAGACATTAAGCATCCTGCACTAGTTCAGTCGCCTGGCCTGGCATGGCTTTCTGGTTTTGCCGTCTCTGCAGTGGTTTGACTTTGCTTCTTTTTTCTTTACATACCTTCCCGATTCCAGTTAATCTTGAAGAATTCAAAGATGCCAATGCAGGTGGACGGAGAGCCCTGGGCCCAAGGCCCTTGCACTGTCACCATTACGCACAAGACGCACGCACTGATGCTCTATCACTCAGGGGAACAGACAGACGATGACGACGTGTCCAGCATATCCGAACAGGAACTTGCCAAGGATCAGACAGATGAAGATACCTAGGTCTGGGCCAAGTTTTTGGCATGCTAAAAATGGCAACTCCAGCTTGGCTTTGGCCGAAAAGCTTAGCACTAGATATTCCGTCTCCAGTAAACCTCTTAACGTCCATGCCATCTCTGTATTTACAACTGGCACAGGAGTAACTAAGCCATGCTTTTAGTGAGATAGAGATAGAGATATATATAAAAGCTGAACCAGGCTTAAATTCAGAAAGCACTTTTACTCTGGTTTATAGCATCAAGCTGAAGCGGATGGGGGTGAAACTTTCATGGTTACTTTACACTGACTGCTCTGCAGACTGAATGCCTTCATCTATAGGCTCTCAGAGTTTGTGTATAGTCCCATGGACTAGCTGCTGGTGTCTGTCTTAACAATGAATTATTCTTTCCCCCTTAGGAAAGATTTCCACCTCCATGTGTATGTGTGGTAGTACTTTTAAGAAACTGTTTAGCAATGCACGTTATTCACTTGGGTAGTATAATTACAAGTTTTAGGAACACTAGCTTGAATAGCTTAAATTAAGAGTGCCCCCATGCTCATTTTGAGCAAAGGAAAAATACGTCTAGAAATCAGGCAAGTTTCAATATTGGTGATATAGTTTAATAGTCTTGGGCTGGAGCAGACTATGTAAATTGACAGACCAAATATTATCCATTGAAGTCAAGGTGGTTGTGTGTTTGTTTTTGTGTTAAACCTTTTTTCACTGGACTGGTTTTGACAGTCAACTAGTTGTATTCTTAAGCTATTTGTAGCGTTCGCAGTGTGCTTGAAGGTCCATTTGTATCCATGTATGTCTTCTGTTGCACAGGACAGTTCCCAGATATGCATTTAACAAGTAAGTTGTGTTATTGAGAGAAATACACACTTGTGATAGCCAGGACCTCATGGTTGGGCTATCATTGCTGTAGGACTTCTTCATCAGCACTAGTCTCTCGATAACCATGTCCAAGAATCTGTTCTGTGGAGAACATCACTGCTCAAAGAAGATGAAGGGGGCCTTCAGTCACCACCTGTACCTCGTTGAAAATTGTTATGAATTCTTGTGTATCTTCTTAGCTGATAAGAACAGCAAAGAGGTATATGAAAAGTCATTATCTGTGTCCTCAAAGCACTTGACCAAGAAACAGATTCTGAGCTGCTAGGTGGATGTTAATAGAGACCTAACCATTCATTTTCTGTTCTTATTTATTTGAATGATTCCTATTTAAGTCCTATGCTCTGATTTTGAGTGTCCTAGTGTTTACATGGGCATCTCCGTAAGTGGGTTCCAGAAAGAATCTGCTGAATATGCTTTACCGTTTCCTACTGAAGAATGTATTGTTAGTTCAGCACCTTGGAGAGGTAGCAACGCACTTTCACCTTTATGCTTCTGTTATCTGGACTACTTCATTCTGCCAGGACTGCAAGGACATTCCTGCTTTGAGTTGCTTCCTGTGCCATCGTATTATTCATCTAGCTATCAAGGGGACAACCTGAGCAGCTTTTGGGCTCACTAGGATGGAATTGTAACACTCCCTCGGTTTGGCTAATGCATTCTCAGACCCAGGGATCTTCCAGGTGGCGTGGGCAACTCAACTGTACGATGCAGTTATAAGCAGACATCTCCAGTTTGTAAAATCTTACCTTTGCCCACGCTCTCTCATGTTTCCATGCATAATCCCTGTACTCCTCATTACATCAAAACAACAGTGAGAGGTGCAAGGGCATGCCTACTGCAAATAGAGCATTTCTTAGGCTGTTGGGTGCGTGAGCTGGTTCTAGTGTGCTCACGTGCTGCAGTTTGATTTACATATTTGTTCCTGTAAATCAGCTAGGGAACACACCCTTGAGAGGAAATATCAGCTCGCTCGCTCTCTTTTTAATTACTTAAACTACTGAATCTTAAACAAAATTCAACAGACTTGGCAACTCCCTCAAACAGTGCAGTTGATCAGTTATCCAAAAGGGGGTGCTCAGCTACTGAGTTACAGCTCTAACAAGCTGCAGTTCCCCACTCAAGTAGTTTAAATTATGACTAGATTTGTAAAAATCTGTTGTTGTCTAACACTTTCTGATCTGATCTGCTGCTGCTGCTGCTGCTGCTGCTAACCACCCAGGGTGCCTGGGACAACCCAGTCAGATGGGCGGGTACAAATAATAAAATTATTATAACCTGGAATGAACACCATGGCAGTTATTGCATTGCAGATGTGGCAAGCTCTGTAGAATGCCTATATCACACAGACGTTCCATTTGATTCAGGTGATCTATTTGCCCTGGCAGATTTTCGCACCACTATGGTGCAGTGACCACTTGGATGTGTGGTGTCTGGAGGGCATGATGAGTGGATAAGCCCTTGGCCGCTGCTCTCAAATTGTTATGCGCAAACCCTCTACTAAGTGACTAGAGATGAGGCAGAAACAGCTACCAAGGAGATTGCCACCCCTTGCTTCTGTCATAACATTGGGAGTATATATTAAAAAAAAAACTGGAGCAAAGTTCTGCAAAACCATTGACAATGCTTACGTAGCTTCAGCCCCTCTGGCTGGGTGAAGTGAGTTAAAAGTTACTGCTCCCTGGCTAGTGGGACTTTACAAACGGGTTTCGGATAAGACTCAGAAGAGCAAACAGACGCACACGGTCTTGCTTTTCTAGAACTCTCTAAGGAAGTTGATATTTTTTTTAAAAAGGAAATTGTTGGATTGTGTGAAATACTTTGCTACTGAAATAAAGCGATTGAAGCACTGATGTCTAGATGCTGTTCGAGTTTATCCTTCTTAGAATAATTTGTGTGATATGTTCTTTTATAGTCTGCTGCGTCATGTCGCCGTGAGAACCTAGTCCAATGAGAAACATAGACCTGTCTGTCGTTGTCTGAGCTTATATGGTCTGCATCTGTTAAAATAGTCCCCTTTTTAATTTTAAGTTAAAGTCAGTCTTAGGTCTCAGTACTTTACATAGCTCTCCACCCCTTGCCCCAAGGAAAAAAAGGGGTTGTATCTTATTTGTAGTAAAATTAGGGCTGGTTGTGATGGTGACTTCCCTTGCACATCTCAAGGCAAAAAGCTGGGAGGCTAGAACCAAGAGTCCTCTTGAGTACTGGTCAGAAGTAAATCATCTGCACAGAACTTGGGAAGATTCCCCCAAATCATCCACAAGTTCAGGGTATCAGCCTCACGGCTCACTTGTGAGAAAAGTGCTGAGCATTTCAAGCCTAAAGGATTATCCATTTCAAATGCTGGAAGGCACTCCAATCCAGAGGCTGGTGTTGTGGTGCATGTAGAGAGCAGGTCATTCGAGAGAATGAGAAGTCAGCAGATTTCTTAGCACAGGGACGCGTGTTTGGGCGTTGATGCAAATGGGGAGCCTGTTGCAGGTAAGAAGACTTGAGGTGTGCCCCCTTGGAGCTGCTGCTCTTGATTCAGATTTGCCGCGTTAGTTTTTACGCACCGAGGGAAGCGGTGTGCTTTGGTTATAGACATGGAGTGAGCGCTGCTGCAGACAACAGCCCCCTCTTCCGCCTCTGTATGTTGCATGTAGTCCGACTTGCCTTGTGGTTCCTACAATAAGCATCCCTCTGCCCTTTCTGTTGATGGCAGGAAAATTCTCAGCAGCTTGATACCAACACACAAGTTGAAGTAAGCATTCCAGATGGGGCGCTGGGAGTTTCAGCCTTGTGGCCCTTTATAAGAGTTTCTCCTAAAGGTTACCTTCACACTATGTCAGGTAAAAGGAAATTTTAGAAAAATTCTGCTCCGTTTCGAGTGCAAACTGTTTTGCCATGTCTTTCCCTGTTGCAAATGAGATCTCTCGTTTGTTTGCTCTCCAGTACCAGCACTCCCGTCTTTCTCAGGTATTTTTTTTATATATGATTTATGTTGCTTGAGGTATTTGCGTTCTAGATTGTGTCTTTTTTGCTTTTCCTAATACACACGCTTCTAAAATGGGTGTCTTTAAACGTGAGCTATTCTACCTTGCAATGCTTTCCTTCTCGCGGAGCGGGAAGGGGGGGAAGTGCTATCTTTCCAAAGGTGTTCGTGTTGTCCACATGTTCAGTTTGCGTTAACCCAAAGTCCCTAACCACTGTACTTGATTGTCTTTGAATTTGTCTTCAGGTTAATTAGTTGAAACATAGAAGGCGTGCAGAAAGAATTAGAGCATGCAAGTGGTGACTGCTCATAGGGCAAGGATAGTGTTTCAAGGCCTTGTGTGTGCGCACGCTGCTTATTTTGAAAACTAGATGCTCTTGGAATTGTGCATGCAGTTCCCTCCGCTCTCACGATTGCTCCATTTCCTTCTCCTGCGAGATGGTTGTTGCCCACCATGGTCTGTGCATAGCCAGAATTGCGTGTAGGAGAGGCATGGAGGAGTTAACCAGCCTTTTCCCAGGGATACACCCCATGTTTCTGATGGCATGTCTTGGGGGGGGTGATGCTAGCCATCGAAGAGGCTGTCCTTCGAAAGTTCAAGGGCATGTGTTAAACCCTAGTCTGGGGTCCTTCCTAGTGAGGAAAGAGCAACTATGTGGCCAAAGCAAATACTGATGATGCTGGACTTTCAACCCCAATGTGACTAGTGATCACTAGTGATCAGAAGGCCGCAGGTCTCCACTTCCCTATGATCCAGTCTACATCCTTGCTTATGTTTGCTCACTTGCCACCATGTCCTCTTCTCCACAACGAACTCCTGGAGACTGCTTCCCAGAAAAGAATGTGTGTCCCCGCCCTATTTTAATCAAAATTGAAGAAATAAGTCTGATATTATTATAGTTCTAAATTATAATAAGCGGGAATGTAGTCTCCATTTATAGCCCCTTGACCTGGGAAAGTCGGCTTATAGCTGTGGCTGCCAGACTATTGCTGCTGGCACTCTTTTACATACCAAAATTTTAAGGTAGGGTACAGTTTTGCAACCTGGGATGAAGTTCCATTCTTTTTAATGGGGCTTAATTCTTAGTTAGCATGTGTAGGATTTTCCTCTAAGCCAGAGTAACTATCCTAATTAGTCAGTTGTGGTTGTAGGTCTCTCTCTCTCTATCTCAATGGTCTCTGAAACCCTCAGATAGCTCATAGCTGAAAGGTGAAAAGGTAATGACAGGCCCTCTTTTTCATACCTTTTGGATGGGTGCTGTCAAGATGTGGTTGAAATATGAATGTGTTCATTCATTGAATATGTGCTCGCAAACAGCTTAGGTGGAATCACTGTAAACCACACCCTTCCCCTGGGTGGAATCCGTTCTCACAAGGGTGGCTTAAGAGTTTTTGGGTTTTTTTAAAATGTCAGGCTGGTAGTCATACTCTCATTTTAGAAACCTGCTGTTCCATGTGAGCACATCTGAGTTGCCACCACAATGTTGTAAATTATTCCAAACGTCTGACCTGCTTTTGGGGTCTATCCCACATGTGGGCATTCTTGGGTTTTCAAGAGTATTCAGCATTTAAGTGAGATTCCGCTTTATCACATCCCAGAGATCCAGAATCAGGGTAGTGACTAATGCTTAGCTTTCACAGGTTACAGGTGAGGCAGTCAAAATGTTCCTGAACTATAGTCTCTCGGACTGCAGGTGGCAGATTACATAGAAGGATCATTTTCCATTGGGGGGAGCAATTCTAGTTTTGTATGTACCTGTGAGCAGGCTAGGCTAGAACCCCTTTCCCTTCTATGTGCACAAATATCTTTTTCCATGAAAGAAGCATTCTGCCTTCAGTCTGAAGTGTTCAGGAACAGCTCCTCTCGGTGGGAACTAGGCCTCCGAGTCTGAGCTGAGATACCCAGGACTCACTGGGTGGCATCATTTCACCCTCTGCTTATCTTCTATATAAGGTGGGGGTGAGAATACCATTCTGTATTAAAGGAGTGTTGTGAGAAGTACTAAGATGACGTGGGACAAACCTTCAGAATATTTGAAGTGATTTATGAAACAGAATTTTAACTGGCACGGCTCCCAAGTCCTACAAGCAGTCAGAATTGGTTTTAAGAGTTCTCTGTACCTCTTTCTTTCAATGATGCTGCACAGGTGATATGCTAGAAAGAAACCTCTTGTCTCCTCTTTTTTAAGGGACCCTGTTTTCATACTTTGGAGAGTTACCAGGTTTCCTTGTGTTTCTATCAATCGGTCTGTTTGTTTGTTTGTTTGTTTGTTTGTTTTCCTCTTGTGTGAATTTAGACCGAAGAAAATGTGTGTGGATCTGAATCTGTATTGTCTGCTTTCTGGTGAGACACTGATCTGAGTTTCTTTTGTTTTGTTTACATAATCTGTTAATAAAAGATTGGCACCTAATGTTTGTGTCCCTCTTTTTTAAATAATAATGGTTTCCAATCAAGCAACCTATTAACAAAAATATTAATGGCCTGCATCGGCACAGAAGAGGCATGCGACATTTGATGTTATGTGGGCTCTAGTCTATGAAGGTGGTGCCACAATAAATGGTTGCTTTTGGGGTGCTGGGATGCTTTTTTTGCTTTTGCAGCAATAAACTAGTAAACCTACTGCTTGGAATTTGCCACAGGTGAAAAGAGAAGAGCCACTAGTTCATTACGTAGATCTGTGCGTAGTCTGTGCGCGTAGTCTGTGCACTCCTCCTCCTCTACGCAGAATCAATTTAAAATTGCACGGCTCCACAAATCAGCTCGGTTCACGTCTGAACCAGCAGGCCATGGCTGGTCACCATCTTTCAGTTTTGCATGGGAAAACAGCTTCAAACTATAGGCCTTTCTGTCCTAACTCGGAAGGCAAGCATAGAACCTAGTTGCTGATTTGGATGGGGGAGTAAACTAGTTTGCCAGAACCACTGACAAACCCAACTAGATGTGGATGCGGATGTCCACTGGGGAAGGGGGGGGCGGAATGGGCTGTGAGTTTGCTGGTGGTAGAAAGAGCAGTTCAGAGATCAAGTGGCTTCTAATGGCAGCAGATGGGCTGGTTTTGAGTGCGGAGTACGTTGGGGCTGAATGAACCCTCCCGGGGGGTCACTTCATCATGGTGTCAACATCCTTTCCTTTCTGGTTCCCTGACTGATTCGGAACAAAGGAGGAGCTTTGGCATTCCGACTCCCGATATGGTGCCTGCAATCAGACCTTTTAAAAGACTATTTGCATGTAGCTTTTGATTCCAAAATGAGGTCGGGTCAGATACATTCAGCCGACGTTTTGCTCTGAGCGATGGCATAATTGTCTCGAACCGAGCTTCAGAGATCTCTATGCTGCCTTCCCCAACGATGCACCCTCCAGATGTTTTTGACCATGGCGAATGGCCGAGGATGATGGGAGTTGTTCAGCAACATCTGGGCTCACAAGAGACAATACATCACATAATTTTAGATTGCCCTCTTCTCAGCACCCATCACAGAGATCTCCTCGTGACTCCCTTACAGCTCAGAATATCGATTTGGAAGGATTCTGTAATTCAATATTTGTTGAGGGATGATACTCCAGAAACTACCAAGATTGTTTTGGGGTGCCTAGCCAAGATCATTAAAGCTAAATCTAAAATTGCCTGATTTATTCAGTGGTGGTTATCTAGTCTTTTTCTATATATTGTACAGTATGCGTTTGGGTTATCAATGTATTTTGGATGAGTTTGTATGATTTTACTGTTTTAACTTATGCCAATAAAAGCTAGTTGCAAGTTAAAATCTGGGCTTGCAAAGGCTGACTTATGCCATCTCATTTTTCATAGAATCATAGAGTTGGAAGAGACCACAAGGGTCATCCAGTCCAACCCCCCGCCAAGCAGGAAACACCATCAAAGCATTCCTGACAGATGGCTGTCAAGCCTCCGCTTAAAGACCTCCAAAGAAGGAGACTCCACCACACTCCTTGGCAGCAAATTCCACTGTCGGACAGCTCTTACTGTCGGGAAGTTCTTCCTAAAGTTTAGGTGGAATCTTCTTTCTTGTAGCTTGAATTCATTGCTCCGTGTCCGCTTCTCTGGAGCAGCAGAAAACAACCTTTCACCCTCTTCTACATTATATCCTTTTATATATTTGAACATGGCTATCATATCACCCCTTAACCTTCTCTTCTCCAGGCTAAACATACCCAGCTCCCTAAGCCGTTCCTCATAAGGCATCGTTTCCAGGCCTTTGACCATGTTAGTTGCCCTCCTCTGGACACGTTCCAGCTTGTCAGTATCCTTGAACTGTGGTGCCCAGAACTGGACACAGTACTCCAGGTGAGGTCTGACCAGAGCAGAATACAGTGGTACTATTACTTCCCTATTGCTATAGGGAGGATGCTATACTCCTATTGATGCAGCCCAGAATTGCATTGGCTTTTTTAACTGCTGTATCACACTGTTGACTCATGTCAAGTTTGTGGTCTATGAATTTTTAGAGCACAAGTGTATTTAAGTGATCAACCTCAGAAATTGTTTAACGAATTGACCGAAGCAAAGCACTGGAAAACTGGCCTGTAATGGTGATGAACATTTTTCACTGCCATGCAACAGTATTTAATGTTTGAATGCCGCAGCTGACTTGCAATGTCACTTGGAATCTGATTATATTTGATCAGTAATGACAGTTAACACATCTCATCTCGAGTTATACTACTACTTGCATGGGGGAGAGTTTTGTTTGATTCTCTAGCATGTGAAAAGAACTACCTTTCAAATGCTGTGGACTACAAATCTCTGCAAAAATAATAATAAAAGAACCTATTTTCATGTGTGAAAATGGCAGGAGGCAGTATTAGAAACTCACATGTATATGGACACGTAAAAAGGTAAAAGAATATTGGGAAATTATCTATCACGAACTGAAAAAAATGTTTAAAATTACTTTCCCCCCCAAAAAAAACAACAACAGAGTCCTTTCTGCTGGGGATAAACCAGACTGAAATTCCCAGGTATCAGAAAAGGTTATTCGTGTACGCAACAACTGCGGCCTGTGTTTTGTTAGCCCCCAAATGGAAAGTGAGCGAGGTCCCAACTAAAGAGGATTGGCAACTTAAGTTGACAGAATATGCACAAGTTGCAGATTTAACATATAGAATAAGAGAGCAAGAAGAGCATATGTTTAAAGACGATTGAAAAGCATTTATTGAGTATATGGAAAATAACAGTGTACAGCTGAAAACACTGGCAACATGAAGATAAATTCAACAGAATAGATAATTACTGATAGATGCCATAGTGGAAAATCGATTGGAATGCTTTTTGTAAAATATGCAGGGATGTAGGATATGCAAAATGAACCATGGAAGGAGGAGAAGGGAAGTCATTGGATATTTTAAAGTTTGTAAAATGTTTACCTGAAATTGTAAAACAGAAAATTAATAGAAATTATTTTTGTAAAAGAAATTCGTATATATAAGCTAGGTGTCAAAAGGCTCCTCCAACTAGGGTTACAGCAGGGGTCCCCAAACTACGGCCCCCGGGCCGGATGCGGCCCAATTGGCCTCCCAATCCGGCCCGCGACGACCCCCGCCGCCCGCTCTTACGGCGCGTGGCGCGGCGACGATCTTCGAAATCGGCAAAAAATCGCCGAAAATCCTTTGTGCGCATGCGTATGGGCCTCTCCTGACCCAGAAGAGGTCATTTCCGATGCACTTCCGGGTCGGGGGAGGCCCATACGGATGCGCACAAGCGATTTTCGGCGATTTTTTCCCGAGCGTGTGCGCATGCGCACGGGCGCGCACTCCCCCGCCCTCTGGCCCACTGCGCGCGCACTTGCCTACCCTCCGGCCCGCTGCGCGGTAAGTCTGGGGACCCCTGGGTTACAGTCACCAAAACAGAACACCTAGTTGCCCTTTCGGAAGTCAAATGGACTTCCGGAACAGGTTAAGTTTGCCGCTTTTGTTTTTGCTATTTATTTTGCATTTTTGCTTTTGAGGCTTTTTAGGTTAATTTGTTTTTGTGACACTGTGGAACCCAGTTCAGCTATAGATTAGATAGATAGATAGATAGATAGATAGATAGATAGATAGATAGATAGATTGTGTGGCTGCGGAAATGGATAAAAGCCCCCCACCCAAACAATGACTATCATCAGTGCAGGTAAGAAAATAAAATTCATGTTCATTTTTATCATCTACAATACTGTCTTATTTATTTTATAATACAGCACATTGATTATTGCTTTCATTTTATGGATCAATGGTCACGTTAGATAGTAAAATTCATGTTAAATTGCTGTTTTAGGGGTTGTTTTTAAAAGTCTGGAATGGATTAATCCATTCTGCATTACTTTCTATGGGAAAGCGTGCCTTGGTTTTGGAACACTTTGGTTTTGGAACAGACCTCCGGAACAGGTTAAGTTTGAGAACCAAGGTACCACTGTGTGTGTGTGTGTGTGTGTGTGTGTGTGTGCCCCTAAAAACTTTGTTACCTTGCCCTTTGCTGACAGAGAGGTCACTGCAGCTTAGCTTAAAATATATTACAGTTATCCTCATGTCTGGAAAAGCCTGGATAGCTCAGCTGGTTGGAGCATGGTGCTGATAATGCCAAGGTCGCAGGTTTGATCCCCATATGGGACAGCTGCATATTTTTCAGGGTCCCTTCCAACTCTGTGATTCTACGCTCCTCAGCAAGCCGTTCAGTCTGAATATAGCTGTTTTTACTGCACAGGATGCAGGCAGGGACCGTAGGAACTCCACCCTGACCCACGCTCTCCATTTCACATTGGCTGGCCTTAAAAAGATCCTCTTCCCTTCGCAGAGGCGGGGTGGGCAGAGCATAAAATACTTCTCCAAGAGCTGTCCAGAGCCAGGACTCTCTGAGCTTGCCACTCCCACCTCTCTGGGCAGCTGTGGACAATGTGAGAACGTTCTGTTGGCAACAAGGTAACAGATGGCCTTGAAAGTCTTGCTGCCCGTGAGCCTTGCCTTATTGAGAGGGGGGGGGGAGAACAATAGCACACAGAGCTGAGCATGTGCCACCCAACAGCGCACAGAGCCATTGTCTGTGCCCGGGTGCAAAATCCCGATTCCACGCTTAAGGGAGGCCGAAAGGGAGCCTCGCTCCTCGAGGCCCGCAAAAGAGCAGCTCCCCATGTTGCGCATTGAAGCCGAGGAAAGGCAATGCATATAGAAATCTAATTATTGGCAGGCACAGAGCGGGCTTTTAGCATGATAATCGCAGGGACCCCCGGGGCTTTCTTGTGCAGGGACCCCTGAAAGGCGATCTTGAAAGCCAAAGTTAAAGCCATTGAATTTCCATCAATCATTCAATGTTTGCTTTGATTGCGCTGACAAGATTCTGTTTTGTTGGCTCTTAAAAGTGCAGTGAGAAACTCTTATTAATCACTTTAAGATATATCTTTTTTTTTTTTCCAAAGACAAAAGGAGGTGGCCTCATTAACCGTCAACCAGAGCCAAAAGGGCTGAGAATGAGCGCTTTGTGGGACAGAAGGTGCACTCGGGCGGACTTTTTCACTGCTCACCAACAGGGTGCTGCCGATTTTGAAACCGTGCTGTGCTTTCAAAGCCGACTGGGTGCGCACATCGGCCTGACGGTGCAACTAACTGCCAGATGCGCAAGCCAGGCCAACAGTGAGATCCAGCAGCAGAGATTCCTCACCACTCATTCCCCAGGGGTCTTAGTGGTGACTAATAAGATGCTTTGCATGCAGTTCCAGGTGGAACTGGGGGGAACTTCTGCCTGCAACTGTGGGAATGTTAGGGATGTGGATTAGGATATATTATTAGATAGATCCTATCCAAGCTTGTGTTACCAAGCTTCCAATATCAGCAGAGTGACATTCCCCTTTTGTGCGCAGCAAAACGTGAGCGTTAGGTTTGTTAGAACCTCTACAACAATATTATACTTCCTGGCAAATCCCCTTTGTCCCTCTTAAAAGAAACACACAACACAGTGTTCATAAAATAAGATAGAGTTTACTTACAAGTTCATCCTGAGTTAACAGCATAATCTCAGAAAGGCAGGCTTACGTAGAAAAGTTACAAATATATACATCTGGAGTCTACTTAGTAGAGTAAGGCTCCATCTGGTCTCTCTCTTGGCAGCAGGCCGAGATGGAGAACCATCCTAACTGGAGATTCTCTGGAGATGTGTTCCCATTGAAGAAGAGATGGCTAAGAGAGAGAATGGCTGCTGGCTAGGGGCTTTTATCTGCCAGCTAATCCATCTCATCTGCATGTCTGGAGGAACAGGAAACTGAGCCTTGATCAGGTGTTCCTCCAAGTGGACACTCTGGGAACTGTTGTGACTTGTCTGCCCCAGTATTCCATCCCACAGCAACCCTGGTGAGCACCTGTCTGTTAGTGTAGACCAGGCATAGGCAAACGTGGCCCTCCAGATGTTTTGGGACTACAACTCTACAAATCATCCCTGACCACCGGTCCTGTTAGCTAGGGATGATGGGAGTTGTAGTCCCAAGACATCTGGAGGGCCGAGTTTGCCTATGCCTGGTGTAGATAATACTGGCTTAAGTTTGGGCTGGTCATGTTGTGTGAATGCCAGGTTATCGTCTTCCTAAGCAACTACTCTTGTTATAAGCAAAAATCTATTTTATTTTATTTTTTATAATACTCTATTCCAAACTTAAAAATGGAAAGCGTAATGTTCAAAGACTCTCTCAAGGCAAATCTAAAAAAATGTAGTATAAACACCGACAACTGGGAAACACTGGCCTGCGAGCGCTCCAGTTGGAGAACAGCCTTTGCCAAAGGTGTCATGGAATTTGAAGACGCTCAAACTCAGGACAAAGGGGAGAAACGTGCTAAGATGAAGGCATGCTTGGCAAACCCTCACCGTGATCAACTCCTCCCCAGAAACCTATGCCCCCACTGTGGAAGGACATGGGGATCCAGAATTGACCTCCACAGTCACTTACAGACTCACTGCCACCACCCTTCTGAGTGATACCCCCTCCCCACCCCTTCTCCACATAAGCGCCTGGGGACTCCTATTTCAGTGTATCTGAAGAAGTGTGCATGCACACGAAATAAAAACTTAGTTGGTCTTTAAGGTGCTACTGAAGGAATTTTGTTAAGACCATATTCATGGAGGACAATCTTACTCAGCTACGAGTGATCGCCAAAGAAGTGGACCCAGTGATTTGACTTGCTATAACACATCGTAGCTGCTTTCCAATTTTTTAAAAAGCCAAGAGATGCAGTGGTGTGCAATCAGTGGACCAGGGGAACTAGGCTAGTCCCCTAAAAATTTTCACTGGCACCTCCTCCCCAAAGCCCAGGAAGCTTCTGCCCAGCATTGGGAGTGAGGTGCGATGCTCTGATGGATCCAAGAGCTCTTCCGCCACTTTCCCAAAGCCCGCCTGCGGAGGAGGCAGGAGGACTCCAGCATCTTGTCAGAGGCCTGGCATCTCCTTCCCCAAATCCATGAAGCTTCTTCTGTCTGGCTTAGGGATGGAGGCACGATGCTCACGTGGTCACTCACAAGCTGGTGCCTCCACCCCTACACACACACACACACACACACACACACACACACACACAATCACTTCATGCCACTGAAAAGGTTCACAGTCCTTCAATGGTTTGGTCTTGGGAAATCCTTTTGTAATCAGTGGGACACAACTATGCTTGACTTCGAGTGGATTCACCTTACAGATCCAGAATTGGCCTCCACAGTCACTTACAGACCCATTGTTAAAATCGTGTTTATGGAAGACAATCTTACTCGGCTGCGAGTGATCGCCGAGGAAGGAAGGAAGGAAGGAAGGAAGGAAGGAAGGAAGGAAGGAAGGAAGGAAGGAAGGAAACTTCCCAGAAGGTTATCCCGAAGCCATGTTGCTTCATCTTAGTCCAATTGGTCTCCAGCAGTAGCCACTTCACAGTCCCTTGTACTCAAATCATTAAAACCATTTCATAACCACCGGCATTTGGTCAAAGAAAAAGAGGCACTTTTGTTTCACAGAAAATGAATCAGTGGTGGGGGTGGGGTTCAATTATAATGGCAGCTGGCAATTATACTGGCAGGCTTCCTCCATTTAAAAAAAAAAAAGCAAGTTAGATAAATCATCTTAATAAAAAGCATTTCCATGGAACACTTTTTCAGATTTAGTTACTATGTATGTTTGTACATTGAATATGAAATACCAGTCAGGTTGCCTGCACAGAACCTGAACATTTTGCACACAAAAAAACCCCTTTTTTTCTTTAACAGGGGATGGGGAAAGCTTTGGGGCTTCCTGCTGGTTTTCCTCCTTGGCCTTTTAATTCACCTCTTCTCTGCCCTGCTGTGAAGCACATTAGAGTCCTGCTCACTACAGCTGGCAGAGACAAAAGAGGAAGGAATAAACAGCAGCAGGTTTAAAAATAACAAAAGAGCCTTCCCCGGGTGGCAACCTGGCAACGCTTAGAAGCACCAGTCCATTCCCCAGAGGTGATTGGCCTTTTAAAAATCCACTGCTCAAGAGCAAACCTTGGAGAGGCAAGTTAGACTGAAATTGTTTTCTTCTTCGGCACTGTCATTACTTTTGAGCCTTTCTCAACTGTTACTGTACTCCGAAACCCAACGGAGAGGCTGTTTAAAATCGAAAGCGCATTCTTGTGAGTTTATTGCAGGATGGGGGGGAATGGATAACATACGGACAAAAACTGAAGCCTCATACAGCTGTGAAGAAAACCTCAGGTCCACGTTGTGCACTTAGCAAAAGTGTACAAACAGCAGGTGAAGTATTAAGAGCCAGTGTGGCGTAGTAGTTAAGAGCAGTGGACTCATAATCTGGTGAACCGGGTTCGCGTCCCCGCTCCTCCACATGCAGCTGCTGGGTGACCTTGGGCTAGTCAAACTTCTCTGAAGTCTCTCAGCCTCATTCACCTTACAGAGTGTTTGTTGTGGGGGAGGAAGGGAAAGGAGATTGTTAGCCGCTTTGAGACTCCTTAAAAAGGTAAAGGACCCCTGACAGTTAAGTCCAGTCACGAATGACGCTGAGGTTGTGGCGCTCATCTCGCTCTATAGGCCAAGGGAGCCGGCGATTGTCTGCAGACAGTTTTCTGGGTCATGTGGCCAGCATGACTAAGCCGCTTCTGGTGAACCAGAGCAGCGCACGGAAATGCCGTTTACCTTCGTGCTGCAGCGGTACCTATTTATCTACTTGCACTTTTTGGCGTGCTTTTGAACTGCTAGGTTGGCAGGAGCAGGGACTGAGCAACAGGAGCTCACCCCGTCGCAGGGATTCGAACCGCCGACCTTCCGATCGGCAAGCCCTAGGCTCAGTGGTTTAGACCACAGCGCCACCCGTGTCTCATTGAGACTCCTTAGGGTAGTGATAAAGTGGGATATCAAATCCAAACTCTTCTAAGTGCATGAACACACACCTGCAACTAGCATACCCGATTATAAGAATCAGCTGGACAACTGCAATATTTATAGCATTTATACAAGGGTGCTTAGTGAAGAAGGCTTATAGAGTTGCACAAAAAATTATAAAGTGGGAGCTGACCCTTTTAAGCCACTTTTTGACTCATAGAATTGTAGAGTTGGAAGGGGTCCCAAGAGTCATCTAGTCCAACCCGTGATAGATGGTCGGTCACCCAACCTCTGCTTTAAAACCTCCAAGGAAGGAGAGTCCACCACTTCTTGCAGGAGTCTGTTCCACTGTCGAACAGCTCTTACTGTCAGAAATGTTTTTCCTGGTGTATAGTTGGAATCTCCTTTCTTGTAACTTGAAGCCATTGGTTCCAGTCCTACTCCTATTAAGGAGTTTAAACCTGCTGCCTTTTGCTTATGTGGTCCGTGTTGTGTGTTTTTAAAAAAATATTTTTTGTATTTGGTTTTTTAAAAGGTATAAAAATGTAACAAAAAAACCCACAAACCAATTCCAAATGCAAATATTGAGATTACTGCACTCTGAATCTCCTGACTCCCCCCCCCCCAATCCTTTCCATGGGTCCTAATGATAATATTTACAACTGCATATCCAAATTCTTGTCCTTCTAAATTATCCATATAGGTTTCCGTTACTTTACAAGTGTGGTTTTCTTAAAGTTCTTGTCTGCTTGATTTCTGAGCTTCCCAGTTAATTTTGCCATTTCGGCATAATCTCTTATGTGGTCTGTATTGACCCGTTGTTGGTCCTAGCATTAGTGGTGAAGGCTGCAGGAGAGAAGTGTAATGATTAGATGGAAATAATAATAAAATAAAATAATAATAACGATAATAAGTTGCTGCTATATACCACCTTTCCAACCCACAGCCCATACATGAACAACTAAATGCACGCATACGCACTAACTCGGCATTCAATAATGGCGAGAATTCGCCTTGCTCCCTCCTTTCTGTATGTATAATTTGGTTTGGTTGTCGGGGAGGGGGCTCTTTGCAACAAAGCGCAGCCCCTATGTTTGGCGATGCTGGGGGGAGAAGTGGGAGTTCTGGAAAACCAGGGACATCTGTCAACTCAACCGCAGATTAGACCTCGTTGAAATGCAAGCATGGGACGCTGGTAGGGAGGGTCTCCCGTTTCATTCGGTTCGTCCTGTTGCGCACAGCGCGCGCCTCTGTCTCTCTCCAGTCTCCACCCAGTGCTCTCCAACGAGGCCGCTTTCCTTCTCTCTCCCGCGGAGAGAGAAAGGAAAACGAAGCACCTTTTTTGGCTCCCCTCTCCTCCTTCCCTTCTCGACGGAGGGACTGGCTTCGCGCTGGCTCGGCCCCCAGCTGCCCCCAAGCCGCCGCTTGATGTCCCCGGAGCGGGAGGCGCGGAGCAAGCGCGCAGGGACGCCGCCTCCGCGGATGCTGCTGCTTCTCCCGCTGCTGCTCCGCCTGTGGCTGCAGCCGTGCGCCGCCGACTACTGCAGCTGGAAGGGCAGGTAAGCCGCGGGCGGAGAGGGCGAGGCAAAGCGACGCGGAACTTACCCGCCCGAGGAAATGGATATTATTATTATTATTATTATTATTATTATTATTATTTCAGTTTCTATATCCGAAGATCCCAGGGCAGTGCACAACATTAACAGCACAATTCATAATAGCATAATTTTAAATACCTGGCAGCTTTAAGCACATTGTCCTGGCAAACAGTTTAAGTCCCATTGAGTGCAATGGGAGGAATTTCAACTTCCCTCTCCCACTGAACTCAAAGGGATTTTAAGGCTGCATAAAATATTGTTCTCCTGAATGCAATGGGGCTTGTTTCTGAGTCTGTATGTACAGAATCACGCTACACAAGGCTCCCCCGACCCCATCAAGCTCTAACTTTCTGCAGTTCTTAAATACGGACTGCTTGTTCTGAAATGATCCCTGTATGATTACATTTTTACTTATTTAAAAAAAGCTAAAACTTTTTTGTCTCGACAATGTACAGAATGTGTCAATTGGCTACCTAAAAGTGGCCATGTTCTGCTCTGATCTGAAGCATGTAGGTACTGAAAGCTGAACTCTGGCTTCCATATTTGACTGTGTAGAAGATTTCCCCTTTAGCCTCTGGCCTACTCTGGCTCAAAAGGCCGACTTCCTAAATATCTGCCCCAAAATTGCTATTGGTGAATGTGACTCCAGTCCAGAGATAAATCCATATGTGAGGAAACATACACACCAGTCAGAAGGCCAGTATGGTTAGTTTTATATGTATGAATTTGTGTGTGTAGTTTGTTTGTTTTTTTAATTAAGAATAACATGAAACAACACACAAAAACAACAAAATAATGTGTATTGGTTGTTGTTGTTTAGTCGTTTAGTCGTGTCCGACTCTTTGTGACCCCATGGACCAGAGCACGCCAGGCACTCCTGTCTTGCACTGCCTCTCGCAGTTTGGTCAAACTCATGTTCGTAGCTTCGAGAACACTGTCCAACCATCTCGTCCTCTGTCGTCCCCTTCTCCTAGTGCCCTCAATCTTTCCCAACATCAGGGTCTTTTCCAAGGATTCTTCTCTTCTCATGAGGTGGCCAAAGTATTGGAGCCTCAGCTTCACGATCTGTCCTTCCAGTGGGCACTCTGGGCTGATTTACTTCAGAATGGATAGGTTTGATCTTCTTGCAGTCCATGGGACTCTCAAGAGTTTCCTCCAGCACCATAATTCAAAATAATGTGTATTGGTAACTAGGTGCAAAGCAAAATGCAGGTTCTGTGTATAAGGGAGAAAATAGTAGCAGCATAGAATTAGAACCTTAGAATTGTAGGCTTGGAAGGGATCCTGACTATCATCTCTTCCAACCCACTGAAATGCAGGAATATGCAGCTATCCCCACATGGGAATTGAACCTGCAACCTTGGTGTTATCAACACCATGCTCTAACCAACTGAGCTCTCCAGCGTTAAGCTAATAACCAAGCCAAAAATATGTATGAGTTACAGGGAGGGGGGTTGAGATTCCTCTAGGTAACAGTTGGATGTGGGTGGCGCTGTGGTCTAAACCGCTGAGCTTTTTGGGCTTGCCGATCAGAAGGTCAGCAGTTCGAATCCCCGCAATGGGGTGAGCTCCTGTTGCTCCGTCCCAGCTCCTGCCAACCAAGCAGTTTCGAAAGCATGCCAGTGCAAGTAGATAAATAGGCACCGCTGTGGCAGGAAGGTAAACGGCATTTCCATGCGCTGCTCTGGTTTCTATCACGGTGTCCTGTTGCACCAGAAAGCAATTTAGTCATGCTGGCCACATGACCCGGAAAGCTGTCTGTGGACAAACGCCGGCTCCCTCAGCCTGAAAGCAAGATGAGTGCCGCAACCCCATAGTTGCCGTTGACTGGGCTTAGCCAACCAGGGGTCCTTTACCTTTACCTTTTTACAGGATCCCTTTTAGGGAATGGACCTGGCAGTTCTAGTGGGAATAAAATGGAAGCCCTAGGTCTTATTTTTCTCTGGCTGCCTCTTACTCCTTGTACCCTGGTTAATCACAGTTGTCCACCCCTCTGTTTTCTAGTGGCTTGAGCTGGGAGCCCCACTCCCGTGCAGTGGAGCAGGTCCACCTGCGTTGTACCGAGGGCTTCCTGGAATGGATGTACCCGGCCCGAGCCCTCCGTGTCATCTTGGAGCCCAACCTGTCCAGCGCTCAGCACACCGCCGTCTGCATCAAGCCGTCCAACACTTTCCAAGGTGCCAACATCTATGTGGAGCGGGACGGGCAGCTCCACCTGCTGCTGAGTGACGCCGAGGAGCCCCGCCTGCACCAAGTCTCCTGCTTCAGCACCCGCACGCCCCAGCGGGTGGCACTTTTCCTGCAGGCCAGTCCTCAGAGGGACATCAGCCGCAGGACAGCCAGCTTCCAGTACGAGTTGCTGAGCAACAAGAGCATCACAGGCCCAGACTTCCAGAAAATGGCGCTTGTGGAAGGTAAGCAATTACCACGTGCGGGTCTCATTTTCCCCCAATTTGTGTTCGAACCTCATATGAGGACAGGGGCTCTTCAGGAAGTTCACATGAAATAACCCCATCCCCCCCCCCCAAGAAGCTGCCAATAAAACAATTAGATCAATAAAATATCAAATGTATATGTGTGTGTGTATAGCAAGCTATTCGCATCAGCAGCTGCAACCAGGTCAAAAGATAAAATGAAAGCAAAACCAGCCATCCAATCAGCTATACCAGAAGAGCAAAATAAAAGTTTTACCCATTTTTTTGCTATTATTATTATTATTATTTATTTATTAGTATATATTTTTACCTTGCCTTTTCCCCTGATGGGACTCAAGGCAGCTTACAGATAAAAACATAGGGAAATACAGGGGAAACAAACATTAAAGCTCTGTACAGTTGAACCTTGGTTTTTGAACAGCTTAGTTCTCGAACGTTTTGGCTCCCAAATGGACTGTTCTGAAGTGACTGTTCCGGTTTGCGAACTATTTTTGGAAGCCGAACGTCTGACGGGGCTTCTGCAGCTTCCGAACATTTTGGAAGTCGAACAGACTTCCGGGATGGATTCCATTCGACTTCCAAGGTACAACTGTACATATATATATATATATATATATATATATATATATATATATATATATATATATAACCGGTTTAAAACATACAAATAATTACAAGCCAGCAAGAAGGCCCCCTCTTGCATCCCCACCAGTTAAACTATAAAGGAATTAAAATAATGGAAGAAGAAACATTTTGAATGCTATGAGCAAGCATTCCTAGTGAGCCATCCAAGGTATCTAATTCCAGAGAGTGCTTGTCTTAAAAAGACCTTGTGCCTCATATATTTGTCAAATGCCCCTATTTTCAATGGAGAAATGTTGGAGGGTATGAAGCTGACCTCTACAGGCCTGAGCAATCGACAGAAATTATGCACTGCTTTGGAAACAGATGCTCCTGAGCAGATTATCACAAGAGCCCTCAAGGTCAGAGGCAGGGCCATCTTAAGCAAATCCAGGGCTGTGGCCCAAAGGTCCCTCCGGCGCCCCCTCCCTTTCCCCAAGCTGCTCTCTCTCGCCCTGGCTCAGGGTCCCCAGTACCACCAGCCCAGGCTTCCCGCCACCCCTCACCTACTGTGCGGTGTCCCGCTGCCAGCTCAGGTGAATTCCAGGTCCCGCAGTGCGCCGCTTGTTCCCTGGCCGGCTGACCAGTCCACCGCTGCCTCCGCCTGCGCTCCCAGCAGCCCAAGGAGCAGGAGGCGGGTGCCACGCCACTGCCTGTGCCCTGGTGGTGGTGGGGTGGCGGGCACCAGATGTGGAGGAACCCCCTCGGGAGCCGTTCCCGCCACTGCCGCTCCCGCAGGCGACAGCAGCTCGGCAGGCAGCAGCTGAGGGGATTCTCGTGGGCCGAAGGAGAGGAGGAGGAGGAGGAGGAGCCATAGGGCTCAGACATCAGCTGGCAGGCGGGCGGGCGCCCTGGCGCATTGCACCACCCAGCCTAGGCCTGGTCAAAGGTGAGGAACCTGTGGATCTTCAGGTGTCGTTGGGCTGCAGCTCCAGGCAACAGGACCAAGACCCAGGAGTGAAAGCAGCTCTGGTCCACCAATGTCTGCAGGACCCCATATTCCACTCCCCCACCCCATGTTACAGAAAAGTGGTCATCATGCAACGGCTCTCAGATGTTCAGAATGAAGGCAAAACTTGATCCAGATGCTATTGAGGTCATTGCACCAGGCTTACCGTTTGGTACTCGTTCAGAAGCCCTCTAGCAATACTCCTCCTTGACTTTGTGTTTTCCTTCCCCAGCTATGTGCCGCCCCTGTGACAACATGGAACTTCTCATGGCTATTTGCAGCAGTGATTTTGGTAAGTGAACTTGGCAGGAGAACATCATTTTTTGGAGAGGTGCAAACTGTTCCAAGTTGCTCCAGAAGGATATCATGGTCTATCGCAGGCATCCCCAAACTTCGGCCCTCCAGATGTTTTGGACTACAATTCCCATCATCCCTGACCACTGGTCCTCTTAACAAGGGATCATCGGAGTTGTAGGCCAAAACATCTGGAGGGCCGCAGTTTGGAGATGTCTGGTCTATTGTATTGAAAGTGTTTAGAAATTGAGGAAGATCAGCAGAGTCACACTCCCCTAAGTCTCCCTCCCTCTCTCCCTCTCCCTTTCTCTCTCTCTGTTCTTGAACGGCTCTGTTTTTGAACATTTCGGTTCCTGAAAGCCAAAAAACTGGAAGTAAATGTTCCGGTTTTCAAGTGTTCCTCGGAACTCGAATGTCCGACGCTGCTTCCGTTTGAGTGCAAGAAGCTCTTGCAACCAATCGGAAGCCGCGCCTCGGTTGCCAAATGTTTCGGAAGTCGAACGGTCTTCCAGAATGGATTACTGTACGTTCAACAACCGAGGTCTCCTGCAGGACTAACTGGTTCTTGGCAGGATCTGGTATGAATCACTGAGTTGAGCCCTACGATGGTTCCACGCTGCTAATGGTCTTTAAAGTTCACATCACTAAAACATCAAGCAATGGTTTTCATGAACAAATGGGTCGTCACAGATAGGACCTTTGTGCCAACTCCAGTCATGCCTAGTGGTGGCCATGTGAAGAGAAATTCTGCAGGTCTTCTGTAACCTGGGAGTAAGATCCACTAAACTTATATTGCCCTGCAAGTCGTATAAACTGGCTCATTGTGTAAAGGTCTCCTCAAAGCCAATTTGCATCGCTATTAGGGGAGGGCTGGGGGGGGGCATATTTTGGAGCCATGGCAACTTTTATTTTTGTCGCCATCCCAGGCTGATTGTGAACTTCAGAATGATCCGTCACATACATCTGGCTCCATTGTATTCGTGGTGATGTTCTACATTGAAATCTGGGTCCTCGGGATAGCATTTTTAGACGGCCGCTGAATCGAGTGCACCCTGAATTCTACCTGGCAAAACACCCCTCCTCATTGTGTGTGTGTGTGTGTGTGTGTGTGTGTGTGTGTGTGTATTTAAGGCCAGTGGGTGAATAAATTGTCCCTAATTTGGTCACAAGCCCATTTCCACACCTATAGCTCTCAGAGGACAATTCCCACTTGTGACTGAAAATATGGCATCCCAAACCAAATAATCAATCATGGAATTTGTCTGCAAAAGAAGGAAGTATTTGAAATCTTCCCCCCTCTGAGGATAAATATCTCACTCATGTCATGGGCACAAAGAACTTACTTAGGAAGACTTCGGGAACTTCCTTAGTTAATCCAATTTCCTGGAGCCACTAGCCTTTTAGCATAACAGATGTCCCCCTGTTCTGTTCCCCTTCTCCCCCCCCACCCCCCAGCTTCAGTCAAGTCTATTGACAAACTATAATGCTCTTGTTCCTCCTGCTCCAAGTTGTTCATGAGGTCTGAGGGCCGAGGCTCTTAAGAACCATAAAGCTAAGTGTGCTTTGGGGGTCAATTGCACTTCCACGACCAGTTATTTTGATCTAATCCACACACACACACTCGAACCTGGGGGTGGTGATTGCTGAACTCAGGACGAGGAAGTGAAGCCATAAATAGAGTCATCTCAAAGGGCTATTTCTTCTGTTCTGTGGATGCTTTAAGGCTAAATGCCCCCCACCGTGTGGCCTGCAGCACAACATCTGTCAGTCGTGTGTGTGTGTGTGTGTGTGTGTGTGTGTGTGTGTTTTGCAGGCCCAGCAAGGAGGAACTTCCTGGCTTGAGTCTTGGTAACTTAATCAACTCAAAAACAGTGGGGCTGACTGCTTTAGCTGAGCGAGAGAAGGAGGGAAATGACCTATCAGCTTGAGCAGAGTAGAAGACCTTGGGCACATCCGCACATGACATTTAAAAGCACCGTGATACCACTACAAAAACGGCATGGCTTCTCCCAAAGAATCATGGGAAGTGTGGCTTACCAAGGATGCTGAAAAGCGTCAGGAGACCCCTGTTGCCCTCACAGAGGTACAATTCCTAGCATTTTCTGGAAAGAGAGACTGACTGTTAAACCACCCTAAGGACGGTAGCTCTGTGAGGGGAAAGGGGGTCTGCTGACAACTCTCAGTAACCTTAACAAACTACACATCCCATAGTTATTTGGGGGAAGCCAAGCCATTACTGTATAAAGTAAAAGGTTAAAAAAAGGTAAAGGACCCCCGGTGATGTCAGCTGATGAGCACAGTTTGGGGAAAATGGCATCATGGGCCAAGTTTGACCCACAGGCTCAGAGAATCTTCACCCCTAGAGTTACGCCTGTCTTCCACATTGTTGGTTTTCAGATGTCAACTAAGGAACAGTTTCCTTTTCCCAGGCTTGATAATGCGGTGTTTAATCCTTAGCAGCATTCCATGAGTCAGTGTTTCGACAATTTGCTGTTTTAAAATCTCTCACCTGTTTTTAAAATTATGTTTGTTGTGGATTGCCCTGTGCCCATTTAGAGGGAGGGTGATTCATAAATCCCTCATAAATAAACACGCAAAATTTACACCTAGTGGTGAGAGGATCGATCCACAACGTCACCCACGATGCGGAGAACCACATGTCCCAGGTGGAAGTTGGCGCGCGGCGGGTCTACAGGCAGAAAAACCGGATCTTTCAGCAAGATAAAGTGAGCGGCAAATGGCGAGGACCCGTCAAGACCTTGCTGCAGTGTAAGGTGAAGAAAGGAACCGGCGACTTCCTCTTCACGGGCAATGAGCACTTTGGGGAAGCTTGGCTGGGTTGTGCCCCGCGATTTAAAGACTTTGGCGCTGTCTATCAAAAAGCCATCGAGAGGGGGGCGAATCCCTGTGAGTTTCCATTTGACTAATGAGTCACCGTGCCTGTTGTGATGAACCAAAGGACCAGTTCCAGGACAGCTTTGCGTATAAGGGAGAACGATGGCGCTCGTGTTGCTTGGCAGAGGTGGAACGTCAAAAGAGAAGTGTGTGTTTTCTTTAAGGGAAAGGGGGCCGGAGAATAGCGACAGGTTAGCTAACAAGTCTCTTCTCTGCAATGGACTCGTCGTGCAGTCGTGGGCAAGTGAAGTCACGCCAGTTCCTGACTGGTAAAAGGGGGAAGTTGTAGTGGCCTACCTCGCAGGGTTGTTGTGAGGGCGAACAATAAAGAATGTAAAGCACTTTGCGAATTAAAAAAATAAAAAAGAACAGAGGAAGGATGAGTCGGAATTGTATTGTCTCTAATATCAGGTGTGTTCTGAACTCCACTAACCAGCTACAGGAGCGTTGTTTAGCCCAGCAGTGTAGCCAACTTGGCACACCGCCACGGGGACTGAGACAATGAGATGTTGGTACTATTTGAGAAAAGTTCCATGTTCCACCATAGCTGCCAACCCTCCCTTTTTTTTGCAGGAAACTCCCTTAATCTAAGCCACAGCTGTCAACTTTCCCTTTTTTTTGGCTGTAAATTCCCTTATTCCAGCGCCGTTTCCCACTGCTATCTTGGATTGTTAGATATACCGTAGATCAGGGGTCATCAAACTTTTTCAGCAGGGGGCTGGTCCACTGTCCCTCAGACCTTGTGGGGGGCCGAACTATATTTTGAAAAAAAATATGAACGAATTCCTATGCCCTACAAATAACCCAGAGATGCATTTTAAATAAAAGGACACATTCTACTCATGTAAAAACACCAGGAAGGCCCCACAAATAACCCAGAGGTGCATTTTAAATAAAAGGACACATTCTATTCATGTAAAAACATGCTGATTCCTGGACAGTCCGCGGGCCGGATTTAGAAGGCGTTTGGGCCACATCCGGCCCCCGGGCCTCAGTTTGGGAACCCCTGCCATAGACTGTCCCTAGGACAGGTAAGGCTGCTGATCCCTTATTTTCATATCTGAAAGTGGACAGGTGAGGCTGCTGATCCCTTATTTTCAAATCCGAAAGTTGACAGCTATGTGTTCCACTGCCACACCTGTGTCCAGTGTGGTGCAAGGAATCTCAGGGATGGGAGTCCATACTCCAGAATGACCTTGGGGTTGTCTGTACCCCATCAGGCATTCTCTTCAGACTGGAATGGTTCCATGACCCATAGTAATGCTCCTTGCCTGGCTTGCTGGGAAGGTCAAGGTGGGTTTTTGCAGCAACCTCTGGCATTTACAGGTTATCAAAGGTACAGGAGTCACTTGCATCTGGTGCCTGCACAGGCCTGCTCTTTATGGTAGAAGCAGTGGTCCAAGAAGTGGCTGCAGGCTGCAAAGGCACTCACTCCCCCCCCCACTCCTTAATGAGCTTTTGAGTGACTGGGACCACCCCTATATATGGCAGGCTGTGTGAAAAGAAATCCGTGCAACTTATTCTGCTCTGTTCCTGTGAAAGGATTCTCACTTAAGCTGCACTGAGACGAGACCCTTCCATTTAATGCTACTCTTTCGTTAGAAAAGTACAGCAGTCAGCATATTGTAAAACACCGTTCGACATTTTCCTTCTGAAGAGATGCGGTCATTTCTTAAGTTCGCTGAACCCACTGGCACTATTTAAAAGTTGACCTTTCCAGCCCAACATCTAACTCATGCAAGTTGATTTTCATCTCCATCCTATTTATTTCCTTACTGCATCTGTAGCCATCGGAGCCAACTCCTAGGGATCAAGGTCTTTTTGCCCCCCCCCCCCCGGCATGAAATATTTGAAGGGGCCAAGCCACCCCTAAAGTTGATGGGCATTGCCATTCAAACAATGTGCATGTGCCACATCATGTGATCAATTTTATGCAGGAGAGACTTACTGGGCCCCCAATGTGTGTTTTTTTTTAAAAAAAGAAACAAATAATAAAACAATACAGTGGTACCTCGGTTTATGAACACAATTGGTTCCGGAAGTCTGTTCATAAACTGAAGCGTTCATAAACTGAAGCGAACTTTCCCATTGAAAGTAATGGAAAGTGAATTAATCCGTTCCAGATGGGTCCGCGGCGTTCGTAAACTGAAAATTCATAAACCGAGGTGTTCATAAACCGAGGTTCCACTGTACAAACATACAAAACATATAAAAACATTTCTTATATAAACCTAATTTTCCTAAACATCATCAGGTGACTTCCCTCGACCCCCTTCCTTCTGGATTTCCTTATACATCTTTAGCAGTTTATTCACCATTATCTAATAATTGCTTGTTAATTTAATTATTCCATCACCTATTATCCTTTTATTAAATTCTACATTTACTAACTCTATACATTCAAATCTAAATTTTTATGCTTAATAGCCTATATAATCTTCCCTCGGGAAAATAATTTTCTATATATTACAATATTTTTAAAAAATATTCTTTAAATTTCTTCCAATCTTCTTCCACCGTCTTTTACTTCTGGTCACGTAGTCTCCCAATCATTTCAGCGAGTTCCATATGGTCCATCATCTTCATTTGCCATTCATCTATCATATGTAGCTCTTGTGTCTTCCAATTCTGGGCCCCCAATGTTTTATTCAGGATGGCACCCCTGTTTGTAGCCCACCTTTTTTCCAAGCTCAAGGTGCCGCATTTGGTTCCCCCACGCCCCATTTAATGCCCACATCAACCCTGTGAGGCAAGTTACACTAAGGTGCAGTGGCTGGCCCAAAGTCACAAAGTTTAGGGAAGTTTTTAATGTGTGATGTTTTATTCTGTTGGCAGCTGCCCAGAGTGGCTGGGGAAATCCAGCCGGATAGGTGGCGAATGAATGAATGAATGAATGAATGAATATATTTATTTTATCATCACCCGAGTGTGGATTTGAACTCTGGTCTCCCAATTCCAGGTGGCGCTGTGGGCTAAACCACTGAGCCTAGGGCTTGCCGATCAGAAGGTTGGCGGTTCGAATCCCTGTGACGGGGTGAGCTCCCGTTGCTTGGTCCCAGCTCCTGCCAACCTAGCAGTTCGAAAGCACGTCAAAGTGCAAGTAGATAAATAGGTTCCGCTCCGGGGGGGAGGTAAATGGCGTTTCCGTGCGCTGCTCTGGTTCGCCGGAAGCGGCTTTGTCATGCTGGCCACATGACCCGGAAGCTGTATGCCGGCTCCCTCAGCCAATAATGCGAGATGAGTGCGCAACCCCAGAGTCGGTCACGACTGGACCTAATGGTCAGGGGTCCCTTTACCTCCCAATTCCTAGTCTGACACTAGCCCCTAGACAACACTGGCTTTCTATGCTGTTGCGATAGTGGTAAAATACATTCCGAGGTATGAACTCCAGGTTATACTTGGCCGTTACAGATATCTTTTACACATATGCACTATGCATACTGTTGCTAGCTAAAAGTTATTATTATTATTTATTGAGTTTCTATACCACCCAATACCCAGAGGTCTTAGGGCAGTTCACAGAAAAGATCACAACATAATCAAAATAAGAGCAACCCAATTAAAAAAAACCCCCAGAAAAGAGCCACATTTTAAAAGGGTATAAGATGTTGATCAGGTCAACCAAAGGCCTGGTTAAAAAGGAATGTTTTTGCCTGGCGCCTAAAGGTGTATAATGAAGGCGCCAGGCGAACTTCCCTGGGGGGAACATTCCACAGACAGGGGGCCACTGCAGAGAAGACCCGTTCTTGTGTTGCCACCCTCCAAACCTTTTGTGGAGGCACACGAAGGAGGGCCTCAGAAGATGATCTCAGGGTCCGAAGGCACGCTTATGCGCAAAGCGCCAATAGAGCGCTTCTGCACACACACACACTGCGCAGATCGCTTCTGCACATGCGAAAGCTGCACAGATCGCTTCTGCGCATCTGACGCCGTGGAACCCGGATGTAAACACTTCCGGGTCCGCGGCGTTCGCTCGCCGAAGCGTTCGTAAACGGAGGTAGTCGTAAACCGAGGTTCCACTGTAAGTACTGCTGCGGCAGGAAGGAAAGCGGTGTTTCCATGCACTCTGGTTTCCATCACGGTGTCCCGTTGCGCCCGAAACGGTTATTTAGTCATGCTGGCCACATGACCCGGAAAGCTGTCTGTGGTCAAACACCAGCTCCCTGGGCCTGAACAGCGAGCTGAGCGCCACAGCCCCATAGTCGCTTTTGACTGGACTTAACCATCCAGGGGTCTTTTACCTTTTACCTCCCCCCCCCATGGCATCCCTAAATGCTTCATACATGAGTCTACTGGAGGCTAGATGAGCATCACATCTCATCTGCATAAAATCAAGTAGTGGCCTCTCCTCCCCCCTGCCCTGTACGCATGAAACAGAGATCCATGTTTACTGCACAGTGGTAAAATCTGCATCGCCATCTACCACTGACGGACCCACGAGGAGGATACCAAGAGTTAAAGACAGGCAACGGTGACCCTGAGTGCTTTAGCTCCAACCCAGATTGTCCTCTTCCCCACAAGCTCATGTCCCACGACCTGCCCTGTGTGGAGCATCTTGACACCAAAACAGAAGTTAATTTTCATTGTGGTCTTGCAATTTATTTTCATTGGTACAGGAGGATCTGTATGCTAGAAGATGGGATATAAATAATTGCAACGTACAAGCCGCCTCCGGGCTGGGCTGACTACGAAACCTGGATTCCAACTGGGAGGGATGGAGGTAGGGCCTGGAAAGGGAGTTCGGCCAATCCCCACCCCACCTCAAATTTGCCTGTAGAAGGCTCAGATGCTGCTCAAAACTGGTTTTTGCCATGGAAGACCTACCCACCAACCTCGCTTCCAGCGGGACCAAGGTTGAGATTTGAATTCAAAACACATGAATGTGCCACACTATCTCATCTAGTTAAGTAGTTCTCAATAGTCACTGACTCTCCTTGGTGAACTTAAAAGATTCACATTAACCACCTGACCGCAGCCTTTGTCAAACATGTTGGGTGCAACAAACCCCAAAGACAACATCTGTTGGTAAAAGACAATGCCAAGCTTTCAGGATTATCGGAGCTCTTCTGCATAGTTTTTGGGCCTGCCAAGTATATATTAACGTTTGTTGATTAAGAGACTAAAATAAATGCTGCTCGTTATTCTGGCAGATTTTTGTGTGTGTAGAAAAATATTTACTGCAACTGCTTATGGATAGCAAGCATTGCCTTAGAAAGAGGCACACCATTTGTGCAAGGGAATTGACCAGAAACAAAAAGTGCTTCTTCCTTTAGAAAAAGTTTTTTCTTTCTTTCTTCAAAATTTCCTGAGGTCTTAATAGTTTCCCCTTAGGTATCTGCAAACAAACAGCAAACAAACACACAAGGAGTCTCTCGTGAATTAAGTGATCTAAGAATTTTAGATCCACACAAAGGAGCCAAACCAACGGTTGGCGTCTTGGAAACAAACATATTTGCTTTATTCATTTGACTGAGCAATCTATGGTGGGGAGAATGGAAACTCAGCAGAAATATAAATCAGTTTCATCTACAATCACTAGCTCAGCAGTTTTAACCAAACTACGGTGCTAAAAAGAAAACCATGGGAAGTGTTTTGTGATATGCAAAACTAGTGGGAGTTTTTCTACCTATTTCAACAGAAGGTAGAAAAAAAAGAGGTTGGATTTGAGCTATGAGCAACAGAAGTAATTAGATTATAATATCATGCTTGTGATTTAATAGATGGAAGATAGGATGCAGCAGAAGGGGAGAAAACAATAACATGGAAAACGGTAGGAAGTTGACAAAGATGAAATTGTGTTTCGATTGTATATGTTAAAAGTGTTGGAACTTAATAAAATATCGCTGAAGGGAAAAAAGAGTACATGTAGTTTTATTTATCCAACAATGAATACACGTTATATGTAGTATTAAACGGTATCATTCGGAGTATTTCTGGTATTATCTTTAAACATACACACTCTATTCCCGAATCATCATGGAACCATGAATTCGAAGTGTTGGCATTTTCTCCTAAATTATCTCCTTCTTTTCAATTAGCTTATTATTATTTTAATGGGGGGTCCCTCCCTCCCTCCCACCGCTTTTTTGGACTTGCTCACATAATTGCCTATATTTTATGTAAATGGAATTGTTACACCGTAAAATGATATACAAATGTGTCTACCACACAAAGTCCAATAAAGAGCCTGAATGAACCCATTATTTACAATGTAACGGCATCTGATAGCAGCCTGGGAAACACAGACCTGACAGATGCTTGCCCGTGACAAGGCCTGGAAAAAAAAGTGAATGAGGCGGCCTCCAATAGACCACAATTAATTGACTTTTAAAATAACTCCTTTTTTCACAGTTCTCCTTGGCTGAGCAGGATTCACAAATTGCTGTCTTGAACTTTTTAATGGGACAAAATAGCTGCCAATGAAAGTCTAAATGACATGGACTTTGAATGGGAACCATACAATGACCACACCGTGACCATGTTTTTAACTGACATATTGATTATTTGAGAAGTAGCAGCCACTCAATTGAAGACAGAGGAGAAGGGGAGGGGAGGGCCGGGCTGGAGGGTGGGGGGTGGAAGCAGTGGGTCAGGGTGGGGAGCTATGCAGTTTCTTTAAAAGTCGCACATTCTGCTCAAAATGTAGAGGAACAATTTTTTAACTCAAAAAGAAAAAAAATAGTAAGTGCCCAAAGCAAGGTTCGAACAATTCAGTAGTGTTTCACTGAAATACATACTTGCTTGCTTCAAACTTGTGGTTGCATCTCTGGTCCAAAACAGGTACAGTGGTACCTTGGTTTATGAACACAATTGGTTCTGGAAGTCTGTTCATAAACTGAAGCGAACTTTCCCTTTGAAAGTACATGTAATGGAAAGTGGATTAATCTGTTCCAGATGGGTCCGCGGAGTACTCAACCTGAAGCGTACTTAACCCGAAGCATGGGTGTAATTGGTTCCGGAAGTCTGTTCATAAACTGAAGCGTTCATAAACTGAAGCGAACTTTCCCATTGAAAGTAATGGAAAGTGGATTAATCCGTTCCAGATGGGTCTGCGGCATTCGTAAACCGAGGTGTTCATAAACCAAGGTTCCACTGTATTTCTGAATGGTCAGCAAACAGACCCTCTCAATGAGGAACTGTGGTCAGGTTTGAAATCAGTGCAAATCTATGACTATGCCTAATAATAATAAATTTATTATTTATATCCCGCCCAGCCACTTTGGGCGGTCCCAACAGAATGTTAAAAACACGACCAAACATTAAAAACTTCCCTAAACAGGGCTGCCTTCAGATGTCTTCTAAAAGTCAGATAGTGGTTTATTTCCTTGACATCTCAGGGGAGGGTGTTCCACAGGGCGGGCGCCACTACCGAGAAGGCCCTCTGCCTGGTTCCCTATAACCTCACTTCTTGCAGTGAGGGAACCACCAGAAGACCCTCGGAGTTGGACCTCAGTGCCTGGGCTGAATGATTGGGGTGGAGGCGCTCCTTCAGGAATCCAAAGTCACACTATGTTGGATGTTCTGTCAGAGCAAGCTTTGCAGCTTGCCCAATGCAATGACCCCTCTCCCCCTATACAGTGTTCTGGATGTTTGCCCAACCCCCATGTGGGGGACACATGAGGGGAGCCTCATGACACAAGCAAGGAATCCTGCCTTCAATTTTGGGCACATTGGAGAGAGACAACACCTAGGACCCAAAGCTTTTGCTTCCCTGTAGGCTGAAGGTCTATCAGTTGCTATTTTTTAAGGAAGGTATCCTTGCTTGAACATATCCTTGCATTACAAAATAGGCCTCCTTATCTTTTGGCTGGAAAGCATGATGCAACATAGAACGAGAGGCCAAACTGAAGTTCAATGTTTGTGGTCCGTGGATGATGCTATAGGATCCCTGCTACCTGGTTCCCTGTAACTCGGCTTCTCACAGTGAGGGAACCGCCAGAAGGCCTTTAGAGCTGGACCTCAGTGTCTGGGGTGGTCTTCAGATGTCTTCTAAAAGTCAGATAGTGGTTTATTTCCTTGACATCTCAGGGGAGGGTGTTCCACAGGGCGGGCGCCACTACCGAGAAGGCCCTCTGCCTTCATCCCAAATCACACAAAGTTTGGATAAGGGGAACTGGTTCTACTGTGCCTTATATCTTGTGGATTGGAGATGCTCCTTCAGGTATACTGGGCTGAGGCTGTTTAGGGCTTTAAAGGTCAGCACCAACACTTTGAATTGTGCTCGGAAATGTACTGGGAGCCAATGTAGGTCTTTCGGGTGTTATGTGGTCTCGGCGGCCGCTCCCAGTCTAGCTGCCGCATCCTGGATTAGTTGTAATTTCTGGGTCACCTTCAAAGGTAGCCCCACAGAGAGCACATTGCAGTAGTCCAGCGGGAGATAACTAGAGCACTGTCAACATCGAAAGGGTAAGCTCATGCACCAAAGGAAGAAGCACACAAGTGCAGAGAATGCCCCCAATGAGTGAGATAGGTGCATCTCCTAGTGAGATCTGGACCAAAGACTTCCTGGTTCAGTTTAGGTGGACACTGCAGTCCTATGTAAGTTTCACTGGCATTTGCTTGACGAAGGTCCCGCTGCTTTCAATTAAGATTCCTTACAAGTGAATTACGTTAACCCCATGTTCATTCCCCAGTAGAGGCAGCAGGTTTTCTTTTTCAACAGTCATCACTCCGCGGTAATGATCATAAAATCAAACTTTATTGAATTTTTGCTTAATAAACATCAAGCCACACTGCAAGACAATGGCCGTGCAGTCTTGGATACATTGCAACATTACATTTGACATAGCCTTGCCTGAGATTGCAATAGGCCAATCACAAAAGCAGCCCAGTGGCAAAAAAGGGGGGAATGCCAAAAACATTCACTCTCTTATTTTTAACCTCTGCTTCTTAAAAACAACCCACAGACCGACATGGTTCGCAATCTGAACTAGAAGAAACATTAGCTAGACTTTCGATTTTTATGTTCTGTGCTTCTATACAAGCTTCCAAGCATGCTGAAGTTATTTCCCAGCAGTGTTGCAGACAAGATAGCTTTTGTTTCATTTACTACACAGAAAAGCTGGGTGGAAAATGGTAGCTTACATACTAGATTATTATAATTGAGCCAACCATGTATCCATGTAAACACAGCCACACTGCTAGGGAAACATTGCTTTTCGGTGAAGGGTTTCCTCTGGACCGGGAAAACAACAGCGGAAAATCACATTGTATCATTGATTATCAAGGCAGAGTTGCAAAAATGAGGCTCGGCATCCTTCCACTCAAAACCAATAGGACGTAATACGTTTACATTTGGCCTGACTGGATCCATTAGTAGTATGCTACTGCCTGTCTTGCCATGAGATAACACCCCCATGGTATTCCAGGCTAGGAAACAAGCCTTAACCTAAGAAGAAACAGATTACCTTTCATTTTTTATCTCAACAATCAAAAATAGTGATCAACTTTTAGCCAATGCTCAATATTTGTGCCAGGCAAAAGACTAAAAGCAGCGAGATTCCCAAAGATCATCATCTCAAAACCCATTGCACTATAATCAGAAGACTTCAGCAAAGGTCAAGGAAGATAGATCGTAATGAGAGCAGAAGGGCAGCTGGGCATTGACCAAGTCACTGTAGGAAACATCCCAAATCACACAAAGTTTGGATAAGGGGAACTGGTTCTACTGTGCCTTATATCTTGTGGGTTCTTTAAACACATGGAAAAGTGTGTCAAGAGCCCGTCAGCATTTGTAGGAAGAATACCTAAAGGAAAATACTCAACTCATTCGAGAAAGTAGTCCTCAAGGGCACTTCTACAAAAAAAGAGCTAGTAGGCCTTATGAGAAAAAGGACATACATCCAAAATTCTCTCTATGGAGGCAGATGATGTCCTCAGATCCTACAATACACATCCATGGGTCATTAGGGGGAAATGTGGTCGCAGAGCTCCTGAACACCAAGGTTTTGCTAGACTGGAGAAGAATCATCAGATCTCTATTCCAGCAATTCTTCCACCCCTGTGGGTTTTTAGGGACCAACATTCCCTCAACAGTGGTTTGTTCTGTAGTTTGTTACAAAGTCACACTACAGCTTAACGCCAGTGTGTTCCCCATGTCTGCCTCAGACCCTACTTTGTTTTCAGCTCATTCATCCCTCTTTCCTGGCTTTCTTGAACTTCCTTGGGGTTTTTTGGAAGAGGGCCAACGATCTACTACATTTTCATAAGCTCCACAGAAGGTCTCAGTAACTTGTGCCCGATTCCTGGACTATTCTGAAGAAGAGTCGTTTGGTGCAAAAGCCCATCTAGCAGTAGGGATGCAGAGATGTCACTGCTTGAAATATTTGGAAAGGAATTCTTTCCCAACAGTGTCTTGTCACTCGATCCTTTGACTATGGGAAGAAAGCCATGGCTTGATTCTTAAACATGTGGGCCAACTTGCTGTAGCACTTTGCTGTTATCTCAGGCTGTCTCCAGAGGTCTCAACTCATGCCAAGCATCGAAGCTTCTCAGTTTTCATTTCACCTCTGCCAGAAGACCCCTGGCATGTGAGGCTTCTAAACTGGAGAGCTTCAAGGCAAGAGATTTGCTCAAAAGCATCTGTGCAAAGTGTGCGTGTTCTGGCCCTAGAAAGGCAAAACGTGTTGCCTACTAGCACACAGGACAAAACACACATTTTCTTAAGACTTTAGCAGTGCCTCCAGCTTGTTCCTCTTTAATCAAGTGTGTTGCAAAGTTCTCTTCAATTGCTTATGATGTGTAACTGTTGGAAAGGCACGGCAGCAGGTATCAATGAAGAAAACCTAAGGCACAGGAAAGCTAAGGATGTTGATCTTAGCTTTCCAGCTTCCTCAGGTCTTTCCTAGTTTGCTGACTGGCAGATCATCACACATTAAGTCTGAAATGCCCACTAGGAGGGACCACTCAGGGACCTGATCTGTGTTAGGACATGCTAGTTCTTCACACTAGTGATGACTTTTAAGTCAAAACACTGTCAGTCTGCCCCTGGAGAACGGCATGTGTCCAACCAGAGGGATCAAAATCTCCTCCAACAGTGAAGAGCAGAAGATTCCATCTACCAGACTAGCCTGAAAGATCTTACATTTCACCCGCAGCCTCAAAAATCAGAAAAAATGCCGCAGCTAATATTTTCAAGGACCGGGATGAGAAATGAAGTGCTTTATTCCAGGCGGTCAATGCCATAGAGGGTGTTAAGCCATTCCCCTTCAGCAAGGGTCTTTGACCAGGAAGTGCAACCATAACACGAGCACTTCCTGCCCAACCTTCCTGTCCTGGCATGCTGAATATGGTTTAAAGCCTCCAACAGCATCTTGCTCCTTAAGTTCCCATGACTGCAAAGAAACGAATTGAGTTAAGAGGGGCTCAGCTGCATCTTAATGGATGCTCCAAGCAATTGAAAAAAAGGGGGGGTCCTTTTGTAACATCACAGGTTTTGCCGAGACTGTTTTGTGTCCCTCCTCCATGCAGCAGCAATACCAAACTTACTGCCCCTGCTCTGCTTGAATAACAAATGAGCAATATGGGATACAAGAATGCCCAACTGTCTCCATAGTACTGCCCTGTTCTCATTGATCAAAATGCAACTCCCAATGCAAGTTACTGCCTAAGCATCACCACAGGCTATTTCAAAGAGAAATCTGTTTGAAGCCTGATCTGCCTGAGACAGTGCCATTGGGCGTGCGCAAGTGTGCACCTCCAGGGATCTGTTGCCAGTGCCCATACGGCAAGAACTGAATTCTTCCGGGACACAGCAGTGAGGATACACAGCGGGCACCTTAGATATCCTTTGCTCGGAACTCCTGGCAGCGCGTTAGGGATGGCGGCAGAAGCAAAGCCAGCATCTGCTCAGACATGCCCCAGACTTGCATTGTACAACACGTTCCAGGAGTTCCGTGTGCCTGACGAATACAGTCCATCGAAAGCTCAACTGGAAAAACCTCTGAAAGTTTCCTAAGGACACTCTCAGAGAGGCTTCTGCAAGACAATGTTCTTAGTGGACTGTGGCTTTCATTTAGCAGCCCTCAGATTCCCAGAAAGCAAGGTCCAAGTTTCAAAAGGGTGAACTTTTGCTTTGAAGCCAAGGATTCTGAGAGAGAGAAAAGGAAAGAGAAAGAGAGAGAGAAAGAGAGAGGAGTTAACATACAGACAGGCCCTATACGAGCAAAGCAAATGGTGGCAGTTCCATTCTTCACTTCAGCTGGCAGAGCGAGATAGTGGCCCCGCTGGAGAAGACCCAGAACGCTGGATAGAGAGCTTCCGTGAACTGTGCCCGGAACTTGTAGAGGAGGATGAGTTTCTCACCGACGCCGAAGAAAATGACGAAGCCACCATCGTAATTCAGCAAAATGCCAATCTTCTTCAGCTTGGTGTTGGGCAGGCACTTCTCGACATCATTGTGCCAGGCTGAGATCCTGGAGTTGAACCACTCGATGCACCATGAGCTGCTGTTACGCCCCAGGCGGCTCTCCGCCCCCTGCCTTGCCATGCTCCCGTAGCAGACGCCGACCCCGCAGAAAGTGTTGTGCTCCAGCTCCACTTCCCAGTAATGGATGCCTCGCTTGAAACACTGGAAGGCCACCACCTGGGAGCAGTAGGTGAAGCGCTGAGGGTGCTGGGCGTAATTCTGGGGGGTTTCCGACACGGATATCTTGGTGTTCCTCTCGGAGAGCAGCACTTTCTTGTGGGCGGTGTTGAAATCCAGAGTGAATTTTGTCGCAACTGTGGAGAAGTTCAGGGGAGAAGTGAGAAGAACAAACACTTGATGTTTTACAGAGCAAGAGGGAAAAGTTGGAAAGGGTGGGGAAGAAGAGCAGGATAATCTTTGCTATTTAGAGAATTTCATTTATAGAAAGATACGAGTGAGGAAAAAAGAAAGAACAAAGTTTGTGAGGACGCCGGGGGGGGGGGGCAGTAATACTGTTACATTGCCATACATTAATACACGAGTGACCAAAATTGTGGAAACCTTTTGGAAAAAGTGTGTAACACCACTTTTTTGTGGAGTAATACCATAAAATTGGGACGCAGGTGGCGCTGTGGGTTAAACCACAGAGCCTAGGGCTTGCTGATCAAAAGGTCGGCAGTTCGAATCCCTGCGACGGGGTGAGCTCCCGTTGCTCGGTTCCTGCTCCTGCCAACCTAGCAGTTCGAAAGCACGTCAAAGTGCAAGTAGATAAATAGGTTCCGCTCCAGGGGGAAGGTAAATGGAGTTTCCGTGCACTGCTCTGGTTCGCCGGAAGCGGCTTTGTCATGCTGGCTGTATGCCGGCTCCCTCGGCCAATAAAGCGAGATGAGCACCGCAACCCCAGAGACAGTCACGACTGGACCTAACGGTCAGGGGTCCCTTTACCTTTACCATAAAATTATACAGTGGTATCTCAGGTTACAAACGCTTCAGGTTACAAACTCCGCTAACCTGGAAGAAGTATCTTGGGTTGAGAACTTTGCCCCAGGATGAGAACGGAAATTGTGCGCCGGCAGCGATTTCGGGTTAAGAACGGACCTCTGGAACAAATTAAGTTCGTAACCCGAGGTACCACTATATATCAATGGAAAGATAATTTAATGAAGAATGTACTGCAGCAAGGTTTGTTCAATTATCTGTATTCTATTGAACGTTATAGCCAAATAACCAGAAAAAGGAACCTACTGCTTAGGTTGATATGCGGGTAGCTTTCTTTCATTTGAATGTAGCCAATGAGCCAGTCATGTGTTATGAGCCATCAAACCTCGGAAAGACACTTTCCCCAAAAGGTTTCCACAATTTTGGCCACTAGTGTATACTTAAAAAAAAAATACATTGGACCTTTCCTATCCAAAACAATGTGACAGAATGTTGAGAGCGTGGCGGAATTCCGGGAACTGAACTTGCAATACATGGAATCAGGTGACTTACATTCCAAAAGCTCCTCTCGGGATTTAGATAAGAAGCTTTCCAGAGTTATCGATGGAATCGCTGCTTGAGGCCTGCTAGAACTTCGTGCTCTCTGGCTGGGACTTTGTGCTGGGGAGGGGGGGAAGGGAGGGAAATGGAGTCATGTGATTATTATTATTTATTTTACAATGCACACATTCTAAACAACCGTCACCAAAACAAGGCATCTTAATTCCTGCAAGGTTTTATTCAACTCGACAACACAGGTTGCACAAACAGGAGCTTACAAGCCAAATTCTAGCCACATTCATTCAAAAGTTAAGTCTCCTCGATTCTGAAAGGTCTTTTCTCCATACAACTGGTCTTAAGATTGTTGAACTGAAAAGCAGGAAACTTTGATAATTTAAGAGAAGTTTTAAAAACATTTGATGTTTTATTGCTTTTTAAAAAAATTATTAATATTCTGTTGGGAGCCGCCTAGCATGGCTGGGGAAACCAAGCCAAATGGGCGGGGTATAAATAATAAATTGTTGTTGTTGTTGTTGTCCCAAGAGCCAGGAGCTGCTGAATACCATTTAACCCAGGTGAGGAAAAGCCCAAGGTCCATTTTCAATCACTTAAAAAACTTCCATTCCCTGGTCACCTTGTGTTCAGTAACACTTCAGAGCTCCTTCCCTCCCAGTCTGGGACCACTGGAGATCTAGCAAGGCAGCAGAGGCATTTTAAAACATCCTTATTCTCCCTATACCTCCGAGTCTTCTAGGAGAAGGGTGGGCAGAAAGAAGATTCAGGATTTACTGGAAGATCTCTCCTGAGTTTTGCGGTAGATCTGTTTCCTAAAATCTAGACGCTCAACATCACTGACAGGCCTCCTCAGGCCGAACCCTCTAGTCCAAGGCAAGGCAACACAGATAACTTTTAGAAGAAGAAAGCAGAGTCTTCATCTCTTTATTCTGTTTTACAAAGGAGACACCTTTGAAAATGCTTTTGGTTGGAAAGGCAATGCAAGCAAATGGATGCTTTCCTAGCAAGCAATTCATGCACTCTCAAGTCTGCTTCACCTGACCGCTATGTGCCTCTAACACTCCCTCTGGTGGCTTGATCCCATCTGAAATGTGATTTGGTTCACAGTAACTTTAGTAGGGGTTAACATGAGAAACATTTATTCATTCGCAAGGTTTCTAACCCACCGTAACAACTTTCAGCAAAACAATGATATAATTTAAAACCAATACAGTCGTACCTTGGAAGCTGAACGGAATCCGTTCCGGAAGTCCGTTCGACTTCCAAAACGTTTGGAAACCAAAGCGTGGCTTCTTCTGATTGGCCGCAGGAAGCTCCTGCAGCCAATCAGAAGCCGCGGAAGCCCCCTCAGACATTCAGGTTCCAAAAGAATGTTCAGAAACCAGAACAGTCACTTCCAGGTTTGTGGCATTTGGGAGCCAAAACATTCTAGTACCAAGGCGTTCGGGATCCAAGGTACGACTGTACAGAGTTTAGAACATAGAATTAGATTACAACCCTCAAAACTGTGGAATTCCTTCCCCACAGAAGTGCAACCGTCCTCGTTGTACAACTTTTTGTCATATGCTGAAAATGTGCCTCTTTGCCAGCTGAGATATATGTTTAGGACCTTGTTAGCTTAGAACAGGCATCCCCAAACTGCGGCCCTCCAGATGTTTTGGCCTACAACTCCCATGATCCCTAGCTAACAGGACCAGTGGTCAGGGATTATGGGAATTGTAGTCCAAAACATCTGGAGGGCCGAAGTTTGGGGATGCCTGGCTTAAAACCACATAAACAGAAGAAGAGTTTGGATTTGATATCCCGCTTTATCACTACCTAAGGAGTCTCAAAGCAGCTAACATTCTCCTTTCCCTTCCTCCCCCACAACAAACACTCTGTGAGGTGAGTGGGGCTGAGAGACTTCAAAGAAGCGTGACTAGCCCAAGGTCACCCAGCAGCTGCATGTGGAGGAGCGGGGACGCAAACCCGATTCCCCAGATTATGAGTCTACTGCTCTTAACCACTACACCACACTGGCTCTCCACAGGATGGTGGCAGGGATACTTTATGGATAGGGCCACGAGCCAAGCTGCCCCACATGTCTGGGTAGGGGCATGCAGAGCACTCTTATGACACCAGGCTCAAAAGAGGTCGGTTATTCCTCAAATGTTAAGCAATGCAATTTTTGCAAGAGTGAACTTACAGCGTTTAGCAGGTCGCCTTCTCTGCTCTGAAAGAAAAGAGAAATGAAACAGTATATTATTGGTTGTGGTTACTGGGGAATGTAATGAAACAATATATTTTTTTAAACAAGCAACTTCAGAGTATGCTAAGAATGGAGCACCTGTGCCTAGCAACTAGAGGTTTGCCATCTGGAGGATTCACTGAAACTTATTTTCATTCAAGAGTTGAATTTATCCAGCTGCAAAATCCAGTTTACCTCTGACATCTCATTCTGCAGCAGATGTAAGGCAGGCCCCAAACAATTCAAATCGTTTTCTTTTAAACTCTAAAATGTAAACTTCCTCCTTGTTCTTTTAGCTGCATTCTCCATGTTTTTATTGACCCATGTTCCATTCTGCCATCTTCTTCAGTCTCTCCTGGTTATCTAAGTTTATCTGCCTTTGACCATCCATTTTTATACATTTTTAAAAAAAGAAAAACCTCTTCAAACTTCGCACTTGTTATAAGCTACCATCTTGTGGGTGGTATTCTTCAAAAGAAATACCAGTGAACTTGTGACTTGATTCTGGTGGTTTGGCTAATAACAGGTTGGGGGACGACAACTGGGCAGGTGTCCCGCCAACAACACAGGAAGCCAAGAACAAAGACAAGCACAACAGAAAGGAAAAGGGGGTGATGCAACATGACACCCATTGCTGATGCTCGCAAAGGACTCGTGCACAGAGAGGTTTTTAACGTCTGATGTTTTACAGTGCGTGGCGAGCCTATTTAGGAAGAAGGTTGAGCAAGTAAGGGGTTAGGTTTTGGAACCTTAGAACCCTCAGGGGCAGGTTCCGTCATGGTATAAAAAACCCTCCCTAGTGGCAGTTAGGGCTGTTGGAGTCGGAGAATTGTGGAAGGGAAGGTGGAGGTGTTGGTTAGAGAGAGAGCGCTGTGGAAGATTAGTCAGATAGTTAGGTGGATTATTGGTGGGAAGGAACAGACAGGATAGCAGATCAATGTGAAACTTGTTGCGTTGTTTAATTAGAGGTTTTAGTGGTACAGGCCGGTAAATAATTTAGCAGATATAGGCTGGTATAGAGTCCCATGGACTGCAAGAAGATCAAACCTATCCATTCTGAAGGAAATCAGCCCTGAGTGCTCCCTGGAAGGACAGATCGTGAAGCTGAGGCTCCAATACTTTGGCCACCTCATGAGAAGAGAAGAATCCTTGGAAAAGACCTTGATGTTGGGAAAGATGGAGGGCACTAGGAGAAGGGGACGACAGAGGACGAGATGGTTGGACAGTGTTCTCGAAGCTATGAACATGAGTTTGACCAAACTGCGGGAGGCAGTACAAGACAGGAGTGCCTGGCGTGCTATGGTCCATGGGGTCACGAAGAGTCGGACACGACTAAACGACTAAACAACAACAACACGGCCGGTATAGGCTAACAGTTATAAGTTTATTTACAGGTAGGTAGCCGTGTTGGTCTGAGTCGAAACAAAATAAAAAAATTCCTTCAGTAGCACCTTAAAGACCAACAAAGTTTTTATTTTGGTATGAGCTTTCGTGTCTGATGAAGTGTGCATCATCATCTGATGAAGTGTGCATGCACATGAAAGCTCATACCAAAATAAAAACTTAGTTGGTCTTTAAGGTGCTACTAAGTTTATTTACGATATTATTCATTCAGTAACCACACACTTCTGTACAAACAAACAAACCAAACTTGTTTCTTAAAGAACATCCTGGTCTGTGTTATCTAAAGATACAGTCGTACCTCGGGTTACAACCACCTCGGGTTGCGAACAATTCGGGTTATAAACTCCGTAAACCCAGAAGTAGTTTTTACCGCACGCACGCCCCGCGCATGCGAAAATCGAGAAAATAGCGCTTTGTGCATGCGCAAAATGGCGGTTCGGGTTGCGTTCGGGTTACGAACTTTTCGGGTTACGAACTGCGACCCGGAACGGATCGTGTTCGTAACCCGAGGTATTACTGTAGTAGCAAGTATCCAGCTGGCAGCCTGAGGGAAACTGCATCCGCGGATACAAAGTGTCATTGGTGCAGTATCAATCGATCGTAAAACATCCAGTGGTGCTGTACAGGTCCAGGCAGGACCGTGACACAGTGGTACCTCGGGTTAAGAACTTAATTCTTTCCAGAGGTCTGTTCTTAACCTTAAACTGTTCTTAACCTGAGGTACCACTTTAGCTAATGGAGGTTCCTGCTGCCGCCACACCGCCGTGCGATTTCTGTTCTCATCCTGAAGCGAAGTTCTTAACCTGAGGTACTATTTCTGGGTTATCCGAGTCTGTAACCTGAAGCATCTGTAACCTGAAGTGTCTGTAACCCGAGGTACCACTGTATTGTGTTTTGACATTCTGTTGGGATCCGCCCAGAGTGGCTGGGACAACCCAGTCAGATGGTGGCAAATAAATAAATAAATAAATAAATAAATATTATATATAGTAATAAATTATTATTATTTTTAGAAGACACCTGAAGGCAGCCCTATTTAGGCAAGTTTTTAAATGACTGATGTTTTAATGTATTTTTAATCTCCTGTTGGAAGCTGCCCAGAGTAGCTGGGGAAACCCAGCCAGATGGGCGGGGTAATAACTTATAAATTATTGTTATTACAGCCTTGTTTTTAATCAGAAAAAGAAGTGGCAGAGCTACACAGCAGGCACGCACCTCATTTTGGGAAGAATCTCCCTTCTTAAAAGCAAGCAGAATTGGGGAAGTGATTGCATGCAATTCAACAGTATCATCGTGGGAAAATGGGCGGGGAAATCAATCTCCAGAAACAAAATAAAAAAATTCCTTCAGTAGCACCTTAAAGACCAACTAAGTTTTTATTTTGGTATGAGCTTTCGTGTGCATGCACACTTCTTCAGATACAGTGAAATGGAAGTTTCCAGGCACTTATGTAGAGAAGGGGTGGGGAGGGGTGGGGATGGGGAGGGGGGATCACTCAGAAGGGTGGTGGAAATGGGTGATTGACTGACTGATAGCTGTTGATGACCGGAAACGACTGCAAATGGTTTTGCATGAAAAAGCAAGGGTGGAGATGGCTGAAGATCGCTTATCATGTATAATGAGATAAGAACCCGATATCTCTGTTCAAACCAGGTCCCTCCATGGTTTTGAGCTTGGTGATAATTTGCAATTCAGCAACTTCTCTTTCCAGTCTATTTCTGAAATTCTTTTGTAGTAAGACAGCTCAATCTCCAGAAACATTACGCCTTATTTACTGCAGTAACCAGGTATGAATTTGCAATAGGAATTTCCTATTACGCTTTCTTCCTGAACAAACATAATGGGTGGAGGCAGCGAATGTCAAACAAAGGGCACAGCCCAGGTCATCACCTGGCAAATAAGGCCTGCTGCACACAAGGAAACAACGGAGCCACAATCACCTTTGGACTTTGGCAGCCGAAACGCCTGTTTACTGTTTCCATAGTGCCATCAGGTATGCAGAACAGCACAAGAGATACTGCCGGTGCCAAGGAGCTTATATTTACAACAGCACCGCCTAGAGGAAACTACAGAGAAGAGAGGAAGCAGTAACATAAGAGCAGGCATCCCCAAACTGCGCCCCTCCAGATGTTTTGGCCTACAACTTCCATGATCCCTAGCTAACAGGACCAGTGGTCAGGGATGATGGGAATTGTAGTCCAAAACATCTGGAGGGCCAAAGTTTGGGGATGCCTGCATAAGAGGGTCTCGTGACGAAAAATTCATCGAGGACTCGAGATGTATTTAGAGACTTCCCTACAGTGAGAAAAAAAGATGCGACTAGGGTTTGAAATACAGTGGTACCTTGGTTTTCGAACAGAATGCGTTCCGGAGCAGTTTGAAAACCAAAGCGCGGCTTCCGATTGGCTGCAGGAGTGTCCTCCAGCCAATCGGAAGCCACAGAAGCCGCACCGGACACTCGGCTTCCAAAAATTGTTTGAAAACCAGAACGCTCACTTCCAGGTTTCGATCGTTCAGGAGCCGATCTGATAGGGAGCCAAGACGTTCGGCTTCCAAGGTATGACTGTATGAATTATTAAGGTAAGTGGGTTAAAATGGATGTCTTGAATTCTATAGACGAAATGCACAGCATTGAAGGGTAAATAATATAAAAATTGTGGAAAGGGAAGATGGGAAATCAATGGGCAAAGAAGCATGTGGTTTATGTTAAAAGTTTTTTTGTGAAAAATCAATAAATAAGATTTTTTTAGAAATAACATGGAGGGTCTCAAGCACTATTGCTTGGGCAGGGAGGGTATGGCCTATTCAAATCTAGGGACATTTCCAGAGTTAGGCTTGCAACAAACAGGCTTTAAAGTGTGCAGGCCACCGTTATCTTTGAATCCAAAACCTGCATTTTTATATGTTTTGGAAGCCGCCCAGAGTGGCTGGGGCAACCCAGCCAGATGAGTGGGGTATTATTATTATTATTATTTCCAGAATTTTTTTTGTTCTGCCTTTCCCCCAAGGAGCTCAAGGTGGCATGCACAAATATCTTCCATTTTAGCCCGCCCGAGGTTATTCTATGAACTTCATGGCAGAGTGAGGCTTTGAATTTGGCTCCTTCTAGTCCAATGTTCTAACTGCTACGCCACAGCGTCTCTCTTTGGGAAGGCCAACAAATAAAGCTGTCTGCCCAAAAACAATAAATACCCACCTTCTCAAAGATTAGCAACTTAGGCTGCGTAAACACCATATAGCACCAAGAAAGCTTGGGAGGAGCCCCTGGCTTCCTTTAACCTCTTATCTCAAGAGCTCTGCTTGCTCACACAAGAGGGGGGGGGGGGAGAGACTCTGGAAATTATCAATAATAATTTGTGTCCTCAACACTCACTAGTGTCTGCAGCAGCTGCATCCTCTTCTGTCTTCTTCTCCTGTGAAGATGCTGATGGGGGCTCGTCTCTCTTTGCTGCTCCTTTAAAAAAGAAAACACTTAGAAGGGTGGTGTGATATTAGACTTCTGCAGCAAGTAAGAATTCCGCTGCATATCTTAAAACAGTGTTTCTCAACCTTTTTGGGCCACGGCACACTTGTTCCGTCAAAAAAATCACGCGGCACACCACCATTAAAAGACAGGGCAAATCCTGGGGGTTGGGAATGGGTGGGGGACTGAGGAATAGGGAGGGTGGGGAGACAGGGGGGAAAGGAAGTAGGTTGACCCATTGGCACACACACACACACACCCCAAAAAATGAGACTGAGAGAGGTCATTCCCACAACATTTACCTGCTTTGCCAGCCCTGGATGAGGTTGGTGTACTTGCTGAGAGAGCCCTCGAGCACCGCCTCCGTCGTCCTGCCTGCCGCCAGCCCCCCGCTCCCTCCTGGGCTGGCTGCGGCTGAGCTGGGGCTGCTGCTGCTGCCGCCACCGCCGCCTCCCTCCGGCCTCCCCGCTGGTGTAGCCGCCGCTGCTCCTTGGCGGCCCGAGAGCCCTCCCCGGCTGGCGGAGGAGGACGGCGAGGAGCCCGCCGAGGTGGGGCGGCTGCTGCTGCGGAGTCCCCGCCGCCCTGCGCCGCTGCCTTCTCCATGGAGCGCGCGGGGAGAGCGCGAGGAGGCGGCCTCGGCCATGAAGCGCTGCCTCGCTCAGGGAGCGAGCGCGAGGAGATGACGGAGAAACACCCTTCGCGCCCTCGCGCCCTCCAGACTGACCCGGCCGGCTTCCTTTCCGGCGGATCAGCGCTGCCTATTGGCGGCCGCAAATCGCCCTTCTCGTTGCCTCACATCACGGCACATCAGCCACCGTCTCGCGGCACAGTAGTGTGCCGCGGAACAGTGGTTGAGAAACGCTGTCTTAAAAGACAGCCAGGCAAAAGGAGGAATGGGCATGCACATGACTGGAAGCGATGCATCTGTCGTAGGACCTTCCACCCACTTAGCAACCAAGGCTGGAGTTAAGACGCATATTTGCTACTGCAAAAAAGAATTTAGAAAGCAGCGAGGGTCACATGCATTTTTACTTACTGGCTGCAGCAATTTTCGCCCCTGGCTGCACAAAAGGCTTTGGTTTCCATTGTGCGGCTCCTGAAAGTAAAGCATATGCAAGCATGTACAGACATGCACAGCTTCTCACGATGTGCTTTGCCCTGGTTCCCCATGCCACAGGTGTACACATCTCGTGGTATGGTTTGGATCTGTCACCGAAAGTTACTTTGGCAAACAGTTCCAAATTTGCTCCTTGGCGATGCACCGAAAATAATTGTTTCTGGTGGGCAGATAGCTCAGTTGGTTACAATAAGCTACCCAACATCGCCACAGCAATGGGGGACAATATTTATAAACCCATTTTACAGACAGAGAGGTGTGAGGCCAAGAGACTGGACCAAGGGATTCAAATAGCGTTCGAAATTCACCAGGCGCATTTTGCACCTGGCTATCAGCCACATGTAACCAAGGGAAGATGCCCAGGCGCCGGGATGGCGTCTGATGTCTCCCCCACCTGAAGGTGCATGCCTGGGGCTCCTTGGATCGTGACTGTTTTCACCCGCTAGCAACACATCCTGTAGAATTCTATCCATTACATTTTATCTGCACAATCAGAATGAACTTCAGGAACCAAAAAGTTGTATTGAAAAATACGACTTTTGAGACGGCTGTCCCCAAAAGATATCTGTGTTTCTAACCTAGGTCTCCTCACTCAAAGTCAGTTACTATACAGAATTTACAAATCAATCGTGCTCCCACCATCACCCATATTCACATTAATACGTAATGGCAGTAGTTACTGGTATATATAAGCAGTAGTTCGAGAGACCCTGGACCTGTGATTCCCATAATTTATACCAAAACCATTTAGACTTTAAAACTTTAATACAGTGTGCATACAATAAGCAAAAGACAGATGCTAGTGAACAAGAAACAGACCACACACCTTCTTTTTTCATCTCCTGGGGTTGAGACAAGAACTGCTTCACGTTTTCTTTGAGGCCAAAGGCTTTTTGATAAACGGTGTGTATTAAGTTTTGATCCAATTCTAGTTTAGGTATGAAGACATCTTTGATGGGTAACTGCCGGAGTTTTGCTGCCTTCTGAAATAAAAGCAGATGATCTTGTGAGGATTTATGCTCTTGCACACTGTCACATCCCCTTCCTGTCTGGACGCGGGTGGTGCTGTGGTCTAAACCACCGAGCCTCTTGGGCTTGCTGATCAGAAGGTCGGAGGTTCGAATCCCCGCCAACCAAGCAGTTCGAAAGCACGCCAGTGCAAGTAGATAAATAGGTACTGCTGTGGCAGTAAGGTAAACGGCATCCAACCTAAATCCGACCCTGGTTCAGGGAAACAGAGGTTTACCTTTAAGAATGTAATGTCGTCATCCTCTGTTAAGGTCACTTCAATCTGGTCTCTCGCTCCCTGGATTTCCGTTTTCTTCTTACCCAAGACTTTATAGACATATTCGTATTTATCACGGACTCTTTTCTCCTCCGCTAGGACTGTCTTCACAGCTTCTTTTTCTTCCTCTTCAATTAAAGCAATAATTTCCAGGAATTCTGCCTTCAGCAAGTCCAACTTCCGATTAGCTGTATCCTGAAGAGACCCCAAAAGACGAAAAGAAAAGCATTTGAAAAAAAAAGATTTAATAAACTGCATATTCTCTTTCTACATTCCACTCAAGAGGACATGTACCTATTGTCTTGGAAGGCTTACAAAAAGAGAGAGACTTCTGAGGTAGAGAGAAATTTTGGAAATGAGAAAGAAAACTTCTTTTTTTAAAAAACCCCAAAAGGGATTGACAAGAAACCGTGAGCTTCCAGGATATACGAAATGTTGGGGTGTAAGTTAAGAAGGGAAATGGTAAATGAAATCAGAGGTGGAGGGTGGGGTTGTGGGGAGCGGAGAGAAAGAATGGGTCTCCTCAAATCGCCAGCAGAGTTACAGGAAGTACTAAGGCAGGCATCCCCACACTCGGCCCTCCAGATGTTTTGGAACTACAACTCCCATCATCCCTGACCACTGGTCCTGTTAGCTAGGGATCATGGGAGTTGTAGTCCCAAAGCATCTGGAGGGCTGAGTTTGCCTATGCCTGTACTGTACTAAGGGATGAGCGGAGATGTATTGCCACAAGGTTATAAGACTGCCCCTTGCTGCACTACATAGGGATGTTTCAGGAGGAAATGAAAGAGGGACCCCTTTGCTACTCTCCAGAAGTAGCATACAACCTGCTCTACAGGTATAATAAAATGGCCACGTTTTAAATACCAAAAGGCAGCTCCCAAACCTGAGCCCTATAGGAAGACACAACAACCTTTTGTTGCATGTTGTGCCTTAAAAAGAAATAACTCTGTAAAGAAGATTTGATGGGTGCAACACTGGATTGCTGAATGGTTTAGTTCAGGTAAAATATGCAGGGATGTGTGGTATGCAAATTGAACCACAGAAAGAGAAGAAGGGAAGTCATTGATTTAAGGTTGTTTAAATGAATATTCTGAAATGTAATTTAGAAAATTTAATAAAAATTATAACACACACACACACACACAGAGTGATTTTTTTTCTGGGTGTGTGTGCAGGGATACACATACCCCTAAACATTTTGTGAATCTAAGTTTCAGATCACTGAGGGGCAGTATTTCAATATGAGTAGGAAAATGAGTCTGTTTCATCACGTTTGTGAGCCGTTTCCAGGGATAATAGATTGCCACCAGCAGTGTAAGGCTGATGTTAACCAGCTGGTCACCAGCTATCTGACTGAGGCTCACATCCACCATCTTGGTCTTCCTTTTCAACTCAAGGCTTGTGGTGCACAAATCTCCCGCCCCTCTCATCAAAACCAAGCTGTGAAAACACGAATCATTTCTTACACTGGTTTGCTTCTGCTGCACTCGCACTTGGTCCAAGGACTGCAAAGCCTTCTCGCTCAGAGCATAGAGTTCCGTTAGTCTCTGCTTCAGTTGGGACTGCAAGAGAATAAAAAGAGGATCTGCTTTAAGAGTACAGATCAGCTATTGACACCCACAGACACAACATTCCAGCTCTTGAGCAGGAAAGGGGAACCTGCTTCCCTCCAGATATTAACACACTGCAACTCCATTAATTCCTGACCAAGGCTGGGTGATATCTGGTTTTTAACTTCGTGATATATCACCAGCTAAATGTTGCAATCTACTGGTACAGTGGTACCTTGGAAGTCGAATGGAATCTGTTCCGGAAGTCCGCTCGGCTTCCAAAACACTTGGAAACTAAAGTGCGGCTTCTGATTGGCTGCAGGAAGCTCCTGCAGCCAATCAGAAGCCCCGTCAGATGTGGGTTCCAAAGAACGCTTGCAAACTGGAACACTCACTTCCGGGTTTGCAGTGTTCAGAAGCCCGAATGCCAAGGCGTTCGACAACCAAGGTACAACTGTATATTGCAGGGATGTCCAACACATAGTAGATCCGTGAGCTCGATCGCCGGTCCCCTTCTGGCCCCACCCCCTCTCCCTGCGCTGGCCTCTATTGCTGCAGAAGGGAAGTTTGTGGGGAAGCCAGAGTTTTACAAGGGAGGCTTTTCTACTGCTAGCAATCGGAAGATTGGCTGTCTCTGTTCCTTCCCCCAATAGTGTGCTTTCCCCCTGGCCACCCCTGGTATATTGCAATGTCTGAAATAACAGGGGGGAGCTATGTAGAGGCATTGGCTGGCTTAACAGTTTTCCCCACATTGTGATTTTTGAATAGCAGGCACATGCCTCCCTCCTCCAGCAGCCCAGTTGTCTCTTCTCTTCACCCAGCATAGCTATAAACCATAGCAGGAGAGGGGGAGGGAGCTTCATGAGCCAGCTTTGTGAGGCTAGGATCCATAAATATGCAACAGCCATGTGCCCTTTGATCTCAGTCCCTGGAAGGCAAGGCTATCTTGCCTAGGCATAGCCAGGGGGCAGGAGGGGCAGCTGCACCCCCCCCCCAAATCTAGCAAATAAATAGAAATACTTAACTAAAAGTAGAAATTGTAGGAAGATGTTGAGCACTTGGGGTCAAAAGAAAGGAATTTAAAACAAATGTTGTTGAGACAGTTCATTCTGAATCCGCTGGACAGAGCCGGACAGAGGATGATGACCAACAGGTGTCCTGCCCTCCAACATAAATCCTGGCTATGTCCTTGGATCGAAGGGTACACAGTTTGCTTCTCTCACAGTCCTCCTTGAGCCGCTTTGCAAGGCCTCGCAAAGCAGCTCAGGGCTGTTGTTGTTCTGGTTTGGCTGAGAGCTGGGTTGGCATGTGGTGGTCTCTGTTCGCCCACTATGCCCCCTCCCCGGACGCCATGAATACATGCTCTGCTGCCGGACCATAGTGCTCTGCCCCTCCTCAACCAGCCTGCTCACTTGCCTCCGTGCCTACCAGGCGAGTGCCTAACTGCAAGGTTGCACGAGCAACATTTGCGATACGGACCAGCCTTTCCCTGGCTGCACACCTTCCAAATTTAGATGACAATCCCCGTGTCGCCCCTCTGACCATTCGCTGTGCTGGCCGGGGCTGACGGGATTTGGGAATCCAATACAGTCGTACCTTGGATCTCGAACGCCTTGGCTCCCGAGCGATCAAAGCGCGGAAGTGAGTTTTCCAGTTTGAAAACATTCTTTTGGAAGCCGAACATCGGACGGGGCTTCCGATTTGGCTGCAGGAGCTTCCTGCAGCCAATCGGAAGCCGTGCTTTGGTTTCCGAATGTTTCGGGGGGGGGGGGCGAACGGACTTCTGGAACAGATTCCATTTGACTATCAAGGTACGACTGTACGCCTGGACGGCACCGGAAGCCCAGCAGACACCTATCCGCAAGGCCCCGTGACCGTCTCACCTCCTTCTCCTCCTTGGCCTCTTGCAAGGGGACGGTGGCGCACGCCTTGTGCGTGACCAAGCAGAAGCAGCAGATGCAGCTGTTGTGCTCCTTGCAGTAGAACTCCAGTAGCTTCTGGTGGGTCTGGCACTTCCGGCTCTGGAGGTCCTTCACTGGTGGGACCAGCTGGTGGCCCTTGAAGGCAGGGCTCTCCTGGTGTGGCCGCAGGTGCTCCGGGCAGAAGGAGGCCATGCAGGTGAGGCAGGTCTTGTCGGCCACCTTTTCCAGGCAACTGTCACAGGCCACCGAAGGGCGGCTGCTGCTGCTGCTGGTGGTGGTGGTGGTGGCATCTCCAAGGCCCTTCTTCTTCCCGGCTGGCTCTCCTTGGGTGCTCTGGAACTGCTCCACCACCCTGCACAGGACCGTGTTTTTCTTCAGCTCGGGGCGACTGTCGAAGGAGCTCCTGCACTGCGGGCAGCAGAAGTTCCTCAGCAAGCCCGACCACGTCATCTCCAGGCATGGCAGGCAGAAGTTGTGGCCGCACGGGGTCGTCACGGGGCTCTCGAAGACGCACAGGCAGATGGAGCACGTCAGCTCCTCTTCCAAGCCCACCAGGCAAGGGGCCGAAGGCGCCCGCAGCAGCTGAGCCATGGCTGGGGCGCGCGCGAGGAGCAGAGACAAAAGCGAGCCCTGCCGTCCGACCCGCCCGTCGCAGCAACTGGTAGCGTTTGCAAAGTGGAAAGCGAAACTTAAAGCGACCTAGCTAACGCCTTGCCCTCTTCTAGGAAATCACGTGCCCCCCCCCCCCGGAGAGCCGCAGGGCGGGGGCGCGCCTAGACGGGGCGGGGCGTCCGGAGCGGCTGCGGCGTGTGCGCGCGTCTCGCTCTTCTTCCCTTCGCCGCTTAAGGAAAAGCACGGGAGACCTCTTTGCATTTCGCCCAATGCTCGTCCCCGGGCAATTCCTGCGCGGCGGCGGCGGAGGTCAGGTGTCACCGCTTGCTCGCGAGTAAGCCCAGCCGATCTCAGCCGAAAGGGAGCTCTTTTGCATGCAGGATTTTTGCAAGGCTTTATATTAGAGGGGGCAGAACCTCAGCTGGTCATGGGCGTGGCCAAGGAGGGGCAGCTGACCTCCCATCAATAAAAATAAACAGCTCCCTGAGGTTCTCTCTCCCCCCCCCCAAAAAAAATCCTGTCTATGTCCATGCAGTTAAGGATTTTTATTGATTGGTGGGCAGCTGCCCCTCTCTGCCACGCCCCCTTGGCTATGCCCATGTTTGCATGCTTGCTTTAGGAGTGAACTGCAGTGCACTCACAGAATGTAATAGGGCCACGGGGGTTGCCAACTTGAATAAAATATTGTGGGGTGGGTGAAGTAAACACCGCCGCACAATCGATCACCTGACACGGTGCACACATCCACGGCCACACCATTTGACAGGCAATGCCAATTAATTTTGGGTGCCACGGACCTCAGCCCCTTAGGAGTTGGCTCTTATAAACGAGCCTTTATTCCCAAGGAAAGGGTCCGCCAGGATGGCGATCGAGTGCCTCGTGTCCCAAAAACATCCATGCTGGACAAATGGAGGTTGGACAAATGGAGGTGTGTGTGCATTTCTTGTCGCTTGGTTGCTGTCCTAACGGGATGACACGCATGTGTGAACGGGGCCCGACCATTGGATAGAGTTTATATGCATTACTCCGCCATCCATCAATGCCAAGTGGTCAACTAAGGAAAATCACGTGGTAGACATGAACCAGTTCTTGGCACAGGAGGAATGTGTGTGTTTGTATAAAGGTGCACATCACTGTTCGATTTGCTCACATCATGTATCATGCTGGTGACGGAGTGTTGGCAGGATGGGAACCAAGACGGGAGCACAAGAGAATGCCATGGGGACAGGCCTTGAGGTTTGCAGATTTATTTTTTTTTAAGTAGGAATTAATCCTCTCCCACCAGCCCAGTGAAGACAGCCTGCTTACTGCAGCTTAGGAGGCAGGACGGAGGAAAAGACAATCAATTGGCTGCCTTGCACCCTTTGCAGTTTACAATACTCGGGTGTAGGGCTTCCCAAACTTGGGTCTCCAAGTGCAGACTGTTTGAGGACCGGGACATTCGCAGGGAAACCTGAAGCAGTGACCACCGGGCGTGAGGCAGACATCCGCCCCACAGATAGGCTGCGGTTTGATCACCTGGCAGGCCACAGCCTGACCTTTGGGGGTGAGGCACACTTGCCCCCCCTAGGCAAGCCGTGACGGTCTGCACATCATGCCCTCACTCTCACCTTTGGCTTTCTCAGTAGTCTGCTGTGTCCTGCCTGGGACCTTTGCCTCCCTTTGGAAAGGCATGGCTCACTTCCCACTTGGTAGGAACATGACGTGGTGGGGCAAGTCCCGCAAATGTCAGAGGAAACATATGTGTCAGCTCATGATGTAAAAGCACGAAAGGTCAGACTGTTCCTACAGGTGTGCATTTGTGTTGATAAAAAGGGCTTTGCCCAGCTTGCCAATCAGCTTGCTCCTCGCACAGCTCACCTGCAACAACTCCCTGACGACGTGTCCATCACTACAGAAACCAAAATCCTTGTTGACAAAGCAATTGTACTACCAACCTTACGGTATGCTTGTGAAACTTGCACCCCTTATAAACGCCATCTCCAGCTCCTCGAAAGATTCCATCAACGGTGTCTCCGAAAGATTTTACACATCACTTGGGAAGACAGGCAAACTAATGCCAGGGTACTGGAAGAAGCAAAGATCACCAGTGTCGAAGCAATGATTTGTCAACATCAACTTCGTTGAACTGGTCATGTCGTGCAGATGTTTGAATATCGTCTTCCAAAGCAACTACACTATTCTGAACTTAAGAATAGAAAGCATAATGCTGGTGGTCAACAAAAGAGGTTTAAAGACTCTCAGGGCAAATCTAAAAAAAGTAGTATAAACACCAACAACTGGGAAACACTGGCCTGAGAGTACTCCAATTGGAGAACAGCCTTTACCGAAGGTGTCATGGGCTTTGAAGACGCTCAAACTCGGGATGAAAGGGAGAAACGTGCTAAGAGGAAGGCATGCTTGGCAAACCCTCACCATGATCAACTCCCGCCCAGAAACCTATGTCCTCACTGTGGAAGGACAGAACTGGCCTCCACAGTCACTTATGGACTCACTGTTAAGACTGTGTTCAAGGAAGACAATCTTATTCAGCTAAAAGTGATCACCAAAGAAAAGGACTACATTTCCCACCATCCCTATCTAGCAGGACCAGGGTTCAGGAATGATGGGACTTGTAGTCCAATAACAGCTGGAGACCCAAATATGGGAGATTGTGATCTGGAGGCTACGGCTGGTTTCTTGCCCTAAATTGGGAGCCCTCTTGCTAGGGCATGTGGGGAACCTTACGGTCTCCAAATGCTGCAGGACTACAACTCCTATTGGCCCCAGCAGGCATGGTCAGTAGCCAGGGATGATGGGAGACGTAGTTCAGCAACAACTGGAGGGCCTAAGGTCCCCTGTGCTAGGAAGTGAGGCTACACTGCAACATTTTGTTCCAAATCCCACTTGTTGGAATTGGAGACCTTATGAATAAGACACCTGCCAAATTGACAGGTGACATTCATGCCTAAAATAAATACTGGTGTCCATGAATTTCCCAGCTCCTTTGCAACCTACGCATGTGCGGAGAAAACAATGTATGAGACGTTAGTTTAATTGGGAGTGGTGGAAAGAAGCACATTTCCCACAAGCTTGGAGGCATTTTTAAAAATTTCGATCTGTCCGAGTGTTTGAACAACAGTGAACCCTAGCCCCAAGGTAGAGTTGCCACACACACTTTCATGACTCAGCACACGGCAGCAAGTTTCGTGATGCTGCGCCAGCTCGTACTGTTTGTTGGCAAGTTCAGCTTGTGCCCTTGATATGTTTAGCTGGACGTGATCCATGACATTGCAAACAGTGAGAAGTAAGCTATATCACTCACATAATTTTTGCAGTGCGCTAAATGCATTACCAAAATGAGTCAAGTATGCAGCCACACTCACAATGCCCTCCCTCCCTCCCATCTCTGTAAGGTACACCTATGTGAAAAGCACATTTCTGAATTTTGTTCGGTGCAGGACTTTGCTGCATGTAAAAGGTAAAAAGGTAAAGGACCCCTGGGCGGTGAAGTCCAGTCAAAGGCGACTGTAGGGTTGCGGCGCTCATCTCACTTTCAGGCCGAGGGATCCGGCGTTTGTCCACAGACAGCTTTCCGGGTCATGTCCCAGCATGACTAAACCGCTTCTGGTGCAATGGAAGCCAGAGTGCATGGAAACGCCATTTACCTTCCCGCCACAGCGGGAAGTATTTATCTACTTGCACTGGTATGCTTTCGAACTGCTAGGTTGGCAGGAGCTGGGATAGAGCAACGGGAGCTCACTCTGTCGCGGGGATTCAAACTGCCAAGCGGATCCGCAAGCCCAAGAGGCTCGGTGGTTTAGACCACAGCGCCACCTGCGTCCTTTACCTTTACTGCATGTATACCTTAGTTTGCTAAAAGCCAACCTTCCCCTCTGTGAATGAGAAAGCCCTTGCAGACCATTTGCGAGCTTTCACACCCAAATTGGGCAGCTAGGTTGCAGGAAGTACTGTATTTTTCCGTCTATAAGATGCCCCCAATTTGGGGGGGGGACTCTGATTTAAGAAAATGGGGGAAGATCTATTCACGTATAGGACGTCCCCAAATTTTGGACATTATTTTAAAGGGAAAAAACCTAGTGTTATACATGGAAAAATACGGTATGTTTTGCATGCTTTCACAATACAACTTATTACCTAATCTTGGAGAAGTTGTTTCCTCCCCCTTTTATTTGACCCATGGGAGAGACTTCCAATGAAATGTTGACCTCCTTTTTATTCGCTTTATTGGAGAGGGCAAGGAGCAGATCAAGTTCCTCCATTGAAAATAGACCCCCCATAGCCCTATGAAAACACAAGCTCTTAATGTAAACATCTCAGAACAAGCACCTGAACCATGGCACAAACTGTTCTTAAACCTCATTTCAGTTTTTGAAATCCTTTATTATTTTTTTAGAAAAGAAACAGCAGTATGCATACACTTATCTTCAGAAACAGAAGGACAGCATTTCACAGACTATTTACAGATAAGTAAATTCACAGCCTAGGGATTTCCACTTCCAGTGCCTGATTCGTTATTCGGAGGGTCGACTATTAGTCTGGGCTCAATCAATGCATCCCAACTTTCAGTTATCTAAAGGGGGGGGGGGGAAATGCATGTAAGACTCAACATGAACAGATCAGATACACGCCATTTCACCAAGATCAGATACACGCCATTTCACCAGCATTAATCCTTTTAAATAAATTTAACGTGATTAAACTATTTTGTGTAATAAAATCCAATTTTAACACACACTTGCCCAAGAGACAAATTGCTGAACAAGACCTATGTCTGATAGCTTCGAGGCTGAATCTGTTTGTCTCCCTGGCTGCATTCAGGCATCATGATAAACATGGCAGGAATGAGTGTAAGCGAGCCTGAGGCTCCCTCCCACTTCCCAGGGCGTATGACCATCAGGAGATCAGAACCCTTTACTTCTTATTTCAATCAACCTGTGGTTAATCTCTATGATTTATTGAAACAAGGCAGCTTCGTGTACCTTGGCCTGAAGTTGCCTTGTTTCAAGCAAACAATAATTCCGGGGGGGCGGGGGGGGGGCGGACAGATTGTCAGGGCTGAGTGACACATAAAGCTGCAGTTAATATAAAAAAAAAAGCGAAAGCTTCCAATCTCATCCCAAAGGTCACCCAGGCTTCTTCCTATCGCAATAATGGCAAAATGATTGCATGCTCAAAGTTAAAACAGCAGACAAAATGCCAGCACTTTTAAGTATACTTGCTTTGTTTAAGCAGTATTTCATTTGTCAACATTTGAAACAATGCAGACTTCTATAAATATTTCAAATAGGGAACTAGACAAAGAATTTGTATTGTTACCAATTATTTTCTTAGTGCATACCCTGTTTCTCATATTTTAAGACATACCCATAAAATAAGCCATAGCAGGATTTTTAAGCATTCAAGGAATATAAGCCATACCCCGAAAATAAGACATAGTGATAGGCGCAGCAGCAATGCCGGCCGCGGCAGGAGGAGGAGGAAAAAAATAAGACATCCCTTGAAAATAAGCCATAGTGTTTTTTTTTAGGAAAAAATAAATATAAGACATGTCTTATAATATGAGAAACACGGTAGCTGCCAAGTTTTCCCTTTTCTCGCGAGGAAGCCTATTCAGCATAAGGGAAAATCCCTTAAAAAAAGGGATAACTTGGCAGCTATGTCTTAGTGTGATATTTAGTGTCTTAATCAACAGTAGAACCAGTGAAACCAATGGACTGATTTCATTTGGGTATGAGGGTTGCATTCAACACAGCACAAATGCAATTGTTCTGTAAGCGTGAGGATTTCCCTTCTCCTCCCCTAAATATGTTGCAAGAGTTCCCCCAACCTTCCAGAGCAGATTGGGTGAGGGCACAGAAAAGTCTCCTTCCACTAGTGGTAATCTTTGCACTAACAGGACTAATTAGTTGAACATTGCCCCAAATTATTTGGATATTGCCCTTCTAACACACTATAAGGACAATACAGTTGGATGAAAACCCTCCAGCGCAGAGACTTCCAGGAGGGCTCAACAGAGCTCTGTTCTCTTATGTCTCCTCCAAACACACCTTGGCACATACAAATGCTATATTACAGGCAGTTGGGGGGGACATTCTGGGACACCTCTCCCCCCTCCTCTAGCCTGTCGTGTAAGGCAAGTAACTTGCAGGGTTGAGAATCCTCTATGCAGAGAGACACTGCAATTGAGTAGACAATGGAATGTGCCCTACGAACATGGTAAGAAATAAAAGGTCATCGGAATAATTTTAAATTAATTTCAAGGAAGTGCTACCCCCATACCTTGCTATCATGAGACACAGCATATTCTATTCTTTCAGCTCCATCTGCAGACTGGTAAACCAGATCAAACTTCCCTGGCTCTTTTGAAACTTAAAGAAGAAGCAAAAACCACAACAAATCCAATTAGAACATTTGCACAAAGGTTTGGAGGTACTTGATAATGTGGCTAGAAGTTGCAAGGATGGTTATATAATTGTGGCTGTAATCTTATAACCACTTTCCTGGGATTAAGTCCCATTTAACACAGTGGGACTTATTTCTGATGCATAAACAATCACACTGTAACATGCAGTTAAAGCAGAATGATGTACAATTAGTAAAGAAAAGTCAATTTTAAAAGAGAAGTTGCTGCCTTTCATATGAGAAAATATATTGGGTTGTAGTCAATATTAGTTGTGAAAGCAATTAGTTGTGAAATGAATGAACATGACTAACGTGGGTCATAGAATCATAGGATTGTAGAGTTGGAAGGGACCCCAAGGATCATCTAGTCCAACCCCCCGCAATGCAGGAATGTGCAGCTGTATCATATGGGGATTGAACCTCCACCCTTGGCGTTATCAGCACTACATGCTAACCAACTGAGCTATCCATTAATTTCGGTGGGTTTACTCCAAGTAGAACTTGCTTGAATACAACCCATATTCACACTCAACTCCAAAGTTGCGTATCTCTTACCTGATGAGAAAGAAAGAATTTCAAGTTCCAGCTGTTTGTTAGCAGGATTCCAACTGACAATTTTCCCTTCCTTGAAAAGAAAAGAAAAAATAAAGGAGGAAAAGCGGTGTTTATTCTAGGTCAAGAGTAAATGGACAAATGTCACCTGTCCCAAGTTTAAATCCTGTACAAATTGCAACAGATCGGCGCAAGTCATTAGAATGCCATTATATACACAAGTCAGTGCTGAATGTTCCGTCACACTCAGGGGTGACCCAGGAACAGAACTCACGGACGGGGCTAAAGATAAGAGCAGGCTTGATTCTCAGTAGCAGGCTCAGCAGAGATACAGCAGCATTAGCCCATGCCTGATAGCCTTTCTCTTTCACATATACAGTACAGTGAATTAGTACCATTTGTTCCTATGGGGGAAAACAACATTTGCACTTAAAAGACACTGCTGTAGCAAGGGCAAAACCTGATTCTTCTCCTTTAACCTTGGGTGGTTTAACCTTCATAGGCAGGGATCTCCACAAAGGAATGCAGCGTGTGTATATGTGAATTAACAAGTTCACCCTCAAGCATTGAATCGGAAGTCAGGATAAGCACAGAAGCAGCTTCAAAATCTAAACAGCTCTTATGGATGAAACTGCTCCCCGTCAAGAAAATGGGGTCATTCCAGAGCATTCCCCACCCCAACAGGTGCTGAGAACGCTCCTTTACATTCTCCTAACCCAGCTGCACAGGCTTCTTGCTATACACCAGGGTTTCTCAAACTTGGGTCACCAGCTGTTTTTGGACTACAACTCCCACCACCCTGAGCTAGCAGGACCAGTGGCCAGGGATGATGGAAATTGTAGTCCAAAAACAGCTGGAGACCTAAGTTTGGGAAACCCTGGTATACACTATGAGACTGTATGGTACAGTGGTTATAGAGTGTTGGCCTATGACCTGGGAGACCAGGGCTTGAATCCTCACTAAGCCATGAAGCTCCCTGGGTGACATTGGGACAGTCACCGTCTTCCAGACTGTCCTACCTCACAAGATTGTTGTAAGGATAAAATGGGGAGGGGAGAACCATGTGCAATGTTGAGCTCCATGGAGGAACAGGTGATATATAAATGAAACAATTAATCTGGATTCTTTCCTGCATACTGGTGAATTCTTAATCTATGTATACAGTCGTACCTTGGAAGACAAACAGAATCCGTTCCGGAAGTCCGTTCGACTTCCAAAACTTTTGGAAACCAAAGCGCGGCTTCTGATTGGCTGCAGGAAGCTCCTGCAGCCAATCAGAAGCCATGAAAGCCCTAACAGACATTCAGCTTCCAAAAATAGTTCGCAAACCGGAACACTCACTTCCAGGTTTGCAGCGTCCGGGAGCCAAAATGTTTGAGAATTAAGCTGTTCGAAAACCAAGGTACAACTGTACAAAGTTTGTGGAATGTTCATTTCTTTTATTAAGCCACACAAAATAGAACCTCAAGCTGGGAGATGAAGGCTCCCCCACTGGCAATTAGCAGTGCACATTTCTCTCTCTCTCTCTCTCTCTCTCTCTCTCTCTCTCTCTCTCTCTCTCTCTCTCTCTCCCCCCCCCCCCCAGCTATGTAGTGGATTTTCTTGGGATTGTTCCCTTCCACTCTGTGATTCTAAGAGCTTGGTGAATCCAAATTTGAACTATGCAACCTTCTGATGTGTCTCATTTTCTTAACCATTATTAGAATAAGCAATGAGAAATGGCAATATTAAAAGGCCAAGATGCAATCTAGCTAAAAAAAAATACCATCAAAACACAATGAACAGTAGTCAGTCTCAATACCTTATAATCAGATACTTCAGGGGTGTAATTTTCAGTTAGCTCCAAAAGCTGTTGAAGGAAAATCAAAACAGTAAGCATGAGACAAGCTGGTAATCCCAAGAGATGACGTCATCCATATATGGCTGCAATCCGAACTCCATTTACCTGGGAATAAGCCTCAATGAATGAAAAAAGGATTTACTTCTGAGGAGACATGGTTAGGATTGCACTGTAAGTCCCTATAGCCATTCTGTCTTATGAAAATGGTCAGTAACCAAAGATCTTAGCAGTCGGCTCCTGAATCCAACCATGCCTCCCTTTGGTCTTTGCTAACACCAAGGGATGTGCAACCAAAGTAACACTGATAAATTATCAGTGCTTGGTGTTTTAATTTGCTGGAAACAGGGGGGGGGGGGCGGAACCACACACACATTGATGCATTAATTTATCTAAGTATATTAAAAAAAATAGGCTTTGAAGACAAAAGATCTAAATTCCAAATAGAATTGTTGGAAGGGAGAGCAAAATTGTTGTCTAAAATGTACAATTTGTTGCTAGAACGGTATACAAAGGATGAATTGACAAAGGATGTGATGATAAAATGGGCAAAGGATTTTGGGTATAATATTGAGTATGATGCGTGGTTGAAATTATGGAATCAAACATTGAAATTTACTGTATGTACCGCCCTGAAAGAGAATGTGTGGAAGATGATGTATAGATGGTATTTAACACCAGCAAAATTAGCAAAAATGTATAGGATGAGTAATAAAATGTGCTGGAAATGTAATGAGAAGGAAGAAGATTTTTTATCATATGTGGTGGAAATGCAAAAAAGTTAAAAGATTTTGGGAAATGATATACAATGAACTGAAAAAGATTTTTAAGTATACCTTTCCCAAAAAACCAGATACATTTTTATTAGGAATTATTGGACAAGAGATTGCAAGGGAGGACTATACAATATTTTTATATGCGACAACCGCGGCTAGGACTTTATTAGCCCAAAAATGGAAAACTCAGGATTTACCGACGATTGAAGAGTGGCAGACAAAAATGATAGACTATGCGGAACTAGCGAGACTGACTAGCAGGATCCGGAACCAGAGGGAAACAAGGTTCCAAAAAGACTGGAGTAAATTTGTGGACTATATGGAAAAGAACTGTAGAAGTTTAAAGACACTTGCAGGACTGAAATAAATCATACGAATTGATTTTATATGGATGGAATAAAGGAACTGTGAGATAAGAGTTAAATAGAAAACCAAATGAGGGGAGGGAGGGAAGTCAAGCTCAGCAGAGCATTGAGAAGAAGAAATTTGGAAAGAATTGCTAAAAAGATAGTTTTGTGTGTTGTATTTGTTTTTGAATGTTTATTTGTTTTGTTTATTGTTTTAAATGTGTTTATTTGGAAATTTTAATAAAATGCTTAAAAATTTTTTTTTTATCTAAGTATACAGTGGTACGTCGGTTTACGAACTTAATCTGTTCCAGAAGTCCGTTCTTAAACTGAAACCGTTCTTAAACTGAGGCGCGCTTTCCCTAATGAGGCCTCCCACCGCCGGTGACCTTCCACCGTTCAGATTACGTTCTTAGACCGAGGTAAAGTTTGCAAACTTGGACACTACTTCCGGTTTTGCGGAGTTCGTAAACCGAATCATTCGTAAACAGGACTGTTCTTAAACTATATGCAAATAGGCGAGGATATGACCTTTCAGGAATCATAGCTACCTAAAATAGATGCTTGAGGACTTAAAGACTTCATGCCAGAACTACGCTAACACTACAAGTATGTATTTCGTAGTCTATCTCACCCAACAGAATATGCTAACACACTCATCATAAGAAGTCTTGACTCCAGCCCTCAAATTCCTGCCAATGTTACTAGTGTCTCCCTTCATACAGCTTGCAAGATGACCGAAGAGCAGGATAAAAATTATTTAAGTAAGAAGCGAGGAACAAAAGTGTTTTGAGATTTCATACCTTAAAGGCAATTTTCTCTCCTACTTGTGGAGGAGCAGCTAACAGAGGCAATATGCTGTAGTCCTTCTTTGGAGCTTCTGGTGGATTCTGTGAAGCAATGATTAAATACATTATCACCCACAATCAAACCCAATACAGAGCATTCATGTCATATAGAGGGCAAAAGAAGGCAGGAAAAATTGCAGGAAAAACCATAGATGCACTCTACCTCTGGGTTCCAGATACTGGGAACAACCAGGACTGGAAAGCTACCACCTTCATGTCCTGCTCGTCAGGTTTCAGAGGTATCTATATTTCCTCTGCAGGCGACAAAATGTGAAACCCAATGCTGCTATTCCAATTGCTGAAAGTCTTCTGAGGCCATGGAAGTGTCTGCTAACTTCTGGGAAATGTTTTCTTTCTCTATAACCTTCAGGTCTTAAGATCAGCAGAGGGGAAGCCATTGCCCTCAGAGGTTTTGGGGGGGGGGAGATCTGGGAGAGGGCAATATCTGTGGAATTCCCTTCCCATAGATTTTACCTTCATCATATACTAAAGACATACCGTACCTCTTTGTCTTGGTTTTTGACACCCTAGGTCCACGTTTTTAGGTCCACTCTATTCTTCTGATTTTAAATTGCTTTACCAGGGAACTTATGGTGAAGGGTAGTTAAGAAATATAATAATAATAATAATAATAATAATAATAATAATAATAATAATAATTAATAATAATTTTATTTTCCCTTTTTTCAATTCCCCCTTTCCCCAGCACCTCCTTCCATGCTGCCCTGAAGAGCACCTCAACTCCCTGGAACAGATTTCCAGGGGACTGCAGTAGAAAATCAGCGAAAAACCATCTCCCTTTCTCTTAAGCTAAACCCTTTCTGCAAGCAGAATGGCAGCACTGGATTTCGTCACCCACATTGCTCAATTTGTGGGTTATTATTTTGTACGTAATTTAGGGTGTAGGCAGGGTCACCACGATCACACTAACAGTTACACGCTTTGCTTTACACCAGTTGTTTCTTTTAATTTTGTGAGTTATCAAACAGTGTCCCATCGAGAAGTACCGGTGTATCACGTGTCATGGAGACAAAAGCAGGCAGTCGCCAGCAGACTCACCTGTATAATAACTGAAGAGTTTGTTGCTACTTCGTGCAACTGTTGCTGCTTTTGCTGCTCACCGTTGTAATTGTGGAAGAAGTTAGGATTCTCTCCCCTTCCTCTTCCCCGGCCCCTGATCATCCCACGACATCCACGAACCCTAGGCCCTCTCCAAAAGGGGTTTTCTCCTCTGCCACGACCCCTTCTGCTGTCGCTGGGACTTATTTCTGGTCCACAAGTGACAGCTGGCAGCTGTTTGCCGCCATTCCCTCCCAACGTCTGACTGACTGCAGAATTTGTCTTGGGTTTCTTAGCGGTACAAGCCTCCGAGTCTGAGCTATCAGATTCTGAAGAGGAGCTTTTAGGTTTGCTCCTTGAAGCTGGGCCTCTTGCAGGTCCTTGGCTATTATATGGCTGCTTACTTTTCAAGTTATTGCTTTTCTGCTCCTCCTGCTCCCCTGAAGTAGAATCTGAATCTGAATCTGAATCTGAGGACGGACTCTTGGCTTTTTTACTACACGCTGCCTTAGGAGGATTGCTGCCTCTCTGATTAGCGGCAGCTTTGCCAGCAGATTTCACAGAAGAAGCCAGTTGTGGTTTGTTTACGTGCTGCGATGCCACCTTAGTTTGATGTGAGTGTTTTTGTTTTGCATCTGCTATATTGTGGTCGCTCTCGCTTGATGAAGTGGAAGAGTCACTTGAGGTTTCACATTTCTTTGTGCCGGACTGTGCTGCTGGGGTTTTCGCTGCACTTTTTTGGCTGGGGCTCAAAGAAAAAGTCTTGTTGGTCTTTTGTGAAGTGTTATTTATTTCTATGGCCTTTTCTTTTCTCCTTTTCTTTTTATGCCTCACTGCCCCCTGCTCTTTTTCCCGGTCAACCTTTTTTTTAAGCTTCTTGGAATGGCCAGTACTATCATCGCTCCCGCTGTCTGGGGTAGAGGAACGTCCGATCACGTTTTTCCTTTTCTTAAGGGCCTTTGGGTCCTGAATGTTTGCAGCGCTCTCTTCCTGACAAGAAAGACGCTCACAGTTCCATTTGCCCTTCTTTCTTTTTCTGCGACCTTCGTCTTCACTGTCAGAATCTTTCACTTCCAACTTCTGCCGGCGTCGTTTCCTTTGTTTTTTTGATTGGTTACCAAAACCGTTGGCAATTTTATCGTCGTCTTCCCCGATAACCTCCTCCAATTTGACTCTGTCGGGATATCATACAAGAGAAAGTTCTGTTATGATCATGGCATCGTTTTTACATTGTTACTCTAAAAACATCCATTCACGCCAAACTTTAATCCTACACTTGGCAATGAAACCTTAAGGATTTCAGTAGAACCACCTGTTTGCAGTGTGTGTTTCACACTGGAAACATTTTCCGTGAAAGTAAATAGCATTATGGTGAGCAACCATAACCTTGAGCCATGCTACAGAGGTGAGGGTGATTTCCAAAAGCACATCTCTACATAGATGGCCCTATTACACCCAACAACAGCATGCCAGCACCATTCCTACAAGCAGTAGCCTCAAAACATGGCAGAATGGGGCTGGGGCATACCTAGAAGTTGGGGGCGCAAAAATTGAGCCTCTCCACTCTGACTCAGAGTGGTTAGGAGCCTGCCTGCCCACACACTCCCCAGATGACTCCTCTGCTTGATACATCTTGCCCAGGGCACAAGGGAGCCTACGTCTCTCTGCTGTACCAGCCTGCAGCTGACACAGTTGCCTATCTTCTGTCCCAGGCAACATGAACACCAAGGGTTTCAATACCCCTGCTACCCTGCCAGGAGTTTAGGGTTGCTCCATTATTCCCTAAGGAGCACGTTTAGGACTGCAGTCTTAAAGTACAAGAAAGCCAGTGAACCGCATGTCACGAATAGCTAACTTGAAACCAGGATCCATTCAACAAAGGAGGACCAGAATGCAAAAACGTGCACATAATCAATGTACTTTTTTAGCATTCTGGTTCCACTGTGTTGAAAGGATCTTGGTTTCAAGTTGGACTGCAGCTGTGTGCACATTTATGTATAATGGAACTTACAGCCAAGTAAACGGCACAATCTTATGAAGTTACAGTAGGACCTTATGTGGAAGGGCAGGTAATAAATTATTATTATTATTAATGCATACTTGGAAGTAAACACCACTGAGCTAAATGGGGCTTACTCCCCGGCAAGGCAGCAGCGTTACTTCAGCGGACCTAAGTGCATCTGCATCTAATTCCGCACAGGACCAGGTTACAGGTGAAAGCCAGGCATTTCCTGGGTGCATTCTCATGTCGGATAGGAAACTACAGTTGCCAAATGACACCCTTTGTCCCTCCTGCCTCCCAAAGGTACATCAGGTTTGTTGTCATGCCTTTGATGCAACCAGCAAAGAATGGAGAGCCTCCTTCGTCTGCCTCCTCCTCGAGAGGTCTGGAGGGTGGCAACACGAGAATGGGGCCTTCTCTGCAGTGGCTTCCCCTCTGTGGAATGCTCTCCCCAGGGAAGTTCGCCTGGTGCCTTCATTATACACCTTTATGTGCCAGGCAAAAACGTTCCTTTTTAACCAGGCCTTTGGTCCATCTGTTTGAGATCCTATACCCTTTTAAAATGTGGTTCTTTTCTGGGGGTTTTAAAAATTCGGTTGCTCATTTTATTCTGATTATATATGTTGTGTGTGTTTTTTTCTATGAACTGCCCTGCAACCTCTGGGGATTTGGTGGTATAGAAACTCAAGAAATAATAATAATATTAACTTTTAGCTAGCAACAGTATGCATAGTGCAGTCATGGCCAGACTTGGCCCTCCAGATGTTTGGGGACTACAATTCCCATCATTCCTGACCACTGGTCCTGTTAGCTAGGGATGATGGGAGTTGTAGTCCCAAAACCTCTGGAGGTCCAAGTTTGGCCATGCCTGGAACAGTGCGTACAGTATGTGTAAAAGATATCTGTAACGGCCAAGTATAACCTGGAGTGGAGTTCATACCTTGGAATGTATTTTGCCACTATCGTTCCATTCAAACCAGGCCTTTGGTCGATCTCTCATATATTGGTTTCACCTTTTAAGTTGCATTACTGAAATAAATGCACTTTTCGACAATATTCTAATTTTCCGAGTTTCACCTGTACTGTACGTGTTACGATCTTTTCTGTGAACCACCCTGAGACCACCGGGTATAGAGCGGTATATAAACTCAATCATAAAATAAAACAAAATAATAATAATACCTCCTGAGTTACAGATGGGGGGGGGAGTCCTCCCACCCCACCCCCAATTGTCCCGTCCTGTATTTTGCCAGAACAAAGAAGCGGGGAACCCCTAAACATAAGCCACCTGCTGGTTCGTTCAAAGTGGGGCGGGGGGGGGGGAGTCGCGAGGACGACTCTCACTTCCACCCCACCCCCACCTACCCAGCCCTCTTTCTCCCCCCCCCCACCCACCCCCCGAGCCCCACTCTCAGCCCCACCGGAGAGAGTCGTTGTCCCGCACGATCCTCGCGCTCTCGGTGGGCGGCAGCAGCGCCCCGTCGAGGAAGAGGCTGAGCTTGGCGCGGTGGCTGAAGCCGAACTTGTCCCGGACGAGGCTGCTCAGGTCGGTGACGAGGCGCACCTGGCGGGGCTCCAGGAGCAGCCAGCACAGCCCGCAGGCCGGCGACCCCGGCGGGGGGTAGTCGAAGAGCAGCCGGAGGCGCACGGGGGCCTCGCAACCGCCGCCGCCGGTGGCCGCCGCCATCTTGGTAAGGGCGGGAGAGGGAGGTCGGGGAAAGGGAGGTGGGAGGAGCCTTTGCTACGGCGCCCCGCGAGGGACGCAAAAGGGGGAAAGTTATTGTCGGAGCACGCCGTTCCTTTTCTGATTTTACATTATAGAATCATAGAATCATAGAATCATAGAGTTGGAAGAGACCACAAGGGCCATCCAGTCCAACCCCCTGCCAAGCAGGAAACACCATCAAAGCATTCCTGACAGATGGCTGTCAAGCCTCTGCTTAAAGACCTCCAAAGAAGGAGACTCAACTACACTCCTTGCAGCAAATTCCACTGCCGAACAGCTCTTACTGTCATGAAATTCTTCCTAATGTTTAGGTGGAATCTTCTTTCTTGAAGTTTGAATCCATTGCTCCGTGTCCGCTTCTCTGGAGCAGCAGAAAACAACCTTTCTCCCTCCTCTATATGACATCCTTTTATATATTTGAACATGGTTATCATATCACCCCTTAACCTTCTCTTCTCCAGGCTAAACATACCCAGCTCCCTAAGCCGTTCCTCATAAGGCATCGTTTCCAGGCCTTTGACCATTTTGGTTGCCCTCTTCTGGACACGTTCCAGCTTATCAGTATCCTTCTTGAACTGTGGAGCCCAGAACTGGACACAGTACTCCAGGTGAGGTCTGACCAGAGCAGAATACAGTGGTACTATTACTTCCCTTGATCTACATGCTATACTCCTATTGATGCAGCCCAGAATTGCATTGGCTTTTTTAGCTGCTGCATCACACTGCTGACTCATGTCAAGTTTGTGGTCTACCAAGACTCCTAGATCCTTTTCACATGTACTGCTCTCAAGCCAGGTGTCTCCCATCCTGTATTTGTGCCTTTCATTTTTTTTGCCCAAGTGTAGTACTTTACATTTCTCCTTGTTAAAATTCATCTTGTTTGCTTTGGCCCAGTTGTCTAATCTGTTAAGGTCATTCTGAAGTGTGATCCTGTCCTCTGGGGTGTTAGCCACCCCTCCCAATTTGGTGTCATCTGCAAACTTGCTCAGGATGCCCTCAAGCCCATCATCCAAGTCATTGATAAAGATGTTGAACAAGACTGGGCCCAAGACAGAACCCTGTGGCACCCCACTAGTCACTACTCTCCAGGATGAGGAGGAGCCATTGATGAGCACCCTTTGGGTTCGGTCAGTAAGCCAGTTACAAATCCACTGAATGGTAGCATTGTCTAGCCCACATTTTACCAGCTTCTTTACAAGAATATCATGGGGCACCTTGTCAAAGGCCTTGCTGAAATCAAGATAGGCTACATCCACAGCGTTCCCTTCATCTACCAGGCTTGTAATTCTGTCAAAAAATGAGATCAGATTAGTCTGACATGACTTATTTTTCAGGAACCCATGCTGACTTTTAGTGATCACAGAGTTTCTTTCTAGGTGCTCACAGACTGTTTGCTTAATGATCTGCTCTAGAATCTTTCCTGGTATTGATGTCAGGCTGACTGGGCGGTAATTATGCTTTATTGCTTTTAAAATTTGCAAGCAGCATGCGTCTTATTAATTAAATAAATAATAGGAATCATAAACTTTCACATATATGCGTGAGAGAGAAAGAGGTGGACATTAAAAAAATAATAATTAAGATTTTCCCCAGCTGGGAAGCTGGGCTGAGTTACCGCAATCGGGAAGGAGCGGGAGTCGTGCGAGGCGGATGACAATGTAAAATCCGGCGATCGTGCAATCGACGCCGTGCTTGTTGTGCAACGATATACAGACAGTACTCGTTTCGAACTTGCAGCCTCTCCAAATCGTCGAAAGATTCCATGGACAGCGTCTCCGGAAAAAATTGGCATATCACTTGGGAAGGGAGGGGAATTGATGTCAGTGTACTGGAAGAATATTATTATTATTATTAGTTTTTATATTTATACCCCGCCCTAAACAGGCCGCTGTGAGAACCTTAGGTTTTCTCAAAATGGATTTAATAATAATAATAATAATAATTTATTTATAGCCCACCCATCTGGCTGGGTTTCCCCAGCCAGGCTGGGTGGCTCCCAACAGAATATTAAAAGCACGATAAAACATCCAACATTTAAAACTTCCCTAAACGGCATCAGATGTCTTCTAAAAGTCAGATAGTTGTTTATTTCATTGAGATCTGGTGGGAGGGTTTAAAGACTCTCAAAGCAAATATTAAAAACAAAAGTATAAACACTGAAAACTGGGAAACACTAGGCTGCGAGCGCTCCAGTTGGAGAACAGCCTTTTACCAAAGGTGTCATGGGCTTTGAAGACTCTCGAACTCAGGACGAAAGGGAGAAACGTGCTAAGAGGAGGGTACGCTTGGCAAATCCACACTGTGATCAATTCCCGCCTGGAAACCTATGTCCCCATTGTGGAAGGACGTGTGGATCCAGAACTGGCCTCCACAGTCACTTACGGAGTCACTGTTAAGACCGTGCTCATGGAAGACAATCTTACTCGGCTACGAGTGATCACCAAAGAGAAAGAAGCTAGTTTAGGAAGCAAAACCTATTTTTAGGGATTTTCCCTTTAAAGACAAAAGAAAAACACCCCTACAAGACAGATGTTGCATTGTGTTGTGTCTGACATCATCTTTCCTGAAAAGGAGTGCAAGGGGTTGAGCTGAAGTTCACCTTTGTCCTTGAAATGCAGAATACAGGCCTGAATATTCACTGCGACTTTTGCTCCGATGTTTCTGGGTTCATATCCCATTATGTTGTATTTGCATTTGAAAATGGGTTGAAGGGCAAGAGCTGCTAGTCCAACCTAAAACATAGAACAGTGCCCTGAATGTGTATACCAATTTTCACCCCAATATCCCAGGGCAGGCGCCCCCAAACTGCGGCCCTCCAGACGTTTTGGCCTACAACTCCCATGATCCCTAGCTAGCAGGACCAGTGGTCAGGGAAGATGGGGATTGTAGTCCAAAACATCTGGAGGACCAAAGTTTGGGGATGCCTGTCCCAGGGTTTCATGGCTTTGCCACATAAGAAACCAACTTATAAGTGGAATGCTAAATGGAATAGTAAACTGAAGACCTCGTTTTGATCATCCAATAATGATCCAAAACTAATCCAATAAAACCAATTAGTTGCAACGTTCATGATTCAAAACTAGGACGCACCAAAGTTCTCCATAACTGGTGGCAGCAAAGGTAATAATAATAATAATAACATTAATAATAATTTATTATTTCTACCCCGCCCATCTGTCTGGGTTTCCCCAGCCACTCTGGGCGGCTTCCAACAGAAGTATTAAAATATAATAATCTATTAAATATTAAAAGCTTCCTAAACAGGTAGTTTAGTTCTCAGGAATATCAAGCAAGAAACGGAAAGCAAGCCAGAGCAGCAAGTATTATAAGAGTAGCTACAGACCCTTCACGGTTCAAGTGAAGTTCATCTATTGCATTTCCCAGTCTGTTTGCATAATTTATGCAGTTTGCAGGAGCAAATAATCACATTATTCTCCATCCAGGCTTGAAGATTGTCTCCTGGTTTATCTGAAAAGCGGCTGAAGCAGCTGGATTGCACTTTATGTGTTGTTGTTGTTGTTGTTGTTGTTGCGTGTTGGTCTGGGATAGAGAAGCAGTGTTATAGGTTCTGCATTGTAAGGATGCAATCCAGTTCCTTTTGGAATTAACCAAAGAGCTCTCCCAGAGCTTTTAAATAGTTTTGGTTTCCATGCCAAGTTTTACTGGAACAACTTTGCACAGTAACGGCTGCTGTTCGCTCAGAGCACATGGGCTGGGTAAAAATGAAATAATAATAATAATAACAATAATTTCTTCAAAAGGATTTATGGCAATGCCTTTGGTTGTCAGCTGACGGGGGGGGAGGGGGGGGAGAAACCCTGGTTAATTCCTGCATGTTTAACAACGCAGTTGCAAAGAGAAATTAACAGGTTAAGCATAGCCTCCCCCCCCCCACCCTAATGTCGACACACAGCAAGCTGCTGTTAAAGGCACAGGGGCAGGTTAAAAATGTGCAAACCCTAAGAATTAATGGATTTAAACTGAGGGCTTCTCATAATGCTAGTGCCGGCATGCCAAGGCCGGCATCTACGCAAGGAACGTGCTAGCCCACCATATCACAAAAGCATTGAAAGAAAAAAAGGAACATAAGAGACAGCTAGAACCTTGTACGGACTATCTGCAGCATGTTTAGAAAACAGGAGTTCATGGCATGTAGAAAACGTGCAAACAGAACTCCTTAATCGTAGGCAGAGATATGGGCCTTCTTTTCTCAAACAACACTTAAAAAAGAAAAAAGAAAATTAGTGGCACATTTGAATTTTCTGGGACAAGTGCTATGTCTAGAGTGCTCATCCCCTGCCCCCCCTTCAATGCCTTTTTAAAGTAGTCTTGACACCAGTACTGTAGATTGATCTTTGCAGTGGGGAGAGCACACACCTACAGCCCTCCAGGTGTTGGGCTTCAACTTCCATCATCCCTGCCACGCTAGCTGGGGCTGATGGGAGTTGGAGTCCCACAACATCTATAGGACCACAGATCAGCCACTCCTGCTTTCTAGACTTAGGTTGGCATAAGCATCTGTCTCGGGAAACAATGGAGCGCGCTTCTGGGGGTGAAGTCAAAACAATAGGGGAATCACAGTGCCCAAAGGGACCTCTCTCCAGGTAGGTGTGTGTATGGAGCTCCTGGCAGCCTAGACCACCCTCTCGGCCTCGCTGATGTGGTCCGAAGGAAAGCAGAGCAAGTGATAGACGGGAAATTCAACACTACTGTCTGACAAGAATCAAGATCCAGCATTGTGTCTGCTGGTGCCACACCATTTCCTTCACTCTCTTTGAGGTCACTTTGCCCTGCTTCACAGCCCTGTGATTGTGCAGCTTTGCTGTGTTTCTGTTTGTTGCCATGTCCCTTTGGCCCAGGCTGTCCCCTTGGTTTCGGCTAGATAAAGCATGAACAGACTTGGAGATGCAGTGGTACCTCGCTAGACAAATGCCTCACAAGACGAAAAACTCGCAAAACAAAAGCGTTTTGCGATTTCAATGGAGACTTGCAAGATGAAGTTTCCTATGGTGCGCAAGATGGTTTTTTTTGTCCCATAGGGTGCCTCACAAGACGAATCCCCCCCGTCTTGCGAGGCACCCTATGGGAAACCACACTTTCTCAATGCATTCCTATGGGAGCCGCTTCGCAAAACGAATTTTTCGCTATACGAAGCGACTCGCGGAATGAATTAAATTCGTCTAGTGAGGCACCACTGTGTCTCCATTTCAGGGGCCTTTGTCTGGGGAAAAGATCATAGAATCCTAGAACTGTGAAGGTAAAGGTAAAGGACCCCTGGACAGTTACATCCAGTCAAAGGCGACTATAGGGTTGTGGCGCTCATCTTGCTTTCAGGCCGAGGGAGCCGGCGTTTGTCCACAGACAGCTTTCCAGGTCACGTGGCCAGCATAACTAAACCGCTTCTGGTGCAACAGAAAACCGTGACGGAAACCAGAGTGCATGGAAGCGCTGTTTACCTTCCCGACCCAGCGGTATCTATTTATCTACTTGCACTGGTGTGCTTTCAAACTGGTAGGTTGGCAGAAGCTGGGACAGAACAACAGGAGCTCACTCCCTTGTGCGGATTCGAACCACCAACCTTCTGATTGGCAAGCCCAAGAGGCTCAGTGGTTTAGACCACAGCGCCACCCGCGTCCCTTTTTCCTAGAACTATAGATAGAGTTGGACCACAAGGGTCATCCAGTCCAACCTCCTTTTGCCCAACCCCAACTGGGCTGTATTCCGGCTGCAATAAAGTGTTCGTGCGGCCGGGGCGCCAAACCACACCTATAACTCTCTTGCAAAATAGAATCATAGAGTTGGCTGAGGATCATCTTCTAGCCCAACCGCCTGCAATGCAGGAATATGCAGCTGTCCCATACGGGGATCGAACCTGCAACCTTGGCGTTATCAGCACCATGCTCTAACGAACTCAGCTATCCAGGCTGGGTCAGCAATGGCCCAAACTGTTTCAGATTCAAACACTGAATGGTTCTTGAGGATCAAAACAGAGAGCAAAGGTTGGTGGACTTGTAAAAGGGCAAAGGAGTATTGGGAAATAATTTACAATGAATTGGGGGGGGAATTAAAAGTACTTTCCCAAAAAACCCACAGTCCTTTTAGTTGGGGATAATCCAGATGGAAATTCAAAAAAGACTATTTATGTATGCTACTACTGCGGCCTGTTTTTGTTAGCCCAAAAATGGGAAATGAGTGAGGTCCCAACTAAAGAAGAATGTCAACTTAAAACTGATGGAATATGCACACCTTGCAGACTTAACATAAAGAATAAGAGAACAAGAGGAACATACGTTTAAAGGAGATTGGGAAATGTTTACTGAATATACGGGTTAAAATTGTGTGCACTTGAAAACTTTGGCAGCATTAAGATAAATTCAACTGTGTAAATATGTTTTGATGGATGTAACAATGGAATACCAAATCATAGCTGTCAGGTTATCCCCCTTTTTAAGGGGAATTCCCTTATGCTGAATAGGCTTCCTCCTGAGAAAAGGGAAAACTTGACAGCTATGTACCAAATGGTTTAGTTTATGTAAAACATGCAGGGATTTAGGGCATGGAAAATGAACCATGGAAAGAAAAGAAGGGAAGTCACTGCTAATTTTAAGGTGGTTTAAATGAATATTCTAAAATGTAAAACTGAAGAACTTAATGAAAACTATACAAAAAGAAAAACAGAGAGCAAAGGAGCGAAACGGATTAGGCAAAAACCAGCTGCGTCAGCCACGCAGGAAACTGGTATTGCAGCACTGAAAGCAGGATCGGGTGCGAAACCCAGCAGAAATCTCCAGCTCTCCCATTTGCATAACCAAATTGCTCCCGAGGTAATCAAGCACCTGTATGTTTGACAGCGTGCTGCTGGCATTCCTCTGCGCAAACTTGCGCTGGAACAAAGCGTCCCTCATCCACCTTCCCGCAGAGTGTCAAAACACGCGCGCCCCACCCAAGGCGAAAACGCGCAAAGCTTCCAGGAGCTGGCCAGTGGAAATCAATCATCGGCTGCACTTCCTCGGCTAAGGCGGAAAGGGGGCGGCTCTTGCCCGGCTCTGCCGCCCGGTTCCCTTAATAAAAGGCGCACTTCCCTCTCGCAGAAACAGCTGACAAGCAGACAGAGTCATATGACCGCGAGCCAGGAAATCGCGGGGCAAGAGCAGAGATGTTGCTGATACTGCCGCACGCGATCGCGCTGTTTTCTCTGGCCACTTTGGGCTCAGGTGAGTTTTAAGGGGAGCTGACCTTTGCAACCGAGTGCATGGCTTTTTCGTGTGTGTTGTTTTAAGCTCTTAGAGGAGGGGAAGTGCCCGATTGGAAATAAACAACTATCTGACATTTAGAAGACATCTGAAGGCAACCCTGTTTAGGGAAGTTACAGGTAGGTAGCCGTGTTGGTCTGAGTCGAAACAAAATAAAAAAATTCCTTCAGTAGCACCTTAAAGACCAACTAAATTTTTATTTTGGTATGAGCTTTCGTGTGCATGCATGATGAAGTGTGCATGCACACGAAAGCTCATACCAAAATAAAAACTTAGTTGGTCTTTAAGGTGCTACTGAAGGAATTTTTTTATTCTGTTTAGGGAAGTTTTTAATGGCTGATGTTTTATCGCGTTTTTAATATTCTGTTGGGAGTAGGGTTGCCAGACTCAATAGAGGACAGGATTTCTGTGCCTTTAATGGCCCTGCTCTCTTTTGAGTCTGGAAACCTTAAAGAGAAACCAGCAGACCCTTTGTTTAATTTCCAAGCAAAGGGTCTGCTGGTTTCTCTTTAAGGTTTCCAGACTCAAAAGAGAGCAGGGCAATTAAAGGCACAGAATTCCTGTCCTCTATTGAGTCTGGCAACCCTAGTTGGGAGCCGCCCAGAGTGGCTGGGGAAACCCAGCCAGATGGGCGGGGTGTAAATAATAAATTTTTATTTGTTATTATTATTCACAATTAAACTGAACTGTAAATGCACGCTTAGTTATTATTTCCCAACTACTTACCTCTTTGGAAGCAGGGTTCACTGGTATCCATGGATATAGCCAGGATTTATTTTTATTGGGGCAGGCAGGATTTCTGTTAGGGAGGCAGAACCAAATTATCTGCAATGCAATTGGTCAGTTACTTAAGCATTTTTATTTATTTACTTAATTTGGGGGGGGGGCAGCTGCACTCCCCACCCCGCCATGCCCATGCTGATATCTTAAGGAATTTGCTTCTGGGTTGCATCCCCCCCCGCCGCTGCCGCAATCCTGTACACTAGGTGTGATACCTGTCGGACTCGGATTCAGGGGGGGGGGGTTGCTTCTGGTTATAGGATCATGGGTATAGACAAAGGTGGGGGCATCTGCCCCCCCCATCAAGAAAATAAATAAAAATACTGAAATAAAAGTAAAGATTTTGACAGATTTTTCTGAGCACTTGGGGTCAAAAGAAAGTAATTTAAAACAAGTGTTGTTGAGACATTTCATTCCGAATCTGCTAGACAGAGCCAGAGGAGGAAGGCAGCTGGGTGTCTTGCCCTCCCTAACATAAGTCCTGGGTACAGGATTGCAGCATGGATCTGCTTTTACAGAGAAGCTCTTTCTGCCTGGTGGCCTGGATTACTTTCAAGCCGCCCGATCTCTGTAATGGTTCAGATGGTGAATCACCATTGGTGATCCCTGCAGCTAGCTCTCTGTGGTTAAACACGTGGGTTGGAACCCCTAAACAGATGGGTTGGTTGTCCTCTACCTGATCCTCTCTGCCCACCACCCAGCCCTTGTGCAGATGCAAAGGGAGGGTGGGGCCCCTGTACCTGTGATGTCTGAATGGAAGAAAAGAAAGTTTAGGAGGTCAGAACCTATCACACTGTAGTATTTATGCAGCCCGTTAGGGAAAGAAGAGCTGAAATCCCCTTGTCTGCACCACGAATAAAAGTGCAGGGGCGAATCCTTCTTTGCAGTCTAACCCTGTAGCTTTCAGTATCGCAGGGGTAGTCTTTGTGGGGGGCATTCAGGTGCTATGGGACTCCAGCTCCTGGCAGCCCCAGCTAATATGGCCAGAGCTCAGAGATGGCAGGAGCTTGGAGCCTAAAAGCAAGTGCAGGGCACCACATTGAATATCCACACTAGGCACTTTTCATGATGCTCGCTGCTGCAGCACATCAGCTGACACATGAATGGGGAACTGTGGCACCCCAGACTTTGACCTTTAACTCCTATTGTCCTTGACCATTAGCTATGTGTCTGTCTCAACAGTAAAAGACATTAGAGTGATGGGTACCAGAGCAAGTGTGTTCTGGTGGTGGCCCTGTGATTGCGGAATTCATCCCCACCTTTGACATTTTTAATTTGACCCTCTTCATTCATGTCCGTTGTTGTACTAGTGACTTCTGCTCATTTTTATGGGCAGTAATGCAGTTTTTAACTCCACGTTGTCTGTTACCTGTTTATACTTTGCAATTGCAGTGGCATCTCATGTTGTGTAACCTCCAGGTTACGGAGTCTTCAGATTACAGCTGCGGCAAAGTATACACTTCAGGGTTCCGCCGCTCACACTTGTGCATGCGCAGAAGCCTCTAGTTACGGATCTTTCAGGGTGTGCACGGCACCCCGAAACGAATTAAATCCGTAACCAGAGGTACCACTGTAGTTATTACCCCTGCAGATGACACTAATAGAAAGGTAACTATTCCCTTAAAAGGCAGTCTACAAATCAGTCAATAAATCATAAATAAATGTATGTGTGAAAGTTCTGCGTGTTTGCAGGATTTGCCCTGCGTTTCCAAAGTGACAATCCTGTGTGCATTCTTCATGGGAGTAAATCCCATGGAACACAGGGAAATAAAAAGGCATAGAAACACACACAGGGTACATCTTTTACTCTCTGGGACTAGATTTGTCAAACTTCCACCCCATGCATTGGATTTAACAGTTAACTGCATTCAACAGGGGATTAGATTCCCAGCATAGAGATGGAGCGATGGCCGGCTCTGGCTGAATTTCTGCTGAAAGAATTCATAACAGCCACGTAAGAAAAAGGTGGCACCGTTTTCTGGGAGTAGTCCATTCGCAACCGTAGCTTTACACCCACAGATGGGTGGGGAGGCTACTCTCACCCAGAGCAGTTGCATTGACTGTTGTGGCACCAGTTTCTGGAGGAAGGCTGAATCCTATTGGTGGAATGCAGTGAAGAACAATAAAGGTTTTGTTGGAAGCCTACACAGCAAAGAACTTGGTTGGTTTCTACGCCCGTGTTTATCAAGCTGTGTGCTGCAGTTAGTGTGGCGAGACTGAAATGTGACAATCCTTCCTGTTTGCTTAAACAGCTCCACACCAGGCCACTTGATGCAGTAATTGTAGTCTCAAAACATCTGGAGGGCCAAGGTTGAGGAAGCCTGATCTAGCAGGACATGATGGCAAAATGGGTCTGCCTCTTCTGATTGCAGATGGAGAGTTGCACTACTGGATGTTGTGTGCGTGATCTCTGCAAGCAGAAATCTAGCACAGCAGGGAGATAACATACAGAACTTTTCTCCCCGAAGTGTTAGCTTTTTTCTAGGGAGTTCTTAAGAGGAGGAGCATTCAGAAATTCCCTATGTGCAGTCCGAAGTACAGTGGTACCTCGGTTTTCCAAAGTCTCTGTTGACAAACATTTTGGTTTTCGAATGCCGTAAACACGGAAGTAAATGCTTCGGTTTTTGAACACTCCTCGGAAGTCGAACATGCCACACGGCTTCCACTGAGTGCAAGATCCTGAGGCCTAGCTGTCGGCTATTGAGTTTTTGGTTTTCGAACGTTTCAGAACTTGAACGGTCTTCTGGAACGGATTACGTTAGAAAACCGAGGTACCACTGTAGTAAGTCCAAAGTGGTAAGAAGTCATTTCGCCACCTCATTTCTGCTGGATGTGTGAACCAGACCACAACCTCTTATTCACATCCATTTTCATTTCAAAAAAGCTGAATGCATAAATATATTCAGGTATGTCCCAGAGTAACAGTGCCATGCTTGGGATGTACATAGCTTGCTGGGGTGTAGACAGAACATCCAGTGCTTCTGAGTAATGTGACAAATTCTGAGATATAATCCAAACGAGATGAGACGGTTAAGTACACAGCTGTGGGGGTGAAGGTCACCTAGTTATCTCCTTCCCTTGGTTATGTGTAGAATATCCTAGCTGTTCACAAGACGTTACGGTAGGAGCTGTAGGCTGCCTTTGCAATGTTCTGCTAGCAATGTTCTTGGAATTTCCAGTGCCAAGCTGAGACGACTGCCCACCCAAGTCATGGTTGTTTGCGCTGATGCACAATGGGACTCCCCCCCCCCTCTCCTTTCCCTGTGTGTCCCCTGCACCATCCCCAAATCTACTCCAGGGGAACCCGCCCAATAGATTTAGCTGGCGTGGAGGAGAGTGGGAGGTTGTTCTGTTGCGCAAGCAGAAACTCTTACGGTGAATGTTCACCTTAGTGCTGTGTGGAATGCAACCCAAATTATTGCTTTAAATCAGGCAAAGGCAAACTCCGACGCTCCAGATGTTTGAGACTACAATTCCCATCATCCCTAGCTAACAGGACCAGTGGTCAGGCATAGCTGTCAAGTTTTCCCTTTTCTCACGAGGAAGCCTGTTCAGCATAAGGGAATTTCCCTTAAAGAAAGGGAGAACTTGACAGCTATGGCACTGGTCAGGGATGATGAGAATTGTAGTCCTAAACATCTGGAGGGCTGGAGTTTGCCTATGCCTGCTTTAAATCACACCAAATACCCTTTTGCAATGTAGCCTTGAACATACAGTGGTCCCTCGACTTACGAAGTACTCGATTTATGAAATTTCGAGCTACAAATGAAAAAAAAATGGCTGCACGCTTACGGTTTTTTCGACATCCGAAAGGAAAACTGTTGCGGTTTAGATGGGGTTTTCTCGACTTATGAATTTTTCCGTTTCCAATGCATTCCTATGGGAAACCACTTTTTTCGACCTACAAACTTTTCGACCTATGAATGTGCATTCGGAACGGATTAAATTCGTAAGTCGAGGGACCACTGTATCTAAGAGTAGGTCTCTGGGCTTCTGCAGTTACCAGCTGTGATACCAGCCTGAACCATTGCACAAGCAGCAGTTTCTAAAGAATCGTTGACACAGTGATGGAAGAAGCAGCTCTGTGTGTTTAAACTGGCCGAATGTTGATCTTGGTATTGGAGTCAAAAGGGTTCCTGTCCATATTTATTATGTCAAGTTCATGCACCACCTTTCTATAAAGTGTAGCAACCAGTGTTTTTCTCCTCCTCCTCCTTTTCAGCTGTGTATTTAGAGGAACCAAAAGAACCGAAGCAGGCATGGGGGTATGCCACTGTCAGGCCCAATGCCAGCATGTTCTGGTGGCTGTACTATGCCGACAGCCCTGCGAAGAATTTCACGCAGCTCCCTCTTATCATGTGGCTTCAGGTAAGTTCGGGCAGGATATGGGATCTGATTTGCAGAAGGATTGTGCTCTAAACCACTGAGCCTCTTGGGCTTGCTGATCAGAAGGTGGGCGGTTTGAATCCCCATGATGGGGGGGGGGGGGAGAGGTGGCTCCCGCTGCTCAGTCCCAGCTCCTGCCAACCTAGCAGTTCGAAAGCAAGTAGATAAATAGGTGTGAGTAGATAAATAGGTACTGCTTCGGCGGGAAGGTAAACGGCATTTCCGTGCGCTCTGGTTTCTGTCACGGTGTCCCGTTGTGCCAGAAGCGGTTTAGTCCGGCTGGCCACATGACCCGGAAAGCTGTCTGTGGACAAACGCCGGCTCCCTTGGCCTGAAAGCGAGATGAGCGCCGCAACCCCATAGTCGCCTTTGACTGGACTGAACCGTCCAGGGGTCCTTTACCTTTTACCTAGGACATTGTTATAGACCAGTATATTGTGATGTTTTAGCTGGTGAAACATCACGATGTTGAAAACCAGATGTCGCCCAGCTCTACTGGTTGATGTTGGAATCCAACTCCCATCAGCGACAGGGATGATGGGAGTTGAAATTTTAACACCTTGCAGTAACTGTTCAGGAAACGCAATCCACATTCAGCCATAGGAGAAACCATCTATCTCCACAACTACCGGTACCTACTTTGCAGGGATTTTGTGGCGTCAAAGGAGGGAAAGGCTATACGTAAAAGGTTTATAATCTGTTTTTCTCTGCTTTCCCCCCTAATCTGTGTGACTTTACAGGGTGGCCCGGGGGCTTCAGGCTCAGGATTCGGAAACTTTGAAGAGATTGGCCCTTTAGATAGTGATCTAAAGCCAAGAAGGACAACTTGGGTATGTATCATGGCTTGTGACTAGAAGATTCATTTCCCACCCACCCATCCATTGTTGTCTAAGGAGTTAACCATGCTTGCTCACATGATTATGAGATTAAGCAGGAAATGTTCCATGGAATTTAATACGAATGGCTCTTCCAGGTCTTGATTTCTGCACATTGCAGTTGGTCATACTATATCGCAATTTCTGTTTCCTGTTTCTGTTTTCCTTTGCCCATACAATATGTGGGCTTTAGGATCCTTCCTGTATGTTTTCCTCTTGGAACCGGAGTTGGCACTTATTTTATTCATTCATTTAGTTGTAAAAATATTTAAATACTGCTATATCGCAGAAATGTGTCGTAGTGGTTTGCAACACTAAAAAGGAGACTACAGTGGTGCCTCGCTAGACGAAATTAATTCGTTCCACGGGTCTTTTCTTATAGCGAAAATTTCGTCTAGCAAATCCCATAGGAATGCACTGAATTTTTTTCGACCTTTTTTTTGCCCATAGGAACGCATTAATTGAATTTCAATGCATTCCTATGGGAAACCGCGATTCGCTAGACGAATTGTTCGTAAAACGCATTCGTCTAGCGAGGCAAGCTCCGCTCGAAAAATCCTTTCGTTAAGCGGAAATTTCTTTAAGCAGGGCATTCGTTAAGCGAGGCACCACTGTATTTGGAAAATAACTGTAAACAAGTGAAAACGCTAGCAAGATTAAGGTAAAGTCAATGGTATAATATATAAAAAAGGAAGAATAAAGGGAGAAAGTGAGCCAAATGGACATATAAGAATATGCAGGAATGGTGGGGAAATTAAAGGAATCAGGGAAGGGGAAGGTAAGTTATTGATTGTTTTATCATAAAGATATTAATGGTGGGAATATATATTCGAATGTGAATGCGATTTTGGAAACGGTAATAATGAAAATTATATTTTAAAAATGTGATAAAAACCAAAGAATGGAAGTTTTAACTGGCCCTGATCCTTTTAAACGAGCTCAACAAGCAGAAATGCAGTGGGTGAAACATCTTCCTGAGTGAAAAATGGAATCATCATTCCAGGAAAAGCCTCACTTGCATTATGTGGGTGGTAAAAGTCGTTGTCGATGTTGTGTGTGTGTGTTTCACAAGATTAGCTATCCTCAAAGGCTTGTTGCTGCTTATGCTGATAGTCAAAACTTGCAAGCGTATGTTAAAGAGTTTGTACTGTGTCTTTGTATATATATATACTAGTGGAATTCAGCCCGTTTAAAAACGGGCGCTAGAGCGCGTGTCTCGGCAGAAGCCGGGGCCGCGGCGCCACCTCCTCGGCCAGGACACCATGGGCGCCGCTAGGAAAAGGAGAGGTGTCGGGGCTCAGGCAGCCAAGGGGCGGAAAGGAGGCGGCGGTGGGTGGATCCCAGGGCCAGCGAGCCTACTCCTCCTCTTCCAGCAGCCAGCCAGAGGCTATGGCGACGCCCGTGAGGAGCCGCGAGGGGCGGCCGGAGCTGCCGGGAGATGGGAGGAGGGGGTCCCACCATTGTCGCGCTCCTGCTGCTGCTGCTGGAGGAGGAGGAGGAGGAGGAAGGAAGGAGCCCGGAGCTCGAGGCGGCCTCCCTGGCAGCCCCCTCGGCTCGACGCCCGCCGCCTCGGCCCGGGCCGCCCTCCTCAGCCCACCGCCTCCTCAGCTGCACATGGCAGCGGTGACTCTGCCGCTTTCCCGGTGTCTCTGCCGCTTCCCCGGTGTCTCCGGCCCGAGTCCTGGCGCCGCTGCCTGGCCCGAAGGAGCCTCCGCCGGGGCGAAGGCAAGCGAGGCGCTGAGTGGCGGCTCTCTTTCCCCGGCGCCGCTTCCTGCCTTTGCCCCCGGCCCGAGAGGTGGCAGTTCCTGGCGGCTGCTTGCCGTCATGTCCCACCAGACCGGCATCCAAGGTACTGAGCCCCTTGGTCTGCTGGTCGTAGGGGGGGGGGGAAGGGGGCTAAAGCAGCCTCCTCCTCCTCCTCGCTCTTTAGCGCAAGCACACTGAGGCGCTTGTCCGGCCGGGAGCGGCAGTTGGCAGAGGGGTGGGTGGGGGAGCGTGTGCGCGTGTGTGTACGTTGTCTCTGCTGTCCAATCCCTGTGTCCCTGGGGCCCATGCACAGTACCCCAGGGACACACGGGACAACTGGACGCAGGGACAACTTGGACTTTATATATATATATAGATGTATATATATTTACACACCATCTAAAACCTCAAACAATGCAGTCGAAAAACAATGATGTGGAACAGCAAGGGGGAAAATAGGCTTTGTTTCACCAGGGTCAAAGACCCGGTTTGGCACCCGCCCCCCTCACAGGCTGGGAGCCTCAATGGCACTCCCCTGGAGGCTTCACTTGGGCCAAAAAAAAACCCTGTCTAGCCACACACACACACACACACACACATAGTAGCTATGGCTCTGAGGAACAGTCCACTTATGGGGCATCAAAATTACTTCCCTGAACCTGATGGAAAAGGGAAATGTGAGAACTTTGGGGAGGCTTTTTCTTTAAGCAGGCACGCTTTGCTCTGTTGTCAAGTCATCTTTAGCCACACTACTGCTCATTCTCTCTCTCTCTCTCTATCTCTCTCTCTTTGTGACTGTGTGTGTGTGTGTTTTGCCGGTGTATATAGACCGCTTACTCTGTTTTCTTTTGGTGATGCAGCTGCAGACAGCAAGCTTGCTGTTTGTCGACAACCCTGTTGGCACTGGGTTCAGCTATGTGAACGATACGCTTGCGTACGCCACAAATCTCTGCACAGTCTCCTCGGACCTGATGGTGGTTCTCAGAGAATTCTTCAATTCTAAGACAGAATTCCAGGCAAGTGACTAGAAAAAAAGATGGAATAATTTTAAATATTAGATAGGAAATGCTACTTCTACAGCTAGAGCTGCAAGTAGTCCACTGAATGGCCACACAAGCCTAGAATCAGGTGTCCAATGTTTACCATTTTGAAGTCAAATGTACCCATTATGGCGATTTCTTATGACACTATTATCTCCACCCACCATCCTTGCCATGATGTGTGTGACACGAGGTCATTGGTTGCACGGTGGAATTCGGAAGTTTTTTTTTTTACCTTCCGGTTTGATTAACCACCGTTTAGTGTTCCTCCAAACCCCAAACTGCCATTAATCTGAAAAATTGGCAAGTCTTCAAACCAAGGGCTATGACGGTGGGTTGTTGTAACAAACCATACCTGGGATCAGTCTCAGTTTAGGGTTCAGACAGAATGCTGAACTATGATGAATCAAAGGAAATACACCGGAAATTGGGAGAGATGTTAGGAGCATGTGAGCTCATTCCTGTCTCGATAAACCATCGTTTATCGTGACGTCTGAATGCCCCTCTTGTGTGGAGAATTTCCCCGCCCTGCAAATGACAGCCACTGAAAAGGGGAAGTATACTTCCATTTTAGAATCCCAGTTTGGTGTTTTTAAGTTACTAGGCCGAATGACTTTCCAGAAAGGTTTGAGTCATTGTAGAGTCCTGAGTAAGTATTGGCAGGGATTGGAGCACAAGAGTCTCAACACTTTGTTTATTTCCTGCTCTTTTGCACTTATTGCCTCGCATTCTCCCCTTCCTCAAATTGGGCCAGTGTGAGGCAATGCGTTTGAGGAAGTCTGGGGAAATCAAATCCCTCATCAAGCAGATAGCATATACAAATAAATACTGAAAGGCAAACCAGTCTTTATGGTCTTTGAGGCTATGTAGTGGTCAGCAAAGTGGCAGCAGGTCGACCACTACATAGCCTCAAAGACCATAAAGACAGGTTTGCCTTTCGGTATTTATCTGTATATGCTATCTGCTTGACGTTTGGTTTTGGCTTCTGTGTCAGCGTTTATATATGGTTCTCTTATTGTTTTCTTTTTGTACTAATAATACTTGATTGAAACTTGATTGAATCTTGTGCCCTTGCGTGCTGCTTGTATTGTATTGTACTTTTGAAGAAATTGGCAGCATTAGCCCATTATTTCAGCATTTGGTGACCTTAGGCTGAGAGTGTTGGCCCTATCGTACCTCACTGGGTTGTTGCAAGAATGAAATGGAGGAGCTAGGTGCCCTGGGCTCCTTCGAGATGAGTCGGATAGTATTCTAGTCCTTGGTTTTTCAGAAGTGAAAACTGGAATGCACAAGATTTCATGCACACCAATCCAACTTGGTATACTTAGTTTATAGTGGAGGAGTTTGTTTTGTCTTTGGAAAGAGAATGTGGCAAAAATCTGATGACCAACTCCTTAGGGGGGACTCTACAATTCCCAGAATCCCTGACTCTAGGCCAGGCATCCCCAAACTTTGGTCCTCCAGATGTTTTGGACTACAGTTCCCATCATCCCTGGCCACTGTTCCTGTTAGCTAGGGATCATGGGAGTTGTAGGCCAAAACATCTGGAGGGCCACAGTTTGGGGGTGCCTGCTCTAGGCCATACTAGAGTTGTTGAGTGATGTATATGGTCACTATCCTGTGGCCTTATTTACCCTTAATGATTGCAAATGGAAGTGAAGACTTTATAATCTGGTCTTGCTCCTCAGAATAGTTCAATTTCTGGTGCGTTTGGGGAGGAAGGAAACGCCGAAACTTTTATTTTTGTCTGTTTGGAGGTGAGGGGCAGGTGAATAAAATGTACGGTGCTCAAAATATTAACTGGTTTCATGGGATTTCTCTTGTAGACAATCCCTTTCTACATCTTTTCAGAATCGTACGGAGGCAAAATGGCTGCTGGCATCGCTTTGGAACTGCATAAGGTACGTGGATCAAACCTTTCCCTGCTAAAGTATAGGGTTGGGGGGGGGGGAGGCAATAACCTGTAGCCCTCCAGAGGTCACTGGGCTACAGCTTCCCTCATCTCTGACCATTGGTCAAGTTGGCTGTGGCTGATGGAGTCTGAAGGGCCAAAGGCTTCCCATCTCTGTGCTAAAGAGAATGGATTCTTCCTTAGCAACTTGCCTCTTCTCATGGGTGCCATCTTTTGAGGAATACAGTCATACCTTGGTTCTTGAACGCCTTGTGACTCGAAGGTTTTGGCTCCCGAACACCGCAAGTCCGGAAGTGAGTGTTGCAGTTTGCAAACGTTTTTTCGGAACCCAAACGTCTGATGCAGGCTCCTGCAGCCAATCGGAAGCTGCACCTTGGTCTTTGAACGTTTTCAGAAGTCGAACAGACTTCCAGAACGGATTCCGTTCGAGAACCAAGGTACGACTATACTGGCTTCCTCTCTGTTTGCTCGGAAGCAGCATCCGAAATCGACAGGCCCTGTTTATAGGTCCATGTGTTCTTGAAGGCAGTACTGTCAAATTGCCTGTGCCCTACTCAAAATGATACGTATTGTTTGTATTGGTGTAGATCTCATTTTACACAAACTCTTGCTGACTTTTTTTGTTTTGTTTTTTTAAAGGCTATTCAAGCTGGGACCATAAAGTGCAATTTTCTCGGTGTAGCACTTGGCGATTCGTGGATTTCTCCTCTAGGTATGTTAATGGGAGTCTTGAGAACATCTTCCTTGTAATCGGGGATTTTTTTTCCAGCCCGAGTGGATTTACCTGGCTGTTAAGGAAGTCTATTGTATCATGGCAACTCGTGATTTATTTATTTTTCTTTTTTACCCTTTAGACTCTGTGATTTCCTGGGGACCTTACCTTTATAGCACTGTAAGTGTTTGCTCGGTCCATGCTTTCTGCAGATTGTTTTTTACTTCTTTTTCATGAGAACCGTCAGATCTAAGGCCCATCCAGCCCAGAATCCTTGTATTTCCATAGGCAGGTGGTCATATTTTCATGTGAAATGCAAAAGCCACTCCCCTCTTGTTTGGGCTGCAGTACTCTCAGATGCTAGGACGGCCCCTTATACTGTGTGCACACCATACATTTAAAGCACATTCTCTCTCCCAAATAATCCTGCAAGTTGTCATTTGTTAAGCATTGTGTTGAGTAAACTACAGTTCCCGGGATACCTTGTGTTTGTGTGGGGTGCTTTGTAGATATGGTATGTACGGAGCTTCAGGCATTACTGAATAAAAGAGGATTCAGACTTGCATAAGAATTACATGTGCTAATTTAAGTGTATACTGTAGATACAAATTTCGAAATACACAATATGCCCTACCATAGTGCAGAAGACTATGACTTGGTGTGTACCTGGCCCCTCTCTTGGTCAGGCACATAGCTGCCAAGTACCCCGTTTTCCCTGGGAAACCCCCGTATTTTCTTACCGTTTCCCGCAGGTGTCCCGAATGGCAAAATACCCCGTATTCCCCCGGATTACGGAGCTCCTGCCGGCGGCCATGTTCTTCTGGTGCCGCGCCAGCACCGGAAGTCGCTTCCACGCACTTCCGGACATGCGTAGAAGCGACTTCCGATGCCGCTGTGCCCATTTCCAAAATGTCTGCAGCGCCAGAAGTCGCTTCTATGCACTTCCGGACATGCGTAGAAGCGACTTCTGGTGCTGCAGACATTTTGGAAATGGGCAGAGCGGCACCAGAAGTCACTTCTATGCACTTCTGGACATGCGTAGAAGCGACTTCCGGTGCCGCGGCGCTGCTGATCCCGGATTTTTCAATCCGGAACTTGGCACCTATGGTCAGGCATAGGCAAGCTTGGCTCTCCTGATGTTTTGGAACTACAACTCCCATGATCCCTAGCTAACAGGGCCAGTGGTCAGGGATCATGGGAGTTGTAGTTCCAAAACATCTGGAGAGCCAAGGTTGCCTATGCTTGCTCTAGGTGCTAAGTGTTGGTAAGCAACTTGAAGGTCCCTGCTGTCTCTTTTTTATAGTTCTTGATCTTTAACCCATCCCTGGACCACACATCCTTTTGAATAGAGGACGTCCTTCAAATAGAGGACTGTCTTCTTGAAAGTAGGGACCTTGTCCCCAGCATGTGGCAGGATGGTCAACACATCTGTCATATGATTTTCATGTATGTTCATTTTCCCTATTTCGCCCTGCAGTCTTACCTTGATGATAAAGGTTTGAAACAAGTGACTACGGCTGCCAAAAAGGTCCTTGATGCTATAAACAAAAGGCAATTCAAGCTGGCTACATTGCTTTGGAGTAAGGCTGAAGATATCATAGAGGAGGTAAGTTTTGTAAGGAGTTTTTGTGAGCAGATTAGACAGAGGTCGGCAACCTAAGGCCCATGGGCCGGAAGCGGCCCATGAGGGTCACTTAACTGGCCCTTGAGCCGCCCCCGAACCGAGCCGCCCACTTAGTGAGTCCCCGTGCGCTGCGCTAAACTGTTGCAGTGCAGTGCGGGGTGCGATGAACCCCCTCACCGACATTGCCAATAGATTATGAGACAAAAGGGTACAGGGGTAAAGCAATCCCCACTCAATTCCTTACGCCTTAAAATAAACTCCTCAATTCTGGGCTTCTCAGTAAAGAGAGTCTAATTCCAGCTTTCGTGGCCTGATCCCACAAACACTCAGGGCTATTTGAATGAACAACCTCTTGCCTACAGAACAGGGACTCCCTCAACTCAGATTCCCCACTGCATCAGTCTGCCATATCACCCTGGCAAACTTGTGGCACTCTAGGTTTTCACCATACAGTACTGCCCTTCCTGTGTGACTCTAGGACACAAACTATCCCCTTTTCCTTAGGTAAGTTTTGCCCTTTTCTGAGTCTCCACCTCGGTGAGTTTTAATACGCTGCTGGAATAACCAAGACGATACTCTTTGGCACAAAAAGAAGATGAATTTTATTTTCTTGAGAACATAGGTTTTTCTTTTCTTAACAATGCATAAGTTTACAATCTTAGTTACAGTTATACATTAACTCTGTCAGACTTTAACTTCAAGTTATCCTAAGACTAACCTAAACCACCACTATCCTGGCCCCACAACCACCTTCTTCCCTTTTTGTCACCACACTCCCCCTCTTCCAACTGCCAAAACAGCTCTTCCCTCCTGCCTCCTAAAGATGCGCTGTCAGTTAAGCTGGAGGTGGATTAACTCTTTCTAATCCAGGGTATAATAAAATCTTCCATCCTGGGGCTAATCCATTATACAGGGACTCTCTTCTGCGGCTCCAGAAATCGCTTCCGCAAGCGCGATTTTCGGCATCTGGGAATGTGCAGAAGCGATTTCTGGCGCCGCGGACATGCACAGACACGATTTCTGGTGTTGTGCTGCGCCAGACCAGCCCACGGAGGATCTCTGCGGGAATGATCCGGCCCATGCCTGGTAAGCCTTTCCAACCCCTGGATTAGTAGTTTTGAAGAAGCAGAGACAGTTTGATGACTGGGTGCAAGCCTACGACTTGTGGTAGGCTTGCCATATGTCTGGGTTTTTTTTTCCAAACAGAACCAGGAATTGTATGTCAAGAAAACACCCCTCAACAATTTTTTGGACAATCTCCTTCCCTAATAAGCTCATTCTCCCCCACCCAAAAGGCTGAATTTTGACTTGTCATGAGGGAAAACCCAGAGCTGTATAAAGCTGAGGTGTACTGATGTCTTCTGGTGAAAAGTTCTCATTCTCACTCTCCGCACTGCCTTCTCCATTTTCTTTTCTAGTACACGAATGGTGTGAATTTCTATAACATTCTGACTCAGGATACTACTTCGTCTACAGCTGCTGCATCCATTGCAAGTGAAACAGTCCCTGTGTGTAAGTTCAGAGGGAGCCATTATTGGAAACGCCCTATTGGAGGGCGGGTTTATCATTGCCAGAAATATCATTGTGCCTCGTACACATTTCCTCCAACTGCCACGTTTGGGAATTTCCGTTTTTCTACGCAAGGCCTCATTTCTAGCCTTGGATGCTACACCGGATCATATGACTAGACAGGTCATATGACCAAGGAAAGGAAATATTTCCCCCGGGGAATCTTTCCTACGGTAGCACCGAATTGTGTGACTTGGTGCCAAGCTATGACTTTTTAATTTGTCTTTTAGCTATTAGTTTTGATTCTACTGCCACTCATGAGATGTTTTATTGCTGTCTCATGCTGTCTGATTCCCCCCCCCCAAGCTATTTTAGGCTGTTTTTTGTTTTTCAATTTTTGGCCTCCTAGAAATCTCCCTGCAGTTCTTGGAACTGAAGGGCAAGGCTTTGGGCTCTATAATTAATATGCGTCACCTTTCCAGATAAACCGGCTCATACAGTCTCCCAATAAAAGCCTTTCTCTATTTCTCTCCCCTCCTCTTTCCATAAGTGAAACTCTTCCAGCGTCATGTACAACATCAAAGTAAGGACAAGCTGAGTGATTTGATGAACGGGCCCATCAGGAAGAAGCTGAAAATAATTCCAAACCATGTCAAATGGGGAGGTAGGGCCATAACTTCTGGAATAAAGCTGAAGATTTCCTAGTAACATAAGCAGTATTTTGCATACTCTGATCTCTGGAAAAATGAGGGGGTGGTCCTTTTGATAGAGCAGGCATAGGTAAACTCGTCCCTCCAGATAATAATAATAATAATAATAATAATAATAATAATAATAATAATAATAATTTATTATTTATACCCCGCCCATCTGGCCGGGTTCCCCCAGCCACTCTGGGCGGCTTCCAGCAAAATATTAAAATACAGAAATCCATCAAACATTAAAAGCTTCCCTAAACAGGGCTGCCTTGAGATGCCTTCTAAAGGTCTGGTAATTGTTGTTCTCTTTGACCTCTGGTGGGAGGGCATTCCACAGGGTGGGTGACACTACCGAGAAGGCCCTCTGCCTGGTTCCCTGTAACTTGGCTTCTTGTAGCAAGGGAACCGCCAGAAGGCCCTCGGCGCTGGACCTCAGTGTCCGGGCAGAACGATGGGGGTGGAGACGCTCCTTCAGGTATGCTGGACCGAGATTACAACTCCCATCATCCCTAGCTAACAGGACCAGTGGTCAGGGATGATGGGAGTTGTAGTCTCGAAACATCTGGAGGGGCTGATTTCCCTACGCCTGTGATAGAGCATTTCCAGCCTGTTTCCCTAGAACTCTTCCACTTTTTGAACTGGATTCTTGAGTTACCTTCTACAGTGGTACCTCGGGTTACAAACACCTTGGATTACAAACACTTCGGGTTACAGGCTCTGCTAACCTGGAAGTAGTACCTCGGGCTAAGAACTTTGCCCCAGGTTGAGAACAGAAATTGCGCTGCAGCGGCAGGATGCCCCATTAGCTAAAGTGGTACCTCAGATTAAGAATGGTTTCAGGTTAAGAACGGACCTCTGGAACGAGGTTATTTTTGGGGCATAGGAATTCGTTCATTTTTCCCCCTTTTCAAAATATAGTCCGCCCCCCCCCCCAAGGTCTGAGGGACGGTGGACCCGGCCCCCTGCTGAAAAAGTTTGCTGACCCCTGGAGTAGACTCATTAAAATTATTGGACATAACTTAGCTGCGTTGATGTCAATGGGTTTACTCTGAGTAGTACTCAGTTGGATGCCAGCCTTTGAGTCTAAATTACATTCTGACCTGATGGCAGTTGTGGACCTTGGTGGAAATGCCATGTCTGTCTTGGCAGGCTTGTTTAGTTTTAAGAGAGCATGTGGAAGTATATTCTTCTCAGTTACATTTCTCGGTTTAATGAGAAGAGCGTATATACATGAAGACTTTAAGATTTGCACTTATATATATTTTTAAAAAAATGCAAATTCATTGTTGGAGTTGATACGCAGCTTTATTTGCACAGGAAAAAATGGAAGGCGATCAACAGTTGTTTCTTAAAGTGCATGCCATTGGATGTTCTGATTTCTTCTCCAACGCATAAAATGTTCCACTTCTCCTTGGCAGTTTATCATACTGACTCAGATAACTCAGGGCCTGGCCCCATGAGTGGTAAAGCCACGCTGATTATACTTCCTTTCCTTCCCTCCCGTCTCTTAATGTTTTTGCCATCATTCTTCCAGGCCAGTCAAAAGACGTGTTTGCAAATATGGCTGAAGACTTCATGAAGAATGTAATAGATATCGTAGACGACTTGCTGGCAGCCAAGGTCAATGTTACCGTCTACAATGGGCAGTTGGATCTGATCGTTTCTACCATAGGTAAGGATATTCCTGGGGGGCGCAAGGGTCAGGGGTCAGCAGAGATGGGGAGGATGACGATATAGGCAAGGTGTTGCATTTTTGAAATCCCATTTGCGTCTCACAGTCATGATACTATAGAGCAGGGTTTCCCAAACTTGGATCTCCAGCTGTTTTCAGACTACAGTTCCCATCATCCCTGACCACTGGTCTTGCTAGCTAGGGATGATGGGAGTTGTAGTCCCAAAACAGCTGGAGACCCAAGTTTGGGAAACCTTGGTATAAGTGTTAAACTTGCTTGCTCAGGAGTTGGAATACTTGCTCTGCCCCATTCTGAGACTTCACCAGTCATTACTCCAATTTTTTCAAAGCTATAAGATCTGGAAACTTAATATTTGTTCCCTCACCCCACCCCACCCCCTGCTACTGTCTTATCGGCCCAGCTTAAGAGGAGGAGCAAAAGTGCAATGCTGATAAGCCGTTGCGGCTGAGTTCTTGAAGTGTGCAGTTGCTAATATGCACAACTGATTGGCTTTCAGGGCCTGTTTGATCAGAAGGCAATATGATCAATGCCATGAAAACTCAAGGCTTCTGGAAGCAGGCTTGAATACCTGTCAAATATTTGGATTATAACCAGGTTGTCTTGTCCTAGGCTAAAACAAGAACTTCTGCAAAATGTACAAAACCTATACAGTGGTACCTCGGCTTACGAACTTCATCCGTTCCTGAAGTCCCTTCTTAAACCGAAACCGTTCTTAAACCGAGGCACGCTTTCCCTAATGAGGCCTCCTGCCGCCAGTTCCCTTCCACCGTTCGGCTTCTGTTCGTAGACCGTTCGCAAACCGGAGCACTACTTCCGGTTTTGCGTAGTTCGTAAACCGAATAGTTCGTAAACAGGACTGTTCGTAAACCGAGGTACCACTGTATTCAAATAATCCACTTTTATGTTGTTATCTCTTTACACCTAAGGCAACATTGTTTGTGGAGACCTGACTGGGAACAAGCTTGCTAGCTCAGGTGTGCATTTGAGATGCAAACCACCTGCCGTGAAGAGGTGAATCCACAGCAGCCAATTTAGAAAAGTAATTTTGAAGGCAGTTCCAGAGTAGATAATTGTTACCGTAGTATCAGGAAAGACAGGGTGGAGATGAGAGGCAGTGACTATAGAGGTCACAGGCATATTCTGTGTGCATGTGCGAGATGCTTAGAAATGTCTTAAATGATTCCCTGATAGTGTCATGGTTATCCCCAGGCAGTTGCAATCCACCTTTTTGTAACATCTCATCGTGTTGCCAGTTGAGTCACTCTATTTCAATATTCCTCCCCTTGGTTCCTCTTTCTGGTTTGGATTCAGTGCCATTCGAGAGGGTTTCCTGCACGAGTGCTCTGTCCTCTCTCACCCAGTACAGCCACGAAGAGGAGCATGCAGTTTGCAATGTCCAATCCCTAACTACAGTTTCTTAACAATTCTGGCTTGCCTTCCTAAGATATTGGACTTGGCTACAATTAGGGTTGCCAGACTCAATAGAGGACAGGACTTCTGTGCTTTTAATTGCCCTGCTCTCTTTTGAGTCTGGAAACCTTAAAGAGAAACCAGCAGACCCTTTGCTTGGAAATTAAACAAAGGGTCTGCTGGTTTCTCTTTAAGGTTTCCAGACTCAAAAGAGAGCAGGGCAATTAAAGGCACAGAAATCCTGTCCTCTGTTGAGTCTGGCAATCCTAGCTACAATAGTAAAGAAACAGTGATTTGAATGTGTTCTAAACATGCAACACCAGGTGGTACCAGAGAGCAGGAAATTTTTGTACACCCTTTTCCATGGTTTTTTGTTTTTTTTTTGCTTTGTTATAATCTAATTTCTGACTTATTTATAGCGGGTTTTTTCCCCCTGTGTGTAGATCCACCCATTGTTAAGACTAACCACAGTTTATCAGATTTCATATATACATTTTAGGCCTGTTTAGTCAAATCATATCTCTACTTAATAAGTCAAGATATGCTCAGTTGGTTAGAGCATGGTGCTGATAACACCAAGGTTGCAGGTTCGATCCCCATATGGGACAGCTGCAAATTCCTGCATTGCAGGGGGTTGGACTAGATGATCCTCAGGGTCACTTCCAACTCTACAATTCTATGGGCGTAGTCTCATCTCTCCTACCTTTGTGACTCACCTGAAAGCAATGTAAAAGTCTACAATTAACTATAATCTTCCCAGGATCTCAAGCCATGGTTTGAAGTTGATTCAAAACCCCAGCCCTGTTCTGAACTTGGTTTCCTGTTAAGCTGGTTAATTGTAGACTTTCACACGGCACATGACATCAGGGATGTCACAAAGCCAGTCGAGAAGGGGCTGTTGATATCAGAGAGCAGGCTCATTGATATCAGCATTTTCACTTAATGCTGAACCACCGTCTGGTGTTGCATCTGAACATGGCCAGTAACAACATTATTATAGACCAGGCATCCCCAAACTGCGGCCCTCCAGATGTTTTGGCCTACAACTCCCATGATCCCTAGCTAACAGGACCAGTGATTGGGGAAGATAGGAATTGTAGTCCAAAACATCTGGAGGGCTGAAGTTTGGGGGTGCCTTTTATAAACAACCTTCTCCCTCCCTTTTCACAAAAGATACAGCTTCCGGTAGTAACTAGCCCTCATGACGGCGGTTCTAATCCTGAGGACGGGGTGAGCTCCCGTCGCTCTGTCCCAGCTCCTGCCAACCTAGCAGTTTGAAAGCACACTAGTACAAGTAAATAGGTACCACTGCGGCGGGAAGGTAAACGGCGTTTCCATGCGCTCTGGTTTCCGTCACGGTGTTCCGTTGCACCAGAAGCAGTTTAGTCATGCTGGTCACATGACCCGGAAAGCTGTCTGTGGACAAACGCCAGCTCCCTCGGCCTAAAAGCGAGATGAGTGCCGCAACCCCATAGTCGCCTTTGACTGGACTTAACCATCCAGGGGTCCTTTAACTTTACCCCCTTTCAGGCTTCCTATGGACATCTGTTTGGGCCCACAGAGCTCTTTTTGTGTTCCTTTATATTGATTACATTGATTATTGCAGGGCTGGGGGGAAAGAGTGGTATTCCAGGGTCTTCTAAAACAGATGGCAAAGCCCAAGAAGGACATTTCCTGCTACCGCCACCATTTTTTTTGTGGAGTGTGATGTCTGGCAAAACAGGACACCTTTCTCTTACATGAGCATTTTCTCTCCACCCCACCCCCCACCCCCAATTATCTGTTTAGGCCAGGAAGCATGGCTGCGGAAACTGAAGTGGCCCATGCTGAAAAAGTTTAATGCGCAAAGATGGAAGCCTTTATATGTAGGCTCAGAATCCACAGTGACGGCCGCTTTCCATAAGTCCTATGAAAACCTGGACTTTTTCTGGATTCTGAAAGCTGGGCACATGGTAAGTTAACTCATATGGCTTGGGAAAGGAACAAAATGGACTATAAATAAGACTTGATTGCTTTAAATTGGATGCTCCTGTTGCAGACTTTTCAAGGAGTTACTTTGTTGGCAGTCGAAGTACATCATTTTTGGGTGCAATGACTCGGAGAGCAGGGATTTAGCACAGTATGGAGAATCTCTGCCTATGCTCCCCCATGCAAGGAGCCAAAGGACATAACTGTAATAGCCGTCTTAATATTTCACAGAACAGGGAACAGGGAACAATTGAGTGGAAACCTTTTATTGGTCCAGCTGGTTTTATAAAATATTGCTAGCAGCTTTCAAGCTGCAAAGTATTTTTCTTCAGGTCTGTGGGGTGACGAGAGAGAAATACATAAAAACCAATAGGTTATATGTGAGCAGGCTGATAGTCACAATAGTTCCACGAAAGGCACTCCCAATAGGGTGGGGAGCTGTTTATTATAGAGCCAAGGCTAGGCTACTTCTGGTATGCAGGTGGCGCTGTGGTCTAAACCACTGAGCCTCTTGGGCTTGCTGATCAGAAGGTCGGCGGTTTGAATCCCCGTGATGTGGTGAGCTCCCGTTGCTCTGTCCCAGCTCCTGCCAACCTAGCAGTTCAAAAGCACACCAGTGCAAGTAGATAAATAGGTACCGCTGTGGAGGGAAGGTAAATGGCATTTCCGTGCACTCTGGTTTCTGTTCTGGTGTGCCGTTGCACCAGAAGTGGTTTAGTTATGCTGGCCACATGACCCGGAAAGCTGTCTGTGGACAAATGCCGGCTCCCTCGGCCTGAAAGCGAGATGAGTGCCACAACCCCATAGTCGCTTTTGACTGGACTTAACCGTCCAGGTGCCCTTTATACTTCTCGTACCTGCCTGGGCCTGAATAAGAACTACAAAGGATGAAAGGGAAAGGGAAGCGAACACAACTGCTTTGTCCTTAAGGGGCCATGTCAAAATGACTAAACCCTGTAGCAAGAGACAAATCTCATGACCTTGCAGTGGTCGCTGGAGTTCTGTTTCTTACAGCGTGGAAGCATGGAGCGGACACAATGATGATTGGATAATTTATTCAAGATGGCAGGCTCCCATAATTTGAGACCTTTCATTAGACGATAATGATATGATGAGATTGCACTGGCCTTTGCTTCTTGGGAATTTTTCGATCTCGTCATCTCTACAAAGTTAATGGCTTTGCTGGGTTGCTCTTGAAATCAGCAGGCCTCAAATTTCTGTTACAGTTTTCCGCCTACGCCAAAAAATACTGCGCGGGGAGGGGAGCCTTACACCGGCATCTCTGGTTCAGTTAACAAATCCTGAGATGAACGATATTATAGCTAGGTGTTGCACCCCCCCCCCTTTCTTTTCTAAATGACTAATCATTCGCTGTGGCTACCTGTGACATTCTCTCTAGCTGCTTCTGTCATTATTATTTTTCATTTGTTCAGTTTTCTTACCACCCTTTATCAAAAGATTCCAGGGCAATGTACAACATTAAAAACACGTTATAGAACATCCATAATAAAAATGTAATAAAAAAAGCATAGTGACAGACAGACAAATGATAAAATAGTTAATAGCAGCCCATGCATGCCAACATGATGTGATAGAGTCCTGAAATAATAGTAATAATAATAATAATAATAATAATAATAATAATAATAATAATAATGGTTTGTAGACTGCCCTATACCCGCAGGTCTCAGGGTGGTTCACAAGATAAAATAAAAATAAAAACGAAAGCATCCCCCCCAAACCCCAACCACATTATAAAAGGGCATTACAGCCATACCTTGGATCCTGAACGCCTTGCAAGTCAAACGTTTTGGCTCCCGAATGCCACAAACCCAGAACTGAGTGTTCAGGTTTGCGAATGTTCTTTGGAACCCGAATGTCCGCTGCGGCTTCCCATTGGCTGCAGAAGCTTCCTGTAGCCAATCGGAAGCCACGCCTTGGTTTTCAAATGTTTTGGAAGTCGAACGGACTTCCGGAACGGATTCTGTTTGACTTCCGAGGTACCACTGTACTTGGACCTAGGAGACCAGGGGTCAAATCCCCACTCAGCCGTAAAGCCGATTATCTCTTAGCCTAACCTACCTCGCACTGCTGATTAAATGGAGACAGGAAGAAGTGTGTTTGTGCAAGAGCTCTCTCTGGAGGAAAGGTGGAATGAAAAAAAGTAACAATGGAAAAAGAGTAAAGATCACGTTCCTCTCCTTAACAGGTACCAGCTGACCAAGGAGATATGGCGCTGAAAATGGTCAAGATGGTGACCCGCCAATGCCACTAACAGAACTGGGGCCAGCTGGCTTGGCTATCCCACAAGAGCACATCATGCTGTTGGAATATTCTCATTGCGGGACAGTAGCTCTTCGGCGCGGTTGAGTCTCTTTCCTATCTGATACGCTATGCAAGGCTTCTTCTTCTTTTTAAGGCGATGCTGAGCATTGCCTTCCACACTCCTCTGAAACCATAGCCTCTGCCTCCGCAGTACCCACCCTGACCTTCGGTACGATAAAGTATTTCACCAAAGATCTGCTTTCTGCACTGTTGCCCCTTAAAACGGGTGAGAACTTAGGATCAAGTGAGGTTTGCCGAGCCCCCGGAGGACGAGTGAAAAGCAGAGGCTCTGTTAGACGAGCCCTTCTATTAAACCACAGCGTCTGCTCTAAATGACTCAGGGCAACCTTGTATGGAGAAAACGCAAAACGAGGCTACAAAATATACTGATTAGGAGCAACTTTGGTTGAACCCAGAGACAAAAGGCCACGTGACACTGAAGTGCACAGGCTCGTAAAATGTGTGGGGTGAGGATCGGAAAAACGCAGATTATGATAGGAAAATTTTATTACATTTAATTTTAAGGTGACTATTTTTATATATACATATACGCATTCAGAAAAGCACTGTTATACCGGTGCAGGATGTCTGGGCTTGCAGCCCCAGCTTTAAACTCCCAAAGATACCATTCTTCCTTTTGCAACCTCCTGACCTCTACGGCACAGGGGTCAGAAACATGGCCATGGGGAAACAGGCCACAGCAATCGCAGCATGCAGGGGGGTGAAGATTCAGCGCCCCCGTTTTCCACTGTTGGCGTGATTGAGGCTACAGTCTTGAGCAGAGGGACCAACAGTGGGAGGGGACTAGCAGGGAATGGGGCAGCGCTTAACCCTTGCACTCCTGCCCCACTTGAACTTGACCCCGTGGAAACGATCTGAGCAGTAACGCAACCTGTTGTTTAAAAACCCAGCATGACATTGTAATGGGTTGTGGGTCCCCCACCCCCCGGGTAGGTATTCTTTCCCGTGCTTCAAGTTTTTTTGTTAAATTGGGCAACTGGCAGTAAGGGCAGCTACTGCCACCTTAATGAGGACTAGTTGCTAGGCTTGTTTTGTTTTTTGCTGTTTACAATCCCTCCTTGAATGAACCAGAAACTCCCAAGGTGGGTATGCAGATCTCTGGACCTTTGTTGCTCCGTGAAATGGGAAGATGAAGGAAAAGGTCTTGCCAGATGCTGCTTTGCGTTATCCTCTCCTGGTTGCCCCCTTGCTGCCCCCCTCCCCCAGCCTCGAGTTCAGAAATCAATATAGCAGCACCCTAAGATCAAATTGCAATACATCTCTTGAACATTTGTCCAGGAGGAGAGCGCTGTGTCTTGTTCAAATATGCCAGATGTTGGAAATGGAAACCATGCTGCTTGTTTATGTAATGCATGTCTTCCTGATGATTCTGAATAAATAATAAATGGATGGAAGCCGCATTTGCATGATGCGTATAAACTCTGCATGCAGCACTCTTCAAAACATACACTTAGAGTCTGTTATATGTTTCCGGTGAATACCGGTTTTTGGAAACGCCTGATTCATTCTTCTTTGTAGACAGTTTACATATATGGGTTTGTTTGTTTGTTTAAAAACATCTTTATTGAAAGTTCAAAAAGTACATAATTATATGTGCACTAAACATGGTGAGACATAAAGGAGAGAAAAAGAAAAAGAGAAACAAAACCCACATTGAAGGGAAAATAAAAGGGAGGGGGAACCGAAAACTGTATATTCTACAAGGTTATTATTGTACTTCACCAGAACTTAACCTATTGCAGTATTTGTAAGAATGGATTCCAAATATCATTGAATTTGTCAATGCCAATTCTGCGTTTATATGCAAGTTGTTCATATGTTGCGAGTTTGTATAAGTCTTCAATCCAGTCGTAGAAGGGAGCCGGATTTTTATTTTTCCAATTCATCAGGATCAGTCTTTCTGCTGTGGAAAGGGCACGGAGAATCCGCTCGTCTTGTCCTTTTGTAAGATTCCATGTGCTGGCTGCAACGAAACTCCAATGCTGTCACTATATTATGAGACGAAGGGGTCCAGGGGGTGGAGCAATCCCCCTCTCCACTCCTTTTGCCTTAGAATAAACCCCTCGCTACTTCTGGGCTTTTTAGTAATGAGAGTCTAATTCCAGCTTTCGTGGCCTGATCTCATAAAAACTCAGGGCTACTTAAATGAACAACCTCTTGCCTACAGTAAAGGGTTTCCCCCCTCAGCTAGGATCCCCACTGTATCAGTTTGCCTTTTCACCTTGGCAAATTGGTGGCACTCTAGGTTTTCACCCTATTGCCCCTTTTGTGTGAGTCTAGGACACAAACTATCCCCCTTTTCCCTGAGGTAAGTTTTGCCCTCTTCTGAGTCTCTACCTCTGTGAGTTTTGATACGCTGCTGGAACAACTGAGACGATTCTCCTTGGCACAACAAAGATGAATTTTATTTTCTTGAGAACATGGTTTTTCTTTCTTTTCTTAACAATTCATAAGGTTACAATCTTAGTTACACTAACTCTGTCAAACTTTAACTCCAAGTTAACCTAAGCCTAACCTAAGGCACCTCACTAACCTCACTTCACACCCTTCTCCTTCCTTCCTTTGTCCCCACGCTCCCCTCTCCCTCTCCAAACGGCTATATCCTCCTCTTTTGAACCGGGAACTGTCCCACTTCCAAAAGATGCGCTGTGCTGTCCGTTAAGTTGGAGATGGATTAACTCTTTCTAATCCAGGGTGTAATAAATCTTCCATACTAGGGCTAATCCGTTACACTGGGTATATAATTCAAGAGGATATTTTGCTCCGTATATGGAAGGTTGTTCCGTACAGCTCTGTTGATGGTTTCAGTTACCTTCTGCCAAAAACCTTTCAATATAGGACAATGGAAAAAACACACGTTTTAGAGAAGCATTATGCCCGATCCACTCTTCTCCAGAGACAGTTAACATATATGTTAAGGTTTAGATGCCCACCTTTGCTTTCTAAAACAGAGCTTCCGTCATTCTCAGGCTGCCTGTTGCAGAGGCCTAGGCTTTGTGTATGCCCTGATGCCACTATTTCTCTGGGTTTGGGATAGAAACCAACCAGCCCACCTTCCTCTAAAGCAGCAGTGGGGAACCTGTAGCGCTGTTGGGACTCTGACTTCCCATCACCTCCAGCCATGATGCTAAAAGGGCCAGGGATGATTGGAAGGGCCATAGTTCTCTCCCCCCGCCCCTGCTATAAACATAGCTGAAATCTGTACAGAAACCTAATCTGTCTTGTCACTCCTTAATATGCATAGACAGTGCCAAACAGAATCATAGAGTTGGAAAGGACCACGAGGGTCATCTAATCCAGCCCCCTGCAATGCAGGAATCTTTTCGCCAATGTGGGACTCGAACCCACAACCCTGAGATTAACAGCCTCATGCTCTACCGATGGAGCTATTAATTGCTGCTTGATAATAGCTGTGATTGAAGCTGAGGGCATGGCACTACTTTGGAGGAGCAGAGGATGGCATAACATAGCTTCAGATTTTTTATTTTAATTCTCCTTTTAAAAGATGACAACTTAATACAGCTATTTGCTCCAGAGATTCCCTGCCCAATTGCACCCAAGACGTTTGTGCTGACCTTTCAGCAAGTGTAGACAGAGGATCTTGTGCAGTTTTACTCCTGTGCATCAGCCCATTTTTCTGAGACATATAATACATCTGAACCTCTTAAAATAATAATAATAATAATAAATCTGCCCACAAAGAGGTTGTAGGATGTATTCTGTACCTTCATTAATTGCCACAGATTCTTGGTCGTGTTGTCTGGTTACTCATAACGTTGCAGTGGACTTCTGAGCCACAGGGTGGAGTAAGGAGACTTTAAATATCCTACCATAGACTGCATAGTGTTAACAATTTATGCAGTTATGAAAGAGGGTCGCAGACCAGAATGTGCGATGGCACACATGTGGCAAGGTAGGTGGTTCATCCACAAATGCGGTTCTTCACAACTGTGAGCAGGGAAGTGGGGGAGGGTAAATGAAAACAAGCTACTGCAATTAACTCTTAAAGTCATTCACTGCTCCTGTTTAGGCTGCATGCGCGCGCGCACACACACACACACACAAAAAAGCATTTTGGTTCCTGAAATTCATTCAGATTGTGAAGATAAAATAGAACTGATAGGATTCTACAGGATGTGGAATTTTTGTGTGAAAACAGTTCAGCTCCAAGGATTCCCAGGAATAAACCTCCAGATGGTGGAGGTGTCAGGTGCCATCCTGACACCTAGGCATCTTTTTTTTTAGTAAGTAATTTTTATTCATTTTCCATTAATAACAAGAAAAAAGAAATAGCATAAAAAAGAAAAATTTAAAAAGAAAAAGAAAAAAGAAAAATACACACACAAAAAGAAAAACCTCTTAATTCTAACCATTACCATAAATCTTTAGACTTCCCCCGTTCCCTCCCCCTCTGGGTTCCCTATTAATTATCCTTACAGCAGTTTTCACAATTATTTTCATACATCATATATCCATTTACATATTCCCAATTTTACTACCTTGTACATATGATTATATATTTGTTTAATCAATTTCTATTCATACCAAACCCTCACCTTAATTCAATTCTAATTCATCATAATTATATATCATACTTCTTCTCTTAACTTATTATTTTTTATCAGGAATGCAATATATTTTAAAACATAAATAATCTATCTTATTTTTGTTTTTCCCCTTTTAAATTTTAAATCATCCCCCCCCCACTTCTAAAGCCGAATCCTCAGGGCAGTTTAATGAATTCCATTTATCGTACCCAGTTCAAACCATACATATCCAACCATTAAAATTAATCTTTACATCATCACCCCACTCCCACCTTTTCCCATATCCACCTCCAGCCTTCCTTCCACCTAGGCATCTTCACTTGATAGCCGGGTACAAAATGCGCCTGGCATCTGGCTAATTTCGAACACTGCCTATGAGCTTCATGGCAAGTGCAGATTGGAAGCCTGATCCAAGTTTCATTTTCGAGCTGTTACCCACCCTTCGTAAGGTCTAAGGACAGGCTGCAGCGCTTTAGAAAAGCAATATTAGAAGCAATATGAAACAGTTGACCGTCACAAAAATAAGGTGGTTCCTAATCAATATCTGGTGCCAATGGCCAGGGCAGGCACAGGCAAGCTTGGCCCTCCAGATGTTTTGAGACTACAATTCCCATCATCCCTGACCACTGGTCCTGCTAACTAGGGATGATGGGAGTTGTAGGCCAAAAACATCTGGAGGGCCAAGTTTGCCTGTGCCTGGGCTAGGCTAAAGAGGTCTGACTTCAGCCTACCATAGAAACTAGACACCTAGGAAGGTGCCAAGTTTGATGGGGAGAGAATTCCACAACTTAGTAGCTGCCACCCCCAAACTTCTGAGGATGGTGGAACTTCCCTGAGTGCCAGTCTTAACACCCAAGTGGGACTGTGGGAAAGGAGGCGGTCTTTCAGATATTTGGGTCTAAGTGGTTTAGTGCTTGAAACGCTAACATGTAAAGACTAACCATTGCCCCACACTGAGCTGAAAGCATGGATGTGGGTGGAAGGAAGGGGAAATAATGAAATCAAGTTGGTAGATTTCTTCCAATCTTCTTCCATAAATAAATAAATAAATTTAAGATTTATTTGGAGAAATATAAGATTAAAAATGGACAATAAGGGAAGTGGTTATACAAAGATGCTGAAGAAGCACTTAGATTTAGGAAGAAGGAAATAAGTTTTAAATGTAAAACAATGATCGAAAATATCTATTATAAGTATACTAGAAGAAGAAATGGATTAAGAAATATGCATTGGTTAAATTGTTAAAGAAATATTTTATTATTATTATTATTATTTCTTGTTCTTTGTTTCTCTATTTTTGTCTTTTTTGCTTCAGGTTTTCTTGTATTTTCTTTCTTGTATTTTTAGTATCTTTTTATTTTTTGTATTTGTTATAAAATTAATAAAAATATATTTTAAAAAAGAAAAGAAATCAAGTTGGTAGATTTGGGTGCGGAAGACTGAGACGCTGAGAGACGAAGAGCCAGGACAGAATGATACTAGAAGAGGGTTTTTTTAAAATATTTGAGCCACCAGAGTTTCTGCTCTTCATGCTGCAAGTGCAATGGCCAAAGGGGAACTTGCATATCTCCCATGTGATGAGATGTATGAGCTGTCTTGTACAAGTGGAAGAAGATACACATTGTCCCTCTTTTGATATTGCATTAGAAGCTAAAAGAAGAAGACAACTGTCACTTGCTATTTTCCCTGAAGCTGCTCTAAAAATGGGAGATGCAGCTCTGCCACCCCTCTCCTGCCTCACGTGCTCCTGCCGAAAATATTTTTCTCTTCCTGAAACGCTGGAGATGCTTTATGAGGAACGGCTTAGGGAGCTGGGTATGTTTAGCCTGGAGAAGAGAAGGTTAAGGGGTGATTTGATAGCCATGTTCAAATATATAAAAGGATGTCATATAGAGGAGGGAGAAAGGTTGTTTTCTGCTGCTCCAGAGAAGCGGACACGGAGCAATGGATTCAAGCTACAAGAAAGAAGATTCCACCTAAACATTAGGAAGAACTTCCTGACAGTAAGAGCTGTTCGGCAGTGGAATTTGCTACCAAGGAGTGTGGTGGAGTCTCCTTCTTTGGAGGTCTTTAAGCAGAGGCTTGACAGCCACCTGTCAGGAATGCTTTGATGGTGTTTCCTGCTTGGCAGGGGGTTGGACTGGATGGCCCTTGTGGTCTCTTCCAACTCTATGATTCTATGGAGAGCGACTGCCAGTCAATTGCAGGCAATGCTGATTTCGATGGACCTATGCTATGACTTTGGTATGAGTCAGCTTCCTAGGCCCTTATATTTGTTGAGATCCAGGTTCTGGAAACAAACTAGGGTGGCATGGAGGTGCACAAACACATTGGTCAAATGCATGGCGCACGAGGCGGTCAAAACAAAACTAATCCTGCCTGAAAGGCTACTGTACTACCCCAGTCCTTAATTAAAATGCCCCAAGGCCAAAGGTTCGTTGTGCTGATGTGGGGAAAGCAAATGGATTCAGGAAAAGATCTTTTTTTAAATAAAAAAAAACTTTATTAAACCATATAGCCTCCACAGAGAAAAGAACATACCTTTAAGCTTAATGATGTCATTTTACATGGTCTTAAAACATTGGCAGTCCATATAGAGTGGAGAACCTATATGCGGCTGGTGGGAGAGCTTCACTTTCTTTCCCCCTTACTTATGGAAAGAAGAGAGACTGGGTTTCATCAAAGGTATTTTCCTTTATAAGCCCTTTTGCAACTCTTCTAAGCCCAGTTAGTCGTTCTGAAGTACCGTAGCTATATCCCAAATATTATGGAAGCATATCTCAAGAGGTAAGGCCTTCTCGGTAGTGGCGCCCACCCTGTGGAATGCCCTCCCATCAGATGTCAAGGAAATAAGCAACTACCTGACTTTTAGAAGACCTCTGAAGGCAGCCCTGTTTAGGGGAGTTTTTAATTTTTGATGAATTATTGTATTTTAATATTTTGCTGGAGGACGCCCAGAGTGGATGGGAAAACCCAGCCAGATGGGCTGGTATAAATAAATAAATAAATAAATAAATAATTAGAGGTAGGCGTTCCTGGGATTTCCATTGATACGGTATCACGAGACACGCAGCTATCAGTAGGGAAAAAATCAAATCTTTATGCTGGATAGTAGGATTAGAACCCGGGTTTAGAGAAAGCAGAGCAAAGGCTGGGTTTGGCGAGAGAGGTTGGTTAACAATTTTGGAAATAATATCGAACACCCTGGTCCAGAATATATAAATAATCTTGCATTCCCACTAAGCATGAAAATATGTTCCAAGGTTCTCACAACCTTTCCAACAAAGGGGGGGGGGACACAGGGATGTATTGATTATGGCTAGACAAACCGGGGTCCAATGCCACTTGAAAACAACCTTCAGAGAAGCTTCTTGAAGGCAAGATGAGAAAGCTCTTAACTTGGAACCCGGAAAACATTAAAAACTGCACATATGTTGCTAAATATATGGAGAACGTGAGATGTGTTTTCTAGGGTGAATACAGCCTGCAAATGTATCAAGAGATTTTGCTCCTGTACGTTGGAAGGCGATGGAAATGGCAGATGATAAGGTCACCAGCCTTTGGGTGATGCATTTGCTACACAAGGAGTTGTGACACCAGCTAAATAAGGAGGGATGGCATTGATAGGGGAAAACATCTGACAACTGGCAGAATCCCGCAAGCTCTGTGGATACCGCAGGGCCTCACCGTGAAATGTCTCCTCTTCAATCACTAACCTTTAACAAGCCAAAATGACAAGCCCATCAAAAGTGATATTTCAGGAGCAGAGAAGGCGCTTCTCCTTCCTTAACAATCCCTACGCTCGCTGTTCCACAGAGCACATGATCTGAGCAGAGGGTATTTCTGGTAATGACTAATACGGCAGCCGGCACATCATATATTATCTGTTTCCATCCTGCTGGTTTGCAGCAGATAATCTGTGTGCGGTTATGAGGGACAAGCCTGCAGCTAAAAAATAAAAGCCTGAAAAAAAGCTCAACAACTTTTGTTTCCGGATTTTCACTTTCTTCATGGATGCACATGCAGTTGTTCCCCAGAAACCCATTCTGTCATATCTTGGCACTACTTTGTTTCAGTTAACCCATTCACACAGTGGGAAGGGGTTATTGCAAAGGGAAGGAGACCCAGGTGGCGCTGTGGGCTAAACCACTGAGCCTAGGTGTTATGTACTGAGCTGAATCCTAGAACAATAGGATTCAAAATCAGCAGTCTGATTGGTCCGCAGGAGCTACCCAATCCAACTCCAGGTGGAAGTGAATCCGCAACCTGATTGGCCTACAGGAGCAGCCAATCAGGAGGCTGGCAGAAGTGAATCTGCAACCTGATTGGCCTGTAGGAGCAGCCAATCAGGATGCAGGCAGAAGTCAATTCACAACCTGATTGGCCCACAGGTGTAGCCCTGAAGTAGCCAATCACGCAAGGCCCATTGTGTAAATAATGTATATAAGCAGATGGTTCTGGGAAAAGAGCCATTCTTCTCTTCTTCTCCTTGATGACTATGAGCTGAATAAAGAGCATGAAATTCACTCTCGACTCCGAGTATATTTCACTAGGGCTTGCTGATCAGAAGGTCAGTGGTTCGAATCCCTGCGACGGGGTGAGCTCCCGTTGCTTGGTCCCAGCTCCTGCCAACCTAGCAGTTTGAAAGCACATCAAAATGCAAGTAGATAAATAGGAACCGCTATAGCGGGAAGGTAAACAGCGTTTCCATGTGCTGCTCTGGTTTGCCAGAAGCGGCTTTGTCATGCTGGCCACATGACCTGGAAGCTATACGCCAGTTCCCTCGACCAATAATGTGAGATGAGCACGCAACCCCAGAGTCGGTCACGACTGGACCTAATGGTCAGGGGTCCCTTTACCTTTACCTATGAACAAGTAGGGCCTGCAAATAAATGTTACAGTGCGGTGCTCCCATCTTCACTACAGTGGTACCTCGGGTTACAAACACTTTGCGCTACAAATGCTTCAGGTTACAGACTCAGCTAACTTGGAAGCAGTACCTCAGGTTAAGAACTTTACTTCAGGATGAGAACAGAAATCGTGTGGCGGTGGCACGGCGGCGGCGGGAGGCCCCATTAGCTAAAGTGGTACCTCAGGTTAAGAACAGTTTCGGGTTAAGAACGGACCTCTGGAATGAATTAAGTTCTTAACCAGAAATACCACTGTATTTCAGCGACACCATTCCATTCCACCTTCCACTTCCCTCATTTTCAACCACCCTTGCTTCCCAGGTTGTCAGTATTCCATAGACACTGTGTACGTACAGCCTGTCACTGGGCTGTCTGGAGTTTCCCCCATGGTTGCTGCTTCTGTATCTCATATATCTACAAACTGTGAGGTTCCCACAAGTCTGCTGATATTACCTCCCTCTGATCTTTGCTATGTAAGCAATGGTGCAAAAGAAGGAATGGGTGATTTTAAAAGAGGATCTGAAAAATTCATGGAGAGCAAGGCTACTGATGGTTTCTAGCCTTCACAGTCAGAGGCAGTAATACTAGCTGCTGCAAACACAGACCACTCCCAACATAATAATAATAATAATAATAATAATAATAATAATAATAATAATATATTTATACATACCCCCACCCATCTGCTGGCTGGGCTTCACCAGCCACTCTGCGTGGCTCCCAAAATAATAATAATAATAATAATAATAATAATAATAATAATAATAATAATAGAGATAAAATATCAAACATGAAAAACTTCCCTAAACAGGGCACCTGATGGGCATTTCACAGGGTGGGCACCACTACCGAGAAGGCCCTCTCCCTGGTTCCCTGTAACTTCACTTCTCTCAGGGAGGGAGCCGCCAGAAGGCCCTCGGAGCTGGACCTCAGTGTCCAGGCTGAATGATGGGGGTGAAGAAGAGTTTGGATTTGATACCCCACTTTATCACTACCCGAAGGAGTCTCAAAGCGGCTAACAATCTCCTTTCCCCCCCTCCCCCACAACAGACACCCTGTGAGGTGGGTGGGGCTGAGAGACTTCAGAGAAGTGTGACTAGCCCAAGGTCACCCAGCAGCTGCATGTGGAGGAGCGGAGACACGAACCCGGTTCCCCAGATTACAAGTCTACCACTCTTAACCACTACACCACACTGGGTGGAAACACTCCTTCAGGTATACAGGGCTTGAGGCCATTTAGGGCTTTAAATGTCAGCACCAACACTTTGAATTGTGCTCGGAAACGTACTGGGAGTCAATGTAGGTCTTTCAGGACCGGTGTTATATGGTCCCAGCGGCCACTCCCAGTCACCAGTCTAGCTGCCGCATTCTGGATTAGTTGTAGTTTCCGGGTCACCTTCAAAGGTAGCCCCACGTAGAGCACATTGCAGTAGTCCAAGTGGGAGATAACCAGAGCATGTACCACTCTGGCGAGACAGTGTGGCAGTCAGGTAGGGTCTCAGTTGGTGTACCAGATGGAGCTGATAGACAGCTGCCCTGCACCTCCATGGACAACCTTGAGTCTAAAACAACTCCCAAGGTCTGCACTTTGTCCTTCAGAGTCACAGTTACCCCATTCAGGACCAGGGAGTCCTCCATACCCACCCGCCCCGTCACCCCAAAACAGTACTTCTGTCTTGTTAGGATTCGACCTCAATCTGTTAGCTGCCATCCATCCTCCAACCGCCTCCAGACACTCACACAGGACCTTCACCGCCCTCACTGGTTCTGATTTAAAAGAACCACTCTCCCGCCAAGCAAGCAAGAGGCTTGTTTAGTGACACATCCCGGTCAAGCAAAAATCACTAGAGGAAGGTGGAGAGCAAGGCCAGTGAAGGGAGTGGGATGGGAGGTAGAGTCATGAAGGCTAGGTAGGGGACCCTGGAGATGCTCTGGATTCGAGGTTCCTCAACTTTGCCACAGACGAACCCTAGGAAGCAAAGCTTGCCATTTGCACCGTCTGCTGTCAAGAATTTCACTCTCATTTTGATTCCTTTTTGTAGCGTGCTTGAAAGCAGAGCGAAGGAAGCCAGCTGAGCACTTTCTGGCTGTTTTCGCAAAATGTCTTCCTTTGGGGTCCAGGAAGCCCTTGAAATGCCCTCTCACTGCCCCCTTGCTTATGGGGTGGTGAGGCCAGTTGCTTTTCTCTCTCTTGAAAAGTTTATAGAGCTAAAGGAGGAAGTTGGAAAAACTGACTCCCTTCTCCACTTCCTCTTTCAGCTCTATGTGCTTTTCGAAGCTCAGATTTTCTATGGTATCCAAGTTTACACATGGACCAGAGCGGGACGGCTCCGGTGGCACTCACTCAAAAATCCAAAGCTCATGAGTCTAAATAACAACAAGAACAATGAGAACAAGAACAACAAGAACAACAACTTTATTATTTATACCTTGCCCATTTAAATAATAATAATAATAATAATAATAATAATAATAATAATAATAATATATTATTTATACCCCGCCCATCTGGCTGGGTTTCCACCGCCACTCTAGGCGGCTTCCAACCGAATATTAAAAACAGTACAGCATCAAACATTAAAAACTTCCCTAAACAGGGCCGCCTTCAGTTGTCTTCTAAAAGTAAAATAATTGCTTATTGTCTTAACATCTGATGGGATGGCATTCCACAGGGCGGGTGCCACTACCGAGAAGGCCCTCTGTCTGGTTCCCTGCAACCTCAGCTCTCGCAATGAGGGAACCGCCAGAAGGCCCTTGGTGCTGGATCCCCATTTCTGGTCTCAGATCCATTTCCTCTCTTTCCTCCCCCCCCCCGTCCTTCTCAGACCTCTCAGCCCTTCTGAAAGCTGTCATATTGCGAATGGGCATTCTCAGCAGGGGCAGAGGTGGGGGCGGACCGCCCCGAGTGTCTTCTCTGAGGGGGGGGGTGACATTTGGCATGCCACCCACCTGTGACTCCCAAGCCTATTCTGAGCCATCAGGGGAAGGGCGGAGCTTCGCCGCTTTGCCGGCAGTGTTCCCCCCTTCCCCCTTCATTTTGACAGCTCGGGGGAGGTTTGGGAGTTGTGGATGGGGGCGGTGTGCTGAATGTCGCTCCGCCTCTGGCCGCAGGGCAAGCACGCCACTCCATGCACCCAAGCGGCTGTCCCGTGCCTGGAAGGGCACCCTCTGTGCCACGCCCCCCTCGGGAGCGCGTCCGCCCTGGGCATATGCTCCACCGCTGATTCTCAGTTGCTTCCCAGTGACACTTCCTACAGCATCATTCAGATTCCTCTTCCCCTGCCTCTCCCAGATCTCATTAGTGTGTGCAGACATTTGATGGGCAGCTGTCTGACTGCGGCTGCTCAGTGCCTTGTGATCTGTAGCAAGAACATGTGGTTTTAGAATCACAGAGCTGTAGAGCTGGAAGGGAACATGAGTTAAAAGCCCCTGGGGAACAAATCAGAAAAATGGAAGGTTTCAGTTTACTTGCCTGCATCATACGCATGCAGTTAACCCACCTATCTGTGAAATGTCCATTGTTGTGGCAGATATGAGGTTTCCAAAACATGAAAGCTGTATGCAAAATCTCAATACAGCAGGAATCTGCAGAACATAGGGATGGTGTTATTCCTTTCCACTTGGACCCTGTTGCTTCTCCCAACCCATCCACCCCCTCCCATGTTGCATGGGGGTCCATTTCAGCCACCAGTCAAAAGGAGAGAGGCAGCAGGGACCAAACCAAACCATGATATTCTGGTAAAATGTGGGCTAGACAATGCTACCATTCAGTGGATTTGTAACTGGCTGACTGACCGAACCCAAAGGCTCATCAATGGCTCCTCCTCATCCTGGAGAGTAGTGACTAGTGGGGTGCCACAGGGTTCTGTCTTGGGCCCAGTCTTATTCAACATCTTTATCAATGACTTGGATGATGGGCTTGAGGGCATCCTGAGCAAGTTTGCAGACGGCACCAAATTGGGAGCGGTGGCTAATACCCCAGAGGACAGGATCACACTTCAAAATGACCTTAACAGATTAGACAACTGGGCCAAAGCAAACAAGATGAATTTTAACAAGGAGAAATGTAAAGTACTACACTTGGGCAAAAAAATAAATGAAAGGCACAAATACAGGATGGGTGACACCTGGCTTGAGAGCAGTATATGTGAAAAGGATCTAGGAGTCTTGGTAGACCACAAACTTGACATGAGTCAACAGTGTGATGCAGCAGCTAAAAAAGCCAATGCAATTCTGGGCTGCATCAATAGGAGTATAGCATCTAGATCAAGGGAAGTAATAGTACCACTGTATTCTGCTCTGGTCAGACCTCACCTGGAGTTCTGTGTCCAGTTCTGGGCACCACAGTTCAAGAAGGATACTGACAAGCTGGAACGTGTCCAGAAGAGGGCAACCAAAATGGTCAAAGGCCTGGAAACGATGCCTTATGAGGAACGGCTTAGGGAGCTGGGTATGTTTAGCCTGGAGAAGATAAGGTTAAGGGGTGATGTGATAGCCATGTTCAAATATATAAAAGGATGTCATATGGAAGAGGGAGAAAGGTTGTTTTCTGCTGCTCCAGAGAAGCAGACACAGAGCAATGGATTCAAACTACAAGAAAGAAGATTCCACCTAAACATTAGGAAGAACCTCCTGACAGTAAGAGCTGTTCAGCAGTGGAATTTGCTACGAAGGAGTATGGTGGACTCTCCTTCTTTGGAGGTCTTTAAGCAGAGGCTTGACAGGCATATGTCAAGAATGCTTTGATGGTGTTTCCTGCTTGGCAGAGGGTTAGACTGGATGGCCCTTGTGGTCTCTTCCAACTCTATGATTCTGTGATTCAAACCAAAAACTAAACCTGGCAGGCTTCTTTCTGTCCTGAAGATGCAGATGAGGAGGCTGCTGCTTGCCACACACATACACAAGAAGAATCTGTGAACCCGACACAAACCTGGAATCTGAATTCCAGAATCTTATATTCAAGTCTGACATTCTATCCGTTACCCTGCACTTTAATGAGACTCGGGCATTTTTTTCGTGTGTTAATTTTAAAGCTTGTTTCCTTCATCTTAATGCAGGGAGAGGCAGCCTGATCTCCACTGTCTGGAAAATCTCCCCGGTAGACCTTGCTGGACTAGATGGGTGGCGGGGGGCATGGGACACCCTTAGAAGATAATAATTTCACTCCTCTGGTGGCTGCTTCATTCTCACCTCAAGCTGAGTGACATTGGTGGTCATTAGTGAAACAAGTCACCCTAATCTGCACGTCCAGGCTTCTGAGGTCCTCCGCTTCCGCAGGCCATTTTGACAGGTGGGTGACAGCTTTTTCCTTGTTACAGGTAGGTAGCCGTGTTGGTCAGCCATAGTCGAAAAAAAATAAAAAAATCCTTCCAGTAGCACCTTAGAGACCAACTAAGTTTGTCATTGGTATGAGCTTTCTGATGGTATCTGAAGAAGTGTGCATGCACACGAAAGCTTATACCAATGACAAACTTAGTTGGTCTCTGAGGTGCTACTGGAAAGCTTTTTCCTTTGCAGCCTGTCTTAAACTCAAGCAAGACGAAGAAAAGGAAAAAAAATGTAAAGAAAAAGAAGGTATCTTTTAGCTTATGTGGTGGACATGTAGGGTGGTAAAAGCTTTCTGGGAGATGATACACAATGAATCGAAAAAAAATGTTTTAAAAATCTTTTATTAAAAAACCAGAAGCTTTTTTGTTAGGAATTACAGGTACCGATACCCCAAAAGACCAGAAAAGACTCTTTATGTATGGAACAACAGCTGCCCAGATGTTTTTAGCCCAGAGATGGAAAGAAGACGAAGTCCCAAGCAGAGAAGAATGGCAAACCAAGCTGATGGACTATGCCGAAATGGCAAAACTGACTGGAAAACTCAGGAACCAAGAGGACAAAAACTTTACAAAAGAATGGGGGAAATTTATAAGTCACTTAAGATACCACTGTAAGCAGATGGAAACACTGGCAAGATTTTGATTCCACTTGTAGTGTAACAATTACCATGGAAAATATGGATTGATGCAATAGTTGGCGATTGAAGAGGATGCAGTATGAAACATTTAAAATGGGGCTCCAGGGAAGGGGTGGGGTGAGGTGGGGTGGGGTGGAGTGGGGAAGTCCTGGGATTTGAAGGTATCTCTGCATATAGATATGTATTTGAAATTTTCTTTATAATTTTGTATTGTAAAATCAAATAAAAATGATTTTCAAAAAGAAAAGAAAAGGGGAAAGTTCCTTTGCAGGTGTGGGTTGCATTCAGCAGGGGCTGCAAGCCCCGCCTTTCGGCAGTGATCAGCTGCACAAGCCCATCGCAATGGGGCCTGTATTTGGTGCCAAATTTAAAAGGCACTTGATACAAACCCTGCTTGCCATGGAGCAATTGGGAGTGCCCTTTGCAGAGTCTGATTGTCCCTTTGCAACCTGTCCCACCACACCTGACATCATATGGCCTAGGCAAGCCCATTAAACCAAAAACACCCAGGAGCATTTCCTCTCCAATTGCATGCAAAAGGTTCCATTGATCCCTGGTTGAGATGGACCAAGAGTGTGACTCCACATAAGGTGTTTTAAATATTATTTTATGTTGCCCCTGCAAACCATGCCTATGCTTTGCCACCCAGCAGTGGCAGAGCATCAGTTTTAGATGCAGAAGCTTCCAGGTTCAGTTTCCTGTTTCTCAAGATGAGTGTCTTTCCCAGCCTTATCTAAAATCCTTGATAGTTGCTGCGAGTCAGTAGGTAATACTAACCTTGATGGGTCAGTGGTCTGACTGAGTGTAAGGTAGATTCTGATATTCCTATGCATAGCTGCCAAGTTTTCCCTTTTCTCACGAGGAAGCCTATTCAGCATAAGGGAAAATCCCTTAAAATAAGGGATAACTTGGCAGCTATGTTCCTATGCAATTTTAAAAAATGTCTTATCGATAAGGCTTAATATATGTTTTGAAATGAACATTAAAACTGGCAGCAAAAGGTGAAAAAAGCAGCACTACAATTGGATAACATTGCAGAAGGTAGCATGATGGAGAAGCAGAAATTAGACTACTTTCCCACATCCACCTTTCAATCCGGAATTTCTAGGGAAAAGTTGAAATGGAATCCTTTTGCTGGTAGAATCAAGTACTTAATGAGGTACCCGTTGATTCCAGCTGCAAGTGTCAATAGCCCTGAGTGCTCACTGGAAGGACAGATCCTGAAGCTGAGGCTCCAATACTCTGGCCACCTCATGAGAAGAGAAGACTCCCTGGAAAAGACCCTGATGTTGAGAAAGATTGAGGGCACAAGGAGAAGGGGACGACAGAGGACGAGATGGTTGGACAGTGTTATAGAAGCTACCAACATGAGTCTGACCAAACTGTGGGAGGCAGTGAAAGACAGGAGTGCCTGGCATGCTCTGGTCCACTCCATGGGGTCATGAAGAGTCGGAAACAACTAAATGACTAAACAACAACAAAGCAAAAGAAGAAGTAGAAAATGCCTCTGGAAGTTGAAGTCTAGTAATGCTCTTCAAAACATCACTCATAAAAATCTCAGGCAATGTAAAAACAGCTGTAATGGCACAGTGTGAACTCATTAACAGGCAGGGCCCAGCTATCAAGCTGCAGAAATCCTGGCGAGAGTCCAAGCCCTCAAGTACCTGGATTTCACAAGAATCCCAGCACTTGCGTTGAAGGCTGTAATCAAGATTTACACGGCTGGAAATCTACCAGCAGCAAGAGTCTCTCTTTTTTTTTCTTCTAGTCCCAGCTCTTCACAGCTAATACATTAGTTCCCTGGGATACCTGAGCTGTTGATCTCTGGATCCTGCTTAATTTACATGCCTCCCAGCTGTGGAAGATTTGATTTAGGGATGTGTAACAAGGTGTTTACTAGTGGAGTGTGTGAAACCCACACCTGTATATATTTTCCTAATACGGTACAAGGGGCTGAATTTGGCTAATTATTACTAATTACTGTTACCTATAAATATATGTCTCCCCCCTAGCTACCACCACCATGCCCCTTAAAATCAAGTAGTTAAAAAGAAAATATTAAAATGGTAAACATGCAAAATCTGGGACCCAAATTCGAAAGCCGTTTTTGTGTGAAATATTATTCCAGCTCAAGGTTTTTGGTTTGAGGGTTCTTTTTTTGGTCTTTTCTCATTCTGAAATGCTGGTGAATGGGGCAATTTTTGATGTGAATGCATCGAAAGGAATTGCCACCTGCACGTGAGCAATGGTTCTTCACTCATCCCTTTCCAGAATAGGTAACAACTCATGTCTGAGGACTATTTCATATGATCATATTCAATGTATCCAGTCACCACTGAAGACATCACTGTCCCACTAGGAAAATGGAAAATGAGCTCCACATATGTCAATGGAAGTTACTTCATGGTTAGTCCTGAGATTGGGGTCCTAACAATTTACCACCTGACATGTCCTGGGTGAGGCCAATCTTGGTTTAAATTAAGCGTGACATGCTGGTATAAACCCAGCATGCTTGCAAAGACTATTCACTCCGTAATATTGAATCATATTTTTAAAATCACCATTCCTCCAAGGAGCTCGAGGCAATGTGCATGATTCGCCCCTTCTCCATTTCATCTTCACAACAACCCTGTTAGGTAGGTTAGGTTGAGAGATAGCAAAACAAAAAACAAAAACCCCAAGGTCTCCTAGTTAGCAGAAAGCTGGCTCTGTGTCTTCCTGGTTCGAGAATGGCATCTTTAAACGCTTCAACCAACACAGTTAGCTGTACTCACAACCCAGGTGATTATAAAGGGGTGTCAACTTGAAAAAAAATATTGAGGGCCCCCCCAGATGAGCCCCACCCTGCACAATCGATCACATTATGTGGCACATGCAAACCATTTGAATGGCAATGCCCATCAGCTGTCTTTTTTGGAGGTGGCCCCCTCAAATATTTTATTGGGGGTGGGTCTGAAGGGACCTCGGCCCCTAGGAGTTGGCTTCTATGCTGGGGTTGGGAGAGATATTTTCTTAATGCCACCTACACAACCTCACATTTGAAGACCACGCCAATTAACCTAGATTAGCACCCTTGACTCCGTCCACCTCCCCCGTCTCTCATGCGGAATGCAATCCTCACGTCTGCCAAAACCAGCTGTTGAAAGGCGGGTGGGGGGGTATCTAAATAAACTGCAGAAAACTGATTGTAGGTATATATAACAGAGCAGTGCAAGGATGTCAAGGGAGGGAACCACAACCCCTCGAATGCAATCTCGCACATGCGCTTCTCGCTTTTTAATGTATGCCGACGGCTCAGGTGCCGAGTTTGGCGGTAGCTCTTCTTGTAAACGAATCCGGCCTATCAGAAACGTGAAAACGGAAGATTGAGTGCGTGCGTGTGTGAGAGAGGGAGACAGAGGAAGAGTTGAGGAGAGATGGCATGCGCCGCCGGACCGGCAGCCTCGCCCCCTGGTGGTACCCAGCGCTCGCATCCCCTGGGCGGCCGCGGGCATCTTCTTTGATGTGCATCCTTCGTCCCCCGCGAGCTGGTCCCCTCGCGCCCTGCCTCCTCCTCCTCTAGCCATTGTTCCTCCCTCCGCCGCCCCCTCCCGCGCGCCTTTCTCCTCCCTTTGCTGATGTCATTCAGAAGCTGTTCAGGCTGAAGGCGAGAGAAGAGCAGGAGCCGCTCGCCTGCCGAGATCATGGCTGCTGCTGCCGCCGCCGTTGCCGCCTCCTCCTCCGCCGCTTCTCCTCCTGCGGTGATGGACTGGGAGAACCTCTCGCCCGCGGCGGCGTCCAGCTAATCCCCAAAGGGCGCCATGGAGCCCAGTGGCCTCGGGGAGCTACCGAACCTGATGCAGTTCTTGCGGAAGCTCAAGGAGGTCTTCGATGTGTGCGATGAGGACGCCGACGGCTTCATCCGGGTGGAGCACTTCGTCGCCCTGGGGCTGCAGTTTGGCCAGGGGGATGAGGTAAGGCGGGGTCCGCCGGCAACTTGGTGGGTGGGGAACCTCCGTTCCTGCAGGATATTTAAGAACTGGGGGGACCCAGCCTTATGGATCATCCTTGGCGCTCCTACAAATCCCTATTTCTGAGACTGCGCCCTCTCACCCACAACCCCCAATTCTATCAGAATGATACATATCTCTTACATCACAGGATGGGTCTCAGGATTTCAGAAATGGTGTGCATTGGTCCTGGAATGTGTGGAATAAGGGCATGCCTCAGAGCATGTGCAGAGGGCCTTTCCCTCACTGCTGTGGTTGCCATATGTTTAAGTAAGCTGGTGGGCCTTTGTGCTAGCTTCTACCTTCATGGCCTGTACTTTAGAAAATACTTGCTAAGGGAGCACCCTTCGTCTTGGGGGGAATTGGAGATTCGTACAGAAGACTGGTGCGTTGGAGGGAGCAGAGACTCTGCTCTGATATGTCCTTGGCTCTGAACCCCATAGAAGCACCAAGTGCCCTAGTCAGGACTGGAGGTATATCCCTGTGTCACAGAACGGAATGTACTTGCATGGAAATCTGTGGAGCGGAGTGACGTCTTACTAAGCCCACATTGGCCACCCCTGGTTTCATAGCTCTATGCTTCCAAATGACTTGAGATAAATTTATGGCCCTGAATCCTGCATGTAGTTGCAACATTTCACCAATAGCCTTTGGCAGGGAGATAATGTGCATGGCACTTTAAAAGCAGTTATTGCAATGAAAACTGAATCCCCGTTGTGAGAATTGCCTTCCCCACCCCCTTACTTGCAATTGACCATCACATGTTTGCTCCTTAGTCACGTCTTCCGTGTTTCAGATTTTGGACAGACTTTTTTTCTCATCTTCCCTATATTCTTCCCATAGCCTACTAGACTAAAAACAACAGCAGCAACCTACCAATCCCTGCTCCCCTGGCCACTGGTATAGTTCTTACCTGCTGTTGGTTTTCTCTTTTTTTAATTGGCTGATCTCACTAGCAGTTGACTTGTTTCATTGGGTGATTATGTGAAGAATGTCAATATCTTTAGGGCCAAGCTCTTCAAACTACCGTATTTGCGTGATTGCTGAACAGGACTAGAATGCAGTTTCTTTCTCTAAAACAGCCTACAGGCATCCCACAAAGGGAAAATGTTGGAAGTTTTTGGTATTGGTCTTGCTGACAATTTCTTTTGATGTGAATATGGAGAGGGCTTTTGTGCTTGATCAAAGTGTTTGAACTTGGTTCATCTTTGTTTTCCCTTTGCTCTGATATGGAGTGTCAATAAGGTTGGTAGCTTTATCAGGGTATCCAATGAATGTATTGTACAGAACAGAAGACCCTTGAGCTTCAAAGCCCCAAAACCATTATGAGAATTGTAATTGGTTTGAAGACCATAACTTACTTTGGAGCTGAATGAAACTACTGGACATCAAAACTGGTTTGGGTATCATAGGTGTTTTTGGTTTGCCTTCCAGAGATGATGTTGGATTCCAGTTCCCATCAACCCAAACCAGCTTTGTCAATGGTAAGGAATGATGGGAGTTGTGGTCCAACAACGTCTGGAGGGCCACATTTATCTATGACCTCCAGAAGATAACATCATGTTTTACTTAAAATGCCCATTGACTCCCTTGAGTGATAGTAGTTTCAAAGGCAGCGATGTCACCTTACGCCAGGCAAAGGCAAACTCGGCCCTCCAGATGTTTTGAGACTACATTTCCCATCATCCATGACCACTGGTCCTGTTAGCTAGAGGTGGTGGGAGCTGTAGTCCCAAAACATCTGGAGGGCCGAGTTTGCCTATGCCTGCCTTAGGTATGTTTGAGATTCGTGGTTTTAACTTCCTTGCTGGATCTGAAGACACTAAAACATCAGATCAGGGGAATATTCAGCCTTCTATTTTATATCTATATATCTATATATATATAATTAAATTTTCAAAAGTTTAACGTACAGACTTGCATACAAAGTATTTTTTTCTTTTGTTTTGTAGACTCCCCACCCCATTTTCCATAGTGTTTTTAGTTCTCCCCGTTTGCTGCACCCTATCTTCTATCCACAGGTGGCGCTGTGGGTTAAACCACAGAGCCTAGGGCTTGCTGATCAGAAGGTTGGCAGTTCGAATCCCTGTGATGGGGTGAACTCCCGTTGCTCGGTTCCTGCTCCTGCCAACCTAGCAGTTCGAAAGCACGTCAAAGTGCAAGTAGATAAATAGGTACCACTCCAAGTGGGAAGGTAAACGGTGTTTCCATGCGCTGCTCTGGTTTGCCAGAAGTGGCTTTGTCTTGCTGGCCACATGACCTGGAAGCTGTACGCCGGCTCCCTCGGCCAATAACGCGAGATGAGCGCCGCAACCCCAGAGTCGGTCACGACTGGACCTAATGGTCAGGGGTCCCTTTAACTTTACCTATCTTCTATCTCTTATACCATAATAACAATAATACAATCTTTAATTCCTTCTGTTGCTCATAGTTCAAATCCTGCTCAAGAGTTCATCATATTATGGTATTTCTTTAAGTAACCCGAAAAAATCTTCTATTCTTTTACCAAAAATAATAATATCATCATTAGGTTCTCTTATTTTGGCCATTAACTTTGCCTATTCTGCATAGTCCATCACATATTCTTCTTTGGTGGGAACTTCTTCCTCCTCCCATTTTTGTGCATAAAGAATCCTAGCTGCTGTCCTTGCACAAACAGCTAAATCATCTTTTTTTTTGAAACTTATATATGTTGTTGGACTACAACTCCCACCATCCCTGACTATTTGTCCATGCTGGCTGTGGATGATGGGATTTGTAGTCCAAAAGCATCTGGAGGGCCATAGGTTCGCCACCTCTAATGGAGACAAATAATTTTTAGCAGGTGCAGCTTTCATTTATTCATATATATGCCATCTTTCCATCAGAAAGATCCACAAGGTGGCTTACAAGAATTGAAAGACAAGAACACACGTATTTATTTAAACCAGCTTTGGACATAGCAACAGGGTGCAACTAACAATATCAGTATCCAGAGGCGTAGCAAGCCCAGGTGGTACCCGGAGCGGATTTTTTTGTCATCCCCCCCCCCACGGCTCTGGCTCTGGTGAAAAGTGAAAAACATGAATTGCAAAAAAAACCCTAGAGCTTACAGAACAAAACTGACTTCAGATATGAAATCAGCATTGAAAGAACATATAAGAGTAGTTGAAAAATCTCATGCAACAGAAAAAAAAATGTTCCCCAGTGAGGGGCGCCGAGTGTCACACCCCCCTCCAGGGTGGCACCTGGAGCGAACCGTCCCCATCGCCCCCCCTTGCTGTGCCACTGTCTGTATCTATAGACTTAAAAATGAAAGTGAAGCTGAAACTGCAGGGAACTGAAACAATTAATGTGCAACCTCAAAAGTTTCACAAAATTGTAAGGTTTTTTGTCTGATGCCTACAAGGAAGGAGCCAGGTAAGCTTTTCTTATGAGGAAGTTCCACAACCTAAGTGCCACTAATTATGAGTGACTCACAAGTTGGTACTATTTCTTGTGATGGCCCATGGGGTCTTGAATGGTGGAGCCATTAGGAATAGGACTACCAGAGACGATGTGAATAATTAGACAGGATTTCATAGGAGTAGACAGTCCTTGAGAGACTGTGAAAAATACAAGTGAAAAATACAGTGGTGCCTCAACTTACAAATTTAATCTGTTCCGAAGGCACCTTCGTAAGTTGAAAAATTCGTAAGTCGAAAAACGCCATTGGAAACGCGATTTCCCATAGGAATGCATTGAAAACGGAAAAATTCGTGAGTCGAAGCAACCCTATCTAAAAATTCGTAAGTCGAAAAATCCCTATCTAAAACTGCCGCGGTTCCCCCCCCGATGTCGAGACATTCGTAAGCACGCAGCCATTACCCCCATTCGTAAGTTGAAAAATTAGTTTGTCGAGTCGTTTGTATGTCGAGGTACCACTGTACTGCATTTGGCATTTTTTCCAATTCTTAAAGATATATTTCAGTGGAGAATATTTTATCGAATTGTATACCTGCAGTATGGAAATTATCAACAGGACAATGGAAATGGATTTTCCGTGCCCTAATGGTGGCCAAGAGATTGATATTGAGGAACTGGAAAAATAAAGATATTATACCCTTCAGTCAATGAACTGACAATATGACGTCGCTGGCAATTTATGAACGGACTGCTTAAAGGCGCAAACTCTGTATGGATAAATATGTTAACATTTGGAATGAGTTTATACAAAATGTAGTAGGCTATTAGCATTTACATAAGCACCAGGACAAGGGACCCAGGTGGCGCTGTGGGTTAAACCACAGAGCCTAGGGCTTGCTGATCAGAAGGTCGGCGGTTCGAATCCCTGTGACGGGGTGAGCTCCCGTTGCTCGGTTCCTGCTCCTGCCAACCTAGGAGTTCGAAAGCATGTCAAAGTGCAAGTAGATAAATAGGTACCCCTCCAAGCGGGAAGGTAAACGGTGTTTCCATGCGCTGCTCTGGTTTGCCAGAAGAAGCTTTGTCATGCTGGCCACATGACCCGGAAGCTGTCTTCGGACAAACGCTGGCTCCCTCGGCCTATAGAGCGAGATGAGCGTCGCAACCCCAGAGTCGGACACGACTGGACCTGATGGTCAGGGGCCCCTTTACCTTTAAGCACCAGGACAACAACACTATACCAATTTATACAAGAATGTATGAGGATAGTGTATATTGCTTGGGGGGGGGGGTATATTTTCATTTTTATATGTATCGTTGTTGTCCTCCCTCTCACTTTTCCTCCTTCTTTTTCCTGTATCACTTTATTTCTTTTAACTGAAATCGCCTAAATAAAATATAAATATTTAAAAATTCTTAAAGATATGGGAGCTCTAAACAGGCCTTCTCTGCAGTGGCCCCCCGTCTGGAATGTTCTCCCCAGGGAGGTTCGCCTGGCGCCTTCATTTTATACCTTTAAGCGCCAGGCAAAAACATTCCTCTCAAGCAGGCATAGGCAAACTTGGCCCTCCAGATGTTTTGAGACTACAATGCCCATCATCGCTGACCACTGGTCCTGTTAGCTAGGGATAATGGGAGTTGTAGTCCAAAAACATCTGGAGGGCCGAGTTTGCCTATGGCTGCTCCCAGGCCTTTGGTTGATTGACATTCAATGCCCTCCAAAAATGTAAAAAATTCCTTCAGTAGCACCTTAAAGACCAACTAAGTTTTATTTTGGTATGAGCTTCCGTGTGCATGCACACTTCTTCAGATACATTTGAAACAGAAGTCAGTCTCTTATGTATATACAGAGGATGGTGGGTGGTGGGAATGGGTGATGGGCTGATGGGAGTGGTAAACCTGTAGATGGCTGTTAACGACTGCTGATTACTGCAATTGGTCCTGCGGGGTGGGGGGGAGGGCTGAGGCGCTAAAGAAAGCTTGATCATACATAATGAGATAAGAATTCAATGTCTTTGTTCATCCCAGGTGGCTCCGTGGTTTTAAGCTTGGTAATGAGTTCCAATTCAACAACTTCTCTTTCCAGTCTGTTCCTGAAATTTTTATGTAATAAAACAGCTGCTTTGAGATCTTGTATAGAATGTCCTGGGAGATTGAAGTGTTCTCCTACTGGTTTTTCTGTCTTGTGGTTCCTGATGTCAAATTTATGTCCATTTATCCTTTGGCGTAGGGTTTAGCACACCTTCAAAAATGTGTTTGGATGGGGGCGTTTTGGGTTCTAATTTTTATTTTGATTATGTATTTTGTGTTTTTATATTGTGTTTTTTATCCTGTGAACTGCCCTAATAATGACAAGCCTTGGATAGTGTAGCTACACAAATGCAGTTGTGCTGTCCTGAGTTGCTTCATTGTTTTGATATTGGCATTGCATTGGTAACATTTTTTGCCCTTTCCTCAGCAAGTCCTAGGATTAGGCCGGAGGTCAGCAAACATTTTCAGCAGGGGGCTGGTCCACTGTCCCTCAGACCTTGTGGGTGGCCCGGCTATATTTTGGGAAGAAAAAATGAATGAATTCCTATGCCCCACAAATAACCCAGAGATGCATTTTAAATAAAAGCACACATTCTACTCATGTGAAAGCATGCTGATTCCCGGACCGTCTGCGGGCCGGATTTAGAAGGCGATTGGGCTGGATCTGGCCCCCCGGGCCTTAGTTTGCCTACCCATGGATTATTAGGCTGTCATGATGTAAATAACAGTGCAATTCAAATATGGATGGGAGCCAGGGTGTTAGAAGGTTACCCTCTTTATGAACTTTTAGTGGAAGACCGCAGAGGAGTGAGGCCTGAGAGACTATATTCCTTTTGAAGAATTGCATAGAAGAGAAAAGGTCTTGCAGGTGCCTCTTACCCCATCCTCTCCCGTTACAGTGGTACCTTGGTTTAAGAACAGCCCCGTTTACGAATGATTCGGTTTAGGAACTCCGCAAAACCGGAAGTAGTGTCCCGGTTTGCAAATGGTCTACGAACAGAAGCCGAATGGTGGAAGGGCACCGGCGGCGGGAGGCCTCATTAGGGAAAGCGCGCCTTGGTTTAAGAACGGTTTCGGTTCAAGAATGGACTTCTGGAACAGATTAAGTTTGTAAACCAGGGGTAGGCAAACTAAGGCCCGGGGGCCGGATGCGGCCCAATTGCCTTCTCAATCCGGCCCACGGACGGTCCGGGAATCAGCGTGATTTTACATGAGTAGAATGTGTCCTTTTTATTTAAAATCCATCTCTGGGTTCTTTGTGGGGCATAGGAATTCGTTCATGTTTTTTTCTCTCCAAAATATAGTCCGGCCCACCACATGGTGTGAGGGACGGTGGACCAGCCCACGGCTGAAAAAGGTTGCTGACACCTGTTGGAAACCGAGGTACCAGGGGACTGATGCAGCTTGATGGGGAAAGGCATTTTAGGAGATTCTAATAGATTCTAATTTGCAACTCTAAGATGGTTCAGCGGCAACCCCAGTGCACATTCTGGGATGAGTGTACCTGTTATGCGTTGGGTGTAGATATTTTAAGCTCTGCAAAGGAGGCAGCCGAGCTGAGCCTAAGAGGATTAAAAGTTCAACCCTTTATGGAATAGAAAATGCAATAACTTAACCTGTAATGTGCCAAAGGATGCTAGAAATCTTGGCAAAACTACCAATAATTCATGCATCTAATCATGAAACCGAACTGCTCGCTTAAAACATAATAATTAAGTGTAGTTTGTGCAGCAAATGGAATGAAGGAGTTCCTGAAATTTGGTTTCAGTCAGGATTCCTGCTTGCAGATGATCTAAAGTGGAAAGTATTTATGATTTTTCCTGCCTGTGTAGATAAGGTGAAGAAGGGAAAAGGCCAGTGCTGGTCAATTTTAAAAGAGCTGATATGTTTGGCAGAGTTGACTAATGCAAGAGAAAAACAAGGTTCCTATCAGCTTCTAGAAACTGGAAACATGGTTTGTTTCATGGTACAAAGGTGGGGGAAATGGCACTGTCTGAAATTCTCTTTTATTGCAGCATTTAAATATATAATTGTGATACATTGTGTTCATTTCTTTGTTGACATTTAACATGTTAAAGGTGATTTGGAATCAAAATATTCAAGGCGGTTTCAATCTAAAATAAAACAATACATGATAATAAGTCAAGGTATCAACAAAAAGCAGAGAACATACAAAAAAGAGCAAAATATCAATAAAAACTAATGTTGTTTTTTTTTAAAAAACTTTAAAAGCACTAGCAGCATAAAAGATCAGCAGGTTGGTAACCTACAAAATTGTCTGAAATCAGTCTTTGGTTCCATCTAAACAATGAGCAATAAAGGAACCAGGAGGAGCTTCCTTCAGACTGGGAAGCCGTTTCATGTCTTGGGTGCCACAGGTGAAAAGGCCCTGTTATTTACTGTATTTCTGATGGAGGTGGGCAGGAAACCAGATTCAGGGTCCAGAGTCTTCAATGTCAGTAAAGTAGTCTTCATCGGAACTGTGGCTCACATTTCACCTAAGCATACATTATTATTATTATTATTATTAATTATTATTATTATTATTATTATTTTATTCTATTACTTATACCCCACCCATCTGGCCGGGCCTCCCCAGCCACTCTGGGCAGCTCCCAACAGGATATTAAAAACACGATAAAAGATCAAACATTACAACTTCCCTAAACAGGGCTGCCTTCAGATGTCTTCTAAAAGCCAGATAGTTCTTTATTTCCTTGACATCTGATGGGAGAGCATTCCACAGGGCAGCCGCCCCGCCACTACCAATAATGCCCTCTGCCTGGTTCCCTGTAACCTCACTTCTCACAGTGAGGGAACCACCAGAAGGTCCTTGGAGCTGGACCTCAGTGTCCGGGCTGAACGATGGGGGTGGAGACACTCCTTCATGTGCATGATGTCATGCAATGGACAGGTAGATGGCCCCACCTACTTTCAAACTTGGTCCACAGGGAGTGGAGGAAGGAAAAAATCCAGCTCACTTGGTGAGTCCAGTTCCTCACCCCTGACGTATACTCTATGACACTGGTTACCCAAGACCAGGCATGGTCAAATTTGGCCCTCCAGATGTTTTGGGACTGCAACTCCCATCATCCCTAGCTAACAGGACCAGTGGCCAGGGATGATGGGAATTGTTTTTTTTAATAAACAATTTCTATTAAATTTTCCAAATAAACAAAAACAAGTTTTTTTTTTTAAAAAAATACATTTCCTCTTATATTCACCCATATCAATTCATTTCGCTCTGCCGCGCTGTGACTTCCCTCCCTCCCGTCATTCGGCTTTGTTACTCACTCTTATCTCGCAGGATGTGAGGGCAATTTGGCTGCGACATCTGTCACCCCATTGATCGCCAGGGTTGATTCGGCTGATCTGGCTGGCTAGGCGGATGTCCCCTCCCTCCCTCACCGCTCCATGTGCGTCCCTCCCGAAGCTGCGCGCTCAGTGGAAGAGGACGACCATCCCAGATAGGAGGAGTGTACCTGCTAGAGTTGCGCTCCCCTGCTAGAACCTCCAAAGAAACTCGGGGTTGATGGGAATTGTAGTCCCAAAACATCCAGAGGTCCAAGTTTGGCCATGCCTGCCCAAGACTTTCTTTCTCCATCATAAAAGTTGTATATTGCACAGTTCAAGTGGTCACTTGGCATTAGGGCCAGGGCTGTAGCTCAGCTGTGGAACATCTGCTTTGCATGCAGAAGGTCATGGGTTCTATCTCTGGCATCTCCTGGCAGGACAGGGAGATACTCCCTGTCTGAAACCCTGGAGAGCTGCTACCAGTCAGTGTGTAGACTGGACCAATGATCTGACTCAGTATGGCAGCTTCCTGGGTCCCTAATTGGTCCCTTGAGAGCCAGAGAAATAAGATGGAGTGCATGTTGTGAAGTCACAGGGAGGCTACACAACCAGCTGGGAATTTCTTTAATGAGGAGCTTACAGAGAAAAGCCAGCAGCCAACTGACTGCTGCAGGCAGCTCTTGAACTGGAACCGAGAAGAATCAAGAAGTTCCTAATACAGTATCGGGAACCAATGCAAGTAGTTCCTGTCTTGTGTGGGGTGTTTGTGTGCTCTGAGCATTTCATCTGCAACATTTCAAGGCATCCTCATTTGCCTCTCTTGATTGGTGCAGAACAGCCAATTGGGACTCTAAAACATGTCTGGCAGACCCTGTGTGTGTGTGTGCGTGCGCATACAGGTGTTATATAATGCCTAGCTTCTGTGTTGATGAATCGGTTCCCGTGGAGCGGGGTACTCTCTTATTCCAATCCTATGGCTATCAATCTTTGCAGCTGAAACAGAACAAATCCCTGCCAAATTTAATGTGTGCTGCAACAAATCTTCTTTTCCTCGTGTATTGGTTTGTCCTTGCTGTATTCATTTCGTATCTGCTTTGGGAGATAGTGGGGATTTCTGGAGCTGGTGTTCTGCCGTGGGAAAGCTTTACATTGTAACAGCTCTGTTTAACTGGAAAAGAATCAGCAAAGGTTGCATAGAATTGGGAAAGGATTCAACACAGCAAGAAGAGTAAGGTGCTATCTGAAAATAAGATTAGTTAAAATTTCTTTCTGGTAGAACATGTAGACTGGGTGCCTTGGGAAATGGGAGCAGCTGAAAAGTAAATAAAACAATACACATTCAGTGGCCTGAGAGACATGCTTGTGGGGAGGTGGGGAGCTTCAATGGATGCCTATAGGTAGCCCACAGCCAGGACATGAGGACAACAGCACACTTCCATTCATGATTCCTGGTGACTAAATAACAGCCTTTCATCTCAGAGCCCCTCCCAGAGCTACACTTCTCAGAGTTCTCTGAGAAGGCATCATAGTGCTTTAAATGCCTGGTGTGAATGTGGCCTAGAGTAGTATTCAACAGAGATGTTGATCAGAGTTTGATCACAGTAGGTAAATGTAAAGGTACCCCTGACCATTAGGTTCAGTCGTGACCGACTCTGGGGTTGCGGCGCTCATCTCGCGTTATTGGCCGAAGGAGCCGGCGGTACAGCTTCCAGGTCATGTGGCCAGCATGACAAAGCCGCTTCTGGTGAACCAGAGCAGTGCACGGAAACGCCGTTTACCTTCCTGCTGTAGCGGTACCTATTTATCTTACTTGCACTTTGACGTGCTTTCAAATTGCTAGTTTGGCAGGAGCAGGGACCGAGCAACAGGAGCTCACCCCGTCGCAGGGATTCGAACCGCCAACCCTCTGATCAGCAAGCCCTAGGCTCCTCTGTGGTTTAACCCACAGCACCACCTGCGTCCCTATCCTTGATCGCAGTAGCCCATGTTATTCTCCTTTAGACCAAAGAGACAGGTTTCTCAACAGCAGCCTTGTAGTGGTAGCATATCCAAGGGCTCTGGCTTTTAAGACCTGCTTTTAAACTTTTCTTGTTGTAGTTTAGTCGTTTAGTCGTGTCCGACTCTTCTTGACCCCATGGACCAGAGCACGCCAGGCATTCCTGTCTTCCACTGCCTCCCGCAGTTTGGTCAGACTAGTGTTCGTAGCTTCAAGAACACTGTCCAACCATCTCATCCTCTGTCATCCCCTTCTCCTTGTGCCCTCAATCTTTCCCAGCATCAGGGTCTTTTCCAGGGAGTCTTCTCTTCTCATGAGGTGGCCAAAGCATTGGAGCCTCAGCTTCAGGATCTGTCCTTCCAGTGAGCACTCAGGGCTGATTTCCTTCAGAATGGATAGGTTTGATCTTCTTGCAGTCCATGGGACTCTCAAGAGTTTCCTCCAGCACCATAATTCAAAAGCACCAATTCTTCGGCGATCAGCCTTCTTTATGGTCCAGCTCTCACTTCCATTTTAAACTGTAGATGCTATTTAAGATAGATAGATAGATACTGGTAGGTAGGTAGATAGATAGATAGATAGATAGATAGCCATATCCAGTCCAAAGTTCTATCTATCTATCTTATTATTGTTATCTGTGCAATGTGTTACTTCTGATTTTCTTTTTCCTGTGCTGCGTGATATTATTTACCAAGAGTGTACATTTGCTTTGTGCCTTCCGCTTTACAATTGTGTATTGTTAACAGGATTTGTGGTGGAGGCGTGTGTGTGTGTGTGTGTGTGTGTGTGTGTGTGTGTGTGTGATAGGACCCCTGTTGCTTTAAGCAGCTCTGTGGCAAGAGAAATTCAATAGGTGGAATCTTTTCCAGCTCTTCACATTTGCTTTCTGGGGGAAAAGCTTTAGTAGTTAAGTTTCGGCTGTTGGCGTGTATGTGCTTGTTTATGACATGAACTGCCTGACCAGTGATTTCAGGACTTGATTAGCATGGATAAGCAATGTGCCGTAATTTGACATGAGGGCATCATAGCCTGTTACCTACCGTAAAGCAAAGGCATGAGCTAGAAAGATTCAGCAATGATATCCAGAATGTTTCAACCTCACCCTCTGGGAATAAATTATGTGCTTCCATATGTACTCACTTGCTGGGAACAAAAGGCCATAATGGAAGGAAATGAATCCTAGATTTGATGAAGTCAGTCTGTAATGACTATCCACACCTAGAGGAGTGACTTCAGCAGTGCCCGATTACCAAATAGGCACTGGTCTATGAGCCTCACACCTTTTAGGAACCCAGGGATTGAATCTGGGACCTTTGGCACTCAAAATATGTGCTTTGTTCATGAGTTGCCATGACATGTGCTATCATAACGGTTGCACAACGCTGGCCTACCTTTGGGCTTCAGTGGTGCAGGGAGACTTGCAATGAGCCCATATCTGCCCAAGCAGACAGAAGTCAGCCCACTGCTGATTTTGGATGAATTCATTAAGGAAAAATGAGCATGCTCAAGTTATTGAGCAAAGACCTGCTCCAGATTCCTCTTCCTTTGGAAGTCACGAAAGGCAGCAGGTTTTCAGTACTAGCACTCACAGCACAGCAGTCCTCTGTAGCGTTGCCAGGTTGCAGCCTGGAAAATAAACTTTTCCCTCTTTAAACACATCTCTAAGGAGGCTAGAAGGTGCCATTCCCCCCCCCCGATCCTTTTCATCCACCTGCCTGTGCTCATGTGTGTGTGTAGGGGCAGGAGTAGAGTTCTGTTCTACTACCTCAGGTGGGCAAGGACAGGCTACAAAGTAAAAAAAAGGAAAACAGGAGCAGAGGAGAAGGAGCCAGGAGTGGCTGCAAACCTGTTTCTCACTTTATCGGTGATTTTAAAGGTAAACGCTTATTCTCTGATGTGCACTTTAGCAATCCTGTTCTTCAGGGCGGCCTGATAACGTAATTGTCATAAGGACAGATAAGGCCGTACCCTTTCAAAAGGCTGTGTTGATATCCTTTGACATGTTGCACTATTATGATGCTGTGCTATAAGACCTATTGCGGCTATACTGTACGGTCCCTGCTGAGGTGCCTGGTGTCGTTATGTCCATTGCAAATGGCTTGGGTAACTGCCAAGACAGAAAACGGATGACCCTGGCAGCTGTGTCTGCAAATAATGTTGGTGGCAGCAATTTAGCAACCCCTGAGGAAAGGAGAGGCGTCTTTGTCCTATGATTGCTGCTGGGGGTGGGGGGAGGGTCCAGAGCAGATTGCACTGTGTTTACGTCTTCTGCAAGCAAAGCAGGTCCTTACTTTGGTCTGTGTAGTGCCCCCCCCCGTATATATGTTTGACTTTAATTGATAGGCCATTGGAGGCAGAAAATGCTGCTTAATGCATTGTTTGCAAGCCAGAGGATCGGTGCCTGATTTTCTCTACTTTTTTTTTTTTTTGCCTCGCAGAGTGTGGTCCCTGCAGACTCCCCCAATGTAGTTTGGGCACACACATTTTCAAAAGAGAGAAGATGGGTTGCGTGGAAGGTGAAACAGCATTGGTGACATTTCTGATTAAAGAGATATCTGTTGAGGTGGCAAACAGACGCAACACAAAGGTAGTATATTCCGGGGGTGACCCAGAGCAAAAGCAGGAGCCCCCTTTTATTGAGATTTTGTAACCAAGTAAATCATTAACAACCAGTGCAGTCCTCCTCCAATGACAGCCAGGACATCCCAGAAAAGGTGGAACTTCCCCATGTGTCACATCCTGCCAACACCCAGTTTTCCCTCCATAAGGGAAGTGCCTGATCCTCACGTATCCCTCAAACACCTCCTTGTCACATGTGTGCTCTTTACACATCCCCCTCCCCTCAATCTTGTGACTGCTGCTAGCCTCCCAAAACCTCCTCCCCATTCCATTGTTTTCCCCCTGACCTGGGTTCAATAATAATAATAATAATAATTTATTATTTATACCCCGCCCATCTGGCCGGGTTCCCCCAGCCACTCTGGGCGGCTTCCAAAAAAACAACAACAGAAATTCTAAAATACAGAAATCCATCAAACATTAAAAGCTTCCCTAAACAGGGCTGCCTTGAGATGCCTTCTAAAGGTCTGGTAATTGTTCTCTTTGACCTCTAGTGGGAGGGCATTCCACAGGGTGGGTGCCACTACCGAGAAGGCCCTCTGCCTGGTTCCCTGTAACTTGGCTTCTCGTACTGAGGGAACCGCCAGAAGGCCCTCGGAGCTGGACCTCAGTGTCCGGGCAGAACGATGGGGGTGGAGACGCTCCTTCAGGTATACCGGACCGAGGCCGTTTAGGGCTTTAAAGGTCAACACCAACACTTTGAATTGTGCTCGGAAACGTACTGGGAGCCAATGTAGGTCTTTTAGGACCGGTGTTATGTGATCTCGGCGGCCGCTCCCAGTCACCAGTCTAGCTGCCGCATTCTGGATTAGTTGTAGTTTCCGGGTCACCTTCAAAGGTAGCCCCACGTAGAGCGCATTGCAGTAGTCCAAGCGAGAGATAACTAGAGCATGCACCACTCTGGAGAGACAGTCAGTGGGCAGGTAGGGACTCAGCCTGCGTACCAGATGGAGCTGATAAACAGCTGCCCTGGACACGGAGTTGACCTGTGCCTCCATGGACAGCTGTGAGTCTAAAATGACTCCCAGGCTGCGCACCTGGTCTTTCAGGGGCACAGTTACCCCATTCAGGACCAGAGAGTCCTCCACACCCGCCCGCCTCCTGTCCCCCACAAACAGTACTTCTGTCTTGTCAGGATTCAATCTCAATCTGTTAGCCGCCATCCATCCTCCAACCGCCTCCAAGCACTCACACAGGACCTTCACCGCCTTCACTGGTTCTGATTTAAAAGAGAGGTAGAGCTGGGTATCATCAGCATACTGATGGACACTCAGCCCAAACCCCCTGATGATCTCTCCCAGTGGCTGCATATAGATGTTAAAAAGCATGGGGGAGAGGACAGAACCCTGAGGCACCCCACAAGTGAGCGCCCAGGGGTCTGAACACTCATCCCCCACCACCACTTTCTGAACACGGCCCAGGAGGAAGGAGCGGAACCACTGCATGACAGTGCCCCCAGCTCCCAAGCCCTCTAGACGGTCCAGAAGGATGTTATGGTCGATGGTGTCAAAAGCCGCTGAGAGATCCAGCAGAACAAGGAAACAGCTCTTACCTTTGTCCCTAGCCCGCCGGAGATCATCGACCAGTGCGACCAAGGCAGTTTCAGTCCCATGATGAGGCCTGAATCCTGACTGGAAGGGATCCAAATGGTCCGCTTCTTCCAGGCGTGCCTGGAGTTGTTCCGCAACCACTCGCTCAATCACCTTGCCCAAGAATGGAAGATTTGAGACTGGGCGATAGTTGGCCATATTGGCCGGATCTAAAGATGGTTTTTTAAGAAGCGGTTTAATAACCGCCTCTTTCAGCGGGTCTGGGAAGGCTCCCTCATGGAGAGAAGCATTTACCAACCCGCGAAGCCCATCGCCCAGCCCTTCCTGGCTAGCTTTTATAAGCCAGGATGGGCAAGGATCAAGGAGACAGGTGGTTGGTTTCATTCGTCTAAGCAGCCTGTCCACATCCTCGGAGGTAACAGATTGAAATTGATCCCACAAAACTTGACTAGACAGGACTCTAGCACTCCCCCGCCCCGGCCCTGCTCCCACGGTGGAGTCTACCTCTTCCCGAATCTGAGCGACTTTATCTGCAAAAAACTTTGCAAAATCATTGCAGGAGATCATGTGGCCCGTACTGGGCCCGGATGGAGCAGGTGGTTCCGCTAAATTGCGAACCACCTGGAAGAGTCTCCTGCTGCTGTTTTCTGCAGATGCGATGGAGACGGTGAAGAAGGTCCTCTTCGCCGTCGCCATTGCCACTTGGTAGGCTCGAAGTTGAGCTCTAGCCCGTGTCCGGTCTGATTCAAAATGAGTTTTCCGCCACCGGCGCTCTAGCCGTCTCAACGACTGTTTCATTGCCCTCAGCGCCGGGGAAAACCACGGGGCTGTCCGGGCTCCATGCAATCTGAGCTTGGACCTGCTTCCCTTGTTATAACTTGCCCAAACCAGTTCCATCCTGTTCTCTCCACCTCTGCCCAGTCCTGTGGTGACCTGCTGCCCTGCTCTGTCCCAATGACCTAACCTATAGATACGTGTATGCTTATACCGACGTACAATGTGGCTTGCCAGCATTGCACGCGATAAGAACCTTTAACATTTGACAGCTCTCCTGCCAGGCTTGATGCGGCTTGCCGACATCAACCCCAGAATCACTCCCACAATATCTCCCCAAACTGCTTTTTCTTCTGGAGCTGCTTCCACGCCAACCTTTCCCCTGCTTGAAACAAATGCACAGCTCTCTTCTATATTCTAACTTTTGGTCCCAGGGAAGTGAGAGACAAGAGGCTAAAGCGGGCACCCCCAAACTTCGGCCCTCCAGATGTTTTGGACTACAATTCCCATCATCCCTGACCACTGGTCCTGGTAGCTATGGATCATGGGAGTTGAAGGCCAAAACATCTGGAGGGCCACAGTTTGGGGATGCCTGGGCTAAAGTGTTTTTGTGGGGCCATGAAGCGCTAGTGTCCCCCCCCCAAATTGTGGGCCACTATGGAGGAAGTTCAGGTTTTTTTTTCTGGGGGTATGCAGCACCAACACCTTTTTTTTCTAGAAGAAAAGCACTGGGGAGAAGGGCTCTTTTTCAACTCTACATTTCTAGGATTCTAAGGGCAATTTTGAGAGATCAAATGATGGGAAGGGAAAGGGTTAACAAGCCCTCCTTTCTCCCAGCCCCCTCCCTGTCCCCATTCTCTCTGCTTTTCTGCTCTTGGCTGAAACTTCCAGAGTTAGTTTTCAGATTAAAAAGCAAAGCTCAAGTTTATTGGGGGTGGGGGGTGGGGACATGGAATGCCACATCATACCTGCCTATAGATGAACCAGAGCTGTCCACAGGCCCAGTGCTGAAGGTACTGTTTTAACTACTGTACTTGCCTCCTCTGCGTCAAGTAATAGTTTCAAATGATTTCACTGACCACCTTAGTTAGCTTAGTCAAAATAAATATTCTAAACGATAATTTGGTGATTATCGATGGGTTTCCCCCATTTAGTGTAGCGGTTCCCACCCTTACATGGTTGATAGTTGGCACGGTTTCTTTGCACTCCCATAAAATTAACAATTATTTGGAGACACGAACGGCATGTTAGGAGATCCTTGTCTCTGTTTACATGCAAAATGTGAGTACTAGTTTGCCTCTCTTGTGTGCATGACTTTTTGATTGGTAATTAGCCGGTGTGTATATATTCATTGCTGAATCCCCAAGGCATCTAATCTAGTCTCTTGGAAGTTATACATTCTGTGCTTATATAATCCTTTTAACATGAAAGGAAAAAAGGGGGGGGGCTTCCATTTAACTCCTAAAACCTATTCCTTTGCTATGTATTTCTAAATGTGCTTTTAGAATGGATAGCTTGTCTCGTTAGCTTTCACCATTTAATTAGTTTCATTTCATTTTTTAAATTTTATTTATATTTTTCAGATAAATACATTTCATGTTTAGGAAAGTTTTTAATGTCTGATGTTTTATTGTATTTTTAATATTTTGTTGGAAAGCCGCCCAGAGTGGCTGGGGAAACCCAGCCAGATGGGCGGGGTATAAATAAAAAATCACCACCACCACCATAGATTTTACAGTCATTTTGACTTCCTTTAATATCTTTTGCATAGCCCAATTAACTAAATTAACTCATTTTTTAATCTTCTTTAAATATATACTCTTATGGAACTGCAGGTTATTACAATAATCCTGCCAGTGGTTGTTATCTGTTTACAGTATTAGCAACCCCTACCTCAGCTGAACTCTTTCCAATAATACTAACACACAGTTTGTGCTTTGGCGTGTTTTAACAACAACAACAGCAAAATCTACTGTTGTATATATATTCATTAAGAAGGAATCACCTGTCTCATCAGCTGAGTCTCAAAGCTTCAAGGTAGTTGGAGTTTATTTCTTGGCTGCCCATTCCAATTCAGCTTTTCCATCCAAGAAGGAAGTGCACAGTTCACCCCTCGCAAGTTCAAAGCAATCTGTTATCAGGTTTCAACTGCCTCAGTAGTGTAAACACATATTCATCCTTGAGATATACTTCATCTGCTCTGTTTCAGTGGTGTGTGTGTGTGTGTGTGTGTGTGTGTACAGACCCCAAAATGTCCTCTCTTTCCATTTTTTTTTTAAAAAGAGGTATGCCTCAGACACATTTGCACCACTTCCAAGCCTTATGAGGAACGGTTGAAGGAGCTGGGCATGTTTAGCCTGGAAAAGAGGAGATAAGATAGCCATATTAAAATATCTGAAGGGCTGTCACCAGGAAGAGGGAACAAACTTGTTTTCACCTCCTCTGGAGGCTGGGACTCTAACCAATGGCTTCATGTTACAAGAAAGGAGATTCCAATAAAACATCAAGAAAAACTTTCTGCCAGTAAGTTGTTTGACAGTGGAACGGTCTCCCTCGGAAGGTTCTGGGCTCTTTGCGGGTTTTAAAGCAGAGGTTGGATGTGGTCATCTGTCATGGGTGATTTAATGGAGAGTCCAGCATTGCAGGGGGTGGACTAGATGACCCTTGCATACCTGGTCCTTCAGGGGCACAGTTACCCCATTCGGGACCAGGGAGTCCTCCACACCCGTCTGCCTCCTGTCCCTCCAAAACAGTACTTCTGTCTTGTTAGGATTCAACCTCAATCTGTTAGCCGCCATCCATCCTCCAACCGCCTCCAGGCACTCACACAGGTCCTTCACCGCCTTCACTGGTTCTGATTTGAAAGAGAGGTAGATCTGGGTATCATCCACATACTGATGAACACCCAGCCCAAACCCCCTGACGACCTCTCCCAGTGGTTGCATGTAGATGTTGAAAAGCATGGGGGAGAGGACAGAACCCTGAGGCACCCCACAGGTGAGAGCCCAGGGGTCTGAACACTCATCCCCCACCACCACTTTCTGAACACAGCCCAGGAGGAAGGAGCACTGTATGACAGTGCCCCCAGCTCCCAGCCCCTCTAGACGGTCCAGAAGGATGTTATGGTCGATGGTATCAAAAGCCGCTAGAGATCCGGCAGAACTAGGAAACAGCTCTCACCTTTGTCCCTAGCCTGCCGGAGATTATCGACCAGTGCGACCAAGGCTCTTTCCGTCCCATGATGAGGCCTGAATCCTGACTGGAAGGGATCCAAATGGTCCACTTCTTCCATGCGTGCCTGGAGCTGTTCAGCAACCACTCGCTCAATCACATTGCCCAAGAATGGAAGATTTGAGACTGGGCGATAGTTGGCCATATTGGCCGCATCTAAAGATGGTTTTTTAAGAAGCAGTTTGATAACCGCCTCTTTCAGTGGGTTTGGGAAGGCTTCCTCACAGAGAGAAGCATTCACCACCCCGTGAAGCCCATCGCCCAGCCCTTCCCGGCTAGCTTTTATAAGCCAAGATAGGCAAGGATCAAGGAGACACTTCCTCCTTGAACTAGCGAAGCCTTCCATTTTGTATTCTTTGGGAGACAGAGCATGAAATTTGTGTGTTTAGACATCTGTTCCTTTGCATAATTGGTTGCATATTTTATAGGTTGTCTTTTTTCCTTTTGTGCCTGACGATTTTCGGTTTCCAAGCATAAATTGGCATTCTTCACTGTCTGGGCAATCTTCAGAATTTTTTTTATTCCTGTTGATATTCAGATTTCTCCTGCATGTAGAGTTTTCTTTCTCCTCAGCGTCATTAAGCTCTGGAAGGCGTATTATGTAGATCAGCTACAATGAATTATGTGCCGTGTTGCACAATGAATGTTTCTGGGAAGATGGTGGCTGGTAAGAGAGGCCTTTTTTGATCTCCGAGCTGTGTCATCAACTTTGCATAGCTGATCTGTCAGCAGCCAACACGTTAGAAGAATAAAAGAGTTTTTTTTTTTAAAAAAACCACACACATCTGTTTCTATGTTTAGCAGAGTAAAGTGAATTCGTGATTCTTTGTTGGCTGACTCACTTTATCTCATGATAGGAGTACCTTTTGTTTTGTAATAATTTAAAATAGTTTAAAGGAATCCATTCTCATTTCTAGGCAATATAGCATCGGCATTACGGTGCAGGTGGGGAGGAAAGAGTATAGAGTTCTTTCCCTGAGTACGTAAGTTTTTACTTGTCTTCCGAACATATGTGTTGAGTTTTCTCAAGGAGGGACTTCCACAAGAGAACAGAAAAGGTCTTGCCCCTGTCCCACTGCAGGATTTCATGGTTTAATCCTACATCACTGTGGAGGAAGTCTTGTTGACCTTGGAAGGTCCTGCTTCTGAGTAGACATAGGTTTGAGTAGACATATTGACCCATTGTTTATAAAGTGTATCCCATTTCATGGCTCTGAAAGAAGCAGCAGAGCATCTAACATTGTATGTAAAACAATCAAGGCAACATCTAATAAAAATACACAGCTCATTAAAATATAATGCAGCCGAGTCAAATCACAGTGCAGAGATAGGAAACATGGGAAAGGAGCAGTGCCTTTCTTCTTGGGGGTGGGGGGTGGGGAAGGGAGCCGGTAATCACTATGAAGCAAGTGCCACATTTTAAACCGGTGCTTATCTTATAGAAAAAAAAGGGGCTGGTGCTGCATAGCCTGAGAATCCCCAGAAAAAAAAGCACTGGAAAGGAGACTATACCGGTATTGTCTTATATCAGGCTTTTTTAACAAGTGGTTAGCCAGTTGGCCATTCCTTTACAAAGCTGTAGACTTTTTCGTGTGTGAAGAGCTTGATGGCACCCTTTGCAAGGCCAAAATTCAGCACCTCCCACCTCTCTGTTCTGCTCCGTTTACTACAGTGGTACCTGAGTTCTCAAATGCCGAAAACCCAGAAGTAAGTGTTCCGGTTTTCGAACGTTTTTTGGAAGCCGAACATCTGATGTGGTTGTCGGCTATTGTTTCCGGGGCATCTGCACCAATCAGAAGCTGTGCCTTGGTTTTTGAACATTTCAGAAGTCAAATTAAAAAGAATAATAATGAGATTGTGATATTGGTATTTAGGTATAAATTTGATATGCAGTGGATGAAAGATATAAAATATGTAACCGCAGAAAGGAAGGGAGGGATGCTGATAGAAATGTAGGTGGTTTTTTGTGTACAGTTGTTTTTTCTTTGTTAAAAGGTATGTAAAATGAGAAAATAGCTGGGTATGTTTAGCCTGCAGGAGAGAGGGTTAAGGGGTGATTTGATAGCCATGTTCAAATATATAAAAGGATTTCATATAGAGGAGGGGGAAAGGTTGTTTTCTGCTGCTCCAGAGAAGCGGACACGGAGCAATGGATTTAAACTACAAGAAAGAAGATTCCACCTAAACATTAGGAAGAACAGTAAGAGCTGTTCGGCAGTGGAATTTGCTACGAAGGAGTGTGGTGGAGTCTCCTTCTTTGGAGGTCTTTAAGCAGAGGCTTGACAGCCATCTGTCAGGAATGCTTTGATGGTGTTTCCTGCTTGGCAGGGGGTTGGACTGGATGGCCCTTGTGGTCTCTTCCAACTCTATGATTCTATGAAATGAAAAATAAAATTAAAAAAAAGAAAATGTTGTTTTCCCTGTTTACAAATCAAAGAGCTAAATGGCTGTTTCATCTAGTTAAGCCCAGAGGACAGTCCTAGGATTTGGATATGTGTGATTTTACTCAGGAATTTCTAATGGGGAGAGATGGGGTGGGAATAACTTGACAAAACTAGAGGCAATAGTGTTGGACTTCAGACTGGGAGACTAGGTTTCAGTTTCCATCTGTCCCATGGATTAGGACAGATTATTACTTAATGGCCTTAGTTATCCACCTGTAAATTTGAGGTAGTAGTGAGAGCAAGTGCAATCGGGTAAGAATGTAAACAACTCTGTATTCTACTTTTTATCTGGAGAGGGATACATAAATGTATAAAGTATGTCACCTTGAGCGTGTTGCCCATAACATGGATTAATTAGTTTCTTGATTTATTTTAGGAGCGGTTTGGGGCATTTTCAATAGGGCCACAGATCAAACAAAGATGTATTCATTTCATGTAGTACTTTGGCAGGCTTGCTGCTTGTTAAATGCCAGGAAGGCTTATTTTCTTAGCCCAGTTAAATGAAAAAATGTATTGGAATCCAAAGGGAAGCAGTTGAAGCCAAGAAGCCACTCTGTCTTAGGTTTTGTATTTATGGTGGCTTTTTTTTTTACCCCTTGTTGTCATAGGAGTAATGTAGCCTCAGTCCAAATGGTGATTGTTATGTATTCAGTGACCTGTGTTTGCCTGAGCTTGAGTCTGCACTCTGAGCTCCTGTGTTCTGATTTGATACATGATATCCAATCACAGAACATTTCAGGATTTGGGCCTCTGCCATTGGCTCTTAAACTCCGAGTCATGATTCGTAGCTTGGAAGTTTAGACAGCCAATCACATTGGGAGTGGGAGTGGCCCAGGCCTTCAGAAATGTATATAAGCAGTTGCTTTGCCCCTGTTGTCCAGTTCTGGTAGTTTAATAAATGTTCTTGCTGTTATCACGGTGTCTTGCCTTGTGGGAACCCACTTCAGTGACCTTCCAGCCATGGATTTTCTTGGATAGTATTTTGCCCGTACCAAAAAGGTGCCAATTTGATAGTTTTATATCCATGACAGCCACATCTTCTAAATGTTGGGTGCTGTGATCTCATGCGATTTTTGCGCTGAGATCTTGCCCCCCGCCAATGTTTTTGTTGGGGCCTCGCCATCCCCCAACACACATTTTTTGGGTGTCATACAAGCATGCCCCCAAAGAAAGCGTTCTTATGGGCTCTGTGATATTGCACAGGTAGGAAGTCCCAGTTTTGGGGCTCAACATGCTGGAGGTGTCTTGCCAAATGCAAGGTGGGTTCTTTTAAAATGAGATTCAGAAGCAATACAAACACAAGTGAGTGAGAAGATTAAAATTTTATTCTAAACAGCAAGCATGAGATACATTACCAAGCAAGCACTTCGATCTGCCACTTGGAAGCCTTCAAGAAGTGGCGAAGGGACTCCCCCAGGTAGCCTCAGTTTGCACGGCCCTGCAATCAATCAGTCCGTGCATGAGCTTCTCAAAAACTATACCCAAACCATCCGATTTATAGATAGCTAACCTGTTAGGGACATGGGTAGCACTGTGGTCTAAACCACTGAGCCTAGGACTTGCCGATCGGAAGGCCGGCGGTTCGAATCCCTGCAACGGGGTGAGCTCCCGTTGCTCGGTCCCAGCTCCTGTCAACCTAGCAGTTCGAAAGCACATCAAGTGCAAGTAGATAAATAGGTACCGCTCCGGCGGGAAGGTAAACGGCATTTCCGTGCGCTCCTCTGGTTTTGCCAGAAGTGTCTTAGTCATACTGGCCACATGACTGGAAAAACTGTGGACATACGCCGGCTCCTTCGGCCAGTAAAGCGAGATGAGCGCCACAACCCCAGAGTTGTTCATGATTGGACTTAACTGTCAGGGGTCCTTTACCTTTACCTTTTTTAACCTGTTAGCCCAGGCATCCCCAAACTTCGGCCCTCCAGATGTTTTGGACTACAATTCCCAATCATCCCTGACCACTGGTCCTGTTAGCTAGGGATCATGGGAGTTGTAGGCTAAAAAATCTGAAGGGCCGCAGTTTGGGGATGCCTGTGTGGCTTGCCTCACTGCCTACGTGGTACTAGCTACGTACAGGTTATTCATTAGCCACCTCTCCCAATGATTATTGTATTTTAATATTTGGAAGCCCCACAGAGTGGCTGGGGAAACCCGGCCAGATGAGCGGGGTATAAATAAATTATTATTATTATTATTATTATCTTCAAACAATGTCTAACATCAAAAGAAGGTACTCAGCAATATCACTTCTTCCCTTCTTACAGATTAGGGCACTAAATGCTGTTCTTCAGCCATCAAAGAGCTGAACAAGAGTTAGAGAGGGGAAAACAAACAGAGGCAGGAATGTCAGGTGCTGCCAGGGTGCAAAGATCTGCCCAGCGCCCCCAAATTAACTTTTATTATGCTTCTGTCAGACACCATGTTTACGCCTTATCTCTTGTTTACGAAAGAAGGGAGGGAAAAAAACATTTTTAATTTGCTCATTTATTTACAATACACTTATACAGTCATACCTCAGTTTAAGTACTCTTCAGTTTGAGTACTTTCAGTTTAAGTACTCCGCGGACCTGTCTGGAATGGATTAATCCACTCTCCATTACTTTCAATGGGAAAGTTCACTTCAGTTTAAGTACACCCTAACCCTAACCCTAACCCCCTAACCCATTGTGTACTTAAACTGAGGTACCACTGTACTCATTGAGTCAGACAAGCGTTGCCATTGTGGATGACAAGCGCCGCCGCTGGCACGGCGTGTCTTTGGTAAATGAGCACACAAAGTCGAAAGTCCTTTTGTGAAACAGTAGGTATACATTTTGGTAATACTTGGTATGTATGTATTTTGTTTTTCTAGCTTGATCAAAATTATTTATTTCATAGCAGGTAGATAGTTAAGAGCTTATGCACCACCACCCCAGAATTGGGCGCCTGGGTGCCCCGCACCCCTTGCACCCCCAGGTAAAGACGGCCCTGAGGAAGGTAACCGTGTTAGAGTGCTATCTCCTCGAAATACAATTATCTTCCACATAGATTGCCCATACTAGTAGGTATGCCAATGGCACATCTGTCTCAACTCTGGCTACCCTGACTGTCAGCAGCTGTTTAGGTTTAAGGTCTTCAACATCCCCAGCTACCAGATCCATCTTTATCTGGAGAGTCCAGAGGCTAAAGCTGGCCTTTGAAAGCTCTGCTGGGTTGGCCTTAAAGGTGGGTACTTGCCTGGGTTTCTTTCTATAAACCACCAGGGCTATACTTCAAGGTAAACAGTATATCCTGCATGTGGAACAGAAAGATCAAACGGTGCTCACCATATCTGGTAGAAACCTGTTACATTGAAGGAGCGGCGGCTTGATCCCTGTTAATCCAAAATGACAAATCCTTTTTAATCCGCACACATTTGCTCTCTTCATTTGGGCAATTACAAGTGTAGAAAGTCTCTCTCTCCCCCCCTTTCTTTTAGGAAACTGATTATTATGGTGGGAAGATTGCATTTAGCCATGGACTTAAAAGGCTATTTGTCCACACTCTGCAGGGAGGACACTAAGCTCTCTGGGTTGCCTTTCGTTCCAGAACTCATAGACCGCAATCCAAGGGGAGGGTGTGTGGGAATGTTAGGGATGTGGATTAGGATATATTATTAGATAGATCCTATCCAAGCTTGTGTTAGCAAGCTTCCAATATCAGCAGAGTGACATTCCCCTTTTGTGCGCAGCAAAGCGTGAGCGTTAGGTTTGTTAGAACCTCTGCAACAATATTATACTTCCTGGCAAATCCCCTTTTTCCCTCTTAAAAGAAATACACGACACAATAGTATTAAAATAAGATAGAGTTTACTCACATGACATCCTGAGTTAACAGCATAATCTCGGAAAGGCAGGCTTACGTAGAAAAGTTACAAATGTATACATCTGGAGTCTTCTTAGTAAAGTGAGGCTCCATCTGGTCTCTCTCTTGGCAGCAGGCCGAGAGGGAGAACCATCCTAACTGTAGATTCTCTGGAGATGTGTTCCCATTGAAGAAGGAATGGCTAAGAGAGAGAATGGCTGCTGGCTAGGGGCTTTTGTCTGCCAGCTAATCCATCTCATTTGCATATCTGGAGGAACAGGAACTGAGCTTAGTCAGGTGTCCCTCCAGTCTAGTTCCTCTTAGTGGACACTCTAGGAACTGTTGTGACTTGTCTGCCCCAGTGTTCCATCCCACAGGGTGCAGCAGCCATGTCACAACCAGGGATGATGGATGGCTTCCAGCAGGAAGGGGCTCCATCCACACACAGCAATTTGTAGGGTGGCCAGGTGATAAAAAGGGACATTTCAGGAGGTGTGGTTTATCATGCTGAAATCCTCTCTTCTGCACAACTACTACAGGAGCCCGGCCCAATTTTTTTCACCAGGCTACCCTAGATTACCATGTGAGCAGCTCCAAACCAGCAATGCATCATTTAGGTGGTGAGAGAGAAGCCCTTTCTTCCATAGCATTGTCCTTCAAGCGTGAGCCCCCCCCCCAGATGCTGTTAGATTTCTACTGTCATGAACACATCTCCCCCCAAGCAGAGAGGCACAGCATGAGTTAGGAAGCAGCCAGCAGCAGGAAAACTTGCGTTTCTCTCAGACGGCTGGGAGCATGTCGGTTGTAAGACGTTAGCTGGGATGGAGAGAAGCCAACTCGCTCAAGAAGCACAGGCAGGCTTGGAAAGCAGGAGGGGAGAGCATTTCCTCCTCACCGGAAGAGGAGGCAATTAATCCTGTAAGCCCAAGGAGTAGACGTATGGGGAAGGTATTAGAGAGGAAACAAAACCAAAAACGTAAGGGTCATAGGTTCAGGATATTCTGCAGAAGCAGGAAAAGCTCCTCCGAAGGGTCAACTGAATCGTAAGGTATGGAAGCTCCGATAGAGTGTCCGAGGCTGATTGTTTTGTAATAAATCTTCCAGCTAATTATGACTTGTGTGCTGTGTTATCAAGACAGCAGCCTGGGCTCCTGACATCTACTCCCATTATTCCTGGCTAAGCTAGTTGGGGGTGTTGAAGTCCAGCAACATATGGGGATTGAAGATCACTGTTCTATACAACTTCAACATGTATGTTCTCCCTCTCCTTTGTACCTGGCCTGGTTTGGTGTGTGTGTGTGTGTCTGTTATCTTCTGGCCTTCTTCATGATAACTCCTGCATCGCACATAAACACCTCTGATTGGAGGAATATGCACCTCATCTGTCCACGCATCACCATGGGAAAACAGAGCTCTTGGATGCTCATTATATGTGTGTGATCTGGGGACCAGACGTCCCAGAGAGATGAGATTCATTGGATCAAAGATGTTTCGGGGAAAGCAAGTTTAGAGAAAACAATTTTTGCACATATGTCCTCATGGATTTGTACCAGGGAGTATTCCACAGATGCATTAATATTATATTTTACTCCTGCTAGAAACGGGTGAATGCCCAATTTCAACAAAGGCATGGTGGGCTGCACTAAAACATTGGCTCAAGATTGTAGTATTTGAACTTGGGGAGGGACTGTATAAATACCTGAACAATGAGGAATACATCAGCCAATGGCAGAAAACCATGGCGAGAAAAGCCACTGCTTTAGGTCTGTCACCCACCCAACTCTATTGCCTGGGATATGAAGGTGCCCTAAAGACCTTAAAGCAAAGACTTTGGGATAATTCACACAGTGATCTACGACATCAATCACTTGCGATCTGCAGTCCTTTGGCAGTAGGAGTACAATATGGGCATGTCTTTAAGCCAGCAGCCTATATTCAAAACTTGACAGTGCCAAACTACCGAAGGCTGTTCACAAAAGCAAGACTGAATGTATTCCCCTCTGCAGTGCTGGAGGGCAGGATGAGAGGAGTACCCTACCAGGAAAGACTGTGCTCGTGCACCCATGATGTAGATTCTATAAAACACATTGTGCTGCACTGTGGGAAGTTTGAGCGAGCTAGGGCTGAAGTGATTTCACCCCTGCTAGCCTTGCTCCCAGGAAAATCAGAGGATTTCTATATCAGGTTCCTATTGGAAGACCGGTCAAATGCCAGAACACTAGCAGTGGCAAAGTTTTTATCGGTGGTCACAAGAACTAATGTTTCCTATTCCGAATTTGAGTAAGATGTCTGAGTGGTTTGAGAGCGGGGTGTCTCAGCTGTGTATCGCTTGGTAACGAATTGATGGGTCTATGGACCGTAATAAAGATTGTTGTTATATTTTAAAAAGTTTGCCCACTCTTCAGTGATGTCTGGTTTTTCAGGATAGTCACATTTTTGCCAGCAATTAAGCTGCAGCTTGCCATTGCTGACAAGTGTACTGGCATTGCCAACTAGCTTTGTCATGAGTGAATGGCTGTTGTTTATTTTTAACCTAGCCGGCTTAATTCCCCCCACTCCCTCAATCCTCGGCACAGTAATTTGTGGATCACATTAGTTCCCTTCAGCTGGAGGCATTGACTTTATCCGAGTCCTCCTAAATGGAAATAAATGTGAATGATTTATGCGGCCGTTACAGCAGAGGCCCTGCTCAATTGAGTAGTTGATACAATACACAATAACACGACTACAAATTGCTTCTGGTATTTGCTGAAGGAGGCTGCTGCCCCCCCCCCCCCCGGTATTAATGTCTCCTGTTTAGAAATGTGTGATATTAATGGAACTTTTCCGTATGCTGCTGTTTCACTACAATTTGCCCTTTTTGGGTGGGGGATTGAAGGAGAGAGGGCATCTTCATAACAATTTACAGCAGGCAAAGAATCACACAATCAGTGTTTTCATAGAATTGTAGAGTTGGAAGGAACCCTGAAGGTCATTTAGTCCAACCCCTGATAATGCAGGAATCTTTTGCCCAATGTGGGGCTCGAACCCACAACCCTGAGATTCGCATGCTCTACCAACTGAACTAACATTTTTTGTTGTTGTAATAGGGTGAAGTATTCTATGAGGGGAGCAATATCTTCCAAGGCAAAGAATACAGCTTCACAGTTTGATCTTCGGCACTGCTCATATAAAAACCCTGAGCACATCAGATACATAAGAACAAATGAGAAGCCTGCTGGATCAGGCCAGTGGCTCATCTAGCCTAACATCCTCTCTTCACAGAGGCCGTCTCGAGCAGGTCGGGCGCCCTGGCGCTGAGGCGCGGAGATCGCTCCGGCGCCCCCGCCCTCGCAGCGTGCAGCACGGCTTCGCCACACAGCGCCCCCCCCCTCGGCCTGGTGCCCTGGCGCACCCACGCCACCGGGACTACAACTGCTACCAAGAGGCATGGGACATGCAGAAATGGGTACTGCCACCCCCCCAAAAAAAGACCAAGATGCATGTGTTTTCATATTCAGCAAGACCTACAAAGATGGAAATTGCACACTTCCTCCCCGCAGGTTTACAATCTATACAAAGAGGGGTGGGGAAGCAACACAGAAACAGTCAAATTCAGGAACACAGAAACACTCAAATTCAGGGCCAAACATGCACTTTTGGGTGCAAATGGCACCCCAACATTTATCAGGGTTAGCACAGCGAGGGGGGCCTGAGAGTTTAACCCTTTCCTCCTTTGCTCTGATTCCTGGCGAATATCATGTTAATTAAGCTCCAAATATTTTGAGCTGGCTGTGCATTCTGATCTTGGCAGATTTTTATTTTATTTTTTTAAAAATCTTATTATTTCCTATAAGTGCAATTTTGGCAATATCTGCTGCCTATCACACCAAGGCTTTGCATAAAGAGGAAGTGCGAACTGCTGGGGAGCCTTCTGAAATCTTCGTTAAATGGGTCACCCCGCAGCAGACAACACAAACAGTCTTAACAGCTTCCCAGAAAGAGACTCAGGGGTGGAGCAGGCTTTGCCTGACATTGATGCACATTCCTTCTGCTTTCTGAAAGCAACAATGGATGCTTGCTGCTTGAGCATTACAATCTCCGCAGCTAATTTATTTTATTTTCTACTTTAAAAACGAGAGAGAAAAAGAAGTTTTTTCAAGGGCTGGAGATCTAGGTCACAGAGTGTGTGCAAATTAATGCATCTCAGCTGTATGAATATGTGAACGCGCTGCATCCATCTTAGGGCTGTAATAAATATTCAGAAATATGTTTCAGCGATCTGAGACAGAACTTTAACAGTGCATAGCCTTTTTTTATTCACACAGTGAAGGGTATTGCAAAACCCAGCATTCCGGAGTTGTGATGGCTGTGTTAATTTGGCCCATCAACTAGCTTGAAGAATACATAGTTGATTCATCATCTGCCTTCTGAACCAATTTGATTGATTCATCCCGTTCAAATGGGCATATTGCAAATCATCAATATTAGGCACCTTTTTGAGGGTTAATTGGGATACATGAGGAGCTTGAGCCGGCAGGGTTAACAGCTGCTGCAGGAATCGAGAGAAGCATTGGCTGGCTTCACTGTTTTTCTCACATTGTGATTTTTTGCATAGCACACACACAAATGCCACGATTCACAGTATATTGTCAGGTCACAAATTGTGAAACCGATATCAAACCAGTTTGGGGTGATATATCCCCCAGCCCGTGTGTGTGTGTGTGTGTGTGTGTGTGTGTGTGTGTGTGAGAGAGAGAGAGAGAGAGAGAGAGAGAGAGAGAGAGAGAGATTTGAACATGAATTGCATTAACACAATTAACATATCTTTGTCTTGTGGTAGCTTTTCTTGCATAGCCCCATATGTTTACTTGTAACAGATACGGAAGACGCCCGCTCACCAAATTCAGAAGTGGAAAACAAACATTCTCTCTTGTTCTTTTCTATTGATTTCACCACAGTTAACATGGAATCTTGCCTCCTTTAGAGATTACATTACAGCTTTGCAGTTGTCAGGGAAATCTCTGAACTGGTCTTGTCTGAACATTGATCATCTGCTTGGTTTCAACAGGGAACAATTTATTGCTTGTATTTTTAGTTCCAAACCTGACAGCCAGCAGTATTCGCTGGCATCCAATGGAGCTTCATTAAGAGGTCTAATACACTATCAGACTCGTTCACATTTATCTAGTTTATTATCCCTGTTGTCATTTTGATTTTTACCAAGCGGAGGCCAGACCGTGCGTGTGCGAAGGGCGGTTAAAAATAGAGTTTGATTTAGGTCTATAAATAAATCGGTTGCCTCTGGCAAGTAAGAAGTAACTTCAGGCAACTTCTTTCTGGTGTTGTATTAATATGGTTTTTATTACATTGCATTGCATTGCACATCTCGGGGAATGGCATCCTCACCCCCTCTCTGGTGCAAATGCAGCTTGAAACACAGCAGGGGGAAATGAACTTGCTGCTCTGAGCCTCATGGGAGTTTGGTCAGAAAGCTGGATTGTGACTTTTTCTGATGCCATATTTTGTGCTCTGCACCTTGATCACAGCCACAAAGATTTCTAGAACCTATGTACTGTATAATATAAAGTCCTCTATGCCAAGTTCTTGATGAGTCATGAGTCACCTGCCTTCATCATTAAAGCTGCATGGAGTAATCGGTGATTAAACTGTGATATATTGTCTCCCCACAACTTTGTGATCTCACAGGGCTGGTTTGCAGAATGCGGTTGTGTTTATTCTCATTTATGTTGGCCTCTGATGAGAATTTGGCTCCAAACAGTTAAAACTCTGAAGGCATTGCTGCTGTTTCTCCAAGTGATGTAGAGAAAGTGCATATAAGGGAGGAGGGGATGGGAGAGAGAGAATTGCATTCTGCTTTCCCTTTTTGCAGAAGACACCAAAGTTGGACTGTGCACCAACGCATTTCACTCCAACCGATATAAGACACGACAGCAGCTCAGTGTCCCCATGCCCTTTACCTTAAGCTTCCTCTGAAACAGCATGGCTTTTTTCTGTGGCTGATGAGGTTTGGGAGCAAAGTGTGCCATGTCTTGCTCTCTGGCACAAGGGGCTGTCAAACCCCGACTCTAATATTAGGCAATGTATGATGATATAGGCAAAAATCTGCCTTTATTCCCTTATTGGGTTCTCCATCGGTTGGAGAATATAACAGAGGCCAACCAGAGAAGTTTGAGAAGCAAAGCCTTTATTTTCGCTGTTGCAACAGGGTCCTTCCCCTCACGCAGGAGAACAAGGAAGGAACCCCAAACAAAGGTGTCTTGCCCTTAAAAAGAAATTTGAAATTGGTTTCAGCCCACCCCCCAGAAGCATCATCCATATGTCACAGAAGGGGTGTAGCCCAAGACCCCCCTCCCTAGATTCATCATAGGTACATCATGAAAGGGGAGGTCTGGTGGCAGTAATCTGAGCATCCTGGACCCTGCCCCCTGCCCCCAAAACCTAATCAACAAAAGAGAGATATTTACATTTCTGTGTTTCCCAGCCAAGTTAATCACACCCTTTTGTCTGGCAACCAGGTATCAGGATGCCAGGGATTATCACTTTAATTCCTGAGACAATGAGAAGGTTCCCCCCACCGCCCTTCTTCCTTGCAGAGGAACACCTGGTCAGAGAAAGAGAGTCAAAATGGTGTCAGTCAGGCCTGTCTTCCTGTGCGGCTTCAGACATGTTTCTGTACATTCATGTACATGTTTTATGAACAATTATTATATATATATATATGACCTTAAAATTCTTATAACAATGACAATTGCCTCGGGTGGCAGATGTTGAGGAGCAGCCCCTCTAGCCATTCCTCCAAAGTTCCCCCAAGCTGCGTTTGGCATTGGCACACCCGTTGTACACTCCCTAAACTAGCTAACTTCCCTCAGGTGCAGCGAAGACATTCTGTTGCCAATGATGAAGCTTCGAATGCCAACCCAGTCAGCATCTGTTCATGAATTGGGGGCAGGCGCCATTTTGTCTTTCCCCTCAGGCAGCCATAGGTCTTGGGCTGGCCCTGCGCACCACAAACATGGAGCAACTCATGGTGTATCGTTCCCAGACCTCCAGACGATTATCCTCCCTTAGTCTGGTTTGAAATCCATTTTGGTTTGGGGTGTGTGTGTTTAATAACACAGGAACCTGACATGAATCGACAATGAGCCTTAATTGAGACAATAACTTACGAGTGAGCATATGAAAAGTGGTGCCAAATAAATAAGTAAAGCTGCAGATTTTTGTGAGGTTTTTTTTTTAAGTGTTTGGGGAAGTGGGATTTCAATGTTTGATTGGAATCGAAAGAGGAACAGCCTCCTTAATGTCACCTTGTCAGGGGAGAACAAGATAATCACAGCTCAAACTGCAGGGGACTCTCACAAGCATCCTTCAGATGAGGTGATGGTTAATAATTATGTGAAAGAGCTCAAGTGGCCCTTCCTTTTTGTGGCTCCCATAATGGCTATGCCACTGGTGGGAAAATAACAGAAGAGTGAGGGCCAAAAAGCTTTGATAATAGGGATGAACGAAGGGTTGGTCTCTGCCTCTGCTTGGCTTTTCCCACCCTTAGCTGGTTCCCTGTTTTATGGCCTGTATTTGCTGTGCTTGGGAATTGTGCTGGGATTGAAAGCAGTTCGACGATCTAATCGTACCCCCCCCGAGACGGGCTGGTTCATGGCACTGAAACACTCTGCAGCAAGGCCACTTTCACATCGTATATTTAAGTCCCTGAGGTCATAATTTAAACAATCATGGCTTCCTCCCGAGAATTCTAGGTTGCTGTTGTTTGTTAAAGGTGCTGAGAATACATACCCCACAAGTGTCCCAGAAAAACTGGGACATCCCCTTTTTTTATTGCGAGAGAAGGGTGGCCATTTTGGTTGCTGTGATCTCATCCTGTGGTTTCCCCCTGGAAAAAGCACCTTTTGCCAGGGCCGCAATCTTGTGTGGCACTCCAAAACGGGAAAACTACGTGGGAGAAACTCTGGTGTGAACCCAAATGGCTGCTGCGCTCTCGCCATAAAAAAAAGGGGGGGGGAGATGGCATTTGGGAAGATGGCGTCATGGATTTTGACTTCAAGGTGTTGGAGGGTTGCCTTCTAAGAGATTAGAGTGTGCTTCAACATGCTTAGCAGTGTATCAGTTCTGCTACTTCAAAAATGAAAATCTAGCTCATCTTTTGCGCATTGTTACAAATCTTGGCAGCATACCTGCCAAGTTGCTGTCAGAGAAATAAGGGACCGGGCCGGAAATAGCAGACCGGAAGTAGCGCTGCCGCCATTTTGGAACTGGGCAGAGCAGCATCAAAAGTCGCTTCTGAGCATGCTCAGCCCAGTTCCAAAATGGCCGTCGCACCAGAATAAACCGGGGAAAAACAAAAAAATCCGTTTTTTCAGCTAGGAACAGCTGGAAAAACGGGGATTTCCCAGGGAAAACGGGACACTTGGCAGCTATGCTGTTTGTCTCTCTCTGATCTGAGCTAATGGAGAGATAGATTCCGGTTGTGAAAGTTGCATTTTTGCATCTTGGGTGAAGAATCTTGCCCAGGTTTTTTTTCTTTTTCAGCAGACAGAGTAGCTTTATGGTGTTATGTAACTCAGTGTTTGCTCTCCATTATGCCTTCAGACTGGCACTGCAGTCTCTTGAATCATTAACAAGTTGAGAGCAAGCTCTGGCAAACATCTGCAGATGAGTGCATGGGCGGCGTAACTTAACATCGGAATGAAAAACAAGCAGCGTGGCGCTCCCTTTTAAGTTGAAAGGACCTTCTGACATTCTTTTCACGGGAGATGATCTATTTTGGGAAATGATAGGTGATCCAATGTAAGAAAATCTGAGCTCTTGCTTTAATTGAGCCTCGGTTTCCCCCATTTTCTCATGTTAGTCGGTTCTTGTTAGCACAGGATCCAGTTGGTTCTGGAGGCCATCCTTTTGTATACTCAGAAATGGCTATATCATAGAATCATCAAACTGTAGTGTTGGAAGGGGCCACAAGGTTCATCTAGTCCAGGGGTCAGCAAACTTTTTCCACAGGGGGCCAGTCCACTGTCCCTCAGACCTTGTGGGGGGGAAGGTCTATATTTTGGAAAAAAAATATGAACGAATTCCTACACCCCACAAATAACCCAGAGATGCATTTTAAATAAAATGACACATTCTACTCATGTAAAAACACCAGGCAGGTCCCACAAATAACCCAGAGATGCATTTTAAATAAAAGGACACATTCTACTTATGTAAAAACACGTTGATTCCCGGACCGTCCGCGGGCCGGATTGAGAAGGCGATTGGGCCGCATCCGGCCCCCGGGCCTTAGTTTGGGGACCCCTGATCTAGTCCAGCCCTCTGCAAGGCCAATGTGGGGCTTGAACCCACAACCCTGAGATTAAGGGGTCTCATGCTCTACCAGTTGAGCTACCTGTATGATTTAGCTGTCAGTATGTCAGAGTCACAGTAGTCAGGTTGGTCAGTCATGAGATCTGACTCCGTCGGTCAACTCTGAGTCCAAAAGTCCAGTTTTTAATTATAAGAAATGATTCATTTTTTTCTTGCATTCTGAAAGCAAATTACTTGCTGCACAAGGTCACAAGACGATTTCTGCTTTACACCCAGAAAGCCAAGTGTAAGGAACTCTGGCACTGTGATAAAAAGCATTAACAAGACTGTGGTAACATCTGTACCTCTTTGCAAACATCAAATAATTCATTCTGCCAACCAGGGCTTTTTTTTCAGCCGGAACTCCCCAAAACTCAGCTCTGGCACCTCTCAGGTGAGCGCCATTTCCATTCTAAGAGAACAAGGGAGTAGTGGCGGAGGTAGGGTGTGTGGGGTGTGTGCTTCGTCCCGGGTGCCATCACTGAAGGGGGGTGACAAATTGAGGTTGTTGGGTTTTTTGTTTTTGCTTTTTAAACGGGCTCACGAAACTTTTTAGGAGTGAGGTGGTGGCTTAGGCGCCTGCTGGTTCTGCGCTGCCTGAAACCACAGCGTGGGACTTGCGCCTGCCTACTGCCTCTCCCTCAGCTGCCCTACAGCTGAGGGGGAGGCGGTGGAGAGGCTCCAAGCATTGGAGAGGCTCGCCCTGCCCCCATGGGTGGATTGTCCCCCCCCCATGGGTGCTGATCTCCCCGCCCCCGGCTGCAGGACATGCCCCCACACCAGGCACCCGAGCAGCTAGCTAGGCTGCTGCAAGGGAGGTGTTCATGGTGAGTTCCAGCACCTCTTTTTCTAGAAAAAGAGAACTGCTGCCAACATCCCTTGAAAGCAACCAAATGTCGTGCAAGCTTCCTATCTTATAGGCATGGAAGAGATGCTGTCAGTTTTGTCTGCCCTTGTTTTATGCCTAGAGCCTTACCTTCCAAGTCCCGGACTGCAGAATCCGGGACCGGCAGCCATGTGACACCGGAAGTTGCGTCAACGTAACTTCCGGTGTCACTTTGCCCTTCTATGGGCACCAAAAATGGCTGCCGGCGGCTTCGAAAATCCCTTGTACTCATGTCCGGAAGTGCGTCGACATAACTTCTGGTGTGTCGCTCCACCCATCTATGGGCACCAAAAATGGCCGACGACGACACCGGAAGTCGCGTCTATGCGCTTCCAGACATGCGTAGATGCGACTTTTGAAGCCGCCGGCGGCCATTTTTGGTGCCCATAGAAGGGCAAATCAGAAAGAAAAAAAATGGCCACCGGCAGGAGAAAATAACGGAGAGAAACGGGAGATGAAGTGATACGGGGGACCACCGGGAAAAGGTAAGTAAAAACGGGGGTTTCCCGGGGAAAACGGGGTACTTGGCAGCTATGCCTGGAGCCAGGATTCTTTGAAAAAGTAGCTAAATGTTGGCAAAGTCCTTCTGGCTGGGCAGGAGGGGGCAAGCACAGAAGCCCTAGGCTTCACACAAGATTACTCTATCTTGTGCGCTTAGTGCTGAATGATGGCTTAGTGTTACATGCAAAGTCTCTTTGAGCCTTGGGCCACTAAATAGTGTGTGTGTGTGTGTGTGTGTGTGTGTGTGTGTGTGTGTGTGTGTGTGTGTTCTGCTCTTTTTACAGTTGCCAAGAAAAGGGTTGCCAGCTCTGCCTCCTTTTTACACTGGCCCTGCTCCCATGCCTTTAATCGTAGCCTGGCACAGAGGCATTAAGCAGATGTCACTTTCCCTTTCTCTTAGTCTCCTTGCCAGGAAAAGCTCTGCCTGCTAAATTCCTGCACGCTGGGCTATAATTAAAAGCAGAGGAGACAACCACCACCACCAAAGCTGGCAATCCTATCCACGAAGCACACATTTAAAGGTATTTGCATGGCTGTACTTGTACAGGAATCTGATTGCTTCTTGTCTCTCATTTTTCCCTCCTTTATTTGTTTGATAGAGTGGAACTCAGCGAAACGAAGTGAGAGCACTTGTTTTAGCCTTGCCGCACTACCTGTAAATGCAGCAGTAATTCCATTATTTCTGCTTTCCCAAATTCTCTCCAGCAAGAGCTTGTAAACATGCAGCGTAAAGGAGGTTACATGCTGGCAGCGAGCTGGCATTAATTTATCAGAAGGCACGGAGAAATGGGTCTCTGAAACGAACAGGCAGATGGATGCGGTAGATTGTTTTCATTTCTTTAAGTTTTTATTTATACTTTTCATGTTTATACATTTCATTAATTTTACAATCACTTTAACATTTCAAAGTTTGACTTCCTTCCCCCTCTTTCTGCGGTTCCTTAAATTTAATTTTTAATATCTTCTGCATATCCAAATTCATTTAATTTACTCACGTATATATCTATTTTTAATATATACTCTATCTGTTTGCAATTTATCTGAAAAAGTTCAACAAACCATTACCATTCTTTTATAAAAAGTTTCTTACCTTGATTTCTTCTGGTAAGTTTTTGTATGCCATTTTTCCTTTGCTGGGGATTTCCATTTTGGGGCGAGTAGTATTCTTGCCACTGCAGCAGCATACCTAAATAAATTTCTATACAATTTAGGTTGTTCTGTCCCTATAATTCCCAAAAGGAAAGCTTCTGGTTTTGTTATGTTTTTTACAATTGTTATTTTGAACATCCTTTTCAATTCATTATATATCATTTCCCAGTAAGTTTTAACCTTACTACAAGACCACTGTGGAGGAGTTCCACAAACACCAGATGGACACCTTAGACAAGATAATAATTGAGTAATAAGCTGTTTGTGTGAATCTAGGAACAACATAGGGTTCTGCCTATGTATAGGAAGCCAAGTCAGATCATTGGCTATATAGCTCAGTGTTGTCTACATGGATCAATGGTAGTCTCAAAACATCTGGAGGGACGACTTTGCCCATGCCTGTTCTATGCCTTATGAATGCAAAGGGGTTCCTGAAAGTGTGGGAGCGATATCCCCCCAAAACTCAGAAGGTCCATGGGTGAATTCTGTGGCCGTTAGTTTTGTTCAAACATTAGGTGTCACACCTTCCGATATTTCTCTGATGAAAACAGGGACGTCCTATTTTATCATCATCATCATATTTTTATTTTTTTTACACCACCCACTGTGAACTGCCCTGAGACCCCTGGGTATAGGGTGGTACATAAATTCTAATAATAATAATAATAATAATAATAATAATAATAATAATAATAATAATAATATTGGCCCTACCACCCAAAATCATCATCCGATGAGTTGTAACAGGCTAAAAAGCACATTGACCAGGGCTCCTGAAGGCAGCTGCTTCTTGAAACAGTTCTTACCGATCGTCGTTCTGCTCCTTTGCACTTGGGGCCACGCAACCTTCCCTCAGTGCCGGGGGATGTTTTATGGGAGTTGTAACTTGAATCGCAGGGTGAAAATTGTGCTGTCAAAGTTCAGGAGAAACCAGCTGCTTCACGCCTAGCTATGCAGAACCCAAAATGCTCAGGCAGTCAGGGATAATTCCTCTAGCTATCGCTGCTGAAAGCTTTTTGCTTGCGCTGATATGAAAGGTGCAGATATGAATGATTAGTGTTGGTTCTCAAGAGACAATGCAATCATGGGGGATTTAAGGTAGCTGTGGGTTTATCACACCAGTTATGAAAAATGAGGTGGGTGGGTATGGGGTGGGGGTTGCATGTAATTCATCTGGTCCTTTGCACAATTGCAAACTATTGAGGATGGTGATAATAATAATAATAATAATAATAATAATAATAATAATAATAATAATAATAATTTAATATTTATACCCTGCCCATCTGGCTGGGCTTCCCCTCTGGGCGGCTTCCAACAGAAAAATATTTAAGAGTGCTATGGTGGCAGATATAGGGACCCAGGTGGCGCTGTGGGCTAAACTACAGAGTCTAGGGCTGATGGTCAGGGGTCCCTTTACCTTTTTATGGTGGCAGATACCAAAAGAGTAGCCCTATTAGTCTTTTACAGACCTTCCACTCCCATCAGCCCCAGTCAACATGGCTCATTTAAGTTCAAAATGGTATCTGAGCTGCAGAGCTCAGACATTCGCATGTGGTCAACTTGGAGGCATGATGAAGCAAGAGAGAGATGCTTGGGCAGGAAGGAAGTATGTTGTGTTACATCTTCCTGCCAAGTCCATAGCTGCCAAGTACCCCGTTTTCCCCGGGAAAACCCCTTTTTTACTTACCTTTTCCCGGTGGTCCCCCGTATCACTTCGTCTCCCGTTTTTCTCCGTTATTTTCTCCTGCCGGCGGCCATTTTTTTTCTTTCTGATTTGCCCTTCTATGGGCACCAAAAATGGCCGCCGCCAGCTTCAAAAGTCGCATCTACGCATGTCCGGAAGTGCATAGACGCTACTTCCGGTGTTGGCGGCGGCCATTTTTGGTGCCCATAGATGGGCGGAGCGACACCGGAAGTTGCGTCGGCGCACTTCCTGACATGCGTACAAGCGACTTTTGAAGCCGGCGGCGGCCATTTTTGGTGCCCATAAAAGGGCAAAGCGACACCAGAAGTTATGTCGACGCAACTTCCGGTGTCAAATGGCTGCCGGTCCCGGATTCTGCAGTCCGGAACTTGGAAGGTAAGGCCAAGGCAGATAAAGGAAGTGATCTCACTGAGTTCTCTCTAGCAAATTTTGCGGGAAAGCTCTGTGAGCCCTCAGCCCTCTCATGTGCCTATCTGGCCAAACACGAATGGCTGGTTTGACTGCAATAATGTCCCACAATAATAGCAGAAATGGCTGGATTCCAGACTAAAACCCTATGCTCACTTACCTGCGAGTAAGCTTCCTCGTACCCAATAGAGCAGGTGGTATTCAAGATGGTACCCTCCAGATCTCACTCGCCTTGTCACAGTGAGTAGGCTTGCATGTTCCTATGACCCTTGTGAGCGAAGCCGGCGGGAGTCTCATACTCCCAGCAGGGTCACCCAAGGCGGTAAGGTCAAAGGGGGGGGGGAGCTAGACAAAGAATGATCCAAGAAGTCCTCAATGGCAGAACAGGCAGAAGATAGCAAGCGGTATGTTGCAATGGCTGTGAAGGTGGATGAAGGCTGTAGCAGATAAGAATCTACCGGTCGCCGTGATTACTCATGCCATCGGAATAGAGCCTTACCGCAAAGTGGTCAGTGATCTACACACATAAAACAAATTCACGCACAGGCGTCTTCCCCAAAAACCATCCCAAACCAAAAAAAGTCCCATGGCGATCGGCAAATGGTAACGGGGGCAGGGCTGTGAAATCTGGAAGCCCCTAGCACATGGGTGGTGGATAGAGATTTAGTCGTTTTGACTCAAGGAATGAGACAGTTGTATCCATGACTGAGCAGCCCTACTTAGGATCCACTCTGCTCCCCCTGAATGGGGGAGGGGCTAGAAAAGGTGCCCTAAGAGGAAGGCATGCTTGGCAAACCCTCGCCCTGATCAACTCTCACCCGGAAACCTATGTCCTCACTGTGGAAGCACATGTAGATGCAGAATTGGCCTCCACAGTCACTTACGGACTCACTTTTAAGACCAGGTTTATGGAAGACAATCTTACTCAGCTACACCAAAGAAGAAGAAGACGACCCTCCAGATGTTGTTTGACTCCCACTATCTCCATCTACCGGTAGCAGGACCATTGGTGATCGGGTCTGTAATCCAACAGCATTTGAAAGGCACCAAACTGGCCTGCCACTGCAATAGGGCTTAGTTCTGCGTAGATATGTAGGATTGCATTTCAGGGTATCAAGTGCTTTTTAACACTGGTCACTTGCGAGTAGGTCCTCTGTTGCCATATGCCAAACGTGTGCAGCTCCCCAAGTGTGAAGCCTCATGGCAGTGCAGTTTTGTGCTGGAAGAACTTCACTCAGAAGTTCCCAACTCTTCAGTCAGTTCAGTCCTTTTACTGACAGGTCCAAAGTGTGAAGGCAGTTTCACTATATTCGCTATCGACGGGCTTCCACTAGATCAGGAATCCCCAAACTGCGGTCCTCCAGATGTTTTGGCTTACAACTCCCATGATCCCTAGCTAACAGGACCAGTGGTCGGGGAAGATGGGAATTGTAGTCCAAAACATCTAGAGGGCCGAAGTTTGGGGATGCCTGCGCTAGATCCTTAGTAGAAGGATCCTTGCTTCAAATGCAAAGCAAGTGCAACTCGCAGCACAGAGTTCAGTATCAATATGGCAGCGCTTCCTTGCAACGAAGCAAAGAGGCAATGTACAGCCCCCTCTTAATATATCCAAGAATGACCACAACCCTTGGCCGGTTGCCAGATCCCAGTGACCTACTTGGCTGGTTGCCAGATCACAGTGACCTTCAAACACCAATTGCAAGACCTGCAGGTGCCATAGATGTCAAGTTCTCCCCTTTTTAAAGGGAAGTTCCCTTATGCTGAATAGGCTTCCTCGCGAGAAAAGGGAAAACTCGACAGCTATGGCAGGTGCAAGATAAAGGAAGCACTTGCACCAGATTTTTCTTAACAGCAATTAAAGGAACCTCAACGTAGTCGAGATACAGTACCGGTAAACAGTACTGAACTGTGTTGCTGCTGTTCCACCCTCAGCACTTAGTTGCATTTGGACATTCTATAAGTTTGGAGGCAAAAGAGAGTGTATTAATGGCTGAGCTGGTTGGCAGAGCAAAGGCTGAAGTCAAATTGACACAGCACGCTAATTCACTTATCTTCCTTGAAAGTTGGGGGCATCAACAGTTGTCACTCACGTGTCAGATCCATTTTGTGTCTGGCAATTATCCCTGTCAAAAATGGTGGTGTTTGCTGCCTCTTTCCTTTTGGATGCCCTTCCAATAGCGGTGAGGTGAAGATTAAATGTCCCAGCTTCAGGCTCTGAAAGGTTAAGTGTCTCCTCCTTGAGCTAAGTGGAAGATTGTGCATTTAAGGACGTGTTTCTGTGTCGGTGGCTGTCATCAAGAAGCTGAAAAATTCCCCCCTCCTGGTTGAGGGTCTTTCTTAGGTCACCCTATCTGGGATTTGTTTTATGACTGTCTGAGAAGGGCAGGGAGAGATATTTATTTATTTATTTATTTTAAAAAAATCAGTTGTATTTCTGAGCTATTTTCATGGAAATGGAGCTATGTGCTTCAGATGAAAGCAAACATGTGGGGCTGTCCTATGAGGACAGACCTAAAATTGTGGTGGCCACTTGCATAAAAAATAAGAAGGCAAAGAAAAGGGCATACATTGGCCTAAAACCTGCATGTGCTAGTTTATAGCTATAGATGCACATTTAGACAGTGCTATAATGTAAATCGAAATACAATACAGTTGTACATTGGATCCCAAACGCCTTGCGAGTCGAACGTTTTGGCTCCCGAATGCTGCAAACCTGGAAGTGAGTGTTCCGTTTTGAAAGTGTTCTTTGGAACCCGAATGTTTGACACGGCTTCCGCGGCTCCCTGCAGCCAATCAGAAGCCGTACCTTGGTTTCCAAACATTTTGGAAGTCCAACAGACTTCCGGAATAGATTCCATTCAACTTCCCAGGTACCACTGTGCAGCGACCAAGTGACCTGGGTGCCTGTTCAGTTAGCTGCCTAGGTGTAAATTTTTTATGGGTAGGTGCAAGACCCTCCCTGCTTATGGATCCTTAGGAATGTCCTCTGACAGCCCTTCAAATTGAGGACTGTAAAATAGACTTCCTGGCCAGGTAAAATCGTTGGAGGGAATAGCAAAGAGAAGGAAGGAAGGAAGGAAGGAAGGAAGGAAGGAAGGAAGGAAGGAAGGAAGGAAGGAAGGAAGGAAGGGACTCACTCAGGGGGCAAGTGTGTCGCTGTGGATTACTGGGAGGAGGACACAATGGGGAGGTTGGTGTGGTGCGCATGCACTGAAAGAACCACTCTGATGCTCTCACCCATGCACCCACACCTTGCCAACCTCCCCACTGCCTTGCCCTCAGGGCCCATAGCTAGGGAGTGGCGAGGTGGGCCCCTGCCAGGGGCGCAGGTGAGGAGGGCGCAAACTCGGCTAAAAATATGTCCATAAGTATGTCTATAAATCTTATGAGGTTATTGCCTCATAAGAAAAGGTTTTTAATAGAGGGTGAATTGAGTGGGTGGTGGTGGGGTTCGGAAGAGAGGCAGAAAGAAGAGCTAATTTGTCCATAGCTAGGGGGCGCAATCTGGACGGTTCTGCCAGGGGCGCAAGATCACCAACTACGGCTCCGCTTGCCCTTCACCTTCTTCCTCCTAGTAAAGTGACAGTAACATACCTGACAGGAAGCTAGCATGCCTCCCCTCACTGAGCAAGCTACTCAGTGCTATTTTTCTTGAAATAGAGGTGCCCAAACTCACTATGAACACCTCCCACATTCTCACAGAATGGCAATAGCACCCACCTGAGAGGGGCCAGAACGGAGTTTCTCTGTGAGTTCCCCTGGGGGGGGGGGAAGAGGGAAAGCCCTGAAGCTACTTCTAGTGAGGGGCTTGGCCTGACCCCCTCCAGGGGCCATATGCACAAGCATGGAAGGCTGCATTTGAATCCTGGCCCTGACGTTCCCCCACCTTTGGTGCAGAGCAAGGAGTTTAGCCAAAAATATAGGCAGGCAATGAAGAAATAATCATGTGTGGCCCAAAACCTGAGAGGGGAAGGGGAATATTGCTCTGTCCCCTGCTTGGCACTCCTGCTTACATCCTCTTGGCTGACACTCTTGACACCCCTGGCAGGGGTGGGATGCTGCAAGCAGAATTGCTGCTGCTTCTGTTTCATGAACCAAGGAGCTTTCTGCATTTGGTGTTTTCCACCTGCAAAGCAGAGCTTGCTCCCTCCAAAGCTTGGTTTCTCCCCACCCCCTCGTGTTGGCACAAAAGAGCTGCGGTCTATCACTGCTGCCTATTATAGTGTGCAAATGGAACAAGTGATTTAGAGAGAGTGAAGGGGGGGGAATTTCACCTCATATCCTCATCAGAAGCGTTGTTCCGAATTTGTTTTCAGCTTTCCTGGTACAGTATTCTGTTCTCTGCAGGGATTCCTCTTTTAAGGAGGAAAAAAAGTGGCTGAAGTCAAAGCGATGGCCTCACTGCTCATCCCATTGTGGGGAGGAAGGTGGCTCTGCTGGGTGACTCCATAACTGGAGCCTACTCATAGAGCTTTTGCTCTACATTAGAAGGGTGGTTTTAGTAGTAGCTGCTTACCTTATTCTTGCTGTGCTGCAGCCTCTCAAGTCACAGAATCAGCCATTAAGTTGCAGTCACCATCTCATACCCGCCAACATTTCTCCAATGAAAATAGAGGTGTCCTCTCCGGTGGAAATAGGGACGTTCTATTCCATACTCTCCGATGAAAACAGGGATGTCCTAAGGAAAAGTGGGACATTCCAGTCCCTGACCTATGTCTGTGCTGACTGGGGACCGGAATGTCTTGCTTTCCCTTAGGACATCTCTATTTTCATCGGAGAAATGGAGGGTACCATAGGACAGGATTCTGAACTGGAAGATGACTGGTGAATAACTCTTTGAGGCAGGGCCATCTTAACCATAGCTGTTAGGGGTGTGGGGCATCCGGTCACTGGGCTCTCAGGGGCCAGTCCGAGAGTTTGGGGCCAAGAGTCTATGAAAGAGCCTGCCCGCCAGAGGTCCGCGGCAGGCTCTTCTGCTGCGGGCAGCTCTCTGACACGAGTTCGGGCGCAAGCATGGCAGCGAGGTGCTGAGGCGGCCGTCCGACTGCCTCTGCCCTCCTGCGGGCCTGGGATTGGCGTAGGGATATGGAGAGGCCCATCCAGAGCGTGCTGCCCATCTGATAAGGTGCCCGGCCTAGCGCCACTGCCTCGCGCTCCTCTTTGCCCTGCTCTGCACTGCCTGCGCGCCTCTGCGGCTGGCCCAGAGCGTGCTGCCCTCCCCCAATAAAAGGTTGACAACTCTGGGCAACCGGGGGGGGGGGTGCTGGGCGGATTTTTGCACCCCGGTGCCACATATGCTTAAGACAGCCCTGCTTTGCAGTTAGTTTTATATTCATGGTTTTTTTTAAAAAAAATAAAAATAAAGCAATTTTAAAGGTTGATTTGGAGCCAAAGAACAGTTTTTAAATAAGCAAACATTTGCTGTGTTAAAGCATTCCAACAAATCAAAGAGTACCCCTCCCCCATACATATCTCATCTTGTAAAAGTATCTCGGACATAACTGAAGTCAAGGGAAGAGTTTCAGTCTTGTAGATTCTAAGTAAAGATTGCAAAGATACAATATATTTCAATACAAATTAGATAGGCACACACATCCAGCAGCCACAGGCCCGTTTTTCAGTCTAGCTGAATTTTGTTACTGTCTTCAGGATTCTCAGCAATGTGTGCTCTCTGCACCAAGAGGAATACTCTAATCAAATTTAAGACGGCAATGCTCTGCAGTGGCTCTTATAAATCATGCAAGAGCCTTTCAAACTCCATCCTGGGGAGAGTTCTACCGGTATGTGTTTGATTTCATGCTACAGAGAAAATTCCAGCTAGGTGCAAGCAAACTCTATGTGCAAAATCCTCCCCTAAGAAATGCTAATGGAACTGCCCAAGGGATAGTTTGGCCTTCTGAGCTGTCTGACTTCCTTCCACCTGATAAAAACTGTTAGGAGCATGGTTCATAGATGGCTACAGAATGGGAAGGTGTAAAACAAGACAGTGAGAAAAGACACAAGGGTCAAAAGAGTGAGAGAAAGGGATGAATAGCCAAGATCCATGCAGTGAAATAAATATTAGATGCATAGGAGACATATAACATCCCAAAAGTGAAAAAATGTAAATGCCCTCGGTCCAGTATACCCGAAGGAGCATCTCCACCCCCATCATTCAGCCTGGACACTGGTCAATGATGCCCCCAGCATCCAAAAAAAAGAAGAAGAAGGCCCAGGTTATTACTGACCATTCAGCTTGATGCCGATGCCAGGAGAGGTCCTAGAACAGGACAGTTTGTGAGCCCTTAGGAAAGTCTGGTTACTAGGACCCAGCATGGGTTTCCCAAAAACAATTTGTGTCAGATAAATCTCATTTCTTTTTGGATAGAGTTACAAGCTTGGTGGACCAGGGGAACGCTGTGGATGTAGTGTATCTTGATTTCAGTAAGGCTTTTGACAAGTTCCCCATGATATTCTTGTGATTTGGATGTGTGTGTGTGTGTGTTGAGAGAGGGACAGAGAAATTTCCACAACACACATACTCTTCCTCTGCATGCAGAAAGTTCCAGGTTCAATTTCCCAGCATCAGGTAGGGTTGGAAAAGACCCTTATCTGAAGTCCTGCAGTCACTACTTGAGAATGTAGACAGGAGGGAACTTGATGCATCAATGAGATGATCACTGTAGGGCAGCTTGCTATGTTCTCTGTGTAGCTGAGGAGCCCACCAAGAGGATAGATATATGAAGGTGATGGTCTTCCCATCTTTCTCTCCACTACCTGGTATTCAGAATTATACTGTCACCCATGGATTTCTCTAATTCTTTAGAAGCCATCTATGTTGCTATGTGGCTGTGAATTCTACCAGTTATTACACGCCATGCGATGGAGTACATCCTTTCGTCGCTCCCAAGCCTCCTGTCAATCGGCTTCACTGGGCAACCTTGAATTCTAGTATTATACCGCATCCCTCTCTGTGTCAAGGCATCTTCTCCACCCACATCCCTCTGGTCTCTCACTCTCAGGGAAACTTTTGCACTGCTGGTCTCAAAACGCACCACCCACAAGCCAAGCTGAGCTTTATTTTATTCTGCTTTCGCATTTTGGAAGAGGCACAGCAATTACCCCAGAGGAGGCTTCTGAAGGTAGTATTTATGGATGTGCATCTCTTCTTACGGGGTTCCCTAATCCATTTATTTCATCCCCACAGAGCCAGTTCTGCCTCTTCTAGAAATGGCTGGGGGTGTTCAGCAACATTTGGAAGGTCATGGTGTATCCACACTTCATGCAGAGCCCTAAAATGAGTGACAACGGCTCCAGCTCTTGGGTTAAGAGTGTTTCTCTGTCCCTTCCTGCTGGATCCTGCCCACAGCTCCATTTCCTAACCCATCAGAGAGGCCTGCTACCACTTGCAGTTTACTGCCGAGATCTATTCACATCGGTGCCCTTGATATATATTTCTTTTTTCATCTCCCTTCCAAAATCTTTTGTTTTGTTTTAAAGATCTTTGGACTTCAGTGGGGAGCTCCTCCTCTGACTCCCCCACAACCCTCTTTGATGAGCCGTCCATGTAATTCTGTTTTTTTTAACTGCTCCCCAAAGGCACTGTGAGGTTCTCTTTTGGCCTTTGACTTGTCAGCCGCTTCTTCATCTTTACATCCATGCAAAATCAATTACAGGCCTGCTGGCTTGTTAACAAAATCTCTGCTATTAATTGAACGGAGAGGAAAGGCGCCATCGGGAAGCTTGGCCACACAGATGCCTCTCGGTAAAGGGACCCCTGACCATTAGGTCCAGTCGTGACCGACTCTGGGGTTGCGGCGCTCATCTCGCTTTATTGGCCGAGGCCCTGTGGAACACCTTCCCTTCAGATGGGAATAAGCAATTATCTGACTTTTAGAAAACATCTGAAGGTAGGCCTGTTTAGGGAAGTTTTTAATGTCTGATGTTTTATTGTGCTCTTAATTATGTTGGGAGCTGCCCAGAGTTGCTGGGGAAACCCAGCCAGATGGGCGGGGTATAAATAAAATATATTATTATTATTACTATTATTATTCTTTATTATTACAAAGTCATTATCAAATTTCCCCCTTAAAAGTCAAATTGTGGGGCGTGTGCCCCATGTTGGGAACCACGGCTCTAGAAGTTAAATCACCCTGAGGAATGGGAGGGGATTCATTTCACCTTGGGAACATCCATGAAAGAGAAATACCAGTCTCCACAATATGGCTACTATGGAACCATCTAGAACAGTGATGGGCAACCTTTGGAGCTTGGTGTGTCAAAATTCGCCAAAAAACCGAGCATAACTCGGGTGATGTGTCACTTCGAGAAAAAAACCACAATTTCACGATATTTATAGTTTAAATAACAAAAAATGTATAATTGTTTCCCCTTTAAAAAGGGAAAAGGGGAGGTAAAAAAAATTATTACAGGTTTTTTTTAAAATAAAAAAAGATTTAAAAAGGAAAAAAAATAAGGCAAAACCCAGAGGTCTTTCCCAGTGGAACTCTGGGCTCAGGCCTTCCTCCAATGGGTCTTCCTCAAAAAAGTTCAACAACTTTTGACCTGAATCCCCCAAAAGGGGGTAGATCACTGCCAGTTTTTAACTCTGTGAGTAGATCGCAGTCTCTTGGGAGTTTGCCACCCCTGGAATAGAAGAACCAGGTAACGTTTTTTTTTAAAGGCCCATTTTGGGAGGCTTCGGGTCAAAGTTGTTGAGTGTTTTCAGGGAGGAGGTAAACTTTTGAGCTTTTTTAAAGGGAAGCCACATCTGTTCAGCTTCTTTGGGGGGAGCCAATGATCTACCAGTGATCTACCGCAGACGTCCAGTGTTCTACCGCTAGATCACGATTTACCTGTTGGACATGCCTGTCCTATTCCCTTGCCCAAATATGTATGGCTCAGAAAAGGGTCACCAAAAAGATTGAGGCAATAAAGCAGCTCTTCTGTGAGGAAAGTCCAAAATGGCTCAGATGGGGGGGGGTGTGCATCTTCAGGGTGCACAAGTCTACAGATTATTTTAAAAGCTATTTGACAAAAATCTTAGGCTTGAAAATAAGGGGAAATGAAAACTACCTATTTCTGGGGACGAAGTCGCACGGTCTGGATGACAAAATAGAGACGATGAGCGCGGCCCTGGCCAGGACCAGAACCGAGAGGGCGCACTGGGTCATGAGCTGGTTGCGCTCAGGCAGGGCGGGCACGGTGGTGGCCACGCTGCCCACCCCACTCGCATTGCTGCTCAGCGCCTCCTCGCCGTCAGGGGAACCGCTGCTGCCCAGGGCGGGTGCGGCGTCATGGCCGCTGGGCGCAGTGGAGGCAGAGGACGGTGGCGGCGGCGCTGCCGGCGAGGATGGCAGTGGCGGCGGCCTCAGGACCCCCTGAGCTGGGAGCGCTTCCCTGCCCCACAGCGCGGCCAGCAGCAGCAGGGGCACGCACGCCAAAGTCTGATCTCTCCCTCCGCGAAGCACTTGACGGTGCCGCCTTCTGCAGCCTGCTCTTGGGCCGCCAATCCCCAGCGCCCGTGCGAAGCGGTCGCATCAACCAATCCAGCCGCCGCCTTGAAAAACGCGGAGGGGGATTGGCTAGGCGAGGTTGCTGACGCGCCCAAGGCACGCACCGCCCTTCTCGGTGCTGGGAGGAAAGAGAGAGCGTCACGGAGCTGCCGAGCAGAAGCTGTGCTGCCCTTAAGTTGCTCTCACTTGCCCTATACCTGTTTCACCTCGGCACGTGGCCGCGTGTCACCTAAAATGGCTATGCGTGTCAGTGGTGACACGCGTGTCATAGGTTCGCCATCAGTGATCTAGAAAATTAAATTGAGCTCTGAAATCCATGAGCGTTGTGGTGTCCTTTTCAAAGCATTATACTGGATACCAGAGATGGTTCTTCCAGATATGGTGGTCTCATTCCACAGTCCCCATCCACTGTGCTCTCGGCGCTGTGTTTTCCTTTAGTCATCTGCTAAAACAGGAATTTATTAAACAACATTGTGGGTTTTCTCTTTTCTTCCCTTTGTAAAGTGTGATGTACAAAAGTGACTCCCACCCCCCCTCACCATTTTATTGTTCTGTTTATGGTTCTTATGCTGCCTATAAAGCCCAAACTTTATAAATAAAGTGTCTGAGTTCCAAAGGAACAGTATTTTTTTAAAAAAATATTCTTAATGAATACAAATGTCTCTAATCTACTTTCCCAAACTTCAAATAAAACCTGGAAAATGTACTGGTTGATGGCATTTACTTCTTTTATTAGGCAACTAGCTAGCCCTGTCACGCGCTGCTGTGGTTTATTTGAGTGATTTCCCCTACCCTGTGCCGATCCATGACGTATCCCTGTGATTCCTCCACTTCTCCCCTCACCCCGGCTTATCCCTGTGATTCCCCCCCTCTCCTCCGTCCAACCCCCCTCCCTGGGTTATCCCTGTGACCTGTTCATTTTGCACACAATCATTCCCCCAATGCGCGTGTTCTGTAAAATTTTGCCCTGTCCCAACCCTGACTCCCCTACCCACATGTGTTATGTGAAATAACATTTATTCTACCCAAAGGCATGGCCTTGTAAAAGGCCCATACAGTGGAACCTCGGTTTACGAACACAATTGGTTCCAGAAGTCTGTTCATAAACCGAAGTGTTCGTAAACCGAAGTGAACTTTCCCATTGAAAGTAATGGGAAGTTGATTAATCCGTTCTAGACGAGGAAAAACACCCCCTAAAACGGATTAACCGCTTTGCTCCGATGCCTTTGCGGAGGCCGGGGAGCGTTTCCGCGACTGGGCTGCAGCCACGAAAGCGGTCCCCGGCCTCCGCAAAGGCATCAGAGCAAAGCCCCAGCCTCCGGAAGGCATCGGAGCCGGGACTTCGCTTCCGGAGGCTGGGGCAGGCCCCTACCTCCACTTGGCAATGTTGGGCCTTGTTGCTGCAAAAGGCCTGTTTTCAGTTGGTTGCTGTGGAATTTTGTGGTATCATCTGGTGGCGCGGCTTTCGAGGCAGCAGTGGGCGATCTGCCTTTCTATTGCCTAGCAACCGTCCTGTTACCTAGCAACCAAGGGTTGCCTAGCAACTCACTTGTCGCCTAGCAACATCCGTTGCCTAGCAACTGCCCATTGCCTAGCAACCGCCCTGCTGCCTAGCAACCACCCATTGCCTAGTAACCGCCCGCTGCCCAGCAACCAATGGTTACCTAGCAACCGACTTGTTGCCTAGCTACCACCTGTTGCCTAGCAACCACCCGTTGCCTAGCAACCAATGGTTGCCTAGCAACCGACTTGTCACCTAGCAACCACCCGTTGCCTAGCAACCACCCGTTGCCTAGCAACCATCCGTTGCCTAGAAACCAATGGTTGCCTAGCAACCGACTTGTCGCCTAACAGCCGACCTGTTGCCTAGCAACCAATGGTTGCCTAGCAACTGACTTGTCGCCTAGCAGCCGCCCATTGCCTAGCAACCACCAAGCTGCCTAGCAACCACCCGTTGCCTAGCAACCACCCGTTGCCTAGCAACCATCCGTTGCCTAGCAACCAATGGTTGCCTAGCAACCGACTTGTCGCCTAGCAACCATCTGTTGCCTAGCAACCATCAAGCTGTCTAGCCTAGCAATGGGTGGTTGCTAGGCAACAAGTTGGTTGCTGGAAACCGTCCTGTTGCCTAGCAACCGTCCGTTACCTAGCAACCGTCCATTGCCTAGCAACCACCCATTGCCTAGCGGACATTCAGCGGTCGCGCTCCTGGAGGTCTTTACATTTTACATTTTTACATCTTTACATTTCCAAGGGGTATTTGTACTTGTGTTAAACATTTTTGCTAACTTAAGGTAAAGGGACCCCTGACAATTAGGTCCAGTCACGGACGACTCTGGGGTTTCGGCACGCATCTCGCTTTACTGGCCGAGGGAGCTGGTGTACAGCTTCCGGGTCATGTGGCCAACATGACTAAGCCACTTCTTGCGAACCAGAGCAGCGCACGGAAATGCCGTTTACCTTCCCATTGGAGTGGTACCTATTTATCTACTTGCACTTTGTGCTTTCGAACTGCTAGGTTGGCAGGAGCTGGGACCAAACAACGGGAGCTCACCCCGTTGCGGGGATTCGAACCGCCGACCTTCTGATCGGCAAGCCCCAGGCTCTGTGGTTTATCCCACAGTGCCACATGTGTTCCTTACCTACTAACTTACTAGGAGTCAAATACCACCAGTACAGCTGCGGGAGGCAGTGGAAGACAGGATTGCCCGGCGTGCTCTGGTCCATGGGGTCATGAAGAGTCGGACACGACTAAATGACTAAACAACAACATCCCACACTTTCCTTTTCCTAAACCCAGTTTCTCTTTCTCCTCTTGAATAAGCAGTCTGCCTAGCATTTCTTAGCAGCAGAGTCACTCGCTGAAGGGAACAAACTGCTGAAGCTTTTGCCCTGCAGTGCTTTCAAATTCGTTTGGGTTGGCTGTCAGCAGAACTCCCACACCAGCAAATGTTGCTTTGGGTGCCACCAGCCTCCTCTTTTAGGAGGGACACCCCCCAAAAAAACCCTACTTCCAGCTACTTGCCAGAAGCGCACCATCACATACATTCAACATCGGGAGAAGGAAAAGCAGAAGGAAACCCTGTGGAGGATTGAGGCATAGATTTTGAAATCTATGACACAGCCAATATGTGTTCTGAAAGCAAACCCTGCAGGCACAAGAATAGGCTGTCAGGGAGGTGACAGTCCAGAAGGCTGGTGGCCTAACAGGAAGCCGGGGGGGGGGGCTGGAGTTTGCTGCTGAGGCCAAGCATTGGGTTGTCAAGCCCAGAGCTGGAGCTTCTGCTTGTAACTTGAAGCCAACCTGATATTTGGGACTGCAATTCCCATCAGCACAAACTGATGGGCATCATCATGCCTGGATTTAGGTTTGATGAGGCCCTAAGCTACTGAAGGTAATGGGGCCCTTTATATGCCCAGCTGTCCTTTGTCAACAACAAATTGTCACTGTTTTTTTGTTGTTGAATATATGCTATATGGTAATTTATGGACCTAATAGGTATCTAAAGCCATTTGCACATAACCATATATGTATTTTATCAAAGTAATTGTTGAACTGAAATACAATTAAGAAGTATGTGAATAGGGTTGCCAGACTCAATCGTGGACAGGACTCCTGTGCCTTTAATTGCCCTGCTCTCTTTTGAGTCTGGAAACCTTAAAGAGAAACGAGCAGACCCTTTGCTTGGAAATTAAACAAAGGGTCTGCTGGTTTCTCTTTAAGGTTTCCAGACTCAAAAGAGAGCAGGGCAATTAAAGGCACAGAAGTCCTGTCCACTATTGAGTCTGGCAACCCTATATGTTAATCGTGAAATGCAATTAAGAAGAAGTATATTAATAGTGAAATAATTATTAAGCTCTAACTTAAAATGATTTTTTACTCATAACAAACTTAATCATGCAAACACATTGGCATTTGTCAATAACAAAAGTTCCTTTAGAAACACAATTTACAAAGACTCGTAATCTAGTCTCTAGAAACTTACTATAACATGAAATAAGAGTAGGCATAAATATATGATTTGAACCTCTCATGAGCAGCGTGGAAACTCACAATCAGGATAGATTGCTAAGGGTCTTTGTCACTGGTACAAAATGCTTGCACTTGGTGCATAACCTGACAAATTCCTTTAAACCGGCAGCTGTCCATGGTGCTGAATTGTGATTGTGTTCTGCTATGAGACTGACTGCTATGGGATGTGGGTGGCACTGTGGTCTACACCACAGAGCCTAGGGCTTGCCAGTTCGAATCCCCACGACGGGGTGAGCTCCCGTTGCTCGGTCCCTGCTCCTGCCAACCTAGCAGTTCAAAAGCACGTCAAAAGTGCAAGTAGATAAATAGGTACCGCTCTGGCAGGAAGGTAAACAGCATTTCCGTGTGCTGCTCTGGTTCACCAGAAGCAGCTTAGTCATGCTGGCCACATGACCTGGAAGCTGTCTGCGGACAAACGCTGACTCCTTGGCCTATAGAGCGAGATGAGCTCCACAACCCCAGAGTCATCCGCAACTGGACCTAATGGTCAGGGGTCCCTTTACCTTTACCTTTATGAGACTGATTACCATAAATTCCACACACAGAGGCACACGCTGTGTCACATTCTGAAGGAATATGAGCTCAATATTAGTGTTATGTTTGGGTGTCAGGGAATAGTCTGAAGATGAGGACGGGGGAATGCATTGCATGGCAGACCAGCTTCTCTCCGATGGAGAGCTGGAGGGGGAAGAGCTGCCCACCCCTTGTCCACAGCATGTCCAGAAGCAGAGAGAAAGAGAGAGAAGCTGAACAGTTTGGGGAGGAGTTACCCAGTTACAAGATAATGACAAGGGAGCCGGGAGGGAGGGGGCAGCTGGCAGCTAGCAGAGACGTCACTTGAGAGTGTGGGTGACCCCCCCCCAAACACGGACTCAGAGGTCAGAATGTATCAGACAGCAAAGGAGGCAGAGGGAGGGAGGGACTTCCCGTTGGTGCCTTAATTGCTGCGGAAGCTGGAAGGAGAATTTAGAGTAGCCAACTGCCCTCCTTGCGGAGAGCTGTGTATTTGTGCTTGCAACATGATGCTGTAATAAAAGGACTCTAAATATATCAACTGCTCGTTGATTCTTATCTGTGAAGCTACCAAAGGGTTTTCATTGACCACTGTTCACGTTTGCTGCCAAATGCAAGCTATCCTGCTCAGGAGCTTGGGGTGTGTGTGTGTTTCCACATAAAATGCAACGTTGTCTGTGCAAAGCGACACTTTATTCCTCCCTTCCCATTGGACATTGCAATGGTCTGATCCAGGAAAGTATTGCTCATCTCTGCCTCTGGCACTATCCGTATCTAACCCCATAATTGCAACACACGGCTGCAGTGTGTGTCTTACTCAGCCGGGTATCTAGATGATCACAACTGCCTCCCTTCACATGCTAAACATGCCTGCTGCAGGGATTGAAAACATCCCATTTCTTCGATATTTTTGTGATTCATTTGCTGAAGGGGTTTACCATGAAGTCAGCAGAAGGGGCATCATGCCCAATGACCATAGCAGACTTGAGCAGTATCTCCATCCCCTGTTCAGATTAAGACTCCAGGAAAATGAATGTGCAAAGCACTCCTCCTCATTGCTTTATCTGAGGGTTGTTGTTTTTTTTAAAGTGTGTGGTGGTTTTGCTCACATTTTTTAAACTGGAAAACTGAGAATCTAGGTCATGTCTGTATTCAGCAGCTGCCTATGCCTTGAGCTTGGCTTCTTGCTCTGTGGTGAAATGTTTATGCCCATGTTTCTTCCTTTCAGAAACTCGGGGGTGGGGTGGGGCAGTTCCATGCCATTCCAACTTGTAAAGTTTTCATTATTATTTCCAGCTGAGGATCCCTGTTTCCAGTGGAAATTTCCCATTGGCAATAATAGTCCCACAATATGTGGGCCTTTCAGTAATGACACAGGGCCTAGACAGAGGCCCCTCCCCAAAAGAAGCTTCACAGCAAGGCTATATGACCCAGTATCTGCAGGTGAAGCTGTTTGTTCACCGGACTTGCAGCCCCTTCTCAACATTATCGCCATGCTCTTAACTTGCACCTTTTCAGCCTGAGGGCTGCATTCTCTCTCAATGAATGTTTCCTGGGTGGTGGTGACCAAGGCAAAAGCGGGGCAGAGCAATGGATGTAAATTTTACCTTAATAAAGGTAATGACTGTCGCATCAGGAGAGGCTGACCAGGTCTTCTCCCAATGCGACATTCACACGCAGCATCTCCTGGCTCTGTGCGACAAAGGGTGACTTCCTGCCAGGCCTCCTCGGCCTCCTCAAGATTGGGAGGGCTGAGCCCCATCCCAGCAGACATCAGTGTGTGTGTGTGTGTGTGTGTGTGTGTGTGTGTGTGTGTGTGTGTAGAAACCTCTGTAACGGATCGCCCCAGGATGGAAGATTTATTACACCCTGGATTAGAAAGAGTTAATCCACCTCCAGCTTAACTGACAGGGACGGTGCCCGGTTTAAAAAGGAGGGAATAACCTTTTTGGCAGCAGGAAGAGGGGGAGGTTGGTGACGAAGGGAGAAGAAGAAGGGTGTGGGGCCAGGAGAGTGGTGGTTTAGGTTAGGCTTAGGATAACTTGAAGTTAAAGTCTGACAGAGTTGATGTATAACTGTAACTAAGATTGTAAACTTATGCATCGTTAAGAAAAGAAAAACTTATGTTCTCAAGAAAATAAAATTCATCTTCTTTTTGTGCCAAAGAGTATCGTCTTGGTTATTCCAGCAGCGTATTAAAACTCACAGAGGTGGAGACTCAGAATAGGGCAAAACTTACCTAAGGAAAAAGGGAGGGGCAGTATGGTGAAAACCTAGAGTGCCACAAGTTTGCCAGGGTGATATGGCAGACTGATACAGTGGGGATCTGAGTTGAGGGAGTCCCTGTTTTGTAGGCAAGAGGTTGTTCATTCAAATAGCCCTGAGTGTTTGTGAGATCAGGCCACGAAAGCTGGAATTAGACTCCCTTTACTGAAAAGCCCAGAATTGAGGGGTTTATTTTAAGGCGTAAGGAATTGAGTGGGGATTGCTTTACCCTTGTATCCTTTCGTCTCATAATCTATTGGCAACGTCGGCAAGGGGGTTCGTCGCAACCTCAGCCCCATAGAGTTGGTGCAGCTGCCCTGAGGCCTTCATTTTAACCAAGTGCATCTCCCACAGATGAAACATAATGCGAGAGGGTGCTCTCTCCTCATATCCAGACCACTCCCAAGATCAGCCATGATGTTCCATTCTCTCCATTCATTCATTTCTCTCAGAGCCACTTTATTAAGTAAGCGGCAAAGCATGCCAGCATGAACAAATGATGCCTGGTTAAAATGTCTTGAATTCACATTCTGGTTCCCTCTGGACTCCTCCTTTTCGGGTGAGAACAAGACAGGAGTTAAATCATCCTTAAGATATGCTAAGCTGTTGTAAGTGTTGCCCATTTCCTAATCCTTTGTTTTATTTCACTTATTTATTTTAGGTGGAAAAATTTGCCAAATACTTGGATCCTAATGATCTAGGCAAGATCAACTTCAAAGATTTCTGTCACGGAGTGTTTGCCATCAAAGGTAGGCATCATTGTCATTCTTTGCCTCCCACAAATCTGCTCCAGGAGGTTGAGAGAAGCCCAGGAACAGATCTGATGGGTAAGAGGGGAGGGGAAATTCTGTTGCGCAAGTGGAAGTCCTTCCCAAATGGTTCAACTTTGCTCCATGCAAAGTTGTGTGCCCAAAGCAGAAGCTGCTGAAATGAATGATCCATGTCTGTTTGGCAGAGTGTTCCCTGAACTTCAGAATCAATGGCACTGTTGCTGAGTTTCTACCTAGTGGAAAACACCTCCCCTGATTGCAAAGTTATTAGTGTCCAAAATCAATTGAGGGCAACTGCATAATCTGAGAACGGCTGTGTTTATTGTGTGTTTATTGGTGGTGACTTTGCGTTTTACAACTTTGAGTAACAATTATGAGATAAACACTGGGATCTGGCATGCTAGGAATGGGTTCCCAAACCTCATTGCTGAAGCATGCTTGCGTGCCTTAAGAGGGGCGCCAAAATGACTTGTGGAGAAAAACATTCTCTCTTTTCCGCCTTCAGGCTCGATACTCCTAGCACTGTGCATCTCAAAGTACAATCAGGTAGACAGTCAATACCCTTCCTTCCTGTCTCACGGTGATGCATTAATTCCACACATTGGCATTTTCTAGGCTGGCAGCCAAGAGTGTGTCTGCATTAGGAAAACATATGTATCCGTGTCGGAAGCAAGCCTGGGTTAATGCATTCACCCGTCTGTATTGTGCTCCCCATGTGAACCTCCCAGGGGGCCTGTTAAATATAAAGCAGCAGCTGACGTGATGCTCATGGATAAGCAGCATCATGCCCAGTTAATGGTCTTGGAAGAGCCTGTAGCGCATTGGTTGATCCTCTCAGGCTCAATCGCTGGTGTCTTCAGTTAGGGGCCAGCAGAGAGGCTAGCCTAAATCTTGTAGAGCCACTGGCAGTCAATGGAAACATTGCTGAGCTGAATGGACCATGGTCTGATCATGTTCCAAGTTCCTATGTCCTAATAATAATAATCCTCTATAATAATATCCAAGTGTCTCTGCGTCCAGTCCCTGTGTCCGTGGGATTGCGCTACTGCGCATGTGCCCCATGGACAGCCGTTGGGACTTGGAGCGCAGAGAGTTCGGACGTCGCAAGCAGTTTCAGCCCCTCATTCCCTATCTGTATCCCCCGCCCCAATTTGCTCCTCCTGCGCCCTGCATATGCTCAGAGGCTGCCGTGACCATGCTCTGCTCCCATGCCGACTCCATAACTGCCCCGGAGACTCCTCATGCCCAGCCCCGCCTTGCTGCTCTGGGGCTTCCTCTCTGCCTTCCACTCACAGACAGACAGACAGACACACGCTGCTCGCCTGCCAGAGGAAGGGAGGCTGGCCAGAAACAGGAAACGCTATTCGCCGCTCTGATGACAGTTTAACCATAGCTGCCAAGTTATCCCCTTTTTTAAGGGATTTTCCCTTATGCTGAATAGGCTTCCTCGCGAGAAAAGGGAAAACTTGGCAGCTATGGTTTAACCCACCTCTTCCGGACCTCCAGAGGCTGCCTCAATTTAACACGAGGACCTCCCTCTCGGGATGTATAGACTAATTAGTTGGGGTGGGAAGCGGCTGTTCTAGCACTCGTTAATTTAACGGGCTTAATGATACTAGTAATAATAATAATGTGTAGAGCACATTGCAATATTCCAAGCAGAAGATAACTAGAGCATGCACCACTCTGGCAAGACAGTCTTCTGGCAGGTAGGGTCTCAGCCTGCGTACCAGATGGAGCTGATAAACAGCTGCCCTGGATACAGAATTAACCTGCGCCTCCATGGACAGCTGTGAGTCCAAAATGACTCCCAGGCTGCGCACCTGGTCCTTCAGGGGCACAGTTACCCCATTCAGGACCAGGGAGTCCTCCACACCCACCCGCCCCCTGTCCCCCCCAAAACAGTACTTCTGTCTTGTCAGGATTCAACCTTGATCTGTTAGCCACCATCCATCCTCTAACCGCCTCCAGACACTCACACAAGGACCTTCACCACCTTCATTGGTTCTGATTTGAAAGAGAGGTAGAGCTCAGAGGGAGAGGGCGACTGAATTGCCACTTTGGGAAGCAGGATGCTGAGCTCGATGGAGCTTTGGTCTGTTCCTGCAGGTTGCTGCTTAGTGCAGACCTACTGAACTTCATGAAAGAAGGACACAATAGATAGCAGACCCTCTGAGTGTCTCTCTTTTCCAGGGACAGTCCCGGATTTACAGAAGCCATCCCGGTTTCTTATTTGATCTGGGAATGTCCCGCTTTTCCTTAGGACGTCCCTATTTTCATCAGAGAAATGTTGGAGGGTATGGAGTTAAGCGACTCCCTGAGCCAAGAAGATAAATAACTATACAACTTTTAGAAGACATCTGTATAGGGAACTTTTTTAATGTTTAATGTTTTGTGATGTTTTTATATATGTGGGAAGCTGCCCAGAGTGGCTGGGGCAACCCATTCAGATGGGCAGGGTAGAAATAAAATTATTATTATTATTATTATTATTGAATAGGATGTCTCTGTTTTCATTGGAGAAATGTTGGAAGGTATGAGACAGATACACACACACACAAGCTGCAAAAAGACAAGTGTAAGCTCATGGAATAGGGTGGGAATAGAAAAGCAGCAATTTCTGTGTTATGCTATGCCAGGCACGTCCAACAAGTAGATCGTGATCTACCGGTAGATCACTGGAAGTCTGTGGTAGATCACTGGCTCTCCCCAAAGAAGCTAAACAACTTTGGCTCCCCTAAAAAAAGCCCTGCAACCCCCCAAAACAGGGCTGTCCTCCTCCCTAAAAAAGCTTAACAATTTGACCTAAACCCCCCAAAACAGGGCTTTCCTTCCTAAGAAAAGCTCAACAACTTTGACCTAAACCCCCCAAAAGGGAGTAGATCACTGCCAGTTTTTAACTCTGTGAGTAGATCGCAGTCTCTTGGGAGTTGGCCATCCCTGTGCTATGTCATCCCACCCTGGCAGCCATTTTGTGTTAGACTATGCCTCCATGGCAGCCATTTTGCGACTGGCACTTCCTGATGGCATTATGAGCACATTTGTGAAGCCTTTGTCTGTCCAAAGTCTATCTTCTTTCTTCTAAACATGAGAGATATGAATGGTTGTAGTTAAGCATCCATTGCCTTTGTAAGCCTTTGGATAAAGGGCCTTCTTTGTTGTTGCTGGTGCTGCAAGGTTGTGTTATGAAAAGATGGGTATGAGCAATGACTGGTAACACTGTCTCTGTGGTGAATTACAGCCACAGATGCCCTCCGTGACACCAGTTGGCAAAGCTTCCGGCTTACCGTGTGATTGCTTGCCTCTCCTCATTTCCCAATAACTCACTTTAACGAATGTGCCCCCTTGTCTCGCATGGTGAGCTTGGCATTGTGCGTGAAGCTCATTTAGGCTCTAAAGACTCTCCTGAGATGCAGTGGCACAAGGTAGCTTGGTGACAAATGAGCTTTTGTCATTAACATCCAAAGGGTACAAACAGAAAATTAAACTGCCTTCTGCAACAAGTCCATGGAAAGGACCCCTGTACAGAAAAAGAAAGAAAGAAAAACACCTAGAAATACATTGTTATAATTACTGTCTAAAATGAAGAGTCGTTGCTTGCGAAACTAGCTTAATAGCCTCCTATTTTGCACTTATACAAGCTTCCTCCTATTGGGGTTCTTTGGGGAAATCACCAATAGTCGAGGAAATGCTATCTCTGTAAGTAGTCCCCGGTGGTCCACACATCCACAATGGTTTGTGCGTTTCTGGAGTTTCAGCCTTGAAAACCTTCTATTTATGTGTCTAAGTGAATCTGCAGTTAAGAACAGAAGAACACAAGGAGAGCCTACTGGATCAGACCCATCTAGTGCAGCACCCTTTTCTCCTAGTGGCCAACCAGGTGCCTATGGGAAACCAGAAATCAGAATCCAAGAACAACTTATACTACTACTTTATTGAAAAGCTTGTGAGCTGCTTTGATGGAGGGTGCAAATGCAATTGAAATTCTACTCAGTATTGATCCAGATTAGATTCCAATGTATAGTTAGCAGAGTAACAACTTAAACACATTGCAGGATTTCCAAAAAATAGACCAGAAGCAATTCTATTTCATCCAGCAGAGCTTTACTGCTACCGAAGGCAAATGAGCATAATGGTCACAAATCCAATACATTCAGGATTGGCACTGTCCATAAGAAATCCAGTTGAAGCAGACTTAACTTAGACTTACAGTAACTTATAATAAGTCTAAACCTTAACACCGGGCATAGACAAACTCCACCCTCCAGGTGTTTTGGGACTACAACTCCCATCATCCCTAGCTAACAGGACCAGTGGTTAGGGATGATGGGAATTGTAGTCTCGAAACATCTGGGGGGCCGAGTTTGCCTGTGCCTGCTTAACACTAAGCATACTATGTGCAGAACACCACACCAGAAGGAAATGAGATAGAAAGAGAAAAGTGAAACCCTGGCTCCTTCTGGCCTTACTTTTGTAGTCAGCATGACCTTGACAGAAAGAGATAAGAGAACCAGTTAAACCATGATGTTTTATTCTATTTTTAATCTGTTGGGAGCCACCCAGAATGGCTGGGGAAACCCAGCCAGATGGGTGGTATAATAATAATAATAATAATAATAATAATAATAATAATAATAATAATAATAATAATAAATAAATAATAAGCTGTACTCAGCTTCTTTGAAGGAATAACCCAAACATCACGAACCTTCTGCTTGTTTCTTTCACACAGAGAAGCTTCCAGGACCCTCTTGAATTAGGCATAATAGGAAAGAACTCTACATGTCGGATCAATACTTTCTGCGCTAGGAAATGCAAACTGACAGTAAATGTGTCTAAAACTGAGTACTGGTCCTTTGGGGCAGAAAGCAAGGAAATCCACAGTAGGTGCTGCCAGAGTCAAAGACCGGCAGAACCAACCAATTCTGGCTAGAGGTGGAATCCTGGAGCAACACTATTGCTCACAAGCCACACCTTAGTCAAACCAGTTTTGGGATGCAGTCAGTACTAGGTGGTCAGCTCTGACATCTAACCGCATAGCTGCCAAGTTATCCCTTTTTTACAGGGATTTTCCCTTATGCTGAATAGGCTTCCTCGCGAGAAAAGTGAAAACTTGGCAGCTATGATCTAACCTCACCAGCTCAAGGAAGATGCAATGGTTGGATTGTCCTTAGGAAAGGGAAATGCTTTGCTGTTTGACGGAATCGTCTCATCCCATGATTTCTAAAGCTGCCTCTTTCTAGAGATTTTGGCACCCCACTATGGAAAACATTGCTGTCAGTCTTGGTTCTTTCCGACCCATATTCTTTTCTTGCATGCAGCTGTTTAAAAGAAACAAATTAATGCCCTTACTAGCAGGCTTCCTCACAACCATCACTTAGCATTAGAAGAGGTGGGTCCTTCGCTGCCTGGAAGAGGCTCCTCAGAATGGATCATAAAATGCGTTTGGCATCTGCTTCCTCATTTCTCGTCCTGTATGCCAAAAAGAAAGAGGCGGGCACACAGAAGGGGCCCCCTGCAACCAGGGTTATTATACCGTCAAAGCTGTTCTCAGTCCTAAACAGCTCCATGCGCTTTGTCTATAATTCTCCCCTAAAGCCCCTCCTCCTCCTCTCTCTCCCCACCTCTGCTTTGAAACCTGGAGTGAATAATCTGCATAATTTGGTGGCGTGATTCTCACTTTTCCTGACAACTCCATGGTGCTTTTTATTTGTGGCTCCCCTGCTTTGCAGGATGTCACGGTCAAAAAGACTGTTACAAAAGTTGGGTGCTGCCTCCTCTCTCTGCCAACTGGTGGCAAGATGCCATGGAGTTCCGGGTACTCAGCCAGGGTCTCTATTCCTTTGGAGAACTGAGACATAGCAGAGACTGCTGTAACTTTAAGAAATATGGCTTATTCACCTATTTACACCTGCAGCGTGGGTGGCGCTGTGGTCTAAACCACTGAGCCTCTTGGGCTTGTCAATCAGAAGGCCAGCGGTTCAAATCCCTGCAATGGGGTGAGCTCCCGTTGCTCTGTCCCAGCTCCTGCCAACCTAGCAGTTCGAAAGCATGCCAATGCAAATAGATAAATAGGTACCGCTGCAGTGGGAAGTTAACTGGCATTTCCATGTGCTCTGGCTTCCATCACGGTGTTCCGTTGCGCAGAAGTGGTTTAGTTATGCTGTCCCCATGACCAGGAAAGCTGTTTGTGAACAAACGCTACCGGCTCCCTTGGCCTGAAAGCGAGATGAAATCCACAAACCCCCATAGTTGCCTTTGACTGGACTTAACCGTCCAGGGCAGGGATCCCCAGACTATGGGCCAGAGGCCGGATACGGCCCAAAGGCCTCTTTTATCCGGCCCGCGACAACCCCTGCTCTTTCCGGTGCGGCTGCCCACTTCCGGGTCGGAAAAGCGCCGGAAATAGCTTGTGCGCATGCGCACACAACATTTCCGGTGCACTTCCGAGGCGGAGGAGGTCCGTGAGCATGCGCACAAGCTATTTTCGGTGCCTTTCCAACCCGGAAGTACACCGGAAATAGTGTGTGCGCATGTGTATGGGTGTGCGCTCCCACGCACTAGCCCGCCATGCGATCCGTGCTGTGGGCACCAGCCCGAAGCCGGGTAAGTTTGGGGACCCCTGGTCCAGGGGTCCTTTACTTGCAGTCTGCATGGAGGGAGTCCAGTTCTTACATCATGATCATTTCAAGAGGGATTTGTACGCTACCATCTGCCAGCCTGCTCAAGATGGATTTCAGTCTTCTTTCCAGTCGTCTTCTTCTTCTCAGCACACCTTGCTAACAGACTCTTTTCCTATCACCTCACACCCAGTTACCCTGGAAACCTTCCAAACCCCCAGTCTCTGCTCACACCTCACAGCAATTGGAAGGACAGTTCTCTCGTATTGCCCTGCATCCTTTCTTAATGGCCCTAGCTTGGCCAGATCTGGGTGGTTTTTTTTTTTTTTTTGCATAATCTATCTCAGGAATTCCTCTGCAGCTTGTATTTCTCCCTTCACACCCCAAATAACCCCAAATCCTACCATTTATTAATTTCTAGTGTTTAGGAGAGGGTGGGTCCCCCTCCCAAATCTATAACACCACATACCTTTACTCGGGAATCAAGTGGAAAGGGAGAGGCCAGAAAGCAATTGCAGCCTTCCTGGGGTTCATTGATTTCAGAAGAGACAGAGATTTTCACAGTTTGAACAGCGGGGGCTGTTGCTCACTGGTTTTCAAAGCAACCTGCCTCCTCCTTTTGCAAAAGCTCAGTGCTTTAAAAAAATAGAGAGAGAGAGAGAATTGGTCTTTCTGATGGACTTGGGAATTGGGCACCTTCGTTCCATTTTTGTACTTGGGTCCTTAGAATAGAAACACAGACATGGATTAAAAAGAAGGAAAAACCACGACCCTGAGTTTCTAACACGCTTGTTAGCAGAAGCAGAGAGAGCATTAACTACCTCCCAGAGGCAATGGCTCTTGTAAAGTCTGGCTCAGTGGAGGAGTAATGCTTTGCATGCAAAAGCTCCCAGGTCCAATCCCTGGCCTCTCCAGGAAGGGCTGGGGAAAGCTCCATTCTGCACTTTAAACAGTTATGTTACTTATACCCCGCCCATCTGGCCAGGCATCCCCAGCCACTCTGGGTAAAGGTAAAGGTAAAGGGACCCCTGACCATTAGGGCCAGTCGCGGACGACTCTGGGGTTGCGGCGCTCATCTCGCTTTACTGGCCGAGGGAGCTTCCGGGTCATGTGGCCAGCATGACTAAGCCGCTTTTGGCGAACCAGAGCAGCACACGGAAACGGCGTTTACCTTCCCGGCGGAGCGGTACCTATTTATCTACTTGCACTTTGATGTGCTTTCAAATGGCTAGGTTGGCAGGAGCTGAGACCGAGCAACGGGAGCTCACCCCGTCGCGGGGATTCGAACCGCCGAGCTTCTGATCGGCAAGCCCTAGGCTCAGTGGTTTAACCCACAGCACCACATTAAAACATTAAAAACTTCCCTAAACAGGGCTGCCTTCAGATGTCTTCTAAAAATCAGATAGTTGTTTATTTCCTTGACATCTGATGGGAGGGAGTTCCGCAGGGCGGGTGCCACTACCGAGAAGGCCCTCTGCCTGGTTCCCTGTAACCTCACATCTTGCAGGGAGGGAACTGCCAGAAGGCCCTCAGAGACATATCTCAGTGTCCGGGCTGAACAATGGGGGTGGAGAAGCTCCTTCAGGTATACTGGGCCGAGGCCGTTTAGGGCTTTAAAGGTCAGCACCAACACTTTGAATTGTGCTCAGAAACGTACTGGGAGCCAATGTAGGTCTTTCAGTGTTATATGGTCTCAGCGGCCACTCCCAGTTACCAGTCTGGCTGCCACATTCTGGATTAGTTGTAGTTTCCAGGTCACCTTCACAGGTAGCCCCACTAGAGCACATTGCAGTAGTCCAGGCAGGAGAGAGAGTGTGCCCTGTTCACCTCGCAGAACTACAATTCCCAGGGTTCCATGAGAATATGGCAGTGGCCTAGCATCGGCTGCCAGCACCCAGCTGGAGGGCGGCATAAAAAGGATGCAACAGCTCACGACGTCCTGCTAGCCCCAGAGGCTGGAAGGGTGCCGTGAGGTATGCACCCACAAAAAACCTACACCCTGGGTGGCAGCCACCAATGCCCTCCATGCTATGCCTCTGGAGCATGTGACCTCTGTTGTTGCTCTGTCTGCTGTCCAAGGTCAAGACCTTGGTTCTTTCTTCCTAAGTTTCTTTAAGATGGTCTTGAGCCTGGCAGCCCTTCAAATAAAGGACTCATAGAATCATAGAACTGTAGAGTTGGGAGGCACAGCAAAGGTCATGTAGTCCATACAGGACCCTCCGCAGAAAGGGTTTCCTTTTGCCAAGTAGGACACATCATGGCCCTTAGTGTAAGTACAGTATAGTACACCTCTGACCAAGTGAAGTCTGGGAGAAAACTCTGTAGACTGTATGTTTGACTCAGAACTGGTACCTTGACATGCAGCACTCTCCTTTCTGCCACAAATTCTGCTGTGTGTCTTACTGTCTCCTCTTGCCGCTGCGATCCCATCACTCCTCTGCCTCACTAACTTCCTTGGCTTTCATTCATCTATTGTATTAGAATGTTCGAGCTAGCTTTCATCTCAAACGACTTCATTCACTCGCTGCTCTGTAATCTTTCATCTCTGCTTCAGCCATTCAGTTCTGTCTTGCCCCCTCTCCTTGTTAGACAGAAGCAAAGCCTCCACAAGCCTCTGTTCGGCTCCCTCGGCCCTTATCTCTGGAGTTCCCTTACTATTGACATTTATTCTGCTGCTTCTCTGTCTGCATTCATTTCACTTCTTAATTCTTACCTCTTTCTTAGGCTTTTCCTAGATACCATTTCCGTTCACGGTTGATGTCTTCTTGTTCGGCTGCTTGACCATCCCTTCTGTTCCCCTCAAGTGTTTAAGATGGTGCTGTTTTGTTAATTTTAAAATGCCTAGCAGTAGGTGAGATATAAATAAAAGACACAGAGATAAAATAGTTGTAGCAGCAGCAGCAACATAGGGCCGCAGTTTGGGGATGCCTGGCCTAACTACTGTTGTCTATGCTCTGGTAACCTCGAGGTTAGATAACGGCAATGCGTTATACGTAGGGCTGTCTCTGAAAACAGTTTGGAAACTTCAGCTAGTGCAGAATTCAGCAGCCAGGTTGCTCACCGGAGTAAGATGGTTTGCGCATATTACACCGATCCTGGTCCAACTGCACAGGCTACCAATTTGTTTCCGGGCCCAATTCAAAGTGCTGGTTTTGACCTATAAAGCCTTAAGCAGCTCAGGGGCTGCAATACCTTAAGGACCGCCTCTTTCCATATGAACCTGAGATCATCTTCTGAGGCCCTCCTTCATGTGTCCCCTCCTCAAGAGGTCCAGAGGGTGGCAACACGAGAACAGGTCTTCTCTGTAGTGGCTCCCTGTCTATGGAATGCTCTCCCCAGGGAAGTTCGCCTGGCGCCTTCATTGAACACCGTTAGGCATCAGGCAAAAACATTCCTTTTTAACCAGGCCTTTGGTTGATCTGATTGACATCCTATGCCCTTTTAAAATGTGGCTCTTTGGGGGGGAGGTGTGTTATTGGGTTGTTGTTTTTATTTTGATTATATATATTGTAGTTTTTATGTCGATCTTTTCTGTGAACCGCCTCTGGGTATAGGGCGGTATATAAATTCAATAAACAACAACAACAACAACAATGTATGTGGGGATGGGGTTGAGCCTCATCGTCCCCCTCTGCAGTGGTGGCAGACCTCCTCCTGACATGTGCGACATCGCATGCATGATGCCATTCACATGCGACGAGCACCCCCCCCCAAAAAAATCCTGGGCGGAACTCAACACCTCTGTAGCAGCAGGAACAACAGCTTGTGCTATTGCTACTACCCATCTCCACTAGCCCCAAAGGCTATGTTGGAGAGAGACAGTCATTCCCATAAACAACACTGGGAACAACATGGCAGTCGGGGATGGGGAGCATGGAGGATGAAGGCCCTGCTCCTGCCCCCACGCAGTGGCGGAGCTTCATGCTCCGGCATCGGGGGCGGGGCTGACACCTGTTCTGGGGATGGGGTGCGCCTCCCGGAGGGCTGTGGCACACCTCCCGGGGGCACGGCGCACCTCCCAGAGGGCCGTGGTGCATGTTCCGGTGGCGTGGCGTGCCTCCTGGAGGAGTTTGACACACGTTCCGGGGGCGGGGCGTGCATTTTTGGGGCGGGGCGTGCACCTGCGATGACGCCCCTTGGAGCCTGCCGCTCAGGGCGGCCCGCCCCCACCGCCCCTATCTTCCTACGCCCCTGGCCCCATGTGCTTGCAAACGGCGTAATGCCCCTGCTGCTACTAATTAATATTTGCAGTATCCCAAATGCTTCTTCACCTTCCCTCTAGCTGAGACACGCACACATGTTTCTATCCTAAACTATTGGAAGGAATGCAGTTCTGAACATCTTCTCCTTCTTATTTTTAGGCTGTGAAGAGTTACTGAAGGATGCATTGTCTGCTGAGGGCCTCGGACCTCGGCGCTATGAGACGGAGTATGTGGATTATTACTACCAGGTAAAAGGAGTCTCTGTTTTTAAAACCTCCCTGTGCAATTGGTCGGCGACGGGAAGTCGAGCATTCCAGCAATTTCTTCCACTTTGCACAAGGCCTCTTTCTGCTCATGTTACCCAGCTGCATTTACGGATAGTGGATATGGCAGTCATCAGCATTGGGGGAGCCAAGCAATTTATTTGAAAATTTGAAGGCGTTTCAATGGCCCTGAGTACTCAGTGTATTTCTGGGCTCTGAGACTTATCTCTGGGGACAAGAAGTGTTTCTTTCATGCAGATCAAGGTGCACAGGGTGGGGAACACCTTTGAGCAGCTGGGATACTGCAAAACTGAAAATTCTTTGTTGATGGAAACAGGGTTTGAGATGTAGGTTGCCCGACATGGTGGTTTCACAGTTGGGATATGAAAGTACTTATAACGTTTTGCGTAGCTTTTCTGACTTGAAGGCCTCTTGGTTTGGAGGAGGTTCTCTGTTGTCTAGTAGGTTGCACCAGATATGACAATGCGACCGCAACCATTGACTCAGTGGAAGTGCGATGGAGGTGCACACCCTGTTTCAATGCTGGTCGTAAACTAGATTCTAGTTGAGTGAGCTTTCCCCAAAACCAGATGTTTGCAGGTGGAAAGTTCTGCTTCAGTTATTGGTGGCACCTGACAGATGGATAGTGTGGTTCAAGACAACATCAGATGAAGTTTACTGAAGGGTGCACACACTCCTGAACCATCCTTCCATAATCTTTTGCACTCACAAGCAAGATAACCTGTAGTCAATAATAATAATAATTTATTATTTATACTCCACCCATCTGGCCGGGTTCCCCCAGCCACTCTGGGCGGCTTCCAACAAAACATTAAAATACAGGAATCAAACATTAAAAGCTTCCCTAAACAGGGCTGCCTTGAGATGCCTTCTAAAGGTCTGGTAATTGTTGTTCTCTTTGACCTCTGGTGGGAGGGCATTCCACAGGGTGGGTGCCACCACCGAGAAGGCCCTCTGCCTGGTTCCCTGTAACTTGGCTTCTCGTAGCGAGGGAACCGCCAGAAGACCCTCGGCGCTGGACCTCAGTGTCCGGGCAGAACGATGGGGTGGAGACGCTCCTTCAGGTATACTGGACCGAGGCCATTTAGGGCTTTAAAGGTCAACACCAACACTTTGAATTGTGCTCGGAAACGTACTGGGAGCCAATGAATGGAGCCAATGAATGGATTGTTTTCCCACTGTTTTGATGCATCCTGTTTGGGGGTGTGCATGCTCCCAGTCGAAGCAGTGGATGTGAATACAGTAAGTTAGGTAATTCATCTGGAATAAAGGGATGTGATTCAGTGGACAAGGAAGGGAGGCTTTCAGAATGCATGTCCATTGGGAACAGAGATCTTCGGTCTTCTCAAGCATATTTATTCTTCTAAAAGAAAGCTGAACCATAGCATTCCCTCTTGCTACAGTCTCACGTGTAGGTCTCTAAATGCATCAGGAACCACTGGTACAAGTAGGTGCTGTGGCTCTGTTATAAGAAAAAAAACTGCTCCTTTTCCCTTATGGGGTATCCAAGAGCCCATATAGAGTCCTTAAGTGTGTTCCCCATCGGTAGGAGAAAAGAACAGAGGCCAGCCTGAGTATATTGAGAAGCAAAGTGGCTAGTAAGCCTGTTCTTTATTAAAAGGGTCTGTTGTGTATTGAGTCAAAGGATTTTATATCTGTATTATTATTGTCTGTATTTGCATTAGGATAAAGTAACTGCCTTTTGGTTCCAGAGGGTACAGCTACTATTGGTTCATTTAAGCTGCTGTATTTGGATCCTCTGTCTTATTGGTTTCCTCCAAAAGGCAGCACTGTGATTGCTTGATATTGTTCCCTCCAAAATGTATCCCTTCCTAGCTAGTCCCCTGTCCCTATAAATGTAGCTTTCCTCTCCTCAGTCTTCAGTCTTGTTCACTTTAATAAAGAGCTGTTACTAGAGAACTGTCTCCAGCATGTTTTGTCAAGAGAGCTGAAATCACAAACCCCACGTCACAACAACTGGCGACGAGGATGGGATCCGGAATGCTGAGGAGCAGTTAAACACAACCCTGCCTCAGAGTCCGGATTGCAGCTGAGAACAAGACTCACTGGCCAGCTGAGAAGACGACCCTGCCCGCTAGGACAATGGAGAGTCCAAGGGTATTGGAGCCCTTCCAGCCATCAGAGCCCCACACCTGGGAAGACTACGTCGAACGCTTCGAGTTCTTTGCAGTGGCTCAAGGGATCACCGATGCCAGCAAAAGAAGGGCCACATTCCTGAGCTACTGTGGGCCCGAGACCTTCAAGCTGGCCAAGGCATTACTTGCTCCAGCGAAGCTGAGTGAGACATCTCTCAAAGATATTCTTGCCTGCCTAACAAGCCACTTGGCACCTACTGAGACCAAGATGGCCCGGCGGATGGAGTTCCATAAGAGGCAGCAGCATGCTGGGGAGTCTGTATCCACATTTCTGGCTGAACTCCGGAAGCTCGCTCAGCACTGCGGCTTCCAAAATCTGGAAGAGACTCTCCTGGATCGGTTTATTGGTGGTCTGAGCAGCAAGAAAGCCAGAAGACGCATCGTGGCTAAAGAAGAGGTTACCCTTGCTTCAGCCTTGAAAGAGGCCACCGCCACGGAGAATTATGAAAGAGAGGAGCTTGATGCCAGTCGCAAGGCCACTAAGCCACAGATAGAAGTTGCGCATGCCATGGACGAGCTAGAGGCTACTCCGAGCCAGAGCCCAGTCCGTGGGGTTGAGTCGGTGCGTCAGGCCTGCACAGTGCACAGAGATCGCCGAGGCAGTTGCCCAGGTTGTGGCGGAAACCATGAAAGGAAGAGTTGTCGTTTCAGGGATGCTATCTGCCGGACGTGCGGAAAGACGGGTCACATCGCCAGGGTCTGTAGATCGGCGGCGTCGGGAGCGACAGGAGCACCTAGACTGGAGCATCGCAGACCGCCCACAGCAACTCGTTTTCTAAAGGACTGCCACTACGTAACGGAGATCAACGGGGGGGCCGTGCAGTTTCCAGCGCAAGGCAAGGCACACGTCAAGGTGAAGATTGAGGGTCAGCAGTGCGACATGGAGGTGGACTCCGGATCCGCATTCACCATCGTGTCGGACCAGACCGCGAAGACATTCTTCCCCAGGGGTAAGTTGCCCCCTCTGGAGCCCTTTCCTGCAACCTTGCAGTCGTACTCAGCAGGCCGCATCCATGTTATGGGAATGTGTGCCGTGAGAGTACAGTTCCGGGACAAACAGGCTGTACTCAAACTGGTGATTGCGAAGGGCAGTCGCCCCAGTCTCCTGGGCACTGACTGGTTCCCTGCCCTGGGACTGAGCGCATGGTAAGAACAGCCAATCCGACTCAAACCAAGGCGAGTGCCATTTGCACTGCAACCCAAGATCGAGGCAGAGCTGGATAAATTGGTCAAGCAGGGAGTTCTCTCACCCGTGGACTCTGCTAAGTGGGAGACTCCAATCGTCACACCCCTTAAAGCAAATGGGGAAGTCAGGATATGTGCAGATTACAAATGTACTATCAATAAGGCACTCAGGGGAAACTCATACCCCATTCCAGTCGTATCACATCTGTTGGCTAAACTGGCTGGGGGCAAGGTGTTCGCCAAAATTGACCTGGCACAAGCTTACCAACAGTAACCCCACAATCAGCGGAAGCACAGACTATTGTCACACATAAAGGGGCGTTCAGAGTTAACAGATTACAGTTCGGAGTTTGTGTGGCCCCAGGGATTTTTCAAGGGCTCATGGAACGCCTGTTAAGAGGTCTGCCGGGGGTCTTGCCATTTTTTGATGATGTTTTGATTGCTGGAAAAGACCCACAGGAACTGGTTGCGCGTGTCCGTGCAGTGTTGCTCAAGTTCAAGGAGGTGGGGTTGCAACTGAAAAAAGAAAAATGCAGTTTTGGGGTGCCAACTGTGGATTTCTTGGGGTTTAAAATTGATGCATCAGGCATCCACCCCACAGATGCTAAGATTAAGGCCATCATCGAGGCACCACGACCACAGAACAAGACGGAGTTGCAGTCATTCCTGGGACTTATTAACTTTTATCATTCGTTCTTACCCCAGAAAGCTTCGGTAGCTGAACCATTACATAGACTATTGCAGAAAAAGAATGTGTGGCGATGGGGGCGGGAGCAGCAGAAGGCTTTTGACTCCTTGCGAGGAATGCTGAGTAGCAGGAGCGTCCTTGCTCATTATGATGAGTCAAAGCCGCTGGTCCTGGCATGTGATGCCTCTCAATACGGTCTGGGGGCTGTGCTGAGTCATAGGGAACCGGATGGGTCGGAAAAGCCCATCTCTTTCTATTCCCGTACGTTGTCGCCCACAGAGCGCAACTATGCTCAAATTGATAAAGAGGCACTGGCTATTGTGTCCGGAATCAAAAGGTTCTATGATTATTTGTACGGTCGCCATTTCTCCATTGAAACTGACCACAAACCACTGTTAGGGTTGTTCAACCCAAACAAACAAACGCCACAAATTCTCTCCCCCAGAATGTTGCGTTGGTCAATATTCCTGAATGGGTTCCAGTACACCTTGACCCATGTGCCGGGGAAACAGTTGTGCCATGCTGATGCGCTGAGTCGATTGCCCCTTCCTGGCGGGAGCAATGAGGATCCTGCTCCGGCGGAGCACATTATGATGCTAGAAACACTTCCGGGGGCTCCTGTAACAGCTACGGATATAGCTGAGAAAACTAGGAAAGATGCTGTTCTCTCCCGTGTGCTCACTTGGGTGGGGAGGGGGTGGCCAGGTGGTCCGCATGAAGAAAAATTCAGGCCTTATGCGACAAGGCAGCACGAATTGTCCATGCATAAGGGTTGTCTCCTATGGGGAGATAGGGTGATAATCCCAGCACCACTGAGAAACAGGGTTCTTGAGACGCTTCACATGGGACACCCGGGAATGGTCAGGATGAAGTCGCTAGCCCGATGTTATGTGTGGTGGCCTGGAATGGACCAGAACATAGAACAATGGGTACGAACATGCAAGGCATGCCAAGAGGTGCGGCCAGAAGTGGCCAGAGCACCAGTCCACTGGTGGGAGCAGTCCAGGACTCCCTGGAGCCGGCTGCACATAGATTTTGCTGGGCCATTCCAAGGGAAGGTCTTTTTGGTTATCGTTGATGCATATTCCAAATGGTTAGAAGTGGCGATGGTCCCTAGCATGGCATCAGCTGCCGTAATCAAGGTGTTGAGGCAGCTGTTTGCTACCCACGGGTTACCTGAGACCATTGTATCAGATAATGGGGCAGCTTTTGTATCCCAAGAATTCAGGGCATTCTTGGCTGATAACTTTATAAGAGGGGTCACATCCGCACCCTTTCACCCATCCTCCAATGGGCAGGCTGAGCGCATGGTAAGAACAGCCAAAGAATCCATTGCGCGCTTAATGGAGGGTAACTGGTCGGCTCGCATTGCGCGAATGTTATTTTTGCAGCATGCGACGCCGTGTACTGCAACGGGCAAGTCGCCAGCCGAGCTGCTCTTAGGTAGAAGACTGGTAACGGTGCTGGATTATGTCCACCCAGATAAAATGCCAAACCGTAATTCAAGAGCAACCCCCCAGGCTGAGACTGACACAACAAGGTATCTCGCCCCTGAAGATCTGGTCTGGGTGAGGAACTATTCACGAGGTCCGCGGTGGGTGGCCGGTGTGATCACCCGGGCTAGTGGACCTGTGTCCTATTATGTGACCTTGGAAAATGGGCAAGTTTGGAAGAGACATATAGATCAGCTGAGGCGCCGGGCGCTCAGCAGGGAGGAGTCAGATAATTCATCCCTGGCTAATGACGCACAGCTGCGAGACCAGAGTGAAAATGGTCCAGAGGTACAGTCACCAGGGGCTTCAGCAAATGAACCAGGGTCTGCTAGTCCTCATGATGACGAGGTACAGGTCGGGGACCCTGAGATGTCTGGGACTCCATCTGTTCCTGATGAAACCCCTATAGCAGCCCCTCCACCACAGGTAACACCCAATCCAGAACCTGCAACACCTGTTGTCAGGAGATCAGGTAGAAGTTGTAGGACCCCACAGTACCTGAGGGATTACGTCTGCTGTGCTCACTAGGGGGGGAGGGGTGTTGTGTATTGAGTCAAAGGATTTTATATCTGTATTATTATTGTCTGTATTTGCATTAGGATAAAGTAACTGCCTTTTGGTTCCAGAGGGTACAGCTACTATTGGTTCATTTAAGCTGCTGTATTTGGATCCTCTGTCTTATTGGTTTCCTCCAAAAGGCAGCACTGTGATTGCTTGATATTGTTCCCTCCAAAATGTATCCCTTCCTAGCTAGTCCCCTGTCCCTATAAATGTAGCTTTCCTCTCCTCAGTCTTCAGTCTTGTTCACTTTAATAAAGAGCTGTTACTAGAGAACTGTCTCCAGCATGTTTTGTCAAGAGAGCTGAAATCACAAACCCCACGTCACAACAGGGTCCTCACTCACCACACGCAGAAGGAAGAACCCAGAACAATGGTGTGCAAGCCCCTAGATAGACTTTTGAAATTGCCCACCCTGTAGCCCAAGACCAACCCCCAAAACATCATACATACATCACAGAAGGAGGCGGTCTCCAGAAGGCATACAACACAGGAGGCAGTCTACAGCAGAAATCCTCTTTGCCAGGATATCTGTTAATGGTCACTGATTGCTTTACCTGGGCAGCCTGGCCATTCTTTTGTGATTGGTTAATACTTTAGTTCCTGAATCCAGGTCACAGGCTCACCCTATGCATACACAAAGGTGCCTTTAAGACAGGATTTGTAAGCGAAAAGACAGTGGGAAGGCTTTCCTCATTTGCCTCCCTTAGTGCAGAGGAATATTTGAGGTCATTGGGAAAGTGAAAATGGCTTCAGGATTGCTCTCCTGTACTATTTCAGACACGTGGTTTATATACTTATGTATCTGTTTGCCTTGTACATTTATGAGCATTTAATTTATATAATCGAGACCTTAAATTCTTATAACAGCTCCAAGCCTAATACCCACCAGATTGACCTACTGCTCAGGGAGCTGCAGCAGGCACACTTGATTCGCTCCCCTCTTCCTTTGCTCTCAAACACCAATGGGCTTTACTATCAGTTTCCCTTGTCAAGGCGCTGTCAGACAGGGAATGTCCAGAGTGAGGAATTAACTCTTTATTGTCAAAAGCACCCTTACAAATTAGAGGAAGGCATGTCCACCAGTCCTACGTCTCTCAACTTCTCCTAGGTGTGCACCCAATGAGGCAGTTGCCACAACAGAGAGGCCCCGACCTCGGCTTATGTATCTCCGCCACCCAAGCAGATGCTGTCTTCACGTACTTGCGTGCAACCTTGGCCCAGTATACCTGAAGGAATGTCTCCACCCCTATCGTTCAGCCCGGAGACTGAAGTCCAGCTCTGAGGGTCCCTCCCTGTGAGGTTACAGGGAATCAGGCAGAGGGCCTTCTTGGTAGTGGCGCCCACCCTGTGGAACGCCCTCCCGTGAGATGGAATGGAAATAAACAACTATCTGACTTTTAGAAGATATCTGAAAGCAGCCCTCTTTAGGGAAGTTTTTGATGTTTTATCGTGTTTTTAATATTCTGTTGGAGCCACCCAGAATGGCTGGGGAAACCCAGCCAGATGGGCAGGGTATAAATAATAATAAGTTGTTGTTGTTGTTGTTGTTGTTGTTGTTGTTGTTGTTGTTGTTGTTGTTGTTACTACCTGTTTCTGCTCCTCCTCCTCCAATCCTCCCCTGGTCCTGGGAGACAGTGGAACAGGAGAGGTGGGGGTAGGAGGAGGAAGTGTGGAAGGCCTTGACTATACCAGCCAGACCTACCTCTCTCTCCTGCTGCACCTGTCTGTAAAGCTCCAGCCAGGTGAGCTCACCTCCATTGCCGGAAGGAATTCAGCATGTGATGAGCTGTTCAGCCACAGCTCTTTGAATAGGTTGCAAAATTTTGGCATGGCAGCTACAGAAAACTGCTGAACTTGCCACTGACAGCCTGTTTGTGAAGGCTCTCTGAGCATCCTAAATCAGGATTCAGCTCGTAATAGGATTTGTCCCAGTGCTCAGAACTGAGAAAAAATGTGAAGGTGCAAGGGGTGTTATCTGATGGGAAATACCTCTTAGACTGCAGTGGTTTGACTTTACTTCTTACTAAATGCAAGATATGGAGCCTGCTAGAAATCTCCTAGCTTCCCCTTTAAAAGCAATTATTATTTGGATTGTTGTTACCCTGTCCTAGTGCCTTGCATGCAAGCACCATCTTGGGGGGGGGGGTTAATTGGTCTTGATATGCACAAAGACAGAGGAGCATTGTAGCGTTCCCAACGATCCTGCCTCTGCCAGGGGGGGGGTCTATTTTCCTGGTTTCCTTGTGCTCATCCTCAATGAAACAGAAATCAATAATTCCTGGGCTGTGTGCCATGCACTTGTTCCTTTCTGTTTGATGAGAGCTGCTGACAAAGAGCGTGATCCTTTGCTCTACTGCACAGAGACACATCACGCAGCTTCAGACCTTGTGCGCTGGGTCCAGAGCAGAGATGTCCCTGCCCTCCTCCCCTCCCCCTTTGTGGTGGGAGTGTCCCAAAATCCAACTATTCTGGACAACAACCATACGGCAAATAAGTAAAATAACCAAGCAAACATTAGAAATGACCCCAGAATTGGCCTTACTAAACATTTTCCAAGACAATAATGCCCAAGTACACGACGAAGAACTCATTACCCACTTACTCTCTTGCCAGAGGTTTTTGTGGCTACTCTTGAGTAATGACGCTCCACAACTCCTTGTCTTTAAGGTGTTTTTATTGTGCGTATTATTTACAGTGCAAAGAGTCTGGAAAACATGTCTGCTTAGTCCGGGTCAGAACCTCGCAATGGCTTCTTCCTGTTTCGCGCCCAACATAACAGCTTGGGAACCCCAAAGCGCCTCCCTCTTGTCCTACGGGGTGCCATGCGCCTCAGTTCAGGCGTCGGGGGGACTGCTTCCCTCTTGATGCGGTGCTGAGGCTCTCACATGCGGTCAGAGCCTCTCACCTCCCTCTCTACTTCCTGATTCCTGTAATCCGATCCGCTGCTGGACTTGCTGCTCTGCGAAGAGCTTGACCTGATGAGGGGGGGGGGCTGTCCTCTATAAGCCCTCCCCCTTACATCTCCACAACCAGAAGCACCATAACCAGACACTGGAAAGACCTGTCAGGAGTAAGCTTGGACCAATGGTACCAAATAGTAGGGGAAACAGCCCTACTAGAAAAATTAACCAATAAGCTGAAACTGACATGGGGACAAATAGAAGAAGATGACTTCACCCCAGTATGGCTCCCCTTTATCACATACACAACCCAACAAGACAGTGACAAAAATCCACCAACAGCATACAAATCAATATGATTAACCTGACCCAAAACACCCACCCACCCCACTCACACACGAAACAAAGACCACCACAGCCAACCACAAAGGAACAACCATATCCTAGGCCAACCCCAACATCTCTCACCACCAAAGGAACACAAGTGAACAGCAGAGAACCTACACAAGCGACGCTGACAAAAAACCCCCACATATATTCCTGCGTATAAGACTACTTTTTAACCCAGGAAAATCTTCTCAAAAGTCGGGGTTCGTCTTATACGCCGGGTCATATTTCTTACACGGCGAATATATCCCAAACTCTATATTTTAACTGGAAAAGTTGGGGGTCGTCTTATACACCCAGTCGTCTTATACACTGGAATATACGGCACTAAGCAAAATAGAAACATCGCCACCCCACCCCACCCCCACCCACCCCTCCCCATTTTCCCCTTTTCTTCCAAATTTCTCAACAAATGAAACTGATTTGTAAAAACGTTACAAGAGACGTTGCACATATTTTTGTAAATCAAGAAAGTCTTTAATAATAATAATAATAATAATAATAAACAACCCTCTGATCTAGACAATGCTTCATTTCCAAAGGAGTCAATTCTTATGCTTCCACTCACTTCAAACTGTGCAATATTTAATAACTGCAACAGAACGGCTATGGTTGCCCCCCTGCCTTTTAAAGTCCACTTTACAAGGCAGAAATGCAAGAACTAAACTGGTTCCTGTACACAGAGGCAGACTTAGCTGTTGCATTTCTGCCTGTCATGTAGCTAGTTATTAAAGGCACGGCAACCTGTCCATTAAAGGTACCGGTATTAACCCAAGGACGGAAGTGGCAACCTGAAGAGGAACTACATAAGGGTTACTTGTTGCCCGCTCGGCACATTCCCTAACCTGAAAGTAGTTTGGGAACAGATCAGGTAGTAGTAATATACACAGCCAAATCTATTTTGGGCAATGTTAGTTATGAGGACAGAGTGTTGGCCAAACAGCTGAGTTTTTGGATATGAACTGCAGTTCAGTGCTAGAGCATTCATCTTCTCTGTGTGCCGAAGTTCCCTGCCTGAAACCCTGGGCAGCTGCTGCCAGTCATTGCAGGCAATACTGAGCTAAATAGCGTTGCTTTGTATATGGCAGTTTCCTATGTTACAAGGTAATTTGCCGTCTCTTCCTCCCCGATTTTTCCCAGTTCGCCAAGGGAGACAACAGCTGCATGGCGCCCTCTACAGGCTGAAGCCTCAAGCAAGCAGGCTGTTGACACATACAGTGGTGCCTCGCTTAATGAATGCCCTGCTTAATGAAATTTCCGCTTAATGAAAGGTTTTTTCTAGCAGAGGTTACCCTGCTAGACGAATTCGTTTTATGAAAAATTCGTCTAGCGAATCGCGGTTTCCCATAGGAATGCATTGAAATTCAATTAATGCGTTCCTATGGGCAAAAAAAAATTCAATGCATTCCTATGGGATTTGCTAGACGAATTTTTCATTATAAGAAAAGACCCGTGGAACAAATTAAATTCATCTAGCGAGGCACCACTGTACCTCCTTTTGCTTGTTTCCTTTCTTCCCTGTGTTCATAGCATTATTCAACAATACATATATTTTTCATCCAGCTTTTTTAAGGGACTGCAGTTAAAGAAAACAGACACAAGGTATTATGGATTAACTCAAACACCAATGTTTCCCCCCCACACACACACAATTAATTAATATAGCAACATCAACTCGCATTATACTGTACAGAGTAAGACAGCAGAATAAGACAGAGCTAACATTCTAAATCTAAAGAGCTGAAAAGACGAGGGAGGGAGAAGAAAGAGGAAAGGGGAGAAGGATGGATGAGCAAACCAGTTACAGTGGTACCTAATGGCTTAGTTGGCGAACAAATCTGCTCCCAAACACAGCAAACCCAGAAGTGTTTAGGCTGCCGCCCTTGTTTCCGGGGCCAATCAGACCATCAGAAGCTGCGCCTTGGTTTTCGAACGTTTCAGAAGTCGAATGGACTTCCAGAATGGATTGAGTTCGAGAACCAAGGTAGTTGTACGTGAGCTTTGTTTCAGTTTTTCGGCCCAGGAGATCCAGCAGAGCAATCCAAACCCTGCTTCATGCCACACGACTTGGTTCTCTTGGGCGGTATTTGACGAAGTCTGACTAGGAGTAGCCCGACTAAAATGAATGAACATTACTAAGTGGGCTTGATTAATTTCAGTGATTCTGCTCTGATCCAAACTTAGCTGTGTTCAATCAGTGGTCCTGTGAAATGCTCCCTCTGGGTTTGTTTGTTTTTTGAAAGCCTAAGCTTATGGCTGTGATGCTGAGAAATGGCCACAGAGTGTCAGTGTTTGGCAAAGTAAGGCACCTGTCTGTTCTCTTGGCTCCCCCCAGCTTCCCGTATTCCCTTTAATGAGGAGCAGCTGCTGCTGTTCAGTCTTGGGGTGCCAAACTCTCCACCCCAGAAGGACACAAGGGAGGAAGAGATGTTATTTTAAGCATCCCAAGGGATTCAGCTCTGTCAACAACAACGAGAGTGCCTTTGTAATGTGCCCTAGCAGAGTGTTGGTGCTAATTTAATGTTGAATAGCAGGGTGGTTGCTTAAACAATGTGCAACTTAGGTTCCCAGTCAGCAGGCGATTGCATATATACCCACAGCTCCTGTTTTCCTCCAGCTGATCTCATTGGTGTGTCTGTGTTTTCCACATCCAAAACTTTTCCTCTCCCCAGATTCTTGCCAATGCAATGGGAAGTGCCATTGGGCAGAACCTGGAACCCATGAAGACGTTGCGTCAAAAAGAGTCAAATCAAATACATAATTAGCAGGCACTGTATATTTGACGTTCAGCATGACAATGATTGTTCACTGTATATGGGATAGGAAGCATTTGATAAGTCAGTGGGTGTGAGCCCTGAGCCCATTCGTGCTGCAGAAAAAGAACTGGTGAACCTGATATTTGTGCATGCATTGCTACGATGTTTTGTTAGAAGGATATGAGGCTGTAGCAAGCATACCTGGGATGTGGCGTTGCTGAATGCCAGTGGCCTGAGGGTGCGTGATTTGCTTTTTGCATTAGATGGTGATAGTGGTTGTGTGAGTGGGTGGAAAATGTGAGATTGGGTTACTGGGTGTGAGGCAATGCTAGTTCTGCTCACAATAGACCTGCTGAAGTTAATAAGCATTATGAACTTGGGTTCATTAATGTTCAGTGAGTCTACTCTAAGTAGGACTTAGTTGAACGCAAGCTAGAGGGCGGGATTCACCTAACCAACCCCATCAGCAGAAGCCCAGGGCAAGGACTGCCGTTAGTGTAAAGGGGATTCCACCCATGCACCCCCATATTGGCTTGGTGGAGCCCCCAAAACAGCTCATGTGAGGAGGAGGGGGAGGAGGTAGTTCCATCTGGCAAGCTGCAATGCATGTGCATTTGGGACTTTTTAACATCTGATATTAGTTATATTTGCATGTGCAGATAGAATAATTGGAAGAGCACAGTGTGTTTTGCATTGGGAGTTGTGTTGTGGATGTTGCATATTTATCTATTTGGGACTTTCTAACTATAAACAGGTAGGTAGCCGTGTTGGTCTGAGTCGAAACAAAATAAAAGCACACGAAAGCTCATACCAAAATAAAAACTTAGTTGGTCTTTAAGGTGCTACTGAAGGAATTTAACTATAAACAGTGTTTATTGTATATTTATTTATATATATGGATGATGCGTTTTCCTTATTTTAAACTGAGATCTGTGGATAGTGTGTGTTCTGTAAACTGAAATAACAACATCAACAAATTGTCTCTCCCCTTTATTCATCTCAGTCTTGTCCAAACAAGCTTCTTTCTTATTGATTTCAGTGGGGAATGGTAATTTATGTGTGCATGTTAAATTTCCGCACTCTGCCATGGGAGCAAATCATAGAAAGGCAGCTTAGGAGTTCAAAATGGCCTTCTTCCGGCATGGTGAGTTGCATGATTATAAAGCCAAAGGAAAGGCAATACAATAGCAAGGTAGGAGTGGGGCTAGGAGGAAATTTTCACCTGCCGGCAGTGCTCACTTGGTAAGTGAGAGGGAGAGGTGCAGGGTTGAGGCAGTGGGGAAGATGCAGAGCTCCGGCTGCTGTCAACCTCCTCAGTTCTTCACCAACAATGACCTTCACTGGGGACACCAGGTAAGCAGTGCCTGCCCTCACCATTTTGCCCTGCCAGCCATTTCCCCCCTAACAGTTGGTCGTGACCTGCGGCACAGCCACCCCCGGACCAGTCGTAAGAAGGCAGGCAGGTGGCGCTTGTCAAAGAACAGAGAGAATTTGGTGGGGCAGTGACTCATTTTACCTAATGGACCAGCCTCTTCTTCCATCTCAATAAATGAAAAAAAACAGTTGCACTACATTGTACGGAGGGGAGATACAGTAGCTTCATCTGGCATTGGTTTGGAAGCAATCGGACAAGGCTTGGGCCATTGACTTGTGACCCTGGTTTGAGTGTCAATTATTCATTGGGGGGGCAGCACAAAATGTGGGGTTCGCAGCACAAAACTAATAATAATAATAATAATAATAATAATAATAATAATAATAATAATAATAATATATTGGCCAAGTATCAACATACTTGGAATTTTACTTCGGCTACATTGCAATGTAAACGTACCTTATACTATGGTATTGTTGCTCGATATAATTTCCCCCAACCTCACCTGCTGCCTCCTGTCTATTAAAAAGCTGTGTATCCATTGGCAAACAGGAGCAGGCACATAAAGATGAAGTAATTTAGAAAACAATTTAGGTGGAACAATAGTATTAAAAGGGGAGCTAAAGTCCACAAATAAAACTCGCACATAGGCCCGCAGGGAATCCAGATGTTGCAGGATGTAGTGCAATGCCATGTTGACCGTATCATTTACTGACCTATTAGCTTGATAAGCAAATTGCAAAGGATCCAGCAAAGGGACAGTAGCGTCTTTCAAATAGGCCAACACTAGTCTCTCAAAGACTTTCATTACCACAGATGTTAAAGCAACCGGTCTATAATCGTTCATCACACTAGCACAAAGCTTTGGCACCTGTTTGGAGTCCATTGGACAAGGTTGGAATTATTATTATTTTTGCATTAACTCGTGACCCTGAATTGTTGTGTCAATTAGTCAGTTGGGTGGTGGGGTCACAAAATGCGGGGTTCACAGCACAAAATGGCACAAAACTAGCACTAAACTTTGGCATCTGTTTGGGGAGGGGATTCAGAACCTTGGGGTTAAGGAAGTTCGATACAATGGTGCTGCTCATTGGTTAAGATTCTCATGCAGCGCTGGCGCTGAATGCTGTTGGCAGCTTGTTCAGTCATTCACATTTATTCCCCCCCCCCTGTTTGTGCCCTTGCATGGCCTCTATCTCTCTTGCTCTCCCCTCACCCCCTTCTTAGCTGTCAGCCTGCCTCCTTAGCAAGGTAAGGAGCTAATTGTATTTCAAAAGGTGTCAGCCGAGTCTGGAGCAGTTTCTGCATACCTGCCAAGTGATTAAATACACAGCATGAACAAGGAAGGGGGGGAGGAGTGTTGAAACATGACAAATAAATTGGGTTGGCTTCTGGGATGGAGCCCAGCACACCAGCTGATCTGTGGCTTAGAAAATATTTGCTGGAGCAATTAGTGAGTTCCCTACTGAGGCTCCAGTCTTTCCATTCTCCTCCCCTCTCTCAAATCTTGCTGAAAGGGTCAGTTGGCTATCTTCCGCTGACACCCAGACCAGGTCAAAAAGAAAAAAAGGGTGGGGTAACGGTTCTGGCTCGGTTTCTACATAAATTAGCAGCTTCAATGAGAGGGGGGAAATGAAGAGCTGATTTTTATTATAACCCAAACAGGTTAGCATCAGCATCATAAGTCTCAACTGGAATCAGAAGTAGCGGAGAGGAAACTGCCTTATATTGAGACAGGCCATTGAGTCCATCATTCTAGATCAGAACTGCCTACTATGACTGGCAGCAGCTCTTGGGGATTTCAGGCAGGGAACAATCCCAGCTCTACCTGGGCATGCCAGGATGCAGGTGGCGCTGTGGTCTAAACCACTGAGCCTCTTGGGCTTGCCGATCGGAAGGTTGGCGGTTTGAATCCCCGTGACGAAGTGAGCTCCCGCTGCTCTGTCCCAGCTCCTGCCAACCTAGAAGTTTGAAAGCACACCAGTGCAAGTAGATAAATAGGTACCACTGCGATGGGATTTCTGTGTGCTCTGGCTTCCATCATGGTGTCCTGTTGCGCCAGAAATGATTTAATCCTGCTGGCCACATGAACTGGAAAGCTGCCTGTGGACAAACGCTGGCTCCCTCAGCCTGAAAGCGAGATGAGCACCCCAGCCTTTGACTGGACTTAACCGTCCAGGGGGCCTTTTGCAAGCTACGGCTCTTCCATCTAAAAAGCCAGCACAAATCTCTGCCCTCCTTAGACATGCACATTGGAAAGGGAGGGGTGATATTTCAGTTATCCCTCACATTTCTTGTATTTTGTGTTTCCTCATCATTCCCCAGATTCCTTGTGCAAACCCTTCTGCTGTAATATTAAGAATGAGAGAGGGTTTCAGGAGAAGTCTGATGGTCACTAGTGGGCAGGCATGGCCCCTTGCCCCTGGGACAGTGGATGCCCAAGGTGTGCTGATCTGCATCACTTGCACATGTCATGAGGGTGTGTCAATGCACACATGTAGAACCTGGGAAGCCCTCGGCCCATTCACTGAAAATTTGTGGGTGCCACCCCCACCCCCCAATGTCGCCTATGCTAGTAGTTGTCAAGGAGTTCACAAGTTTTAGCTCTTTTCTAAGATTAGGAGAGCACACAAATGGCCCGTGTAACGGATTGACACGGTTCTGAAATATTTATTCCTACGTGGCTGGGAAAGAGTTAATCCACCTCCAGCCTGACTGACATAAAATTCTGGTGGGGGCGGGACTGTTCCCAGTTTAAAAGGAGGGAGCAGCGGTTTTGTCAGTTGAGGAGAGGGAGAGGGAGTGGGTAGGGGTGAAGAAGAAAGTTGAGAGAGGCCAGGATAGTGGGCATCTAGATGAGGTTCAGGAAGGCTCGATGTTAAATGTTTGACAGAGATTACCTACAACCGAAACATAGCTTATAAACACATGAAAAGCTAAAGAAACAACTATGTTCTAAGGTTAATAAAATTCTTCTCTTTTGTGCCAAGAAGTATCGTCATTATTTTGCTAGCAAGGTATCGGGACTCACAGAAGTGGTAACTCATTAGAGGACAAAACTTACCTCGGCAAAAGAGGCGGAAGTTTGTGTCTTAGAGTAACACTGAGGAGGCTTAGAAAGATAACCTGGGGTGTCAACAAGTTGCCAGCGTGGAAGGGGCAAACTTTTGCAGTAGAGGGAATGAAGCCGAGAGAGAGACCCTTTACTGGTGGCAGGAGGTTATTCTATCAAACAGCCTAGAGTTTTTCTTTGATACCAGGCCACGTGAGCTGGAAGGAGAGTCTCTTTACAAGAATAAAGGGGTTTATTTGGAGGAGGCGGGAGAAGAGTGTGGGTGGCTCCACCTCTGGATTCCTGTGTCGCATTTTAGTAATAGAGAGGGGGACATTCGTTGCAGCCTGTCTCGTGGATTCTTGAATCCTTCATCCCAGAGATGAGCCAAGAGCCACATTCCATTTTGGGCAGCCCTCTGGGGACTTTAAGAAAAGCAGAAGCAGCTGGGAAGGGAGAAGAGGAGTTTAGGGATTCCTCCTCTCTCACTCTGGGATCGCTCCTTACCCTTTTAGCTTCTGCTGTCAGTTGAAATAAGTCATCTGAAAGATGCTTGCTGGACAGGGGGACCCAGGGGCACAGCAGCAGTGACAGCAAACCTACATTAAGAGACGTTTCACGTGGCAGGAAAAACCCATCATTGTTTTAAGTGCTGTGCCAGCACGGGCCCTAATGGTGTTTGCTTGAAGGGAGGAAGACGTGTTGCGGGAGGGTTTCCTGTTGACGGGGGAGAGGGGCAAAATGTCTGCCCATCTCGCAAGGGTGCTATGAGTTCAAAATATGGCAGCCTGTGGTGAGCTCCTTCCTTGCAGAAAAAATGGTGGGACACATGCACGTTATGTAAATAATGCTCTTTATTCTCTCCCACTCACTTTAAAAAAATAATAATTCACTCTTCCGTTCTGGCTTTGGTTATATCTCCAGATGTGTGGCATTTTATGTCTCGCATCTGAAGATGAAAGTTCCCCACTTCCTTCCTTTGCCCACCATGCATAGTCAAAAGCAATCAGCTCGGCATATGTTTGTAATCGCTAGGCAAAAAAAAAGGGGGTCTGCATTTCCTTCCAGCAGACTGATGCTACTAATCCGGAGGATGACAAATTCAGCAGTGAAATAGCTTACCAAGGGAGACTGTGCAGAGTCCCTCTGCGTGGAGGTTTAGAAGGAAAAGGGATCAGCCAAGCATTCTTATCAGGATATCCAGTGAGAAATGTATTTCATCCTTTCCATCATCATCATTGTCATCATACTTACTACCCCACTCTCTGCCACTATCAGCATTATATTTACTATGCCCCCCGCTACTTCTTCGGAGATCGCTCGTAGCCTATTAAGATTGTCTTCCATGAACACGGTCTTAAGGGTGTGTCCGTAGGTGGATGTGGAGGCCAAGTCTGGATCCATGCGTCCTTCCACAGTGGGGGCATAGGTTTCCGGGTGGGAGCTGATCGTGGTGAGGGTAGGCCAAACCCTCTTAGCACCTTTCGTCCTGAGTTCGAGCATCTTCAAAGCCCATGACACCTTTGGTAAAGGCTGTTCTCCAAATGGAGCTCTTGCAGGCCAGTGTTTCCCAATTGTATATATTGTATATATTGTATATATTGTATATATTGTATATAGTGATACCTCGGTTCTCGAATGTCTCGGAAGTCGAATGTTTTGGTTTTCGAACGCCGAAAACCTGGAAGTAACTGCTTCAGCTTCCGAATGCTTTTCGGAAGTCGAATGTGTCTCACAGCTTCTGTTTTGAGTTTTCCGTAAATAAATGCTTCTGGAAATGCATGCTTCAGTTTTTGAATGTTTTAGAAGTCAAACCGTCTTCCGGAATGGATTACATTCGAAAACTGAGGTACCACTGTACTACATTTTTAAAAATTTGCCAGGGCAGCTTACAACCATTTTAAGATTCAGAATGAAAAAAAGTAGACAAAACAAATTACAGCCACAGGAACAGAGTTGCAACATCACCTTCTTCTGGGATTTGTTTTAATTTTGCCAAGCTACTCTGGGAGGCTTCCAACATATATGAAAACTTAATACAACATTAAGCAGTACAGTCACACCTCATGTTATATTTGCTGCGGGATACGTCTTTTCATGTTGCGAACGGGCCGAACCCGGAAGTCCTGGAACGGGTTACTTCCGGGTTCAGTGCGCGTGCATGCGCAGAAACAATAAATTGTGCTTTGTGCATGCGCAGAAGCACCGAATCACGTCACGCGCCTGCGCAGACGTGGCGCTTCAGGATGCAGCCTTTTCAGGTTGCGAACGGCCTCTGGAACTGATCCCGTTCACAACCAGAGGTACCACTGTAAAAAAGTTCCTTATACAGGGCTGCCTTCAGATGTCTTCTAATGGTTTGCATAGTTACATATCTCCTTGGTTTGGTGGTCACATAATCAATCGCATAGCTAGGGGGGTGGGACGGGGGCCACACTGGGCGGCACTTACCTTGGGGGCAGCACGCCGAACCCCAGAGGGCAGCTCAGAAGAACAGAACTGGCACACACTGACCCTGTGTGCGGGGCTGGGCCACGGTGTCTCTCCTGGGAGTGACACAATGGCTTGGATGTCTGCAGGCACTGCGCTGCCCGAAAAAGCAGCATGGGGCTGGCCTCCGCCCGCTGCCTTCCCCTCAGCTGCCCTCCAGGCTCTGCGCTGCTCTGTGAAAAAGCAACAAAGGCCTGCAGGGTGCTGGGATTCCCCACCCCCCATGTGTGGCATGCGCTGTGCCCCAGGTGCCCAAGCGGCTGTGTGAAAAGGTAAAGGACCCCTGGGCGGGTAAGTCCAGTCAAAGGCAACTATGGGGTTGTGGTGCTCATCTCGCTATCAGGCCGAGGGAGCCGACGTTTTTCTGCAGACAGTTTTCCTGGTCATGTGGCCAGCATGACTACACTGCTTCTGGCTCAATGGAACACCGTGAAGGAAACCAGAGCACACGGAAATGCCGTTTACCTTCCCGCCGCAGCGGTATCTATTTATCTACTTGCGCTGGTGTGCTTTTGAACTGCTGGGTTGGCAGGAGCCAGGACAGAGCAGCGGGAGCTCACCCCGTCACATGTATTCGAACTGCTGACCTTCTGATCGGCAAACCCAAGAGGCTCATTGGTTTAGACCACACCACCACCCGCGTCCCTGGTCCTATTCCATACTCCCCAATATTTCTCTGTAAGCAGGCTCTGGAGAGGGGGGTGACCTAGAGGGTTTGCATCTCAGTTGGATTCCTAGCAATGGCAGAGAAATGTTGCTAATCCTTGCTGTTTGGGGTGGGAGCAGGGAGACACTTAGAGACTCCTGCAATGACTTTCCACGTCTCTGCAGGGTGGAAAGCTCCATTCTGCTTTGTTTCAGATGTGATTATAGGAGCAAGGTTGCATTGGGAATGAACACGTTGCTATTATTTATAGCTATAATCTTATTATAAAAGTATAACACAGTGCAAATAGACGGGCCACATATTTCCTTCTCTGACTCTGAGCTTATTGTTTCTACAAAGTGCAAGGCTTTTGGCCATTCATCTTTGCTGTCTCTCCACCCACCCATCCTGCATGCGCAAACGTGTGTATACAGCATCTCGAAAGCATATTCCCTACAATTTCCAAGAAATCCCCAAGTGGACAATTACCCAGCGTGGCAGAATAATAATGCACCATCTACCAGGGACTAATTTAAATGGAAATTGCCCGTGTTCACCTGACAGTCAGCTGAATTACATGCTGAATTTCTACAGCCACGTGCTAAGAACCAATGCCCTCCGTTTCCTAGTAAATAAAAAGCATGCATAAAAATTGTCAACCTCCCCGGGGTTTAAATACGACAGTAAATTGAGCAAAAGAGCTCCTGCATCTCATTACAAAGGCAAAAAGAGAAAAGGGTCACAATGAGTTTCTGCAAAGTGATCTTGTGTTTAAAAAATTGTCTGTTCTCAGTGAAGTAGTTACTGTCTTTGTATGGGAGCGGAATAGACCTCCAGGTGGATTATTTTATCTTGTATTTCTTACTTTGCTATGCTGCCCCTACAGGCCAAACACAGTGGTGCACATTTGAGTACAGTAACCTGCTAATTTTCTCTGACTGCACATGTAGGATCTCTTAACTGGCACCTGATAGGAATTATTTCTAACCTCCGCATTAATTTTCCAAGAGCATCTTCCAAGCTGTCACAAATTTGGGATTAATAGTTGCAATGTCATGCAACTTGAAGCATATCCTATGAGCGATGTGCATGCCCCCTGCCTTTCCTAATGTGACCCAGATATTGCCGGTGTACTAATTGGTGGTGTCTGTCTGCAATGTAATAATCCCCCAAAGTGCATTTAGTACAGTTTGAACTTGGGGGGCAGGGCAGGGATATAACTACCATATTGACTCCTCTTGCACCAATAGCATCGAGCTTTACCTTAGAATCATAGAATTGTAGAGTTTGAAGGGACCCCATGGGTCATCTAGTCCAACCCCCTGCAATACAGGAATCTCAGCTAAAGCATCCTTGACAGATGGCCCTTGAATGTGTTTTCTTTCCCATCAGATTAAAATGATAAGGTAGGTTCAAATGACCATTTCCCCCTCTCCCGCCCAACTCTGTTTGTTTGTTTTTTACAATCATGTCCCAGTAAAAAAAAAGAGTTGCACACAGAAGAGCTTACAATCCGGAGTTGTTTGTTATAGATGATTTCAGAGGGGAATCACACTCGGGGAAGGATCATAACCCACCCATAGAACAGACTTTTGTATATTAGGCCTGCTAGTTCCCGGTAGGTCAATTACTCAAGGAAGGATCATTCTTTTTTTTTTTTAAATATATTTTTTATTAATTTTATCAACAAACATACAAAATGCTGAATACAAAAATACAAATACAAAAACATCAAAATACAAAATACAAAAATACACAAATCAAACAACATATAACAGAAAAATATATCATTTCTCAACCATTTTAATATTCATTGTCTTCCGGCTTCCCCAATTCCCTACTATCTGATTTTCATTTTTATAAACTTCTATAGCAGTTTCTAAATCATCTTCCTTATCCATCATGTAATCCCTTTAACGCTTCAAAGTTAATTCATCTTCATATCATCTACCCTAATTTCTGACTTTCAATCTTCTATTATCTCCCTAATGCCTTAACCTCTTTATTTTCCTGGATATTCAAACTCTAATTGTCAAATACATTCCCTATATACGTTTTAAATTTCTTCCAATCTTTTAAAACTTTGTCATTTGTCTGGTCCCGGAGTCTTCCTGTCAGTTCTGCCAGTTCCATATAGTCCATCATTTTCATTTGCCATTCCTGCATCGAAGGCAATTCCTCTTTTTTCCAATATTTTGCTATTAAAATCCTAGCAGCTGTGGTGGCATACATAAACAAATTAAGGAAGGATCATTCTTGTTCCTTAGGAACCACCCCTTTCCATATATCCATTTCCATAGACAGACGGATAAAAATATCAAGATATATCTTCATTCCCCTTTGGAATGGAATTGTTGTGAAGCCGTCTCATAAACTCTGATGCTTTTCTGATAGTGCTTCTCTGACTTGCTTTATTTTTTCCGTTGTAAACTACTTTATTGCTACTTCAGCAAAAATTATACAAGGGGTAGCATGAAGGGAAAATAAACCCAGAAGTTTCCCATGAGATTAACATAAACCTGGCAGGGATGAGATAGCCTCTACACCTTCTTATGCAATATAGAATCTCCATATGCAATATAGAACCTTCAGATTCCACAGTTCAGCACAATCTCCCTTTTTGTGGGCATTGCATGTAATGAATTGACCACAGTAATTCTTGAAGAAGCTGTTGCCTCTCCTTTAAAGTTCAGTGCGTGGCACTCGTATCCCCCAGAATCATTCTTGCTCAAAGGAGATAGCAACACCCAACCAATCACTTCATGTTTCTCTGGACCACCACAAGTCTGGATGGCTAAGTTGTCCCGATCTCCTGGAAGAAGCTCCATTCTTTGGGTGCCATATTGGCCTTTTATGATCTTGTTGCAAGTAAGCACTGGGGTTGGAATGCCAATGACCTCACAACTCGGGTAAATCTGGGCCCCGGTCACATTCCAGATGTCTTTTGGGGGTGTCACAATGGATGGTCCTTGCTTGCAAGGCCCCTTGCTGTGCTGCTCGATGGGGCACAATCAAAGAAAGGAACATCTTACCAGTTAGAAACTTTAATAATCACAGAAAGAGAACAAAGAACACATCTCCTAGAAATGGCGGTACCCCCAATTAAGGACTACACCCCCTTCCGTCCCTATTTTTCTACGTCACTCCTAAGTCTTGCAATCTGATCTTGTACCCTCTGTGCTTTCTGTTCTGAGACTTTCTCAGCTCTTCTTGACCTCAGGGAGAGTGGATGAATGCTTTTCAGAGGCAGTGAATCTGTTAACCCTCATTCTCCCAGTGTTTCTTCTCCTAGCTGTTCCCTGTCCAGTATTTCCCAACTTCTGCCTTCTGAATTATGCCCCTCTGCAAACCACTGCTCCAAATCTATACTGTCGTCCTGCTCCTGGAAAGATTCAGGGGGAGGGGGGCTCCCACCATTCCTCCTCAGCACGGTTCCTGACATCACCACAGCTGGCAACCACTGGGGTAGGTAAGGCCATCACTGCTACACGCTGGGCTGGCTCTTGCGCCGACGGTGGCACTCCAGGGGGTACTGTGGCCCCACCCCCTCTGACTTGCTTTTTGTTTTAAGGAATTTCATTTTAAGAAATTTCATTTTAATTTTAAGAAAGGTCCCTGGCTGTCATGGTAGAGCATTCCTACAGACCTCCATAGATAAACCAACTGAGAACAGTTCAGTGCTGTGGATCACCTTTTTTGGAAGAAGGATGAAAGGAGTCGAAAGCCAAGATCTGATTGCTTTCAATTAGAGAAGCTGAACCATATTGATTTTCCAGCTCTCTGCAGCTTAAGTGCTGTTGATGCCACCAATACCGTGTTTCTCATATTATAAGACATGTCTTATATTTATTTTTTCCTCAAAAAAACACACTATGGCTTATTTTCAAGGGATGTCTTATTTTTTTCCTCCTCCTCCTGCCACGGCCGGCATTGCTGCTGCACCTATCACTATGTCTTATTTTCGGGGTATGGCTTATATTCCTCGAATGCTTAAAAATCCTGCTATGGCTTATTTTATGGGTATGTCTTAAAATATGAGAAACAGGGTAATAGTTCTTCTTGCACACTGTCATTGCCCTTAGATATCTCTTATTTTATACTGGCTGGGGCTGATAGGATTTCTGAGTCCAAGAATATCTGGAAAGCCACAGGTTCCCCATTCTTTACTTTGATGGAATACATACCATAAAATTAAAGCACCTTAATTTTCCCCCAGGAATCCTGGGAACTGTAGTTTGTTAAGGATGCTGGGATTTATAGCTTTCTCTGGGTTTGGGGGGGCAGAAAACTACGGTTTCCGGGATTCTTTGGGATAAATAAGATGCTTTAAGGGTGGAGACACAGGCTTAGGCTAAAGCAATTGCGAAAACCCGATGGGAGGTTATTTCCTTCCACTTTGGGGAGAAAGTGAAGCTCTGAACCCAAAAAGATTTCTGCCCTCCTTGCACGCTGAGAGGATTTCAACTAGTGGAGGGGAGAGAGCTATTCTTATCCAAGCATTCAATTGGGCTGGGGTCACTGGGGTGTAATGAAAAAGCAGCAGGAGAAAATAGCACCTGAAAAACCATTGCAGGCATTGCTCTCGAGGGATTCCTGCAACTCCATTGACAGCTGCTGAGATATCACTGTGAAATTTCAATTAAAAATTTAAACGTGATACAAACGGTTTGACCTTTGCTTAATAAGGATGCAGAAATACTGCGTGGAAGAAGAATTGTGCAAGGGGAAAGTTTTCCATCTGAGGAAAGCCAAAGCCAAATGGAGAGGTTCGGAGAAGAACGCTTGTGTGTGCAAGCAGCAGAATGGGAAGAAATGTGTTGCCATCGATTTGAGATCCTAGAAAGATTCACGACAGCATCGCATGGAGTGTGTTTAAGCTTCTGCAGCTTGTGAGCCATCAAGCTGACATACGTACCGTATATGCCAGCCCATTCAGGAGCTGGCTATAAATTGTTTCTGTTGTTGTTACTGCTGCTGCCTGCCCAAGACTTCAAAATACAGAAGGAATGCAAAGCACCTGGGTGAGAGATGTTTGCTCCTGGGATGATAACTGAAATACCAACCTTCGACCATATACACTGGGGGTCCTGAAGCACAGCAGATATCAAACCAGCAATTCCCTCTCCCTGTAAGCTCTGTAAGGTTTTCTGGTAATTATACTATACTTCATTCCATGATCTACCTGAGACACCCCTGCGATCTACCGGTAGATCACGATCTACCTGTTTGACATGCCTGCTTTACAGAGTTGTGTGGAAGTTCCCTGCCTCGTTTGGCCCTTTTTAATAGTTCCCCTTTCTCCTAGAGAAACCACACAACACTTTCTTCTAAAGTATAAAAACAGGGCCGGCTCTAGGGGTAGGCTGGGCTGCTCTTGCACCAGGGCGCCGGGCTGGCAGGGGGGGCGCTGCACGGTGAAGCCACGTGGAAATCATGCTGCGCGATGCACCTGCCCACCAGCCGCGGGAAGAAACAGGACGGGGCGGGGGCGCCGGAGCGATCCGCGCACCACGGTGCCAGGGTGCCCGACCCACTTAAGACAGCCCTGTATAAAAATAACATAGGACTTTTACTTGCCGTACTTTCTCCCGTCAGATCAAATGTACAAGAGATGCAGGTGATACTTACGTTATTGGAACATATTTACATGAATTTGCACCTGAGACTGACAGATACTTACAGACTGGCTCTTGAGGCAGGCAGCAGCAGAACACATAACACACTTGCTGCTCTCACAATTGAAACACACACAAAGTTGATAACGAAACTAACTGAAAAGAGCCTTTTAGGAAGAACTTCCTGACAGTAAGAGACAGTGGAATTTGCTGCCAAGGAGTGTGGTGGAGTCTCCTTCTTTGGAGGTCTTTAAGTGGAGCCATCTGTCAGGAATGCTTTGATGGTGTTTCCTGCTTGGCAGGGGGTTGGACTGGGTGGCCCTTGTGGTCTCTTCCAGCTCTATGATTCTATGATTCTAACCTGCCTCAGTCAGTATATATATGACATCACAAGATTCTACGCTACAGCATTAACCCTTTGCATAGTTCTTTGTATTCACCATTCCTCTGGGCTTATTATCCTCATCACATGAGTTATGCACTCTCCCTTGCCAGAGGCTGGTCATAATGTGAGGTGCAATTGGAGGGGGGGGGAGATGTACAACTGGGTGAATTGATACCAAAATGTTGTTATTACCTCTTTTGTGACTTCACAGCTCACCCCTCTGATTCACTCAGCCTACCAGGTGCAACCTGGCAATTCAGGAGATCAGATGAGGGTTGAGGAACCAGTGCAGTGGTAACTAAGGGGAAGTAATGCTACCTGCCCTTTGGTATTTTTTTCCTCCCAACTGAAATGCATAGTGTTTAAGGACCGGGACATTTGCAGGGAAACCAAAATGCTTGTTTACAAAGCTATTGCACTACCGATCTTACTGTATGCTTGTGAAACATGGACCACTTATGAACACCATCTCCAACTCCTTGAAAGATTCCATCAACGGTGTCTCTGAAAAATTGTGCACATCATTTGGGAAGACAAGCAAACTCATGCCGGTGTACTGGAAGAAGCAAAGATCACCAGTGTCAAAGCAATGATTCTTCAACATCAACTTTGTTGGACTGGTCATGTTGTGTGGATGCCTGGTTATCATCTTCCGAAGCAACTACTCTATTCCGAACTTAAAAATGGAAAGCATAATCCTGGTGGTCAACAAAAGAGGTTTAAAGACTCACTCTGGCAAATCTAAAAATATGTAGTATAAACACCGACAACTGCGAAACACTGGCCTGCGAGCGCTCCAGTTGGAGAACAGCCTTTACCTAAGGTGTCATGGGCTTTGAAGACGCTCAAACTCAGAACGAAAGGGAGAAATGTGGTAAGAGGAAGGGACACTTGGCAAACCCTCACCGTGATCAACTCCCACCCTGGAAACCTATGTCCCCACTGTGGAAGGACATGTGGATCCAGAATTGGCCTCCACACACTTACAGACTCACTTTTAAAACCGTGTTTATGGAAGACAATCTTACTCGGCTACGCGTTATTGCCAAAGAAGAAGATTTTTCCCCTCTGCTTTCCACATGCCCATAAGGGAGGCTAGTGAAAGGAAATCCGGTTTGTCCTCCTTGTACTTCGTTCACTTTCCGAGTGCGTTTACTTGAAGCTCAGCAAGGAGACGGCGGTATTCAGTGTCCCAATTGCCCACGGCTTTGGAATCCTCCAGGCTCCTTTGGAAATCTTGCTCCAGTGGCGGATGCGATTTGGATCCCCTCCTCCCTCTCCCTGGCCTACTTCTTTACTATATCCTTGAGAGGATGTTTTGAGCATTTAAGGGGGATTCTGAAGCCTAATTGGGTCAGGAGCACTGAATCAGAAAGCTAAGCATATGGCAAGCAATCCTCGGGCATTTTGGAGAAGGCATCGCCTGCATTGATGGGATGTACAGATCTGCCCGGGCATTAGAACTCTTAAACATCCATTAAGGAGCTGGGGCTAATTTCTCAGCTGGTGCAAAAGGTGTCCCTGCTCCATTAAGAGGGAAACGTCATGTTAATGGTTGATGTCTTGAGAGCTAGCTGTATTAGCCAACTGCAGGGAAAACAACAGAAGTGCAGCACTGTGGAGACCAACGTATTTATTGTGGCATGTGTCTTTGTTATCTAGATTCCACTTCACGGGATGCATGATTAGGTATCCTAAGCTGACAGGTAATTCATATATACGGTAAGTCAAGGGGATTTTGGGGTCAGAGAATTCTAAGCAATGGGGTTAAAATGGCAAAGAAATGTAAAAAAGTTCAAGTCAATGAAATCCAATTAAGAATTACAATTACACAAAATAAACACAGTGGTGTATGCATAATAAGTGTGATCTGAGCTGATGAATCAAAACATTACTTTTTTTTTTTTAAAGGACAAACCCCTCAATACTGAATTAAACATTTCCTGCACTTTCTTCTAGGGATATGTGACTGCTACAAGGTTCCCAAATTCAGCCATGGTGGAACTGTTGTTGTTTTAAGTGCATGGCAAGCATGTTCAGAATACTGTATCATCTCCCAACATATTTATAGGTAACATCACACAGTCAGAGTCCAACCAACATGGCAACATAAAAACTGAATACTGAGCTATGGAATAGATTCTGTGCCCAAATGGTTTGCGATATTTCTATCTGTTGCCAGAACTCTTGGTACGTCCAAACCTGCTAATTTAATGGAGTTATCTTGTCAACAAGTTTTACGGCGGTACTGCCTGTAATATTTAGATATTGTTTCTCTCCAATGGCATTTTTGGGTGGATTTTTTTGCTGCTCCCTGACCTGCTGGCTCAAACTTCTTGCAACGTGTTCAACTGAATTTCATCTCACTGCATTTTAACAGAGAGGTGACATCACACGTATGGATCAAGAAGGACTTGGACTGAGAGCAAATTGACCTACTTTCCCTTACAGACATGATGTCTTTTGTCCATTTAAAGTGGCCCAATTAGTGTGCTTTCAAAGATGAGCTCTCAGATGGAAGAAAGCAGCATGGAGAATCATCTCTTTGTGTGTCTTTTTAAATATTTTTTTAAAAAAGAGGGAATGGAAAATAGATTAATTATACTGATGAAATACATCACTGGCACCCAAGAAGAAAGTGTCATTTTGAAACAGTGACACTGAAGCAAAATATCTCAGACGAGGGTGCAAAATTCAGATTCTGCCTTTCTTAATCCTAACTGCTGTACGCCACGGATATGTGCTGTTCATTTCAGACTATTTGAACCCACCTGAAGCTGCTTTGTATTTTATCCAACAACTGGTCCGGTACTTCCAAAGGCTCTCCAAGATCTGGGGCAGATGTGATTCCTGGCTCTGCTGCACATGAGATGCTTGTGAAAACAGCAGGAATTGAACCTGAGACCTTTTGCTTGTGGAACATGTTCTATGTTGCTGAGCTGTGGCCCCTCCAATAACTGACTTATCTGATGCCTGCTCTGCAATTGTTTATCATCATACCATTCTGATTCCAAGAGACAGCTACTGTGCAATCCTATGCAAGCCTGTTCAGAAGTGAGTCCCATTAGGTTCGATGAGGTTTCCTCCCAGATAAGTGGGCAAAGGATTGAAGGCCTCCCACATTTCACATCTGTGTGACATAATGCTTTCCTTGTAATAACCACGTTTGAATGCTAGTATTTATGGGCACATTCTTTTCTAGTGAGGGAGAAGCTACACATCTGGAATGGGAAATTCCTGGGCATGGAATCGCTTTATGGTGCAGTTGGCAACTGGCAATTTCCTGTCCTCCCTCCCATAATTATCAATGTGGATCCAGTGGATAGTGAGTTAGACCAAGAAGTTGGATTATGTCGTGCCTCCATAGCTGCCAAGTCTCCCGTATTCCCCGGGAAATCACCGTTTTTCCAGCTGTTCCTAGCTGAAAAAACAGATTTTTTTGTTTTTTTCCTGGTTTATTCTGGCACGGTGGCCATTTTGGAACTGGGCGGAGCATGCTCAGAAGTGACTTTTGATGCTGCTCTGCCCAGTTCCAAAATGGCTGCAGTGCGACTTCTGACGTGGCGGCCATTTTGGAACTGGGCAAAGCAGCATCAAAAGTCACTTCTGAGCATGTTCCGCCCAGTTCCAAAATGGCGGCAGCGCTACTTCCGGCCCGGTCCCTTATTTCTCCGACAGCAACTTGGCAGGTATGCGTGCCTCTGCTATGACCATAGTGTGCCATTAGGCAGCTCGCTCTCAGCTTCAGTTCTTCAATCATAAAAGGGGTAACCTCACAAGGTTGTAAAGCTTAATAATAATAATAATAATAATAATAATAATAATAATAATAATTTTTATATATCCCACCCATCTGGCTGGGTTTCCCCAGCCACTCTGGGCGGTCCGAACAGAATATTAAAAACACCATAAAATATAAAACATTAAAAACTTCCCTAAACAGGGTTGCCTTCAGATGTCTTCCAAAAGTTAGATAGTTCTTTATTTCCTTAACATCTAATGGGAGGGCGTTTCACAGGGTGGGCACCACTACCAAGAAGGCCCTGTGCCTGGTTCCCTGTAATCTCAGTTCTCACAGTGAGGGGCCCGCCAGATGGCCCTCGGAGCTGGACTTCAGTGTCCGGGCTGAACGATGGGGGTGGAGACGCTCCTTCAGGTATACTGGACCGAGGCCGTTTAGGGCTTTAAAGGTCAGCACCAACACTTTGAATTGTGCTCGGAAACGTACTGGGAGCCATTGTAGGTCTTTCAGGACTGGTGTTATATGGAATGCAATTAATACTGCAGATTAAAAGGAATTAACGGTAAGCAGTTGCAGAAATGCCAATTCTGACATTTGAAGGGTGAAACTTAAACAACTAACAAAGTCCCTGTCTTGCTGCATATATGAAAATGGAAGTTGTAATCCAAAGACGTTTTCCACTGGGAAACACAATATTTCATCTTAGGTTTCTTGCCCACACCACCAATCACTGCAGTAGACTTTCATTTTGTGCCGCGTGTGCTCCCCATAGGACAAATGAAAGCTCCCTCGGATTCCGGTGCATGACGAATACTGTAATGTCACAAGGCAGATAAGAAACTCAGCGCTCTTTTAAAATAAAAATTAATTCCGGCTGTGGGTTTTTGATATTCTCACCCTCGTCATTTCTTCCTTTGAGGCTGCCTACGTTGCAAAAAACAAAACAAAACCCGAACCCATTTATGTGATATTGCTGAGAAATTATTATAAGAAAGAAGCAGTGAAGGCCCCATTTTATTTCCCTGCCTGTTGAGAGAGATTTTCCTTCATGTCTGTACATATTGTCCCACAGAGGCATGTCGATACAGGCAGGAGATTACATCGTTTCTCATAGAAGGCAGCTTTCAAATTAAAACGAGCTAATACCCATCTGTGTTTTGAGGGACTGAAATCTCCTGGGATAGCAGAATAAGGGGATGGCGGCGAGATGCTGGAGTCTCTCCAAACTATGCTGTAAAGGGGCTTCTGCAATTGTCTTGCTAGGCTTGACAGAAGAGGTTGATATGAGTCAAGGAAGGAGCTTGGCTTCCGTCTCTGACCACCCTCAGTGAGAACAGAATTGCCTACTGGGTCACATCCAGACCTGAAGAATCCCGGGAACTGTAGTTTGTTAGGAGTGCTGGGAATTGTAACTCAAGGAAACTATTTCTCTGGGGGAAAGCAATGTTTTCAAATGTATGGCGTGGATGTTGTCCTGGTCATGCTGTTTAGGAATCTTGTCTTATGCTGAATCAGGCTCGTTGATACATTTAGCTCAGTATTGCCTACAGTGACTGACTGGTTATTTCTTTATTTCAAGTTTATACATTTCACTAATTTTACACATTTCACTAATTTTACATTCATTTTGACATTTCAAAGCTTGACTTCCAACCTCCTCTTTAAGCGGTTCCTTAATTTGGTTTTTAATACCTTCTGCATATCCAAATTAACTGAATTTGCTCATTTGTTCATCTTCTTTAAATATATACTCTTATAAAACTGCAGGTTATTACAATAATCCTGCTAATGTTTTTATCTGTTTGCAATTTATCTGTAAATATTCAATAAACCATTTCCATTCTTTTATTTTTTTAAAAAAGTTTGTTATCTTGATTTCTCATTCTTCCAGTAAGTTTCGCCATTTCTGCATATTCCATATGTTTTTGTATCCATTCTTCCTTTTCCGGGACTTTTGCTTCTTTCCATTTTTGGGCAAGTAACATTCTTGCTGCTGTAGTAGCATACATAAATAAATTTCTATACAGTTTAGGTAGTTCTGTCCCTATAATTCCCCAAAGAAAAGCTACCTGTATTTGCTGCTCTGTCATGAATTTCTTCACCACTTTCGATGTGTGACAGGGGGCTAGGTGCTGCTGCAATATCCCAGGACCATCAGGATACCTCTTTTCCAGCTCTGGAATAATCCTCTTTTGTAGAACCTCAATATATTGTGGCGAGCGCATCATTCCTTCTATTGGCTGCAGGCTTCCGACACCATAATGATCAACTGACTTTTCGAGTTTGTTTTGAGTACCGGATTACGCGTAAAAACATGCTTTGTTTCAATTAATTTGCACAAGGGTGTAATTCTCTTTCAATGTACTACATGATGTAGATCCTCTTTCCATAACTTCTCCCATGCAGAGAGTTGTATATTATATCCGAAATCCCTTGCCCATTGTACCATTACTGATTTAACTTCTTCATCCTTGGTATACCATTCTAACAGCACCTTGTACATTTTTGACAGTGGCTTGTGACGCCTATCCATTCAGCCATCGTGCATTGTCATTTCTTATTGCTATGCAGCCATTCAGATTTGGCTACTTAATGATATCACCAAGGATGTGAAGTCAAGTTAGAGCGAGGGCAAATGAGGACAATACAAATGAATACATTAACTGTTTTGCAAAGGGCAGCAAAAAAGAACTCATTGAAAAAGTGGAGATGGGCTTGTAGCCAATGCTAGTCCTACTCAGAGTAGACCTTTTAAAGTTAATGGGCATGACTAACTGATCTCTATGTGGGACAAGAAGCTACAGTTAGATTAGAAGTGACATGGAATAACTGATTGGTTCAAAATTGGGAAAGGAGTAGGACAAGGCTGTATATTGTCTCCCTGCTTATTTAACTTATATGCAGAATTCATCATGTGAAAGGCTGGAATTAAGATTGCCGGAAGAAATATCAACAACCTCCCATACGGTATGCTGATGACACAACCTTGATGGCAGAAAGTGAGGAGGAATTAAAGAACCTTTTAATGAGGGTGAAAGAGGAGAGCGCAATATATGGTCTGAAGCTCAACATCAAAAAAACTAAGATCATGGCCACTGGTCCCATCACCTCCTGGCAAATAGAAGGGGAAGAAATGGAGGCAGTGAGAGATTTTACTTTCTTGGGCTCCTTGATCACTGCAGATGGTGACAGCAGTCACGAAATTAAAAGACGCCTGCTTCTTGGGAGAAAAGCAATGACAAACCTAGACATCATCTTAAAAAGCAGAGACATCACCTTGCCAACAAAGGTCCGTATAGTTAAAGCTATGGTTTTCCCAGTAGTGATGTATGGAAGTGAGAGCTGGACCATAAAGAAGGCTGATCGCCGAAGAATTGATGCTTTTGAATTATGGTGCTGGAGGAGACTCTTGAGAGTCCCATGGACTGCAAGAAGATCAAACCTATCCATTCTGAAGGAAATCAGCCCTGAGTGCTCACTGGAAGGACAGATCCTGAAGCTGAGGCTCCAATACTTTGGCCACCTCATGAGAAGAGAAGACTCCCTAGAAAAGACCCTGATGCTGGGAAAGATGGAGGGCACAAGGAGAAGAGGACGACAGAGGACGAGATGGCTGGACAGTGTTCTCGAAGCCACCAACATGAGTTTGATCGAACTGTGGGAGGCAGTGGAAGACAGGAGTGCCTGGCGTGCTCTGGTCCATGGGGTCACGAAGAGTCGGACACGACTAAACAACAACAACTGATTTAAGTAGGTGTACTCTCTGTAGAACTTGGCTGGATACAACCCATGATCTGTATTTTTTTTTAACATTTCTGAAAACATTTGCAAATAACAGGAGTTCCACCGCAACCGAAATACTTTTGTATGTGTGAACACAACCCAAGTCATACGATCCTGGAGTTGACCTGAAGGTCAAGCATCAGTCCAGCTCCTAACCCTGCATTGATGAGCATCTCTGTTTGAAATCTGCAGCAAAGGAGATGGTCCACAGCATCTGCGGAGACTTTCTTATTTCTTCCTCCCTGTTCGTCATTTCTTCATCCTCATCATCTTATTTCTTTGGTTTGGAATTCCTCCTTCAGTTCCAGCTGATCAGGATTCCAGTCATGCCCCCGTGCTCTGCATGGAGATGCCAATTTTTGTGGCAGTTCCCAGCCTTTTCTTCACTATCACCGTTTCAGGGTTGCGTTTGCTAATCTAGCTGCAGCTGCCGGAGAGGGAGGGTGTCGAGGTGGGGGCCAGGGGGAGAAGGAAAGGATCATTCAGCGGCTTTTATTTTCGCTTAATGCCATACATTCAGCAATGTCGGTGCCATTGACAGACCCAGCTGATTACTTGGCACTGCTGTTTTAATTAAAAGAATACAAGCACTGTGGTGAGCAATAGGACTTCTGCATGCAGCGAAAAAAGTGATCAATCTGCTGAGTTGGGCACAGCTTTGGGTTGGGTTTTTTTTTTAGAAGAAGAAGAAAAGCATTTTAAAAAAATGAAAAAGAAACCCCCCCAACCATCTGATTTAAGCTGAGCTGCTTGTGCAGAAGCCCTCGTCGTCTTGGCCTGTCGTGCTTTTGTTTTCAGCCGGCCATTAGCAAAACTCGCTGCAAGATGATATGGAGCCCGAGTGCCTGCTGGCTTCTTCTGTATTCCTGAAGCCGCTCGTCCAGGAGCAGCCCTATTGAAAGTAAACGGTTTGGGGACAGCAGCCAATTTCCTCTAGGCCCGCTTGCCTGTGTGCTGCATCCATATTGCCTGTGGAGCTTGTTGGCCTCAAGATTTTGCTTCGTTCCCACAGAGCCCGTTCGCCTCCTCATCCATTCTGATGACATATCATTCCCCTCCGTTTCCAGTGTCCAGGTTGTGAGGATGGCTGCTTGCACGCTGCCAGAAAAATGAGGGGAGGTGCATCACGTGCACCCCATAAAAATGGTGTGTGTGTGTGTGTGTGTGTGTGTGTGTGTGTGTGTACACACACCAGGGCTGGTTTTAGGTTTGATGAGGCCCTAAGCTACTGAAGGTAATGGGACCCTTTATATGTCCAGCTGTCCTTTGTCAACCACAAATTGCCGCTGTTTTTTGTGTTGAATATATGGTAATTTATGGACCTAAGAGGTATCTAAAGCCATTTGCACATGCAGAATGTAGGCACCCTATATATAGAAATGAGCAAACCAGTGATATTTTAGGGAGCAGGCTAGCAGACGGGGCCCATTACTTACATCAGGCATCCCCAAACTGCGGCCCTCCGGATGTTTTGGCCTACAACTCCCACGATCCCTAGCTAAGAGGACCAGTGGTCAGGGATGATGGGAATTGTAGTCCAAAACATCTGGAGGGCCAAAGTTTGGGGATGCCTGACTTACATCATAGGAGCCTACACAACACCAAACACTGTTGCTGTATGTAGGTTTTATTTTATTTGTTTTTTATCTTATATTTTGGAAATGTACATCCAGTGGTTTTCCCCTTTAATTTTTTTGGGGGCCCCCAAGAGAGTGAGGCCCTAGGCTATAGCTTGTTTAGATTATACATAAATCCGACACTGACACACACAAGCATCATGGTTGCAGCGCCTTCTACAGTGCCCCTGGGGCTCTGCAAACAAACCACTAGCGCTTCCCAAAGCTTGTGTCTGCTGTAGGTGTAGTTTAGGGAATCCGGAGTCACTTGTTCCTATACGGTTTGGGTGACTCCACACCGCTAGGTTGTTCTGGGTTGGTGTTATGGTTCTGGTTTCACATTTTTGTATTTGTATCTGCAATGCAGACCTTTTTTTAGTCTCTAATAGTTTTCCCAGTGGAGCTAGCAGTTGGCCTCCGAGCTGAAGGGCAAAGTACAAAATAAGGACAGCATTGAGAGCATCGGTATGCGTGCTGAAGGGTTTGTTGCAGCCAGGGGGATTTAAGCTTGCCTATGTATTCTCTGTGTACTGGCAGAGTCATCTAAGCTGTCATGATTCCCTTTTGTTTTAGATAGATTTATGTGAAGAATTGTTTTATGCAGACTGCTTAGAGGTTTTTCTGACAAGCATCTAAATGTTGTGAAATAAATAGGTAGGTAGGAATTCAGTGTAGCGCTAAGGTGATTGTTCCATCAGTCAAGCATTTGTTCTTGCCTGGTGGAACAATCTCTCCTCTCCTCCCCCTGTGCACAGCTCTGGGGCATCTTCTACCCCATCCCATCCCACAAGCCAATTTAGAGACATGGGTGGCGCTGTGGTCTAAACCACTGAGCCCCTTATGCTTGCTGATCAGAACGTCGGTTGTTCGAATCCCCGCAACGGTGGTGAGCTCCCGTTGCTCTGCCCCAGCTCCTGCCAGCCTAGCAGTTCGAAAGCACACCAGTGCAAGTAGATAAATAGGCACCACTGCGGCAGGAAGCTAAACGGCATCTCCGTGCGCACTGGTTTCCGTCATGGTGTCCCGTTGTGCCAGAAGCGGTTTAGTCATGCTGGCCACATGACCCGGAAAGCTGTCTGTAGACAAATAAAAGTGAAATGAAATGAAATGTAGCTCCCAGGTTTGTTTTATGTGCTCCCCCCCCCCAGGTTCAGTGGGCTTTTGCACCCCCAGAACACACCTCAGGCAATCACTTCCCCTTCCATGCCCTGTGTGTGTGTGTGTGTGTGTGTGTGTGTGTGTGTGTGTGTGTGTGTGAGAGAGAGAGAGAGAGAGAGAGAGAGAGAGAGAGAGAGAGAGAGAGATATCAGGTGGCAGAGGGAGAGAGAGTGCCTCTTATGCAACTCTTTAATGCTGCAAGCTCCACCCACTTTTGACTCTGGCCCCGCCCACATATGGCCCTCAGCAGATGGTCTCAGAGGAAACGTGACTCCTGGCAGAAAAATGTTCCCAACGCTTACTCTAGGCCAGACACCCCCAAACTCGGCCCTCCAGATGTTTTGGGACTACAATTCCCATCTTCCCTGACCACTGGTCCTGTTAGCCAGGGATGAGGGGAGTTGAAGTCCCAAAACATCCAGAGGGCTGAGTTTGGGGATGCCTGCTCTAGACTTCGAAAATTTGCCGGTTGTTCTGATCTCTCCCAGGCACTTCATGGTCAATGTGTTTTGCTAAGCATTTACGCCCAGCCTTGTCTATGACATCTGGACCCCTTTGAGACGTTTGTAATTTGTTGCTTGTTCGGCTCCTCCTGAAATGAAAGGTTTTTCCTGCTACAGCAAAAGTGAATGCCCCTCTGGGAAGTGAGCAATTGCCTGCACTGGTTCTTTATCATCAGGTGCCACACCTGTCCACTCTTTCTGCTCCTGACCTTTAAGAAGCCGATATGCTTTTTACCAACCCACAAGGGGCAGCTGCAATGGGAAGAGCATTTCCAAGTCCGATGTGTCGCTCTGTCTCAGGGATAATACATTACTTACTCTCTGACTATACAAGCTCCAGATTCCACCTCTTGGCTTCACATACAGGTGCTAAAGCTCCAGCAAATGCCAATTATGTTTAGATGCCTTCCTTTGTAAGGCAATATTTATTATAAATCTGGTCTTTCTACCATGTAGGAAGTCAAGGCAGTGTTTGCACGGTTCCAAAGTACCAACTAAAGCTATCTGTTTACCTTCCTTTGAAGGAGCTAGTGGCATTCTGCAATGCTATGATTCCTCTCCTGCTCTGTTGACTTCATCTATGGCCAGGATCCAAGTTCTCTCTGATGGAAATCTCTGAGTAGCCATCAATTCCAAAATAAAAAAAAGTCAACAGCACTGAGAGTCAAACAGGGACACAGTGCGCACCTTTGAAATTGTGGCCAGCTACTTGCGGCATCCCTGCTCCCAGCCATCATTAGCCATTCCAACCTAAACCTGTTTGCTCTGTTTTCTTAACAATACTCCCACTGGAAAATGTGTCCTCAAGACGGAATTCTACTCAGCATTAATCCAGAGTAGAACTCCAACGTATAGTTAGCAGAGTAAAAACTTAAACACATTGCAGGATTCCCAAAAAATATACAAGAGGCAATTCTATTTCATCCAGCAGAGCTTTACTGCTACTCAGGGCCGGCCCTACAGCAAGGCTGGGTGGCGCAGGGCGCCAGGGCGGGGGGGGCACCAGAGGGATCTTCTCACCACGGCGCCAGGGCGCCAGATATGCTTAAGACGGCCCTGTTGCTACTGAAGGCAAATGAGCATAATGGTCACAAATCCAATGCATTCAGGATTGGCACTGTTCATAAGAAATCCAGTTGCAGCAGACTTAACTGAAACTTACAATAACTTATAATAAGTCTAAACCTTAACACTATATACAGAACACCACACCAGAAGGAAGAGAGATAGAAAGAGAAAGTGAAACCCAGGTTCCTTCTGGCCTATTATTATAGCCAGCATGACCTTGAAGAAGAGATCACAAAACCAGTTTAAGCCAGCTGTACTCAGCTTCTCTGAAGGAATAACCCAAACATCATGAACCTTCCGCTTGTTTCTTTCACAGAGAAGCTTCCAGAACCCTCTTGAATTAAGTAAAATAGGGAAGATCTCTACACATCAGATCAATACTTTCTGCACTAAGAAATGCAAACTGACACAGTCCCAGGTGGAGCTGGCAGATGGGGTGCTCTGTTGGAAGCGTACGGCTGTCAATCCAAAATTCAAGTTGAGTTTGAATTCTGTTAGGTCTTCAGTGCTGAGCTAAGTGTCACTATGGAGCTTGGACACAGACACATTCATGAAGGAGTCTCCATGGTGTTTGTGGCACACGCTTCTCAACTATTTAATATGGGGCGTGATCCACCTTGAACTTATCCTGCTGTGCCCGAGCCCCACTGAAATTAATAGGAGCTGGGCAAGAGCGTAGCAGAGCTCTCGCACAGGCCCCCCCCCATTTATTTCACTTTGGGCAGGAAAGCTTCCCAATGGGCTGTGCTCCTCTTATGTTTTGGCTCTTAATGGCATCCAAAATCTGCCCCCTGGAAGCCTTGTCTCCATGGGTAGGAATCGAAGTCTCTGTCAGTTCTGGTTCTCTCGGTTTCTCCTTTTTCCAGACTTAAACTTAGTTCTTCATAATTTGCAGCAATTCTTTTTTAAAAAAAATCCTCATGAAAATTCAGCATCATTTAAGTGTGAATTTCCCCTAATAGACACACTTTCATGTGCAGCTTTGACTAATGCACACATTTTGGCAAACACCTTTCCCTAATATAATGCATTTCCACATTCTTTTCACTAGTACATTCATTTTTATGCAAGCCTTCTTTTAATATATGCATTTTTGTAACCAAGTTTGGATGGAGAACTGCATCGCAAAATTCAGATATATGTGAATTTTGAAGGATTGCTGTGTTTCACTTTGCCCATTGCTTTGGAAAGTGCACATCTGATCAATTTGGCTTTAAATACATACTGAATCAAAATTCTCTTCCATTCCTACGTATGAGAGAGTAGGCTCTGTGCCCATCATTGCTTAGAAATACCTTTCTAAATATCTTGCCCTCTCGAAAGGTAAAGGTTACCCCTGACCATTAGGTCCAGTCGTGACCAACTCTGGGGTTGCGGCGCTCATCTCACTTTACTGGCCGAGGGAGCCAGCGTACAGCTTCTGGGTCATGTGGCCAGCATGACAGAGCCACTTCTGGCGAACCAGAGCAGCACACGGAAACGCCCTCTCTGCTTGGAAACAAAACCCACCTTGTGTTACATCAGTTATTTTTATACTTTTATAAAATCATATTTGTTTTTAACGCGAACCTATAATAATGGCACTAACAATCCTTGGCATTTATGTACTGCTTTAGACTATTCATAGAACGCTTTCCATGCAGCAATACCAATATTCCCTCCATATCCTTCTGCAAAGTAAGTCAATATTAAATCAGTATTTCTGCATTTGGAGTACAGTCAAACCTCGGCTTAAGTAAGACCTTTAAAGCCCTATGCGGCTTGGGACCCTCATACCTATGAGACCGCCTCTCCTGGTATGCCCTGCGGAGGACCTTAAGGTCCACAAACAACAATATTCTGGAGATCCGGAGCCATAAGGTGGCTAGATTGGCCTCAACTAGGGCCAGGGCCTTTTCAGTATTGGCCCCAACCTGGTGGAACGCTCTTTCACAGGAGAACAGGGCCCTGCGGGATTTGTCATCTTTCCGCAGGGCCTGCAAGACAGAGCTTTTCCGCCTGGCCTTTGGGTTGGATTCAGTCTGACCCCTGTGTTTTCCTCCCTCACGGTTTGGATTTATGGACTACTTAAAATGAGGCTGCATTTTAAATTTTAATATTGTATTTTAATCTGTATTTTAATTAATTGTTTTCTTTTCTTTTATGTCTTATTGTAATTTTATTGGTGTTAGCCGCCCTGAGCCTGGTTTTGACTGGGGAGGGTGGGGTATAAATAAAAATTTATTCATCCATTGTCAAAGGCATGGAAGGAGTTAGATGGAAATAATTTCCAGAAGCAAATAATCATTCAGGAGAAGAACATTGTGCTTGGTTCTCGTCCTGGTGCTCTGATTGGCTGAGAGCTCTTTATCTTCAGTGTCAGCTCAGGTTCAGAAGGAACCGGGTGTTCTGTCTACGACCTGCAACTCAGGAGCCAAGATTACTTTATCGCAAACTGCTTGGCACCATCTCTCTACTCCTGCCCTCTCTTACTTCCTTCAGTCCGTCCTGAACCACCCTCCCCAAACCCCCGCTCCCCCTTGATTTTACCTGCTATATTCACATTCATTTCACCCCTCAATTGGTTCAAGATATGTTATACGATTAACCTTATCTAGCAACCAACCTCTGGACAACAAATGGGGAGGATCCCTGCTTGTCTGCTAGGCCCCTGACACTGAAATCAATGGCTTAATCAGAGACTTGCAAAGGAAGGAACAGCAAAGAATCCCAATGGCCTATTCTATGAGATATAAATATTCCCAACCATCTCTGCTGCCCAGCTGAGATAGAGCTCTATTCTAATCACACTTACACAGATGTGACCTTATTGATCCTTGGGTAATTTATGACTGTACAGGAGAGCACAGTTGGGACTCTCTGCGTTGCCAGCTGCCAGAGGTGACTAACTCCATACTAGCTATTTCAAGCAGGAGGCTGGCAGACGTCTTCCATAGATCATCGTGGGCCAAGGCAGCATCTTTGCCAGTGGCGGACTTTGGGCTTTCAAATTCCAGCAACGCCCTGTGTGAGGCCAAAATTTGGGGGGCAGGGAGCACTTCTCGCCTTCTGTTCTAAGTCATTGTTGCAGCGCCCATGCAGCATCCTTTCGGCTCGACACTCAGTGCGGTTGAACCGGTCACACTCCCCAAAATCCGCCTCTGTCCTTGACCCCCAATGATTATGCTCTCTGAGGCAGCTGAATTCTGCTTTTGACATTGGGACCTTATGGGAAGAGGTGAGACTGCACCCAGCGTTGTGAAATGAAGCGGCAGCTAAGTTTGCCTATATATCCTATCTCTGTGATGGCTTTATAAAAGAGAGCTAGATCCATTCTAACCTGGTGGTATGGCTGTGTAAGGGGATGTGGGTGGCACTGTGGTCTAAGCCACTGAGCCTCTTGGGCTTGCCGATCTGTCCCAGCTCCTGCCAACCTAGCAGTTCGAAAGCACCGCAGTGTAAGTAGATAAATAGGTACCACTGCAGCGGGAAGGTTTCCGTGAGCTCTGGTTTCTGTCATGGTGTTCTGTTGCGCCGTTCCCAGCTGGAAAAACAGATATATTTTTTTTGTTTTTCCCCGGTTTACTTACCGGCCGGGGGAGGCTCCTTCTGCGCATGTCTGGAGTCTCTGGACATGCGCAGAAGCGATTTCTGGCGCGGTGGCCATTTTGGAACTGGGCAGAGCATGCTCAGAAGCGACTTCCGGTGCTGCTCTACCCAGTTCCAAAATGGCGGCAGCGCTACTTCCGGTCTGCCGATCCCTTATTTTTCTGGCAGGAACTTGGCAGGTATGGCCCCCTGCCTCCCGCTCGCCCCTCCTCAAGGAGAAGAAGAAGAAACCTCGGAAATGTAACTCGGAAGGCAGCTGCGGCAGGAAGTTGCCAAGGCAGGAACTGTAGTGCAAAGCGGGAGGCCTGGGTGCAGGGAAGTGTCTGCCGGGGGCCACCCTCGTGGTCTGTGCTGGGCGGGGGTTGGTGCCTGGTGCTCTGCCCAGTGCCCACCCGCCCGCCTGGCCTGGTGCAGCGGCGGGTCCTGGAAAGGCACCGAGGTTTACCGGGGCCCTTCTCCCGTGGCAGGCCAGGACTCACCGGTGGCGCTTGCCCTCCCGTGCCTTGGCCCCGCCCCTTGCCCCCCCTAGTTTTGATCCTGGGTACGCCCCTGCCACTCAATTCCATATGGCTACAGTCTTTCTGTTGCATGCCTGCCCATTCCACAACAAGAGCCCTCTGTATCCACAGCTCCTTGAAAAGCCTGCAGATTTTGCAGCTGCTTGCGAAAGGACACTTGAATCTGATCCCCACATCAGCTGTGTGAAATGTTTCCTGCTGAGTATTCAGCACTAAAACATGCATACTCCTGTTAGGCAAAAACAACTTCTATATTTCAAGGTGTCAACAAGACATTGTTTCCCTCCGGCTCCAAGCATTGCAAAATTGCCATGTTGCTCGTTTCCTTATTAAGCAACCAGTTTCCGAATAAAGCAAAATTGGCACCTAGTCACCAGCCAGCTGGTGAGTTCATGTAATCCTCTCGCTGAGGAACACCATCATGCTAATTTTTGCTGGCACTTTCACTGTGTACTTCATTCATTAACCCATGTGTGGAATAAGGACTGCTTCATCATCATCTTCATGCAAGTCCTGATTCAAGAAAGGCAGTGTGGCTTAAGGGGGGGGGTATTCAAAGCCAGTATGTAGGCTACTGCAATGAAGGAAAACCTGCTATGTGTAATAAGGGTTTATCACATGGATGATCCAGCATTTTTTTGCCATGCCACTGCAAACAGACCAACAAATAGCCTGGTTTTACAGATCCATGTGGGGAACATATGGAACCAGTGTGGTTTAGTGGTTAGAGCAGTGTTTCTCAAGTGTGGGTCCCGAGCTGTTTTTGGACTACAACTCCCATCGTCCCCAGATAGCAAGACCAGTGGTCAGGGATGATGGGAGTTGTACTCCAACAACAGCTAGGGACCCAGGCCCCGGGCACCACCAAGAAATGCCCCACCACTGCTCTTCATCCCTTTGCAACACTAGCTCTCTAAGTATTTTGTAAGCCACCTTGAGTCCCGTCAGGGAAAAAAGTGGGGTATAAATAAACATGTTGTATAATTATAACACTTGGGTATCGAAGCACAAATGCAAAACTCCCCAGAAGGCATGGCCTTAAAATAGGGCAGGAGAAGGAATGAAAAGAAATATATGAGGATTTAGAGCTCTGCCTGAAGGCTCCCCTAGACTGTGATTTAGTATGAAAACAGAAGCATGAGAAGGAACAGTGGAAGGAAAAAGGTGCCAGGTTGTGTTGAGTTGTTCACAACACTCCCCTGTCGGAACAGTAAGATCCATGCGAGCCCCATGAAGACTATGGAGGCAGTGAAAAGGTAAAAAAGATAAAGGACCGTTGGACGGTTAAGTCCAGTCAAAGGCAACTATGGGGTTGCGGCGCTCATCTCACTTTCAGGCTGAGGGAGCTGGTGTTTGTCCATAGACAGCTTTCCAGGGTCATGTGGCCAGCAGGACTAAACCCTTTCTGGCACAATGGAACACCTTGACGGAAGCCAGAGCGCATGGAAAAGTTGCTTACAGTGGTACCTCTAGTTACGAACGCTTCAGGTTACAAGGTCTGCTAACCTGGAAGTAGCTTCTTCTGGTTGTGAACTTTGCCCCAGGATGCGAATGGAAATTGTGCGCCAGAGTTGCGCACGCAGTGGGAGGCCCCATTAGCGAAAGCAGGATAAGAACAGTTTCAGCTTAAGAACAGACCTCCAGAACGAATGAAGTTCGTAACCAGAGGTACCACTGTATTTATCTACTTGCGCTGGCGTGCTTTTGAACTGCTAGGTTGGCAGGAGCAGGGACAGAGCAATGGGAGCTCACTCCGTCGCGGGGATTCAAACTGCCAACCTTCTGATCGGCAAGCCCAAGAGGCTCAGTGGTTTAGACCACAGCGCCACCCACGTCCCTAGGCAGGCCCGGCTCTAGGTAGACCCCCGGTGGCGCAGGGCACCATGGCGCCAGCCTGCCAGAAAGGCGCCGCGAGCTGCGCCCGCCCGCTGACCGGCCGATCCGCCGGTCCGTCGCGCAGCTGCGCCTGTGGGAGCCGCGCTGCGCCCACCCACCCACCGCGCTGGGAAACAGGGTGGGAGGGCGCCAGAGAGATCGCGCTGTGCCTGCCCGCCCACCTGCCGCTGCGCCCACCTGCCCACCGCGCTGGGAAACGGGGCGGGAGGGCGCCGGAGAGATCCGGCACACCACAGCGGCAGGGGCGTTTAAGACGGCCCTGTCCCTAGGAGGCAGTTGGGGTAGGGAGCAGCCCAGTTGCTGTGCAGCAGGTGGATCAGATGCATACCTGCCAAGTCTCCCGCTGAAAAATGTGGGATCAGCAGTGGCGCAGCACCGGAGGTTGCGTAGAGGCAACTTCTGGGGCAGCTCTGCCCATGTGTGGGCACCGGAAATCGGGCAGAGCGGCACCGGAAGTCGCTTCTACGCATACCTGGCAGCCATCTTGGTGGTGGCCACATGGCGGCAGCCATCTTGGTGACGGCTGCCGCCATGCGGCCACCACCAAAATGGCCGCCGGGCATGGATAGAAGCGGCTTCCGGTGCCGCACTGCCCAATTTCCGGTGCCCACACATGGGCAGAGCAGCACCCAAAATGGAGGCTCCCTATCACGTAGGAAATCCGGGGGATTTCCGGGATTTTTCTCCATTCGGGAGAACAGCGGGAAATGGATTAAAATCCGGGGGTTTCCTGCGAAAAACGGGGTACTTGGCAGCTAAGATCAGATGTGCTGGATCAGACACTCAAGGCAACCCAAACTCCTGCAAGGAATCTTAAGAAAGAAATAATGTGAATGGATTAAAAAAAATAAAACTCATTTAGTTTTCAATCTTGTACCCACTTACCAGGAGTAAACTCCACCGATCTCATCAGGACTTGCTTCTGAGTAGACTTATATAGGATTAGACTCTTAAACAAACATACTTGATGCACAAACGGGATGCAGTATCTATTGTAGAAGCAGGTAACATTTATTCCAGTGGGAAAACAGGGTTACATGTTCCCATGCTATGCAGTTGGCTTAACCAGGGGGGGGGGTGCTTTTCCCCTTTTCATGGTGGGGCCGCAGTGCCCTTATATATTTTCTCCTCTGTATGCCATTCAGTTTTCCCTGTCAGTAAAACCATAATCCACTATTGTTGGTTTGCTCAAACTCTTTGCAAGGCACCCGAGCTTAATCCCAAATTGAAAATCCATTGTGTGCCAAGACATCAGCGGTGGCTTTGTGAATGGCTTCAGATGCACAAAGAGATCAAGGTGGCTTGCCATTTACCAGTAGTTTAACATAATCTATTGTGTCCATGGAGTTTTATATCACAAGCTGGGAAACGAAGTAAGATCTGAGTGTTTAAAATGCCCTGTCAGGCTGTGGTGGCTTCCCCACCCACCCCCACTGCAGGACCACTTTATAGGAATTCTAAGGTCATATATAGGGACACAGGTGGCACTGTGGGTTAAACCACAGAGCCTAGAGCTTGCTGATCAGAAGGTCGGTGGTTCGAATACCTGCAATGGGGTGAGCTCCCGTTGTTTGGTCCCAGCTCCTGCCAACCTAGCAGTTCGAAAGCACGTCAAAGTGCAAGTAGATAAATAGGTACCGCTACAGCGGCAAGGTAAACGGTGTTTCCATGCGCTGCTCTGGTTCGCCAGAAGCGGCTTAGTCATGCCGGCCACATGACCTGGAAGCTGTACGCCGGCTGCCTTGGCCAATAATGCAAGATGAGTGCCGCAACCCCAGAGTCGGTCACGACTGTACCAAATGGTCGGGGGTCCCTTTACCTTTACCTAAGGTCATATATATATATAATGTTCATTAAGTATATAAACCACGTGTCTGAAATAGTACAGGAGAACAATCCTGAAGTCATTTTGACCCTCCCAGTGACTTCAAATATTTCTCTGCAAGGAGGAAGGAAATGGGAGAGCCTCTCCATTGTCTTTTGAGCCTGTGACCTGGATTCAGGAATTAAAGTATTTACCATCACAAAAGAATGGCCAGGCTGTCCAGGTAATGCAATCATTAGGTATCCTGGCAGACAGGATTTCTGCTGTAGACTGCCTCTTTCTGTGATGTATGTATGATGTTTCAGGGGGGTGGTCTTGGGCTACAGGGTGGGCAATTTCAAAAGTCTATATAGGACCCTGTTGCAACAGTTTAATAAAGACCAGGCTTACTAGCCGCTTTGCTTCTCAATATTATTGCTCTGGTTGGCCTCTGTTATTTTCTCCTACTGATAGGGAACCCACTTAAGGATTCTATACGGGCTCTTGGATACCCCATAAGGGAAAAGGAGCAGATTTTTTTCTACGTCAATCACCATAAGGAATTGGGGACTGTGGTTCAGCAGCTAGACAGCTTTCTGACAGACAGTGAGTTCTGGAACGGAATGACAGAACAAAAATGCAACATAGCGGTACAGCAACAAAGAAGAACAGCTTTTTCTGAGTCAGCCTTGCTAGGCTAAAGTAGCTTCTTGCAGATGGTTTGGAGGAGATTTGTGATGTGAAACAGAATGTACATTGGAATGCTGATGATTCCCAAGTGATACTTAAAGGTAGGGGTGCCATATTTCAAAAAGTGAAAATCAGGTTAGAAAAGTTCTTGATTTTCCCAGACATGCAGACGATTTCCGCCCAGACACTGCTTTAGACTGCAGTATTCTGGGTAGGTCTGGGAAATTCCGGACGTATGGCAACCCTACTTAAAGGAAGGTTTTTATATGGAGATGTGTGCCTGTGCAAGAACTATATCATGGGTAGGCAAACTAAGGCCCGAGAGCCGGATCCGGCCCAATTGCCTTCTAATTCTGGCCCGGGAATCAGCGTGTTTTTACATGAGTAGAATGTGTGCTTTTATTTAAAATGCATCTCTGGGTTATTTGTGGGGCATAGGAATTCATTCATTCTTTCCTTCAAAATATAGTCCGGCCCACCACAAGGTCTGAGGGACAGTGGACCGGCCCCCTGCTGAATAAGTTTGCTGATCCCTGAACTATATTAATGCACAGATTACACTTGTGAATTAAAAAACAAATAAGGATAATTGGTATAAACAAGAATTGGGAATACTCTCCTGCCCCCCCCCCCAGCAAGTTCTGAGTTCCGCATTTCAAAGATGCCCAGAACCCAATACAGTGGTTGTTGTTGTTTAGTCGTTTAGTCGTGTCCGACTCTTTGTGACCCCATGGACCATAGCACGCCAGGCACGATGCTGATTCCCGGACCGTCCGCGGGCCGGATTGAGAAGGCGGTTGGGCCGCATCCGGCCCCTGGGCCTTAGTTTGGGGACCCTGCTATATAACCAGGGCTTTTTGTCAGCCAGAACTCACCTGAACTCAGTTCCGGCACCTCTCAGGTGGGCGCCATTGCCAATCTAAGAGAACAAGGGAGACGTTCATGGTGAATTCTGGCACCTCTTTTCTAGAAAAAATAGCACCGTATACACCCATACCTGGACCTTTCAGCAGAAACTGCCTCACAGGGAGGTTGTGAGGCTCAAACATCACTCTGAGATCCTTGAAACAAGGCCAAGGTATTGATGTGATGAACTGATAAATGTGTTTGTGCTTCATGAGGTAGACTAGCTGGTGTTTGCCAAGTATCTCCCCACCCACCGCCTCTTTTTTAAAAAATATTTTTTTTTAAAAAAGTGCATGAATGTTCCAATGCTGTGCTGGCTGGCTGAACAAGGAACTGCTCAGCCTCTGAACAAGGCAAATGTATGCACACAGAGGTACCATCAGGACAAGACTTACGAGCAGGTGCCCAGGGCCACACTTAGTAGAAGGAGCAGGAAGTTCCCCACTTTTCATGGGATTTTGCTATACATGAACCCATGTATAGCATGGGTTCATATAATGAACCCATAGCAATCTAAAAAAGGGGGTGAATAAGACCTCTAAGTCCAGTCTAAAAATTGACCTAAGTGAACCACTGTAGCACGTTTCTTGAGAATCCTTTTAAAAAGATAATTTAATGGCAGATGAATAAAAGGAGGGCTCTAATATTTAAAAATATCCAAGTTAGAAATGGCATTTGATTTCTGGTAAAAAGCCACAGGGGACTTAGCATTTGAAATGTCATCTTTGTCTTTGAAAATCACCCAATTCAACACTTCTCCATTAGGAGGGATAATTTCACCGCCTGCCATGGCGCTTTCAAACATTTTTGGAAGAGATTCATGGTTCCTTTTTCTTAAAAAAAAAACCAAACTAAAAATGGGGCACATTTTGTGCTGCTTCCACCCAAATAGGCACTTGCTTATTAAACTGCTTTTAAAAGTGAAGAAACTGAAGATTGGTTTCCCCCTTGGGCTTACATCAGCCCATTCCATCACATTCCTCTGTTTCAGGAAGGAATATTTTAACATATATTAACATTATCCAGGTGAGTGATGTGGATTGTACGTGCCACATCTTGCTTCCACCTTAGGTACTGTCTATTACTGGGCCAACCATGCAGAAAGAATTTATCATTCAATTTCCTTGTGGAGAGATGCTTCTCCTGAACATTTGTATCTTCAGGGGTGTGTGTGGGTGTGTGCGCACGCACGCACACGCGCGTGTCAGACAAGCAGGCAGACAGAGATTTCAGACCCTCCAAGTGTCCCTGTTTTCCAGGAACAGTCCCAATTTTACAGAAGCTGTCCCACTTTGTTACTTGGTCCTGAAATATCCCACTGTTCTTTAAGACATCCCTATTTTCATTGCTCCATGGGGTGGGGGAGAGGATCTGGTCCACTGTGGTTACAACAATTTATATATATATAAAATAATGCAGGTGGCGCTGTGGTCTAAACCACTGAGCCTCTTGGATTTGCCAATTGGAAGGTTGGCAGTTCAAATCCACATGATTTGAGTGAGCTCCCGTTGCTCTGTCCCAGCTCCTGCCAACCTAGCAGTTCGAAAGCATGCCAATGCAAACAGAGAAATAGGTACCGCTGCGTGCACTCTGGTTTCCGTCACAGTGTTCTGTTGAGCCAGAAGCGTTTTAGTCCTGCTGGCCACTTGACCCAGAAAGCTGTCTGTGGACAAACGCTGGCTCCCTCGGCCTGAAAGTGAGATGAGCACTGCAACCCCATAGTTGCCTTTGACTGGACTTAACTGTCCAGGGGTCCTTTACCTTTACCTTTAACAACAATAGATAGATAGATACCGGTAGGTAGGTAGGTAGGTAGGTAGGTAGGTAGGTAGGTAGGTAGATGATAGATAGATAGATAGATAGATAGATAGATAGATAGAGATAGCAGATATGAGAGAGAGAGAGAGAGAGAGAGAGAGAGAGAGAGAGAGAGAGAGAGAGAGAGAGAGACCACAAAAGCATCAAATAATGTACAATATCAGAATGCAACAGTACCGTATAGCGGATGGAGAACCATCCTGTTTGCAGTTGGCCAAATTATATTCCAGTGGGTGGGGAAAGAAGGGAAGCACCACAAAGGAATAAAAAAATATGTTCCGAGAGGGATTATTTGATCCGGCAAGATCTCTTTCTTTTCCTTGGCCTCCACGCCTCAGTGAGCACGCTCATGCCTGCTAAATAACTCCCTGCCCTTAGCTAACTCCAGTTGGAACTAGTCTGATGAATATGTAGGTCCCTCTCCCTCTCCCTCTCCCTCTCTCTCTCTCTCTCTCCACCCTCTGTTTCCTCTATTTCTTTCCCTGCCCCTTTTTTCCTTTCTCCAGTGATAACACCACCTGATTAGGCCATTGATTGTTTCAGCTTGGGGGAAAATGTCTCAGAAGGGTAGTGCTTCCTTGCTTCTTCCTTCCTCCTTGTCTGCCTACTTCTACACTGAAGATCACTACCTAGGAGTAAAGAAAGCCCATTGCCTAATCATGAGGATCAGGAAGTGGTAATCTCTGTTGCTTCTAGATTTAGTGAAGGTCAAACCTCTACACTTAAATGTGCACACATCTTCTCTCTCTGCAGTTTATAGAGTCAGCACATAGTTTTCCATTTAAACTTGGGTATTTTGTTTTATTTTATTTGTCCTAGAGTTTAAAACGGAGGGGAGAAGTGCCATAGCACTTTGTGCTCAAGGGCTAATAAAAATCAGACTTTTGAAGCAAAAGGCTGCTTTCACTGATGGGGGTGCCAATTCACAAGTGTTATGATGGTGTGTTGAGTGGGTTAGTTGGGACTTCTGCCGCGGAGCAATAATTCTTCCACCTTGTGTATGATTTGCTACATACTTACTGCCCCCAGGGCAAAGCCAGGACCAATTGGGGGTCATAGGAGCCAATTCCTAGGGGCAGGTGTGCTTTCAGGACCCCCGATAAAATATTTGACGGGGGGCCGAAAGTTGATGGGCATTGCTTTTGGTGTGTATGCATCGCAGGGAAACCAAAATGCTTGTTTACAAAGCTATTGTACTACCAACCTTACTGTATGCTTGTGAAACATGGACCACTTATAAATGCCATCTCCAACTCCTCGAAAGATTCCATCAACTGTGTCTCCGAAAATATTTACACGTAACCTGGGAAGACAGGCAAACTAATATCAGTGTACTGGAAGAAGCAAAGATCACCAGTGTCAAAGAAATGATTCTTCATCATCATCTTCGTTAGACTGGTCATGTTGTGCGGATGCCTGATGATTGTCTTCCAAAGCAACTACTCTATTCCAAACTTAAGAATAGAAAGCGTAATGCTGGTGGTCAACAAAAGAGCTTTAAAGACTGTCTTAAGGCAAATAAAATAAAAAAATGTAGTATAAACACCAACAATTGGGAAACACTGGCCTGCGAGCGCTCCAGTTGGAGAACAGCCTTTGCCAAAGGCGTCATGGGCTTTGAAGACGCTCGAACTCAGGACGAAAGGGAGAAACGGGCTAAAAGCAAGACATGCTTGGCAAACCCTCACCATGATGAACTCTCACCTGGAAACCAGTGTCCCCTCTCTGGAAGGACATGTGGATCCAGAATTGGCCTCCACAGACACTTATGGACTCACTTTTAAAACCATGTTTATGGAAGGCAATCTTACTCAGCTATGAGTGATTGCCAAAGAAAGAAAGAGTATTCATCATGTCTTCTGATCAATTATGCAGGGCAGGGCTTACCCCCCCCCCCAACATTTTATTCAAGTTGGCACCCCTGGGGTGTGTGGGTTCCATTCAATGAATTGTCCTTGTGGTAAGGAAATATCACGGCTATTCCAAGTTGTCTTTTGTGAGTAATCATAAAACGTTGCTCGGCCCATTGCAGCTTGTTAATCAAAGTACGGGGATACAGATGCACCCAATGACAAAAATCCTGTGTGTTATTTTTGCAAGACAGATTTGCAAGACACAATTCCACTTTATTGTGCAGGGGAATTTTTTTGTGTTTAAGACAGTCTCTTCTCCTATGCACCTGTTAAAGGTACAAAAGCCCTGGTCCCCCTTTGCAAATGGAAGGATTACACTGATCATCGTGACAAACATCTTGAGTGAGTGTTTTTGCAATTATTGTTGGCATTTGAAAAGCAGCCTTTTATGATATGTAGCCACTGTTATTTACATTTTTTCCCTTTTTTGTGTTTTTTTGCATGGGGGTATATGTGTTTCCTGGTAATCGTGATCGGCAGATCAGCTGTTATGTAAAGTGAAATTAGCCTGGTGCAAATTGGATATGACGCGGCTATGCAGATTGGAAGAGGAGTGGGTGTCTTTTGTTTCATCTACAAAAGGAATTGGCCATCATTCTAGTGCCTGCAGGCTTCTGAGCCCAGAAACTGCTTCTGGCCAGGCCTTCATGGGGCATATTGTGTTGCACAAAACAGGGTGATGCAGAGGTCAGGCTCGACTTCAAGCCCACACAGCAGAAGCAAGTAGATACACAACACACAAGCTGATCTGGCCATATGGATAGTTGGATAACATGAATTCCTTTACACATGGAACAATGTAAGACCAAGGAGTACATCAGGCTATTGCTGCTGAAACCTCTTTTTCCCTGCATGGCAAGCTAGCACTTACTTATACTAGCTGGCTGGCTTTACTTGCTGCTATGTAATTTTTGTCTGCCTGTTGGTTTTCATCATCATCATCATCATTTTAAAAAAGGTTAAAGGTTTTCTATACAGTTGGGGAAAGCTTTGCAAGTGTATTAGGCGCCTGAACTATTCTTTGCTAGAGCTCCAGCTCTGTACTTAACATATTCAAAATAAGCACCAATAGCCAACTTACAATGACATAGAATCATACAGTTGGAGAAGACCCTGAGGATCATCTAGTCCAACCCCCTGCGATGCAGGAATATGCAGCTGTCCCATATGGGGATTGAACCTGCATGGCATACCGTAACTTAGCCAGAATCCTAATGCCAGTGTACTGTACTGGAAGAAGCAAAGATCAGCAGCATCGAAGCAATGATCCTTCAACATCAACTTTGTTGGACTGGTCATGTTGTGCGGATGCCTGATGATCATCTTCCAAAGCAACTACTCTATTCCGAACTAAAAAATGGAAAGCGTAATGCTGGTGGTCAACGAAAGAAGTTCAAAGACTCTCTCAAGGCAAATCTTTAAAAATGTAGTATAAACACAGACAACTGGGAAACACTGGCCTGCGAGTGCTCCAGTTGGAGGACAGCCTTTACCAAAGGTGTCATAGATTTTGAAGCAAAATAAAATTCCTTCACTAGCACCTTAAAGACCAACTAAGTTTTTATTTTGGTATGAGCTTTCGTGTGCATGGTCGACTCAGACCAACACAGCTACCTACCTGTAAATAGATTTTGAAGACACTTGAACTCAGGACGAAAGGGAGAAGGTGCTAAGAGGAAGGCACATTTGGCAAACCCTCACCGTGATCAACTCCCGCCCAGAAACCTATGTCCCCACTGTGTAAGGATGTGTGGATCCAGAACTGGCCTCCACAGTCACTTACGGACGCACTATTAAGACCGTGTTCATGGAAGACAATCTTACTCGGCTACGAGTGATCGCCAAAGAAGAAGACACCTCCAGAAGAAATAAATTAATTCCAAGTGGGATCATGACCTTGAAATGTATTGCAACAAGTTCCAGTCCATGTTCAATTCTCCTGTTCTTCTAGCGGCAAAGCCTCACACAGGGACTCTAGTATGTACAGAAAGTGCATGGACTGTCTAAAGAAGACCCAGAGACTAAGGCACAATTGCCCTGTAAATGTTTCTAAAGTAACTTTTAAACTAGAAACGGAATGTTACTATAATATATAATACTGTACAACATACAATAGCATGGTAATAAAAACACATCTACACATCCTGTTTGAGTTACAGGTAGGTAGCCGTGTTGGTCTGACATAGTCGAAACAAAATAAAAAAATTCCTTCCAGCAGCACCTTAGAGACCAACTAAGTTTGTCATTGGTATGAGCTTTCGTGTGTATCTGAAGAAGTGTGCATGCACACGAAAGCTCATACCAATGACAAACTTAGTTGGTCTCTAAGGTGCTGCTGGAAGGAATTTTTTTATTTTGTTTCGACATCCTGTTTGAGATAGCGTATAACTGGACCTGCGTGGGTTAATTTTATGTGAAATTGTTGTCAGCCTAAGCTCGGGTTGGGTGAAAAGTGGCTTGCTAGGTGTTGTTCCCCATCTCTGGTACTGGGCTCTGATCTTCAGAAATTAGCAGCTGAAAGTATATGGACATTGCTTGGCAGGGTGGTATTCCAAAGGTCATGCTTTTCAGCATTTTGCAAGATGGTCACAACTGTGATTAAATCAAGCCATGCCTTTCCTCCATTATTAGGAGTATGTTGCAATCATCTCTCCTCCTTTCCAGGCTAAGCATGCTCTGCTCCTTTGACCGTTCCTCATAAGGCTTGGTTTCCAAACCCTTGATCATCTTGGTTGCTCTCCTCTGTACATGTTCCTTATTCGTAACAACACTATTTATGGCAGACACACGCGAGCCAATATGACTTCAGGTTATAATGTGGCCTTCATGTTGTTTGGCTTAGATAACATAACAGCTGGGTCCATCCCCCGTCCCCCAGGCTTGCTTGTGTACCCACCTTAGGTAGCATATGCTTGATTTTGCCCATCTGCCAGACTATCTCGGTCACCTTGATACATCACAGCATTTGCTACTCCTGATTTCCTCCCTGCACATATTTGCAAATTCTGAGGCCTGTGTTTCGCAGGCAGCTAAGAGTACCGGGATCATGGAAAACTGTCCATGTGTCTCTCTGGGCACAGCATTGTCTACACCAGGCATGTCCAAAGTCCGTTTCGGGGGCCTAATCAGCCTCTGTGGCAATTTATTTCAAACCTCAACAACTTCAATCCTAAAAAAAAGTTTACAACTTTGGTTGGCCCTTTGGTAGGCCCTCACTGCCCTTTACTTCATCAAATCTGGCCCTCTTTGAACATTTTTTGGACATCACTGGTCTACATTGACTGGCAGTGGCTGTGCAAGATTTCGGGGGCAGGTCCCGTCCCTGTCTCCATTGAAAAGCTTCTCAGCTTACAAATACAACAGTGATAAAAATATCCATAATATCACCATTTTTACTAACTAAAACTTACATATAGCAGTAAAGCAGTTTTCTAGAAAAACTTGGAGTTGCCTTTTACAGCCCAACTCTCCATCAAGGGACTCAGTGTCCTCTAAGTCTTTTCTCAGTCAGAGAAGAATGGGTGGAGGTAAGGATCCAGTGAAAGGAAAACAGATATTTATTTTTTTCTGATGCAATTATTTATTTATTTATTTATTTATTTATTTATTTATTATGCCCCACCCATCTGGCCGGGTTCCCCCAGCCACTCTGGGCAGCTTCCAACAAAATATTAAAATACAGAAATCCATCAAACATTAAAAGCTTCCCTAAACAGGGCTGCCTTAAGATGCCTTCTAAAGGTCTGGTAATTGTTATTCTCTTTGACCTCTGGTGGGAGGGCATTCGGGAAACTTTCGATAACATCTTCCACCTTAGCTCAGCTGGGTTTTCTTTTCTTTCTTTTTTTAGTTAGCTGAGCTGGATTTTAGCAAAACTATCCACTGTAATTTAAGAGCAATGCCTGCAACTCTTCTTCCTTGGAGCACATAAAGTCGCAAATGAATGCTAATTAGTGGCATTAAGAGAACCAAAAAGCATCCCAAAAGCACGAGGAAAAGAGAGAACATTCCTATGCATTCCTTTATCTATTATATAGTACAGTAGTGCCTCGTCTTTTTTAAAAAGCAGCAACATTGTCAAATCTTGGAAAGTTATTCTAGTTGTTTCCTTCGACTTGGGAGATCGTTGTATCCATGTAAATACTGTAGAACAAAGTATCTCTGCGGTGGTATGTAAGCATCAGTAGTCTAGAGAGACTAATAAAATGCAGAGACTTTAAATCATGCTCATTGCCAATTAAACACAGACAATTAGCTCGTTCTGAAAGCAATTTGGGTTTGCAGCAGTTAATTTGCATGTGTGCCCAAACTCCACTGATGTTTTAGAAGAGGTATAAACAAAGCAAGGGCATTTGGAAAAAACTGAAAGGTATGAGAATGGTCGTCTTGAATGGTGAATCGCTTAAAATATGGGAAGAGCAGAACATTTCCAGAGCAGCTGTGCGGTGTGCATTTAACATACAGTCTAAAAGAGGAGGGCCAGGAATGTGAGCAGGTCAGCACCTGGCAAGAACCATGCTCCCCTAAATCGACCAGGTGGTGGCGGAGATATCATCATCATCATCACTTTTAATTTGTATACCATCTTTCTAGGGACCCAGGTGGCACTGTGGTTAAACCACTGAGTCTAGGGCTTGCTGATCAGAAGGTCGGTGGTTCGAATCCCTGTGACGGGGTGAGCTCCCGTTGCTTGGTCCCAGCTCCTGCCAACCTAGCAGTTCGAAAGCACGTCAAAATGCAAGTAGATAAATAGGAACCGCTACAGCGGGAAGGTAAACGGCGTTTCCATGTGCTGCTCTGGTTTGCCAGAGGCGGCTTTGTCATGCTGGCCACATGACCTGGAAGCTATACTCCGGCTCCCTCGGCCAATAATGCGAGATGAGCGCGCAACCCCAGAGTCGGTCACAACTGGACCTAATGGTCAGGGGTCCCTTTACCATCTTTCTATCTTACAATACCCAAAGTGGTTTACAAGCTGAAGAAACAAAGAATGTACACCTTAGAACAGGCATCCCCAAACTTCGGCCCTCCAGATGTTTTGGACTACAATTCCCATCTCCCCTGACCACTGGTCCTGTTAGCAAGGAATCATGGGAGTTGTAGGCCAAAACATCTGGAGGGCCGCAGTTTGGGGATGCCTGGCTTAGAACAATCTAATGCAGGCTTCCTCAACCTCGGCCCTCCAGATGTTTTAAGACTACAATTCCCATCATCCCTGACCACTGGTCCTGCTAGCTAGGGATCATGGGAGTTGTAGGCCAAAAACATCTGGAGGGCCGAGGCTGAGGATCTAATGCAATACAAAAATGTGATAATAAAACATAACTTTAAAATAAGCAACCTACATCAAATAAAGTAACATTCAACAATCATTAGAATAGTAGAGAACAGGGGTGGCCAACTCTCAAGATACTGCAATCTACTTTCACCCCTGTTTTTGGGGGGGTTCAGCTCAGAAGTTGGTGGGGGTTTTTTTAGGGATGGGAAATGCCCTGTTTTGAAGGGGTTCCGGGAATTTTGACAAGCTCTTCTGAGGGAGGGGGAAAGCACACTATTTGGGGAAGGAACAGAAGCAGCCATTAACCTTACGATTGCTGACAAGTTAAAAGCCTCCGTTTCTAAACTCCGGCTTCCCTTCTGCAACAATGGAAGCCAGCGCAGGGAGAGGGGGCGGGGCCAGAAGGGGACCAGTGATCGATCGCGATCTACCAAAGCCTGGCAGAGATCGACTAGTAGATCGCGATCGACGTGTTGGACATCCCTGGTATAGAATAATAATATCGGCATGTAAAAATTAAACAGAAATCCGCTCGTAACATTTACAATAAATAATTTCTAAACTACAATCAATAAAACAACAGCAAGCCACAGTGCATAAAATAATACAATGCAAATTGAGAAGCAGGGACTGTGTCCCACCAGTTTAAATTGCATTTCTCCATGGAGTGTTCACTGGGAGATGGACAATGTAATCGGCAACACCTGAAATGGGAGGCAGGAAGTATTGTGTCAAGTGATGCCATTCAGATCTCTTCCGCTACAGTCATAGCAAATGATGAAGCAGATCTTTTCCATCTGTGATATCAGTGTCAATTTGATCAAAAACCATCAAGCGCATAAGAACTGCCATGTTTTCCAGACCACTGATTCATGTGAGGCATAATTACAGTAGTGACTCCATGTTTATATCACCAAAACAGTGGTATCTTGTCCAAGCTGCATAATCTCTCTCTCTCTCTCTCTCTCTCTCTCTCTCTCTCTCTCTCTCTCTCTCTCTCTCTCTCTCTCTGAATTCTCAGCAAATCAATTTCTTCCATATTTTTTTAAGGACTGCATGCAAATTGATATTACCCCTTTTGGTCTTGGCACTTTTAACATTATTTGTATACATTATTAGAGTTATCGCTAGGAAATCGTAAAGGAGGACTGGCTCTTACATTTTGAAATTTTATTACAGAGTTCACATGATGTGATAAATTATACATTGCTTCATTAAGTATAGATGTGGCAGTGCCTTTTGTCGAGAAGCAATTTCGTCATTTAAAATAGCACCAGTGATGTTTGGGGGGGGGGAATTGCCCAAACTCTTTGTTATAAGTGATTGAAATATATATCCTTTGCTTCAGTCTTGCATACCATAGTGGGAAATGTTACCGGGAGGAAAACGTTGAATTCATTTTGTTGTGGCTTCTTGAAATAGTGGACACCAGCTGTTGAAATTTCAAATGACACGTACATTGGTTGCAGATGAGACCTTTTGGACCGTCCATCAGTTGTAGTGGTGGATATTGATCTGTTTTCACTTATTGGGTACCTACAACAACAACAAAAATAATGCTGCTGCCCAGGTGGCGCTGTGGGTTAAACCTAGTGCTTGCTGATCAGAAGGTCAGCAGTTCGAATCCCTGTGACGGGGTGAGCTCCCGTTGCTTGGTCCCAGCTCCTGCCAACCTAGCAGTTCGAAAGCACGTCAAAATGCAAGTAGATAAATAGGAACCGCTACAGCGGGAAGGTAAACGGCGTTTCCATGTGCTGCTCTGGTTTGCCAGAAGCGGCTTTGTCATGCTGGCCACATGACCTGGAAGCTATATGCCGGCTCCCTCGGCCTATAGAGCGAGATGAGCGCCGCAACCCCAGAGTCGGTCACGACTGGACCTAATGGTCAGGGTCCCTTTACCTTTAAATGGATCTGAGTAGATAAGTGTTATTTCATTCAGGTGGTGAAGCATTTCTTTTACAGGAAAGAAATGTTGAAAAGATTAGTCTAAGAAGGGGTGGGGGGAAGAAACCCCTTTTTTACTGCAGTCAGAGCTGTCTTCATAGAATTATAGAATTGTAGCATTGGAAAAGACCCTGAGAATCATCTAGTCCAGCCCCCCATACAGAAATATGCAGCTGTCCCATACAGGGATTGAACCTGCACCTTCGTGTTATCAGCACCACGCTCTAACCCATGGGTAGGCAAACTAAGGCCCAGGGGCCGGATGCGGCCCAATCGCCTTCTAAATCCGGCCTGCGGGCGGTCCGGGAATCAGTGTGTTTCTACATGAGTAGAATGTGTCCTTTTATTTAAAAATGCATCTCTGGGTTATTTGTAGGGTCTGCCTGGTGTTTTTACATGAGTAGAATGTGTGCTTTTATTTAAAATGCATCTCTGGGTTATTTGTGGGGCATAGGAATTTGTTCTTTTTATTATTCTTCAAAATGTAGTCTGGCCACCGACAAGGTCTGCGGGACTGTGGACCGGCCCCCTGCTGAAAAAGTTTGCTGACCCCTGTTCTAACCAACTGAGCTATCCAGGCTCAATAATACAGAATGGAAATGAAGAGCCACTCTTGTAATTCACCTTGAATTATTGGTGGGCTGTGAGCTTACCTGCAAACACACTCCTAAGCCATCACGTCTAGCGTGGCTCTTCACTGGGGGAAGCTGCTGGTGCTAGGCACTTAGCAGTAGTGCTTTCTTTCCTATCAGATTCCACCAAAAGAGGGTTTCTTGCATCCTGTCCTTTTTATAATTTGGAAGGTGGTTATAGGCAAATATCTCCTCCTTTCTCCCCTATTTTGAGTCCCTCGTCCCCCTCCCTTTATCTTTCTCTCTTTTTTTGCCATGCCACTTTTGTCTTGTGTAGAATTTAGAAATGCTTGGGGAATTCTTTCCCAGCTAATGGGGGTGGGGGTGGGGAGGCAGAGAAGGAGAGATTAAATTGTGGTGTAATGAGGTGTTATAGGAAAGTACTGAATTGTCACCTCTGCCAGTGCCTGCAAATTGTGTTCCTTTTTGTCCAAGGCTGAGAGTAACCAGCTTGATAGGTGTCGGTATGGATATCCGTTAACAAGGTAGGTGCCAATATATTTCAAGAGGTGAATTGTAATGGCTTGCAACGATTTGGAATAGCTCAACTTGTTAGATCTTTCTTTCTTTCTTTTTCTACGGCAGAAGCTAAACTTGACTTTCCAATATAGGGATTTGCAAGTGAACGTGCGTGAACAGTTTCAATAGCAATTTGCATGGTATAAGTGTATTTGGTGCTTTTTCGGAAGGTTAGAGGTTCGAGTCCGCGCAACAGGGGAGCTCCCATTGCTCTGTCCCAGCTCCTCCCAACCTAGCAGTTCGAAAGCACACCAGCACAAGTAGATAAATAGGTACTGCTGCGGCGGGAAGGTAAACGGCATTTCCATGTGCTCTGGCACTCGTCACAGTCCTCTGTGCACCAGTAGCGCTTTAGTCATGCTGGCCACATGACCCAGAAAGCTGTCTGTGGACAAACACTGGCTCCCTCGCCTGAAAGCAAGATGAGCGCCAAGGCAACACCATAGTTGGCTTTGACTGGACTTAACTTTCCAGGGGTCCTTTACCTTTTAGCCAGTGTCACAGTCCCAGCTTGTATTATTTGTGATCCCCAAGCCAGTTGCTATCGGGAAGGCACCAAGGAGACCTGTGACTTGCCTCTGCTTTACATATTTATATTATCATTGTAATGCAGTTTCAAACAGTAGACCATGCCTGAAGTGGAACTTAACAATTCAGCACCATGCCGCAAGTTTTGAACCGGGAAGTCTAAGTCATCAAAACATATTGAGTGAATTAACCTGGTGAAATGTGTATTTATCAATGGACTTTTTCTGCATTTGATTGTCCTGTGATCTCACTTTTTACACAATTGTGGTTCAGTCAGGATTTATTCTGCAGCCTGCCATCCATAAAGGTGAGTAAGATTGCTTGATGTGCATTTGAAAACCCTCACCTCGATTAGGTTACCCATGCCTTTTCTGCCCTGCACATGCTACCCGGTGAATGGAGAAGCAGGTGGTGATTGCAGTCTTGGAATATGCCCTGCACACAATGCCATTAGGCTGGTGGGGATATACTCAAATTGCCAGGGCTGCCCATGTCTGGACACACCATGGGATAATGCAGAAATAATCAGCAATGAGATTTTATTTTTGCAATGAAACATTTTCTCAAGGAGCGCCCTTTCAAGGGCAAAAATATGCACTAGATATAGATTGTGTGTGGACTATGAAGAAAAAAAGTACTCCATCACCATTGATTCTAGGATTAAATGTGTTTGCGCAGCCCAAGACCTCCTTCCTAATTTGTTTAAATTGAACAATTGTACCAATTGTTTTCTGACATCCTTGTAAATAGGGCTGTCGTAGGTCTGGATTTCCCCAAACTCTACCAGGATTTTAAAGGTGGAAGTGATGTCCGGGGGGGGGGGGAGAGGTTTCCAGAAGGCATTTTTGGGGGCGTTTTTGTTTAAAAATGCTCCACAACTTTGGTGGTTGTCTGAAATAAAGCTCCACAACTTTGGGTTTTTCCTATAAAGAGCTCAACTTTTGGGGTGTCCTGGCTTTTAACTTGTTGAAATATGGCAAGCCTGCTTGTAAATAACTGAATCCCTTTCTCAACCTCATCACTTCTCAACCTCTTTAAGCAAATGGAAGCAGAGAGGAGCAGAAGGTGATTCTGGCAACCTGTTTCCAGTAACACCATAGCTTGGAGTAGCATAGAGAGCGAAGGGAATCATTGTCTGGTGCAGCAGTAAGGATTGTAAAGTGTTGGTCCTAATTTGCTGGGGGGGGGCATCTGCCAGCAAAATGCACTGGGCTGGCACTGCTTTTTTGAAGCATGGCATCTAGGCAGAAACCACCAGTTTGCAGCCCTGTAGTAAACTTAGTCGTGTGGATTTGCTTGCGCAGTCCGATGCTCTGCACGTTTCTTCAAAAGTAACTCCCGCTGATTTCAGTGGGGGCTTTAAGTCTTAAGTAAATACAATATTTTCCAGCCTTATTCTGGATGGAGAAAAACATGTGACTGTGAAGTGGCCAGATGTACAAGATGCAGCTTTGAGCATAGTGGCTTCATTGTGTCGTGAAAAGCGACATGGAGAAGGGAGCCCTCGAGTGAGGTCATGTGTTACATAGATTTTTGCTGCGGGTGGCAAACTGAGCAGATTGTGTTCGCCATTGATTGATCTGGTCTCGCCTTTATTGAGAGCACATGGCACACGCTTATTTTTTTGGTAGCTTTTTATTAAAACTGACAAATGAGAGATCCCATGCTTTCAGGAGATGAGTCCCAAGGATTCCCCAGGGTGATGTTTGTCTAGCCTAAGACGATGCGTCTGCTTTTGATCCATGGAAGCTTTTAGAGCACTACTAAAAACAAAACCAATAAAAGCCATGCAAAAGCTTTTTGAATTGCAGGACTTTTTTTAAAAAAATCATAGAATTATAAAGTTGGAAGCAACTCAAGGGCCATCAAGCAAACTTTGAAAGATTGGAGAGGTGGGAGAGCCAGTATATTTAATATACTTGTTTTTAGGTCTTAAAAGTTTGTCCGTCCTATTGGTTCAGTGCATACATGATCTTGTGTGAAAATACTCAGTGCCAGAAATGAGTTAATAAATATGTGGTACATCTCAATTGCTAACATTGGCAAGAACTGTTGTTTGCAAAACAAAAAACAAAAACTCTTAAATGAAGCCCATAGTATTGATGTGGGTTTTTATCTTTAAAACTGATGAGTTTAAAAAAATCTTTATATAGTTGCCCTTCAGGGGTGCCGCAAAACTGATTGCAGAGTTGACTGTTTCAATTGGGCTGATAAGTACACCGAACCCTGGCTTGACTGATGCTATCACAGTAAGTCATAAGGTCTGGTCCAAGGACCACGTGGGTGGCGCTGTGGTCTAAACCACTGAGCCTCTTGGGTTTGCTTATTGGAAGGTTCACCGTTCAAATCCCTGCGACCGAGTGAGTTCCCGTTGCTCTGTCCCAGCTCCTGCCAACCTAGCAGTTTGAAGCATGCCAGTGCAAGTAGATAAATAGGTACCACTGCGGCAGGAAGGTAAATGGCATTTCTGTGCCCTCCAGGTTCCGTCATGGTAACCTGTTGCACCAGAAGTGCTTTAGTCCTGCTGGCCTGGCCACATGACCCGGAAAGCTGGCTGCTGACAAACACCAGCTCCCTTGGCCTGAAAGCGAGATGAGCGTCGCAACCTCATAGTCACTTTGACTGGACTTAACCATCCAGGGGTCCTTTACCTTTTACCTTTTTACCTATTAATTAAATGTATATACCACTCTTCATCTGCAGATCTCAGGGCGGTTCACAAAATAAAAATACAGGATAAAAGCACACACAAAAACAAATGCAATTTTAAAGGCTGTAGTACCTCAATCAGCCAAAGGCCTAGTTGAAGAGGAACGTTTTGGCCTGGCGCCTAAAGATGTTCAATGAAGGCACCAGGCGAACCTCCCTGGGGAGAACATTCCACAAGTGGGGGAGCTGCTGCAGAAAAGGCCCGTTCTCATGCTGCCAGCCTCCAGACCTCTTGTGGAGGAGGCACATGAAGAAGGGTGTCAGAGGATGACTGCAGAGTCCGGGTCGGTTTATATGGGGAGAGGTGGTCCTTGAGGTAGTATTATCTTCACCATGGGACGCAGGTGGTGCTGTGGTCTAAACCACTGAGCCTCTTGGGTTTGCTGACTGGAAGGTCAGCGGTTTGAATCCCCGTGACGGAGTGAGCTCCCATTGCTCTGTCCCACCTCCTGCCAACCTAGCAGTTTGAAAGCACGCCAGTGCAAGGAGTACAATAGGAGTACATTACAAAAAAGTTCTCTTTGTGGCAGGATAACAGTGGGTATGCGAGGGAATATAGCTTTAGACCCTATTTGTTTATAATCTTATCTTGCAAGGATCTATTTGAGATGTTAATATTGTCCTCATCCAGGGCAATACCTTTATTCATTTTGTCATTGCCCCCTCCCCCCACCCAATTCTCCCATTGAAATCCCCACATAGCAGAATCTCAGATGTTGGGAAAGTTTCTTCAATACATTGTAGCACTTATTCTAGATCCTGCCAAACTTGATTTGCATCGTGGCTTATATGTTAAGGAGGGATATATCCATTTAGACAAATAAATGAACTTCCTGACAGTAAGAGCTGTTCGGCAGTGGAATTTGCTACCAAGGAGTGTGGTGGAGTCTCCTTCTTTGGAGGTCTTTAAGCAGAGGCTTGACAGGCATATGTCAAGAATGCTTTGATGGTGTTTCCTGCTCGGCAGGGGGTTGGACTGGATGGCCCTTGTGGTCTCTTCCAACTCTATGATTCATTTTAGGGAGGTTTACTAATACTGTCAGAACATCACCATTATTTGTTAGTTTTCAGATGTAACAGTGGGTAGGAAAGGATGGATTCTTGCTGTAGGCTTGGTGGGAGCATTCCCGACGTGCATCCGCCTGGCAGTTCTGCAGAGTTGCCAACTGCTTCATAAACTTGAAAACCAACTGCTTCATAATCTTAATTATGCATTTATGATAAAAAAATTTTTTACATGTATTATAATATTTTTAATATTGTTAAATTGGTGTGTGAGAGAGATACCCATTTAACTCCTTTAATACTATGAAATGGGAAACAGCAGCGTAGATGTAGGTCTTCTTTGCAAAGAAGAGCAGAAATGGCCAGGCCTCCTTCTTTGCAAAGGAGCAGGAAGAACCATTGCACAACAACCGTCTTCCTCTGCTGCAGCAGCCAAAGCAGCCACATAATCGAGTCATGACTCAATTAGCTCAGTCAGTAGAGCAGGAAACTCTCAACCTCAAGGTCGGGGGTTCCAGCCCCATGTTTGGGCAAAATATTCCTGCATTGCAGGTGGTTGGACTAAATGACCCTCATGGTCATTTAGTCTCTATGATAACGTTTGGGTTCCGGTTTCCGCCGGCAGGAATGGCGGACCTGTTTTCCATCCCTCTGACCTTCGTAAGGAATTTGGCGGTTGCTAGGGGAGTAAATGGCAACCCCCTACCCTCTCCGGGGGTTACGGAGAGGGGCCGCTGGCCCGCGATGCCCCCAGACCCACTCCGACTGTTTATGGAGTGGGGGGAGCTTGGGCTGAAAAGCACTTACGAGGGCCAGGACTCCCGGACGCTAATCTGCATGGCGGGGATTTCCATGGTTAAAGAAGATAATTAGGCTTAAATCTATGGACATACTTCAGAAGGAGGGGAAGAAGCGCTGTTTACTGCTGAGAAATCTATGCTGCTGAGGGAGAGGAGTTAAAGGCTGTATATCATCTGGAAGAAGGATTGATGGGGACGGAGCGATAAGGGAATGGAGTTTTATTTTTCTTCATATGAGTTACTTCGTACCTTCCCAGACGCGATGTCCTGGCTTGTTTGGAGTGAAAGAGAAGCAAAAGACTGTGTGAGTTGAACTTTATAAACTGTTGTTACTGAGAATATTTTTTAAAGATGTGGAGTTGCCAATGAGAAAAGCCCCCCCCCCTAGTCGGACGGAAGGAGTCCTGGACGCGTTCGGAGGATTTATGAGCTGTGACGCACTTTGAATTGGAGCAGCGACCTGAAGCTAAGTTCAGCTATAGGGCAAGGAGATCCATTAATTTACCAAGAGTTTATGGTTTGATGTTTGGGTCTTCTGCCTGGAAAAGCTGTAAATTTTATAAAGATCGTTAATCTTCATGGCTATGAGAGAAAACGAAAGTGATTTGAGCTTTTTAAGATGGCGCTGCTTCGACGCAACAGGGAGCTACAGACTAAGAAGATTTATGGGGAGGCTGGACTGATTAACTCACACAGGAGAAAGAACATTTGTGAAACCTCGTTTGATATTTATCTCAGCAGCTGGGAAACAATCGGTTGAAAGTGGAAAACATCTATGTGACTGTAAGGGGAAGATCTGGATTATTATGAACTTGGAGGACGATTTGAACTTTAGAAAAAAGACGGCAGTGGACGGTTGCGAGGAATCCCCAATTTCTTGAAGCATGGGAACCCAAATAAAAAATTCTTTAGACGATTTGGCATAACATTCGGTTTGATTGATATATATATGTGTATAATTTGAAATAATGAATGTGATATAATTGGTTTTAATTGGAAAATTAATAAAATATATTTTAAAAAAAAATAGTCTCTATGATAACGTTTAGTCTCTTTGATAATGACTCTATGATAACGTTTCAGCACAGAATCGGGGTGTCATATTTTTACAAAGCCATCTTCAGAACTGTTTCAAAGTGGCACACAAGCTTCTGAGTTCTGCAGAACTCTTCCTCAGGTGAGATGCCACACAAAGCAGAAGTTGTGGGAGAGGAAGTAGGGGAGCTAAGTAAGAAGAAGAGACTTGACCTTAAAGTGTTTGAGGTTTGTTTTTGACTTGGGCTAGTGGCTTGTGTAAACGCAGCAAAATCATTACCTCCGCACACACTGCTTATCAAATCACATTGTTAAACAAGGAGGTGTGGAGATGAATTCACCCAGTGCTTTAACCACACCCACCACACTGATTTAACACTGCGGAAGGGAGATGACTGAACTGTCTCCACAGAAATCAACTCTGTGCATTCAAAAGAGATTTTCAAAAGTCTGCCCTTACTGCGTCAAGTTGTACGGATCCATCTCATAAAAGGGTTTGTACTGTAGGCCTTGGAGTTGCTTCAAGGAGGTGGTCCTTGTTTCACTCCAATGACATCTCCTGTTAAAAAACAAACACACCATTGTCCCGCTTGAAAGCTGCACTATAGCAGCTTGTCTCCCTAATGACCCCCTTCCTCCTACAAACAATAGGACCATAGGATTCAACAATAGCCATGCTCTATTCTCTTCCCTGTGGCCCGCATGAACCCTGCGTGACTCTGTCAGGCCCCACAACCTGACAGAAGGATGGACCAGATGTCCTGTGCTCAGTGACTGTCTTGAGGGCCATGGTGTCTCCAGTCATTTCCATGATTTCCATCAATTGCACAGGAGACTTGAAACTAGAGATCTGTGGCTCACACAGTGCACACTTGTTTGCCACTATGATGCATCAGCAGCTGTTGGGGCTCAACCACAATTCTGCTTGCCCTGTGCCTAGATAGCACGGGCAGTTTCCTTCTTGCCTGGCTTCTTTCTCAGGAAAAACCCACCCTTTAACTCCAAGTGAAGGCAGTGGATGTCCTGTGTGAGTGTCTGGAGTCGGCTGGAGGATGGATGGCAGCTAACAGATTGAGGTTGAATCCTGATAAGACAGAAGTACTGTTTTGGGGTGACGGGGCGGGTGGGTATGGAGGACTCCCTGGTCCTGAATGGGGTAACTGTGCCCCTGAAGGACCAGGTGTGCAGTCATTTTGGATTCACAGCTGTCCATGGAAGCGCAGGTCAATTCTGTGTCCAGGGCAGCTGTCTTCCAGCTCCATCTGGTACGCAGGCTGAGACCCTACCTGCCCATGGACTGCCTCACCTGAGTGGTGCATGCTCTAGTTATCTCCCGCTTGGACTGCTGCAACGCGCTCTACATGGGGCTACCTTTGAAGGTGACCCGGAAACTACAATTAATCCAGAATGCAGCAGCTAGACTGGTGACTGGGAGCGGCCACCAAGACCACATAACACCGGTCCTGGAAAACCTACATTGGCTCCCAGTACATTTCCAAGCACAATTCGAAGTGTTGATGTTGACCTTTAAAGCCCTAAACGGCCTTGGCCCTGTATACCTGAAGGAGCGTCTCCACCCCCATCATTCTGCCTGGACACGGAGATCCAGCTCCAAGGGCCTTTTGGTGGTTCCCTCCCTGCAAGAAGTGAGGTTACAGGGAACCAGGCAGAGGGCCTTCTCGGTAGTGGCACCCGCCCTGTGGAACGCCCTCCCATCAGATGTCAAGGAAATAAACAACTATCTGACTTTTAGAAGACATCTGAAGGCAGCCCTGTTTAGGGAAGTTTTTAATGTTTGATGTTTTATTGTCTTTTTAATATTCTGTTGGGAGCCACCCAGAGTGGCTGGGTAAGCCAGCCAGATGGGCAGGGTATACGGTAAATTATCATCATCATCATCACCACCATCATTCTTATTCTTATTCTTATTTGCCATTGCTCCAAATTGCCATTTGGTCTTTGCTAAAAAAATACTATCATCTTTATGAGCTTTTCACATCCTTGGCCCTTTCTACATCTTACTCCTAATTTTAAATGCTGGTACCAAACCAATGGTTTGCCTGAACCACTGGATTCAAACTACCAGTAAGGAGATTCTGACTAAACATTAGGAAGAGCTTTCTGACAGTAGGAGGTGTTCAACAGTGGAATGGAAGGTGGTGGACTCTCCTTCATTTGAGGTTTTTGAACAAAGGTTGGATGGCCATCTGTCAGGGATGCTTTAGCTGAAATTCCTGCACTGCAGCGGGTTGGACTGGAGGACCCTTGGGGTCCCTTCCATAGCTGCCAAGTACCCCGTATTTCCCGGGAAACCCCCGTTTTTACTTACCATTTCCTGGAGGTCTCCCGTTCCAGCTCCTCTCCTGTTAATTTCCCTTATTTTGGTTCCTGTCGGCGGCTATTTTTCTGGTGCTGCTTTGCCCATCTATGGGCACCAGAAAATGGCCGGCGCCGGAAGTCGCATCTATGCATGTCCGGAAGTGCGTAGACGCAACTTGCGGTGTCGCTTTGCCCATCTATGGGCACCGAAAATGGCTGGCGCCGACACCGGAAGTTGCATCTACGCACTTCTGGACATGGCATTTTCAGTGCCCATAGATGGGCAAAGCGACACCGCAAGTTGCTCCGCCGGGTACTTGGCAGCTATGGCCCCTTCCAACACTACTTAGTTTATAATTCTAAGTGGGTGTGAACTTCCACCTTTGCCTTCAACAACAACAATAATAAAATCAATCCTCTAGGTTGCTCACACAGCAAAATAAACTTGCATACCAAGGAACACACTTCTGTGGCAGAATTTGAAGGAAAGTTCCTTTTAATGAATGCAGCTGCTTCTTATGAAAAAACAACTATTTCATATCATCTCATATTATTATATTATATATCATTGCTTCATACATATCAGTGCTAAGTAATCCGAGAAACCCCATCATAAAGAAGTTGGTTAAAGAGCTTTGAGGCATAAACAAGTTTCCATATTATTTCATCAGATCACTGTGGCTTCGGATTCTACATTATCTCTATTGTTAATTAGTATCTGTTCCTCACATTGCAGCTCTTGTTTCTGGCTGATAACTTATGTAGCCTGGAACTAAAGGCCTGGTTTGCTTTGGAAGAATAATTTATTGCTTCTGTGTGGATTTTAGGGGGAAAGGGGGCTTTGAAAATCTTAATTCAACCAAGAAGCCACTACAGAAGTTTGATGAATCAGATCCACGCATACCAACGATTAATTTTTTTTTAACCCACAATGACGTATTTATGAGGGAGCCACAATTCAGTGATGCTGGTACAAGAGATAGCATATATTTTCGGGGTTTTTTTGAGTGAAATCTGAATATATAAATAAATAAATCCAGAAATTTAAAATGTGGTTTCAAGTATAAAGATGAAATAAAATATTATGTGGAAGATCTTTTACCTTTGTTGTGTCAGTTTGCATTTCTTAGTGCAGAAAGGATTGATTTGATGTGTCGAGATATTTCCTATTCTAATGAATTCAAGAAGGTTTTGGAAGCTTCTGTGTGTGAAAGAAACAAGCGGAAGGTTTATGATGTTTGGGTTATTCCTTCAGAGAAGCTGAGTATAGCTGGCTTAAAATGGTTCTGTGATCTCTTCTTCAAGGTCATGCTGACTATAATAATAGGCCAGAAGGAGCCTGGGTTTCACTCTTTCTCTTTCTATCTCTCTTCCTTCTGGTGTGGTGTTCTGAATATAGTGTTTAGTCTTATTATAAGTTATTGTAAGTTTCAGTTAAGTCTGCTGCAACTGGATTTCTTATGGACAGTGCCAGTCCTGAATGTATTGGATTTGTGACCATTATGCTCATTTGCCTTCAGTAGCAGTAAAGCTCTGCTGGATGAAATACAATTGCCTCTGCTCTTATTTTGGGGGGAATCCTGCAACGTGTTTATGTTTTTAACTCTGCTAACTAAACATTTGAACCTGCTCTGGCGCAATATTGAGTAGAATTTAATGGGAAGTTAACTTCAGGAAGAACTTCTGACAGTAAGAGCTGTCCAGCAGTTCTGGACTCTCCTTCCTTGGAAGTTTTAAAGCAGAACCTGGATGGCTGTTTGTCAAGGATGCTTTAGTTGAGATTCCTGCATTGCAGGGGGGTTGGACTAGATGACCCTTGGGGGCCCTTCTAACTCTACAATTCTGTGTTTTAGTATTTCTATGAATCTGTTCCTTTTTCACGTTGATTGGACACAACAGTAGACTGTCATATGCAACAGATTTCAAAGCACACCTAAAACGCCTTAAAAATGGTTTTGTCTTAAAGGCTAGATAAGAAAGCAATCATTGCTCAGCAAATGTCTTTTATAAAAATGAGTGTGTGATAAATAAAAAGAACCCGTCAGACACATTTTTCATAATTACCCTGTAGATTTCAGTGTGAAATGTCTCCAGTTACTCTTGATCACCCTGCATTATTTTGAGACCCGACAGTTTATGCATTTAATGGAATTCCAACTTGCGCTAGGTTACCAAATATACTGGCAATCAATGTTTAATAATAGCTTTACTGAAAGCATGTTTTTTTAGCTATGGGTGCCCAGGTGCCATATACTAATGTTTAATACACAAACCAAGTGTGCCATTAGTAACCCAGGGTTGGATGATTCATTGCAAGTCAATAATTAAATAATAATAATAATAATTGGCATCTTGTTGATGGAAATTTACCAAAGTTACTACAAACTGTGTTTCTTCAACGGATCAAGCCCTGTCTGTAGAGTGTTATATGGATTTAAATAAGCTACGAGTACTGTCAGATGTATTCCCCCTTGGCTTTCAGTAAAGCTTTGTGTTTTACTACTTCATATTAATTAACTGTATGAAAATCTGATTTTTCACATTGACGCAAATGCAGAAGGACACCACTTTCACTCAAATGAAGACATTATGCAAAAAATAAATGCATTGGCAATTCCCAATGCAGAGGTGTTAAACTCAGATGCCTGTTTCCTACACTGCATGCACAGAGTTCTGCTCTCCCAACAGGACTTGCCTTTCCTCTCCTTGCATGCCCTCAAAATCTGTACCCCAACTCTTTGAAGCAGATTTTGGGGGTACATAGGGACCAGAAGGAGAAGTTGCATTGCAACAGTCTGCTGTGTTAGTGGAACAGCAGTGTTGGCTGTGATCCAGAGGTAGGGTTTTTGAACAAAGTCTACATAAAATGTTTGCTTTAAGATTGAATTTTTCCAGGTAGTTTTGGTTGTATAAAAATGACTGAAATATACTCTGAGTCAAGAGTGAATTTCATGCTCTTTATTCAGCTCATAGTCATCAAGGAGAAGAAGAGAAGAATGCCCTTTTCCCAAAACCATCTGCTTATATCCATTATTTACACAATGGGCTTTGCGTGATTGGCTACTTCAGGGCTACACCTGTGGGCCAATCAGTTTGTGGCTTGACTTCTGCCAGCAGCCTGATTGGCTGCTCCTGCAGGCCAATCAGGTTGCGGATTCACTTCTGTCAGCCGCCTGATTGGCTGCTCCTGCAGGCCAATCAGGTTGCGGATTCACTTCCACCTGGAGTTGGATTGGGTGGCTCCTGCGGACCAATCAGACTGCTGATTCTGGATCTTATTGTTCTATGATTCAGCTCAGTACATAACAATGACTATTGTACTAGTTTCCTTTCCACAATATGGGAGACAGTCCTTGAGCCATGCCAGGCTTTGGGAAGGAGGTGCAAGGGCTCCAGCGGGATCGTAGAGCCCTCCTAACTCCTTCCTAAACCTAGGCAAGTGCTAACTAGGCATTGGGAATGAGACAGAGGAAGGACTCTAGGATCCTCACCCCTCCAGCCCATAACCAGGCAAATGCTTACTGGGCACCCTCTCTGCTCAGTGTCCATTTCAGGACACTGCCTTAAAACCATCTCTGTCAGACTCCTCTGGTCCAGTGTACAGTGGTACCTCGGTTTAAGAACAGCCCTGTTTACAAACTGTTCGGTTTATGAACTCCACAAAACCGGAAGTAGTGTCCCGGTTTGCAAACTTTACCTTAGTCTAAGAACAGAAGCCAAACGGTTGAAGGGCACCGGCGGCGGGAGGCCTCATTAGGGAAAGCACGCCTTGGTTTAAGAACGGTTTCAGTTTAAGAACGGACTTCCAGAACAAATTAAGTTCAGAAACAGAGGTACCACTGTAGATGTCTTTCTTGAATGTTGAACCCATTGGTTCGGGTCCTACCCTCCAGAGCAGCAGAAAATAAGTTGCTCCATCTTCCAGGTAACAGCCCTTGAGATATGTGAAGATGGCTATCCTATCTCCTCTCTGTCTCCTCTTTTCCAGGCTAAACATATGCCCAACTCCCTGATGTGTTACCCTTAATGCAAATTTGTACCACTTATAAATTCAAGATTACCTTTCTGTGGCCTTCTCAGCATCTAGGGAATCTCACATTATTTATAAACAGCCCTAGTTTCTCAGGCTTGTCGTTGCAAAGACAGGGGCTGCATTTGGAAAATCACAATAAATGATGTTTGTTGTGGTGGAATAGCCCTCGCCTCCCGCTCCTGACTCTCACACAAACCTTCCATCAACACAGCAAAGAGCAGAAGATACAAACCTTCCTTTGCAGTGAAGCAGAAGTTAGTGGCCAGATGCAGCACTAAACTGGGATTTATCTTAGGTACCGTGTGTTGGAAACAAAGCCAGTTTCATAAACCAAAATTTTAAACTTTGCTTGTTTCAAAGAAACCCTGGTTTAGGTTAACCAAAGTTTGTTGGGTTCAGATGAAACAACAAACAGTAGCTAATCAAAAAATGGAAATGAAAGCTTCCATAGCTGCACGATAAATGGGAACCCAGGGGGAGGCTAGAATTGCTCCTGTCATGATAAACTATGGCTTATAACATTAAAATGCAGCCATTGTTGTGGCCATGTGACTATATTAACCAGTCATCTGCTTCCTATGTTTATGTATACCTTTCCAATATAGATTCACACACACTTTTTTCTGCCTTTTAAGAGCAGCAAATATTCAAACCACACTTTTCTATTGTGATAACTTCATAATGCATATGCCACAGGTTGGTTCGTTTTAATGGTTGACTAACTTATTCCTCATTAAAGAATGACCATTTCTGCATAAAGAGGATGTAAAACTTATTTAAGATATCTGACAGCTATAGCCTGACATTCTGTGTTCTTTTGATTTTTCAGACTACAGTGAAGCCTACAGCTACCTCTGCCTTTTTTTCTTTTTCTTTTTATAATTTGAACCCATTTGTGACTCAGTTTGTTTGACTGAGCCACATTCAGGGAAATCCTTGTGTAAAAATTGGATACTTTCCCCAATACTTTCCCCAATAGTCCCACTTACTTATTCTCTCCCCTCCCTTTTGTTTGCTAGTATATATTTGTACAATAACGAAATACTGGTTTGCACAACAACATGCCAGTTTTCAAGATGTTACCAAAAAAGGAAGTTATTGTAAGCAATTTCTGAAAGCAGAAGCACTATAATATGACAGCAAAGTGTTTGGGTTGATACCTTTCTTTCTTTCTGTAAGATGCTAGGAGTAACTCTGAATTCCGTAGCAAGCCTTCAAGCAATATAGGTTTGGGGAGTGAAATTCAAACCAAAGATTAGAATAAAATATATGGGGTGTGTGACTCTTTTGATCAGTCTCAGTTTACATTAGGGAGAATTCGTTGAAGTTAATTCACAGGTGGTATTGTAAACCTTTACAGCTGTCTCAGATGTTTTCCACTATGACTTATTGGAGAGGGTGTGGCAAACATATGCACTTATTTTCATTTGTGGTGCAAATATAAACATTTGTGCTGGTATTGGAAGATGATACATGCAGAGATGGTTCTTACCCTTAATGAACAAGTGTCACTAAGTTCACAGTTAGCATTACTTGAATATTTTTGAGGAAGGAAATGAAAACATTCTGTTAAAGGAACTGTGTACAGTCATACCTTGGATATTGAATGCTTTGGCTCCTGAGCAAATCGGTTCTGAACGATCGAAACCTAGAAGGGATTGTTCCGGTTTTTGAATGTTCTTGTGGAAGCCAAACGTCCGACGGGGAATCTGCGGCTTCCGATTGGCAGCAGGAGCTTCCTGCAGCCAATCATAAGCCGCGCTATGGTTTTGGAAGTTTATTTTTTTAAAAAATATTTTTATTAATTTATACATATAGAGACATAACGCACTTATGCAAAAGTGCAAACAACAAATATTTAACAAGAAACTAAAATAAAATACAAATAAAATAAAAAATACAATAAAACAATACACACCATTTCAATACCTAAATCTTCCTTTTAACTTTCTTTTACCCTTCCAACCATTGTTTCTGGGACTTCCCCGGGTCCCTCCTAACTGATTTCCTTTTCAAATCGACTTTAGCAGTTCTTATTCATTACTTTAAATATTTACCATAGCTATCCCATCTTCTTTACCTCAATCAATTATATTAAAATCATTTATCTAATTTTCCTCTCTCTTTCTTTCCTCCCTAATGCCTTAACAAGAAGAAAGTTTCCCATAGATATTCAGATTCTTATACGCCAAAATATTTCCCTAGATATACTTTAAACTTCTTCCAGTCTTCTTCCACCGTCTCCTCAGCTTGGTCTCGGAGTCTTCCTGTCAGTTCCGCGAGTTCCATAAAGTCCATCATCTTCATTTGCCAATATTCTATAATTGATAATTCGGTTTTCTTCCAGTGTTTCGCAATTAAGATCCTTGCTGCCGTGGTAGCATACATAAAAAAGTAACATCTTTTCTGGGGATTTCTTCCCCTATTATTCCTAGTAAAAAAGCTTCTGTTTTTTTCAAAAATGTATTTTTCAATACTTTCTTCAATTCATTGTAAATCATTTCCCAGAAGCTTTTTACCTAATGGTTTTGGAAGTTTAACGGACTTCTGGAACGGATTCTGTTTGACTTCCAAGGTACGACTGTATATGCATGACTTTAGCAGCAAGACTGACTATAGCTCACTCCTGGCAATCATCCCAAGATCTTATTCATGGTCTGTGATACCCATCTCTTTGGAGCAGTAATAGAAAAAATGACCCATCAGTTAAGATTTATACTAAAGCAAAAGATCCCAGATTCTTTCTTTTTGCTTTGGCATGCTTTTCACGGAACAGCCATAATTTTCAAGGCTCCCAGCAATTCATTCTTGGCAAAATTCCTGATGGTTATGCCTGTTTCATGCACACTTGATGTATCTGAATTTTCCGTGTGTGGAGGGAGGGAGAAGGAAAATGTCAGGTAGCCGTGAAACATGCATGAGAAACAGTTTCTAGTTATGTTATTGTTTTGGCATACTACTATTTCATTTTTTATTGAAAAACGCTAACCTCCATCATTAATAAGAGAAGTTAGTGCAGGTTTTCCTGCCTTATCGCAGGATCGAGAATGCAGATGGGGCTCATTCCCTAGAGGCGTGGGTAATGCAGAGGCCAAATTTGAGAAGGAAACGGCAGCTAGGATACAGGTCCTTAGAGCAGAGCTTTCCAAACTGTGCGTCACGACACGTTAGTGTGTTGGCTACAGTGTATAGGTGTGTCCCACAAACTTTCCCCACGCTCCTCCCAGGGCTGGAAAGGGATTATTTTAAGCTCCGATTTGCTAGTAAAACTGAATCACTGCGTCGCAAAATGATGCGCATCCAAAAAGTGTGCCACCAACATGAAACTCTGCCTTAGGGAGTGGAGAATGCCTATCCATGAAAAGCCATGGCAGAGTTGTTTTCAGGTGGAAACCTGAAAATTCAGTTTCTAAAGGAATGTTACATCTGCATTGAGAATGCAGCAAGGAATGTTACATCTGCACTGAGAAATACACGGAGACTGCTGCACATAGCATGATATATCTCTACAAACCTCCTTTTTTTAATATGGTGTCTTACTAGTCCACCGTTCCAGACACCAGAAAGGGGGGACCTTGAAAAGGAAGTTAGAAGTCTTACTATTATGCCTGCATAGGAAAATGTGCATGCTCATTGCTTACATGGCCATAATGCTCTGCATGCAGAATCTGGATTCCTTATTGCAGTACAGGAGGCTACTGGAGTGTTTTCTCTGCCTAGGGTTGCATTCCACTACATCCATCTATAGATGGGCAAAGTATCTGGACTTCAAAGTTCATCCATCCTAAATTTGTCATTGGAAAAAGTGGCATTGGGGATTTTTTTTAGGGGTGCGTGAGGCACTTCTTTTAAAGTAAGTGTGCATGGAATCACAGCTGGAATTTCTTCCTTCATATCCTTAAGTAACTTTAATTATGCTATCTGCTGATTCATACTACAGTAAATACTTCTCCGGGGGTTACGGTATATACTTTTCTCTGTATCCTGCAGAGAATATTGTAGCAATAAGAGAAATAGAATATTGATTTCCCTGTCTCACGAAGCATTTTATTTTTGTTTTAATCTTACTCTCTCCAGTACAGGCATGGCATTTGGGGATGGGGGGGGGATGGGGGACAGCTTTATACCAAATCAGACCATTGGCCCATCTGTTTCAACACTGTCTATTTACACCAGGCATCCCCAAACTTCAGCCCTCCAGCTGTTTTGGACTACAATTCCCATCCTCCCCGACCACTGGTCCTGTTAGCTAGGGATCATGGGAATTGTAGGCCAAAACATCTGGAGGGCCGCAGTTTGGGGATGCCTGATTTACACTGACTGGCAGCAGCTCTTGAGGAATTGGGGGCTGTCCCGGTCCTACTTGGAAATGCTGCCATTGCACCTAGGAGCTAGCTTCTGCATGCAAACCCTCAGGTTCACAACAAACATACATGCGTGCACACACACATACAGTATATAAATTGTAGAGTTGGAAGGGACCCTGAGGGTCATCTAGTCCAACCCCCAGCAATGCAGGAATCCTGCCCACAGCCCCCCCTGGGTGGGCTCAAAGTACCAAGGGGTCTTTCTCCCTCCCCTCCCCCCAATAAAATATTTGAGGGGGCCAGGGCTTACAAAGTTGAATGGCACTGCCATTCAAAGGGTGCTTGTGCACCATGTCATGTGCTCAGTTATGCGGGTGGGACTTATTCAAGTTGGCACCCCGGCCAGGTGGTTTCAGACGTTAATAACAGCTGGGTGAAGGCCAACCCTTAAGTTGCAAACTCTTAGCGCTCTCTCTCTCTCTCTCTGCGCGTGTGTACCTGCAACACAAACCGAAAGGATGGTAACAAGCGCGACCCTAAACCCATTTGCTCAGAGGCATGTTCCGCTGAGGCTGGCCGGACTAGTATGCTGGAATACGGGAACTTCACCCCCCCCCCCACGAAACGCAAGTTTTCGTGTCGGGCGTAGTTTCTTGCTCTTTGCAGCGAGCCACGCATTCCCAACCACAGCCCGCATCATCCCCATTGCTTGCGCGCCACAGACCCCTGATGGAAGCTAGCTAGCGGCTACCTCTAAAAACTCTTGGCGCCGCCCACTTTCCCTTTTAGAATTTTCGAAGCCCCTCCCCATTTTGATGTCCCCGAAAGGATACAATGAGGCGGCCGGGGCGCTTAGCAACAGCCTGCGGGGGGGCGTGGCTTCCGCGCCAACTGCCAACTGTTGCCCAAGGTGGGAGGAGGAGGGTTTGGCTGGCTCCTGAGCGCGGGGTGAGCGAGCGGCGAAGGAGGAGGAGCAGGAGAAAGAGGGGGGGGCGGTCTTGCTCTCTCGCTCAGCTACGACCGGCGGCTCCGTCCTCTTCCCGGGCGGCTGGGGGAGCGCAGGCATCGCCTGGATCCGCTGCTGAGCCAGGTAAGGGGAAAGGATGGAGCGGGGGGGGGGAGAGAAGGAAATTAATTGGGTGCTGCTGCAAAGAGGCGCTGGACGGGGGCGGGGGGGGAGGAGCGGGGACTGGAGGGAAGGAAAGGTCTTTCCTTGCAAAGGGGCTAATAAGTTTTTTGGGGCCGTCTAACAATTGCGGGGGGGGGCTGATTTCTTTGCAAGGGGGGACCCCTTATGAAGCTTGGGATGCGGCTCCAGTCCGGTTGGCCACTGCTTGGAAAGCAGTTGGCTGTAAGCAACCTGCTTCTTCCTAATGTCACCCCTCCTCTCTCTCTCTCGCCCCCCCCCGGGCAACCCCGTTTTCTTCTCCTCGGGAGGAAGGAGTGGGCGAACGGCGGAATCGCTTCCTTGGCCGCCCCCCTCCTCTCTCCTTCCTCAACCCTCGTTCCTCCCTGGGAACCTCGAGATACCATCAAAGCGAAATTCTAGCAGGAGAGAGAAGAGAGATCTTTCTTTGTTAGGTCTGGCAACGGCTACTTCTTTTTTCCTTCTTCTTTTTTTTTGCACTCTAGCGCGGGGTGGGAGCCCGTTCACTGCAGCAAGCGGGCAAGTAGATTATCCGTATAATTCCCGCAGATTTCACGTTGTTTTTATTTTTAGGTCCTGGGAGAGCGGGCAAGGCTGGCTGGGTGGGTGGCTCGCTCCTCGGAGGAAGGGCAGTCGGGAGGCGGCGTGGGTGGGCGCTCGAGGGCGCCGGATCCGTGACCTTTCCAGGTTGCGCGTTGCGGTGCGCGGGGCTGCTGCTGCTCCGCCGGATTCCCTGGGAAAGGACGGAGGCAGACGACCGAGGCAACCCGGCGCATCAGCTTCGCCAGCTTGGTGCATTATGTTCTCTTGCCTCTCTCCCCCCACCCCACCCCCCTCCATGAATGTCGGGCTTGTGAGAGCCGCAAGCCTGGATCCAGCGTCAATGCTCTCTGTAAGATTTTGTTTTGGGGGACTTATTCTGACGCAGGGAATCGGGAAATGAAAATCAGATCGCTGGCTTCCTGTGATGCGCCTTTGATTACGCAAGCGTCTTACTGCCCAGTTTTGAGGAGATCTTTCACGAGCTACGAATCGGTGTGCCCCACGGAAAAGCACAGATGAGGCTATAAGCAACGTGGGCGCCCTCCGGAGGTCGCTGGGACTACAAATCCCATCATCCCTGGCCGTCCACCATTCTGTCCGGGGTTGATGGGAGTTGGGAGTCCAGACAACATCTGGTTACCATGCAGTGTGGCTAGATAGCTCAGTTGGTAGAGCATGAGACTCAGAGTTGCAGGTTCGCGCTGCACTTTGGGCAAAAGACTCCTGCATTGCTGGGGGTTGGACTAGATGACCCTCGTGGTCCCTTCCAGCTCAACGATTCTACGGTATGATCTGTGGGCAAGTTGTTGAGCTCAGGGTGTTATGGTATGTTGCTACCAGTGGTTACATTTGTGCGAGGCATCCTGTAATGAGTGTTCAAGGAGTGTTTTTTTGATTAAGTCTTTCCCAAAGTAAAATGAAAGACTTCTTGTTCTTATTTGCATGTTTAGTGGTAATCCGAATGGTTTGCCAATCGTTTGTTCCCTTTTACATCATGGTAAATAATTTCTGTTGCAATACAAACCCCCCCCCCCATAAATTCCTGACTCATTTGCTTGTCATAGCAGCTCTGAGATAGACACAGACCAACATCACTAGGGATTTCCCCTTCAATTTGGGTCTCCAAACTGAACATGGTAGCCCAGTGTATTTCAGTGGCTTTTTATGGTGGATCTGCATCTTCATATGTTAGGAGTGGTTAGACATGGCTCCTTTGAGCAGAGAAATCTTTTGACTCCCAAAATGTGCAAACAATGCATGAAAGTGGATGGCAACCCACAACAGCTACCAGTAAGTGAGATTGTAGTACAAACAAGCAAGGTGTGAAATTGTATTTGCTGTGCTTATTCCCAAAACATCTGTTTCTGCAAGCTGAGGACTGCAGTATTTTAACATCAAGTTTACCATGTGGCTGATCCGTCCAGGTCTCTGTTTTGCAGTTGCCGCCATATGGGTATACAGTACTTGAGAAGGCAGAGTTTCTCAGCAATTCTATATGCTTCCACTTAAAAAGGTTTTTTTTTTTTTTGCTAGTAGCAGAGAGAATCTGAAAAGTCTGGCCAACTTGTGGTTGAGCACTTTTTCATGACTGCTCCTAAAAATGGAAAGTTTGATTCATTGTTGGCCATTTGCTTTATAATTTTCTGATATATTATGCCTTTACATTTTTTTTTAGGAAGCGGTGGTTTATAAATATTTGCAAAAAAAAAAAAAAAGTTATAAGAAGCTGCTGTACTGAGTTGAGCTAGTGGCTGCATGGGCGTGTTCAGTGAATCTCTGCTGTTCGCTAAGCTGTCCCAACAGAAAAAAAGTGTTAGATGCCTTTAAGCTCTTCTTCTGTATAATCCACAGGTGCTGCCAGGAGACATTGCTGTCTTAAAACCATGTTGGCATGGTGTACGTGGGGTAGACTACTTTGGAATAGGTTTTAAAAATTGTACAGTGGTACCTCTACTTACGAATAACTCTACTTACGAATGTTTCTACTTACGAACGGAGCTCCGTCCGCCATCTTGGATGCGGTTTAGATAGGATTTTTTCTACTTACGAATTTTTAGATAGGGTTGCTTCGACTTTTGGGATTTTTTCCCCCCAATGCATTGCTATGGGATTCGACTTACAATTTTTTTTCGACTTACAAATGTGCGTTCGGAACGCATTAAATTCGTAAGTAGAGGTACCACTGTATTTCAGGGTACCCCCTGGATTCCTTGAGAGGTTGGGGTTCCCTAGTGGGAAGATAAGTGATGGCAGACATGCTTCTTTGAAGAAACCAACACCCAACCATTCTTGATCCTTTGTCTAATGTCCTGCCACTGGTTTTTCCCCGAGGAATTTAAACTATGTTCCCCATGGGCAGTGTCCAAAATTAGCCAGGCACATTTTGTGACTGGTGCAACTCTGTGGAGATCTCTGGTTGCCAGGTTGGTGATGGACATCTCCATCCTGCTAGCCCCTCCAGCTTTCTTAAGCAAGTCTGACACACTAACCCAGGGGTCAGCAAACTTTTTCAGCCGAGGGGCTGGACCACTGTCCCTCGGACCAGGTGGGGGGCCGGACTATATTTTGAAAGAAAAAAAAGAAACTAATTTCTATGCCCCCCAAATAACCCAGAGGTGCATTTTAAATAAAAGAGCACATTCTACTCATGTAAAAATATACTGATTCCCGGACCATCCGTGGGCCGGATTTAGAAGGCGATTGGGCTGGATCAGGCCCCCAAGCCTTAGTTTGCCTACCCATGCTCTAGTCTAACCAATATACCACCCTGGCTTCCTGGAGCCCTCCTGCTATGGGGCAGCTCTGTAAATTAAGCTAGTAAATCAATATGGGGAAAGCACAAATGTTCCGTATAGAAGGATCTGACATATTTCCCTTGAAGCTTGAATTTCTTTTATTCCAGATGGTTTGACTGGATGTTTTAATGTGTTGTCTTAAAAAAAATAATACTTATACTTTTCAAATATATACATTACACTGATTTTACATTCATTTTGATATTTTGAAACTTGACTTCCTTCCCCCTCTTTCTGTGGTTCCTTAAATTTATTTTTAATATCTTCTGCATACCAAAATTAACTTACTCATTTATCACACACACACACACACACACACACACACACACACTTATATAGCTGCAGGTTATTACAATAATCCTGCCAGTGTTTTTATCTATTTACAATTTATCCATAAATATTCAATAAACCATTACCATTCTTTTATAAAAAGTTTGGTATCTTGATTTCTTATTCTTCTGGTAAGTTTCACCATTTCTGTATAATCCATAAGTTTTTGTATCCATTCTTCCTTTGCTGGGACTGTTTTAATGTGTTGTCAACTGCTTTGAGATCTTTTCCCCTTAAAAATATAAAGCGGCGTAGAAATGGAATGGAACTTCATTGGGAGGAAATGGTGCCTCGACATTCCATGGTGGCAGCTGTAACAAAGGTTTAAGCGGGTATTTGGTGATTAGCTTACATATCCGAGTTTCTAACACTGCCCATGGGTGATGATGAGAGCAAGGGGGAGAGGTGAAGTTTAACACCAGGTACTTGCTTCAGCTTGGGACGCGGGTGGTGCTGTGGGTTAAACCACAGAGCCTAGGGCTTGCCGATCAGAAGGTTGGTGGTTTGAATCCCCGCAACAGGGTGAGCTCCCATTGCTTGGTCCCTGCTCCTGCCAACCTAGCAGTTTGAAAGCACATCAAAGTGCAAGTAGATAAATAGGTACCACTCCAGCGGGAAGGTAAACGGTGTTTCCATGCACTGCTCTGGTTCGCCAGAAGCGGCTTGGTCATGCTGGCCACATGACCCGGAAGCTGTACGCCGGCTCCCTCGGCCAGTAAAGTGAGAAGAGCGCCGCAACCCCAGAGTCATCCGCGACTGGACCTAATGGTCAGGGGTCCCTTTACTTGCTTCAGTTAACACAGACTTTCTTAGCCTGTTGCCCTCCAGGTGTCGTTAGACTACAGTTCTCCATAGCACCTGCCAGCATGACCAATGGTCAGCGATAAGGTGAGTTATAGTCCACCAAAACTTGGAAGGCACCCGGTTGGGGAAAGCTGAGCGAGACTGTCCTCTGCCCACCACAGATCAACTGTGCACCAACTTGCCTCTCACCACCTCCACCAAAAAAACCCCGCAGCAACAACCCCAAGGACCTTCCGTTACTACTGACTGCCCTGTTGCAGGGAAGATCTGGTGCTGACTCATATGGTTCTTTTCCTTTGAGTGTGTGGTTCCTGCCTTTATCTGTTGCATTTTGTGTATGTTGTAAGTCACCAGTCAGCCAAGATGCTCCTCTGGTCCCAGAATCCTCTGTGTTGTGCAGGGATACCTTGCATGAAACTCATTAGGAGATGGATTCTCCGAAATGAGGAGGGTTGAAGAATCAATGGTGTTGGCGAATGAAAGGTTATCTGTTGCTGCCCAGATACCTTGGGAACTTCCTACCTTGGCAGTTGTTAGACGTTAACCCCATGGCTGTGGTTCAGCTTCCTGTTGCACTCGTAATTCAAATGAAACACATCACAGATTGAGCATTGAAATGAGACGCTTCCCCCCCCCTTCCTCTTTTTTCCTAGTGGAAATATCACATTTCACGAGAGGCTGCGAGGGTGTTATGTTTCTGCTCTTTTTCTTCTTTTTGCAAAAAACCTGGGCCTATTGTTCAAAGTGGAATTGCAGTACATTCCCTTAGGGAGGCTCAGGAGGCATGGTTTGTTTTGGTTTGGGGTTTTTTGCTTGTTTGTGCCACTGTTGCTCATATTTGGGATCTAGAATTAACAACTGTCACTCACAATCTGCCAGATCAGATGGGCTCACCATGACCGCAGTGAGTTTTTACCTTCTCTAGTGACCTATGCAGTGCTCCCCCCCCAAAAAAAATGTTTAGGGCATAGCTGTCAAGTTTTCCCTTTTCTTGTGAGGAAGCCTATTCAGCATAAGGGAATTTCCCTTTAAAAAAAGGGAGAACTTGACGGCTGTGGTTTAGGGGTATTCTCATTTTGATTCAAGAAAATCACCATCCAGGGAAAATCAAATCGGGGGAAATAAATACAGTAAAAGGACAAAAGTGCAAAGATTTGCAAAATGTTTAGGGGTATGCGTCCCCCTGCGTCCCACCAGAAAAAAAAGCACTGGACACATGCTATAGCTTTATTGCTTTACCAGCTGTCCCACAATCTGCGGCTGATGCACGTCAAATAGTCCAAAACATCAGGAGGGCACCAAGTTTAGGGAAGGCTGGTTTTAACCACCTATATCTATTTTACTTCTACATGTGTTTCCTCTTTTATAGTGTGGCCAGAGACTTGTGCCTTGGGCAACTCACTTAAACTTGCCCACTGGGCTATGTTCAAGGAAGCTGCTTCCAACATGGGCATGAATAGTGGGATCTGATTCCTCGTATCCAAAAGAGGCACAGGTTGAAGGGAACCAAAACCTTTGACTGCACTTGCTTCCAGGGTCTTCTAGCCCAGCTGTGCTTATTTCTGGCATTGGATCCAGGCTTGGAGAAAAAAAGTTTGAGCAGCAGAGACCACAGAGAGATAGGATGGAGAAGGACTTGGCTCTCTTTAAATCTGACTCTCCACTTCACTGCAGTTGTCTTCCCTTGTCACTTATACAGTGGTACCTCGGTTTAAGTACACAATTGGTTCCGGAAGTCTGTACTTAACTTGAAGCTTACTTAACCTAAAGCAAACTTTCCCATTAAAAGTAATGGAAAGTGGATTAATCTGTTCCAGACGGTCCGCAGAGTACTCAACCTGAAGCCTACTTAACCCGAAATATGTGTGTAATTGGTTCTGGAAGTCCGTTCTTAACCTGAAGCGTACTTAACCTGAAAGTGAACTTTCCCACTGAAAGTAATGGAAAGTGGATTAATCCGTTCCAGACGGGTCCGCGGAGTACTTAAACTGAAAGTACTCAAACTGAAGTGTACTTAAACCGAGGTATGACTGTAATTTAACTGCTGGTGTTACACCAATATCTGGCCCTTGATTCAACATTCACAATTATTAGAGCTATTAGAGACCTAAGGGAAGTTTCATAGTGGATACATATTTCAAGAAGGTCCAAAATAGAGGTAGAACAAGCTTGTGCAAAGTAACAAAAATTCCCAAACAAATCTTAAAACATTGTATCCCACTTTTGAACAGAGAGAATCTTGTGGTGAAATGCTATGTAGAGTTCTTGCCCTGTTGTTTGCTCCAATAATTATGCATTATTGGAAAACCTGGTCTGGTGCAGACAGCATACTTACCTATGACCAGTTTTAACCATGGTTTTGTTGCCTTGCAGTGCAACCGTAGGCATGTCTACTCAGAAGAAAGCCCCACTATTCACAGTACAAGGTGTGACCGGAATGTTCGGTGAATGGTCACAGAAATAGGACAGCGAGAAATGTTTGAAGGACCCAGGTGGTGCTGTGGGTTAAACCACAGAGCCTAGGGCTTGCTGATCAGAAAGTCGGAGGTTCAAATCCCTGCAACGGGGTGAGCTCCTGTTGCTCGGTCCCAGCTCCTGCCCACCTTGCAGTTCGAGAGCACATCAAAGTGCAAGTAGATAAATAGGGACCACTCCGGCGGGAAGGTAAACGGCGTTTCCGTGCGCTGCTCTGGTTCGCCAGAAGCAGCTTTGTCATGCTGGCCACATGACCTGGAAACTGTCTGTGGACAAACGCTGGCTCCTTCGGCCTATAGAGTGAGATGAGCGCCGCAACCCCAGAGTCGGACACGACTGGACCTGATGGTCAGGGGCCCCTTTACCTTTACAATCGACCAACGGAATGCTCACAATTGTATACAGAGATGAAGCTGTAACTCGAAAGACAGCGTATGAGTGGTTTAAGCATTTCTGTGAATGGTGGCAAACCATCAAGGGTGACCCTCAGTCTGGCAGACCGTCGACGGGCAGGACGGCAGCAAACGTCAACAGAGTTTGTGAGTTATTGATGCAGAATCTGCATTTGTCCATCCGAATGATGGCGGAAGAATTGCATATGCCATGTGAAATCGTTACTGAGGTTACTGAGTTGTCCCACCCTCCATTATTCTCCCGATCTGGCCCCACCAGATTTCTTTCTTTTTTCCAGAAGTGAAATCTGCACTGAAAGGGCACAGATTTCCCAACATTTCACACGCCCAACCTGCTGTGATGAGGGAACTGAAAGCAGTATGTAAAGAGGACTTCTCCAGAAGTTTCCTACAGTTCTATGGACGTTTTCAATGGTGCATTGTATCAGATGGGGCCTACTTTGAAGGCCTCTATGTTTGAATATTTCTTGTCCGATTTCTGTGACCATTCACCAAACTTTCTGGTCACACCTTGTATATTGCAGCCTCAATCCTGGTTAGGATCCCCAATTTGCAGTGCAATAGGAACTTAGAAAACTGCCTTTTCCCAAGTCGGACCCATAGTCATCAAGCTCAGTATTGTCTGCACTGACTGTTTCAGACCACAGTCTCCCACAACTCCTACCTGGTGTTGCTGAGGGTTGAACCTGGGAGCCTCTGCTAGCAAGGCAGATGCTTCGCCACTCAGCCACAAATCATGTTGCACTTTTGCTGTGATGACCCTGCTCGCCGGAAGTCATGTACAGGAAGGCAGCACTCAGTAATACTACCTTCTTGTCACATTGCAACCAAAGAGTCTAGGGAGACAGAGAAACCCTGAACCATGGTTAATGCCAACCATGGTTTGGTCAAGTCATTTCAAACCATGGTTTTATATCTTGCTTTGCAGCCAGTCTTTAGCTGTGGCTTATGTACTGTGACATGTTTTAGCCACACTTAAAGGAAACAATCCATGGCTAAGCATTATGTCTCTACAGGGGCTGAGTAGTAGGCACACTCAGTGAAGTTTCCTTCCGTTGCAACTTCCTGGCATGTGATCACCATATGTTCTTAACCGTACAGTACAAGTCACAAGATGTGGCATCACTGGAAAGCATGCATTGGATTTCAGAGCAGTTGCATGTGTTATCACTATCAATTGTAGCAAATCCAACCAATTGTATGGTTTCAAGTGCCTGTACATTCATGTACATGTTTATGAACAATTGTTATTATATATAAGACCTTAAAATTCTTACAACGTTAGCACCAGGTGTCATGAATCTTTTGCACGTGCTTTTCGTCTTCTTTCTGTTTGTCGCCCTGAACTATTCAAGATATCTATTTATTTGCTCTGTCTGTTTGTTGTGCCGCAAAGAGAGCTCCTGTTTCCTGACCAGCTGTAATCGCCTTTGTTTAGCCGTAATGTTTTCTTTATATTTTTTCATTTGAGAGCAGAGGACAAAATGCATTGCTCTTTCTAACAGCAGCTGAAATGTGCTATAATGTTAAATTGCCCATTCATTCATCATGCTACTTAGCAGCTAAATTAACTGGTGGAACTGACTCCCCCCCCCCATTTTCTGAATAACAATGCATAGTCCTGACTCCCGATAGAATATTGACACAGTTACATAATTTGACATGGGTCACTGCTGAGCTAAGTATGATCTAAACAGTATTCTGTCCAAACATTGAGCCATCTTTAGCTGTCTGGCTGTTTTAAATTTGGAAATGGCAGCCTTTGTTTTGAAAAGGATAGCCTTGTTCTGCTCTGGTATTAAGGGGAAGCCTATAGCAATTAGTCTCTCAGAAGTGCAGAATGGCAAGCCGCTAAAGTTTACCAGTGTGAGAGCTATTTGCAGAAATCTTCGTGTGTTTGGTAAGCACAAGACAAATTTAGGGCATCCCTTAAAAAAAAAATCACAACAGTAACTAAGACTGCAGTCCCAAACTCCCAGAGTCAACAGGGGAAGCCCCATTGAACTCTGTGGAGCTTGCTACTGAGCTTTTACTAATGAATTAAATTTATTAGTTGCATGTTACCTGAAGGTTTCAAAGTGACCTACAGCAATACACACATAATACCATAAGGCAGGAATGTCCAGCTCCCAAGACTGTGATCCACTCCTACTATTTAAAAAATCTACCCATTAGATTGACCAAAGTATCGAGGTTTTCTTAGGGAGCCAAAGTAGTTGAGCTTTCTTTGGGGAGCCAGAGTTTTTGAGATTCTCTTAGGGAGCCAAACGAACAATCAGGATCATTTGATCAACCAGGATTGGCCAGTGGCGCCCCCGATCGACCAGTAGATCGCGATCAACCGGTTGGACATGCCTGCCATAAGGGGAGGAAAACGGGGGGCGGGGTGTGAGGTGTCAACAACGTATCAATATATCATCTAATATAACATTTTTGAAAAAATAAACACAACATACCTGCCAATAAAAAAACCAACATTAACTATACAGTGGAATCTGGGTTCTCGAACTTAATCCGTTTTGGAAGTCCATTCAACTCCCCAAACCAAGGCGTGGCTTCCGATTGGCTGCAGGGGCTTCCTGTACTCAAGTGGAAGCCGCATCGGACATTCAGATTCCGAAAAACGTTCAAAAACTGGAACACTTCCTTCCGGGTTTTTGGCGTTTGAGAGCCGATTTCTTCATCAACTAAACTGTTCGAGAACCAAGGTTCCACTGTACTCAAATACTAAACAAAGAATAATCTCACCCGCTAATTATCAGATAAGCAATTATTCCACTTCCACTTTTAACCTCCCCACCCTAGCCAAAAGTCTGGTATTGCAGAATTGTAGAGTTGCAAGGGTCCCCGAGGGTCATCTAGTCCAACCCCCTGCGATGCAGGAATCTAAACTAAAGCATCCATGACAGATGGCTTAAAAACCTCCAAGGAAGGAGAGTTTGCAATAGGCTTCCTCAACCTTGGCCCTCCAGATGTTTTTGACCTTCAACTCCCATGATCCCTAGCTAGCAGGACCAGTGGTCAGGGATGGTGGGAATTGTAGTCTGGGGAAACCCAGCCAGATGGGCAGGGTATAAATAATAAATTATTATTATTATTATTGCTGGTATTATTATACATCTGGAGGGCCGAGGTTGAAGAAGCCTGGTCTACAACCTCCCAAGGGCCAGCTGTTGCAAATAATCAGTTTGTGGGTCTATTCTCCTCTAGAGATGGTCCAGCATCTCTCTTCTCTCCTTCAGAGGGGAGCAGGAGTAAGGCAAAGCTGGGAGATGGTAGCAAAGGTTTTACCTGCTTTGCAGTTGGTCTGGGTACCGCTCCTTTCTTGGGGGTGCAGGGCAGAGGCACTATGACACTCAATTACTGTAGCAAAATCTGAGTTGGTTAATTGCATGAGGTTTAACTAATAGGATATATGTGCATGAATATATGCACATATATCCTAAAGGGGAAAGTGTGTTTCTTTTGCTTTGCTACGAGATACACATTTGTTTCAACAGACATTTCACATGGGGCGTTCTCACTCTTTTCTTCTTACATGGGGTAGACCTGAAAAAAATGCTGTCAATCAAAACGCTTCCAATCAATTTGACTGACTGGTTACTGCACTGCAGCCTTAAACTTTATTTCTAAAGCCTCTTTTCAGATGCATATTCTTTATCTCAAAGAGTTAAAAGGATGTCAGTGAAAAGTTGTTGGAGTAACTGATTCTTCCTGTCCTGCACTCCTGATCATGGAGCATTGGAAACATTGAGTGTGGATCATTACTAAGCAAATCATTTGGAAGCAGCAAGACTTCCCAAGAGAGGATATGTGTTTTAGGAAAGCGTTTAAGCCTGAAATACATATTCAAGGCTGAAGAGCATGGTAGATCAAGACAGAACTGTGGGCAGCTTTGCCATCAAGTTATTTAATTTCTGCTGTCTATAACAAAGCATCCTCTTTAGACATATGACCTTTTAATTATCACATTTTGGAAACACCCGCCAGTCTCTTTTGGTTTTTAAGCTGGAGCTTCTGTTAGTCAGAGTTCTCCTAATTTATATTTAGCAGAGAACTTCTCTTTCATTTTTAGTTTTGTTTAAATTGGCACTCCTTTCCTTTTAACCTGGAGGGTCCCTCCTCCTTGCTAGCATGCTTTTGTCGATTTCCACACTTATCTGTGGTGTCACAAGAAAGACAAAAAATAAGGCTTTTACAAGCATGAACTTGAAGCTTGTAAATGAGATGTTAATTGTTTCCCTGCCTTGGGAACTTGCGAGTGGGTTAATTGCGTTACATTTTAAGGCTCCTCTGAGTATTGGCAGCCCCATCTTTCCGCAATATCCTTTGTGTGGAGGCAGAAAAAATATCCCAAATAATTTGTATCTTCTTAAAGGCAGCTATCTTGGTTTTAAAAACAGATGGTGAAATTTCTTGATCATACGAACGATCCCATAGTGTTATACGATTGGATGTGGTGCCTTGGCTGCCATCTGCAAGGGCCTCTTTTCCTTGAACATGTGCCACCCCCAAAAGGTGAACTGTTTTTACATTAGGTCAACAGAGGGTTCATAGTATGAGTGAGAATGAGAGCTGCTTCAGCTGGCTAAGGAGTCCATGAAGTATTAACCTAAAATAATAGGCATGTTGCTGTAGTTCCATGGGCACATAAAGACATGAGCTTGCATGCTGTTGTTCCCTTCTTCACAGTGGGTGAGCTTCATGCTCCGGCCCTGGGGGGGGGGCAGAGAGCAGGCGGGGCTGGTGCGAGTCCTGAGGGCATGGCGCCCAGCACAGGTGGGAGGGGCAGCCATGATGGCAACCCACTGGGATCACGCTGCCGGGGGCAGTGCGCTCCCCCCGCACCAAACTTTACCTTGGTCTATGAATGGAAGCCGAACGGTGGAAGGGCACCGGTGGCGGGAGGCCTCATTAGGGAAAGCGTGCCTCAGTTTAAGAATGGCTTTGGTTTAAGAACGGACTTCCGGAACAGATTAAGTTCGTAAACCGAGGTACCACTGTACACTAATGGCTTTAGAACACACACACCCAATGCTAGAACATACTGTATAAGTGTATAACAAGTTTGAGGCAAGACGGGTGGTACTGCTCCTGTTAAATAGGCATAGTTGGCAGGTGAGCTCCAGCGTTCAGTACAATTGGGTGGGTCCATTGTTAGAAGCTCAGATATATAAGCGAGGCACCAAATGACTCCTTAAACCAGAGTTACAGTCACCGAAATGGTGTGCTTAGTTGCCATTTTGGGGCCAGGCGGCTTGAAAGTCGTATTTTTTCAATAGGACTTTTTTGTTCCTGAAATTCATTCTCTCTGTGCAGATAAAATATAACAGATAGATTTTGACAGGATGTGCTGCTAGTGTGTGAAACCCGTCCAGATCCAAGGATTCCCCAAGCATGCCCCTCCAGATGGTGATGTCAGGTGCCATCCTGGCACCGGGGCATCTTCACTTGGTTGCAAGTAGTCTGGCGAATTTCAAACGCTGGGCGGGTCACCGTGATGGATGTTTCCCTCATCTCTTCTTCAAAGCTGCTGGCCGGTTCAGCTTACTGTGTAGCTGAAGAGCAATGACACAAAGCTCTTCACATGAAATGTTTTAAGCATCAACAGCAGGGGTTAGCAAGCTTTTTCAGCAGGGGGCCAGTCCACTGTCCCTCAGACCTTGTGGGGGGCCAGATTATATTTTGAAACAAATACCGTATATGAATGAATTCCTATGCCCCACAAATAACCCAGAGGTGCATTTTAAATAAAAGCACACATTCTACTCATGTGAAAACATCAGACAGACCCCACAAATATGCCCCACAAAGATGCATTTTAAATACAGTGGTACCTCAGTTTAAGTACACCAGGCATGTCCAACAGGTAGATCGTGATCTACCGGTAGATCACTGGACGTCTGTGGTTCCGGAAGTCTGTACTTAACTGGAAGTGTACTTAACCTGAAGCGAACTTTCCCATTGAAAGTAATGGAAAGTGGATTAATCCGTTCCAGACGGGTCCGCGGAGTCCTCAACCTGAAGCGTACTTAGCCCGAAGTATGAGTGTAATTGGTTCTGGAAGTCCGTACTTAACCTGAAGCGTACTTAACCTGAAGCGAACTTTCCCATTGAAAGTAATGGAAAGTGGATTAATCCATTCCAGATGGGTCCGCGGAGTACTTAAACTGAAAGTACTCAAACCGAAGCGTACTTAAACCGAGGCATGACTGTAAAAGGACACATTCTACTCATGTAAAAACACGCTGATTCCCGGACCGTCTGCAGGCCGGATTTAGAAGGTGATTGGGCCTTAGTTTGCCTACCCATGATCAACGGCATTGTTAGTGGCCAAATGGTTTCCCTGTCTCACTGCCAGATTGGCATCACAATGGCGGCCAAACGTCTCGCCAATTATTTCAATATTTCAGCTGTATTCCGTGTTCCACCTGCCCTCCCAAGATAATCAGGGTGGTGTGTGTGTGTGTGTGTGTGTGTGTGAGAGAGAGAGAGAGAGAGAGAGAGAGAGAGAGAGAGAGAGAGAGACTGAGAGGCAACAACTCAGTTCATGCTCAACAACTCAACATGCTCAACATGTGGTTTTGGGGTTAATCAACCTGCCTGTGCATGGGTCACATTGAATGTCTTTGGCAGAAAAGTGACTTGCCCATGGCCATCTAGGAGATCTGTGCTCTCCCATTTTTATCAAAAATGGCTAGGTTTAGCTACAGCCAGCCCCAGTTTCGATTAGGGACGTAGACTGTGAGAGGGGAATAGCTCCTTCTCATTCCTATGTACCACTTCCCCAGTTACCAGGAAATGCTTTTTGCCACTTGAAAAAGGTATGAGCTCAATATTTTGTCCATTACAACACACTGTCATTGCTGTGAGTTATAGAGCTAATAATAATAATAATAATAATTTATTATTTATACCCCGCCCATCTGGCCGGGTTCCCCCAGCCACTAAGCTTCCTTTCCTTTCTGCCTTTTAGTGTCTGGTCAACTTGGCCATAAAACAAGTGATCAAGGCTTCATTCTCCATCTGTTATGTTCCTTCCACAAGCAGATGTGTTGTAACTCTGTATCCACTTCTTCAACCTTGAGGCTTCTCGAAAATGCATTTCCTCAAAGTGCTTCAGCTCAATGCTGGTTGGAACCAGTATACAGTAGCACCAAACTGACTACCTTGGAGCAAATGTCATAGACATTTTTTGAATTAAGCAAATACTGACAATCTCTTTCTTGTCCCATGCTATCCCCCTCTGTGCATTGGTTCTCATTGACCATTGATGCCTATGAATGTTCCCAAGTCATGGGAACTTAGGCTAACTTGGTGTGTGTTCTTTTTAATCTCTCCTTGTTCTGCTGTTGCCTCATTTTCCGGCCTACAAGCTTTCTTACTTTTGCTGGTGGCCTGTGTCTGTCTGTCTGTCTGTCTGTCTGTCTGTCTGTCTGTCTGTCTGTCTGTCTCTCAGTCCAGTACCTCCCTTTGCTTCCCCTAGGGATGAGCTCGCTTCCGCCACTGTTTCCTCCTTTGCTATAGTGCAAATGCTACCCAAAAGCTTGGCACCGGTAAGGCTTTATCTCCCTGAAATTAGAGGTATTTTTAGGATCACATTTCTGCCACAGTGGTAAGGATTTGTTCTGTGCCATGGTGATGGTTGTTTTCCAGCACTTAGGGTGCCTTTTCCATGGCTGTTACTAAGGTTACTTCTGCTGCGTGCTGGAAGGAAAAATCCAACAGGTTTGGCGTAGGTGTTAAAGCAAGTTAAGTGTGAGCTATTGTGTTTATGATTCAAAGAGGATATATACCAGGGGTGAAATTTTAGGTGGGGAAGAAGACTGGTTGGTGGCCTTCATTGTGTTTTGCGTCTGCATGTGATCAGGCAGGACTGTGGTCCTGATTTGGCATTACAGTGGTACCTTAATCCATTCTGGAAGTCCATTCTGAAACCAAAACCGTTCTTAAACCGAGGTGCACTTTCCCTAATGAGACCGCCCTTCCATCGTTCAGCTTTTGTTCTTAAACCGAGATAAAGTTCGCAAACCAGGACACTACTTCCAGTTTTGCCGAGTTTGTAAACTGAATAGAACAGGGCTGTTCTTAAACCGAGGTACCACTGTACTGGGCACAAGGTTCGTGCCCTAATAGAAGGACCTCAGCAAACCTCTGGAACCCCTTGACAACTGCCGCACCTTCCTGTTCACTTGTCCTCTTCGACAGAAAAAGAGGTGGCTGAACTCACCATGAACGCCTTCCTTGTTCGATTACAATGGTGCCCACCTGAGAGATGCTGGAACTGGGTGGGAAAAAAGCCCTGCTCCAACATTTTGTGAGAACAATTGGGGGCACCCCCCACCATCCCCCATCTCCGTCGCTCGCTTGCTCACTCCCTGCTGCTGACCCCTTCCTCGACTGTCCCCTTGCCCCCTCCTTTTCTCCCCTCTCTTACCTTTGCTATCTTTGGCCTCCTGTTCACGAGGTACAGCATCTCCAAATGCTGTGCAGCCTAGAGCGGCCTCTGGGGAAATTGGGGCATCCTATACAGTGGTACGTTGGTTCTCAAACTTAATCCATTCCGGAAGTGTGTTCCAAAACCAAAGGATTCCAAAACCAAGGCATGCTTTCCCATAGAAAGTAATGCAAAATGGATTAATCTGTTCCAAACTTTAAAAAACAACCCCTAAAACAGAAATTTAAAATGAATTTTGCTATCTAACGAGACCATTGGTCCATTGTTTAGGGAAGTTTTTAATGTTTGATGCTGTACTGTTTTTAATATTCGGTTGGAAGCCGCCCAGAGTGGCTGCTGCCACACAATCAATCAGTAGCTGAACTAGGTTCCACACAGTCACAAAAACAAACAAAAAAGCCGCAGAAACACAAAATAAATAGTAAAAATGAACAGACCTCAGCGTAACTCTCAAAGCAGAAGTGTGGCACTCAGATCAGAAGCGTAACACTGAAATTGTCAGCGTAACACTCAAAGCAGAAGTGTGGCACTCAAAACAGAAGTGTAATACCCAAAACGGAGCATGTCCAGCTTCCGAAAAAAGTTCACAAACCGGAACACTTGCTTCCAGGTTTGCAGTGTTTGGGTTCCAAGTTGTTTGAGTACCAAGGTGTTTGAGAACCAAGGTAAAGCTGTATTAGTATCAGAAGCTGGGGCAGCTTCTATAAATTAGTGACGTCCTAATTAAATTGGGGCATTTGATGGGTCTAGACTGAAGGTGCAAATAGGTGAATAAACCATATTTCTTAAAGGTGCAACAGTCTCCGCCGTGTCTCAATTCTCCAGTGGAACACAACTCCTGAGTGAGTGCTTGGAACCCCCATAGATCTTGCTATTTCACAGCAGAGAGTGGTGGTGGCACCCAACTTTTGTAACCATGTTATTGCCTGGCTGGTATTAGTCTTTCAACGGTGAAAATGTCTCTTGCTTGCCTGAAGCAAGTGTTTGTTGTGTGTGTGCCTTTTCCATGGCTGGAATGTACAGCGATAAGTATTGCATCCATTGCCCCGCCTACTTTCCCCTCTGGCCCCGCCCACCACTACCAGCATGTGACTCTTGGCTTGAGAGAGGTGCATGGTGACTCACTTCCAAATATATATCCAGGTGTGAAGGTTTTGTTTTGTTTTGTTTGTTGTAAGGTCAAGGATTGGAGCGTAAGGAATGAGGTGGAAAATAGGGTCCAGTATGACAGATCAGCAAGCCAGTTTGCAAAATATTTTCTCCTTGTCTTCACTTGAACTGTATCATCATTTTAGTGAATATCAGTCCCATTTTTAGCAACCTGATAAAAATGTTGTAAGGTGTTTTTGCCTTTTCTTTCTGCCTGGGAGAACAGGAATATTTCAGGGACTTGGCGTTAGCACTGTCCTAATTATTGTCTTCTGACAAGATACTTGGAGGTGTTTTTAACGAGTGTTCAAGTGTGTCAACATACCCTAGAGTTCTCCAGTCTTCACCTTTGTCCCCTGGGTTTTGAGAAATCGCTAATTGGGCTGTGTGCGTAAATGCCTCTTGAGTGAATATGTATTTGTAGGCACACAAGATACCTGTGTGTTGATTCCCCTTCACTACAATGCCCTATCCAGGCAATAGTACCTGTCACAGTGGCCGGAGTGGGCTACTTCAGAGTAACGACGCTACGCAGCTCTGCATTTTATTCTTTTATTGGTGCTGCGTATTTACAGTGCTGAAGTCATTGCTATTTACACGGAGTGATGTGGTCAGTCGGTTCCAGAACCTCCGAATGGCTTTTGGCGCGTCTTTCTCCAACACAAAAGCTTTGGCAGACCCATCCTCTTTCCCCTCCTCTTTCTGCGTAATTCCGGAGTTGGGGGGATGGGTCTCCCCCCCTTATTCGCCCCTTCCTGTCCCACCTGGGACCCTGGCTCCTCTACCTTGCCTGAGCCTTGGACACGACTTCCTGCTTCCCCATTGGAATCGGAACTCTCTCTGCTTTCCCCTGTGCTCGGGGATGGGCTTGAACTCAGGAGGGGAGGGACTTCGCGATATCCCCTGTCCCTCACATCCACCCCCCTCCCAAGCTCTCCTTCACCCCTCCCCAGGTCCCCCCCAGGTGTCGGTGACGACTGGAAGCCTAAGAACTCAGTGCTTTCCGAGCCCATTGGTGTGAACACCTCCCCCCAGTCCTGTGAGCCCCCCCCCTTCCGCCTGGGAGGACGGGAATCCCAAAAAGTCCGTGGCGTCAGAGCTGGTAGGGGTAAAAATGTTCTGCCAATCTGCTCCTTCCTCTGACTGGGTGGATCTCGGTGACACCCATACCTCATCCTCTGGTTCCTCAAACTCCGCTTCCCAGCGCCATGGTGAACTGCTCTCCCGTGCTTCCTCCCCCTCCCCCTCCCTTTCCATGTGCCAGGGCTTGGGTCTATGGGGAAAGAGGGCGTGAAATTCTTCTACCAGGAATTCCTCTTGTATCTGAGTGGCTGGGACCCATTCGTTCTGGGACGGTGGAGCATCCTCCCATGCCATGAGGTACTCCAGGCCCCCCACCCCCCTCCTTGAATCCAGGATGGCCGTGGCTTCATTGAGTTGCTCCCTGCCTTCTCTCTCCCCCCCTCCCTCAGGGGTTTGTTCGCTGCCTCGGAGCCTGCTGCTTTCCCTGTACGGCGACAGCAGCGATCTATGAAACACTGGGTGCACCCTCATGTCCTCTGGCAGTGCCAGCCTGTATGCCACCGGGTTGACCTGTTGCGTGACCGTGAAGGGGCCCAACCTTCTGGGCGCCAGCTTTTTGCACCTCCCTCTGATGGGAAGGCCCTCTGAGGACAACCAAACTTTGTCCCCCACCCTAATGACCTCCCCCGGTCGCCTGTGGCGATCTGCCCCCTTCTTGTACGCTTCCTTGGCTCTCTCCAAGTGTTCTCTGAGATGCTGGTGCACCGTCTCCAGTTCCTCTGCCCAATCCTCAGCCTGTGGGCCCTCCTCCTCCTCCTCCCCCTCCCTCTCTGGGAAAGATCTGAGGTCGCGCCCGTAATTGGCCTTAAAGGGCGACACCCCTGTGGAGACGTGCACCGCATTGTTGTAGGCAAATTCTGCCAGTGGCAGGCGATCCACCCAGTCCGTTTGCCGCTGGCTGACGTAGCATCTCAGGTACTGCTGCAGAATGGCGTTGACCCTTTCCGCCTGTCCATTGGTCTGCGGGTGTCTAGCCGTCGACAAGCTGACCTCCACCTGCAGGAGGTTCATGAGCCGCCGCCAGAACCTGGAAACAAATTGGCGGCCACGATCCGAAATAACCCTTAAAGGTAATCCATGCAGTCTGAATACGTGATCCACAAACAGTTTGGCTGTCTCTTCTGCAGAGACCGCCCTGGCACACGGTATAAAGTGGCACATTTTGGACATGAGGTCCACCACCACCAACACTGCGGTCTTGCCCCTGGAAGAAGGCAGATCTGTGATGAAGTCCATGGACACCACTTCCCACGGCCTGTGTGGCGTGGCTAAGGGCTCCAGCAATCCCGGTGGCGCTGCTCTGACCACCTTTGCCCGCTGGCAGGTGTCACAGCCCCGTACATAGTCTCGAACATCTTCCCGCACCCCTGGCCACCAGAAGTGTCTCATGACTAGGTGAGCGGTTTTGTCCCTCCCAAAATGACCCGCCGTTGGGTTGTCGTGCATCTGCTTGAGGACCGTACGTCTAAGCTGGGTGGTGGGCAGGTACAGTGCACCCTTGTAGAAAAGCAGCCCCCTGCGTTCTGCAAAGTCTTTTGCCTGCTCCCCCCCCTCTCAGTTCTCTGAAGATGCGGTTGGCAAAATCATCCGCTGCCGTCAGTGCTGTGAGTTCTGCCTCGCTCACCACTGCTGCTCCGCAGGACCATGCTGATGGGGGGAAAATGTGCCTGGGTGCCGGTGGCGCCTCCTCCTCCATGTACTCTGGCTTGCGGGAGAGGGCATCCGCCCTGACATTCTGCTCTCCCGGGATGTAGTGTATGGAGAAGTTGAAGTTCGAGAAGAACTCTGCCCACCGTATCTGCCGCTGGTTGAGCACCCTGGCAGTTCTCCAGAACTCCAGGTTCTTGTGGTCTGTGCACACCTGGATGGGGTGCTTGGCGCCCACCAGGAAGTGTCTCCAGTGCTGGAACGCAGCGTGGATCGCAAGAAGTTCCCGATCAAACACCGTGTAGTTTCGCTCTGGCTGGGTCAACTTCCTGGAGAAGAAGGCACAGGGTCTCCACTCTCTGTTGGCGTCCAGTTGCAACAAAATGGCGCCCACAGCTTTATCAGAAGCATCTGTCTCCACGCGTAGGGGCGCGTCCTGAACCACGTGGAACAGGTTCTGGTCTGAGGCGAACACCCTCTTGAGGCTTTCGAACGCTGCTTGCGCCTCTGGTGTCCACCTGAACTTCTGCTTGCCTCTCAGGCAGTCAGTGATGGGAGCCGTGACGCGAGAGAAGTTCTTGATGAACTTCCTGTAGAAGTTGGCGAAGCCTAGTAGGCGTTGGGCATCTTTGCGCGTCCTGGGGCTGTGCCAGTCCAGGATGGCCTGCACCTTGTCCTTGTCCATCGCCAGCCCCTTGTCTGACAGCTTGTAGCCCAGGAAGTCCACCTCCTTGGTGTGAAACTTGCACTTCTCCAGCTTCACATACAGGTGGTTCTCCTTCAGGCGCTGCAACACCTCCCTGACATCTTTCACATGCTGCACTGGGTCATCGGAATAGATAAGGATGTCATCCAGGAAGACCAAGCATTTCCTGAAGAGGAGGGACCCCAGGACGTGGTGCATGAAGGCCTGGAAGCATGCTGAGCCCCCTTGCAACCCGAAGGGCATCACCAGATATTCAAAAGAGCCCAGAGGCGTGAACATCGTGGTTTTCCATTCATCGCCTTCCCGGATCCTGATCAAGTTGTACGCCCCCCTCAGGTCTAGCTTGGTGAAAATCTTGCCCCTGCGTGCCGCTGTCAGGAGATCATCCACTCTGGGCATGGGGAAAGCCACTGGCTCTGTCACTGAATTCAGCCGTCTAAAATCCACCACAAGACGGCGCTGTTGCGTGTCTTTCTTGTCCACCCAGAAGACCGGGCTGCCCCCTGCTGCCTTGCTTTCTCTGATGAACCCCCGCTTGAGGTTCTTGTCGATGAAAGCGCGCAGATCCTCCAGTTCCTGGTCTGACATGGCGTACAGCTTGGCTGGGGGTATGGTTGCCCCTGGCACCAGGTTGATCTGGCAGTCAAAAGGCCTGTGTGGGGGTAGGTGGTCGGACTCCGCTTCGCTGAAGACCTCCTGCAGGTCCCAGTACGGCTTGGGTATCGCCTCACCCCCTTTGACGTGCATGGTGGCCACCGTGGCTATGGGAGGCCCCTCCCCTGGTTGGTGCTGCATGCAATGTTCCAGGCAAAAGTCCGATCCAAAAGTGATGCATCTCTGGTGCCAACTGATGGAGGGGTCGTGGCGCGCCAGCCAGCTCATGCCCAAGACGATGGGGGGGTCTGAGATGGTGGTGACGTTGAATGCCAGTGTCTCTGAGTGCCTTCCCACCGTCATTTTCATGGGGGGGGTTTGATGAGTGATGGCCCCTCCCAGCAGCTCTCTGCCGTCAATGGTCGCCACGTGCAGAGGAAAATCCAGCTGCAGAAGCTGGATCTGGTGCTCTTCTGCAAAGTTTCTCGAGAAGAAGTTCGCTGACGCCCCACTGTCAATTAGGGCGAGGACCGTCAGGGGATAGCCATTTGGGAGCGTGAGCGTCACTTCTAGAACCACTCCTGCTCTGGGAGGGGTGGGCTGGCTCTGCTCCTCTCTGTGCGGGTGGGTGGGCTGGGGCTGTTGTCTGCTGACTGTGCCTGGCTGCTGCCCCTTGTCTCCTGCAGCCAGGCTTTCCCGTTTCCCTGCTGTGGTGCTGCGTCAGTGGGGGAGGGCACAACCGTTCCCGCCTTTCCTTGCCACTCCCTGCGATGTGGGCAGTCTCTGATGAGATGCTGGGGGGAGTTGCAGAGAAAGCAATTCCCACCCCTTCCCTCCTTGCGTCTTGGCGCCGCTGGGGTTTGAAAAGCCCGCGCGCGCGCTCTATCAATCTGCATGGGTTCCTGGTCCTGGCTGGCCCCAGGCGTGGCTTGAAAGGGTTGTTGGGGGAGTGGCTTCTCCTGCGACCGTGGGAACCAAGCCCGCTTTGCGCGCGTTGCTTGCTTGTCGCTCCACCGGGATTCCTGTCTCACCCCCACCGCCAGAGCCGCTTTGCTCAGCTGATCCATATTACTGGGCTTTGGACCTCTCGAGAGCTCATCCTTCACCTCCTCATGCAACCCCAAGTAGAACGCCGCTTGCATTGGGGGTGACTCTAGTTCCCACCCCAATCTGTGCACCAGCATGGTGAATTTCGCCCAGTACGCGCGAACTGTCATATTTCCTTGGCGTAAATTATGAAGTTCCTCCTTAGTCTGGTCCATATGACTATCGGACGAATACATCGTTTTCAAACCTTCTAGAAATAGTTTGACATTCTTCATGCAAGGATTCTTTGTTGCGATTAACGGTCTTAGCCACTCCCTGGCTGCCCCGGTAAGGTGCTCCACAATAAAGAAGGCATCTCAAGGCAGCCCTGTTTAGGGAAGCTTTTAATGTTTGATGGATTTCTGTATTTTAGAATTTCTGTTTTTTTTGGAAGCCGCCCAGAGTGGCTGGGGGAACCCGGCCAGATGGGCGGGGTATAAATAATAAATTATTATTATTATTATTATTATATAAACGCTACCCTGTGCTCATCATCAGGGAACTCATCGTGGTGCAGCTCAAGAGCATACACAATCTCAGTCTCAAAGCCCTGATATTCCCTCGGGTCTCCATTGAACTTGCTTACTAGGGTCCCGGCTCTCCTTCCTGGCAGCACTTGGACTTGGGGTGCCCCTCCCGCCTTGTTTTTCTCTGCATCCAGCTTGTTTTGGAGGTCTACCGCCACCGCCCTTAATTCCTGCTCTCTTTCCTGTAGCGCTCTCACCTGTTCCGCAAGTTGTAGCCGGTCGTCCTGGACCTTCTTAGTCTCTTCTTTAGCTGCCTTCAATTCCCCCTGCGCCTGCAGCGACAGCTGCTGCAGTTCTTGCTGGGCTTTCTCCGCGATCTGCCGCCATCTCTCCGCCTCTGACACGCTCATCCCGGCAACTCCAAAGTAGCCCAAAAAAGGATTCGGAGGTTGCTGTCACAGTGGCCGGAGTGGGCTACTTCAGAGTAACGACGCTACGCAGCTCTGCATTTTATTCTTTTATTGGTGCTGCGTATTTACAGTGCTGAAGTCATTGCTATTTACACGGAGTGATGTGGTCAGTCGGTTCCAGAACCTCCGAATGGCTTTTGGCGCGTCTTTCTCCAACACAAAAGCTTTGGCAGACCCATCCTCTTTCCCCTCCTCTTTCTGCGTAATTCCGGAGTTGGGGGGATGGGTCTCCCCCCCTTATTCGCCCCTTCCTGTCCCACCTGGGACCCTGGCTCCTCTACCTTGCCTGAGCCTCGGACACGACTTCCTGCTTCCCCATTGGAATCGGAACTCTCTCTGCTTTCCCCTGTGCTCGGGGATGGGCTTGAACTCAGGAGGGGAGGGACTTCGCGATATCCCCTGTCCCTCACAGTACCCTACTGAATTCAGGAGTGGTAGCTGTACTATATATAAATCCAGCCAGTTCTATTGTGGGAACGTAACCCCCACTCCCCAACAATCAGCATTCTGTGCCCAGTAAACAGTCTCAACCTCATTGGGTCAGGTTGTTTTGGGGGTGGTGAAATATAGAGTCGCATAGTGATTTCATGCTCTTTATTTCAGCTCGTAACAGTGAATGAATCCCCCTCCCCAACAAAACCTCAGGCTTTATATACTGTACATTATTTACACAACGGGTCCCGTGTGATTGGCTGACTCTGCTTCCCTCCTGGAGCCTGATTGGGCTGCTCCTGCAGGCCAATCAGTTGTTGCATTTTACGTAGGATCCTACCGACCTAATAGGCTGATTAACTTCCTCCTGGGCCCTGATTGGTCTGCTCCTGCAGGCCAATCAGATTGTTGCATTCTAGGATCTTACCTGCCTATTGTTCTAGGATCCAAGCTCAGTACATAACAGTGGGCTCTCTACCTTTCATTTTCCCTATTTCTTTGCACTTCTGCAAACCTTTAGGAAGATACTAAGGCTATCGGTTCTGTGTGTCTTACTGTTGCAGGCTCTACAGTTTTCACACTCAATCCCCCAAAGTCTGGAGGTACCTCCTCGGAGAGACAAATAATTCAGTCTGCAGTCATAAAAGCTCCACTTGTTTTATTTGTTGATGCATGCAGCCTCCATTACACTCGTAATCTTGGTTTTAGGGCTGTATGATCGGACTATATTAGTCTCATTGTTGGACTAACCCACAGTAGTCTACTCTGCTTGATGATAGCTCTCCAGGGTCTCAGGAATAGTTTGTATTTTCCATTGTCTGCTGCCTGGTCCTGTTAATTGGGGGTGCCAGGGTCTGGACTGTTTTGCCATTGTAAGAGAACAAGGGAGGTGTTCATGGTGAGCACCTCTTTTTCTACAAAAAGAGCTCCTATGTCTAACAGGCTTTTGACAGCAAAGGTGCCATAAAAAAATTAAAGCTTCTTTCATATCATGGATTTACACATTGCCAGCTTTGGTCAGCTCCACTTTTGAGTTGTTTTCTTTTACTGACAATCCTTTGGGGCGCGTTCAAAATGAATTCACAGCAAACACTACCAGGTTTTTTTGCTTTTTTTAAAAAAAGCAATAATAACCAGTGCTTTGAATGGGTTCTCTCATGTTAAGCAGCCTGGCACTTCTGCAAACTGACACATTTGAATGACCGGGTAGTGTAAATGCAAACATGCCTGTAGCTCCTGGCCCTTTTCCATGTTCCAGGCCAGTTTTTCTTTGGCTTTTACCTCCCCAGAAAAAAACACAGTGGAAACTCGCTGGAGCACAAAGCTGCTTTTCATGTGCTTTCCCCTTTCGCCTTCTGCCCACATCATTTCTCTAGCGCGAGGAGCAGCGAGAGCACAAATGAGTTTATTTTCAGGGGTGCCTCTAGATTACAGCTCTTTAAAGTGGCGTCCTTCCCCCCGAATTTATTTCTTTTTCTTCCGCTCCGGCCACTGGCCTTGAATAGTGTCAGTGTAGGTTTTCAGCACCTAGCATTTGTTCAACTTACAGTGTTAGATGTGAACAGATGCAGGTAGTTCATATAGGGTGGGCTTGCAGTTATCAGCGTTCAACAGCAAGATACACAGGAGAACCTCAGGTTACGTTACTCTCGAGTAACGTAAACTTCAGGTTGTGAAAGCGGCCGGGGCCGTCTCAACCATGTCGGAGATCGCTCCGGCGCCCCCACTCCGCCCTGTTTCTTGTCACAGCTGGTGGCCAGGCGCAGGGCGTAGCGCGACACACCCCTGCCAGGTCAGCGCCCTGGCGCCCTGCCCCACCCAGCCTACCCCTAGAGCCGGCCCTGAAAGCAGCAAACCCAGAAGTATTTTTCCAGGTTTCGCCGCTCGTGCATGCGCAGAAGTGCTTTGTGCACCGCACGTATGCGCAGGAGCGCTCTATCACGCTGTGTGTGTGCGCAGAAGCAGCGCCTCTGGCTATGGATTTTTTGGGGTGTGCACGGACCCCTGGAATGAACTAAATTCGTATCCGGAGGGTCCACTGTACATAGGAGATGGCCTCCAAAACGCAGTCCTGTTTTTATACAGGGCTGAATTTTGGAATCTAGTAAATTTTATTGTTTATAGCCAATGACCATCACAATACAGTGGTACCTCGGTTTGTGACCACAATCCGTTCCGTGGAGCTGGTCGATCCCCGAATCGGTTGCTCGCCAAAGGCACGCTTCTGCGCGTGCGCGAAGCACCGATAGAGCGCTTCTGCGCATGTGCACGCTGCACAGATCGCGTCTGCGCATCCAAGGGCCACGGAACCTGGGTGTAAACAATTCTGGGTCCGCGGTGGTCGGAAACCGAAGCAGTCGCAAACGGAGGCGGTCGCAAACCGAGGTTTGACTGTACAGTAGGAGCACAAATCACAGAACTTACAAAACGAAATATATTACATGCACCAGACCAGGACAAATCTTCACTGTCCAAAATTTAGAAATGTTCCTTCTAACTCTGGAATCCGGAGAGCTCTTTCTTTGCACTTCTCTACACATTTTTAATGATTCTGGGAAACACAGCATAGTAACATATCTTATTGCACTCAAATCTATTTCAAATGACGTACAATGAGAATTAGTTGCCATACTTCTATAACACATCATATTACAAAGACAAAGAGATAAATAATAAAAAAAACTTCACCATAAACAAAATAGAAACAAATAGCATAAAAGAGTGGGAAAGGATAGTTGATTGTAATTTTTAGAATGTGCTGAGCATTCTGTCCATGAGGTAAGATGAGGTGACTGCCTCAGGTGGCAAGATCCATACAGACAGCAGATACCGATGTACAGTAGTATTTATTCAGGGCCGGCCCAACCATGAGGCAAGGTGGGGCGACTGTCTCAGATGGCAAAGCTCCACCAGGGCATCAGATCCTTATGTCATTCTTTCTTCCCCCTTTGTTCCTAATGTAGATCTTCCCTACTGGGGAGCGTGATACAATTTTGGGGCCTTCCTCAGGTGCCAAAATATTTCGGCCCAGTCTTGGTTCCGAGGGACCAGTGTTCAGATTCCCTCTAATGGTCTCTTTCCCCTTTCTTCTTAGCTGGGGCAATAGGAGTTACAGTGGTACCTTGGTTCTCAAATACCTCGGTACTCAAACAACTTGGAACCCAAACACTGCAAACCCGGAAGTAAGTGTTCCAGTTTGCAAACTTTTTTTGGAAGCTGAACATGCTCCGTTTTGAGTGTTACACTTCTGTTTTGAGTTACAGGTAGGTAGCCATGTTGGTCTGCCGTAGTCGAAATGCACACTTCTTCAGATACACACGAAAAGCTCATACCAATGACAAACTTAGTTGGTCTCTAAGGTGCTACTGGAAGGATTTTTTTTATTTTGTTCTGTTTTGAGTGTTATGCTGAGGTCTATCTGTTTTTGCTATTTATTTTGTGTTTTTATTTTTGAGGCTCTTTTTGTTTTGTTTTTGTGACTGTGTGGAATGCAGTTCAGCTACTGATTGATTGATTGTGTGACTGCAATACATTGTTTTTTGCTTTCATTTTATGGATCAATGGTCTTGTTAGATAGTAAAATTCATGTTAAATTGCTGTTTTAGGGGTTGTTTTTAAAAGTCTGGAATGGATTAATCCATTTGGCATGACTTCCTATGGGAAAGCGCGCCTTGGTTTTGGAATGCTTTGGTTTTGGAACGGACTTCCGGAAGGGATCAAGTTTGAGAACCAAGGTACCATTGTATCAAAGCCAATGTCCCTATTTTCATTGGAGAAATGTTGAAGGGTATTGTCATACACACAGAGAGTTAATTGTGTCAAAGCCTGCTGAAGCACGCTCAAATTTGTGTTCAATTGCGATCCTCAGTTTTGTCACATCTACCAAATATTTGGCACTAAGGTGTGCTTTTATACTGTGACCTCAAACTATCCCTCCTGGAATGAGTTGAAATGAAACCTTACTAGCTTCTGAGAAGTTTTAATAAGCACCCTTGATTCTGGAGATGTTGCTACGTGCCTGGTTGCTAACAGGTCTATTTTAGAGTGACTAATTAAAAATGGTTATTAGCAAAATAAACAGGCCTCGGAATAGGAGTCGTTATCAGATGGTCCTACCTCATGTTTTCTCTGTGTGCGTAAGTGCCAATGAAATGTGTTTTCTAAAAAAGCGTTTCTTGGCCCATTTTTTGGAGAAAGCCTCCCCCAAAGGACATGCTAGCTGAAATAAATGTTTCTGCTGATTTTATTTTCTCCAGAGAAGTCACGATCTGTTAATTTTTATATTAACAGCCAACTTGAAATGCTGTTATATTGGCCTCTTCATCTCACGGTGTTTTTTTACAGATATTAGGAGGTGTTTTTAACTGAGGGTTTGCATTTACAAAGATTTTGTGGGGGGGCGGGGAGTGCGGCGAAATCCTTTTCTTTCGTCTTTTCCACTTTAACCTCTATATTACTTAAAGAGCTACTAGGGAATCCTGAGGTAAAACTAACCTCCCTCTCTCCCTTTGGGCTTGATAGTAATGAGGTTTTTCTTCCAGCACACGCGGCCAGGTTTCAACACTGTGACACTTTAGGTTTGTCCTCCTATTTGGCCCCCTCAGTGAGACTCAAAGACACAAACTATCCATTCTTCTCTTGTAGGAAGTTTTGTCCTTTGTGGTGTCTCCACCTAAACAAGTGTTGATACCTTGCTGGAAAATAATACAGACAACTCTTTACTTGGCACTTAAACGATGAATATTTATTTGCCTCTAGTCATAACAAATACTTTATGGTTTCATGTGTACAAGCTTGGTTTTTGTTATTTCACCTTTTGTCAAACATTCAATGTATACAGTACAGTGGTGCCTCGCTTAACGAATGCCCTGCTTAACGAAATTTCCGCTTAACGAAAGGATTTTTCGAGCGGAGGTTGCCTCGCTAGACGAATTTGTTTTATGAAAAATTCGTCTAGCAAATTGCGGTTTCCCATCGGAATGCATTGAAATTCAATTAATGCGTTCCTATGGGCAATTTAAAAAAAAAAATTCAATGCATTCCTATGGGATTCGCTAGACAAATTTTTCATTATAAGAAAAGACCCGTGGAACAAACTAATTTCGTCTAGCGAGGCACCACTGTATATCTTTTCCAACCTTTACCTAAACCTATCCTAACTATAAGACCTTCTTTTTTTATTATTAACCACCCACGCTCCCATTCCCCCAAACCCTCTACTAACTGACAAACGGCTGCTCCTCCCTTTTAAACACGAGCCTCAAGTGTGGGTTAACCCTTGACAGGTCAGGTAAAACAAAAACAAAACCATTTACAAAGATTTTGTGGGGGGGGTAGGGGGGGGAGAAGGAATCGATTTTTGTGTGACAGAACTGCGAGCTCAGTTCTGGTACTGAAAACAAATTCCTGGGTTAAGGTGCACTTAATTCTGTTTTGCACTTTGCCCCTAATGGTAGACCTTGAGATTCGGGGGGGGGGGGGACCAAAGTAGACCTCATAAGCTTTGATTCTGCTTACTTCTGCAACAAAGTGTCTGCTCCTGTCAACCTCCCACCACGCAACTGTAGTTATCAGCTTTCCACTTCTGCCTCCCTTCAATCTGGCTCCTAGAAAGTCTTGCTGGCTTAAAAGTTTTTTCATGCCTGATGCTAGCAGACACTAAGCACTTCCAATAAAATGTTTACAGACCCTCCAAGTATCCCTGTTTTCCAGGGACAGTCCCAGATTTACAGAAGCTATCCTGGTTTCTGATTTGATTTCAGAATGTCCCACTTTTCCTTAAAGGTAAAGGGACCCCTGACCATTAGGTCCAATCGTGACCGACTCTGGGGTTGCGGCGCTCATCTTGCGTTATTGGCCGAGGGAGCCGGTGTACAGCTTCCAGGTCATGTGGCCAGCATGACAAAGCCACTTCTGGCGAACCAGAGCAGCACACGGAAACACCGTTTACCTTCCCGCTGGAGTGGTACCTATTTATCTACTTGCACCTTGACGTGCTTTTGAACTGCTAGGTTGGCAGGAGCTGGGACCGAGCAACGGGAGCTCACCCCGTTGTGGGGATTCGAACCGCCAACCTTCTGATTGGCAAGCCCTAGGCTCAATGGTTTAACCCACAGCGCCACCCACGTCCCGCACTTTCCCTTAGGATGTCCCTATTTTCATCGGGGAAAAGTTGGAGGGTATGTGTTTATGTAAAGCCATATCAGTAACTCTTCCTACAATTGGCCTTGTTTTATATTGTGGTTTCTTCACTTAGTCTGGAAGTTAACCTTCACTTAGTCTGGAAGGAGGGGATACTGTGTTAAATTACTCTGGTTTTTCAAAGTTTGTCTAATGGTCTCATATTATGAGCAGCCACTCATAGGACCGGGCTTTAAGGTTTCGGCACTGATACGCAGACTGCTCTGGCATGTAAAGACCTCTCACTAGTACAGCAACAAGGTGTTGCATAAGTTTTTAAAGTGCAGCCTGTCAATCAGTGTCATAGACTCAATGGGTCAAAATTTGCATTATAGAAACTTGAATTCAGAGGTCTTTACAGAGAATTACCCCCGAGTGCAGAGGGCTCTTCTCTGACAGGAAGTTTTGAGTAAGATTTTAGTGCTCAGTGGGTGAATAAAAACATGTTCTTCCCAGTGCCAATTTGCTTACTTCAGCATTTCTGATTCCAAACTCCGACTGTTGCTTTTGTTGACTTATGTTCTTGGGGGGGGGGACTTGAAGATAAGAACTTGTCTTTCTGGTACTTGTTTGGTAAATTTTGAAACTTAAGGTACAGTCATTCCTCTTATCAGATTTGAAGTTGCAGGGGGAAAGCACTAGGTCAAAAGTGGACATTGTGCTTGCCTGGAGCATGTGGAACTTAAAACTGCAGGCTTGTCTGTTAGCTTTGTACTGTGTTACAAGAGCTTACAGCTGCTTTTCCTACTTAGCACACTATATTATTTTACTTGGGACTCCAGGTGTGATTTTATACCATACCCACTTACCTGGCAATAAGTCACATTGAATTCAGTGGGGCAGAATTCCACTCTTTGATATGACAGTCATCCATTACTGTGTACAGTGGTTCCTTGCAAGACAAATGCCTCGCGCAACGAAAAACTCGCTAGACGAAAGCGTCTAGCGATGCTTTGTTGCCTCGCTAGACAAAGCTTTCTATGGCCGCATCTCGCAAGACATTTTTTTTGCTGCTTTTTTTTTTGCCGCCTGCCATTTGTTTCCGCAAGACGAAAATCTCGCTAGATGAAGCGACCCGTGGAATGAATTATTTTCGTCTTCCGAGGTACCACTGTACTTCCCAACACTGGAAAAGACAGAGATCTTAGGGGTTCTGCCACCACCACCCTGATTTTGAAGCTCCCTGTCAAGCTCCACTGTCTGGCAAAGGGTATATAACAGATGAAATTTAAATTAGTTTGCTTAGGTCTAATTTGGCAAGCTTTGCTCAGCTTCTGGGCAATCTGTTTGAACCCGCTCAGCTGTCCGAGGCAAAGTCAACATTAGACTTAATGGGAAAGGGCTGTACTCTCTTCTCCCCTTCACATCCATCATCAAGGTTTGTTTTTCTGTTTTTTTATCTTCCTCCGATCCTAAAAGGCTCTCTTTCCCTCTTTCCCAGGGTCCTGAAATTCAAGACGGCAGCTATTTGGACAGTGAAAGTGCATACAGTGAATCAGATCTCTTTCCCGATGAAGACAACATGACCCTGGCTCAGCAGGAAGTCCACCATGAGTCTGACATGGACAGTGCCATTGAAAGCGCCCACAGCTCAGAGGCGTCGGATGTGTGTCGGAGTGAGGAGAAGGATGGCATGCTGGGTGGCCTCTTCCTGCCTGGAGATAAGTGAGTAGAAAGCTCTTGAGTGTTTCCTGTATCGCCTTTCCTATACAGTGGTACCTTGGTTCTCAAACTTAATCCTGGGGTCAGCAAACTTTTTCAGCAGGGGGCTGGTCCACTGTCCCTCAGACCTCGTGGGGGGCCGGACTATATTTTGAAGGAAAAAAATGAATGAATTCCTATGCCCCACAAATAACCCAGAGATGCATTTTAAATAAAAGCACACATTCTACAAATGTAAAAACAACAGGCAGGCCCCACAAATAACCCAGAGATGCATTTTAAATACAAGATCACATGCTACTCATGTAAAAACATGCTGATTTCCAGACCGTCTGCAGGCCGGATTTAGAAGGCGATTGGGCCGGATCCAGCCCCCGGGCCTTAGTTTGCCTACCCATGCTTAATTCGTTCCAGAAGTCCGTTCCAAAACCAAAGCGTTCCAAAACCAAGGCGTGCTTTCCCATAGAAAGTCATGCAAAATGGATTAATCCGTTCCAGATTTTTAAAAAACAACCCCTAAAACAGCAATGTAATGTTAATTTTACTATCTTTACGAGACCATTGATCCATAAAATGAAAGCAATAAACAATGTACTGCAGTCACACAATCAAACAAACAAACAAACAATCAGTAGCTGAACTGGGTTCCACATAGTCACAAAAACAAAACAAAAAAGTCATAAAAGCAAAAACGCAAAATATATAGCAAAAACAGACAAACTTCAGCATAGCACTCAAAACGGAAGTGCGGCATTCAAAACGGAAGCATAATACTCTAAACAGAGCACGTTCAACTTCCGAAAAATGTTCGCAAACTGGAACACTTACTTCCGGGTTTGCAGTGTTTGGGTTCCAAGTTGTTTGAGTACCGAGGCATTTGAGAACCAAGGTACCACTGTATTGCTTCATATATCCCTTTTGGTATTTAACGTCTTGACCTGGCCCAAAGGTTCCTTCCCAACAGAACACCTGATGCAAGCACAGAAGCATAGAAACTTTAAGTAGGACCAGGGTGCAGTTTTGGAATAGGTTGCGTCTAGCTATCTAGGTGTGGCCCAGTGGCAACCATTATAAACCTGCGCTGGGCTGCTACATAACTGCATAACATGATTTTGTTAAACTGTGTTGGGGTTGCAGCAAGCTTTCCAGAATATATTTAATGCCCTGTTTGCCCTGGATTCCATAAAGAGAGCCTAGAGCCAGTGTTTGTAAAATATAAAAAGGCGGGGTGTAAGCTGCCCCATGAAGGTGCAATTCCCTGGGGAAATGTCAAGGACAGCATTTCAGTTGGGGGTGAGGAAGATATTTCATCAGGGAACAGATGCATTTGTGGTTGTGCTTATTGTCTTTTTGCACCCACATGCAGTACCAGCTTTTTAAAAGGGGGAACATTATTATTATTATTATTATTATTATTATTATTATTATTATTACTACTACTACTACTACTCAGGGCCGTCTTTAGCATATGCAGCACCAGGGTGCAAAAAACTGCCCAACACCCCAATTTTTTTTGAGGGGGAGGGCAGCTAAAGTTGTTGAGCTTTTTTAGGGGGACATCTCAGATTTGTTGAGCTTTTTTGGGAGGGGGCATCATGCAACTCTCTCTCCCCACAGAGGCTTGGGAGGGAAGCTGTGTGCCTCAGGTGAGCAGCATGCATGCGCTGGGTAGGCCTCTCGACGGCCCGCCAATCCCAGGCGCGCAGGAGGGCGGAACCAGCCAGCTACCTCAGCGCCCGCAGCAGAAAAGCCTGTGGCGCTCTGACAGCAGCATTGTTGGCTGGGCTGGCTCTTCAATCCCCGGACTCCAAATCTCGGCCCTGGACTTTCGGCCTGGCGCCCCTGAGAGCCTGGCGCCCGGGTGCCCCGCACCCCTAGCGCCTAATGGGTAAGCTGGCCCTACTACCACTACAGTGGTACCTCAGCTTAAGAACTTGATTCGTTCTGGAGGTCCATTCTTAAACTGAAACTGTTCTTAACCTGAAGCACCACTTTAGCTAATGGGGTCTCCCGCTGCTGCTGTGCCACCGGAGCACGATTTCTGTTCTCATCCTGAAGCAAAGTTCTTAACCCGAGGTACTATTTCTGGGTTAGCGGAGTCTGTAACCTGAAGCGTCTGTAACCAGAGGGTACCACTGTACTACTATAACGCCCTATGCTCACAGATCTCATGGCGGTTCTCAACATAAATTCACAATATAAAAACACAAAATACATAATAAAAATAAAACCAAGAACAACCCAATAATTCCCCCCCTCCCCCAAGGGGTTTTTTATTATATGCCTGCATATACATCGACAAGATGTACAGAACAAAAGGCACTCGGTAGCGTAAAACGGGTGAATCGCTGAGAGAAATAGGGGCTCTTGTGGAATAATTTCTCTGCAATATTATTTTTATTACATGTTTCAAAAATACAATGAAAGAGTCGTAGAAAAGGAGAGAAAACAATCCTGTGGAATAATTGTGTGTTGTTCAAAACCTGGGGGTGGAGTTCTGTCCTTCCCCTTCCCCACTTATGGCCCCAAACTGGATTCCCCCATAAACCTTGGGGTGGCTGTCTGAACACTTCTCTGCCCCATTCATCCCTGTTTTCTCAAAGTGGGCAATGGGTGTGACCTAAAGGCACCCTTTTGTCTTGAATACGGAAGGCGTCCCATTAGAATTGCCTCTTTGCATGTGTCCTGACGTTCCTTTTCTCGCCCTGAGGTCCAGCCCCCTCAACCCTTCCGCGGCATCTGACCTCTCCACCTATTCCACTGCCTCCTTGATCAGTAACGAAGAACAGTTTGAGGACTACGGAGAAGGCGACGATGTGGACTACACTCCCAGCAGCCCTTGCCCCGACGACGAGAGCCGAACAAATGCCTACTCGGACCTTGGCTCATCTGTTTCTTCCAGGTTGGTAATTTGTGTCTCTTAAACCGTATCCTTCCCTCCGCCCCTTGCCCCCTTTTGGGGAGTTGGAGAAACTGCCTACTTAATATATCCCAGAGACTTTTTGTGTGTGTGTGTGTGCCGTTGCTTCATTTTTCACAAATATAAAATCCAGCTTTCGCCTCTGCTTTCTCCTTTGTTTTTGTTTATTTGTTTCGGAGAGAACCTCTTTTCCAAACCCTAAGACAAATTTATGGAGACCTTGCGCACCATGTAATCTCAAATTTACAAAGGTTTTCTTGTGTGTGCTGTGCTTCTTTTTAATCATACCTTTTATTAAGTTTTCAGAAATTTAACACATACATTTCAATACATAGCAAAACGTTTTTTCTTTGTGATTTTTGTCTACTTCCCACCTCCTTTTCCATGGTGTTTTTGCTTCTCTCTCTTTGCTGCACCCTGTCTCTTATATCTTAACAACATTACTATAATCTTTTAAGTTCTTCTGTTGCTCATAGTTTAAATCCTGCATCATATAATAATATTTCATTAAATAGTCTGAAAAAGGCTTCCATTCTTCCACAAAACCTGCATCATTAGGTTCTCTTATTTTGGTTGTTAACTTTGCCAGTTCTGCTTAGTCCATCACCTTGCTTATCCATTCTTCATTGGTGGGAACTTTGGTTCCTTCCATTTTTGTGTGCATGCTGGTTTTTTTTTTTAAAATATCATTGTTGAAGATGGTATTGGAAAAGCGTTTAGGAAGCCTGGACAGCAAAATAATTATGTACAGTGGAACCTCAGTTTACGACGGTTTACCATGGAGGTGTTTGTAAACGGAGGCATTCGCTCCCCGAAGGCACGCTTTTGCGTGTGCGCGAAGCGCCGATAGAGCGCTTCTGCGCACGCACGCACGCGCTGCGCAGATCGCTTCTGTGCATGCGTGAGCTGCACAGAAGCGATCTGCGCATCCGACGCTGTGGAACCCAGATGTAAACACTTCTGGGTCCACAGCATTCGTAAACAGAGGCGTTCATAAACAGAGGTAGTTGTAAACCAAGGTTCCACTGTACTAGGGTTGCCATATTTCAAAAAGTGAAAGTCCAGACACAAAAGTTCTTGACTTTTTTTGGCAAAGTTGTTGAGTTTTTGTTTTTGTTTTGGGTTTTGGGGGCGTCGGGGGGCAAAATTGTTGTTTTTGTTTGGGGGTCATACTAGGAACAGGGCAATGCGGGCAACAACTTCTGTAAGAGCAACATTGGTGTCATCATTCAAGAAGGGCGGATTTGATTTATGGCTGGTCCGCACAGGACCCGTTCTAACACCTCTTTGCCTTTCTGCCAACAGTGCCGGCCAGACGCCAAGAAAAATGAGGCATATTTACAATAGCGAGCTGTTGGATGTCTACTGCACACAGTGCTGTAAAAAAATCAACCTGCTGAATGACTTGGAAGCCAGGCTGAAAAACCTAAAAGCAAACAGGTGAGTAAACACAGTGGACTTGCAGGAACATTTCAAGAGGCCTCAAGCAACCCTGGGCATTGGTAGTGATGCTATATTAACTTTAGTAATAAATGAGGCAGAATATGATTTCATTATGGTTGCGGGCTGCAATTCTGTACACCCTGAATAGGTTAATAGGGCTTGCTTCTGAGTAGACCTGCATAGGATTGCTTTTTAGTTGACGTTTCATTGATTAAACAAAGTTGCACATTAGTGAAACCTCAATATCTGTGTCATTGTGAAATTCTGAAAGAAGTGTAGGATAAATTTTGTTTACTAAGGTATAGGAGGAAAGGTCATCTGGGATTGATTTTGTTTCTGTTCCCTATTTCACAGCAACTTTTAGAAATAAACTTCTTGTTGTTTAGTCGTTTAGTCGTGTCCGACTCTTCGTGACCCCATGGACCATAGCATGCCAGGCACTCCTGTCTTGCACTGCCTCCTGCAGTTTGGTCAAACTGCCTTTAAGTGGCAACCCAGACAACTGAAATTTGCTTTCGCTGATAAATCTACTAAGGCAGTGGTTTTCAACCTGTGCCGTGGTACCCTGGGGTGCCTTGAATGATGGTCAGAGGTGCCGCAGGCAACTCTGGCTTCTGCCCCACTTTCCTTCCCTCTCTCCTCCGATGCCCTCATGTCTCTGCCTCCCAAAGGCTTGCACAACTGTTTGTTGCAACAGCCCTGGCTACAACCTCCCCAGGCGAATAGTGCCTCTGGGGCTGGCGGGGGGGGGCTTCCCAGGCCCCTATGGGGCAGTATGAGAAGGCATCTCTCTTTGGGGCAGCTCAGAGACCAGGGGCAGTAGCAGCGGCTTCCCAAGGAGAGGGGAGAGGAGGCTGAGGGAACACTCTACAAGGGAGGGTGCTCAAAAAAGGGTGAGAGACTGCCAGCTCTGCAGGCAAGGGGTGACAAAACTGGGCTCCTGAGCCCCACAGGGGTGCCACAGAAAGAATGTAGTTGGTCAAGGGAGCCGTGGACTCAAAAAGGTTGAAAACCTCTGCACTAAAGCTTTATTGTGCAGTCATTTGCATGGCTACTTTAAATTGAGTTTAATAAGGCATGGGTGGGTGTGCACCATACCTGTCAGAGAAATAAGGGACCGGGCCGGAAATAGCAGACCGGAAGTTGCGCTGCCGCTATTTTGGAACTGGGCGGAGCATGCTCAGAAGTGACTTTTGATGCTGCTTTGCCCAGTTCCAAAATGGCCATCGCACCAGAAGTCACACTGCAGCCATTTTGGAACTAGGCAGAGCAGCATCAAAAGTCGCTTCTGAGCATGCTCCGCCCAGTTCCAAAATGGCCACCATGCCAGAATAAACCGGGGGGAAACAAAAAAAAATCAATTTTTTCAGCTAGGAACAGCTAGAAAAATGGGGATTTCCCGGGGGAAACGGGAGACTTGGCAGCTATGGTGTGCACACCGGCCACTGGCAAAGGATGTAATAATTACATTACAGACTACCAATCTCCCATAAATATTTATGGCATCCCATTTGAAAAATGGCCCTGTCCATGGCTTGTGCTTTTCCTCGTTGCAGCGGGGATCACTCTTTCCCTGGCAGGGGACAGTGAGACCAGCCACGCAGCAGAACTGTCCTGAGTGCGGTGACCCAAACGCCCACCCCACTGATTTCAGTGTGATTTGTTGGCTAGTAAATATTTTTCAGATTGCAGCCTTGGGTATGTCCTGAGACTTGTGTATTCGGGCCACCATAATGCAGAAAACCGCAGCTTTGGGTTAACCTTAACACATCCTGTGTTGTTTCTTTTTTGTTTCTTCCAGCCCAAACAGAAAAATAACAAGCACGGCTTTTGGCAGGTAAGAAGCAGCGCACATTTCTACTTGAGACTTGGCCGTTTACAATGCCCCCCCCCCTTAAATACAGTGGCATCTTGGTTCTCAAATGCCTTGGTACTCAAAAAACCTGGAATCCAAAGACTGCAAACCCAGAAGTAGTGTTACACAGAGGTCTGTCTGTTTTTGCTATATATTTTGCATTTTAGTTTTTGCGGCTCTTTTTGTTTTGTTTTTGTGACTGTGCGGAATGCAGTTCAGCTACTGATGGATTGATTGTGTGACTGCAGTACATTGTTTATTGCTTTCATTTTATGGATCCGTGGTCTCGTTAGATAGTAAAAAGTTCATGTTAAATGGCTGTTTTAGGGGTTGTTTTTAAAAATCTGGACCAGATTAATCCATTTTGCATGACTTTCTATCGGAAAGCGCGCCTTGGTTTTGGAACGCTTTGGTTTTGGAACCGACTTCCGGAACGGGTTAAGTTTGAGAACCAAGGTACCACAGTACAGACACTGGAGGCTTCTCCACTAAAGTGGCTCACAGAGCCCCCTTTGGATCCAGAGGGTCAAAGCAGCTGTCCTCTTGTCTTCCCAACAGGCAACTTTTCCATAACAGCAACTTCAGCAGCAGCAACGGAAGCACAGAGGACTTGTTCAGAGACAGCATAGACTCATGCGATAACGATATCACGGAAAAGGTGAGGTGAATAGAATTGAAATAGAAATACTTTATTGTCACTGTACCTCTTGTTTACAGTGAGATTAAACGAGCCTCCCCTCCCACCCACCCCCCACAATCTCTCAGTCCTTGTTACACTCTGTGTGCTGTCGTACAACCACCAACCCCAAACGTCAGCTGCAATGTTGCAGTCTTCCATTCAGCAGCCTCACAGCCCATGAGTAGAAACTGTGCTGGCCAGGGTGTGAGTCATCCCTGAGAATGTTCCCCGCTCTTCTGAGGCAACGGTCTCCCGCAAGAACATCTAACGGACTCAGGGGACAGCCCACGATATCGTGGGCTGTCTTCACCACCCTCCATAAGGGACTCTCTGTCCAGGGCTGTCAAACCAGCATACTACACCGTAATGCAGTATGAGAGAATGCTTTCTATCATGGACCGATAGAAGGAAATCATCAGCAAGACCCTAAGGAAATGAAGTCTCTGTTGGGCCTTCCTAACCACCTGGGCTGTATTGACCTTCCAAGTTAGGTCTTCACTAAGATGGACTCCCAGGTATTTAAAGGAAGAGACTCTCTCCACACAACCCCCCCCCCCCGGATATACAATGGAGCTAGCTCCCCTCTCTTCCTCCGAAAGTCCAACACCATCTCCCATCCTGTCCCAGTGAAAAGGAGTCATGTGGAATGGGTGGGGAACCACAACTCCCATCATCCCTGACATCTGGCTAGGCTGGCTGAGGCTGATGGGAGGTGGAGTCCAACAACATCTGGAGGGCCATTAGTTCCCCACCCTGGGGATTTGCTAATGTGCCAAAGCTGCTTTTTTTTTCATCTGTCAGTTTATAGACCTGAGGCTTTCCTGAATTCTCATGCAGTATGAGTGTGATATAGACAGAAACTGGGGAGCAATTTTAAATTAGGCAAAGTGTGGTTGAGGAATGACCCTCTTAGCATAATTTCTTTATTTTTATTAAATTTGTATACCACCCTTCATCTCAGGGCGGCTCACAACATAAAAACGCAAGATAAAAACGTAAAATACATAATAAAAACAACAAGATGAAAACTACAAAGAATACAAACTATATAAGACAGGCATCCCCAAACTGCGGCCCTCCAGATGTTTTGGCCTACAACTCCCATGATCCCTAGCCAACAGGACCAGTGGTCAGGGATGATGGGGATTGTAGTCCAAAACTTCTGGAGGGACGAAGTTTGGGGATGCCTGATATAAGAGAACATGAAGAACGTATGTTTAAAGAAAAATGGGAAGTGTTTATTGAATATATGGGGGGGGGATAGTGTGCTTTTGAAAATGTCAGCAGCATTAAGATAAATTCAACAGTGTAAATAGGTTTTGCTGGATGTAATGATGGAATACTGAATGGTTTCCTTTATATTCGAGCTCTGTGATTCTAATAAACCGATAAGGGTCTAACTTGCTCTTTCCTCCAGTCTATATTTTCTGTAAACCCTCTAGCAGTGATGGCCAAACTCGGCCCTCCAGCTGTTTTGGGACGACAATTCCCATCATCCTTGACCACTGGTCCTGTTAGCTAGGGATGATGGGAGTTGTAGTCCCCAAACAGCTGGAGGGCCAGGTTTGGCCATCACTGCTGGGCAGAAGAAGACAGGAGTGCCTGGCGTGCTCTGGTCCATGGGGTCACAAAGAGTCGGACACGACTAAATGACTAAACAACAACAACAACAGCAAGGTAGGCAGAAGCTTACACTCCCGTTCGTTTTTACAGGTTACTTATTTAGAGAAAAAAGTGACAGAACTGGAAAATGATAGCATGACAAACGGTGACCTGAAGAGCAAATTGAAGCAGGAGAACACACACCTAGTTCACAGGTAATCTAGTATACTGCCTGCTGTTTCCTTTCTGCAGTCTCCACGGAGCTATAATGAGAATCTTAGGCAGGGCAAAGACTCCAGCAACAATGGAAGTGATAATGATCACTTGGACCTGCTGGCTGTCTGCTTTCAAAAGGATTTCCCTCAAAACAGAGATGTTTAGAATACTTGCAAGAGCTGTGATTTGAGGGTGGGCGGGAAAGTCTCTTTTAAAAAAAGGAGTTTCTTTGCCCTGAGATTCAGGGTCAGACTAGATGTGTATTATTAGCAACTGTGTCTTTTTATTACATTTTTATGTATTTATTTTCTTTTTCATCGTTTGTTGGAAGCCGCCCAGAATGGCTGGGGAAGCCCAACCAGGTGGGCAGGATATAAATAATAAATTATTATTATTAAATAATAATTTTAATAGAATAAGAGATCAGCACGATGGACAATTTATGGAAGAGTGGAAGCCTTTTTTTGATTATTTGAGAAAATATAACAACCAAATGAAATCGCGGGCAGGATTTACTTCTGTTTGCTGTTTTGTTTTTGTTTTCTGCAAAAAAAATTTTTAAATGATATTCCAAATTTATCCCAATTATACAAATTATTTCCAAATTAATAAAATTTTGTTTAAGTGACTTTCCACACACCGTTCTTGGTGTGTCCTTAACATCTGGTAACACTGCGCTTACAAATTCTGATTTACTTCTAGTTACAGGTAGGCAGCCGTGTTGGTCTGACACAGTCAAAACAAAATTTTAAAAAATCCTTCCAGTAGCACCTTAGAGACCAACTAAGTTTGTCATAGGTATGAGCTTTCGTGTGCATGCATACTATCTGAAGAAGCATGCATGCACATGGAAGCTCATACCTATGACAAACTTAGTTGGTCTCTAAGGTGCTACAGGAAGGATGTTTTTTATTTTGTTTTGATTTACTTCTAGTTACATTCCGTTTTGCAAAATTATCCCTTAGTCAACAGCTGTACTCTTAACTTATTTATTTGTTTTTATCCTGTATTTTATCCTGTGAACCGCCCTGAGATCTTACGACAAAGGGCGCAATAGAAATCAAATAAGTAAATGGGTGATCTCCCCCCCCCCTTTTTTTTTTGCTTAAGAGTTCACGAACTCGAAGAAATCTTGAAAGACCAAGAGACGTCAGCTGAGCAGACTCTGGAAGAAGAGATAAAGAGGCACAGAGAAGCATACAGCAAGTACGAGAAAGAGAAGAGCACGGAAATCGAACTGCTGAACACAAGGTAATATTCATTGTTACCCTGCTGGTTGTCCTCAGCCATGCTTGCCTCTACGAACGGCTTTGTCCCCAAGTTGCAACAGGCATGAATACCTAGGGAACAAATAGTGCACATGTCAACATAAGCCCCAAGTCTTCTGAAACGTGGACTGTCAAGGTTTCTTTACATGCAGCGATGCGGGTGGCGCTGTGGTCTAAACCACTGAGCCTCTTGGGCTTGCTAATCAGAAGGTTGGCGGTTCGAATCCCTGTGACGGGATGAGCTCCCGTTGCCCTGTCCCAGCTCCTGCCAACCTAGCAGTTCGAAAGCGCACCAGTGCAAGTAGATAAATAGGTACGGCTCTGGTGGGAAGGTAAATGGCGTTTCCGTGCGCTCTGGTTTCCATCACAGTGTTCTGTTGCGCCAGAAGCGGTTTAGTCATGCTGGCCACATGACCTAGAAAGCTGTCTGCGGACAAACACCGGCTCCCTCAGCCTGAAAGCAAGATGAGCGCCACAACCCCATAGTCACCTTTGACTGGACTTAACCGTCCGGGGGTCCTTTACCTTTACCTTTTACATGCAGGGAGAAATTCTGTATCTAGGCATTTAAAACCCCACGCCAAGGAAAACTGTATTTGCAACCTCATGAAACTTTCCAGAAGCTGCTGTTAATGCAAGATGCGTCTCTCTGGCTGCTGTCTGGAATTATGCACCATCGACCTATACATTTCAAGACATATTTCTCAGCGATAAGGGCTAGAAACTTGCACGCTTTTTCAAAAACAAAACCTGAGAATCTCAGGAAGCTGAATTCTCAGTACCACATTTGGCTCTTCCTCTGTGCTCCTGCAAAATTGCTGCATCCACGCAGCCCTAATTAGGCATCTGCTGCAAACTGTTTTATTTCCCATGGCTTTTAAATGAACATTGGCATTGCTCTTTTATTCCTGTTTTTATGCTCTTTACTGGTGTATTCTGGCTTGGATTTGTTTTTGGTAATACTGTACACTCTGTTTTTAGTTTAGTTTTTAGTTTAAGTCTGTTTGTTTAGGCTTGGCTCATTGGAATGGAAAAGCAGGATTTAAATCAGTTCTTAATGAATGCAATAGACAAATGGCGACTCTGTTTCTTGTTATTAGTTTAGAAGGAAACAAACTTCTGGTAGACCAATTTTTGATGAAGTGACTCCTGAGCAAAGTGTCCTGCTTTAACTTGATAGAGTGTACAAAACTGACCATAGCTGAGAATGTTATGGGTATCAAATCACATTTGGGGCGGGGGCGGGGGGCAAGCAGGCCAGAGAATCTTAGAACAATTTCTTGGGCCAAGGAAAATTCTGATTAGAAAAACTGATACGATTTAGAGAAAACAGCCCTGACGTTGAGCATTGTGCACTGAAAATCGGACTCCTCGGTAGCTGATGTGTGGGGCAAAAGAAGATACTTCCTTTGTGCCTGTACAGCTGGACAATGTTTTTGTGTGCAGTCATTTATTTTTCTTCTTCAATTTCAGGGTTCAACAGCTCGAAGAGGAAAACTTCGAACTCAAAACCACCGTTTTGCGGCTGAAATCGCAAAGCGAGAAACTGGATGAGGTAATGGAGCTCCTGAATTTTTTTTTGACTCCTTAACTTTAAATCGCAGCTGGTCTGTCACCTCTTAAGTCCTGACGGGTCTGTAGCACAAGTCTTGCCTTTATGTCATTTTATTCCTAAAGGTATTTCTAAACTGGCAGCCCCTAAAATAATATCATGACGGCATACACACCTGCCATTGGATAAAGCTCCTATTAGCTTCAGTTCAGTGGATCAAGAAGCCTTCTTATTAAGCATTTGGGAATTGGGAAACCTTTGCATCTACTGCAAATCACAAAGTGATACATCCCAATCTACCATAGGCAAACCTCTAGGACAAATGGGGGGGGGGCAACTGAGAGCTGATAAATGCCTTTGAAAGAATTGCATGGCCAAGCCCTATGTCAACAGTGCCTCTTATTTTGTTTGTTTGTTTGTTTGAATTTTTATGCCACCCTATACCTGGAGGTCTCAGGGCGGCTCACAGAAAAGATCACAATATATAAATTAAAAATAAAAACAATAACCCAATAACACCCACCCACCCCCAAAAAGAGCCACATTTTAAAAGGATGTCAATCAGATTAACCAAAGGCCTGGTTAAAAAGGAACGTTTTTGCCTGGGGCCTGAAGGTGTACAATGAAGGCGCCATGTGAACTTCCCTGGGGAGCGCATTCCAGAGATGGGGAGCCACTGCAAAGAAGGCCCCGTTCTCATGTTGCCACCCTCCACACCTCTCAAGGAGGAGACACACGAAGGAGGGCCTCAGAAGATGATCTCAGGGTCCAGGTAGGTTCATAAGCAGGCACCTGCAGACTCGGCCCTCCAGATGTTTTGGGACTACAATTCCCATCATCCCTAGCTAACAAGACCCCAGTGGTCAGGGATGATGGGAATTGTAGTCTCAAAACATCTGGAGGGCCGAGTTTGCCTGTGCCTGTTCATATGGAATGAGGTGGTCTCTTCAGTTGTAGGAAATTGCATGTTTTGAATGCTCACCCGTGTTAAAAAAACCAACACTTTGCCTTAGGAAAACCAACATTCTAGCATTTTCTGCAACAGTTTTCTGTGCACAAGGTGGGCTTTTTGTTTGATTTGGTGTTTGTTTGTTTACACTGGGGGCATTCAAACAGTCGAGTCTCCTCCCCTCTGAAATGACACCATTCCAGGAGGCCAAAGACTAACATATTTCTCCTGAACATGCAGAGTGACTCTTGGGTTTTAGGCAACTTGTAATTTTTTCGTTTTCCTCAGGAGAGGCAGCGAATGTCAGACCGATTGGAAGACACCAGTCTGCGGCTCAAGGATGAGATGGATTTGTATAAAAGGATGATGGACAAACTGAGACAGAACAGGCTGCAATTTAACAAGGAGAGGGAGGCTACTCAAGAGGTAGGTAACCATTTTTAATGGTACAGGGCTAATATTGCCCATGTGCAGGGGTAATAGAGTGAAGAGTGGAACTTTTTAAATATAAATTGGTTGGTTGGCATCCAATTTCTGTCTCGGGAGACTTTGGAAGCGTGTGCCTTTGGGGATGAAGTCAAACTGTTGGAAGGTTACAGCGTCTGCTGAGAGAGATACAGGATAGACATGTTTTGTTGCAGCTGGGGAGAGGAAGGTGTCCAGTTGTGCTACTGCAGAGAAGCATTGCTCCTCTCTACACTCCCCCCCCCCAGAGGTCCTTTCAAAAGGACACAGCAGAATTGCTTTGGAAAAGAAGTTACCAGTTGTTGGTTAGCAGCAGTTTTCAAACTGTCATGGTTCTTCAAGACCTCGTGAGGGATTTTACAGTTCATGGATTGGAGCTAATTATGCCACTTGGGCTTCAGAAGGACAGACTCAAAGGTTTGAGGTCTGGGTCCATTTGGAAGTGGCTCGTTTCAGCATCTTTTTGGCCTTGCAGTCCACACAGTGAGCCCTAGAACATCCCCGTTATTTTATTTGATTGCGATAGTCATTTGCAAGAGAGGCAAAGCTTGACTACCTAGTTATGTGTGAGCCGCCGCCTCGTTGCTGCTTAGTCCTGTCAGGTACATTTTTAAGTTGTCAGTTGGCTGCGTACCGCCAGATTCCGTTCTGTATGTTGGCTTAACAAATTGTACACTCTGCGTCCCGTTTCTCCTCCCCGCACAGCTTATTGAGGATTTGCGGAAGGAGCTGGAACATTTGCAGCTGTACAAGCTAGAATGTGAGCGGCCTGGTCGAGGGAGGAGCTCTTCCTCCAGCTTGAGCGAATTCAATGCGAAGACGAGAGAGGTGGAAATGGAACATGAAATTAAAAGGCTAAAGCAGGTGAGGTGCCCTTGGGGCTGGAGTGAGGGAGAATTCGGAGGCGCCTTCATACCTCTTTCAGGAGGAGCAACCTCTTTATTGTTGCAATGCGGAAATATCCACAATGGCATTCTGACTGCTGCTTTTCTTATTCAGCCTGATGCGAAATTTACTTCCCTTTCTCCTCTCCTTCCTCTCTTGATAGGAGAATCAGAAGCTTCGTGACCAGAACGATGACCTCAATGGGCAAATTCTTAGTCTTAGTCTTTACGAAGCCAAGAACCTTTTTGCGACACAAACAAAAGCCCAGTCGTTGGCCGCTGAAATTGATTCTGCCTCCAGAGATGAGGTAAAGTGTGAAAAAGAAATAGTTTGTAGCTGATTAAGTGAGTGCGCTGGCAGAGCATGTGTGCGCGCATCTACACACACACACACCTGTCTGTTTAATAATAATAATAATAATAATAATAATAATAATAATAATAATAATAACAATTTATTTATACCCTGCCCATCTGGCTGTGTTTCCCAACAGAATCATAAAAACTCCCAACAGAATCATAAAAACACGATAAAACATCGAACATTCAAAACTTCCCTAAACAGGGCTGCCTTCAGATGTCTTCTAAAAGCCTGATAGTTGTTTATTTCCTTGACATCTGAAGGGAGGGCGTTCCACAGGGCAGGCGCCACTTCCGAGAAAGCCCTCTGCCTGGTTCCCTGTAACCTCACTTCTCACAGGGACGGAACCGCCAGAAGGCCCTAGGAGCGATATTAGTGTAAGATTGCAAAATCTTGAGCAGACAAGATTCCGATAGAATTTCGAAACCCGTTTTCTAAGCACTGCCCAGATTTCTGTGGGTGGCTTGCTTTGTTGAAACATTGGTTGGTGTAATTAAAAAACAAAACAAACAGGGCCTCCTTATCATGAAAGGTGGGCAGAATTATTCCAAAGCTGTTCACCTAAATTAATAAGGGAGGCGGGTCCTGCCCCCTGACCTTACAAATGCACACAAGGGCTGGGAATTGGTGGGAAAAGGTAGAGGAGAGAGATCAGTCTTAAAGGCCACAAGAAAGCGGTGAGCAGAAGTGGGCATTTATACCCAGCATCCAGGCAGATCTTCTGCTTGGCTTGATTAGCATTTGATCACTCTTCTTCCTTTGGCCGATGGATTGGGCCAGAGTTTCCTTTCCCCTCATTTATGCAATCAACTGGCTGTTGGAGTGTTCTTTCTGTTGGGGGACGGGGGGGGAGCCTTGCAGCTGCCCCTTCTCTAGCCAACAGATGGGGCAGCCTGCTTAGTCTCCCCTTTGTAATTGTATTATTCCCAGATGGCTGGGGGAGCAGCCTCCTTGTGGCCCCGAGTGCGGAGTGTGCTGCCTTCAGCTCTGTAGTCACTGGGCGATGTAGAATCGTTGAGTTGGGTCATCTAGTCCAACCCTCCTGCAAAGCAGGAATCCTGCCTGCAGCCACCCCTGGGTGGAATCGAACCACCAACCTTCTGGTTAACACTGACCCATGTGAATGCAGAGTTAGCAGCAACTGACACCAGCACCACACAGCCTTTTGCTAGACTCTTAATGGTCCATTGGTACGGATTAAATATTATAAAGCAAGAATGCACAATCAATGAGTTTTTGATAGGTCAGAGCAAACTATAATTAGTAACAGTAATGGTATTAATACCTGCCCCAGCAGCCCTTGCAAGAATTCCTGGCAACCAGCAGGCACCAATTGGGCTGCTAGGAAATCACCATGATGAACCATGATCTGTCTTCTCCTTTGCTATATAGCATCTGTATTAATATTTCTGTACCCCGAAGAACCTTTGCTAAACTAAACTTTGACTTCTAAGAGAAACTGAAATATCTGTAAAGATAAATCCAAAGCGTTTTAAATTATATATATATATATATATTTAAACTTTTTACAGTTGTATTTTATTCAAGTGAGAATATGATTTGACATTTAGGGAGTTATGGTAAAGGAGCTTTTGCAAGGGGACAGGGATCAAAAGCTGAAGATTCGAGAGATTTCTAAGGCTTATGAACTCCCAGAGTCTCTAAAGGTAAAATGCAATAGATGATACAGACATGCTGTAGCAAACAAATAGTGTACTTGAAAAAAGAAAAAAAGAAAATCAAGATGGAATTTTCTTGCCTGTTTCTTCCAAACGTTATTTATGTGGCAGGACACAGGTGGCGCTGGGGTCTAAACCACTGAGCCTCTTGGGCTTGCCGATCAGAAGGTCGGCGGTTCGAATCCCCGCAACGGGGTGAGATCCCATTGCTCTGCCCCAGCTCCTGCCAACCTAGCAGTTCGAAAGCACACCAGTGCAGATAGATAAATAGGTGGCAGGAAGGTAAACGGTGCTTCCGTGTACTCTGGTTTCCGTCACGGTGTCCCGTTGCACCAGAAGCGGTTTAGTCATGCTGGCCACATGACCCGGAAAGCTGTCTGTAGACAAACGGTGGCTCCCTCGGCCTGAAAGTGAGATGAGCACCACAACCCCATAGTCATCTGGACTTAATATGGTTGTCAGGGCCGGCTCTAGGTAGAGCCCCGTTGCTGCGCCCTGCGAGGGTGGGGGCGCCAGAGCGATCTCCGCCCCTCAGCGCCAGGGCGCCCGACCTGCTCAAGACAGCCCTGATGGTTGTTCTGGTCTGCCTGCTGCCAGGGTTAAAGTATCCGAACAGGTAGTTAAATTCGTGTCCTTCTTCATACTATACACATGGTTAAACCGGGAATCAACTTCTCAAAGATGTAGTGTTCTCTTAGAATGGCAATGGCGCCCACTTGAGAGGTGCCGGAACTGCGTTCCAGAGAGTTCTGGCTGGAAAAAAAAGCCCTAACACTTTCCCTCATCCTCCCACCCTTCAAAAAACAACAAAAAGGTTTCAGGTTGAGGAGGGAGAGAGCGCAGCTCCTCATTTCGAAGGGGAAGCAGTTCGCCCTTTAGGGCTTGGACGCTTTTGGAAAGAGGACAGATCTGGCTTTTGACTAGCCTGTATTAAGTTTACGTTCATGCCCACCCCCACCCCCACCCCCTGAAACTTGTGTGCCTTTCTGCTACTTTGTGGTCTCCCTTTCTCTGCAAATGCACAGCAAGAAAGAGAGGAACCTGTGGCAGAGCTAGCTAAAGGTTGGTTCAGTTCGGTTCTCCTTGGTGGGCAACAGGACCATCATAAGCGCCCCTGGTGCCGTGGAGCAACGGATCCCTCCGGCGCCTCCCCCGCCCTGTTTCCCAGCGCGGTGGGTGGGCGCAGCTCGCGGCACCCTCCTGGCGGGCCGGCGCCGTGGTACCCTGCGCCACCGGGGGTCTACCTAGAGCCGGCCCTGGTGGGCAAAATACAAGGGGGAAATAAGAGTTGGGTTTGGAAATATGAGCCATAACTGCCTTTTTAACCACCTGACCTGTTTGATTCACTGATAGGTGGGGGTGGGGGTGTAGGGGAGAGACCAGGAAATCTCCACACCATCCCCTCCCCTGCCTGGTCCATTAAAATAATCTCCATTAAAATAAGCTGGAGGCCCAAGTGTGCCTGATCGCTCAGTAGCTCGGAGTCTTTATGTCATGTCGCAATGGAGTTTTTTTTTTTTGACGTAGTCCTTCCTCGTTTCAGCTCATGGAAGCCCTCAAAGAACAGGAAGAGATCAACTACAGACTGCGCCAATACATGGACAAGATAATCCTCGCCATCTTAGACCACAACCCATCCATCCTGGAAATAAAAAACTGAAGACTTGGAGCAAGGGAAGAAGAAGCAAGTAGAGCTTGGCATCTGATGAGATGCTGTTGGATCCAAATATCACTCTGCTACTGTAAATGAACCTATATACATACATATATATATAAATATATATATATACACACACCATATATATATATATATATATATATATATATATATATATATATATATATATATATATTATCTTGTGTGGATGCACAGGACGTGTTTATATGAGGTTTGGTACACCTTGTCTGTGAATCATAATTTGGCTCGGTCCGGTTTTTTCCATGCACTTTCACTACTACGTGGGGCCAGGGGGTGGGGGTTGTGTGTGAGAAGAGACTGTTATGGGATTGTAACAAAATAACCACGTACATAATTGGATTTGCACTGTTTTTAGATACTGGGCACACACACACACAAAAATGACACTACCTCTAGATGCAAGGAGAAAAAGACAATGTGAGCATATCTAGTGCCAATCCTCCCTAAACAATGCTGAGTTCCATGTCTTATCAGTTTTCGCCCCTTCCTCTTGCCAGAAATGTGTAGCAGGTCCAGGATGGATTCACAAAGCACTGATTGTTTCCCCTTTTTGCCAGTGTTCCGCTACTTAAGCTACAGGAAGGTCAGTGCTGTCAAAAAGAATGTATGTATGATACAGAAGGGGAAAGAGTATAGAATTTTTTATTTTTTAAACACACACACACACACACATTTGCCTCCTCTCTAGAAAAAAACACTTTAAAAATGTTAACTGTACATGGTTACGAATCCTCTTGGGCAGCTGATAGTATTACGCAGAACCATGTGTCCAAGCATGTAATAGGGCTGGGGTTTTGCCAATGTTGTTCTGAGCTTCACACCCGTAAAGCTGTTTTCAGAAAAACTTTTTTCTTTTCTTTTTTGCATCGAAATTATCACTGGGCTGCATCAAGGGCTGCTAATGGAGATTAGACTGTTTGCTGCACCAGGGAACAAATGCAAGCTGAAACTCACTGTGCTTTCATCGCTTTAGCAGCCGCTGCATTAACATGTGGGCTTGGCCACCTACTTAAGGCTAGTAAGTTTTCCGAGGGCGGGGTGAGGCTGCGTGCTTTGCAAATAGAAATCAACAAGCAGGAGATTTTGTTGCTGTCGCTGCTTTAGATCTGGGCAAACCTTTCCCTGCTGATTTGTGCCTATTTACAAAGCCATTCAAGGCGCAAATTAATTGAAGGAATGGGGGCATACCTACAGATGCTTCATTTAACAGGCACCCAAAGCCTTGCAGAAAAGACCAGTGGCTGCAATGAACCATGTGCTTCATTGAAGAACAAAGTTGTTGTTGTTTTTTTAATTCTCTGAAACTTCGGGAACATTATTTGTTTATGCACAACATTTATCCAGCTTGATGGCTCTTGAGCTCAGCTTTTTGTGAGTCACCAGACATGCACACAGTTGTGCTATTGATTCTGGGTGTGATCACTCTGGAAAAAACAGGATTGATCACCTACACCTCCATTGCGTGCCACCTAAAAGCATTCTCAGGCTCACTCTGGCTTCTCCTTTTCTTTTTTCACTATTTAATCTGGGGTAGGGAAACTGGCGCCCTCCAGTTGTCATTGGATTCCATCTCCCATCAGCCATAGTCAGCATGGCCAATGGGGACGATGTGGGGTAGAGTGCAGAAACATCTGGAGGTTCTCCATCCCTAATTTAAAACCATGGCTTTGCAGCGTGGTCATCCATTTCCCCCCATTCCATATCCAAAGTAAACCTGTACAAATTTGACCTTCGGGCTGTGGGGAAAATTGGTAACGAAATGACACCATGTTCCCAGACCATGGTGGCTATCAGTTTTGGCTTGTCCAACTCAAAGATGCCTTGTGACAGCTGCTGCACAGATGACACATTAGCTGCACGGAAGCGGCATGTCTATTGTTGAATTTGGCAATCAGGCACACGCATGGATTAGAGGGGTGGGGCGGGGTGGGGTGGGAACTCAGTCACATGGGTTTCCTGTTATTTCCTACTCCATAGTGGTTTGCGTGCAGAAAATACATAGTGTGTAAAAACATCTGCAAGACTTAGGCGATGCTTTTATCTGTTAGCACCTGTTGCGTATTCATTCCCTAACTGATCACAGCCTACAGTTCCAAGTTTAAAAAAAAAACAGACTTGGTGGCAGCGTTTTGGTTTTGTTTTGTTTTGTTTTTAAAAAAGGAAGTTGGGTGTGTAGATTTCTAGGGGCTGTAGCTACCCAAAATAAACTGGAAGACTCTTGGGTATTAATCGTTTTGAAAACAACTGATCTATATCCGGCAAAAGTGTTTTGCAATAAAACACTCTCAACCCCTCCGCCCCTCACTTTGATTTCTAGATATAAAATGGTTCTGTGGAAATCATTATCAAAATTCTTCTGTGGTTTCACATTTCATGTTCAAACAAGCATTAGCTTTCCGGGCAACCATATTTTTGGGCAACCAACGGTATATCTTCCTTTCTTTTGGGAAAGATAAGGGAATGCAATTCATAAACAGAATAGGGGGTGAGCTATCTGAGAGTTAGCAGTCTGCATGCGTTCAACATGCCCATGGTGTTTATTTTGCTCATGTGAAATCTTACATCTCTCCCCATGCCTTGTGAAGCAGCCTTCTTTCTATATTTAATGTCCTCCCAGATGTTTTGAACTACACCTCTCATCATCCCTGACTGCTGGCTATGCTGGCTGAAGATGATGGGAACTGGAGGCAAACAACATTTTGGAGGGCACCGGGTTGGGGAAGGCAGCCGAAGAGAAATGCTTGGAAATGTGTTGACTGCGTCTGTAGAAGATTCATGATCCAAATAATGCATTGGGGTAATTGACACACCTCAAAGAGTAGGGTGGTATTTTGGTGCCTTGGAAAACTCCCTCGCCTCATTCCATTGCCACCAATGATCTTCCCTATAGGTTCATTGCATCTGAGACCTAACTTTGGGTGTGCCCTAGAATAATCTCTTTTTTTCTGAAGGTTTTTTATTACGCCTACACCCCAGAGCTATTTGGTATCAAATCTCCTTGATATCAAGCAAATCTTGCCAAACATCCGTGGCAAATTCAGCCAGAGTAGTGATGCAAAATAATGTAGAAAACAAACCATGTTGTCTCCTTTGAAAATATGCCTCTATATTATTATTTGTCTGGATATATCTAGGACAAAACAGGATGCCCTTCGCAAAAGGGCAGAAAGGAGATTCCGTGGTTTCCTCTGAAATGGGCTAACCCAGTGTTTCTCAACCAGTGTGCCTCCAGATGTTTTGGGACTACAACTCCCATCATTCCTGACCACTGGTCTTGCTAGCTAGGGATGATGGGAGTTGTAGTCCCAAAACATCTGGAGGCACACTGGTTGAGAAACACTGGGCTAACCAATTAAAATTATTCTACATGAAGCATTCATGTATGCTTCTGTAGCTCCCTCACAGGGAATATGATACTCCTGCCAATGGGTTGCCTACAGATTTTTCCCACTTGATGTTGTGATCATATACACCAATAGCAAGCTACCTGACTCCCCATCCTTATGAAGCCAAAACAGCACCATCTAAACACAAGAGGCAGGAGCAGGCTTGAGGGAACCCCAAAGTTTATAGACATAAGTGAGGACTGAGCATGCGCAGAGGGCACTGAATGTTGATTTATGGTCAAGGATGAAAATGGGGAGTTTCCTGGGGAAAGGCATGGCTGACTGGAACCCTGAACAGGAGTACTCCACACAGATTAAGCTTCCTATTGCATGTCCAACATGTAAGGGATCCGTTGTAGTTGACGGATGGGGAGGTGGGTGAGAGACCAAGAAGAGTATTAGCAGAATCAAACCAGGAAGCCACCAAAACTATCCATAACACTGGAAGAAGGAACAAGATGGGCTATGGTAATATTGGTGACAACAGAGCAAGAAACTCTTAAAGTCTAGTGGATATTGATGGTGGTTCCCACCGCAGTGAGAGTAATAACAATGGGATAATAATTATGCCAGCTCTTTTTAATTGAATCGCCGGCTGAACTTCTAACATCACCTCTCCATTTGGCACGTGTAACTTTTGAAATGTGCTGACGTTTACTTCTACCATGCCACTGCTGCTTTTTTAGTTGCGGTCATGGCAGAAAGGAAAAAAAGATTGCTGAACTACATCTCCTCTCCACCTCCCACCCCCCGCTTTGTGGTGTGTGTTGTGGGGATTTTCAATATCACCAGGATCGACTGCAACCACTGTTAAAATCCTTTGGAAGGCTCTTTGAAGGAACAAAAGTAATTAGCCACCGTGTGTGTAAGGGGGAGGGATTACAGAGAACACCCCCCCCCCCTCATCAGAAGCAGCCCGTCTCCGAGCAGTCAGGAAAGCGAGGAGCCTGAAGGGATGAGTCAGGAGACGGAGGAGGAGTGCCAGGGCTCTGCCAGCACTGGAGAGCCCCTGCTCCACAGGCAGGAAGAGAGAGAGGCGGGAAGGGTGGACAGGAAGAGGGCAGACCATAGACACACACACCCCCGACACCGGTATTGAGAAGGAGGAGAAAAGGGAGGAGATTCACTGTCCCGAGGCTTTTATGTTGGTCAAAATCGCGAAAAGGGGCAGTGCCGGATTCCGATTCGGAATGAGGAGACATGAAACCAGCAGCTCGCTACACTGTCAATAGGTAAAGGTAAAGGGACCCCTGACCATTAGGTCCAGTCGTGACCGACTCTGGGGTTGCGCGCTCATCTCGCATTATTGGCCAAGGGAGCCAGCGTATAGCTTCCAGGTCATGTGGCCAGCATGACAAAGCCGCTTCTGGCAAACCAGAACAGCACATGGAAACGCCGTTTACCTTCCCGCTATAGCGGTTCCTATTTATCTACTTGCATTTTGACGTGCTTTCGAACTGCTAGGTTGGCAGGAGCTGGGACCAAGCAACGGGAACTCACCCCGTCACAGGGATTCGAACCGCCGACCTTCTGATCAGCAAGCCCTAGGCTCAGTGATTTAACCACAGCGCCACCTGTCAATAATGTGCACTAATAAAGACTTTTGAAAGACAAGCATGCGGAAGGTCGTTACTCGGGAGTAGTCATAACGACTCTGACAGTGTGTGACCAGCAAAAAGGGGGTTGTTTTGAGTATTGCATCGTCTTTTGACCTTTTTAATACATTGGCATTCAACGGAAGATAAGGTAATGGCAGAGTCTTGCAGATGCTCATTAGTTACTGAAGCATACACCTTTGTGAGTCATTCATTCTAACAGCGCATACAACATTTCTTCTGTCTTTGACAGAGTGCTTATTCCCCAATATTTCCAGTGATTGGGCTTTGATAGCGCAGGGTTGCCAATTTCATTGACAGCTTTTACAGGATGGAGATAGAGTGAATCTGAACGTTTGATTCCGTGCGGGTTTGAGCAATGGGTCATTTATGCATTGTTTTTAAAAGTTGGAGGAACCAGGCATGTTGAGGTTTGTGGGACAGAGAGGGAGAAGTTGAAAGGACACAAAGAGAAAGTGCTGGTTTTGGCTAGGGCAGAAAGTGATAGGTTGGAAACTGCTAGATGAATTCTAGCATTGGGAAAGCTTCATTGCCGGAAGTATGTAAACTAGTTTGGATAAGCATGTGTTGGGGCAGGCTTGGGTTAGAGCAGAGTCTCCAGCTGTTTTTGGACTACAACTCCCATCATCCTTAGCTAGCAGGACCAGTGGTCAGGGATGATGGGGAGTTGTAGTCCAAAAGCAGCTGGAGACCCAAGTTTGGGAAACCCTGGGTTAGAGGATATCCGATTCCTAGCAAGGTGATGGGTGATTACTTATTTGGGTCCTCAGCCCAAATACTTTATATTCGAGGCAATCTTTAAATGAAACTTTGTAAGTGATGTGCCAATGCTGTTGTGTTTGTTTATAGCTATTGATGTATATGATGTTGCACAGAAATACATTGGTTTTTTTGTCAAGTGGCTATCTGAATTTCTTAAACCGACTGTCTTTGTTATATTCTAGTGCCTTTGCCTTAGTGCAGCCGTTTTGAAAGAGTAGATAGAGCAAGGATGGGGCACTTTGGACCTTCCAGATGTTGCTGCATCATCTCTGACCATTGCCTTGCTACATGCTACAACATCTGGAAGACCACAAGTTCCACATCCTTGGGGTGGCGACACCTGAAAAAAGAGAGAATATCCTTGTTTGTGTGGGAGCTTTTTTAAAAAAAAGTTTGAGATGTGCTAATGTATGTACAAAACACCTGAAAGGCAAATGTTGATAAATGTGGAGTCCAGGAATACAGGAGGAGTAATTGGATAATCTGTTGTAATCTGTCCCAGCCCTTTTACCAAGGGAGAGTAGGGTTGGCTATGCGTTTTGTCATCCCCCACCCGCATAGGATGCCTTAGGCCAGGCATGGCCAAACTTGGCCCTCCAGCTGTTTTGGAACTACAACTCCCATCACCCCTAGCTAACAGGACCAGTGGTCAGGGATGGTGGGAATTGTAGTCCCAAAACAGCTGGAGAGCCAAGTTTGGCTATGCCTGCCTTAGGCTGTAATCTTACATCTACTTAGCTTAGAGTAAGCCCCACTGAATTCAGCTGGACTTACTTCTGAGTAGGCATGTATAGGATTGCACTGTTAGGTAGGATTCCAGTCGCTGGCTGAGTGTTAACCCTTCAAGTCCCCATCCACTTAGCTGCACGTGTGAATTGGCTCGGATTAAGCCCTTGCATATAACTGCGCACACCCACATCAGCACCGTCACATCCAAGTGCCTCTGTTGTCAGAGACCTTTTAAGGCACATTGCTTCTGATCTCAGAGAGGAGAAGCCATAGTTGCCTAGGTCATTTCTCCAATCATTGGCACGAACCAACTGATCCAAAATGATGCCAGGGGGCTCTCCCTGTTCACTTGACTTATCATTGTGTGGTGCAATCCACAAACCAGTTTGCAGTGAACCCAGGGCCGTCTTAAGGTCATCGGGCGCCCTGGTGCAGGGATCCCTCGGGCGCGCCCCCCCACTCTTAAAAAAAGAGAGGAAAGCTCTTGCCTGGTGTGCCGGGGGCGGGGGGAGCCTCACGGCGGCCCCCATGCCTCACAGCAGGGCCGCGCTGTGCCGGAGGCCGCCCACCTGTCCGATGCTGGATTGAGTGGGGGAGGGGGTGCCACTGCTCCGCGCGGCCTTCCTCCCTTCTCCCGGCCGTCTCCGGCGCTTGCTGGGTCCACGGCCGTTTCCTTCCCGCCAACAGGGCGCTGCGTTTCATTGGTAGAGGTGCTGCCATGTGGCGTCGCCTCTACCAATGAAACGCAGCGCCGGGGTGAGGGATGAACCTGGCGCTGCAGAGCGGAACAGGGTCCTAGTGCCCCTGTTCCGCTCGCTTACCTCCCTGCTCTCCCGGCGCGGCTGGTGGAGGGAAAAGGGAGGCCGCCGCGCAGCTCCCCCACTTGCTGGGGCGCCCCCTGATCGCCCTGGCGCAACGCGCCACTAGAGTCAATGGGCAAGCCAGGCCTGAGTCAGTATAATCTACTTACAAATCTAAGTATGCAGTCCAGTTGAAAGCCTGGGTATTACTATTGGGCCATACCATGGCCCAGTTGTGGTCCTGTCATTACTAAAAATGTTAAGGAGGGAGGAGGAGGAGGGAGAAACTGCCCCCACAAAAAAAAATGGAATGACTTTTTCTAATGTGTTGAAGGAATTCTGCATTTACTTAAGAAATGCAGCTGGCCGAAGCTATGCTTTTTGCTTTTCTCAAACTCTTAATCCTTGTCTTAATCTCCCCAACCAACCCCAAGTGCCACTGACCTTTATGGCCTAAGAGCTTGTAAACTGCAAAAAGAATAGCTACACCTGTGAGCAGCAAAACGTTGCCACTGGTACGACAACAGCTTGCAACCCAGCAGGAGTTTCTGCCGGGGGTTTAGGACGCATCCATCATATTGGAATTTCCATGGGAGTCCTATTGTTGACTTGGTGTGAATGTTATGGGTGTCGCAGGGTGGCAAGGCAACAATTTCAGATGCAAGTTGGAACTCTGAAATACAGGATGTGTAGCAAGCTTTTCCACATGCATAATATACAACTGTTAAGAACCCCAGGAAGCAATAGTAATCTCTGGGGCTGCCATATGTCTAGGTTTTTCCCCCCCGAAAGGTGGCACTTTGTCCTGGACCTTGAAAAACTGTGGGATTTTTTTTGGCATCTTTGTAGAAAATTTGGGGTCTTTCAGAGTGTCCTGGTTTTTACTTTTTGAAATATGACAACCTTATTCATCTCAGGCAGGAGATATTCATGTAATGTATTTGTGTGGCCAAACAAGCTCATTGATATTCCTCTGCCTAGTGGGAGAAGTTGAGCTAGTACTAGAACACTTACTAAGGCATTTCGAATGTGTGTGCATTGCATATAAACGACAAATGTCAAAATGTGAATTTTAAGTATGAATGTTGAATTCTAAAATTCAAAATGCGAATTTTAGTTTTCAAATATTAATGGGGAAACTTGACAGCCGGAAGCCAACCTTGCACCAGAGTTTTGGGACCTGGGCAGCAAAAGTCAAATTGCAGTAATAAGTATTTAAGTCCAAAATCCATAGTTTATCAGTAGGTCTTTATTAGGTCCAGCCATAATTTTGTAAAAGAGTAGCAAGCTTTTGAGTTCTTCAAAACTCCTCCATCAGGTAAGTGTTCTGGAGAACTTGAAAGTTTGGCGATAATTTGTGCACCATTCTTTTGGTCCTGATAAGGGTTTACTGCCCAACGACAGATTTGTGAGTTTTCACTGATGGGCCGGCAGAGCTACCCTTTTTGCTTTTGGAGAATTTTAAGGCATATCATTCTCGCGTGAAAATCGCTGCACTTCCAGACCGACCAATGTTGGGGAATCCATCAGATTCTGTCGCTGTGCAAACTTCTATTCTGGTTCTCGTGAAGATGTGAGCGGCACGACACCACTTGCGCACTGTGGAGAAGGACCATTCAGGCAGCCAAGCACTTACACAAAGGCCAGGCCAAAATGGGGGGACGCTGCAATGCCTCCATTCAACCGACTGGACTCATAACCACGTCTGTCATCTGTGTAAATCCCTTGGCTTTTATCACTGCTCACTCTTCCTTGTAAAATTAACATTCTGCCCATCTGAAGCTAGCAAGACAGGGGAAATAGCTTCGACCTGCATTGACATGCTAGTATGCTACGAGGCAGTACCTATGTTGCACTTCCAGTATGTTTCAGTACGGATAATATACTGAGAATTACTGTAAACTTTTTAATGTGGGAGCCATTAGTTTTGCTTTGTTGCACAGATTGTACTTACGAGTTAAGGGTTGGGGTTTAAAAGAAAAATTGTTTTGCATGACTATAGTTTTTAGTATTTGTGCCTTTAACTTGCCTGTCATGACTGTGTACAGATATACCTTTCCCGTCCCCTTTGATCATCTGTTTGCAACGACTTTTATATATTTTGATGGTCTTTTATTTGTTTCTGCTCATTCTTATTCCTCCTGGCACCTGTCCTACCCTCCCCCCACAAATCTATTGTAAATGTGTATATATAAAATAGAACTGGATTTGTATTTCACATGCCTCAATAGGATGTAAAGAAAAAAGAAAAAAAAGAAATGATTCATTTTGTACAGATTTTTCTTTCTCTTCTCTTAGAAGCACTAATTCTTGTCCTGAGTATTTAGCAACTTAAAAATAACTAGCTGACCTGTCTTATTTCTGAATTGTTGTGTTGAACGGAAGGAGTAATTATCTCGTCTTTTTGAAAAAAGCAGTGTGTGCGTGCCACACAAACACAAACACACACACGTTGTAATCCTTCCTGGTTTGCTGTTATTTATAATGAGTTACATCTATTTTGTCCATTCTTAGAGTCTGGAGCAAATTAAATTGATGGCTTACGCAAACATGCTGTTCATTTGCTTTTAAGAAGGGGTTCGCATCTTCCTCGTTTCAAATGAACTGGAGTGGAGACTTCTGCAGAGATGCTTCATATTCCATGCCGCTTATTCTCAGCCTTACCCTGTTCCACACCCCTAACCTGCAATATGGGGTTGACAACACTCTCACCTAGCTTGAAAGAACTGCTAAAAATAATAATATGGGAAGTGCTCCCGAGAGCTTGATGTGTGCTTGTAGCCCATAGCCTAATATAATGTGGCTGCAGACCCACCTCTCCGAGAATCACTTCCACCTCTGTGTTTGCATGTGTGAAAAGAGTCGGGGAGCGAAGGAGATGGGGGTAGCACAGAAGGAAGGAGATGGGATGGCACAGGTAATATGGGGAAGGGAAAGGGAGCGGCACAATGTGTGTGTGTGTGTGTGTGTGTGTGTGTGTGTGAGAGAGAGAGAGAGAGAGAGAGAGAGAGAGAGAGAGAGAGACAGAGACAGAGAGAGACAGAGAGAGACAGAGAGAGACAGAGAGAGAGAGAGAGAGAGCAGAAAGAAAGAGGGATGCTGCCGAAGTAGAGAAAATTACTGCTGCAACCTCCACTCACTTTGTCTCTAGCTCTCCCTGCCGCTGGCATGTAGCCCAGGCAGATTATCCCCAAAGAAATGCACCCTTGACAGAAGAATACGACTCCATCTGCATTAATGGTTGCATTAATTCCATCTGCACTTATTGGAACATAAGAAGATGCCTTATGTCCGCTCAGATTATCTATCCAAGCCCATCATTGTCTACTCTGTGGTTGTGGCTTTCTGAAGTCTCGGATAGAAAGTGGTACTCCCATCCCCTGCTAGCTGAACCTTTTAACTGCAGAGGACAGGAATGAATGAGAGCCCTTTGCTGCGTTAAGCATAGACTCTGCTGTTGCGCTATAGGCCAGCCCTTTGTTTCCCAAACTTGGGTCTCCAGCTGTGTGGGGACTACAACTCCCATCACCCCCAGCTACCAGGACCAGTGCTCAGGGATGCCCAGTTTGCCGAGTTGCAAAGGGATAATATCAGCAATACGGAAAAGGCTACTTCAAGACCCTACAAAATCCCTCGCTGCAAAATCCCCCACCCCAGTTTGCCCAGTTTGGTATTGGAGACACCTGGCTTGCCAGTGAAAAGGATCTAGGGGTCTTAGTAAACCATTAGATTAACATGAGTTGACAGTGTGAAGCAGCAACCAAAAAAGGCTTATTTGTTCTATCTGGTGGCAAGCCCCACTGGCGTAGACAGTGTGTCGAGTCCAAAGTCCAGCAGTCAGGTAACACAGACCAATCACAGAGTCAAATGCAAACCACAGCCCTGTAGAGATCCTAGAACAGGCTTCCTCAAACTCTGCCCTCCAGATGTTTTGGCCTACAACTCCCATGATCCCAAGCTAGCAGGACCAGTGGTCAGGGATGATGGGAATTGTAGTCTCAAAACATCTGGAGGGCCAAGTTTGAGGAAGCCTGTCCAAGCTAAGTTTCATCAACATGGGCCCTGCAGGTGAGCAGAAACAGCACCTCAGCTCTGCTTCCCTTTTAAGCCTTGCATGTTGATTGCAGCCTCTGGGCTGGACGAGACAGGTGACCCTAACCTGTCCTGAGCCTACTCCATCTGAAGAATGACACACCTCCTCCCCAAGCTAGCAAGCCCAACCTTTGGCTGTGGGCCCTTGCCTGCCTTAGCCTGCTAGAGCGTACCTCCTGCTGCTCCCTACGCCTCAGAGCCCACCTTGTTCTGACCTGAATCCAGCAGCTGTGAGTCTTGCCGGATCTGCCCCCCCCCCTGCCTGGGTTAGGTTGGGCTGTCTTCCCAGCTTAACCATGGTGTGCACAGGAAATCTAGTTCACAAGATAATGGCATTCCAGGCGATCTCTCACGAGAGAAAGACATAAGGTTTGACGGAGATCTTTTCCAGCAACCTACTTCTCAAAGAACATCACAGCACCTCACCTCTGCAGGTCCTGTACAGCTAAGACGACAAAAATTGCCGAGGAGGTAAGAGTTCCTGTGCTCTCATTATAGTTAGTAAAAACACGTGTGTGGGGAGGGGTGAGCTAAAATGGGAGGCGCAATCAATTGATCAGTAGCTGAACTGGGTTCCACACAGTCGCACACACAAAAAGCCGCAAAAACAAAAACACAAAATAAATAGCAAAAACATACAGACCTCAGCACAACACTCAAAACAGAAGTGTGGCACTCAAAACAGCATGTTTGGCTTCCAAAAAAAAGTTCGCAAACTGGAACACTTCCGGGTTTGCAGTGTTTGGGTTCCAAGTTGCTTGAGTACCGGGGCATTTGAGAACCAAGGTACCACTGTACTTTGAAGCATTCCTAAATTGCTTAATATTTTAAAAGCCTCTTAAGTGGTGCACACTACAGTGGTACCTCGGTTTATGAACACAATTGGTTCCGGAAGTCTGTTCATAAACTGAAGCGTTCATAAACTGAAGCGAACTTTCCCATTGAAAGTAATGGAAAGTGGATTAATCCGTTCCAGTCGGGTCCGCGGAGTACTCAACCTGAAGTGTACTTAACCCGAAGCATGGGTGTAATTGGTTCCGGAAGTCTGTTCATAAACTGAAGCCTTCATAAACTGAAGCGAACTTTCCCATTGAAAGTAATGGAAAGTGAATTAATCCGTTCCAGATGGGTCCGCAGCATTCGCAAACCGAAAATTCGTAAACCGAGGTGTTCATAAACCGAGGTTCCACTGTATATGCTCTTTCCAAACAACATCCAGCAAAAGAAAAACACCACCTAAAACTAACCAAACGGCAGTATAAAAGCATATAAACAGAAGTAAAACAAATATTTGAGCGAGTCTTGCTTTTGCACACACACAAAATTGTGGTATTGGAGGAGGCATGCCTCTGAAAACCAACGGCTGGGAATAACAATAACTCGGGTCCTGCTTGTAGGCTTTCTGCAAGCATCTGGTTTGCCACTTTGAGAACAGGAACGCGGACTAGATGGGCCTGGGGCCTGATCCTGCAGGGCTCTGTCGGATGTTTGCAAGTGGGAAGCAGCTGTGCCAGCGACTTTCCCCAAGATAATAAATTTGGATTGCACCCTTCCCCCCCTAAAGTGCCACTGAGGGTAACAGGGTTCCAAGAGCAGCATTAAAACATTAAACTATACTGTATAGTTAATAGACAAGTCAATAGTAATAGCAACACACCTTAACAATATATATCCTTATCAGGCAAGTAGAATCAATTGCTGTGCTGCTGTTGCCGGTTTTTCATTTTGCAGAGATTAGGGTTGTAACTACCCACACCCAGCAGGTCAGTCTGTGTGAATGTTTTCCTCCCTCTAAAGTAACCTGCCCTTTTGGAGTGTGATTAGATTTGTGTTTAAAATGCTAAAGGTCACTAAGAGGAAATAAGGTCAATAGTGAAATGTGGCTGAGTGTCACCTGCCGGACAGACTTCTTATTTTAATTGGCAACATTAGCATTTAAAACATTTCCTCAAATGAGCTGGAAAATGCCTTGCCAATCCCCCTTCTCAATAGATTTGGCTACCCACGCAAGATCACACCTCTTTATATTTCGCATTAATCCGTACGCTCCAAGATTTTTCCAATAAAAATGGGACATCCTATTCCATAATAATAATAATTCTTTTTTGACTGAGTTGCCTCAGCCACTCTGGGTGGCTTCCAACATACATAAAAAACATTGAACATTAAAAACTACCCTGTCCAGGGCTGCCTTCAGATGTCTTCTAAAGGTTTCTGATTGCCAGATTCATCGAGGGTGCAATGAGACTAAGGGCCACTTTTTGAACGACAATCATAGATATATGATTGATCCTTTTATCCATGCTGCTTTTAATTGTATATTGTGTGTATTCTGTTGCTATGGTTGTTGGCTATGCAAATACAAGTTTATTGATTGATTGATTGATTGATTGATTGATTGATTGATTTCTGGTTCGGGCGGGGGTCACATAACTCCATACCTTCCAGCATTTTGTCAATGAAAATAAGGACGTCCTAAGGAAAAACGGGACAGTCTGGGATCAAATAAGAAACCAGGGCGGCTTATGTAAATCCAGGACCATCTCTGGAAAATAGGGGCGCTTGGAGGGTCTGTTAACTGCACATTGCTTTGAGATTACAGTTAGGGGATTATAGCTAGCTTCACATTGAATTCCTCGGGATGCCAAACAGGCAAATTCACATATATATTAATAGGGTTTCATAGCTGCACAAGTTATTAACTGATGGGATTTGCCTGTTCCCAAAGTCCTGTTACAGATAAGCCCTTTGCCCTGCCTTATGCCCAACACACACATAGGCTCTTATGTGTAAGAAATATTTACTCAAGCAGGTTAACAGTCTAGGCTTGGCAGCAAACTCAGAGTTCGAGAGTCACGATTCTGGAGCTCAAGCAAGGCACTCTGAACTGGATGGAAGCTGCAAAGATGTCTCGACAGTTGCCCCTTTTCACCTGCCACACTTTTTTTAAAAAAAATGTTTTTACTGAAGATTTTCTTGGGTTACAAAAGTACATACAGCGTCTCTGCTTTCAGTTCAGGGAGTTCCTTCTACAGATAATCAATATTCGATGTGAGACACTGTGATAGACAGTATAAAATTAGGGGAGGAAAGAGGTGGGAGGAGAGAATAAGATAGTAAACTTCCCTTCTTATACATAGTGTATGTGTAAGGTTTTTGTGTCGGCATCACATGGGTAGGTTCTAGTTCTATTCATTTATTAGTTTTTGTTGGCGGTGAGAGAGATTTGGGGGGCAGGGAATGGATGGTTGCTTATTGGTGACCTGCCCCACTTTTTTTGGGGGGGGGAATCACAACTATATTTCTGCCACGGTGTAAAAATGAGAAAGCAAGTGAAAGGGATTTCTTTCTAAGTTTTGAAAATTGTGGTCCATGGATGACTTCTTCAGAACAATCTTCCGCAAAGTATCAATGTGATTCTGCGGATCACCACAGCACATGCCCCAAACCTTTTCTTTCCCCCCAAATGGCAAGCTTTACTCCTAGCAGCGCGACATTTTAGAAGTTAACATCTGTGTGTGTGTGTTTTAATATCACGTTAACAAGCGAGGACAGTAGATGGTGCTCTAAGATCTTTGTTCAATTCTTTAACAGGGGCCAGAAAAGAGTGGAAGCTAGAATGCTAAAAACTGCCTTCTAATGAGCGTCACAAGCAACCATGCTGTGCAAGTAGCAGATAATGGATAGTTATTTGTATTTGCCGAGTACATTATTATTTATTCTATGTTTAGACGTCCCTTCAACTGGAGTTCCCAGGCAAAGACTTGGATGAGTTGGTTACTGCAGCTGTTCACTGTCTGCGTCAGCTCACTCTAGCAAACCAGTGCTTGTTGCTGTTGCTGTTGTCCGACTCTTCGTGACCCCATGGACCAGAGCACGCCAGGCACTCCTGTCTTCCACTGCCTCCTGCAGTTTGGTCAGACTCATGTTAGTAGCTTCGAGAACACTGTCCAACCATCTCGTCCTCTGTCGTCCCCTTCTCCTTGTGCCCTCCATCTTTCCCAACATCAGGGTCTTTCCCAGGGAGTCTTCTCTTCTCATGAGGTGGCCAAAGTATTGGAGCCACAGCTTCAGGATCTGTCCTCCCAGTGAGCGCTCAGGGCTGATTTCCTTCAGAATGGATGGGTTTGATCTTCTTGCAGTCCATGGGACTCTCAAGAGTCTCCTCCAGCACCATAATTCTAAAGCATCAATTCTTCGGCGATCAGGGCAGAATTTTGGGAAACAGAAGCCTAGTGCCCCCCACTCAGCGGGGGGGGGGGGGATCTGCCCCAAGCATTGCACCAGAGCTGGCTTACAGCATTTTGAAATAAGTGAAGTAACAAACATTACCATCTAAGAAGAGGCCTCCCTGGGAGACAATTTGAAATATATGAAGTGGTGGCAATGGTGTCCAGAGAACCACTGATTCAACTAAGTTTTGGTCTATGCAGACCTATTGAAATTAATGGACCGAACTTAGTATTGATACATCGGCCTGAGTCCCTCTGCTACCAGCGCCGCTTTCAATGTTAGTCCACTGGTAGCAGAGGGACTTGAGAGAAGGGGCAGTTTCACCCCCAATATTTTTTAAAAAAGGTAAAGGACCCCTGGACGGTTAAGTCCAGTCAAAGGTGACTATGGGGTTGCGGCGCACACCTCGCTTTCAGGCCAAAAGAGCTGGTGTTTGTCCACAGACAGCTTTCCGGGTCATGTGGCCAGCATGACTAAACCGCTTCTGGCACAACGGGACACCGTGACAGAAACCAGAGCGCATGGAAACGCTGTTTAGCTTCCCGCCACAGTGGTACCTATTTATCGACTTGCACTGACGTGCTTTCGAACTGCTAGGTTGGCAGGAGCTGGGACCCAGCAACGGGAGCTCACCCCGTCGCGGGGATTCGAACCACCGACCATCCGATTGGCAAGCCCAAGAGGCTCCGTGGTTTAGACCACAGCGTCACCCGCAATATACTGCCAGGTGAAGCCGTCATCGCTCTGCCCTGCATATCAGAGGGAGGAACAAGCTGAATCGCCAGGCCGATACAGCTGTGTCCCCCCCCCCCGCTTTTTAAAACTGCTCCCACCCCCCTTTTGCACAAGCCACATTGCCCAGCATAGGAGCCAGAGAGGCATGGGGCTCGCTCAGCGGGGGGGGGGGCAGGAGCAGTTTAACGCTCAGCTGGGGAACGGGAGCCTTCCCGCGCCGCATCTCAGCCATGCAAAGGAGCCATGATGCTCCTGCTCAAGAACGGGGGGGGGGGCGACATTGGGGCTTGCTCACTTTAGCAGGGGGAGCCCTCCCGCCCCCCAGCAGAGCAGAACAAGCCGATTCCCATCACAACTGTCCCATTTGTGGGGAGTCCATTTGCAGAGCCGCACGACTGTCCCATTTTCCGCCCCCAAAATAATGCGTTCCCCTTAGCGGAAAGGCATTGACTCAGAGGCACTCAGCCTGAGCTGGCAAAATGTATTGAAACTAATAATCTAGTAATCCTTAAACAGAATCCCGATTAAAGCAATATTATCCAAAACAAACAAACAAACAACCACCCTCATTTTGGGAGCACGTTTAAAGAAATTCAAGGGAGGTCCCCAAGTTTCTCAGTTGAAAGAACAAAAGCTCCTGTTAACTATTACAAGGAGAGGCCATCTTTAACCTTCTATTTTCGCGTTAGTTTGGGAAGCGGAGTCTGCCTTTGCCTAGCCCAGCAGCAGCGCTATAGCTCAGCCAAAATGGCTTCTGGAGCGCACGAGGAATCGGAGCACAGGCACCATTAATCCGGCGTCTGAGCCGATTTCGCCCCTCGCTTGTTTTCAAGCCGCCAGACCCTTCAGGAGCCGCGGACACCCTCTTTTCGTCTCCCGTTTGAGCAGAGCCTTTCATCCCAACGGGAGGCAAAAACAGCAGTCCGCCTTCCGCCAAGCGGTGCTGGGGTTTAAAAATGGCTGATTTCCATTCCTTCCCCGCCCGATCCATCCTGAAACTTTGGCCTGATGTTGCCTGGATTCGAAATTCCGAGCGCACAAAAAAGCAGCAGCAGCAGCAGGGACTTGAAATGGTGCGCTGGAGACCTGGAGGGCGCAGCTTGCATACCATCTAATCAGCATTGCCCTTAAAAACATGAATTGCACACTTGTTTTATTTTTGCATGGGAAGAGAAAGAAGCAGAAGAGAAAAGAAAGAGCTGCTTCCCTTTGCACGCCTGTTCGCGTGCTGTAGCCCATTTGGGAGCAACTGGTGCTTCGCAAGCGCTTGGAAATGAATGGGGAGGCGTGTTGCAATGCGTGGGGTGAGTGTGTGTGTTGAGCTGCGTGTGCATAAAGACCGCGAAGCTCGCCCGCCGAAGGCGCCCGGGCGCGGCGCTTGCAAAAAACCCATTTCGTTTTGGCAAGGCGAACGAGCGCCCAGCCTTGCCCTTTCCTTGCTTTTTTTGTTGCAACAGAAGACGCTGGAACCGGGCGCGCGAGGCGGATGGAACGTTCGGCCGCGCAGGCAGAACGTGAACCCGGAACCTCCCTTCCACTGGCTGCTTTTCCCTGCTGCTAGCCCGTCAGGCGCGGTGGCCAAGTGGTAAGGCGTCGGTCTCGTAAACCGAAGATCGCGGGTTCGAACCCCGTCCGTGCCTCATAATTGGGACTTTAACTGCGTCACGGCTTGCAAAACGAGGGCGATGGAAATGGGAGTCCCTTTCGCGAGCCGTTTTTTGTTTTACACCAGCCTCGCCTTTCCTTTCATTCAATTTCCTCCGCCCGCCCCCACTCTCGCTTTTGAAGTGGAGCGCTGCGGCGTGGACGGGGAAGGGCTAGCATTGCGGGCTTTGCCATCCTGTCCTCCTCCTTGGCTGCTCCTCCCTGGGGAGGCGGCTCAGGCACGCGCGCAAGCTGTCCGATTTGCCCTGCGAGACCAGCGGGAGCTCGGAGCGAAAGCGGCTGCAAGGCCCCTCCATTGCACGGGGAAGAAGCAGGGCTGCAAAAGACTGCTGCGGCGTGGCACGTTAGGAAGGCTAGTTAGGAAGCCACGTTAGGAGCCTTTGCTGCAGCCCACGCACGGCGGAGCGGGAATGGGAAATGGCGTTGCTGCGGAGGAGAGACCCACGCGCGGAACCACATGAATGCAGACAGACAGACCTCTTCCCGCAGTAAAGGGCAGAGAGGCCACGCAACTCCCTCGCGGGGCGTTGCAATAAAAACAACCACCACCGTGGATTTCCCCCGACACGGTGGCACCAGGGTCTTTTCTTCAAAAAAAACAACAACGGGTGCAGCATTCCCACCAGAACAAAAAATAATAATAATAGTTCAAGTGCTGCGTTTGCTGCTGCTTCAGGCTTGGTCTTGCAGAGAGAATGCATGCGATGCAATCTTTTTTCAAGAAACCCGAGGGAGGAGGGAGAGCGCCCCCTCCCCACGCTCTGCTCTTGACGTCATGCGCACTTGTCTATCTGACACATGAATCAAATTTAGTTGCGGTGGGGGAAATCCTTGGACGTGTGGGGATGGCTCGCTCTTGAAAGGAGGAGGAAAACCTCGCGCAGAGGAGGAGGGCATTAAAGGGGAGGGCGGGTTTTCGCCGAATAGAACCCCGTCCGTCCGCCCCCGCACGATGGGGAACATCCCCAAATTAGGATCCTCCCTCGACGGCTCCGCAATCGGTCCAAGGCAGGAACTGGGAGCTGGAATTTTTCGCCTCGCATTCACCTGGAGCCCTCTTTTTGGGGGTGGGAGAAGGAAAGGATGGGGACTCCCATCCAGGGACTGTCAGTTGTAAGAGACCTTGGTAAAAATACGGATTTAAAAAAATGGTTCCCAAGGGCTGGCCTCTGCATGGATGCTGCAAAAAATGGAATCAGGGATTACCAGGAAACCCAGCCAGATGGGTGGAGTATTATTATTTTTATTTATTTATTTATTTATTATATTTATATGTCGGTCATCTGACTGGTTTGCCCCCGCCACTCTGGGCAGCTTCCAACAAATTAAACTCGTTAAGCACAGTAAAATATCAGACATTAGAAACTTCGCTAAACAGGGCTGTCCTTCAGATATCTTCTAAAAGTTAGATAGTTGTTTATTTCTTTGACATACGACGGGAGGGCATTCCACGGTGCAAGCAAGACTACAGTACTGTACTGAGAAGAAGCTTTGTGCTGGATCTCAGTGTCCGGGCTGAATGATGGGGGCAGAGACGCTCCTTCAGGTATACAGGTATAAATTTGCATGCCACCCTATACCTGCAGGTTTCAGGGTAGTTCACAAGATAAAATCACAATATAAAGAATAGTCATAAATAATCCCTCGCACGGCATTTTTATATTTATTTTAAATTGTATTCTTGTCACTTTTATTTCCAATATAATAAAATACAATAGAAGAAATAGAAGAAGCAATTTTAAAAAAAACCACAATTTGACACCATGCAGCATTTAGTGCAGCATGTTACAATTGCTGCAACAGGCAGAAGAATCACTGAGTGGCTTGTCAAAACCCTCAGCAATTTCTGAGTGGTCCATGGGGAAGAAAGTTTGGGAGCCACTAGCACAGAACCAAGCTAGTGCCTGTGGTTCAAGTCCTTATAAAAGTCCCATGCAGCTGGGGGGGGGGGAGTTGGCATCCCTACGGATTTGCATGAGATAATTAGGTGTTATTTCACCCTAGATTTTTTCCCTTGACTTTTCTGTTCCCTAATGAATTGGAAGGGGGCAGGGAAGGGCACTTCCACATGTTGTGGCATGCCCTTAGATCAAACGTAGGAATTATGTAACATTTCTTGTAGATGATACAAGAGCCGGATAGGGTTTTCCATTTGACTTGAATGACTGGTTTTCAGAGAGACATGGGCTGCCGGTATCCAAAGCAAAAGAGAGGGGGGAGGGAGGCAAAATAATTGTGGAGACTATTGTCACAAGGCCTAACAACCACATGCTCTGATGGAGCATGGACCGCTTCCAAACCCATCTCCCCAGTAATGTTTAGGACATGAAACACATGCCAGATGGTTGGGTATTATTATTATTATTATTATTATTATTATTATTATTATTATTATTATTCGAAACAAAATAAAAAAATTCTTTCCAGTAGCATCTTAGAGACCAACTAAGTTTGTCATTGGTATGAGCCTTCGTGTGCATGCAAACTTCTTCAGACTACGGCAGACCAACACGGCTACCTACCTGTAACTACTACTACTATTATTATTAGCCTGATTCTGTCTGAAGCAGAGCACGAATGGTGTCTCCCCCACCCCATCCTCACCCCTTTTGTTGTTGCACCTTTCAGGCACCAATTCATACTTTCTTGATGTTACTGATTGTGGAAGGATGGGACCTCCCCTAAACCCTAGAAATTAATAAATGGTAAGGTACCCAGGTGGCGCTGTGGTTAAACCACTGAGCCTAGGGCTTGCTGATCAGAAGGTCGGCGGTTCGAATCCCTGTGATGGGGTGAGCTCCCGTTGCTTGGTCCCAGCTCCTGCCAACCTAGCAGTTCGAAAGCATGTCAAAATGCAAGTAGATAAATAGGAACCGCTACAGCGGGAAGGTAAACAGCGTTTCCATGTGCTGCTCTGGTTTGCCAGAAGCGGCTTTGTCATGCTGGCCACATGACCTGGAAGCTATACGCCGGCTTCCTCGGCCAATAATGCGAGATGAGCGCGCAACCCTAGAGTCGGTCACGACTGGACCTAATGGTCAGGGGTCCCTTTACCTTTACCTTTACCTTAAGGTAAAGGTAAAGGGACCCCTGACCATTAGGTCCAGTCGTGACCGACTCTGGGGTTGCGCGCTCATCTCACATTATTGGCCGAGGGAGCCGGCGTATAGCATGACAAAGCTGCTTCTGGCAAACCAGAGCAGCACATGGAAACGCCGTTTACCTTCCCGCTGTAGCGGTTCCTATTTATCTACTTGCATTTTGACGTGCTTTCGAACTGCTAGGTTGGCAGGAGCTGGGACCAAGCAACGGGAGCTCACCCCGTCACAGGGATTCGAACCGCCAACCTTCTGATCAGCAAGCCCTAGGCTCAGTGGTTTAACCACAGCGCCACCTGGGTCCCACAATAAATGGTAGGATTTGGATTAATTGGGGTATGGATGAAAGTACAAACTGCAGAGCTGTGCCAGGCAGGGAATCCCTGGGCTGGCTTATGCAAACCAACCTAGCTGGCCTAGCAAAGAGCAAATCTGTTAAGATGACAAAAGGTGTTGATGGGCCCTTCCAGAGGAATCCTTTGGCCTGGGGAGATGGATGTTGCCATGGTGATGGGGTGCATCTTTGAGGTGAGTGGAAAAGGGAATCTTTGAGAATAAGAGGAGGAGGAGGAAAGACTGGGATCCATCTTGGGTAGGCTGGCTGAAGGCCCTCTTGAAATAACCAGGCTGACTGAAGCTGTAAATAGGTGAATAAACCATAATTTTAAAAGCTATGGAAGTCTCCGCCTTGTCTCAGTTCTCCAAATGAACACAGACCCTGGGTGAGTGCCTGGAATGCCATGGGTTCTTGCTGCCACTTGGCAGAGAAGAAGAGGAGGAGGAGGAGGAGTTTGGATTTGATATCCCGCTTTATCACTACCCTAAGGAGTTTCAAAGCGGCTAACAATCTCCTTCCCTTTCCTTCCCCACAACAAACACTCTGTGAGGTGAGTGAGGATGAGAGACTTCAGAGAAGTGTGACTAGCCCCAAGGCCACCCAGCAGCTGCATATGGAGGAGTGGGGAATCAAACCCAGTTCACCAGATTACGAGTCCACCACTCTTAACCACTACACCACACTGGGAGTAAGAGGCACCCAACGTTTGTAACAATATATTTCCCGCTCCCCAGTGCTGCCCTAAGAGCATCTCTTCACCTATTGGCATTGCTGAGTGCATGATGTTTCTCCAACACATGCACCAGTTTCATTGGCTGCCCCATCAGCCAATGCTGAAAGTGTTTGTGCCAGAAGCGTTTATGCTACATCAGCAGGAAACATGCTTTTTCCTTTCAGGTGTGGCAGTATACCCACATTTAAATTAACTGAGCAAGCAAGTTCCACCCCCTCCACCGCCCGTGACTGCATTTGACCACAATCTCACTAGCTCCTTTTCCCCCCTTTTTGTTTACAAGCTAATGTTTAGGCCAAAGGCTGGCCCCACGCTGCATTTCTCTCCACGAAATGCAAACTTGCAGTTCAAAAGGGTGACTCAACAGACAAACAGATCGACCCAAAGACCAGGCAACACAGACTTTCTGGACGGAAGCCCAGAACTTGTCTATGATTTCACGTCAAATGTCTCTAGCCTTTCCCTCCTCCTCCTCCTCCTCCTCCTCCTCCTCCTCCTCCACCGTTGGCTAATGGACAACAGTTTTGTCTGCAGAACTGAGCACTGAGCAAACTCGAAGCTTATAGGCGTCCAACAGCAGGAGAGGTGGTGAAAGTTAATGTAGTCCTAGAAGCAGCCCTGAGATTTTCACAAAATCATGGAATCAGGGTAGGCCTTGAAGTACCCTTGAAGTCTACTCTACTACTCCAGAGGCAGGGAGTATGGAGTTAGTGTGTCCCCCAACAGATGGCTTGCCAGCCTTGGCTTGACATCACCAACCCACCCCTTCAAGGAAACTGGTTCCTTGCATGGGCGTAGGCAAGGGGGGGCAGGAGGGGGCAGCTGCCCCCCCTAGAAGCAAAAAATTAATGTATTTTACAGACCATAACCAGCACTTTCCCCCTCCAAAAACTGAAGTGGAAAGGGCTTTGCTTTAGCAAGAGCAGCTAAGTCTCCGCTTGCTGGGGGGGACGGACACAGCTGTAACAAAAACACATCAAATAAATAAAGCAAAGTGGCTACCAGTAGTTAAGCAGTTAAGACAATGGAGCAGATATCCCCAGGCAAGTTTCGATAGCTGACCAATTCACCCTATTCTTGAGTGGGAGTTGTTAATGAGCATTCAGGAATCACATTAAGAGTTCTATTGACGATTTAATGAGGGTGCAGAGGATTCAATTTGACTAAGGTGGCTCTGCAAGGCTAAAAGGAAGTGAATAAGAAAGGGGGGGGCTGTAGCTTTGACAGACACAGTGATGTTTATAAAAAGCACAGGTGTTCCAGCCTGCCCCTCCTCCTGCATCTGTATACTGTAAATCAGGGGTGGCCACCTCCCAAGAGACTCTGATCTACTCACAGAGTTAAAAACTGGGAGTGATCTACCCCCTTTTGGGGGGTTCAGGTCAAAGCTGTTGAGTTTTTTTTAAGGAAGGGAAGCCCTGTTTTGGGGGGGGGGTTAGGTCAAACTTGTTGAGCTTCTTTTAGGAGGGAGGGAGGCCCATTTTTGTTTAGGGCTTCAGGTCATAGTTCAACTTTTTTTAGGGAGGAGGAAAATTTTGGGTGAGCTTTTTTTAGGGGTGCCAGTGACCTACCAGTGATCTACCACAGACATCCAGTGATCTACTGGTAGATCACAATCTACCTGTTGGACGTGCCTGCTGTAAATCAAGCAGAGAGAAAGCTGCTTACAAGACTCCTCTTGCTGCAGAGTTCCAGCATCACAGCGTCACCCAGAGGCACCCAAAAATATGAATTATCCCTCTCTCTATTTCTTCCTTCCTTCCCTCCCTCTTCCATCCTTAATAAAATACTGGGGGGGGGCAGATAAGCCCCACATAGAAAGCCCATCAACATGGGGGGTGACTCTTTCAAATACGGTATTTACCAGTAATTGGGGGGGGGAGGGGAGAGGCACCTAGGCCTCTAGGAGTTGGCTGCTATGCCTAGGAGTAGGACAATTCAAGAAAGCAGAATGATGCATATGCTATGGTAATATATCAATAGAATTGTAGTCGGAAGGGACCACGAGGGTCATCTAGTCCAACCCCCTGCAATTCAGGAATTTTTTCCTAAGGTGGGGCTTGAACCCAAGACATGGTTGAAATATTATGCTGATATGCAGCAATGCCTCGGAGCTGTTGTGACTGCGGCCATGCCTTGCCTCGCCCTGCCACCCTCTCTCGCCTGCCCGACCCTCCTGTCCTCTTGCTGCAGAGTTCCAGCATCACAGCGTCACCCAGAGACACCCGTAAATCTGAGTTATCCCTCTCTCTATTTCTTCCTTCCTTCCCTCCCTCTTCCATCCTTAATAAAATACTGGGGGGGGGCAGATAAGCCCCACATAGAAAGCCCATCAACATGGGGGGGTGACTCTTTCAAATACGGTATTTACCAGTATTTGGGGGGGGAGGGGAGAGGCACCTAGGCCTCTAGGAGTTGGCTGCTATGCCTAGGAGTAGGACAATTCAAGAAAGCAGAATGATGCATATGCTATGGTAATATATCAATAGAATTGTAGTCGGAAGGGACCACAAGGGTCATCTAGTCCAACCCCCTGCAATTCAGGAATTTTTTCCTAAGGTGGGGCTTGAACCCAAGACATGGTTGAAATATTATGCTGATATGCAGCAACGCCTTGGAGCCGTCGTGGCTGCGGCCGTGCCTTGCCTCGCCCTCGCCCGCGTTGCCACCCCCTCTCGCCTGCCCGACCCTCTCATCCTCTCCAGCCAAGCAGGGTAGCTGCCAACGCTGCCAGCCCCAGAAGCACAAAGTGGCTGCTGCCGCCGCCACAATGTCATTGGGCCCACTGGCCCTGTAGCCCCGCCCACATTCCCACTTCGTGGCCCCTCCCCTCCCGTGCCTTGGCCCCGCCCCTGAACGACCATGGCTTGCCCCCCCCCTAGTTTTGATCCTGGCTACGCCCCTGGTTCCTTGGATGAACTACTCTTCGATGAATTGTTACATTCCCCCCAATCCCACTCTCCATTCTCTCCTCCTCCTCTTCCCCCCTTCCCCTCCCTTCTTCTTCCTAATTGTTTGAACGCAGGGGTGGCCAACTCCCAAGAGACTGTGATCTACTCTCCGAGTTAAAAACTGGCAGTGATCTACCCTCTTTCAGGTCAAAGTTGTTGAGCTTTTTTTTTTTAGGAAGGAACACACACACCCCATTTTTTTAGGGAAGAGGAAGCCCCACCTTTTTAGGGGTTCAGGTGAAAGTTGTTGAGCTTTTTGGGGGGGAGGAGGAAAGCAGGGCAAAAATGCTGAGCTTTTTTAGGGGAGCTGGAGTTGTTGAGCTTCTTAGGGGGGGGGATCCAGTAGTTTACCAGTGATCTACCACAGACATCCAGTGATCTACCGGTAGATCACAATCTAGCTGTTGGACGTGCCTGGTTTAAAGCATGAACCAAGAACTTATACATTGACCAGTAATAATGAAACACATGTTGTAGATATTTTTCCACATTTATTATGCTATTTTTGTGATACACAAATGACATGAGAAAACTTGATACTGTATACTTATTTGTATAACATTCTTCTTGTTTTAAAAAAACCCAACAACAAAAACCAGACCCTCCAAGTGTCCTTATTTTCCAGGGACAGTCCCAGATTTACAGACGCCGTCCTGGTTTCTGATTTGATCCCAGAATGTCCTGCTTTTCCTTAGGACATCCCTATTTTCATTGGAGAAATGTTGGAGGGTATGGAGTTATGTGACCCCCCCCCCCCCACCAAGCCAAGGAGATAAGTTAACTATACAACCTTTGGAAGACATCTGAAGGCAGCCCTGTTTAAGGATTCCCCGGCCCCCATGTTTAACATTTTATTATGTTTTACAGTATATGTAGGAAGCTGCCCAGAGTGGCTGGGGCAACCCAGTCAGATGGGTGGGGTATAAACAATAAAGTTGTTGTTGTTAAATGGAATAGGACATCCCTATTTTAATCAGAGAAATGTTGGAGGTCACGAGAAGCCTCCCTGGTAGCCTTTGGTGGTTTGTTTTTTTTCATCCAATGCTTGCTGGGAAATGGCTTCAAATTCCAGAGGGGCAGCTGTGTTAATCTGTCGCAGCAAACACAACAGAGAATTGCGGCACCTTAAAGATTAACAGTATTAGGCTGCAATATTATACTGTACTCCCTTATCAGGGAGTTTGTCTCACTGCACTGTTATTGTGGCATCAGCTTTCGGGGCTGAGAGCCCACTTAATTGGAAGCTTGAAGTATTATATGCCACTTTAGGATAATCCTCCATGCATCTCCGCTCTTTCCCTCTACTGGGCAAACATAGTACAGTTATAGCTTAGTTCTCAAACTGAATGCATTCTGGGAGTTCGTTCAACTCCCAGACCCGTTGGAAAACCAAAGTGCGGCTTCTGATTGGCTACATGAGCTTCCTGCAGCCAATCAGAAGCTGCACCGGACGTCCGGCTTCTGAAAATCATTCGAAAACCAGAACACTCACTTCCGGGTTTCGATTGTTCAGGAGCCAAGGTGTTCGGCTTCCAAGATATGTACCACTGTAGAACTTTTTTTAGGCTTAAGTAAAGCAAACTGAGAAAAAGAAAATTATATTCTTTAGTGCTACTGTTTATTATTTGTTATCGGAGGGGTAGTACCTCTGGTGGGGCAGACGTCATGCTCCTTCTGGGGTAGTTTTTCCACCTTTGGCCCCCACCCTGCACTCAGCCCCCACCTGTGGCTCCTAGAAGCTGCCAGCATGTGACAGCAGCCCCACCCTAGGAAATGCCTTCGACTGGCTGGCTAAACCAGGTGAGGTTAGCCAATGGGTCTTCAAACCCTTGGTGAGTTAGAGACTGCATGTGAAGACAGGCTCTGGTGGATTGGGCAGACAAGACCAATAGTGGGTCCAATGGTCAAGAACGCAGCTCCTGCACATTCTGTAGAGGGAAGTGTGGGGCAGATGGGGCATGTCAGCTTGGGAAAGGAACCCATCTAAGAGGAGGAAAACTCTGGTCCTAAACTCCCGCTGCCTTGCAGGATATCTTTGGAAGAAGAAAGAGTAAACTCAACATGAATCCAGAGTGGAGTCCCTAAGGCGGTTGGTGTTAGGATTCATTCCCCGTCTGCAGTCATAGGGTTATTGTGTATCATATGACTGTATGTGTTTTCATTCCCACAGAGTGGAAGTGACGTAGACAGGATGTTTACGTGGGACTGTTGTTCCTTTGTTCTTTCTCTTTACTGGCTGTGATGCCAGAGAGAGGGAGCCATGATGTAGCGCTCCCAGTTTGTTTATATGTAAAGAAAGCAGTTAAGCCTTATTTACTGCCTTGTGTGTTGTTCATCACGTTTGTGAGAGCAATCGCATATTTGGCCTGTGGGACCAGTCTGACAACTGGCCCCGGGACGGCCGAATTACTGACAGTTGGATGGTGCCTTGTACGCCGGTTTCTGGCAACTCCTGGAGCCATGCTAGTGCCAAACCTATTGCTCTGCTTACCTTTGGACCACATCAGCAATGCCATCTGGGCAGCCCAGGACCTCCATCCACGCTGCCCCAGGGGGACTGCTAATCCAGCAGTTTCACTGCACCCCCAAGGCACATTCCATTGTCTCTTGAGACAGACAGGTGCCAACGACAACAAAAATACCATCTTTCCTCTAAATACCTCAAGGTATTCTCACCATCTTGTCCTCACAATGACCCTGTGAGGTAGTGCACAGTTACCCAGTGAGCTTCATGGGTGACTGAGGATTTGAATCTTAGCCCCCCCCCAGGCCCTAGTCCAACTTTCTAACCACTGAATGTGGAAAGAGTAAGGGGGGGGGCAATTCTCCCAGCCTAGAGCAGGTATTCAATATCCCCAAATCATTCAGATCCAGGATTTTAGAGACTTCAGAATGACCATATTAAATTAAGTGTCAGGGAGAAATTATCATTCCAAGTTGCATAATACCCAGTCAACCTTCCAAGGCAGTGTTTCTCAACCTGTGTGCCTCCAGATGTTTTGGGACTACAACTCCCATCATCCCTAGCTAGCAAGACCAGTGGTCAGGAATGATGGGAGTTGTAGTCCCAAAACATCTGGAGGCACACTGGTTGAGAAACACTGTTCCAAGGAATACTTACTCTTAAAAACGTGCCCCCTTGTGGGAAGTCAAGGCAGAACTATGGGGGAAAAAACTTTACGGTTGCTATCTCCATGTATAAGAAAGAACATTAAGTAAACATAATTTTAAAAATACTAGGTGATGAGGGGGTCACATACAATTTAACACACATTAAATGGCACATGGGACATCTTTAAAATTACCTTTTTGACAGAATCGCCGCTTTTGTGGGAAGGACTCCCCTGCTGAATTTTTGGTTTCTCATGCAGCTGCTAATTTGTTGATAGTACTTCCTCAAATATTTAAATATTTAAAAATACATTAAACACAAGGCATGTGTACATTCAGCAAACAATAAAGAAAAATATGCCAAACAGACACAATAACATTTGTGGAAATATTGAAATAGATCCCTGTGTTGCTTCAGAACTTTAACAAAAGAACCCCATTTGGCATACATTTTTTTCCTACGTAGATTTAAAAGGTGTATGTTTACTCAGAAGTAATGTCACCATGTTACTCCCTAGTAAGTACATTTAGGATTGCAATGCAAATCCTAGTCAGGCATATGTTGTTAATTTACTGCTTTAGCCATATACTGTATTTTATTAAGCCGTTCTGTCACAGAAGGAACACTAACAGGTTTCCATTTTAGAGGCTGCTAAGATTCTGGCTGATAACAACTTATTACCAACTAATTGCATATTTGCGATATCTACACGATCTTGTGTTACCCAATATGATAAAATGTTCTGCAATGATCTTACCATATTCAATTACATTTATCTGATGTTTCTTAATATGCAATGAGCCCCCCAATGTATGTTTAAAATCAGCATAATCCAGCCCACATCTCCAGCATTTTGAATTAGTAAGTGTATTCTTTGTACTTCCGCCAGGGACAAACAGCACTTGTGCAAAGTTTCATCACGTTTTTGAGATTTACGCATGAACAAACAACTAGAGTTGAAGTAAAAACAGACTTCCATAGTTTATCAAATAATGAAAATCATTTATAATATAATTTAAAATCAGAGGGGCTAGGGAAACCCAGCTAGATGGGCAAGCTATTATTATTATTATTATTTCAAAGAATGTGAAATCTTTCCTATTCTCTAGTAGTCCATAATTAATTAAGACTGCAAACCTACTTCTGAGTAAACATGTTTAGGGTTGTGCTATAAGCCTATTATTCTAGACTTGGATCTTGTGCCAAGGAGAAAGATTGCTTGAATTCAGTGAGACTTACTTATGGATAGCCGTGTAGAGTTCCACTGCAAGTAGACTATTCAGTTCAATCTTGCAGTCCCAGTTTGTATACTTTCCCTTTTTTCAATTATATTCTTCTAATTTCCAACATTTTTAACATATACAGTCAAAACGCAATTTCATCTTTTCTCTTGTTTTTGTCGACTTCCCACCACGCTTTCCATGGAGTTGTTGCTCCTGTTACTTCTGCAACCTATTACATAATGTTACGTTAAATATTGCAATATTGCAATATGATAATCTAATTACTTCTGTTGCTCATAGCTCAAATCCTGCTCGCAAGTCCATCATACTATAATATTTCTTTAAATAGTCAGATAAAGACGTCCATTCTATAAAACACTCATCATTAGTTTTGCTGTTAATCTTGCCAGTTCTCCAATTTCTATACTTTCCCATCAAGGAGTGGGTGTGGTAGAAATTGCCTTTTTTTAAAAAAATGGAAACCTTAGTTGTCACCTGCTTCTTCATTTGCTGAATGAAACTATGAGTGTGTAGAATATCCAAAGCCCTAAAGGATTCCTTTCCTTTTCCAAAACGAGGTGGGAGTACTGGATCGTTTTGCCTATTAGAGAGAAGGACAAAAATCCATAATTGTCTGCTGCCATCAATCCCTTGTGTGCGGAGCAAGTGCTGGAAAGGGTGAAATAAGCCTCTGATTTCAGCGCATGAATTTCTCTGACTTTTGTGACTCATGAGGCCCAGGGAACTTCTGGAATTTGACCTCCTTGGTTTTGCACAAGCTCAGGGAGGAAGCAAAGCATGCTTTTGCCTTCTGTACAGTAGCGACAGAGCTCAAACAAGGCATCAGTTTTAATTCCACTCGAAACAGCTCTTAACAAAGCGTCGGTTGTAAGGAGATCCCGAACCCCCCTTCCCTCTCTCACCCGCCTGTTCCCCTGCTGCCTTCCCAAAGGGGCTACTTGTATCACAATTCCGCATTGGGAAGCTGCTTAAGACTGAGTCCAACTACTGCTCCATCTAGCTCTTTATACAGTCCACTTAGCTCTTTATACAGTCATACCTTGGTTCTCGAACTTAATCTGTTCCGGGAGTCGGTTCAACTTCTGAAACCATTCGAAAACCAAGGTATGGCTTCTGATTGGCTGCAGGACCTTCCTGCACTCGATTGGAAGCCGTGCCGGATGTTTGGCTTCCAAAAAACTTTTGCAAACCGGAACACCTACACTTTGCAGCGTTCGGGAGCCGATTTGTTCAGGAGCCAAGCCGTTTGAGTGCCAGGGTTTCAGGCAGAAAACCTTTCACAACCCTACTTGGAGAACCCGGGGATTGAACCTGGAAACTTCTGCATGCAAGGCAGATGCTCTACCGATGAGCTACGGCCCTTGCCAACTTAGTAAAGGTAAAAAAAAAGGGTAAATGACCCCTGGATGGTTAAGTCCAGTCAAAGGCGACTGGGGTGCGGCCCTAATCTCGCTTTTCAGGGCAAGAGAGCTGGTGTTTGACCACAGACAGCTTACCGGGTCATGTGGCCAGCATGACTAAACTGCTTCTGGTGCACGAAGGACTGTGACAAGTGCCTGAGCGCATGGAAACGCTGTTTACCTTCCCGCCACAGCAGTACCTGTTTATCTACTGTACTTGCATGCTACTGGTATGCTTTTAAACTGCTAGGTTGGCAGGAGCTGGGACAGAGCAATGGGAGCTCACACATCACATGGATTTGAACTGCCAACCTTCTGATCAGCAAGCCCAGTAGGCTCAGTGGTTTAGACCACAGTGCCACAAGCTCTGGCAATGCCAAGAAGGAGGGACCACTTACACAAGGTCCTGCTGCTGAGCTCATGATGGGAAAACTGGCCAGAAGACAGGGTGCTTAATGCTTTTCATAGCAAAAAGAAGAATTTCAGTGAGTGTCCTTCTCCTTACCATGGCTGCAAGACAGCCAACCTTGCTGAAATTCACTCTCCTGTACATCTGTTGCTTTGAAGGTACGAAGCCTCACTTTCGAACCTGTGTCCCTCCAAATCTTGTTGGACTACAACTCCCATCCTCCCTGATCACGTTGGCTGAGGCTGATGCGAGCAGAAACCCAGCAGTCCTTTCTCACATGTCAACATGCCCAGACCCTCCCAAGTGTCCCTATTTTCCAGGCACAGTTCTGGAGTTACAGAAGCTGTCCTGGTTTCTGATTTGATCTTGATATGCCCCACTTTTCCCTAGGACGTCCATATTTTCATTGGAGAAATGTTGGAGGGTATGGAGTTATGTGACCTCCACCAAAGAGATAAGTAACTATACAACCTTCAGAAGACCTCTGAAGGCAGTCCTGTGTAAGGAAGGGTTTTTTATAATAAAAAAAAGTTTAATGCTTTTCCATATTTTTATATATGTTGGAAGCAGCCCAGAGTGGCTGGGCGAATCCAGTCAAATGGACAGGGTATAACAAGAAGGAGAGGGAGAGGGAGAAGGAGGAGGAGGAGAAGGAGAAGGAGAAGGAGAAGGAGAAGGAGAAGGAGAAGGAGGAGAGGTTTTTTTCTAGAAAAATAGGTGCCGGTAGTCACCATGAAGTTGTTACAGTAAGTGCCACTCTTTTTAACAACAATAAAAAACAGAGGTGCCGGTACTGCGTACCCTTGAGTACCCTCTTGAAAAAAGCAATAATAATAATAATAATAATAATAATAATAATAAATACAATGTTTCTATTTTCAACAGAGAAATGTTGGAGGGTGTGCTGCTACCTCATTCTGCTTCGCCATGTGTAGACCAGACCTCAAGGCCCTGACTCAATTCTGTGCAGCGTTACTTGGGAGTAAGGTCTACTGAACGCAACAGGACATACTTTGGGATGAAAACCACATGGGGCCGAGCTGTTAATTCTCCCTTTTTCTAAATCAATGGGCTCTCAGAGTGCTTGGCTGCGGCCAGATTGTGCCCTCAGCGAGTGCTTCCCTTTCTCCTTGTCCAGCTGCTGCTGTCCACAGGGTGGATTGGCAAAGACAGGTGAAGGATCAGTGCAGGTTCACTTTGCTGTCACACTTAGACAGCAGGAATCAGGCTTGCGGGAAGGGCCTAGAGATCCTGCGATGCCACATTTCTTAATCTTAGGCCCACCGACAAATCTTGAATCGATTAAGTGGGGCAGCTAATCAGCTAAGCTCTCGTTGCAAATCAAAATTCTTCCCCCAGTTAATCAGTGGGGCTGGCAGCAAACCAAAGTTCTGGAACTCCTGAAGAAATTGCCCTCATGTATATGTGTATGCAATTGTTTAAAAGATTTATGCGTTGGCCACTGCCCAGCAGGTTCTGTAGACAATTCTGAGCTGCATGGATCAGTGGCCTCTCTCAGGATAAGCCAGCTTCCTAATTTTCCAACTCATTTATGGCCAACTCACCAACGGGCATGGGGCACCACTGAAGTTTCTGTTGATTTCGGCGGAAAGGTTTTTGCCACATGCTTAATTTTCCCATTTAAACCAATAAAATGTAGCAGTCCTTAACATTGGGTGGATTGACCCCAGAATGTTTTAATTATGTTCTTATATTTTTAATGCAATAGATTAGATAGATAGATAGATAGATAGATAGATAGATAGATAGATAGAGGATTTTAAAAACTCAGTGGTATTTTTGACTGTCACTTGCGTGATCGAACCTATGACATGCGTGTCAGACATGACATGCAGAGCCCTCACTGCCCCATCCGTGCTGTTGTTGCCCCCCCATTTGTTCTCCAGCTCCTCCTCATGCTACAGCTTGTCTCCGCTGTTAAAACCAGGATCCTTTTTTGTTATTGTTGCTGCTGGTAGCCAGAGATTGGTTTTTAACCTTTTCTGTGCTGTTTTTTTCTGGCGCTTTGGCAGACGATGATTGGGTGTAACAGTGTTTGTTTTTAACCCATTCTGTGCTGGGTTTTTTTGCGCTTTGGCAGACTATGTCAGTGCTGCATGTTAGTTCTAGCGAAGGTATTATTCGTCATTTTTTTCTGTTCTCCCCCCCCCAAAAAAAAGCGCAGCAGCTTTTGGGCATCCCCCCCAAAAAGCAAAGCAACTTTTGCACACACCCCCAAACAAAACCTCCAAAACTTTGGTCAGCAGCTCTCCCCAAAAAGCTCAATGACTCTGGGCACTTTGTGATAAATAAGGGGTTTTTGGTTAGGTTAGGTTAAACAATTAGTTTTTGGTTTATTAAATACAGTTATATATTACAATTATACATTTTTATTATTTAAACTATAAATATCGCGAAATTATGGTTTTTTCTCTCGAAGTGACACACCACCCGAGTTATGCTCAGTTTTTTGCCGAATTTTGACACACCAAGCTCAAAAGGTTGCCCATCACTGGTCTATACACATAACCTTTGGAGTAAGCCCCATTTAACTCAGTGGGGTCTGGACTTACTTTTGAGTAGTCTTACTTTTGAGTTGCTTTTTAATAACCCAGTCACTGTTTTTACATGGGGACTCAACCAACTGCATACCCTCCAACATTTCTCTGATGAAAATAGGGATGTCCGATTCTATAACAGACTCATAGACTCATAGAATTGTAGAGTAGAAGGGACCCTGAGGATTAACAACAACAACAACAACAACAACAACAACAACTTGCCTGCCATCTGCTTTACCACTTGCTGAGAAGTTCCTATCTGTTTTAGCAGTATCAGTTGCCTATTTTAGAAATTGATGAATAGGCTAACCAACATCCAACAAAATACTGTAACTCACTTACAAACCCTGTTACTCTTTCCTTCCTCACCTGGAGTCAAAGAGAATGGAATCCCTCTTGCCCTGGGGTTGCCTACCTTGATCTTTCTCCCACAGCTTCCAGACAAGACCAAGAGTTTGGGGTTTAAATCTGTTTTATTTAGTTATTAACGGTGCAGTCCTATACTGTACACCTTTACCCAGCTCCATTCAGTTCCGTGGAACTTACTCCCTACTAAAAACATTCAGGATTTCAGCCATAAGTTATGTAAAAATGGTACCCCACTTTTCTTAATGAAACAAACTCTAAGCAGTATAGGGGCTGCTGCTTGTGTTGCTCACCAACCCCACCTACTCCTCATCTCAAGGGCTTTTGACTGGGTGGAATGTATCCTTAAGCCAGGGATAGAGAACCTGTAACCTTTCAGATGTCTTTGAACTACAACTCCCATCATCCCTGACCATAGACCAAGTTGGCTGGCGTTGATGGGAGTTGGAGTCCAGGAACGTCTAGAACAGTGTTTCCCAAACTTGGGTCTCCAGCTGTTTTCGGACCACAGTTCCCATCATCCCTGACTACTGGTCCTGCTAGTTAGGGATGATGGGAGTTGTAGTCCCAAAACAACTGGAGACCCAAGGTCTGGAAACACTTATCTAGAGGGCCACAGATGACTCACCTCTGCCTTAAAATGTTGTAATGCCTAGATCAGTGGTTCCCAACAGGAGGTCCGGGGACCCCCAGGGGTCTGCAAGCTATGCCAGAGGGGTCCTCAAGATGCTATTAGATGCCAAGCCTCTGGCCTGCCGGAACCGGCAGAACTGCCGGTGCGCGGGCGCCAAGCGAGCCCGGTGGATCAACCAGGGAGCCGCTGAAGGCCCCCCGGCGACCCCACCGGACCGAGGCTGAGTGCGCCCGGCCGGAGACTTGGCGGAACCCCTGGGCCTAGAGGCCCGAAACCGCCTTCCAGGCCGCGGACCACGTGGCGACCGCGTGGGCGTCGGAAACATCTGGCGGAGCAAGCGAGGAGCCGCTGAGGCCCCCCGCAGGCCTGCCGGGCCAAAGCCGAGGGCGCCCGGCCGACGGCCGAGCGGAGCTCTGTGGCCCGAGACCTCCCACCGCGCAACAATCCTGGGGGGCCTGCCTCGCGACTGCAGTCGCCATCACCCCTAGCTGCCCAAGAGGGGGAAGGAGCCCCCCCAAGTGAAGGCCCCCGATCCCGCAGCTCCTGCGCGCCACACGGGGAGCCTCGTGGGGACTTGAAGAACAAAGGCTGCACCGAACCTGCTGGCGCTGGCGCTGCTACCGCCGCAAATACGGCCACACCCAGAGGAGGAGAAAAGAAGATGGGACGACAGGGAAGAGAGGGCCCCACCACCACCCTCAACCCAGGTGAAAGGGTAGAAACCTCCCCCCCTCCAGAGGGAAACCCCCCCGACCCCCAGACGGCCATCACACCGCCGCCACCACAGCCACCACCACACCAATGCCCCCCCCCCGGAGGATAAAGAAAAGAGGCAAACAACTGAAAAATAAATAAAACCACTTTTTAATTTTAGGATTAGGAATTAATGGGGGTCCTTGTCACAATAGCGGCTTGATGAGGGGTCCTCGAGAAAATTTCGTTGGGAACCCCTGGCCTAGATGAAGGGCAGATGAGTCAACTGTTGGATTAAATGATGCGCCGTGGAACCAGAACTACGTGTGGAAGTCACCCCAGTATTCTCCTCGACCTTTCCCACTAAGTGTGAGGTATTTCCAGTTTGGACTGTCCAAAGATTTTTAAAAACCCACATTTAAAGGCAGAAAGGTCTAGTACAATACTGGGATGGGGGGAGAATCCTGCATGAACAGAGAGGCCACACAACACACCCTTTGCTCTGTTAAGCCCCCAAAATTCATCTCTTTTCTCAGTAGCCAAGTCACAAGTTGGTCCTGCCTCAATATCTGTAAAATGGGGGTGGCTTTGATTCACAGAGGGACGATGATGAACTGGGGAAGGACTTTGCATTGCTTTGCATATGAGACAGAGCTTGATAAATCCTTCAAGCCGCTAGTCCTTTCTCATAATATGTCAACAGACACCCAGATCTGTTATACAAATCTTTTGGCAAATGCGTGCAGACTTTCACCTCCTAAATCTGGGTACATTTCTCATTAAAGTCTTATTGACTTAAAACCCCTTTTCATTGCCCAAGCACTTAACAATGTCACGCTTGCAAATTACCAAATATATAAAATGTGCAGGGATTATTTGGGAGACTGAAGCTAATAACGACAGGGAAAAAGATGTCACAGACTCCAAATCCCCAACGGAGAAAATTTGAGTGTGAATAACATGAGCATGTTGAGTTAATCTCCAGGATGTGGGATTACCATGGGATAAAGGGCATTTCCCCACCAACAGCTGTCCACGTCTGTGCAACGTTGTTTGTATATGTAAATTGTTGCTCAAGCTATAATAATTTCAACAGCACACAGAACCGCGTCAACCATGGCCAATGTGTCAATTGGAAGAGCATCTGGCTGAGCATGTCTGCCCTTCGAAGCAATCACTGTGAATAGCCACAGCTTGGGATGAGAGACCTATAGCTTCACAGTGGGGCAGAATGAAATACACTGGGGACTCCCCCCCCCCACTTGTGTTTGTTTGTTTGTTTGTTTGTTTGTTTGTTTGTTACAGAATCCTAACGATAGCTGCTCAGAAAAATGTCCCGCTGGCCATTACTCCCAGGTAATTAGAGTTAGGTTGCAATCCTAAACCCACACATCCTGGAAGCTTACCCACATAAGCCTCATAATTCAATAAGACTCACCTCTGAGTAGACATGTTTGTTATACCTGAGGGAGCGTCTCCACCCCCATCGTTCAGCCCAGACACTGAGGTCCATCTCCGAGGGCCTTCACTGCGAGAAGCGAGGTTACAGGGAACCAGGCAGAGGGCCTTCTCGGTGGTGGTGCCCGCCCTGTGGAACGCCCTCCCATCAAATGTCAAGGAAATAACCAACTATCTGACTTTTAGAAGACATCTGAAGGCAGCCCTGTTTAGGGAAGTTTTTAATGTTTGATGTTTTATCGTGTTTTTAATATTCTGTTGGGAGCCACCCCGAATGGCTGGGGAAACCCAGTCAGATGGGCAGGGTATAAATAATAAATTGTTGTTGTTGTTAGTTTGTTAATTTGTTTGTTGCCTATCCTTTGCCCTAAGGTCCCAGGTCTGTTCCGACTAAAAATCAGGAAGAACTTTCTGGCAGTAAGCGCTGTTTGAGAGTGGGACGGTCTCCCTCGGGAGGTTGTGGACTCTCCTTCCCCTGATTGGGACAATTTGCTGTGGCCCAAACTTTACGTCCTGACCTGGGTTCAAGATGGGTGGTACTTGGGCAGCAGTCCTCCCCGTGGTGCTCCAGATTCTACACACTCAGGTGGCCATGCTCCAGGCGGAAGTTCGAGCCCTCTAGACGTCTGCTACAGCAGCTGCGGCCAGCTAGTTCCAGCTGAAAAAAAGCCTTAAATATACTATTTAGCCCAGAGAGACTTCCGGGTTGACTTGCACACCTCTCTTTGCCCCATGATGTGGATCTCAGGGATGGATGGCATGGATTTAAACTACAAGAAAGAAGATTCCACCTAAACATTAGGAAGAACTTCCTGACAGTAAGAGCTGTTTGGCAGTGGAATTTGCTACCAAGGAGTGTGGTGGAGTCTCCTTCTTTGGAGGTCTTTAAGCAGAGGCTTGACAGGCATATGTCAAGAATGCTTTGATGGTGTTTCCTGCTCGGCAGGGGGTTGGACTGGATGACCCTTGTGGTCTCTTCCAACTCTATGATTCTAGGATTCTAGGATTCTATGACTTGCACTATCTTGCAAACTCAAAAGATGCAGATAAGAGACGGGTTCCTTTCCCTTGCTGCAAACTCATTTCAGCCACCAACTCATGCAAGCCAATGTGCCACCTTTGACACTGAATTGACATCTAGATGTGAAAGGAGTTCCTGGTGAAGATCTAACCAGGGCCACCCATTGTCGGATTCCTGGGCTTAGGTGTGTTCACCATCCACGTCTCCCAAGCTGCTATTTTCAGTAGCCGGCTAATCCATTGTTCCCTGCCCCTGGGTGTCAAGCAAGTTGCTCATGCGTTAGCCTTTGGACTGTCAATTTGGCACGAATGACATATTTTTGGTTTTATTTTTAGAGACGTGGCAGTGAGGATGTGTCACAACTTGCTGTGGTTGTGATCACATCTGAAGTGAATGTGCAATTAATCCTGCCTATCACCACCTCCTCCATGCTCCCCTTTCTCCAGTGATCGCGCATATGCACATGTACCATACCAGCAAGCAGAATACAGGGAGCATATTCGTACATCTCCAATAGATTAGCTGTTGGCTGCCTGGAAAGCTTCCAGCAACATCGCATTCTTATAAGCAGCTTAATCCCGAGGCTACGCCACCACTTGTGAACAATTGTAGCTCTACAGAAGAGCAGTAGGACTCTTGGCACCCCACTGTCATGTCCATAGGGATGCGGAGAAAAACATCCTGATGAGTTTTGCCTTCTGTGTGTATGTTTAAAAGATCTTCTCTTTTTCATTCTCATGCCAATGCCTATCAAGTCTCAACCTTGGCTGAGCTAAGGGCAATAAGATGAAAGTATTTGCACAATGTGGGCATTATCCCGCCTACAGTACAGGGTGCAAACATTTCTCTGCTGAAAATAGGGGTGTCCTATTCAATTGTTGTTGTTGTTGTCGTTGTTGCCCCAGCCACTCTGGGCGGCTTCCAAACTATATAAAAACATAATAAAACATTGAACATTGAACAACTTCCCTATACAGCAGGCATAGGCAAACTTGGCCCGCCAGATGTTTTGAGACTACAATTCCCATCATCCCTGACCACTGGTCCTGTTAGCTAGGGATGATGGGAGTTGTAGTCCCAAAACATCTGGAGGGCTGAGTTTGCCTGTGCCTGCTATACAGGGCTGCCTTCAGATGTCTTCTAAAGGTTGTATACCAGTAGTTACTTTTCTTCTTGGCTTGGGGAGTGGTACAACTCCAACATTTATCTGGTGAAAATAGGGAAGTCCTAAGAAAAAGTGGGACATTCCAGGATCAAATCAGAACCGGGACAGCACATCTGTAAGTCCAGGACTGTCCCTGGAAAATAGGGACACTTGGAGGGTCTGTCCCATTCATTTCCATGGAGGAGTAAATTACATGTTTTGATCTCTCCTACTAGAATAAATGGCAGTTTAAAGTACAGTGGCTGCAGAGTAGGTTCTCCAGATTCCACTGAACTCTGACCTGGGCTTGGACCTTCCAATCTCTCAAAACAAACTTTTATTGTAAGCACAACCCAATAATGTGGATTGAGCAAGACGCATTTCCTTGGCACTGTTTTCCTCCAGCAGATACCACTTAAGTCTGCCCCACTGGAACTGACACCACCGCCCTGTATTAAAATAGATATTAGCTAACTCAGATCTAAAGACTCCGGGCAGTTAATTTTTTTTGAAAGAAATCACCCTGTACAACTATGAAATATGACTTGAACAAAGGAGTTGGAAGAATTGTGGCATCACTGAGCATCACCTTAGGAACAATGATTTTCAATTAAATGCCAGCTCACATGCTAAGTAGGCAGCACAGTAGTCAAGTTTAGAAAAGAAAAGAAAAACAAATTAAGTTCATACAAATGTGAAGAAGTAGCTTCTAAACACTCCAAAAACTAACATCAATGGGACTTCAGCAGACATATATTAAGTACTAAGTCACCTTATTATGCTCACTAAAAGATATATAATCCGGACAAAACTTTTGAGCACGTAGCCCATAATGTCTTATTTAAAGGAAGGGCTGACACATGGTCAAGAAGTAGCTATGAAAACTTTCAGAGAGGCAGCCATGTTTCTCTGGCCATTGTGCCCAAAATCAAGAAAAGGTCATGTGCCACTTTAAATTATTATCAAATTTATTGTGGCACAAAGTGTCAGGGATTATTGGCCACTATATCAGATGCATGACATGTTGTCCCTTCAGTCAACAGTGCTCTCTCTCTCTCTCTCTCTCTCTCACACACACACACACACACACACACAATGTGGAAGAGCAAACCATTGTCTCAATTCGGGTCTAACTGAATGGAATAAAAACCATGTTAATTTGTTACCTGCTGGACAGCTCAGTTGGTTAGAGCATGGTGCTGATAATACCAAGGCCACAGGTTTGATCCAGTTGCATATTCTTACATTGCAGGGGGTTGGAGTAGATGATCCTCAGGGTCCCTTCCAGCTCTATGATTCTATCATTCTAATATTCTTATGTAAACTAATGGCTTCTTCTTCTTCTTCTTCTTCTTCTTCTTCTTCTTCTTCTTCTTCTTCTTCTTCTTCTTCTTCTTCTTCTTCTTCAATACCTGGCTTGTCTATGTATAGATGCTGAAATCTATCTGAAACACTTTGAGTTGGAGAGGAGGGGCAGTGACAAATAAAAGTGGATAGATGTGTCCACTGGTCATTTTAAACCCTATTTCCATTTCAAGGCTAGGCAATCACATCTGCTTGTAATAGATGGAAGCATTCCCAAACTGGTTCCATTGAGCACTGACTTCAACTCAGTTTCTAATTGGATTGGAGCTGTCCCCAGTTTAAGGTGGCCAACAGTGAAAATGGAAGGAATCAATGGAAAACAACTGCAAGAATTAAAACAACTGGCACCAGGGTAAAAGGGTAAAGGACCCCTGGATGGTTAAGTCCTGTCGAAGGCAACTATGGGGTTGTGGCGCTCATCTTGCTTTCAGGCAAAGGGAGCCAGCGTTTGTCCACAGACAGCTTTCCGGGTTGTGCGGCCAGCATGACTAAACTGCTTCTGGCACAACAGGACACCATGACAAGTGCCAGAGCTTTCAAACTGCTAGGTTGGCAGGAGCTAGGACAGAGCAACGGGAGCTCACTCCATCGTGGGGATTCGAACCGCCGACCTTCAGATCAGCAAGCCCAAGAGGTTCAGTGGTTTAGACCACAGCATCACTGGCTCCCACAAACACACCTCATGACCCTGAGATGTGTGTTTTCAGGGGCCACCCTATTCTACAATTGCAATCTGTTTTATTTACTGTATTTATTTTAAATACTGAATTATGAATTGTAACACTCTGTGGGACCTTGCTGCTGAAAGGCAAGTAATAAATGGAACAAATGGGGAGTCACTACAGAGAAGGCCCATTCCCGTGTTGCCACCCTCCGGACCACGCGTTGAGGAGGCACATGAGGGCTTCAGATGATGAAGGCAGAGTCCGTGGTGGTTTATATGGGGAGAGGGGGTAATTGAAAATAAATGAATTCTGGGTTGACTTGACTGACGATCAAAATCCCAGATGAATAAGACTCCACCACTTGAGTCCGCCTTCTTTTTGAAGATATTTTAGAATGCAGTAATACCGGGTATATACAGGTAGGCTCTGGGCATGCATTCACACAACCTTTGTGCACGCCATAAACAAAAAGGGGGGGAGTGTCATATTGCACTGCGGTTCCCGTGGTTGTCTGTGCTTTAAAAACATGGTGCGTGAATCAATCGCACGATATAGATCGACTTTGCTACTGCTCAGAGGGCGGGGCACGCGATTCCGAGGAGAACCCTGGATCTCCGCAGCTTTTACCACTAGGAGGCAACCTCTCCCCTTTCTTGCAGCCGAAAGGCAGTGAGACCGAAGCGCGGGTGGGGAGGGTGTGTGGAGAGAGAATCACCCTGCTCTTGAATGCTCAGATGGCAGCAAAGGGGGGCGGGCGAGAGGCGAGAGCGGGGAATACTGGAAACACGAAGGTGGTGTCAAGATTCCGCCCGAGGGAGCGCGGCATTCCGACGCGACTGTCCTGCCGGATTCCTCGCGAGGACCCAGCCGTGTGTCTCATGGAGCGCGGCGCGCAGGGCGTGAGCGCAAAGAGGCGCTCGCTCCTTTTGGATGGCGGGCGGCTCCACTTTGCAAATGTGCCAGGCGGAATTGCACCATCGGAGCGGGCTCCCTGCAGGGGGGTGGGGACCCGAGGGCGCTTCCTTAAACAGGCACCAGAAGGAGAGCGGGCGGAGGGAGGCCAAGCACGCCGCGATCCTCCTTCCTCCTGGGCGGCTGCAGTCGCTGCCGCCGCTGGATTTGCTGCTGCCGCTGCTGCTGTCGCCCAGCCCTGCCCTGCCCAGCCCAGCTGCAGCTCAGGCTTCTCTGCATGTGTCATCGAACACGTGGGGCTCTTTTTGCGCCGCGGAAACTTTCGAGGGATACTTGCTTCCAACTTGGACTCGCGCACGGCGACATCGGAATGGGGAGGCGCGGGGGGAGAGAGAGAGAGCTCTTCGATCTACTGCACCGATCCAGACGCCTCTTTCCTTGACGTGGTCGCCTCGCTGCCTTCCCTTTCTGCTCGCGCTTGGAATTGCGCTCCCGCGTCTTGAAACCGCGTCTGGACACGCCAACCCGCTTCTTCCTCCTGTCCCTTGCCCTCTTCTTCACGTGTGGGAAACGTGGCGTGCGTGTGTTTGGAAGGAATGGGCTCTGGGTATTGGGGTTTTGCTGTCTGTTGTTTTTTTTACCCCGAGTGGTGAACCTCGCCCTCCCTGCACCTCCCTCCTTTAGTTCCTTCCCCGGTCCGTTTTATAGTTTCGAGAAGATCTGGAAGGCCATGCAATTGACGCCCAGGAGACCCACTTCGTTTGCTTCCACCCCCCGGACCTAAGGTAAGCGGCGAGGGCTGGGGTGGAGGGAGCGTGTTTTGCGTGCGCATGTCAACTTTTCAGCTGCGTTCGCTTCGAGACTAGGCGGTCGTTGTCACTGCCCCGTTTGATCCGTTTCCTCGCAGCAGACGGCGATTAGGGAGACCGGGTCCCTTGCGAAGGGTTGGGCGATCAAGCGTGCGCACGTTCCGACGACCGGGGCGTGAGGAGACGCGATCGAGGACCGGTGTCTCGTCGGAATGCTCAGGGCGTGCTCGGCGAACCTGGCGCGGACGCGGGTCCTCCTTTCGGAATTAAAAGGACACCAACACACGCCCCTCTCTGACTCTGTCGCAATAGTGCTCTGTTTTGGAGAGCTGCCCGTGCCAATTCAATTTTGCCCCAAACACGTTTCCTAAACGGGGAGATAGCGAGTTAAAAATTAACACGCGTTTGAAACAAACCGAAACGAAAACAGAGTTGACCCCCATAACATCAGTGAGTTGCGCGAGGCTGGAGTTTGTCTCAAGTTCTCCAGAACTTCCTGATCGAAATATCTGGAGTTGGCCTATTTGTTTTTCTGCCTTGACTATCTTTCAATCGTTTTTTTTATTTTAAAGAACAACAACAGCAACAAAATGTTTCAAGACCTCCTGAAGGTGCGTCACGTGTGAACGATCGAGCGGCGAGTGAAATGGGGAGTTTGGGGCTGGGTCTTTGCGGGCGAGATGAGAAGTTTCTGCCTTCAACTGGCCTACAAAGTCCCATTTCTCGGCTCCCAAGTCTGCGCTCTTGTCTGCTGCCAACCTGAGGTCCTCTTCCCTCAGCGGCTGAAAGTTTTAAACGTGGGGAGCTTCCTAATATTACAGGCCGGGGTGAGAGGTGTGGGGGGGGGATCTAATGCATCTTTGCAAACGCAGATCCCCAAACGAGATCTCCCCTTCCTTCCCATCCAAAGCTGGCAATGGCTTGGCGTGCTTCTGCTCCAACCACCCTAACACTTGGGGCAGGGCATACAGTATTGATCAAGGACATGATCCAGCCACCGTGGAGCACTTTTAAGAGCACTTGCTAAGCTGTCAGTGGGTTTCCACTCCGCTTCGTTTTGACTCTAGTTTTAGCAAATGACCATAGCTGTAGTGACCGGCTCCAAACCAACATAGAAATCAAAGAAAGTATAAGAACAGATGCCAACGTTTCAGAGGTTACACTTAAAAAAAAAGTTTTAAAAAATATTTTAAATTAAACTTGCTCAGAGACCAGACTTGTTTTTTTTTTTTGCCCTGTAATTTGCTATTCAAAATATTAAGTACAGGACCAACAGGGTGTCGCTGTCAAATGAAAGTTCGAGGTTGTTTTCCGCTAAAACTGATTTCGCAGGCCCATGAGGAAAGATATTTATGTCTCCTCAATCTGCAAGTCATGCTAATCAAATCTGGTTCAAGGCCTTCATCTCTTTACCTATGCTTTTTTACTTTGTCTTTTAAAGAAACTCTTCTCCATATATATATATATATATATGAAAATAGAAATTAATTACTACACATGTTGCCTCCATATAGTTCTTTTGGCTAAAAGCACAAATGAGCTGATGATCTCACTTTTACGCCTAGAAAAATTAGGCCATCAAAACTTTATATACTGCCTGCGACAATGAATATCTTTTTGCTTACATACATACTGTATAACGTAAGTATTTTAAAAACAGAAAACCTAACATCCGATCCTTAAAATAGTTAAATTGCTTATTTTAAAGATTGTCTTCTTTTTTTTAAGGTTGTCTTTTATCATTCCTATTAATAACATGAAGATGATTTTTTTAAAAAAATATGCGGCCTGTATTCATAATGATGGTGGCTGTTTCATTTACGTATGTTTGTGTATCTGGTGCAATTTGGAAAACCTTTCACTGAAATGAAGTTACAGGCAACACTTCATTGCTATGGAGGAAAGGCAAAGGCTGAGTCCATGTGTGTTACGCAGAAGTAAGCCTCTCTGAGTTCAGTAGGGAATAAGTAATTGTACGTACGACAGTAGCATTTAAAAGTCTCTCTCTGAATTTAAACCCTGAAGCAAAAGCTACAAATCAGCACGATAAATTATTCTTACCATAACTAATGTGCTCATTACGGTATACTTATCCAAAGTCCCATGACATGTAACTTACATTATGTACATTACTTTTGTACATAAACAGGTAGATAGATGGATAAATAAATAATTTTCCTCAGCCTGGGAGTATTCCCCTGCCCCAAACCCCATCCCATCTTCAGTTAAATATTTCAAATTCCTGCAGATTTATTCTAAAACAATCTTGATGATTTTTCCTTTTCTCCTGTATCTTTATGAGCAATGGAAAAAATCCTGGCCCAATTCCCCTAGATCTGAACTCGCATGTTCAGATGACGCAACCGATGAAATTTGTATCCGGCCTTTGCTAATTAGATTTAAACTGGTGCGTTATGAATTCACCCACACCCCAATTCACGAATAAAACAAAATTAATGTTTCCCCAGCTTTTTCAAAACTAGTCCTCCTATTTGGCCTTCGCTTACCGTGTGTGTGTGTGTGTGTGTGCCCCTGTTAATCTGTTGCAGTCACACATTTCTTTGGGTAAATATATTTTTTTTTCAAGTCCTACACAGTTCAAGAGAGCCATTTATTGTTATGATTATTTTGCTAGGAAACAGTTTATAAATGTAAATAATAAATAATATGAATAAGTTAGTTTGCAAAGGCTTTTAAAAAAACCGTTGGGAGCTTGGGATATGATATTAAGAGTGTCCCATCCTCTGCCCTCCCCCCAAAAAACATAAGGCCAAGGAGCCATAAACATACAGAACGCCCTCTTTAATTAGGAGGCCACCAATGTGACGTTAAGTGGACATGTTTGGAAGACTAGGCCATTGAAATCACAGCAATTCATTTCCAAGTGACACATCACCTTTAGGATCAAAGTGCCAGTTTTTGATCCACAGGATGGAATTTAACATTCTCGTAACGAAATTATGCCAAACGATTCAAAAGCTCTAGATTCAGGTAGGTAGCCGTGTTGGTTGGACGCAGTCAAAATATTAAAAATAAAAATAAAAAATGTCCAGTAGCACCTTAGAGACCAACTAAGTTCTTGGTACAGTATAAGCTTTTGTGTGCATGCACACTTCTTCAGATAACAGATTCAAAAGCGGACTTGGGATACAATTTCTACGCCGTTTCTTTTGGCTTCCAAAGAGCTCCATTTTTTTTTTTTGCAACTGTTTGTTTCAAGTAACTTCTACTAAGATACAAACCTTTTACAGTATATCTTGCCTGTCATTACCTTTTTCAGATGAAGAATGCCAGCTAGATGTGGCAAATACATGCTTGGAAGAAAATCCCACTTTAGTCAATGGGACTTGATTCTGAGTCCACTGCCACAGAACGGCAGGCATGAAGCCCAATTCTATACATTTTTACTCGGAAACTCCCATCGTAGGGCAAGGTGCTGTCAGCTGCATTTAGGCCGCAATTCTAACCCTCTTGCCTTGAAGAAAAACCCCTAAAAATTCAACAGGTCTTCAGTAGACATGGTTAAGATTGTGCTGTTCCTTTGGAATGAGCTGCACTGAATTTATTCAGAAGTTAATAGGCTGGAACGACATTAAAAACATTGCTAGCTCATATATGTTTTCATCCAGACCCAGCGATATAGGTGTGTTCTTGTTCGATGGCCTTTCTTGGACATCACCGGATTGAAAGGCAGGGTGTCAATTTACTTAAATAAATTATTTTTAAAAATCCGAGTTGTATACCAAAGCTAAAGCTACTCGGTTCCAGAGTGGTCTGGAAATCTGTATCTTATGATGTCCCAGACTTAAATTATTTCACGCAAGTCATCTTACAAACGGCAACCAAAACTTATTTTCAAAGCCGTTATCGGCATACTTTAGCGACATCTTATTGAAATAATGTGTGTTCGCGCAGAGTGTCAATGCACAGAGTTGCATACCGCAAACTTATTGCAAAAGGGTCGCCTAATATGGCCTATACAGGGATACATTCCAATGTGTATGAAATGTCGACTATTTCCATTCATAGGCCCCCAGCCTCTCCCTGTTGTATGGACTAGGCATACAGGAAAATGACAGGGATTTTTGCTGCTGTCCAAAATAGCCAGATAGCCTTGTAGCAAAATCATAATAATAATTTCGACTTTTAAAAATCTGTTTCTCTTGCTTTCTTTCCCCCTGATTTAAGTTTTGTTGCTTAACGCAGAAGTGTCGCAGATGTGCAGAAAGGCAGGGGGTGGGTGAGAGAGAAAACGACACGAACTTGGGACACTTTTGCTGAAACACTTCCAAAAGTGTGGATTATAAATTCTCTTTAAATCTATAAGAATGGGCACCATTTATTACATTAGGAATTCTGTTTGGTTCATGCTGTGGTCACAGAAAGGGGAAATGTGCAATGGATTGGGCTGTTGATTATTATTATTATTATTATTATTATTATTATTCATCAAAATAAGGGCATGATGCAGCACATAGTTTACCTGTGTTTAAGTTTCTTTTAAAATCGTCTGCAGCAAACAGTAGGATCACCAGGCCATGGTACTGTAAACCACCCTGTGAGGTACATACATTTAATACAAAATACAGTCATACTTTGGTTGCCGAACACCTTGGAACTCGTACGTTTCGGCTCCCGAACGATCGAAACCCAGAAATGAGTGTTCCGGTTTTCAAATGATTTTTGGAATGCCGAATGTCCAGCGTGGCTTCCAATTGGCTGCAGGACACTCTTGAGTCCAATCAGAAGCCGCGTCTTGGTTTTTTAATGGTTCCGGAAGTCGAACGGACTCCCGGAACACATTCTGTTCGAGGACCAAGGTATGACTGTAAAATAACAAATAATAGGGTAGTGCTCTGGAGCCCCACTCAGCAGAATGAGCAGGAGACACTCCCCCTCCTCTCCCACCACATACAAAACAAGTCATTTATGAACATTACCATCTGAAGAGGGGGAATCCTGACACCCAGAGTCGAAAATTGCCTAAGTGCATGATGGACATCAGAGCAGAGTTCTGTTTTGTTCACTGGCTGCCTGCTTACATGCAGGCCCACTGGTGTGGGGTTTAGGGCCAAAACAGACATGGGGGGTGGGATCTGCAACTAACAGAGCAATCCTATACATGCCTAACTCAGAAGTAAGCACTATTGACTTACTCCCAGTGTGGTGTAGTGGTTAAGAGTGGTAGACTTGTAATCTGGGGAACCGGGTTCGCATCTCCGCTCCTCCACCTGCAGCTGCTGGGTGACCTTGGGCTAGTCACACTTCTCTGAAGTCTCTCAGCCCCACTCACCTCACAGAGTGTTTTTTGTGGGGGAGGAAGGGAAAGGAGAATGTTAGCCGCTTTGAGACTCCTTCGGGTAGTGATAAAGCGGGATATCAAATCCAAACTCCCAGGTAAGTACGTCTAGGATTGCAGCCTGAGGCAGGCACATTTACTTGGGAGTAAACCCTTTTGAGTCCAGCGGGGCTTAACTTTGGAACAAACATGAACAGGATTTGACTATGCACCTCTTTTTTATTATTAACTTCAGTGGCGCGCGCGCGCACACACACACACACACACACACACACACACACACACACAGAACTTGCATTTCCAGAAGAGTCAGGAGACGTTTTGCCCCACCTATTTATTAGATTTCTGAAAGAAATAATGGCATTTCATTCCATTCCTATTTTTCTCGGAAGCCAGTCCCGTTGGTTTTGATGGAATGAACTACCGTAAGCATGCTTAGGTTTGCAGCCTTATTTTCATTTCCAGTTTATGAGTCAGTTATAATTTGTATGTGAAAAGTGCCTTTCCTTGAAGTCACCGCAGGAGTCCAGCAATGGAGGGGGGAGGAGTTGCTTGCTCACTCACTCCGTATGTGGCCCATGCTAAACTTTGCAGTAGCCTCTGGTGTTTATACCTTTCCCACCTATGTTGTTTCCCCAGTATAGATCACCCACCGCACCCACCCCCCAAAATTTATCAAATAGAAATACAGGGACGATATGTAGATTCCTCACTGTGAAAAAAATAAACATATTCATTTGGAGTGATGTTCCTGAGAATGAGAGGACTTTGTGCACATACCGTGTTTCTCCAAAAATAAGACACCGTCTTATATTTATTTTTCCTCAAAAAAACCCGTGGTGGCTTATTTTCAGGGGATGTCTTATATTTTTTATTAAGTAGGGTACAGTGTAACCTACAAGGTTAAACTGCCTATCACTATGGCTTATTTTCGGGGTATGGCTTATTTTCGGAGAAACACGGCACTATCACTGGATCAGGGCATTTAGGAAGAAGAAGAAGAAGAAGAAGAAGAAGAAGAAGAAGAAGAAGAAGAAGAAGAAGAAGAAGAAGAAGAAGAGGAGGAGGAGGAGTAGTTTGGATTTGATATCCTGCTTTATCACTACCCAAAGGAGTCTCAAATCGGCTAACATTCTCCTTTCCCTTCCTCCCCCACAACAAACACTCTGTGAGGTGAGTGGGGCTGAGAGACTTCAGAGAAGTGTGACTAGCCCAAGGTCACCCAGCAGCTGCATGTGGAGAAGCGGAGACGCGAACCCGGTTCCCCAGATTAGGAGTCTACCGCTCTTAACCACTACACCACACTGGCTCTCTCAGGTAGATGGATGATCGATAGATATCACACATACACAGAAACATAATTATGACCACCGCTCCAATCAATGGGAAACTCTCTGATGGTCAAAATTACAGAAGATTTATCCATCCTCAGATCATCTTCTCCCGTAGAATAGAAGAGGATTCTCTCCCCTCTCTCAATTATTTCTTTGAAACATTACTTCTTTTCTCCCCTCCAGCCAAAAAGTCTCTCCCAAGCAGCTTACATGAAATCAATAACACTGTCTTGCTCCAGGCTGCTCTTCAGTGTTGGAATCCCTGCCTGGCAAATTTCTCCCTCTATCAGTTACACACAAGACTCTTAACTGGACTCTGGTGGGGGTTTTACTTTCTTTTATTTATTTTTTTAACTTCAGGCAGACGGGCCAAAGGCTTTCTTTATGGGGGTGACATTGCCTTTTGTCTGCTAATGCTGTTGGGCTTCATTCTCTTTCCGACAAACTGTATGTATAAGTTCTGCTTCGAAGTTCTCCATGTTATCGTTGTCATAGACATTGGTTGTAAATAAAACAGGCTGGTGAACCTGGTGGCACTTTGAAGACTAAGGGTGAGATCCAACGTTGTGCTAGTTGATCCCCCTCCCCTTCATCAACCCCTTGTGACTCCCCCCCCAATCTGTCGCAAAGAATGGCCCCCAACTCTCCGGACCAGATCTTGGGAGCGTAAGTCGTGTTTTTGTGCAAGTGAGATATTACAAATGGACATTGCCCTAACAAATTTTTAACATAGCACAAGCTTTGTCCATTTCATCAAATACAGGCAGGATTATACTTGCTTGCAAGTCCAGTGGTACCTTGTTTCTCAAATGCCTTGGTACTCAAACAGCTTGGAACCCAAGCACTGCAAACCCGGAAGTAAGTGTTCTGGTTTGGGAACTTTTTTCCGGAAACCGAACATGCTCCATTTTGAGAGTTGCGCTTCCGATTTGAGTGCCATACTTCCGTTTTGAGTGGTACGCTGAGGTATGTCTGGTTTTGCTTTTTATTTTGCGTTTTTGCTTTGGTGGCTTTTTTTTGTGACAGTGTGGAACGCAGTTCAGCTACTGATTGATTGTGTGACTGCAGTACATTGTTTACTGCTTTCATTTTATGGATCAATGGTTAAATTGCTGTTTTAGGGGGTTGTTTTTAAAAGTCTGGAACGGATTGATCCATTTTGCATTACTTTCTATGGGCAAGAGTGCCTTGGTTTTGGAACGCTTTGGTTTTGGAACGGACTTCCAGAACGGATTAAGTTTGAGAACCAAGGTACCACTGTATGTGGTTGCAGGAAAGGGGGGTTGTACAGAATAAGGTTTGAAGGAAATTAAATGTGGAAAAGGACAGAAGGTGATGTTTATGTCATTATCAATCATCATTGACAAAAGCCAGTTGCTGTTGATAACACAGGTATTCTGGCATCGGTATGCCCATTGACACATGCAGTATGCGATTTAAAAACAAACATAAAGCAACCCTTGTCACAGTTCTGTCCACAAGTGATAGAACTGAACTGCTTGACAAGTTATAGCGCAATAGTTTCATACAGTAGCCTCCCTTTGAAGTTTTGATGTACCAGTATAGCCATTTTAAGATCTGTTACAGGATGGGAGGCTGAAGTGTACGGTTCTGACACATCTTTTGATTCATGACATTTCTTTCTATTTCATACACAATATTCCTTTTGATTCAGATTTCTGGGGATAGTCAAGCTATTTTTATTCGTCGTGTAGTTTTCCACGGTATACTTGATTGCTTGTGGCACTTTGGAGTTGCCAAGGCCCAAATACTTTTAAGAAGTATTTTTATATCATGGGCTTCCATGTGTTCTGTATCACAAGCTGACTTGTCTGCGCGGACTGTGAATGTTTGGACAAAAGAGAAGGCTCTTACTATTAAGCGAGGTTTGCATGGGGGGAAGGTGCCAAAGGAGATCTGTAAACATACAGCGGGGGGCATGTTCCACACACTCTGCAGCAACAGTGCTTGCCATAGCTGAACGGGGGTTAAATTAGCATTTTCTGCAGCCAACCGGCAAAGTGTGAAAGGGAGAAGTGTGTTTCTGTACGACTATTGGACATGGCGGTTGGGGCAGATGGGAGACAGAGTTCATCTCAAACTAGAGGGCTATGGGATCTAGGGTTGCCAGACTCAATAGAGGACAGGACTTCTGTGCCTTTAATTGCCCTGCTCTCTTTTGAGTCTGGAAACCTTAAAGAGAAACCAGCAGACCCTTTGTATAATTTCCAAGCAAAGGGCCTGCTGGTTTCTCTAAGGTTTCCAGATTCAAAAGAGAGCAGGGCAATTAAAGGCACAGAAGTCCTGTCCTCTATTGAGTCTGGCAACCCTAATGGCAGGCACCCCCAAACTTCGGCCCTCCAGATGTTTTGGACTACAATTCCCATCTCCACCGACCACTGGTCCTGTTAGCAAGGAATCATGGGAGATGTAGGCCAAAACATCTGGAGGGCCGCAGTTTGGGGGTGCCTGCCTAATGGGATCCTCAACCCTGCAGCTAGCAATACTAGGCTAGATCTGCTTTCCCCAAGGTGACTGTGTCCTCTGGGTGACATTGGACTCCAGGGTCCGTCAGCTCCAGCCAGCTCCAGCCAGTTTTAGAAACCCAGATATATAAGCCAGGTGCCAAATGGTGTTACAGTCACCAAAATGGAATGTCCAGTTGCCATTTGGGGGTAAGACAACGGGTAAGACAGCGGGTGGTGCTGTGGTCTAAACCACTGAGCCTCTTGAGCTTGCCGATCAGAAGGTTGGCAGTTCGAATCTGCGTGATGGGATGCAGCGGCGGAGCTTCATGCTCCGCCACCGGGGGCAGAGAGCAGGCGTGCTGCCCCAGGGGCGTGGAGTGCATTTTGGGGGCGGGGCAGGACGCACGATTTGGGGGCGGGGCGGGGAGCTGCCATGGCGCTACTGAGATCGCGCCGCTCGGGGCAGCCCGCCCCCACTTGCCCCTATCTTCCTACGCCCCTGATGGAGTGAGCTCCCGTTGCTCTGTCCCAGCTCCTGCCAACCTAGCAGTTCAAAAGCATGCCAGGGCAAGCAGATAAATTGGCACCGCTGCGGGGGCAAGGTAAACAGAGTTTCCATGCTCTCTGATATCTGTCACAGTGTTCTGTTGTGCCAGAAGCGGTTTAGTCCTGCTGGCCACATGACCTGAAAAGCTGTCTGTGGACAGACACCGGCTCCCTTGGCCTGAAAGTGAGATGAGCGCCGCAACACCATAGTCGCCTTTGACTGGACTTAACCGCCCAGGGGTCCTTTACCTTTTTTTTACCTTTAAGATGGCTCTAAAGTCTTTTTTCCCCAGCTGACTGTGATTGATTCTCAGTTAAGCATCTGGCTAGTTCAGATGAGAACCTTGAACTAGCTTAAGAGCTTTGAGAACTTAAAGGAGAAAAGTTGTTTGATCCAGGGTCGGCCACATATATATTGGCCTATTCCGACATCTTTTTCTTAATGGTGACATGGATCATTCATAACGTGAGAATATTCTTCACAACTGTGTGCAGGGGAGTGGGGTGGGGGAAGTGAAGACAAGTGACAACAATCAACGATAATATTATTCACCACTTCTGCTCAGGCTGCACAGAAAAAGCATTTTGGTTCCTGGAATTCTTTCTGATGGTGCAGATAAAATATAAGCGATAGAATTCTACAGGATGGGTTATTAGTGTGTAAAAACAACCGTGATCCAAGGATCCCCAGATGTTGGAGATACCTGGTGGCATCCTGGCACCTGGGCATCTTCACTTGGTTGCAAGTGGCTGATAGCCAGTTGCAAAATGTGCTTGGCACCTGGCTAATTTTGAACACTGGTCAGAGATGATGTGAATGCAAGGTCCACCACTATCTTGTGGGCACCAGGTTGGAGAACATTGGGCTACATAGACAAAAGGTCTGACAAATAGCTTATTGTCCCTATATCATTGAAGCAAGCCCCAAGTAAAGTTGGGGTAGCAGTTAATTTGTCTTTGGACTTTACAAGGCAAACGCAGATCAGGCCAGGCTTCCCAGATCTGTGTGTAAGAGGGGTTTGCCTAGGCATGTCTCTCACGATTTCTATATTATCTCTGAGAAATAGCAATATAACACCAGGATGCACGCAGCAGTCATGTCTGCCTTGTAAACGGCGGAGCCATTCTGGAGAGGTAGCTTTCCTTAGGTTTTCCATATGTCTGGAATTAGCGTCTGGGGGGAATTTTTTGAAAAATTGGCAAAATGTCTGGGTTTTTGGCAACAGAAACAGGTGTTTGACTCTTTGCCTTTGGGGGGCAATTCCCCCCAAAAATGCTCAACAAGTTTTTGAGTGATTCCCCCCCACCAAAAGCCCAACAACTTTTGTGTCCGGATTTTTAGTTCTTGAAATGTGGCAACCCTATCTCAGCATGCTAGATGCAGGCTTTTGAGTCACACAGGGCTCTTCCTCAAGTTGCATGCTTTTGAAAGGGGGAGCTCCAAAAGCACAGGCGAATAGTGGCGACAGTCCTGCTCAGCTATGCAGCAGGCATAGATCGGCAAGGACTCTTGTAGACTGTATAATGGAGAAGCAGCAGCCTAAAAAGAAAAAAAGTTATTCACTGGAGTCATTCAAGCCCTATCACCAGGGTTTCATTTAAAATGAAGTATATTATGACTCTAGGGTGGTGGAAGTTGCACCTTCTGATATGAATGCCTTTCTGCCTTAGGCTTTAGTTGAGACGATGTTTTGCAGGTAGAGGCTGGTTGCGATTTAGGATGGGCACTTTGATGCGTGAGCAGAAAAAAAGAAGGACGCCGATTTGCCTGAAATTTGAGCATGCTCGTTTGTAAGTACAGATGACACTTTATCAGTAATAATTACTATAATTGAATAGAAATAAGTCTCTTGCTGGGATGCCGTGAGCCATGTGTCTGCTCAATCTTGCTCTTTATTCCGCTGCTAACTGTGGACGGGTAACATAAAGACGTCCTCTGCTTCCTCGCTTCTGATGCTTCTTTAAGAGTAGACAGGGGCCAAAAAGTCCTGCAGATAGAGGGCGGTCTTTTGCAAAGGACGTCACAAGCCCCTCAGCCCCAGTTGTGGTTCTTCAGCAGGGCTACCAATTGACCAGAAAAGAAAGCCATACCTGGCTTTGTTCCTGTGCCTCTCGACAGCGTCTTGATGTGCAAAACTCAGCAGGGGGAAGCTTTTCACAGCGCAGAGACACACATTACCTACATCTGCACGCCAAGCTGCCGTTTTAAAAAAGCAGAAATTGCGAGGCGAGGGCCAGCTGAAAAATGGCCAGCCCTGTGACTTAGTTGGCACCAGTTCAGGTATATTAGAAAACTCCTTCAGAGATAGCCGGCTGAGCAGAGCCACAAAGCTCTGATGCGCAATGCGTGGATATCGAGAGGAGTGTGGATCGGTACACAAGATGTGGTCAATATAGGGGCTGTTTGAGCTCATGCAAGCGTGGCCTTTGGGTGGCGGTGCCCTTTGAAACTTGGCTGCATTAGAACAGAATGATGAGCCGCCTCTCCTCCTCCCAGTATTGTGCTTTCAGGTACAAAACGTTTCATCCTCCAAGGAATGCAGTCTGCACATGCTCAGAGTCACTTCCTATCATCTGATGAGGCTGCCATCTTCTGTTTCCAGAACTCCAGCCGTTTAGCTTGAATGCCTCGTCAAATGTGGGAACACTGGATAGTTCAGTTGGTTGGAGCATGATGCTGATAACGCCAAGGTTGTGGGTTCGATCCTCATATGGGACAGCTGCATAATCCAGCATTGCAGGGGGTTGGACTAGATGATCCTCCGGGTCCCTTCCAGCCCTGTAGTTGCATTTTTCCAAGTTGCCTTGTCCTTTTTGTGATTATAAAGAAGCAAACCAGCATTGAAGCCCAAGTGCCTGTAAGCTTGTGCAGGGCCTTTCCCCCTTCTGACAAGAAGCAGTTTAGCGCATGATGCATTTGAGCATGTGCAGAGTGCACCCTCAAGGTACCACATTTCTCTTTACTTTAAATGCATCTTGTGGTGGTGGTGGTGGGGAAAAAATAAAACCAGTAACCAAATTTCCCCCTGGTTCTTCATCCTCCTGGGCTGGCAATCAGACTAGACAACTGGGGGTATTGGCCTACTGGTGTTGAGCTGGGGATTTTGGAGTTGTTGCAGAGCAGGAGGAGAGGACACAAATATCCCCGACAGCATCCCCCCCCCCGCTCCCATGGTGCAATGCCACTTTGGCCTTCTTGCCCTGCCTTTTCATTTCTCTACTTGTTAAACAGATTCCAGACCTCAGCCCCCTATCTCAGATTAATCCCCGTCATCCAGCTCGTACAATAAGGGATTCTTTCTCTTGAGATAAAGATGCAACCCGGAGTCCTTGGATTGGACCCGGAATGAAATCTAAATAAACAAATAACCTTGTGGTGCTGCAGTTCCCCCCACGTTAGAGCCCTTACGCAACCTGGTCCTAGTAACAATGTGGCCCCAGTAGCAGAATTAATACTGGCTGCTTAGCTCTCTAAACAACAACCAGGAGAATCAGGCTATTAGCTATGTTAAGTAAAATAAAAAAAAATCCTTCAGTAGCACCTTAAAGACCAACTAAGTTTATATTTTGGTATGAGCTTTCATGTGCATGCACACTTCTTCAGATACACTAGAAACAGAAGTGTCAGACCCTATATATATACAGAGGGTGGTGGGGGTGGTTGGGAATGGGTGATGGGCTGATGGGAGTGGTAAACCTGTAGATGGCTGTTAATGGCTGCTGATGGCTGCAATTAGTCCTGGGCTGAGGTGCTAAAGAAAGCTTGATCATGCATAATGAGATAAGAATCCGATGTCTCTATTCATCCCAAGTGCTTCCATGGTTTTAAGCTTGGTAATGATTTCCAATTCAGCAACTTCTCTTTCCAGTCTGTTCCTGAAATTTCTCTGTAATAAAACAGCTGCTTTGAGATCTAGAGCTATGTTAAGTGTTTCACAAAGGGAAGAATCCTAATTATTATTTATTTATTTATTTATTTATTTATTTATTTATACCTCACCCATCTGGCTGGGTTTCCCCAGCCACTCTGGGCGGCTTCCAACAGAAAAAGGAAATAAAATAATCTATTAAACATTAAAAGCCTCCCTAAACAGGGCTGCCTTCAGATGTCTTCTAAAAATCTGGTAGCTGTTTTTCTCTTTGACATCTGATGGGAGGGCGTTCCACAGGGCGGGCGCCACCACCGAGAAGGCCCTCTGCCTGGTTCCCTGCAACTTGGCTTCTCGCAACGAGGGAACCGCCAGAAGGCCCTCGGTACTGGACCTCAGTGTCCGGGCAGAACAATGGGGGTGGAGACGCTCCTTCAGGTATACTGGACCGAGGCCATTTAGGGCTTTAAAGGTCAGCACCAATACTTTGAACTGTGCTCGGAAACGTACTGGGAGCCAATGTAGGTCTTTCAAGACCGGTGTTATGTGGTCTCGGCGGCCGCTCCCAGTCACCAGTCTAGCTGCCGCATTGTGGATTAGTTGTAGTTTCCGAGTCACCTTCAAAGGTAGCCCCACGTAGAGCGCATTGCAGTAGTCCAAGCGGGAGATAACCAGAGCATGCACCACTCTGGCAAGACAGTTTGCATATTTACTCAAAGAAGTAGGTCTCACTAATAAGCAGGGGTGTAGGAAGGGGGTGGGGGGGGTGCGGGCCGCCCCGGGTGTCATCCCTGAGGGGTGGAAAAATGGCACACTGCAGGAGGTGGCACTTACTATGGGGCCTGCAGTGCACCCAAGCCACTCATCTCTCTTGGGAGTGACGCAGTGGCTCAGGGCCCCACACTGCCCGAAACAGCAGTGTGGGGCTTGCATCCGGCAGGCGGACTCCGTGGGCAGCTCGCCGCGTGCCCCTGGGTGGATCGCCGCCCCGCCCCCTGCACAGATCGCCCCGCCCCTGCCGCTCCGGGCGCCAGAGCAGTCAGCTACACCCCTGCTAATAAGCCATGCCGAAGCATTCAGGCATACTACTCTGGAAGTAAATGTCATTGAACTCTACATATTTTGGATATTAGCATTTTTTTTAAAAAAAAAAGAGTAAAATGGACTGGCTTCTTGCACAGCAACTGTGGGAATGAATGGATTGCACAAACAAAAGTGTGAATGTTAAAAGATTTATAATTGATTGATTTAAATGCAAACAGGGCGTGTTCGCAATGCCTCGCTCTCCCTGCTTTTTTAGCCCAGCATGAGTCACCTGTCTGAGTGCTGTGAGTGAGGGATAAAAAGTAGAATTGATCCTTGTATGGATCAACTATTCAAGGGGCTGCCAACAGGATGAGTCCCAAATGTTGCTGGCCATTCTGGCTAGAAGGTAAAGGACCCCTGGACAGTTAGGTCCAGTCAAAGGTGACTGTGGGGTTGCGGCGCCCATCTCACTTTCAAGTCGAGGGAACCGGTGTTTGTGCACAGATAGCTTTCCAGGTCATGTGGCCAGCATGACTAAACCGCTTCTGGCGCAACGGGACACCCTGATGGAAACCAGAGCACAGAGAAACACCATTTACCTTCCCGCTGCTGCAGTCCCTATTTATCTACTTGCACTGGTGTGCTTTTGAATTGCTAGGTTGGCAGAAACTGGGACAGATCAATGGGAGTTCATCCCATTGCAGGGATTCGAACTGTCAACCTTCTGATTGGCAAGCCCAAGAGGCTCAGTGGTCTAGACCACAGTGCCACCTGTACCCCATGATTCTGGCTAGAGTCTAGGGCTGGGTGATATATCAATATATTGTCCAAAACCAGTTTGAAGTCCATACAGTAGTACCTTGTTTTGTGACCGGGCTCCGTTCGCTGGCTAAAAAGGACGCTGGACAAAGTGCTGTGTCTGCGCACTTGCACAGAGCGGTTTGTGCTTCTGCACATGCATGAGCGGTGAACCCAGAAGTTCCGGTACTTCCGGGTTTGCTCCGGACGTTCGATGGAATGGGCGCTCGACGAGGTACCACTGTATTGTGATATCACTTTCCTGATTTTTGACCTGGCAATATATCATGATTATTTTGTGTGTGTGTGCTATACAAAAATTACAATGCAGGAAAAACCATGAAGCCAGCCAATGCCGCTACGGAGCTCCATCCTTATTTCAGACATCGTGATATATCGGTATATCGCGATGTTTAGCTCGTGATGTATCACAATGTTGAAAACCAGATATCGCCTGGCCCTACTAGAGTCCAATAACATCTAGACGGTGCTATATTGGTTATAGACTAACCATTTAGAGTGGTGCCTTGGTTCTCAAACGCCTTGGTTCTCAAACGCCGAAAACTCGAAAGTAAGTGTTCTGGTTTTCAAATGTTTTTTGGAAGCCAAACATCCGATGTGGTTGTTGGCTATTGTTTCCGGGGTGTCTGAACCAATCAGAAGTCTTGCCTTGGTTTTCAAACATTTTGGAAGTCAAACAGACTTCCAGAGTGGATTAAGTTTGGCGCTTTTGTTTTTGCTATTTATTCTGCGTTTTTGTTTTTGAGGCTTTTTCGGTTAATTGGTTTTTGTGACTGTGTGGAACCCAGTTCATCGATTGATTGATTGATTGATTGATTGGTTGATTGCGGAAATGGATAAAAAAAAAACCCATCCAAACAATGACTACCAGCATGCAGGTAAGGGGGGAAAAAGATTTTATCATCTACATTCTACAACACTGTCTTATTTATTTTATAGTACGGTACATTGATTATTGCTCTCATTTTATGGATCAATGGTCTCGTTAGATAGTAAAATTGATGCCAAATTCCTGTTTTGGGGGTTGTTTTTAAAAGTCTGGAACGAATTAATTCATTTTGCAGTACTTTCTATGGGAAAGCGCACCTTGGTTTTGGAACACTTTGGTTTTGGAACGGACTTCTGGACCGGATTAAGTTTGAGAACCAAGGTACCACTGTACAGTGGAATTGCAGATGCAGGGAATGCAAAATGTATGCAGCTGAACATTGCTTGTGAAACTGGCTGCCTGTCCAATGCCAGTGGCTCTGGTTGAATTGCGCTGCAGGCGGGACGAAACCGCCAATCACCTTTGATGGAGTATCTAAGAGTGTCTAAAACTAGCTCCCCCACCCAGTCCCGTTCTGAGCATCTAATTGGTGCTGCTGCTGATTAGTGGCCTGAGGCGATGCACATCTAGGTAGAAACGGAGAGATGCAGCGTGAATGAATGCCATTTCCAAATTGATGCATAAGCAGTAATTTATTCATGCTTATACTTCCAAACTGGCTCAGTACAAATAAATCTCAAAGGGTAATCTCCTCTCGTGACTGTTTTCCTAGACGTAGACAACCTTAGTGTACGGTAGGAAAAATGCATACTTTACTGATATTCAGCGTTTGCAGAACTGAGCACTTAGTTTCGCCATTTTAGCCATTAACGCTACTATAAAATACAGTGGTACCTCGCAAGATGAATGCCCTGCAAGACGAATTTTTCGCAAGATGAATGCATATTGCGATCTGACGGTGATTCGCCAGACGAATCCACCTTGCGGAAAAAATCGTCTTGCGAATTGCGGTTTCCCATAGGAATGCATTGAAATTTAATTAATGCATTCCTATGAGCAAAATAATAATAATTCAATGCACTCCTATGGTAAACCGCGATTCGCAAGATGGATTTTTCACAAAACGAATTGACTCGCGGAACGAATTAAATTAGTCTTGCGAGGCACCACTGTAAAAACAACCTACCCATCCATTGACAGCAGCTTAAAATCTAGTCCGTACAATCCATGATTACAAATCATCTTCCAGCTTCCCTGGAAAGGGCGATTCATGCAATTCATTTTTGGATCTTGCGAGCAGCCCTGGGCAAGCAGATTTTTTTACATGGTGAATTGTATTGTGAAGTAGGCACAATCGAGCTAAAGTCAGCGATTCGTAAAATCCCGTTGAAACCAGTGGGACTCAGATGAGTCCTCCTGACTATCTTTTCCCATGGCTTTCAGTGGACTCAGTCACAGCAAACTTTAGCTAGATGAGGGCTGTTCAGCAACAATTTCCATGTCATTTCCCCCCCAGCTTCCTCAATGTGTATTTCGGATGACCACCCACTTCACACAATTTATTTCCCAAGCACATGTAATACTCGGTTAGGGGATATGCAAGACACTTTGCACATTCCTCAAAATGAAGAATAAAATGTGTAGGGTAACCAAATGCGGGGAATAACCAATCAGTCATATGGCTTTATCCTGATCTATTGAAATAATAATAATAATAATAATAATAATAATAATAATAATAATAATAATAATAATAATACCCTGCCTATGTGGCCACACCTCCCCAGGTGATAGGACACAGCTCAGTCAGTAGAGCATGAGGTTCTTAATTTCAGGGTGGTGGGTTCGAGCCCCACATTGGGCAGAAACTCTGCAATTCTGTGATTCTAAGTCACTGGCTTAAATGTTGCCTGACAGTTATAGGATTGGCAAGATGACCTCCCTACCACTTCACAGCTATATACTTGAATGTTTTTAGCCCCTTAAACAGATGGCACACTGTTATTTGCACTTCGGGCGGCCTTTATTCAGCAAGCTTGCAATCTTCTTTGCCTTTTTTGCTGTCCATAAAGGAGTTTCGCTTTGTTTTCTCTTCAAAACATGACATTGCTTTTGCTAGTGAACAGGGAGGGAGGCTCCCTTCAGCAGCTGTGACAGACAGCTGCCACACCATAATGGTAAGACTTCGGGGGTGGGGGTGGGGTGGGTCAGCTCGTCCTCTTCTCCCTACCTCCAAAACTTAAAATCCTGCAAAGTTTTATTGTGCTGCAAAGGTGACATTTCCAACATTCTGAAAGGATTGGTAAATATTTGGCAGAGCTGGTTCACGGGATGCAGAGGGTGGAGTGGGGTACGGGGAAGGGTTGTATCTTATCTGCGATAAGAGCTGAAACAAAACTATCTGGAGTGATCCAGCGCTCAAATTGGCAACAGGACAGGGGGAGGAGAGGAAAGCTAGGGAATGAAATGTGTCAAGCTGCACAGCATCGATGGGAAAAAAAATTCAGGGGAAGAAAAACTATGGAACATGGAAGTTTTCAAATGCAGGAGAGCAATTTGTTGACTGTTGTGTTTGCTGTTTTTAAATCTCTCTCTCGTTCTCTTTCTCTTTCTCTCTCTCTCCTTCCACGCCTCCTCTTTTTTAAATATTAAGTTACCCTTGAACATTCTTCTGCTAAGTTCTGATATTTTAAAAAATTCCTTCAGTAGCACCTTAAAAGACCAACTAAGTTTTTATTTTGGTATGAGTTTTCGTGTGCATGCACACTTCTTCTGATTTTTAGAAAGTGAAAACAGCAGAGGGTTTATTTAGCCACAAGGTTTGAAACAGTTCCCCCGAGCAAGGGGGATTTGGGCCTCCTTTGGTATCTTTTGATGATACGGGTAAATCTTGAACAAGTCGCAGCTTCTGGCAGAGAAGCCCTAATTTTTTTAAAAAAAAGCTTTTGCATGAAAATAGCTCTTTATTTCAGGATCTCAAATATGTGTACGGCGTAAAATAATGGATGCCTCTCATATCGGGAAACGAAAAAGCAAAACAAAATCCCCATCGACCCCCCTTAGATTTTGAAACTTTGTTTTGGAAAACTTCACAGTAGGGATGCTTCCAGACAACCACTTGATTGAGAATTCATCCTGATTTGTTCTGACGGAGATTAGACAAGCATTTGTTCTGATTTGTTTTGGGGAGGTTAGACGATGATGCCTCTGAGCAACTTTCCCCGGGTACAGCTCCATCACTTTCACCACTGCGAAAAGTTCGGTATTCTAGGAAGCAGGTTTGTTGCACGAGGCCTTGCTATCGACTCTAAACGTGCAACCTGGATTGGCCAGTCTGTAAATCTATTGCAAATCTCAATGTTTTATTGGCAGGGCATGGGTCTGAAGCAGTGCTAGGCCAGCTGAATTTTGTGGGTTTCCACCTTTTTAAATAATGTTTCTTAGCTTTGAAAAAAAAACACCCAAAAATGTCATTTATCCAAATGCTATCAATTCAGTTCATTTTCTGTCTGAAAATGAAATTGTAACAGAGTTCAAAAAGTTTTTGGAAGTTCAACAATGAGATTACACAGCTTTAAAATAACACACTGTACCACATATTAGTTAGATTTCAATGTTAATTTTCTCTCCCCATAGAAGAAGCTTCCTTTGAATATAGGATTTCAAATTCAGAGTATTTCTAAGATAGAAAAAAGCTTTATTAAATTCAAAGTTAACTACAGGGTTAAATTCAAGTATGCAAGTGCAATAATGAAAGGAATAAATTCCAGAAACTGCTAAACCCTCGGCATTGTTACAGAACTGTGATGGGTTTGCCTTGTGCGGGAACATCTGGAATAATATTGTATTTCCACCAAGCGGAATTTTCTTCAAAAAGAGCAATGATGGGCTGAGATTTGAGGGATAAGAAATCCTGATTTATTACCCTTTTAAACTGAAGTACTTCAATTTATTCAGATTAAGGGTATATTCTCTAGCCCACCCTTGCATTCGTTACGTTCATTTTAGCACATTTTCATCACCCGTTTGTATTAACAATCCTGGTGATGCCTAAATAGTTGTGAAAGGGAACAGTAGTTATTCCAGACTACTAATTAAACCTGGCTAAATTAACATGGAGTTGAGGGCATTGTCTACGTCATGGCAGGAAAAAAACAACACAAGTATTTCTTCTTAATTAAGGCTGTGGGGTGATCTAGGAGTTGGGGAAAACCTTTTACATGCTATCAAGTATTGCACGATAGTGATGGTCTGATAAAATGCTCAGGAACGTTATTTTGTATTATTAAAAATGTGTTGCACATTGCCAAGACACCAATTTGGCAGAGAGCGTACCTCTCAAGTCTCCAAATCAGAACAAAATTAATTTGCACATAAAATCTCTTTGGTAACATCAGTGGATTCCAGGGCACGTTCCGACGTAGCAGCCCAAAGGAAGATAGTTTCATGACTCACAATTCAGCACTACTAAACCTAAAGTTTCACTCATTTCAGTCGCATTGCCCTTTTCCAAATCGTCCACTGGCCTGATGAAAGCACTGATGCAAGAATAATCAAACTTCCCCTGTGGCAGGGGTGCCAACTTGAATAAAATATTGGGGAGGGGGGCAGGTAAGCCCTGCCCGGTGTTGGATTAACGGATAAGCTAAACAAGTTATAGCTTAGAAGAAGAAGAAGAAGAAGAAGAAGAAGAAGAAGAGGAGGAGGAGGAGTTTGGATTTGATATCCCGCTTTATCACTACCCAAAGGAGTCTCAAAGCGACTAACATTCTCCTTTCCCTTCCTCCCCCACAACAAACACTCTGTGAGGTGAGTGGGGCTGAGAGACTTCAAAGAAGTGTGACTAGCCTAAAGTCACCCAGCAGTTGCATGCGGAGGAGCGGAGACGCGAACCCGGTTCCCCAGATTACAAGTCTATCGCTCTTAACCACTACACCACACTGGCTCTCCAGTGTTATAGCTTAGGGTCCCACTCTCTTGCCCCCCCCCCCAAAAAAAAAACTAAAGGAAAAAACCTGGATGTACATTTCCAAAATATAAGATAGAAAAAACAAATAAAGGTAAAATCAGCGTCTACTAGAAGGGATATCGGCTTTTGAATTGGCTGTTTCTTAGCTGGAATCTAGACACATACAGAAAAAACACTGTGAAAATGCTTTTTTTTAAGTGTTTGGGGGGGGGGAATGAATTTGCCATAAGCTCACCATGGCCATCTGGAGTTATATTTGTATAATGCAATCAAAACGCCCTTAAAACATTATATTTGCAGCTTTATAGCTGAGTCATTACCTTCTGTTCCTTAGGAACGGTATTTAAGAGACACAGATTCCAGACTTAGAAGACTTTCTTACAGCCAGGCTACATGGTCCATTATTGGAATATCTCATTGCCGGCTGTAGGTGTGGGATTGAATGTGTGAAGGCCTGTTTCTCAGGGTAGTGCGCGCGCGCACACACACACACACACACACACACACGGCATGTCAGAGGAAAATCTCTGCCCTTTGCTTGTCTGTGCTTTGCTTAATGTACACATTTTTGTAAGCTTTATTTTTGTTCATTATTTGCACTGCTGTATGCGTAAAGGTAAAGGTACCCCTGACCGTTAGGTCCAGTCGTGTCCGACTCTGGGGTTGCACGCTCATCTCGCTCTATAGGCTGAGGGAGCCGGCGTTTGTCCGCAGACAGCTTCTGGGTCATGTGGCCAGCATGACTAAGCCGCTTCTGGGGGACCAGAGCAGCGCATGGAAACACCGTTTACCTTCCCGCTGTAGTGGTACCTATTTATCTACTTGCACTTGACGTGCTTTTGAACTGCTAGGTTGGCAGGAGCTGGGACCGAACAACAGGAGCTCACCCCGTCGCAGGGATTCGAACTGCCAACCTATGGATCAACAAGCCCTAGGCTCAGTGGTTTAGACCACAGCACCACCAGCTGTATGCGTACTTCCCCCTAATGTACATATTATTACAGTATAAATTTTATTGCACACTAAAATTCATCCCCATCTCTTCCTCCTCATACACCATTTTTTGGGGTGCTGTTTTCTCCCAGCATGCCTCCAAAACAACATGAGTGTGATAGGCTGAGAGGAAAAGTGCTGGCGCAAGGGCGAACAGATCTGAGAAAGGGGGTTCAGTTTCTTTCAACCATGCATTCTTTTTTGTGTGTTAAAAAAAGAAAACCCGTCCTCGTTGCACTTCCCCAAAGGGGCAGGCATTGCTTGGTATGACCACATCTGTTGCTGCCATCCAGAATGCTGGATGTTGCCTGGGCAAACATGCAAACAAATTCCTGCATCATCAGCAAGCCATTTGTGTCACTGACACAATGAGAGTTAGTGTGGTCTAGTGGCTAGAGTGTTGGGCTGGGATCTGGGAGACCAGAGTTCAAATCCCCACTAGTAATAATAATAATAATATATTTATACCCTGCCCATCTGGCTGGGTTTCCCCAGCTATTATTTTGCTTCCAGCAAAATATTAAAATACAATAATTCATCAAATATTACAAGCTTCCCTAAATAGGGCTGTCTTCAGATGTCTTCTAAAAGTCAGATAGTTGTTTATTTCCTTGACATCTGATGGGAGGGCGCTCCACAGGGTGGGCGTCACCACCAAGAAGGCCCTCTGCCTGGTTCCCTGCAAACTCACTTCTCACAGTGAGGGAACCGCCAGAAGGCCCTCAGAGCTGGACCTCAGTGTCCGGGCTGATCAATGGGGGTGGAGATGCTCTTTCAGGTATACTGGACCAAGGCCGTTTAGGGCTTTAAAGGTCAGCACCAACACTTTGAATTCTGCTCAGAAATGTACTGGGAGCCAATGTAGGTCTTTCAGGACCGGTGTTATGTGGCGCTCCCAGTCACCAGTCTGGCTGCCGCATTCTGGATTAATTGTAGTTTCTGGGTCACCTTCAAAGGTAGCCCTGCATGTAGAGCGTGTTGCGGTAGTCCAAGCGGGAGATAACCAGAGCATGCACCAGTCTGGCAAGGCAGTCCGCGGGCAGGGAGGGTCTCATCCTGCGTACCAGATGGAGCTGGTAGACAGCTGCCCTGGACACAGAATTGACCTGCACCTCCATGGACAGCTGTGACCTTGGGCAGGTTACCACTTCTCATTTTCGTTGTCCCATTGTTAACTCCCATTCAACAGGTATATAGTTCAGACGAATATTCGCTGGAAATTTTAGCTTCGTCTGGACAGTTGTAATTATACAATCTGACACTTTCTCCCCAATCTTAGGAAGTATAGAGCACCGTACAAACGTATGTTTCAGGGAGGCACGAGTTGTGACGTCAGACCGACACAACCACCTTTGCTCTCTGCTTCAGTTTTGCCAAAGCACCAGCTCAAGTGATGAAAGCTGAAGCCCGTTTTCATTTGTCAATGGTCCAGCCACTGTGGTCTTTCTCTGGAGGAACCAGCTTCTCTATCCATCTCAGGAATCATAGGAGCAGCTGTTTCACTTATTAAAGCCTTAGCAAGCCAAGCATGGAGGGTTTGTGTGGGTTTTGTCAGAGAACATATCGAGGAGTTTCCTTTTTTGCCTGTTTTATTTTAGTAATGCAGCGTTGTCTATTTTATATTTTCTTAACGGATTGTTTCAGGAGTTCCGGTGGGAACATCACCACCCCAGATTTATTAGAGTGGTGTGTTGCATTGTTTCCATTTAATATAAAACTTAAATAAATAGAAAACAACCCTGTCGTGTGGGTGTGTTTGTGGGTGTGTTTGTAAGTGGCCCACTGCAAAGAAGGAATAATCTGCTGAAACAAACAGATCACTTCAGAATTTACTGGAGTGTACTAATATAGCTTCTAAAAATGGGGTGTGATCTGCTTCCTTTAACTTTCAAGTTTTCCTTTCTCCTTCCATAGCTGTTGCCTTCCACCAACACCCCGGCGGCTCAGGCAGTACAGGAAACAGTTCGCGAGAGTTAGTGAACCAAAGCTCATTTCCATATTATTTGCAAGAAATTGAGCTGCTTTATATAATTATTTGTGAGTAACTTCAGCAGGTGACATCCTGCCATTGATAGACATATTTGGCCTCTGTTTGTATAACCTGTACGAAAATGTTACCCTGAAAATATGACTCAGCCCTGGTAGAATCTTAACAGAATTTGTAAGAATAGAAAAACAATGGAAATATTTCGGCAAGGCCAGCTTTTAGGCAGCAATTTGTCATTTCAGGGAGATAGAAAGCGCAAAACCCCATTCTAAATCCAGAGTACAAGGTTTCGGTTGGGGTTGCAGATACAGGCAATGTAAAACAACGCTCTTTTTACTTTATTCTTCTTGGTTGCCTTTTAGTGCAGCGAATTTTGGAGGAATCATGGAGTTGTGGAGTTGGATGGGACCCTGAGGATCATCTACGGCAACCCCCTAGACCCCCATAGGACTATAACGTGGGCTGCCATTATGTTTGGAAACACCAAGTGGCAAAGTTATTTGAATGGACTTTGCCGCTTTTAGGTCAAATCATGGATGAAAGTATTGGTGCCTTCCGGCTGTTGGTTGCAACAGTGAGCAGCCTGTTGTTTCTGGGATTGGAAAGCCTACAAGCAGGAAGTTGAGGCAACAGCTATACCTTTTTGTTTATCCATCACAATTGCCCAGCGTATCTCTATGGTGTTTCTGGTCATGAGGACTAGAAACTTGGAGAAAGTTCAAAAATAGTGGCACTTTTTGTTTCCCTGGGGCTATATAGGTATGAACTGCAGAAACTCAAATGAGTTAGAGTGGAAAAAGAGCTGGGGGTTGCTACTTCTATGTCTTCTGGACCAAGGACATTGCAGTGTTGCTCAAGACTTGGACCACTGCAGTAATCTGAACTCTGCTGATAACCTAACAAGAGGCTACTTTGGTAGAAATATTAATTGTGTATACTGTATAACAAGAGGTCTTATGGAAGCAGACATAGGCATTTGGAGAGAGACTCTGGCCACGAGGTTATTCTGCTTTGAAGAGAGATTGTTGATCATATAATAAGCAATTTAGAAATTAGGAGAAAACATTAGGCTACAGTGAGCAATCTCTCTGGCAATGTGATCCCCCGCCCCCCGCTTTCTTGGCCTTAATTCTCTTCCATGACTAAAATGTGCCTTTTCATGAATTTATTGGCAACAAACAACATGTGATTGCTTGGGGGGATGGTTGTTTGAGGAGCAGCCACAATTTATCAATTAAGTTCATTCACAACAGCCAGTTGTATTAAAAGATGCTACTTACCAGCCTAGGCAGTGTGTATATTGGTCCTGGGCTGCCCAGACAACAAGACTCTCAGCCTCATTGATGTGGTCTGAAGGAAAACAGAGCAATACATTTGGCACCAGCTGGGCTGCAGGAGTCGCTGGAAGGAGGTGTACAAGGTGCAATCCAACCGTCTTCGGAACTCCACTCTGGATGTGTGTAGGGTTTACACTTTAGGGACGCGGGTGGCGCTGTGGTCTAAACCACTGAGCCTCTTGGGCTTGCCGATCAGACGGTCAGTGGTTCGAATCCCCATGAGGGGGTGAGCTCCCGTTGCTTTGTCCCAGCTCCTGCCAACCTAGCAGTTCAAAATCACGCCAGTGCAAGTAGATAAATAGGTACCATTCTGGCGGGAAGGTAAACGGTGTTTCCGTGCGCTCTGGTTTCCATCATGGTGTTCTGTTGCGCCAGAAGCTGTTTAGTCACGCTGGCCACATGACCCAGAAAGCTGTCTGTGGACAAACGCTGACTACCTCAGCCTGAAGCGAGATGAGCGCCACAACCCCATAGTCGCCTTTGACTGGACTTAACCTTCCAGGGGTCCTTTACCTTTTTAACTCCTTAGCCTTTTCTACTCCCAAATATGTCCCATAGGTAGAGGGCACAGATTTTTCCTTGGGGTTTACTCCTGAAGCCTTTCTTGAGTATAGGCCCGAGGCAGCATTTTCCTCCTTCTAGTTGGGCTCCCTTCTCAGGTGGACGAGCCCCCACCTGCCCCTCACTTCCCTCTACAGCACGTGCAGTAACCACTTTCTATCTTGACCAGGCATCCCCAAACTTCGGCCCTCCAGATGTTTTGGACTACAATTCCCATCATCCCTGACCACTGGTCCTGTTAGCTAGGAATCATGGGAGTTATAGGCCAAAGCATGTGGAAGGCCACAGTTTGGGGATGCCTGATCTTGACGGTTGGATTCAGTCTTGGTCTCTTTTGCTCAATCCACCAGAGCCTGTCTTTGCATGCAGATCAAGCTGTTTTTTGTTGCTAAGGTGCAGAAGCGAGAGCCAGTAAAAATGTGGTCTAGTGTCTTCTGTCTTCCAGAGAAATGAGAGTAGCCAAAGAAGGCTTTCTCCATGTACCCCTTAGGAGAAGAGGCATTCTCCCCAGTGAATCTGAATTTTAGGTTCAGATGTTACTTTAGGACTTCTTTTTAATTTACCCAAGGATTTCAGTATGTTTTAAATTTCAAATTGAGCACAGGGATTCCAATTGTAAATTTCCCTGATAATACATTACTAAAATTAATAGTTAATGTGTGGGCCAACAAACAACATGTGATTTCTTGGGGGGATGGTTGTTTGAGGAGCAGCCACAATTTATCAATTATTTTCATTCACAACAGCCAGTTGTATTAAAGGAATGCTACTTACCAGCCTGGGCAGTGTGTATGGAGGTCCTGGGCTGCCCAGACGACAAGACTCTCATAAGAAAAGCATTTGAACGTAACTCATAAAATGAGATCAGCATCGGGATTAAAACCATGGCAAAATATGAAAAAGCAAAAACATCAAACAGAAGAAGGGTAAGAACAGCACTATAAAGAAGCGGGATAATGTCATTCAAAATAAACACCAGTTTGCCACCATGCAACAAAGCCAATAGTTAAAGTGTGGGCGGTCAGAATTAGTGGACACAAACTAGGATCAGAACCAAGTTGCACTATTTTTACACGCATAATTTTTAAAGATTCAGTTATGATTTACAAATATAAATTGAATCCTAATTTGAATACATAATATCATGATGTATGATATCGTAATGTGCCTTATTATATATTTGGATAATTTGAATTATACCTATTTTTGTATTTGTTTTGCTTATATATACCGTATAAGGTAAAGGGTAAAGGGAACCCTGACCATTAGGTACAGTCGCAGATGACTCTGGGGTTGCAGCGCTCATCTTGCTTTATTGGCCAAGGAAGCTGGAGTACATGGTCATGTGGCCAGCATGACTAAGCCGCTTCTGGCGAACCAGAGCAGCGATACCTATTTATCTACTTGCACTTTGACGTGCTTTCGAACTGCTAGGTTGGCAGGAGCTGGGACTGAGCAACAGGAGCTCACCCCGCCACGGGGATTTGAACCGCCAACCACACACACACACACACACACACACACACGGCCCCCTAAGAGGCAAAGCAGTTGTTTTATTTATGTTTCAGTTTTCTTTTTGCTGATAGCAGTGAAGTTAACACCCGGGCAGGAATCAGAAGAAGCTTTGCCTCCCACCGACTGGCTGTTCTGCTGGGTGTTTGTGTGGAATGACTACAAAGAGCCAGTGAAGATTTGCAAAGGCTTTTTGCTTTGCGTTTAAAACTAGGCCGCCTAGTTATGTGGTATCCCCATAAACTTCCCTGCCACCCTTTTACAGGAATCCCCTCATGCCAACCCCTTCGCGCAACTGCGGGGTGGTGTTTAAAAAGTGTGGGACCACAACCTGTTAAAGTGTTAACTTCACTTTAGCCCATTTATTTGAGCCGGCCTTAAGCACGTTTCACGACTCTGCGGCTGGGGAATTTGGAAATGCAGCCAGCCATCTGCGGAATAGAAATCTATTAGTGGTTTAAAAGCAATTTTTGCAAAGAGCTCAAATAGAGGGGATGGTGGGAGTTTTGTCTGTTTGAATGTACAGCTGCCACTATCATGGAGAAAGAGGGGGGTAGACTTATTTTAAGTAAAATGGGGTTAACTTTCCCTGCCGCCACTTCCATGGGACATTCACCCTCCATTATGAAAGTGAAGCAGGAAGATACTTAGTGTTTTTTTTTCAGGGGGGTGGTTGAATTATAATATTTTGGGGGGGGGCAACCCATTAAATAAAAGCTATCAACCTGGGGTAGCTCAGTTGGTAAAGCATGAGACTCTGAAGCTAAGGGTTGTGGGTTCGAGCCCCATGTTGGGAAAAAGATTCCTGCATTGTAGGGGGTCGTTGGCCATCATGTTTCCTTCCACCTCTGCAATTCCCTGCGAGAAATGATGTTACAGGGAACCAGGCAGAGGGCCTTCTTGACAGTGGTGCCCTCCCTGTGGAACACCCTCTCATCAGATGTCAAGGAAACAAACAACTATCTGACTTTTAGAAGACATCTGAAGGCAGCACTCTTTAGCGAGGTTTTTAATGTTTGGTGTTTTATCACTTTATTATTATTATTATTATTATTATTATTATTATTATTATTATTATTGCGTGTTTAGACCCTTAAAGCTCCCCCTTAAATAATTTCAGACAAGACTCAATTTTTGCTTTGGTTTTTGGCAGAATTTAGGCCACAACTTTATTGATTGCAGCAAGCGAGTGGTTGCATAGGCTCTGGTTCGACTAGCTCCCTGCACCGTGGCAGGTAGCCCTGAGCTAGGTCAGCCTAGGGTGAGCACCCGGATAGGTGGAAAGCCGGGAACAGGCTATGTCCACCACCCAGATGTCCCCCTGGACTCAGGCATGGGCACAACCCCCTCACAGGGTTGACCAAACCATAGAGTCCCTGGATTCCTTTAATGGAATACCCTTCACATACGGATGGCGCGAGCGTTCCCCCATCCCTATCACCTGAACCAGAGCCTATCTGCAACCTTACAAGTTGTGACATTTTGCTATGCAGCAGGCAAAACCCGTGGCAGGTAGCGCTGACCCAGAGCTCCATCACAGGTCAACCTAGGGCGAACACCTGGAATGGCGGAAATCCGGGGACATGCTATGTCCACCACCTAGATGTCCCCCTGGACTCAGGCATGGGCACAACCCCTCGCAGGGTTGACCAAACCATTGAGTCCCTGGATTCCTTTAACGGAATACCCTTCACATAGGGATGGCAAGAGCATTCCCCCATCCCTATCACCTGAACCAGAGCCCATCTGCAACCTTACAAGTTGTGACATTTTGCTATGCAGCAGGCAAAACCCAAATGGCAACAGCCAATCAGCCAAGTGGGGGAAATTCCTGCCCTTCCCCTGTCCCAACGACAGACGACACACGACGGCATAGCAAGGGCAAGCGCAACAAAGCCCTAAAAGTAGGGAGAGGTGTGGGGCGGTGTTCCAATTCACGCACTGAAAGAGGAAGCTCTGGGTCACATGCATGGGTATATATAGGTCCCTTGATCCATTTTAGCCTGCGTCCCATTGGCCTGATTAAACCCTGCATCAAGGGACCTACCACTTGGGTGTTGTGGCTATTCAATCATACCCACCCACAACACAGGATTTGGTTGCCAGGTCTCACTGCAACATGTTCCCTCTTTAAGGGAGGACATGATTTATTAATATTCTGTTGGGAGAGGGTATAAATCAGGCATCCTCAAACTTCGGCCCTCCAGATGTTTTGGACTACAATTCCCATCTTCCCCGACCACTGGTCCTGTTAGCTAGGGATCATGGGAGTTGTAGGCCAAAACATCTGGAGGGCCGCAGTTTGGGGATGCCTGGTATAAATAATATAGTATTATTATTATTATTATTATTATTATTATTATTATTATTATTATTATTATTAGGTAGCACTGTTCCCAGAGGCATGAGGGAGAGATGGAAACCCTCTATTTTTCTGTTAAAGACTGAGACACACACGCAGAGAGCCTCTTTCTATGGGCTTGGTCAGTTTTGTGTTTGGAATGTCTCTCCCATCCTTAATTTGGTCCTTCAGTAGCTTTGCTGTTCATTCTGAAGGGCAGGAGGACGCAATGACTTCCCCTGGACAATTAATGGGTGCTGTTTTGTTTAATGTAATCTGAGTCACACGGGTACAGTCTCTCCTTGATTTGTCCCTCCTCTCGTGGTCTGCGAATCCCCCTTGCACATAAATAACGGTGAGATAATCACAAAGGGGTTGAAAGACTTCAGCAAGTTGCTCTTTGAATGACTGGCTCCGTTTTACAGCTACATGGAAAATCTGTGTAGTGTGTTTGATTTGCCATTCCTTCCAGGTTCAGAGATGCACTCTGAAGGATAAAATCAGCCCTAAAGATAGAAAAAAAACCCAATCAATCAATCAATCAATCAATAATTAGGGCTTTAAAGCTTTGCCAATGCTGGACAAATGTGAATCTATTGAATCTGAAATTTTAAATTCATTTCACAGGCTTTGTTGTGGTTGTTTAATTTGTTTAATTTACAAAATTACTGCATTATCTCTTTCCCCAGATTGTGAAGCCTTTTCTATGTTGTTGAAACTACTATATTTTCTCCTCAAATACTTCTGAAAGAAAAAAAAAATTCCCTTAAAAGGTCCAGTTTGGCTTACCAAAAACAAATTAGTAACCATTATCAGTTACATATGGGTGTCCGAAGTTTACCAGTGTTGACTTGTTCTACAATCAAAATGCAACTTTTTTTGTTTTAATTTTTACTGTTTAAGTATTTTCTTGCAGAAGCTCCAAATCCAGCAAAACAACAACAAAACAACACCAAATGGTAGAGCTTTATTTAGAAATCTAAACGGCTTCCACTATGTGTGTGTGTGTGTGTGTGAGTGTGAATGCAAGTTTCATGATTGAAAATGTTCAGCAACATCTACTGTGTCCAAGTGGTTTGCTGAGAATGCCATGAAACTGGGAGATTACTTCCAAATCACGAGCTATTTCCCGTTCCCCTTTTTAAAAATTCTGTTTGTTTTTAAGCATAGTTAATGGGTTTTTTCCTGCACCTAAGTGGCCTAAAAATGTGATTTCAAATCTAACACATCTAAGATGGAGACAGAGATGAATTCATTGCCTATGATGAAATGTGAAGCATTGGCCCATTTGCGAGGAGCCCTTGGGTTGGGTGTGATTATTGATTTGGCCTTGAGAACTTGGTTTTGGCCCTCCTTAATGGGAGCCAGAGTTATAGGCTTTCTAGTAGTGATGGTGTCTTGCAGCATCCCAAGCAACTTTCAGTTGGAAGGATGCTATGCCTCTCCAGACGTCACTATTTTCATTGGAGAAATGCTCAAGGGAATGGTATATAAGAGTGTGCTCCCTTGACTTTCCTTCCAACCAGGAGTTGCAAAACTGCAATGGCTACTTCCTGTTTGTTTGGAAGAAAATGTTGAGGAAGGCCAATATGACAAGTTGAAGGTTTGGGGAGAGGTTCAGATGAGCATGTGAGGGGCGTGTGGATGGTGGGAAGCAGCTGCGGAGCACCTCTCACATGCAAGAGCTTTCGGAATACACTCGTACCTCGGAAGTCGAACAGAATCCGTTCAGGAAGCCCATTTGACTTCCAAAATGTTCGGGAACCAAGGCACGGCTTCTGATTGGCTCCTGCAGCCAATCAGAAGCCATGGCAGACGTTCGGGTTCCAAAGAACGTTCGCAAACCGGAACGGTCGCTTCCAGGTTTGCGGTGTTTAGGAGCCAAAACGTTCGTCTCGCAAGGCTGATCGACTTCTGAGGTACGACTGTAATACCGGGGCTAAGCCTGACAACCTGGGCTGGGGGCTCTGGTGTAAATGTGTGGACTACCAACCAGCCAAACATGCACGCCGAGTGAAAAACATACCGCTCGCTTCGAATCAAAACAATTCTGGAATCCAAAGCAAACCTCTGGCTTTTGCACAATAAATTCTGGCAACTGGTCTGGAGAGCGGGGGGAAAATCCACTGGCTGCTTCTCTATTATCCCCCACCCCAGGCAGGGCTTGTTGGCAGGTCAGCTTGTTCATTCTGCCACTAGAAGCTACTCTTTTGCTTAGTGTGAAAATGTTGCTTGCTTGCTTGCTGGCTTTACTTGGACAAATCATGAAGGGATTGTTTGCAGATGTTCCTCTTTCCCCAAACCCAGCCCTAATATGGTTCAGCTCAAGAACTGGGCATTGAATACTCACCCTCTTGCTATGGATTTGGTGCAGTGGTAGCCAACAAGGTACACACCAGATGTTGGAGCCACCCCTGACTGCTGGCCATGCAACAACATCTGGGGGGCACCATGTTGGCTGTTCCGGCTCTACTCGCTCCATAAGCCATGGCTGTCGCAGACCAGAGCTAGCCGGGCAATGCTCTTCTTTAGACTGAATGCTGGTTTTAATGTTTCCTTGGAGATGTGCAGTATAATTTTTAAGATGATGAGCCTGATTGAGTTTTTAAAGAACAAATCTGAGACAAGGCTCTATTCATAAAAGAGAGTATGTTCTTCCCGTGGATAAATACCATAACTAACTGATGTTGGAATGCCTGCTTCACCACTGCCTCTCAGAATAGACACAAGAACTCTGAGCAGAAACCTGCACGGATTCTTTCTTTACGTGTGTGCATGCATGTGCACAACCACACTGTTTTGATTATGCAGTGGTACCTTGGTTCTCAAACTTAATCCGTTCCGGGAGTCCATTCAACTCCCGAAACTGTTCAAAAACCAAGGCTCGGCTTCCGATTGGCTGCAGGAGCTTCCTGCACCCAAGCAGAAGCCACATTGGACGTTTGGCTTCCGAAAAACGTTCACAAACCGGAACACTTACTTCCGGGTTTGCAGCATCCGGGAGCCGATTTGTTCTACAACTAAATTGTTTGAGAACCAAGGTACAGTCATACCTCGTGTTGTGAACGTGATCCGTGTGGGAGGCATGTTCGCAACCTGCAGCGTTCTCAGCCTGAAGCGATTTGGCACTTCTGCGCATGCGCATGATGTCATTTTTTAGTTTCTGCGCATGCGCGAGCGCCAAAACCCAGAAGTTACCCATTCCGGTACTTCCGGGTTCGGCGCGGTCCGCAACCCGAAAACGTGCAACCTGCAGCATTCGTAACCCGAGGTATGACTGTACCTCTGTATTCTGTCTTACTAGGGTTGCCATATTTCCAGAGGTAAATATCCAGAAAAAAAGAGTTGTTGAGCTTTTTGGGGGGTGATTGCTCTCCCCAAACCTGGACATTTGCTTAAAATTGTAAAAATCCCTCTGGATGGGCATGTAGAAGACCCCTCAAAAGAGGACATGTTCAGGATTTCCCGGACATATGGCAACCCTGGTCTTCCAGTCAGGTAACTCTCACTGATTCTGTAGTTCCTCCTCCTGTGTATTTTGTGGAGAACAATATAGTGTAGTCAGATATCTGTTCTGTGCCAATGTGTAAAAAAATCAAGCGAGATGCAGCCGTCCAATACACCGCCTGGGATTGCTCCTATTTCTGGAGACCTTGCTGGAGTCAATTACAAAGTCTCAAAAGAAGTCAATGTGATCGAGCAGGTAATGAGCTGCGCTTGTGTCAGAGAGGCCTGGCCTCAGCTGGATGGCCTAGGGTGACCCCTTATTTGAGTTCCTTGTAGGCACAATTATATATGAAAGACTCGTTTTGCAGGGTTGTTTGGAGGGTTAATGCACCAGAATGATATCTATGAGATTCAGGGTCCAATCAGGCATGCCCACCCTGCCAAACACACCAGGATGTCTAAGTTCAGAGTTTCCCAAACTTGGGTCTCCAGCTGCTTTTGGACTGCAATTCCCATCATCCCTGACCACTGGTCCTGCTAGCAAGGGATGGTGGGAGTTGTGGTCCAAAAACAACTGGAGACCCAAGTTTGGGAAGCCCTGGGGTAGAGCCTCAGCATGTGAAATGCAGTTCATGTAGGCAAAGCATGATTCCTGGCTTTTGCCTGGGAAGTTGGCTGTGGATTAGACATCCAAGGATGCCAGAGGTATGGAAGATAGTGGAGGGGAAATCTGAGCATGTGAAGCTGCCATAAACTGATTCGCACCATTGGTCCATTTAGGATTCTCTACTCTGGATTTAAGAATTCAGACAGTGGGACAGATATTGTGGCAAACATTGTCCCAATCTAGCACCAGAGATACAGGCAGACTGATGCATATTCATGTGCTGATGGGATCTACGTTGGTTGTGCCTACCAAGGAAAGATGACATCAAACTAGGATTAACTGAAAACATCGACTCAGTTCCCTGCAATAACTGAAACAGGCCAAATGAGTGCTAAAAATTCTTACTAGGAGAGGAACCAAAAATAAGACAGCGGCAGCCAGTATAATCCAGTTCTTTACATATATGGTACACCCCAAATGTAGAATGCTCTGTTCAGTAGTGATCACCCCATTTGAAAACAGGTATCTTAAAGTTGTATATTACAGAAAAGGACAGGTTGATTTTTTTGGGCTATTATTTATTTATCATATGCATTGACACCCCATCATTAAAATAGATTTCCAAGGCACTGTGTCATTATCAATGAGCTGGACTGGCTTCCCTCTAGGAAAAGGCAAAAGAGCTTGGGAATCTTTAGTATGCAAATAGACATGGGATATAATCAGAATGTGCAATTTTCATTTTCATTTTGCAAATGTTAGGAATCAGACAGGAGAAGAAATCTTGCTTCCTGCTGCAGTTAACCTAGCTGCTAACGACCAAACCCAGATTTTTTTCATGGCTGTTGGGTGCTTGGATTTTACATCCTTGGCTGTACTAGAAATGCATAATATTATGAAAGATGTGCATAGACTTGATCAGGCACCCCCAAACTTCGGCCCTCCAGATGTTTTGGACTACAATTCCCATCATCCCTGACCACTGGTCCTGTTAGCTAGGGATCATGGGAGTTGTTGGCCAAAACATCTGGAGGGCCACAGTTTGGGGATGCCTGGACTAGATGGAGACAAATATCCTTCTGCTATAGCACCAATTTACTTGCATGAGACAATTGGGCCAATGATCAGTAGGTTCAGATCAGACAGAAGGAAGCCCTTTTGCATACTGTATACAATGGGATGGGAGGAACTTTGGCCTTCTAGATGTTGGTACAACTCCCATTTATCCTAACTGTGAGTCATGCTGGTTGGGCGCTGACCAGAGTTGGGGTTCAACATTATCTGGTTTCCTGTCCCTGGAAACAACAGAGAGACCAGGTCCAGGACCCAAAGAACCTCATACCTTGGTGCCAGCTTCTGCTTACGGGTACAGAAGGATTCCCAATTTTGCGTTCCAAGCACAGCCTTTTATGCCACTTTGAATCCTGCTCCAAAGGACTTCTCAACCCTCAGCAGCTACATTTTGGTAGTTGCGAGGAGCTTCAGTGGGGAGGGGAGGCAAGAACGTCCCATCATGTGCCTAGAATTCTTTGGATCCAAGCCATAACGCATGTTTGTTTCGAAAATGTGGTAACGCTGCAGATTGGGTTGGCTTCTAAAAAAGGATTGGATACATCTACAGAGGGTAGGTCTAACAGTGGCTTGGTAGTGAAATAGGACCTCTGTGTTCAGAAGAAGTGGAACAGTGGCTGAAAATCACATGATTTTCTGCTTCTAAGCTTCCCAGAAACATCTGGCAAGGCACAGTTGGAAACAATGTGGATTGGATGGTTTCAGAATGATTGATCCAGGAAGCAGTTATGGCTTAATACGCTTTGTGCATTCAGAATGCTACAAAATTGTTTGATAGCAGCTCTGTCTGCAGTTACTGTTTTTGCAAGCTAGGGAGACTTGCTTGCCCTCCGTTTTGGGGTCACCACCTATTTTAGTGCATTCCTCATGTGTTCAGAACATTCTACCTGCTCCTGCAAATCTAAACCAGGGAACGGTGTTAAGTTTAACCAGGCATAGGCAAACTCGGCCCTCCAGATGTTTTGGGACTACAACTCGCACCATCCCAAAACATCTGGAGGGCCGAGTTTGCCTATGCCTGAGTTTAACAAATCCCTAATCCAGGAGGGACGCGGGTGGCGCTTTGGGTTAAACCACAGAGCCTAGGGCTTGCCGATCAGAAGGTCGGCGGTTCGAATCCCCGTGGCGGGGTGAGCTCCTGTTTGAAAGCACGTCAAAGCACAAGTAGATAAATAGGTGCCGCTATAGCGGGAAGGTAAACGGCGTTTCTGTGTGCTGCTCTGATTCGCCAGAAGCGGCTTTGTCATGCTGGCCACATGACCTCGGCCACATGACCCTGGTTCCCTCGGCCAATAACGCGAGATGAGCGCCGCAACCCCAGAGTCAGTCACGACTGGACCTAATGGTCAGGGGTCCCTTTACCTAATCCAGGATAGCAAACAATAATTTGATTGCTGGGTTTGTAAGTATTAGTTAAATCTATCAGTTTCCTGGTTGTCACAGGAGAAAGTGGTTTAACAAACCTTAGAAGTACAGTGGAACCTTGTGTTACGTACCATCCTCCTTGCGAACGCTGCGGGTTATGAGCTCCGCCGACCCGGAAGTAGATGCCCCTTGTTGCGAACTTTGCCCCAGGATGTGAGCGGAAGTCGTGCGCTGGCAGCGCGACAGCAGCGGGAGGCGCCATTAGCAAAAGTGTGCCTCATGTTAACGAGCAGTTTTGGGTTACAAACAGACTTCCAGAATGGATTAAGTTCATAACCGGAGATACCACTGTACTGTGTTAAGGTGCAGAAGAGAAAGTAGGCAGGGGAGGGAGGGAAGAGTAGGAAGCCTACACAAATCACATGGTTCATTTCTGGTCTACTAAACCGTAGTTTGTTGGACTGGGATTCATAGAATCGTAGAATTGGAAGGGTCCCTGAGTATCATCTAGTCCAACCCCCTGCAATGCAGGAATATGCAGCTGCCCCAAATGGGGATTGAACCTGCAACCTTGGCCTTATCAGCATCACAGTCTAACCAACTGAGCTACCCAGGCTGACAATTTGTTATGTCTGATCTGAACCAAAGTTTCATTCTTTATGAATCCGGTTATTCATGTAGATGACAGCATTTTGTATTGCTTCTCTTCATATGGCCTTAAAATAAAATAAAAAGATAATATTCCACAGTGCATGGCTCAGACTGAAGTTCATAAAAATAACTTCGTAGAAAATTCACACCACCACAAATTAATACTGATTTATACAACTATATAACTCTTATTTGTATCTTTCTAGTGGGTCTGCATGGCAGTAAAGTACATCTAAACAATTCCATGATTACTTTGATGATTAAATATTGCTACTACAATCATTTATTTTTTTACAAGCATTATACTGCCTTGTCGTGGCACTTTTTAAGGACTGTTTTCTCTTTTGCCAGAAACAATATAAGTGAGGAATAGTGGTGATAATCATGGCAGCAGGGGATGTGGTGGGTGTTTTAAAATAATGTGGCCGGGAAAAGAACAATGGAAGCCAGAAGATGCAATTGCAGCTGTGGCATCCCATTTACTTGAGCATTTGAGTCTAGCCACGTCCTGCTGCTACGCATGCTGTTAAAAGTGTGTGGTGTTTAATGAAGCAAATCAAACTTGATAAAGCACAGGTGAGCTTGATTAATTGATTCAGATGGTGGCATTGCAGCGATGGGCAATGTAGGCTTTCCCCATGCCTCTTGACACTAGCTTATATAGTACATATGTAATTTCAATATGCGTGCTTGCAGGAAGGGGGAGGGGGAAAAATCAATCTGCTCAGAGAACAGTGATTAGCAAATACCCTTGACTGATTAGTACGCTCTTGAGCAAGAAACAAACAAACAAAAAAATCTTTAAATTTAACTACAGTTTCACACAGCCGATCAGCTCAGTCTTTCGTAACTCTCAGTCGTAAATTGGCAAGCTGAGTGCTCCTTTCACCAGGAAAGAGATCTTCTCCACTAAAAGGTCCACTATGTTATAGCTAGGGCAACAGTCTTCCTGGAGGCTGCAATTTAAAGCAATCTTTGCTTATAGAAGACGATAGACGGTGGTGGGTGCTTTGACAGAAATTCTTGTTGTTGTTGTTGTTGTTGTTGTTGTTGTTGTTGTTGTTGTTTGTATACCACCCTATACCCGCAGGTCTCTGGGAGGTTTGCGAGATAAAATCACAATAAAAGGTAAAGGTAAAGGGACCCCTGACCATTAGGTCCAGTCGTAACCGACTCTGGGGCTGCGCGCTCATCTCGCATTATTGGCTGAGGGAGCCGGCGTATAGCTTCCAGGTCATGTGGCCAGCATGACAAAGCCACTTCTGGCAAACCAGAGCAGCACATGGAAACGCCGTTTACCTTCCCGCCGGAGTGGTCCCTATTTATCTACTTGCATTTTGACGTGCTTTTGAACTGCTAGGTTGGCAGGAGCTGGGACCAAGCAACGGGAGCTCACCCCGTCACAGGGATTCGAACTGCCGACCTTCTGATCAGCAAGCCCTAGGCTCAGTGGTTTAACCCACAGCGCCACCTGGGTCCCTAGCGCCACCTGGGTCCCTGGGAGGTTTGCGAGATAAAATCACAACATAAAACACAAAATCAATAATCAACATACAAATAAAAGCAACAAAATAACACCCCTTCTTCAAGCCTTTGGGCAAGCCCTGCTTTAAAATGTCTAGTTTTAGGGCAGACTGGAGTTGGGAAATCATATATCTTATATCAAAAATGAGATAAACATATGACAAAGAACCCAGATTTGAGGGCTGAGCCAAAATTGCTACAAAGAACTCCCAGCATCCCTGCAGTGGCGTAGTAATGGGGGTGGGTGAGTGGGTGTCACCGCAGGGGCAGCAGGCTGGGCGGGGCTGACCACCGCCGCCGCCGCCGTGCAAAGCGGCCGCTGCCATCAAGGAGAAACCCCGATGCAAGCGAGACTGCCTCACTCTGTGGTTTGCTCGCGGGGTTTGCCATGTCGCTGCGTCGTATGCCTCCTGTGTGCGCATGCATTGTGACGCGCGACGCATGTGCGTGACGGACACCCCGCCCCTCGGCGGGGTGCCTTCAGGTTTAGCGGCTAGCTATGCAGCTGCATCCCTGACCACCGGTCCTGCTAGCTAGGGATGATGGGAGTTGTAGTCCAAAAACGGCTGGAGACCCAGGGTTGGGAAGAGGCAGCAGCAGCATCCCACCCGTCCCTTCCCCCACTGTCAGCAGGGCCGGCCCTACGGCCAGGCTTGGTGGCGCAGGGCACCACGGCGCCGGCCCGCCAGGAGGGCTCCGCGAGCTGCGCTGGCCCGCCGGTCCGCCGCGCAGCTGCGCCTGTGGCAGCGGTGCTGCACGCTGCACCCACCCGCCCACCGCGCTGGGAAACGGGGCGGGAGGGCGCCAGAGAGATCCGGCGCACCATGGCGCCAGGGGCGCTTAAGACGGCCCTGACTGTCAGGAGGGGCTCGAAGAGACAAGCACAGTGACTACTTACCTGTAGGAGAAGTTGCAGGTTTCTTACCATCAGACGAAGTTTGCGTGTGGCAGTGGCCACACTGTGGCTCCAACAGTTCAGCTCAGGGCGCAAGTCTGGGGAAGGGTGCCAGCTACCTAATCACCAGAAACATGTGTGTGCATATTTACATTCAGAGGCTCCTGTAAGTTCACGCTTTGTCAGTAAAGAATTAAACTACAGTATCGGCCGTTTGTCCTCCTTGGGCTGTTCAACACATCGCTGTTCCTTTGTTTTCCTGTCTGCAAACAACGTCGTGCATTTTCTCTGTTTGCATTTGCTTTGTTTTTGCGCTGAAACGAATGGTGCGGAATAATATATCAGCAATGTAACCAATTCAGTAGATAATTATGTAAAATGATGCCACAGTGAGACAAATAGTATAGCTCTTGTCGGAAGTGAAACTGCAGCGGAAAGGAAACAAAGGTTGGAACACAAACCAATACCTTCTTACATCCCTAGGACTGCTGGAAGTTACGTGCAATGTGCGCACTTTCAGCAATGTTTCGAATGTGTAGACTTGCATATGGTTTGGGCCTCTGGGAGGCTCACAGCAATGGCAACCAAGAGATTACATGGGCAGGAGAAAAGAGTGTAGTGTTTCGTAGGATAGCTCAGTCAGTAGAGCATGAGACACTTAATCTCAGGGTCCCATCTTGGGCAAAAGATTCCTGCATTACAGAGGGTTGGACTAGATAACTTGCATGGTCCCTTCCAACTCTATAATTCTATGATTCTAGTAGTCTACCTGTTTGTTTGCTTACTCCAAGGGACAAACAGAGATATCTGCCTTGAAATTAACTGGCTCAGTTGGGAAAGTGCAATAATTCTTAAAATAAAATAAAAAAGATCTTGAACTTTGCCTTGTTTCCCATGTTGCAGCTCATTGCTAAATTCTGATGCAGGCTGGCAATGTGCAAAATGGCTGGGTAAATACCAAGCTCGCGGTCTCGTCATTGGCATGCCAAAAGAAAGCAAAATCTTTCAGCACTCCTAGCTCCTAGGGACAGGACGGACGGATGGATGAGAGGCAGCAAGAAAAATGAGGGACTTTCAGGGGCAGCTGTGTTTTACTAACCCAGTCATAATGCCCCTAAAAATCCTTATTGTTCTTGCAATGTTCAGCTGTGATCGTCAGCAGAAAGAGGCTTTCAAAGGTGAGTATCCAATTTTGGTATTTTTTTTTTAATCAAAGCTGGGCACTGGTTGGCCCCAGGAAGTCAAAGTGAAAAAGGAGCAGAAATCCTACCTTTAACAGCAAATAAAAGGCAAAAATGTCCCCCTTTAACTATGCCTTTGACTGATTGTGATCCAATGTGGGGGTTTTGGGGGGGGGTTATTGAGTTGTTATTTTGAATATGCATATTGTGGTTTTATATTGCGATTTCAGTTTGTGAACCATCCTGAGACCTCTGGGTATAGGGCAGTATACAAATTTAATTAATAAAAAATAAATAAAGATAACAAAAAGCCTCGAGTTTTGTCTTTATGCTTTGCTGTACTTGTTGCAAATTTCCCACCCGCTCCCCAAATTGTTTCTCAAAACCTTTCAATGGTAGACAGATATAATATTGAAAGGAGTCCTCTTCTTCTTCTTCTTCTTCTTCTTCTTCTTCTTCTTCTTCTTCTTCTTCTTCTTCTTCTTCGGCGATCACTCAAGATTGTCTTCCATAAACACAGTTTTAACAATGAGTCCATAAGTGACTGTGGAGGCCAATTCTGGATCTACACGTCCTTCCACAGTGGGGACATAGGTTACCGGGTGGGAGTTGATCATGGTGTGGATTTGCCAAGCGTGCCTTCCTCTTAGCACGTTTCTCCCTTGTGTCCTAAGTTTGAGTGTCTTCAAAGTCCATGACACCTTTGGCAAAGGCTGTTCTCCAACTGGAGCACTCGCAGGCCAGTGTTTCCCAGTTGTCGGTGTTTATACTACATTTTTAAAGATTTGCTTTGAGACAGTCTTTAAACCTCTTTTGTTGACCACCAGCATTACGCTTTCCATTTTTAAGTTCAGAATTGAGTAGTTACTTTGGAAGACGATCATCAGGCATCCGCACAACATGACCAGTCCAGCAAAGTTGATGTTGAAGAATCATTGCTTCAACACTGGTGATCTTTGCTTCTTCCAGAACACTGATATTAGTTCGCCTATCCCACCCGCTCCCCAAATTGTTTCTCAAAACCTTTCAATTGTAGACAGATATACTTATGAAAGGAGTGTGGAGCTCACTCAGTAGCATTCTTGTTGGATTTCATGCAAATTAGTCCTTTTTCCCTTTCAGGCTCCAGATTCCTTTTCTTTCTTTTTTTCTTCCTAAAACCAGTTTTTCAGGTTTCAATACTCATCTTTGGATATTGATGGTTGGCACGCACTTGTGATACCCAAATCCCCAGAGCAATGTTGCATTTTTTGGAAAATGTTTCTGTGTTCTTTATTTAATAAGGCACAGAAGGACCGGAAAAATCTGCACATATAGTGTTGTGTTCTGTTTTTAAGGCTTGAAGACTGCCGAAAATGTGGGGAGGAGCTGACCAGGCCTGGCTCTAAGGGTAGTCTCGGTGGCGCGGGCCGGCAGGGCGCCAGGCCGGCAGGGGGTCGCTGCACGGTAAAGCCGCGTGGAAGCCGTGTTGCGCGCTGCGCCCGCCCACCAAATTAGAAAGCTGGGGGGAAGTTCATGTCGTAGATGAAGAAGAATTTGCTGTGATTTCTAAATATTACCCCTGCCTTCGCCCTTACCTTCTTTTCCTTTCAGCCAAACAACACTAATTTCATATTAATTTGGGTTGGTATAAAATGTGACCCTTGGAGATATATACACATACATACACACCTTTTCATACACATAATGCAGGAGACCACATTGATTGATTATCATCCTGGATTTCCCCAAAGCTTTTCACAGATTTCAAAATATTATGATGTGAGACCCCCCCCCCCAGCTTTATTTCCGTGCTCACCAAGCTTTAAGTTTGCGAAGGGTGCTGCTAATCAAATAGTTACCCCGCTCATAAGGGGTTCTGATGCATACTTGGGCATCAATATATATATGCTGTGAAAATTGGTTTTTTGAAAAAAAAAGTTTTAAAATATATATGGAACTGCCAGTAGCTCACCAGCGCCACCTGGTGTCACATTTGTGTAATGCGCTTAAAATGTTATATTTGCAGCTGTATAGCTGAGTCGCAGGAGGTCCACAGGAGAGTGGGGGGGTGCCCTTTCCCCCTCTTCATATCCATCTTGGAGAATGCATCATGGAGCTCATCAGAAGTCCTTGTGTGCCTCATATCTACTGGGGATCGGGATTTGTCACTTGCTCATCATGGAAAGCTTCTACTAGTCATGAGGAGGGACAATGCAGGACATTGATGCCCTGCCCACTGACTGCTTAGAAATCACATGTCATTTCTTTCCTTGTGGCTTCTGCTTTTTGCCAGGCGGAGTCTGCATATTGTCATGCAATTTTGTAATCTTAAGGGCAAAGCCTTAGCATTTAAATTGTCAGATTCGTTATCCAGTACCATTTCTGGATTTGCATGGTGGTGATGCCTATAGCTTTGTTTATGATGTAATGTTAACAGGGAAGTCCCGGGAAATGCACATGATTTTGGGACTCTTCCTAGGCTTTTTCCAGAATCTAATCTGTTTTATCCTTTTTTTGGTCCACAGAGCCCATGAAACATTTATTGATGGTCAGTCTGGGAGATTATGCGGAGCATCGTGACTCACCTACCATGCCAGAGAAGTTACACTGCATGCGGGATGGTCTTTTTTGTATGCCATTGAATGTATATTGGGCTTTAATGTCTGAAAACTGGGTTTGGGTCCTGCAGTTACCTGCAATGAGGAAGCACCTGTAACAGAACGAATCCCGTGCTTCGTGGCTCATTCATCATTTAGCTGGCTATTAGCGGGAGATAGGGCATTCCTATTCCTGTTGCCAGCTCACAGATCAAAGTAGCTCTGTTCCAGAGGTATAAGGTCAAAACACTTCAGAACAGGTACTTTAGATTAGCCTAGAAAGCACTGTTGTCTTTGGCCACCACCACAAACTGTATGTGTATCATCTTGTCGGAGAAGTTGCTAAGCTGTTTAGGTTTTTATTTGGGAGAGGGGTATGGGAGGGAGCATGTTTCACCCCCCACCATTCCTACACAACTGATCTGGGGATGTGGGGACGCTGTGGTCTAAACCACTGAGCCTCTTGGGCTTGCCGATCGGAAGGTCGGCGGTTCGAATCCCCGCAACGGAGTGATCTCCGATTGCTCTGTCCCGGGTTCTGCCAACCTAGCAGCTCAAAAGCATAGCAGTGCAAGTAGATAAATAGGTACCGCTGTGGCGGGAAGGTAAACGGTGTTTCCGTGCGCTCTGGTTTCTGTCACAGTGTCCCGTTGTGCCAGAAGCGGTTTAGTCCTGCTGGCCACATGACCTGGATAGCTGTCTGTGGACAAACGCCGGCTCCCTCATCCTGAAAGCGAGATGAGCGCCACAACACCATAGTCACCTTTGACTGGACATAACCATCCAGGGGTCCTTTACCTTTACTATATCTGATTGTCTGATAGGGCCAAACATGTACAGCCTTGGCTGCTGGAAAGGGACTTGAGAACCACTTATGCAACATGACTCCCTATCGACTCAGGACACATGTGCAGAAACCTACTTCCTGGCATGTCTGACCACTAGCCATAACAGGGCAATAGTGTTGGCAATTGCCATGTGCCAAATGGCTTGAAAAGTACAGCTGTCAAAATAACTCTTTACCTTTTATTTAAAATAAATTTTATTTATTTACGCCATTGTCCCTTGCATTTGTACCTTGATGTTCCTCCAAGAAGGTTGGGATCACATATTTGGGGTCATTTGGCTCCCCCCCCCATCGCAACAACTACCCTGTGAGGTAGATTGGGGTTGCCAAGCTTTTGGGGCCGGTGGAATTTGGGAGAGAGCACCTCCTCTAGTTTCTTCTCTCGCTGCCCCTCAGTCCCTTTCAAACCCCCCATCTCACCCTTCTGACACAGAGAGAAAGAACATGCACACAAACACTGGTCCCATTTGCACGATGCATTTAAAGCAGGATCGTACCACTTTAAGCAGTCATGGCTTCCCCCAAAGCATTCTGGGAGCTGTAGTTGGTTAAGGGTTAAGGGCGCTAAGAGCTGTTAGGGGAGCCCTATTCCCATCACAGTGCTACACTTCCCAGAGTGGTTTAACATTCAATCCCTCTTTGCAGCACTCCTAACAACTGTGACACAGCATATGATCCAATGGTGGTTTTGAGGGGTTCCCCTGTGAAAATTTCGAGACTCCATAAGGAGCTCTCTTTTGTTCTGGGTTCCTTCCTTGTTCTCCTGCGTGAGGGGAAGGACCCTGTTGCAACAGCAAAAATAAAAGCTTTGCTTCTCAAACTTCTCTGGTTGGCCTCTGTTATATCCTCCGACCGATGGAGAACCCAATAAGGGCTCTTGTGTACCCCATAAGGGAATAAGGGCAGATTTTTGCTTATTACAGGGGGGAGGCAGGGAACTTTCCCCACCTGACTCTCTGCTGCATGAACCCTCTTGTACCTTGAGGGCACCTCCATATTTCCCCCTCAGCCTTCTGACAACACACCATGGGAACTCGCCCTATTGACCAAATGTTCTCACTCCTGAGAGCTTCTCCACCTACTACTGAATGGAAATATCTTCTCTTGGTGCAGAGGTGAGAGCCTGTTTTTCTTGGCAAGGCCAGTGGATATGATTAGCTTTATCTCTGTTTGGATTGTTGTCTTTAACACAGAGGAGAGGGCATTACCTCACCCTGGAGCAGGCTGCAGACCCAAAAGCGATTATGCCGGAATATTTTTAGTGCTCAAAACAGGAAAGGCCTGTTGTGGCTAAAAACATTTGGCGATTCCGCCCCCCTCCCCACTGCCCCTTTTCTTTCTCTCTCCGTGATCCCATTTTTATCCTCTTGTTCTAAGGCATCATAATGCCACGATGACTAGTTGTTTGGGGCGAGGGGGTTGAAAGAGGAAGTGCTTGTGTGCTGGGGAATGATTTTCCTCGGCTTCCTCTTGACAATAAATCATGCACGGCTGTTAAGACGAGGAGGAATTCCTGACATATCTCCTCTCAATCTAGAGCCTCGAGTTTCTCTCATGGCCTGTGTACTCAAGTCGCTGGTTTTTATCTCTGAAGTGTGGATCAGACACAGAAAAAAAAAACAGCAGACCTGGTGCATTCTTCCCTCCTGCCATGTCTCAGTAGCAAGTCCTCTTTTTCAAAAGCGTGTTTTCTTGTATATGGGCCCACTATAGGGTTGCCATATTTCGAAAAGTGAAAATCTGGACCCAAAAGTTGCTGAGCTTTTTTTTTTTTTTTTTGCCAAAGTTGCTGCGATTTTTCTGGCAAAATCTCGAAAAAAGGGAGAAGTTTTGAGCTATTTTTAAAGAACTTCACCAAAATCTAGACTTCCAACATGGGTTGGCATACATCCAGATTTCTCCTGACTGCTTCCAGATGCTGTATTCTGGCTATGTCCAGGTTATTCCAGATGCATGGCACATAGCTGTCAACCCTCCCGTTTTTTTGTGGGAAACCCCCTTATTTAAATCCATTTCCCACTGTTACCCCGGATTGTAAAATAGCCCGTAAATCTCCCGGATTTTAAAGGAAATCACCAAGGTGGGAATGTCAGAGGGACGGGGTCTGAGGAAAATACAAGGGAAATAAGAGTGGTTCAAAGCAAAAATGGTACTTCCTATGAAATGATTTGGGAGGCTTTGACAGCTAAAAATGGTACCTCGTGTGAAATGATCGGGGAGGCTTTGAAAGTGATAGAGCAGAAATGAGAAGGGAGAATGTAAAATTATTTAAAAGGCCTGGAGGAAAACATATAAAGATTTGAAGAGAATGTGGGAAATGGCAGTTGTTAAAAAAATTGAAGTTATGGTTTTGAGATGTACAAGACTTGATGGACTTATGGAACGAAAGACTTGGTTCCTGTATTTGAGAGTGGATGCCAGGCCAAGACCTACTAGCCTATATAGAAGGAAGAAACCACCGCCAAAGAAGATAAAGAAGATTGGCAAAATAAAATAATGAACTGTGCAGGACAAATTAAATAATATGAAACCCAACAAAGAAAGAGGACTTTGAGCTCAAAAAAGGGACAACTGTTTAATGTATATCTTTTAAACCTTGTCTATAGATCTCTACATTAGTTTAACTTTTAAAAGTCACTTGTCATAAGATGAAGAAGGTTTTAAAATTGGATTGTTAAGAATGTAAGGTTTCATGGAAGTCCATGAACAAGCACAAACAATGGAACCGAAAGAAGGAGTGAAGTCAAGCACAGAATTATGGTTTAAAAATTTGTTAATTTTTTTTTCTTCCTTTTTTGTTATTTTGGAAAACCTCTGGAAAATTAATATGAAATTCACAGCAAATTACAATATTAGAGAAAATACGTTAAAAATGAACCACAGATGGTATCTCACACCTTCAAGGTTGTCCAAGATGTATAAGAACATTGCGAACGTATGCTGGAGGTGTGGGAGAAATAATGGGGATTTATTCCACATGCGGTGGTCATGTGAAAAGAAAAAATGGTTCTGGGATAAGACGAGATAAAAAAAATTCTGGGAATTACTTTCCAAAAAAGACCAGAGACTTTTTTGTTAAGCATCACAGGGAGAGATATCCCAACGCAGCAAAGATAAATCTTCCTGGGTGCTACAGCTGCGGCTCGAATACTTGTGGCCAAAGGGTGGAAAGAAAAGGAGGTACCGAAAATCACGGAATGGCAGAGTAAATTGCAGGATTTTGCTGAAATGGCACAACTAATGAATAGTCTTAGAGGCAATTCAAAAGTTGTTTTTTTTAAAAAAATGGGAAAGGTATAAGAAATATGTTCAAAAATATAATAAAAATGTAATACCCATGACAGCTTTTGAGTGATACTAAAAGGAAATAGGGTTGAACTATAATTGTTAGGATGTAAAAGGAAATAAGAATGTATTAGAATAAGATCTTTAGAAGTTTGTACTACTGTAATGGTATTGACATTCAAATATAAAGATAAGTCCATACACGTGAAATTAACAGGAAGTCTAAACCCTTCCCCCCTTTTTTTCTCTTTCTTTTTTCTTCTTCTTTGTATCTTAATTTTATTTAAGGGTGGTAATAGCAGGGGGGAAAAAAGATAATCAATGATGGTTATTCCGTATTGTGTACGTCCTGCTGCGTATAATGTATGTGAGTTTATTGCATATTTTGTATGGTACGGTATGGGATGTTTTGTATGTTATATATATTTTGTATTTATGATGAATAAGCAATAAAAAGGACATTTTAAAAAAGGAAAATTAATAAAATGTTATAAAAAACAACAACAATAACAGCTTCCCCCAAAGAATTATGGGAGCTGTAGTTTGTTCAGGGTGCTGAGAGTTGTCAGGAGCCCCCTATTCCCCTTACGGAGCTACAATTACCAGAGTTCCTTGAGACAAAGGATTGTCTTCTAAACTATGGCAGGAATTTTAGTCAATAGAGATAACTGCAACACACACACACAGACACACCAACAAATCTCCAGTACAAAGTTTTGCAGCTGGAGTCAGTCAGGGCCCTGCCCTCCCAGGCCAGGTGGGAAAAGTCATACAGGAGAGGGAGTGGGTCTTCCAGGGCTCACAGCCAAGGTGGCATGTGCTTGCTAGTTCTCTCTAAGCCACTATCTTGCAGTGGGCTCGTTGAAACACATTTCCTTAGCTGCATGAGGATTTCAGCAATCATTCATAAGGCAGGGCTTTGAGTATTAAGCAACACCTTGCACAAGCAAGTCTGTAGGCTGCACACAGTGCTGATTAAATGATACGGAGGTGCCCTAATGTTCAGAACGTCATGTGAAATCATGGCATAGATGCCTTGCTCAAGCCTAGTGCAGATTTAATGATTTCTGTTTGAGGCCGACGGTGAAAACTGAAGGCGTCGATCTGCATGTCAACTAGCTCACCATCTGGGCTGAGCCTGTGCCCAACATCTTCTGATGCTCTTCCAAATGGTGAGGACAGGTCTGAGAAAGCAACAGCTCAAGGATTGCAAAGCTGACTGAGCCTTAGCTTCCACAGAGCATCTCTAAAATATGACCTGAAGCACTTGGGTTGCCTCTGTAGAAATGGTGTAGCAGCCATCAAGAACTCCCTGTTACAACTTGACCCCAGTGATCAGGACTACAGACCAGCCAACTGTCCTTATTTTCCAGGGACAGTCCTGGATTTACAGAAGCCATCCTGGTTTCTGATTTGATCCTGGAATGTCCCACTTTTCCTTAGGATGTCTTTATTTTCATCAGAGAAAGGGTGAAGGGCATAGGACCTCTGAGCCAAGGAGATAAGCAATGAACCAGCTTTTAGAAGACCTCTGAAAGTAGGGCTGCCATACACCTGGGATTATCCCAGACATTACCGGGATTTGTATGTCGGAAATAGCGTCTGGGTGAAATTTCAAAAATTGGTAAAAATGGGAAAACCCGGGCGTATGGCAGAAGTGTTGGTTTTTTGGTGAATTTCCCTTAACAATAGCTCACCTCCCAGCCCCCCAAAAACTCAACAACATTTGTGTCCAGATTTTCACATTTTGAAATATGGCAACCCTATCTGAAGGCAGCCCTATATAGGGAAGTTTTTTTATGTTTAATGTTTTATTTATTTTATTAATATGTTGGAAGCCGCTCAGAGTGGCTGGGGCAACCCAGTCAGCTGAGCAGGTTATTGTTGTTGTTGTTGTTGTTGTTGTTGTTGTTGTTGTTGTTGTTGTTGTTATTATCATTGTTGTTGAATAGGACATCCCCATTTTCACAGGAGAAATGTTGGAGGGTGTGGGACTACATAATAAGAAATGCAACAGGTGTGTTCTGCTGCCAATGTATACGTGCCAGAAAGTCTTTGTCAAACCCACATTTGCAAATATTTATGTACTGCATTAAAACGCCACATGATTCCCAACCCCTTGCATCTTGCCCTTTGAAATGTAATAGGTGAAGCTTTTTCACCAGAACATTAAAGCAAAACCAAAGCACCTCACCCTTTCATTGATTTAAGGCAGGGATGTCCAACAGGTCGATTGCAATCTACTGGTAGATCCCTGGGAGGTTTTGGTAGATCGCAGTTGATTGCTGGGTTCCTTTCCTTAGTGTTGGTAATATTGAATCCAGTCCCACCCCATCGCCCCGCCCTCCATTGTCGCACGATCTGCAGAATGGAGGGCAGAGTTTTCTCAGAGAGGCTGTTTGTTTCCCCAGCAATCTGTTGGTCAGTGTCTGTTCCTCCTTCTCCCCCAAAACCCTTAAAATTGGGGCTTTCTTCCTCCCAAAACAAAGCTCAACAACTTTGACTTGAACCCCCCCAAAAGGGGGTAGATCACTGCCAGTTTTTAATTCTGTAAGTAGATTGCAGTCTTTTGGGAGTTGGCCACCCCTGATTTAAGGGAAAGGAATGAATGGTGAACGGACTGAAATTTATCCAGTCGTGGAGTGAATCATTGAAGAAAGCAAAGTCCGTGGCCTGGGGCCCTTAACATCAATGAAGAGGCAATTTGTGTATTTGAGCACGATGGTTACTGATGACAGTTAAACCCAAATAAAGGCATGAAAAGCATTGTTCTTCGATTTGATCAGAAGCCCAGCGCTATCGTTCCCTTTCATGACATTTCAGGTTATTCATCCAGTCAAAGGGGAAACGCTCACGATGCCACATGATTTAAATTAATCCAGTGAGTGGAAATATCCAAATTTCACAGCAGAGACGGCTGGTTATTTCAAAGGAGCTCTTTATGATGAGGGCTCCAGCATATGGTTACACGACAGAGGAAATGAGCTTCTTTAGGAAGATTTAATATCATTAGCAGCTTAGGCACTTCTTTCCTTAGGAGAGGGATGAAATCCCAGTTGCTTAATCCGTTGTCACTTAACTGCCGCTGAGCTTCATCTCTTCATTTTTAAAATTGAAGCAGGCGTGGATGCTCCTGAAAACAAAACGATTGGATTCGATTCACAATGTGAGCATGGGAGAAGTGGGCCGGCCCTACCGTTGGGCTGGGTGAGATAGCTGCCTCAAGGAGAAGGTTTTGGGTGCTGTGCCACTGGCCAATAGTCCTTCCTGACAGGAAGGAAGAATAGCAATGGCAATCAATCCCAGGAGCTGCATGCTCCCTAAGGTAATTCCACCTCTACACCGGATAAATTGTAAATATGCAAAGCACATTTATTGGAGAGTAGATAATACTGCTTGATTAGCGACTAGGTGTTTCTAAAATGCGCTCAGTGAAATTAAGAGGCTGTGGCAAACAATCCACTTATTTTGAAGCACAGGTAATACTACTCTGGAGCAAACAGATTGAATATTGCAGCCACAGGCGATTATGGACAGGGCCGTCTTTACCGGGGGTGCAAGGGATGCAGTGCACCCGGGCATCGAATTCTGGAGGGCACCAAATGGATCGGCAGCAGTGAAAAGCAATGGAGCGGAAGTCCCCCCCCCCCGGTCGTTCTGTTATTCTGTAGCGTCAAATATTACAGACAAGTCAGGAAACAAAAGCAGCTATTTCCACTGCGTCGTCGTTACAGGTGAACTAAATTTGTGGGCGCTGGGCAGATCTTTGCACCCCGGCGGCACATATGATAAAGACGGCCCTGATTATGGACTTCGGCAATAACACCTTCATCTATCTCTATCTGTATTAATATGATCTCTGGGTTAAAGTAGGGAAGGGGGGAGGAGGAGAAATTCCTGAGCAAGGACAATTTTGTGCACTTTGGGTTGGTTTACAAGTGCATGTGTGCTATCATCGGCATAGCCAAGTCAGGTAGGGGGGCAGCTGCCCCCCCCAATCAAGTAAAACAATAGAAATACTAACTGACCAATAACGTCAGTTCTGCCTCCCGCCGCCCCCCCCCAACTAAACTCCTGGCTATGCCCATGTGTGCTATGATAGAATTTCAAAGCTTATAATATATCCAAATACTTTGAAAGTCATGGAGATTTCAATGTGGGATGTCATCCTTGTAGCAGTCAAATACAACATTCCTTGTTTGCCTAGAGTGGACACAGATAGGGGGATGTTGATACAGCCAGTTGAACTTCCTGTTCCACCTGGTCTGGAGCATCCTCCCCCTGCAGGTGGAACAGGGAGGTATGTGGACTTGAGCCTTGCAGACCTAACAAAAGGCCCAGTCATGCAGCCATCTCTCTTTTTGATGCCGTTTCTTCTCTTGAACTACACTGCTGGCTCTCTGCCAGCAGCGCATGGGCCCATCCTTACAAGGATGTAAGCCACACTGTATCTGTAACCGCAAGCTAAAGCCTGCCTTCAGGGATCATACTGTGAACTGAACATGAGTAAACTGTTCATTACTTATAAGGAAGACTCTTGTGTCTTTATTCTTTTAGGAGGGAATCAAAGGGGTCTTACCAGGAATATACTCCAATCTGGGCATGCCCGATTGAATTGCTTAACTAAAGAGATTCAAACGAATCTGCAACTAGCTTCTTGCTATGTAAAAGGGGAATAAGCTCTGCTATGCAGTGGTACCTCGACTTACGAACGACTCGACAACTGAATTTTTCGACTTACGAGTGGGGCAAATGGCCGCACGCTTACAAATTTCTCGACATCTGAACGGAAACAGCGGCGGTTTTAGATAGGGTTTTTTCGACATACGAATTTTTAGATGGGGTTGCTTCAACTTACGGATTTTTCCATTTCCAATGCATTCCTATGGGAAATCGTGTTTCCAATGGCACTTTTCGACACGAATTTTTCGACCTACGAAGGTGCCTTCAAAACAGATTAAATTCGTAAGTCGAGGCACCACTGTATATAACTCACTAGCATGAGTTAGGAAGAATGATATTTAATCAATATATCCTCGCCTACTATCCACAACATTGCCCCATTCGGGAGATTGCACAGAAACTCGAGTGATTGATGGGAAATCTGGATGCTTTTGCTGCAGACGGGTCCAGCGGTGAGTTAAGGTGATCCCTGGCTCAAAGTAAGCCTTGCCTTCCCAAGAGCTCTATCCTCCAGAAATGTGCAACATGTCATTGCAACGTGATGATATTGTTTCCTGCTTGCTAACAACCCCTAAATATACTCGGAGGTGCTGACAATTGATCAGTGGCTGGTGTGTGCTCGTCTGTCACCAAGCTCAAGTCTTTGTTCTGCAAATATGACACTGCCGGTGGTGTCAAGCACACATTGCTACTGAAAAGAGAGATTAATATTTAAGTGTGTATCCATATCCACACAGGGCCGACGGCCAAAATCTTTCCTTTAAACTCTAATCCGGAGGATCTGTCATGATGGCCCTGGTATATGAGCAGACCATTTTGCCTTCCCTTTTTTCTTGTGCGAATTCCCAAACCTCATTCAAAAAGTTAAGAATCATTAGATGGGGCTGGAAGTGTGAGAATGGGGTCACTCCAGGTCACTTTCGATTGGGCGTCTGCATACCTAACAAATCCTTAATATGAAATCGAATGCGGGTTGTTGTTTTTTTTACACCTGAGGCTTAAAGCATCTCTACATTTGCCCCAATGCTTCTTCACCTGAAAAATGCCCCTTTCCCATGGATTTCTTTGCATTGACAATGCTAAGGTATTGGTATACAGCCGTACCTCGGCTCCTGAACACCCTGGGAATCAAATGTTCCATCTCCCAAATGATCGAAAACCGGAAGTGAGTGTTCCAGTTTTCGAACTTTTTGTGGAAGGCGGACATCCGGTGCGCCTGCGCAATCGGAAACCAATCTGAAGCCACGGCTTGGTTTCTGAACGTTTCAGAAGTCAAACAGACTTCCGGAACGGATTCCGTTCGACTTCCGAGGTATGACTGTACTGTTATAGATTTGGGAGGGTGGACCCCCACCAAAAAAAAAAAACCCATTAGGAATTAATAAATGGTAGGATTTGGGTTATTTGGGATGTGAAGGGAGAATTACAAGCTGCAGAGAAATTCCTGGGCTAAGCCTATGCAAAACAACCTGGCCAAGCTAGGGCCATTAAGAAACAATACAGGGCGATTGGCAATGCAAGAGAATTGTCCTCCCCTCTGGCCTGAGGTGTGAACAGAGGGGGTGGGTGTTGGAAGGTTGCCATGGTAACTGGATGTGAGGTGACACGTAGGAAAAGAGAGTCTTGAGCAAGGGTTGCTGGGAAGAAAAAGAAGGAAGGAAGATGAAATCCATCTGGCTGCAGGCTAGACTTGGATTCCAGGGTTGCACTGCTGTGGTGTGGGACAAGCCCCTCTTGAAATGACTGTGCTGTGAGATCTGGACTCCCTCCATTTAGGCTGAAGGTGTAAATCAGGGGTCAGCAAAGTTTTTCAGCAGGGGACTGGTCCACTGTCCCTCAGACCTTGTGGGGGGCCAGACTATATTTTTTGGGGGGGGGAATGAACAAATTCCTATGCCCCACAAATAACCCAGAGATGCATTTTAAATAAAAGGACACATTCTACTCATGTAAAAACACCAGGCAGGCCCCACAAAAAACCCAGAGATGCATTTTAAATAAAAGGACACATTCTACTCATGTAAAAACATGCTGATTCCCGGACCATCCGCGGGCCGGATCGAGAAGGCGTTTGGGCTGCATCCGGCCCCCGGGCCTTAGTTTTGGGACCCCTGGTGTAAATAGCTGAATGAACTATAATCTCTGCCAATCGCCAGAGCAATTTTTCAGCTCTTTCCTGAAAAGGGGACAATGTGCTTGAAGATTGGGGGAGCAGCAAGACAGACAGTGGAGATCAGTGTTCAAACCACATCACTGATGCCGGCATCGAAGTGCATTGTGAAGCTGGGCTCACATGTTACAATGGGAGTTCTGTTAGTTAAAGGAAAAGAGAGTCTGCTATCTGTTAAAGGATAGCAGTGGGTGCTTAAGGAACCGAAACTTTGCAAATTCCTGCTGGAAATCATCTGACCTACACCTCTTGGACGAACGTGCAGAACAGAGCTTTCATACCCTCCAACATTTCTCTGATGAAAATAGGGACATGGGACCCAGGTGGCACTGTGCGTTAAACCACTGAGCCTAGGACTTGCCGATCAGAAGGTCGGCAGTTCGAATCCCTGTGACGGGGTGAGCTCCCAGCTCCTGCCAACCTAGCAGTTCGAAAGCACGTCAAAATGCAAGTAGATAAATAGGAACCGCTACAGCAGAAAGGTAAACGGCGTTTTCGTGTGCTGCTGTGGTTCGCCAGAAGCGGCTTTGTCATGCTGGCCACATGACCTGGAAGCTATACGCCGGCTCCCTCGGCCAATAATGCGAGATGAGCGCACAACCCCAGAGTCGGTCACGACTGGACCTAATGGTCAGGGGTCCCTTTACCTTTACTTTATTTTTATTATTACTACCGTATTTTCTCAAGTCTAAGGCAGCATCGAATCTAATGCGCACCTCGATTTTCAGAATCTCAAAGCCAAAAAAAGTATTTGCTGGCAAATGTAAATGTGCCATCAAATCTAATGTGCACCTTAATTTTCCACATAATTTGGCCAAAAAAGGTGAGCATTAGATTTGAGTAAATATGGTATATCATCATCATCATCATCATCATCATCATCATCATATACTCTGGGCAGCTTCCAACATATGAACATAATAAAACATTAAACATAAAAAAACACCTTCCCCTATACAGGGCTGCCTTCTTCTAAAGGTTGTATGGTCACTTATCTCCTTGGCTCGGGGGTCGCATAATTCCATCCTCTCCAACATTTCTCTGGTGAAAATAAGGACATCCTAAGGAAAAGTGGGACATTCCGGGATCAAACTAGAAACAGGGACGGCTTCTGTGAATCCAAGACTGTCCCTGGAAAATAGGGACACTTGGAGGGTTTTAGCTTTGCCGTCGATCCCATTTGGCACTTCTCTGTAAGACATAGTTTGACAATATGAATGCATCACAACACACATTTCAGGGAGGTATTTTAACAACAACAACAACAACAACAAATAAATAAATAAATAAATTTTTATTTATACTCCGCCCTTCCCAGTTTAAAAACCAGGCTCAGGGAGGCTAACAGCAAACGTAAAACATTGATTAAAATGCAACTTAAAAACAGCATGAAACAGCATAAAATACTTGGCGAGAGCGCTTATTTAAACTCGCACCCCAAACTCTTTGTTTAAAATATTCATTTGCAGAATTAAGTAGAAACAGAACAGAATGCTGGGTAAAAAAAAACATGCACCAGTGATGTGGCCCAGAAGCAGACAGATCTGTAGAAACCCATAGCTATCCCAAGTTCCCCGACCCCTTTCTAGAGAATTCCTCCTCATCTTCCAGATGTTTTCTAGTGGAACAAAACTGTTTTGATTAGAAGCGCTGAAGCATCTCTGGATTAATCAGAGTTATTTCGGCTTTGGGGAAAGTGTAGCTATCTTGGACGGCAATGCGCTCACCCAGACGGTAATATTACAGTACAAAGCAGGCTAATGCCACATCATGTTTTGCACATCTTGCTGCTGTGGCTTTTAGCGGATGTCTTGGATTTATCCTACTGGGGAGGAAAAGGAATGTGTGAGAGCAGGCCTTTCTAGTTGAAGCTTTGTGCAAATAATGTCCTGGCATGGAATCGATGGCATGCTCAATTTTGTGGCAAAAGACTAGAAACCGATATTATTATTATTATTACTATTTTTCTCATGTTAAAGTCTTTGAGGAACGGAAAAAAAGCAAAATCAGCCTTAGCACGGGTTCTAAAATATGACAAAGGTCATTGCAGGCTCTCTCCTTTACCCAACAATATCTCAAAGGACCTTTAATATACTTTATATTTTAGCCACTACCTATGTCAAACAGCTATTTCCTCAACCTATTTTCAGAGCCTCTTTTTTTTTTTAAACGGGTTGGCACAATGTGCTGCTGGGAAAGGGAAATGCCAGTGGAATAGCTTTCAACTTCAGCCAATCCCCGACAATTCACTGGATGTGTTAAAGTTTCCTTTGAGACCAATGACGGTGTAAGTAACACAGCACGGAACCCCTGTGACTCAGCAAGGCAAAAGGGAGGGTGTGAGAATTACTCACTGGGACGAAAGAGGGTTCGTTGCATTTAGCTATTTATAGGCAAAGGCAGCAAAAGGACCAATTGGATCCTGTACTTTCCACCCATGATTAATCCAGCCTGTAGATCCCTCTCAGAACCATTTTGCTTCCTGAATCCACAAACTGTGGATGTCTTGCATGGAGTTTAGGTTGGAGGAGGAGGAGGAGGAGGAGGAGGAGGAGGAGAAGGAGGAGGAGGAGGAAGAAGAAGAAGAAGAGGAGGAGGAGGAGGAGGAGGAGGAGGAGGAGGAGGAGGAGGAAGAAGAAGAGGAGGAGGAGGAGGAGGAGGAGGAGGAGGAGGAGGAGGAGGAGGAGGAGGAGGAGTTTGGATTTGATATCCCACTTATCACTATCCAAAGGAATCTCAAAGACGCTAACATTCTCCTTTCCCTTCCTCCCCCACAACAAACACTCTGTGAGGTGAGTGGGGCTGAGAGACTTCAAAGAAGTGTGACTAGCCCAAGGTCACCCAGCAGCTGCATGTGGAGGAGCAGAGATGTGAACCCGGTTCACCAGATTACGAGTCTACCGCTCTTAACCACTACACCATACTGGCTGCTGGAGCTATATGGTGGAGGCATTTTCTGCAGCAGGGGTCAGAGCAGTGGCGTAAATGTGGGGGGGGGGCATGAGGGCCATGGCCCTGGGCGCAAAATTCTGGGGGGTGCGCAAGCAGAGGCCCCCACACTGGCACCAGCTTCCACAGGGTTCCCCGCCCTGGCAAAGGTGGCAGAGTTTGGATTTGGATTTGATATCCCGCTTTATCACTACCCGAAGGAGTCTCAAAGTGGCTTACATTCTCCTTTCCCTTCCTCCCCCACAACAAACACTCTGTGAGGTGAGTGGGGCTGAGAGACTTCAAAGAAGTGTGACTAGCCCAAGGTCACCCAGCAGCTGCATGTGGAGGAGCGGCGACGCGAACCCGGTTCCCCAGAACCTGGTACCGCTCTTAACCACTACACCATGCTGGCTCTCATGGCCCACAGTGAGCAGGCACAGACAGAAGGGGGTGGGCAAGGGGCAACCCCAGCATGGCCCAGCCCAGTTCTGCTCTCCATGGATGTCAGAGGAATTTGCCTTTCAAGAGCCACATCGACCAATCAGGTTCCCCCTTGTGTGGGCAGGCAGGTGGTGCCGCACAACCCCACTTGGCTCCGGGGAGCCAGCAACCTAAGCTACACCACTGGGTCACAGCATATGAGGAGGTGAAAGTTAACCCCTGTAGGGAAGGGGCTTTCTGTTGTGATCCCTCCCCTCCCCAAATTCTCCACTCACACCAATTTGGCTTGGCTCCTATTGGCTCCAGTTGGCTCTAAGCCAAATGTTTGGGGTGTGTAGGATGTGAGGCAGGCGGTTTCTTCAGAGGGTGGTGGGAATTGTGGGGAAATTGAGCAGAGGCGTGACTGCTCCCCATCCCAGCCAACGAGTTTTGAATGCTATATATACAGTGGTACCTCTACTTACGAATTTAATGCGTTCCGAACGCACATTCGTAAGTCGAAAAAAATTGTAAGTCGAATCCCATAGGAATGCATTGGGAGAAAAAAATGTAAGTAGAAGCAACCCTATCTAAAATTTCGTAAGTAGATAAAATCCTATCTAGACCGCATCCAAGATGGCGGACAGAGCTCCGTTCGTAAGTAGAAACGTTTGTTAGTAGAGTTATTCGTAAGTAGAGGTACCACTGTATATAAAAAGAACAATATAAGGCGATGTAGTGAAATTTGCAAATAACTCTTTAGAACTATTATAATCACTTGTCAAACAAATAGATGTGCAGAGGAAGGAATTTCACTGGGGACTGCTTCCCTCTCTCCTCTTGCCATCTGCATAACATTATCATTATTTCGACTACTCACCCACCCTTCACTAGAAGGTCCCAGGTCAGGTTACAGCAATTTAAAAAGACATTATTAAAATCAGATGAGGACAAATTACAGTGAAGAGAATAGGGTGTCCAACGATAAAAAGAGACAAGCCTTTTGAAATTCCTTCTTCTACCCTGTTCCTTTGCCTCAAGATAATTTCTGGGTTCCCTTCCAGCTCTGTAATTCTGTGTTTCTAAGTCACCCTAATGTCGGCCTCCGATACAGAGTAAATAGTAGCCTTTTGGGGGGAACGTTAACTGGGAAAAGCAGCGACTCTGTTGTTGCAGTCCTAAGCACACCAACCAGGGAGCAAACCTCATAGGATACAATAGGGCTTCCTTCTGAATCAACAAGCAGAGGATTGGGTGGCCCATCTCATAAAGACTCGGTTTTTCAGGGCTCATCTGTCAAATGCAGCTGGCGCTGTTAATGCCCAACCTGTCTCGCTTGGACATGGCCCTGCCCTTGGATTTTATAATAAGAGAGTTCTGAATGGGGATCCTGTTCTCTTGCCAAGAGCAGCACACACCCAGCTCTGCTTAAGAGTTGCAGCTGGGGACCATTAATTTAAAACTCCATCTATGGTGACCAAAGTGGCAAATACCCAACCCACTGAAGGAGAGGGGCTGTTCACATGTCACGTCCGACATGTGCCCAACTTTCCTAGGGCTGTGATATCAGTGAGAGGTCCGGCCGCCAGCAGTACTTCCTTCATCATTAAATGCTTTTATAAGTTTACATAAAATGTAAATGACCCACGCCTGGATTAAGATGCACAAGAACATAGATATGTTCAAATATATATGTATAAAGGCAGAGAGAACTTAATAACAGAAGAAAGCAATAAATATTGTTTATTTAAATTTCACTTTTGCGGAAGAGGTGTAGTAAGTTAGATGTACTGATAAAGGAAAACGGTATCAAAATGAATGGAAGTTGTTGTTTTTTAATTTTTATTTTCCTTTTTCTGATCCCCTTTTTATTCTTTGTAAATCTTTTTTCTTTCTTTTTCCAATTTGTTTCTCTTTTTTGTTTGTTTAGGTGTGATTGTGTAAGGAAATTCATGATTTTCTGATTTCTGATTTTCTGATTTGGATATGAATTGTGTGTGTGTATGTATGTATGTATGTATTTTTTGGATTTATGATTTATGATTTTTTGATTTTGATATGAATTGTGTATGGGCATGAATGTATGTAAGCATTTTCTCTGGATTTATGTTGTTCCTTTGCTTTTTGGGGTGAGATAAAAAAAATAAAAAAAATAAAAAATGACCCACACCTTCATACCTTCTAACATTTCTTCAATGAAATTAGGGATGTCCTATTATTATTATTATTATTATTATTATTATTATTATTATTATTATTATTATTATATTCATACCCTGAATATCTGACGGACTGGGTTGCCCCAGCCACTCTGGGCTGCTTCCAACATATACAGTACCGTATAAAAAACATAAAAAAACATTAAACCTTAAAGAACTTCCCTATACTGGGCTGCCTTCAGATGTCTTCTAAAGGTTGCATAGTTACTTATTTCCTTGGCTCAGGGGTCGCATAACTCCATGCCCTCCAACATTTCTCTGATGAAAATAGGGGTGTCCTAAATAAAAGCAGGACATTCCGGGATCAAATCAGAAACTAGGGTGGCTTCTGCAAATCCGGGACTGTCCCTGGAAAATAGGGACACTTGCAGCTTTTCAAATGCTCCAGAAGTAATAAAACTTAAGTCAAGTCATTCTCTTTTTACTGGAATTCCATTATTATTATTTTCAAAACAGGCCGTCCTTTAAATCCAAACATTCTCATGGAGACTGGCCAAAAGTGCCATCTTTTATGGGCTTCCTATAGGTATCTGGTGAGCCAATGTGGCTAGATAGGTCTTTGGTCTCGATCTTGGTAGGTTTGCAACCATGGTTAGGAGCACTCAACTGCATCCTCCCTGCCCCATACTATCATTTGGACATCATTCTGCTTACTTTTCAGTCTGGAAGTTAAATTATGGTTTATCGGTTAATACAGTGGTACCTCGACTTCCGAAGGTTTTGACTTACGAAGTCGGCAAACCCGGAAGTATTTTTGCGTTCTGCGCAAGCGCAAAATGGACGCTTCGACATCCGAAGGTTTCGACTTACGAAGAGCGCCGCGGAACGGATCGCCTTCGTAAGTCGAGGTACCACTGTACAGTGGAACCTCAGTTATCGAACGTAATCGTTCTGGAAGACTTTTTGACTTCCAAAACGTTTGGCAACTGAGGCGCAATGGGCGGTTGGCAAATTCCATTGAGAAAAATGGAGAAATGCGCCTTGGAAGCGGTTCAACTTCCGATGCGCGTTTGGAAACGGAAACGGAAAATGGTACTCTCATTTTGACTCGAGAAAATCACCAGGAAAGGAATGAAGCTGCCATCGGAGGTGGCAACAACGAAACTGACCAATCACTGTGCTAGATTCCAACTCCTACTTCACACATTAAACGCTCGCTTCCGTCTGAGACTCAGGAAACACCGTGACAGGAAATGGGGCCGCCATTGGGGGTAGCAATGGAACTGACGATTCGCCATGCTAGAGAAGAAACTATTTTATTTTATTTTAAAAATAAATAAATTTATTCTCCCGTTAGATTCACAAAATGTTTAGGGGTATGTGTACCCCTGTGCCCGCCCCCCCAGAGAAAAAGCACTGGATCCAGCTGCCCAGCCTATCAGCTGTTGGGGAGGGTAAATATATCCCCACTTTTGGGTTTCACTATAATCCTGTCTAACGTTGGTGTCCTTAAATGAGTTCATATCACTCCCAAGGGCTTAGCTCAGTTTAACTTATTGCTCAATAAATCAGACTGGGTAGAATTCTGGATCTGAGTTTTCCTTCTTATTTTAGGATTGGGACAATTGGGCTGGGGGAATACTCCCCCACAGAAAGGGAAGGCTGCCATTGGAAGACAAAGAAGCTCATTCATTTCTATAAGCCTTTTATTTATTTATTTTTTAAAATATTTTTAAATTACGTTTCCATTTTGTCATATTTAAACACAACCTTATTATATCCCTTACTTATTTGCTCACTCGAGCTTCAACTTCCCTCCCTCCCGGTTTGTGGTTTTCCTAATTCCTTTTTACTTCATAGCATTTATACATTTTCCCATTTACTTTTCACTGCTTCTATTTATCACAAACTTTTAAATAAAGATAAAAAAGGTACCTATCTTTAACATTGCAAGTTTTCTTACAACAACCCTGGTAGTTTTGTTATTTGTTTACAATTCTCCTCCACTACAGTCTTTTTTGGAAAGCTTGATCACACTGGTTTCCGATTTTCCCAGTCAGCTTTGCCCAATTCTGCATTGTCCACCATCTTCTAACGATGGAATTTCCCGTTGCTTCCATTTTGGGGCTAAAAGAGTTCTTGCTGTAGTTGTCGCATAAATAAACAGTTTTAAAACTTTATCAGGCTGGACGGTGGTTAATGGATTGAATACCAAAAAGACAGAAGTACTGTTTCGGGGAGACAGGGGATACGTAGTTGTGGGGGACTCACTGGTCCTGAATGGGGAAAGTGTGCCCCTAAAGGACCATGTGTACAGCCTGGGAGTCTTTCTGGACTCACAGCTGTCCATGGAGGCACAGGTCAATTCTGTGTTCAGGGCAGCTGTCTACCAGCTCCATTCGGTACACCGGCTGACACCCTTACCTGCCAGCACATTGTCTCGCTGGTACCTGCTCTGGTTATCTCCCGCATGGAGTAATGCAATGCCCTCTATGTGGGGCTACCTTTGATGGTGACTTGGAAATGACAACTAATCCAGAATGCAGTAGCTAGACTGGTGACCAGGGGCGGCCACTGGGACCATGTAACACTGTAGTCCTAAAAGAACTACATTGGTTCCCAGTACGTTTCTGAGCACAATTGAAAGTGTTGGTGTTGACCATGGGTAGGCAAACTAAGTCGCCTTCTAAATCCGGCCAACGGACAGTCTGGGAACCAACGTGTTTTTACATGAGTAGAATGTGTCCTTTTATTTAAAATGCATCTCTGGGTTATTTGTGGGGCATAGGAATTCGTTCCCCCCCCCCTCTAAATATAGTCCGGCCCTCCACAAGGTCTGAGGGACAGTGGACCGGCCCCCTGCTGAAAAAGTTTGCTGACCCCTGGTGTTGACCTTTAAAGCCCTAAACAGCTTTGGCCCCTGTATACCTGAAGGAGCATCTACACTCCCATCGTTCAGCCCAGACACTGAGGTCCAGCTCTGAGGGCCTTCTGGTGGCACCCTCATTGCGAGAGGAGAAATTACAGGGAACCAGGCAGAGGGCCTTTTCAGTAGTCACACCCCCACCCCCTGTGGAATGCCCCCCCCCAGCAGATGTCAAGGAGATAAATAGCTCCGTGATTTTTAACAGACATCTGAAGGCAGCCCTGTTCAGGGAAATTTTTAGTGGGCGGTGTTATATTGTATTTTTACTGTGTTTTGTTGGGATCCGCCCAGAGTGGCTGGGGCAACCCAGTCAGATGGGGAGCATATAAATGATATTATTATTATTATTATTATTATTATTATTATTATTATTGGTTTAGGTCTTCGGAAAGGTAGAAGCTGGGGGGGGGGCATTACACATTCTTTCTGATACAATGTGAGTGAAGCCACTTCGCTGACACTCACAACTACTGAATCACTTTGGTGGGCAATGGAATGACAAACCTTTTCAGAGGCTCCTGGAAGAAAGCACAACGCCCCCCCCCCAAGTTGGATTGAACTCTTTGTCAATGGGGCACCGCCAGCTGAAAAACATTATGTGGATTTTACTGATCAGTAACAGAGCAGTGTCAATGGGTAAAAATCAGAACAGAACCAAACTTCCACCCACATTTCTGGGCTTCTTTCCAGTTATTTCCAATCACCCCTGGAAGCCCTTTCATAGAAGTCCTTTGGGGCATGAATCAGAAACACCTTCTTTGATATTTTCAGGATTTTTCCTTGACCCTAAACTTAAACTGCCTACAGGAACAGTACAAACCACTCCCAGGAACTTTACGTGAAAGATGTAAAAGTTCTCCGCAGATGATATTGTGAACCATTTTGAAACTACAGTGGTACCTCGGTTTAAGTACACAATTGGTTCCGGAAGTCTGTACCGGTACTTAACCTGAAGCGTACTTAACCTGAAGCGAACTTTCCCATTGAAAGTAATGGAAAGTGAATTAATCCGTTCCAGACGGGTCCGCGGAGTACTTAAACTGAAAGTACTCAAACCGAAGCGTACTTAAACCAAGGTATGACTGTATTTCAAAGAACTTACGGATGCTTCCAAAGGGTCTAGCACCTCCATGGAGATAGATGATTCCTCTCCTGTTCCCGGCAGGTGATGTCTTGGGCCAGTACACCCTCACAGGCACCTCATTTGAAAACCAGGTCCTTTATGATCAACTTTGAGTTCTTTATTGTTGGCATTGCATTGTACACAGCCCTCCAGATGATATACCTATGGCAAATGCCCAGTTTTTCCAGAAGCACTCCCTGTTTAAACCAAAACATTCAGAATTTGTTACCAGCCCTCAACCTTTGATATTTTTGCAGCAGCAGCAGCAGCAGCAGCAGCAGCAACAACAACAACAACAACAACAACAACAACAACAACAACAATTTATTATTATTATTTATACCCCGCCCATCTGGCTGGGTTTCCCCAGCCACTGTGGGAGGCTCCCAACAGAATATTAAAAACATGATCAAACATCAAACATTAAAAACTTCCCTAAGATGCCTTCAGATGTCTTCTAAAAGTCAGATATTTGTTTATTTCCTTGACATCTGATGGGAAGGCGTTCCACAGGACAAGGCACCACTACTGAGAAAGCTCTCTGCCTGGTTCCCTGTAACCTCACTTCTCGCAGTGAGGGAACCGCCAAAGCCTCTCCCAATCTGCCATTTGTTTCTTATGTCTCAAATCCTTTGCCCAGTGTATCATAAACGATTTAAATTATACATTTTTTGACAGATTTTCAATCTTACTTTCGCAAAGTTCTTTTTGAAATTTTGAACTAAAACCTTTCTTTTTATCTGTCTGAAAGATATCATTTGATTGTTGATACTGTAACCCAGGGGTGGCCAACTCCCAAGAGACTGCGATCTACTCACAGAGTTAAAAACTGGCAGTGATCTACCCCCTTTGGGGAGGTTCAGGTCAAAGTTGTTGAGGGTTTTTTAAGGTAGGAAATCCCTGTTTTGGGGGGTTCACGTAAAAGTTCTTGAGCTTCTTTAGGAAGGAGGAAAGCGACTGAGCTTTTTTTTTTACGAAGGAAAGCCCTGTTTTCGGTGGTTCAGGTCATTTTAGGGGTGCAGGACAAAGGTGTTGTGTTTTTTTAGGGGAACCAAAGTTTTTTAGCTTCTTTGGGGGGCAGCCACTGATCCACTAGTGATCTACCACAGACGTCCAGTGATCTACCGGTAGATCACGATCTACCTGTTGGACATGCCTGCTGTAACCGATCAGTTATACAGGTGCCTTTATCTCTTCAAATTCTTTTAGTTTTAACTCATTTTCAACTTCGATTAGCAGCTCTTTATAGGTCAGCCAATTACTTCTCGTATTGCTGGCCCTGCAAGACATCTTCATTTTTGTGATGCTCCCACGCAAAACACTTCTGCCACTCCCCCCCCTTGTGAGTTGGTTTGTTGTTGTTGTTGTTTAGTCATTTAGTCGTGTCCGACTCTTTGTGACCCCGTGGACCAGAGCACGCCAATATTACCAATGGGATGCTAGCCAAAATGGATCAAGGGACCTATATATGCCTATGCATGTGACCCTGAGCTTTCTCTCTTGGTCAGTGCATCAGAACACCCGCCCACCTCTCCCTATACAGTGGTACCTCTACTTACGAATTTAATGCGTTCCAAACGCACATTTGTAAGTAGAAAAAAAGTGTAAGTTGAATCCCATAGGAATGTATTGGGAGAAAAAAATTGTAAGTAGAAAAATCCTATCTAAAAATTCGTAAGTAGAAAAAATCCTATCTAAACCGCATCCAAGATGGCGGACGGAGCTCCATTCGTAAGTAGAAACATTCGTAAGTAGAGTTATTCGTAAGTAGAGGTACCACTGTATTTAGGGCTTGCACGCTTGACCTTGCTATGCCATCGTGTGTCATCTGTTGTTGGGATAGGGGCACGGCAGGAATTTTCCCCACTTGGCTGATTGGCTGTTGCCATTTGGGTTTCGCCTGCTGCGTAGCAAATCGTCACAACTTGTAAGGTTGCGGATAGGCTCTGCTTCAGGTGATAGCGACGGGGGAATGCTCTTGCCATCCCTATGTGAAGGGTATTCCGTTAAAGGAATCCAGGGACTCAATGGTTTGGTCAACCCTGCGAGGGGTTGTGCCCGTGCCTGAGTCCAGGGGGACATCTGGGTGGTGGACATAGCATGTCCCCAGATTTCCGCCATCCCAGGTGTTCACCCTAGGCTGACCTGTGATGGAGCTCTGGGTCAGGGCTACCTGCCACGGTGCAGGGAGCTAGTCGAACCAGAGCCTATGCAACCACTCACTTGCTGTAATCAATAAAGTTGTGCCCTAAATTCTGCCAAACACCAAAGCAAAATTTGAGTCTTGTCTGAATTTATTTAAGGGGGAGGTTTAAAGGTCTAAACACACAACTAAGAGGACCAAAACGTTAATAAAGAATGGGAATTTTAATTTTTTTTTATCTTGGAGACCTCTGTAAGCAGATGAAAACATAGCAGGATTGCAATAACACTCGTAATGTAGCAAATATTATGGACAAAACGGAGTGTTATAAAAGATGGACTATTGAATAATATGCAGTTTAAAAGGTTAACAATAGGACCCATGGAGGGAAAGGTGGAAAGTCCAGAGATTCGGAGGAATCTACAAAAGTGGATGCATATGGTTGTACTGCTATAATTTTATACTTGTAAAATCAAATAAAAAGAAAGAAAAGAAAGCTTGGCTTTTATATTGTCCCCCCTCCCTGACCCCCCCCCCCCAATTCCTCTGCTCCACGCCCCCACCTTCTGCTTTTGTAGGCTTTGCTGTTTTCTACTACCTGGAGAGCCTCCCAGAAAAACATGGCATGGAGCCAAGACTCTGAAAACCTGGTATTTTCCAAGTATTTCCAGAATCTGGATAACTCATGCTTCAGAGTTCTCTCAGTTTACATAGAGGGAAGAGAAAGGGAAAAAAGAACCGAGCTGAGGTCATGCTTGACACTGGGTGGCTGGCAACCCTGCAGACTGGGAAGCTGAAGGAAAGCTGTGCTATTTCTTAGAGAAGAGACTTAGTCTCCTGATATTATTATATAGCAGAGTGTATCGATCACCATGAGCATTCATAGTTTATGCACCACTTATTAACTGGCAGGCACCGCAGGTTTCTGGACCTCATTGTTTGAAAAGCATGTCTGCCTCCAGCCACTCTGGATAGCGTCCAACATATATAAAAACATAATAAAACAGTAAAGATTAAAAAAACAAAAACCCTTCCCTATACAGGTCTGACTTCAGATGTCTTCTAAAGGCTGTATCTCCTTGGCTCAAGGGTCACATAACTCCGCACCCTCCAATATTTCTCTGGTGGAAATAGGGACGCCCTATTCCATACCTTCCAATATCCTAAGGACATTCAAGGGGTCAAATCAGAAACCAGGATGCCTTCTGTAAATTCAGGAGTGTCCCTGGAAAATAGGGTCTGATTATCTGCAGCTATTGCTAGTGCAGTGTTTCTCAACCAGTGTGCCTCCAGATGTTTTGGGACTACAACTCCCATCATTCCTGACCACTGGTCTTGCTAGCTAGGGATGATGGGAGTTGTAGTCCCAAAACATCTGGAGGCACACTGGTTGAGAAGCACTGTGCTAGTGGATCCCAGTGGATCCCAGTCATCGTTTCATTTTGTGGATGCAAGTGAATTTAATTTACATTATCTGTTTCAGTAGTATTTCTCTCTCTCTCTCTCTCTCTCTCTCTCTCTCTAGCACAGAATTAATTTTTATTTCTTCAAAATGTTGGCTTCAAGTACAGTGGCAATCGATTTGATTGAGGAAATCACACTGCCAGCTGCATCACTCCAACAACTGTTCTTTCTGAGCTCCGTTGTACAGTGATTCCCCCTCCCTTTTTCTTTGCACGGATATAAAAACCTAAGAAGACTGTGCTTACCGTAGATTATTCCTTTTTGATTCCACTAGCCCTGTGCTCTCCAGCACAGGATCAAAACTGGGGGGGGGGCAAGAGACGGGAAGAGAGAGGGAAGGAGGGAGGGAGGGAGGGAGGGAAGAGAGAGAAGGAAGGAAGGAAGGAAGGAAGGAAGGAAGGAAGGAAGGAAGGAAGGAAGGAAGGAAGGAAGGAAGGAAGGAGGGAGGGAGGGAAGGGGAAGGAGGGAAGGAAGGGAAGAAGGGGTGAGAGAGAGAGAGAGAGAGAGAGAGAGAGAGAGAGAGAGAGAGAGAGAGAAGGGAGGGAAGAGAGAGAGAAAAAGGAAGAAAGAAAGAGGGGGGAAGGAAGGATGGAAGGAAGGGTGGAGCTCCCGTCCGCCGCCCCCCCCCAGCTCAGGTTGCTCCTCCCCCCCCCACTTTCCTGTCGCTGGCTGCAGCCGCGGAGAGGGCGGAAACATCCCGATTTCCATATGGAAACTTTTTTGGAGGGAAAAAGTGTGGGTTATGGTCCGTAAAATAGGGTTTTGTTTGTTTGTTTTTGCTTCTGGGGGGGCAGCTGCCCCCCGCCCCTCGCTGGGTACGCCCATGCACCCAATCAGTGGGTCGCTGCTCACTTTGGACAAAAGCAGTTTCAGATGAGTCAAGGCCTGGTGGCATGTATTGCTATGTGGAAAATATAGCCTGCGAACGAGCCCGGCATTCTTTTAAAGGAGTTTTGGCAATAGGATCATATCTTTTGGGGGGGTTAAAATCATAGAATCATACTGCTGAAAAAGACAATTAACTCCCAGAATAGGATTGGTATAGTAGCTAGGCACAACAAAGAGAGTAGCCCAGACTGAATCAGTTTCCGATCCTAACTGTGAGCCTGTTCACACCTGCGGGTTTATTACTTTTACAGGTACGAACGCTGCCTAACCCACGCAACTGAGATTACACAGAGTTTAGGGAAGCTTTTAATGTTAAATAAATTATTGTATTTTAATACTTCTGTTGGAAGCCACCCAGAGTGGCTGGGAAAACCCAGCCAGATGGGTGGGGTATAAATAAATAAATTATTATTATTATTATTATTATTATTATTATTATTATTATTATTTAAAACTAGTGATGGGGAGAATTTACTCCATCAGAAATAGTCATTAGCAGGGCCGGATTTAGGTTTGATGAGGCCCTAAGCTACTGAAGGTAATGGGGCCCTTTATATGTCCAGCTGTCCTTTGTCAACAGCAAATCGCTGTTTGTCGCTGTTTTTTGTGTTGAATATATGCTATTTGGTAATTTATGGACCAAATAGGTATTTAAAGCCATTTGCACATTACAAATAGGAGCCTACGCAACACAAAACACTGTTGCTGTATGTAGGTTTTATTTTATTTGTTATTTTATCTTATATTTTGGAAATGTACCTCCAGTGTTTTCCCCCTCTTTATATTTTTTTGGGGGGGGGCAAGAGAGCGGGGCCCTAAGCTATAGCTTGTTTAGCTTATATGTAAATCCGGCACTGCCCAAGGGTCATCTAGTCCAACCCCCTGCCATGCAGGACCTTGTGACAAAATGATGTACATGTTCATGTTTTCCTTCCCCACTTGGCTCTATTCACAATCCCAGGGTTTACAGTCAAGTTGACGTGGAACTACTGTGGGCAGCAGTGCAAGCTGGAAGGGCAGCAGCGGCAATGGCAAGATCATAAAGGAAGATGCCTAGCAGGACTTAGGCAGTTCTTCAGAAAGATGTGTTTGCTGGGGGTTTTCAGATCCAAATTGTTCAATTGGTGGGTTTGGTAATGAGTTATTTAAAGGGTCAAAGCACAGCCATCCCATAAGCATGTGAACCAGAGACGGGCATTCTGCAGTTCTTTCAGAAAGCACAGAGTGTTGGAATCAACATCTGTGCATGTGTAAAGATGGCAGAATCATAGAATCAAGAGTTGGAAGGGATCCCAAAGGTCATTTAGTCCAACCCCCTGCAATGCAGGAAATCTGCCCTCAGCCGTCTCTGGGTAGACGTTGGATGTTTAGTTATGCTGTGTGTGCTATGACAGAAGCCTATACAGTGGTACCTCTACTTACGAATTTAATGCGTTTCGAATGCGCATTTGTAAGTCGAATCCCATAGGAATGCATTGGGAGAAAAAATTCATAAGTAGAAGCAACCCCTTCATGGATCAATGCCTTGTCGTGGCGAAGGGGCTTGAATAACTCAGAGAAGCTATGAGCTATGCCATGCAGGGCCACCCAAGATGGACAGGTCATAGTGGAGAGTTTTGACTAAACGTGATCCACCTGGAGAAGGAACTGGCAAGCCACTCCAGTATCCCTGCCAAGAAAACTCCATGGACAAAGACAACAGGCATATAAAAGTTATGACGCTGGAAGATGAGCCCCTCAGGTCGGAAGGCGTCCAACATGCTACTGAGGAAGAGCGGAGGACAAGTACAAGTAGATTCAGAGCTGATGAAGCGGCTGGGCCAAAGCCGAAAGGACGCTCAGTTGCGGATATGCCTGGAAGCGAAAGGAAAGTCCGATGCTGTAAAGAAAAATATTGCATAGGAACCTGGAATGTAAGAACCAGGAGTGCCTGGCGTGCTGTGGTCCATGGGGTCACGAAGAGTCGGACACGACTAAACGACTAAACAACAAAGAAGCAACCCTATCTAAAAATTCGTAAGTAGAAAAAATCCTATCTAAACTGCATCCAAGATGGCGGATGGAGCTCCATTCGTAAGTAGAAACATTCGTAAGTGGAGTTATTCGTAAGTAGAGGTACCACTGTATATTGGACCTTTTAAAAGTTAAATGAGCGTACCTTTGGTGTGTCTGGATTGGTGTACAGAAATCATGGGAACAACATCATCAAACGCCTTGGCTCACCATTATCTAGGTGCCTCTGCCTTTTATCTGAAGCTCTGTTTTAAGTAGAAAATAACAGCCATTTAGAAAATATAAATCTTGTGAGCTAGCCTTGTGAAGTTCTCCAGTGCATACAAAGTTCTCTCTGTGTGTGTTTGTGTGGCTGGTTTTTTCCTCTTTCTTTTCAATTAACAACAAAGGAAACCCGCTGACACAGTGAATTTTGATCTGGAAAATGAAACTTGACATAACAGGTAGTTAGCTACATTTTTCTTAATCTCTGGTAGTTGCCCAGAGGCTGCTTTTAATAAATCTCCCTCCGTCTGCACCTCCAAAGAAACAATCTGACCGCATTCACATTAATAAAAGAGCATCTATAATAACCCTCCCAAGTCTTATAATGTTGCCAATCCACATTCTGTGGTTTTGAAAAAAACAAACCAAAAACCGAAGGCTTAGATATTGAATGAAAAGTATATATGTTTTGCCATTGGCTTCGGTGGGATCAGAAGCACTCTATTTTTGTTTCAAACTAGAATTGTGTAACTTCCGGCACTTGATGGCTGAAAGTAGATTCACTCTTGCTACATCCAGAGCAGAGAGGGTTGCAAGTTTTTTAAGTATTCCCCCACCCTTCTGATAGTCAGAGGGTGCAACCAGGCAGGTAGAGAAGGGCAGATCTTGGAAGGGTATGTGTGCACTGAAACAAGATAGAATTTGGAGGGACACTATGAAATTTGGTGAAGCCTAGGGCAACAATAAGACACCATTTCCTACTCTGCCCTGCATTGTTTTTGTGCAGAGCTGTTTCCATTCTGCTGCAGTTCATCTTCTGCATTATTGGTCTCCCTGCCCACTGTGGTGAATTCATGCAACTTATGTACTTTACGTAATTAATTATCTAAATCGTGTAACCGCATTGTCATTATGACGAACCCAGCATCCTGCTCTCACAGTAGCTAACAAGATGGCCTATGGAAACCCCGAAAGTTGGACCTGAGAGCATCAGCCCTCTTTCCTCCCGTGGCTTCTGTAATTCAGAAGCATATGGCCTCCAACAGTGGAGACCAAACATAGACACCATGGCTAGGGGCAAATGAGACCTTTATTGCCCATAAATTTGCCCAGTCCTCTTTTAAAACCATCCAGTTGGGCGGCAATCATCACCTCTTGTGGCAGTGAGTTCCATTGTCCAACGATGCACTGCGTGAAGAAGTCCTTCTTTTTGTCTAAAATCTTCCAACATTCAGGTTGATTGGATGCAGAAGCTTCTCTCTGGGTACCTAATGTTGGGTCTGCTGTCTTGTACAACTGCCTACCTAAATAAAGCAAATACTGCAAAAACTCAATAACAACAGCAGCAGCATCCCACCACCGTGGGTCTCCTCCAAAGGAAACCAGAACCTATAGCATGGTCCCTCGAGGAAGTGGTGAGCACACAGCTGCAACAAAATGAAATACCCTCTATGTTCTGCTCTGGCTCCCACATTCCATTGCTTGAGCAGAAGATAACCATCTTGTGTGAGCGAATAAAAGGTCGAAGCAAATGGATGAGCTCAATCCTTAGAGCAGGACCACAAAAAGGCAAAGCTGAAACAGACACACACACCCCACCAGAAAAAGGGGTGGTGGTGAGTGCAACTTGCTGGAGGCCATGGAAGAGCTAGGGTTGGAACGCAAGTGCTTCTACTGGAAGGTCATATGCAGGAAGAGATAACTAGGCCATTCCTGTCTGTCCATCCACACCCTCGATGGGCATTTTATAGAGTCACAAACAGATAGGAATTCCTGAGACTCTGCATCTCTAGGTATTTATGATGCTAATCGCTTTAGCATATGACTGCTTCAGGGCAATGATATGCCTGCTTTGAGCAGCATTAAGAGACACGGCGCAGCACCTTAAAAAGACAGAAATTGAATCAGACAGAAGTTTCCATAGACTAGAATCCATGTAATCAGATGCACAAAAATATACCTTTGTGTTTGTTGGGCATGAGGGTGGAATTGTAAGAGACGGCGCTGCAAGGATAATCCGGTAATGCCGTTCAATTGAAGCCTAAGATTGACGTAGATGTTTTATGTTATTAAGGGGAAAGCAACTGGGAAACCTCATATTTACTTTCATATAAGTGGGTGGGTGGGTGTCTCCTTGTGTTTAATGTATAGCTGCCTTCAATGTAGAAATATATATTCCCAGGGCAGCTTATATAACAGACCCTCGAAAGTGCTGCTATTTTCCAGGGACGGTCCCAGATTTACAGAAGCCATCCCAATTTCTGATTTGATTCAGGAATGTCCTGCTTTTCACTGGAGAAATGTTGGAGGGTATGGAGTTATCCGATCCCTGAGCTGCAGAGATAAGTAACTGTACAACCTTTAGAAGACAACTGAAGGCAGCCCTGTATAGGGAAGTTTTTAAATGTTTTATTATGTTTTTTTATATGTTGGAAGCTGCCCAGTCAGGAGGGTGGTACATAATAATAATAATAATAATAATAATAATAATAATAATAATAATAATAATAATGGAATAGGACGTCCCTGTTTTCATCGGAGAAATGTTGGTGGGTATGATCTAAATCAAGTTACAACAGCAGAATTCCAGTATACAACCTTTGAAAAAATGCCCAGATTTGGTGAATGCTGTGGTTAAACCACTGAGCCTAGGGCTTGCTGATCAGAAGGTCGGCGGTTCGAATCCCTGTGGCGGGGTGAGCTCCCGTTGCTCGGTCCCAGCTCTTGCCAACCTAGCAGTTCGAAAGCACGTCAAAATGCAAGTAGACAAATAGGAACCGCTACAGCGGGAAGGTAAACGGCGTTTCCATGTGCTGCTCTGGTTTGCCAGAAGCAGCTTTGTCATGCTGGCCACATGACCTGGAAGCTATACGCCGGCTCCCTCGGCCAATAATGCGAGATGAGCGCGCAACCCCAGAGTCGGTCACGACTGGACCTAATGGTCAGGGGTCCCTTTACCTTTACCTTTATCATCACTTGGACTGCTTATTGTTGCTTTTAAAACATGATGTGCGGGGGGGGGGGATAAAAATGACATGGGCTAATGGAGCACTTGCTTGAAGACAATTTCAAAAGAAGAAAGAATCTACCCTGTGATTAGGTTGAGATATTATTATTATTATTATTAGGCGATCACTTGTAGCCAAGTAAGATTGTCTTCCATAAACACGGTTTTAACAATGGGTCCGTAAGTGACTGTGGAGGGCAATTCTGGACCCACACGTCCTTCCACAGTGGGGGCATTGGTTCCCGGGCAGGAGTTGATCACGGTGTGGATTTGCCAAGCGTGTCTTCCTCTTAGCACGTTTCTCCCTTGCATTCTGAGTTCGAGTGTCTTCAAATATTATTATTATTATTGTTACTATTATTATTTTTATTATTCCACCCTATAGCCACCCAGAGGTCTCAGGGTGATTCTGGACGGCAAGGACAATGTCACCCAGTGAGGCGTGTGGCTGAGTGAGGACTTGAATGAAGGATCACCTCAGCCCAAGCACAACACTACAACCACTACACCACACAGCTTCTCACATCTCTTTCCCTCAGCCCTCTGCCTCCTCGGCCTATTCTTTCCTCAAGCCCCTTCCTTCTACTACTGTATCCCATGGCTTACATTTCCCTCTCAGCTTCTCTGCCTCTGCCTCTCCTTTCGGAGGCCCTTCAGGCGTGTGATCCTTGAAGATGCCAAGGCTGCATCTTGTTGGAATTCAGTGAAAACTGAATGTGGGGAGTTTCAGGGCAGAGAAAAGAAGGAACTGCTTCGCAGGGGTGGAACGAGGCTTTATTTCACCTCGGTCAAAGACCCAGTTTGGCAGCTCTCCATGCGCATTTGTGTACATACAGAGTAGACTAGGTGCCTCAATGGCGCCCCTCTGGAGGCTTTTACCCAGAGCAAAAACCCCAGCTAGTCCCCTCCTCCCCCATAGCTACTGGTCTGCTGCTTCACACAGCGCATAGCTGAGCTATGGAACTGCCTCCCAGTGATGACCACCAGACTTAATGGCTTTAAAAGAGGACTGAAAGATAAATTCATGGAGGAAGGGCTGTCAGCAGCTACTAGCCTTGGCGGCTGTGCTCTGCCTCCACAAACAGACAGCAATGCTTGTGAATCCCAGTTGCTGTTGTCCACAGGAGGGGAGAGGGGGGAGAACAGGCTGGTAGAAACCTCATGAAGGGTTGAGCCAGTGGACACAAGTTCTGGGTCTCGGGTGCCTGCCTCTCCACCCCCTCCAACGTAATACATGTATATTGTTGATTAAGGTAAAGGTATAGGGACGTGGGTGGTGCTGTGGTCTAAACCACTGAGCCTCTTGGGTTTGCCGATCGAAGGTCGGCGGTTCGAATCCCCGCAATGGAGTGAGCTCCCGTTGCTCGGTCCCAGCTCCTGCCAACCTAGCAGTTCAAAAGCATACCAGTCCAAGTAGATAAATAGGTACCGCCGCAGCAGTACCTATTTATCTACTGGCGCTGGTGTGCTTTCGAACTGCTAAGTTGGCAGGAGCTGGGACAGAGCAAAATGTACACCATCCTTCCTGCCTTTAGACCTTATTCCTTCTCTCTCTGCTGTAAATGAATACTGCACGACAGGTTTTCTCTACCCCCACCCTCCCATTCCAGCCATAAGTAGCCTCCTTTAGAAAGCAGCCATGTATTTTGAAATCTACTGGTGCCATCTTGTCTGTTTGACAGCTTTTGCTTTCCTGGAATTTTTCCTGCGCTCGCCGCCAATTCTGAGACACAAGTTGAGTCATAACGATGGAACGGCCAGCCAACTCTCCTCCTGCTCCCCACACAGTCCAATTCAAGGTGAATCCTGATAGCTGGTGCATGAGAAGACTGGCCACATGCTGGAAATTCCTTGCTAAATTAAGTTGCTAGTTCATCAAAAACATCCTCCCAAGCATGCACAGGATGTATTAAGTTATGGTGGGGTAAGGGGTCATCTTGTCACCCTGACATTTCGGCTCCTTGGCAGAAAGGGCTGAATCTGGTTATCTCTTTCAAGAAACTGGATCTGCAAAGGGTCACGCTGCAATAAACTGGTGTAACTAGAAACCTCTCTCCAGGCCTATGGGTGTCTGATGATAACTTTGCTGTATGCCCCCCTGGCCAGAAACAGCGACATATAAAATACGCATTCTGTGCTGGCAAGCAGCAACGAGTCTCAGCTTAATCGGGTCCTCCCTAACAAGAGGGCACGTGCTGCGGTGCGACCTGGCAACCAGACCCTGTGTTGTGGGTGGGACAGTTTGGATAGCCACAACACCCTATCGGTGGTCCCTCGATCTTGGGAGCAATTGGGCCAGAGGGACGCCAGTCAAAGCAATCGACTATTTAACCTGATGCATGTGTCCCTGAGCTTCCTCTTTCGGGCTCAGTGCATCGGAACACCCGCCCACCTCTCCCTATATTTAGGGATTGCGCTTGACCTTGCTATGCTGTCATATGTCGCCTGTCATTGGGACAGGGGCATGGCAGGAATTTTCCCCATTTGGCTGATTGGCTGGTGCCATTTGGGTTTCGTCTGCCGCGTAGCAAATCGTCACAACTTGTAAGGTTGCGGATAGGCTCTGGTTCAGGTGGATGGGGTGGCAGGATGCCTAGCCATCCCAATGCGTTGGGTATTCCTTTAAGAAGGAATCCACGGACTCATGGTTGGTCCCTGTGAGGGGTTGTGCCCAGAGCCTGAGCCCAGGGGACATCTGGGTGGAGGCCTAGCAGGGCTCCTGCTTGCCGTCTGTCCCAGGTGTTCACCCAAGGCTGACCAATGGTTGGTGCCCAGGGTCAGCGCTGCCTGCAAGGGTGCAGGGAGCTAGTCAAACCAGAGCCTATGCAACCACTCACTTGATTTGTAATCAATAAAGTTGTGGCCTAAATTCTGCCAAAAACCAAACCAAAATTTGAGTCTTGTCTGAATTTATTTCTTGGGGGTGGTTAAAAGATCTCCACACGCAAATAAAATCAATCAGGAGAGGGGGAAAGTGTTGCATGCTTGCTGGTTTGAGGGAAAGTATCTAAGACACTGTGATATTGGCAGCGACTAGTCATTCAGTGTGCACTTTTAAGCCCCTGTGGTGGCATATATAATTCACTGGCTCAAGCTGTGGCATAATTTTAAGCTTGCGTGTGTGTTTGTTGATACTGGCTCTGCCTCCTGGCCCTATAAAACCACACCCACTGAAGAGGAAGACTCCATCCCTTGAGCAAAATGTACACTATCAAACAGGAAAACACTTCGTCCATTAGAAGCCCTCCCGTGCGGAATTCCTGTGATAAAGCATACAAACGAGTAGCTATGCAGAAAACGAGTTTATTTGATGAGTTTAAAAAATGTTTCTAGGCTGCCTTTAAGGGTAAAAAAAAAAAACCCTTTCAAGCCAGTTTACAAATAAAATAGAATAAAATGCAGCTGCAAAACTTTTTTGTGCTCATAGAATCATAGAGTTGGAAGGGACCAAGAGGATCATCTAGTCCAACCCCTGAAATGCAGGAATCTTTTGCCCATGACCCTGAAAATGAGAGCGGAAGGCATGGTGTTTTACATGTGGTGGAACTGTAAAAGAATTGAGGAATTCTGGTAGGCAATTTATAATGAGCCCAAAAAAGATGTTTAAGATCTTCTTTGCAAAAAAAACCAACAACCCTGAAGCATATTCTCTTTCATTGCCCATTGTACAGTACGCTCCGTCAACACGTGCTCTCCCCTCTTTTGGGTGGTCTGGAACCCCAGCAAGGTGAAAGTGTGGGATTCTGCCTATCTGACGTTGACCAAAGGGTAACGGCGGGGGTAGCCGAGTTTTTGGTAGCAGTCCTCCAAGGAGCAGGTTAACAAGGAAAACCACTGATTCTGTATGTATATATATATATATATGTATGTAGCCAACTGCTGCCTTTTTATATATATTTCAAGGCTTTTATATGTTATTTTCTCTTTTATGGTTTTATTTGCATAATGCCTAATAAAGGTTTGATAAGTAAGCCTTTCTTTTGGGCATAATGGGCTTGGATATTCCTGAACAGGTGAGGAAGATATTTTTATATGCTACTGTAGCAGCAAGAATGCCAATAGACAGAAATTGGAAAGGTGATTCAATTCCGACTAAACTGAAATGGCAATCGAAACTGCTAGAATATGCAGAACTAGCAAGGATGACGCGGAAACTAAGAGACCAGACTGAGCAAACATTTATTAAAGAATGGGACATGTACAAAAAATATCTTAGGGAGCATGGTAAAAATCTGAAGTCGTTGGCAGGCCTAGAATGACTTCTGTGGAATAGTAGAAAATCTTAGGAAAATAAGACAATTGTGATATGTTATGATTGAAAATGAAAAGTGTGTTATATCAAATATGTTGTGGACCCATGATGGGGTGACTGGAAGTCGCTATTGAAATTATGTAATAAATTTTTGATAAGGTGTTTTTATTCTTCTGGTGACTGTTTGTTTGCTTTTTAATCTCAATAAAGCATAAAATAAAATGAAATAAAATGAGAGTTTCATGTTCTACAGACCAAGCTATCCACTAGCTGTTAAAAAAAAAATAAGACGGAAGAAAACCAGTCATAAATACAACAAACATCCGGCACATAAATTTACGAAAAATCCATTTCATGACTTTGAACAAACCCACCAGATGAAGAATCAAATCAGGAGGAAGCAGATAGCAGCAGCAGCAGCAGCAGCAGCAGCAACAACAACAACAACAACAACAACAACAACAACAACAACAACAACAACAACAAAGCCTTTGCCAACATGGTGACCCCCTAAGATGCTACCAGGCTCCAACGTCCATCAACCCAAGCCAGCATGGTGAATGATCAAAGATGATGGGAGTTCGAATGAAAGCACCTGGAAGGGGTTTCTGAAACCACAGGAGGGCAGGGTACTCTTGTGCTCAGGTTCTGCTTGAAAGTTTCCCATGGGTATCACGTTGTCTGCTGTGAGAACAGGATGCTGGACTAGATGAGACAATCGGACTGTTCCAGCATGCTCTTCTTACATCCTTATAAGGGCATCAGGTTGGCAAAATCTGCTTTGGGACTTCCGTAAACAACTGGAGTGATAGGGTTGGTTGGAGCTCAGCTGGCAACACCTCCCAGAGAACACAGGGAATATTGTTTTCTCCATGAAATCAGATGCAAGTGACCAGTGTCACCATTACCTTTGGTGAATGTGTGGACTCCTTACAAAACAGACGGGAAGAACCTACTCATGTCTTATCCATTTCTGCAGCTTGACGGAAATGCACCCTACATCATTGGATAGCTCAGCTGGTTAGAGCGTGGTGCTGATAATACCAAGGTCGCAGGTTTGATCCCCATATGGGACAGTGGCATTTTCCTCATTGCAGGGCGTTGGACTCGATGGTCCTCGGGGTCCCTTCCGACTCTCCAATTCTATGATCTCCCCTGTAACAGCAGCCGTACTCCATGCTGGCATAAATGCTCATTAACTGGGTCCTTTTCTGTGCGTCATCCTGAAAAGCACTGGCCATACAGCCTTCTGACTCGATGAAAGGTTTATCGTGCATACCTGTGGATTATCCCTGAGCTATTACCAGTTTCAGGGACGCGGGTGGCGCTGTGGTCTAAACCACTGAGCCTAGGGCTTGCCGATCGGAAGGTTGGCGGTTCGAATCCCCACGACGGGGTGAGCTCCCATTGCTCGGTCCCAGCTCCTGCCCACCTAGCAGTTTGAAAGCACATCAAAGTGCAAGTAGTGGTACCTCTGGTTAAGAACTTAATTCATTACGGAGGTCCGTTCTTAACCTGAAACTGTTCTTAACCTGAAGCGCCACTTTAGCTAATGGGGCCTCCTGCTGCCGTTGCGCCGCCGGAGCATGATTTCTGTTCTCAAGTTCTTAACCCGAGGTACTATTTCTGGGTTAGCGGAGTCTGTAACCTGAAGCGTTTGTAACCTGACGTGTTTGTAACCCGAGGTACCACTGTAGATAAATAGGTACCGCTCCGGCGGGAAGGTAAACGGTGTTTCCGTGTGCTGCTCTGGTTTCGCCAGAAGAGGCATATTCATGCTGGCCACATGACCCGGAAAAACTGTCTGTGGAAGCGGACAAACGCCGGCTCCCTCGGCCTGTAAAGCGAGATGAGCGCCACAACCCCAGAGTCGTCCGTGACTGGTCTTACATGTCAGGGGTCCTTTACCTTTTTTATTAGCTGTTTCGGTGGCTTGTAGCAATCATGGTTCCTCCACACGGCCGTTCTGTGCACCACAGCAGTTGATTTACCACCAGAGACCTGCTTTATGTTGACATATTGATGTGGCAGGAAGAACTGTCAATAATGCCTCCCTCCATCATCAGTCACGTGTCCCCGAGCCTCACACGGGAAGGCCGGAAAAGCTTCCTTCAAGAGGCTTAGTAAGTACCTTTCAGGGGGGATATTGGGAGCCATTTGCTGTAAAGATGCCGTGGGTGTTTGTTGCATGCTAATTGTCAAAGCCTCCTCTTCCTTAATGTCGGTGGAGAAAGAAGCATGGGTCCTTCAGGCCTGGAGAGGGGAAGAAACACTCCTCTCAGCTCAGCAACTCTTCTGCGCAAATATAGGAAAGCGTTCTTAGCATGCAGCACTCGTGGTGTACTGTACTGAGCTGAATCCTAGAACAACAGGATCCAGAATGCAGCAGTCTGGTTGGTCGGCATGAGCCACCCAATCCAGCTCCAGGTGGAAGTGAATCAGCGACCTGATTGGTCTGCAGGAGCAGCCAATCAGGCTCCTGGATGAAGTGAATCTGCTACCTGATTGGCCTGCAGGAGCAGCCAATCAGGCTTCTGGAGGAAGTGAATCCACCACCTGATTGGCCTACAGGAGCAGCCCGAAATTAGCCAATCACGCGGGGCCCATTGTGTAAATAATGTATATATAGCAGGCGTTTTGGGGGAAGTTCCGTTCACTGTTTTACAAGCTGCAATAAAGAGCATGAAATCACATACAGGACTCCGAGTACATTTCACGTGGTATCAACCATCTCTGAAGTGAGAGGGAAAGAACAAAGGGCCCATCTAAACAAAGAGCTTTTTGTAGATCTTCAATGCACTGAATCGGTGTACGACACACACTCACAGATTATGGTGCTGCTGATCTCCTGGCTTATGCTAGTTCAGACAAGGTATCATGAGCTCCAGTGGTGGTCCAGTGATTTTTCCCCCCCATAGGGGAACAGTTACACAGGGAACTTTGCCCAGTGCAGGCAAAACGCTAGAAAGATTGTGGCGCTTGGACAAGTTAAAGAGCAAAATGAAAGGGACTGGCCCTTCCGTTCCTCCCAGGGGCACTGACCATATGGAAGCATTTACGTTCGAAAACCGAGGTACCACTGTACAGTATATAGTTATGAGGTTCCTAGTGGCAATATTTGGTATTACAGTGGCACATCTTTAAAGCTATACTGTAATGTGCATGTCATCCTGCCATTTTATCTGTGGAGAGGGTGGTTCACCTTCTCTCTGTGAATGTGTTTCTAGGGTCAGACATGTAACATTCTTCTGTGGTGTGTGAACTCAGGAGAGGAGAAGGAAGCTAGAGTCGACCTTGAACAAAAATTTCCCTTAAATTTCTTGTCAACAAGAATAGAGCAGTGCTTCATAGATTTCCCCTGCTGTGTGTCAGTTTAAGAAATTAAACACACTAAGGCATTTATTTGCCAGAGCAATCAATTCCCAATTATCCGTTCTCATTAGCAGGAGCGACCCTGGTGATTAAATGTTAGGATAAGCCAAACATTTAGAAAACTTGGGTACATAATTCTAATTTGGAGTGTGCTAGGTTCATTAATAGTGTTTAAAAGCTGGATATTATTTAAATTGAAAGGGTTGGTGTTTTGTTTTGTTTGTTCTTTTTACTACTCGTGCATAATAAAAACCGTATAGTGATTACCTATTTCACCATTAAAATTTAATTCCACTTTTTAAAGTGTTTCGTAAGTTGAGCCAAATGCTCCAGTCTATAAATCGCAAGGAGAACTCCTAAGCTTGGCTTTTAGTTGGTATAATTCGAGTTACAGAGTGTGCTGGGACTTGATTGGTGATAATCCTGGCAAAACAGAACCAGCTTTGAGAGTACTGAAGGAGAGAGGGGGAGAGAGAAGGAATATTAAAAGGTCTGGCTACCGAGTTCTTCCTGGAGTTGCAGGTGGCTGCTGAACATCTACATGAAACTGCTGGGTGGGGTTATCCAGAGGTTTGGAGTACGTTGCCTGCAGTATGCTGATGACACTCGGCTCTATTTCTCCTTTGCGTCTGTAGGTGAGGCAGTGGAAGTGCTGGACCAATATCTTGCCTCGGTAATGGACTGGATGAGAGCCAACAAACAAACTCAATCCAGATAAGACCGAGGCACTGATAGTGGGTGGTTCCCTAGACCGGATGGGTGGGAGATCGCCTGGTCTCCCTCTGAAAGAGCAGGTTTATAGCTTGGGGGCACGCCTGGATCCTTTGCTGTCCCAAAGTAGGTGTTCAACATGCTAAAGCAAGTTGCTCCTTCTTCCGCGTAGCTTATTTGGTGGGCTTCGGGCTGAGAAAAGCTCATTTGGAATGCAGAGGATTGGCAAATAGCACTCCAGGCAATCCACTCATTGAAGATCCCTGGCTTAAGTCCGAGAAGCCTTAAGCCAGTAGCTTCTGCTCCCTTCTGCTCTGTTTGGCTACCACTTGAAAACTCTGATCTGTTTCATACAGCTGGCCGCCTCGAAATACTGTCCCTCTGCATGCACACCTATTGCCAGGTGTACCCTATGTACCATATGGTTTATACAGACCCACCAAGTGCCCCTATTTCCCAGGGACATTCCTGGATTTACAGAAGCTGTCCCAGTTTCTGATCTGATCCTGGAATGTCCCGCTTTTCCTTTGGGTGTCCCTATTTTCGTCGGAGAAATGTTGGACTCCCCCCCCCCCAAGCAGGGCCGGTGCGTCCATTTAGGCAAACTAGGCAGTTGCCTAGAGCGCGTAAATGGAGGGGGCGCAAAACCCCCGAGCCGCCTCTGCCCTCCCACGGCGCGCACTCACGCTCCTCCCGCCTATGGAGGAGCAACGAGCGAGCGGTGGCGGTGGCGGCGGCAGTGCCCGTAGCTGAAGCCTTCAGCTATGGGTGCTGTTGCTGCCGCGGCCGCCGCTCGCTCGCTGCAGCCGCCGCTGAGGAGCTCACATGCCCTCCATAGGCGGTAGGCGCGCGTGCCAAAAGGAGAGCTCAGCGCCCTCCCGCCTATGGATGGGACGCAGGGGCGTCAGCGGTGTTGTGCATGCGTCATGACGCATGCATCATGATGCATGTGCCGGGGGGGGTGCCAGAAGGTGATTTTGCCTAGGGCGCAAAAACCCCTAGCACTGGCCCTGCCCCCAAGCCAAGGAGATAAGTAACTATATACCCTTTAGAAGACCCTTGAGTGTGTGTGTGTGTTGGAAGCTGCCCAGAGTGGCTGGGGCAACCCAGTCAGATGGGTGGGGAAATAATAATAATAATAATAATAATAATTATTATTATTATTATTATTATTATTTTCCCCCAGCCACTCTGGGCGGCTTCCAACAAAATATTAAAATACGGAAATCCATCAAACATTAAAAGCTTCCCTAAACAGGGCTGCCTTAAGATGCCTTCTAAAGGTCTGGTAATTGTTGTTCTCTTTGACCTCTGGTGGGAGTGCATTCCACAGGGTGGGTGCCACTACCGAGAAGGCCCTCTGCCTGGTTCCCTGTAACTTGGCTTCTCGTAGCAAGGGAAGGCCCTCGGCGCTGGACCTCAGTGTCTGGGCAGAACGATGGGGGTGGAGGTTAATAATAATAATAATAATAATAATAATAATAATAATAATAATAATAGCATTGAACATCCTTAATTTCATCAGAGAAATGTTGGAGGGTATGCTATTCAGACTGATTGTTTTAGCATTGTAAACCAGCTTTGGCTCTGAATATACTGTAGAGTCTGCACATTGTAAAGTAAGGCAGCTGGAGCTCATGAAGATACCCAGTAAAATGTTGTGTTTTATGGCTTTTCTCTGGCAATAATAGTTTCTGGCCAAATGTCCCATTCTGGCACTATTGAGTGCAGCACCATCATATAGATCCATCAGCACATAGATCTGTGCTGGACTCAATTGCAAGTCAAGAGAGGAAGACAGGCTATGATAAGTCATTGTTAAGATTACGGGGCTACGTTTTGACCTGGAGCCTGCTACGGAATGTTGTAAAGTAATACAATAGTTTCTGGTTAACCATAGCACTGTCTTGGGATGTTCAGCTGCTCATACAACACAGCAGATAACCGGACTGCAGAACCCCCAGGTGGTATCTTTGCTTTATAGGCAATCAGCTATTGGCATCTTTCCACATTCAAATGGAAGGAAGAGGCGGTGTGTGTGTGTTTAAGAACTGCTATGAGATTTTTCTATTCTTCCAACTCAGCATGAAAAGCCTAGAATAGTCAACACACTTAAATCAGTTGGGGGGTGGGTGGGTGGGGGAGGGACGGACCAGAATAATGGTTGCCAGATCGTAATTTTTAGAAGGTTAGGCTATTGTGCAGCTGGAGATCTTTTTATATTTTATTTTACTTTAATGTTTCTCAAATCATATAAGGGGCTATTTGGCAGGCTTAGGAACCTCCAAAGCCTTCTACTCGCTTGAGCAGTGGGAAGGCTTCTAAAGGAACTCAAGGATGTTTAAAAACCAAGCTCCTCAATTTGCAGATCACCATTAAAACTGGGGGCAATGAGGATGGGGCGGTCAAGAGGATCTGAGTTAATTTCCCAAGGTTAGACATGAAACAAGGAAGAAATGGTAACCTTGAGTTTTGAGTCTCCTGGCTGAAGAGGATTTGCAAGGCTCCGGGAAAATTGAGAACAGGCTTGCGTTGCTGGAAAAATGTCTGCTCCTTTGCAGAAGATTTAATATCTCCTTCACCTCCAGTGTAAATTAGCTCTGGGCACCTCAGGTGCAGCCAAGGAAATGTTTTCTGGCACTGATTTGTTGTACGTTACATCTCTGTCCTGCTTGGAGGAAGACCAGAGCAGACAGATAAATCTATCATTTAAAAGCTTGTGGGAGAGTGAAAAATATGTTTTGCCTTCTCCTGTTTTATTGAGAAGAGTACAGTATTTTCAGGCTATATCTAGTGCCTTCTCCTGTAAATTCACTTGTAGCTCTAACACGGTGCTGGAGAACTTCAAGCTTTTTAGGGGAGGGAGTTTGTGGTGTGGAGGCCTGCAGCTACATTCTCAAATGGTCCAGCCCCAATGAAATCTGTGCCACTCACTTCTTTCTGGCTGTGTGGCTCGACCGTGGGAAAAGCCAGTGTGTCAGACCCCACCCATATGCTTGTGCAAGTCATACACAGCCTCCAGCTGTGTGGGATCACACCACGGGCAGAGGGCTTCCATGTGGCTGTGGCCGCGTTCAAAGAGCACTGACATCGGTAGTCCATTGATATATTGCTAAGGCATCTTCATTGCACTACAACTGTCGAGGCTGCCGCTGCTATCCTAATCGTGTCTCCAAAATGATTGGCATGCTGTTGCCATGTTTCTTTCTCTGCTACCAGATTTTCTCCCGAAAGTTGGCTGGAATCTAAGTTCTCTCTAAAAAATTCAAAAGCAGGCTTGACCTTTGCGTTTCCTGTTTTTGGCTTGCTCCAGTGAGGGCCCTGTCCGGAATCCACTGAAATGAGCGAAAAATAAAAAATAATAAAGCTCCCAGTGGGTTTTGGCGGATTCGAGCCAGGCTTTATATAATTTGAGGGTGGATGTAAATTAAACCAAAGTGGTGATTGTTTGCATATGTGCGCATGGTACTTATTTTGAGAAGCTGTTTGAATAGAGTTCAGAAACGTCACCGCAACGCTGCCTTAGTGTCAGGTTCTTACGCACGGGTTCCCTGATTTAGGTGCCCTGGGTGTGCCGAGATCTGCCCACAAATCTCTTGCTTTCTTGCAGGGGTGTCTGCAAGGATTGTGTCATCCTGCAGCTTAGTCACTCGGTAGTATGCGGTGGAGCCCTGTTGCTGGTCTGTTCTCATTTAAGAGCGACAATGAAAATACAGTAAAACAAAATACAGTAAAAATACAGTTAAACACCAGAGATTAAAAACTTCCCTAAACAGGGCTGCCTTCAGGTGCCTTCTAAAAGTCAGATAGTTGTTTATTTCCTTGACATCTGGAGGGAAGGCGTTCCACAGGGCAAGTGCCACTACCGAGAAGGCCCTCTGCCTGGTTCCCTGCAACCTCACTTCTTGCAGGGAGGGAACTGCCAGAAGGCCCTCGGAGCTGGACCTCAGTGTCCGGGCAGAAAGATGGGGGTGGAGACGCTTCTTCAGGTATACTGAGCTGAGGCAATTTAGGGCTTTAAAGGTCAGCACTAACACTTTGAATTGTGCTCAGAAACGTACTGGGAAACTCTTGCTTCCTGACTGACGTGTCCTTTAAGCCTTCCGTGACGTTGCCCATTAATTTAAATTGAAGGAGCTGCTCTGTGCATGCAGAGGGATGTTCACGCACTGCGACTTCATTGAAACAAATAGGTGGCCAGTCCAAGAAAGGGAGCTTGGTAGCTCCTGTGCATACAACATATCATTGGGAAGTGGTGGGCAATGATGTATGCAACATTTCAGATCAATTGCCAGAGTTTTTAGAAGACACCCCAGTGTATAAAGGCATTGGGTATCCAAATTCCAGAGATTCTCCGGCTGCCTGTACCAGAGTTACTTTGTTTCCAGCTTATAATAGTTCATTGCAGTTTGTTGTATACAATACAATCTAGAGATGGAAAAATCTTTTTCAGTTTCTCTTAGTTCATTTTTTTCCAGGAGATCTGATTTCTATATCAGTTTGCACCTCCCCCAGTTATCGTGGATATTAATATGCATTTTCTTGCATGTCTCCTCCAATATTTGTATGCAATTTCGCCTAACATGTGGATTTTATTTACAATAAATTGGGGGGGGGGGGGCGCTGCACTCAAAAAGGTGACACAGCTGCAAGTATTCCTGGGGGAAACTGGTCGCCTTTAAATCCCCTGGGAGTGGCCCCGCTTCCAAGCCCACTCGCGATTGACCAATTGTGTGAGCGGGCTGAATCCACTTCCTGAGCGGCAAGCTCAGTCCTAGCACATCCTTTGCTGCCCAGGAAGTGGCCGAGGAGATGGGACTTCCGCCACAAGAATTGTGACAGGCACCCACAACGGCACCCACCACAGAGGGTCAGCAGATTGGATTTTTGTACATATTGCTCGGCTGGAGAACTGCTTTGGATTGTTCCTCCTATCGTTCTGGAAAGTGCGAATTGGTATAGTGTTCAGGTGGAACTGAACTGCTTTGAGATTTTGTTTTAACAAGTGGTGTATGAATTTTATGAAATAAACAAATACAGTCATACCTCGGCTCCCGAATGCCTTGCAAGTCGAACGTTCCAGCTCCTGAACGATCGAAAACCGGAAGTGAGTGTTCCGGTTTCTGAACGTTCTTTCGGAAGCTGAACGTCCGACGGGGCTTCCGATTGACTGCAGGAGCTTCCTGCAGCCAATCACAAGCCGTGCTTTGGAAATCAAAACATTTTGGAAGTCAAATGGACTTCTAAAACGGATTATGTTCAGCTTCCGAGGTACCGTCCCTTTTTTCTCACACACTTCTCCCCGAACCATCCATACACCCGCTCTCCCCAACCATATCTTCACTGTTGTTGTTGTTTAGTCGTTTAGTCATGTCCGACTCCTTGTGACCCCATGGACCAGAGCACGCCAGGCACTCCTGTCCAGGGCCGGCTCTAAGGCAAGGCTGGGTGGCGCAATGCACCAGGCTGCCAGGCCGCCAGGGGGGCGTCGTGCAGCTGCGCCTGCCGGACAGCCGCACTGGGAAATGGGGCAGGGGGGGGGGCAGAGGGATCTTCGCACCAGGGCGCCAGATACGCTTAAGACGGCCTTGCTACTGTCTTCCACTGCCTCCCACAGTTTGGTCAGACTCATGTTCATAGCTTCGAGAACACTGTCCAACCATCTCGTCCTTTGTCGTCCCCTTATCCTAGTGCCCTCAATCTTTCCCAGCATCACTATTGCCACACAATACACTGGGGGAAGAGAGGTGCCCCTCTTATTCAAGTCATTCATCACAATTCACTCATTCCTAGCATGTTTGGGAAACTTGAACATGGTTTAGATGCTTAACCTGGAGGCACTTGTATTGCTCTTGTAAAGGAAACAAAGCAAGGACATTTCAGACTATGGTTCAGAGTGCTCTAAAAGTTCCTGGCTATAATGCTATGTTGTCATCTGCCGCTATCTGAGCCCTGCAAGAATACAGAGCCCTTGTGAAGTCAAAGAGAGTGCTAAACCCTTTTGGCACAGGCCGAAGGTTCATGCACTGTGGACTTTGCTTAATGCACCCAGTGCCAGCCTTTAAATGATACCTGTCAACTGAGCACATCTCAAAAGGGTAGAGTATGCTATTCTCTTTGAACTGCTTTTCACCCTCTCGAGCAGCCCATGTGAAATGTGAAGTGCCAAAGGGGCTCCAAAAAGCTTTTTTTTTTAATTGCAGGAAAGTTGTTACGTCTTTCTTTTTTAAAGGGTCAACATTCCAAGGGAAGGAATGTAGTGCTGTTGACATCAATGCAAGCATGCCACTGGAGAAGACTCATAATACTTGGCACTGCTTTGTATGATGCTGGATCAATTATTTTTGTCTATGTGAAAGTTTGCTTGGTCTCCGGTACACACATGTCTCTTTTCCCTTTTGACCTTTCAAGGGGAGATTCACACAGGAGCCTTCTGGGTGGGCAAGTGATTGCTGAATCGTCACTCTATTGTGTGCCCTGATTGATCTTCAAGGCATGATGCGCGGAGTGAAGAAATTCACCAGCTTAATGGCGATATGTAACCACATTCCCCTTTGCATATACAGTCATACCTCGGTTTAAGTACGCCTCGGTTTGAGTATTTTCAGTTTAAGTACTCCGCGGACCTGTCTGGAATGGATTAATCCACTTTCCATTACTTTCAATGGGAAAGTTTGCTTCAGGTTAAGTACGCTTCAGGTTAAGCATGGACTTCCGGAACCAATTACACTCATACCTTGGGTTAAGTACGCTTCAGGTTGAGTACTCCGCAGACCCGTCTGGAACAGATTAATCCACTTTCCATTACTTTCAATGGGAAAGTTTGCTTCATGTTAAGTACGCTTCAGTTTAAGTACTCCACGGACCGTCTGGAACGGATTAATCCACTTTCCATTACTTTCAATGGGAAAGTTCGCTTCAGGTTAAGTACGCTTCAGGTTCAGTACAGACTTCCGGAACCAATTGTGTTTGTAAACCGAGGTACCACTGTATATCCCGTTACTCTTCCCTGATCACATCTAAACTTCGTTATCTCTCGCCACTTCAACTTTTAAAATTCATTGTCATCTCTTTGTGGCAGAGGACTGCCTTTTCTTGATGTTACTCTATAAAGCACCAGGAACATTGATGGCACAATACAACCTACCGGTACTTTGTCAACATTGTCATTTACAACAGAGTGGTTAAATGAATATCTATAGCCAGGGCTCCCCCCCCTCCAGCCAGAACATGATGGAACTCAGTTCTAGCACCTCTCAGGTGAGTGCCATTGTTGAGGGAGGGAGGTGTTCATGGTGATTTCTGGCACCTCTTTTTCTAGAAAAATAACTTTGGCCGTAGCCATATACCTGCTTAGGAAACATGTCTAGTTTCCCTGAATTCAACATCTACCCACTGACTGCTGCAATTTGGCTGTGAAAACCACACACACACACACACACACACACACACACACACACACACACCCCTATTATTATTATTATTATTATTATTATTATTATTATTATTAGAATTTATATATGTGGGTGGCACTGTGGCTTAAACCACTGACCTAGGGCTTGCCGATCAGAAGGTTGGCGGTTCGAATCCCTGTGACGGGGTGAGCTCCCGTTGCTCGGTCCCTGCTCCTGCCAACCTAGCAGTTCGAAAGCATGTCAAAGTGCAAGTAGATAAATAGGTACTGCTACAGCGGGAAGGTAAACGGCATTTCCGTGTGCTGCTCTGGTTCGCCAGAAGCAGCTTTGTCATGCTGGCCACATGACCTGGAAGCTGTACGCCGGCTCCCTCGGCCAATAACGCGTGATGAGCACCGCAACCCCAGAGTCGGTCATGACTGGACTTAATGACCAGAATAAACCGGGGGAAAACAAAAAAATCCGTTTTTTCGGCTGGGGACAGCTGGAAAAACGGGGGTTTCCCGGGGAAAACGGGAGACTTGGCAGCTATGCTGGGTGTACATCTGATTTCTGTGACTGTACCCATTTTCTGCCATCCAATTCCTGTTCAGATCAGAAGGTGCCTCCCAAAATCTGCAAACAGCAGATGAAAGAAGCAGTTGGGGGATTTGCCACAAGAACATTTCAAATGTTTAGAGAATCTGCTGCTGGGTCTTGCCTGATTATCTCTCCTCACCCAATATTTCACTTAAACCTACTCTCATGCCAAACCCACCCCCAGTCGCTTTTTGAACTTGGAGGCGAGTGAAGAGAAATTTGAGGGAATCTTGAGCGGAGCAACTTCCAAAGAGAAAAAAGCAGGGGGAGATAAATATATATGTCCACAGAACGTGTGCTTTTAAACCCCTTTGGATCCTAGCCTTTGGATATTCAGCAGATAACACTGGTAACGTGTTGGTAAATAAATGTTGATATGTTTATAAAGTATGCTTTCGTACCAGGCCAAGCAAAGCTCTAGCCCAGCTTGGGTGAGGGCCATTTAATGAACGAATAGCACATCATTTCCTGTACAGTACTAATAAGAATAGGAATATAATTAAAATTGTGTGTTCTAAATATTTGCTTGTGGTGAAAAATATGTAATTTTACTGCCTGGGAAACTGTTGGAATAGCTGTTTCACTCTGGATAATGTTCAGTTCCCAAGGGGGGGGGATAACTAGCCACAGACCTGCAAAGTTTACATATGCACCTTTGATTAGACCTATTGGTTTTACAGGGATCACAATGCATGCAATTCTGGTTCATTCTGGCACAACATGCAGAGGAGAACTTCCTAGCAGATTTTGTCCTTTCGGCGTGCACAATATAAGCAAGACACTTCGTTTTTTGCCAGATCAGGGACGAAACTGGCGTGCTATGAAAAGGATTGATTATCACTTTAAAGCAATTAGATGTCACAAGAGAACAGAAAAAGTATGAAACATTTATATGCAGGAATCAGCCCAGGAACGGAGATGAAACGCTCCCTTCAAACACAGCCTTTGCCCAATGTGTCAAATGTGCAAGACTGCGGCTTGGTTTTCATCATTGCAGAGAGTGACTCTTTAACAACCTTCTTAATGAGAGAGTGGAATAGATTGTGGCTGGTACCACATGCATGGTTTAGGAAAGACTTGAGGGGTGATGTACTGTACTTAGAGCCAGCCGTCTGAATATCAAGAGAGAGATGGGGAGGGGCCGCGTTCTGTCTGAGCAATGGCAAGGATGCAGCCCAGGAAGGAGGGAGGGGTAGATTGTAGAAGGGTACTGGACATTTAGGGGACAACCATGTGCTCAGTTCTCTCGGCAGTTTCTGAACTGGTGGAATATTGCTGCTGAGACATGAAGCTATCATTTACTGAAATCCAAATTCTCACGGCAATTTTCTATGTCACGCGACTCAGTTGGTAGAGCTGATTTTTTTTATATCGCTGCAGAATATGGAGCACTGAATTTTAGATTGACAAAATGAGAAGCAAAATGGGCAGACCTTTCCGTCTCCTTCTGGAAGTGATCAAAAATTACTCTCCGTGTTCATAGCTACAGTATTTGTGCCATTAATTTATCTGCGAAGCAACCCAGATCATGACGCCGACAGACTTTTGTGAAAATAAAATTAAAAGACAAAGAAAGGAAACTGCTAGGATTATGACAGTACTGCTCGAATGGTTCGGGAACAGAAAGCATAAAATGCCCTTTACTGTAGGGTTAACCAGGGAGCCTACATTTGTGTGTGATACTGAGAGGGAGTGGTGAGTTATATTAAAAGGTTTTTTTATGTTTAATCAAAGCAGACAGTTGGGTAATTAAAGCTATTAAAATTGATAGGGCACTAGGCCTAGATAAATTACATCCTAGCATTCAGGCAGTTAGGAGGGCCTCTGGCAATTATTTGGGTGGGAAGAGGAAAGTGTAGAACAGAATTCGAAGCGCGGATAAGCGGCAAAGTACATGTTCAGATATATCACACAAAGCACTTAATTTATAGTTGTTGTTGGGTTTTTTTAAAAAAAGTAGCGGTGGAGGACGATGGTATATCCCCCAAAGGAAGAAGCATAAAAAACTGAAAGTCTTTCCCCCACCCCACAGATCTCCCCGCTTGGCATTTATTATCGAAATTACATAGCACCCTCAGCAGGGAAGGTGCTTGAAACTAGCATCAGGGTGGGGAAGACATATTGCGGCCCTGAGGCCTTACAATCCCAAGGTTTTTAAAAAAATAAAAATCAAAAGAAACAATAGAAGAAGAGAAGGAAGGAGAGACGAGAGGGACAAAGGAGGAAGATAAACAGGTTTAGGGGCATCTCCACAGGCTTCGGGCCAAACCATGTGCATGTTTGGTTATAAAGTGGGTGCAGGTTTCAATTTTTTAACCTTTCTTTTATTGGAGCAGGTAGGGAAGAGCCGCAAAACCCTCCACAGACTTACTTCACTGTGCTCAACTGCTTTTATGTGTGTTTCCCCCAGCCCAGTTCACTGAGCTGGGTTGCGTCTCTGTGCGGGTGAATGTCTTACAGCAATCGAGTTTGGACAGGCAGGGCAGGGAAGGGAGTGGGTTTCACTCTCCTGGCTTCTGTGCTCCTTTTAGTACGAAAAGTCCATTTAGGCGGACTAGGCAGTCGCCTAGGGCGCGTAAATGGAGGGGGCGCTGGCCAGCCTGCCCCTCAAAACCCCTGCGCCACCGCCACCCTCCCACAGCGCGCGCTCGTGCTCCTCCCGCCTATGGAGGGAACGCTCAGCGGCTGCAGCAAGTGAGCGGCAGCAGCGCCCGTAGCTGAAACCTTCAGCTATGGGCGCTGCTGCTGCTGCTGCTGCCGCCGCTCGCTCACTGCAGCCACCGAGGAGCTCACAGCGTCCCCTCCATAGGTGGGAGGGCGCTGAGCTCTCCTTTTGGCTTGCACTCCTCCCGCCTATGGAGGGGACGCAGGGGCGTCAGCAGCGTTGTGCGTGGGGCATGACGCATGTGCCGGGGGGGGGCGCCAGAAGGTTATTTTGCCTAGGGCGCAAAAAGCCCTAGCACCGGCCCTGACAAAAAGTTCACCTCACCCCTGCTGAATAGTTGAAAAAGCTGTGTAATAAACACATTCACCTGTCTGGCTTGGGGCTCAGTAAGAGCTACGGGGACAGCAATTTGGTAAGGTACGTTCTGATTACAATCCCCGTACTGCAAGTAACTGGAATGGGAATCAAAATGGAAGTTCCGCACAAGCATTGGAGCCAACTCCTAGGGGCTGAGGGGTCTTCAGACCCCCAATAAAATATTGGAAGGGGCCAGCCCCACCTCCCAAGTTGATGGGCATTGCCATTCGAATGATGTGTGTGTGCTGTGTCATTTGATTGATTATGTGGGGCGAGGCTTACCTGACATTCCCCCTTCCAATATTTTATTCATGTTGGCACCCCTGCACACAAGAAGTATACTGCTATATTGTCCAACAGCGACTCACAGATAAGTCACACTAAGCAGAGGTCCCCAACAATGTTAATTAAAGGTTTCCCACTTGAAAAGACAGCTTGTTCTGCTGCTTTCTGATGAATGTGGGTGTGAAATTAGTGAAGACTGGTTTATTAGTTGCCTCTTTAATAGCCTATATTATCCTGTGACCTGCCCTGAGATGATGATGATGATGATGATGATGATGATTATGTAATTGCCTTTGGGTCAGTCTTTGTTCTGGGTGGAGGGGCTAATTTTTGATTTCCTCTCAACCTCCCCCCCCCCCCGCTCTTAACTGGGGATAGGGTAGCTGCAGTGAAGCAGCAACCATTTAAAAAAAGACTGTGTGCCTCCTTCACTGCAACTGAGCCTGAGAAATAGAAGATGCTGAAATATGCTTTAGCATTAGCCAGGCCATATTCACGGCTGCTCTCCATTAATTCAGTCATATTAAAAAGCAAATTGGCACCCAAAGAAACTCGACACAAACAACCAAATGGCAGAGCCTCTTTTCCCAAGCTTCTGTTCCGGTAAACACTGAGATCTACGTACAAACCAGGAATGACTCCCTGGACTTCAGGCTGTGGCCAGAATGTATTTTTAGATCACAATTATTCAGGGGTGGTGGCTCAAGTTCGTGTTTAGGCAAGTCACGGAGGAACCACGCGGAGGCTGACAAGCCCAGTTGACTTGGCGTGGGGTGCAAACTCCGCCAGGTGCTAAATGCTAGCAACCTTTTATGAACCACCATGAGCTGTGAGAGTGTAAACAGACTGCTGACAGACACAGATGTAATTTTTGAGATTATTCATGTTTTAAATTTCCTAAAGCAGTGTTCAATGCCACAGTAGGACGTTTAGGTCTTATGAGAGAAAGATCTTGCTGAGATACTGTTACATTCTGCAACATTCCTTTTAAACTTACTGGATTCACCACCCACAGGGATAGAAAACTTGAATGCATAAGAGAGAATGGCTGGATCTGTTTCCTAGGTTTCCAATCCAAAATTCATTTTTCTACCTTTCCACATTAGTTCATGTATTTCTTTTAAAAAAATAAAATAGTTCCAATTGAAATTTATCAGGTTAGTCTTAATTTATCCTAATACAGACATTTCTGTATGCAATTTTGCCTAATAGACAGTTTTGCCAAGCAATTTCCCTGAATATGATGCTTTTCTTGGTATGTTATTTTCACCGATGTCTGCATGCCTATGCACACTTTATTTCAGTTTATCTTGCCCCCCTTTTACACAATTGTTGGCTGGAGCACTGCATTGCAAATAATAATAATAGTACAGTGGTACCTCTACTTACGAATGACTCAACTTACAAATGTTTCTACTTACGAATGGAGCTCCGTCCGCCATTTTGGATGCTGTTTAGATAGGAATTTTCCTACTTACGAATTTTTAGATAGGGTTGCTTTGACTTACGAATTTTTTCTCCCAATGCATTCCTATGGGATTCGACTTACAATTTTTTTCAACTTACGAATGTGCGTTTGGAACGCATTAAATTCGTAAGTAGAGGTACCACTGTAATAATAATAATAATAATAATAATAATAATAATAATAAATAAATAAATAAATAAATTTATACCACGCCCATCTGGCTGAGTTTCCCCAGCCACTCTGGGTGGTTCCCAACAGAATATTAAAAATACTATCAAACATTAAAAACTTCCCTGAACAGGAATGCCTTCAGATGTCTTCTAAAAGTCAGATAGTTGTTTATTTCCTTGACATCTGATGGGAGGGCATTCCACAGGGCGGACGCCACTACCAAGAAGACCCTCTGCCTGGTTCCCTGTAACCTCACTTCTCGCAGGGAGGGAACCGCCAGAAGGCCCTCGGAGCTGGACTTCAGTGTCCGGGCTGAACGATGGGGGTGGAGACGCTCCTTCAGGTATACTGGGCCGAGGCCGTTTAGGGCTTTTAAAGGTCAGCACCAACACTTTGAATTGTGCCCGGAAATGTAGTGGGAGCCAATGTAGGTCTTTCAGGACCGGTGTTATGTGGTCTCTGCGGCCGCTCCCAGCCACCAGTCTAGCTGCTGCAAAATTCGGAGACTTGCGAATTTTGAAGACTGGCTGAGTTTTGGTTCATTTAATTGTTTTCAGAAAGTATGAATTTGGGGAGTTTGCCTTTCAATTGAACTGAACTGAATTTCTCCCCCATCCCTATTGCATGAGGAGCACTGAACCTACAATAAGCAGCCCTCTGGAGTGCTCTCAGTAGCAAATCCCACTCTCCCCATAGCTCCTCACTTCTCTCTCTCTCTCTCTCTCTCTCTTTCTCTCCTTTTGCTGGAGTTTCTATACAGTAGCAGAAGCTGCCAGTGTGCATAGCCTCCCTGTGTAGCTCGCTCATATGCTGGTGCCAGCTGGAGAGCCCCTGCTGACTTTTTGCTGACACACCAGAAATATATATATGTTAGGAGGCTTTCACTATTATTATCACATTATAGCTCTCTCTGGCTTTCTTGCAGAATGGTAAACAATAGCAGGGCTTCTTGGAGGTCATGAATCCATAAATACACACACCTCTGTGTGTGGTCTTTGCCAACAACCCTTGAGAGAGAGAGAGAGAGAGAGAGAGAGAGAGAGAGAGAGAGAGAGAGAGAGAGAGAGAGAGAGAAAGAAAGAAAGAAAGAAAGAAAGAAAGAAAGAAAGAAAGAAAGAAAGAAAGAAAGAAAGAAAGAAAGAAGAGTAAATGTGAATCCAAGCAACATGTGGACATGTTTTGACACCATGACCGGTCGATATTCTGTTTACCATAATTTCCTAGAGTCGCACATCGGAATTCTGCTACTGTAAGAGTACATCCATTGTGCGGTGCAGGGTGTTTTTGGAGACATTTGAGTCAGTTTGGCATAACTTTCTTTCTTTTTTCTCTCCGTTGAGGAATGCATGTGGAAAATGTTAGTCTGGAATGCAAAAGTCCATACGTATTTTGCAGGAACGCTCGAGAACTGGGGACTTGCTTCCCGCCGACTCCTGTTCATGGATATTCTCTGAGCAAAAAAAAAACACACACACCATCTACAAATGAAATTATTTCTTTATTCTGACATAATGCTTTGTAAGCAGATTCCTCGACATGCTTTCTTGCGCGGAGGAAAACTGCTACATATAGGAACCGGCTCTTTGGGAGAAACCAGATGTAAAAGTTTAACAGCAGTCGCTGCAGGTTTATTTTGGGAGAGGGGATGTAGTTCTGTAGCAGGGCACATACTTTGTGTGCAAAAGGTCCCTGGTTCAATCCTGGGTGTTTCTAGGTAGGGCGGGGGAAGCCTCCTCTCTGGAACCCTGCAGCGCAGCTGCCAGTCAGTGTAAACACTACTAAGCTAGATGGGCCAAGAGTTAGATATGGCAGAAGGCAACTTCCTGTGCTCTCTTTGTCTTATAAGCCTGGTTTTTCATTGCACTGACCTGACTGCAGCAAGTGGGATGTCTGATCAGCTCCTGTCACTCCTTCCCTTCTTTCTGTGCAGACTTCGCCAACCTGGTGCCCTCCAGATGTTGTGGACTACAAAGCCCATGCCGACTGAGGCTGATGGTGCTCATCTCGCTTTCAGGCCGAGGGAGCCGGCGTTTGTCCACAGACGGCCTTTCTGGGTCTTATGGCCAGCATGACTAAACCGCTTCTGGCGCAATGGAAAACTGTGACGGAAACCAGAGCGCACGGAAATAATGTTTACCTTCCCGCCAGAGCAGTACCTATTTATCTACTTGCACTTTGACATGTTTTCGAACTGCTAGGTTGGCAGGAGCTGGGACCGAGCAACGGGAGCTCACCCCGTCGCGGGGGTTCGAGCCACCGACCTTCCGATCGGAAAGCCCCAAGCTCAGTGGTTTAGAGCACAGCACCACCCGCATACTAGAAAATGATAGGTATGGTATTTCTAAGACAGGTGTGGGGAAACTGTGGCGGTCCTACAGCTCCCATCATCCCTCACCATTGGTCTTGCTGGCTGGGACTGATGGGAATTGGAGTCCAAGAACAACTAGAGACTCAACGGTTCCCCACCTCACCCGCAGTCTAAGTGAACGATAACACTAACACCAGAATTTGTGTGTAATGATTTGATCATGTAGTGACAAGAAAGCACTCGAGTCTTTCTTTTTGACAGCACAGCAGCACTCTGGTTTGGCCCTCCTGGCTAAACCTGAGCTCGGCAGCGGTCTTTATATAGAACACACATTTTGGCTGCATCATCTCCGTTTGTTTGTTTCTGTGCTTTACAGCTGCTGCCCTGTCCGTTATTCTTAATGCAATTTCTAGCATTTCGTATGTTTTTATGGCTGGCTCTAAGAACAACAACAGCTTCATCTCCAGACCCAAGCTAAACAAACCAGGTTGGAAAAGTTCAAAACCAAACACTTTGCTCCTCTTGATGAACTGGAGGCTAAACAAAAAACAAAAAAAAACCCTACTTAAGCTCGTAAATCAAAAAAGGCATTTGCCTGCTTCTTAGAAGAAAGCAAAACAAACAGCACTTCAGATCCTTAGAGGGCCACCAACGGCTGGGATGCCGAAACGGCTACAGATCGAAAGGAAAAGAAGTTTTGCCACAGCAGCTCTTATCAGAGAGGTGTAAGAGGGCGTGTGGCTGTAAACAGCTGCTCTGGTGGCATGTAAGCTCCACATTCCCCATAAGTTTCAACCTTAAGGATGGGCTTTCAATTTCAAGCTTTCAATTTCCATTGCTTTCTATTTCTGTTTTTCCCAGTCTCAGATTCACTTCTCCAGGCAAACAACACTTCTCTCCCCCACCCCACCCCACCCCGTTGGGAAGACAACATTTTTGTTCAGTTAGCGTGCTGCTTTTTAAAAGTCCTCACAAACACCCACCGGCACTTGGGTGTGAATTTCTCACAATACACGCGTGCTTGCATGTAATTTTGCCTAACGCACACACACTTTTGCCAAGCAATTTTTCCTAATATGAGGCATTGGTTTTCACCGATAACATATGGATTTTTAGGCACACCTTACCGCAGGGTATGCCTTTTTGTATACGTTCTTTGGCTGGAGGACTGCACTGCAAAATATGGAGGTGTGCACATTGCGAAGGATGGCTGGGTTTTGGTTCAAATTTGACAGATTCTCATGTGGACGACTGGCAGATGAAGCTGATAGAATTCATAGAACTGTCTGAGTTGACTGGGAGACTCCAGGATCAGGGGGAAGAATCGGTGGAAGAAGATCGGAAGAAATTTAAAGTTTATTTAGAAAAGAATTTTAAGATTAGTAGCTTTTAGCAAAAGATTTGAAAGTAAAAGGAGGTTGTAGAAGAGTGTTAGTTAAGCTTATTTGGTATTAAGATTTAGTTAAGAGCCATTATTGTATGGAATTTTAAGATTTACTAGTATAGAATTGTGTTTGAAGATAAGTATAAGAGATGTATAGTATGGATAAGTCATTAAGAGTGATAAAAGGATTGTAAATTAAGATTTGGAAAGTATTAAGGAAGTAAGATAATGAAGCGTAGTTGGGAGGGAATGGAGGAAGTCAAACAAGAATGGTGAAATAAGACCTATTTGATATTTCTTTTTATTGTAATGTTGTGTTGTGTTTTGTTATGTATATTCTGTGTGGTTTTTTCCTGTTTTTATGTTGTGTTTTTTTTGTTTGTTTTTTACAGATTCTCCTTTAAAGGTAAACTGAATCCAATTTCTCCCCATCCAAAGCAAGAGAAGGCTTGAATTACCCCACACAGAAATTATTTTCTTTCTCTTTTAGAATAGAAATAGAATAGAATAGAATAGAATAGTAATTTATTTGCCAAGTACTTAGATACTTGGAATTTGCTTTGGCTAATTTTACAATGTAAACGTACTTTATACAAAATATCTATTAAATATCGGTGTGAGGATCGGAGTGTGCAGAACACTATTTCAAGCAAAGAGGAGCCACTCCGACTGCGCCTGGAGTTTTTGCCTTCTGTCCCTGTGACTTCAGAACAGGTTGAGGTGGTTGTTGGTGCCTCTGGCTCTGAGTGAATTGCTCTAGTCTAGTTGATAATGCTCGACTTTGCTATAAAACTGATTCAGGTCGTTTGCCAATTTTTGACTCTCCGGAGCAGAAGAATATGTTCTCTTATATTCTGTAAAAGAAGATGTTCTCTTATATTCAGAAATGTTCTGTAAATTCTTCCAAAGAGTAGCCGAGACACGTTTGAGAACTGAGTCTGAATCATAGGTTCGTTTTGCCACTATAATCTCCTTCATCAGTGCGCTCCTAGCTTGGTTGTACAAATTTCTGTCTCCTTTCCTCGAACCCTCCTCTTTAGCATATCTGAGTTTCCTTGCGTTTTCTTGATTAATAAGGTGCAGATCATCCTCGCTTCTCACCAAGTTTTAAAGCCTAATGTTTCCTCACAATTTCATCACGTCTTGGACTGACACTGGTGTATGGAGAAGCCTTGTATTTGGGACTGTTTATTATTAGGGGTGTTAATAGTTGCTGTGCTGAGGAGATGTGCTTGGAGGTATAGCGTTCATTGCCCAAGAGCTTAATAGTTGGGCCAATGGAAGGTATCAGCTTACCTGTTTTGTGGCTCTCATTCTCCTGGATCAACGTCATCAACAGGTGGAGTGGGCAACTGGTTCAGCACTGAAGGTCATGTCAGAAGTATATCACTGAGTTTCGGATGGCCCATCACAGCTGATTGATGTATTTTAGATGCCTGTGGGCTGGCACAGTCCTCCTCAGTTTGTGTACCAGAGTGCTGTAGTGTGCCATAAGAGAACAGCTGTTAGTGTGCTGTAATAAGCAAGCAAGCAAGCAAAATAAACGGAGGTTCCTTCAAGTCCAAGCACAAACATCCAGAGGAGGATGCCTGCTGCAGCTCTGTATGATTTATCTTTCTGGTCTCGCCTCCTCCTCTCCCTCCTCGGCAACCTCTGCTGCATGGGATCGATTCTTCTGCATGTCTGGATCATTCAATTGCTCCCAATGTCAGGGATGCAGCAGGGTACCTACCCTCGGAAGATAACGCCCGTTACTCTTTCTTTTGGGGCCAATAGACACACAATCAGAAAAGGATTATGGAAGATTGCACCAATATATGATTATAGCAGCGAGATTGCTCAATGCACCAAGATGGAAAGACACAACCCTACCCACTATAGAAGAATGGCTGATAAAACTATTGGACTTGGCTGAGGTGGCAGAGTTAACATGTTTAATTAGAGAAAAATCATTACTGACATTTGTTAAGGGTTGGAAATTTCTTACCAACTTTTTTTACATGAAAGAGAAAATGATCTTATTGTTGTGTATTGAGTCAAAGGATTTTAGATCTGTATTACTATTGTATGTATTTGCATTAGGGTAAAGTAACTGCCTTTTGGTTCCAGAAGGTACAGCTACTATTGGTTCATTTAAGCTGCTGTATTTGGATCCTCTGTCTTATTGGTTTCCAGCGCAGGGGCGTAGGAAGATAGGGGCGATGGGGGCGACGCCCCCCGAGTGACGCAATCCCAGGGGCGCCATTGCCGCTGCCCGCCCCACCCCAAAACGCGCGCCTCGCCCCTGCACACGGCGCGCCCCACCCCAAAAATGTGCCGCTATGTCACTGCGCATGACGTGCCCAGCCCCAAAACACGCACCACGTTACTGCGCATGGCGCGCCCCATCCCAAAACGTGCCGCGCCCCGCCTCCAGAACGCGTGCCACGTCACTGGGAGGCAGCACGCCTGCTCCAGCATATTATGTCAAGAGAGCTGAAATCACGAACCCCACGTCACAACACTTATAATATTTGGATTTGAAGACTGAAAAAATAGTGGGTTCTAGAAGATAGAATGGTTGGATCTTACGGAGTGAATATCATATGTAGCAGCAGGACAGAGACCCGAAAGTCCTTTTCTTATTTTCTAATTTACCTTTATTTCATGTTTTCTTTCTTTCTTTTCCTTTTTTCTCACTTTCTCTTTCTTTTGGTTTCTCTTTTCCTTGCATTTTCTTCCTTTTGACATTGTTCTCTTATAGACTAAGTAGCTGGTTTATCTCAGTATGTCATAAAAAGATACTTTGTAATGGATGTCTATTTCGTATATCTTTAAATAAATCCCTTTTAAAAAAGAAGACAATAGTGCCTGTTGCATATCTGTATGAGTCACTGCTCTGATCCTCATCCTGGAGAGTAGTGACTAGTGGGGTGCCACAGGGTTCTGTCTTGGGCCCAGTCTTATTCAACATGTTTATCAATGACTTGGATGATGGGCTTTAGGGCATCCTGAGCAAGTTTGCAGATGACACCAAATTGGGAGGGGTGGGTAATACCCCAGAGGACAGGATCACACTTCAAAATGACCTTAACAGATTAGACAACTGGGCCAAAGCAAACAAGATGAATTTTAACAAGGAGAAATGTAAAGTACTACACTTGGGCAAAAAAAATGAAAGGCACAAATACAGGATGGGAGACACCTGGCTTGTGAAAAGGATCTAGGAGTCTTGGTAGACCACAAACTTGACATGAGTCAGCAGTGTGATGCAGCAGCTAAAAAATCCAATGCAATTCTGGGCTGCATCAATAGGAGTATAGCATCTAGATGAAGGGGAGTAATAGTACCACTGTATTCTGCTCTGGTCAGACCTCACCTGGAGTACTGTGTCCAGGTTCCGGTTTCCGCCTGCAGGAATGGCGGACCTGTTTTCCATCTCTCTGACCTTCGTAAGGAATTTGGCGGTTGCTAGGGGAGTAAATGGCAACCCCCTACCCTCTCCGGGGGTTACGGAGAGGGGCCGCTGGCCCGCGATGCCCCCAGACCCACTCCGACTGTTTTTGGAGTGGGGGGAGCTTGGGCTGAGCACTTACGAGGGCCAGGACTCCCGGACGCTAATCTGCATGGCGGGGATTTCCATGGTTAAAGAAGATAATTAGGCTTAAATCTATGGACATACTTCAGAAGGAGGGGAAGAAGCGCTGTTTACTGCTGAGAAATTTATGCTGCTGAGGGAGAGGAGTCAAAGATTGTACAGCATCTGGAAGAAGGATTGATGGGGACGGAGCGATAAGGGAAGTGAGTTTTTATTTTTTTTCTTCATATTGTTGCCTCGTACCTTCCCGGACGCGATGTCCTGGCTTGTTTGGAGTGAAAGAGAAGCAAAAGACTGTGTGAGTTGAACTTTATAACTGTTGTTACTGAGCATATTTTTTAAAGATGTGGAGCTGCCGATGAGAAAAGCCCCCCCCCCTAGTCGGACGGAATGAGTTCTGGACGCGTTCGGAGGATTTATGAGCTGTGACGCACTTTAAATCGGAGCAGCGACCTGAAGCTAAGTTCAGCTATAGGGCAAGGAGATCCATTAATTTACCAAGAGTTTATGGTTTGATGTTTGGGTCTCCTGCCTGGAAAAGCTGTAAATTTTATAATGATCGTAAATCTTCATGGCTATGAGAGAAAACGAAAGTGATTTGAGCTTTTTAAGATGGCGCTGCTTCGTGCTGCTTCGACGCAACAGGGAGCTCCATTAAGAAGATTTATGGGGAGGCTGGACTGATTAACTCACACAGGAGAAAGAACATCTGTGAAACTTTGTTTGATATTTATCTCAGCAGCTGGGAAACAATCGGATGAAAGTGGAAAACATCTATGTGACTGTAAGGGGAAGATCTGGATTATTATGAACTTGGAGGACGATTTGAACTTTAGAAAAAAGACGGCAGTGGACAGTTGCGAGGAATGCCCAATTTCTTGAAGCATGGGAACCCAAATAAAAAATTCTTTAGATGATTTGGCATAACATTCGGTTTGATTGATATATATATGTGTATAATTTGAAATATTGAATGTGATATAATTGGTTTTAATTGGAAAATTAATAAAAATATTTTTTTAAAAAAATAAAAAATAATAAAATAAAAAAAAATGGAGTACTGTGTCCAGTTCTGGGCACCACAGTTCAAGAAGGATACAGACAAGCTGGAACGTGTCCAGAAGAGGGCAACCAAAATGGTCAAAGGCCTGGAAACGATGCCTTATGAGGAACGGTTTAGGGAACTGGGTATTTTTAGCCTGGAGAAGAGAACGTTAAGGGGTGATATGATAGCCATGTTAAAATATATAAAAGGATGTCATACAGAGGAGGGAGAAAGATTGTTTTCTGCTGCTCCAGAGAAGCGGACACGGAGCAATGGATTCAAACTACAAGAAAGAAGATTCCACCTAAACATTAGGAAGAACTTCCTGACAGTAAGAGCTGTTCGGCAGTGGAATTTGCTCCCAAGGAGTGTGGTGGATTCTCCTTCTTTGGAGGTCTTTAAGCAGAGGCTTGACAGGCATATGTCAAGAATGCTTTGATGGTGTTTCCTGCTTGGCAGGGGGTTGGACTGGATGGCCCTTGTGGTCTCTTCCAACTTTATGATTCTATGATCCGGCTCCCTTAAACCCAGGAGATGCTGAGAATGTTGAACACAGGGACTGAGAACACTGATGCATCACTCTAAATGTAAAACTTATGGAAGCGTAAGAGCGCATTGTGCCTGAAATTCTCATACGGAAAAAAGTGTGCATCTGGTACCAGAAGTTTGGGAAACGAATGATACATCAGGGATGTGGAACTGCTAACCTGTTGATTTCATTTGGCCTTCTGCATCTTTTCCTGCCCATTGGCGGTGGGGAGCAGCAGCAACGAGGGAAGGTTTTTGTGAGGGCTTCCACTAGTGGGATTAATCAGTTGAATTTGGCACGTAAACTTCTATATACATATACTGATGAAATGTCCATAAGAAAATTATAAACTTTCCTTGGATCACCAGTTAGATGATTGCAATGCGTTATACAAAGGGCTGCCTTTGAAGATGGTTCGGAAACTTCAGCTGGTGCAGAATTCAGCAGCCAGGCTGATCACCGGAGCAAGATGCCTTGAGCATATTACACCAATCATGGTCCAACTGTACCGGCTACCGATTAGTTTCCGGGCCCAATTCAAAGTGCTGCTGGTTTTGACCTATAAAGCCTTAAATGGCTCAGGACCACAATACCTCAAGGACCGCCTCTTTCCATATGAACCTACCTGGACCCTGAGATCATCGTCTGAGGCCCTCCTTCGCATGCCTCCTCTGTGAGAGGTCAGGTGGGTGACAACACGAGGACAGGCCTTCTCTGCAGTGGTTCCCTGTCTGTGGAATCCCTCCCCAGGGAAGTTCGCCTGGTGCCTTCACTATACACCTTGAAATGTTTCTTTTCAACCAGGCCTTTGCCTGACTTGATCTATCGTATACCCTTTTTAAAAATGCTGGCTCTTTGGGTTTTTTTTTAATTGAGTTGTTGGTTTTGTTTTGATTTTATGTATTTGATATTTTATGTGAACCGCCCTGAGACCTTCAGGTATAGGACGGTATAGAAATCTGCAGAAAAGCTACACTCCTAAGCATTCCAATAATGTTCAACCATCCATCCGCTTTTTAGTTTCCCACTTCTCCCCACCCCTCCATTTTCTTTTGCTCATGATTGTTTTCTTTTCCAACAGCAGTGACAATTTTTTAAAAAAGAAATTAATTTGTTTTGATTAGAATGCAGGCACCTTGTACAAAACCATAAACAGGAAGTGTGCAATTAGTAGCCATTTTGCTCTGGTAATTTTGCGGCTGGCAGTGCAATCCTACGCACCGCCACGCAAAATCCCCTCTAAATCCAGTAGGGTTCACCCCTAGATAAGTGTGCGGTTGAAGACGGAGTTTTCATGCGAGCCAACAATTCCGATCCACGCAAGGAGTCCTTACCTTGCTGCATTGCACCGAACAGTTCAGACAACGGCTCTGCGATTATTCTAAGCAGGGCATAAAATCCGTTCTGTTTGTTAAAGTGCCAACTTAAATCAACTTTAAGCACAGTACTTGCCACTGGGAAATGTTCCTTTGAGGGGTAAATACCATGTTAAATCTGCAGAAAGGAGCTCGTGTAAACGGCACCCGCGATCCCCAGCATGCTCCAGTAGCTGTGGAAGTGCCGTATATTTACTCAGCATGTTAACAAAGTTCATCTCCAACAAATTACCTGCCAGGCATCTGAAAGCTTTCATTGCTGATTGATTTTTACAATGTGGTTTAAAGGACATCGTTAACATACAGCACCTCATCCTGCAGGGGGAGAAAAAGATGAAAGAGGTATTTAAAAATTCCACTTCACTTCCACTGGTTGCTATGGGTCTTCCCTGCTTCAATAATGTAAGAGAGAGGGCTTGCAGAGAGCAGCCCACTCTGCTTACTTCCACCAGCTGGGAGAGCAGCAGCGAGAGCAGCAAGTCTGGGAGGGAAAACCAGGAGCAGGAAGTGGTAAAGGGGGCGCCAGAGGGATCCGTCACACCACGGTGCCAGGGCACCAGGTATGCTTAAGACGGCCCTGCTCTGAAAACACCGCTCCCATCCATTTACGGCTAGCCACCCCCCTGAAAAACCCCTTTGGGCCCCGCTTTCCCTCCTCCAGGTCGCCCCGAAGCCTTGCCAGTTCCCACCCTATATATCTGGGATGGGGAAGGAGCTCAGAGGTATATAGCATGCACAATAAAACTCTGAAAATCCAGAGGAGGTGTGGAGTGCTTACTCGGGAGTAGCCAACACCCATCTGTGACAAATAATATTTAGCTTAGCCTTTTCCTCATCCTAAAAATGAAGGTTATACAAAACATTGATCTACAAGATGTGCTTGTATTCAGGGGAATTTGATTCCGATTCTGTTAATACTAGGAAAAAGCCAAAACAGTCTAGTAAATTAAGAGGGAGCTGAATCGGACCTGCTATTTCTGATGGGAAACGGTGGTGGGAGGGGGGGAGGGCAGATCCGAATGATTAAGATGCTGACAGAAACTTGAAATGAGAATTGTCTATTGTAGACAACCAATTTTCACTAATGGACTGCTCTCCATTTCATTATCATTACAATGACTGCATTGCCTTTCAGTGCATGAATTAAATGTGGCATTATGGCTCATCCTCAGTGGAACATGCCTGCCTCACAAGAAATGGGAAGGGAGAGATAGGTTGCGTGTCACTCTCCAGCAAAAGGAACTCCACCCTGAGCCATTTCTCCCAGTAGTCAAGGCGTTTTTACAGCTGAAACACACACATCCCGTAACATTAAATGGGTAGGATTTAGGTTTGGCAGCACTTACAAAAACAACACAACAAGACCTGGGACTGTTGACAGAATATTTGGGTGTGTTAGAGCCAGAAATGTGAGCCTCCTGCCAGAACTGAGGAAAGCCAGACTTTGGTATGTAAAAAAACACACAAAACCAGCAGCAGGATTTTCACTTGGTGTGCATGTGTTAAAACATGCAGGCTACACATGCATCCTGAGGTCCCAGGTTGCTGAGCTTGTTGTCCCCTGTATGCTATTGTCACATCTACTTTTACTACACTCTTAGGCTGAACAAGTCCAGACCCTCAAAGTATCCCTACTTTCCAGGGACGTCCCTGATTTAGATAAGCCGTCCCGGTTTCTGATTTGATCCCGGAATGTGCCACTTTTCCTTAAGTAAAGGTAAAGGGATCCCTGACCATTAGGTCCAATTATTAATCTGTTCCAGACGGTCCGCGGAGTACTTAAACTGAACCGTTCATAAACTGGAGCGAACTTTTCCACTGAAAGTAATGGAAAGTGGATTAAGCCGTTCCAGGTGGGTCCGCGGCGTTTGTAAACCGAAAATTCGTAAACTGAGGTGTTCATAAACCGAGGTTCCACTGTATAGGGAAGTTTCATGTTTTTTATGTTTTTATATATGTTGGAAGCTGCCCAGAGTGGCTGGGGCAACCCAGTAAAATGTGTGGGCTATAAATAGTAAAATGATCATTCTGGAATGGGGTGTCCCTATTTTCATAAGAGAAATGTTGGAGGGTATGCAAGTCTCCCAGAGCAATAGGACAGTTTTTGTTCTCAAGACAAAACACAAAAGCAAAAAGGTTTTGGGTGGAGGGGGCCAGAAAGCAAACAAACACACTGGATTTTAGTTACACACTTCAGAAATATGGCAATGGTTTCTTGTTTGAAAACCCCCAAATCCTGAAGCATGCCCAAAACCAAGTGGACATTTAAAAACCTCAATTGCAACGTATTTAAATCTTTCCTAATACATAAACTATGCTTGGAATAGAAATTTGAAAAGCAGGGGAGACAAACCATTCCTTAAAAACTCCCTAGCAGGGCTGAGTGAAAATGGCCTCCTATTAGTCTCCACACTGTTTGTGGTTGGAAAATGGAGGAGACATTTAAAAATAAAAAATTCTGGATGTGAAATTCTCCAGCAGTTTTTCCTCAGAAAATGCTCCTGTGAGAAATTTCAGCTCATTTAATGTTTACTGAAGGAAGCAACAAGCTAAGTACTTGTGTTATATATGAAGCACTGCTATGAGTTGTTTCTTTTTGTTTTCCAATGTATTTTTTATTGATAAAAAATTTGGTGTGGCGCGAGCAATTTTTCCCCCTGCAAGTGTGGCCCGGAGGGAAGAAAAATGAGAACCACTGGTGTTAGACCAGTGTTTCCCAAACTTGGGTCTCCAGCTGCTTTTGGACTAGAATTCCCATCATCCCTGATGACTGGTCCTGCTAGCAAGGGATGATGGGAGTTGTAGTCCAAAAACAGCTGGAGACCCCTGGTGTAGACAATGGTAAGCTAGATGGGCCAGTTGTCTAACTCTTTGCCCTGTGCTCCTATGGAAGGAATAGGGGCAAAGGCTATTGCTTTTTTCAACAATGTTAAAATACTTTTAAATAATATGAAACCCGGATCCACATTTGGGCCCCAAATTCACGGATGGTGAAACTCTGTGTGTAGTGGGGGGTTTCACCAAATATTTTCCATTGGAAGACTGAACATGTTTCAAAAATGGGTTTCAAAAATGGGTTAGAAAAGTCTTTCTGGGTAAATTTTACCTCAGCCCTAATCTAGTTGTAAGGCCCTCAGTAGCACAGGGGAACATCTTCCACATGCACAGTCATCTGCAGATATATATATATATATATATATATATATATATATATATATATATATCGTCATTCTAGTTAAGAATTCCTTCCCTTTCCTCACTGTGGTGACGCATGCACAGTCAATTGATGCTGTTGCAAATGCAGCCCCTGGTTGCAAACGATAGGCCGTTTCACATTTGAAGCAGCGTTTCCCCCATGTGGAGCATTGCACAGGCCTGCGACTGCCTCTGGCTGCTTTGCGCAACTTCTGAGATTTTTGTCTTGCATCTCCACTTGACTTCTGCAGCCTTGCTCTGGGCTGCCTCTCCGTGCATCTTTGCAATTCTGTGCACACGGGGCTGGGTTGGCCTTCCCACTTTCTCACTCTGAAATGCATGCCTTCAGAGGCTTGGCAAACAGCCTCTTCCAGTGTGAGCTCACGATCATCCAAACCATCTTTCCCCCAGACTTTGGTGCTCTCCGAGAGCAAGTAAAATTTGCTGTTGAATCATAGACTCTCTCTGATTTCCATAGCTGCCAAGTCTCCCGCTGAAAAATGTGGGATCGCCAGTGGCGCGGCACCGGAACTTGTTTCTACGCATGTCTGGACATATGTAGAAGCAACTTCCGGTGCCGGCGCCGCCCGATTTCCGGTGCCCATACATGGGTATCACGGCACCGGAAGTCACTTCTACGCATGTCCGGACATGTGTAGAAGCGACTTCCGGTGCCGTGCTACCCATGTCTGGGCACCGGAAATCGGGCGGCGCCAGCACCCAAAATGGAGCCTCCCTGGCAGGTAGGAAATCCGGGGGATTTACGGGATTTTTTCCAATCTGGGCTGCCAGCGGGAAATGGTTTAAAATACGGGGGTTTCCCGTGAAAAACGGGAGACTTGGCAGCTATGCCATAATCAGAATGTGAGCCTGCGTGGCATGGTAGCGAAGAGACTCGACTGTGAAATTCAGGAGTTCAAATGTTGCCTCGGTGGTGTGAATTCACTAAATCTTTAGAACTCTCCAATTCCAGAAGAATAAAGAAGAGCGCTGTACAATATGTCTCCATCCCTTAAGCATTGTCAAGAGAGCGGGAAATTTGTTGAGTGTTGCTTGCTCCCTAACTCTAGCTCAACCCTCTCCTGTCATGGCTGAATTCCCTGCAGCTTTCTGCCTGCTGCCTCTCCCCTTGCTTATTTAAATAAGCTTATTTATTCATTTATTATAGTAATTTAGTTGAGTCTCTATTTTGAAGACTTATCCAGAGCAACAAATTCATGCAGCACTTAAGGAAAACAAGAATGCACGGCGACAGGCAAGATCGAGCAGAAAAGCAGCAGTTTCAGAGATGACTGAAACCACAAAAATCCCCAGAGTTCTGTTCAATCACAAATTGCAATATTTTCACCCAAAATTGGAATGAGTAAAAAGGAAAAAACAGCCTGGTCTGCATACTTTTAAAGCACCCACTCAAAAAATAAACACAGGATCCTGGGAATTGTACCCCCGTGAGTGGTCAACCAAGCTTCCAGGGTTCTTGGGGATGTGTGCGAAACATACCAAAATATTCCCCAATCTGTCTTTCCCCCCCAGAAGTGGTTGGGCTCCAGCTTTCCTCAGCTCCAGGCAGGATGGCCATTGGTTGGGAGTGATGGGGGTTGCAGTGTGATGTCTTGAGAGCACGAAAGTTTGGGGGTAGGAAGAAAGGGAGAAGGATCGTTTCTCAAAGCCAGGCATTGCTCCATGAACTGAACACAGGCCCTTTAAGTGGCGGTGTGCTATGAAGTAAACAAACAGGGTTGTGTGGCAGCAAAGCCCTGGACACCTGGGAGACAGGACTAGCTTTGTGCTTCCTGCAGCAGTGGCGACTTGCCACTCATGCAGAGATTTCTCATTTGGGAAAATGTGACAGCCCAAGAGGCTGTCAGGGTCAAGAGATGGTCTAGTGTGAATCATGCAAGCCAGCAAGCCATGGGAAGAGAGCTTATTACACACACACACACACACACACACACACACACACACACACACACTTTAATATTTTCAAGCATTTCGCAGGATGCGACAGGGGGGGGAAGAGCCAAACTTGCCCTTCCATTTTTTGACATCGGCCCTCCTCTTCCTGGCTGGCAGCGGAAAACCTGCCAAAATTCGACACAGTTCAATGCTGCGAATAATATTCCAGCTGCCAATGAACACAGCGTTCATTCCCAAAGCTCCGCAGATTCCCTTCTCGTGACACCACAAATCAACAAACCAGACTTCATTTCCGGAGAAAATGTTATAATGGCTTTTGAAATGCAAAGTAATGGGCCTGTTCCATCTTCCCACGCAAGAGGGAAGGCATCGTCGCCATAGGGCTTAATGGAGCCCCTTCTCCATTGACCCTTAGCTGGATGTGTATACATCACCGCATATTTGCACATGACTTGCTGTGGGCCCTTATGTATCTCCCATATTCACTGGCTTGATCTTCAGGACCAAGCAACCAAACTAGCCATAGTAGTTATGGGCTCCCTAATGGCTGGTATGTTGGGGTACAAAAGTATCTCTCTACCTGATAACAAATAAGGAGATCAGGGCTATGTGAAACAGTTGGGTGTGCCCAGTGCTTTTTTTTCTGGGGGGAAGCAGGGGTATGTATACCCCTAAACATTTTTTGAATCTATGTTTGGCCTCATTGAGGGGCAGTATTTCAATATAAGTAGTAGAATGAGAGTACCCCTAAACTTCTTTTTTTAAAGCAAAATAGCGCTGGGTGTGCCCAATATATTCAGAGAAATAGAACTTAGGTGTGATAGCAGAACATGAGGTCAATAGTTAGGAGAACAGGCAGTGTGATACCTGCCTGAAGCCCAAGCAACAACTTGCAAAATTCAAATACTATTACATCTCCCCACTAAATATCACAAAACCCATCTGCATTCATACCTGAGAATGGGGGAAGGGGGAATCTGTTTTATTTTATTGCAAGCAAATTAATCTTAGTAGAACTTGGTCTTTCTCCTTTTCAGATTCATGCCTTCCAAAACTCAGAATGAACCATGGTTTGATTTTGATTGCTCAGTTCTTATTCTCCTCCAGGAAGTTTACAGACCTTCAAGGTTTGGGCAATATGTCAAAAGCAAGTTAGGTGTTGTGTTTAAATTTGCCCCTCCTCCGAGAAGCATAAAATTATACCTTTGTGTGGCCTGTTTGAAGTGCCCCCCTGACAGTCATTTCTGATCTTCAGTGAGAACTTTTCATACGCCTGTTTTTATAGCTTTCATAATTCTCGCTGCAGACTCCTGCAAGCAAGAACTCATTTCTTTTGCGTTTTAGAGAAACTGTTTGTGTTGGCAGAAAACATTCCTCTTCGAAGCCTATTAATATCGGATTTAGAAGATCGCATAAACAAAAAGGCGATTTAACTCAGCCCGAGATAGCATCTGCTCTTTACCTTGATGAAAAAAAAGTGGTTTTAGGGCAATATCAGCCGCAGCAGCAGTAGCAGCAACAGTAACAGAGAAGAGAGCGGTCATTTAGTCAGAAACACAGACACGATTCAAACCAGCGCCAGTGGTCATTCTGATAGTTGCAAGCACAGAGAAACTGCTTTTACTACAGTGGCATCTCTGGTTAAGAACTTAATTCGTTCTGGAGGTCCGTTCTTAACCTGAAACTTCTTAACTCGAGGTACCACTTTAGCTAATGGGGCCTCCTACTGCCGCCGCTGGAGCACGATTTCTGTTCTCATCCTGAAACAAAGTTCTTAACCCGAGGTACTATTTCTGGGTTAGTAGAGTCTGTAACCTGAAGCGTCTGTAACCTGAAGAGTCTGTAACCCGGGGTACCTTTTTTTGACAGCAAAAAAAGGAGGACAAAATGAAATGTTGCAAGGAAGAGTCTTCTGGCACCTTAAAGTCTAACACAGATATTTGTGGGAATGCACAATGCAGTCTTAGCCACACGGTTTCAAAATAGCACAACAAAAGGCCAGCTCTCACAATGCTATCACTTAGCTTGGAGTATCTAGAGATAATCTCAGACAGGGTGAGCTGTGGCTCCCATCTCTTCATGTGTCCTGCAGAGGATAAAACTCTGCCACTGGTTTGGTTCCCTTGATTTCATTTTTGAAATCAAATGTTTAGTCCTCAAAACGTTGAGAAATGCACAATTCAGGGCCGTCTTAACCATATCTGGCGCCCTGGCGCCAAGATCCCTCCGGCGCCCCCCGTGAGTGAGGCGGGCAGGAGGGGCGCGCAGGGTGCTGAGAGGCGCGGAGGAGGCAGCCCCAGGCTCGCGATCCCTGCGCGCCTCCGGAGAGCGGCCTGAAGCTGCTCAAAAACTGAGAGGCACGGAGGAGGCGGTCCCAGGCTCCCACTCCCCGCGTGAAGCTCTGAAGGCGTGCGGGGAGCGCGAGCCTGGGGCCGCCGCGCTGCACCTCTCAGCTGTTCAGATGGCCCCAGGCCAGCGCTCCCCGCGTGCCTCCGGAGAGCTGCCTGAAGCCGCTCAACAGCAGCGGCGTGCGGAGGCAGACACCAGTGTTCGGCGCCCCTTCTGCGCCCCTGGTGGCCAGGCGCCCTGGCGCCTTGCACCAGCCAGCCCGGCCCTGGCACAGTTTCCCAAAGTGTCGGGAGATAAAGGGAATGGCAAACCAGGGTCTATCCTGCACATCATTTCTAGTGCCCCACTTCCCAATAGCCCAATCCACTCGGTACATCTGAGCAAGCCGCATCACAATAAACAATAGTTACACAAGAACACACAAATGTGACACTCCATCCCTCAGGCATGACCCGACAATTATCTCAGGGGAAAGTGATTATCCCTCATTTTGCGTTGCACATTGTTCTGTACTGCACATGTCACAACAATCAGAGAAAGAGTCGTGCTTATCTAGTCCTTTCGAGAGTCACCTCCAAGCATAAACAGATTTTAAAAGTTACAAGGGCATTTCTTCTACACACACACACACACACACACACACACACACACACACACACACAGTGTCTTAGCACTTCTTGGACGCTCTGTTTGCTGCCAGCGTTTTATGGCAAAATTCCTCAAATCCTGAGTCATTAGTCAGAGGACTGTGCAAGGAGTTATGAGCTTGGCCCAGAAGACAGTAATACATCCTAAGTAACTGCTTTGCTTGCAAACCTACAACCTCTTTATGCAAAGATCAGACAGCTTTCCATTTGCCCAAGGTAGCTCCTTGTATGCCGCTCTGTAAGGACAGTGGTGAGATCACCCAGGTTTCCCATGGGTGGTGTCTGCAACCCACGGGCGCCAAGCTATGAAGTCATAGCTCTCCTTCAAAGTTTCACACAGGGCCGGGTGGATCGAGAAGTAATTACTCATACCCTTTTGTTCTCAAGGATCAAAGTCCGCGATCCCAGGGCAAGGAGATGGGTCGTCTACCTGAATTGTTGGAAAGGAAATTCCACTGTGCAAAGCTAGTCTTCTGACTTCAAAAGGCCATGGGCAAGGACGGAAGGGAAGCCCACAAGAGAAGGCCAAAGCAAAAGACAAACTCTCCTTGTAAACTAGGAAAAAAACATTGGCTGGTTTACCTTGTCACCAGATTCTGCCTAGCTGAATCTGTGAGATGAAATGTTTAAATTCCACTAATGCAGAATTATGCCTTGAAAATTGGGGCAGACTTAACTGAAATCCACATTGCTTTACTAGATCTACTGACAACATCCAGAAAATATTCTGTGCTTATAAAACTTAAGGGACTACGCTCCCATATGCCCCATCCAGTATTTGCATGTGGTAACAGGATCTTTTGTCTAGGCCATGAAGATCTCTCAGCAGATATTTAAAGGGACGTAAGGGAATGCCAGAACACCATCTGGCAATCAGGAACTATTGACTTGAGGAAGAAATCCTGGTATCAAAATATGACCGATGTACAGTATAATCCAGAAATTTCAGAGTGCTTGTCTTGGCCAAGAAGGAGTTGGCCAAGTTATGCAGAAATATTTTGCGTTTCTTAAGTCAGTAAAGGCATCCCACTGGTACAATTTGCTTAAAAATAAACCAAGACAAGAGGGTTGCTTACTTAAAATCAATGTTTTGTTTAAGGAAGGAACTCAGGTTTGCTTGAGTTCTAATTAATGCCGTCCATTAGTTTGTGTAGATTGGCAGAGTGTCTGTTCAATTGTTCACTGATACAAGGCATTAGAGAGACTCGCTTGTTGGTTTGTTTAACAAATGGCACCCACTGGTCAATTTCTTGATTTCTGAAAAAGATGTTAAAATCCCCCTTTTAAAAGGCCGTAGCCAAGGCACAAGCCAAATCCTGCAAGGCAAAAGTAGGCAATACCACTGGAAAAGCTCTAATCATCTTAATTATCACCATTTTATTTTTGTATGTTTCATTTTTACCAGTAGTTATCTACAAACTAAAATTAGAAACTGATGTGATGGAGATATCAATCTAGGTAAATAACTGGCTGGGCTGCACTCAGTAATTACCCCCTTTTGAAGGGTAAGCTATTAAATTTTTAAATAAGTTGGTTTTATTTATTTATGTTTAATTCTGTTTTATTACTGACACTATTTGCAGTACTGGCTGCACCCCATTTACCTGGGGGTTACGCTCCGGACCTCCTTGTGCATCAGTGAAATGAACGCAAACAGACAGCTGTCCATTTATTCCTACTCTCCTCTTCCTGCTACTTAACCATTTCCTAATTCACAAAAAAAGAGAATTAATAGTAGCAGCAATAACAGCAGCAGCGGTAGTAAGAACATAATAACATTAATTGGTCTCTACTAGAGCCAGGGCCTTTTCAGTACTGGCCCCAACTTGGTGGAACGCTCTTTCCCAGGAGACCAGGGCCCTGCAGGATTTGTCATCTTTCTGCAGGGCCTGCAAGACAGAGCTGTTCCGCCTGGCCTTTGGGTTAGACTCAGCCTGACCCCTGTGTTTTCCTCCCTCATGGCTTGGATTTATGGACTACTTGAAATAAGGCTGCACTTTAAATTTTATACTGTATTTTAATCTGTATTTTAATTAATTGTTTTTATGTTTTATTGTAATTCTGTTGGTGTGAGCCGCCCTGAGCCCGGTTTTTGACTGGGGAGGGTGGGGTATAAATAAAAAATTATTATTATTATTATTATTATTATTATTATTATTATTATAAATAAAAAAGGTGTTCTATTGAACATTGCCTTGATATCTTACAATATGGTGATACAGAAATATTTTTGGGAACTAATAAAACTAGTCCTTCATCCTGTTCTCATGGTGGCCAACCAGATGTCCACGCTCTGCCCTCCGGATAGGGGCTGGGCACAGAGGGCAAACCAATCCTGTTGCGCCAGCCCAACCCTTGTTACTGCAGCTGCCGCTGGGCGGCTATGGAGCACAGTGGGGCAGTTCACAGGGCTGCGGTGGCTGCCTGCCCACCCTCCCGCCCAAGCGGGGGGGGGGGGCGACACATCCCTTGGTGGGTGCACACACACACCCCATGCTGCCATTCAGTGAAATGGCCAGTGACATGGTGGGAAGACCCCTGGCGGCAGGTAGGGTGGGGATCCTTATGAGGGGGTGCCTGGCTCGTGCACCTTCAAACTCATGCACCCAGGGATTCTTCATTATTATAATTAATTAATTAATTAATTAATTAATTAATTTATATATCACCCTATACCTGGGGGTCTCAATGTGGTTCTTCTTTGGAGATCACTTGTAGCTGAGTAAGATTGTCTTCCATAAACACTGTTTTAACAGTGAGTCTGTAAGTGACTGTGGAGGCCAATTCTGGATCCACACGTCCTTCCACCACAGTGGGGACATAGGTTTCCAGGTGGGAGTTGATCACAGTGAGGGTTTGCCAAGCGTGCCTTCCTCTTAGCGCATTTCTCCCTTTTGTCCTGAATTCAAACGTCTTCAAAGCCCATGACACCTTTGGTAAAGGCTGTCCTCCAACTGGAGTGCTTGCAGGCCAGTGTTTCCCATTTGTCGGTGTCTGTACTACCTACATTTGTAGTTAAGCACCAGTTCCAGTGTCTTCAAAGCCCACGACACCTTTGGTAAAGGCTGTTCTCCCATTGGAGCGCTCACAGGCAAGTGTCTCCCAGTTGTCGGTGTTTATACTCCATTTTTTAAAGATTTGCCTTGAGAGAGTCTTAGAACCTCTTTCATTGACCACCAGCATTACGCTTTCCATTTTTAAGTTTAGAATAGAGTAGTTGCTTTGGAAGACGATCATCAGGCATCCGCACAACATGACCAGTCCAACAAAGTTGATGTTGATGAATCAAAGCTTCGACACTGGTGATCTTTGCTTCTTCCAGTACACTGGTATTAGTTTGCCTGTCTTCCCAAGTGATGTGTACAATTTTTCGGAGACACCATTGATGGAATCTTTCGAGGAGTTGGAGATGGTGTTCATAAGTGGTCCATGTTTCACAAGAATACAGTAAAGTTGCTATGCCCCCCTTGGCCCTCCCTACACTACACCCCTGCCTCCTGATGTTTCTAGCAACTGATATTCAGAAGCATTACTTTCTCCTCCATGAAAGTGTCTTATCCTCTTTTAAAGCCGTCCAAGTCCGTGGCCATCACTGCTTCTTGTGGGAGCAACTTCCGTGGCTTAATAGTCATGGTAGCAGCGGCAGCAGCAGTATAGCTCTTCCAGAAACCAAAGGAATGATTTTTTTAAAACTTCAGAAATGCAGATTGGAGCAAATCCAGCGTTCCAATGCCCCCCACTAGCTAGAAAATCAATCCTGGCACCTATGCTAGTCAAAATACCATTTGAAAACATTTCCCAAAATATATACACAGCCAGGATAGCTCCAACAGAACATTTCAGAGTCCAACTTAAATTGTGAAATCTAAATTGTAGGGGTGGGTGGAATTTTACCAGGGGGAAATCAAGCCAGTCGCCCTGTACTTATTCATGCTGTGTTTTCATTCTATTCCATTATTTTTCATCACAACAAAAAGAAGTGGGGGAGGAGAGAGAGAGGCGTTCCCTTAATATTTCTGCGTCATAAGCTCCCTATTCCACCTTGACCCATCTTGAATAGCTGCAGGCTGGGTTCTTAAATAGATCCAGGTGGAGCTCACCTAATTGTTTAGATGTAATAAGGAGATAAAGGTGGGGAAAGCATCATTAAAGGCTTTCCGGGTTTTATTATTGCTACTGCTACAATTATTACTCCCACAGAGCCAGTTTTCCCATTCACTGTTAAACTACCGTTTGGATAACTCCCTCTCATTCCTCAAACACTAATTCCCACTCTCATGATAGGAGGGGTTAAAGGGTCTGGATGTTTTTGTTTGTTTTTTGTTAAAATCTATCAACAACCTATTACAGACATTCTGAGCACAATTCAAAGTGTTGGTGCTGACCGTTAAAGCCCTAAATGGCTGTTGCCCTGTATAGCTGAAGGAACGTCTCCACCCCCATTGTTCAGCCCGGACACTGAGGTCCAGCGCCGAGAGCCTTCTGGCGGTTCCCTCACTGTGAGAATTGAGGTTACAGGAAAACAGGCAGCGCCTTCTTGCTAGTGGTGCCCACCCTGTGGAACGCCATCCCATCAGATGTCAAGGGATTAATAACTTTGCAACTTTTAGAAGACATCTGAAGGCAGCCCTGTATAGGAAAGTTTTTAAGGTTTCATGTCCTATTGTGTTGTTATATTTTGTTGGAAGCCACCCAGAGTGGCTGGGGCAACCCAGTCAGATGGGTGGGATATATTATTATTATTATTATTATTATTATTATTATTATTATTATTATTATTATTAATGTTGTAACTGGTTTGAGACAATACCAAGCTTTTGGTTATGTACATTAGCTATGGGTAGTGTTAGCACTGTGGTCTAAATCACTGAGCCTCTTGTGCTTGCTGATTGAAAGGTTGGCATTTTGAACCCACGCAGTGAGATGAGCTCCCATTGCTCTTTCCCAGCTCCTGCCAACCTAGCAGTTCGAAAGCACGCCAATGCAAGTAGATAAATAGGTACCACTGTGGTGGGAAGGTGAAGGGCGTTTCCATGTGCTCTGGTTTCCGTCACGGTGTCCTGTCGCACTAGAAGCAGCTTAGTCATGCTGGCCACATCACCCGGAAAGCTGTCTGTGGACAAACGCCGGTTCCCTTGGCTTGAAGCGAGATGAGCGCCGCAACCCCAGAGTCGCCTTTGACTGGACTTAACCATCCAGGGGCCCTTTACCTTTTATCTAGTTCAATAAATTAAGTAATGCAGTACCTGTGGTTTTCCAGCTAGTCAACACCACCTTTCCTGTAGTCCAGGACTTTTTCAGCTGGAACTCACCGGAACTCAGTTCTGGCACCTCTCAGGTGGATGCCGTTGCCATTATAAGAGAACAAGGGAGGTGTTCATGGTGAGTTCCAGCACCTCCTTATTTTAGAAAAATAGCACTGAGTAAGACCATCTTTAAAAGCATCACCCGGGCAGCTGAAAGGTTGCAGAATTTGAGATACAGGGGGGGAAATGGAATGTGGTTTAAAACTGGGCAAAGCATGATAGAGTTGCCAGTGGTTTTTTGTTCTTTTTGAAAAATGTGGCATTCTTTATGGACAGCTTCTGGGGTGGAGCACATAATCTCGAGCTCCCTCTAGTGCACCACTGCTCCAACTATTTGCCTCCCTGCCCCCAACATTCTCCCTCAAAGACAGGCTTAGCAGACCATTTTGTGCCAGGTTATGACATTTCGCCAGCAGCCAGCACCAAAGGGCTTTCGTCACAATTAAGACATCTGACAAACGAGCAATCCCTTTTGATCAGAGAGAGCGATGTTAGGCATGTGCCCAAGATTGTGCAATGGAAGCCACAAGTTTACATCTATAGTGGATTGCACAAGGAGTAACCTTTAGATGTTCCATTATTGAATATATAATTTTTGGCATTTATGTACCTCATTAGTTGTCAGGGTGCTACCGGGCTGAGAGAAACAGTTTTTGAATCACCCACTTGTAAGCTTTTAAGAACCATATATACATGGGGTGACCTTGACTGACAGTTGATCCCAAGAGCAGCACGAGGAAATCTCACTGTAGAGTTGCAGGGTGAAAAACAATACCAGGAACAGTAGAGATTATTCCTGTCAAATCCTTGTTTGTTTGTTTGTTTGTTTGTTTGTTTGTTTGTTTATAACAAACTTTAGCTCCTTGTTCCTCTCCAAGGAACTCAAGGTAGTATACGCAGTTCTCCACATTTAATCCTCACAGCAACCCTGTGAGGTAGGTTAGGCTGAGAGGCAGTGAGCAGCCCAAGGTCACCCAGTGAGATTCATAGCTGAGTGGGGATTTGAAGCCTGCTCTCTCAGGTCCTAGCCCAGCACCATATCTGCTATACCACACTGGCTTGTGACCAAAGAGTCACAAGGGCCTAGCAATTCTTGGTAGCGGGCACCACCTAAATCGAAAATGGAGTTTAGTTGCCAATGTTCTTCTGCCTTGTAAGAACATTAGGCGCATTCTGGCCATGCCATCAGAACATGTGTTTAAATTTCAGAATACTGCAGGCCTGTGATGGAGGACAAGGAGGCGACTATGACTTGGAAATGGCTGAGATGACCGGAACAATCCGCGACCGGGGAGAAGAAGAGTGGAAAGACTTTAAAATTTATTTGAAAAAATATGCAAAAATTGTTTATTAAGAATAGATTTAGAATTGTATAGAAACTGAGGAATTAAAATCTAAGTGAAGTACATAGAAAGGATAGATTTGAAATTTTAAGAAATTTATATAAAAATGCATTAGAAATTGCTAAAAGATAAAAATGAAATGAAGCGCAGATGGAGGGAACTCGAGGAGGTCCCTATATACAATGATAAAGAAATTTGGAGTTGTATTTAGATGTTTGTTTTTCTTTTTTTATTGTTATGTTATTGTTTTTTAATGTGTTTCATTGTTGATTTTTTGTCTCTAATTTGTTGTTGACTTTTTCTTGTTCTCTTTTGTGTTTATAAAACCAATAAAAATTATTTTTTTTAAAAAAGGAGGCGACTATGACTGGTGTTTCCATTGGTGCTTCCCCTTTTCCTCATGCTTGCCTGTTCTCTCTCTGAGGTAAATGTACCAGTGCACTAGTTTGCCAAAACCAAATGCTGCTGTCTTTCATGCACAGTTGCACGGTGGAAGTTAGTCGTGTGACCAGGCTTTGCTTAATGTCGTAAGTACATAAGAACATACCCTCCAACATTTCTCCAGTGAGAATAGAGACGTTCTATTCCTTCCTCTCCAACATTTCTCCTATGAAGACAAAACAATAGGAAGGAGAAAAAGCTGATCTAGGCAGCTTTTGAGACAACGGAAGGCGTATGGACAAAGTCCTTGGAAGAACGTTAATGTAAAGTTGGAAATTAAGAGCTGCAGAAGCTTGTAGAACAAGTCGTTGGTTTGGGAAAGACCATTTCCAAGAGGAAGTAGCATTTTTGTGGTTTACAGAGGGTCATGCATGCCAGAAAGAGAAACTAACTTGCTTGTTCCTTGAAATTCACCATGTCAACTACTGGAGGCAAGAATGGGGAATGTGACATCCTATAGTCACAAAAGGGCTAGAAGACTGTATTTGCATTATATTTCTATAGCTGCCCCCATCAGTAAATATTCCCCAGATGGCTTTTGATCGGAATATTGATGGGCAGCTATATACCGTATTTTTCAGTGTATTGGAAGCCCATATGTATAGGACAATCCCTATTTTGGCGGACTCCAAATTTAGAAAATGGGGGGAGGTTGCCCTGACTTGTTGAGGAGCAGGCCACCGCTGCCACTCGTGAGGAGCCGGCTGCCGCCACTTGCGTGGAGCAGGCCGCCAATGCTTGCAAGGAGCCGGCTGCTGACGCTCGCATGTAGCAGGCCACCGACGCTCACGCGGAGCAGGCCGCCGACTTGTGCTTGAGCTTGCTTTTCCTCCCTCCCATTCCTTTCTCCTCTTGCAAGACACAGCCTTAGAAATATTTTTTTGTAAGCCTTTGGGGGAGCCTTTGGGGTTAAAGGATGTGGTTTAAATCCAGTAAATAAGTAGGAAATTAAATATTCTCCAATTGGCCCCAGAAACAGACTGGCAGACAGTGCAGCTGATAAAGCATTGGAATAATTCAGTCAAAATGTCCCATGCCAGTTAGTAGTTTTGCATAGAATCATAGAGTTGGAAGAGACCACAAGGGCCATCTAGTCCAACCCCCTGCCAAGCAGGAAACACCATCAAAGCATTCCTGACAGATGGCTGTCAAGCCTCCACTTAAAGACCTCCAAAGAAGGAGACTCCACCACACACCTTGGCAGCAAGTTCCACTGTCGAACAGCTCTTACTGTCAGGAAGTAGCTTGAAGCCATTGCTCTTTCTTGTAGCTTGAATCCATTGCTCCGTGTCCATTCTCTGGAGCAGCAGAAAACAACCTTTCACCCTCTTCTATATGACATCCTTTTATATATTTGAACATGGCTATCATATCACCCCTTAACCTTCTCTTCTCCAGGCACCTACAACTTCTGAACTATTTTTGAAGGCAGACCCACATACCACGTATTGCATTGTAGTCTAAGCAGGAGGTGGCTGGAGCAGGAGTAACTCTGGCTAAGCTATTTCTATCCAGGGATGGAAACCTTATGTACTGATGAAGCAACAAGCCCTGTGGCAATGTGGCCATCTGGTTGCACATGCTCACCTTGGGATTGTGTGGCTCAGTTTCAGAAGGTTCATGGTGAGAACATCTGAGAACATGCTGGAGCCATCATGAGGACTTCATGACAACACATTGCTCAGCATTCAGCCAGGAAACCACACTTCGTCTATCAGGGCCACTTCACACATCACAGTTTTGGGTGTGCGTCAAACTGTACCAGTGCATAGCATGACTATGATTGCAACAGACACATGTGTATTGTAACACCAGTGCCATATAGCGCCATATACACTCGTCAGAAGGACGACTGGTGTTTCCTGTTAGCCAGCTTGGTTTAATCTTGCTTAGTGTGTGTGAAGTGGCCCTAATCTTCTAAGTTCTTCAGGAAATTTGAATAAGGTTGGGCTTGTTGTGTTGATGTACCCAGGGAAATAATTTGGGCAGATACCAGGGGTGGCGACATGTAACCGGGCAGAGGGTCTTCTCGATAGTGGCACCCACCCTGTGGAATGCCTTCCCATCAGATGTCAAGGAAATAGACAACTCTCTGACTTTTAGAAGACATCTGAAGGCAACCCTGTATGGGGAAATTTTAAATGTCTAGTTTTGAGTATTTCCATTTTAACCCCAGGTCTCATTTGTTTCATTTGGCTCATTTTGGATAGCTGAGCTGGAGGAAATCTCACTCCCTGGAGTACAGCAGCTAATTGGTATCTACAACACATTCTAAAACCTGGAGGACGTGTTTCTCCAAATCCAAAACACTGTGGTATCACTGATAAACCCCCATAGAGACTGCCAGAAAGGGAGCATTGCTTATTATTTGGCTGGACTGTGCATTGTGTCAGTCTCCCTAACTGCATCAACACTGTCTTCATATTGATTAGATACATAGCTGCCAAGTTATCCCTTTTTTAAGGGATTTTCCCTTATGCTGAATAGGCTTCCTCGTGAGAAAAGTGAAAACTTGGCAGCTATGATTAGATATTACAAGCCTTACGTGAAAATCACTCGTCTCCAGCATGTAAAAAGAAGACTGCTGTTGAATCCTGATCAGAAAGGCAGAGCTGGCTCCAGGAAGCTGCATCCACAACCCGTTTGTGCGGAGTGAATTTCAGATTCCCCCACTCCTGGGAAAACCCAAAAAGGAAAGCAGAACTCGAAAGCAAATCTTCTGTTGCTACTGGTTGCATTCTCTTCCGTTAAGGTGGCACTAGGAAGACCTATGAGATCTGGGGGAATGGGATGGGAGATGATCCTTTTGGTTGGTTAGTTTGCAGGGTGGAAGGAAAAGGGTTGACGACCCCTGATTTAACATCAGTATTAAGGAACCCTGCAGATTTGATTCAATCCACTATTGAGAGACACGATACAACTGCAGGTGAAATTGCTTTCCTGGCAGGCATTGTCTTGGTTCTAGGCTAGAGACAGACAACTGTTTGCATCGCGTTTAACAGAAATGATAGCACATGCCTTCTCCTTTAAATTTTGCTTCTGCGTGTTTTGGAAGAAGTCATGGAGCTGAGATAAGGGAGCCATATGAAGTGTCTAGAGTTTGCAGGGATATTTTAATTCCAAGGCTGGGATGTGTAGGAATTATTCTTTCAGTGTTGCTCTCATTTTCCTCAGTAAAATAAATAAATAAAGTAATAAATAAAGTAATAATTTGCAACATCTATCAGAATAGCTCTTTTTGTTGAATATTCTTCCTCTGGTCTATTGTAATCCCTTAGTTTTTGTCTGTTAGACATTGATTCATTTACCCCAGGCATGGCCAAACTTGGGCCTCCAGATGTTTGGGGACTACAACTCCCATCATCCCTACCTAACAGGACCAGTGGTCAGGGATGATGGGAATTGTGGTCCCGAAACACCTGGGGGGGGGCAAGTTTGGCCATGCCTGATTTAGACCAATGCAGCTTGCAATTGTCGTTCGTTCTCAAGTACTGGGTCAGAATTTGTGGTAAGGGAGGTGCGATTCTGAACTCATTGGCTTGGCACTGCATTCCCAACTGACAGTGAGTAATTATTGCAGTCTGGTAGTGTCTGGCCAGATAACTGCCTTACTGGATAAGGGCCAGGTCAGATCTCTTAACATCATTCTCTTTACTTCAAAGCAGCCACAGAGGGCTTCTGATCTGAAAAGGGAAGTTGCAAAAGGGGAAGGGTTACTAACTCCTCCTCCCAGGCCATTTCCCCAAACGAAATCTGCCCCCAACTACCAAACCACTCTTAGCTTTGAGAGTGAGAAGACGAAAAACAAGCTCCCGTATTGTACTTGCATACATTCATAACTGATGGAACTGTTAGTGCAAAGGGGTGAGAACCTCAAAACTTTGGTTTTTTTTTTTTGTTCCTCTCTCAGTTCATCCTGATATTTCCAAGTCCAGCTCTGCTCTGCAATGCTGCTATTTCTCCCTTCCTCATGATCTGCCTCCCAAAAACACAAGCAAACAAAAAAAAGAGGGACAGGAAATGTCTGATTGCCGAGTTATTAAGGGTCTTTGTCATCTTTCAGAATGTTAAGGGAAGCCAGATGTGGAACACAGGGTGGGGAGGGAGAGAGCGATTGCCTTCATTTGTACAAATTAACAGTTCTGACAACATTTTGCCTACACCAGGCATCCCCAAACTTCGGCCCTCCAGATGTTTTGGACTACAATTCCCATCTTCCCCAACCACTGGTCCTGTTAGCTAGGAATCATGGGAGTTGTAGACTAAAACATCTGGAGGGCCGCAGTTTGGGGATTTCTGGCCTACACTTTGAACCTGCTCTGTTTCAGAATTTAGTCTTTTCGGAACCTGGATTTTTGACAATGCAAAATTTCAGACGAAAGTTTCCAAACTCAGTCTTCAGATTGCAGCGTAAATCAGATTGCAGCACACATCGAAAACTGAAAACCCACCCTGTGATCTGCAAGTGTACTAAGTATACAACATTATCCCAAAACTTGTTACAAAGCAACCGTTTTAATTTTTTATTACAGGATTCCAGCTCTCCCTCTTTTCTATCGAGGAGCCAGCATGTTGCTTTCAACAGCTGTGTGAATTTTTTCGGGGTCCCCATTTGACCTGCAGACCCTTGTAGCAGAAAGGCAAAGGTTCCCCCCATAGTTATTTGCAGGATGGTTGCTCTTATGCTGTCAGGAGTCACTAATGGCCTTGTGGATAATGAACATTATGAAGAGCAAGGAGGTGGGGAGAAATTTGATTCAGTTCACTTTTCCAGGCAAACTTGCCTAGTTCACCCTTCCTGAAACACCGTGCAAACCAAATCACAGCCGTTCTTCAAAATCCACTCTTCTCTGAATTTTCAAATGGAGTTCTTCAGTCAAATGATGTGTAGAGAGATGCACATACTGGGGGTGGCGCTGTGGTCTGAACCACTGAGCCTCTTGGGCTTGCCGATCAGAAGGTTGGTGGTTCAAATCCTCACAACGGGGTGATCTCCTGTAGCTCTGTCCCAGCTCCTGCCAACCTAGCAGTTCAAAAGCACACCAGTACAAGTAGATAAGTAGGTACCGCTGCGGCGGGAAGGTGAATGGCGTTTCCGTGCACTCTGGTTTCCGTCACAGTGTCCTGTTGTGCCAGAAGTGGTTTCGTCATGCTGGCCACATGACCCGGAAAAGCTGTCTGTGGACAAACACCAGCTCCCTCGGCCTGAAAAGCGAGATGAGCGACGCATCCCCATAGTTGCCCTTGACTGGACTTAACCATCCAGGGGTCCTTTACCTTTATCTTTACTGGGGTAAACCATGGTGGGGGGGAATAACATGCCAAATACATTATACTGGGGAAACTGCTTTGCAAAAAATGCGTCTATTAGACAAAACTGCATACAAACATGTCTGGGCTAGGAGAAATTCTCAGTAAAATGCTAATGAATTTTCATGAGGATTTTAAAAAAAAATGCTGATGTGGAAACATGGACAACTGAAAATTGGAAAAATGAGAAATGAAAATGGGCAGATTTCCCCATCCCTACAGAGGACTCACACGAACATAGGGGGATTAGATCTATCTTTGGGACTGGCATTCATTGCAGAAGCATGTGGGCACAAACACGGGCATTTGTAAAATAGTTTTGAGTGGATTTAAGAGAGCCACTGGAGTGGCTTGCATAACTGGGGATTTCATGTGTGGTTGTAGTGTTGTGAGAGGTACGTACTGTCAGCAGAAAAGAGGATAGCGGAGCATCTGAGGTCCAGATGAGGCCTTGCATTGAGACACATGGGCCTGGTTGCAAGCAAGCTGAAAAACTGTGCAATGTGACATCGCTATAAGTAGTGTTTCTTTTTCTTTTTTTAAATTCAAATAAACAATTATTGAGATTAAAAATCAAAACATATCAAATCAAATCAAAACACATCAAATTACAAATTACATCAAATTACAGACCATATACAAATTATATCGCATAAATCTTTAAAACAAATATATTATCCTCCCCATTCGTATACTTCCACTTCTGGTCTACATCTTGATCTCCTTAAATTTTGTTAGATACTGCTTCCCTCACCATTCTATGTTTTACTCATTTTTCCTTCTATTTTATAATCCTTACACCGCATATTGGGGAAAAAACAGGGCATACCAAAAATAAATGAATGGTAGGAGAAACTATTTGGATATGTAGACCTGGCAAAATTAACTACAGAGGAACCTCGGTTTATGAACACCTCAGTTTACGAATTTTCGGTTTACGAACGCCGCGGACCCATCTGGAACGGATTAATTCACTTTCCATTACTTTCAATGGGAAAGTTCGCTTCAGTTTATGAATGCTTCAGTTTATGAACAGACTTCCGGAACCAATTACACCCATGCTTCGGGATAAGTACGCTTCAGGTTGAGTACTCCGCGGACCCGTCTGGAACGGATTAATCCACTTTCCATTACTTTCAAGGGGAAAGTTCGCTTCAGTTTATGAACGCTTCAGTTTAAGTACTCCGCGGACCCGTCTGGAACGGATTAATCCACTTTCCATTACTTTCGATGGGAAAGTTCGCTTCAGTTTATGAACGCTTCAGTTTATGAACAGACTTCCAGAACCAATTGTGTTCATAAACTGAGGTACCACTGTAATGCAATAAGAGGCGGTAGCAAGCAAAAATTTGAACAGAATTGGGAGAAATTTGGAAACTATATGAAACAACAATGCCCCGCAATAAAATCCTGGATCCATTTCTAAAGATCGGTACTGGGTATAAGTAGTGTTCCTTTACAATCGCAACCGGCTCTGCTTCATTAGCCACCGCTAAAGACAGCATGCAATGGACCATATCAGCTCTATGTTACTGGGGAGCTGCGGAATGGCAGCAGTACAATGCAGTCTCCTTCCACGTGTAGCTAGGGTCTGAGAACAGAAAAGTGACTCCGTTAACAAAGACAGTCTGTACTCTGTGCACATAGTCACCCTCCGAGTACAGGCTGTTGAGGACCAAAGCCATGATTCCAAAAAACAAAAAGCAAAACACCACCATAAAGTGCCTCTGCATTCTGTATTTCAATTTTTAAATATGCTTTTTGTCCCTGATACCATATAAAAATTAAGTTTTATTGTGTGGAGTGCAGATTTATTGGGAGCAGAGAGGCAGGCCAGGCATTTCTCTAGCCGAGTTTAGTTCCAAATAAAAACATCTGAACACAGTCCTGTTGCTCAACGGGTCGCTTATTGCAAATAGTTACGATCCCACAGAAATTCTGGATGCCTACTTTGTTCTGTAACCTCACAGTCCCAAAGAATGCCGAGAGCCAGATCATGAGCACAGAAAGCCAGGAATATCATCACTGTTATTATAATTGTTGTTGTTGTTGATGATGATGATGATGATGATACCCCGCCCATCTGGCCGGGTTTCCCCAGACAGTCTGGGCAGCTCCCAACAGAATATTACAAACACGATAAAACATCAGACATTAAAAACTTCCCTAAACAGGGCTGCCTTCAGATGTCTTCTAAAAGTCAAATAGTTGTTTATTTCCTTGGCATCTGATGGGAGGGCATTCCACAGGGCGGATGCCACTACCGAGAAGGCCCTCTACCTGGTTCCCTGCAACATCACTTCTTGCAGGGAGGGAACCTCCAGAAGGCCCTCGGAGCTGGACCTCATTGTCCGTACTGAACGATGGGGGTGGAGACGCTCCTTCAGGTATACTTGTTCCCCATTACTTCTATTTCACATGTGGAATGGCTGGTATGCATAAGAGGAGGGAAATCACAGGAGTCAGACATTAGATGTGATCCATATAAACATACCCTCCCACATTTCTCTGATGAAAATAGCACTTCCTATTTCATAACAACAATTATATGATTTTTATAATTTATGCCCCTCCCATCTGACTGGGTTGCCCCAGGCACTTTGGGCGGCTTCCAACATATATACAGTGGTGTCTCGCTAGACGAAATTAATTCGTTCCAGGACTCAATTCGTCCTACGAAAATTTCATCTAGCGAGGCACCGTTTCCCATAGGAATGCATTAAAAGTCAATTAATGCGTTCCTATGGGCTCCGGGGGACTGGTGGCGGTGGCGGCGCTTGCTCTCTTGGCTTGGGGAAGGCAGGCAGGTGCTTCCCCGAGCCAAGAGAGCAAGCGCCGCTGCTGCCAACGACAGAGACGGATCGGACGAATCTTCAGAAGCTTCGTCGGATCCGGCTCTGTCGGGCGGGGTGGGGGAAAGGCAAAGGAACGATCCTGCGCCTTTCCCCCACCGCAGCCAAGCCAGTGCCAGAGCCGAAGTGTGGCGCTGCGGCCGGGGGCTTTTCGCCGTCTGCCTCCCCCTCGGGAGTATTGTTTCAATATTCAATTGGGAGCCGCCCAGAGTGGCTGGGGAGACTCAGCCAGATGGGCAGGGTATAAATAATAATAATAAAATTATTATTATTATTATTATTATTATTATTATTATTATTATTATTATTATTTTAAAGGTTGTATAGTTACTTATCTCCTTGGCTCGGGGGTCACATAACACCATACCCTCCAACATTTCTCCGATGAAATGATTTGAACCTGGAATGTCCCATTTTTCCTTAGAAGTCCAACGAAAAGCGGGACATTCCAAGTTCAAATCAGAAACCAGGACGGCTTCTGTAAATCCGAGACTGTCCCTGGAAAATAGGGACACTTGGAGGGTCTGTATAAACCAGTGTTGCTTATTATATTGTACATATGGCAGTAGGTGTACATGCAGGGGGACAGTATGTTGAGGTGGCCAGCTGTATGAAACAGATCAGAGTTTTTGACTGGCAGCCAAACAGAGCAGAAGGGAGCAGAAGCTACTTGCTTAAGGCTTCTCAAACTTAAGCCAGGAATCTTCAATGAGTGGATTGTCGCAGAGAGAGGGGGGGGGGAGAGACCAGGAGTCATCACGAGATGGGTTAATGAGGGTCACAAGAAAAATATCCTGTGTGCCAGACCAAAGTATATTTTTTTACGCAGAAACAAGCTATAAATACATTTTAATAGTGCGGCAAAGTTTACGTGAGATTCCTCTGCTTGTTTGCCATCCATGAATTTATTTTAACTGAAGAAACACTCAACAGCAGGTCATTCCTCGGGGATAGTTTGTCTTCTCATTTTGTTTATGATGCAACAGTCATGTGAGCAGCAGATTTCACCATGTGTTTATTGGGGGGGGGCAAAAGGGATTGGGACATTCAGAGTTACAAGTCTGGATACTCGTGAGTCCTCTGTGCCATCCAAAAAACGCACAAGTCATGTGATGGTAATGGTTGCCGTGATGCTGACGAGAGCCTTTCCTACTGAGCTTGTGCGCAGAAGCTCACACTCAGCAGAACTTCCTGTATTTCCACAAGGGAGCCACACTCAGCGTTGAGATCAATGGAGCAGCCATTCAGTAGGTTTGCGGCAGCCCTGGATTCAGTCCCAATGGGTTACTGGTTTTTCTACCAGTTTCTCTGAGGGTAGGCAGAGCAGTGTGACCATCCTGCCTCCATGGAAATCTGAATCTCTAGAAGAGACCGATGTGCTCTGCTGTTTCGTTGATGAACAGAGAGGAGCTGTTGCCTTTAGGGCGGTTTCTTCCTGCTTTGCTAGCCAGACCAGCAAACTCAGCCAGCATTTTACCACGGATTCCGTCCATTCTGGGGATTTCACCTCATTTCAGATTTCCTAAGGATGGAAGAGGCACAAGGAAGAGGGACTGGCTGAGGGAGTGCTTTGCTAAAAGATCCTTTGGACTTTATGCTTTACTTCGGGAATCATTCCTACAATTTAATTAGCAATTAATAAACGGCACAGTGCATTGCAAAATAACTCTGTGCAAATAGATATGTAGGTCATGGAAATTGCCCAGTATTGTTGCATACATTTTGCAGAATTACTAGTCTCACTGAGGGCTTAAACCACACTTCCCCTTCGCCTGCTGCTTTCCTCTGGGGAAAACCACTCTTTAGCACTCAGAGCAAATGGCAATTTAGCTTTTCTCCAGGTTGGCATTTGCTTCGATTTAGCACTAAACGGCGGGTTTTCCATTGGAAAGGGGAAATGCTTGGCCCCATTCTTCCTAGGCACAGAACAAGTAGAAGTGGGGACAAGCCCTTAGACTTAAAGACATGCCCCGTATCATTGAGTCATTTCTTGAACATTTTTGTGCTGGGGAATCGGCTATGCATTTTAAAGTTTCAGGGCAGCTTTTGCCAACCTGGTTCCCTCCAGATGTTTTGGACTGCTGCTGGGAGTTTTAGTCCAAAACATTTGGAGGGAAGCAGGTTGGTGAAGAATGTTTTTTCTTTGGGGGGAGGGGGAGAACATGCATAGGTATGAGGGAAAATGTTCAGTACCCTTAGTCAGTTTATAGAAAGACTCTTATGATAGTGCTCGTCTTCCTTTTTCCCTCATGTTTATTTCATCGAATAAAATTTTATTCAGTAAGATTTTTACTGGGAGAGGTAGATTTCATTATCTGTTACACTTGTATCCCACTTCTTACCATGGAGCTGCAGGTGATGGGCACGGCACGGCATAGTGAATGATATCAGCCAGTCTCCCATTCAGGCACTGACCAAACCCAGACCTGCTCATCTCCAGCAAGGCAGCTGAATCATGTCTCAGAGATAAGGAAGGCCACCGTCCAGCTTGGAGTGGCCCGTCTCTAAACTCAAATCCTCCAACATTTCTCTGATGAAAATAGGAGTGTCCTAAGGAAAAGTGGTGCGGTGGGTTAAACCACTGAGCCTAGGGCTTGCTGATCAGAAGGTCGGCGGTTCAAATCCCTGTGATTGGGTGAGCTCCCGTTGCTTGGTCCCAGCTCCTGCCAACCTAGCAGTTCGAAAGCACGTCAAAATGCAAGTAGATAAATAGGAACCGCTACAGCGGGAAGGTAAACGGCGTTTTCATGTGCTGCTCTGGTTTGCCAGAAGCGGCTTTGTCATGCTGGCCACATGACCTGGAAGCTATACGCCGGCTCCCTCGGCCAATAATGCGAGATGAGCGCGCAACCCCAGAGTTGGTCACGACTGGACCTAATGGTCAGGGGTCCCTTTACCTTTACCTTTAAGGAAAAGTGAGACATTCCAGGATCAAATGAAAAACCAGGAAGGCTTCTGTAAATCCACAACTATCCCTGGAAAATAGGGACACTTGGAGGGTCAGTAAACCAGCTCCATGATTAGAAGGAAGAAGAAAATCACAGAGGGAAGGCAATCAGTAGCTGCTACCCACAATGGCACTCAGTATAACTCTCAATACCAGTTTCAAGGCATGTGAAGTGCAGAGTGCTGCGCTGCTTCGGTCCTTCTGGGGACGTGGGTGGTGCTGTGGTCTAAACCACTGAGCCTCTTGGGCTTGCCGATCGGAAGGCCAGCGGTTCAATCCCCGCGACAGGGTGAGCTCCCGTTGCTCTGTCCTAGCTCCTGCCAACCTAGCAGTTCAAAAGCACACCAGTACAAGTAGATAAATAGGTACCGCTGTGGCAGGAAGGTAAATGGCGTTTCTGTGCACTCTGGCTTCTGTCACGGTGTTCCGTCGTGCCAGTCCTGCTGGCCACATGACCCGGAAAGCTGTCTGTGGACAAACGCCGGCTCCCTCGGCCTGGAAAGCGAGATGAGCACTGCAACCCCATAGTCGCCTTTGACTGGACTTAACCATCCAGGGGTCCTTTACCTTTTTAACCTTTACCCTTCTCTCAGGCTTCCCATGCGTCAGGATTCCAGTCCCTGCCTTGATAACACAGTAAGCGTAGTTAATTAAAAAGCATGATTTATTGTCAAAACAAACAGATAGCTCCTGACGACTTAACACAGCGGACGCCATCATCAATCAAGATGACTCTTCTGAAGACTGCTTCCAGTGTGACCAGAAGCAACTGAACTTTCGCTTCTTATGTCTTGTGCTTTGCTTCCTATCTTGCAACCCTCCCATTCTCCGAGACCTCGGACTGAGTGGGTCAGCTCCCGCCTCTTCCCCATTCTCTGAGATGCTGTCTCTAAACTCTTTCCGGCCTGTTTTCTGCTCCCGGCGAGCTTTGACTGCATTCTAGCCTGTTCTCCATTATTATCAGCTTGCACTCCAAGGTCAGGAGGAGCCAGAGTATGCAGCTGCCGGCTTTCCTCTGTCTGACTAACATCAAAGCAGCCTCTCTGATCCTGGCTATTTTCTGCAGTTAGCTGCAAACTTTCGCTTGGCGCTGGCTCATTCCTGACACCATGGGCACCTGGTTGGCCACTGCGAAAACAGAGTGCTGGACTATGGCCTTCTTCAGCAGGTTTTTCTTATGTCCTTAGGTACAAGGAAGGAAGGAGGCTGATTTCCGTCAAGGATTCCTACACCTGAGAGTAAGTAGACAGGTCTGCACCGCTGCTCTGTAAAGGCGATAACAAGATCTTGCCAAGTTCTCCAGAACACCCCTACCAGAGCTCAAATGGAAAGAATTTGACTAGCAGGCAGCAAGGTGGGGTAAATGTGCTGTTCCGGTGCCCTGCCCCTTCTTCTGCAGCCAACTCTCTCATCTTTGGCTCTTAAGTGTCTGCTTGTTTGGAAAGCGTTCACAAATAAATGCCAGAATTGCCTGACTTGTCTGTCTCCCTTCCTAAAGAAAACCAAGAGAATTAATTAAAATCCCATGTTCCACTGACTCACTGACTCTGAGTAATAGCATGCATAGTATATCATGTTTTCCAATTTAACCATCACACACACACACACACACACACACACACACACACACACACAATAGAACAGACTAGAATTAGGCAAGCTTTCAGTCTGATAGAAGGCAGCTCTTGATAGTCCCTGATGGAAGCAACTTGGTACGATCTGTACTAGCTCAATTTCAAAGCTGCAGGAAAGCATTGCTGGATGAAGAGTGGAGAAGTGAATCAGAGCTTACTTTTCAAAAAGACAGTCTCCAAGACTCTGGGATTACAGTGGTACGTCAGTTTAAGTACACAATTGGTTCCGGAAGTCTGTACTTAACCTGAAGCGTACTTAACCTGAAGCGAACTTTCCCATTGAAAGTAATGGAAAGTGGATTAATCCGTTCCAGACGGGTCCGCGGAGTACTTAAACTGAAAGTACTCAAACCGAAGCGTACTTAAACTGAGGTATGACTGTAATGGAAAGTGGATTAATCCGTTCCAGATGGTTTGCAGAGTACTTAAATTGAAAGATCTTGACCAGTAGGAGCCACTACTGGTCAGAACAGGCAAGCCCTGGGCTAGATAAGCTAATGGTCTGACTCTGTATAAAGCCGATCCATTTGTTCACAACTGCTGCGTTTTACAAAATGCCTGCAATGGCAAAAAGTGCAAAGCGGGCATGACCTCTGCAACAAGCCACTGTTTAGACTGAAAAGAACACTAGAAACAAATGTGTCAGTGAATGTCCAAACTTTGGTCCACAAAGTTTGACAATCCCTGGTCAACTTTGTGGATTTCTGAAAGCTCGGGAAAGAACACCACTCAGATGCGACAATTGCTTGAATGGTCTGTGTGTCATCAAAATGTGTATTTGTGTGTGATATACCTCTAAGTATCTATAGATCAGGGGTGGCTAATGAGTTGCCCTCCAGATGTTGTTGGACTACAAATCCCATCAGCCCCTGCCAGCATAGTCCACGGTCAGGGATCTTGGGAGTTCAAGTTCCTCAATATCTGGAGGGCATCATGCTGGCTAATCTTGCTAGAGAAGAGAAGAGAAGAGAAGAGAAGAGAAGAGAAGAGAAGAGAAGAGAAGAGAAGAGAAGAGAAGAGAAGAGAAGAGAAGAGAAGCATTCACACAATTCAGCCGGGAGTGTCCACATTTGGTGAATGTCACCAAACTTTGGACAGTCACATTAATCTAAAAATACAGTTAATCAGGAGTGTTGTCTGTGCCTTAGAAATGAAGGTACAGATGCTTGGAAATAATTTCATTTATGAAAAATCCAGAAAGGTAAAGGTAAAGGGACCCCTGACCATTAGGTCCAGTCGTGACCGACTCTGGGGTTGCGTGCTCATCTCGCATTATTGGCCGAGGGAGCCGGCATATAGCTTCCAGGTCATGTGGCCAGCATGATAAAGCCGCTTCTGGCAAACCAGAGCAGCACATGGAAACGCCGTTTACCTTCCCGCTGTAGCGGTTCCTATTTATCTACTTGCATTTTTTTTTATGTGCTTTCGAACTGCTAGGTTGGCAGGAGCTGGGACCAAGCAACGGGAGCTCACCCCGTCACAGGGATTCAAACCGCCAACCTTCTGATCAGCAAGCCCTAGGCTCAGTGGTTTAACCACAGTGCCACCTGGGTCCCTGAAAAATCCAGAAACTGGGGTTTTAAAAAAATTATTATATGACTTGCTATCTCTGGGCTTTTAATTAGCTAATCAGTTAATTTGCCCCCCCCCCCCTGTTTATTTAAGATACTTGCGATCCTACTCTTTCAGAGAGGCTGCTTTTAAACACACACACACACAATGTTCATTTCAGAGAACTGCCATTTCTCTTATAAGGATATATATATAGACCAAGGGAGAAGGAGGCAGTTGCCCTGCCAAGCTCACACATCAGAGGAATCTCATCCCTGGCGTTTGTGACAGCTGAATGAGTGCTGTGAATGGAGCATATAAGCATATGATGGGTGCAAATAAGGTTTGTGTTCCTTGATGACAAGACATCTACCTGTTGCCAAGAGCGCTAGAAATTTAAACATCAGGTTGCCATGAAGTCCACATTGCTGAGTCATGACTATGTTCAATAAGAAAGTAGCCATGCCCTTTTTTAGTAAAGCAATGTGGTTTACGTTTAGGATTATGTTAGCAGTTAGCAGTACTTCTGTTACAATTCAGTTTTCCAGGGGATTATAACTTGGCTGTAAATGGTTCACTTGGGGGATGAAGTTGAACAGAGACAAGGTCTTGGCTCAGCTACAAATGTGGGGTGGAGTTTTGTTGTTTTCTTTCCCCCTTTTTTCTGTAGCAAACTCTTAAAATATCACTCCGAGTAGTTACATGGCACAAGTATGGTATATTTACAGGGAGACTTATACGATGTCTTACCGCAGTCAACTAGTTCAGAAACCACATTTCACAGGCACTCAATCTGAAGGAATGCCTGCAGATCTGGAAGAATTCTCCATATTCACAGGGTGGAAAGGAAGGGGGAGGCAGGACAAGAGTCCACTTTGTATAATCTCATGTTAAACATACAGCACATGTTCTGCAAGAGGAGAAGGGGGGCTTCAAGATTACTTTGGTTTTTTTGCTAGAATCTTAGGGTTGTATCCAGTAACTTGTTCTTAGGGTTGTATCCAGTAACCTGCCCCTGTCCATTGGCGGAGCTTCATACTCTGCCACTGGGGGCGGAGAGCAGGCAGGTGTGTTGCTGGCGCATGTCCCAGGGGGCGTGGCACGTCGCCCGCAGGGGCGCGGCACGCATCCCGGGGGCGTGACGCAGCGCCTGCGGGGGCATGGAGCCCAGCATGGGGGGGGCAGCCGCGATGGCACCCCACTGGGATCGTGGTGCCGGGGGCAGTGCGCTCCCCCTGCCCCCCTCTTCCTCCTCCAGTGCCCCTGTCCTCTCCCCACAACCTCCCCAAATCTGCTCCAGAGGGTTGTGGAAACCCACCGAACAGATTTAGGGGGTGTACAAGCGAAGGAGAGGGAGGGAGTTTTGTTGTTCAAGTGTAAATCCTTGCTCTGGTGGAACGAACAAGTTGGATAACCACTATCCCCCCAAAGATCTACCGACTAGAGCCAGATGCAAGAGACATATTCTGAAAATGAAAGGACACAGTACCTCTGAGCATCTGCTGAGCGCAGAGATTTATTCTGAATATCAGAACTTAACTGGACGTTCAATGCATCCCCTCCACATTGAAAATGTCTAGCAAACCAGATCAGTAATTGGGTTCCTCTTGAGGGCATTTGGCGAGCCAACATGACCGTGATGAGGAATTGAGGATTGGAGTGATCATCTTGTGGACACAGTTATATTGTAACTTTAGAATAAATGTGTTATAATAATATACTTTTTTAAAAGAACTGAACTGAGCTCACAGTCCTTCCACACAAAAATCCATTCTCAGTTTCTCTGAGCTTATTTCATTTGAGTTGTCTGACTTAGGGGAGGGGAGGCATTTTGCCTGTTTGTTTCATCACATTTATATTGTACTTTTCCTCCAAGGAGTTCAAGATGGCATGCACAGCTCTCTTCCTCCCCATTTGGTCTTCACAGCAACCCTGTGTGGTAGGTGAGGCTGAGAGATTCGAGGCCACCCAGTGAGTTTTATGCCTGAGTTGGGATTTGAACCCTGGCGTCCCAGATCCTATTCCGACACTCGAACCACTACACTGCACTGGCTCTCTTGTCTCTGTTGTTAACAGCTGGGAGTCAGAAATCCTTGCCAACGAGCTGCAAGTCACCGGAGATCTACCAGTAAATTCTGATCCATCTTCTGTCTGCCCCTGTTCTAAAGAAACAGCAGAATGGGTACCAAAGGCTACGGCAACTCTGAGGTCTGGTCCTTCCTTCCCACATTCCATTCAGTTGCTATGCATGTACATAGAGCAGGATGCAGGTGGTGCTGTGGTCTAAACCACTTGGGCTTACTGATCAGAAGGTCAGTGGTTCAAATCCCTGCGACAGAGTGAGCTCCCATTGCTTTGTCCCAGTTCCTGTCAACATATTAGTTCAAAAGCACACTAGTTGCAAGTAGATAAATAGGTACCGCTGTGGCAGGAAGGTAAAAAGTGTTTCGTGCGCTCTGACCTCCGTCACGGTGTCCTGTTGCTCCAGAAGCGGTTTAGTCATGCTGGCCACTTGACCTGGAAAGCTGTCTGTGGACAAACGCTGGCTCCCTCAGCCTGAAAAGCGAGATGAGCGCCTCAACCTCCTAGTCACCTTTGACTGGACTTAACCATCCAGGGGTCCTTTACATTTACACAGAGCAGTGTTTGAAGAGGTATTTGTGAGAGGTCCCCAAGATGCAACTCTAAATGTGAAGAAGCTTCAGAGCAAAGCCTGGGGGCTAGTACTTCTCTCCAGCTGCTATAACCTCCTCAGAAATCTGGTGGCTGCTGCGTGTTTTAAGCCGCACTGTCTTCAGGTAGTTTCACGCATCTTGGAAGAAACAACATGCCCCCATGAGAAATATGGGGCCAAGTCCCTTGTATTACATAGTATGGATAAAGACCCCTAAGACAACATCCCGCTTGGGTTCATACACACAGAGAATGCTAGGCAGGTTCAACATCAAAGCCAACAAGTTGAGTGCAACCTACAAGCTGTGTATATTGTGGCTTTCTGCTTTTGTTGCTTTCCTGGGACTGGGGGGGAAACAGGAGGGCTGTCAAACCTCCTTGTCAGGGCCGGCCCTAAGGCAAGACAGCCCGGCCGCCCTCCGGCTCGCCCTGCTCCTTGCCTCCCACCCGCCCGCCGCAGGTTCGAGTCCCGGCCTCAGCCTGTCGGGTCGGGTCGGGGGTTATGAGGAGGACAAGAGGCCGGGCGCTGCGTGGCACCGCGCGCCCCCCAGCAGACGCGGAGGGACCTTTGCGCCATGGCGCTCGATGTGGTTAAGACGGGCCTGCTCCTTGTGGCCCCCATCCATGTCTGATGGACTGTGTTCTGCTCGGCAGGCCACATTTATACAGGGTTGCATTTTAACATGTGGCTTTCTTATGCATATGCCTGTTTTGAAACTGTCAATTTTATTCAGATCTTGAGAAATGTTATGTCAATTTGTCCTTGTTTTAAACTTTTGATTCTACCAGTAATTTTGATGGCTGTTTTATATTGTCTTGGGTGAAATGCTCAGAGGCTTTTGTCGATTAAACAGTTTATAAATCTTGTCAAATGAATAAATAAAGGTGCCCTGGCCGCTCTTGGCCCCCACCAAAACCTTCTCTTTTGGCAGGGGACCCAACAGGAGACGTGCTGACCGAGTGCATCTTCTCCTCCGTGCCACAAATCTATGTGCAGGCGCAGCCCCTACACAAAAGTTGATTTCATTACAGACTCCAGACATCCATTGTTAGGAAAGGAGACGCATACCCAAGGCCTCTCTGAAGCTGATTCCTCCTTGGAAATATTAATCATTTAATCCAATTTTGGACACCAGCTGAAGAGAACCAGCCAGAACTCTGGTTTCTGTTATGCCAGTGAAAAACCGTGTATGTGTGTGTGTGTGTGTGTGTGTGTGTGTGTGTGTGTGTGTGTGTGTGTGTCTCCCACAAATGGACGTGTAGCACAGCCTCTCTTGAAAAGAATAAAGCAAGCAGTAGGATTAATCCAGTTTATCCCCCAGTGTGGAGCTGGAGCATAGTCTCTGGCTCTCGCCACGCAGGAGAGAAATATATTTTGTCCGTATCCCAAAGCCTTTGCCCCCTTAGGAACATTTTCATAACAGAGCACGATGTTTGCAAGAACTAGACCAGAGGTGGCTTACTCTGTCTGTAAATATGTCAAGAGCAAATTGGCCAGGGCAGGCTGTGGGATGGGATTTGGGGGGGGGGGTGACTTCTGTGTAGCTGGAATGTGCAGGAAATAGCTGTAACTATACTTATCCATAAAACAAACAGTTTAATCCCCACCACCACCAAAATGGTACCGCTCTCCTGTCCCGCTTTCACAGTAGCACAGATGGAAGGGCTGGCCTTACCGCTGCACTGCTCTCCAAATTGCTTTAAAAACTTAGCTCAAGTGTGTCATTAAGAGGAGGCTGTGCTCCCGGACTACTGCAGAACACTGGGTAATTGAAAACCACTTCCCCCAGCCTAGCGAATTAACGTGTAATAGAGCAGGCAATGTAAACTTTTTGTTTAAAATTGCCCACCTCGCCAGCGACAGATCAGTGTATTAAACCTGGCAGGAGACCAAGGTCCTTCATAGACCAAATGTGTCGGGAACTCCTAAGCGAGTCAGTGTTGCCTCTGCGAAGAAAAGCAAATATAGTTTTGTATACGCCTTTCCTTTCTTTCTTGTCCTGATTTCACCACTTGCAATCGAAGGCAGAGAGGGGAACGGGAGCCGGATTTGCATTTTCAATCCAAGGTGGCGCTGGCCCGTTACGAGATGTGCTCAATCTGTTCTGCTGCACTTTACAGCCTGAGGTACATTGAATAATTGTTGTCTTGTTTTGCCCGTACAAGAACCTCATAGAGGGATAGAGCCAGTTCAGAATGCTGGCAAGCTGCTCCATGTAGAGCAGCAACCAGTGGCCCTGGAAAAGGCCTGTCACCTTCTAACCCGACATGCCCCCAGATACGCTTGATTTTTCCTAGTTGCCGGAGAATGGATGTGCTATATCTGCTGATGTTTCATTCCCATTCAAGCCAGGTATGGAAGCTGAAGCTTCCCACCATGTGCAGCTGCAGCAAAACGGGGCTTAAGGATGTTTCAGACCCTCCAAGTGTCAGCGGTGTTGCTGGAATCTCCTGCAGGAATCTCCTGCAGCCAATCAGAAGCTGCGGGCGCCTCTGGGTGCCGCCCCTTCCTTCCCGCTGAGCAGCAGCGGCCTCAGAGGAGGATCGCCTCCTGCGTCGTCCTCCTTCCCCAGCCCGGGCCCAGAGACGGCCCTGCAGGCGGCACCGGGCGGCGGTGGGCGGGCTGTCCAGCGCCCCCTCCATTTCAGCACTCTAGGCAATGGCCTAGTTTGCCTTAATGGAAGCGCCGGCCCTACACGCGTCGCAATACAGAAGGGGTGCTGGGTGCGGTGCTCCAGCGCCCGAATCCGAGGATCCCGATGCTAGAGCAGCGGTGCCGGCAACCCGCTCCGTAGCTGGCTGACGCCTCTCGACGCTCTGCCTGAGCAGGAAGAAGCACAAAGCGTGCGGCAAGCCGATCCATAGTGCGCTTTGTGCTTCTTCCTACTCAGGCGGAGGCGGAGCGGCAAGGGTCATCAGTGGCCACCGCTAACGCTGCTCTCTGACCCGCCCCTTGCTTCTGCCCCACCAGGAAGAAGCGAGGGGCGAGGTCAGCCACATTGGGGCCTCCGTAATGGCGGTCACGCCGCCGCCACGGTAGCAGCAGCCGTCGGTGGAGGTGGTGGGGCGCCACGCTGCCCCCTGCAGAGTGGAGCCCGGGGAGCCCCCCGCCCCCCTATTGCAACACCCCTGCCAAGTGTCCCTATTTTCCAGGGACAGTCTTGCATTTACAGAAGCCGTCCTGGTTTCTGATTTGATCCCGGAATGTCCTGCTTTTCCTAAGGGCGTCCCTATTTTCATCGGAGGAATGTTGGAAGGTGCAGAGTCATGCGACCCCCAAACCAAGGAGATAAGCAACTATGCAACCTTTAGATGACATCTGAAGGCAGCCCTGTATAGGGGAGCTTTTTAAAAAATGTTTAATGTTTTTATAGATGTTGGAAGGTGCAAGTGGCTGGGTGGATGGGCAGGGTATATGCAAGAAAATTAGGACGGTGATGGAATAGGATGTCCTATTTTCATCAGAGAAATGTTGGAGGGTGTGATGTTGGAGAATGCCATTGGGAATGGAAAAGGAAGAGGAAATTGCTGGTGATGCTGGAAGTGAGAGGGACATCCTGGTTTGTTCTGTAATGTTCCAGAGGATACAGGGCATAGCTGCCAAGTCTCCCGTATTCCCTGGGAAACCCCCATTTTTCCAGCTGTTCCCAGCCGAAAAAACGGATTTTTTTGTTTTTTCACGGTTTATTCTGGCGCGGCGGCCATTTTGGAACTGGGCGGCGCATGCTCAGAAGCGACTTTCGATGCTGCTTTGCCCAGTTCCAAAATGGCTGCAGCGCGACTTCTGGTGTGACGGCCATTTTGGAACAGGGCAGAGCAGCATCAAAAGTAGCTTCTGAGCATGCTCCACCCAGTTCCAAAATGGCGGCAGCACTACTTCCGGTCCAGTCCCTTATTTCTCAGGCAGCTATGATACGGGGAGGGGTCTCTGAGATCTCAATTCTGGAAGCAACACAGGGTGTCAGATATATGTCCTGGTATTATGTGTGGCACCACAATGAAAATTGGAGTGCCCTTCTCAGAACATATACTATTTATAATAACCACACATATTTATCAGGTACCAATGTATCCTATCCTATACAAGTTCCTTGCTGCATTGGAAAATTTGCTGTTCTTTGTTCCTAAGTGATTTGAAAAGGGTTCATTAGTTGCAGGTAGGAGGACATTTCCAATCAACATGATGTGAAGAGGCATATTTAATGGTATTCTAGTAATCAGTATCCATAGGGATGTTTGAAACAGATGAGGGGATTTCAGCGTTTATCTGTTCAACCTTCTTCTTTCTTAGCTTTCTGGCTAATGACAATGCCTTTGACATTAAACAGCAACATCCACAGCTCCATTAAAAATATTATTCAGCTACACCAAAGGAGATATAAGGGGGATAAATTTCGACATAACCTTCTGGAATTGCTGTTGGTCATGTCAAAAGTGCAGAGGCTTCAACAGAACCAGACACCGGAAAGACCTTTCTGGCACGACGATAGACAATTGGTACAAAACACTTTGGGAAATAGCTGTCCTTAACAAATAAGCCACAGTTGGCATGTGGACAGATCAAGAAAGATGGTGTGGTTTAATTTCATAACATATGCCAGTTTTCCAAAAAAATGAACAATCCTTATCACCAGCATTTGGCTCAATCTGGTTGATCTACAGTAAATTTTAATTTAAGCCTAAATTATTATCTTCACTTGGAACCACCTTCCCAAATTCATCAATGTACTAGCACTTTGCATTGTTTCATTGGTAACATAAGGGGGGAATGACTATTACTCATGCTTATTCTAAGCACAACCACAACAGCTAAGCTGCTGATTTAGCTGTTTAGCTATGCAATGTTGAATGTGATCTGTTAACTCCATTCTTTTCTGTTTCCCCTTTGCTATTGTTTTTATTTAAACAACTCCATTAAGCAAGAACTTGTTCACTGAGCACTAGTAATGAACCATATGTTGTCGCTATTACTGCAAATTTGTTGTGCCATTTTTGTGATGCACAAATGACATTGAAAACTTGGTCTGTTTGTTTGTATCATTTAATATTCCTATGACCCCTGTCTATAAAATCAAATGAAAAGTTATTTTTTGAAAGGGGGCAGATTCTTCCTGTTGCTGGTGTGCTGTCATGTCCTTGTGTTGCTGTAGGGTGGAGCGAGGGAGAATCAGAGTCTGTTGTCTGCCGAGAAACCAGATTCTCATCTAAATAGCTTCATGTGTGCCCTCAATAATGTTCATGGTACAAATTAATGGTCACTGTCACCGGAAAGCAAACTAGGATGAGTTAACCCTAAGACCCTGAAGGAGGAACTGTAGACTAAAGTGGAACCCAAACAGTTTCTGTTTCATTTTCACTTCCTTTCTTTGTTGAAATTCATCTTCTTCTGTCCAAGATCTGGAAAGTCAAAGTCAAACTTTGGCAGCTTCCCATTTATATACAGTGGTACCTCGGTTTTCGAACATCTCCGTCGATGAACATTTCGGTTTTTGAACGCCGTAAACCTGGAAGTAAATGCTGCAGATTTCCAAACACACCTCGGAAGTCGAACATGCCACGCGGCTTCCACTGAGTGCAAGATCCTGAGGCCTAGCTGGCAGCTGTTGAGTTTTCGGTTTTCGAATGTTTCAGAACTCGAACAGACTTCCGGAACATATTATGTTTGAAAACTGAAGTATCACTGTACTTCCATACCCTCCAACATTTCTGCAATGAAAATAGGGATGACTTTTTGCATGATGATGATGATGATGCTCCACCCACCTGACTGGGTTGCCCCAGCCACTCTGGGTGGCTTCCAACATATTTAGCATAATAAAACATTAAACTTTTTTAAAAAACCTCCCTATACAGGGCTGCCTTCAGATGTCTTGTAAAGGTTGTATAGTTACTTATCTCTCTTTGGCTCAGGGGTCACACATAACTCCATACCCTCCAACATTTCTCCACTGAAAATTGTTGTTGTTTAGTCGTTTAGTCGTGTCCAACTCTTCGTGACCCCATGGACCAGAGCACGCCAGGCACTCCTGTCTTCCACTGCCTCCCGCAGTTTGGTCAAACTCATGTTCATAGCTTCGAGAACACTGTCCAACCATCTTGTCCTCTGTTGTCCCCTTCTCCTAGTGCCCTCCATCTTTCCCAACATCAGGGTCTTTTCCAGGGAGTCTTCTCTTCTCATGAGGTGGCCAAAGTATTGGAGCCTCAGCTTCACGATCTGTCCCTCCAGTGAGCACTCAGGGCTGATTTCCTTCAGAATGGATAGGTTTGATCTTCTTGCAGTCCATGGGACTCTCAAGAGTCTCCTCCAGCACCATAATTAAGGGAAAGCGGGTCATTCTAGGATCAAATCAGAAAGTGGGACAGCTTCTGTAAATCCAGGACTATCCCTGGAAAACAGGGGCGCTTGGAGGGTCTGTACTTCCTGTAAGCCTTGCCCAGCTCATGTGACTGGTAACAGCTCCACCCCAGCCCCACCCACAAAGAAATTCATTGCGGGAGTTTTCCTAAGCTTAGTCAGATATTATCAGGGCTTCACAGCTCCTTTGCTCCAAATTTCAGGGGCTTCACTAAGCTGTGACATCTTATTATTTAATGTACTTTGCTTAGATGCTCAAAAAAATGTTCTCCTTCATCAAACAGGCAGGTTTCAGCCTGAAACATGTGTAAGCCGAAACTTAAAAAAGAAATGGCTCACCTACCCTGTACATTCTTGTTCTGATGCAGCAAAAAATTAATCTCAGCTGAATTGTGTCCACTCTGCTGCTGTGGTTTAACAGGACCAGCCACAGGCTTGAAATCAGATATGGCACTCAAGGGATCATCATTGTCGAAGGTTTTTGTGCCCAATTTCCATAATCTAGAATCATATCATCATCATCACCATCATCCTGCCCTACTACCCGAAGGTTCCCAGGGTAATACACAAACAACCCCTTAAAATACAACATTGTAACTCCTAATATAAAACTCCAAAACCAATAAATACCATAAAAAAGCAATCCAGCTGCACACACACACACACACACACACACACACACACACACAAATCAATCATCCATCTTCATAAGCCTGAAGGAAAAGATGTGTCTTAACTTGATGTTGAACGTCCTTCTTTCTTAGCTTTCTGGCTAATGACAATCATTTTTGGTTTTAAATTAATCTTTATTAAATCTTAAAACACAGAAAAAAAAGAAACAGAAAAAAATATCAAACTGTCAAAACCATTATGCACTTCAAAGAAACGAACTGACACAGCATAAGATTGGCAGACAATAAAGTACTAAGGGGGGGTGTAAATTAAAATGAAAGTAAATAATTTTTAATTATTCTTTCTAGTCCAATAAATTAAGAGATCTGCAGCGCATATCCTATCCACACTCCTGTCCCCAGATACCTACTGAAACATCCCAGGCCGCATCGCGTTTTGTTTTGTTTCCCTACACATTAAAGTACTGTGATTTGGTGTTTCTTAGGCGATCCTCCCTTCTCAATTTCCTCGCCCGTCATGATCTTCAAGTGAGACCTTGGACTCAGCTATACAGCTGCAAATAAAACGTTTTAAATGTGTCGTAAAGTGCAATATATAAATGTGACACTAGATGGTGAAAGTGAGCTATGCCAAATTCAATGCATTTTTCAAAATGTTTTTGTTTTTTTTTAAATAAAGCAATTTCACAGCATTTTTCAATATGTGTCTAGATTCCACCCTTGTTCCAAATCCGTTTTAGTCAGGAATACAAGGTCTGAAAGGTTACGGAGCACCTCTTTCTTGGTTTATTGCTCCGAGGAGGAACTTAACAGGAGCTGCCTTGCACTGAGTCAGACCAATGATCCATCTAGCTCCGTATTGTCTACGCTACCCAGCAGCTGCTCTCCGGGGCTTCCCAGATGTGCCTGGAGATGCCAGGGATCGGAGCTGGGACCATCTCGTATGTGCTGTACCACCAAACTATGGTCCCTCCACATCTGGGGATCTATGAGTCCCCCACCCCTGCTCTGTTGGAAGTCTCAAGCTTGCTTGCACCCCCCTCCCCCACCCCCTATCTGTTACAAGCAGAATGTTACACAGAGGAATTGGAGGGTTTTGAAGATGCACAAACACCAGGGATGCCTGTAGGAGAGAACGGGAAATTTCAACATGGCAGTCCCGCCTGCCGGAGAGAATGTGGGCAGAAGTCCATCCCAAATGCGAGGTGCCAGCAAGTCCAGGAACTTTCTGATTTCCAAGTTTCCCATGGGAAGGGAGTGTTGTGTCGGAATTTGGTGTTGCTTAGCTTGAATGCAACCTGCAGGGCAGAACATTCCCCACAGGAACAGAAGAATTTTTCAGGCTTTGGGACTGGAGGAGATTCAAAAATGTGCATGAAAGAACTTTATTACGATAACCATTTCACACACTGTACTTCTCATGACCACAATACAGTTGCAAGGGTGGAGGGAGAGGGAGGGAGAGGTGCCAGTCTTCGGGTTGACAACTCTTTTCCTTGAATTATTTTCTTGCCCTAACAGCAGAGAGGTAGGGAGATGTTTGCCGGGTGTGGTTCCCCCATTACCACAACAGGAGATGCCACACCTGAATTCTTCACTCGTGTGCAGATATTAAAAGGCATGAAAACCTTCCCAAGGGCTCCGCCAGACAATCTGATTTTGTTCAGCTTTCACCCCGATTTGTTTACAGGAGCATAACACATCTTTCCATTCATCCCCTACTTTTCAGCACATTTCCCCATCACTTTCCAAACTGCAAATAGCCTGTGGTTTTCTGGGTGCAATCGAACATAGCTCTAAGTCTTTCATTCCATCAGTCCAAGGATTTCTCTTTGTACAACAGAAAGTTCTCCCCCTGTGCACACCCTAAATCAGTGTTTCCCAAACTTGGGAATCCAGTTGTTTTTGGACTACAACTCCCATCATCCCTAGCTAGCAGGACCAGTGGTCAGGGATGATGGGAATTGTAGTCCAAAACCAGCTGGAGACCCAAGTTTGGGAAACACTGAACTCAGCTGCACAGGTCAATTCATAACATTATAAATGCATTATAAAAATGTGACACCAGACAGCGCTGTAGAGCAGCAATCAGAAGTCAATGACAATTTCCATTGGGAGCTCTCTCTTTTTATAGTTTTTTAATAGCACTTTTTAAAATCTGTGTAGATCCAGCCACTGCCCTAAATCTTGGCCACCTACTCCAGCAGCTCAGCAAGGTCGGTATCATCCAGAAAAAAACAGTGAAAAGGGCAGTGATCCAGGTTAAGAAAAACAACAGACACTTTATTTATTAACTTCCGTTTATGGAGTCCAGGCCTCTTTATATTCACATCCACACCATATATTTAAAGCACATTTATACCATTTTAACAGTCAAGAGTTCCCCCAAGGAATCCTGGGAACTGTGGCTTCCCTACCAAACATAAGCCCTTAATGGGTTGTAGGACAATGGCCGATCCACATGGAAAGCAGTGGGTGAATAATAATAATAATAATAATAATAATAATAATACTTATACCCTGCCCATCTGGCCAGGCCTCCCAAGCCACTCTGGGCGGCTTCCAACAGCATATTAAAAACACCATAAAACATCAAACATTAAAAACTTCCCTAAACAGGGCTGCCTTCAGATGTCTTGTAAAAGTCAGATAATTGTTTATTTCCTTGACATCTGATGGGAGGGCAGGCACCACTACCAAGAAGGCCCTCTGCCTGGTTCCCTGCAACTTGGCTTCTTGCAGTGAGGGAAGCGCCAGAAGGCCCTGGGAGCTGGACCTCAATGTCCGGGCTGAACGATGGGGCGGGGGATGCTCCTTCTGTACTGGGCTGAGGCCGTTTAGGGCTTTAAAGGTCAGCACCAACACTTTGAATTGTGCTCAGAAATGTGCTGGGAGCCAAATTAGGTCTTTCAAGAGACCGGTGTTATATGGTCTCGGCGGCTGCTCCCAGTCACCAGTCTAGCTGCCGCATTCTGGATTAGTTGTAGTTTCCAGGTCACCTTCAAAGGTAGCCCCACATAGAGCGCATTGCAGTAGTAAAAGCGAGGGATAACTAGAGCATGCATCACTCTGCGGGCAGGTAGGGACTCAGCCAGATGGTGCTGATAGACAGCTGCCCTGGACACAGAATTGACTTGCACCTCTATGGACGCTGTGAGTCCAAAATGACTCCCAGGCTGCGCACCTGGTCCTTCAGGGGCACAGTTGCCCCATTCAGGACCAGGGAGTCCTCCACACCAGCCCACCCCCTGTCCCCGCCCCCAAACAGTACTTCTGTCTTGTCAGAATTCAACCTCAATCTGTTAGCTGCCATCCACCCTCCAACCGCTCAACCACTGAGTAGCTTTGTCATGGAGGTTGGGGTCATTATAGCATTTCTCTCCCCTCTCCCCTCTATGACCCCCCCCCCCAGTTTCGAAAAGCTGCTCAAGTACCCTGAGAGGCAAGACAAGAAATCGCAGTTCTGTCTCCCAAGAGAGACCTGAAATTCTTTCATTCTCCAGCAAAGGTCACGCCACACTTTTATAGTGTCCTCCAAAGAATTCTGGGAACTGTAGCTTACCCCTCGCAAAGCTACAGTTCCCAGCACCCTTAACAAATTACAGTTGCCAGGATTCCTTAGGGGATGCAAAGTACTTTAGATGCACTGTAGGTTTACGGTGTGGATATGACCTGTCTTAATGACATCACTTCTCAGGACAACTTCTGGCACACACGGAGGCCCCCAGAGCTCTCCAGAAATTCCCAGAACTCTCCCTGCCCTTCTAGTGCCAACCTCTCCACAAATATCCCTCCCACTTTAAAGTTAACAGTGAAGTTAACTTTAAACTTTGTGTATAAGGTGTACATTGCTTTTATGCTAAGATAAATAGATCTCAATCAGTGCATTTCTGGACTGGAGACCAGATCAGCGACCCCCCTCTCTTCCCATAACAATTTGAAATTGTCCCCTGCTCCATGGCTGTTTAAACAGCAGAGGGGGGAGGAACAGCAGTCCATGACATGGAAAATTAATTTTGGAAACCTTTAGCGCTGCAAAGTTGCCAAGGGTTTCCTACCCACCCCGCCGCAAACTGTGCCGAGGAACTCTCAGCTCTTCTGGAGGAGCTATTTTAAAACCACATGTCAAATTTTACAGTTGAGGCTGACGAGACCGTTAATGGAGAACAAGAGAGCGGGAAAGACGTTAATAAGACTCTGGACATTTCAGCATTTGCATGGGGAGGTGAGCGGCAGCCTAAGATCCAGGCAAAAGATCTAAGGATCAATGAGCCCCAAAGATCTAACACAAACAGGCTATTTCAATGCACTCCCAGTGGGAGTTGCCTCTGAACAGCGAACAGCACAAGTCTATGCATTGGGTTACCTAGCAGGCATGACAACTTTATGGGGCTAAGACCTCTACTACTAGTAGTACTAATTATTAATATTATTTATTATTATTATTATTTAGACCCCGCCCATCTGGCTGGGCCTCCTCAGCCACTCTGGGTGGCTTCCAACAGAATATTATTATTATTATTATTATTATTATTAAAGCAACAACATCAAACATTAAAAACTTCCCTAAACAGGGCTGCCTTCAGATGTCTTCTAAAAGACAGATAGTGGTTTATTTCTTTGACATCTGATGGGAGGGCGTTCCACAGGGCGGGCACCACTACCGAGAAGGCCCCCAATGTCCATTGGAACAGGGCTCAGGGCCCCTCCCCCAATCTTAAGGGGGCAGAGGCCTGTCGCCCCGATACAATGCAGCCTGGTGGGAAGTCACTAGGACAGGCATTCGATCCAAGATCGCTGCCATAACAGCAGGTGAAGCAGTACCAGATTTGTAGTGAAAGACCAACTGGTTCACATAACATCTGTGAAAGAGCCGCAGCAAGCAGCAGTTACCTCTTGGTACAGTAGTCAAGTAGCAAAACATAATACGGGCCCAAGACTTTACTGAGGGTTTCTCTGTGTGAGGCTCTGTAGGAGTCAAAACCATTTGTGTGGACAACACTGTGAGCCTATTGTACTCACAACTGGCATTCCCCTCCCCTCAATCAGCCCCATTGTTGAAAGATATTTATTGGGTTTCTGATTTATAATGTAGCCTCTGCAGAGAAGGCATTAATTTTGCCTCATCCCAAAGTGAATGAAGTCAATGGGAAGACTGTGTGTTGGCATGTGTTTTTGGCACACCCCTGCACATATGCACACAAGGCCAGGTGGGAGGAGAGAGAATGATTTGCATGTTAGTAGTAAGACAAGGCCCTGGAAAGTCTGTTTGGCTGTACTAAGAGAAAACAGAACAAGAAAACCTCTGCAGCCAACAAAGAGCTTGTAAGGAACCGACAGCTGTCAGTTCATCTTCCCCAAGCAACTATGGCCCTCTAGATGTTGATGGACTACATCTCCCATAATCCCTGACCACCAGCCATGCTGACTGGGGCTGATGGGCATTGGAGTCCAACAACACCTGAAGTGTCATAGGTCCCTCATCCCTGCTGACGTAGGGCTTTGTAGGTAAGCTTCTTCTTCTTCTTCCTCCTCCTCCTCCTCCTCCTCCTCCTCCTCCTCCTCCTCCTCCTCCTCTTCTTTTTCCACTTCCTCTTCTTCTTCTTCGATTGCTCGTAGCCGACTAAGATTGTCTTCCATGAACACAGTTTTAACAGTGAGTCCATAAGTAACTGTGGAGGCCAATTCTGGATCCACACGTCCTTCCACAGTGGGGGCATAGGTTTCCAGGCAGGAGTTGATCACGGTGAGGGTTTGCCAAGCATGCCTTCCTCTTAGCGCATTTCTCCCTTTTGTCCTGAATTCGAACGTCTTCAAAGCCCATGACACCTTTGGTAAAGGCTGTTCTCCAACTGGAGTGCTTGCAGGCCAGTGTTTCCCAGTCGTCGGTGTTTGCACTACCTACATTTGTAGGTAAGCACCAGCATCTTGAAGGCAGCTCAGGAGTAGACGGGGAAACCTGTGACAGCAGTGAGGTATATTCCCAACAATTGGCCCCTGTTGGTCTCCTGGCAGTTGCATTCCGGATTATGTGAAGCTTCTGGACCATCTTCCAAGACTGCCACATATGTAAGCCCTGTGGTAGTCTAAACATTTAGACAACTGGACATTCTGGAATGGTCCTTCTATCACACGCACATTGAGAGGGGGAGCTATAGACAAACAGAGCAGACTCCCTCACCTTCCCTAGCAAACAAGAAAATGTGTCCAGTACAGTGGTTCCCAACAGGTGGTCCGGGGACCCCCAGGGGTCCGCGAGCTATGCCAGAGGGGTCCGCAAGATGCTATTAGAATAAAAAAAATATTAAATATATTTTGTATGATAACAGATTTTTTGTTTTGGCCGCTTCCTGCATGAGCAGAGTCTAGCGCAAAACTAGAATTAGATAGAGGCAGTAGTTCTGCTGTATGCCGTTAGGTGGCGCTTTACAAACACTACTGTTTTGCAAAGAGGCAGCGTGCGCATTCTACTAACGCTCACCTCCTCAATATGCTTTGCACGTATCGGCTTAATTTGTGCGCTACTGCGCAGGTACCCTGTCTTCTCCATTCCCCTCCCTCCTCCCTGGTGTGCGCTGCCTCTTTGCAAAACAGTAGTGTTTGTAAACAAAGCGTTGTTTTTCGCGGAAGCTACAGTTCGCGTAGTTAAAAATGGACCGTTGGTTAAAAAGTGGTTCGTTAAAACGACAAAGGCCTACACATGAAGAGGAAGATAATGCATTTGATGTTCAAGCAAGTAAGTCAGTGACTCTCGAACCGATCTTGTCAGTGTCCATTGAACCTAAATTGTAACTGTAAAAAACGTATAAATATAAAATATAAAAAGACTCTTAATTTGGCTCTCACTTTTTAATTTTAGGATTAGGAATTAATGGGGGTCCTTGTCACAATAGCGGCTCGATGAGGGGTCCTCGAGAAAATTTTGTTGGGAACCCCTGGTCCAGTACATTGCACAACAGCAGAAAACAGGTCAAACAGGCAGGTAGGAGGGCAAAAGAGCACATGTTTTGATCATTGCTCCAACAGCCTCACCTTCTACAACCAAAAGTTGCATGCTTGCTTGCTTGCTTGCTTCAGACCCAGAACAAGAAATAAAAATGATCCGCCCGAGAGCAAGTCTGAGAACTAAACACAGATAGAATGCAAATTTTCTCATAGTGTAAATTACTTAGATTCTCAAATATTTAGGCTCCAACCCTAACCCCACACACCTTGGGCTCTGGGGGTGAACCCTGCTGATTCCAATGAAAGTTTAACTCGCCTTCCAGAAGGCACAGAGACTCACCTTTCTAAAAAAATAATAGTAATAACCATGGAAGCTCAGATTCTGGGCCCCTTTGCAGGTATGGACCCTGAGTCAATTACTCAACTTACACCGTAGATGAACTGGCCTTGAGGATAAATGTTCAATAAATCAGTTGTCTGGAAGTGACTGTTGTGTTTTATTTAATTTTGAGCAGAAGCAAGAAGTTCCCAAAAGTTCTGGATCCCACGCAAAAAACTGCGTCTTTCTTATCTGAAAAAGCTGCATCTGGAAAGCCACCCGCTCGCCCCAAGCCAAATCTCCGTCTAAAATTTCCATGCACAGTTAAAGGGATCAAATGTCCCTCCAGAAACAAGTCTCCTAAGTAACTTGGCTCGCAGCGTTTTCATTCAGGTTGAATTAAAAGAGTGGTAAATCTTCTGCGCACAGCCTGGGAACTTTGCTTCGCAAAGCATTCTCAGCGTATCCCATTCAGCTTGGGGAACTGCTACGTTGGGTTGGGTCCCAAAATCTATTTCAGAAAACAGAACCGGTTGGTTTCGCACAGCAATCGGGGGTTTTTTTCCCCTCTAGTGGAAAAGCAAACGGATGCCTTGGATCATTTTGATGCCCTGTCCTCAAACTACTGGTGTCAGAGCAGCCTGGAAGAAAATGTTGCCATTCAGAAGACAGGTGAAACCTCATTCCTTAAGGCAGCCTTACCCCAACCTGGTGGCTCTCCAAATGTTTTGGACTGCAACTCAGCCCCAGCCAGCACAGTCAACATCCGGGAATGACAAGACTAGTAGTCCAGCAGTATAATAATAATAATAATAATAATAATAATAATAATAATAATAATAATATTTGTACCCCGCCCACCTGGCTGGGTTTCCCCAACCACTCTGGGCGGCTTCCAACAAAGATTTAAAATACATTAAAATGTCACACATTAAAAACTTCCCTAAACAGGGCTGCCTTTAGGTATTTTATAAATGTCAGGTAGTTATTTATCTCTTTGACATCTGATGGGAGGGCGTTCCACAGGACGGGTGCCACTACCCAGAAGGCCCTCTGCCTGGTTCCCTGTAGCTTTGCTTCTCGCAGTGAGGGAACCACAAGAAGACCCTCAGCGCTGAACCTCAGTGTCTGGGCAGAACGATGAGGGTGGAGACTGTATTTTTATTTAAAGTAGAGTAATCCGTTCCAAATTTGTATCGATTCATATGAACAAGCACAGTCTCAGGCACCTCCGTGTCCTCCTTTCTGGTCATCCATTTCTTCTTATTTGGCAAGGCAGAGGTACCCCTTATTCACCATAGGAAATATCATCGCTGAATGATTTTTGTGAGTCTCCAAACTTAAGGGGTTAAGAAATTATATATGGCACTGCTCCTCTGACCCACAGTCTTCCAAACCCCTCTGGTGTAGCAAAGAGAGGTCCACTTCTGTTCTCAGCAGGCAGGGTGGGCAAGAGGATGAACGGGGCAGGATCCAGCTCCATTTGGTGCTGATTTGGGGTGGTGGTGGGGGAGGCCCCATTGGCGAAAGTGCACCTTGGGTTACAACCTGTTTTGGTTTACAAACGGACCTCCGGAACGGATTATGGTTGTAAACCAAGGTACCACTGTATTTGAAAGATCATTGTAAGCAAGATGATGTATAGATGGTGTCACAGTGCCTGGGTGGGCTACTTCAGAGTAACGACTCCACACAGCTCTGCATTTTATCTTTTTATTGGTGCTGTGTATTTACAGTGCTAAAGGCAGTACTATTTACAAAGACACATCTTATCCGCTTGAGTCAGAACCTCCGAATGGCATTTGGCGCGTTTTTCTCCAACATAACAACTTGGGGAGACCCAGCCTCTTCCCCCTACATTTTCTGCACAATTCCGGAGTTGGGGGGATAGGTCTGCCCCCCTCGCTTCCCCCTTCCTGTCCCACCTGGGACGATGGCTCCGCTACCTTGCCTGAGCCTCGGACACCACTTTCTGCTTCCCCACTTGAGTCGGAACTCTCCCTGCCTTCCCCGGCGCTCGGGGATGGGCTGGAACTCAGGAGGGGAGGGACTTCGCGATATCCCCTGTCCCTCACAGATGGTATTTAACACCAGTAAAATTAGCTAAGATGTATAGGATGAGTAGTAAAGCATGCTGGAAATGTAAAGAGAAGGATGGTGAATTTTATCATATGTGGTGGACATGCGAAAAAATTAAAAGATTTTGGGAAATGATATATAATGAGCTGAAAAAGATCTTTAAATACACTTTCCCCAAAAAACCAGAGGCTTTTTTATTGGGACATATAGGTCAGGAGATTGCAAAAGGAGACCAAGCATTATTTATGTATGCGACAACCGCGGCTAGGACTTTGTTAGCCCAAAAATGGAAAACTCAGGAGTTACCGACGATTGAAGAGTGGCAGACGAAAATGATGGACTATGCGGAATTAGCAAGGCTGACTAGCAGGATCCAAGGTTCCAAAAAGACTGGAGTAAATTTGTGGACTATATGGAGAGGAACTGTAGAAGTTTAAAGACACTTGCAGGATTGAAATAAATCCTACGAAATGACTTAAGTAAAGGAACTGTGAGATAGGAGTGAATAAGAAAACCGAATGAGGGGAGGGAGGGAAGTCAAAGCTCGGCAGAGCACAGTGAATTTGAGACAATGGAATAGATGTTAAAAGGAGAAAAATTTGTGTTTATTGTGTGTTGTTGTGTTTGCTGTTGAATGTTTTGTTATTGTCTAATGTGTTTATTTGAAAATTTAATAAATTGCTTTTTAAAAAAAGAAAAAAGAAAGAAAGATCATTGTAAGCAATTAACAACACTAGTAGGGTTATCTGAAGACTTGTAATGAGAATTTTTTTACCTGTCTATATTTGTTTAAATTTTGAGGGATTTAGTAATGGGTTATATTAGAATTGGAATATATATAAAATGCTGTGATATAAAGGTTGGTTTTGAAAGCCAAGAGGTGGGAGGGAAGGAAGTCGACAGGCTCTAAAGAGCCAAAGAAGTAAAGTGGATAATAATGATGTGATTATATATGTTTAAATGGAAAAATTAATAAAAATTATTTTTTAAAAAGAAAAAAGAAAAGAAATATCTAAAAACTACAGACATGTGGCATGCACTGCATGCAGAAACAGATACCAATATTTTAAAAAAACTTAATACAACTGTGAAATATACTTATAAGTGTGTGTGGGCCCCCTCCACATGTACTGCATATATGTATATTGTTATAGATTTGGAGGGAGCCCCCTAAACCCTATACCACATTGGTTCTCTAATTAGGTTGGGCCATATATCCGACGCTGCAGTTTCATTGACTCAAGAGACTAAGTCAAACTTTGAAATGTTAAATTGATTGTAAAACTAATGAAATGTATAAACTTGAAAAGTATAAAAACTAGAAGAAGAAGAAGAAGAAGAAGAAGAAGAAGAAGAAGAAGAAGAAGAAGAAGAAGAAGAAGAAGAAGAAGAAGAAGAAGATAATCAGTGGGAGAAATGCGGTTCTCTGTTGCCAGGCAGTGTAGAATCACCATAAACAGTGATGACAGCAGCAAACACCTCCCTAATAATAATAATAATAATAATTTATTATTTATACCCCACCCATCTGGCCGGGTTCCCCCAGCCACTCTGGGCGGCTTCCAACAAAATATTAAAATACAGAAATCAAACATTAAAAGCTTCCCTAAACAGGGCTGCCTTGAGATGCCTTCTAAAGGTCTGGTAATTGTTGTTCACTTTGACCTCTGGTGGGAGGGCATTCCACAGGGTGGGTGCCACTACCGAGAAGGCCCTCTGCCTGGTTCCCTGTAACTTGGCTTCTCGTAGCGAGGGAACCACCAGAAGACCCTCGGCGCTGGACCTCAGTGTCCGGGCAGAATGATGGGGGTGGAGACGCTCCTTCAGGTATACTGGACCGAGGCCGTTTGGGGCATACCATGACCACTTTCCCATAATTGCTGACTTTGAAATTCCTCCAAGCCATGCCAGCATTCCTTCTGGATAAGCTCCAGCAAACAGGGAGCAAAACTTCAGAATTATGGTAATGGGCTCAGAGCAAGCCCATGGATCCCAGGTTATACTGTATCTTAGGTTATACAGCATCAACGACAGCGACAGCTATAGCAACTTTTTAACAGGGGCTGGGATGGTGTCCAGGGAAGAATGTGTCAGGGGGAAAACCCATGTCTTGACCCTTTGAGGCAGTTTCCTTCGGAAACAAATGAAGATTGTGCTTGGGAGAGCGCTTGCTGGATTGCGCTCCTGCTTACGGGGACGCATAGCATTCTCCAGATTGCAAATGCTTGCGGCAACTGTGCAGTTCATATTATGCTACTGAATACTCCCCGGAGACAATGAAAATGAAAAGAGATCCACTGTGTTCTCATCGCTCAGTCCCCATCTGTTGTCAGGAACAGGGAGACTTATGGAAGCCTTCCCTCCAACGTTACATCAGGAGACTGTATTAATAAACTGCTAAAATGTAATGCAATCTGCTTCTCAGCACCTGCCTCGGAGCATCTGCTTCCTGACACTTTAATGGCAAGCAGGTTATTCATTAAGTGGCGCTTGCAGTATTGCCTTCGCTAATGAGGTTCTACTCTGGGGGTTCTTGGTTGGCCATTAAAAGACCTCGAAATACTCACAGCCACTGCCTTGTATAGCCGATATCCGAAGAAGATCTGATGGCAAATGTTTGTGTTTTTTCCCTCCTGGCGAACCAGTCAAGGGAAGGGCGTCAAGTGACAAGCAGGTTTGTTTGCTGAAAACATCGCTCCTGCTCCAACTTTTCCAAATATGCATGCCGGAACTGTAATCAATCCCAATGAAATGGAATGTATTTCAGTTCAGCTGGTGTGGGGCAAAGTGCAAAGGAACAAGCAAAAAGAAAGAGGAGTTCAGTCTCTCACTTCGGAGGGCGCAGTTCAGTTTCCCTAACGAGAAAATCTGACACAACTCCTCTTCGTGAAAGGAACAGGACCATGGCAAGAGGCAATGACAGGTTCTACGGGGCTATAGAGAGTTCAAAGAAGAGACAGGTCGCTGTTTTTCGAGACGCTGTTCTGCTCAGCAGGATCTGCAATGTTTAAAATGTGTGGTAGGATTTGGGAACAGGCGCAAATTAAACTTTTAAATGCCCCCCACACACACATTCAGAGCAGATACTCACAAAGTGTGCAGCAAGAGGGGCAGAATAATTAAGTTGGTATGTGGGGGCAGCTAACCCCCAAACCCAGAGCCCCCAGGCAGCACTGGTTCTGCACCCCCTAACCAATATGTCACAAGGGAAGGAAGGAAGGCGTTATAAGAGAACAAGGAAGCATTCATGGTGAGTTCTAGCACCTCTTTTTCTAGAAAAACAGCACTGCATGTGGTTCCCAAGTACTGTAGTCTCCCATTCAGAAACTGATGAGTGCCTGAGGTGTTTAGCTTCAGCAAGTCCTCAGTGCCTCAGGAGTCCTCAGGCCAGTCAGGAGAGGTGCTGGAACTGAGTTCAAGTGAGTTCCAGCTGGAAAAAAGCCCTGGTCACACATATGCTGCCTTGAGTTCCACAGCTGAAAAAAGGTAGTGTATGCTTTTCAATGTTGTTGGTTTTTTTTAATTAAAAAAACACACCTGTTTTTTCTGTTTCTAGTTGTTTTAATAGACATCATCCTAAGATGGTTGGATAAATCAGTGGTGGGAATGTTCTTAATACAGTGGTACCTCGGTTTATGAACACAATTGGTTCCGGAAGTCTGTTCATAAACTGAAGTGTTCATAAACTGAAGCGAACTTTCCCATTGAAAGTAATGGAAAGTGGATTAATCCGTTCCAGACGGGTCCGCGGAGTACTCAACCTGAAGCGTACTTAACCCGAAGCATGGGTGTAATTGGTTCTGGACGTCTGTTCGTAAACTGAAGCGTTCATAAACTGAAGCGAACTTTCTCATTGAAAGTAATGGAAAGTGAATTAATCTGTTCCAGACGGTCTGCAGAGTACTTAAACTGAAGCGTTCATAAACTGAAGCAAACCTTCCCATTGAAAGTAATGGAAAGTGGATTAATCCGTTCCAGACGGGTCCGCGGAGTACTCAACCTGAAGCGTACTTATCCCGAAGCATGGGTGTAATTGGTTCCGGAAGTCTGTTCATAAACTGAAGCGTTCATAAACTGAAGCGAACTTTCACATTGAAAGTAATGGAAAGTGAATTAATCCGCTCCAGATGATTCTGCGGCATTCGTAAACCAAAAATTTGTAAACTGAGGTGTTCATAAACCGAGGTTCCTCTGTAATAAGAATAAATTTACTAAATAAATAGCCCATTCACTTGTTTTTTTCTCATAGCCTTTAGCATCTATCTTCCCTTGCCTCTATTACTACCACACAGCTGTTTTCCTTGACATTGACCTTTGCTTGTGTCTTTTGACCACGGGATATCTCTCTGACTCCCATCAACCCAATACAGCTGCTGGCTTCTGCATCACAGCCAGCTGGGTTCTGCCTGTCATTCTGACCATTAGTCTTCTCTTAGACAGTTCTTTGCACTGTCTGTTTCAAGGATCTATGAAAAAGCCCTTAAGATGAAAGCTGAGTATCCAGTTTTCGAGTGTCAGTGTTTGCTTGACGCGAAACTGACAGCAGCAGCATGTTTTTGACCCATGAATATGTTAATGGAAGACTTTGTAGCACGTCTTGGTAGGTTTCCACAAGCCACATGAATATTCAGCATCAACGGGAGAGTATTCGTCCATTGTAGAGAATGAATACATATTTCCTAACTCCACACTTGAGAATCAAGAAATTCCCATCTCAAAGTCTTCCAGATCAGCCAAAGTTCAAGTTCAAGTACATTATCTTATTTCTTCACCTTGACAAATATACGAGGCAGACAAGTGTGATACACAGTTCAGAGTATCGGTGGGTGATTCAGGAGCAAAGTCAAGAGGAGGCGAAGGATGAGCAATCTTATGTAAATGCAGCCATGCTGATTTACAGGCGCAAATGGTGTTAGATTTCAAGGAATAAAAATAAAAAACCAAATTCCTACAATTGGATTTTAGGACGGTTAGTCATCCACATAAATAGAATAATGACGTGCCTGTCATTGAAAGGACCTTTTTATGAGAAGAGTAACTTTGGACTCCTGTTGAATGCTGATTTCCTCATTGAAACTCACCAGCAGGATGGAATAAGAGGGCAGATGAAACAGCAGTCACCTGCGGAATGAGCAGCCCACCTGTTCACTGGCTTACATTGGGGTTCAGACATCTATTGCGTTAGACGCTTTAGATGCAGGGTGAAAGAGCATCCATGGGTGTAGCGTGGGTTGACAGTACCCGGGGCAGTGCAGAAGGGGGTGGGTGGGAAACAGACAGAGTACGCATGCACATTCAATTGCCTAACTGAGTCCATGTCACCCAGGAAATCACAGCTGCAGAGATAAGAAAAAAAAGAGTCGTTCCGTAGTCTGGAGAGGTCACTTCCTGGTTTGCATGGAGATAGAGAAGCCCTTTGCAACGGAGCCCCGCAACGGAAGTGAGCAGCTGCATTGGGGCAGCACCGGGTGTTGAAATTTTGTGCCCCTAACAATTTTGCACCCGGGGAAGCCACCCCTGTGGGCCCCTCGCAGTACGCCACTGAGGGTATCAACACTAGGGTGACCCCCACCATGTGATCAATGCAACCAACAGGACAAGGTACATGTGCACACATGTGTGTCATGAGCCCCACAGTGCTGCTGGAGTCGGGCTTGGATTGGCAGGCTCTGACACAGAAGGAGGAGGAAGAAGAAACAGGGGGTGGGGACTCAATGGTGGGTGTAGGAGGTGGGTATCTCCTCTTTCCATGCTGACTTCAGCCACTTTGAAAGTGGGAGCAAGGATACCAGCTCCCTCCTCCAACCTTCCTGCAAAGCAATGGGGGCTGGGGAGGACTTTGGTCAGCTGAGGGGGGAAGCTGGAGGTGGCAGTATCTGAACAAGTGTCTAAACTGGAGGCTGCAAGTTTGTTGCCTAGAACCAACTGCTACCTTCTCAGATGGGTTCAGACCTTCTCACCCCAACAGAACATGCATTTGTAATCTCAGTACAGTGGTACCTCGGTTTAAGTACACAATTGGTTCTGGAAGTCTGTACTTAACCTGAAGCGTACTTAACCTGAAGCGAACTTTCCCATTCAAAGCAATGGAAAGTGGATTAATCAATTCCAGAGGGTCCGTGGAGTACTTAAACTGAAGCATACTTAACCTGAAGCAAACTTTCCCATTGAAAGTAATGGAAAGTGGATTAATCTGTTCCAGATGGGTCCGCGGAGTACTCAACCTGAAGTGTACTTAACCCGAAGTATAATTGGTTCTGGAAGTCTCTACTTAAGCTGAAGCGTACTTAACTTGAAGCAAATTTTCCCATTGAAAGTAATGGAAAGTGGATTGATCTGTTCCAGATGGGGCCGCGCAGTACTTAAACTGAAAGTACTCAAACCGAAGCGTACTTAAACCGAGGTATGACTGTATTCCCGCAAGGCAAGAGAGCCTCGTGAGTGAGTGCAACATGCTTCATCTTCAAAAGCTTGGCAGAAGGGACAGGGAAACTTATTGGGACGTCTTTGTCATCTCCATCCAGTTCCAAACTACTTGTCCTCCCCTCCCCAACACCTACTCACAATTCCTTAACACAGTGTTTATTGCCAGACCTGTACCACTACTTGCCTGGATAAAGAACTCCTTTTTACTTACAAGTAAGAGCCTCTGTCTGCTTGTGTTTGGGGTGGGAGCCAGGACAACCTCTATAATTTATTCCCCCCTTTTAAGTGGGAAAGGCTCCCATGCAATTTGTGTCACGCGGTACACATGTGGTACCGTAGCATGACTTGGAAAGAGTGGGAAACAGCCCTCTGAATTTCATTGTGATAGCATTTTTAAAATTGCATTGATGCCCATACATTCTCATGTGGTCCATTAATACAATGGGATGGGGTCCATTTAATATTATACCAGCAAAATGCCCATGGATGGCAGGCTTCTGTGTCACAAAAACTGTTGGGGTGCTGTGCATCTTTGTGTGTTACATGACTAGGATAGGGTCTCTATAATGGAGCTCAAACCTGGAGTCAAAGGTAGAGTGCATTTTTCTTTCTACAACAACATTTTTCAAAATGCCACATTTTACTATCCCCTAAAGCAGTGAATGGTATCCATTTATACAGATGTTTTGACATGAGTGCTCAAGAATACCATGCACACTGGGACTAAACTGACTCCGTGCCCTTGGTGTGCACATCCAATTAAGTGTTCAGTTATTTGCGGAAAATTTAATGAAGATGATGTATAGATGGTATCTTACACCAGTAAAATTAGCAAATATATATCACAACCATGATACTAAATGTTGGAGATGTAAGAAAGAAGTAGGTTCATTTTACCACATGTGGTGGACGTGTCCACTAGTGAATGACTTCTGGAATAAGATTTATAATGAACTTAAGAAAGTGTTGAAAAACACATTTGTTAAGAAACCAGAAGCATTTCTAGTGGGCATTGTAGGGAAGGAGATTCCAAAGAAGAATGTATCTTTTTTTATGTATGCTACGACAGCAGCTAGACTTTTGATTGCCAAGAACTGGAAACTACAAACACTACCAACGATCGACGATTAGCAGATGAAGATGATGGAGTTTATGGAATTAGCTGAGTTGACCGGACGAATCCGCAACCAGGGAGAGGAAGCGATGGAAGAAGAATGGAAAGATTTTAAACTGTATTTTAAAAAATATGCTAAAGTAACATATTAGATCAGAAATTAAGTTGTAAATAAACTGTGGAATTTAGGAATATGTGATATGAAAGGAAGAAAATAAGATTATGTAAGGTGATTAAAATGATTCTGAATTTGCTAACTATAAATGTGTTAAAGAACCACAGGGAGGGAAACCCGAGGAGGTCCCATTATACCATGTGAATTGATATAAGAATTGTTGTTTTATTGTTTTATTGTTATCTGTTTTTTCTTTTTTTCTTGTCTTTTTTCTTTTTTCGTGTTCTAATTCTTTATATATTGTTGTTATATTTGTGAAAATTCTAATAAAAATATTATAAAAAAGTGTTCAGTTATTTGCATAGCCCCACCCCTTTCTCTGCCCAGCACAACATTAGGTTTGGTTTCTTGGTCATACTACAGTGAACTCAGTTTTATGTACATACTAGCTGGCCAGGCCACGCATTGCTGTGGCTCATCCCTGTGATTCCCCCCCACCCTGTCCCAATCCATGACCTATCCCATCCCATCCCCTCCTGCCCACAACCCACACCCAGCTGAGTCCCCACCTCCATTCAGCCTAGTCTGTAAAGGCGAGCCTCCATTCGGCCTAGTAGCTGCAGTACCAGTGTAGCCTCCGATAGAGGGCCAAGGTTTTCTAGCTGTAGTACCAGTGTAGCTGCCGCTAGAGGGCGCTGTGTTGCAACCTCTTCTGCCTTCTATTTCCCAGCTTCCCCGGCCCTCTGATTTCAGGGTTCCAAACCAGTGGGTTTTACCTGGTTTTCGTGGCACAGGTGTGACATGTGGGCAATCTAAGTGCATGGAAACACTCGGATATCTCCATGTGATGCTGTGGCCAAATTTGAACGCGATCGGGCAAGCAATTTCAGAGAACATCGCGGCCTAACAAACATGGAAATTCTACATTTAGATGATAGATGATAGATAGATAGATAGATAGATAGATAGATAGATAGATAGATAGATAGATAGATAGATAGATGTTCCTCTCTAGGCACCCAAATGAGAGAAGGAACAGCAATGGAAGGGACCACTAAGATATATTGTTGTTGTTTAGTTGTTTAGTCGTGTCCGACTCTTTGTGACCCCATGGACCATAGCACGCCCGGCACTCCTGTCTTCCACTGCCTCCCGCAGTTTGGTCAAACTCATGTTCGTAGCTTCGAGAACACTGTCCAACCATCTCATCCTCTGTCGTCCCCTTCTCCTAGTGCCCTCAATCTTTCCCAGCATCAGGGTCTTTTCCAGGGAGTCTTCTCTTCACATGAGGTGGCCAAAGTATTGGAGCCTCAGCTTCAGGATCTGTCCTTCCAGTGAGCACTCAGGGCTGATTTCCTTCAGAATGGATAGGTTTGATCTTCTTGCAGTCCATGGGACTCTCAAGAGTCTCCTCCAGCACCATAATTCAAAAGCATCAATTTCATCCCCTTCATGGATCAATGCCTTGTCGTGGCGAAGGGGCTTTAATAACTCAGAGAAGCTATGAGCTATGCCATGCAGGGCCACCCAAGATGGACAGGTCATAGTGGAGAGTTTTGACTAAACGTGATCCACCTGGAGAAGGAACTGGCAAGCCACTCCAGTATCCCTGCCAAGAAAACTCCATGGGCAAAGACAACTAGGATATATACAGGAATAAAAAGACCTGCTCCCTTATATCCTAGTAGGGACTTATGACTATGTAAGCATCCAACCTACACTGTACTTTTCCTTTAAACATTTTTTAAGTGCTTCCTAAAATTCTGAAATCTTTTCAGTTCTCTTTAGCATCAATTAAGCTAACCAGGTTTTAAACAATCTGCTTCTGTGTGTTGCTGCACAGCTGACAGCTTCAAAGGGAAGATTATGGCTTCCCCAGATTGACATTTGCCTTGTTTACATTGTTACTTTGCAAATCATTAAGTCCTGGCAGCCTACGGTGGTGTTTGGTTACCTTGTTGGGGTAATCAGCACTTTGGAGAGCTCCTGTTACATTGCAAAGAAGGTTGGAATGCCCCTAAAATGAAATGTATATGTTGGTGCATGAAATGAGCAAAGAAACTTACCCTTTGATTTTGAAATTATCTATTGGTCTTGGAGGTGTGAAGAACCGGGGTGGGGGGAGGGAATTGAAAAATAGGAAGGGGACCACCCCACTCCCAAATTTATTGTTGTTTTTTTTAACCAGGCCTCTACATCTCTAATTGCCCTGCACAGATTTGACTGTACTATAATCACAGAGTCTGGATAAGAGCCAGCAGGCTGAGAGGGAGGGTGTGGCCAAAAGAGAAGGAATCAACAGTAAGTTTCCTATCTTCAATGGATAACTACTGGACCAGAAGACATTCAGTGGAAATTAAAGACATTGTGCCTGTGGCTGAGGACAACTGTTTGAACCCTTCCAATGGATTATGGGTGGGGGAGGGGTGGGAAGGGAAAGGAAAAATGGTACGGGAAATTAAAAATTGGAAGGAGAGAATATAATGTATGTAAAAATTCTCGTACTTCAATAAAAATCTTTTAAAAAAACAAACAAACAGTAAGTTTATATTTATTAGTAAATTTGTATTAATGTGACATGTTTATTTGTATCTGTGTACTTGTATCGTACCTTGGTTTTTGAACAGCTTAGTTCTTGAACGTTTTGGCTCCCGAAAGCCGCAAACCCAGAAGAGACTGTTCCGGTTTGCGAACTATTTTTGGAAGCCGAACGTCTGATGGGTCTTCTGCAGCTTCCGATTGGCTGCAGGAGCTTCCTGCAGCCAATCAGAAGCCCCCCCTGTGGTTTCCAAACATTTTGGAAGTCGGACAGACTTCCGGAACACATTCGGCTTGACTTCCAAGGTGCGACTGTAATTCCAATATTTTGTAATAAGTTGTCTGTTGTGGCTTTAGTTTTCCGTACACCACTTAGGGGTATTTTTAATATGTTAAGCAGTTTGGAAAGGATTTAAATAAGTAAATAATTTCAAACCCATCTTAGGGAGTGGGTGGCGCTGTGGTCTAAACCACTGAGCCTCTTGGGCTTGCCAATCGGAAGGTCAGCAGTTCGAATCCACACGATGGGGGGAGCTCCCGTCGCTCTGTCCCAGCTTCTGCCAACTTAGCATTTCAAAAGCACACCAGTGTAAGTAGATAAATAGGTACCACTGCGGGGGGAAGGTAAGCGGTGTTTCCATGCACTCTGGCTTCCATCATGGTGTTCCGTTGCACCAGAAGCAGTTTAGTCATGCTGGCCACATGATCCGGAAAGCTGTCTGTGGACAAATGCCGGCTCCCTCAGCCTGAAGCAAGATGAGCACCGCACCCCATTGTCAAGTTTGACTAGACTTAACCATCCAGGGGTCCTTTACCTTTACTTTACCTTTATCAAACCCTTGTGTACACTATCAGTCAGGGACAGTTACAGCTATGCATACAGCAAGTGATCACACCTTGGGGAGCTGCAGCTCATTTTGGGTTCCCATTCTGTGTATATATGGTAAAATGCGCATGTGGATTCCCATGGGTTTTGCACTGCATTGCAGCCAACAAAGTCACCCCATTCACACAAGGACTTCCATTTGTGCAATAGAATTTCCCCTTCTGCTTCTCTCATTTCATGCCCCCCCCCAATTCTGTTCTTTGGGGGACACTCAAAACAGCTTTGGGGGAGCAAAGGGGAGAAAGAGGAGAAGGAGCAGAATTTTCATTGAGCGAGCAGATGAGAGATGACTGCAAGCAATTAATCCAACATTGTGAAATATCCTGTTCTGTACCAGTAATATCTGGCTTGTTTACAGCGGGTGAGAATGCCACCACATATATTGACATGAAGCAGCATCTACTGTGGCATAGTGAACTATCCATATTGCTCAGTCCTTTTTTCATAATAAGTAAATTCCACTGAGTACTCCCGGAGAGTGAGTAGCAAGGAAGGGTGCAGAAGGTTGCAGAAGTACAGTTATAACAGTGTCGTTCTATTTTTTTAAAAAAAAATTAACAAACGGAGGCCAGGAAAGGCATTCTCCAAAAATGCGATGCTGCAAATACAAGTCTCCTGACCCTGATTAACCCACATAATTGATGCTGTATTTTTAACACAGAGAAGTGCAATACAGACCTTTAGAAGGCAGCTGAAGGCAGCTCTGTTTAGGGAAGCTTTTAATGTCTGGTGGATTTCTGTATTTTAATATTTTGTTGGAAGCCGCCCAGAGTGGCTGGGGGAACCCGGCCAGATGGGCGGGGTATAAATATATTATTATTATTATTATTATTATTATTATTATTATTATTATTATTACAGACACACAAAGTACCAGCAGATGCCTCAAACAAGTGAGCCACACTACTACCCTGTGGTGGTTTTTAATGGGTTTCTCTGTTTAAATCCCCATGGGAAGGGAAACAGCTTCATAAAGGGTTATGTGCCCCTCCTTGGCCATCATCTCTCTGTCGCTGATCATTCCGCTAGAAGTGGCATTTCTGCTTCAAAATGCGTTATCATTTTGTGGAGTAAGTGGGAATGGAACTTTCTACATGAAAAAGGTTGTGAGATCAGCTCTCACAGTCAAAACAAATTCCTGGGGCCAAGCATGTACTCAGAGGACCCTATTCCTCAATTCTCACAGTGCAACCCTAAGTATGTTTTCTCAGAAGTACTGTAAATGCCACTTCGCTCAATAGATCTTACCCATGCAGGTGTGCAACCCTATCGGAACACAGTGGGGCTCACTTTTAAGTCCAGTCGAACTGCATTTTGCTTACAGTAATTATTTAAAATATTTTTATGCCGACTTTAAGGGGAGGGGAGAGACCCTCCTAAGGCAGTGTACCATTAAAATACAGCCACGACATTAAAACCCATAAAAGCCAGTAGAAATAAAACATAAGCATGCAGCCCAGACAATAGAAAAATCCAGTACGTAGCTACCAAAAAAAAAAAAAAAAAAAAACAACTGTTAGAACACAACTCAAGAAAAAGCAGACAAACACAATGGGGTCTTTAAAAAAAATTAAAATCTTTATTTTATTTCCATTCTTTAAAACGTTACAAAATGCATGATACATAATAATATATTACAAACTAAACCATGAAAAAGGTACAAAAACCATGAGTAAAAAAAGGTACAAAAGGTACAAAGAAAATACAAAAGAAAAATTATACAGAAAAATTATAAAAAGCTTCCGACTTTTAACATATCAATTTCTATATCGTTCCTTTCCCTTTACCCACTTTCTTAACTTCCTTTAATTAATCTACCTCATTCAGGTATCCTTCTTCCATTAGCTACCAAAATAACTTTCTTTACACGTTACTTAATTTAAGCAGATCACCAAATCAGATTTTATACCCTCTTTTCTCAGATAGTCCTCTACTAATTTCCATTCTTTTGTTTGGGGATATTCCTAATAGCGGCTGTCATTTCATCTAAACTCATAAATTCTATTAACTTAATTAGCCAATTGTGCATTGTTGGAACCTCCTCCTCCTTCCATTTTTTTGCTATGAGTAGTCGTGCTGCTCCTCCCGCATATAACAAGATGTTTCTCCTATCCTTGGGCACACTTTCAGGAATTATACTTAATAAAAACAGCTCAGGCTTTTTTTTCCAAACGTAATCTTCAACATTCCTTTCAATTTCTCATAAATATTATTCCAAAATTCTTGAATTCTATTACACTGCCACCAACAGTGTAAGTAAGTTCCAATTTTATCGTGGCATTTCCAGCATTTATTAGATCCTGTTTTATATACACAATGGGGTCTTCAGAGCTTTGATAAAGACCTGAAGCGACGGAGACTGCTGGAGCACAGCTGGTAAAGTGTTCCAGAGAACATCCATGTCTGCTCCCCTGGGTCACTATTTTGCACCGGGCTCCACCTGAGCTTCATAAAATCTGGTCTGCATAGCACTGCTGTGCAGGAGTAGCAAAAATGAGTTGCAGCTGCATAGCTCCATTTCAGCAAACCGTACTTTGCTCTACGGCAGGAAACCTGGCTCTGTTTGGTGCATCCAGCTTTTTATTTTTTTATTTTTTAACCATGATTTTAGAGCTTTGAGAATTCATATTTATTTAGCCTCCTGAGCCATGGAAACTAGGAAGCGCCTGAAAGCCGAGAGATTTTTTTCGCATGACTCAGTGAACAGAGTTTCAGCAAGAGAAAACCATGAATGATATTATGAGACTCGCGACGGGCCTTGGCAACCTGGCTATCTGCACGACTCAGATTCGCAGCCTTAACATCTGGCCTATCAAAGAGAGAAGCATGCAAATGTCCCCTTTAAGGGGAGCTGGGAGATGCCGCTGCAGCATTACTGGGAACTGGGAGCCGGGATGCGAACTGCTAATTTATTCCAGAGGTCCCACTCTGCTCACTTTAACAGTGCAGCTCAGCAGCATCCAGATCAAGTCATGTTGCTTAATAAGGGCTTGGGGTCAGTTCGGCATATCTCACTTTTACTGTGCCAGGATTTTGGCTTGTTATTTGTACAGGGAAAGGTGCTACATCTCCTGAATGACACCATTGGAGGGCTGTGTGCTTCCATTCCCAAAGGCTGCATAAATGACAGTACAGGAATGCTGGCTCAGTCAGATTTAGTAAGGAACAGCCAGCCTCTTCAGAGCTCTCTGGCAAACAGCAGCAAACCTTGGCTATTTCTCCTTGTTCGCTGAGAAAAATAATGAATCCTGGGGAAACCCATTAAAGGTGATATTTTTTTATGTTTTTATTAAATTGTCACTGACCCATTTAAATTTTATTTCGCCAATCACCTGTGGTGTGCTTTAACTCTTCCATGGATCCACTGGTTGACTTAAACCCTTACTAGCTACAGAATCTCAATATACTGTTTTGATTGAACCACTTTTCCAAGCGGTGAGAGATTCCATGGGTCCAGGTCTGTCTCAGGTTTTATTTCTTTTGGAAAGAAGTTGCCAGAGCGTTGCATCAGAGTGCTATTCTGCAGCCATCTTGGGCATCCCCTTATGAGCATCTTGGCTCAGAAGCCTGTATCTCCTCTGGAAAAGTTAATTAGTCAAGAAAGGATTGAACAGACAGAGACAAAATGCACTTTGAATGTTTCCTGCCCAAACTGTGATTCATTGGACCTCCTGAAATCATTAATGTCCAGTCTTCTTACAGTTCCTCATCTGATCAAAGCAATTACAGTGGTACCTCTACTTACGAATTCAATGCGTTCCGAACGTACATTTGTAAGTCAAAAAAAATTGTAAGTCAAATCCCATAGGAATGCATTGGGAGACAAAATTCGTAAGTTGAAGCAACCCTATCTAAAAATTCGTAAGTCGAAAAAATCCTATCTAAACCGCATCCAAGATGGTGGACGGAGCTCCATTCGTAAGTAGAAACATTCGTAAGTAGAGTTATTCGTAAGTAGAGGTACCACTGTATATATCAATTGTCTATGGAGAGTCCTGATATCTTGAGAGTCTTTCCCAATAAGTACTTTCACCACCACCTAGGCCTCCATCTTTTGTTAAACAGGAAAAAATATAATCATCTGTTTTGTTGCACCTGGAGGTTGCAGGAACTCCCTATTCATTTGCTATCTTTGTAATCAAAGGCTATAGACCCAGAACTCCTGAGCTCAGAGTCTCCCTTGAGGCCTCTACTCCTCTCCTTCCCCCACGTTTCCCCCATGTGTCCTTTATTTATCTTGCTGGCAGACACTCTGCCTAAATTTTTGGACTTTCTGGTTGGGTACCTGTTCTTGCATCTCTGAACTCCCAAACTGATCCTGGAAAGCTCTTGCCGGGGGGCAACTCAGCCAGACTGACTTTACACCCCTGGCTCTGAGTGCTGCTACTTTTTGCATGCCCACTTCCAATGAGCTGCACTTGATAATACTCTCAGAAACCAATGGGTTTGGTTGATTGGTTGGTTATCTTCTTTTTCTTTACTCTGATACAAAGGATCCTCAGACCCTCTGCTGTGTGGACACAGCATACAGAAGGAAAGGTGCAGCTCGCCGTCACCCCTTGACAATCACCTTGGTCAGCTTTTAATTTCAGCACCAATTCTCCCCTCCTTCTCCCCTGGAAACAATCCACCAAGCAGCTAGCAGCTGCCTCACTCCACATTTCTCCGGATTTCCCTTCGATCTCTAGGACAGCCTTTGCAATTACCTATCAAATTGCTGTTTTGTTACTCATTCTCAATAAAACTCCATTTGTGGAAAAAGCAGTGGTCTCACTCTGTTGCTCCCTGAATACTTTACAAGGACACTCCAATACTTGACAAAATGATCTGAAGTCACTCGTGCTGTGCTCCTTTGATATTGGAAGGGGTGCCACTTTGTGGGCGAGATCCTGTGCTCCAGGAGAATAGCGCCAAGGGTGTGGTGCGGAATGGTTCCCATTGCTCATTTGAGCTAAATTCCCACCAGCCAGCTGTGTTCCAGAATGCGGGTGGCGTTGCGGTCTCTTGGGCTTGCCAGTCGAAAGGTCAGTGGTTCAAATCCCCATGATGGAGTGAGCGCCCATTGCTCTGTCCCAGCTCCTGCCAACCTAGCAGTTCGAAAGCACGCCAGTGCAAGTAGATAAATAGGTACCGCTGTGGCGGGAAGGTAAACGGTGTTTCCATGCGCTCTAGGTTCTGTCACGGTGTCACGTTGCACCAGAAGCAGTTTAGTCATGCTGGCCACATGACCTGGAAAGCTGTCTGCGGACAAAAGCCGGCTCCCTCGGCCTGGAAGCAAGACGAGCGCCGCAACCCCATAGTCACCTTTGACTGGACTTAAATATCCAGGGGCCCTTTACCTTTAATTTCTGATGTGGAAGAAATAGCTTGCACGATAACAGAATATTCAGATGACCTGACGAAGATCCAACTATTGAGAGCTATCAGCCAATCTCCTAAAGAAAAGAAGTACTTGGCAACTTTACCAGAACTATAAAGGGAATCTTTATACATCTTAATACAACAGTACATCTGTCTCTGTTAACTGTCTTTGTACAGACCCCTCCCAGTCTTATGGTACCAATAAGCACTTCATACTATGAACTTGCACATTCCAAAGCTGATGAATTAAATTTAATAGGAGATGCAAGGCTGTAGCCAAAAAAAACATTCCTGCATCTCCTTTTCCTTTCTCTCGTATAGCATCTAAGGATACTGAAGGCAAGATATTATAGCATGAAGCTGTAAATTTCCCCATTACTCCTTCTTTCTTCCTTGCCTGACACTTGCACAGTTTTTTATTCCGATTCAAAACTGTTGCAATTCCCAAAGGGAAGAAGCTCCAATCCCTTAATCGTTTTTGCCATCCTTTTCCATGATCTCTTCTAAATCCACAGCATCTATGTTGGGACAGTCATCCAACTGACCACAATATTCTAAATCTGTAGGCACACCATAGGCTAATGTGATACCTTGATAGGCATGGTGATACCTTGATATCAAGGGGACCCAGGTGGCGCTGTGGTTAAACCACTGAGCCTAGGGCTTGCTGATCAGAAGGTCGGCGGTTCGAATCCCTGTGACGGGGTGAGCTCCCGTTGCTTGGTCCCAGCTCCTGGCAACCTAGCAGTGCAAAAGCACGTCAAAATGCAAGTAGATAAATAGGTACCGCTACAGCGGGAAGGTAAGCAGCGTTTCCATGTGCTGCTCTGGTTTGCCAGAAGCAGCTTTGTCATGCTGGCCACATGACCTGGAAGCTATACGACGGCTACCCCGGCCAATAATGCGAGATGAGCACACAACCCCAGAGTCGGTCACGACTGGACCTAAAGGTCATACCCCGCCCATCTGGCTGAGTTTCCCCAGCCACTCTGGGCGGCTCCCAATTGAGTGTTAAAAACAATACAACCTCAAGAAGGTCTGAAGGCCAGAAAGCCACTTCCGCATCTCACGGAGGTGGCGTTGTGGGCGTGGCCGGAGCGAACTCTCGCGATGGGGGCTGAGCGCTCAGCCCCCTCGCGAGATGGGAGTTCCCGCCTCCGTCATACCCGGGCCGACCAATAGGGTCGACCGGAAGGCGGGGCTTCCCCTCTCTTAAACGAGCCGGAGGCGGGAACTCTTCTGCCCCTTTGTCCTGAGCCTGCGGAGGTCAGGGCCTTATGGCACCCCCCAACGGTGGCCACAGGAGGTGTCTCAGTAGATGTACATCATTGGGCTCCTTTCTGGTGGTTAATTTCTCCCAGACTGTAACACACGGGTTACAGACAGATATAGTCGGTTAGGTTCCAATGCCTAAGCCAATACCGCTCAACATCCGAAACCAATAAAGTTGTGGCCTTTTCGCCCACTTAAAATTCATTTCACTGTGTCTTGCGTCTTATTTCCTGGGGAGTGAGGGACATCGCCACACAATGAAAAAATATATTGGTGGCTGTAACAATTTTTGTCCCATTTGGTGGCTATAAACAGTTTTGCTGCCATTAAAAGTCTTCCCCAGAGGCTTTGTAATTTTCAGGACATATTGTGTCTAAATAAAATCTAGAGTTTTCTCTCATCTGAAAGGTCCTCTAAATTCAAACCATCTTCTAAGCCGTAGACCAGGCATAGGCAACCTTGGCTCTCCAGATGTTTTGGAACTACAACTCCCATGATCCCTAGCTAACAGGGCCAGTGGTCAGGGATCATGGGAGTTGTAGTTCCAAAACATCTGGAGAGCCAAGGTTGCCTATGCCTGCCTTAGGCAGAAATTCAAGAAAATCAACCAGTGGTTCTGGTTTCTAACTGCATTAGTTGAGGAACTGAATAAGCTACAATGGTGCAGAGCAGGGGTCCCCAAACTAAGGCCCGGGGGCCGGATGCAGCCCAATCGCCTTATAAATCCGGCCCGCGAACGGACCGGGAATCAGCATGTTTTTACATGAGTAGAATGTGTCCTTTTGTTTAAAATGCATCTCTGGGTTATTTGTGGGGCCTGCCTGGTGTTTTTACATGAATAGAATGTGTCCTTTTATTTAAATGCATCTCTGGGTTATTTGTGGGGCATAGGAATTCATTCATTATTATTTTTCAAAATATAGTCTGGCCCCCCACAAGGTCTGAGGGACAGTGGACCGGCCCCCTGCTGAAAAAGTTTGCTGACCCCTGGTGCAGAGACTGTTGAAATCCTTGGATATTTCCAAAGATTGATGGATCTGTCCGATACAGTAATTTTAGGGAATTTCCAGTTATTATTGCATTGCATAACACGAGTGACATACAGCATCCTCAATATGTGGATATATGTGGTCAATAGTTCAAATTTCATATGAACTTTGGAAAGCAAAGATTTCATCACAAGTATGTCGCTTAATGCTTGATGCAGCAACTAGAAGCAGCAAATATAGTGCAATCGTAGAATGTGCCTTGCACAGAAGGACTCATCCACATTCACCTTTGCTATGTACTTCTAGGAATAGACCAGCACTTTAAAGCTCCCTGTCTGAGCACTTTTCTTTTCTTTTTTTGCCCTGGTGCTTTCCCCACAAAAACTAGCTCTCTACTGCTGAATCGCAGCCAACAGCAATCTGCTGAAACTCAAATTGCCCTTTGTTCCAGTAAAATGGGTATAATAATACAATATTCCATATTCAGCTCTAAAGACTAATGGGGTTAATTTTTAATCTTTTATTTCAAAGAACAAAGGAATAGAAACCAAAAAGAACAGCGGGGGAGAAGGCTCGCAAGTAGGGAAGATGTGTCAAATGGAAAAGCAGCACTTTCTTTTCCGGTGGAGATGGCAAGAAAAGGAGAGAAGCAAACAATAAGGAAAAAAGATTTAATAACATTGGCATACCTGTAAGAATAGCAACACTTCCTTGCCCATGTCTCTCTAATATATATTTTTTTAAAATCATAAGGTTGTCGTCATGCTGCAGTTCGCTTGGCCACAGACAGGTGGCCAAGCGAGCTGCTGTGTGATGAGCTGTTGAGCCAGTGGGGAGCGAAGTAGCCCAGGTGAGGACAGGAGGAAGTATCCAGAGCAGAGAGATGCAGGAGAGAACCAGAGGATGGAGACCAAGTCAAACATCTTGCTCAGTTTCTCTTTAACAGCTTGATAAGGGAAATTAACAGTGAAATTTGAAATTGTTCCTTGGTTGAAGATCCATCTCTGCATTCCCACACTATTGCTGCCATGACCAAACTGTGCTATCCTGCACTTCCCTACAGTAGCCACTTAATGTATCCCCCTCCAAAGGAGGACTGTGATTTACATGAAATCTGCATAAAGTGGTACCTTGTGTTACTGACGGGATCCGTTCCGGAGGCCCGTCTGTAACGTGCAATGCCCGCAACTCGAAGTGCTGCGTCTACGCAGGTACGTGGCGTGATTTGGTGCTTCTGCGCATGCGCGAAGCGCAATTTAGCACTTCTGCACATCTGCAAGCAGTGAAACCCGGAAATAACCCGTTCCGGTACTTCCAGGTTGCTGCAGGATATAACATGAAAAGACGCAACATGAAGCAGACGCAACACAAGGTATGACTGTACGCTAATTTCCATGTACAACTGCAAATGTAGAAATAATTTAATTGCTATCTATCATTGGAGTGGAAATATTGCACATCTCAACTTAGCGGAAAGACTTTGACTAGGTGACTTGTGCCATACCTGCCAAGTTGCTGTCCGAGAAATAAGGGACTGGGCCGGAAGTAGCAGACCGGAAGTAGCGCTGCCGCCATTTTGGAACTGGGCGGAGCATGCTCAAAAGTGATGCTGCTTTGCCCAGTTCCAAAATGGCCACCATGCCAGAAGTCGCACTGCAGCCATTTTGGAACTGGGCAGAGCAGCATCAAAAGTCACTTCTGAGCATGCTCCGCCCAGTTTCAAAATGGCCGCCGCGCCAGAATAAACCGGGGGAAAACAAAAAATCAGTTTTTTCAGCTAGGAACAGCTGGAAAAACGGGGATTTCCTTTTTTTTTATTTTTATTTTTTAAAAATATTTTTATTAATTTTCCAATTAAAACCAATTATATCACATTCAATATTTCAAATTATACACATATATATATCAATCAAACCGAATGTTATGCCAAATCATCTAAAGAATTTTTTATTTGGGTTCCCATGCTTCAAGAAATTGGGAATTCCTCGCAACTGTCCACTGCCGTCTTTTTTCTAAAGTTCAAATCGTCCTCCAAGTTCATAATAATCCAGATCTTCCCCTTACAGTCACATAGATGTTTTCCACTTTCATCCGATTTGTTTCCCAGCTGCTGAGATAAATATCAAACAAAGTTTCACAGATGTTCTTTCTCCTGTGTGAGTTAATCAGTCCAGCCTCCCCATAAATCTTCTTAATGGAGCTCCCTGTTGCGTTGAAGCAGCTCGAAGCAGCGCCATCTTAAAAAGCTCAAATCACTTTCGTTTTCTCTCATAGCCATGAAGATTTACGATCATTATAGAATTTACAGCTTTTCCAGGCAGGAGACCCAAACATCAAACCATAAACTCTTGGTAAATTAATGGATCTCCTTGCCCTATAGCTGAACTTAGCTTCAGGTCGCTGCTCCAATTTAAAGTGCGTCACAGCTCATAAATCCTCCGAACGCGTCCAGAACTCCTTCCGTCCGACTAGGGGGGGGCTTTTCTCATCGGCAACTCCACATCTTTAAAAAATATGCTCAGTAACAACAGTTATAAAGTTCAACTCACACAGTCTTTTGCTTCTCTTTCACTCCAAACAAGCCAGGACATCGCGTCCGGGAAGGTACGAGGCAACAATATGAAGAAAAAAAAATAAAAACTCACTTCCCTTATCGCTCCGTCCCCATCAATCCTTCTTCCAGATGCAGTACAGTCTTTGACTCCTCTCCCTCAGCAGCATAAATTTCTCAGCAGTAAACAGCGCTTCTTCCCCTCCTTCTGAAGTATGTCCATAGATTTAAGCCTAATTATCTTCTTTAACCTTGGAAATCCCCGCCATGCAGATTAGCGTCCGGGAGTCCTGGCCCTCGTAAGTGCTCAGCCCAAGCTCCCCCCACTCCAAAAACAGTCGGAGTGGGTCTGGGGGCATCGCGGGCCAGCGGCCCCTCTCCGTAACCCCCGGAGAGGGTAGGGGGTTGCCATTTACTCCCCTAGCAACCGCCAAATTCCTTACGAAGGTCAGAGAGATGGAAAACAGGTCCGCCATTCCTGCAGGCGGAAACCGGAACCTCAGGAAAAACGGGGATTTCCCGGGGAATACGGGAGACTTGGCAGCTATGGACTTGTGCACCCATTCAGTCTGTTGTTCATTCATGTGATAACCGTCAATGGGCAACTTCAAGACCCTTCCTGGTCTCCCTTGAAGGAACCATGGAACTTTGAGGGACCACGAGGGTCATCTAGTCCAACCCCCTGCAATGCAGGAATCTTTTGCCCAAGGTGGGGCTTGAGCCCACAATTCTGAGATCTCATGCTCTACCAGCTGAGCTATACCAGCGCCATCCAGATTATAGGTAAAATCTGGACTTGGACTGGACAGACCTTTAAACAGAAGGCATCTTCAAAAATAGGATTGTCCTCTATAAAGTGGGGCACATGACCACCCGGTGTACCCCAATCCCAGCTTCTACTTTCAGCAATCCCCATTTCCCACTTTCCACTTCTGGCTCATTACCATCATGCTAGAAACACTCTCCATGGCTTTATAACCAAGTGGCCACTTCACGGCGCGCCACTCATTTGCAGCTCCCAAGCAAAGTCACATCCAGTGTTTGAGTAGTTCGATAAAAATGCAAAATCTATTTTTTAAAAAAAACTTATTTTATTTTACTAAACAAAAAACACTTTATATGGCACAAATACACCAAACGTTCAGATTCTCTGGTCACAGAAATCTAGGCTCCCCCTATGTGAAAGGAATGAAGGATGCCAGAAAACAGACACGCCCAAACGCTACAATGTGAGTGTGCAATAAATCTTGTGACTCCAAAGGTGCAGAAGGTCAGTGGATGCAAAAACAGACGGGATGGGAATACATGTGCATGAAGAGGAGCTGTGTTCTTTCTTGCTGACTCATCAAGGCCTAAACAGGCAAACCAGATTTTTTTGGGGGGGGTTGTTTCTCCGTGGAAGCGGCACTGCTATCTAATCGGTGCCAGAACTGTTTATCTGCATGGATTAAGAGCATACAGAGCTCGTCAGGAGTTTTAAGAAGGTCATCTGACTAATCCCACTGCAACAGTTTGGATACATTTGGGGTTTATTTTAGAGTATCAGTGACCAAAACATTTTCTAGGTGGTGTGGGAGGATTCTTTCACCTGGAGGAGGGAGAGAAGAGAGAGAGAGAGAGAAAGAGAGAGAGAGAGAGAGAGATGTAAGACGTGTGCTGTTTATGCACTAATTGGTAGAAGTGAAAACTGGTTTTGTTATGTACTGAGCTGAATCATAGAACAATAGGATCCAGAATCAGCAGTCTGATTGGTCCGCAGGAGTCACCCAATCCAACTCCAGGTGGAAGTGAATCCGCAACCTGATTGGCCTGCAGGAGCAGCCAATCAGGCAGCTGGCAGAAGTCACTCCACAAACTGATTGGCCCACAGGTGTAGCCCTGAAGTAGCAATCACGCAAAGCCCATTGTGTAAATAACGTATATAAGCAGATGGTTTTGGGAAAAGGGCATTCTTCTCTTCGTCTCCTTGATGACTACGAGCTGAATAAAGAGCATGAAATTCACTCTCGACTTCGAGTATATTTCAGGTATATTTCAGGTCATTTAAGGTAAAGGGTAAAAGGTAGAGGACCCCTGGACGGTTAAGTCCAGTCAAAATTGACTACAGTCATACCTCATGTTGCGTCCGCTTCAGGTTACATCTTTTCAAGTCGCGTCCCGCGGCAACCCGGAAGTACCGGAATGGCGCTTCTGGGTGTGAACGCTTCGAATTGCAGGCATGCCTCCAGGACGGATTATGTCCGCAACTCGAGGTTCCACTGTATGGGCTTGCGGTGCTCATCTTGCTTTCAGGCCAAGGGAGCCGGCGTTTGTCCACAGACAGTTTTCCGGGTCATGCGGCCAGCATGACTAAACCACTTCTGGTGCAACGGAACACCATGACGGAAACCAGAGCGCACGGAAATGCCATTTACCTTCCTGTAAAGGATCAGGCTTACCAAGCAACAATACACAGGATTCTTCTGAGGGATGCCATGCAGCTAAAATGTCGTCAGATCGATGCGTTTGCAGAGACCGCAATCTCTTTCGTGAATTATTGCTGATTCTATTTCATTTGGGGTTTTAATTTTGAGATCCCATTTATTGGGTTCAGCCTTCGGTCTTTCCTCACACCCAGTATAAGGTAATGAAATTTGCCCCACATACAGGTCTTACTCCAGGCATGCCCAGATTGGTGCCAAATTGGTTGTGGCCTGCACATCACCACAGCAAGAGCACAGTGAGGTGTTGTTATACAGGCTGTGCAACAATTTGTATGAAATATGGTGAATGTCTACTCAGGACTGCACTCTGCAGTGTAGCTTTCTATGCTAGGGAAAAAGAAAGGGAGGGAGGGAGGGAGGGAGGGAGGGAGGGAGGGAGGGAGGGAGGGAGGAAGGAAGGAAGGAAGGAAGGAAGGAAGGAAGGAAGGAAGGAAGGAAGGAAGGAAGGAAGGAAGGAAGGAAGGAAGGAAGGAAGGAAGGAAGGAAGGGGAAATTGCGGGGGACCTGGTGCCAAAGAATGAGAGCTTAGGCCAGGCATCCCCAAACTGCGGCCCTCCAGATGTTTTGGCCTACAACTCCCACGATCCCTAGCTAACAGGGCCAGTGGTCAGGGATGATGGGAATTGTAGTCCAAAACATCTGGAGGGCCGAAGTTTGGGGGTGCCTGGCTTAGGCACCTGTAACAATGCCCTTGCATCAGATCCCAGCTTAGTTTTTCTCCTTCTTTCGCAACACAGCACCAAACATTGCTTCTCCAAACACCACAGAAAAAGGAGGCCAGGTCTCATGTGACAGATGTTATAGGATACTCTTGACATCCCAATCGTTCTCTGTTGGGAAAACCCCCTGCCACTCTTGACTCTTTGCCAACAGTGAATCATCAGAAATGGAATACCTGAGGTAAGCTTTGACTAAAAAAATGCGGCTTAGCAAAGACTAATGGATAAGTCAAGGCCTGATTACTAACTAGCTGCACTGTTATTCTTGCCTGGCCACCAGCATGTTCATCCTCCGCAGCTGTTGGGTTTCGCACATCTTTTCCATGCCGTGCCTTCATGCATCTCTGCCTGCGCTCCGTGTCCTCCTGTGAGACTCACTACAGTATAACAGATGCATTAATATTTTTTCCCCTGGCGGAGTCCAGACAGTTGTCTGCGCACGATCAGACAATGTGACCGTACAGAGAAGTCTAGGGGTGCAGGGAGGCTCTGTGAACAGCAGACAGACAACTGCAAAAACAAAGCCAGGGAGTGCAAAATGCTGGGGAGGGGTGTTCGCATCTCCTGACAAGCAACCATCTCTCTCCACACATGTGGACTACAGGGGGAGGATACTGTTGATTAAAAAATAAAAAAATCCAAAAGCATCATCACAGAATCAGTTTTCTTACAGCTCCGTCGGAGAGCTGCTCTCACTGTCAGAGAGCATTCAGGCAGGAGTCATAAGCGTGCATCTCCCAATGCATGCGTGCTGTACCTGAAAGGTCATTCCTTGTCACTGCATGCTCCATGCTGTTCAGGCACATCATACACATAATTGTGGGTCATACTTATGACATGCTGGCTGCACAGACGCCACACATTTCAAGAAAATGTGCCATCCCCCAAGAACCCTGAAAACCATAGGAGCCAACTCCGGGGGGGGGATGCCTGGGAACCCAAAATAATATAATTGTGGGGGCGAGGCACCCACAAAGTCAATGAGAAAAGGCAGCAGGCGGCAGCGGCCCTGCCTCCGAGAGAGAAACAGTTCAGCTCCACCCTCTACAGCCAGCCAGCGAGGAACCCTTTTCGAGGGAGGAGCTTGGACACAGAGACAGAGGCTTTTTGCCTCCGAGTCTGAGCCCCTCCAAGTTGAAAAGGGTGCCTTGCTGGCTGCAGAGAGGAGGAAGAGGAGCCACCGCCATGGCCGTAGATAAGCAGGACAAAGAGTAAAGAGTCCCTTACCATTTAAAGAGTCTTTAATGATCACAGGTGGACCCAGGTGGCGCTGTGGTTAAACCACTGAGCCTAGGGCTTGCTGATCAGAAGGTCGGCAGTTCGAATCCCTGTGACGGGGTGAGCTCCCGTTGCTTGGTCCCAGCTCCTGGCAACCTAGCAGTTCGAAAGCACGTCAAAATGCAAGTAGATAAATAGGAACCGCTACAGCGGGAAGGTAAATGGCGTTTCCATGTGCTGCTCTGGTTTGCCAGAAGCGGCTTTGTCATGCTGGCCACATGACCTGGAAGCTATACGCCGGCTCCCTCGGCCAATAATGTGAGATGAGCACGCAACCCCAGAGTCGGTCACGACTGGACCTAATGGTCAGGGGTCCCTTTACCTTTACCTTAATGACCACAGCAAAAGAACAAAGCAGCCATTATTGGAATAAAGGTGTTCCCAATTAAGGATTCCACCCACTTCCCCCCTAGTCACTTCCGTCTTGCAACCTGATCTCGCAACCATCATGCTTTTTGTGTGGCCACCTTACCTGCTCTACATGGCCTTGGACTGATATGCTGGATACTTTCCAGCCAGAGAGAGTCTGTTAGCTCTCTCTTCTTCTTCTTCTTCTTCTTCTTCTTCTTCTTCTTCTTCTTCTTCTTCTTCTTCTTCTTCTTCTTCTTCTTCTTCTTCATTTCATTTGTATGCCGCCCCTCCATAGTTGAAACTATGCTCAAGGCGGCTTACAACATGACAAGATTTACATGATTTAGATTTACATAATTACAAACATAGCAGAAGTCATAAACAATAAAGAAAACACATCAAAAAGTACACAACCAAATGGAAACAAATTCCACGTAAATCATAAGATCTAAAATCAAAGATACAACAATAATATCAATAACAGCAACAGCTCTCTCAACCCCCTCTTCCAGTTCTTCTTCACTTTGCTGTTCACCCCCCAGTTCTTCCCAACTTTTGTCTTCAGAACTATGCCCCTTTGCAAACTGCTGTTCCAAATCTATATACTGCTCCACTGCTCCTGGGCAGAATCCTGGTCAGGAGCCGGGAGAGGCTCCCACCATTCATCATCAGAGCAGTACTCCTCAGCCTGGTCTCTGACATCTGGGGATTGTAGCTCTCTGGGGAGCAAACTACAGTTCCCAGGATTCAGAGCTGTGTGCTTTACACGTATGTTGTGCAAGCAGCCACTGTGTGGGCACCCCGGTTGTTGCAGTTCAACTTGGCAAAATATGGCACCTTTTTTCCAACATTTCACTTTCCACACTGCCCATTTAAAGGCCAATGCATAACAGAAAACTACAGTTCAAGAATATCCTGTCAGAAAAGGAGCAATATATCCGCAATATATCCAACATGCTATATCCTATTTTGCTTCTTTTGGTTTTATTTGGACTCGTCATCAATACTGCTGTCTGTGGGGTAGCCACCAAATGGCGCAAGGGGCCTTGATGCAAAGCACTGTCTTTGAACAAAAACTGTAGCAGGAAAGTTCAATGGAGGAGCAGGAATCAGTTACTGAAATCTAGAATCACAAATGAGGAACATGGAGAAAAAACATGGGCAGTCAAAAGCATACAAGAATTCTATCTCCAGGTAGAGCAGAATCTCCTGACTGAAGCTCTGCAGAGCAGGGCCGGCCCTACGGCCAGGCTGGGTGGTGCAGGGCACCACGGCGCCGGCCCACTAGGGGGACACGGCGAGCTGCGCCCGCCCGCTGGCCGGCCGGTCCGCCGTGCAGCTGCGCCCACGGCAACCGTGCTGTGCCTGCCCGCCTGCCGCACAGCAGCTGCACCCACCCGCCCGCCCACTGTGCTGGGAAACAGGGCAGGGGCGCCGGAGGGGTCCGCCGCACCATGGCGCCAGGGGCGCTTAAGATGGCCCTGCTGCAGAGCTGGTGGTGGTCAATGTGGAGCAGTTGTGTATCAGTATGCCTCCACACCTGCTTTGGGGCAGGTGTATAAGGGGTTATTTTTACTTTACTGGTTTTCCACAACAAGAGGAACTCTGAATGAAACATACAGGAGTATCTCCACCCACATCGTTCAGCCCAGACACTGAGGTCCACCTCTGAGGGCCTTCTGGCGGTTCTCTCACTGCGAGGTTACAGGGAACCAGGCAGAGGGCCTTCTCGGTAGTGGCACCCGCCCTGTGGAACGCCCTCCCATCAGATGTCAAGGAGATAAACGACAAACTTTTAGAAGACATCTGAAGGCAGCCCTGTATCGGAATGTTTTTAATGTTTGATGTTTTATTATGTTTTTATGTGTGCTGGCAGCCACCCAGAGCGGCTTGGGAAACCTAGCCAGATGGGTGGGATATAATAATAATAATAATAATAATAATAATAATAATAATAATGGCACTGTGGCCTAAACCACTGAGCCTCTTGCGTTTGCCGATCGAAAGGTGAGCAGTTCGAATCGGTGTGACGGGGTGAGCTCCCGTTGCTCTGTCCCAGCTCCTGCCAACCTAGCAGTTCAAAAGCACACCAGTGCAAGTAGATAAATAGGTACTGCTGTGGCAGGAAGGTAAACGCCGTTTCCATGCACTCTGGCACTTGTCACAGTCCTCCATGCACCAGAAGCGGTTTAGTCACGCTGGCCACATGACCCGGGAAACTCTCTGCGGACAAACGCCGGCTCCCTCAGCTGGAAAAGCAAGATGAGTGCCGCAAGCCCATAGTCGCCTTAACCATCCAGAGGTCCTTTACTTTTTTACCTAGTAATAATAATAATAAAGTACAGGCTGGCATTTTGATGATGGGTGTGAAAAAGAGACATGTATGAGTAGCACTGATTCAGCAACAAACATTCGTTTGGAAGCATCCATATACAACATTATCTTCTAAGGGGTAGAGGCTGCACCTTGCTCCTTGTTGTTTATGTCTTGATATTATGAGGAGCATTGTTTGGAAATTAGCTTCCCCCCCGTAATCATGAAACACCACTGACTTTCCCAGCATGCAACCTAGAAGGGGAGCCCTAGTTGGGGAGTCCTCCATGGATGAGCTTCTGCCTTCACCAGCTGTTCCCATTATGTCAAGAAAAACGTCCCCGGGAAAACAGCTGGCATGGACAATATCTTCAATGCCTGAGTAGGCATGGGAGAAATGCTGCTAATTATTATTCCTAGGATTCCCGAGAACACCTGAAACACTTGCTCTGCACTCTAACAGAATACATACGGTAAGAACTCCCATCTGCTGCTATTGGCCTCGGTCTCATATGTCTTTAAAAGTCCAATGACAGCTCCGAGAGGCATGTTGTCTCCAATTAAACTATCTCCGGCCCTCGCTGCCGGTCACCACCCACCTTCAAGCAGTGAATTGGCTGCTAACTTCCTTCTAGGAAGCTGGGGTCTCAGCAAGCAAACACCACCCCTGATGTGGGAATTATCCAGGCAAGAGTTGTGAGCTCAGCAAAGCCTGTAACCTAAACCTTCCACCAAGATCTGACATCACCATGTTAAGAAGCTGTCTGGCTTCCTAGCAGAGGGCTGGGCTCAAGACTGAATGACTCCAGTGGCTACTGCCCACTCTTCTGAGTAAACATAGGTAGGATCAGGGTCAGATGACACATATTCAGAAGTTAAGATGACCCTTCCTTTCTGCCTCCCTCTTTCTAGTTTTTTGTGTGTGTGTGTTTTTTTCAGAAAGAGGCAGGATACATTTAAAAAATAAATGAAACCTCCCACTCAGCATGGTCTAAGTAAAATATTTAGAATCTGCTGGGTGGTAAATTATAAAAAGGGTCAACTTGTGATTTGTTATGTGTCGCAAATATAACAGGGCAGGGATTAAAATTGTAATTGCATTTATACTTTAGGATAAATAACTGTGCCGCAATGATTTCCTAATTAACATCATTTTTCTCAGCTCTATTTGAGACCTCGCGTAATTTTTAACTAGTGCTTTTGTATTGAAATAATTTCTGATTAAGAACATATGGAGATGGCTCCTGGGAGCCAGAAAAACTAAGTTCTATTCCAGACTTTCCTACAAGCTCACTGTGACTTAGTTTACATCATAGCTGCCAAGTTTTCCCTTTTCTCGCGAGGAAGCCTATTCAGCATAAGGGAATTTGCCTTAAAAAAGGGATAACTTGGCAGCTATGGTTTACATTTCTCTCACAACTATATTTGTGTGACAATAAAAGTTTAGTGCATGTTTTATCTGGACCTCAAGGTGGTATAGGTAGCTCAGGCCTCTGGCTGACCATTCCATTACTTGGCAAATTTCTGGTCAATAGTCCCCAGACTTACCCGGCTTTGGGCCGGTGCCTGCCATGCCAATCGCGTGGCGGGCCAGAGGGTGGGGGAGTGCGCGCCTGTGCGCATGCGCACACACACTTACTGGCGTGGTGGCGCGCTTCCAGGTCAGAAAAAGCGCCGGAAATCGTTTGTGCACATGTGTATGGGCCTCTCTCGACCCGGACGTGCACCAGAAATGACCTCTTCTGGGTTGGGAGATCTTCTGGGTTGGGAGAGGCCCATACACATGCGCACAAACAAATTTCGGCGCTTTTTTCCAACCTGGAAGAGCGCCGCCGCGCTGCACGCCGTAAGAGCAGGCGGCGGGGGTCGTCGCGGGCCGGATTGGGAGGCCAATTGGGCCGCATCAGGCCTGCGGGCCGTAGTTTGGGGACCCCTGGTCTAGACTGGGTGGCTTTCATTTACTTAATGGCTGCTAATGGTTCAGATGTAGTTGGCAGGGGCGCCAACCATCGGGGGCTCTGGGTGCCCGAGCACTATGGCTTTTTTTTCAACAGGAAGTCACCGGAACTCAGTTCTGGCACTTCTCAGGTGGGCGCCATTGCCATTACAGTGGTACCTCGGTTTACAAACACAATTGGTTCCAGAAGTCTGTACTTAACCTGAAGCGTACTTAACCTGATGCGAACTTTCCCATTGAAAGTAAAGGAAAGTGGATTAATCCGTTCCAGACGGTCCGTGGAGTACTTAAACTGAAGCGTACTTAACCTGAAGCGAACTTTCCCATTGAAAGTAATGTAAAGTGGATTAATCTGTTCCAGATGGGTCTGCGGAGTACTCAACCTGAAGCGTACTTAACCTGAGGGATGAGTGTAATTGGATCCGGAAGTCCGTACTTAACCTGAAGCGTACTTAACCTGATGCGAACTTTCCCATTGAAAGTAATGGAAAGTGGATTAATCCGTTCCAGACGGGTCCGCGGAGTACTTAAACTGAAAATACTCAAACCGAGGCGTACTTAAACCGAGGTATGACTGTATACGAGAACAAAGGAGGCGTTCATGGTGAGTTCTGGCACCCGAGCACCCACACAAAAATGTACAGGGTCCCCACGCAACTTCTGAGATCCTGGAACCCGACTCCTGGTTTGATTGTTTTGTCAGTGCAGACAAAGGTTACGGCAGCAACCTCTCAAGCTAGAGTTTGTGAACAAGCCCTCGAAAGGTATTTGCTGGCTTTTCCTTGTGTATATCGATGACCACCACTGCCTTGCAGCAAGCGAGCTAAACCCGCTTTAATAAATGAGGGGGAATGCCCATATTTCAGCACTACCCACCCAGCCCCCCTGACTCTCATTTTCTCTCATTCTTGATTTCGGAGGCTGTCCCCCCACCCACCTCTTCTCGCTCTGTCTCATACATCTGTGTTTGTTATTTTTTGGCCTGCAAAGCTGACAACGTGCAATGCTGTTCCGAGTCTTCTCTAAAAGAGAGCACAGTTTGTTTAGCTGTCAGCTCTAGGTGCCAACATTTAATGTGTACAGGGTGAAAGGAAAATAAATGGAGCTATTATGCTGCATTTAGCCTCCCCATCCCATAACTTTGCGTTTGTCTTTATTGCTGTCCTAAAAGTGGAGCTACAGAACACATGTTGTGCTGTGTTTCCCAATCAAGCTTTGCTTTCCCTCTCTTTAGCAAACCCTATTTTTCAACGTGTTGAATGTCCCTTAATTCTGTCCTGGCTGTTTCTATCGCAGAAACCCCATTACACATCATTATGGAGGATAAATGGGGGGGGGTGTATGGGGGGGTGTTTGCCTGAGGAATGGCAAGAGTAAAAGCAGAGAGCTGCATTCAGGTGGGATTACCATTCAAATACATGGTCATTTCCTCCTCTACGTAGCATAGACTGTGATCCAATTCTACGATTCTACGATCCTATGCATGTTTACTAAAAACTAAGTCCTGCTTTGATCAATGGGGCTTACTCCAAAGTCAGGATGGTTCCAGACAACCAGTTTAGTTAGCATTGATCCTGAACTGTTTTCATGGAGATTAGAGGCTACACCGCAGCAGAGCAAGTGTTATCCTAACATTTCCCATTTTCCTGTCACTTCCCTTCTCGCAACAAGTCCAATCTTTGGGTGAAAAAGGGTCGCTGTGCTAGAGTTCCAAATCCACTTTAATTGTACAACCTGAATTTGCCTGTAAGTGATTGAATTCCACAGACGTATACTCTAGTTCAGGTGTGCTCAGAATGTCAGTATTTAAATTGCCAGGGCACGAGGGGGGGGAGAGAGAGAGAGAGAGAGAGAGAGAGAGAGAGAGAGAGAGAGAGAGAGAGAGAGAGAGAGAGAGAGAGACTATCTGTTTTGGTCCTTTTGGAAACAGCACAAAATATGGGGAAGAGTGGAATCAAGGGGGTGTTGGAATCAGGGGTGCCAACTTTAATAAAATATTGCGGGGGGAGGTAAGCTCTGCCCCACATAATCGATCACATGGTGTGGCACATGCACACAATTTTAATGGTATCCAATTTAGGGGGGCCTGACCCCCTCAAATATTTTATTGGGAGGTCGAAGGGCCCTCAGCTCCTAGGAGTTGGTGCCTATGGATGGAATCCTGAAAAGCAGCACTTCACACTGCAACTTCTTGTTTCAGGCCCCCTGGTATATATTTGGCTCATCCTTTGGCATGCTCAAGCACAACATATATTCAGACTCATTTATGCTGGGAGCAATTTGGGTGTGTAACCTGCTCTGTTCTTAAGAACATAACAGCTGCCACAATCAAATCAAAGGTCCACTAAAGACTGCAGATATTCGATGTGCTAAACTTTACAGAATATGAGTATGTGTGTGTGTGTGTGTGTGTGTACATATAGCTGTTGCCAATGGGTGGATCCAGATGTGACTACTTCTCCCTTAAAGGCAGATTAAACTTTGTAAAGAGCTATTCATGTTTTGTTACTAAGAATACACGCAGGCTGTTTTTGGAGGCCGGCCGTCAAAGACAGTCAAGCTTTGGCTCCTGCTTCGACGATGGAGCCGTGGCATGCTAAACAGGTTCTGGTGCTACGTCCTGTTGAGTCCTGACTGAAATTAAATCCCTTCTTCTTGGTTTAGCAAAAATCGCAGATTATTGCAGGGGGGAGGGAGGGGTGGAATCGTTTAACTTAGGTGAATACATTGATTTTAGCATTTAAATAAATCAAAGCAGATTCCAGAGCACTTTGCAAAATAGAAAGGGGTAAAACTGGGTTGCTGGAAATAGTGGTTATTATAGCCAGGGTTTCTTTGGGTGAGGAGAGCATGGCATTCTGCACAAGCTTTCCTCCCTCTTTTTAGCACTGGTTAAAACATGCCAATAAGTGCCTGCAATCATTCTCAAGCAAAAGGATTTGAGGTCCAGGTTTGCATGGAAACCTGAGCACACCCAAACCATGCTGTATTAGATGGACCAGTGGTTTTTAACCAGGGTGCCTTGAATGATAGTCAGGGGTGCTGCGGGCAACATTGGCCTCTGTCCCTCTTTCCTTCCCTCCCTCCTCTGATGCCCTCTTGCGTTTCTGCCTCCCAAAGGCTTGCACAGCTGTTTGTTGCACAACAGCCCTGGCTACAAGCTCCCCGGGTGAATGGTGCGTCTGGGGCTGGCCAGGGGGTGCTCCCCAGACCCCTGTGGGGCAGTGTGAGGAGGCATCTCTCTTTGGGGCAGGGGAACTCCCAAGGAGAGAGGAGGCTGAGGGAAGACTCCACAAGGGGTGAGGGGCTGCCAGCTCTGCAGGCAAGGGGTGACATAACTGGGCTCCTGAGCCCCACAGGGGTGCTGCAGAAAGAATGCAGTTGGTCATGGGAGCCGTGGACTCAAAAAGGTCGAAAACCTCCGAGTTTCTTAGTTATTAATCAAGGTTTAACTAATCATAGCCAGTGAACTGATATTCTATTCCGTCCATTTTCAAATGAGAGCATTTTCAAGTAGGGAATTAGAACAGCATCTTTTATAACACTATACATATTTTAATGCATGTTTCCATCCACCATTGCACTGCATAATGGATTTTGTGTGGCGATACCCCGACCCTCCCCGGAGAATAAAGACACAGGACACAGTGATTAAGGTTAATGGGCTTAAATTGGCCACAACTTTATTGATTACGGATTGTAGAGAGGTATTGGCATTAGGCATTGGATCTAACCGACTATACCCGACTCCAGCCTGCTGTGCTGGCAGTCTAAGAAGGGTTAACCACCGTTGGGTGAGTCCTGCGATGCGGATCCACTAGGAGCTCACCCTGGGGCCACCGGTAAGGGCGTGCCTTGGGCCCTCACCTTCCACGGCTTCGGACTTGGCCACGCCCCCGGACTCCTTAAGGAAGTACCCCTCAGCATTTTGGGGGGAGGTGATGGCAGCAACTACAATTCCCATCATCCCTGACCACTGGTCCTGTTAGCTAGGGATCGTGGGAGTTGTAGGCCAAAACATCTGGAGGGCCGCAGTTTGGGGATGCCTGCTCTGAAGGCAACTCTCTCAGATAATTAGCACTAAACTACAACTCCCAGAATTCTCTGGGGGGGGAAGCAAGCTGTGAGAGTTAAGCTGATGGAAAACCTGCTTAAGTTTGCAGTACAGCTATCCCTTTACCAAAGCTGATAAGAAAGATCAGCAGCCGGGACCAGCAGTACCTGGATATGATTGCTCAGCTCTGCATTTTTGCTGACTTCTTAGTCTAGCAGCTCATAAAAGTAGCATAAAAGATGAGACCCAGGGCTCTGCCCTGTAGCCCCATTCCTGACCCCTCATTAACAAAAAAACAATGAAATCCTGGGAGGCTTCAAAGCATCAAACTAATTGCTTAGCCTGTGATGTGCGTGTTTCTTTGCATGTGTGTGTGTGTGTTTCTTTTTCTCTCTGCTAGCTGGGTTTTTCTTCCAGACGTGAATTTGCAGTGATGTCATAATCCCATGAGCCCCACACTCAATAAAGCACAATGATGGTTTGCTTGCACACTGTAGCTCAGCCCTTTGATGAACATTGGAAGTAGCTTTTATTTTTAATTTTTTTCCCTCCTTCTTCACCCCATCTGGAAGTAGGAAAGCCACATTGGAATGGAGGCAATGGCTTTTAGCAAGTCTGACTGATTGCTCAGCGATGACCCAGCAGCCTGCAGGGTGGAGGGGAAGCAGAACAAAGAATGAGCTGGTGCTTAGTCAGCAGCATTGCTGCAACAAAAGAGAATGATGGGATGGCGAGGGAAGAAAAGTCTCCAGTCAAATGTCCAAGCCGATGAGTCAAATCTGAGCTCCATGTAAGCAGGGCTCACCTCACCTGCATGGGGGAAGGTGAGGCTGCAACTTCAGAGTGCCCACCTTCAGAAAAGGTTTGTTAGGTACAGGGTTGATTTCAGCAGGTGGGAAACAGGAGGAAAGGAAGTACAGTAGCCCCATCAAGCAGAGGAGGTTGTCCACATCAATTCTAAGAGGTTGACAAGATTAAATGTGAGCCAAAACTCCGCCATGAGACCAGCTTGTGGTTCCAGACCCCGGGACTGGAAGAGAGACTTTGTGCTGGACACCAGGCAATGACTTTTTGCACCTGCCTTGCCCTACCCTCCGACCCTATGAGACTTTCCCAGGCAGCAGAAGCAGCTGGGAAGAGAGGAGTTCAGGGATATTTTCTATTATTAATAATATTATAACTTGTGTGCCCTTGTTTCTCAATTTGACAACCTTTCACATGGTTTTTATGTTTTGTGGTGCAGTTGTACCTCGGAAGTCAAACGCCTTGCGACTCAAACGTTTCGGCTCCCAAACGCCACAAACACAGAAGTGAGTGTTCCGGTTTCCTAACATTCTTTGGAACCTGAACATCCGATGCGGTTTCAACGGCTTCTGATTGGCTGCAGGAGTTTCCTGCAGCCAATCAGAAGCTGCACCTTCGTTTTCAAATGTTTTGGAAGTCGAACGGACTTCCAGAACGGATTCCGCTCAACTTCCAAGATACAACTGTATTTTACACATTTTGACTTGCCGTTATTTTTATTGATTGTAGTTTAGTAATTCCTTATTGCAATTGTTAAGTGAAAACTGTTTCATTCTTATTTGCTGGTATTTATTTTTACTGTTTGCTGTTGCATTCTATTGGGTTATTGAATATTGCCTTATCTGATATGTTTATTTTAAAGTTACGTTTTTATTATGACTTTTTTTTGTATTGGATAAGATTATTTGGTGTGTGGTCCCTGCTATTTTGTTGTCTCCTCAGCTTGTAAACCGCCTTGTGTGTAGCATAATAGAAAGGCTGCATTCAAATTAAAAGTGAAATGTAATGAATATATGAAAAAAGAGCTCACTGGAAGGACATATCGTGAAGCTGAGGCTCCAATACTTTGGCCACCTCATGAGAAGAGAAGACTCCCTGGAAAAGACCCTGATGTTGGGAAAGATTGAGGGCACTAGGAGAAGGGGACGACAGAGGACGAGATGGTTGGACAGTGTTCTCGAAGCTACGAACATGTGCAAGACAGGAGTGCCTGGCGTGCTATGGTCCATGGGGTCACGAAGAGTCAGACACGACTAAACGACTAAACAACAACAATATGAAAAAAGAAGAATGTGCTGTTCCTCAGCCCCGAGAAATTGCCAGCGGAAAGCACACCAGTGGGAGAAGGAATAAGAGTGCCAGTTGGAGTATTTAATGTCCTGGCAAGGCTGAGCCCTGCCACATCATTATAAAAACTAAGTGCTGGGGTCCATTTGTGACACACACCACTCTGGCGGTGTTCTTCAACCTTGGGTCCCAGATGTTGAACAACACCCATCACCCCTGCTATTGGCCAACCTGGCAGGGGATGATAGGAGTTGTAGTCCATCAAATATCTGGAGACCCATGATTGAAGAGCTCTGCAAGTCTACACCATGGTGTTCCACGCATGTCTATCCATCCTATTTTAAGGCTGCCCATCCTCTAGAGTAGGCTGGCAAAGTAACCTGTGATGGAATCTGAGAAGTTGGAACTGTGAGGGAGACACCCGGGGCAAACAACAGGGAATGGTTGTCTCTACTATCCTCTCCAGATGGCTGCCAACTGTTGGTGACAGAATACTAGGCTAGATAGACTTCTGGTCTGATCTCCCTCCTTCTACTCTCTTATGAGTTGCAGCTTCTCTGTGGACTAAAGGACAAGTGGAAACTTGATGGGTGAGAAAGGCAGAGACCGTTTAGGACAAAGTGAAATTCTCAACAACATGAGAAAACAGACACTGTGAACTTAAAGACAAAACTCATTAGAAACTATCCTGAGGGCAAACACTCTTCACTAATGCGTTGTTAACTCCCGCTCTCTAATTATCTGCAGCCCCAAAGAGAAAGCGAGAGAGAGAGAGAGAGAGTCAAGCTCTTCAGACCTGTTTTTAAGACATTCATCCTTATCGTGCAACTTGTTTATGGCCTGGTTGACTGGCAGATGAAACAGTCCAACCTGGAGGTGGGGGGTGGGAGGGACCAAAAAAGCTTAGAGCAGACAGATCCTAATCTACAAATTTATTCTGAGGGAAACCAATTTAAGCAGAGATAGAAATTCTACCTAGGAACGACCAATCGGAGCATGATAAAGGCAGTAAGGCCTGTTCAGTTGCTGAAAGATCTACAGGGTGAAAATTAAAGGTGTTTTAAAAGTAGAGACTAGCAGGTAATGTAACGAGTAATACAATTCCCAGTTGGGGCAGAGCAGTCCGCATTTCAAGAACTCAGATGTGAGGAAGGGAGTTGAAGATCGGTGGGAAGGCAGCAACTTTTCCCCAGAGTTTCTGTTATTTGCAACCTCTCCTTACTGCCCGAGGCAACTTTTAAATGCAACACTACATCACTGATACCATCAAGATTGCCAACTTTGCCACTGCAAATTTGTCAACATGCTCAGAGCTCCAGCTAGTGCCTTCACTTGCAGGGATTATAAGAAAGAAAGATTTAAGGATGAGCTTGCTCTTTGACTAAGGTCACAGGTTACTGTCACCCTGCAAGATCTGCAAGGCATGTTCATTCTTCTCTCTCCAATAGTGCTGTGGGGAGTAAAAAGCCCCATTAACTATGTACCTTGGAAGTCAAACGGAATCCGTTCCGGAAGTCAGTTCGACTTCCAAAACGTTCGAAAACCAAATCGCGGCTTCTGATTGGCTGCAGGAAACTCCTGCAGCCAATCAGAAGCCACGGAAGCCCCATTGAACGTTCAGGTTCCAAAAGAACGTTCGCAAACCGGAACGATCTCTTCCAGGATTGTGGCATTTGGGAGCAAAAGCGTCCGAGTTCCAGGGCGTTCGACAACCAAAGTTTTCTATACTCCAAAAGCAGTTCCACCCCCCTTGAAACCCAGGCCAAAGGACTGTGCTATTTTTTTGCCACAGGTCTCACGTTTTTTGCCATTACCTACCAGTAGGGTTGCCAGACTCAATAGAGGACAGGACTTTTGTGCCTTTAATTGCCCTGCTCTCTTTTGAGTCTGGAAACCTTAAAGAGAAACCAGCAGACCCTTTGCTTGGAAATTAAACAAAGGGTCTGCTGGTTTCTCTTGAAGGTTTCCAGACCCAAAAGAGAGCAGGGCAATTAAAGGCACAGAAATCCTGTCCTCTATTGAGTCTGGCAACCTTACCTACCAGTGTGTACTGAGACATGAAATCAGGAGTCTTAGTTAATGCCTCTTCCAACTATCAAAATTTCCTCCAAAATCATTATTACATTAGGGGGCAATTGCTTTGAAAACATACATCAGGCAGAATTGCATATCAAATGTGTATATTCGGAAGGATTCTCCCAAACGCTGGTGAATTTTGGGAGGGATTTTTAAAAAACGGAAACGGGTGTATGAATGTGGCGAACCAAACTCTTAAGCCTGGATGGATAAATCGGAAACAAAATTCACACACCTCATCGCAGTCGTCTCTGCTGTGTTGCACCTTATACTTGCTTGCAACTGTATCAGCTGTTCCAATAGCTTAAAAAATAAAAATGGGGGGATTTATTGCAAACTGGGCGTCCCAAAAAGTGGGGGGGAGGAACCATTCACTTCTGTCTTTCACTGTCATTTTTCATGTGAATAGAAATAAGAAATTACCGGTACTTATCTCTCACATTGACTCAGCTAATGACTCTTGAGCCAGTTATGTGAGGGTTGATCTCTTGGACAGTAAGTGAATCACAGAGCAAGGCCCCTGGGGTGCATAGTCAACAACCTCATAATAAGCATTCCAAATTTGCTTTTCTTGTGGAATGAATAGTTGGGTGAATGGATGTCTATGCCTGCCTGGACTTCCACATCAGCCTTGACCACCAAACACATTTATTTGGGAGGTTCTGGAGCAGGAGGAGAGAGTAAGCGGCAGCTGATCATCGTTTCCTTTCGTAAGGCAGCCTAGCCAGGAAAGGGTATGTTAAAATAGATTGAGAAAGCGTTATTTTTTTGCAACAAGGGAGAGTGGGCTGGTGCCAAATAGAATGAGGGCCTTAAGATCTAAGCTCATGAGGTGAGGGACTCCGGGAAATGAGTGAATCACTGCTTTTCCAACCAGCTAGGGTTCCCACTTGAAAATGAAGACAGCAGAAAAGTTAGAATGTGTCCATTGTTTCTTTGCAAAGGGGGAAGACTGGGTGAAAACCAGAACAGGTGTAGGCTACAGAAACTTTTGCAACTGCAACAACAGGGGACCCACCCACACTCCAATGTTTCCCTGATGAAAACAGGGGTGTCCTAATAATAATAATAATAATAATAATAATAATAATAATAATAATAATAATAATAATAATACCCTGTCCATCTGACTGTGTTGCCCCAGCCACATTAAATGTCTGTGTCTATATCTCATACCCTCTAACATTTCTCCAATGCAAATAGGAACATCCTATTCCATAATAATCTGACTGAGTTGCCCCAACCACTCTGGGCAGCTTCCAACATATATAAAAACATCATAAAACATATTTTTTTGAAATCTTCCCTATACAAGGATACCTTCAGATGTCTTCTGTTGCATGGTTACTTATCTGCTTGGCTCAGGAGTTGCATAACTCCATCCCCTCCAACATTTCTCCAAAGAACATAGGGATGTCCTGCCGAACCCTTCAACATTTCTCTGATGAAAATAGGGGTGTCCAATGGAAAAGCGGGGCATTCCGGGATCCAATCAGAAACCAGGATGGCTTCTGTAAATCCGGGACTGTACCTGGAAAATAGGGACACTCGGGGGGACACTTGGACCCCTTCTAGAAAAAAGTAAAACACTTTTCAGTTTAGTTGAAAGATTGCAATGCTTAAGTGTCCATGGTAGCATTGCAAGGGAGGAAGATGGGGAGGAGCCAGATCTTGGCCACACCCCTGTGACCACTCCTTTCGCCATGGCCTTGTGATCTCCGAGCAACGCACCAGGTCTAGTCGGCACCAGCCACCGCTGATGCCTAAGAAATGCACTAAGAAACTCCCTGTGTCTCAGGCAGAAGGTGGATCCATAGACAGACATTATTTTTTGGCTCCCGGCAAGAATGAATGGACACCAGTCACACACACACACACACACACACACACACACACACACACACAACCCAGAATATTTTCATTGTGAAATTCTCATGCTGCTCTAAAGCTACTGTCGAACACACATCCGGATTAGTGAATAATTAATGTTGACATCCATCAGAGGCTGCTTGCAACAGACTACTTTTTGTGTCTGTGTCATGTCTGGTATAAACCACTGCCCATTACTCTGTTTGGGCCTATCAATCAAGCTGCCTCCATCTTCCAAGCCCTGGGGCATACCAGGAAGTGAGGCTTGCTTAGCCTCCGAGACAAAAGAATCAATTTAAGGTAGGAGGAAAAGAAGGAATCTTCCTTTTCTTCCCCTCTCCTGGTTGCACTGAGACCAATTACCATGGTGAAAGGATAAAGAAGCCTGCTCCCTCCAGTAATCATGGGCAAATAAAATGGGGGGGGGGGGACAGGCTGCAGATGATTATCGAGTTCAAAGAACAATCCAAGAGTTGCAATAAGCAAGTGTATTGCCACGGCGGCTTTTGTAAATGTGGCTGCTCACACGGGAGAATTCTGCGTTGCGGACACCAAGCAAGGCATGCTGTCTATAATCGTAACCAGGTGTCCTCTCTGAGTACAAAACACAAAGAAAGAGAATAATATTTAAAAAACACACCATAGCAATTGAAGAACTTAATTGGTAAGATGACCAGGAAGTCAACACCCTTCATGTATGAACTGCATGATTCCTGGCTGTTGTTTTATTCTTACTAAATTTGTATACCACCTTTCATTAAAGGGTGGTTCACAACGTAAAAATTCAAGGTAAAAACACAGCATACATAATAAAAACAAGGACAAACCAGTCACCCCACCCCCTCCCACAAACACATTTAAAAATATATACAGTGGTACCTCGGTTTATGAACACAATTGGTTCCGGAAGTCTGTTCATAAACTGAAGCGTTCATAAACTGAAGTGAACTTTCCCATTGAAAGTAATGGAAAGTGGATTAATCCGTTCCAGACGGTCCGCGGAGTAACCGTTCATAAACTGAAGCGAACTTTTCCATTGAAAGTAATGGAAAGTGGATTAATCCATTCCAGACGGGTCCGTGAAGTACTTAAACTGAAGCGTTCATAAACTGAAACATGGGTGTAATTGGATCCGGAAGTCTGTTCATAAACTGAAGCGTTCATAAACTGAAGCAAACTTTCCCATTAAAAGTAATGGAAAGTGAATTAATCCGTTCCAGATGGGTCCGCGGCGTTCATAAACCGAAAATTCATAAACCGAGGTGTTCATAAACCGAGGTTCCACTGTAAGATGATAATCACCCAAAGGCCTGGGTGAAGAGGAAATTTTTGCCTAAAGATGTACAGTATAATGAAGGCACCAGGTGAGCCTCCTTGGGGAGAGCATTCCACAAATGGAGAGCCATTGCAGAAAAGGTTCTTTCTTGTGTTGCCACCGTCCAGACTTCTTGTGGAGGGGGGCACACAAAGAAGGACCTCAAGATGATGATCTCAGGGTCTGGGAAGGTTCATATGGAGAGAGTCCTTGAGGTATTGCTGTCCTGTTTAGATGTGACGAATATGATCAAAAAAACTAAGATCATGGCCACTGGTCCCATCACCTCCTGGCAAATAGAAGGGGAAGAAATGGAGGCAGTGAGAGATTTTGCTTTCTTAGGTTCCATGATCACTGCAGGTGGTGACAGCAGTCACGAAATTAAAAGATGCCTGCTTCTTGGGGAGAAAAGCAATGACAAACCTAGACAGCATCTTAAAAAGCAGAGACATCACCTTGCTGACAAAGGTGCGTATAGTTAAAGCTATGGTTTTCCCAGTAGTGATGTATGGAAGTGAGAGCTGGACCATAAAGAAGGCTGATCGCCAAAGAATTGATGCTTTTGAATTATGGTGCTGGAGGAGACTCTTGAGAGTCCCATGGACTGCAAGAAGGTCAAACCTATCCATTCTGAAGGAAATCAGCCCTGAGTGCTCACTGGAAGGACAGATCGTGAAGCTGAGGCTCCAATACTTTGGCCACCTCATGAGAAGAGAAGAATCCTTGGAAAAGACCCTGATGTTGGGAAAGATGGAGGGCACAAGGAGAAGGGGACGACAGAGGACGAGATGGTTGGATAGTGTTTTTGAAGCCAGCAACATGAATTTGACCAAACAGTGGGAGGCAGTGGAAGACAGGAGTGCCTGGCATGCTCTGGTCTATGGGGTCACGAAGAGTAGGACATGACTGAACGACTAAACAACAACAACAACAACAACAACAACAACATAGGGAGCATGGCCTTTCTCCTCAAATGACTTGGCTTGCCCATTCTGATTGGCTACATAACATTGTAACATCATGTTTTTCACTGTGTGATCTGTGATTGACAAGAATCAGCCAGAGGGAAGAAGCATCAACTAGATTTAAAAAAGCAATCCTAGTGAAACAAGAAAAAAAGAAAAGAAAAGAAAACAAGTCATTTTCACATCCACTAAGCCTAACAATTTCGATTTCAATTTAGATAATCATAAACTTAAAGAACACTAGGCAGCCCCACTAAGCAGCTGGCACATCAATATTAGGTCATGATATTAGGAAAGGATATTGCAGAAAACTTTTATTCAGTTTGCATTCAAAAGTGAACATGGCAGACTTTGTATGTGAACTCAAACACAGCTTTCAAAATGTTTCTGGATTTTGCAAGGTAGTTCTCCAGCCAAGTTGTGTGACCCCAAATGTCTATACTAGGGTTAAGTGTTCATATAAATGCATATATTAATAAAAAAGTAACAACCAATATCATTTTACATTAGGGGAAATTGCTTTGCAAAATGTTTATATCAGGAAAAATTTAACACAGCAATGTGTGTCTTAGGAGAAATTCACACTAACATGCTGAAGAATTTTCCTGAAGAATTTTTTTCCCAAAAAAAGAAATTGCAAACCAGGAGACTGGGTAAGAGAAAGTGGAAGAAGGCAACTGGGTGAGAAGGCCTGTCTGCCCAGGCCAGAACATGGCAATAGCTAAAAGCAAAAGGAGGACCAGAGAAAAGACTGATAAACTTCTGCTCCCAAGAGCCATCATTGGCATCTACCGTACTTCATTTCTGTCTCCAGGTTGGTTATCACTGTATGTTAACAGCTCAGACAAACTAAAAATTCATTTGCCTTTTGAGATGCTTGTGTGCAGTGCTATTTTTCTAGATATCCCCAGGAACACCTCTTAGAATGACAGTGGCATCCACCTGAGAGGTGCCGGAACTCAGCTGCCAAATTCTTATCATAAAATGTCTGTTGGAACAAAATAGTCTTAGTCATGCACCTGAGATTTGCCTGTCTAATCTCAGTTGGGAGGGTGTTCCACACTGAACGCACAATGTTGGGCTTGTGCGCCGGCTTGGCTTGGCTGGTGCGCCAGCTTGGCTTGGCTGGTGCGCCGGCTTGGCTTGGCTTGGCTTGGCTGGTGCGCCGGCTTGGCTTGGCTTGGCTTGGCTGTTGCGCCGGCTTGGCTTGTGCGGCCTGGCCTGGCCTGGCTTGGCTGGGTTTGGTTGGTGGTGCGCCGGCTTGGCTTGGCTTGGCTTGGCTTGGCTTGGCTTGGCTTGGCTTGGCTTGGCTGGTGAGCCGGCTTGGGGTGAAACAACGCACAGAAAATGGGACCAAATTAAAAAGAAAAAAAAATCAAGGCCCGTCCTGTTCCTGTGCTCGTAATCTATTTTAACTTGCTTTGAATCTTGAATTCTGAGATTGCTCTGGGACCTGTTGGTGGAGGGTGGGTAGTAATAATAATAATAATAATAATAATAATTTAGTGGAAGACAGGAGTGCCTGGCGTTCTATGGTCCATGGGGTCACGAAGAGTCAGACACGACTAAACAGCAACAACAACAATAATTTATTTATACCCCACCCATCTAGCAAGGATTCCTCAGCCACTCTGGGCAGCTCCCAGCAGTATAATAATAATAATAATAATAATAATAATAATAATAATAATAATGTGATAAAACATCAAACATTAAAAACTTCCCTAAACAGATGCCTTCTAAAAGTCAGATACAGTGGAACCTCGTGTTATGTACAGCCCTCCTTACGAATGCTTCAGGTTACGAGCTCCGCTAACCCGGAAGTAGATGCAGAAGTCGTGCACTGGCGGCGCAGCAGCAGCAGGAGGCGCCATTAGCGAAAGCACGCCTCATGTTAAGAACAGTTTCAGGTTACAAACGGACCTCCGAAACCAGAGGTACCACTGTAGTTGTTTATTTCCTTGACTACCAAGAAGGCCCTCTGCCTGGTTCCCTGTAACTTCACTTCTCACAATGAGGGAACCGCCAGAAGGTCCTCATATGGGAATGTTAGGGATGTGGATTAGGATATATTATTAGATAGATCCTATCCAAGCTTGTGTTAGCAAGCTTCCAATATTAGCAGAGTGACATTCCCCTTTTGTGCGCAGCAAAGCATGTGCGTTAGATTCGCTAGAATCTCTATAACAATATTACACTTTATAGTTCAATATTACACTTCCTGGCAAAGGTCCCCTTTGTCCCTCTTAAAAGAAATACACAACACAGTGTTTATAAAATAAGATAGAGTTTACTTACAGTTTCATCCTGAGTTACAGCATAATCTCAGAAAGGCAGGCTTGCTTAGAAAAGTTACAAGTATATATACATCTAGAGACTACTTAGTAAAGTAAGACTCCATTTGGTCTCACTCTTGGCTGCAGGCCTAGAGTGAGAACCATGCTAACTAGAGATTCTCTGGAGATGTGTCCTCATCGAGGGAGGAAGTAGCTAAGAGAGAGAGTGATTGCAGGCTAGGGCTTTTGTCTAATCCAACTCATTTGCATGTCTGAGGGAACAGGAACTGACCTGTAGTCAGGTGTCCCTCCAGGTGAGTTCCTGTTAGTGGACACTCTAGGAACTGTTGTGACTTGTCTGCCCCAGTGTTCCATCCCACAAACCCCTTCTCAGGCAATTCACAACATTCATTACATACAAAACAAAACATAAGCAACTTTATTCAACCACCCAAGAGTCCCAGCTTGACACGCAGGTTCTGGAAACTCTGTCTTGGCAGGGGTTTTGTTAGGATGTCTGCTGTCATCTCCGATGTGCAGCAGTACGACAGTTCGACAAGTCCATCCTGTATCATCTGGCGAACGTAGTGGTACCTGACCCCAATGTGTTTTGAGCGTGCTAGGAACTTCTCATTCTGCGCCAGCTTTAGACAGCTTTGGTTGTCCTCCAGCAGGCTTATAGGTTCCTTTCTCTCCACGCCAAAGTCTGTTAGGAGTTGGTCCAGCCAGGAAATCTCTCTGCACGCTTCTGTAGCCGCAACATATTCCGATTCTGTAGACGATAAAGCTATACATTTCTGTTTATAACTGCCCCATGTAATAGCTCCGCCCCCATACATAAAGACATGCCCGCTTGTGGATTTATAATCAGAATTATCACCCGCCCAGTCAGCATCAGTGTACCCAATGAGCTTAGGGTCACTGACAGCTGGTAACTTTAATTTACAATCCATTGTACCCTTAAGATATCGAACCACCCTCTTCACACCAACCCAATCATGCTCAGTGGGACTACTCACTTTCCTGCTGAGAATCCCTACTGCATTGGCTAAATCAGGTCTGCACGTGGTAACTAAATACAAAAGTTTACCAATCGCTGAACGATACTCTGTGTTGTTTGGCAGCAGCTTCGAATCCTCTTGGTTCTTTAAGAAGTCTGTAGCCATCGGGGTGTCGACGGGTTTTGCATCCTGCAATTGCATACTCTCCAACAGTTCAATTATCTTTTGCTTCTGATTAAGTAGAAATGAACCATCCTGTTCTCTTTCCACTTGAATCCCAAGGTAATACTCAACTGGTCCTAATTCCTTCACTTGCACTTCCTTGTTGAGGTGCTGGACTACATTTTTATAATCCCTGTCATTTGACGTTGCGATTAAAAGGTCGTCAACGAAGGCAAGAATATAAGAAAATTGTCCATTACTCTGCTTAGTGTACAAACACTTGTCAGCTTCACCTTGCTTGTACCCAAGTTTCACCAGCATTCCATGCAATTTCAAGTTCCAGGCTCTGGCTGCTTGTTTTAAACCATACAGTCCCTTTTGAAGCTTGCAAACCAAATGTGCCTCATTTGGCTTTATAAAACCTTTAGGCTGCTTCATGTAAATTTCTTCAGAAATTTCCCCATGCAAAAACGCAGTAGCTATATCGATGTGTTTCACCTCCATCCCTTTAGATGCTGCGATGCTTAAAAGTAATCTTACGCTACTGTATCTTACTGTCGGTGCAAAGACTTGGTCATAGTCGTGGCCATATTGCTGTGAAAAACCTTGTGCCACTAGTCTTGCTTTGTAACGTTGCACCTCCCCTTCTGAACCCCTTTTAACCTTGAACACCCATTTGCTCCCAATTGCTTTCTTACCAGCAGGCAATTTTGTGAGTGTCCAGGTCTTGTTCTTGTGCAGTGCGTCAATCTCCTCCTGCGCGGCTTTCCTCCAGAGACTGGGTTCGGTGGCTGGCATCTGCTCTACCTCTTCCCAAGTGGAAGGTTCTGGTGGAGACGCCGACCCTGCAAAGTAGGACAGTCGTAGTGGCGGAACGCCCTTGTTGGTTCTGGATGAGCATCTGACCTCTGGTTGTGCAACCGCATCAGCATCCTCATCCTCCTCCAACGCTGGCATGTCCACGTACAGCTCCTCCTCTTCGTCTCTGGTGCCGCCAGGGGTCTGGACCTCTGCGTCTTCTGGGGTGTCGCCTGTAGGGGGTGTTGTGACACTAGAAGGTATATTAGTTCCTTGTGCTAAAGGAAAACTTATAAACTCTTCATCTGGTGACTCTCTAGAACAGTCAATAACAGTGTTCTTTGTATCAAACTTTCCTAGTTCATCAAAATGAACCACATGGTATGGGTCTACTCTGCCACTCTTTGGATCTAGAACTCTATATCCCTTTCCTCCAGGAGCATATCCAACCAGGATACCTGCTTTTGCTCTGGAGTCAAGCTTGTGTCTGCGCTCTTTGGGCACGTGGTAATAACAGACACTTCCAAACACACGTATGTGCTGCAGACTTGGGACTCTCCCGTGCCAAAGTTCAAATGGTGTGCATTCTGCACCCTTTGTAGGCAATCTGTTTTGCAAATAAATCGCCGTATTCGCCGCTTCACCCCATAGCTTCTGTGACAAGTTGGCCTCTTTTAACATGCACCTTGTCATCTCCATAATAGACCTAAACTTTCTCTCAGCAATGGAGTTCTGTTGAGGCGTGTAAGCAACTGTAGTTACATGTGCTATGCCTTCTTGTGCCATGATGGCCTTCATCTGCCGTGAGCAAAACTCTCCACCATTATCCGAAATTAAGGTGGAAGGAGCTCTCTGGAATTTGTTCTTCACCATGTTTAAGTACAGTTTGAACAATTCCGGTGTCTGACTCTTTTCTTCTAGAAAATATCCAACACAATATCTTGAGAAGTCATCTATAAATATCAGAATGTACTTATTGTTTCCTAGGGAAGGTACATTCAGCGGACCACATAGGTCAGTATGAACAGTGTCCATGACTTTTGTGCTTCTCTTCTCTGTACAACGTGGGAAGGAAGGCTTGACTGCCTTTTCAGTTATGCAAGTTGTACAGTTTGGCATTGGTGTACTGCAATTCTTTACCTGTAGACCTTTTACCAGATTTTCCTTCTGCATTTTCAGGATAAGGTTGGTATCCCTGTGTCCAAGCCTTTTGTGCCAGAGTTCCAGATCTGGTTGATCCTTTCTGCTGGGTTGTGCAACCCTTGCAGACTCATTCTCTGAAATATCAATCTCATACACATCATTGATTAGTTTGGCTTGAATAAACACTTCACCATCTTTTATCACATTGCATTGTCCATTTTTAAATATAATTTCAAAACCTTTCTTGTCCAAGCTAGACACACTTATTAGATTACAGTTCAGCTTTGGTGCATACTTAACATTACTCACTGTAGTATCAAAAGACTCATTGTTCACTTTGAAATTCAAGTTCAAAGATCCTGCACCTATTGACTTTATAACATTTCCATCAGCAATTTCAATCTCAGACTGTTTATTATTGTCTATTTCATTGAAATATTCCCTTTTATAACAGAAATGGCTGCTTGCTGCACTGTCCAGAAGCCACTTATTGCGCTTTCCTTCACAGCTCTGGAAAGCTACATTTCTTTCTTGCAATATCATTGCACGCCCACGCCCCCCCTTCTTTTCGCCTTTTGGTGGAAAGGGGCGGGATTCATTCTTTGTAGATGCTCCATACTTGCGCTCAATATCCTTTAAGATTTGCGCTGCATCATCTCTGCTATTAATTGACGTTAGATGCTTATTGCGAAGTCCACTCAAAATTATGTGTCTGGCCTCGCTGTTCATGCGTTTCCAAGTTGCTATCTTTGCTAAATCCTCTTCTGTTTCGCCAGTAGGCATAGGATTTTCAATGGCATCCAAAACATTCCTTGCATCTAAAAATGCTATCAGGCGTTGTTTCCAAAATACGTAATTGTGGTCATCTAAAGCCATTAATCCTAGGTTAACTCCACTATCAAAATCTGCAAAAGCCATCTTGGAATCTCAAACTTCTAAAAATTTCTCAAAATTCAAAAATTTGCCAAAAATTCCAAAATCAAAATCTCTAAAAATATCTCAAAATGCAAAATAATCTTCACTGCCTCTGAGTTCTCAGTGCTGTAAACTCTGAGGGAGGGGAGGGGTAGCTAATCCCCTAGGCACACTGGAGAACAATAGACCATGTGCTTACCAGGAAGTTCTAACTGAAAAAAATCCTACTCAGTTCAAAATCACAATCCAAAGCAATCCTTCAAAAATACACAAAAATACGCAGTCCTGGGCCGTAATAACCCTTTATGGGAATGTTAGGGATGTGGATTAGGATATATTATTAGATAGATCCTATCCAAGCTTGTGTTAGCAAGCTTCCAATATTAGCAGAGTGACATTCCCCTTTTGTGCGCAGCAAAGCATGTGCGTTAGATTCGCTAGAATCTCTATAACAATATTACACTTTATAGTTCAATATTACACTTCCTGGCAAAGGTCCCCTTTGTCCCTCTTAAAAGAAATACACAACACAGTGTTTATAAAATAAGATAGAGTTTACTTACAGTTTCATCCTGAGTTACAGCATAATCTCAGAAAGGCAGGCTTGCTTAGAAAAGTTACAAGTATATATACATCTAGAGACTACTTAGTAAAGTAAGACTCCATTTGGTCTCACTCTTGGCTGCAGGCCTAGAGTGAGAACCATGCTAACTAGAGATTCTCTGGAGATGTGTCCTCATCGAGGGAGGAAGTAGCTAAGAGAGAGAGTGATTGCAGGCTAGGGCTTTTGTCTAATCCAACTCATTTGCATGTCTGAGGGAACAGGAACTGACCTGTAGTCAGGTGTCCCTCCAGGTGAGTTCCTGTTAGTGGACACTCTAGGAACTGTTGTGACTTGTCTGCCCCAGTGTTCCATCCCACACCTCAGAGCTGGACCTCAGTGTCCAGGCTGAACGATGGGGGTAGAGACGTTCCTTCAGGTATACTGGGCCGAGGCCATTTAGGGCTTTAAAGGTCAGCACCAACACTTTGAATTGTGCTTGGAAACATACTGGGAGCCAATGTAGGTCTTTCAGGGCCGGTGTTATGTGGTTTCGGTGGCCACTCCCAGTCATTCTGGATTAGTTGTAGTTTCCATGTCACCTTCAAAGGTAGCGCCACATAGAGTGCATTGCAATAGTCCAAGTGGGAGATAACCAGAGCATGCACCACTTTGGCTAGACAGTCTGCGGGCAGGTAGGGTCTCAGCCTGCATTCCAGATGGAGCTGGTAGACAGCTGCCCTGGACACAGAATTGACCTGCTGTAATAATAACAGCAACAACAACATCTGAAGAAGTATCTGAAGAAGTGTGCATGCACACGAAAGCTCATACCAATGACAAAGTTAGTTGGTCTCTAAGGTGCTACTGGAAGGAATTTTTTAATTTTGTTTCGACTACAGCAGACCAACACGGCTACCTACCTGTAAGTAGCAATAACAACAATAATAGAAACATACCACAAAACCAAACTCTTATCATAAAATGTCTGTTGGAACAAAATAGTCTTAGTCGTGCACCTGAGGTTTGCCTGTCTAATCTCAGTTGGGAGGGTGTTCCACACTGAACACACAATGTTGGGGTTGTGCAACTGTCCGGGGTGGGAAGGAAAGGTGGAAAAGAAAGAGGAGAGGAGACTGATCAGGTTCTGCGCCTCGCCCTGTCGTGGCATCTCAAAATAAGAGGCAAGTAGAAAAATGTCTCCAACTACACATTGAATGAACCCATCTGTCTGCAGTCTTCCCCGTCAGGGCTGGCATACGGGGAAATGATTCTTTAAGGTGGCGGTGGAGAGAAGAGTGATATGCCATGACTGTAGCCGCTGTTCTGTCCACTCTCACCCAGCTGATCATTATTTATGGCTTGTATACAAGGCAGGAAAACTTAAAGGAGTCCCGACACGTTCTCCCTAAATAGCTGCTTGAACAAACAGAAGCTCTTCACGCCTGCTAGGAGACTGGGGCTGTGTACACATTCGTGGTTAATCTGGCTCCAGTACGTTCCCACCTCTGTTTTTTTACTCCGCATACACACGGTAACGGGATGCGGGTGGCGCTGTGGTCTAAACCACTGAGCCTCTTGGGCTTGCCGATCAGAAGGTTGGTGGTTTGAATCCCTGCGATGGGGTGAGCTCACGTTGTTCGGTCCCAGCTCCTGCCCACCTAGCAGTTCAAAAGCATGTCAAAGTGCAAGTAGATAAATAGGTACCGCTCTGGCGGGAAGGTAAACGGCGTTTCCGTCCACTGCTCTGGTTTGCCAGAAGCGTCTTAGTCATGCTGGCCACATGACCCGGAAGCTGTATGCCGGCTCCCTTGGCCAGTAAAGCGAGATGAGCGCCGCAACCCCAGTCGTCCGCGATTGGACCTAACGGTCAGGGGTCCCTTTACCTTTACACACGGTGACAGCTGGAATCCAAAGGCATTTCAGAGTTCCTTCTTTCAAAACTGTGTTTTGATACAGCTTCTCTTAACACAACTTCACTACCATATTCTAGTCAGTTTTTAACATGGTCGATTAAACCCATGTTGGTTGGTTGGCTGGCAGACTGGATTTTTATACTGCCGGTCAACCATTTTTTTCTAAGTTAGGTGAACACCAAGGTGGTCTCTCCACACAGTAGATCAATTTTCCAGCCTGGACACTAAAATCTAGTGCCAACTACCTTCTGGTAGTCCAGGCAGGAAATAACCAGAGCATGTACCATCCTGGTGAAACAATGTGCAGGCAGGTAGGGTCTCAGCCGGTGTACCAGCACGTGAAGCTGGTAGAAAGTTGCCCTGGACACAGAATTGATCTGTGTCTCCATGGACAGCTGTGAGTCCAAAATGACTCCCAGGCTGTGCACTGGTCCTTTAGAGCATAGTTACCCTGTTCAGGAAAAAGGAATCCCCCACAACCGTCTGCCCCCTGTCCCCCAGAAACAGTATTCTGTCTTGTCGGGATTCAACCTCAGTCTGTTGACAGACAGCGCTCTGCAAGAAAGGGGGGGAAGGAATTAAGCTGTTAATGCTAGGATATTGTGCAATAATTCTAAAATAAAAGGGGGTGAGAAATTACAACAGATGAATTTGAAGTATGTCTGTTTTGATCATCTGTGTACATTCAGTCATATGCACTGTTTGGGACACACTCAGGGCTTTTTTCCCAGGGAGAACTCACAGGAACTCAGTTCCGACACCTCTCAGGTGGGCACCATTGCCATTTTAAGAGAATGAGGGAGGTGTTCATAGCAAGTTCTGGCACCTCTTTTTCTAGAAAAAGAGCTCAGGGCACACGGATTTTCACAGAGCAGAGAACAGAAAGCTTACCAGGGATCGAAAAATGAAGACGAAACAAAATAAAAAAATTCCTTCCAGCAGCACCTTAGAGACCAACTAAGTTTGTCATAGGTATGAGCTTTCGTGTGCATGCACACTTCTTCAGATACCTGAAGAATTGAAGTATCTGAAGAAGTGTGCATGCACACGAAAGCTCATACCTATGACAAACTTCGTTGGTCTCTAAGGTGCTGCTGGAAGGATTTTTTTTATTTTGTTTCGACTACGTCAGACCAACACGGCTACCTACCTGTAAATAGAAAAATGAAGAGATTATTTAAACAACCTAACTGAGTGAACACCAGCTGCCTCCATGTTCTGAAAGAACCTCTAGCATTATTGAAAAATCAAAATCAAACAGTGATGCTCTGTAATTGGCTGCTGCGAGAGACCCAAAGATTGGGGGAGGGGGACATTCAGCATCTTAAATGAATCTTTTCATCCAACATAACAATGAGCAACAAAGTGGAAGCAATTCTGATTGATTTTTCTTGGAGGGGGGGGTGAGAATAACCAGGGGGAAGAGCATTCATAGGATTGCTTCCTTAGTAGATTAGTAAATTTGGTAATAAATTGCTGCATGGTTTTCTTATCTTTTATAAACATTTTCCTCCCTTGTCTGCATTTGCTTGCACGATAATACCACCTACCAGTGTTACGCTAATTACAAATGCCAGGCCAGCATCAAGTCTGAAATATTATGAGCAGATAGAGATGTGGCCGAATGAAATTCTGAAGCTCTCTTCTATGGAGGATTAAGGCTAAGCTTTGGCATTTTTCAGGTGTGATGTAATGGGAATAAATGCTGGCAGAGGGCAGCATTTAGTATTTTTCATTCATTTTACTGTGGCTAGTTTGTCCCTACAGTGGTATCTCAGTTTTTGAGCAGCTTAGTTCACAAACTCCTTGGAACCCGAACATTGCAAAACTGGAAGTAGGTGTTCAGGTTTTTTTAACTTTTTTTCAGAAGAAGAACATCCGCTTTGAGTCCCCCTGTGTTTCCTGTTGTGCTGCTAATTTGTGTCAAAATTTGTGCTTTTGTTTTTGCTACTTATTTTGTGCTTTTTGTTTTGAGGCTTTTTCAGTTAATTTGTTTTTGTGATTGTGTGGATCCCAGTTCAGCTACTGATTGATTGATTGATTGATTGATTGATTGTGTGACTGTGGAAATGGATAAAAGCCCCCCATCCAAACAATGACTATCATCAGTGCAGGTAAGATTTTTTTATTAAAAAAAAATTATCATCTACAATACTGTCTTATTTATTTTATAGTACAGTATAAATGGCCTCGGTCCAGTATACCTGAAGGAGTGTCTCCACCCCCATTGTTCTGCCCGGACACTGAGGTCCAGTACCGAGGGCCTTCTGGCGGTTCCCTCATTGCGAGAAGCCAAGTTGCAGGGAACCAGGCAGAGGGCGCCCGCCCTGTGGAACGCCCTCCATCAGATGTCAAAGAAAAAAACAGCTACCAGATTTTTAGAAAACATCTGAAGGCAGCCCTGTTTAGGGAGGCTTTTAATGTTTAATAGATTATTTTATTTCATTTTTCTGTTGTAAGCCGCCCAGAGTGGCTGGGGAAACCCAGCCAGATGGGTGGGGTATAAATAATAATTATTATTATTATTATTATTATTATTATTATTATTATTATTTTATTTTTATTATTGCTTTCATTTTATGGATCAATGGTCTCATTAGATAGTAAAATTCATGTTGAATTGCTGTTTTAGGGTTGTTTTTAAAAGTCTGGAATGGATTAATTTTGCATTACTTTTTATGGGAAAGCGTGCCTTGGTTTTTGGAACGCTTTGGTTTTGGAACGAACTTCCGGAATGGATTAAGTTTGAGAAGCAAGGTACCACTGTACCATATTCCTAAATGCATTGTTAGCTGTCCAGAGTATGTAAGATTCTGCAGGTTAAAATAACTAAAAGGATTGCTGAGCTCATGCATGTGCAGTGTTTGGAACACTCAACATTCTTGCTGCTATTGGTGTTTTAACGGCAATTTAGCGATCTCCATCCTTATCTCCATGTTTGACTGCTCCAAAAACATCCTAGGTTCGCTTTTCAAGATACAACACTGAAATGTTTTTTTCAAGTTACTCTAAAGACAGCTCACACAAAAGAGTGTTTTATTGGAGAATTCTGGAGTGGTTTTACAGACAACACATTGTTGTTGCTTCTAGGCAATGAGTTGTATTGAACTTTCACCTTGATTCATTTGCACAAAGTTTGCTATGAGTTTATACAACATTGGCTGTTATATTGAGTATCTGTTCTGATTTGTTTTGAGGTTGTACGGCATCACACTAAGCAGCTGTTACTTCACAATTTTTCCAGGGCAACATCCCATCACATCCCTTACTGCAGCAATAACAACAACAACAACAACAACAACAACTGAAAAATTTGGAAGCAGGTTTGTTCAGCAAGAGCATCAAATCTTCTTTAATTGCACAACCTACATTTGCTGGTATTTGACTGAATCCCACCCAGAATACAGTGACCATCTGGAAGCACCCCAGGGCCTGATTTCACTCTGCAAGTAGGATTTAAATGATCGTTAATCAGTGTGACGAGGCATCGAAACCGCTAATCATAAACCAAACATAACAAGAGACCTGCTGAATCAGGTCAAAGGCCCATCCAAGATTTTGTTCTCACATAATTCTGGCTAATCAGATGCATAGGCGAAGGGCACAAATAAGACCCGAGTGCAACAGTAACTTCCGGACAGCTCTGCATTATAGTAACAGAAACAGGTTTTTTAAGGATTTATTTTGCAATACAGTAGAAATAAGTGAGTCGTCATGGTTACTGTTTCCCAGCTCTGTGGTTTTATAGGGAGGACGGTATTAAACGAGAGTCTAATCCTGTGCTAGTACAGTCCAGGCACTGACGGAAACAAGATCTGAACTTTGTCTTCCTGGAAAAGGGAGTAGAGTTGGGATTAAGCAAGGCTTGCGAGGAGAAGAAGATGCCATTACAGTGATACCTCTGGTTACAAACCTAATTCGTTCCAGAGGTCCGTTCTTAACCTGAAACCGTTCTTAACCTGAGGCACCACTTTAGCTAATGGCGCCTCCCGCTGCTGCCGTGCCGCCGCCGTGTGGTTCCCGTTCTCATCCTGAGGTAAAGTTCTTAACCCGGGGTACTACTTCCGGGTTAGCGGAGTTTGTAACCCGAAGTGTTTGTAACGCGAGGTGTATGTATCCTGAGGTACCACTGTAAATGCTTCTTAGAAATAAGAGTTTCCTTTGGTAGATCAGGACAAAGTGTGATGGAGTCCAACATTCTGCTTTCCAGCACAGTGGCCAAACTTCAAAAGCTTTCTTCATGCAGAAGATGTGCCATCCCATAACCATGCTTTTGGCCTTTTTTCGACACTCCCCTATCCATGATGCAGAGTGGAACAATTTACATTGCGGGTCCAGGCCATGTAGTCCCCTTCACCTCCTCTGCTCAGACGAGCCACCCATAAAAGACACCACACCACCAAATGGGATCAAATCAGGCCACAACTTTATTGACTACTGGTGAAGACGATTGGCATTGGCAATGGGTAACCATTTATTACCAGTCCACCTGCCGGAAATGACATCAAGGCCAAACCTGGCAGCAGGGATTCCTATGACTAACGTCAACTAGGGAGATCTCAGCAGGGATCGCCACCTAGAGAAACACTGATGCCTAAGCGCCCATCTGAGTGTATGGACAGAAACAACTCCTTCCTGGATCCTTTTAACAGAATACCCTGTTTTGGGAGGGGTAGTGTCAGGATGCTGCCAGCAGATCCCAGCTGGTTGTCCAGGAAAGTATAAAGACAAGGAAAAGTTTCTTACAATCCTTTTTTATTTCAAACTTTACAGAGAGAAGCTATACAACTCAGCCTCTTGGATAATGGCGTTGTCCCAAGTGAATCTCCACCCCCACCCCCACTTCCTCATTCATCATCATCATCATCATCATCATCACCTCCTCTACGGGTCCTGCTAAGTGTTTCTGTCTTCAAGCTCTTTGCTCTCCTACTTTTAAGGCCCTCCAAGTTCTGGGAGGTGGAGAACCTGGAATGCTTTCTAATGACAACGTGTCAGTCAGGTGTTGTTCTGGCTCTCCCATGATTTCCCAACTTTCCCCCTCATCTCCCTCAAACCCCTGTTGTAAATCTATACTGTCTCCCTCTTCCTCCTCCCTGGAAGGGTCAGGATGGGGAGGTGGTCTCTATCCAGTCCCTGACATGTACAAACCCACCGCCATCCAAGACTAAGGTTACCCAATGCCTAAACCGCCCAAGTTCTGACGACTGCTATGAGGTAGGCAAAACCTTCAGGCCACAGCCAATTTGCAAATTCCAACCTGGCCTCAAATCCTGCGACCACCATTGCCATAGCAAGGCCAAAGAAGCTGTAAAATGCAGTGTTGAAGGAGTTGGTGGGTGGATAGACAATTTTCTGTATTTTTCCAGAGACTTTTTGTCATCTTCTTCTTTTCTTTTCCAAATGTATTGCTTCATAAAACTGGTTACTTAAAAGGGACAGGTAAACCTGTCAATTTCCATTTCTCATTTTTCAGTTCATCCACACTTGTCCCATATCTAGAAAGCAAGGGTCTGAGAGGTCTTCCACTTGGCCCATTGCACAACATACCCTGCATAAATCCAGCTAAAAACCTCTTAGTGAGTTCATAAGGTTTGAACCACCACCACAGCCCCAGGTCCCAGCTCGATCTCTTAGCCGCCACGTTAAACATTTTAGCTTGGCATTGTACAAGCACTACAAACCCAAGCAGGCATTGGTTTTAAATAAACTCTTGAAAAAAAGAGGCTGAGTGGATATGTCTTCGTAATTAATCGTCACAGAATTACCACCACACACACACACACACACACACACACACACACACACACAACTGTGGCCTTGGTGAGCCCAGCTAATGTTATTTGGCATGAAAATGAGAACAACTGCTTGATTAAACAAGGGGATGTACTTTGCCAATTCCTCAGTGTGCTCAGCAATAATATATTAAGATGACACATCATTTGTGCTTGCGTGTAACTGCCGCTCCTTCAGATTTAAATGCAGAGGATAATTGTGTGCTTTCCGATTCTCTCTACCTGATTTATTACCCAGGCTCCCCCTGCCCAATCTTTCCAGCAATATAATTTTGTGTATTTCCCCGAAGCTGAACTTAAACCTTTTTGGATGGTTGATCCCTCTCGTCCCCCTCGCTACAGCTACCACCTTCTTGTACTCCAGTTGCTCTCGGCCAAAGGGGAACAGAGTGTGCTGGAAGCTGCATATGATCCAGTTCTTTGTACCACTCCCAGCGTCATAAATCGCATGAGCAAATCACGTTGAGACAGCCTTTTCGCAGTGCCAGCTTTAACACTGCTTTGTTTATGTGCTCCCAGACCTCATGATATTTGTTCGTGCTTTTGGCTTGAGAATTGCTGATGCTTCTGAAACCATTTTTTTCTTTCCTTTTTTTAAAAAAGGAAGAAGAGAGGAATCAGTGTGCTTGCCAACCCAATATGTTCCGTAACACGTCAGATATCATCAGATCATCATGAGATGCTTACAATTTTTTAAACGAAGAGCACAGCAGTTATGGGAAAGGGGAAGGAGATTATATCTTTTGATGTTGGAGTTTCCATTATTCAATGACAACAACAACTATTATTATTATTCCTTCAGTAGCACCTTAAAGACCAACTAAGTTTTTATTTTGGTATGAGCTTTCGTGTGTACCAAAATAAAAACTTAGTTGGTCTTTAAGGTGCTACTGAAGGAATTTTTTTATTTTGTTTCGACTCAGACCAACACGGCTACCTACCTGTAACTATTATTATTATTATTATTATTATTATTATTATTATTATTATTATCCCAGCCACTCTGGGCAGCTGCCAACAGAATATTAAAAACGCAATAAAGCATCAAACATTAAAAACTTCCCTATATAGGAAGTTTAGGGGTTGATTCACATATTGCTTGATCTGTAAACACAGAATCTTGACTATCCCTGAGCCAGCTGTCATGCAAGCAGGCAAAATGGATATAAAGACCAATCATGGTCATGTCTGTCAGTTGTTCCCATGGACTGTTGTTCCAGCTGCCAAAGTCACAAGAACTGATGTTGATCATCATCATCATCATCACTCTGGGCAGCTCCCAGAAGAATATCTAAAAGTTAGGTAGTTGTTTATTTCCTTGGCATCTGATGGGAGGGCGTTCCACAGGGCAAGTACCACTACCAAGAAGGCCCTCTGCCTGGTTCCCTGTAATCTCACTTCTCACAGAGAGGGAACCCCCAGAAGGCCCTCGGCGTTGGACCTCAATGTCCGGGCTGAACGATGGGGGTGGAGATGCTGCTTCAGGTATACCGGGCCAAGGCCGTTTAGGGCTTTAAAGGTCCGCATCTTATCTTACCTCAGCTGACACATTACATTAGCAAGTGCTGCTAGTGGTTTTGCTACGATACCTCCACAGGTCCTCGTGATGAGTTTGCACATCACGGTAAGACAGCTCAAGGTTTACTGTTCATGGGGAAAGCATTCCCACTTCACTCTGCCCCTAGCATGAGTGGGAGCAACAAACCATGATTCCTAGCTTAGTATTGTGTCTAAACCAGAGGATATAACTTGTTTGCTTCAAACAAAGAAGCCATGACTGGTAAACCAAGAACAAATCTTGACTTCACATTGTGGTTTGTTTGGAGCAGTGGCGGAGCTTCATGCTCTGGCACCGGGGGCAGGATGCGCATTCTGGGGGGTGGGGCGCGCCTCCCGGAGGGGAGGGGTGCACATTCCAGGGCCGTGGCGTGCCTCCCGGAGGGCCATGCGGCACCTCCCGGAGGGGCGTAGCACACCTCCCAGAGGGACGTAGCGTGCGTTCCGGGGTGGGGCGCATGTTTTGGGGGCAGTGCGGGTGCCCGCGATGGCGCCCCTTGGAGCCCGTCACTCGGGGCGGCCCGCCCCCACCACCCCTATCTTTCTACGCCCCTGGTTTGGAGTAAGGCATCATGATCCCCCATTCAGCCATAATGCTAACCTAGGGGTTGTGGTCTGTTACTGCCACTCAGATGAATGGAAAAGCGGGAGGGATCTGTACATATCACAGTAAACTCATTCACTATGGCTTACTGCGATATATAAAGGCTGCCTACATAGTATCAGAGACTGGTAGGGCTCTGAGGAGTGTGTGGCAGAGGCTGATTCAGGGGACGGAGGTCAGGAATTTGTGTGGCTTTGTGCCACCTGCAAGGCTGAAGGCTGGGCTAGAGGAAGGAGAAGAGTCTGAGCATTTGGAGATGGGGAAGGAGGTGCAGGAGGAGTCAGAAGTGAAAGAAGAGGCAGTCCCTGTGAGTTGTGGGCCGGTAGAATCCCCATCATCCCTTTCCCCACTGTCTCCAGGGACCAGGAGGAGCTTGAAGAGGCAGGCAAGTGGCAACTTCCATGCAGAGGAGGTTCCATGCATGTGCCCTGTCAGGCAAGGATACTTAAGTTCGGGGCGGGGTGTGGTTGTGCAGTTGCTCCAACAGTCCATCTCGGAGCACAAGACTGGGGAGGGGATGCCATGTCAGACTTCCTCCCCCCACCCCCCACCCCCACTTTGGCAGAATCAAAGCAAAAGGAGACTCTTACCAGTTAGAAATATTAATGATCATAGCCCAAAGAATCCATTCTTATGAATGAAGGTGCTCCCAGTTAAGGGTTCCACCCACTTCTTCCCTAGTCAACCACGTCACTACCGCGTCTTGCAACCTGAGCTCGTAACCACTGTGCTCTCTGTGCTGCCACTTTCTCTCTCTCTCTCCCTCGGTTCTTCTCCTCCTAGCTGTTCACCACCCAGTTCTTCCCAACTTCTGCCTTCTGAACTATGCCCCTCTGCAAACCGCTGCTCCAAATCTATACTGTCCAACTGCTCCTAGGAAGATTCAGGGTCCTGATCAGGAGCAGGGGGAGGGGGAGACTCCCATCATTCCTCCTCAGTGCAGCTCTTCTCAGCATGATCCCTGACATGCCAGGTGCTTAGTTGCCAGAAGTGTGTGTCTGTGTGTGTTCTGTGCACCTTAGGAGCTCCTGTAAGTGCATGCTTTGTCAATAAAAGAATTAAACTACCGGATGTTTGTCCTCCTTGGGCTGGGCGTGCTCCGGGCACATAGGCACAGCTGTACTATCACCTGTTCTGGATGTTCAATAAGCCAAAGAGTGGATATGAATATTTACTCATTGTCATCATTATACAGTGGTACCTCTACTTACGAATTTAATGCGTTCCGAACGCACATTTGTAAGTCGAAAAAAATTGTACGTCGAATCCCATAGGAATGCATTGGGAGGAAAAAAAATCATAAGTAGAAGCAACCCTATCTAAAAATTCGTAAGTAGAAAAAATCCTATCTAAACCACATCCAAGATGGCGGACGGAGCTCCATTCGTAAGTAGAAACATTTGTAAGTAGAGTTATTCGTAAGTAGAGGTACCACTGTAATTCTGCATGCTGTGTCAAACCCTAGCACTGAAAACATGTCCTGGACTGACATAAATTAAAGCTTTGGTGGGCCATACCATTTGCAAGAAATCATAAATAAATATTGCATCAAGAATCCTGGGGTTCAGTATACGGGGCCAAAAAACCAAGTGCAGAGACAGATTCTGCACAACTCATATTTGTGCATGGTTTAGCTAGCAGGGTCTAACCACAGATTCTGAATAATGCATACGACACTTCATAATATTCCAGTGAAATTAAACTAGGGGGTCCAAGGAACATAAGAGCATTAAGCCAGGAAGCAGAGGAGATCTACCTTTTCGCAGCGTACACTGAAATATTAAAATCCCCAATTACATAAGTGCAAATTGTCGCCCTTGTCCCCTCCGTAAATTACCACTCCAGACAGCTCAACCCTAGCTCAAAGAACGGTGAAAAGTATATCATCTTTTGCAATCAAGTCAATTTCCCCCTCCAAGTTGCTTGCTTGTATGCAGGCAGCCTGGGCAAGAATCAAACTAGGTACAGTATACCTAGTGAAATATCATGATTGCTTGCTAAAGAAAGATGTAATTGTCTCTAAATCATGCTTTCCTTCTTGTCCCTGACATGATGTACACAAATGAGGACTTGCTTTCCAATGAAAGGTCTATCTAGAGTTCATCCAAGACAGATGTCTCCTGCCTCAAATGTTCTAACAACCATTCCTGGCAGGCATCCACAAATAGGAGGCTGTGATTACCCACACTTACAACCAGATTATGAGACACCTGGGAGTGGCGATTAGGCTTCTTCTTCCTTTTTTTCTTTTTTACAGAAGATGGAATAGGGATTGGGAGAGGGAAGGGAAGGGCCTAGTCAGGTTTGCTGCAGTAAATGTTTAATCTGGAAATAGAGAGACGGTTTTCTATTGAAGGGGCTGTTTTCGATACTGACTGAACATTGAGTACAAGAATCATAGAATCGTAGAGTTGGAAGAGACCACAAGGGCCGTCCAGTCCAACCCCCTGCTAAGTAGGAAACACCATCAAAGCATTCTTGAAATATGCCTGTCAAGCCTCTGCTTAAAGACCTCCAAAGAAGGAGACTCCACCACACTCCTTGGTAGCAAATTCCACTGCTGAACAGCTCTTACTGTCAGGAAGTTCTTCCTAATGTTGAGGTGGAATCTTCTTTCTTGTAGTTTGAATCCATTGCTCCGTGTCCGCTTCTCTGGAGCAGCAGAAAACAACCTTTCTCCCTCCTCTATATGACATCCTTTTATATATTTGAACATGGCTATCATATCCAGGGCCGGCCCAACGTGCAGGCTGGGTGGCGCAGGGCACCATGGTGCCGGCCCGCCAGGAGGGCGCTGCGAGCTGCGCCCACCCGCTGGCCGATCGGTCCGCCGTGCAGCTGTGCCTGCCCGCCCGCCTGCCGCGCAGCAGCGCCTGTTACACCCGCGCTGCGCGCGGCGCCCACCCGCCCACCGCGCTGGGAAACGGGGTGGGAGGGCACCGGAATGGGGCGGGAGGGCGCCGGAGGGATCCGGAGGGATCCGGCGCACCACGGCACCGGGGGCGCCTAAGATGGCACTGATCATATCACCCCTTAACTTTCCCTTCTCCAGGCTAAACATACCCAGCTCCCTAAGCCGTTCCTCATAAGGCATCGTTTCCAGGCCTTTGACCATTTTGGTTGCCCTCCTCTGGACACGTTCCAGCTTGTCAGTATCCTTCTTGAACTGTGGTGCCCAGAACTGGACACAGTACTCCAGGTGAGGTCTGACCAGTGGTACTATTACTTCTCTTGATCTATGGATCATATGGCTTGACGGCCATATGTCAGGAATGCTTTGATGGTGTTTCCTACTTGGCAGGGGGTTGGACTGGATGGCCCTCGTGGTCTCTTCCAACTCTGTGATTCTATGTAAAAATTTGGAGAAGTGTGAATTTTTAAGGGTGGCTGTATTTCACTTTGCACGGTGCTTCGGAACGTGCGGCTGATTTGCCTTCAACTGAAGCAGCTTGCATGGAAATAATAAAATGAAAATAATGCAACACTAAGAACTGCAACATCACACCTCTAGCACCCACTGGCAGGAGAGCAGCAGCAGTGGTAATAAAACAGTCGGTGATAAATTGCTTGTAGAAGCAAGTCAACTAGCTACAAGCAAAGAGAGGAGCAGGAAGTATAAGTCTTGATTGTCCAGTGGCTGAGAATGTCCTGATGGAGTCTGAGAACTTTTGCATTGTAATATTTATTTTCTAGGCAGCTAGTTCTTTGCAAAAAAAAAAAAAGTACCAGCATTCTAAATTTGAATCTTTTGCACTACGGGCGGTGTCCCAGACTGTCCCATATTCACATTCCTGCACATACTGGGAACTGAATTGCAAATGCTAAATAGTTTGTCTCTCGTATTTCCAACCACCAGATGTAAAGAGCCAGCCCTTCAGTCCGTGTTAACTGGTGTAGCCACTAGTCAGATGTCTGATTCATAAATTTAGCTTAAATGTCTTCTCTCTCTCTCTCTCTCTCTCTCTCTCTCTCTCTCTCTCCACCCTGATCTGGAACTGATAGCTGGAAACTTCTTTTTATTGGCCACTTGTCAGCTCAAGATTATATATCACCAGGCCCTGCTCTATTAATGGGCCAGAAACCTGACATCTAAATCACAGGCATTTCCTCATCTAAGACATGTAGAGGGGAGCCTTAATCTTTGCTCACAGTAAAAAGCGCTGGTTCTGTCGTGATGGCTTCCTAAGGGTGGGGTGGGGAGGCAAAGTCATAGAAAATGCCAGGAGAAGCCTTCTGCAGAAGAAGGTGGAAACACCACTTGCGCGGGGAAGAAGAGCAGGGGATCAGCTGCACAAGGGCCGCTCCAGACGGACATTTTGCTGCATCGTAAATGTGCCATTGTAAATATGCTGCTGCTGTTGGGTGATAACGCCGAGGCCTGGTGCCTCCCCCCAATGCAGCGTCACCCGGGATTCATCACTCCGGTCTCCCGTCACGCTGATGTGGCCCATATCCAGGGACATGAGCACACGACAATTAGAGTTCAAACAGAAGCTTAGCCTTGAGGAGTAACATCTAAGCCCAATTTATTGCAAATTAAATCAAACGTAACAGAACAAAGGGAAAATGGCTTCTCTCTCTGTCTTCCTTCCTCGGAGAGAGCACTGCGAAAACAAAAGCTATACAGAGCGGAAACAGCGTATCTCAATTTCCTCTCACAAGACTCCAATAATCAGTGCTGGACATAGGTGCCAACTTCCAGATTGAAAAATCCGGGATCGGCAGCTGCGCAGAACCGGAAGTCGCACTGCGGCCATTTTGGAACTGGGCAGAGCGACACCGGAAGTTGCTTCTACGCATGCTCTGCCCATTTCCAAAATGGCCACAGCACCGGAAGTCGCGCTGCAGCCATTTTGGAACTGGGCAGAGCAGCACCATAAGTCCCGGGGAATATGGGAGACTTGGCAGCTCTGGTGCTGGAATGTAAACAGACATGTGACATGTAACAATCGCACACATCTGCAGCACGGGAGGAATGGAATTCCCAAAAGCTGCTGGCCACGATCCAGGAAGGAATGCACACACCTGGCCCTGGCCTTCTTGTGAGGCGGTTGCATAAGACAACAGATTCCAGAAGGCACGCCATTTTCCTGCCTCTAACCTTCATCACTCCCTCTTGTCTTAAATACACACAGGTTTAAAGTGTTCTTTCAAAATACATCTTTGAAGATTCGTTCTCTCCAATTCACCAGGGTTTGGTTTGGCGATGGCCGGGTGTTGCCCCCGGTAACTGTTCATAGTAAAAGTGCAGTTCTCCTACAAAAGGAAAGCAACCCTGAGGGTTTTGCTCCGAAATCCCTCCACTCGGGAAGATGAAACTGAACACCTTTATTTTTATTTAAGAGAATGGCTACCATTGTTCTCCTGTTATTGCAGCGATTGATTTATACATAAAGTCGCTTAAAAAGGACACAGAAAATCTCCCACACGAGCAGAGGTTATAAAATAACCAATACAGGAGGCGGTTTTGTATCGTTAATCCGATAATGTGTTTTTGCTCTTGTGATGTTTTTATATTGTTTCCAGCCCATCTTTTCGGTTAATGTCGCACACATGCACCGTACCCAAAGTAAATCTGAACAATAAATCTTCTCTTCTGGGTTTTGATCAGCAAATCATCATATATAACGATGCCTGACACCATGTGATTTGCCTGCCATGTGGATTTATCGCAAGAGACGGGCCTTTTGCTCATTAAACAAATGTGGTTTGGACGGGCGGGGTGCTTTTTTTTTTAAGTTGCAAAACTATAATATCGTTTAATGGTCTGCGAGACATGTTTGAGCGACCCGGAATTTGCAAATTAAGTCTCTCTGCATCTTCGTGAGAGAGGGAGGGAGGGAGAGGCCTGAAAAAATGCTGTAGAAAGGCAAAAGGGTCTCAGACAGCTTTTCTTCCCTCACACCCCCAACCTCAATGCCAATTCCCATTGCAGGCATCAGTTGGCATTGTGCTCCGCAGGTCAAGCTTCTGCCCTGTGTCAGCATGCTTGGCTTCTTTCTGAGGGAAACTTGGCAGGATGGAAGGAAAACTGCATATCCTCAGTCCTGCCCCTGACAAGGGTATTCTTGGATGAAAACTGCCTTCTTGGCCCAAAGATTTTAACACTACATCTATTTTGGTACCATGAATAAGAGCCCACTTGGCTTCTCCGCCACCATCTCATCCTTAAAACTGAAGAAAAGAAAGGAGAAGGGGGGAGGGAGAGATGCTAACTCATCGCAGTACAGTGGTACCTCAGTTTAAGTACAGTGGTACCTCTACTTACGAATTTAATGAGTTCCAAACACACATTTGTAAGTCGAAAAAAAATTGTAAGTCGAATCCCATAGGAATGCACTGGGAGAAAATATTCGTAAGTAGAAGCAACCCTATCTAAAAATTCGTAAGTAGAAAAAATCCTATCTGAACCACATCCAAGATGGCGGACGGAGCTCCATTCGTAAGTAGAAACATTCGTAAGTAGAGTTATTCGTAAGTAGAGGTACCACTGTACACAGTTGGTTCCGGAAGTCTGTACTTAACCTGAAGCGTACTTAACCTGAAGCGAACTTTCCCATTGAAAGTAATGGAAAGTGGATTAATCTGTTCCAGACTGGTCCGCGGAGTACTCAACCTGAAGCGTACTTGACCTGAAGCAAACTTTCCCATTGAAAGTAATGGAAAGTAGATTAATCCGGTCCAGACGGGTCCGCGGAGTACTCAACCGGAAGCGTACTTAACCCAAAGTATGAGTGTAATTGGTTCCGGAAGTCTGTACTTAACCTGAAGCGTACTTAACCTGAAGCGAACGTTCCCATTGAAAGTCATGGAAAGTGGATTAATCCGTTCCAGATGGGTCCGCAGAGTACTTAAACTGAAGGTACTCAAACCGAAGCATACTTAAACCGAGGTATGACTGTAATGAAAATCAAGACAAATCATTAAGGTTATGAAGCCAGAAAGGATTTAAAAATCCAAGACAAAGCTAGAGGAAACTAATCCCCAAAAAACACCTGGCATATTTTTGTGTGGTGCAGTGGTTAGAGTTCTGGACTAGGACCAGAGTTCAAATCACCCCTCATTGATGAAGGTATCACAGACTGACCTTGAGCCAATCACTGCCTCTCAGCCTAAACTATTTCAAGGAGGATTAAAGGAGGAAGGGGAGAACCACAGACCTTCCAAGGGTCCCTATTTTCCAGGGACAGTCTCGGATTACAGAAGCCACCCCAGTTTCCGACTCGATCCCAGAATGTCCTGCTTTTCCTTAGGACGTCCCTATCAGAGAAATGTTGGAGGGTATGGCAGACCTTCTAAATGCCCCTATTTTCCAGTGGCATCCCTGATTTAGAGACGCCGTCCTGGTTTCTGATTTGATCCCGGAATGTCCTGCTTTTCCTTAGGACGTCCCTATTTTTATTGGAGAAATATTGGGAGAGTTATCTGACCCCTGAACTGTCTGAAAGCAATCCTGTCCAGGGAAGTTTTTTAAATGTTTAATGTTTTATTATGTTTTTATGTATGTTGGAAGCCACCCAGAGTGGCTGTGGCAACCCAGTAAGATGGGTAGGGTATAAATATTGTATAAATGTTGTTGTGGAATAGGACGTCCCTATTTTCATCAGGAAAATGTTGGAAGATATGGAATGCAACCATGTGAACCACCTTGAGCTCCTTAGTGGAAAAAGCTGGGATATAAATGCATTTTATACATATAAGATTGCATATGGAAATTGGAGAGGGATGAGGTTTGAAGTTACCCAAGCCACTAAGAACAAGCTTTGCCCACAACTTCAGAAATAAACACTGTGAAACCCCATGATGAAAACAAGAGAAGGTCTCATGTGAAGAGACTGCCATTTCTGGAGACAGTCGTCCATGGTAACGCATTTAGTGAGAAGCTAATAAGTTGCCTGGATCTGATCAGGAACGGATAGGCCCAGCAGAGGGAGCAGGTAGGAAGTTCCCTGTGGACCAGCTGGATGATGAGGAGAGTTAGGCCAAGCTACCGGGCATTTGTGATGGATGCAACACTGCCCTTCTAGGAGTAGAGATGTGGGGAAACATTTGATTCAGCTGACGTTTCGGGACAAACATAACTCATTTGCAGCGTCTGAGAACACCATGCAAACTGAAACAAAGTCCACCCGTACAAATTTGCACTTCTTCGAATAATCTCAGGGTTGTGGGTTGGGCAAAAGATTCCTGTATTGGAGGGGGTTGGACTAGATGATCCTCGTGGTCCCTTCCAACTGTATGATTCTATGATTCTATGAATTTCGCAAGGCAGTTTTCCAGTCATGTAAAGCATACTAAAAAGGCACATACAAGAGTAACGTGTGCATAACAGATGAATATCCACCCCCATCGTTCTGCCCGGACACTGAGGTCCAGCGCCGAGGGCCTTCTGGCGGTTCCCTGACTGCGAGAAGCCAAGTTACAAGGAACCAGGCAGAGGGCCTTCTCAGTAGTGGCACCCGCCCTGTGGAACACCCTCCCATCAGAGGTCAGAGAGATAAACAACTACCTGACATTTAGAAAATACCTAAAGGCAGCCCTGTTTAGGGAAGTTTTTAATCTGTGATATTTGGTGTATTTTAATGTTTGTTGGAGGCTACCCAGAGTGGCAGGGGAAGCCCAGCCAGATGGGCGGGGTATGAATAATAAATATATTATTATTATTATTATTATTATTATTATTATTATTATTATTATTATTATTATTATATCCTTTCTACAAAAGCACATATTGTAAAACTGTAATGATCCAGAGAAGATCCACATGACCCCTGCACAAGGACGACACGCAATACCGTGAAGAGTTTCGTATTTTATCTGCGTATGGGGGTGGGGGCAGTATTGTTTCTGCTTGTTATTATGTAATGTATTTTTGTGTCTTTATATTGTAAACAATCCTATGATCCTCAGATGAAGGACATTATAGAAATTTTAATAATGATGATGATGATGATGATGATGATGATGAAAATAGCATACAAAAATGTTCTCCGTGAGGGAATTACTTTGCCAAAAATGTGTATACAGTGGAACCTTGGTTTGTGAACACCTCAGTTTACGAATTTTCGGTTTATGAACGCCGCGGACCTGTCTGGAACGGATTAATTCACTTTCCATTACTTTCAATGGGAAAGTTCACTTCAGTTTATGAACGCTTCAGTTTATGAACAGACTTCCGGAACCAATTGTGTTCATAAACCGAGGTACCACTGTATTACAAGCATGCTGTATTACAAGCATGCACTGTATTACAAGCATGCATACAAGCATGTGTCTATTTGGAGAAATGTTTGCTAAAATGCTGATGAATTTTCATGGGGACTTTTTGTTTAAAATTTCACAAACAGAAATGAAGGGGACTGAAAAGTTACAGATTTGCTCATCTCTACCTGGGAGGTATCTTGGTCTTTTGTGGGCCTATCCTTTCCTGGACAGAATTAGCGTTAGGATATTTCCTGGGCCATTTCCAAACAACCTTTTTGCCTCACGTTCAGATCATTCCACTACTACACAATGGTCATCGCTTGGGCTAAAGAAGACTCTTCGCCATCTCAGAAATGTTGAGTTTCAATTTCCTGGGTGAACTTTTAAACCTCCTAGCGGGAGCCACCTCTAAACAGTAAGCAATCACTTCACAGTGAGGGATGAAGAACAAAATGGCTGAACGGTTTCATTCCTTCAGTGAATATCCTTCAGAGGATAGGCTGCAAACGTAAAGAAAAGCTGGACCCAATCTTATTTCGATACAAGAAAGAAACTACAGGTTCAATATGGATTGCAGCCAACGCCATGAGAATGTGGCTTCAAATATTAGCAGTGAGAAGCTCAATGGATGCAGAGTAAGCCGTAATGTGAATACTTGAAGGGGTTGGGTTCCCCAAAAGTTGATGGGCATTGCCATTCAAATGGGGTGTGTGTACCATGTAATGTGATCGATTACACGGGGTGGGACATATTTTATGCAAGCTGGCATCCCTGCACACCACAACGCTTGATCTTGAGCGTAAATCTCAACACAATTCAGAAGGAAACAGAGGCAAGGTTGTCTGCTCTTTCTTTCCAAACGTACAGTGGTACCTCTACTTAAGAATAACTCTACTTATGAATGTTTCTACTTACGAATGTAGCTCCGTCTGCCATCTTGGATGCAGTTTAGATAGGATTTTTTCTACTTACAAATTTTTAGATAGGGTTGCTTCGACTTACGAATTTTTTCTCCCAATGCATTCCTATGGGATTTGACTTACAATTTTTTTCAACTTACAAATGCGTTCGGAACGCATTAAATTCGTAATTAGAGGTACCACTGTATTGTTTTCCATTGCATACAGGTCAGCATGGAAAGTTTCCACTGTAAAATGGACCCAATGTACTCTTTAAAACCCAACATTTGGAGGATTATTTATTAAGTGTCCAGGCTGTCATAGACTCCTTGCATGGTGTCAAGCTTTTTCTACTGATACACACTTGCCTTAAAGCTTCTCTTGCTGATTTCTTAAAGGCCTTACCATTATATATAATTCAGAAGGTTCCTATTTAAGGACAGGAAATCTGAAGCCTTTCATTTATGCTCCCTGTCACCTTCCAAAATTCAACTTTTTAAGAGACCAAATTTTCTCTGCTTTCAGGATTTACAGAGAACAGGTGGGCTATGAGGAAGCAATTTGTTATGAACATGAACTCTGACCATATTCATAACGGTAGACCCATAATCCTCCAGGCAGTTTTAGTAGCCAACATGTGAGAGCTGAGGGAGGCGAATAATGTTTGGAACTTGGTTTATTTATTTATTTTAAAAGTTCCCCTCTCCCAATATGAGTAATATGCTATAAGGATCTGACAGCTCTGATTATATCTTAGCTCCCTCCTGCAGTCTGGAGGAAAATTTTCGAGCCAGTCATATCCTATGGCATTTAGCAACCTAATTTCCAGTTGGGGGCTGAAGCAAGCTCCCTGGAGCCTTCTTAGCTTTTCATCCTTTCCAGGCACGGGAGGAAGATGGGGTTTCAGCAGATGAAAGATGCTTGTGGATGCTAACAGAACACATTCCATATTGGAAAGGATGCTGAAATGCAAGTTCCGCTCTTAGGATATTAGAGGCTACTGAGTTCCAGCTGGCACTTACGCTCTGCGTTCCACTTCTGCCCATTGGCAATCGGACAGAGGTGGCTCACATGATACGGGTACCTTGTGGAAGCTATACAGGTCTGGATGGGAGCCCTGCGGATGCAGCCTTGAACTTCATGGAAGAAAGGTGACCTATGGGACATATATTGCCCTAGGACAGCAGGATCCAAAGGAGAAACACATTCTGGCCTCTGCTGCCACCAGTAGGGGAAAGGGGAATATGTCAAGTTAAGTTTCTTCTCTTTCCATACTTAAGTTCAGTTGTCTATATTTCCAAATAAGTTTTCCATATATACGCAGTATAGATAGCAGATAGCTGACAGCTGATAGATGATGATGATGATGATGATGATTTATTTATATCCCGCCCATCTGGCTGGCCTTCCCCAGCCACTCTGGGTGGCTTCCAACAAAATATTAAAATACAGTAGTCCATCAAACATTAAAAGCTTCCCTAAACAGGGCTGCCTTCAGACAGATAGATAGATAAATAGATAGATGATAGATAGATAGATAGATAGATAGATAGATGACAGATAGATGATAGATAGATAGATAGATAGATAGATAGATAGATAGATAGATAGATAGATAGATGATAGATAGATAGATAGATGGTCCTAATGAAGATTCATCAGCATTTTTGTGTGAATTTCTTTGATATAAACAATACATTTTACACAGGGTTTTGCCTAATACGCATACTTTTGTTTGCACAGCCATTTCCACTCATATAATGCATTTATAACACTCCCAATCGAGTGTTAAAAACAATACAGCATTGAATATTAAAAACTTCCCTAAACAGGGCTGCCTTCAGGTGTCTTTTAAATATAGGATAGTTGTTTATCTCCTTGACATCTGGTGGGAGGGCGTTCCACAGGGCGGGTGCCACTACCAAGAAGGCCCTCTTCCTGGTTCCCTGCAACCTCACTTCTCACAGTGAGGGAACCGCCAGAAGGCCCTGGGAGCTGGACCTCAGTGTCCAGGCTGAACAATGGGGGTGGAGACGCTCCTTCAGGTATACAGGACCGAGGCTGTTTAGGGCTTTAAAGGTCAGCACCAACATTTTGAATTTATATTATTGTCACTAATATATGAATATCCCTGCACATTTTAACACAGTACATGCATTTTTGTAAACATTAATTGGCTGGAAAACTGTGTCATAAAATTCAGAGAAGTACCAATTTCAAAGGATGTGTCTCATTTTGCATACTGTTTTGGAAGGTGCAAATTAGGTTCACTGCCTTTAAAAACAAACTGAACCAAATTTCTCCTCATCCCTAGCCATTAGCCTAGGGGAGGCTGCATAATTCATGCAATTTTGTTGGGTCAGCAACCATGGCGCATCTCCATTCAGACCATAAGTGCCAATTCCCAGATTGAAAAATCCGGGATCGGCAGCGGCGCGGCACCAGAAGTCACGCTGCAGCCATTTTGGAACTGGGCAGAGCAGCACCAGAAGTCGCTTCTACGCATGCTCTGCCCATTTCCAAAATGGCCGCAGCACCAGAAATCGCTTCTGCACATGTCCAGAGACTCCAGACATGTGCAGAAGGAGCCTCCCCGGGCCGGTAAGAATCCGGGTTTTTTTAATCCGGGCTGCCAGCGAGAAACAGCTGGAAAAACGGGGGTTTCCCGGGGAATACGGGAGACTTGGCAGCTATGATTCGGACCCCAGAGAAGCAATATTGACATTAAATTCCAGAATAATGCAATTAGTCATGCCTTAGATCCCGAACACCTTGGACGTTTTGGCTCTTGAACACCGCAAACCCAGAAGTGACTGTTGCGGTTTGCGAACTATTTTTGGAAGCCGAACGTCTGATGGGGCTTCTGCGGCTTCCGACTGGCTTCCTGCAGCCAACCAGAAGCCGCGCTTTGGATTCTGAACATTTTGGAAGTCAAACGGACTTCCGGAACAGATTCCGTTCAACTTCCAAGGTACGGCTGTACTCCTACCAAAGTAGGGATGCACAGGGTAACCTGCAAATAAAGGCAGAATAGCAATTTCACAATAAATGCCCTAATGTGTGTTTTCAAACTAGAGGATTTTGAAATGTTTTTGATTTGGTGTTGTAAAACATAAACGCAGAATGATCTGGGAAACAAGGATAAGAAGTTATCTTTAGTTTACACTGACCATATTTAAAGAATGCAGAAGGAAGCAGTGTATGGAGTAGTTACCACATGTAAATGGATAAATATAGCAATAGCTGGCATGCAGATTTACCAGGGGTGGGGAGCTAAAAACCCTCAGATGTATTCCAAGCTTGCCACCAATGAAGGATAATGCTATGTATGCAAAACAGTTTGCTTTTTAAAGCAGCCCTATATATTTACAAGCATCTGTATCCATAGTGAACATATGGGATGGCGATCAACCCGGCCCTGTGAAGATAGCACTATACAAGGGCATTTTAAACGTAAAATCTACAAGTGATGTTGCATCTAAGTGAACGAGAAAGATATTGCACTCAGAGCCACAGCGGCAAATCACAAGGTAATTGTTTCCTTCTGCAGAAGTTATCGTAATACGGACCCAAATTAGTTATCATATTCAATGAAGTTTATTCGATAGCGCTTTTACTGCTCTGCTAATGATCCGGTTAAGGCAAGTTGGGGCAAATAAACTATGAAACAATAGGAAGACGGTGGCAGTTTACAAGGCATGTTCTATATAACAATTTTATATAGAATAATAAACACATGTTTATTGAATCTGGCACAGCTTATAAATCCCAACACCCGTTAGTACACCGTGGGAGTGAGTGGGGCAGGGAGAAAACAACAAGGGTGTCCTTCCATTTGCCATTGGCAGTTTTACACCTAAGTGGGTTTACTTCAGAATGTGGCCACCGCCACCCGCACTTCAACTGGAAGATCTACCAATGAATGGCAAGATGTATTAAAATGGCAAGATGTATCTCTTTGCTCTCCAGCAGCAACCAGTTGCTCAGCAAGGAAACCAGGATGAATGAGCGATTGATTTTAAAGTATTCATGTCCGACATATACTATGCATTTTGGAAAGTGGTTTGTCTGTCTGTCTCTTTGTTTTTTCTCTATACCTCTCAAGAATAGCTGTCAACTTTCGGATTTGAAAATAAGGGATCAGCAGCCTCACCTGTCCCGGGGACAGTCAACGGTATATCTAACAATCCAGGAAAGCAGCGGGAAACAGCACTGGAATAAGGGAATTTCCAGCAAAAAAAGGGAAAGTTGACAGCTGTGGCTTGGAATAAGGGAGTTTCCCACAAAAAAAGGGAGGGTTGACAGCTACCCTGTTTCTCCGAAAATAAGACGTAGCCATAAAATAAGCCATACCAGGATTTTTAAGCATTCAAGGAATATAAGCTATACCCCGAAAATAAGACATAGTGATATGTGCAGCAGCAATGCCGGCCATGGCAGGGGGGGGGGAATAAGACATCCCCTGAAAATAAGCCATAGTGTGTTTTCTTTTGTTTGTTTTTTAGTAAAAATAAAAATAAGACGGTGTCTTATTTTCGGAGAAACACAGTATGGCTCAAGATATTGCTGCCAAATTTGATACAAGCTTGAGGTGGGGGCAGCACTCTTCATCGACATTTCACACTGGGTTCCAGTGGCGTGTCATGGGCTGCCGGCGCCCGGGGTCACCCAAAGGGGTTTAAGGAAAGCAAAATGGGCGGAATACAGAGATCGCAGCTGCAGAGATAAGAAAAGAAGAGTTGATCCATTGTCTGGAGAGGTTACTGCCTGGTTCGCATGGAGAAGTCATTTTCAACGGAGTCCAGCAAGGGAAGTACACAGCTTTTATTGAGCCAGCACTGGGTGCTGAAATTTTGCACCCCTAACATTTTTTGCAGCCAGGACAACCACCCCTATGCCCCTCCCCACATGCTACGCCACTGCTGGGTTCCATTTTGAATCAAGATGGTGGGTCTAAATGCCACTTTGACCAATTTTGGTCATAGCTTTGGCTGCCTCTCAAGATCCTTGTCACAAACTCAGTACAATGATTCCTGGAGTGGGAATGGGGGTCTATGTAGATGTTGTGGTGCCGGGCACCATTTCAAGTCAAGATAGCATCCTGAAGTGTGACTTTGGCGTTACCTCACCCTTTTTTGACATAGGTTTGGCCTCCCCTCAAGACATCCGCACCAAACACGAGGGTGGCAACATGAGAAGGGGCCTTCTCTGCAGTGGCTCCCTGTGACGACCCTGGTCCCACTCTACCTTACTATCACTGCGACACAGGAATCCAGAGGGGAAAACACCCACCCTCTTCTCCTGACGCCTCAAAAATAAACCCCTTTTACTAATGGGTTTCTTAGTAAGGAGAACCTTCCAGCTTGCGTGACCTGGTACCTTACGAAACTCTAGGCTGTCCCACGGAATAACCTCTTGCCTCCAGTAAAGGGTCTCCCTCAGTTGGATTCCCCACTGTAGAAGTTTGCCCTATGCACTCTGGCAACTTCTTGGCACCTCAGGTTACCCTTCTAAGCCTCCTCCGTGTAACTTCAGGACACAAACTGCCACCTCCCTGCCTGAGGTGAGTTTTGCCCTCTCTTGAGCCACCACGGTTGTGAGTCCTGGTACCTCGCTGGAAAAATAAAGACGGACCTTTTTTTGGCAAAAACAGAGATGAAGTTTTATTGCGTTAAAAACATAAGTGTTTCTTTAACGTGTCATTTATTAATTAGCTTTGTTCCAGTTGTACAAAATAAACTCAGTCAAACATTTAACTTTAAGTTTTCCTAGCCTCTTCACTGTCTTCAAACAAGCCACCTCATAACACCACACCACACCTTCCTCCCTCTCCCTCCTAACTCACCAAACCGACTCTCCCTCCTTTTTTTTAAACCGGGCACAGTCCCGCCCCCATCAGAGTTCTAAGTCAGTCAGGCTGGAGGTGGGTTAACTCTTTGCCAGCCGGGCAAAAATAAACATTTTAAAAGTGCTTCAATTTGTCACACTCCCCGTCTGTGGAATGCTCTCCCCAGGGAAGTTCGTCTGGCGCCTTCACTATACACCTTTAGGCACCAGGCAAAAACGTTCCTTTTCAACCAGGCCTTTGCCTGACTCGATCTACATCAGGGTCCCCAAACTAAGGCCCAGGGGCCGGATGCGACCCAATCACCTTCTAAATCCAGCCCGCGGACGGTCCAGGAATCAGCATGTTTTTACATGAGTAGAATGTGTCTTTTTATTTAAAATGCATCTCTGGGTTATTTGTGGGGCATAGGAATTCATTCATATATATTTTTTCAAAATATAGTCTGGCCCCCCCACAAGGTCTGAGGGACACTGGACCGGCCCCCTGCTGAAAAAGTTTGCTAACCCCTATCTACATCCTATACCCTGTTTAAAAATGTTGGCTCTTTGGGGTTTTTTTTTATTGGGTTGTTGGTTTTGTTTTGACTTTATGTATTTTATGTTTTATGTGTACCGCCCTGAGACCTTTGGTTATAGGGTGGTATAGAAATTTAACAACAACAACGACAACAACAACTTAACATAAGGGTTCTCAAGGTCGGATCAGCAGACTTTGTCCCCATCGGGATGCCAAGAGCCGTTTTGAAGCAAGTTAGCAGACCAAAACATCATTTGGGATGGCTTTGCCCATTTTTGACCTCTTACTATATCATTGCCAAATTCAGCATGAGGGTTCCTGAGGTGGAGGTGAGAGTCTTTGTTGACATTTAGACACCAGGCATTGTTTTGAATCAAGATTACAGACTGAAACGTGATTTTGACATGATTTTTTGTGGTCCAGGGAGCCTAGAATTTTCCAGGAAAGTGATATGGACAGGTATTGTATCACTGGATTCTAAAGCATAGCTTCTAGAGTTCTCGTTTTAATCCAACAACCCTTGTTCTTTTTTTCAGGTCACTTCCAGAGGACATTAACGGTATTTTCTAGAAGCTTATCTAACTGCTCTTCCTTAAGCAAGAATAGAGTAGGATCAGGGATTTTGTTCCAGCCACTGCTGTAAATTACATAAAATCCTTACCTGACCATCAGAGATGCCTGATTGGAAACATAAAAGCATGCAGACAGAGCTAACATTGCATGTAAATGATGGGGAGAGTAAAAAAAATGGCTTTTAATGATCCAGTGGGCTACAAACTATTACACATAAAACCTTTGTTAAAAAGAGGCAAGGGGGAGATCATGACTCAGCGTGTTATCTCTATGGTGTTGTTTAGTCTATCCGCTTTCGGAAAATTAAATAATACAATTAAAGTTAAATGGACCACACAAGAATAACAATTAGAGTATTGCAATGTATCAGAATGTTGTTAGCTTGGGCAATAATTCAAATCTGGCAAGAATCTCTCATTGTCACTGGTGTCCTTGATTTGAACTTTTTTCCCCTCACCGCCCCTCATTATATTTGCAAAGTCTTTGATTCGTGCTCTGCGTTTGGAAACATATGGCAGCTTCATTGTTTGCCGCCGGATTCAGCAAGGCCTTGTTGAAAGAGGTACAAAAATGAGCAGCTGCAGTGATGGGAAGAACACTTCAGTGAGAAGAGAATGGAAAGTTTGCCTTAGCATTCAAAACACAGCTTTGTACCAACAAAACTTGTTGTTGTTGTTTAGTCGTTTAGTCGTGTCCGACTCTTCGTGACCCCATGGACCATAGCACGCCAGGCACTCCTGTCTTGCACTGCCTCCCGCAGTTTGGTCAAACTCATGTTCGTAGCTTCGAGAACACTGTCCAACCATCTTGTCCTCTGTCGTCCCCTTCTCCTAGTGCCCTCAATCTTTCCCAACATCAGGGTCTTTTCCAAGGATTCTTCTCTTCTCATGAGGTGGCCAAAGTATTGGAGCCTCAGCTTCACGATCTGTCCTTCCAGGGAGCACTCAGGGCTGATTTCCTTAAGAATGGATAGGTTTGATCTTCTAGCAGTCCATGGGACTCTCAAGAGTCTCCTCCAGCACCATAATTCAAAAGCATCAATTCTTCGACGATCAGCCTTCTTTATGGTCCAGCTCTCACTTCCATACATCACTACTGGGAAAACCATAGCTTTAACTATACGGACCTTTGTCGGCAAAGTGATGTCTCTGCTTTTTAAGATGCTGTCTAGGTTTGTCATTGCTTTTCTCCCAAGAAGCAGGCGTCTTTTAATTTCGTGACTGCTGTCACCATCTGCAGTGATCAAGGAGCCCAAGAAAGTAAAATCTCTCACTGCCTCCATTTCTTCCCCTTCTATTTGCCAGGAGGTGATGGGACCAGTGGCCATGATCTTGGTTTTTTTGATGTTGAGCTTCAGACCATATTTTGCGCTCTCCTCTTTCACCCTCATTACCAACAAAACTAAACAGCTCCAAGTGGTGATGGCCAATGAAACAATCATGTGGTGCATGTCAGTTGACTTCTGTGTTATTCAATTAACTCCAATGCACTTTACCAATAGCCATGAAAACTATTTACAGGTAGGTAGCCGTGTTGGTCTGAGTCGAAGCAAAATAAAAAAATTCCTTCAGTAGCACCTTAAAGACCAACTAAGTTTATATTTTGGTATGAGCTTTCGTGTCCATGCACACTTCTTCAGATACGTGAAAACTATTGTTATGGGATCCAGTCTAGCAAATGTGTTGATGGCTGGGGATAGGACCAAGCCTTAAGCTGCAATCCTGTGCACATTTACTTGGGAGTAAACCTTTTACTCCGGCTGGCAGAGGGAAAAGGGAGGCCGCCGCGCAGCTCCTCCACTTGCTGGGGTGCCCCTGAGCGCCCCCCTGAGCGCCCTGGCGCCCTGGCGCCCTGCACCACTGGAGTCAATGGGCGAGCCAGCCCTGAACGCCGCAACCCCAGAGTCGGACACGACTGGACCTTTACCTATGACAAACTTAGTTGGTCTCTAAGGTGCTGCTGGAAGCAATTTTTTTTATTTTTTGTTTCGACCACGTCAGACCAACATGGCTTCCTACCTGTAAACAGATGCCTTAGAAATGTACAACAAGCACAGGGAACTATTGGGAGTATTCCATTTCTAGCTTCAATCAATCAAAGGATTAGGAGCCTCTCAAGAATTAGATCAACCCAGCTTCCTACTTTCCCAACATTCATAAATTTGCCTGATCTTCACTTGAAGTGCAGTTTGGGGGGTTTCGAAAATGCTTTGTCACAACGTAATAGTGTTTAAACAAACCAACAAACCAACCTGTTTTCAAGTTCCAACACAAATAAAGTTTTAGCTGCCATTTTTCCAATCACTTTGAAAGCAAAGAGAAATAAAACTCGAAGCCATTTGGGATTATACAGGTTGTGTTTCATAACGATTTTAGAAAGCCAGGCTGCAGCCTTAGCCCTAGTTGCAACTACTGAGATCATCTTCGAAAGGCTCTTGTGCCCGCTAAAAGAAGGCTTGCTAACATTCGCAAATCCCTTTTGAGAATTGGCTCCATGTGAATCTGCTTCTGGTTTCAGCCTTTCTCAAGCTAACCTTACTTAAAGCAATATTGCTTAAATGAGTTGCATGGCTTTTTGAGTCACTTGCAGCATATCAACATGAGGCTGATTCAAGACTCCTTTGGAGCTGACTTTGGCAACAAATACTTATTCTGAGATCAGAGGCACATTTTAATATGTGAAATATGTTTCTTGGGCAAGAAATCCCTCTCATTTATTCTCTCGCTCCCCCCCCCCTTTTATCATTTCAGCCTGAGCAGCAGAAAGCCTTTCATTAACATACTTCTCCACCACATAAAAGTGAGCTATTGTGTCAAAGACTACAGCTGGTGAAAGTAGTAGATGAGGTAATATCAGGCAGATGCATCTGCGTTCATCAAAGGGAACTTCAGATGGTCTGGGAAGAAGGTAGGGGAGCTGAGGTGCCCACATTTACCCACCTTTCCCAACCCCCTGGGTCGGTTTCGAAAGAGATACCCTTGATTCAAAAAGATTTAAATGCACACACACACCACAACCACTTCCTGTCCGGGCCCAGTTTGACCCCCCTCTATGGGACCCCTCTTTGGCCCTTTTATCGGTTCATGTGGGACCAACATGGATATCTGGCCCTGATGAATACTTGAGGTTCCCGACCCTATGGTTGTAATTCGTGGGCAATCATTTAATTTTTATCATGATTCTAATTTTTAAGATGTATTTTAATCAGTTGTTTGATTGTGTTTTAATGTATTTGATATTTGATGTTAGCTGCCCTGAGCCCGGTCTTGGCCGGGGAGGGCAGGGTATAAATAAAAATTTACTTACTTACTTACTTACTTACTTACTTACTTACTTACTTCCTACACAGTTCTGAGACCGTCTAATGCAAATGTTCTCTGCACACTGCTTCAGAACACCTTTGTCACTATCATGGCATGCATGGGCGTAGGAAGATAGGGGCGGTGGGGGTGGCACGCCCCGAGTGATGCGATCCCAGGGGCGCCATCGCTGCTGCTTGCCCCACCCCAAAACCCGCCCCCCGCCCCTGCGCACAGCACGCCCTGCCCAAAATGTGCCTCTACGTCACTGCGCATGATGCGCCCCGCCCCCAAAATGTGTGCCACGTCACTGCGCATGGCGCGTCCCGCCCCCAAAACGCGTACCACGTCACTGGGGGCAGCGCGCCTGCTCTCCGCCCCCGGTGGCGGAGCATGAAGCTCCGCCGCTGATGGCATGCCAGAAATCTTCTGCTTCACTTCTCCTCTCCTCCCATTGGCTGAGCACTGGGTGGGCAGAGGTGTACAGCCAACATGCATCATTTGCGCTGCGACACATCTGGGCCAGTTGGATGTCAGATGCAGAAATTGCTTGGAAGACAAATCATTGGGCTGTGCACTTCATTAGGGACCAACTTTCCGTGCTCCTGGCCTGGATGCATGACACACAACTGGGACATAGCTGCCAAGTACCCCGTTTTCCCGGGAAAACCCCGTTTTTACTTACCTTTTCCCAGTGGTCCCCTGTATCACTTCGTCTCCTGTTTTTCTCCGTTATTTTCTCCTTCCCTTAATATCTATACATTACTTGCGTTGCTTTTTATGACTTCCATTTATAAATTAATTAGATTATTAATTCTTTCAGTTTTCCTATCTATGTGCATTCCCCTGTGTTTTCTCAATCAAAACAGATCGCTAACTCCGTTTTTATACCTTTTTCTCTAAAATAATTTCCAACATATTCCCATTCAGTTTTAGACCTTTGTTTTGGTATATTCCTAATTGCCGCTGTCATCCTTGCCGGATCCATGAATTCTATTAATTTTATTTGCCACTCCTGGATTGTTGGTGCCTCCTCCCTTTTCCATTTTTTGGCCTACAAGTAATCTTGCCGCTGCAAGATTGAGATGTCTTTGTACAAAAAGCACAGAAGCCAACTGGAGTGGCTGTTGGGTCTTACATGGGCCATGCTAATCGGATCTGAAAGCAAATGGATTTGAGATTTCCTTCAAGAGGAGAAAGCGTATGCCTTAGCTGGTTCGTGCCATTTCTTGTTTCGAGGCTGTCTCCAATGCTATCCATGCAGTGTTCAGAGCCATGCGCCCTGCAATCTGGATCGTAGACTTTGCAGTTCATCCAACCTCCGCTTTTCTTTTCTTTTTCTTTTTTGGCAGTGAGGAGGCTCGTATGTGGAACATGTTGAGCAAAGCATTCTAAGCTCTACATCAGCATAAATCCTTTCTGGATTTGGGATACATGGTTATACAACAACCCGATGTCATCTTGCTACAGCTGGCATCTTTACAATATCTTCTTGGAACAAGATGAAAGACAAACTTCTTCTTCTTCTTTTAATAGTGTGGCTATCATGCAATTCCATACATCTATTAATTAGACAGGTTGTTTTTTTCTGCTGACTCATTCTTCAATGAATGAGGCACGTCGCGATCTTCTCGATGTGACACAGAAACGCCCCATCTCTCCACCATCATCAGTGGGTTTCCCTGGAGAAATGTAGCCTCATCTCTTCAGGCATGTATGAGAATGCAGCGTTTACAAGAATGCCATTGGCCATAAGTCACTTCAGTGAACAAAGAGGAACAGCCCTCATATTCCAGTAGTGAAAACTGAGCTTTTAAATTTCTGTTAAGGAAAATACCCATTAACAAACAAGCCCCCAGTCGCTCTAGCTTTCCCCTTAAATCAATTTACTATCCTGGGGGGGGGCACTCTATCTAAATTATATAATTCAATATTTGAACGATTGCTATTAATAATAGTATTATAAATTATAATGAGGCTATTATTGGACTGTAATTGAGAACTAAGAAAAAAAATACTATTTTAAAAAAATCAATTTACTACCCATCCAAATGCTACTCTTAGGACAGCTGCAAACAGTTGGAATAAGTGATAGATGAACCGGAGGGCAAAAATCCCAACTGAGTCATAATCCTACTCGGAAATCGGAATGCTCATCCTGGATATGAAAATAACTTTGTGGTACAATTGATGAACCTAGGTGCAAATGACTCGTTCTCCTCTTTTTCCATGGAGACCAGATACAATTTTCTGAAATTTTTATTTCCGTATTATTTAAAATCTGTGATGTTAGGGACTTCAGGAATCAGCAAGGGAATTACACTGTCCTTTCTTCCAACGGAGCCAGTATTATTGATTATAAATTGGTTCCCATTATGATATCTAATCATTTTAATAATGTTGAAGTTCTTACTTTTAGTTTAGGGACAAACTTTTTTACTCTCTTTTTTTTTAGGAATAAGGTATATTTACTGTGTCCGTTTGGTGCTAAACCCATTGAAGTATTTTGTGAAGAGCTAATTAACCCTTAGCTCCCCTGCTTGCCCTAAGCAAAATCCTTTCTCTAAAGCTTACATTTGCACTGCATTTTGTAACCCTTTTCTGCCGATTTCACTCGAAAACTCTGTTTTTAAATTTTATCGTACATAACCCACAACTTCATTAGCATTCTGTTTTAGGGTGCTGCTTTTGATTCAGAAGAAAGAAGAGATCAAATGCTTTTTCTACCTCTGGCCACTGGTTGGCCAGTTGTCAGTTGGATGATGAGTAAGGACTAAGGAGTAAGGCTGGATCTACACTGATTGTAAAAACGCTTTTCAAAAAGTTATATAGCTCTCAATGCACTTTCACATTGATGATGGATCGCTGCTGTACAGCAGCCTCTGGTGCCACATGTTTATAACACCTTTATAACGTTTTAACTCACCAGTGTAGATGAGTCCTAACTCAACCAGCTGCCCTTCATCTGCATTGCAGCAGACCAAGAAAGAGTCCGAGAAAAGAAAGTCTGGCAAACAAATACACAAAGGACGTATAATTCACACTTCCATTCTCTAGGCTTAACAAGATAAAATGAGACCAGATGTAATACCTGAAACTGAGCTATATCTCTGAAAGTCCCCAGGTCAAATTTCACCAGTACAAGATGACATCTGGTAAGCAGCTCACTTTCAACCTCAGGACTTCCATCTGCAATAAATGGACTTACAGGGTTGTTTTAATGACTGCAGCAAGACACGAGAAGTAACATCTGTACTACCATAAATATTATAGCTAAAGTCTTTTATAACATATGTTTGGTGACTATTTTTTGCATTAATCAAGAGTAATGGGCTGGAAACCCAGCCAGATGGGTGGGGTATAAATAAATTATTATTATTATTATTATTATTATTATTATTATTATTATTATTATATTATTATTATTATTATTATTATTATTATTATTATTAACCAAAAAATGCTTCCTTTTTTTTAACAGACTCTAAAGGAATCAACAGCCATGAAAAGATTACTAATACAGTGGTAAGTTGGTTCTCAAATGCCAAAAACCTGGAAGTAAGTGTTCCGGTTTTCGAACATTTTTTGGAAGCCAAACGTCAGATCCGACTGTCGCCTATTGTTTCTGGGGCACCTGCACCAATCAGAAGCTGCGCCTTGGTTTTCGAACATTTCGGAAGTCAAACAGACTTCCAGAATGGATTAAGTTTGGCGCTTTTTTCCCCCTACTTATTTTGCATTTTTGTTTTTGAGGCATTTTCGGTTAATTTGTTTTTGTGACTGTGTGGATCCCAGTTCAGCTGTTGATTGATTGATTGATTGATTGACTGTGGAAATACATAAAAAGCCCCCCCCCTTTTCAAACAATGACTATCATCAGTACAGGTAAGGAAAAAATGTAATTTTTATCATCTACAATACTGTCTTATTTATTTAATAGTACTGTACATTGATTATTGCTTTCATTTTAAGGATCAGTGGTCTTGTTAGATAATAAAATTCATGTTAAATTGCTGTTTTAGGGGTTGTTTTTAAATGTCTGGAACAGATTAATCCATTTTGCATTACTTTCTATGGGAAAGTGTGCCTTGGTTTTGGAACGCTTTGGTTTTGGAACGGACTTCCGGAACGGATTAAGTTTGAGAATCAAGGTACCACTGTATATAATATTCTTTGGAACTTGAAATTAGGGAAAGACAAAGCTAGCAAAAGATGGGAGAGAGTTCTAAGCAGATCCATTCATAGTGAAGAATGTTATTATTTATGTAAACAAGGACCGGATATTTCAATGCATGTCAGCTTAAAAGAAAACTTTCAAAAAGGCTTGTCCATCAGTATTTCACATCAGTGGTATCAGACATTTGTTAGGCTTCCAAAGTGAGTTGGTCTCCTAGGATTTGCTGGAGGTGTAACACCGATAATGCTAGTTTCTTGCATATTTGGTGGCACTATGCCAAAGTCTCACCTTACTGGGGAAAAGATCCAGTGAATAATTGGATGCAGCCTCTTTAGCTACCAGAAGTAATTTTTTTGTTGTTGTTGTTTAGTCGTTTAGTTGTGTCCGACTCTTCGTGACCCCATGGACCAGAGCACGCCAGGCACTCCTGTCTTCCACTGCCTCCCGCAGTTTGGTCAGACTCATGTTGGTGGCTTCGAGAACACTGTCCAACCATCTCGTCCTCTGTCATCCCCTTCTTCTTGTGCCCTCAATCTTTCCCAACATCAGGGTCTTTTCCAGGGAGTCAGAAGTAATTACTCTAATAATAATAATAATAATAATAATAATAATAATAATAATTTATTTATACCCCGCCCATCTGGCTGTGTTCCCCCAGCCACTCTGAGTGGCTTCTAACAAAATATTAAAATACAGAAATCCATCAGACATTAAAAGCTTCCCTGAACAGGGCTGCCTTGAGATGCCTTCTAAAGGTCTGGTAGTTGTTGTTCTCTTTGACCTCTAGTGGGAGGGCATTCCACAAGGTGGGTGCCACTACCGAGAAGGCCCTCTGCCTGGTTCCCTGTAACTCTAGTTTTATTTTTATTTTATTTAAACCTATGTGGACAAAAAGTGCCATTCCTTAGTATGATGTCCTCTTAAAGCAGCCAGTACTCCAGTTACAAAATAATAAAATAAAATAAAAATGGAGGACCAAGCACACTTCTTCTTGACTGGAATAGCTGACTGAAATCTGGATGCTTCTTTTATTAATAAAATGACCTATTGTGCTCTTATACGACAAGGAAGAATAATGACCATCACGGTTGGACTCTTTGGCAGCTCCTTTGTATTTTTTGGAAAAACTGGAGACGAGATATAAATATACAAGATCGTTTTTATCTCGGTAAGTTTTTAATAGTATCTGTAAGGAGCCGTTTCTTTCCTTTTTTTATTATGCGGTCTCACTGTACTAAAATCCTTCAAAACAACATTTAAACAAAAAGGGAATGGACCAACTGGAACTTGGACAAGTCTCAACACCCAATTAACTTTCCATATAATCCCCCATCCCTTCACCGGAGATCCCTAAGGGCTTATCCATACTTACCTTTTGCTCTGCTCATTCCAGGCACAGGTCTGTGCTTAAAAGCTCCATGTCTGAGCAGTTGGGGTTATTTGCCCTGGAAAATCTGCACTTTATTGCCCAATGGGAGCAAACGTTAATTCAGATTTTTTGTGGATGGAAGCTTGCTTTGACTGAGCTTTAAAGAGCAAGCCTTGCCGGGAAAGACTGGAGGAACAGTAAGCATCACAGACTGGTTGGATGATAAGGAATGGTAGGAGGTACCAGCCGGGAAACCCCCAGGGGAAAAAGGCTCGGAGCCAGGGGCATGGTGATGGGACTACGACGAGTGGTCAGAGGGAGAAGGCTGGGGAGGAGGTGTTAGAACAGGGGTCCCCAGACTACGGCCCCCAGGCCGGATGCGGCCCAATTAGCCTCCCAATCCGGCCCGCGACGACCCCCGCCACCCGCTGCCGCCGTCCGCTCTTACGGCGTGCGGCGCGGCGGCGATCTTCAAAATCGGCAAAAAAACGCCGAAAATGCTTTGTGTGCATGCGTATGGGCCTCTCCCGACCCAGAAGAGGTCATTTCCAATGCACTTCCGGGTCGGGGGAGGCCCATACGCATGCGCACAAGCGATTTTCGGCGATTTTTTCCAACCGTGTGCGTGTGCGCATGCGCACGGGCACGCACTCCCCCGCCCTCCGGCCCGCTGCACGCACACTCCCTTGCTCTCCGGCCCGCCGCGCGGTCGGCACGGCGGGCACCGGCCCGAAGCCCGGTAAGTCTGGGGACCCCTGTGTTAGAAGTTGGATTGACAACCAGTGGTGTAACATGGGTTGCCAGTGCCCAGTGCTGTGTGGAGGAGGTGGGGTGGAAGGAAGGGAAATAATAGGCGGAGTACACATGCACATTCAACTGCCTAACGGTGTAAGCATCACCTAAGAGATTGCAGCCACAGAGGTAAGAAAGGAAGAGTTGTTACATTGTCTGGAGAAGTCACCCAGGGTGACACACCTTGTGCCCCATCCGACACTATGCAACTGGGGGCAACAGGGTTTGGTGAGCAGGAAGAGACTGGGGCAGAGTGAAGTTCAGACTCTGAGGCTGAAGCAGAGGCTGAAGAGGAGTGGGGACAAGAGACTGCTGAAGAATCCAGGGAGTCTCCCCCTCCTGCTGCGACCAGCTCCCCTGGTCTCTCGAGAACACAGAGAGAAATGAAAAGAGCAGAACAGAAATTAGTTGTGTGCAGATGCAGTTTGAAATGGGGGGGGGCGGCTGAAGAGGATGAGCCTTAGAGGGGGTGGAAAGGCAGGGACCTTCAGTCCTCACAACTGTGTCTTCGGGGCAAAACCTACCAGGAAGGGTTGCTGGGACCACTAGGCCTGAACTGTATTTTGGTTTCCTTGGATAAATAGTTACTGTACTTTTCCATGTATAAGACTATTTTTATTTCTTTAAAAATAATGCTAAAAAACGGGGGTCGTCTTCTACATGGGTAGTGCATAGGGTGGTTGTTTGATTGGTTGATGCCGCGGCTGTCAGCGGCTATTGCGCGTGTTATTGGTTGCTGCGTCAATGGGTGGTGTTGATTGGCTGGTGCTGCGGCAATTGGGCGGGTGATTGGCAGCTCTTGCCAGCGACGGGACATACGAGAGGCGGATTTTGTGACGCGTTGTGGTGAGCGATTTTCAGCGATCCCCCCCCCAAAAAAAGCTCAACAACCCTGTGCCATCTCCTCCCATTTTCTTAAATTTGAGTCCCCCAAAATAGGGGGTGACTTAAACATGGGGGCATCTTATACAGTGGTTACAAACACCTTGGGTTACAAACACTTCAGGTTACAGACTCCGCTAATCCGGAAGTAGTACCTTGGGTTCAGAACTTTACCTCAGGATGAGAACAGAAATCGCGCACTGGCGGTGGGGCGGCAGCAGGAGGCCCCATTAGCTAAAGTGGTACCTCAGGTTAAGAATGATTTCAGGTTAAGAATGGACCTCCGGAACGAATTAAGTTTGTAACCAGAGGTACCACTGTACACAGAAAAGTACAGTGACTTCACTGGCATCAGTGACTTATTACTTAATGCTGACTTATGCCTAACTCAAGCCCTGACAGTAAACGTGGATAAGCCCCCAGAGGATGTTTTCTGAGAAGGATACTGCAACAGTGCCCCAAGTCCACCTACTTTCCCCCATATGAGTAAATGACAATCATTAATAGGGGAGAAAATAAAAGTGTGTTTTCAAGGGCATCGTTGAAGTTGGGGCTAAAGCTGCACCCCTGGTGGCCCATTTTATTGGCGTGAAGGAAAGCCCTTGACAATCCTTCCCAACATAGCTGCCAAGTCTCCCGTATTCCCCAGGAAACCCCCATTTTTCTAGCTGTTTCCAGCTGAAAAAACTGATTTTTTTGTCCCCCCCCCGGTTTATTCTGGCGTGGCGGCCATTATGGAACTGGGCGGAGCATGCTCAGAAGCGACTTTTGATACAGCTCTGCCCAGTTCCAAAATGGCGGCAGCGCTACTTCCGGTCTGCTACTTCTGGTCCGGTCCCTTATTTCACCCACAGGAACTTGGCAGGTATGTCTTCCCAATGCAGCCTGTTTAATATGCCCCATCCAACCTAATGGGATCCGCTAATATCCAAGGCTGCTGTTACCTGCTTAGCCCACCCTGACTTCTATTTCTTGCAAGCGATAGTTAGGCAGTGACAGCGCAAAAGAGAGCAGGAAATGGCTACAACCAGGCTCCCCTCTCAATTTAGGTCCTGTCCACGCCAGAGTTTAATGCGGATTCGAAGCTTCTTGTGGCTCTACCTCTTTTCTTTGCAGCACTGACATGACATCCTCCTCATCCGAGTGGCAAGACGCACTCTCTCTGTGCCTCCCCCCCCCCCCCGAATCTGGATTATCTGTGGATAATCCAATAAGGAAAGCAAACTTAACTTAGAAGTGCATGCTCCCCAACTGGGCAGACTTTCTCTACATGTGTAGTGGTGTTTCTCTGTGTGCCATTTGTAGCTACACCCTCTGCTTCCATTTTCTTTTCATCAGCTGCAACTTGGCTTCTCGCAACGAGGGAACCACCAGAAGGCCCTCGGTGCCGGACCTCAGTGTCCAGGCAGAACGATGGGGGTGGAGACGCTCCTTCAGGTATAGTGGACCGAGGCCATTATAAATAAATGAAAAGATGCTCAAGCTTTCCAATGTTCCGATTCATGACAGAACCACACACACAATTTGGCCTTCCATTCCTTCTCATCTTCTTTTTCTCATCATCTTCGCCTATGAAGCAATTGTGCAAAATGCATCCCGTAAATCAAGACAAGACACCTGCTGACTTTGCTGCGTACGTGCTGAGAACCGCAGAGCCTCGTGGGACAAATACATGACCTGTTTTGCAACTCATGCAGAATCATATGGTTTTTTCCTGTTCCTGTGTGGAAACCAAGCTTGGGCATGCAAGGCCTGATGGCTTCGTTTATAGCTCTTGCCAAACCAAAGCTTTTGTTTGTGGTCTCACCAAATCCATGATTAAGGATTGCAGCCGCAGTTAAGTCCTGATGCAGCGAAATGGCTCGGGGGACACCCCCATATTACATATCTGGGCTGGAGTGCACTTTAAAGGTCCCTCTACTGAACAGAGGGCCACAGATATTAATTAAGAGGTTTGTTGACTTGTTCAAAACATTTAAATTTCTATTCAAAAAAGAAATACAAAGTTGCATTTCAAAGGTAAGTGGGAGAGGAAAACGGAACTTTTAAAAACTGTGAGCTAAAAAATGGATATTACTTCTCTCTACGTGGTACATTTTTCTGGGACTGGCAACTGGGTCTGGCAGTTTATTTCCTGGGTAAGATCCCAAAATGAGCTCAACAACTTTGGTTGTCCCCTTGGTTGTCCCTCACGCATGTTCACTTCATCAAATCTGGCCCTCTTTGAAAAAAGTTTGGACACCCCTGACTTAACCTTTAAAACCCACAAAACCATTAAAAGGGGGTGGGGAGCAATGCATGTGTCAAATAGGCATGGATCTTATTCATAGCACACTTAGTGCTAAGAATGAATTCAGAACATAGGTAAAGGTGAAGGGACCTTTAAATCCCTGATTGGCCTCAGCCCTGTATACCTGAAAGAGCGTCTCCACCCCATTGTTCAACCCGGACACTGAGTTCCAGCTCTGAGGGCCTTCTGGCAGTTCCCTCACTGCAAGAAGCAAAGTTACAGGGAACTAGGCAGAGGGCCTTCTCGGTAGTGGCGCCCACCCTGTGGAACACCCTCCCATCAGATGTCAAGGAAACAAGCAGCTATCTGACATTTAGAAGACATCTGAAGGCAGCCCTGTTTAGCGAAGTTTTTAATGACTGATATTTTTAATGTATTTTTAATCTTTTGTTGGAAGCCGCCCAGAGTGGCTGGGTAAACCCAGCCAGGTGGGTAGGGTATAAATAAGTTGTTGTTGTTGTTGTTGTTGTTGTTGTTGTTGTTGTCATTTACTGAATCAGAATGAATGTCAATCTGCAAAAAATCCAACTGACTTTTTTTGATTCAGCAGTAAGCAGCGGGTTTTCCTGGGCAAAGCACCAGAACAAAATAAAAACTTCTCAGAACCGTATCTGGAAATTACAGGTCAAACAAAAGTGTGGATTAGTCCTCAGTCTAATCAGTGGTTGCTAACTTATAGTTTAGGTAGTTCTCAAGGAAGCAACCAGGTAAAACACAATGCATCAGCGGAACAACACCCAAAGGGATGTGTTAGAGAGACATGGTGGAATAGATAAATAAATACAGAAGAGGCTGAACCAAGCAGAGTTCAGTGCGCATCAGCGGCAGAGAGTAGCAGAACTCACACCAACATTTCCCAGCTATTGCAGCAATTCCTCAGCCAGGAGGGGCCAGTTTCAAGTCCAGCCTCCAATGGATAGGATTGCCCATATTACATTCAACAGCTCCAGCTCGGAGCAATGGTTTGGATCCTATCTGGGCACTGCCCCAAAACTCATGTGGGGAAATCATGTGGGACAACTGGCTGGAAAGGCATGTGCAAATTGATTCAACAATCCTATTATCCACAGAGTTCGATGGGATTTGCTGTCAAAAGGGGTGGGGGCTATTAAGAGCAGGAAGTCAGCCGGTGGGAAAAGGATTGAGCTGTTCCGCTGCTCAAAACCGCAGCCTCCTGGGTTTGTTTGTGATTGAATGAAACAGCCACTGAGTAATGTGTAGTTCGCCCTGACTGTAGGACTCTAGCCTGACAGTACAACCATGTAAATACTCAGGGGGGAAAGTCCCACTAACCCCAATGAGGCTCACTTCCGAGTAAACATGTTTTGAGATTGCAGCCTTAATTTCTGGAGCTAGCATGGCAACTACTGTTTATTGTAATTAACATCTGATGATAATCATAGGGAGCCACGATGGTGAATTTGAATAACTAGAGTTCCCAGCCGCATCAAGAAAGAGTGTTCTGCATCTTAAACTTTTCTTCGCAAAGCTGTTTGTGCCTGCAGCCAGCGAAATTTGAAGCTCTTCGGCACACAGCTGCTCTGCAAATATAATTTTCCTATCAACTTTGACAAAGAAAAATTGCTAAACGGTTCCCACTTCTGCCATCATTGCTCTTGACAATGTTTTAACAAGCTAAGTGTTTTCATATGTTTGCTTTATGTAAGAGATACAAATTGGCAACAACCAGCGGCGGCGGCGGTTGCTAATGCCAATCCTGGCATTGTTAACTCCAAGGTCGTAAAGTTAATAAAAAATATATTTTTAAAAAATCAAGTTTCTTTCCCCGCCAAAGGAGGGTTCTGATCTGATTTGGTCATGAATCATGCTGCATTCCTAATTAATAAAATAAGTTATTGGGCACTAGAGAGCAGGTTCGAAGCTGGCTCTGTGTACCACCAGGGCTGCTGGCTGGAGGAGGAGGAGGAGGAGGAGGAGGAGGAGGAGGAGGAGGAGGAGGAGGAAGAAGAAGAAGAAGAAGAAGAAGAAGAAGAAGAAGAAGAAGAAGAAGAAGAAGAAGAAGAAGAAGAAGAAGAAGAAGAAGAAAGATGTGCAGGAATTTGAAGATGGGGCTCATGCAACTTTGCAGAATCCTGGTCAAGGGAATCTGGTGAAACTAGAGGACCAATCTTCTGTCTGTTTGGTAGAATGCTTGTCAGGGTGAGCAGCTTATACCTCTGCGAGACCAGCAGGTTCCTCCTCTGGTTTGTCAGACTGCTGCTCTTTGACCTGTCTGGTGTTTCACATGTTTATCCTACCTGCCTGCAGACTGTCTCGCTCTACACAGAATGCAATTTTGAATTTATTTAGTGCTGAAATATCACCCACTCACAACATTATCATAAATGTGCTTGTTTAGCTGAACTGAGTTCAATAAAAAAAAATTTAAAAAGGGAACTCTAAACATTATTTTGGAAACCATCATTTTCAAGCATGAATTTTGAGATCATGTTTCTGACCACTTCTCCCTCACTTAAGCTCCTATTTTGGTGAGGTAGATAATCTTCTGTGTAAGGGGACAAAATGACAGCAGATTCTGCACAGTCAATTCCACTTAATGAATGCCCCTTCGATTCATATATATTGTGCAAGGCAACACAGGATGTATACAGTAGTCATTGGAAATAATAATAATAATAATAATAATAATAATAATAATAATAATACAGTGGAACCTCGGTTTATGAACAGCTCGGTTTATGAATTTTCGGTTTACAAACGCTGCGGACCCATCTGGAACGGATTAATTCACTTTCCATTACTTTCAATGGGAGAGTTCACTTCAGTTTATGAACGCTTCAGTTTATGAACAGACTTCCGGAACCAATTACACCCATGCTTCGGGTTAAGTACGCTTCAGTTTGAGTACTCCGCGGACCCTTCTGGAACGGATTAATTCACTTTCCATTACTTTCAATGGGAAAGTTAACTTCAGTTTATGAACGCTTCAGTTTATGAACAGACTTCCGGAACCAATTGTGTTCATAAACCGAGGTACCACTGTATAATTCATACCCTGTCCATCTGGCTGGGTTTCCCCAGTCACTCTGGGTGGCTTTCGGCATATATAAAAATGTAATAAAATATCAAACATTAAAAAGAAATTAAATGACTCTGTGAGACAACACCAGCATCCCTTTGAGATGTCAGAATGTTATATTTCCACTACATTTCTGCATCTATTAAGGCTGCAGTTGAAAAGCATTTTTCTGGGTTCCAAATATGCACCGCCATATGGTTTCATTAACCACTTCCTTAGTGGATTCGCAGCATCTGCAAGAATTAGGGGGGGAAGATCTTCTGTGTACCATGAACTGTTATGGTGGGGATGCAAGGCATAAATGCCCCCTCATCCACTCCCTGGCAAAGTACAGAATTTACAAAAACAAAGGCACCGTGATTTCTGCCACTCCAGCAAACTTCCACGTTGATAAATTGCCCTCCAAGGTCCAAGCAATGCTTAAGTTGACCCAGGCATTGCGGAGAGGGGAAAGGAAATCTCAGGCAATGCTACTCTTTGGGGCAGCGGGTCCATTTTCTTTCCAATGTGCAGTTCCACTCTTAAATACATGCAGTACTGTTAAGGCTGCCAGCCATCCCAGCCACTCTTTTGTGTGTCCATTATTTTAATTCACAGTTAATGAGTGAAGTAGGACATAGCCCACAAGGAAATCAAGCAACACGTCACAACTAGGTGGGATCAAAGCACAACAGGGAGCTGATTTAGTTTGCATTTACTGCACAGATTATTTGTGCCACATGCTACAGCAGAAGGTTAAAAAGTGAGGGGGAGGCCCCGTGGCGTAGTGTGGGTTGCCAGTGCCCAGGGCCATGTAGAGGGGGAAGGGAGGGGCAATGCTGGAGGGGCAACCAGTGGCGTGACATGGGTTGCCAGTGCCCAGGGCTGTGTGGAGGAGGTGGGGTGGAAGGGAGGGAAACAGGCGGAGTACGCATGCACGTTCAACTCCCTGTCACCCAGGAGATTGCAGCTGTAAAGATAATAAAAGAAGTTCCATTCCGTTGTCTGGAGCGGTCACTTCCTGGTTAACATGGATAAGCCATTTTCAATGGAGCCCAGCAACGGAAGCATGCAGCTGTATTGAGGCTGCACCAGGGGTTGAAATTTTGCGCCCCCCTAACAATTTTGCACCTGGGGCAATTGTCATTATCTCTGATCAACTGGCCATGCTGTCTGGGGCTGACAAGAGTTGGTGACCAACAATATCAGGGTGGCCCCATCCCTGCTTTAGATACACAAATTCAATGACTAAGTAGCAGAAACAAAAAAAAATGCCCCGTTATCCTCTTCCCACCCTATCCCATCCAATTTGGGGATGGGAAAGAAGACCCTTCACTGCCAGAGGCTCTGAAAATGAGCAGTCGGAATGGTCAAGACCGGGCTAGATGGACAAATCAATTTGCTGGTATAAGGCACCATCGCTATGTTCCTGGCTCATTTATTTCCACTGTCAAGAGGGTAACAAGCGAGCTCAGGACTTCCGTCTGCAATAAATGACCTTACAGGGTTGTTTTAATGACTGCAAGACACAAGAAGTAACATCTGTACTGCCATACAAATATCACATTTAAGGCCCTCCATTTTTACAATATTACAGCTAAAGTCTTTTATGATATTTGTTTACTGATAATTTTTTTGCATTAATCAAGAGTAATTAAAAAATGCTTATTTTTTTTAACGGACTCAACAGCCATTAAAATATTACTAATATATAATATTCTTTTGGACTTGAAATTAGGGAAAGACAAAGCTAGCAAAAGATGGGAGAGAGTTCTAAGTAGATCCATTCATAGTGAAGAATGTTCTTATTTATGTAAAGAAGGATTGGATATTTCAATGCATGTAAGCTTAAAAGAAAAGCAAAGGCTTACACATCAGTATTACACATCAGTGGTATCAGACATTTGTTAGACTTCCAAAATGGGTTGGTATCCTAGGATTTGCTGGAGGTATAACACTGATAATGCTAGTTTCTTGCATATTTGGTGGCACCATGTCAAAGTCTCACCTTACTGGGGAAAAGCGGTAGATAAGATCCAGTTAGTAATTGGATTCAGCTGTCACCACCACCACGTGAAATGGTGGTCACAATGTGGTTTGCTGTTGCTGTTACAATTTGTATACCCCCCTGGCATCTGCAGATCTCAGGGTGGTTCACAAAACAAAAATACAATATAAAAGCATAAAAACAAAGAAAACAACCAATAATAAACCAATAATCCCCCCCCCACTAGATGAACTAAACCAGGCATTCCCAAACTTCAGCCCTCCAGATGTTTTGGACTACAATTCCCATCATCCCTGACCACTGGTCCTGTTAGCTAGGGATCATGGGAGTTGTAGGCCGAAACATCTGGGGGGACGCAGTTTGGGGATGCCTGAACTAAACCACTAGAGATTGTTGCTGTCAGTTCCTTGCTTCCCTGCCAGTTGCCCCCAGTGACATGGATTGGAGCTGGGGAATTTACTCTACCCAATTCATCGGGTGCTGTTACATATTCCAGCTGGGACATCTCACCATGGCGGTGCCAGTCTGGTCCTCATCACATCTCTTAAGATGCTGCCCGCCCAGCTCAAAGACGACCTATCTAGGAAATGCAACATGGCCCACCGACTGGAGTTCCAACAGCCTCCACATTTACAACAGCAATATAATATGTTGTTTGTTCCATGTAACAAAAACACAAGCTGACAGTTGGCTAGTGGCTTGAGACACATTTTTGCCAGGGCTGGCTGTGCTGCATAATCTTAATCTAGATGGGTGATGTGTTCAGGGGGACATGCCTCGGATAAGTGACCTTGTCAATTGTGTTCCCTGCTCCAAACAAAGCTACGGTGTTAAGTCCTGTGTAACTCCATAATCAAAGGGATTTAGGTTTGGGGATTTGAAGACTCATCTGGCCCAGGACATCTTTTAGAGAAGAAATGTTGATTTGTTGCTGTGCACCTGCTTGCAAAAGGCTATGTTTATGCGGATGGATATTTATTTCTAGATCTTCTTCCTGTAGCTTGACCCTTGGCAATCTACCCCATCGAGGGCTATTTTAAAACTGCACGAACCATTTGGGTCAGCCTCTCCCTGTCCCACTTCTCAAGTATCTACGGTGAGCTAATAATATTAACAGTGAGACTCTTCTTTATTCTTGATGATCTTGAACGTTCTGCTTTTGTACGCTTGGCACTTCTGTTCTCAATTTTGCTGTCTAGGAATGCATTCGGCACCATCGCTTTGGATTAAAACACACGGGGAGCTTTTTATGGACAGTTTGCCAGTGTATTTAATGTTCTCATAAAAAGTTCAACTATTGAAAAGAGGACGGAGTCTTATTATTCGTTCCTAGGAAATATAGCAGGCAGGACATAAAAAAAAATACTAAAACAACAAGAAGCACGATTAATATTTTTATTTAAAACTTTACAGCCGGTAGGATTAAATTCTGAATCTTTCAGTTTTTATTTATCTGTGTATCTGAATAATAATAATAATAATAATAAGGCAACTTCCAACAGAAAAATAAAATAAAATAATTGATTAAACATTAAAAGCCTCCCTAAACAGGGCTGCCTTCAGATGTCTTCTAAAAATCTGGTAGCTGTTTTTCTCTTTGACATCTGATGGGAGGGCGTTCCACAGGGCGGGTGCCACTACCAAGAAGGCCCTCTGCCTGGTTCCCTGCAACTTGGCTTCTCGCAACGAGGGAACCGCCAGAAGGCCCTCGGTACTGGACCTCAGTGTCCGGGCAGAACGATGGGGGTGGAGATGCTCCTTCAGGTATACTGGACCGAGGCCATTTAGGGCTTTAAAGGTCAGCACCAACACTTTGAATTGTGCTCAGAAACGTACTGGGAGCCAATGTAGATCTTTCAAGACCAGTGTTATGTGGTCTCGGCGGTCGCTCCCAGTCACCATTCTAGCTGCCGCATTCTGGATTAGTTGTAGTTTCCGGGTCACTTTCAAAGGTAGCCCCACGAAGAGCGCATTGCAGTACTCCAAGTGAGAGATAACTAGAGCATGCACCACTCTGGCGAGACAGTCTGCAGACAGGTAGGGTCTCAGCCTGCGTACCAGATGGAGCTGATAGACAGCTGCCCTGGACACAGAATTGACCTGTACCTCCATGGACAGCTGTGAGTCCAAAATGACTCCCAGGCTGCACACCTGATCCTTCAGGGGCACAGTTACCCCATTCAGGACCAGGGAGTCGTCCACACCTGCCCGCCTCCTGTCCCCCAGAAACAGTACTTGTCAGGATTCAACCTCAATCTGTTAGCCGCCATCCATCCTCCAACCGCCGATGTGTATCTGTATGTGAAATGTATGTGACTAAGTATTAATAGTATCATTTCCATCCTCTCCTCCTCCTCCTCACCTCTCTACTAATGTAAAACACCTATTGAAAAACCTATAATGAGAGAGTGTGTATATATATCTGTAATCAGTGTATATATATATATCTATAATCAAACAGGGCTACCTTGCTAAGCTATTCAGTCTTTTATGCTTAAACCAAGAAATTGTCTCTTCAACTACATGTAAGTACATAATTATGAACTTTTGCATCAAATTTGTTTCTCTGTAGATAGTGGGAGATTGTAGATTTACTTCGTATTTAATTGAACACCTAGAAGTGTGTTATGTTGATTCTAATAAGACTCCATTTGAATAATTATCAGTTAGTACTAGTATCTGGAGGGGGCGCTTCAGCACACGGTCATAACACGTTCCCAAAGTTGGTCCTGGCTTCCATCCACAGGATGTCCTTGGTAAACTGTGAGTTTTGCCATTCGCTCATGAGAGTGCTAGAATTTATCAGCCTACTTAATCCAGGTGACCTCTGCCAGACTCTCAGGGATTTAGACTAGAATCCCCAAGAATACCAGATGGCTAGGAAGAGCTGCTGTCTTCAGCATTTTTCTCCCGGTCTGTGAAATTATTTGCATGCCCCCCTTTCTTTCTTTCTTTTACAGCTGGGCCTGGAACTGCAGACACTAACTGAGACACTTTCAGGCTAAACATGTTTAATGATGTAACAGCTTGCCAGGCAACTGACAACAACAAAACCTCCCCAGCTATTTTCTTTTTTAAGCAAATGGTTAAGAAACGCACAGCTTTAGGAAATTCATGCAATTAAGGGGGAGGGGTGTTGAACATTTCCCTTGTGAAAGAAAGAATTAGAATGTCAAAGATCTCCCAACCACCTCCACACCAAAAATTACAATCTTTGGCAGGTGCTTCGCTAAAGAGTGCATCGCTTAAAAAGCATGATTTGATTGTGCTTCAGCCTGCATCCATAATGTAGATGCTGTTCCTTGGATTCTCTACCACAGCAGCAGCAGCAGCATTTTATTATTTGTACCCCACCCATCTGACTGGGTTGCCCCAGCCACTCTGGGCAGCTTCCAACATATGTATTTAAAACCATGATAAAACATTGCACATTAAAAGGCTTCCCTATACCAGTGTTTCCCAACCAGTGTGCCTCCAGATGTTTTGGGACTACAACTCCCATCATTCCTGACCACTGGTCTTGCTAGCTAGGGATGATGGGAGTTGTAGTCCCAAAACATCTGGAGGCACACTGGTTGGGAAACACTGCCCTATACAGAGCTGCCTTCAGGGGTTCTTTAGAGGTTACATAGTCAATCATCACCTTGGCATCTGATGGGTGTTCCACAGGGTGGGAGCCACCACTGACAAGGCCCTCCGCCCGGTTCCCTATAGCTTCCAGTCTTGCAGTGAGGGAACCACCAGAACACCCTCAGAGCTGGATCTCAGTGTCCAGGATGAACGATGGGGGGTTGGGACACTCCTTCAGGTATGAAGGGCCGAGGCCATTTAGGGCTTTAAAGGTCAGCACCAATACCTCCAAGTGCCCCTATTTTCCAGGGACATTGCTGATTTACAGAAGCAGTCCCGGTTTCTGATTTGATCCGGGGATGTCCTGCTTTTCCTTAGGGTGTCCCTATTTTCATTGGAGAAATGTTGGAGGGTATGAAGTTATCCGACCCCTGAGCCATCTGAAGGCAATCCTGCATAGGGAAGGTTTTTAATGTTTACTGTTTTATTATGTTTTTATATATGTTGGAAGCTGCCCAGAGTGGCTGGAGCAACCCTGTAAGATGTGTGGAGTATAAAGAGTAAAATTATCATTATGGAACGGGACATCCCTATTTTCATCGGAGAAATGTTGGAAGGTATGCAACACTTTGAATTGTGCTCGGAAATGTACTGGGAGGCAGTGAAGATCCTTTAGGACTGGTGTTATATGGTCCTGGGGGCCACTCCCAGTCACCAGTCTGCCGCATTCTGCGTTAGTTCCCCCCCCCCCGAGTCACCTTCAAAGGTAGCCCCACATAGAGCATATTGCAGTATTCCAAACAGCAGATAACCAGCGCATGTACCACTCTGGTAAGACAGTGCACAAGCAAGTAGGGTCTCAGCCAGCATACCAGGTGGAGCTGGTAGACAACTGCCCTGGACACAAAATTAATCTGCACCTCCATGGACAGCTGCGAGTCCAAAATGATTCCCAGGCTGCGCACCTGGTCCTTCAGGGGCACAGTTGCCCCATTCAGGACCAGGGAGTCCTCCACACCAGCCCACCCCCTGTCCCCGCCCCCAAACAGTACTTCTGTCTTGTCAGAATTCAACCTCAATCTGCTAGCTGCCATCCACCCTCCAACCGCTCAACCACTGAGTAGCGGGAGACTTCTGGGAAAAGATTTATAATGAACTGAAAAAAGTGTTGAAAAACACCTTTGTTAAGAAACCAGAGGCCTTCTTACTTGGGATAACGGGGAATGATATACCTAAGAAAGATGTTACTTTTTTTCTGTATGCCACAACAGCAGCAAGAATATTACTGGCAACGAACTGGAAGAATGAAGAATTACCAACTGTGGATGAATGGCAGAAGAAGCTGATAGAATATATGGAACTGTCTGAGTTGATGGGGAGACTTCGGGATTGGAGTGAAGAAGCAGCGGAAGAAGATTGGAAGAAATTCAAAATTTATTTGAAAAATAAGCGTATAATAGATTGAATTAATGGAAGTGAGGGAGATACAAAGAGGTTGTAGATAATACAAGGGTGTGAAACAAGTATTGATAGAAGATAAGGATAAATTAATTTAGAAGATATAGATTGAGTTTATAAGGACAAGATATAAAAGATACAGTATTAAGGTAATATTGAAGTAATAATTAGAGCTTATATAAGAATTTACTAAGTATGAAATGTAAAGAACCGCAGTAGGAGGTGGAAAGAGGAAGTCAATAGATTAGAAATAAGGGTTATAAGTAAGAATTTTTGTTTTTGCATTTTTGTATTTTGTATTTCTTTTTTTGTGTTTTGTATTTTCGTATGTTTTTGTTGTTTGAAAAAATCTTTAATAAATACATTTAAAAAACAAAAACAAAATGATTCCAGAATACACAATGGAGGGGTTGCCTCTTTGGAGCATCCTCTCATCAAATAAAATAAGCAACCAAGAGTTATTTTTGCTTCCACTGCAGCTTCCTATTCTTGGGGAAGGTGATCAAGCATGTGGTGGCAGGACAACTCCAGAGACTGTTGCATAATATTGATTGTGATAATTTATCGGTCCGGCTTCTGGCCCAGTTTCCACATGGAGTCTGCCTTTGATGACTATCTCTGGAAGAAGAATAGTGAAGCCGAGATCTCTCAGGAGCTTTTTCTCCCATCAACCATAGTATCCTTCAGGAATGGCTTTCAAGGTTAGGGAACAGAGGCATCTTTCCCCAGCCATCCCTTTCTCACCTGTTTGGCAGGTTCCAGAAGATGGCGCCTCAGGTACAGCAGCTCCGCCTCTTAAGTGTTGTCTCACGCAGTGCCACAAATATTTATCTCCCCCACCATCTTAACCTTTGTTTCAAATCTCCAGGGGAGATTTGCCAGAGGTTTGAGCTCAAGTGTCGCTACTACTGTGCTGGTGACACCCAGTTCTGCATCTCCTGATAATAAAAATAAAAAATGGGTGAATGTCTGCGTATGACAATTCTTTCCAAGTAAGGGGGAGTGGCAACAAAATGTTGCAGTGTGGGGTGCTCCTGGTCAGGGTTCTGACCAAGCAGGGAGCCAGCAACATTTTCCTGAGATGCTCTGTTCCATTATTCTTGTCCCTGGGTCCATACCCACTCCAAAAGTCAGCGGGCATTTTGTGATTACTGAGTAGGCTCCAGTCCTTGTGGGTCTTGGGGTGAGAGGCTCACCTGGTTTACATTTTTTTTCTAAACATTTATTGTACTTCTGCAAACGTGGGGTTTCCCCCAAATAAATACTTCCTTCTTGTGCATGGATGGTGCCTCTTCAGCTACGTAAGATACACCCGCAGATACTGAAGTCATTGTTAGCAATGGGATGGGATAGACCAAGGATGGGCCAACTTCCAAGAGACTGCGATCTACTCACACAATTATAAACTGGCAGTGATCTAACCCTTTTTGGTGGGTTCAGGTCAAAGTTAGAATCATAGAGTTGGAAGAGACCACAAGGGCCATCCAGTGCAACCCCCTTCCAAGCAGGAAACACCATCAAAGCATTCCTGACAGATGGCTGTCAAGCCTCTGCTTAAAGACCTCCAAAGAAGGAGACTCCACCACACTCCTTGGCAGCAAATTCCACTGTTGAACAGCTCTTACTGTCAGGAAGTTCTTCCTAATGTTTAGGTGGAATCTTCTTTCTTGTAGTTTGTTTCAGCTTTTTTTAGGGAGGAAAGCCCCCTTTTCTTTGAGGTTCAGGTCAAAGTTGGTGAGCTTTTTTTAAGGGAGAAACGTCCTGTTTTGGGGGTGGTTCAGGTCAAATATGTTGAGCTTTAGGGAGGCGAATCCCATTTGGGGGGGGGCAGATACACTTCTTCAGATACTTCAGAAGAAGTAAAATAAAAAAATTCCTTCAGTAGCACCTTAAAGACCAACTAAGTTTTTATTTCGACTCAGACCAACACGGCTACCTACCTGTATTCAGAAGAAGTGTGCATGCACACGAAAGCTCATACCAATGACAAACTTAGTTGGTCTCTAAGGTGCCACTGGAAGGAATTTTTTTATCTTGTTTCGACTACGGCAGACCAACACGGCTACCTACCTGTAATAAATATAAAGTCGTTCATAAATAGATTGGTAATGAAACATTCAGCCGCACAGTGAGAGGTCTGTCTTACAGTATAGTGATCTAGAGGGCGGGGGACAGGGGGAGGGGCCGGATGAAGCAGCCAGCAATCAACCGCCATCTACCAAAACCTGCTGGGGATCGACCAGTAGATCGCCATCGACCTATTGGACATCCCTTGGGTAGACCTATAAAATGAGCCATAGGGAGCATATTATACCTATACCAAGAGAAATGGCACCGCCTGGCGCCAACACTGGCATCTTTTAAGTGCCAGGTTCAGACTTTCCTCTTTTCCCCAGGCATTTAATGGGATATGATTCAGCTATGTCAAAGCTTTGTGTGTTAGTGCTGCTTTCAGTTGCTGCTTTCAGATTTTTGTTTGTTTTATGTATTGGTTTGTTAATTTTGGGTGGGTGTTTTTTAACAACTTCCTATGCCTTCAAATCTGACTAAGTCGTGTGGAGACTGCCTGGTGATAGGTAACTAACAAACCGAATAAATATCAGTAACTGCACTATGTCTCAGTTTGTGCCTGTGTGTAGTTAATAGCGCTAACTTTAATCTTTATAGTCTAGACCAGAGGTCAGCAAACTTTTTCAGCAGGGGGCCGGTCCATTGTCCCTCAGACCTTGTGGGGGGCCAGACTATATTTTGAAAGGGGGGGGAGAACAAATTCCTATGCCCCACAAATAACCCAGAGATGCATTTTAAATAAAAGCACACATTCTACTCATGTAAAAACACCAGGCAGGCCCCACAAATAACCCAGAGATGCATTTTAAATAAAGGACACATTCTAAAAACATGCAGATTCCCGGACCGACTGTCCATGGGCCAGATTTAGAAGGCGATTGGGCCGGATCCGGTTCCTGGGCCTTAGTTTGCCTACCCATGGTCTAGATCAGGCATCCCCAAACTTCGGCCCTCCAGATGTTTTGGACTACAATTCCCATCTTCCCCAACCACTGGTCCTGTTAGCTAGAGATCATGGGAGTTGTAGGCCAAAACATCTGGAGGGCCGCAGTTTGGGGATGCTTGGTCTAGATGATTTAGGCCTATAGTGGGGTAGGAGAACTAAAAATGATGTTGTCACAGTGGCCTGGGTGGGCTACTTCAGAGTAACGACTCCACACAGCTCTGCATTTTATTCTTTTATTGGTGCTGTGTATTTACAGTGCTAAAGGCAGTGCTATTTACAGAGATTGACACATCTTATCAGTCTTCTTCAGTACCTCCGAATGGAGGTTGGCGCGTTCTCCTCCAGCATAAAAGCTTGGGGAGACCCAGCCTCTTCCCACGACGTTTCTTGCGCAATTCCGGAGTCGGTGGGATTGGCCTTCCCCCCTTGCTCCCCCCTTCCTGTCCCACCTTGGGCAGTGGCTCTGCTACCTTGCCTGAGCCTCGGACACCACTTCCTGCTTCTCCACTTGAGTCGGAACTCTCCCTGCTTTCCCCAGCGCTCGGAGATGGGCTGGAGCTCAAGATGGGAGGGACCTCCCGATATCCCCTGTCCCTCACAGATGTCAATGTATTTCACACCTGACAACCAATGCTCCCCTTTGGTTTCAGATAGTACATGGGTAGACGAGTCTAAAAAGCCTGGGACATAAATTTTCACAACCATCAAGCAGCTATAGTGGCTCATTTGCCATAACTAGTGTATTTAGCATGTATACTCAATTCTGAACAAACAAAGCCTCCTAGAAAAATGTCTCGGGCTTTTCAGACCCATCTACCCATAGGGGTGCAGTGGCAATGTTTTTTTTCAACTCTCCTACCCCAGAACTAGGAACTCCTTTGGTAAGAGACTTCAATTTGACATCAAGTGGTGCCCAGGCCACACACAAGAAACAAGATGACTTATTTGCATTGGATTGGATTGTTATAGGATATACTGTAGTTTGTTGTTTTGATGGCTTGTAAACTGCCCTCTGTATAACAACATAGAAAGGCTGCATAACAAATTAAAGGTGGAAAAACTAACAGTGAAATGAGGTCAGGATTGTCTTAGGTGAGGCTAGATTGGCTAGCACAAAGGTCAGTGTTTTTTCAGTAGTAGAGCCCATTTTAGGAAACTCCCTAAAGCCACTTGTTTATAAGTCTTCGTTTTGCATGAATGTCGAGGGGGGAGTTATTTACAAAGCAAATAATGGAATGGGTGAGTGGGGAAGAGCGGGAATTGAGACAATTCAGGCTGCCTGCAATCCTAAACACACATACTAGGAAAAAGTACAGAATGATATCCAAAGATACTAACTTTAGAGTAAACATGCCAAGAGATCATATTATTACAATTTTTATTTATACTTGATCTTATTGCTATCACCGCTGACACCTTTATCCCATGAATATACAGTGGAACCTCGGTTTATGAACACCTCGGTTTATGAATTTTCGGTTTATGAACACCGCGGACCCATCTGGAACGGATTAATTCACTTTCCATTACTTTTAATGGGAAAGTTCGCTTCAGTTTATGAACGCTTCAGTTTATGAACAGACTTCCGGAACCAATTACACCCATGTTTCAGTTTATGAACGCTTCAGTTTAAGTACTTCGCGGACCCGTCTGGAACGGATTAATCCACTTTCCATTACTTTCAATGGAAAAGTTCGCTTCAGTTTATGAACGGTTACTCCGCAGACCGTCTGGAACGGATTAATCCATTTTCCATTACTTTCAATGGGAAAGTTCGCTTCAGTTTATGAACGCTTCAGTTTATGAACAGACTTCCAGAACCAATTGTGTTCATAAACCGAGGTACCACTGTAAATGTAAACCACTTTAGGATAAAGCCTTCTGAACCTTGGGAAACTGGACAGGAATGACTACTACCAACAGAGCTAAGCTGTAATAGGAAAAAATATGTGGGAATGATGTGCAGTCTAATTCTCTACATATTAATTTTGATCCCTTGAAAACGAGAGTAAGGACAAGGTGATATTCTTTCTGAGCTCATAGGAGAGGCAGCTCAATTTGCTTTCAAATATGGCAGGTACAGCTGGATACCAATTAAACTAAATCATTATTCATTTTTAAATTATTATTCTGATAACTGGCAGTTAAAATATGCGAGTTTCAATATGTTACAATTTTGGGTGTGGGTGGGGGAACCTCACTGGCCCAATTAAGCACAATTTCACCTGCACAGTATCACCTGATCAACACTTAAACATGTCTCAGACTATATCGCTTTGCTGCTGCACCCTGTAAGAGCCTATTGTTTGAGGAAACAGGCCATAAACTATGGGCTGGGTTGGTGCTGCCCTCTAGAGGCTGTCCTGCATGGTCTGCAATAGCAGGCGTCGTTCAAATTAATCCTCAAAGGAGGAATCAGCCTTCACACACGTACACAGGAGTGTTTCAAGAGTTTCGGCATCAACATCAAACACCAGGTCACAATATTCTATTTATATCTCCGGGAAATAACCAGAGACTCAAGGCAACAGCTGGCGGGAAGCATCTAGTGAACTCAATTCAGAAAAGGTGCCACGTTGCACAGATTTCTGTGAACATTTTCACCATGTAAATGGCACTGCATAAGCACAGGCTTCAATTGCAATGAACAAAGGGGTGCAGGTGGCGCTGTGGTCTAAACCACTGAGCCTAGGGCTTGCCAATCAGAAGGTCATCAGTTCGAATCCCCATGACGGGGTGAGCTCCTGTTGCTTGGTCCCTGCTCCTGCCAACCTAGCAGTTCGAAAGCACATCAAAGTGCAAGTAGATAAATAGGTACCTCTCCGGTGGGAAGGTAAACAGCGTTTCCGTGCGCTGCTCTGGTTTCGCCAGAAGTGGCTTAGTCATGCTGGCTACATGACCCAGAAAAACTGTCTGTGGACAAACACCGGCTCCCTCAGCCAGTAAAGCGAGATGAGCGCCGCAATCCCAGAGTCATTCGCAACTGGACTTAACTGTCAGGGGTCCTTTACCTCATTACTGGGGAAAGGCACAGGGTCAGCACAGGTGCATGGAAGCAAGTTTGAGGCTCAATCCAAGACAAGGGGATGATAGCTCTTGAACTAATTGGGGATTATCTTGCGTTTGCAGATAAGAGCTCCATTGTGTTTGCATGATTAAATCAATGGAAGGCAGGCAAAAGCATTCAGGTGATAAAGCAGTATGTTGCATCAGCCATTTCCCCCACATTTATATTGACAATCACATTAAATGAAACACACACATTGTACACACTCAAAAAGCCTGTATTCTTCAGGAGCGATCCTGTCAGAACACCAATGTCAAATAAATAACATATACAAGAAAACTGAAGTGCAACAGTTACAAGGTTGAGTTTGTAACATGGATACAAATATGGATTGACAGCTCAATGAGGTCATTTGTGTCAAATCAAAGAACTAAAATTGCACACATGACAAGAGAAAAGTAATAAGCAGCTCACAGTAACAGCATGCTAAACTGAAAAATAAAACCTACAGTACGTATACCGTTTCCAAGCCAGTTTAAAGCAAAAAGTGCTACAAAATTGCCATCCACCTAGTTTCTGATCTTCCACTTCTCTAGTTTCCAAGTTTTATAAACTATAAATACAAGAGGTATTCATGTTGAGTCTCAAGTAAGTTTCAAAGAGATATAAGTTTAGAAGTCCGCATTTCTACCCCAGTGTCACCTCAGTCAACAGCGTCGTCAAATTGGCCTTCCACTGGCATAGTCTCTACCTGTCTCCAAGTCACCGGTGCTACATGGTGCAGGCTTGGGTCATACAAAGGCTTTTCTTGAACTGAACATGCCACTGGCTCTTCATCCAAGAAACCTCCGCAGTGAATCACATCTTCAAAATCTAAAGTGTTGAGTGGTTTTAAATCAATATGATTATGTCTATAAAGCTGTTTTCAACAGGCTGCAATTCTAAGAACCCATGCTAGGGAATAAGGCCCTCTCCTCTTGACATCAGAGCAAATTATTTTTGACAACAATTATTCCTCTCATCCCACCCTTCCTCCAATAAGCCTAGGGCAGCATACATGGAGAAGGTATCATTTTATCTTCCCAACAACCCTTAAGGCCATTTTGTCAGCTTTTTTCCTTGAGCCAAGAGAACAGAAAGTTAAATACATGCACAAAATTGGATCTCAGAGTGTTTATCAGTGTGTGCTTCTTCTCCAATTTGGTTGCAACCCTCATCAAAGGATATCAACTTACTTTAGTAGTATGTCAGCTTACTTTAGCCTTATAAAGGTCTATGCTGAACACAATGAAATTTGGATCCAAGTTGTTAAGTAAAATAACATGGCAAGAGAAGTTGTTGTTGTTGTTGTTGTTGTTGTTGTTGTTGTTGTTATGTCACTGAATAATTAATTTCCCCTTCCTTCACCACTCTACACATATTGCAATAAGCATGTCGGCAAGTCATGCAGAACAAATGGAAACTTCCTCTCTTGATTAGAACGAGTTTCAGGAAGATAATATTCTCCGGCGCTATTGCTCACTAACTGCTCAAACGAATGCTGTAATCCAGAAGTGGAAGCACCAGAGTACGTCGTGTTGAGCAGAGCAATATGTGTGTACGTCTGATGGCTGCTAGACCAGTGTTTCTCAACCTTTTTTGGGCCACGGCACACTTGTTCCGTCAAAAAAATCACGCGGCACACCACCATTAAAAGACGGGGCAAATCCTGGGGGTTGGGAATGGGTGGGGGACTGAGGAATAGGGAGGATGAGGTTGGTGTACTTGCTGAGAGAGCCCTCGAGCACCGCCTCCGTCGTCCTGCCTGCCGCCAGCCCCCCGCTCCCTCCTGGGCTGGCCGCGGCTAAGCTGGGGCTGCTGCTGCTGCCGCCACCGCCGCCTCCCTCCGGCCTCCCCGCTGGTGTAGCCGCCGCCGCTGCTCCTTGGCGGCCCGAGAGCCCTCCCCGGCTGGCGGAGGAGGACGGCGAGGAGCCCGCCGAGGTGGGGCGGCTGCTGCTGCGGCTGCTGCTGTTACTGCCACCGCTGGGCGGGGCTGCTGCTGCTCCAGAGTCCCTGCCGCCCTGCGCCGCTGCCTTCTCCATTGAGCGCGCGGGGAGAGCGCGAGGAGGCGGCCTCGGCCATGAAGTGCTGCCTCGCTCAGGGAGCGAGCGCGAGGAGATGACGGAGAAACACCCTTCGCGCCCTCGCGCCCTCCAGACTGACCCGGCCGGCTTCCTTTCCGGCGGGTCAGCGCTGCCTATTGGCAGCCGCAAATCGCCCTTCTTGTTGCCTCACGTTGCGGCACAGCAGCCACCGTCTCGCGGCACAGTAGTGTGCCGCGGAACAGTGGTTGAGAAACGCTGTGCTAGACTACAAGCCCTGGCCTGTTTCCCTCTCTGCTTGCTTTCTCAGGGGCTTTCCCCAACCACCTGTGATGTACTGGGAGAAGGTAACTAGGCGAGACAGTCGGCCAACCCAGACCAACAGCAAGGAAGTATCACTGCTTCCAGAGCACCAGCTCAGGATGGGAATGGCCAGAGGGCTCAGGAGAAATGGCTCAACAAACTGCTGCTGCTGCTGCCACCACCACCCAACAACAGCTGCTGCCAAAAGTGGCTGATTTACTCTGCCTGATTATAGGGCTGGCCCTACAAAGAGACAGGATGTACGTTTTGTCAATGTAATCTCGACAACCGCTGCATCTAGGTGCCAAGTAGATTTTGATCTTTAGCTGTCTTACAACTCTGTTCTCCCGGACTGCTCCCGTCTTGCACACACCTAATGCTGTTGCTATGAACTGAGTGACACATGTAGTCTTAGATTGCGTATCTTCAAAGTTTCACAGATTAAAAGAGATACCTTTATGTTCTTGAAACATCCCTATTTTTACACCACTCTGTCCTCTGTAGATTGGTGGGTTTTTTAAAAAAAAGTCCATAGTAGCTTCCTTTTAAACACCCAGCCACACCCCTTAAATTTTAATCTCATACTCAATTTGGTACAATTTATTCAAAGAATACTCATTTTAAAATTCATGGATATGACTATGAATGGCTAATAGTCATGAAGCTATGTACCACCACAGGCATCAGAGCTGGTATAGCTCTGAATACCAGATGCTGGGAATCACAAGTGCTATTGAACTTACGTCCTGCTTATGGGATTCTCTTTTTTAAAAAAAAATACATTTTATTCCAGTTTTCCAAATTCAACAAATTAACAAAACCAATCTTTTATACAAAATCTTATATTCACATCTTTTACCTTGCTCCGCCGAGCTATGACTTCCCCCCCTCCCTTCATGCGGGTTTCTTGTTAATTCCCTTTTTTGCAGTTCCTTTTTTGACATATTGGTCAATTCGTAAGGTTTATTTTAATCCTGCGAGAGTTTTTAATGATCTACAGTTTTTCTCCATATAGTCCACATATTTACTCCAGTCCTTTTGAAACCTTGTCTCCCCCTGGTCACGAATCTTGCATGTCAATCTAGCAAGTTCAGCATAGTCCATCATTTTTATCTGCCACTCCACAATTGTAGGTAATTCCTGTAATTTCCATTTTTGGGCTAACAAAGTCCTAGCCGCGGTTGTTGCATACATAAACAGTGTTTGATCTTCTTTTCTAATCTCTCCTCCCATTATTCCTAACAAAAATGCTTCTGGTTTTTTTGGAAAAGTATATCTAAACATCTTTTTCAATTCGTTATATAAACTTTCCCAAAATCTTTTAACTTTTTCGCATGTCCACCACATATGATAAAATTCACCATCTTTCTCTTTACATTTCCAGCAACTTTTATCACTCATTCTATACATTTTAGCTAATTTAACTGGAGTTAAATACCATCTGTACATCATCTTATATACATTTTCTTTCAAGGCAGTACATGCTGTAAATCTTAAAGTTTGATTCCATAATTTCAACCACGCATCATATTCAATATTATGCCCCAAATCTTTTGCCCATTTAATCATCACTTCTTTTGTCAACTCATCTTTTGTATACCACTCCAACAACAAATCATACATCTTTGCCAAAAGCTTTGTTTTGCCTTCTAGCACTTCTATTTGAAATTTGGATCTTTTATCCTCAAAACCTATTTTTCTATCTTCTTTAAGCACATCATTTATTTGATGGTATTCTATCCATCCTGTTAACACTCCTTTAATGTCCTCAAAAGGTTTTAAACTCCATCCTTTTTCAGTTTTCGTCAAAATTTCCTCATACGTGGCCCGCCTCTTCTCCATATTTACTTTCTTAACTGTTAATACCTCTGCTGGTGAGACCCACCAGGGTGTTTTAGTCTCTAACAGCCTTTTATTTCTTTCCCACACCTCGTACAGAGATCTTCTTATCACATGATTCGTAAACCCGGTATGTGATTTCTTTTTGTCATAACATAAATATGCATGCCATCCAAATCTATTGTTAAAACCTTCCAAATCTAACAAGTCCGTATTCTCTAGAGTTATCCATTCTTTTATCCAACAGATACAAGACGCTTCATAATAAAGTCTCAAGTCTGCCAGACTGCTTATGGGATTCTCACAGACATTTATCTGGCTGGTCACCATGAGAACAGCATGCTGGACTAGCAATCCAACAAGCTCTTTTTATGTTCTTATGACACTTGTATCAGCCTAATGCAAGAACAGTTCTAAAGATATCTTCCCACAATGCACCTCTCCCTAGACACCTAGCTTTCTAGCATTTATTTTCTTTTTTTAAAAGAACCATGTTGAGGCATCAACCTACCATAAGGATTGCTATTGTTTTCGTTGTCTTCCAACTCTTTATCCCAGTCCTCTTCTACGTAGTGAGATACAGTTTTCGTCTCAATAAGAGCTGTATCTGTGGGCATGCTTAAGTCTTCGCCATCTGACTCAGAGTCTTCATAGGGTGACTCGAAGTCTTCCAATTCCTCAAGGGCGCTTTTCACTTTCTCCACTGCATGTTCTGCCAAACCTATAAAGAAAGAAGCCTTTGTTGATTTATTTGAAAAATTAAACAGCGAAATGGATCCCGAAACCTAGGGAGTTTGATAGGTTAAGGCGATGTATCAGCTTAGCCATTTCCTCACTTCATTGTACGTGGCAGCAGAAAACAACTGCTGCTGTTTGAGGCGATCTTTGAATATTACAAATTCACACCTGGGAATCTTTTAGTATCAAATATTGTTTGATATTTCTCTTTCAGTTTTATCTGATATTATTTCATAAAGCTACTTGACTGAGGAAAACAGGGGATAAGTAAAAACGTAACTAGTCAGGAGGGGAAGGCAGTTCAGGGCAGCCTTGGCAACTGTTGCGAAGGGAATCTGAATGTTGGTCAAGTGGCGGTTGGGGCAGTTAGGCCAGAGAGAGGAAGGGACGGTGCGGTTAAGCGAAAAAGAAGAAAATGTTGTCGTGGTTTTGTGAAGCACGTCCAGGGAGGGAAGACTGCTCGTTCTGGGAATTACTGTGGCAGAGAGAGACGGAAGAAAACAATGATGGGGTGCAGAATGACTGTGAGGTAGCCCGCAACACTCGTTGAGTAGTGTGAAATACCTGGGTGACACAATGTCATCCAAAAGGAATGCAACTGGGGGACAGGACAGAAGTGTTGGTCTCATTGCACAAGAGTGGATCAGGGGTACCAACTTGGAACAAAATATTGTGGGATGGGGTGGGGGGCAAGTAAGCCTTGCGTAATTGATTGATCACATGCCATTTGACACCATTTGAATGGCAATGCCCATCAGTCGGGGGACCCCTCAAATATTTTATTGGGGGGGGAGACGCAAAGACCCCTTGGCCCCTAGGAGTTGGCTCCTATGGGATGGATACATGCTAGGGGTTACTCCGTCCCTCATTTATAACAAAAGTTGTTTTAGCTAGCAAAGGTGTTTGTGTAATATTCCAAACTCCCTTCCCAGGTGGCCATGACAGGTGGCCATCCAACCTCTGCTTAAAAACCTCCAAGGAAGGAGAGTTCACAACCTTCCGAGAGAGACTGTTCCACTGTTGAATGGCTCTTACTGTCAGAAAGTTCTTCCTGATGCTTAGTCGGAATCTCCTTCCTTGTAACTTGAAGCCATTGGTTTGAGTTCTACCCTCTAGAGCAAGGAAAAACAAACTTGCTCCATCTTCCATGTGACAGCCCTTAAGATATTTGAAGGTGGCTATCATATCTCCTCTCAGTCTCCTCTTTTCCAGGCTAAACATACTCAGCAACTTCAACTGTTCCTCAAAAGGCTTGGTTTCTAGACCCTCAATCATCTTGGGTGTCCTTCTCTGCACATGTTCCAGGTCATGGAGAGATAAGTACACAGCAGGCTCCAACAGTTTGACATAGCCCCTGAAGGCACACTCTTCCACTGTCTCCCAAGAGGGCGGATGCCAACAATGTAAGTATATAATGTTATAAGGAGCTACCATCTACTGAATAAGACCAGTACTTCACCTAAACCAGCAAGGACTAGCAGTGGCTGTCCTCTTTCCCAGTTCTGCTACTCAAAAGTCTCTTACAGGGATTGAGAGTTTAGGAGATATACAAGGTATGTATTCTACTCTATTGGGCCTTCTCCCAGGAATATGGGAATCTCTGGTATTCAGAGCTAAGATTGTACTTCTCAGCCATTTCCTCCCCACCCCCAAAAAAGTACCTTTTCCAGGCCTCCAACTGAAAGTCTTCACCACTTCAAATTCCTCCTGTTCAGCAAAAGCGGATGCATCAGCCTTTTTCTACAGAGGGGGGAAATGGTTAAGAAGTCTAATGATCCACATCTTTGATTGGATTCCTCATGAGATTGGTTGTTACTGGACAATAAATTATCCTATTATTGAGCTTTTGGTAACCATCTCTTTATTTTTGAAAGATTGTGTTGCATTACCTTTTGCAGTGAGCAAAATGTCTGTGACCTATTTGTGTATATTTTTAATGTTGATTTCACTGTTATGACCTGTTTGGTTAATTAAATTATTAGATGATGATTCCTAATGTATGTTATGGAAATTATTAGCCTCCTCGTGTAACCTCATGAGAACAATCCCAACACTTGTCTTAAGAAAATGTTTCCTTCTACCACAATATACAAAGGCATTGGCACACTTGCTTCCTTGGACTCAAAACAGGAAGCTATATAAAGAGGTAAGCACTCTAACCCTCCTGCTCAGAGGTAGGAAATTTTATTTCTAAAAAAAAGGTGTCAACAAGTTTATCCAAATGAACAAAAAAACCTCCAAGATTCCTCCCAGTTTATTCACCTGATAATGCTCATTCTTTATAACAACAGAATATATATGATCAACCACAGGGAAACACTCTACATAAGATTTTTTCAAAACCCTCAGAAAGTAAATAATTTATCCAGCAATCCCCAGAATAATACAAAACGCCTCAGATGCAGAAAGGCCCATATAAATTTCCACTCACCCCCTACAAAACATAATAATTATGGAGTACTGTATAGAAGTTTGAACTCCACTGCACATCATCCAAGAAAAAGCCAGTACCCTGGGAAGCTGTTCTTCACAAGAGCAGAGGAAATGTGAGTCTGCAGCAATAAAACCACTAGCACATTTGCAAAGCTAAGCAGGGTCTGTTATGGTTTCAATTGGGATGGGAGAGCTCATGTTCCTGCATTTTAGGGTTGCCACCTGTCCTATATGATACAGGATTGTCCCTTATTTACAGTAAATGTCAAATGCTGTATCGACAAGAGTTTTGTCCTGTATTTCAGGGCGCTTTCTCTGCCAAGTTAGGGATCCTCTCAAAATGCATGTGTTAGAAAGGGTATGAGAAAGGTCGTGCATTCAAGCAGGCATAGCCAAACGAAAGACAGATTTACAAATTCATGTGCATGCGTGTGTCCACATGTGTGTGTGACAAACTTCAGAGCAGCCATCCTATTAGGCTGCAACAGCTTGCAATGGATTGCTTTGAAGGGGGGGTGCCAAATTGAAAAAAAACATTGGGGGACCAACATAATCAATCGAAAGGCACGGCATATACCATTTGAATGACAATGCCCAACAACATTGGGGTAGCCTGGCCCCCTCAAATATTTTATTGGGGCGTGGACCTTGGCCCCTAAGAGTTGGCTCCTATGCTTTGAAATCACTTCAGTATCAATTTTTTTATTTGAAAAGCCTATCCCCCAACCTCCCCGCCCTGCATTTTGCCAGAACAAAAGTAGCAACACAATGTTCAATGTTGGACTTGATGACCCTCACAGGATTCCTTCCAACTCTGCAATTCTCAGTTCAAACACCCCCCCCCAAAGTATTAAAAAGCAATATAAACACTTAACAACTGAGGTTCTGCTCCTCCCAACAGAAGCCTGCCCCCCCCACCTAATGTCCTCTTTTTGGGGGGGGGGTGCATCCAGGTTTCCTTTTACATTTTAAAGCCGTGGTTCCCAACGTGGGGCACACGCCTCAGAGGGAGGGCAATCTGATTTTTTTTATGGGGGCAATTCGAAAATAATAACTCAGTGAATGGCATTTTGGGCTTCCTCCTAGTGAATAGGGGTTCATCTTTTGAATAATAAGAATTTGGGAAGCATTAGGATATGGGAAGCATTAGGATTTTAGAAAGACGCTTAGGTGGGGCATGACCAATAACAAAGGTTGAGGAACCACTGTTTTAAAGGATCCGCTCGACAGCTTTTCGTGGGACCTCCCTTCCTCACCCTCCCAAAAAAGTAGCTGGACATTTCGAAGGGAATGAATGTGAACACGAGCGTAACACGTGTTTCTTCCCCCTGCACGTGAACTCCAGAGCCTCTCTCTCTCCCACACCCCGTGGCCGTTTCCCCCTCACCCGCTGCTCTGGGAGGGGGAGGAGGCGCCCCGGAGACTCGCGCTGCCCGGCCGCCTCCATGCGCGCGCTGCCTCCCCCCGCCCTCCGCCCCGCGCGGCCAGAGCTCTCCCCTCAGTCACCCGGACGCAACCATCGCCTGCCCCGAAACGCAGCAGCGCCGCTACTTACTCCGCGGCCGCAGGCGCGCGTGAGTCACGTGGCCGCCCCCTGGGGAGTTCCCCTTGAGCAGCCAACCAATCCGCTCCCGGAACCGAGAAGCTGATCCCTTGGGGACCCAGCCTTCCCCCCCCCCCGCGCGCGCGCCCTGCCGGCGTCTTGCCTGCCAGCCGCAAGGGTGGGCGAGGGCGGAGAGGAGGTTGCGCGCAGCAGCTTGCCTTATTCTTATTACTACTACTACTACTACTACAGTATATAGAAGTTTGAACTCCACCTCACACCATCCATTATTGTTATTATTATTATTACTCTATAGAAGTTTGAACGCCACCTGACATCATCCATCATCATTGCTATATAGACGTTTGAACTCCACTTCACATCCATTATTATTATTATTATTATTATTATTATATAGAAGTTTGAACTCCACCTCACACCATCCATCATCATCATCATCATCATTGCTATATAGAAGTTTGAACTCCACCTCACATCATCCATTATTATTATTCCAGTGATTATTTATTTTTGGGTATGCATGCGAACTCGGGAGGAATTCGCTTCCTCCCGAGTCGGAAAGGATTGTTGGCATGCGAGCGAGCACTGCACAAGTTTTGCTTTATTATGCTTTCTAAACTCTGCTTATGCTTTAAACTTATAAAACCATTCACCCAGAGCACGCTACAGGTTTCGATTGGGCAATGGTGTTATGACACCTGTTTGAAAACGTGTACCAGTGGAAACATTTTATTACATTTGGAGTCTTAACAAAGGTCAGCGGCATGCAGTTCCCCCTCCCCCCCAAATAAATAACTGATGCAAGAATTCAAGTTGTAGTAGTACCCTATATTTTATATTTCTTTTAGCTTTAAACTGTATGCCCACAAAATTTGGGTTGCATCTATTGAAATCTAAATGCAAGTGCACCAATTAGCACGTTCTGTTAACTGCATTCTTGTGCAAACTCTTCCGCTGGGACTTGGAAGAATGTGGAAGTGCAGCCAATATGCCTGCAATTGCATGTCTGTTGGTGGATTGCGTTTAGCTCCTCAGTGGAAAGCAAGTCGATAGCTGGAGTGGACTTTCCCCCCTTGGAATATGCTTACAAGCACAGTCACTGAGATCTCAAGCCTTGGGCAAGCCAACGTTGCTTTCCAGCATTTGTCTTCCAGCCACTGGGGTATCGTTTTGCAGTGTGCAACAGCTCGTGACCCAGCTATTTATTTGTGCTTGATCCGCCCCAGGCAAGGTGTTTATAAAAGAAATCCAGACGGGGGGGGGGGGCGGGCAGCAAAGGATTTTGTGCCAATGGATGCACTTGGATTTCACGTTACTTTTTAGTGCAATGCTGTACTCACTAAGGCATAAGTCTGAACGGAAGAGGCTTTTTACTTGCAGCAGGACATCTTTAGATACAATCTATTGGCACATTTTTAATTTAAAAACTTCATGAGACCAAACTAACCAGTCAGTCTTAAGTTCCTTGCAATTTGAGTAATATCAACGCATTCCCAAAAAAATCTGACAAGTGTGATTGGGTATTAGATCGTTAATGATACTTTGGACAGCTGATGCTACTGGCTCAATATGCATTGCTAACTAGTTAATGTCCAAGAATTAGAAATATTTATTTAAATACTCTTTATTATTGTACTTGTAGCCCACAATTCAGTGCGTCACAAAGTAGATTTGAAAAATGGGACAAAGCAAATAGATTTTACAAAAAACACACAGTAAAACCACAAAATAGTGTTAAATGGGATGGAGGTGTGTGTGTTCTCTTAAGCAGGGGAAACCCTAGTTCAGGCTATTACTTTGAACTAGAGATGTCTCTTGTAACAACTTTGAGAGTCCAAGTGACTTAATTTAATATGGGTATAACAAATTAATCAATTGTGTAACAATAAACAGCTGGAAGAGGCGGGGACAAAGTGGTTACTGCAATAAATTTAGGTAGGTAGCAATGTTGGTCTGACGCAGTCAAAATAAATAAAAAATTGTCCAGTAGCACCTTAGAGACCAACTAAGTTTGTTCTGGTTATAAGCTTTCATGTGCATGCTCGCTTCTTCAGACACACTGCACATGAAAGTTTATACCCATAACAAACTTAGTTGGCCTCTAAGGTGCTACTGGACAATGCAAAAAAATTGTTTGTCTGTTTGTACTGTATAGCGCTCTTCATCCAAAGATCTCAAGGTGGTTCATAGCAATGTAAGCTTTTCTTTCTGTGTCTTCCGTTTTATGGGTCAACAGAACACACACAACAATGTGCCAATTGTTTCCTCTAACTCCACTCTCATGTTTTTATAGTTCTCTTTTTTTGTTTACTGGAGTACACCATATGAACGCCAGTCAGAATCTTTGATCCCCTCATCGAAAAACCAGCAGTGAAGAGAGGAGGCCCCCCAAGATATATATTTATTTGCCTTTGGGTTAAAAATTTACAAACAACATTTAGAGTAGGTTTAGCTCTTAAGATAAGACACATCTACAGGTGACCAGTTTGCAGCAATGTGTACTTTGAAATAAAAGTTTCCACTTGTTCTCCCTGCAACATTTTCATCGCCCTCCAGTGAATGCTGCCGCAGTTCTCAGGTTTGCCTTGGGAATGAGTCAGCTCCTCTCTGATGTAATCCAGCCAAAGATCTTCAAAGGAAGAAAAAAGCTAGTTAATATTGTGATAATGGAAATGCCCCCATGGGCCCAAAACTTAGCAACACATGATCCTATGATTCCACCATTGGGGTATATGTGTGGAGTGGTGTGTTATTGTTGTTGTTTTTTGCAAAACTAGTACTAAAAACTTAGCAGCTGCTATAGTACTTACAATAGCGCCTTTTTAAAGAGGAGAAAGTGGTTCCAGCGGCAGTGATGGGTTACGATTTACGTTACGGTATATGTTGAACAATGCAGACATTGATGATGAGCACCCTTTGGGCCAGGGCCAGAGTAAAATAATTTGTGCACAACTTTTTTAAAAATATCCCTTTCCTGTACACTGGATGGCTCTGGCTACCACAGCCCCCAAGTTAGCCAGATGCTTAATTCTGGGGATTTGAGGGGTGGTGTGGGGCTATTTGGGCTGCCTGCTTATTTAGCTGCCGACTTCATCCTTATTACCAGGCATAGGCAAACCCCAGCCCTCCAATGTTTGGGACTACAATTCCCATCATCCCTAGTTAACAGGACCAGTGGTCAGAGATGATGGGAATTGTAGTCCCAAACATCTGGAGGGCCGGAGTTTGCCTATGCCTGCTTATTATGATTCTGGCCTAGGTAGGTTCTCAAGATGACACACAATAAAATCCCGTTTTTTGTGTGTGCGTGTGTTTAAATTTACAGTTGCACCTCTACTTAAGAATTTAATGCGTCCCGAAAGCACGTTCGTAAGTCAAAAAAAATTGTAAGTCGAATCCCATAGGAATGCATTGGGAGGAAAAAATTCGTAAGTAGAAAAAAATCCTATCTAAACCGCATCCAAGATGGCGAACGGAGCTCCGTTTGTAAGTAGAAACATTCGTAAGTAGAGTTATTCGTAAGTAGAGGTACCACTGTACTCTAACCAAAATGCAGAAGGGAGAAAGAGAATATCTCTGGTTATAGCAACAACACTTGAAGAAATAAAACTTCTTACCGGGGTCTGTAGCACCGAATTCTCTCAAGGCACGTTCATAATATTCTCGGATATTGGACATTTTACAGGATTCCTTGGAGGTAGAAAGGGGGGGTAACTAAGGATGCTGAGTCAAAGGTTACGGCTGTTAAATATACTTGGCAAGTACATAAAACAGTGTGATTGAGCAATTAATTCAGCCCATGAATTAAAAGGGCACAGGGGTAAGAGCAGAAGCTGTGACAGGCTTGGGCAATAAAGTATTGAGAAGCTTTCCCCTCTCACACTTTTCCTGCCTCAACACCCAAACCCATAGCCTTGAATGCTTCCTCTGACCCCCTTCTCCACTACCCCACCACACACCCCTGAAGCTCCTTGAAAACTATCCATAAAACACACATATGCATATCCCACCAGATGAAACCATGGGCAGCAACTAACGTGAAAGTTAAAAACATTCAGAAAGCACACAGAGCATGCTGCTTTATTCCAAGACAGAACACAAATCAATCCAGCTCAGAACTGACTGGCAGTGGCTCTTCAAGGTTTGGGACAGGGTTATCTCTCAGCCCTACTCGGAGCTGCCAGGATTTGAACCTGGGACCTTATGCATGCAAAGCAAATGATCTACCACTGAAGGCAGCCCTGTATAGGGAAGCTTTGAAAGGTTCAATGTTTTGCTATGTCTTTATATATGCTGGAAGCCACCCAGAGGGGCTGAGGCAACCCAGTCAGATGGGTAGGGTACAAATAAGAATAATTTGTTGTTGTTGTTATTGTTATTCTTGTTATTATTACAGTGCCAGATTACCGAGTAGGCAGAGATCTACAGGCCTTTTAGGGGGTCCATGCCGTTTAACGGCCCCGCAGCAACATATCAAAATTGGTTTATTAAAATTGCTGGTTGGTAAAATAAAAAATGTATTAGGAGATAATTTGTGAGGGCCCCTCCCCCCCAAAAAAATTTTTTTTGACTGCCTAGGGGCCTCCACAACATTTAATCCGACACTGCGGAGCTATGACCTTTTCCCCTAAACAAGAAAAAAGTAAATTAAAAAAAAAATACACAACATCTCTAGCTGTTTAGGGCTTTCAAAAAACCACCAACATTTTGAGTCATGTCAGGAAACAGAATAGCAACAATGCACCTGATATAGGTCAAATCCTTTAAAAAGGTTTCCAGATATTTTCTAAAAAGGCACCCTATAGTAGTCCAATCCCAACACATTCCAGCATATTAACTGCTGCTTCCTTATAAAATTGACAGTGGCACTTGCCTCTAATGATACAGAACATCCTAAAACTAAGTTTGTCCTAAGTTATGTTACTTACTTGCTCCTTTTCAATCTGAATCATCTTCTTGAAGAACTCGAGGGAAAATGGGCGGCTTTCATGCAAACTAGGACATAAAGATGGTGTGTGAGGGATTCAGTTTTTTAAAAACCACCAGAGAAAGCAGAAGAAATAAATAATTGTATTTCTCTGTGTGTGTGTGTGTGTGTGTGTGTGTGTGTGTGTGTGTGTGTGTGTTTCAGGAGGAGTTCTTCTAACCTGGTAAAGACTTTCTTTGCTTTCTTATAGCCACCAGCCCTGTACGCCCATTCGATATACTTTTCCTTCATGGTTACCGAGTCAGCAGGCAGCGTGGCAAGCAAAGATCTCTGCAAGTTAAAATGTAAAAAGAACGTGAGCACATTCAGAAAAGGGCTGTGAAGCTCTTAAGCATGTGTCAAGGACTCTCAGGAGCCTGCATATTCCGAACTAGAATCATAGAATCATAGAATCATAGAGTTGGAAGAGACCACAAGGGCCATCCAGTCCAACCCCCTGCCAAGCAGGAAACACCATCAAAGCATTCCTGACAGATGGCTGTCAAGCCTCCGCTTAAAGACCTCCAAAGAAGGAGACTCCACCACACTCCTCGGCAGCAAATTCCACTGCCGAACAGCTCTTACTGTCAGGAAGTTCTTCCTAATGTTTAGGTGGAATTTTCTTTCTTGTAGTTTGAATCCGTTGCTCCGTGTCCGCTTCTCTGGAGCAGCAGAAAACAACCTTTCTCCCTCCTCTATATGACATCCTTTTATATATTTGAACATGGTTATCATATCACCCCTTAACCTTCTCTTCTCCAGGCTAAACATACCCAGCTCCCTAAGCCGTTCCTCATAAGGCATCGTTTCCAGGCCTTTGACCATTTTGGTTGCCCTCTTCTGGACACGTTCCAGCTTATCAGTATCCTTCTTGAACTGTGGTGCCCAGAACTGGACACAGTACTCCAGGTGAGGTCTGACCAGAGCAGAATACAGTGGTACTATTACTTCCTTTGGTGTAGATGCTATACTCCTATTGATGCAGCCCAGAATTGCATTGGCTTTTTTAGCTGCTGCATCACACTGCTGACTCATGTCAAGTTTGTGGTCTACCAAGACTCCTAGATCCTTTTCACATGTACTGCTCTCAAGCCAGGTGTCTCCCATCCTGTATTTGTGCCTTTCATTTTTTTTGCCCAAGTGTAGTACTTTACATTTCTCCTTGTTAAAATTCATCTTGTTTGCTTTGGCCCAGTTGTCTAATCTGTTAAGGTCATTCTGAAGTGTGATCCTGTCCTCTGGGGTGTTAGCCACCCCTCCCAATTTGGTGTCATCTGCAAACTTGCTCAGGATGCCCTCAAGCCCATCATCCAAGTCATTGATAAAGATGTTGAACAAGACTGGGCCCAAGACAGAACCCTGTGGCACCCCACTAGTCACTACTCTCCAGGATGAGGAGGAGCCATTGATGAGCACCCTAAACTAAAACTAAAGAAGAGGGGCCTGCTGACCAACCAGTTTTGATCCAAAGTGGGATATTTCAACCCAAACAGAAAGCTAAGGATTCAAATAAGAGAGCAGGACTGGTGTACATAGATGGAAAAAATCTGATTCAACTAACTTTAGCAAATCTGAGTACATTTTGTAATTTTGAGACTGTCCTTTCCAAATCAATATACAGTCGTACCTTGATTTCGATCAGCTTAGTTCTCGAACGTTTTGGCTCCCAAATCCCGCAAACCGGGAAGTGACTGTTCTGGTTTGTGAACTATTTTTGGAAGCCGAACGTCCGATGGGGCTTCTGATTGGCTGCAGGAACTTTCTGCAGCCAATCAGAAGCCGTGCTTTGGTTTCCGAACGTTTTGGAAGTCGAACGGACTTCCAGAATGGATTCCGTTCGACTTCCAAGGTACGCTTGTACAGTGGTACCTCGGTTTTCGAATGTAATCTGTTCCGGAAGACCGTTCCGAGTTCTGAAACGTTCGAAAACCGAAAACTCAACGGCCGACAGCTAGGCCTCAGGATCTTGCACTCAGCGGAAGCCACGTGGCATGTTCGACTTCCGAGGCATGTCCGAAAACCGGAGCATTTACTTCCGGGTTTACGGCATTCAAAAACCGAAATGTTCATCAACGGAGACGTTCGAAAACCGAGGTACCACTGTATTTAAAAATGGAGATCGTGTCTGAATGTGTTCATACACACATTTTTATCTGGGATGCTTTGAATGGGTGTGCGCTTTCCCACCCACCCCCTTTGAGTATTACTGTCTCCAGTCATCCCCCTCCTTCTCCCCCTTTCTTGCACCCTCCTCCTGCTTTGCTTCCACTTCTCTATTTTCAGAAACAACTCACATCTTCAGCAAAGGCTTTCCCCAAGTATGGCAGCCAGATCAGACCCCACCTTCCCTCGCCAAAGCCCTTGGCTCCAACTTAGTCTGCCTCCTCTACTCTACAAGGGATCATATAATTTCTTTGATCTGCAGATTACCAAGCACGGTGCTGGTTCTAAAATTAATGCTAACATGATAATGTTGCTAGTAAAACTTTTCCCACCCGCTTTCCTGAATAGTTCCACCCATGCTGAGTTGTCGCCGTTTTCAAATAGGATACAGTATGTAGTACCTGATAGAGCGCTTCCGTTTCAGGAGTGCTATTGACATTCTCGCTCCATTCTGTACATAGAATCCATAATGGCAAGCTGTCCTAGTGGTAGGAAGAGAGAAAATTTCATTTTAGGCCATGGAAATACTGGGCATGATACGCTGAATGCGAGGCACACACATAGGACCCAGCATTTCAGGCTATGTGACAGCTATGAAACATATTTTTAAAAGCCACCAGAAAGCCCAGTGTGGGCTAGGAGATTAGGATGGCAGCAGAATTATCTTCCTATTGGAGGGATCCAGGCAGATCAAGTAGCTGAAACCTCTTGCTGCAGAAGATAATATGAAAGGCTTCGAAGTGGAAGGATGGATGGCGGCTAACAGATTGAGGTTGAATCCTGACAAGACAGAAGTACTATTTGTGGGGGACAGGAGGCGGGCAGGTGTGGAGGACTCCCTGGTCCTGAATGGGGTAACTGTGCCCCTGAAGGACCAGGTGCGCAGCCTGGGAGTCATTCTGGATTCACAGCTGTCCATGGAGGTACAGGTCAATTCTGTGTCCAGGGCAGCTGTTTATCAGCTCTATCTGGTACGCAGGCTGAGCCCCTACCTGCCTGCAGACTGTCTCGCCAGAGTGGTGCATGCTCTGGTTATCTCCCGCTTGGACTACTGCAATGCACTCTATGTGGGGCCACCTTTGAAGGTGACCCGGAAACTACAACTAATTCAGAATGCGGCAGCTAGACTGGTGACTGGGAGCGGCTGCCGAGACCACATAACACTGGTCCTGAAAGATCTACATTGGCTCCCAGTACGTTTCCGAGCACAGTTCAAAGTGTTGGTGCTCACCTTTAAAGCCCTAAATGGCCTCGGTCCAGTATACCTGAAGGAGCGTCTCCACCCCCATTGTTCTGCCCGGACACTGAGGTCCAGTACCGAGGGCCTTCTGGCAGTTCATTCGTTGCGAGAAGCCAAGTTGCAAGGAACCAGGCAGAGAGCCTTCTCGGTGGTGGCGCCCGCCCTGTGGAACGCCCTCCCATCAGATGTCAAAGAGAAAAACAGCTACCAGATTTTTAGAAGACATCTGAAGGCAGCTCTGTTTAGGGAGGCTTTTAATGTTTAATAGATTATTTTATTTCATTTTTCTGTTGGAAGCTGCCCAGAGTGGCTGGGGAAACCCAGCCACATGGGCGGGGTATAAATTATTATTATTATTATTATTATTATTATTATTATTATTATTATTATTATTATTAAAATAAGGGGTGATACCTGTGGCCTTATTACAGCTGTTTAGACAGGTAACTTAACCCTTAAGCATTATAAGAAGGGGGGGTAGTAACCCTGGGATGTTCCCATAGTCATGTGCCTTTCCCCAAGTTGCAGCTTCTGCCTACCCCCAAGGAGTGCAACTTATATGAATTATTATTATTATTATTATTATTATTATTATTATTATTATATTATGCCCATCTGACTGGGTTGCCCCAGCTACTCTGAGAAGCTTCCAACAAATTAAAACACATCAAACATTAAAAACGTCCCTATACAGGGCTGCCTTCAGATGTCTTCTAAAAGTCAGGTAGTTGTTTAGTTCCTTGACATCTGCTGGGAGGGTGGGCGCCACTACAGAGAAGGCCCTCTGCCTGGTCCCCTGTAACTTCACTTCTCACAGTGAGGGACCCGTCAGAAGGCCCTCAGAGCTGGATCTCAGTGTCTGGGCTGAATGATGGGGGTGGAGAAGGACCTTTGAAGCCCTTTAGAGCTTCAAAGGTCAGCACCAACACTTTGAATTGTACTTGGAAACGTACTGAGAGCCAATGTAGATCCTTTAAGACAGGGGTGGCCAACTCCCAAGAGACTGCGATCTACTCACAGAGTTAAAAACTGGCAGTGATCTACCCCCCTTTTTGGGGTTCAGGTCAAAGTTGTTGAACTTTTCTTAGGAAGGAGGAAGACCGATTTGGGGGAGGGGGGTTCAGGTCAAAGTTGTTGAGTTTTTTCAGGGAGGAGGTAAAATGTTGAGCTTTTCTTGGGGGAGCCACAGTTGTTCAACTTCTTTGGGGGGAGCCAATGATCTACCAGTGATCGACTGCAGACATCCAGTGATCTACCGGTAAATCACGACCTACCTGTTGGACATGCCTACTTTAAGACATGTGTTATATGGTCCTGGCAGCCGCTCCCAGTCACCAGTCTGGTAGCAGCATTAGATTAGTTTTAGTTTCCGAGTCACCTTCAAAGGTAGCCCCCCCCCCAATAGAGTGCATTGCAGTACTCTAACCACAAACGCATGCACATAAGACACCCTCCCATAGGCTAGCATCATTCCAGAGGCATTCTGGGGGGGGGGACACTAAATAGAAGGAGCAAAGGAGAAGAGTTGCTGCCCCTGCCATCACAGTAAACATCCCTGAACACCATCTGTCTCCAAGATGAGGGGAACATTTCCCCCCTACCAACCCAAGATCAGTAACACATGCCCCCCCAACTGCAAATCAGGTGGCTAATTGGGGAGGGGGGTATTTCAAGGAAGCTGCCCTCCATCATGAGGCTTGCAAACAGCAGTCCTTACCTTCGCCTTAACTGCTCTAAATGCTTCCTGGAAACAAGGGCCTACACCATCCGTGTTCAGCTGGAGTAGCAGCTTCAGCCTCGTTTCCCACATTTCTACCAAGTGGCTGAATCGTCTCGTTGCCGCTGCTGCCACCTCTTCAGCCTTTTCTTGGAGGTTGAGCCCCAGTAAAAGATGGAGCTGGCGAGATGCAAATCAAAGGTAAAATGGAAGCCTTTATTGAGAAATGTGTCCCAAGACCCCAAGTCAAGTCTTCCCGCTTCACGATTTCCCCTTTCCTTTTTCTATGAAGAAACCCTTCTGGGACCCCACATTTAAACTTGTCCCTGGTCTCCTTGCTGGCTCTAGCAGGACCAACTTGGCCAGTTAGCCCTGGGGATCACTTGATGTTTACTAAACTGGGTTTCTCCCCAAAAAAATGACCCTGAATTTTTTGAATTTTATTGACATGGATGCTACATTTATGTTGTATTTGATGCTGTTTTAAAGCTGTTTTTTAAAGTCGCTTTTAATCAATGTTTATATTTTCGGTTAGCCGCCCTGAGCCCGGTTTTCAAATCGGGAAGGGCGGGGTATAAATAAAAATTTAGTAGTAGATATAGATATAAAACAGCAAGAGTCATATGCATCCTTACCCACTGCTGATAGAGAGAAGCTGGCAGCAACTGCAATTCATGAGCTCGGCTGAAAACACTTGATATCCTTTCCAACCTCTAAAAAAAACAAGAAGAGATAAAGAAAAAAGAATAAGCTTCACTGCCGTGGAGACTAGCCTCCACGAAAACAAAAGTAAACTTTTGAAATTGTCTGCAGAAATACTTAAAAGCATTTACCTTCTGCTTTAACTCTTCACTGTTTGTCTTCCGGTTAAATCTGTCCAAGCAAAAAGCGGCGTAACGTTCCCACATGTCCTCTGGAGGGTTAAAAATGTTTCGTTAAGTAAAAACGGCAGTCACTCCTTCTGAACAAAAACAACAACAAGAAGAACTTTGCTTTTCCAAGACCCAGTAAGGAAAATTCAACTCCTAAGCAAAAAGCTATCAAACCAACAATTAAGAGGGATGGGGGGGGGGAGAAAACCACCTATTCACAAGATTCGCTACAAGTTTCTTCCTCCTTCAGTATATGTTTATTTAGAAATTTTAAAAGCCACTTGATCAAAGAGCTCACCAAGCAGCGTACGAATAAAACTGTAGATAAAACACAGCTAAAATCCACATAATACACAGTATAAACCTCAAGGCAGCTGTGGGACTTCTCCCACTTCTCCTGAGAGTCAGCTGGGGATGAAAACATACAAAATCTGACTATCTTGGAGCACATCATGAGTGATAAGTGAATTGCAGGACACCAGAAAGCAGACACACATATTCTACTCACCTCATGGCTCTTTTCCGTCACCAAAGCAACACAACGATAAGTGGGCGGAACTAACCCTTTGAATATGATTTCTGAAGTGTTTCATGGGAGGCCTCTGGGAAGGTTGTGCATGAAATAAACTCTTGCTAACCAGGCTAGCTGGGTTCACTCAGCTGTTCCCTCCTCCGTGCAAATTGCACAATGTACGTTAAGTCCCTAAGGTGAAGCGGTTAGTGGCATAAGGCCCGCAAACCCTTGTGCTATATGAAGGTACAGGAGGGCCCTGCTCCCTCCCACCGCTGACACTCTGGCCGCCTTCTCAAATTCGGCAGAGGTGGCCATGAAACGGTTTTGGACAATACCACTTCAGACTGCAGGCAAGGGTTCTGAGGAAAAACCACTCTCGTGAACAGCAGTACACTCCCAAGCATGGGATATGTCTGCTAAAAGCTTAGCCTGGAAGCTTGTCCCCCTGAAATCTAAATTTCAATGTGGAGGGGTTTTATTTGAGGCCCGGGAGTGTGCTGAATGGGGGAACATTCAGTCAAGTCTCCACCTGCAGTCTTGAGGTGGTCAAATCCAGACATGGCTTTATCACCTCATCTGCTGTCAGAACTAGGCCAACAAGCCTCCAGTTCACCTTAAAGCCAATAGCTTAATTACTATTTTTGGAGGACATAAATCGCCACTGTTACCTGTAAAGGTAAAGGACCCCTGGACGGTTAATTCCAGACAAAGGCGACTATGGGGTTGCGGTGCTCGTCTCGCTTTTCAGGCCAAGGGAGCCGGCGTTTGTCCACAGACAGCTTTCCGGGTCATGTGGCCAGCATGGCTAGACTGCTTCTGGCAGGACGGGACACCATGACGGAAACCAGAGCGCGTGGAAATGCTGTTTACCTTCCCGCCGCAGCGGTACCTATTTATCTACTTCAGGCATCCCCAAACTGCGGCTCTCCAGCTGTTTTGGACTACAATTCCCATCTTCCCTGACCACTGAGCTTCTTAGCTAGGGATCATGGGAGTTGTAGTTCTAAAACATCTGGAGGGCCGAAGTTTGGGGGTGCCTGATCTACTTTGCACTGGCGTGCTTTCAAATTGCTAGGTTGGCAGGAGCTGGGACAGAGCAAGGGGAGCTCACCCCATCGCGGGGATATGAACCGCCAACCTTCTGATCGGCCAAGCCCAAGGCCAAGAGGCTCAGTGCCTTAGACCACAGCGCCACCCGCATTGTGAAACCTGATTAATAATTGCAAGTGGATGCGAAGGACAAATGGACAAGCACTAGGAAACCTTGCTGCCTCTCTTGCATTTCCAGATGGGTGTTTAAGCGTGGGAAGGAGGCTCATCGCGCATGTAAATTCTTTGCAGCATCTGCATGACATCATTGGCAAAAACAAATGCATTGCCTTCCCATTTTAATTCAAATATACCCCTTTCGGGGGAAATCTGAAGTTAAAAAATAAATAAATAAATAACCACACACATGTTGAGCTCTTTTACTGCTTCCAAGTCCATCGGTTCATAATTAATTTGGGAATCATGACTACATACATCTTCAAAGCTCTACCGCAAGAACTGGAAGCATCATTCATGTTTTAGAGATTTTATACTTTATAAATGCTGATATGTATTAGAGGCACAAGTTCTAACCTGTGGGAAGGGAGGCGACTGCTTCCTCAAACACCATGCAACACCGTTCTTCTTTTAGGGCCGCTTCCAGCGCTTTTGACTGTTTGGACCGATGTTCTGATGGTGTGGGCAATGAGTCCTTCTCCAGCTCCTGCCGTGCTATGTAGTCCCACATAAGAGGATCGTTGGCGTATTCTGCCTGCAGGCTAAGAGGAAAACTATCGTGCTATTGTTCCATGCGCTACCCTCTTCTTAGGAGGGAGCATTAAGAGTGCTTTGCTCTCCAAGCAGGCAGCTATATCACAACAGTGACATTTTATTTATCCTGAGAAACTCTTGGCACCGATTCAGGTGAAGCCACGCCAGGTACGCTGGAGTCTGCCAAGTCAGTCTTGTCTACACAGGCTGAAGAACAGAATGGGAAAGTGGTACCTCGACTTACGAATAACTCTACTTACGAATGTTTCTACTTACGAATGGAGCTCCGTCCGCCATCTTGGATGTGGTTTCGATAGGATTTTTTCGACTTACAAATTTTTAGATAGGGTTGCTTCTACTTACGAATTTTTTCTCCCAGTGCATTCCTATGGGATTTGACTTACAATTTTTTTCGACTTGCGAATGTGCGTTCGGAACGCATTAAATTCCGTAAGTCGAGGCACCACTGTAGACTGAAAGTGAGGGCATCACGCCTGAATGCTTTCCATGTTAAACAAAGTAATACTTCTAGCACAGTGGCTTTCAAACTTTCTTTCCCACAGACCACTTGAAAATTGCTGAAGGTCTTGGCAGACCACTTAATGATTTTTCTGCCTGTTGTAGCAATTGCAATGAGCTGCGATAGATGCTGTAAAAAAAAATTTAGCTGTGTTTTTACAGACACACTGAAGACCACCTGAATGGACCACACTAATCGTGCTAGTTCTCCACACCTACCCCAAACTTACTTTTCCAGAATTTCCTTTTTAAGGTCTTGTGTAAAATCAAAAAGTTTTGCAATTGACAGCAGTGACAGAAGAAACTCTGCACCTAGAATGGAGTCAGACAGACAGACATTAATTAGGGAGGTCCAGAACCTCATAAACAGTCTCTCTGAAGCCAGAAAATATTTAACAAATGAAGTATATGCACTCTAAAACAAGAGGATTAATTAAAAAATGAATAAAACCATTAAGAACTCTCCAAACTTTGCTTAAAATGCATTTGTTTAATGTGGAGTGTCAAATTTTGCCCCAAAGCTTGGACTGACTTGTATGTGAACTTGCCTACACAATTCATGAATGCTTAGAACAGCTGGGACAGATCAGTCTGTAAATCATGAGGCTCTTAATCTCAGGGTTTGGACTAGATGACCCTCAGAGTCCCTTCCAACTCTTATGATTCTATGCAGGTAATACCAGGTCAGAGACAACTGGCCCATCAACACTGGCATCCTGAGAGCAGCCAAATCTAGATGCTATAAGAAAGCTGAACAACTCATCCTACACACTAGTAAATAGATTTCTTAAAAACCTAAATGAATTTTAAATCAGTCCCAATATTCATAAAACCATTTGAAGCAATAAACAACAGTGAAAACATCCATATAGTCGATTTAATTTCAGCAGCCTCCGCAGCCAGAACCAAACCAGAACTCGGTTATCAACAGCTAGGGAAAGCTAGGATGAGCAGAGAGGTCTTTTAACTGTCTGAGAAAGTACTCCTTTGTCAGTAACACCTTCAGGGTTATATCCATTCATCACAGAGTCATTCTGTTAGAATGGGTGCTGCAATATTCAACCCCAGCCAACCAAACTTCAGTCACCAGTGGCCTATATTTATTTTTAAAAACCTAAGACAAGTTGCTACTTAAAACACACACACACACGAAACACAACAAGGAGTTACCTTTGATTTTTTGAACAGCATTTCTGTAGACAATTCGAGCCATTGCACCATTAAGTATCTCTTCAGAATAGCTGAATTCACCCTAAAATTGCAGGCAAAAGTCAAGCTTTCGTGCCCCAGACCCTTTTCAGATAAAAAACAATTCATGGCACATGACCAACACTTTTTCCTCCACAGAGTTGCAACAGGGGGCCCTCTGTACATATGCGCCTCTGCACGAAAAGTGTCAGAGAATAACTCCACGTATATTGATAGGTGGACATTCCCTGATATTGAAAAAGCAACAACAGTGTGGCCTCTGGTTAGCTTCGTTGGTATATATTTTCCATAAGCAATGAGGGTAAGGGAGGAGTAAAGGCACAGCAGGTCACAAGAAACTTGCAGCTTGTCAACGTTTTCTAGAAGCAACACAATATACTTTGGCGAGCAGGAAAAAGCGAACTTTCCCATTGAAAGTAATGGAAAGTGAATTAATCCGTTCCAGATGGGTCCGCGGCATTCGTAAACCGAAAATTCATAAACCGAGGTGTTCGTAAACCGAGGTTCCACTGTACTTTATTGTCTCCCAAACACTTCAAATGATACAACTTAACTGTCTAAGTCAGAGGCGGGAAAACATTTTCCAGCTTAAAGGTCCCGTTCCCTCCTGGGCAACGTTTTAGGAAATGCACATCGGTGATGGGAAGGAGGTCCGAAGCAGGCGAAAAGTGGGAGGAGGAGGAGGAGGAGGAGGAGGAGGAGGAGGAGTTTGGATTTGATATCCCGCTTTATCACTACCCGAAGGAGTCTCAAAGTAGCTAACATTCTCCTTTCCCTTCCTCCCCCACACAAAGTGTGGTGTAGTGGTTAAGAGCGGTAGACTTGTAATCTGGGGAACTGGGTTCGCGTCTCTGCTAATCCACATGCAGCTGCTGGGTGACCTTGGGCAACTCACACTTCTTTGAAGTCTCTCAGCCTCACTCACCTCACAGAGTGTTTGTTGTGGGGGAGGAAGGGAAAGGAGAATGTTAGCCACTTTGAGACTCCTTTGGGTAGTGATAAAGCAGGATATCAAATCCAAACTCTTCTTCTTCTTCTTCTTCTTCTTCTTCTTCTTCTTCTTCTTCTTCTTCGAGGTGAGTGGGGCTGAGAGACTTCAGAAAAGTGTGACTAGCCCAAGGTCACCCAGCAGCTGCATGTGGAAGAGCGGAGACGCGAACCCAGTTCCCCTGATTACAAGTCTGCCACTCTTAACCACTACACCACACTGGGTACAGCGACTGTTGTGACACTTTACTGTACAAAGTTAAGTGCATCCCAGTCGCCAGGGCCGGATTTAGGTTTGATGAGGCCCTAAGCTACTAAAGGTAATGGGGCCCTTTATATGTCCAGCTGTCCTTTGTCAACAACAAATTGTCGCTTTTTTGTGTGTGTTGAATATATGCTATATGGTAATTTATGGACCTAATGGGTATCTAAAGCCATTTGCACATAACAAAATATACAATTAAGAAGTATATTAATAGTGAAATACAATTACAGTGGTACCTCGACTTACGAACGACTCAACAACCGAATTTTTCGACTTACAAATGTCTCGACATCCAGGCAAAAACTGCGGCGGTTTTAGATAGGGATTTTTTGACTTACGAATTTTTAGATAGGGTTGCTTCGACTTGCGAATTTTTCCATCTCCAATGCATTCCTATGGGAAATCGCGCTTTCAATGGTGTTTTTCGACTTACGGATTTTTCGACTTACAAAGGTGCCTTCGGAACGGATTAAATTCATAAGTCGAGCCACCACTGTATACAATTAAGAAGTATATTAATAGTGAAATACAATTAAGAAGTATATTGGGGGGGTTAAGAGAATGAGGCCCTAATCTATAGCTTGTTTAGCTTATACGTAAATCCGGCACTGCCAGTCACACAACGCTCACAGGTTTCCACAAACACACACCCATCTCTACCCAGGCATGAAAGAGGCATCTTCATAGTTCAAGGACTTATTCCAGCCAAGCAAAAGCACTTGAGAAGGGTGTAGAGACAGGCTGAAGAGGAGCGTGGCCTGGGGACAGGAGATGTAGCCTGGAAAAAAATCCCAAGGGCTCAAAAGACAGGTCTAGAGTCCCCCCCCCCCCCGATCCAAGAGGAATTGTTTCTGGCACAGGCAGAAATTTTCCGTGACAACGACATCTCATTTCTTACCAGGTCCATCTTTGCTTGCTCAAATTCTTTCTTCTCTTTCCTTTGCTTTTCGGCATTCATGAGCTCCATCCTGAAATACTACAGAAACAAAGAACGGTAAAGAGGGGGGGAACGAGGTGGCAAGGGCTTCAAACACCAGTGGAGAAGGATTCCTTGTTACTACTGTGGTTAGTAGGTAGTGGTGCTGATGTAAAACTTAATTGGAGTAAAATCTGGAATAGGAAATCAGCCATTTTGTGGCCTGCTCCCAATTAACCATGGTTCAGGGACTCCCAGCATTATGAATACTACATTAAAAAAAAAATAGCAGTCTTCTTCTTAATAAACTTTGCATTTGTTGTTCTTTTGACTTTTCCCTCACTACTGTTCTTGAAATTGTTGAAGGCTTTGCCCGGTTAAGCGCTTCACCAAAAACTGACGCCATGATTGTGGATGGACCAGGATAAACATGGCTGTTTCACAACAACAGAGGCTACTATTGACACATAAAAACAATGACAACAGTGGAGATCAAGTTGGCATGTTGAAATTTTAAAGAGAAATTCTCCAGCTCCCTTGGACCTTTTGATGATTTCAACAACAAAAGCAATACTAAATTGCAGCATTTTCAGGTTGCAAAGATAAAACACGAAGTACTTCACAACAACTATTGCATATCTTGCTATCCCACCCATGATAAAGACAATTACATCTGAGGTTTTTCCTGGCAGACACACTCAGACTCAGTGCCCACCATATTTAACTATAGCTTTGAGGGTGAAAGAAGGGCACCATACTATTAGCTCAAAAGTTATGCGTATACAGTCATACCTCAGGTTGTGAACGCTGTGGGTTATGTGTTTTCAGGTTGCGCTCCGCACCGAACTCAGAAGTACCGGAACGGGTTACTTCCGGGTTTCGACACTGGCGCATGCGCAGAAACACAAAATATCAAGTACATGCGCAGAAGCACCGAATCACGTCCCACGCAGACGCAGCGCTGCGGATTGTGAACATGCCTCCCGCACAGATCACGTTCACAACCCGGGGTGTGACTGTATAAAAAAACAACAGTATGTCCAAGCAGGCTCACCTGGCACCTTCATTACATCTCCTTAGGCACTAAACAAAACCATTTCTCTTCAACCAGGCCTTTGGCTGATTAGCATTATATGGCTTTTTACATGTGTCTGGGGGGGGGGGGTATTGGTTTGTTTTGCTTTTGTTTTATTATGCATTTTGTGTTTTCATTTTGTATTTTTCTGTTGTGAACCACCCTGTGATCTTCAGAGGAAGGGCAGTATACTACTACTACAACAACTAAAAAAAGAATAACTTTCCAGTGAGGATGGAAATGCAGAATGGCGTTCTGTTCTTCAGTTCAACAAACTAGCAGTCAATGAACAAGTAGATCTTAGCTGAAATGAACTAGTTATAAGCATTTGCAGCGGAGGAGGGGAAGGATCAGAATCACATATTACCTCTTGATACAGTTTGGGACATTCTGGATGGAAACGCAATGCACGAAGGAACAACTGACGGGCACTTTCAGTTGACAGGCGGTCCTCCATTTCCCATTTTGCAGCCATGATCCAGAGAGCTGAGAGAGAGAGGGAGGTGCATGGTGCTATTTAAGACAGTCACTGCAAAACCAGCTGACAACCAAGAAGTCATTCCAAGTAATGCTTCTTATGCCTTGTTCTGCTAGCCTCGCCTTCCCCAACTTGGTACCTTCCAGATACTGCTAGACTACAACTCTCATCATCCCTGGCCATTGGCCACACTGGCTGGAGCTGATGGGAGCTGGAGGCCAACGTCTGGAGGACACAACATTGGGGAAGGTTGCTCTAGTATACCAACATAACCTGTTCCATCAGCTTAAATGAGCCAGATCAGGCTCATTTATTGTGCCACTGCCAGGATATCCCATTCATCTTTTCCAAGACTGCCTACCCAGCACACTTCATTTACAAGCTTAAGTACCGTACCTGGTTTGTTGGGATGAAGAGCTAACATGGCTGAAAACACCTTGCTCAGCTGTATTTTCCTGTTCTATTAAGAAACAGAAAGCATCATATCACTCTCTTATATTGTGCACCTTTTCAAGTGAAACATTACAGAGGACTTAGATACTGTTTGGTTTGCCATCTGACAGTGAAATATTATCTGGATCTGCACAGTGTTTACGGTTTTTAGTACCTGAGTTCCCTGTAACAAAAGCTTGGGGTGGTCGGGCAGAACAACAAAGCTCAAACAGCACCAAGAATATGAATATTTATTTAGTATTTATTTATCTATCACAAACTCTGGCTGTTGTAAACTCTGCCATGCATAGTCATATATAAGAGACAGAGACTAATTCACAATCCTCTTATAGTAGTGGCAGGTGAAAACATCAAAAGCAAGTCCAGTCATTCCAACAAGTCCAGTCATTTCAACAAGGTTCTTCCAAATTATCACAATGCAAAGTGGCTCCCTTGAAAGGAGGTTCAACTGCTTATCAGCTCACAGCTGAAATGAGGAAATTACACTCTGATACTCACCCATTTCTTGCAAAAGGCAACATGAGACAACCACAGCTGAAGATCATCCTATGGAAATGAAACAAAGAGGAGGGTCTGGGTAAGCTAAGAACACAACAAGTACCATTAATCCAGAATTGTTACCCTTTTTATAACAATGGCGTAAGGAGCAAGATATGGGAAAGTCAAAGCTACCACAGCAAGCAATTGAGAAAAGAAACTATGCCATGAAGAAGTGTTTCAACTACCGGTAGCAGTCACTGATGGACCTATCTTTTAGGAGGAAAAAGAACCAGCATTCTAAAACAAGCATTTTAGAAACTAGAAAGCTACAAATTGCAACTGGTTTGTTCTTGGCTTACCACTCATGGTTTGTTTGGAGCAAGACAACCCATGAGCCCAGGTTTGCACATAACACTAAGCCAAACTATGTCACAGCTCCAAGAAAAACAGCAGCAGCACCAGGAGAGGAGTGAAACAGTTGCTATTTTCTAACTATGTCACCTGTTCATTCATACTTAGCTGCAGTTTGGCTTTAGAATTATGCACAAATAAGGTCAGCATAATGTTACACAAGAGGTAATACAAAACAGTCAAGTTATATAGAATAAAACGTCTTACACTCCATTTTGCTGTGGCACGTTTGAAGACACCATGTATTCTCTGCAGAATGGAGTACTCAATCTCATCCTTCTTGAACGAGTAGCCAGTGCGCTATGGAAAACAATGACCAACTTTACAATCCTTGGTAAATTCCATAAGGACCTCTTCAAATTTTCAGTTACATGTCGACTTACCGCTCTTCTTTTCTTAATCAATTCCAATAGATTGATTTCATACTGAAGGGGGAAAAAAATATTTAGAAGGTCAACAACACTTCAAGGATGATAAAGACTGAGCAATGGCTAGCACAGAAAAAGCCATGCATTTATTGCTTCATATAGATTTTATATGCTATTGTATAAAAACAACTGCAATTAAGGCCTGTAATAATGAGGTGAATAAATCAAGAATTATCCAGTGCACATTCACCCTAGATACTAAACATGGAGAAACTCTCCTCCCCACTCAATCAGTGGGCTGAATCCTCTTGGATTTTGATGTCTCTCTCTCTTTCTATCTCTCTCTCTCTCTCTCTCTCTCTCTCTCTCTCTCTCTCACACACACACACACACACACACATTTCTCTAGGTAGGGTCCAGAAAGACTTCTGTCTATTCTTAAGAGCTGCTGCTAATCAGTACATAGACCAGGAACGGGGAACCTGCAAACTTCCAGATGTTGGTAGCCCAAACCCCATCAACCTCAGCCAGCATGGCCAATTGTCAGGGATTATGGAACCTGTAGTCCAGCAACATCTGAAGGGTCAATAAGTTATCTACTTGTCTGGTGATATAAGGCAGCTCCCTGTGTTTTTAAAAGTCCCCTCTCTACATCCTTATAACTGCATTGTAATTAATGTATAAATCTGCTGCAGCAAAATTTAGACTCAAGAGATATACCAGACTGTGCATTTGACCACTAAGCAGTGCTTTCTTGCATTATATTTCCAGTTCACATTTTTAAGAAACACCACAAGATATAATGCTTGTTAACTGTCATAAATATCTTAAGAAACCTACCTGAATGTAACTGATAAAATTCTCCTTCTGGAGTGCTCTCCGTTGTATTTTATATTCAAGGGCTAAGGTCTTCTTAATAACTGCCCTGCAGAAATACAAAAAAGCAACATCCTTCCATGGTTCCCGATCCACAGAACACACAGGTATCACAACATTTTGGGGGAATGTGTTAGCAATTCAACTTCCTCCTTATCGTCCATGTCTGGTTAGGGGTATGCAGGTTCTAGATGGGTGCCTGGCTGCTAGAATGGGCTGGGTAGGGGACTAATAAATTCCTGAAAAGATGTTATTGAATATATGGAAAATAACTGTACAGCTGAAAACACTGGCAGCACTAAGATAAATTCCACAGTGTAAATAAGTTTTGATGGATGTAACAATGGAAAACCGACTGGCAGTTTTTGTAAAATATGCAGGGATATAAAATATATAAAATGAACCATGGAAAGAGAAGAAGGAAAGTCTTAAGTATGTAAAATGTTTATCTGAACTTGTAAAACAGAAAAAATGAAAAAGAAAAGATGTTACGGCTTGGCTGCAAAATTTAGAATCCAGAGATATACCAGACTGTGAATTTGAGCACTAAGCAGTGCTTTCCTGACATTATCTTTCAGATCGCAATAAGAAGTATATTAATAGTGAAATAATTATTAAGCTCTAACTTAAAATAGTTGGGGGCCTATTACTTACATCACAGGAGCCTACACAACACAAAACGTTGCTGTATGTAGGTTTTATTTTATTTGTTTCTTATCTTATATTTTGGAAATGTACATCCAGGTTGTTGTTTTTCCTTTAAATTTTTTTGGGGGGCCCAAGAGCGTGGGGCCCTAAGCTAGAGCTTGTTTAAAGGTAAAGGTAAGGGACCATTCTGTGGTTTAACCCACAACGCCACCCGCGTCCCAGGGCTTGTTTAGCTTATACGAAAAACCGGCACTGAGTAGGACCACCATCCTGCTTCCACCCCCAATCCATGGGGTCGTTCCCTCCCTAGATCCCCGGGGATCGCGGAGATCCCGCCTCGCCCAACCTGATCTCTTTGCTGGTGAGGAGCCCGACCCTCCCCAGCTCCTCTAGCTCGGGGATCCGGTCCTCGATGCGCTGCTCGGTCCTCTCCGCCATGACCGGGAAAGGCGACCAGCCTCCGAGCGCCGGTCTCTATCTAGATGCACAGCAGCAGCGAGCGACACACATGCCCGCGCCAGGAGAGAGACTCCGCTTCCGCTTCCGCCGGGGTGTCGCCGCGTTTCCCTTCCGCGCAAGGCTCGCTGCCTCCCTGCGGCTCCCAGGAGAACTGCAGCATTTCTGGCTCCGGCCGGAAAAAGGGGTCAGGGCAGATCTGGGCCGCTTGGTCAGCCTTTCCTCCTCGGCTCCTGTGAAAGGAAAGCCTGGTCCAGACCTGAGGTGGGATGAGGGCCTGGTGACAAGCTGAGTTGCTAAGATGTGGAAGAGAGCAGAAGCTACTTTATTCACAATACTATCTATGACAGCAGTTGTCCTCCACTAGGGGTCAAAGCTCTATGATTCTATGAAAGCTAGGTGGAAATGCATTTATTTAAAAAATATTAATTGTTATTATTATTATTTATTGAATTTACATACCGCCCTATACCCGGGGGTCTCAGGCCAGTTCACAGAATAATATCATGATATAAAACCACAAAATACCTAATAAAAAAATAAACAACAACCCAATAGCCCCCCCCAAAAAAAACATTTTAAAAGGAAATGTTTTTTTTTGTTCAGTAGTCAATCCTTTTAACCAGTGCTATTTTTTCTATAAAAAGAGGTGCCAGAACTCACTATGAATGCCTCCTTCTTTCTCTTAGAATGGCAATTCAAGTTCCCCCTGAAAAAGCCCTTTTGACCGTGAAATTCCAATACATTCCACTACACAATATTTTTTTTTCCTTTGCTTGGTCAACTTCCCTTCCCATTTTTCCATGGTGTTTTTTTCATTTTCCCTCCTTGCTGCACTCTGTCTTCTCTCTCTCATATCATGGCAATAATTCAATAATCTCTTAATTCCTTCTGTTGCTCATAGTCCAGCTCGCAAATTCATCATACTATCATATTTCTTTAAATTGTCTGAAAAAGGCCTCCATTCTTCCATAAAACAATCATCATCAGGTTCTCTCTTTTTAGCTGTTAACTTTGCTGATTCATCACTTTACTTATCGGTTCTTCTTTGGTGAGAACTTCACCCTTCCACCAATCTACAGTTTCTCTGGATTCTTTGACAGAAGGCACTACTGTAAAACTGGTAGAAAACCATTATAAGGTTTGTTTTAGATATGCCTTTAAAGGCTTTTTGAGTCTATAGTAGGAAGGCTAGAGAGGGAGTAATTTACACGTCACACCAAACACATCCAGAATTTGAAATGCTCAGATTGAGCCAAAGTTTTATAGGGCTTTTGCTCCAGAACCTACTTTCAATGGCAGGGTTCCCTAGCCAGTACATATAAGAGAGGTGATGGAGCTTACACCTTCTTGGAAACTATATTATGGTTACTGTTAGGGAATTCACGGGGAGGGGGCACATCTTTATTATAAATATTGTGCATAAATGTATCCTTTCGACTTGACAGTTCAGGGAAGTTACCTAGTTTTAAAAATCATATAAAATCAACTCCAGCTTCCCCATTCCAATTTTGCCCCTGAAAAGGGACTCCAGGAAGTGCCCAGGGGCACTTTGCTGAGCTGATTTTTGGCCAAGCCTAATCCCATCACCAGACCCACCCAGGTGACAGTCGATGCAAAGCCAGGACCCTATTGTTCTTTCTCTGTGGATACTCAAGAAGTTCCTCCTGGTACTTATCACGCATTTACTTTTGCCCTGAACTTTTGTCCTTATGTGAATCTTGTTTACCAGTATGTTAATATTGTATGTACCTCCCCTTTTCTGACGTTTAGGTATGTAACAGTGATGTAGGAATGACGCTTTTGAAATGCATTATGGGATTCAGGTGGGAAGTTTTAAAAGTTCTTGTAACCCTGTTCTCGGTGTTCAGTCTTGGCTTAAACCTGCTGTGCAGCAATAAACCTTGCTGTTTGCTCCGGATGGTGGCTGGACTCCTCTTCCTTTTCGTTCCGCAGTGGACCGCAGGCTCATGCCTGACGTGCTGGGTGGCAGAGCAGCCTCGCACCCAGATTTCTCCCTAACAGTTACCATATTTTTTTCAATGAATCTGGGGACACTTTCTTTTCTTTTCCCCCCAAAGCTGAGTAGCAACAGGGAGTCAGTAGTGGGAATGGTGAGGCAAAAGACCCTGGATCCAAGCACACATGCATATTGTATAAAGGTGAAAAGCCCTTCTTTTGCACCTGTGAAACATAAATGCACCAAGTTTTTTTTAAAAAACTGGGCAACGGCGCCCCCCCCCCGGTGACTCCCAAGCCTTCCCCAATCTCCTTCCCCCTTCCCCCTTTGCTTTGACTGATCGGGGGAGGCTTGGGAGTCGCGGGCAGGCGGCCATTGCCCAGGAGGGGCGCAATTCGTGCAGTTTCTCTGCCAGGCAAGGTGCAAAGCCCTTCTTTTGCACTCTGTGAAACATAAATGCGCAGTCTTTTTTTTTAAAAAAACTGGGGAACGCTTGCCTACCCGCAACTCCCGAGCCTCCCCCAATCAGTCAAAACAAAGGGGGAAGGGGACAAGAGATCCGTACCACTGGACGTCCCCGGTTCCCCTACAGCAGTGGCAGTCAGCAGCCTGGAGCCAGCCTGGTAGCGCAGTTGGCTCTGGCTGGCTTCAGGAGCTGCTCGCTGCTCACTGTTGTGGCGCCTGCCATTTTTTCTCTCCAGGTCCCCATATGATGTGTTGCGCACAAGGCACATCATATGGGGACTTCTGGAGAGGAAAAATAGCAGGCGCTACGGCAGTGAGCAGTGAGCAGCTGCTGAAGCCAACCAGAGCCCTGAGAAGGGATGTATTTGTATGCTGTGCTAGGAGGAGTGCTGGCTTCGAAGAGCCAGCTGCAGTACATTGTAGCTGCTACAAACTGTAGAGGTGTTGACGAATGCATATGCTCCAGTGCGTGTGAAGCAAATCCAGATTTTATACTCAGTGTATATGACAGGCAATTGAACATGACCACTTAGATCCTAAATTAACTTATGAAAGTCCCTGGAATGAAGGCGTCCTGCCCCGTCCTCCCACTGCAGCTCCCTTAAGTCTAAATAGGAACAGTGTAGTCGTATGGGGTACAGGGGGCTGGTGGTGGTAGGGGGAAACACCCTCAGTAAATTTACTTAGGGAAGTTCACAAAAAGGTTTCCTGTTCTCTTCTCCCAGCAGCAGCCTCCCATGCCTGTGCCAAACATTGCTCAGAAATCTTCTGACCCTGCAGAGGGTCATTTATGGTGCCACACAGGGAGAAGGAAATAATAAATTTGCCTTCCATGAACTTCGTTAACTTGTCTTAGGATCCAAACCCATATAAAAATCAATGATTTTGCACATACATTATTTCTACCAGTCGCTATATACTCTGGCTGTGTTCGTAGACTACATTCCTCTGTTTATCCTTATCATCCTTCCCTAACTTATACAGTGGTACCTCAGGTCACAAACACTTCAGGTTGCAGACGCTTCAGGTTACAAACTCCGCTAACCCATAAATAGTACCTCAGGTTAAGAACTTTGCTTCAGGATGAGAACAGAAATTGTGCTCCGGTGGTGTGGCGGCAGCAGCAGGAGGCCCATTAGCTAAAGTGGTGCTTCAGGTTAAGAACAGTTACAGGTTAAGAACGGACCTCCGGAACAAATTAGGTTCTTAACCAGAGGTGTGCAAAGAGTATGACTTCATGAATATAATTAAGCAAGTCAGCGGCTTTAATCCGCACCACGGGGCGAGCTCCCGTTTTTCTGTCCTAGCTTCTGCCAACCTAGCAGTTTGAAAGCATGCCAGTGCAAGTAGATAAATAGGTACCGCTGCGGCGGGAAGATAAACAGTGTTTCCGTGTGCTCTGAACGGTGTCCCATTGCGCCAGAAGTGGGTTGGTCATGCTGGCCACATAACCATGACCACTACCTGCCTTAACAGTATTTTCTTCTGAATACTGTATATCAAAAGAATATTCAGGAGTCACAAGAGGAGGACTCTTCTCCTCTTACTACATTATTACATTATACTACATTAGTGTCACCTTTCTGTGACTACAACACCTCATCGACTATTCTTTATAGTAGAGTCTATTATCCAATAGCTATAGATCCAGTTGTTTTGTAGCTCACACCCATAAAGATGCCCATCTTCTGGTGCAACGATGCTCATCATATTCTTTGTACATCTGGAATTCATACATCTGAAGTACAGTATATAATTGTCATTGCTTCTCTACTTCTCAAAGGAATAGCAGAAAAGTGGATTGCACTGTCACCATGTGTAGCTGCCTCAAATGCCTTTCTCTGTAGTTAATAGATTATATGAAACACTTTATAGAATATCAGTTGGGAATCTGAACACAGAGGAAACATCCTTGATTGCAAAACCAGAACTATATTACAGTTACATTAAGATAGTTATTTACTATAAGAAAAAAGGGTTGAAATCAGTAGAAAATATAACTTGTTTTCACCCACCGATGTAACTCCAAGCAGGTTTACTTGGAAATAAGAGTCACTCAACACATTAAGACTTTCTTATGAGCGAACGTACCAGAATTGAGCTGTGAACAGGAAGCAGTGGAGAACAAATCAAGGCTCTGCTTAGCAACCACTGTGTTCTGCCCCCTTACCTGGAAAAATAATTATGCTCTCTGGAATTTTATAACCCAGTCAGTGAAGAAATGGCGATGACAGAACCAGCAACAATACCATAAAAAGCAACGTGAGCCCTAACAGCAGCTGTTTTTTCAACTACAGGTGTTCAGTGTTACAACTTGGCAAAGTAGATAATACAAACATTGGTAGTAGTGAGCAAGGTGGTGATTATAAGAACATTGCATTCACCATAGGAAGAATTAACTCTGAGGCAGGTCTACTGACTTGGAAATGGAATTACTTCAGCAGTTTTGCTGTATCAGTATGCTACCCCCCCCCCAACACTTTTGTGTTCCAACCCTGGTTGGCATGATATAAAGTTAGAGACAGACTGTGTGATTCATGTTCCTACAGGCAGTGTTAGAAACCTCCCAGATGCCAGGCATGTTTTGCAACTGGTGTAAGTCCAACTGCGACCATGTGGATATCTCTGGATGCTAGGTTGGCGACTGACATCTTCATCTGGCTGGCCCCTGCACCTTTCCTAAGCAGGTAAGCAGAAGAGCTTATCTGGTGCATTTATATCCCACCTTTTCCTCCAAGGAGTACATGGTTCACCCGCTTCCTCAGTTAATCCCTTGGACGACCCTGTGAGGTAGGTTAAGAGGCTCTGACTGGCCCAAGATCACCCAGTGAGTTTCCTGACTGAAGATTCTAACCCTAATCTCCTGTGTCTTAGTCTGCCTCTCTTAACCACTACACCACATTGGCTTCTTAGATCACTTCTGCTATGGAGCAGCTATATAAAGAAAGTAGGTAAATAAATATGGGGAAAGCAATGTGTCACTTAGAGAAGCATTGGAAATATTTTCCTTGAATCTTGAACGTGTTTGTTTCTGGATTGTTTTATCTGATGTTTTAATGTGTTGTGAACCACTTTGAGATTTTTTCTTTAAAATATCAAATGGTATAGAAACAACAACAACAACATCCTACCGCAAAAAGCTGCTTAGACATTCTATTGTCTAAAAATTAGGAATCTATAAGTGCAACCTCATTTAAATATCCTACAGATATTTAAATGAGGTTGCACTTGTAGATTCCTAATTTTAAACTTGAATTTTAACATTGTATTTAATCTGTATTTTAATTGAATTGTTTCTTTTATGCTTGCTTTGATATTCTTCTTGTTAGTTGCCCTGAGCCCAGACTTGACTGGGAAGGGCGGGGTATAAAAAAAATTATTATTATTATTATTGTTGTTGTTGTGACCATAAACCAGGTTTAAGGTACCATTTGGTGATTAGTTTATACAGTCGTACCTTGGCTCCTTAATGTCTTGGTACTTGGACGTTTTGGCTCCTTAACGCCACAAACCCGAAAGTGAGTATTCCAGTTTGTGAACATTCTTCGGTACCCAAATGTCCAATGGGGCTTCCGTGGCTTCTGATTGGCTGCAGGAACTTCCTGCAGCCAATCAGAAGCTGCGCTTTGGTTTCTGAACGTTTTGGAAGTTGAACCGACTTCCGGAATGGATTCTGTTCGACTTCCAAGGTACAACTGTATATCTAAGTTTCTAACATTGCCTACGGTTTCTAACACTGCCTTCTGAAAAAAGGAACAGAAGGAGAGAAACAGTAGGTTCTTCCTCTTTGTTGCCACTTCACTGGTTATCCCTAGGCCAAAATATTAATCTGTTGTTGTTTAGTCGTTTAGTCATGTCCGACTCTTTGTGACCCCATGGACCATAGCATGCCAGGCACTCCTGTCTTCCACTGCCTCCTGCAGTTTGCTCAAACTCATGTTCATAGCTTCGAGAACACTGCCTGTTATGTACTGAGCTGAATCCTAGAACAATAGGATTCAGAATCAGCGGGAGCTACCCAATCCAACTCCAGGTGGAAGTGAATCCGCAACCTGATTGGCCTGCTGGAGCAGCCAATCAGGCGGCTGGCAGAAGTGAATCTGCTACCTGATTGGCCTGTAGGAGCAGCCAATCAGGCTGCAGGCAGAAGTCAATCCATAATATAATTGGCCCACAGGTGTAGCCCTGAAGTAGCCAATCACGCAAGGCCCATTGTGTAAATAATGTATATAAGCAGATGGTTTGGGGAAAAGAGCCATTCGTCTTCTCTTCTCCTCCTTGATGACTATGAGCTGAATAAAGAGCATGAAATTCACTCTTGACTCCGAGTATATTTCACTGCCCAACCATCTTGTCCTCTGTCGTCCCCTTCTCCTTGTGCCCTCCATCTTTCCCAACACCAGGGTCTTTTCCAGGGAGTCTCCAGGGAGTCTTCTCTTCTCATGAGGTGGCCAAAGTATTGGAGCCTCAGCTTAAAGATCTGTTCTTCCAGTGAGCACTCGGGGCTGATTTCCTTCAGAATGGATAGGTTTGATCTTCTTGCAGTCCATGGCACTCTCAACAGTCTCCTCCAGCACCATAATTCAAAAGCATTCAAAATACTAATCTACTCACCAGCTTTTGAAAAGTTATTCAGATGCTGTCCACATAAGAGCAACAATATAAAGCAATGCTGGATAATTGGCCATTGTCAGAGTCAGTGTACACACAACATTTTATTTTAGAATCAAGGAGCAACAAGTATTTTTTTTTCTTATGTACGGTAGTTCACACGCTCTAGATCTATTGCATTGGTTTATGCCCTTGAAGCTCTTATTGAGAAACTGGTTTTATTCGGGAAATAAAAGCTTGTTGAGGATTGAATGTGCATGATACCATTACATGTCCACTTGAAAACAGATGTAGGCAGTCCTATCAATGGGGGTGGTGTAGGTATGTATCCATACCTGCCTACTACTGTTGTGAGTGGGCACATGCCAATATTGCAATAACCACTTCCTTCTCAATTCATTTGGGGCATGTGCGGAGAGGAATAGACATGGATAACCTAATCAAGGGGAGTTTTCAAACATGTTTCGAGTAACCACGCCCACCCTTGTGGGTGGCAGGATCTAGAATCAATCTAGATTACATTGAGATTGAGCACAAATGATTACAGATTTAGAAAAACTTTATTTTTGCGCTACAAACAGGTTAGGGTGTATGCAGCCTTACAATATTGCAACTGATATGAGCACACAGACAAAGCTGAAACCACTCTGCATGACCTATAGCTGTTAGGCTCAAAGCAGAACAAAAAGAAAGCAGTACAGCAGGACAATGGAATTCCAATGCTTTTATATTTCGGGAGTGCCTGAAGTCTCTTTGCTAAAAACACAAACATTGAGGAAGCAAGAACAAATATACCATATTTAAAATGCTGGAGCGTGATGTTAAATAACCATTCTAAATATAACCAATAACTGAAAATAATATTCTGTTTCTGGGGTGGGGGAAATCACCAAAATAGACCTCATTTCTAATTCACAGTCTAACAAAGTGATCCTTAGAACAATTAACATTATGGACTGTCAGAAGTATTCAAACCAAAGTAACAAATGCAGCACATGGCAGGCAAGCAAAAACCAGACCCACGAGAACACTGCACAGTAGATTTGGAATGCAAATCAAAATGCAACCTGACATGTCCTTTGTTCTTTCCCCCATGGAAAATCCACTTTAAATGCTTCCCATGTGCCCTTTTTGTAAGCTTATCATCTGAACGGATCACGGAAAATTAGGCAAAAGGGATCTATTACACATTTTTTAGAGTAGGGGAGAGACAGTCTCAGAAATGCTACAACAGGATAATCAGAGGGAGGCCCATTACTGTCCCTCATGCTCTGTTGCTACTGCAATCTTTTAATCTTTTATTTGCTTAAGAGCAATTTTCCCTTGAGCACATATATCGAGTACCATACACTGCTCTCCCTTCTCATGGTAAAAGTTATTGTAAGTCACCCAAACTAATGCTGCTAGCTCCCATCAAAACATGGGGCATTGACCAAAAAAAATAATATAATTGGGGGTTTATCAGTGTAAGGATAATCCGCTTAACCAATTTAAATGTAATTTATGGAAAGGTATGTATCACATTTTAAATTGTTTAAGGAAACAAAATCTGAGCAATTCCCTTCACTGAGAGAATAGTGACCCAGTATTCTGAAATAAGCACTTGGAAAGAGCTGTTGCCACCCTGTACGCCTCCCCCCCCCCCAAAATGAAAGGCTTCTATCCCTCTTTAAAAGCATCACTATTCCACATGTAATGTCTGGTCAAGCATAATATGCCTCTCTGGAGATTCACCTGCTGGTATTCACATGTTCCTGTAGCTAATATTAATGGGCTCAAGCTGAATATAAAACCTCAGCAGATTTCCTAGTAGCTCCTGCAGCCAGTAGATAAGCTACCTATGGTTAACAATGTGAGCTGTATTTCAGTAATATTTAAGGGTCATGCCAACCCTATCACTTACGGAAAATGTCCTGCCTATAGATGTTCAAATTCAGAGTTAACTAAAAACAGTTAATTTTGTTCTGAATATGAATACTGTAGTAGGCAATTATGACTCATAAAAAGTTTAGATTCAGAATCATGATTCAGTAGCAGGTAATGGAAAGTGTAAGGCTGGTGATCAACAAAAGAGGTTTAAGGACTGTCTCAAGGCAAATTAAACACCGACAGCTGGGAAACACTGGGCTGCGAGCGCTGCAACTGGAGAACAGCCTTTACCAAAGGTGTCATGGACTTTGAAGACACTCGAACTCGAAAAAACGTGCCAAGAGAAAGGCACGTTTGGCAAATCCTCACTGTGATCAACTCCCGCCCAGAAACCTATGTCCCCAATGTGGAAGGGTGTGTGAATCAAGAATTGGCCTCCACAGTCACTTACGGACGGACTCACTGTTAAGACAATGTTCATGGAAGACAATCTTACTCGGCTATGAGTGACCAGCAAAGAAGATCTTCTATAGTTTTGCCTTTTCAAAGGAGAAGATAGATAATAATGATTTGGACTCAGGAATTGGGTCTGGAGAAAAACCCAGTTTTTAATGATTTTAGAGGTAGAATTTGAAAATGTCTCATGATGGAAAGTGGTGCGCATGTTTGGAGTAAAACAGATGTTTCTTCCAAAACATCTGGAGAACACCAGGATAGAAGAGACTGGTTTAATCTTAGGAGATTCCCAAGAAGTGGGGTTTCATCCTAGAAACTACCTAGAACCTTTAAGTACTAAAGTTGGGCGAGGGACACCATATATCAAGGTCCAGCAAGGCCAAATAGGTTGGTGCTCCACAGCACTTGATACTACTTTAAAAAGCAAACTTCAAAGCGATTACCAGAATCACCACATTGTTTATTATATACTTTATAAAGGGTGCTGCTTTGGGGAAGCTGGGAAATAAAACGCACCATCATTGCCCTCAAGACTTCCCTCTAGCTGCTTTCACCCTTCTCTCGCAGAGAGCTGAGGGAGCCAAATTTGAACCATCAAGCATACTCAAAAGAGTCCTCTTCCACTCTGAACTGTTTATTGCTTGCCCATTAATTTTTATTTTTATTTGTGCTTACATATAAACCCTGGGCTGTTTATCTGCAGTAATGAATTGTTTGTTGAATTGTTGATATTTTATTATTTGAATTTATTAAACTTTACAAAACTGGTAGTTTCTCTTCCCACCATGTTTTGAATTCTGAAGAATGGATGTCTGTTAGCTGCTTCAACTGCAGTTCACTGTGGAAAGGTGACATATCAACAGGAGAAAAGCTACAAGGGTAATCACACAGTAGTAATTCTGGAATTTTATTCTTTAAACTGCCTTCTGGGTTACCTTTCAAAGATGTTGAGAAGAGAAACACTTTGTGCCCTTATGGATATTATTTCTAAATCCTCTTCACTGAACATTTCAATCCCCAAGTGGGGAACAGTGAAACAAAATAACAGTAACATGATACAGAAAAAGGAATATACAAAAACAGCAAAACTTATAAAAACAAGTCCAGTAAGTAACAACCAAATTAACAGCTCCATTGTAAAGCAAAACAAGAACTGTAGTAGTTCCTGCCATTTGAACGTAGGTTGCCCACCCCAGGCAAAGGGGTATAAAAAGAGAGGGCAATGACAGTGCCGTATCGTTGGTTGGGGTCATGGGCGTAGCCAGGTTTTTTCTTTTGGGGGGGGGTTAGTTATCTGCGATGCAATTTGTCAATTATTTACTTTATTTAGCAGGAGGCAGTCCCCCCCCCCACTGGGCTAATGGGAGTTTCAGACCAATACACCCAGAGAGCACTTGGTGCTGCAGCAGCGGAACAGACAAAGATGGCTGCCGACACCTTACTCTGCGCGGCACGTGTGGACGCAGCCTCACTATCGCGCGATTGCTCCCCCCCCCCACTTCCCACTCCTGTTTCCGCGCGCTCGAATTCCGGCTCCAATGGAGGCGCGTTCCACGGAACGCAGGCGCGCGCCTCGGTGCCCCCTGGCAACTCGACGTGAGCCGTCGGTTAAAAGAAGTCCCCTAAAGCCCACGTCCTCTCCCGTCATGCACCGCAGCGGCGAAAGCGTGCGGGTGGGGGGGGAGGGGGGAGGAAGGAGCAGCTCCGCTTTCCCGCGAATTCAGTTCAAAGGAAGAAGGAGGGGGAGGGGGGAGGTAAGCTCCCAGCGGCGAAGCGCGCGATCCAACCAAACTCTCGCGGAATCATTCTGCCGTCACTTCTGGGCGGGCTCTCGGCTAGCCAATGGAGCGGCGCGGCGCCACGGTACGGGCCAATGGGCGCTCGGCGGAGGGGGCGGGAGCGGCTGGCGGCGCCGCCGTCGGGTTTGGCTGGAGCAGAGAGGGCGCTTGAGGAGAACCGAGCGGCGGGGCGAATTCGCGGAGCTGAAGCGCTACCCACTTCCTCCTCGCTGCGCCGCGCCTCCTGGCCCTCGCGGGCCGCCGCTCCCCGCGTCTCCCGCCACGCGACCCGGCCCCGTCGGAAAGGGCCCTCTCCCCCCCCTCCCACCACCACCATGGCTCCCCAGAAGCACGGCGGCGGAGGAGGCGGCGGCGCGGGGCCCAGCTCGGCTGCTCCTAGCGGAGGGGGAGGCGCCGTCGCGGCCACCGCCACGGGCGGAGGCGCGGGCGGGTTCGGCGGCGGCGGCTCGACCTCGGCCGCTGCGCCGGGCGGCAAGTCCGGCGGCGCCGTGGGAGGCCTCGGCAGCGGCTACTCGGGGGGCGGCAGCGGAGGCGGTTCCTCGGCGTCGTCGGCAGCGGCCGCCTCGGCCGCGGCCCTCCCACCGGTGAAGAAGCCGAAGATGGAGCAGATCCAGGCCGACCACGAGCTCTTTCTGCAGGCCTTCGAGAGTGAGCTTCGCGGGAGGGGGGGGAAGGAGGGAGGGGGTCCGAAAATAACAACCATTCACCTCCCTTCCCCCGCACCGCGCGCCCTCCCGAGTCGAGGCGTGATGGGCGGAGGAGAGGGAGCAGCATCGGCCGCTCATTGTGGGGCGGCGGGGCTGCCTTCGTTTCCCCTCTGGCGCGCGCGGCTCCTTCGGTGGGAGGTGGTTCCACCCTCTCCCGCTTCTTTCGATGGAGTGGGGGGGGGGCGTGCTCTGCAAGCAATGCTGTTGCTCCTTTGCCAGGGTTGTCAGCCCCTAGGGCTGCCCATGGGGGGAAACCCGCGCCCTGCCTAATTGTTACATTAATGAGGCCGTGCCACACACGTTCCACCTCGAAGGATTTTAAGGAGTAGTCAGATTGCGCCTCTTGGTAGGATTACCTTTTGGGGCTCGGGAGAGCCGCGGGGGGCGTTGTAAGTTGATACTATGTTGTTTCGAGCGTCTTCACTCCCCCCCCCTTGAGAGCTCATTGGGAAGCTGGTCTTCCTAAGCGATTGAAGGACTCCTTGCCCCACAAAAGATCATTTTCGAAGCTGAGGTTTTATGAACTGTAAGAAAAGTTTAGGCATGTTAGGGAATTGGCCTCGTGTTTTGGCCCTTAAAATAGTTGCTTATTCTACTTGGGGCAAAAATTGCAGACTTGTCATTTTGAGTTGTGTGGTAAAGACTGAATGTATGGATACCGGTAACACTGGTGAAGGAGGAGTGGAGAACTCGAGAAGGAAACTTGTGATCAGGAATTAGTCTGAAGACTGTGGCCAATTATTTGGTAGCTTTGCAAAATTGCCTTATTTATAGGAAAAGGTTTTAACTGCCACCCCTTTTTAGACATTGCAACAACTAGTTTTTAAACTGTAAAGGTTCAGTCCCTACAACTTTGATCTAACAAGACAGCAGCTTAACAAAAACATTTAAGGGGGGGACAGCAGTTGCTCTTAGAACACAAAGCTCGTCTTCTTATTCCTGTAAAATGGAATTGTGAATGATAAATATGTTAACTTTGTAGAGTTAGATTGGATTAGGAAGAAATGTGTGTGTTTCCCAGAAGTCAGTTTTCTAAGTATGTGAGATTTTTCCCCCCACTTAGGTTATATATTTTCAGAGATGTTGTAGAAATATTGAAGGATTGTATGCTGACAGGCATAACTCTGGTTAAGCATCTGAATATTCTTCCTCCTTTGTGAACTTTGTGTTTCATAGAAGCCAAGTAGTCAAGACTTTGCTAGGAAGATAGAATGTACAGTATTATATCCAAGGGCATAGTGCTGGTGTTGGTTATTCAAGTGTCAGGGACACAAAATTAGCTTCTGGAAATACTCCATTCCACAAAAGTATTTTTAATCTATGTTATTGGATCTACTGCTGTGTGTTGAGGGTGTTTATTTTCAAATATATACTGCCATATTTCCCAGTAGTAGGTGGGTAGTAGTCACAGTAGTGGCCACTTGGTTGTAGCTGATACTGATTACCAGTAGGTTGCTGCTTGAAAGTGCCCACTGGCTTCATTGCAGTCCAGGTATTTGTGTACTAAACATGTTTGGTATGAATGGATAATGTTGTATATTCAAAAATTTAATGTGTTGCAGAGAAAAGATAATAAAGTGTCAAATTATCTGCTTTTTAAAAGAATGCTCCTATTTTCCCTCACAGAACCAACACAAATATATAGATTTCTACGCACCCGCAATCTCATAGCTGTGAGTAACTGTTAATCCCTTATTTTAATTTTTTGATCCTCTCATGGCAATGTTGAATTGACTTTTTTCATTTTCTGTTGCAGCCAATATTCTTGCACAGAACTCTCACGTATATGTCCCACAGAAACTCTCGAACAAATATCAGAAGGTAACTTCACATATTAAAAATGCTTGTTATTTAATATCTTAACGTCCTCCCCTCTTTAGCAACTGAGATGATGATACAGTAATAGTAGGGTACTGCCTATGTATAGTATGAATGATAACTTTCTCCAAAATTGGGACCTAAATTCTTTTTTTAAACTTCACTTGGAAATGAACTTAATGACTACATAACATGCATATATATAATGAAGCCTTGTATTTGTCTTAAATTTCCACTTGGATTGGTTTGCAATGTGAGCTTGTAAGTGGTAGTTGTTCAGAGATTCACTTTGCTGATGCATAGCAATGAAAAATATCAACTGTTTGCTGTCAAAGATGAGATCACATTGCAGAAAAAAATGTATATACTTCATATTTGGGAGTGTTTGGTAATTAACATTGTATTGTGCTTGCTATTTAGCTGTTACTGCTTGTGGTACTTCCATCTTAAGTCACAATGCTACGCTTCAGGTCAATGTGGTTAATACTTTATATTTTCTTTAAACTTAGCCTCTCAGTACATAGACAATGCCTGTGGGGAAGTAAAGAAAAATGGTAATCCAAACTAACTGTTCATTTTTGAGCTTCTGCAGTGGGTTTAGCAATCAGGAGCCTTGAAATACTAATACACTTCAAAATAATTAAAACTGCCTTTAGCTTTGAGTGCTTGCAACGTAATGTTTTTATCTCAGATAACCTATAAAGATTAAATTTGTAACTCCACTTGAATGGAATTAGTGGTGCAAAACATTGTTTGAGTCAATAAGATACGTCAGAGGATGGAAAAAACAAAGTGATAAAATGTACACTGAAAGAATGGGGTATGCTTGCCACGGAAAAGGGAACTACAATGGGAGTTAATTCTTAGACATATAGCATTGCTGTTGCCCATTAACATGAATTGTTCTCCAAAGCCATTTAAAATAAAGCAAGAACCAACTGATTCAAATAATGTAAAAATAGGTCTAATTAGTCACAAGACTATAGTGGAGTATAGGTCAGTGGACATCTAGGATAATCTATTCTTGGAGATTTAGGACTTAGGTTTGTGTGCTGTAGGGTGTTAGTGCAAACAGAGGGATGACGCCTTGATCATGTTCTGAGTCTGGGACATTTTGTCAAATAACTTGTAATGGTCAGTGCTGCTACTGGATGATAGGGAGCATCAGCTACATATAGGTGTATTTTTTTTGGTATGTCTTTGTTTCAATATAGTTGCGGTATTGAAAGAGCATGGCTACTTAAGGACTCATGGAATCCCACAAACTAAATCTGTTTTCTTTCCAGAAATGTCTTATATTTAGTGACAGTATGGGAACCTGCTTTTTCTGCTACTGCAGATAGCCAAGGAATATTTTTTACTGCAACATCTATACTTAGCATAAATTTATGCAGTGCGATGAAGAAAGATGAAATTGGCTGTGTTTGGGCATCATGGTAAACCATAAACCATGGATTGCCATGTTCAAATGAATTGTGCTTGCTTCACTCCTCAGTCACTTTGGGAGAAAGCAAATTGCGACCCCTGGCTTAGCAGTCCAAACAAGTGATTATGATTTGCTTTGCTTTGCTCTTTAAAGAAAACCATACTGATAAGCCAATGTTTCTTCTTAGCATACCAGTTACAGCTTGAGCAAAATAAACTGGTTCCTAATTGGGCTGTAACACTAAACTGGGGGTCATGGGTTTGTTTTCTCCCATCCCAAGAGGGAAGGAGCAAAATAGCTGCTATTCTCTTGTGCATAGTAAGTCATAGCTTACTGTGATATGCAAAAGCTGCCATTGTGTATGTTTCTCTCTACTGCTGCTAATTGGTAGACATCATTGGTAAATGCCACATTTCACTCTGAAGAGGCCTAGATTCTTAGCTTTAATCTTTAAAGCATGTTTGCTTATAGTTAGTTGACTAGTTAGCATTTGGTAAGAAAGAACTGCATCCAAGAGGCCAGGCAGTGAAGCTATTGTAAATGAGATCCGTTGATTGTTTCCAGCAGTGTGGTATAAATGACAGTGTGACATAAATGGCTATTAAAATGTGTTAAGGGCTAGTAACTATGTATAATATTCATAAGAATACTAATGTGCAAGCACAACCATGAGAATTGCAAAATAAGGTGATCTGAATTGTAGGTGAATGATGGTCATGTCAACTGTATTCTGCGAGAAGCAAAAACAACAATGTTGTTGAATATATTTTTAGTCTTGTCTTTTTTCCTGAAGTGTACTCTCAAGGCAGCTCACAGCTACAAATAATGAAGTACAAAGAATTAAACTGTAAAAGCCATCAGTTTAAACAGAGAGACCAAATTAGGAGAATGCTTGCTGAAATAAAATTGTCTTTACCACCCACCAAAGGACAGGATGTATTATGGGGGCCAAACCATACCTCTGTAAAAGAACTATTTCACAATATAGATGGCACAGGTGAGAAGGCCCACTCTTGTGCTCACTCACCATTCTTCAGCTGGCAGGGGAACACAGAAGAGGGCCTCCCATTATGGAATCTAGAGGAGACCCACAACAGACTTCTTTGACAGATTCATGCAGGAGTCACTGTTTCCTCACCTCACTGTTTAGGACTCCAAAAATCAAAGGTTGGAGCTGGTTCACCACAACATGGTCAGGTATCTTAATCAAAATTGCAGATTAGAAACCGGGCAAAACTCATTCATATTGGAGAGAAGTGCAAGGATATCTTCAAGAGTGTCTTCACAATTACTTAAGTGCTGTCAAGTGACCTCTGCAACCCAAACCCTGTTCTGGCTGAATTTACAAGCCATGATGAACAAAAATCATGCTGGGTCTTTCAGTTTCAAGAATCTTGTCCACATTCTCAGATATGCAAAATGAAAAGTATAAGGCCAGGGGAGGTCTGAAAAGGTGCTTTAGAGCAAACTGCAGGACTTCCCACAGGCATCTGGTTGGACGTTGTAGGAAACCTGGACAATAGGCCTTTCGTCTGATCCATCGGGGCTCTTATGTTTGCAAAGGGCAGTACAAAGCAGGAGATCTCATATAGATTCTAGCGAGAAAAGGGTTACTTAGCAGAGTTGTAGACACATACGCCCTCCTATTAACAAAATGTATCACATTTCCCTTTGCCACTAACAAATGACCTGCAGGGAATGTTACTTAAATTCCACAGTGTTTTAACACTCGATTGGGAGCTGCCCAGAGTGGCTGGGGAGACTCAGCCAGATGGGCGGGGTACAAATAATTTTTTTTTTAATTAGAGAGTTAAGCTGGATCCAACCAAGACAAAGGTGCTTTAGGGGACACGAACAAATGAACTCACGAGGAATGATATATAAATTCCACAATGTCAAGAGAGTTCCTAGGGAGGAAGGAATGTGGTTGGAGCATTGGAGGGACTTGTAGATGGGGGTGTTTATGGGAGAAGTTTGAGGGGGAAACCTGGAGTGCTGTCTCAGTGCATGTAGGACCAAGAGACACTGACAGTGAGGGAGCTGCTTCGATGACCTGCAACACCAGTGCCATGTTTGTCTTCCTGCCTGAGAATGCAGAATTGGAGCTGCAGTGAGTACAATCTAGTTGCCTTGCTGGAAGAGAAGCTACAGCAACTTTAGGCAGAAAACCAGGACTGTCAGGAGCAATGCTGTGTCTCTGGAGCTACAAAATCAATTTCATGCCCTTACCTCAGATACTGATTCTCAGCCTGAGAAGCAAGAACAGCAACTGCAGACCTTGGAATACATTGAGGTAGTAGTGGAAGGTACAGTGCACAAAATGATTTCTGCCACTCCCCAAAGAAGGAAAAGATGTGTGGTGGCGGCAGGTGGCGGAGGATGGGGCAGCAATGTGTAGAGGAATGACTGGTGCTTTTAGTTGTCTCTACACTAATGCACAAAGTACAGGAAGCAAGCAAGGAGAACTTGAGCTCTTATAGTATGACAAATATGACCTAATGAGCATTGCTGAAACTTGGTGGGATGAGACTCATGGCTGGAATGTAGAAATTGAGGGGTACAACCTGCTCAAAATAAATGATGTGTAAACTTGTGACAATATCTAAGATTTTGAGCATGGAGGGCGGGTTGTTTAAAAATTGTAGGAGAGGGAAAGAACACTGATCTTACTGTAGGAGTTTTTGGATGTAATCTCAGAACCTCAGTCTATAATCTTTGAGAATTCTTGGAGAACAGGTGAAGTCCCTGTGGATTGGAGGTGGACAAATACTGTCCCCATCTTAGAAAGGGAAAAGAATACCCAGGTAACTACTGACTGGTGAGCTTGACATCAATGCCTGGAAAGGTCCTAGAACAGATAATTAAACAGTCAGTCTGTGAGCACTGTGATTACTGAAGCCCATCAAGGGTTTCTCAAAAACAAGTCATGCCAGATTAATCTCATTTCTTTCCTTTTTATAGTTACCAGTTTATTGGATTAGGGGAGTGTTGTGGACTTAGTGTACCTTAATTTCAGCAAGGCTTTTGACAAAGTCCTCCATAATATTCCTGTGCAGAAGTTGGTTAAATGTAGACTGGACAAAGTACCGTAACTTTTAGGTGAATTGGTAACTGGTTGACTGACCAAACCCAAAGAATGCTCATGAATGGTTCCTTGTCATCCTGGGAAAAATTGACAAGTAGGGTGCCGCACCTTTTGTTGTTCAACATCTTTATAAATGACTTGGATGACGGAATTGAGGTGATGTTAATCAAATTTGCAGATGAGAGCAAACTGGGAGGGGTGGCTAATGCCTCTGAAGACAGAATTGGGGTTCAAAATGACCTTAACAGATTGGAGAACTGGGCCAAAATTAACCACATTAATTTCAGTAGAGAGAAATGCAAGATTCTACATTTAGGCAGGAAGAACCAGCTGCACAAATATAAAATGGGGGACAGCTGGATTGCTAGTAGTATATATGAAAAGGATATTTGGATCATAATCGACCACAAGAGTCAACAGTGTGATGCAACAGCAAAAAAATGCCAGTGCTATTTTAGGTCGCATCAACAGAAATATAGCGTTCAGATGAAGGGAAGTAATAGTACTGCTCTATTCTGCTTTGGTCAGCCACACTGCCGAGTTCTGGGTGCCACAATTTAAGGATATTGACAAGCTGGAATTCATGCAGAGGAAACCAGGCCTTATGAGAAATGGTTGAGGGAGTTGGATATGTTTCACCTGGAAAAGAGGAGACAGGAGATACCGACAGGGCTGTCACATGGAAGGCAAAGCAGGCTTGGGACCTAAACCAGTGGATTCAAGTTACAAGAAAGGAAATGATGAGTAAACATCAGGAAGAGCTTTCCGACAGTAAGAGCTGTCAGCAGAACTGTGACCCCCTTGGAAGGTGGCAGATGCGTCTTCCTTGGATGTTCTAAAGCACAGGTTAGATGGCCACCTGTCAATGATGCTTTAGCTGAGATTCCTGCATAGCAGGGGTTTGGACTAGATAACCCTTGGTATCACTTCCCACATCTTCGCTCCCTCTCCATTTACATTGGTGTGTGTGTGTGTGTGTGTGTGTGTTAGATTGTAAGCCTGCGGGTAGGGACTGTCTTGTTTTGCTCATGTAAGCAGCTCTGAAAGCCTTTTTGGCTGAAGAGCAGGGTACAAATGCTACAAATAAATAAATAGTATCCTGTCTTTATAAACCCAGTTGCAAGGACACATACTGGAAGCTAGCAGAGCATTGGACAAGGCTCCTTGAAAAAGGGTATTGAATCCTAGGGTCACACGCATGCTCATCCGATTCCGGAGATTGTTGCATCAATCAGTCTGGTGGGCAGAGATGGGAGATTTACGCTTCCTTCCCCCAAACAGATACTCGTAGTATGCAACATGCCTATTTTCTCACCGAATCAAATTGTGGATGAACGTTGTTTCTTTGTTAACTGACCCTGTATTCACCCACTACATTCAAAAACTTGGTGGATTGCTAGCAAAGCTAGCTCAGTTCCCAGAACTGGAGGAGGGATCAGGAGAGACACTTGTGTGATATCTCAGCTTCCCATTACCTGGCATTTTCTTCCCTATTGCATACACCTTCGTGTGACACACATATCCAGTAACATGGTCCCATCCGTCTTGCTTCAGAAACATACTCCCAATATAAACAGTCAAAAAGTATTTCCCAAATATTTAACAGCGGTTCCACACATAAGCCTTCAAGTGCTAAGAACAACTAGTCATGGGCAGAGACTAAGCTGCAGAGATGTCAAAATGTTTGCTTTTTATTCTTCAGAGTAGTAAAAGCAAGTATAAAATGTTTCGATCACAATTACTAGCTTTCTGAGTGAGTTTGGCGTGGATTGTCTTCAATAAATATGTATTCATGTTTCCGTTTGAGTAAATTATTTACAAAGTAATGAAAATAGCATTGCTTAAGCCTGTAAGGAACTTTTTTTACTTTTGTCCTTTGCCTTACAGATTGTACTTAGACCTTATTTGAAATTTCCCATCATTGTTTTAAGAAGTAGGCTAACTGTAGCCTAACATGGGTGTTGTATGAACATTCTCTCATATTTATATTTTTGTCCTTAGAATCGCAAAGGGAAGTACCTTCCAATTATATATACTTATTTAATTTCTCAGTCTTTACAACTTGAGAAATAAAAGTATTAAAGCTTGACGAGTACAGTTAAGTATAGGATTTCAAGATCTATTTGATAAGAAACCCAGCTTTTCTCAATTGTGAATTATTTTCAGTTTGACAGGCTGATCTAAACTATTGTGTAACCTTTTCCAGTTATCTTCTTAGAGAAATGCATCTAGCAACTACCGTGTTTCTCCTAAAATAAGACACGTCTTATATTTATTTTTCTTCCCAAAAAACACACCACGGCTTATTTTCAGGGGATGTCTTTTTTTTTTTTTGGTGTCTTTGCGGAGGGGGGAGAGACGGAGCGAGGCGAAACGGTGTGTGTGTGTGTGTGCACCTGGGTAAGGAAAAGGGGACTTCTCCCTCGCGCGCACGCACAAGAGCACCAGAAGAGTGCTCTTCGCGCTGCACTGTGCTCCCCGAAGCGGCAGCACGAAGAGCCCGGTGAGAGGCAGCTGCGGCTGCAGGTGAAGCCCGGGATCTGCGTGGGCGACTGGGGGCGAACGCACTGAGCGCTGCGGCGGTAGCGAAGAGGCGCCCGATCAGCTGAGAAGCAGGCTGATCGGGCGCCTCTTCGCCACCGCCGCAGCGCTCAGTGCGTTCGCCCCCAGTCGCCCACGCAGATCCCGGGCTTCACCTGCAGCCGCAGCTGCCTCTCAACAGGCTCTTCGCGCTGCGCTGTGCTCCCCGAAGCGGCAGCGCAAAGAGCCTGTTGAGAGGCAGCTGCGGCTGCAGGTGAAGCCCGGGATCTGCGTGGGCGACTGGGGGCGAACGCACTGAGCGCTGCGGCGGTAGCGAAGAGGCGCCCGATCAGCTGAGAAGCGGGCTGATCGGGCGCTTCTTCGCCACCGCCGCAGCGCTCAGTGCGTTCGCCCCCAGTCGCCCACGCAGATCCCGGGCTTCACCTGCAGCCGCAGCTGCCTCTCACCAGGCTCTTCGCGCTGCGCTGCGCTCCCTGAAGCGGCTCCCACCCCCGGCTTATTTTCGGGGGATGTCTTATATTTATACTACTTAAAAGCCTGGCATGGCTTATTTTTGAGGACCGTCTTATTTTAGGAGAAACACGGTACTTGCTGGCCTAAATCCTCCTTGTACTATACCCCAATATTCAGTAAAGGGCTATCATATGAAGACAGTGGCACACTGCCAGACCTGAATGTTTTTAGTACAAGGAATGTTGCTAGTGTTCAGCTGAGCTCCCACAAAGCAAAAACAGCATTTCTGAATTCTAGTTCTGTAACTCTAGAATTCAGTTTCTGATACCTTTGTCTATTTATGCCTGTGGTGATTCTTAAGTGATAGTACATTTTAATTCTGTAAGTGTTCTTGAGCTAGGAGTAAATATTGAAACGTTTTGAAAATAGCCATGATTGAAAGACAAAATATTTAGGGATTAGCATCATACGGCTAAACACTAGCTTTCTTTGTCATATTGTGAAGTATTTCACAACTTGGTGAACCCGACTCCCTTCTAGGACTTCAAAAAAAGCTATTGGAACAAATCTTTATGAAGCAAAACTTAACAACATAATGGAGATCAGTGAAATTTCAAAAAAAAACCAACACTTTTATTGCAGGAAAACATTCAGAGTAGACGGGATGCTGACGAAAGTAGAGAAAACAAAGGGAGATCACGACTTGCAAAGGTAACATTCATTTTATCTACCGAGAATGTTTCAGTAACAGTGTTTCAAATGGGATTATGTATTTTCTATGTCAGTAGAAGTCATACTGAAATATGACTGGAAGTATAATGAAATTCTGCTCCTCCCATAATAAAATGCCTGCAAACTAATTTTACCAGAGGTGTCGTGTGTGGTGTCTGTTTGTTCTCTGGTAAACTTGCGCTAAAGTGTTTAGCTCTTAATATGGATGAAATAAAACATACAGTCATTTCCTGAAAAACGGCAAAACATGCAGACCGGCTCTAGTAATTTATTTGTTTTTGAAATTTCATTGATTTCCATTATGTAGTTGAATCACGGTTTATTCTGTAGTGCATGTGCAGAAACACACCTTTCCATTTATTGCTTGTTCAAAACCGTTGTTGCATTGTTGTTAGTGAATATGCCGAAACCTTGCCAGAAAACCTTCATAAAATGCCTATGCTATGTTGTAGATAGGAATAAGTTCATTGATCGTCGTCATTTAATTATTTCTATGACTCCAATTGTAAACGTATCAGTTGATAGATGGGGAAGTATCTTCTTGAAATTGCAGCTTCATAGTTTGGGAGTAATTCTGGACCCAGCCTTGAGCCTGGGTGACCAGGTGACAAGCTGTGGTGGAATATGCTTTTGCCCAGCTGGGGTGATCACATCATGCTTGAACTACTTAATGGGGCAGCCTTTGAAGAGTGTTCAGAAAAATAAACTGTGATGGCTAGGATATTAACTAGAGATGAATGCCAGGGGTACGTTCCATCATTGTTGGAGCAGCTGAATTGGCTTCCAGTTGGTTTCTGGGCCCAATTCAAAGTGCTGGTTAAGACATTTGGAATTTTAGATGGTATGGGACCAGGATTCTTGATGGACCATTGTCTCCATTATGAGTCTGTTCAAGTACTAAGGTAATTAACAGGAGACCTTTTGTGCTCCTGGGATCAGAGTGATGGCCTTTTTGGTGGCCTTGGTCAGACTTTGGATTGCCTCCCAGACACATGTACCTCACTCTTTACCTGACATGTCTTCCACTGCAATGTGAAAACCTTCCACTTTAGGGAAATCCTTGATTTGTTAGTGATTTTAGTGCACTTGGTTGACCATCCTTAAGGGTTTTTTGTTTTGGTTGCTGTACATTTTTTTTATTATGTGTTATCATTCATATCTTAATGTTAATTTTGTTGGCCACCTTGAACTATTTGGAAAGATGGGGTATAAATGATTTTTTAAAATTACCTTGTTTAAAAACTTGAATTTAATACAAAACAAAGAAAGCTATTTTGAACTTGTTAATGAATTGGTGACCCTATTATCATTTATTTATTGCAAGAAAAAAATCATTGCTTAAGCATAAAACTCATAAGAGGGCACACAATAAAAATAAAGGAAAAACAGATACAATTAATAAAAGAAGGGAAGCATTGTTGCACTTGAAGTCATTCCATGTGCACAATCATCTAGTTGTGATACGATCAAAAATATGAGTGAAAAACACTGATTTGACCATTAAGTATAATCCCTTCAGGAAATTCCTGGGCCAATGCTTTGTCCCATGATGTTGCTAAAGGGAGGCATGTTTCATGTTTTCATAAGAATATGAGAAGGACCCATCTGATTAACATCCCGCATTGGCCAGCCAGATACTTCTAGAAATTCCTAAACTGCCTAAAAAGGCAGCCACGTATGAAGTGCGTTGCTGTAACATAATCTGGGTGCAATTACTGCATGAATGGGGCCAGGTTAGATTAAGAAAATAAATGTTAAAAAAGATTACTTGTTATCTTCTTCTCTCACATTTCTTAAATGTGCCTAGAATGTCTGATGAGTGAAACAATATTTCTTTCCTTATTTTAGCTTGTCTGCTCATCTGCAACTCACCTTTACTGGTTTCTTCCATAAAAATGGTACGTATTTCATCGTACACTTTTTCTTTCAATGTCATTTACTGGTAAAAAAAGGGAATGTTTTGGTGTGTAACCGGGGTTCATAGACTTCTGCTTTTTCACTGGGTTAAATAGTATTTGTTGTGGTTTGCTTGTAGACTGCAAAATGTGCCCTTATAAAATCCTTTCATGATGACTTAAGCTGAATGGTATATCATTTTATAGTACACGTACCATTTTTGGATGATACGTTATCATGGAGAAACAACCAAGATCACTTAAAAAATAACAGTAGAAATGATCTAAGCTAGAATCAAGATACATTTACATTTTAGTAATGTAATTTTATTGGGACATGTGCAGGCAGACAACATTAAGGACTGGCCTCTCGGTTGAATGGTGTTAAATTGTCAGGAAGTGTTGAGCTCTACATGTTCATGAAAATGGCAACAGTCCTCTTTTTCTGCAAATTGCTGTTTGCTTGCTCCCCAAAAAGGAATAGCAGTTGCAGGGTTGGAATCAGGTTTCAGGGAGACGTATTCCAAGTGCCCTGCTGGAGCCCTTGCTCTATCCTATGGGACTTCTTCTCATTAGCTAACCAATAGCTAATGAAATTGCTTTTTTTATAAAAAAAATTAGTTACTGTACTAGGATGGTGGTGAGCTGGAAGCAGTCAGGCCCAGTGCTTTGATAGAATAGACGAAGCAGCTGCATGTAATCTTCATTTCCCTGGAATTAATCTGGACCTGGTAGTGGGGTCATCTTCACCTGACACAACACTTTATAGTGCTGGGCTGAGCACTGACACCCTAGCAGCAGCTTGAAAAAGAAGGGGGGGGGACATCATGGATCCAGTATCAGCCTCAGTGGGCCCTGTCATTTGCCCCATCTTGTGGCTATTAACCCTGGGCTTCAGCAGTGGCTCCAGTGAGCACAGCTCAGAGTTAACATGCACTTCTCCATTCAACTCTCCCCATGATCTCTCGCTTCCTGCCCTGCCCTGCACACAAATTGGGTAATGTGGTACAGTGCTACAGGAGCTGTGATTAAGACTCTCTATATAGTTTAAAGGGCCAGTGACATATTAAAGCAAAAAGACAGCACCTAGACTGGCAGATATGTATCTGGGTTGCACTGGGGTAGAACCTCTCTTTCATAAGTTTAAAACATTTTTTTTCTCTTGGGCTCTTTTTAGATAAGCCATTGCAAAACTCAGAAAATGAACAAAGTTCTGTAACTCTGGAAGTACTGCTTATAAAAGTTTGCCACAAGAAACGAAAGGTAAGTTTAGGCATGGTTTAGCAATACCAGGAGAAAGCAGCATTTAACAGTCGAGTTTCCTAAAAATATATACTGTATAAAGCATTTTCTTTATTAGTGAGACTCTGCAAAGGCATTTCAATACAATATAATACAACAGTCCACAGTTAAATTCAATACTGTAAGATCTCCAAAATGCTGTTGCTGTTATTATTATTATTATTATTATTATTTATTATAGCCCACATTTTCCCTGGTGGGAAATCAATCATTTAAGTATTTCTACAAATCATAAAGAAAAAAGTAATAATCATTTTCCAGTTTATTTTAATATTTTTCTGTACTCACGGCTTTTAAACTTCCCCCAAAGAATATGGGTTCACAGAATCTTGTGCTTTGTTGCTCTAATAAAATAATGAACTCAATAAATGTTGAAAGAGATTACTTGCTGTCTTCTCTCTCACTTCATCATATGTGTCATATCCTAGATTTAGACTACACAATAATCTATAGAAGAGGGAGTTTTACAATAGCATGTTCATCATTTATAAACTGTTTCCCATCCCCCCAATGGGTCTTGGTTAAACCTCACAGGCATTTCATTTTCACTTTATCCAGATACTGAAAAGTATTAAATATGTTCTTCTACAGGATGTTAGTTGTCCAGTAAGGCAAGTACCTACTGGTAAAAAGCAGGTACCCTTGAATCCAGACCTCAACCAAATGAAACCAGGCAACTTTCCATCACTAGCAGTTTCCAGCAATGAATTTGAACCCAGCAACAGCCATATGGTGAAGTCTTACTCATTATTATTCAGAGTAACGCGTCCAGGAAGAAGAGAATTTAATGGGATGATAAATGGTGAAACTAATGAAAACATCGGTAAGCATGAAGTATATCCAGAACTTACTCATTTAATTGGGGAAAATCAGCTAGCTGCTTAAAAGAAAAATATTAAGCAGGCTTTTGAATGTGTGGGCGTTAATTGCTTTATACTGTACTTCCAATCCTATACTCAACAGTTTTTTTCTGGGTGAATGGTTTTAGGATGATACAAAGTGTTCCTGACAACCCTGGAGGTTGCAGATCCACTGCCTTGACTGTAGATGTGTCCATGGAAATTCCCCCATGTACTGCAGACAAGCTCTGCTGGTGAAGTGGGTGGCATAGAGGAAGAGCACATCTATGCCTATTCATTCCATGGATAAATACACCGGTCAGGAAATGGTGTAAATAATTTCCCTCCCATTAAAAAGTTGAGGATCGACATGGAAACCGTTTGGATGTCACAATGGCATAACAATTGCACCACCACAACAACTGTAATGTGTGTGTAAGATTTCAAGAAGCTTGCACTCCTTGCAAGAATACTAACTTTGGGGTTTCTATATTCATTTTTTCATGCTAGAATAGAACTTCCATTTTTAGATGTCCTTGGAAGATTCTTAACTGAGCCTAATTCAGTTAATCCCCAAAACTAATCTAATTCAGTGACTCTTACTGAACAGCTATGCCAGAAAATTTGTGTATATTTATTCCCTACAAGTATAATATTTAGTGTGCTTAAATGCAGATGTTAACGAGGAGCTTCCAGCTAGAAGAAAACGCAATTCTTCCAACCGTGAAGATGGGGAGAAGACGTTTGTAGCACAAATGACTGTATTTGATAAAAACAGGTAATACTTTTTTAAAAAATGAACTTATCCCAGGGCATGTATTGGAATTGCATTTTCTGCGTGAATTTCATTTGAAACTTTTAAATATCTTCTGTAAAATAAATCCTAGTTTTGGAGATTCATGTTTCCCAAAACGACATTGAGAAATTATTTGTCAAGGCTAGAGATGTGAAATTTTGAAGCAATGGGAGGAAATCAGAATTTTTGGGGGAAATTGAAAGACTTGCAAGATTTACTTTTAAACCCCCTTTACAAGTCAACCATCAATTTAGAAGCATAAAATGTGTATGAATTGGTTAGCCATAAAATTATCATGTTTGGTATATTAAAAGCATAGTTCATTCAGACAAATTAACAAATTTCCTTTTTTATTTTTTATTTTGCTACAAATGAGCTACTGTAAGAAGCCACCGCATTTTTATTAGCACCAGTTTATGAGGAGCAAGCAAAAACAATAAATAAAAGAAACCACTGGCATTATAGTAAAACAAACAAGAATAAGTATTCCAGAATATCAAGTTTCCTCCTGTAGAAAACCTTACATAAAAGTCTTCCTCTTGCATAGGAAGACTTTGCATTTAAAAAATCATTTAGGGGGAATAAAGATATTGTTCTGAATGTTTTATTTCCTCTCCCCTCCACACCCCCAGCCTTCACATTTCTAGTAGTGGCATCGTAAAAAGAATTGCCTGAAACAGGCCTACTACCCTCATCTCTATTTAAAATGCAAGCTGCTCATGTGTACATAATAGTATCAAAATAGCATCAAGAAATAAACCCCACACATTTTTTACTTCTGTGTTTGTTTTAAAACATATGACTGCTGGGGTCCTTCTAATTTGGTGGAATGCTTAAAATGTTATGGAAAAGGGTAGAGCTTTTCATCCTTCAAGTTGGCTGTGCTATTGTGATTAAACTCTAGGATACTGAATTTATATACATTTTTCACATGCAAACGAAAGTTACAAACTTGCAGCTTTAAGTTTCTGACTAAACTACAAGTAGCTACATTTCACTGTCTTTGTACAGTACTCTCCTTTCATGGATTAGTTTGGAACTTGATGTCTAGAATTCATGAGTTTTTAAGGGCTTCCTGTGTTGGGTTTAACTAAGTATTTGCTACTAAAGTAATAAATTCCATTGGATGAACAAGTGCAGCTGCTGTTCTAATAAAACCATACACCTTATTGTCATGCTGCTGTTTTTCCGGGGGGGGGAATAGATTTGGGAATATTGGTGTTTGGTTGTCATGTACATTGGATTATTTAGAGAACTGGCCGGGATTCACAGAAGCCCTTGCTCAGGTGTGCTTTGGGGTAGGTATGTGACATGGAACTGCAATAGGAAGGGGAACTTTTAAAAGCCCTAGTGTGCATGCATCCCAGCCATGATATGGATGATGGAGTATTGAATACCAGCTAATGAAATGAATTTTTTTAAACATATATTTTGCACAACAGACGACTGCAGCTTCTTGATGGGGAATATGAAGTAGCCATGCAAGAAATGGAAGAGTGTCCAATCAGCAAGAAAAGAGCAACATGGGAGACAATACTGGATGGGAAGGTTTGTGCCATTGGTATTTGCCAAAAAAAATCTTCTCGAAAAGTATATATAAAGTGAGGAGGCTTCTTGCACTGCCTTCTGAACTTTAAAATGCTTAAGGACCTTGAAAGTAGTGGTGCTTTCTGAAAGCTGTAGGACCTAAGCCTTGAAGCGAAATAAACAATTTTATAATAAAATTTATTTACAGTGGTGCCTTGGTTTACAACCATAATCCGTTCTGGAGGTCTGTTTGTAAACCACAACAGGTTGTAACCCAAGGTGTCCTTTCACCAATGGGGCCTCCCAAAAAACCTTTGTTCATAATCCAAAGAAAATGGGTTGTAATCCAAAAAAGATTGCAAACCGGGACATGCACTTCCGGTTTTGATGTGTTTGTAATCCAAAACATATGCAAACCAAGATACCACTGTACTGCTTAATTGTAATAAAACCTCAAAGCTGTTTACAAAAAGAAGACCCCACAAGCCATTAAAATTATCAGTAAAAACTGGCACTTTAAAAATACTCAAACATGAAATAAACAGTAAGCTAAAAATAGATTAAATGCATAGAACTTCTGTACGTCTGTTTTTTGTTTTTTGCTGGCGTCTGTAACATTCCCAGTTTGAAGCTCCTTTGAAAAATCTCACAAAGCAATATATTTATGTTTCAGAGGCTGCCTCCATTTGAAACTTTTTCTCAGGGACCCACACTTCAGTTTACCCTTCGATGGTCAGGAGAGGCAAATGACAAACCTGCAACTCCTACTGCTAAGCCCCTTTCAACGCGCAATTCAGAGAGCCTCCCTCAAGAAAACAAGCCCAGCTCTGTGAAACCTACACAGACTATAGGTAAGGAAATGTTGACATACAGATAGTGCTGCTTGCATACATTGGATTTCGTTTTATTTTGTTGCCTAGTTCTGAAAACTGTTCTAATGTGTTTCATGTGTCTGCTGCTTTAATTGAGATTCCTGCATTCCAGGGGGTTGGACCAGTTGATCCTTGGGAGTCCCTTCCAACTCTACAATTCTGTGATTCTATTTCTAGTCTAAAATCAAGAGAAATATATATGTTTACATGGGATTTGTCTAAAGTTGGGTAGGATTACGTGTACAATACTTAAATGTTTTAATCTGGTGGACTCTATTTGGAAATCTGTGGGAATTTGATCCTATTGTGTCAGAGCTCAGGATGTGCTTGTGTGCTTCCTAGCTGGCTGCCCAAGAGAGATTCTGTCAGTCGTGTGCTGGTTGTTTCAGATTTGTTCCTGAACCCAATTCAGTATGGCCATGTTGACCTTTAAAGCCCTTAACGTTTGCATCCTGCATACCTTTGGGAACACCTGCTTCTATATTTGCCTCATCACACTGTGAGATCAGCAACTCAAATTCTGCATGTACCACATCCTATTCGTTGGTGTGATCTGTAAGAGTTTTCATTTTCCCATCATGGTATCCTCTTAGGAATTCCTATGCCTAGGGAACTCCAGTTGGTCCCTTCTATATATAACGCCTCTGCTCATTATTGCAGGTTCCCTATTTTCTAGTCTTTTTTCTGCTGCCGATTGTGACTTCAATTAATGTTGTTTTAAGTCTATTGTGTTAATAGCTTTTTTCCTACTTACATTTATATTTCTGTGCTGTTTTTTAATGTTTACATGAGTTAGATATGTTCAGTATGGAATAGATAAAAGTTGTTGGCGAATGCTCTTGTTACCTCTTTTTATGACGTTTATAAACACACAGTATATCTTGGGTGGGGTTGTGGAGGAGAAGCTGAGAAGGAAAAGGGGAAATGCCAAAAGTCAGATGGAAGCAACCCCCTCCCACCATAAGCGGAGCTCCAGTCCCTAATGAGTCCTTTACTTAAATCTGCAGCTTGTTTGTGGTTGCTTATAGTTCTGTCTAGGTTGATTAATTTTGTAAGTGTTTCCATTTTCATCTTTAGCAGTTCATATGTGATATAAGAAATGAAGATTTCTGATAAATACAAAAGATGTTTAGGATGAAGTGGGCTGATTTTGTTTGTGGAATATGGTTTTGTGAATTTCCCCTCAATGCTCACCCTCTGCTCTTGGTGATAAAACTGGGATATTCCGAATGCTAGCGTGTTTTGGAATGCAGGTGTCTGTATAGTGTGGAAAACAGTTATTCGCAAAGTGTTTATTTTCTTAAATTGGTCAGATACATCCTCATGAGCACAAGCCTATTTTTAGCAGGAGAATACTCTTGATAGGTACAGCTTTTTAAAACATTGAAGCTTTGTTCCCTTTGGTTTCAAACATTCTCTTGACACTCTTTCTTTTTCCCTCTTTGCAGCCTTGTAATGAATCAGGAGTCGAGATTCAAACTGTAAAAATCTTACTATTTTAAGTGTTTCAGTAGTTTCAAGGAATGCTGGGAAAGTATTCTTAGAACTGGTTTGATTCAGATACTTTTGAATCTTAGGGAAGGCTGAAATTGTGTTTATTTTCAGTTATTTTTTCCAGGAGCTAATACAAATGTAGAGCATCAATGTTTCCATGCATTTAGAACATAATATGGTGCGGGGCGCGGGTGGCACTGTGGTCTAAACCACTGAGCCTTGGGCTTAACAATCGGAAGGTCGGCAGTTCGAATCCCTGCAATAGGGTGAGCTCCTGTTGTTCAGTCCCAGTTCCTGCCCACCTAGCAGTTCGAAAACACGTCAAAGTGCAAGTAGATAAATAGCTACTGCTCTGGTGGGAAGGTACACGGCGTTTCCGTGTGCTGCTCTGGTTCTCCAGAAGCGGCTTAGTCAGCTGGCCACATGACCTGGAAGCTGTACGCTGGCTCCCTCGGCCTAAAGAGCGAGATGAGCATGCAACCCCAGAGTCTTCTGCAATTGGACCTAACGGTCAGGGGTACCTTTACCTTTATGGTGAGAACAAAGTGGCATTGAAATATCAACAGAACAGAATAGATAATTTATTTCACATACTGTATTGTGTTAATGACAAACTTTCATGTTAACATAATTTCAGTTTGTATGTGGTAATGTATTCAAAATGTATGGTGTAGTTTATAGCATTTAGTTATGAATTGCCTTTTAGTCAAATCATAAAAACAACTAGAATATTTTTTAAGTACAAAAACAACTGAAAGTGGTTTTAAAAACAATACAAAATGAACACCTAAGCTTGTCAAAACAAAAATGCCCTCAATTATTTCCAGAAAGTACAAATAATGGATGCTTCTCGTATCTCGAAGGAAATGCTGTTCCATAGAGCCAGTGAGGTGCAGTGGTTAAGAGCGGTAGACTCGTAATCTGGGGAACCGGGTTCACGTCTCCGCTCCTCCACATGCAGCTGCTGGGTGACCTTGGGCTAGTCATATTTCTTTGAAGTCTCTAAGCCCCACTCACCTCACAGAGTGTTTGTTGTGGGTGAGGAAGGGAAGGGGTAGTGATAAAGCGGGATATCAAATCCAAACTCTTCTTCATAGAATGGGGCCTACCAGTTGTTAAAATAACCGGGCGGGGGGCACACACTCTGACAATTCTAACCCTTAGAAATGCCACTAAATATTAGTGCAGACAACCTCTCCTAACCATTAAGTACTCCCACCTCACGCAAAAGAAGTACATGTTTTTAACAGTGCTATCTGTTAGCAAATTATGGTGAAGAACCCTAGCTAATATTAATCAAAGAATCAGGCTAACGCAGGCATCCCCAAACTGCGGCCCTCCAGATGTTTTGACCTACAACTCCCATGATCCCTAGCTAACAGGACCAGTGGTCAGGGAAGATGGGAATTGTAGTCCAAAACATCTGGAGGGCCGAAGTTTGGGGATGCCTGGGCTAACAAAAGGTAAGCATCTCAGTAATGGTTAAAAGATTAACATTAGAAATGTATGGCAAAATAGCAACAAAATGTGGTTACTGAGGTTTTTTCGTTCTGCCAGATGAAATTTTGTGTAGTTCACCTTTCACCAAGGTACAGAAGGTGAAACATCGTATTTTTTGCTTCTCCAAAGGTGGTAAACACATCACATGGTGGGTTATGCTGCCCTCTTGTGCCATAAGGCTGGAATCCCATTGTTAGCTACTTGCTTTCCTTCTCCTTTTGACCAGTCCTTTCCCTGTCTTGACTCTGAAAAGGTGTGTGTGTTCGTGCGTGCGCAATGGGCAAAGAGCTCTGTTTTCTGTCGTCACACAAGAGGGCAGTATAACCACCCATGTCACCTTTTAGGTGAGAATCGTTCTTAGTGTAGTGGTATTGGATATATTGAATGAATGAGTTAATCGATTTATTTTTTATCACTGAGCAAAATGAATTGGTTCTTATCTGCAAAGAATCAATGTGTCTGCATCTTGAAGTCTTTAGCTGTATGACTCCTAAGCCAGCACTGAATTTAGGGCATTGCAAGCAGTCCCCTCACACAGGGCGCCAAACCAAGGGGGTGCAAATTAATAATAATGAGAATATCCATTAAAAAGCAGCTGTACCCAAATGAATTATTGTGTGAAAAAATAATATTTGGGGGAAACACACTCAATCAGCACCACATTATCAGAGCCTGCCCCTGCTTAAACCATCTGCTAGGTTACACAAAATTTCCATAATCTGAGTTGCTTCCAATTCCTTTCATCAACATGTAGCAGTGGCACAGGCAAGATTTAGATGCAGAGCAGTTTTTGCTCCAAAAAAGATTGGTGGGAAAAGTGAAATTGATGTGAGAATTGCAGTGATGGCAGTATTATAATGTATGAAGCATTGTTTGCCTTATATTACTGAGGGTGGAAATACTTTTTTCTTCTTATCAAAAGGTTCTCGGAAATCATGGTATGCTGCCATGCAGATGGGTGAAAAGGAGTAATCTAACGTGAGAAATTATAATAAAGGTGTTTTTTTTGGTTCAGCCAATTGTTTAAAAGTTCATATACTGACTAGGTTCTTGTGTGATTTAGTAGATGGTGTGTTAGACATAGCTCCTCAGCCATGAAGTTTGTGAGTAGCTTTAGGCTAGCATTTAAGATCATAGAATGGGATAATAAGCTGCATGGAAGGAAGGGCTGATACAAATGTAGTATAGGCTTGAAATCTGTGTTTCTTTGCAATATTAACATAATTATTCTCCAAGAACAAATATAGGTACGTAGTATGTCAAGTAGGGGTGATTCCGTACACGCTTGTCTAATACAAAGGTATATAAGTGGAATTATTATTTTAATACACACACACACACACACACTCACACTCTTATTTATTTATTTATTTGTATATAACTGGCTATATTTTTATAAATGCATTCCAATTGTCAGTGTATTTGTCCATACAGTCTATGTCCGCATTTGAAATGTCAGTATATTTGTCCATACACAGTCTATGTTTATCCGCAATCTGTTCATATGTTACAAGAGGTTCTTATTGTTTTCTTTTGTACTTTTTATGCACTAAAAAGTGGAAGTTTTTTTTTTAAAAAAAAAAGGAAGAGAGGTTGAAGCTAGTGCTAAAAGCATGCTATGTTCTCCTACTTGTTGTCTTAATTAGGAACCGTGTCTTGTGTTCCAAAACGTGTGTATCTATTCAGTGAGACCACTCAATTCCCTTTTGCTAAGCAGCTACTTATAACAAAATGGTGGCACTTTGCTTACAAAACATTGAGTCCTGTACAGGTTTGTTTTGAACAGTAGTACAGTTAGTGACATCCATGTTCTTTTGCAGCTGTAAAAGAATCTTTGCCGCCAGACCTGCAAGGAAGAAAAGAAAGAGATGTTTCAATTGAGCCTCGACAGAAACTGAGAATATTTTATCAGGTATTGAAAAATCTACTATTTGAGACCATTAGCAAGCACTACTTCCCATCTGCATAGTAGAAAAAGAGGAGACAACTTTATACTAATAACAACCTGTTGTTTTTGCCAGTTCCTGTATAACAACAATACAAGGCAGCAGACTGAAGCTAGGGATGACTTGCATTGCCCATGGTGCACACTGAACTGCCGTAAACTTTACAGCTTACTCAAACATCTCAAGCTTTGTCACAGCCGGTTTATTTTCAATTATGTGGTAAGTATTTTTCCTTGTATCTGTAACATCTCTGGTACAGAGGGAATCCAGTTGCTGCTCTTACGTTCACACAAGGACTCTTGATCCACTAACAGAGATGAAGGGAGGTGATCTGCTGATTTCCACCCTGGCACCTTGGAAGATCAGTTGGGGAATCTTCCATAATAATGTAGAATGAGGCATTGGGGGGGTGCAGGGGAAATGGAATTTGGGAAAATATCCTCCCCACTAGTTCCACTGGCAGATGCTTTCACGGGGTCCAAAGCCCTTCTGTGAGCACAAGGGAGGCAGTTAATATTATTTCCTTGGCGGAGGACTGCTCTCGGTATGATACAGAGTCAGAAGGTCAAATGAAACCAATTTGATACTTTGAAGCCAGAGTAACAAAAGTGCAGCTACAATAACTTCCATAACTAACTTGCCCAAAAGCAAACTAACAATGGTTGAGACTTTCGAATCATTGTGTGATAGGACTGGAAAACATTACCGTATTTTAAATTTGGTTAACCCTGCTGTTTCGGTGTTCAGGGCCTTTAGCCAGAGTAAGAGATGGGTCAAGAAAAGCAGAGTTTTCACGTCGCGGAAGGAATGTGTGGTTGCAATTAACACTTACGATGCTAAATATTTATTTATTTATTACAGTATCATCCCAAAGGTGCTAGGATAGATGTTTCCATCAATGAGTGTTATGATGGCTCATATGCAGGAAATCCTCAGGATATTCATCGCCAGCCTGGGTTTGCCTTCAGTCGCAATGGGCCAGTCAAGCGAACACCAATTACGCACATTCTTGTATGCAGGTTAGTAGGAAACCATGTTCTGCAGATATCTACAACTGTTTGCATTCCCTGTCTGTAAGATCTTATTTAATCTGTTTATATAGCTATCCCTCTTTATCTATCAAAACGTTTCTGTACTGCCTGCTACTGAAAAATCTTAAAACGACTTACAACAGTTTTATTATAGTCAGTTCTTGATTTCCATGTTTTCTTCCCACTTAAATTAAAAATTGTTTCCCCCCCCCCTTTGTAGGACATATTGTAGTGATGCACAGTGGTACATTCCATTTGTAATGCTAAGCCATGGCTTAGCTCACAGGAGTGCAGCAGGAGCAGCGTAAGAGCACAATCGCTAATGTTTTCTCACTGCATTAGCATGCTTGCTGCTTCATGCTAAGCCACAGTTTGGTTCAGAGTTACATGTGTCCATAGCCACTGCGACAAATGAAAATGTGGAAGCCTGCTTTGACACACTGAAGGAATTCCTTTAATAAGCATTACCCCCCACTGAAAGTAAAGGCCATCCCTTAATACTTTGCTATTCCTGTAATGCCACAGCCTCAAAAAAATGGAATAGTCTGTTCTTCTTTCATAGCTCTGCTGATTCCAATTGGTCTCCCCTGGTCACTTGGTTCTTCTACCAAGCAAAACCTATTAAAGCTCGCAGGCCTAACAAAAATTGGCTTAATTTATAGCATCCAATCTAAATCTCCCTATTTTCTAGTAACTTTGGCTGCAGTCCAACCCCACTTGCATATAAGCCCCAATGGATTCAGTAGCATAGACAAGGTTAGGATGGCTGCCCCCCTGGCCTTCTTTTCGTGGATTTTGTGCTAAATGTGGTTAAGGTCTTGGTAAATTGCAGATGGGCAGCAACTCTAGGATCATAGAATAGCCCTGATCCGACTGAAAAGTGAGCTTTGTAGGTATCATCTATTCTATGTGTCGCAGATATATGGCTTCCAGGCTATTTAGGTACAAATCTTTTTTTTCTTTTTCTCTTCTACGTGCATTTTTTTTTACAGACCAAAGCGTACAAAAGCTAGCATGTCTGAATTTCTTGAATCTGAAGATGGAGAAGTGGAACAGCAAAGAACATACAGCAGTGGACACAATCGGTTATACTTCCACAGTGACACATGCTTACCTCTCCGTCCACAAGAAATGGAAGTTGACAGTGAAGATGAAAAGGACCCTGAGTGGCTAAGGGAGAAAACTATCACGGTAACTTTGTCCAACAGCAGATAGTTCTTGTTTTGCTGAGCAATATTCCTGCTTTCCATGGAACAAACCTATATACAGTACTGTGTTTCCCACTTTGCATTCTTGGAAAAGGCACATTGCGATACTATGTCTTAATCCAGGCTTACTCAACCTTGGCCCTCCAGATGTTTTGAGACTACAATTCCCAGCATCCCTGACCACTGGTCCTGGGAGTTGGAGGCCAAATACACCTGGAGGGCCGAGGTTGAGGAAGCCACCTATTAACAAAATTAGTTTTTATGGGGTGGTGAAATATTGGATGTGGGCAATAGGCGAGCTTGGTGATAAAACGGAACCAAATTGATGGTTGTGACTAGCTTGCTTACTTTGCCAAACCTTTATTAGGCATTACAAGTATTGGCCATCATAAATCATCCATGTATAAAATTTTAAAATGAATACAAATTAACAGCCGTGTAAAATTTATAATGGTGAGGGTTTCCATTGGGATTTCTTCCCGCTAAATAGAAGGTTGTGACTGTCAGAGGCAGTTACGTTTACATGCACACATACACATTTTGTGCTGAAAACATTTTGGAATTGCCGGATACTGAATGTCTGCTAGAAGCTATCGTAACAGAATATTATCACAGAATTATTTAAAATAAAATTATTAAAAAGGTCTGAATAAATATTTACCTCCATTACAGCCTTAATTTTCCTTACTGTTCACCTCCATAAAGTTTGTATCACAGGACCACATCACCAAATATGTAACACCCCTGCTTTTTGACAGCATTCAGCTTTCTGTTCCAGTTTCATTTTTTTGATTTGACATGAAGTGATATCTAACAATTATTTTAAATGAAACCTCCAGTTCAAATAATATGCGTAAATTGAAGTGAAAGAGCCTTTGCATCAACCTACTAAAGGGATTTAATAGACTTTTCCCTCTCATTTCTCTTTGCCATTAGGCAAAAAACCCCAAATGAACCAGGGGTATTCTCTGTTACTGTAAACACTTAGATGCGAGCACAAGGCCATTTCCCTATATTCCCCTTCCCCTCCCAAAATATATTAACTGTTATCTCTTCACTTTCTTCCAATGGTAACTCCAGGGACATTTGTAGCAAAACTGCTTGCCTTTTCCCAGCTCTTACTGCTTAGTTCTGGCTGTGTGGAATTGTACTGACTATGCAGAGCAATTATGACAATAATAAGCAGATGATGAGGAAAAGAAGCCCAAGCACTGCCTGACTTAAATATATGCATGCTAATGACCTTTAAATGGTTGTCTCACTGCAGCAAATTGAAGAGTTTTCAGATGTGAATGAAGGAGAAAAAGAAGTGATGAAATTATGGAATCTACACGTTATGAAGCACGGGTGCGTACTTAGAATTTCAAATTTATAAATTTGTGAAAAGTGATTAGGTTACAATTAAAAATAAAACAACAACCCTGAAATGCTTTTAAGCATTCACATATCTGTTATTTTAATGTGTTGTTTTATTGTGTGAACTACTGAGCATTTCAAAAAAAACCTATGTAGGAATTGTGGAGAAGCAAGTATTACATGACAGCATGTCTGAGCAGGATTTTGATATTGTAGGCATCTTTGGGCACCCAAATCTGTAATAATGCCTTGCATCATTTTTTAATGTTACAGGTTTATTGCAGACAATCAAATGAATCATGCCTGTATGCTGTTCGTTGAAAATTATGGACACAAAATAATTAAGAAGAACTTGTGTCGAAACTTCATGCTTCACCTGGTCAGCATGCATGACTTTAACCTTATAAGCATAATGTCCATAGACAAAGCTGTTACTAAGCTTCGAGAAATGCAGCAGAAATTGGAAAAAGGAGAGCCTACTGCTACCACAACAATGGAGGAGATTTCTGAAGAACAAACTGGAATAACCAATGGCTGCAGTGAAACTAACACTAGGGAAAGATCCTCAGAAATGGATGCTATCTCATGTATGGCAAAGCAGAATAGAAAACAGAAGATCTGAAAAGAAGAGCGATGGGGCATTCAATGCACAAATAATGAAGTGACATTTTAAGATGCATGAACTCTATAAGGAATTTAATAAGATACACAGGCTCCTAACAGGCACTGCTGGAAACAGGATTTCAACAATATGGTTCCTTTTGAGTTGATTATGCAAGTACTACATGTATATCAGTTCTAGTGGTGTAATGACACAATACTCAAAGTTTGAGCATGAAGAGCAATACAATTTTTGGGAATTTTAATTATGAACTGTGCTGAATTTACATAACTTGAGTATATGTAAAACAGTTTTTATATAAAGATCTCTTTTTTGCATCTGTACTGGCTGTCTTTCCTACCATGGAGTTGAAAATTAGGGAAAGAGATTTGGACAGTTTATGCTTTGTACTTAGAAATTCCTTAGGTTAACCTTTTTTTGTGGCAAATAACACACCATTTAAGGTTTACCTTGATCATATAGGTGTCAAATTACAGGTTGCAAATTTCTAAACACTTTTTAAACATTCGGCTGTAAAATAGCACTTCTTTGTCTCAAGCCTATTTAGGAGGGGAAAACAAACCTCTGCTTTTCTCATTACAAACACAGCGGAAGCACCATATTAATTCTATCAGTAGTCCGAACGAATCTGCAGGTAACAAGGTGTACTACTACTAGATCAAACCTTTAACCTAATCAAGCATAACTGTTGAGAGTTGTTTAATAGAATGCTTTGTTTAACACCTAGAAATCGCTTCTCGGCCTTTTGGCTAAGAGATCAAGTGTTAACACCTAGAGGCCATGGTAGGCAGTGCCTGGATATGTACCTATTTTGCCTATATACAGACTGTAAGATCAAAGCATGGCGTTAAAGAGGATTTTTGGTTGCTAGTTTTGAAGGGGAAATGCACTGTAAAATTAGGCCAGAAAATGTGTTGCACTTCTTATGCAAGTACTCTGTGATGTATTGCATTCAATACAGATGCTAACCTGTGCAGTCTTGCACTGCTAACACATTTTATGCACATGTTTACAGATTTTCTTTTTTTTCCAATGGAAAGTAGCTTCACTACTGGTACAGTATCAGCTTCAAGGGTTTATTCCAGCAAGCACTGTGGTTGAGTGGCATCACCTCATTTTTTAAAAAATTCTTGAATAGTTCATTTTTTCATATTCTTTATTTATAAAGGATTGATTATGTAAATACAGGTGTTTCTAATTTTTTTATTTCATTCCACCACCGCAAGAAGGCAGATCCCTGTTGGTTTTTTGTTTTTAGTGGGGGTGGGGGTGGGGGTGGGGGTAAGCTTTGTAATGGGTTTTTTTCCAGAAATTTATAAAACTGTAAATACTGACTTTGGTCCCTAAAGATGTGTTTAACTGTGAGACTATTTAACTAATGGTGTGGATGTGATTTGTCATCCAGTATTAAGTTCTTGGTCACAGATTTGTGTCAATAGGAAAGAGGGAGACTGCAGCTTTCTTTAGACTTCTCGAATTTCCTGCTCTTGAGTTGTAGCAAACTCTTATTACACCTTTGAATAGCCGGTCAAGCATTTCTCTTGGGCTTTAATTTGCTAAAGCTGTGCACATATGTAAAAAATATATTTTAGGAGAGACGTAGTTGTAGAACTATTGCTTATGTCACTTCTTAAGCAGCCACGCTCTTAATGCTTAAAAGGAGGCTAGCATTGTTTGCACAAAAAAGTTGGTGACCCCTCCCAAATAGTAATGAAATTACTTTCTGTCCAATAAACTTTGTATGTCATGTCAATTTATAATAAAAGCTGAGAATCCCTTTGTTTCTATTTATAATAAAGATGGATTTTCTATATGTACCCTTAATGAGACTTTCAATAAATCATGTAAACTGGGTGAACATTTGAATGGTACAGTAGATATAAAAGAAGTGTTTAATGGACCTTTTTGTTTTTACATTAAATGTTTATTTGAAATTGGATTTTGTACATAAAGTTCAATAATATAAAATCATCTGAGTTGTGCCATTGCTTTTTTAAATGTGCAACCAGGTAAGTTTGTGTGTGTGTGAGAGAGAGAGAGGGGGGGGGGAGGGAGGGAGGGAGGGAAGGGGAGATTCTGTCTTAGAACCAAGCATATCTAGTTTTGAAAACACTTTATAGTTTGAATTTGGAACAGGTATTGTGATCTGCAGCCTGATATGAATGAATAGTTCTCTATGCATTAATTTGTGCATTATATGTTTCTTGAAATGAAGTACTTCTGCTTATTTTCCCTTTTTACCTGCATGAAATGAGGACTGATTGTATTTCTTGAGCCTGAAATGCTTTAGTCATGGTACATGCTCTGGTTATCTCCCTCTTGGACTGCAATGCGCTCTACGTGGGGCTACTTTTGAAGGTGCCTTGGAAACTATAATCCAGAATGCGGCTGCTAGACTAGTGACTGGGAGTGGCCACTGGGACCATATAACACCTGTCTGAAAGGATCTACATTGGCTCCTAATAAGTTTCCAAGCACAATTCAAAGTGTTGGTGCCAGTGTTCAAAACTCCCATTGTTCTAGGTGTGTTTTGCAACAGGGAATTTAATAAATGAACAGTTTCTGAGCTCTGGGCGCAGTATTGCCCCTAAGATTTCAAATTAAAATTGTCACTGTTACTTGGAAGTAAATCCCAACCAAGTTCAGTGGGGCTTCCTCACAAGTAAAACGTGCATGGATTGGGGATATGAAAATTTTCTTTTAAACCCAACGTGTTTTGTTTAGGTTTTAGTTGCCTTGTTTAATGTACTTTTATCTCCGTTGCTAACACTGGTTGGTGCTGACATTTAAAGCCCTAAACGGCTTTGGTCTTGTAGCTCAAGGAGGATCTCCACCCCCATCATTCAGCTCAGACATGGGGGTCCAGCTCCGAGGGCCTTCTAGCGCTTCCCTCCCTGCGAGAAGTGAGGTTACAGGGAACCAGGCAGAGGGCCTTCTCGGTAGTGGCACCTGCCCTGTGGAACGCTCTCCCATCAGATGTCAAGGAAATAAACAACTGCCTGACTTTTAGAAGAAATCTGAGGGCAGCCCTGTATAGGGAAGTTGATGTTTTATCGTGTTTTTGATAGGTTGGGAGCTGCCAAGAGTGGCTGGGGAAACCCAGCCAGATGGACGGAATAGAAATAATAAAATAATTATTTGGCATGCATTTAACTGATGATAGCTCATAACAACCTGGTCTAAGAATTTTCTGGCTCAGGTTCATGAATTTACTATTAAAGGCAGTGGAGATTTTAGGAATTAGAGGAAAGTTTCTCCCTCAAGGCAATAATGTTCCCATGAACTTTGTAGCCATTTATCAATGAAACAGTAAATAATGCTGAACCTTAACAACTTTTCAGCCTTGTTTTCACTTTGCTTGGCCCTATTGTTGGTCTGAGGATAATTCAGTGCCACCACTGCTGCTGAATGAATGGTCACCCATACAGTATTCAGTTATCTCAGCCCTGACCAGTCTTGGGTTCTTTGAATCATCATCTTAAGCAATTAGTATATTCTGCTTCATAGCTGCCCCTTTTTCTAATGGCAAATGGTAGAGAGGATTCAATCTATGTATGAATAATGGATTTCAGCACCATGACAAGTGATTGTAGTAGCATGTTGCCTAGATATTTGTAGGTATAAAGACATTTGAAGTCATGAATGCATTGCCCGATAGCCCTTCTCTCTTCTGCTCAGATTGGTGCATATTGATAAATTTGCAATAGTTGTAAGGTCTTTTTGTATTACAGTCCTAACTCCTAACATATAGTTAAGATACGGTAGTCCAACTGGTGTTTAAAACAGATTCAGCCTCAGAGCTGTATATTTTGATGGATGAAGCATAGTATGATCACTCCTTTTATCATTAAACTTTACATTGAAATCAAGTTGAAAATAGAGGCAAGAAAATAACTCTTTACACCTTTCCCTTCTACCGTAGAAATGAATGCAATTTGAATACTTCAGTAAGATAATTTCTTATGCAGCTTTCCCCTGGGAGCCATGTTTTGATACTGATTAAAAGTCCTGGAGGGCTACCGTACATGAAATAACATGGAGATAGACAATGTCTTGCTAAAATAAGTTATTTTGCTTCTCAACTCACTTTTTTCATGGTTATAATTCCACATACTTTGCCCCAAAGCAGAAAGTTTGGAATGGAAGAAGACAATAATCAGTTTATAGTTAGAAAATGGTACTGTTGACAAACTAGGCACTACAAGAGGTAGTGCCCATGCCAAATTTGGGGTATGGCCCATTTGAGGATGGCCCATGCCAAATTTGAGGTAGAAAGCACCAGAAATTGTTTTAAACTAGTTTAAATGTGGGATGAGTAACTTTGGGAAGCGGACAGTCACTTTGTGCTTTCTTCTGTAGATGCCAATAAGGTGGTTTTTTGGGGGGTAGTTACTCATTTGTATGATGCCTGTCTTTGGGGAAATTGTTGTGTTAGGTGAAGAGAACATCTAGGATGTGCCATTACCCAAGAGTTGTATAACCTGCTTGTAGTTCTTATTTAAAAGCTATTTTTGTGGCCACTGTTGCTCAAGGGTGTTCCACAAAACTTGATACTAACCTGTTGCAAGAACAGGTTGTTTGTGGGGTTGGAGGCCTTGGCCACTGTTCAAAATTAGGTTTCCTTGCTATGTAATGTGCTGCACGGTAGTAAGGATGAGTGAAGGAAATATGGTCCCTATAGCCTTAAAAAGCATCAATTCATTTGGAGGTTTGCTTGGGAATGGTTAATTTGTTCAAGGGGCTAGTACTGTACAAAATTTCCCATCCTATGGTCCACAGAGCCTCCAATTGCACAAAGGCATTATGTCACTTTTAATCAGTGGTTGCATGGTGACTAAATCAAAATGGGTCAAATAAAAATTGACTCATGACACCTCTTTTTTCCCCCTCCCTTCGAGTGTGCAGTATTTAAATGTCTCCAGCACTCTAAATACTAATTGGAACATGTAGGAGGCTGTTGAGATGGAGAAATTTTCTCTTACAGGAGGGGAAGCAACATTGTCACCAGGGCTGTCTTAAGCGCTCCTGGCGCCGTGGTGTGACGGATCCCTCTGGCGCCCCGCCCTGTTTCCTAGCGCGGTGGGCGGGCGCAGCACGGCTGGCGGGCAGGCACAGCGCGGTTGCTGTGGGTGCAGCTGCACAGTGGACCGGCCAGCGGGCGGGCACAGCTTGCGATGCCCCCCTGGCAGGCCGGCGCCATGGTGCCCTGCGCCACCCAGCCTGGCCATGGGGCCGGCCCTGATTGTCACAGTCCCCCACCTTAGACATATACACACGCCAGGCAAAAGAATTAATGTTATACCAAAACCAGGCCAATTTCTGCTAAGGAAGGGCTTCTCAAGCTATCAGATGCGGTGGTCTGGCAACTCCCCTCCCCCATTGTCGGGGACCAATACCGTATTTGGTCCCTGAGGGGTCCAGTCTGGGATGTGGTGGAGTCACTGCCAAGCAGAAGGTGATGACTCAGGCAGGCAGTGGTCTCTGGCCCACCACTTTCGAGTAGCATTGTGGTAAAATCCACACTGGGTGTAACCTTCCAGGAGGATAAAAAGGGGAATTAGGTTGAGGAAGTACAGGGAAGCCATGTTTGCCACCTTTAGGTCTTCTATAGAAAAGGTGGGGTGAATACAGTAAGGTAAAGGACCCCTGGACAGTTAAGTCCAGTCCAAGGCGACTATGGGGTTGCGGCGCTCATCTCGCTTTCAGGCCAAGGGAACTGGTGTTCGTCCACAGACAGCTATCCGGGTTATGTGACCAACATGACTACAGTGAACCCCTTCTGGCACAACAGGACAGAAACCAGAGCGCATGGAAATGCTGTTTACCTTCCCGCCGCAACAGTACCTACCCTGTTTCTCCTAAAATAAGACGTAGCCATAAAATAAGCCATAGAGGATTTTCAAGCATTCAAGGAATATAAGCCATACCCCAAAAATAAGCCATAGTGATAGGCAGTTTAACTTTGTAGGTTAAACCAGGTATCCCCAAACTGCGGCCCTCCAGATGTTTTGGCCTACAACTCCCATGATCCCTAGCTAACAGGACCAGTGGTCGGGGAAGATGGGAATTGTAGTCCAAAACATATGGAGGGCCGAAGTTTGGGGGTGCCTGGGTTAAACTGTACCGTACTTAATAATAATAATAAAGACACCCCCTGAAAATAAGCCATAGTGTGTTTTTTTGAGGAAAAATAAATATAAGACGGTGTCTTACTTTTGGAGAAACACGGTATTTATCTACTTGTACTAGCCTGCTTTCGAACTGCTAGGTTGGCAGGAGCAGGGACAGAGCAACGGGAGCTCACCCCATTGCGGGGATTCGAACTGCCGACCTTCTGATTGGCGAGCCCAAGAGGCTCAGTGGTTTAGACCAAGAGCGCCACCCGCGTACAGCAAGTCAATGGAATAACACTAGTCAAGCAGATGGACAAACTTTTATTAAAAAGTCATAATACAAAGTACGTATGCTGAGGTAAATAGATACAAAGTTTTACAAACACATTCCCTTCCCAACATTGTCTCCAAGTTTTATCTTAACACTGTATGGGTAAAATGTCTTCCAAAGGACCAAATACTTGTATTGCGAAAGTACAAAAATACTACAAATGTATCGGGAACCTTTCCATATATATATTTCACTAGCGAAGCTGTTTATCACTGGTCCATTGCTAGGTGTTTTTAATCTCCATCAAGCCTTTTGGTCCTTATCAGCTTTATTGGCAAGTTTTCAAACCAATATTTTGCACAGTGCTGCTGTTCCCAAATACAACTCATTCACACATGTTCTCTCCCCACCACCTCAAAGGATTATCAACCCCACATAAACTCCCCCCCCCCAATATGTGACGAGCTAGCCAATGGTAGAAAGGCATTTGGGTTAAATGAAACCATCAGAACTGGCAAAAACATTTATTTATGGGGCCAATGGCTAGCTTGCCCTTTGCCTCTACCTCATTTGGGAAAACAGGGTTTGAAACTACTGTTGTAGGAGTGAAGCTGATGGCAACTTCAGCCACCCAGTTCTGTCTATGAACCAAGCACTGCGCATGCATGGACTTCTCAACTCCTCTCAGCCCCAGGCAGCACAGCCAGCGGACAGAAATGATGGGAGCTGTAGTCCCAACAACATATGGCAGGCCACAATTTTCCCCCATGTGTGCCTTTGTGGAAGGCAGTACATCTTCCTCCTGGTCAGAGGCACATTTACAAGCTCCAGTTCACCTATAACACATTCTAGAGGGAGGAAGAGAATTTCCACCCTCCGGTGTATATATCTCACGTACACACACTTGACAGCTAAATGTAAATTGGTCCTGGCCGATCACATTTTTCTATGTAACAGCTGGGTGACATCCAACAGCATCGGCCTGATGACGCAACAGGATTTCCCCAATGTGCCCTCAAAATGGGAGGTTTAGGAAACAGATCTGGAGGGGAAGGAGAGTTAGCCACCCCTTAACATCTCATACAGTGTTTTTTGTGTGTGCTCCATTTCAAGTTTGCAGAGCTCTGCTTGCTTACATTAGATTTTACTATATTGCCTAGTTCTTAGAATTGCTCTAATGTAGCTCATGCTGGACTAGATGATCGTCGGGGAGGGGGGAGTATACTGGCACGTGGCACAAGAGAACCCAAAGTCCACGACAAACCCCAGCTTTCTACTTTGAAGCCAAGGGAGTAGTGGGGGAGCCTTTCGCTTGCAAAATGTCAACAGCCGCTGTTCTGCAGAGCTGTTGGGCTACAGAGGAGGTGGGTGAACCTTTAGCCCTCTGGATGTTACTGAACTACAACTCCCATCATTCTGGGACATTGGCTACGCTTGGTAGTGCTGATGGGTGTTGTAGTTAGCAACATCTGGAGGGACAAAGATTCCCCACTAGTAGCCTTAAGGCTTCAGGACAGGGGAGAGGCCCTAACTTGGTGCAGCAAGGAGATATTGCCATCCTCTTAGGCTCCAGTTTAAGGGTCACTGGAGCTCCTGTGCCAGCACCCGAGCTCTTGGCATCAGCACAGCCCTAGAGCAGCTGGGATATACAGAAAGGTGCTTTCAACAACTTCTTACTTTGTTTGTTCCCAACAGGATGCTGTGGTAAGCAGCCCCCGGCTGGCGCTGAACAGCTACAGTTTGTGACAGGACATGTTTGCAAGTAATACTGATTTGTACTATATTTTAAACATGAAAAAGGGCATTTCACGTCACTTGCATGGTTGAATTTGCCTAAACAAAGGGTGGGCAAGTATGGCCAATGGCCAAGGCTAGTGGGAGTTGTAGTTCAGCAACATCTGGAGGGTCACACCTGGCCTAAACTATCATTTAGACCAAGTGCTCCTGTCATCTCTAGCTAGCAGAACCAATGCTCAGAGATTATGGAAACTGTCTGCAAACAGCTGGAGACCCAAGTTTGGGAAACCCCGATTCAGTGCACGACTGTGCCACACGGCAGTTATACCCTGTTTAATATCACCATTCTGTCTATGCACTGATCTTGTTACATCAGCAAAATAATAAAATCCCTGATAGATGCATTTACAGACACCTTTGTCTACATGGTACCTCCACTTCAGCATCATACATGTAGCACACTATCCTATCTAAGTTATTGCAGAGTTGTTCTTTGAACTCACGGATGGGTAAGAAAGGACAAAGCAACTATGTACTGTACTGTACTGTATAAGAATTCTGGTTAATTCTGACTGCCACCTACTATAGATTCCCACCCACCCACAAAGGCTCAGAAGTTCTACAAAACCTCCTTACAGAATGAGGGTAGCTTAATTCTTTCAGCTGAAGGACCCTGTTGAGGTCAACCTTCTGACAGCCATGAGCCAGAAGTGGCCAACACAGTCACTAGCCATATATCAGACACACCCTCCCCTTCTGCAGAAAAACAAGGCTGGGAGGGAGAGACAGAGATCTTTTCAATAGCATTTTTCCTCATGGGAGTACTGGGCTAGGAGAGGAGCATCTCCTAGATCAGGACGACTTCTTTTCCCTTGTAAAAATCTCTTCCTTTTGGGAGCCACCACTGCAAGGAATGCAGTGTTCCCTCTCAGAGCCTCTAGATATTCCCTGCAATGGTACCTTAGCCAGAGAGAAAAGAGACACTTTTAGAAGGTAACCAAAATTGCCTGATCTTAACAGGCTGCTGCTACAACATGGCTTCCTGGGCAGGACCTGCCCCACAGGCTAGCCTCCCCTATTATAGAATTTCCCCTGGGAACAAGACATCGTCTTGGTAGAGGCACTTTCTGAAGCAGGAGGTAATAATAAAGCCCAAGTTAAATATCAGCCGTTCAATGGCACTCAACTGGGCACTGCATGTTCACTGTTGGAAAGCTTAACTCTCCATCCTGTACAATACTTTTGAATAAAAACCAAGGCACACAGGTAAAGAGATGAGACCGAGGTACTGCGCATGGGGGAACAAATGCGTCAACTTGCTGCAGTAAATGGGGGAGCAGGGTGGGATATCGGGTCAAGAAACACTAATGCCTGGTATCCAACTGACAAAAATGAAGCATTTGCTGAGTGCATGCCCAGCAGCGTTTACAGTACCGTACTCTGATGAATAGGATAAGCATACAAGTAACTTTGGTCCATAAACCCTGAGCCAAAAGAACAGCACTTTAGCAAAATGGGGCTGTTCATTAAGAGTAACCACACAGGCAGGAGCACAGTAAAAGGATCAACTCTGGCTTTTTCTCCCTTAAAATCAATAATAATACAAATAATAATACAAATTTGATAGCAACGGTGAAGGCTTACTCCCCACCCCATCCCCCAGATTACTCAAACACACCATCAGTACTTTAAACTGCACCCAGTAAATAGTTCAAGTAATGTTCATCACATAGGCAGGTTGCGTTAGGGGGCTCCCTCCTGCACAGACTCACACCAGTGTACTCTGGAGCCTGAACTAGTTAATCGCTGTATCACCAAGTCCGACCACTGGAGGAATGATACAGTTTAAAACAATCGGCATCATTTCAGAGGTGGGAAAGTTAGAACACCAGCACTTTCCAGCCTGGATAGGAGAACGAACACCCAAAATAAAGAGAACCGCAGGACTGATCGAGTACCCAGTCAAAGACCACTTCCCTGTTGTTGGAGCCAATTGTCACTCTGAGTTTGAAGTTCCCCCCATCATTATTATTATTGGAAGGGCCTAAATTCACAGCTTCAATGTCAAATGTCACAGCTGATCCTGAAATAACCGCAGGCAACTGGTTTGTCATCTCTTTTCCGTTTACAAAGACAGCACCTGGAACAGATAAGGCAAGAAACATTGGTTTTCATAGACAACAATCAACTAGACATGAAAACCCAGTAACGTCTGGACTGTGATCTGACTGTTCTATCCCCCTTTGCAGCCTTGTAAACAGCTTTATAAAGGTTATTTGGCCAGCAAGAGATCAGCATTAGTTAATCGGTCCAAACACATCTTTATTATTTCATTTATGACACTGTCTGAAAAAGTGTCTATGAAATATACCTTTTCTGTCACCTGGAGGCAATTTTTACTTGCAACAGATGTTCAGGCAACTGGGTACAGTCATACCTTGGTTCTCGAACGGCTTAGTTTATGAACAAATTGCCTCCCCAAAACCTGGAAGTAAGCGTTCCGGGTTTTGAACGTTTTTCAGAAGCCGAACATCTGACGCGGCTTCCGCTTGAGTGCAGGAAGCTCCTGCAGCCAATTGGAAGCTGCACCTTGGTTTTCGAACGGTTTTGGGAGTCAAACGGACTCCGGGAACGGATCAAGTTCAAGAACCAAGGTTCCACTGTATTTACAAGTCTGTTCTCAAGGGCCCTAACCCTTTGCTCCATAATGCATTGATTTTGTATAAATTTCCAGACTGGTAGCCATGCTAAGTCTCTTGGAGTCCTGCAGCACCCTAATGACGAATACATTTATTAAGGCATTAGCTTTTGTGGACCCAGTCCTGCTGTGTCACAATGCATGAAGTGAAATGTTAGTTGGCAGGTAAATAATGGGGAAAACTGGAAGGGGGGGGTTGAATGCCAGTGAGATGCTAAAATGAAAGCCAGCGATAATTAAATGTGTGTTAAATAGGCACACTTTCTGCTGAAGCTATCAGCACCCAGGGATCCATCAGCACCCAGCATCCATCATGCTCCAGATGAGAGTCACTGCTATGGATATAAAGCTAAGTTATATTGCATTTCAGGCATAGGCAAACTCGGCCCTCCAGATGTTTTGGGACTGCAATTCCCATCATCCCTGAGCACTGGTCCTGTTAGCTAGGGATGATAGGAGTTGTAGTCCCAAAACATCTGGAGGGCCAAGTTTGCCTATGCCTGTTGTATTTGAATGAAGCTGCCTTGGGAGAAGGCTGTGCCCTGAAGAGAGACATAGCTCCCAAATTTTTGAAGCTTCACCTTCAAAAAATTTCCGAAATAAAAATAAAACGAAAATAAAAATAAACAAATTTACAGATCTAAGGTTTTATATAGTTCTGAAATTTGCAGACTATATTAGAGGACAGAAGAGGGCAAAATCTGGAATAAGTCAGATATTTTTCATTTTTAAAAAGTTGTGCAAGTGAATTCTTGGGCAACTCACCGTTGGTGCTCACGCAAACTGCTTTATCTCTCTGCAGGGAATCGGCGCCATTCTGCTGCGCCACACAAACACCTATACTGTCTTTTTTGTCCGGCTGACCAACTGTTTCAATTCTGAGGAGAAAGTTGGATGCATTTTGAAGTTTTAATATAAATTGTATCAATTATTATCAATGATAATGCACCTTTCTTATGGTATCTGCGCACACCCACACCCTGAAAATTATGGCGACATTATGTTTCCGTTTGCCTCAGTTCATCGGCAGTAAATTTGTAGAGGGAACTTTATTGCTGAATCTGTGGCTCGTTGGAACGGCTGCCTTTTGTTAAAGTGGAGCAAACTAAAGCAAAAAAAAAAACACAACCCACCACCAATTCAGAAAATCTCTCTAGGTGAGGGTTTGCCCATTCATTCCAGTGTAGGGACTATCTCAGCACACAGAGCCACACTGTGTGCAACTCACTCAACATTGAAGCAAACTGGCAAAACCATGGCAGCTCAGGGTGTAAACTCTACCCAATGCATTCAAGGGTCATGTGCTATTTTGGATATAGGCACATGTAAGAATGTTGAACTATCACATAGATAAAGAGGTGACGTTCAAAGTGCTGAGGGATCACATTAGGAAAGAGACACAAATTATTATTATTTATTTATTTATTAAATTTTATTTTGTATACAGTGGTACCTCAAGTTACAAACACCTCAAGTTACAAACGCCTCAGGTTACGAACTCCGCTAAACTGGAAGAGTTACCTCAAGTTGAGATCTTTGCCCCAGGATGAGAATGGAAATCGTGTGCCGGCGACACAGTGGCAGCAAGAGGCTCCATTAGCGAAAGCATGCCTCTAGTTAAGAACAGTTTCAGGTTAAGAACGGACCTCAGGAATGAATTAAGTTTGTAACTAGAGGTACCACTGTACTGCCCTATATATATATATATCTATATATAAAAGGTAAAGGACCCCTGGACGGTTAAGTCCAGTCAAAGGCGACTATGGGGTGTGGCGCTCATCTCACTTTCAGGCCGAGGGAGCCGGCGTTTGTCCACAGACAGCTTTCCGGGTCATGTGGCTAGCAGGATCAAAACCGCTTCTGGCGCAATGGGACACTGTGACGGAAACCAGAGCGCATGGAAACACCGTTTACCTTCCTGCTGCAGCGGTGCCTATTTATCTGCTTGCACTGGCATGCTTTCGAACTGCTAGGTTGGCAGGAGCTGGGACAGAGCAACGGGAGCTCACTCCATCGTGTAGATTTGAACCGCTGACCTTCCGATCGGCAAGCCCAAGAGGCTCAGTGGTTTAGACCACAACGCCACCCATGTCCCATGAACCCTATACCCGCAGGTCTTAGGGTGGTTCTCAGGATAAAATGACAATATAAAAACCACAAAATACATACCCAAAACAACCCAGTATTTGGCCACATCATTTTCCTAGAGCCCCATGCAAACAGCCATAGGTGCTTTTTTAAAGATTCTAGTATTCTTACAGTTTTAGAGAGTTTCTTTTTTATTTAATGAAAAACAACATTTTTCAAGTTTTAATTAGTCTAGTATTCATTCTGATTCGAGTTAAATAACCCATTTATCTTCCCATGTCATCATAAGTACCGCTATGTGAAAACACTGCATTATCCTTGTTCAGAGGGTTATTAATGGGGAAGGGCAGACACCATTCTTTTCCCCCATTCAAAAAAATCCCCACCATTCATGGAAGAATGTTATCTGGCTGACCAATGAGACAACAAAACACCTGCAGATTGGACCTATGCAAGGAGGAGGAGCACATTTACAGCCCTGCTTCTTGCCGGTTAAACATACCAGTGAAGTTGTAGACATCGATCATAGTGGCAGACATAAAAGAAAACACACCAGTTTATTTTAGAGATGATGCAATTTCCTATAGCCTGCCATGAAAGCAAACTGGATATGGAACATGTGTCGAGCGATAAGTATCGCTTGAAAATTTCAGGAGGAAATTACATTTGTTTTGCTTGCTTTTTTTTGGTGGGGGGGGGGAGGACAGGTTGGGCAATAATGAGCCGCCTGTCAAGACAAAATTGTAGCCATATTGCACTGTGAATACTCCCACCAAGCTTTCCTGTCTCCCAAGAGCCAAAAATGTGCACTGCAAAATGGGGGGCATGGTAGGGAAAACCTAAATCTCTTACATCTGGAAGCAATCCAGCTCTCTTTGGAAAAGTAAACCAGAGATTTACAATCAGATCTTGTCAGCCAATGTTGTTGTTTTAAGATACACACACACACAATTTTAAACTTCTGCACTTATTTATAGCCATTGGTTCAGATGTGCTTCAGAGTGAAAGTTCTACATTAAACCCAGCCAGCATTGTCTACTCTTGCAGGAGCTTTCTAGCATCTAACGCAGGCAGAGAAGAGTTTCTTCTAATTACCTGTTCCTTTTAACTGGAAATGCTGGGAGCTTCTGCATGTGAGGCATACGCTCTATGACTGACCTATGGTTTCTCCCCAAGTTGTGGTTCGAGACCTGGGTGCAGCAGCCAAGAAGGTCCACTCCTGGGTCCCCCACCCACTAGCTGCAGAAGGCAGGAGGATGCAAAGTAGGGCCTCTGCGAATAGCCTACCAGAGCCATATAAAGCTGGTTAGAGCAAGTGGGAAGCCTATTGAACGAGGCTTCCTAAAGCTCAGCATTTGTGTAATCAGAGACTAAGTCTCTTACCCTACTAATAACAACTGACACCAAGGCAGTTCCACAGGGGCCCTTCCTTGGCCCAAACAGCATCGCCCTGGGGACAGGAGCAGTGCCAAGATTTCTAATATCACTGTCCCAAATTAGAAAGTTTAAGTCTGAAAGCCAACGTTGCCTGAGCAGCCTCCTCCCACTGGGAGTTTCCGCTGAAGTCAGCCATCCGTAGCATAGTCGGATTTAGAATTAAGGGGGAGGGGCAAATATTGGACACAAATGAACCAGCAACTGCAGCTCGAGTCTTTGCAACGGCTCCAGCGGCAAAAGCGAGCTCCTCTGCCAAGGGAGGAAATGACTAGGTAAGGGACCACTCAGAACAATTTAGGGCACTGTGGGCTTCAAATATCTTTGAATTAAGACTGATGGGTGGGTGGGGGGATATGGTACGTCTTGGAATCTAATGAAAGAAGAACGTGGAGGAAAAACTGGGCTACAGACGCCCCACTTCTGCTCTGCCCCCAGCCTGCACCACTATTTAAGAGAAGCAGCAGTGTCGGGGATCTCTGAGGGTCAGCAGCGTGCAGCCCCTCATCCACGGCAACCCTTGGCCAGTGTTCAAAATTAGCCAAGCGCCAGGTGCATTTTGCACCTAACTAGTGGCCACTTGCGACCAAGTAAAGATGCCTGGGTGCCCCTTTTGTGCTCAAGGAATGCTGGGTAAACTCAAACACGTCAAACTGAGTCAAAACAACAGGTGGCCAGATCTCTCAAGGAAGAAAAGAACAAACAAACGCACACACACACAAAATCCTGCTGGGAAAAACATGCTGTGGCATGTTAGCTAAGCAGCATGACTTACCGGAATGTCAATGTCTGACCGCAATAGTAGGTTGGAGCCCTGGAGTACAGCACCCCGCCCACTTGTGAATCATTTCGAAGCGCAATGTTTCTTCGGCTGCTCAAGCTGTAGCCTTCAAAGCCGGGCGTCCATTCTAACGAAGGAAGGGCAAACAGTAACTAGCACACATGTGCACATCACTCGGAGGTGCAAGGTGGCCGTGCGATGCAACACAGCCTTCCCAGGATGTTGGGACCCCAGCTCACTACCCAGGAAAAGAGAGGCTGCAACTCTCATGTTTAGAGAACGTTTGTCTGCACTCCAAAATGGGAAGACTGCATTATTTTGAAATTTTTTTGGGGGGGGGGGGACTCCACAGAATGCATGCACTTCAGTGGCATTACAAAGATGACAAGTCTCTTCCTAAACACACCTACAACCGGACCCAAATACATCCACTCACAGAGAAGTCCCGCTGGAATCAATGCCTAAGGGCAGGATCCAACTGAGTCCTGTCGGGGGAAGTCCTCTGCAAGCCCTCACATCAATTAGGCATCATGATGGTAATTATATTCATAATGACCCGAAAGACCTAGGTTGGCTTCCAGTACATTTCCGAGCACAATTCAAAGTGTTGGTGCTGACCTTTAAAGCCCTAAACGGCCTCGGCCCAGTATACCTGAAGGAGCGTCTCCACCCCCATTGTTCGGCCCAGACACTGAGGTCCAGCACCGAGGGCTTTCTGCGAGAAGTGAGGTTACAGGGCCTTCTTGGTGGTGGCGCCTGCCCTGTGGAATGCCCTCCCATCAGATGTCAAGGAAATAAACAACAATCTGACTTTTAGAAGACATCTGAAGGCAGCCCTGTTTAGGGAAGTTTTTAATGTTTGAAGTTTTGTTATGTTTCTGTATATGCTGGAAGCTGCCCAGAGTGGCTGGGGCAACCCAGTCAGATGTGCAGGGTTACAAATAGTAAATAATAATAATAATAATAATAATAATAATAATAATAATAATAATGCAAAGAATAATACCATGGGGCACCAAGGTGGAACGACCAGTCTGAGAAACACTCCACGGACTCCATTCTTGGCGGCCATCTCCTCGTGCACAAACCCTGAACTGGTAATCAACATTGGGATCAATATGGAGCACTATGAATTCTGTGTCCGAGCCGACATACACATCTTCAAAGTGGCTGGCCGTACTCTTGCGATACTGGAGCCTGTAATCTTGTGGCACAAAGTCCTCATCGACCTGAAACAGAGCCCGGTTATTGGATTAACACACTGCCTTTAATCTTCCTCCAATTCAACTATCTTGCTAGCTCTCAGAAGTGCGATGTTGTCAAGGTAATATTGCAAAGCTGCAACACGCTATCTTTGTTCGATTTGCAAAAAGGACTCAGCTTGCATGTTTCATTTGAACTCACTCTCTGTAATTTTTGTGGAAAGAAAAAGAAACAGGCATGGGGGCTCCAAGAACCTGTTTGGACAAGCATTCCCCTGAACTTTAAACTATCTGATCCAACTGTTTTAATTGTATTTTGAGCCGGTTTAATTGCTAGGTTTCTGAAAGGGCTTGTTGTTACTGTATGTCTTAACCGTGGATTATTTTTTAATGATTTTTTGAGGGCATTGTTTTATTGTGAAATTTTATTATGCTGTGCGTTTTTTTAAAAGTAATTTATTTTATACTGCTTAGAAGCTGTTTTGGCATGCAAATGGCATAGAAGTAAATAAACAAACAACTTGCACGGTTTCAGAAGGAAAAGGATGGAACAAAGGAGAAGTGGCAGTCGGGAACGACAAGAAATCACAAGGAAGGGAAAAGGAAGCCATGCAGAACACCAAAGTCTCCCTTGAACACTGGAGTTTCATTGGCTGCAGCATAAATCCTGTCGGAGGCAGAGAAGACCAGGAAGCAGCTAATGACATGATGGTCCTATTTTATTACAGCATTGACTATACTTGTGGAGTTATGTTTTATTTAATGGGTTGTTGAGGGTGCTTACTATTGCACTGCATTTGTCTCCTGCTCTCTTATACAGAAATATTATGTGTAATGTTCCTAACCTTGGTCTAAAGAGGCAATAATAATAACAATAATAAAAACAAAAACAATTTAAAATCAATATGTGAACATTGTAGCTGTTTGCAATCATTAGCGGGATATCTGTCTTCACTCACTATGGAGGCTGGTTCGTTATTTTTTAAAAAGCAAAAAAGTTATCAAAAAATGCACTATCTGTTTAGGGAACCGTCTCAAACTAGGTACCATATTTGTAAGCCACACAATCATGGAGTTAAAAACTGCTGCTTGTAATATAAATTCAAGAGAAAGTCTTTAATTTGTGGAGAAGCTTCCTGAGTCTATGAAATAGGAAGCAATGAAACATACTGTAATTTCAAAAGGGGAATAATTTGGGTCAACACACAGAGAGGAAGGCATGTTGTTTTTGCTGCAACTTAAATTTTGTTTTGCAAAGAACTTCAAGAAGTCTGCAGAAACTGTCCAAAACATTCCAAGGCAAAGCAGAAAAAGACAGATTTTTGAAAACTTGGAACACAAAAAATATCATAGCCAGCTAAGGCTGCAATCCTACACCCCACTTACCCAGGAGTAAGCTCGCCTGAATTCAACAGGACTTACTCCTGAGTATACATGGTTAGAATTGGACTTTCAGTCTATGAGGTCAGAGTAACTGCATGTCTTGCCTGAGAAGCAAAAAAATCACAAACTGTCTTAAATGAAAGTGATTAAAGCACAGAAAGAAAGAAAGAAAGAAAGAAAGAAAGAAAGAAAGAAAGGAAGGAAGGAAGGAAGGAAGGAAGGAAGGAAGGAAGGAAGGAAGGAAGGAAGGAAGGAAGAGCGAGCATATTGGAGACTGATCTTGAAAAGACTCTTTTCCACCCACCTTGCACCACTTAACAATGATGCCCCCAGGCTTCTCAATCAGTTCTTCTATCTGTATTGGGGGCCGAGATGCTACTGTTCCATGGTTAAAGATCTGATTTCTCACTACTGTAAGGAGAGAGTCATCCAACTGGGCAGATAAACAAGGCACATCAACCAAAGATGGTACTTCTGGCAAACTAGAGAGAGAGAGAGAGAGAGAGACTATTCAGTACTGCTAGTAACTTGATAAGCAACTGTTTTCAAAGAATCAACAAAGGTTTGGCACTCTTGATTTGATTACAGAGACACGATTTACAAGAGAGTGCACATGTATTTGATTATCTCCCCAACCTCACCCCTCAAGGGCTTCAAGGGAATAACGTCAAAGGAACCTTCCAATGTTAAAAAAAAAGCTCTTTACAAAACCCAGCCTACTTGAGTTTCACAGTAATCTCTTCTGAAACCCAGGCATCTCAAATGATGACCAGACTGCTTTGAGTTGGAAGGTTAAATGATGCTATGAACACCAGTCTTGCTAGCTCATGTATGAACAGGCCAGGGAAGTATAAACCAGCGTTCCCCAACCTTGCGCCTTCCAGCTCCCATCAATCCCAAAACATTTAGAGGGCACCAGGTCAAGAAATGCTGGTCTAGACTGTACCTTTTAATTTTTTTAACATGGTATTTCTCATTCAGATCAACTGTCCTAAATTGGGAAAAGGAAGCTCTAAATCAGGCACCCCCAAACTGCAACCCTCCAGATGTTTTGGCCTACAACTCCCATGATCCCTAGCTAAGAGGACCAGTGGTCAGGGATGATGGGAATTGTAGTCAAAAACATCTGGAGGACCAAAGTTTGGGGAGGCCTGCTCTAAATCAACCCTGACACCCATTATCAGCCAGTCACAGAAGTATCAAACTTCCACCCTCAATTCATGGCTCTTACCCAGGGGTCAGTAAACTTTTTTCAGCAGGGGGCCGGTCCACTGTCCCTCAGACCTTGTATAGGGCTGGACGATATTTTGGAGAAAAACAATGAACGAATTCCTATGCCCCACAAATAAGCCAGAGATGCATTTTAAATAAAAGCACACATTCTATTCATGTAAAAATACGCTGATTCCTGGACTGTCCATGGGCCGGATTTAGAAGGTGACTGGGCCGGATCTAGCCCCTGGACCTTAGTTTGCCTACCCATGCTCTTACCTATCCAGCTGAATATGCAATGCCTTTTTGGTAAAGCTGCAAAGCTTGTCACTCTCCTCCCCTGTTACACCATGGATGACAGTTTCTCCTGGAATAAAATAATAATAATAATAATTAAGAGGTTCCTATTGAGAAAAGTGGTGCTGCGGTGTAAACCACTGAGCTTTGGGCATGCCGATCGGAAGGTCAGCAGTTCAAATCCCTGTGACGGGGTGAGCTCCCGTTGCTTGGTCCCAGCTCCTGCCACATGACCCCGAAAAACTGACTGCGGACAAACATTAGCTCCCTCGGCCAGTAAAGCGAGATGGGCGCCGCAACCCCAGAGGTCCTTTACCTTTTGGTGTTTTTTTTTTCTTTTGAGAAAAGTCAATCCTGACCAGGAGGCAGCAACCGGACACATGCAACATTCCATTCTGCATCGGAAGGTATTTCTCCAATAGATATAATGGACCCGATCCAGTGGGTTCAAGTGGAAATGAGATTACGACTAAACTTCAGGAAGAACTTTCTAACAGTAAGAGCTGTTTTGCCAGTGGGACAGACTCCCACGAGAGGTGGTGGGCTCTCCTTCCTTGGAAGTTTTAAAGCAGAGGTTGGGTGGTAATTTGTCATGTAGGATCTAGCTAAGATTCTTGCATTGCAGGGGGTTGGACTAGCTGGTCCTCAGGATCCATTTCAACTCTATAATTCTATTGTAGAGAGCCCATCCGGTTTGGGGAAGGAGGGCTCCAGCATCCTTTCAGAGGCCTGGCATCTCCTTCCCAAAGCCAGAGGAACTTCTGCCTGGCTTAGGGAAGGAGGCACGATGCTCATGCATACAATGTCAAGACGTCACGTGCATGACGTTCCCCCACCTCAGGAAAAAAAAATCACCCTTGCAAGCTGGTGCCTCTGGCCCTAATTGTTCACCTACAAAAAAAATTCACCGCACGCCACTGTCATCATCCCTGCCCATTGGCCATGCTGGCCGAGTCTGATGGGAGTTGGGCAAGGCCGATCTAGCACAATGAGCCTAACTGATGTCATGTGTGCCATAAATGTGTGTGTGTTCCACATAAACATTCAGATGCACTGAAAACATGTGCAAAGGGAGTTTTGCAGCAGCTAGTTCCACCGCCTCACCAATGATGTCCCAATCAGAGACCCTGCATGCTTGGCATAATATCACACATGCATTGGGTTCCTTCCACCCAAGGGAGGAGCCAATCGAGATTCTACGTAGCTTGGAGGTGTCTTGTATGTGTATATTGGTACCTAAGCAGGACCAGTCAACTGTCACCTAAGATGTGGGGGGCTGTTGGGATTTCATAGTAGATTCTGTTCCACCTTAAACAGGAACAGGCTTGGAAGAGGATGTTGAATGTGTATATTTCCATTTGTTGTACTATTGTAATGTTTAGTTCTCTTGCTTTTGCTTTGCTGATGGGAGACAAGACACGTTTGGTCTATCTTCCGAGATGCTTTAGAATAAACGCTTGTAAAAATGCAAGGACTTCTCTCCGAGTCTGCTTTCCTGCTGCCAAACCACGCCGATCGCTGGAATGGACTCTGCAGATAACGTGTCCAGACTCCAAGGAGCCTGGATCATGTTACAGCTGACTACCAGAGGCAGAAGACACCCGGCAGAGGCTTACCGGGGGGGGGGGGGCTTGGTGGCCCAGGTCTTCTGCGGTTATGCTAACAGGGGCATCATTGGCAGAGTGGGGCAAAGCAGTGTAATCCCTGCATGTGTGCTGTAAACAAGTGAGGGTTTTTTTTGGGGGGGGAGCCCCCATGCCCAAAAAGAACTGGCATGTTTTTAAGATAGCCTCCTACCTTCCCGGAGGAGATCATCAGCAGTGCCAACGCCCTGTTCTATTAGCTTCCGGCACTCATCCAAGGGTTTGATGCTCTCCTCTTCTATGGCATCCACTTCTTGCAGCAAGGACACCAACCGTTCATCCAGAAGCTTCCTCAAGGTGCCTTTCAAGTCGTTAAAATGCTGTTCAAGTACATCCCTTGTCAGTGCCGCACTCTCTTTGATCTGGAAGGAGACAAAAGGCATGAGAAGCCATGCCAACTAGGGCAGGGCCAAAACCAATCAGGCTCTTGCCATTCAGAATTTGTTGTACCTTGGTTTTCGAAGAGAATGCATTCCGGAAGTCCGTTCAACTCCCGAAATGTTCAAAAACCAAGGCGCGGCTTCCAATTGGCTGCAGGAGCATCCTGCAGCCAATCGGATGCCACACTGGACGTTCGGCTTCCGAGGCAAAGTTCGCAAACCGGAACACCTCCTTCCGGGTTTGCAGCTTTTGAGTTAAAAGTTGTTTGCGAGCTAAGCTGTTCAAAAACCAAGGTATGACTGTAGTAACATCACAGGGTACAGGACAGCTCTCAAAACCATGTAGCACAACAGAGGAAAAATTACAGGAATAAAATTATCATCATCATCATTAATTTAATTATTATACTTGTCAGAAAATGAGAATGAACAGCTCAATATGTATTCCTAAATCTAAGAAACAAGGTCTCCAAAGTAAAAACCACTCCCCTCTCAAAGTTACGGTTAGCTCCGTGGGGAGGGGGGAAGAGACATATCCCCCTCCCCAGGCAGTTTAACAGCTGGTTTGGGGAGCGGGGCTGTAAACACCTTTGTAAGCACTTTGTGAGACTACAATTCTATTCATTTATTTCCATAACCCATGTTCTTGAATACACAGACAGCTTGACATTTTGTGCTGATTCCCTACAAACAATTTTAACAATATGATTTAGACGGGAGAAATGGCACAGGAGGGTACAGCACCTCCCCCTCTCGTCGCTGCAATCGAAGTTAGTGCTCCTTGCATCCAATTTAATGTTTTGTAAAAAAACACAGGAGAGCTGCTTATAGGTCTCCCATGCCACATCTGGCTTAGCCTGTGGATGTCACTTGGCATCGTTCATCAAAAGGATCTGCACTGCGATGGGGAAGCAGAATCACTATGACAGAATTAGGCGGCCTTCCCCCCCAGAATTCCACACATCCTTGATTAACAAAACGGAACAAAGCATCTTGCTTACATTTAGGAGAAAAGCAGTGTGGGCAGTTTCTGCCCTGAAAACCAGGCATAAAGGGCGGAAAAGAGTGATTGGGCACAAGCAATTTCTCATCCATTCCAGAAAGGTCCACTGCTGCCACCCTCATTTAATCAACAGCTTCATGTAATCAGCAATGCAACGATGCAAGGAAAGAGAAGCCTGTGCTGCAAATTTAAAAAGTGGCACTAATTGTACGGCAACGTGCCTAATTTATGCCGAGCAGAGCAGTCGAATTTCAGAACAGACATTCTGGTGGCAATCACCACCGCAAGATGCCAAAACGATTTTGCAATAACCATTTCGCACGATAAAAGAATAGAGCTAGTTTGTAAATTTAAATCTGGCTTGGAAAGAGAATTGAGCCACTCAGTAGGAGAGAAATCAATGCTGGTCCAGATAGAAAAGTTGTTTAAAAAGTTTCTCTCAATGCAGAAATGTTAGCCAGATGTAACTTCTTGATCTTCAGAAAAACACAGGATGCTCTACCGTTATGTAAAGCTCAACTTCCTCTTTAAGCCACATTCAAAGGACTTTGAAGTCCCCTTGCAGTTAAGACTTCACTTGCTCTTTCAGTGCTTCAGAAAAAAAAGGAAGTATATGGTTATGTACATAAAACAGAAGTGGCAGGAAAAGGAGAAGGGAAGCACTATATTCTCCCCCAGATCTTTTAGGCCTGATCCTCTACCAGGCTGTGCAAGGCAAAAAAAAAAAGACATAGGACCAGGTGGCTGCATGAGTAAATATCAACTTATCAGCTGGTACAGTATATTATTTATCCAGCACAATAAATAAAGCATCCATGTTAGGGGGGGACAAACTGCACTGATGCCGCAAGTCAGGACAGCACAACTGCAGTAGTGTAAGGCCTCTTAAAAATTAATTGCATATATACCGTATTATGGGACCCAGGTGGCACTGTGGTTAAACCACTGAACCTAGGGCTTGCTGATCAGAAGGTTGGCGGTTCGAATCCCTGCAACGGGGTGGTCCCAGCTCCTGCCAACCTAGCAGTTCGAAAGCACGTCAAAATGCAAGTAGATAAATAGGAACCGCTACAGCGGGAAGGTAAACGGCGTTTCCATGTGCTGCTCTGGTTTGCCAAAAGTGGCTTTGTCATGCTGGCCACATGACCTGGAAGCTATACGCCGGCTCCCTTGGCCAATAATGCGAGATGAGCGCGCAACCCCAGAGTCGGTCACGACTGGACCTAATGGTCAGGGGTCCCTTTACCTATACCGTATTATCCTTTACTGAAACAGATTCCAGGGCTGTTTACAAAGGTTAAAAATAATAAAAGCTACATTCACATTGGAATAAAAAGAATACACTATTTTTTTTATTTTTAAAGTTAGCAAAGGAAACAGTTCAAACAGTATATAAAAAGCCTGGGCAAGAAAAAGAAGTATTTACTTTTGGTCAGGGATGGGGGATCTAGGATTCTGCAGAGGTTGTTGGGAGTCCAATTCTCATAAGCCTCAGCCAGCATGTTCTCTAGAGTACTAGATTTCTTCCATCAAGCAAACAGTCACACAAGATGGTCTACAATACAGCCTCCTCCATTTCTATGATTTTATAAGCAGGCACTTGCATGAATGAGCAGTTGTGCATGAAGAGGGATGCAGTACAAAGAAGCAGAGTGGAGAAAAAGCAACATTAAGTGTGATTCTGGGACGCAGGTGGCGCAGTGGGTTAAACTACAGAGCCTAGGGCTTGCCAATCAGAAGGTCGGCGGTTCGAATCCCTGCGATGGGGTGAACTCCCGTTGCTCGGTCCCAGCTCCTGCCCACCTAGCAGTTCGAAAGCACGTCAAAGTGCAAGTAGATAAATAGGTACTGCTCCAAGCGGGAAGGTAAACGTTTCTGTGTGCTGCTCTGATTCGCCAGGAGCGGCTTTGTCATGCTGGCCACATGACCTGGAAGCTGTACGCCGGCTCCCTTGGCCAATAACGCGAGATGAGCACCGCAACCCCAGTCAGTCATGACTGGACCTAATGGTCAGGGGTCCCTTTACCTTTAAGTGTGATTCCATCAATTGTGTCAGGGACCCTTTTTGCACTGGTGCAATACTTTGGTCAGAAAACCCAAGTATCTTATTCAGAAATGTTATTCTCTTATTTGGGCCACAAATGATGAACAAAAGCCCATGTGGACAGGTGTTCCATCTAATATTGTGGACCAGTGAGTTATGTGGACTTGCTTGAAAGCTGGGGTACAGTACTGCAAATTCATGTTTTTAACAGAATCTCAATACTAAAGGCTCTGTTGTCCTAGGGTAGGGGCCGGCAAGGTTTACCTCGCCTGGGCCTGTTCACTCCAGCGGAGATCCCTCCGTGGGCTGGATTGCATGTGTGTGTAAGCACATGCGCCTGCGATTGCCGGCATCTACGTAGACGCGATTTCCGGTGCAATGGAAGCGAGTCCCCGCGCCACGCCAGTTTAGCGCAGTGTGTGTGGACTCGCCAAGTGGGTGGCTCAGTTTGGGGCGGCTCATGGGCAGGTTAAATGACCCCCCTGGGCCGCTTGTGGCCCATGGGCCTTAGGTTGCCTACCCCTGTCCTAGGATTCCTGGAGCATGTTAGTCACAACTTGTACTAAGGAAGATTAGGCCAAGAACGAGAATACTCCAAAAAGCACAAGGTTACTCACAGTGTCCAATCAGAATTCAATGGAGCTGACGCCCAGGCAGGCAGGTAGAAAGGTGCAGCCCCAGTTAGCTCCATGGCTGATTTTAAATCTCTCCATTCCAAGTTGAACATTATAAGCATTGCACCACACTGGCCCTTGACATTCTCCAGGTTCAAATCAACACCTGTCCTTAAAGTCAACATACGGCTATCTCACTGCCTGAACAGCATCAACAATGGCAGTAACTACACTGATCCACCTACAGTTGTTTGGATTAGAGAGATTAGATGCACAAATACAAGGCCATATAGCATCTGGATTCTGCAGGAAACATTTATCTGGCACTAACAGAAGAGGTTGGCAGCAACAGGCACCAAGAGTCTGAGAAGTTTTAGAGATAAGCAGTTGTAGTTAAATATTGCCTTTTCTGTGGTAAAGAGAGTGCCATGAAAATACTGGCTAAATGAAAGCAGATATTGGCTGTTGCTGAGCTGAAGGCGCAGAACTCATAGGCCAACAAGACAGCAATAGACAACAGTTCAAGAAGTTTTGCTTTCATTTACCAATCAAATTCTGGAAGATTTCACTTCTGAAATTAATCACAGTAGTTTAGTGTGTCACCTGAATCCTAAACTGTAGTTAATGCTTAAACAATGGAGCTTCATAACACCCACCACCTAGCACAGGGGTCCCCAAACTAAGGCCCAGGGACCGGATGTGGCCCAATCGCCTTCTCAATCCAGCCCGCGGACAGTCCAGGAATCAGCATGTTTTTACATGAGTAGAATGTGTCCTTTTATTTAAAATGCATCTCTGGGTTATTTGTGGGGCATAGGAATCCATTCATATTTTCCTCCAAAAAATATAGTCTGGCTCCCCACAAGGTCTGAGGGACAGTGGACCGGCCCCCTGCTGAAAAAGTTTGCTGACCCTTGTCCTAGCATGTCCAAGATTTCCTTTTACATAAAGGAATCAGTTTTACTCAATCTGCCCTGACTATCCAACTGTGGGAACTTGAAAGACATGCACATACATGCTCACAAAATTATGGCTTTGGAGCCAAAGCTTTAAAGAAAAATGAGAGAGCTGCATAATGGTTAAATGTTGAGGCTCCTGCATGAGAGAGCAGAGCCACCAAGTTGGGTAAGCCTATGAAAGCATTTCAGCCACTATGCTATGGGGCTCAAGGGCAGGGGAAGGCTAAGACTGAGTGATTGCTCCGAAAGTGTTATGCTTCTCTCATTCTACATAGAAAAATAATTGAGAATGAGAGAAGCATAACACTTTCGGAGCAATCACTCAGTCTTAGCCATCGCCTGCCCTTGAGCCCCTATAACCCAAATATCAACATGTGCCCAGCCCCTGATAGCAACTCAAAGAAATCAAAGGAAGTATTCTCAATACTGAGCTTAAATATGCACACACAGCACCAGGTTAAATAGAAGGCAAGAACAATAAACCAAATGTTTGAATGAAGTACCGGTATGTGCAGTACAGTACAGTACAGATTTCTCTCTATCTTGCCTAAACACTCACACCACCAACACATGTTTTCCAGGAGTTTCAGAAGGTGCTTACAGTTTGGCAAGCAAGACTGGCTGTTGTACAACCCTGTATGTAACAGTAAGCACTTTTCCAGATTGTACCTTGATGATGACACTGTTACATTGTTCTAGAAGTTTCCTAAGGCTGAAATTCAACACCAACTTCCTTGGAAGAAAATCCCACTCAAACTTATATCCGGCTGCAGTTCTTGTCTGTATGCAAAAGCAGCCTAGCTGGAACAGACCACCAAAGACCTACCAACCAAGGAATCCAAGGAAGCTTGCCAGCCTATCATAGTGCCTCTGAACAGGTTGGTTTCATTGGGGGATCATGTATAAAAGACACTTTTATACCAGTCCTTCAAACAAGTCATTGGCCATTCTAGCCAGAAGCCATTGGCAGTGAACCCAATAAGCTAATTATGTCCTGTGAATATTTTTTTTCTAAATCAAAAACCCTTTCCTCACTGGGAAGGAGCTCCAATCCCTTATTTAACCACGCTACAACAAGGCAGCACATTCTGGATAGGTCAAGCAGACTTTAGAAAAAGAATCAATTGAGTACAAATCTGGCGTAGGAAAAGGGAACAATTCAAAAACCAGCTGGTTTCTGTTACTGATCATAACGGGGGCATTCTTGAACAAAGCAATTTCAAAGGGAGCTCCAATGTAAAACAGCTGGATTACAATTTATTAAGAGTTTCTTTGGGGTCTGTAAAAAAAACAAGTTTCCTGTCTCACTGCAGATATTAATTAACGTAATATTGCTAAGTTGATTGTGTTTCACCTGACACTTCTGCTATGAAGGGAAGAGTCACTGTGCTTTTTTTGCACACCTTCAAGCATTTATTGAATTGTCTACTCTCTGAATTTTTGGGGACTTAATTTCCCCCTAATCTCATCAATTACAATCCTCCTGCAAGTGAGGATAATATTTCATGCATCTGATGAAGTGGACCCTACTCAATGATAAATTTGTTACTTCTTGCTCCAACACAAACTACAATGGCTACCTCTATGACCATTACTACAGCGAGGTACATATTCAGTGAAATTGCTTGTATAATTTATGTTTGTATTTTATGTGATTTCAGAGTTATTTAATTAACCTGGTTCTAAAGAGGCAAAAACATCTTCAAACATTTGGAATAGGTCAGCAAGCAGTTCTAAGATCTACTTAATTCCTGTCTACTGAAGATACACAGGAGCTGTCTGAGCTCATTAAAAATTAGCTTCTATAGGGGTCATGCTTGCAGTTCTTGACCATAATCAAAACAAGCAAGAACTTCTTTTCAAAATACAAAAAACAATGTGCAGCAATGGAGCCCCTCTGCAGGCTTCACTAGGAGCAAGAAACTCAGCTAACCCCACCCACCCACCCAATAGCTATCACTCTTAGATGCTAAACTGAGTCTTTGACCCAGGCAAAATAATGTCTAGTTTCACCCTTGGCTATGGCACAAGAGCACACTGATGGTGCCTATTATTATTATTATTATTATTATTATTATTATTATTAAGCGGGGGTTTTGAACAGGAACTCAGGGCATCTGAGTTCCCTTACCTTTCTTAAAAAATAAAATCAAAAAAATCTAATAATAATAATAATAATAATAATCTGTGGGGGCTGGAACAGACATACACCCTATCCCTGAAGCCAAAAGCCACCTATACTGTACCTGTAATCAATAAAGTTGTGGCCATTTCTGATCCATATCATTGTCCGCTCAAGTTCTTTAATCACATACATACTGTATATTCCTGTGTATAAGACTACTTTTTAACCCAGGAAAATCTTCTCAAAGTCAGGGGTCGTCTTATACGCCAGGTTGTACCGGTATTTCTTATACGGCGAGTATATCCCAAACTCTATATTTTAACTGGAAAAGTTGGGGGTCGTCTTATACGCCCAGTTCTCTTATACACTATACTGTACACTAATATACGGTATTAATACCGTATTTTGCCACCGCCTGCGGGGTGTCTATGTGGGGGGGGGCACTAGGCTCATTATTAACTAACTTTCATGGTGAGTTCCCCCACCTTTTCCCCAGGAAAAAAAGCACTGATTATCATCACCATCATCATTTATTAAATTTGTATACCGCCCTTCACCCGAAGTTTACCAAGATGGCTTGAGACATGAAAAATACAACATAACCACCCAACCCCACCACACTTACCATTTCCCCACACCCCCTCTTTCCCTCCTACCAAAAAATAGTATTCTATTATATCCTGTTTCCCCTTTGTTTAAACCAGTTTATGAACCAAGAACTTATACACTGACCACTAATAATGAACCATATGTTGTTTGATATTACTCCACATTTATTATGCTATTTTTTGTGACATACAAATGACATGAGAAAAAATTTGTTATACAGTGGTACCTCGGTTTATGAACACAATTGGTTCCGGAAGTCTGTTCATAAACTGAAACGTTCCTAAACTGAAGCGAACTTTCCCATTGAAAGTAATGGAAAGTGGATTAATCTGTTCCAGACGGTCCGTGGAGTACTTAAACTGAAGCGTTCATAAACTGAAGCGAACTTTCCCATTGAAAGTAATGGAAAGTGGATTAATCCGTTCCAGACGGGTCCACGGAGTACTCAAACTGAAGCATACTTAACCAGAAGCATGGGTGTAATTGGTTCTGGAAGTCTGTTCATAAACGGAAGCGTTCATAAACTGAAGCGAACTTTCCCATTGAAAGTAATGGAAAGTGAATTAATCAGTTCCAGACGGGTCCGCGGCGTTCGTAAACCGAAAATTCGTAAACCGAGGTGTTCATAAACCGAGGTTCCACTGTACTTATTTGTATAACATTATTCTTGTTTTATAAAACCCAATAAAAAGTTATTCAAAAAAAGACGAGAAGAAATTCAAGCAAGATTGGATAAAATTTATAGATTATGTCAAACAACACTGAAAATATGTTAAAACATTAGCAGGATTGGTGTAGCATTTATAAAGTAATCTGATATCTTTTTTTAAAAAAAATAAGAATTTAAAAATGAATTTGAAAAGTAATTATAAGCAAGGGGAAAAAATGTAAAAAATTTGGAAACCAGGGGGGACGGGGCAAGTCAGACAAGATGAATTTGGTGTCAAGATGAATAGAAAATGTTGGTATCTGAAGAAGTGGAAATGCTATTTTAAAAATCTTGGAAAATAAAATAATAATAATGATAAAGATAAAGTTATTTAAAAAGAAAAGAAACGAGAACAAAAGACACAATAAAAAAAACAACCCAGAACAAACTAATAAGCCCCGCCTAGCAAACACGTTTAAAAGGATGTTCAAAAATGCCAAAGAAATAGTTAGAGAGAGCGAGAGGAAGATAAAAACGTTTCCTCCTGGCGACCTCGGGAGGAGCAGCAGCCGTTGCTGCAGAGAAGGCGCAGAAAGTGCTGTCAGGAGTAGAGAAGGGGCAATACCGACACAATACCGAATTGCCCCGACCCTCGGCAGGGATACCTCAGCTGCAGCCTGAGAGGGGCTCCGCAGTGCTTTGCAAAACCTCCCGGTCCCCTTCAGCTGCTCGCCCCGCACACCCACCCACGTTACCTGCTGCCGGGCCAGCTGCAGCCCCTTCAGGCGCTGCTGCAGCTCGCGGCGGTAGGTGCGCGCCGCCTCGACGCTCTCGCGAGCCTCCAGCAACAACGCCTCCGTCTCCATTCCGTCCCCGTCGGCGGGGAGAGAGAGAGGCTCGCAGGCCGCGGGCGGACCTACTGCTGGCAGCGGCCTCACACCCGGAAGCGGCCCGCATCCGGGCACCCAGCGCCGTCGGCAGGGGAAGGAAAAGGGCGGGGTCTGGGGGGGTTCTACCCGCCCCGCCCCGCTTCCCCTTCTCCTCTTCCTGGCCTCGCGCCCTTTGGCGGTATTTTTGGCTCTCTTTCTATCGCAGAGGCATCGCAGGGCGGGGGGACGGAGAGGAAGTTGGGTAAATAAAACGGGAGTCTCAGTGCTTGGGTTTTTATTTATTTATTTATTTAGCTATAAAAAAGTTTAGTGATGCATGCATGCGTAATGCAATGATCAATACATTTACTGAGTTCAAATTGTAAACATGTTTTTTTTTAAGCATGACTTATCTGGATTTACAGTTCTTGATGGGAAATTATTCAAAACAATGAATATGGCACTTAAAAATAATGATAAAGCTGACAAATTCTAGTCTGCATATTCTTTCAGCGCAACTCTATAAACTGGTGGAATAGGATGGTATGAAAAGTGCGCAGTAAAGATTTCGTATTTGTGCTTCCAGAGCCTTAGTTTTTCAAAGTACAGTAGCTTAACTGACTGTTTTGGAGGAGTTCGCCGTAGTTTAACCTGGCTGGTTTTGTTCTGTTACTATGTTCCGTGGTGTGTGTATGTGTGTGTGTGTGTGTGTGTGTGTGTGTGTGTGTGTATACTATAAACTGCCCTGTGATCTTCGAATGAAAGCCAACATAAATTTAAGAAATACTAGTAATACAAGTAATACAGTACAAGACAGTATTGAAGTAGGACTAAAACAGCAATTTTTTTTTTAACGAAAATGCAACCTCTTATACGAAAAATAACAATTTTAAAAGATTCTAAACGAATCTTTTAAAATTCCCAGCACCTTTAACAGCACACTTTACAGTTCCCGGGATTTGATATACAGTCATAGCTGCCAAGTTTTCCCTTTTCTCGCGAGGAAGCCTATTCAGCATAAGGGGAAATCCCTTTAAAAAAAGGGATAACTTGGCAGCTATGTATACAGTACATATATTTTTTTGAAAAGGCATTCCTGCATTACAGGGGGTTTGACTAGATGACCCTTGGGAGAACCCTTTCCAACTCTACAGTTCTATAATTCTATGTGCACTGCACATAGAATTATAGAACTGTGGAGTTGGAAAGGTGTGCACTGGACGTGCTTTAAATGCACTGTGAAGGATCTCTCAAGGGAGCCCCAGTCCCTGGAGAACTGCAGTTCGAAAAAGCCGCGCGTGTTGCTTTTTCCTTCGAGAGAGGCCAAGTTCTCGCGAGAAAATAGAGAGCAGAAGGGGGTGGGGCGCGATTCCACCCCGAGATAAGCCGGGTTCCCTTTACAGTATACTGTATTCGGCTGGGAGCAGTTCACGTGACACGGGCGAAGTTTGGGGGGGAACTAAGGCGGCTGCGCGCTCCCCGGTCACGTGAGCTCCAGAGGCGCACGGCCCGCCCACCGCAGCCGCGGCGCTCGGAATCCTTCCAGCGCGCGCTTTTCTAGTTCTGTCCGATTGTTGTCTGGCGCGCGAATTTCTGACAGGATCTCTCTCTCCACGCCCTCCCCCCCGTCCTCCTAAATTGGGCCGGCCGGCCGGCAGGCGGGAGTCCAAAGGTGGCCTCCATCGAGCGAGCGCCTGCCTCCTTCATGGCTCCGAGGACCTTCCTCCGCTAAGCTGAGAGGCGAGATAAATCGCCGGCCGTTGCTGAGGGAAGAAGGCGGATGGTGGGGAGGGTGGTCATGGCCGACGAAGCTGCGGCTGCCTCAACCGACGGCGACGTCCAGGTAAGAAAGAAGGGAGAGAAAGAAAGAAAGAAGGCGAAGCTCCCCTCTTCCTCTGGCTTCGCGGACTGTGTGCGAGTGAAATGGGCTTGGGAAGGGATACGTGCGAGGCAGCTCCGCCTCTGGGCGGGTTGCAGCTGTCAGAGCCATGAACAGCAGATAAAGGGGTACCAACTCGAGTCAAAATTTGGGGGGAGGGGTCAGGTGAGCCTCACATGATCCATCACATGACGTGGGTGCACGCACACCATTTGAATGTCAACGGCCATCAACTTTGGGGGGGGGCTGGCCCGGCCCCCTCAAATATTTTATTTTATTAGGGGTCGATGACAGCCCTCAACCCCCAGGAGTTGGCTCCTGTGGCAGAGGTAAAGGGGTCAGATGTGCCAATTTTGGAGGTAATGCCATGCAAACTGGCTAGATTTGTTTGGTCGCCCTGGGCTGCCTTGTGCAAGATAAAGCGACTAACAAATGTAGTAAGTAATAACAATAACCTGAAGAAAATATTGGCGCCCTGTGATAAGCCTCAGCCCGTTTCATTGATCACATTGACACTCAGCACTTTTGCACCATTTGAACGGCGATGCTCATCAACTTTTTTTGGGGGGGAAGCAGCCCCCTCAGATACTGTATTTATTTATTTGCCCCTAGGAGTTGGCTCTTATGAAGGAGGTTAACTATGACACACACCCATATGTACACCTTTTCTTTTTTTAAAATAGAAATATCGATGTTTTTCTATTTATGGGTGTGGGTGGCATCAGGCGTGTTTTCACTTCCCACCCCCATGCAAATTCTAAATGTTTGAAACAGATTGGTGGCTCAAAGGTTGTCTCTCCCTGATGGGGGAGAGCTGGAAAAATTGTACCTTTTACTGTCTCGGTGGGGTCAGTGGGTTTTCCAGTACACATTTCTCCTCCATAATTTTATAATAGTCTTATCTTGTATTTTATTCAGTGAACCTCCCTGAGATTTGGTGAAAAACCATTTGTGATGCTGTTGAGGGTGTGTGGTGTTAAACCGGTTTAGCACCACATTTTTCTGTCCCCAAGGAATCCTGGGAATGGTAGTTCTGGTTGAGAGAGCATAGCGGCCTGTAACAGAGAAAATGTAGCAACCTTGCAAAGGTGCATTATGTGATTGCTTTGCTGCTGTATCCCATGTTCTGAAAGGGAACATCTTTCAGAGTAAATATGTGCTTTTTTTAATTAAAAAAAAAGAATCCCACCTGCTCTTCATTAGGGAATGGCTTTACAGTACAGTCACAGTCCAGCTTAACTGTTAAACATCCCACTTGGGCCCTAAGGCTCAGGGTGAGGAGCAGTTCCATTTGGCTGACCTATAGTAAGGATGTTGAGAGTGCAGAAGTACCTGTCGAAGTTCAGTTGGTTGAATATATTTACATTGTCCTTTAGTTCTACAAGCCTAACTCAGTAGTTGAGCTCTAGCTACAGATTGAGGTTGAATCCTGACAAGACAGAAGTACTGTTTTTGGGGAATAGGGGGCGGACAGGTGTGGAGGACTCCCTGGTCCTGAATGGGGTCACTGTGCCCCTGAAGGACCAGGTGTGCAGCCTGGGAGTCATATTGGACTCACAGCTGTCCATGGAGCCACAGGTTAATTCTGTGTCCAGGGCGGCTGTCTATCATCTCCATCTGGTACGCAGGCTGAGACCCTACCTGCCCGCAGACTGTCTCTCCAGAGTGGTGCATGCTCTAGTTATCTCCCGCTTGGACTACTGCAATGCGCTCTACGTGGAGCTACCTTTGAAGGTGACCTGGAAACTGCAATTAATCCAGAATGTGGCAGCTAGACTGGTGACTGGGAGTGGCCGCTGAGACCACATAAGAGACCTACATTGGCTCCCAGTATGTTTCCGAGCACAATTCAAAGTGTTGGTGCTGACCTTTAAAGCCCTAAATGGCCTCGGTCCTGTATACCTGAAGGGGCGTCTCCACCCCCATCGTTTAGCCCAGACACTGAGATCCAGCGCCGAGGGCCTTTTCGGTAGTGGCGCCCGCCCTGTGGAACGCCCTTCCATCAGAGGTCAAGGAGATAAACAACTACCTGACATTTAGAAAACACCTAAAGGCAGCCCTGTTTAGGGAAGTTTTTAATCTGTGATATTTTAATGTATTTTAATCTTTGGTGGAAGCCGCCCAGAGCGGTGGGGGAAACCCAGCCAGATGGGCGGGGTATAAATAATAATAATAAATAATAATAGCTAGAACCTGAGTTTCGCAGGTCTGAACCCAATTTTATATTCACTGGCTAATGCATTTGTAATGGGATCTTCAGAACAAACACTAAAGTTCATGTCAGTTTAGCAAAGAGCATGTTTATTTGCTGTTAAATACAGCCCCCTGTTCATGCTGGGGTTACATGAAATCGCATATAATTGAAACCCATTGAAAAAGCCCACAAACATCCCATTCCGCCTCCACCCCACCCCTGTTCTGCCCTTTTAGTGATGTTTCAGTGACATCTTTATGACATTTATGTGTCACTTCCAGGGTCAGTGCAATGCACGTATACCTGGTCAGGTACATATTGAACGCGTGTAAATGAGTGGCTGCTTGTTTGCTTTTTAATACTGTAATTTGTTCTTTCATTCAACCCAGTCTCATAGGTGACAGCCTGCTTTAATATGTCCAGCTTAGCTGCTTCTGAGTTGAGATAGATAGATAATAATTTATTTTTATTTTGCTTTTAACAATTCACATAGCTTTCCTGATTAACATGATGCCCCATATTTCTTTAAAAAAGAAATGTGTGAATGCAGTTTTTGTATAATAAGCATGACAAGCTTTTTAGACAATTTGTGTTCTGAATAACAAATAAGAAACAAACACATGAGCAATTTTAATGCTAGCTAAAGCTGTTCATTTATACAAAACAACTCTGCTTTTCCTTTATAGCCATGTAAGAAACGGAAAGAAGATGATCCTTCTATAAAAGCAATTACAAAATATTTTTCACCATTAGGAAAAAACGTTGATAAAGTGTTGTCACCACCAAAGTCCAACAATATAATGGATTATTTCAAAAGAACTTCCCCCACATATGAGAATATTGCTGCACCTGTAACAGAGAAGAAAAGTAAAACAGATAGATCATCCTTGGAAAATTCTTCAAAGACTTTGTCAAGACTCAAGAGGAAAGGAAAGAGATGTGGTTTAAATAATAAATTGAAAGATATAAAAACAATTGGGCATGACCTTGTGATAGAAATTAATAGTGATGATAGTAGAGAATTTCTTAGTCCAAAAGAAGAGGACTCTAAAAGTAGTTTCAATAGTCACAGTGTTCCTGCAATGCTTGGCCCTACAAACCTGGAAGAAACGTTAAATGATTCTAGTAAACACCGTCTCAGCACTGTTGACAGGAAACATGAAGAAGAAATAAAGAGTAACATAAAAAGAGTAAAGAAACGGAAACACAAAGATAAGGTGGACTTGCCTAAACATTTTTCTACTGAAACACAACAGAAAGATAATAGTAGAGAAGTTGATAATAAACAAGGTATATCTATGAGTAAAGCAGAAAATGAAAGCATAGAAAATATTATGCATCCTGAGACTAATGCACATGAGACATCACTTTTAAATGATTGCACAGTTACTGTATCATTTGAAGACTTTCTAAAAAGCCAAGGTGAGAATAAAAGTCATCAAATTCCCGAAGCAGAAACAGCAGATAGTCCCTCTGCATCCTGTGAAACAGTGAGCTGCCAAGCTGCTCAGCAGCTCCCACTTAAGAAAGTAACTGTCCTTGCACAAATTCATTCTGTGCCTCCAAAATCTCCCTCTTCTAGGAAAATAGCATCTATCTTTTTAAAGCAAAAAACCAAAGCAGCTAGAAGACAAAGCAGTCTGCCTGCCTCAGAAGAGATATATGCTGAGCAAATTACACAGAAGCGAAAATCTAATGTGGTGATAGCAGAAGAAGAGTTAGAACTGGCAGTATTAGAAGCTGCAGGTTCCGAGAGCATGAAGGCAAAATGCACTGCAGAAGAAAGAGACCAGTTTATGAAAGCTTTTAGACAACCAACATCTGATATGGTAAAAAATGGATCTAAAAAAGGACCCAGTAAACAGAAGGAAGTAGAAAAATCTTCAAAACACAAACTGGAAGTGGAAGAATCTGAGGATGTTTCTAATAAAAATCTAGGAAATGAATTATCATCTGATTTTGTTGGTAGTGATTCCCATTGTAATACAGTTAAAAAAGGTCGTACCAGAGTAAGAAACAGCAAGCTCAGCAGGCAAAAGATGATACTAAGAGGAGAGGAGAAAGATTTAAATACAAACAAAAGCCTGGACCATGCTGCTGGGGAAACCACTTCAACTGACACAGAAAGCAAATTGTCCCCCAAAAATAATGGATTGAGAAGAAGTCCACGGCAAAAGAAAAGGCAAAGTTCCATAAATATTACACCAGAAAAAGAAAGGTTTTCAGAGACTATTGATGAAAATGCATCAGATCCTATTCCTGTACAGGCTTCTACTCCCCAAAGAAACAAATCCTTTATTAAAAGTGCCCTGTATAAGGCTGTGGTGATTAGTGAACCCTTTGATTCAACGTGCCCAATAAGGTAAACATATTTTTAGAGTGTAAGTAATTTTTGTTTAAGTACCTAAACTTTATCTAGAGATGGCAGCTCTGAACATATGCAGCTTCAGCACTTTGCTCTTTATCCTAAAACATTATTAAGGAGTGGTGTTTAATAAATATATAATAATTGGGATTTTTCCCCCCCTCCCATACAGGATGAAATTCACTCGAATTAGTACATCTGAAAGATTTACGCAACAGAATGTGAAGGTATTGTTTTGAATAAATTTCACTGTAATTTGAATATGAAGGCCCAATCGAATTAAGTATACGAGTTGTAAAAAGTTGTTGCCCTTGAATTATTTATGCACAGAATACTTTGAATGATATTATTCTTCCCCCTCAGCAGTAGAATGTAAGCAAGCATTGTACTACTTCTAGGTGTTATTCCAACCTCCTCACTATATTTAGAGTGTAACACTGAAACCAGGAATTACCACTTCATTACTTGCAATCCAGATTTGAAAATAAATTTGAAATAAAGATGGAGTTATAGACCTGTTGAAATTAATGGACTTCAAATACCGTACATTGATTTCCGTGGGTCTATCTATGACTTACATTGCATATCACCTAGGATTTCCTGTTCTGGCTTTATGTTTACACAAATGAATGTTGAGTGTGAGGAGGACAAATCTGGAACCTCTTTTAATTTTTGTGCATGTCTAGGTTTCTGAGGGAAATTATTGTATGAAAAGGCCCTTAATATATATCTGGTCATACACTTTAATATACTGGCATACATAATATTTCTTTGTTCAGTGAGAAAGAGTTTAATATAATTATGTAATTTTTAAAGAATTCAACATACACAGCTTTTAAATATTTACCTGGATTAATAGATTTAAATATAGCACCTTAGATTGAACAGTGCCTTGTTGAGCAGAAAGGATTTCTGTTCATAAAATACATGGTGTCTGATTTTCCTGGGCTTCCTTCTACTTGCTGCAGCCCCACGTCATTTGCCATGCTATTTTGGAGAGTACCCCAACCCTCAGGAGCAGGGGTTTTTTTGGGGGGTGCTTTAATGAGTAGGAGGAATTGGTGAAGAACATTTCCACCTTTCCACCTTTAGATCCAAGCCACAGTGTGCATTGGCCCTTGGCCCATTAATAATTCCTTTTAATTTTACTGTAGATGAACAATATATCCAAAGCAAAGAAATTGGTTGAGAAAGCAAAGGTTCTACAGCATAACAGAGCAACGAAGATTACTGAAGAGACATTGCCTGTGCCTCTGCGACGCTCTTCTAGACAACAGGCCTTGACTGAAAAGAAAAAGTCACAGAACACAGAAGTAAGTCCATAAACTCTAGCTTATATATGGATTCAGCATTGTTGTTAGAGTTCATTTGCTTTAAGCAACAGTTTATCTTTGACCTGTTCTCTATTCTGCAGTATAAGGGGTTTGAAATGACTTGTGATGATATTTGTAGTAATTGCTATGAATTTGTCTGAAAACAAATTTTTAAAGTATCTGTTCTAGTGATAAAGTAGATGAGTGTAAACCAGGGGTCAGCACACTTTTTCAGAAGGGGGCCAGTCCACTGTCTCTCAGACCTTGTGGGGGGCTAACCCACCCCTTCCCGAAAGCACCCCCCTCAGCGGGAAGGAAGGGATGGCGCCTAGAGGCGTCCAGAGCTTCCTGCAGCCAACCAGAAGCCGCACCAGCGTCACCGCCTGCCCAGAGGCATCCACAGCTTTTGATTGGCTGCAGGAGGTTCCTGCAGCCAATTAGAAGCCGCGCCACGTTGCGGAAGTCAGTCTCCGTGTGGCGAGGCCTCCACGCCGTGCCTGTTCAGCACAGGGACTGACCGAGTGGGTGGTAGAGTCCGCAAGGTTCGCGGGCTGGATTAACGAGCCCAGTCGGCCGCATCCAACCCGCGGGCCTTAGTTTGCCGACCTCTGGTGTAAACGCTGACAGTCTCTGAGATTAATTTTATGAATAACTGAAAATTGTTTGCTCTCACTTTTCAGCCATACTCCAATAAATGCTGATGATCACATTTTAGGTGATTGTTAGTGTTTTTGAGTATTTGCTATAATAATATAACATTTCCTTAGGTTATGAAGAATAAGCAGAAATTGTATAATTTCTCCTAACATTTTCAGTGAACGTATAACACACTTTCTATAAAAAATGAACTTTTTGTTAACTGTATCTATGCAGTGTACTTTCTTGATCTCTCACTAGTCCTGTTCTACACAAGGGAAAATGAAAAAGGGAAAGTGGCTTGGTCAACGTTACCAAGTGAATTTAATGGTGAACTTGAATTGAGCTCAAGTTCCACATCCAGCTGTGCACTAGTTTTTGCATACTACACTGAGTAGATAGAGAGGGTCATTTTTATTTGATGTAATACTGACAGACGTTTGTATGAAATACAACTGTTCATTTGAAACATAGTAGCAGCCAATACCATACAAATATTGGAACCAAATGCAAGTTGCGAGAGCTTATTTCGTTACTTAGTATCATGTCTTTTGGTTTTCATTCATTTATATTTGGTTGTTTTTTTAAAAAATGTTGCGCACTACCCTAGAATTTTCTGATATTTTAAATAAAATGAAATAAATGTCTGGTAAACTGTAGTGTATGCACAGAGCTCTGTAGTAGCATGTATTTTTGCATTCTCCTCCTTGTCAGGGACTATGCACTGGGGATGTGTGAGTTATCTAACAGTGGCAAGAGCTTTTTCATGCAGGGCTCCATAGGCACAATAAAATTACTTGGGGTGGGTGGGTTATTGGGTTATTGTTGTTTTGATTTTGATTATGTATTTTGTGGTTTTATATTTTGGTTTTACTCTGGGAACCACCCTGAGATCTCTAATATATATCCTGTTTGTGCTCAGGATTCAGTGATTTTTCTAGATTCAAGTCCTGTTTCAGAAAGTGTAAACAAACCAAAGAAACTTCGAAACTTGAATGATGTATTGGGGAAGAAGACTGGAAACGTGAAGGCGGCTATGAAATCAAATGGTACCCAATTTTACTCACTAACTTTTTCCAATTTCTAGCCCATACTTCAATGTTTCATAAAATCGGGATAGGTTACAATGATAAAACAACTCACAATTTAAATAATAGCATTTTTGAATCGTTGTAGCAAAAGCAGGTGGACACTTCTTCAATTTTCAACTCATTGCATTGTGGTAGCCACTATGTGGGCTGCTATAAAAGCCTGGGGAAAGAGGTACGTCTTCAAGTGGTGTCAAAGGGTAAGCAATATCAACACCAAGCCTAAATTAATGGGAAGGGCGTTCTACAGTCAGGGTGCCACCACAAAGAAGGTTCCTAGTTCATGTCACCACACAGTGTCCTTCACTCAACATGAGATGAGTACAGTATTAAGCAACTATCGCAGAGCCAAAATATATTGAAATGTTGGAGATCTGTGATCTCCCATCTCTTTATATTGTTGTTGTTGTTGTTTAGTCGTGTCCGACTCTTTGTGACCCCATGGACCATAGCACGCCGCCAGGCACTCCTGTCTTCCACTGCCTCCCACAGTTTGGTCAGACTCATGCCCGTTGCTTCGAGAACACTGTCCAACCATCTCGTCCTCTGTCGTCTCCTTCTCCTAGTGCCCTCAATCTTTCCCAACATCAGGGTCTTTTCCAGGGAGTCTTCTCTTCTCATGAGGTGGCCAAAGGTGGCCATCTCTTTATATATATATATTTTTAAAAGCAGCCATGGGAGTTATTTAGATTGGGACCATGATGCTAGGGGCAAAGTTTAGCCCTCTCAAGCTGCACTACAAGCTGCACTATTTGCCCAATAAATATAGCCTCAGTGGGTGGGGAGGTGCATGTTTTGTGCCCCATTGAGATAATACTATCTGGATTTTGTGTGTTAGTGTGTGTCACATGTATAAATAACCCTGTTGGTTGTGTTCTCCTGTTGGGGGGTTTGGTATCAGTTTGACATGCATAATGAGAAAAATGCTTATGCAGATTGTCAGAAGTTAAAATACAGCTAAAACACATTTATGAGCAGATGCTAAACAACTAAGTTCACGGGAATTTTGTGCACTGTTCTGAAAACTCCACATTCCTAATATTTTTTCCTAAAATTTGTAACATACTTCCTTATACGACAAATCTGAAAATGAAATTGTTTGCTTTTTCTTAAATATGTACACCCTACTGAGTACTGTTTTATGGTCATAGAATATTAAGATTAAGATTTTCAGAAACCAAGAGAATATCTGTCCTATGACTGTGTATCAGATATATCGTCAGGGAAATTAAACAGTATACTTTTAAAAACATTTTATGTAATAATTTAAGAATCTGAGATACAATGTCCAGTAATTATTATTGTGGTTAATTTGATGCATATCTGTCCCTTGCAGCACAGAGTTATGGCCTTGCTAATCTGGCAATATTTTACTTTTAAAGGCAAAGAGAAAGTATCTTCATTAATTAGGAAAAAGGTCCAGAAGACTACAGATGCAGCAATTTGTGTTTTGGATGAAAGCAGGTCAGTTTGTCACATATATCCTTGTAGTAATTTACAAAGCCCTGAACAACTTAGGTACAGAGTACCTAAGGGACTGTCTGAACCCTTCTATCCCAACACGATCACTGTGATCATCTGTAGGAGCATCACTGCTCATTCCCCAAGCTGGTGAGGCTCATTTGACCACAAGAAACTGAGCCTTTAAGTGTCATTGGCTCAGTATTATGAAACACTCTGCCAATAGGCGCCTTCCGTTTCAAGTTTTAAACACCTGCTGAAAACATTACTATTCCATCAGGCATATGCAGACAATTAAGAATTCCATATTTCCATAACAGCTAATTTCTGATTTCAACTTTTTAATATGGTGTTTATATTATGGTTTTATGTACGATTGTTGTAAACTGCTCTGATACTTTTTATGACTGGAAGTGAGATGTGTGTGTGTGTGTGTGTGTATTAATGAATGAGATGGAACTGCATAAATCCACACCCATTTTTATAGAACCATGAGCAACATAATGTAATGAATGGACTGTTCAACTAGAACTGGAGAGACCCAGTTTCCAACCCCTGCTCATCCATGAAGCACACTGCGTGACCCTGGACTCTCCTTTTCTCTCAGCCTAGCTTAACCTTAAAGGGTAAAGGGACCCTTGACCATTAGGTCCAGTTGTGACCAACTCTGGGGTTGTGGTGCTCATCTCGCTCTATTGGCCGAGGGAGCCAGCGTACTGTACAGTAGAACCTCGACTTACCACCACCCCTACATGTGAATGATTGTACTCACGACCGTGGCAAACCCAGAAGTAAATCCCGGGTTTGGCGCAATTCAAGCGGCTTCTGCCGTCTGCACATGCGCAGAATGGTGCTGCCGTCGAATGCGCATGCGCAGAACAGCGCTTCTACCAGCAACCCAGATTGACTCATGAACGGACCTCCGGAACGGATTCCGTACGTGAGTAGAGGTTCCACTGTATTCAAACCTGAGCCCCTTGGAGGAGAAGTGTGTTAACATTATGAGTACGCAAGTGGAAACTTGGTGAAAGGGTTGACTGGTGCAATGCAAGAAGGAAAGATGCAGCATAAAGTGGGTGGCAGGACGGTTCTTCTCAGGGCTGCACACTCCAGAGAACAGTAATTGCAAGCAGTGTTTTAGAGAAGCTTTCCTCCCATTGCTGATCTTATCATTGTAGATTATGGTAAGCTGCTCAGGAATCTTGGGGTTCTCCTGAACAGTTCGAAAGCCTTTGCTGCAAGGAACGCAAAGCAATATTAAATACTGAAGCTTATCTGCTTTTGTTTGTCACTTACACCTAGTGATCAAGATTCTGAAAATTCTCAAGATGGCAAGCAGTTCAAAGCGAAACGTGAATTTTTAATGAGTGGTTTGCCAGAGTCTTTAAAAAGGCAGATTGCAAAGAAAGCAGCAGCATTGGAAGCATATTCTTCAGTTAATTCCAGTTTTCGAACAGTGGTCCATGTTCAGCAGAAGGACCGTGGTGAGTATTGACCTCCTGAGGTTCTTGCAATGAATGTACATTATTGGAGCTTTTGCCTTAAAATAATGTTTATTGACTTTTTGTCACTACAAGAGACTAACAAAGGTTTGGGTGGCATAAATTTAGATGAGTTTCATAAAATTATATTCTGTTTGGGCTTAGGCCAGAGGTGACCACTCTGGCTTGGGGCCCCTGGACCCTCTCCTGTCCACCAGCTGTTCAGTAGCAATCAGCTGATAAGGGAAAGGGCTTTGATACTTAGCAGAGTGCAATTACAGATCCTTCTTCTGCCAGTAAACTGTATCTGCTACAAGAAGATCAAAGCAAGAGTGGGAAATGCTTCAGCAAGAGTGGTAGATTGTCTTTCTTTCAAATATGAGAAAAAAACGTTCACACACTTTGCTATTGCATGCATGCGTTTTGGGGGGATGCAATTACATTTCTGAAGTTAGGGGCTCTAGATAGCTATAGGGCAGGGTTTGTAGCTCACCTGTGAATTGACATTTGTGTTATTTTACAGGAATTGAGTCATGTTTGCATTTTTGAGCAGTCAGGGCAGGTAAAGGATGTTGGAGAGCTTTTTTAAAAAAATAAAGTTTTACAAAATTTGGAGAAAATGGAAGATGAAACTTGACTTATTAAGTTATGCCTCTGTCCCCATGAGGAATAGCTTTCTCTGTGTTATGGGACTGTGTGTGTCAGGCCCCACCTACTACTGCATGCAGGTTCTGACAGCTTTTCCCGTTGTAATGTAGTTCTCAGTATACGATCAGATAGTTTTTTGTGCTTCCCTAGAGATGTGTCATATTAGAAGAAGAGTAGCTGTGTAGAAGAGCAATAAGAGATAGAATGTTAAGGACAGCTTGCATAGGAGCAGCCTAGATATAAAGATGCTCCCATTTTAAGAAGCAGATACTGGTGTTTTTTTTAGTTAAAGGGACCTACCTGTCAAGTTATTTTAGTTCAAGTGTCTGAATTCATCTGAGTCTGGATTCATCCCTTTTGTGCTGCACTGTCTGTAATGCTCTTTGCAAGGAGCCTGGCTACTGTCAACAAAGAGTTTTACCAATGGGTGAATATTCTATACTGTAATCTATTCCTTGTTACCTATTTCTAAAACCCCGCTTGCCAATTGAGTCTTTATTCTTTCATAGGATGTTTGATGTGGAGATTGGCACCACCCTCATCACTTCTTCTAACTAATCTGAGAGAGGTGAATTCTGAAGTAACTGATACTGCAAAACTCACTTTTCCACTTGGTGAATTTTCTGTGTTAAAAACACAGTCTGACAGTACTGATTCTCCAATTCTTGTGGTTAGTATTTACAAATCTTTATTGCCATGATGGCTTTCAGTTCAGTTGATCTGTTGTTACGAAAGCTCTTATCATTTTGTTTTTATTAAACTGACATGTAGCAGCTTAATGTTTTTAAATTCCATAGATCATGTGCTTCCCAGTGTCTCTTAGTGTACTACTAAACTCTGTTTTCTATCTTCAAAAATATTAATTGGGTATAAATGTATTGTGTTGGTTTCCCCCCCCCCCCCCTGTTTTATAGTCTTCTGGATGGCGACCAGTTTTTTCTGAAACACAAAGGAATTGTTTGTTGGAGGAGATTCAGTCTTCCAATGTCCAGTTTCCTGTGAAACGGTTTTTTCATTTGCTGTTGAAAAAACAAGCTGCTTACCAAACGACTAAACCAGGTTAGCAAGTATATGTAACGACATGTAAAATTCAGGCATGGGTAGCAAGTAAATGTCTAGCAGCACAATCCTAAGCATGTTTGCTGTTAATTGTTACCACTGCAGTCCCTTCCCTTAGAGGTGGCAGACCAAGTGGAGGCCTGGCTATATTGAAGCATTTTTGCTCAGAAATAAAGCCTTTTTGCTCAATGGAACTTACTCACAGGAAAGTATACACAGGATTTCAGCCTAGGCGACTTAAAAGATACTTGCTGAAGTCTGTGCATGCATGCAAGCAGAGTCTTTCTTCAAGCAAGTAGTGGTAGTGGTGGTGGTTTGGTTTCGTTTGCCGCTGACAGTTCCTCTTCCTCATAGGTGTTGCTGCTCTTCAGGTAGTGGGGCCATGTCTTAGTACATGAGGTTGCAGGGGGGAGCTGGAAAAACCCCACACTCTTGTGGAACACTGAACACAGTACTGTACTATGCATCTTAGCCAGCATGACTAAAGCCTATTTGTCTGGATTAGTTGGTGGTGGCAAGAGTAAGATGCGCTAGGAATTGTTCAGTGGTATGACATGTTGCATGTTTTGTTTTTCTTTGTCTAGTAAAGCAATCTGAAGCTGCAAGCACCGGGGCAAATGCAGACTCTGATCATCGAAAAGCAACCAAAAGAAAACGAAAAGCTGAAGATCACAAATCCAAAAGAAGGAAACAAATTGGAAAAGCAGAGATTAAACTTCCAGACCTGGTTCCATGTGAAAAACAGACTGGCATGGAAAACATAGTCCCCATAATAAATTTGGATGAGACAGAAGACTCTGAAGTTGGATCAGAAAGTAGTTTTGCTTCTGGTAACTTACACTTTATCCATAATATTTTAGAACATATTAATTATGGCTGTTGTGATTAAGAACATAGTTCTTATTCAACTAGATGTGGAAGTGAATCCATTCTAAAATGGCTAATCTGAAATGTCCTCAAATTAATATATGTTGTGCTCAAGATGACAAAATCTTTAAAAAGGTAAAGGACCCCTGGTTGGTTAAATCCAGTCAAAATTGATTAAGGGGTGTGGTGCTCATCTCACTTCAGGCCGAGGGAGCCAGCGTTTGTCCACAGAAAGCTTTCCAGGTCATGGGACCAGCATGACTAAACTGCTTCTGGTGCAACGGGACACTGTGACGGAAGCGAGAGCGCATGGAAACGCTGTTTACCTTCCCACCGCAACGGTACCTGTTTATCTACTTGCACTGGTGTGCTTTTGAACTGCTACGTTGGCAGGAGCTGGGACGGAGTAACAGGACCTCACCCCATCGTGGGGATTCTAACTGCCAAGCTTTCGATCGGCAAGCCCAAGAAGCTCAGTGGATTAGACCACAGCACCAACGGCGTCTTAAAAATATAAATTTATATTATAAATATTTATTACAAAAGCACCATATTTCAATAAACCTGCTTGCATATAATTCACTTTTTCTTGCTCCTGACATAATAAGTGAGATTATATATTGCAGCTAAATCCTGAATCCCAAAAAACCGCTCTGACAATGGCAGGGGGAAACTATATTTTTCCAGTAAGTTCAGTGCAGTCCTCTTACGCAATGAAAGAATATATTTAACAGGTTCTTCGGAACCTCATACCCTGTTTTTTTTAATGACAATTGTTATATGGATATTAGTGAAGTTGCAGTCTACTGATTCACAGAGAACCTTATTGGAACACAGCCCAGTAGACCTAAAAGGAATTAATGTACTTTAAAAAATAAGCACCATGACATGGATCCTGCCTTAGAAGGTATCAGTCTTACCAGTTGCCTTCTCTGTGAGTGAAAAAAAATGCTTTTTATGGTCTCTGGAAGCAATTGCTGGGAGCAGGGCATGGAACAGCATACAGGAAGGGGAATCTATAATACACACTTGCTTTTTGCTTCGCCATTGGGATCTTTGAGTCCAATCTACTGACTTACGGTAGTATTTTATTATAAGTTAGACTGCTGTTTTAAAAATGCAAATTATATATTCAAGAGTCTTAACCATTTGCCTTTATAACGTTGTAGGGTGAAGCTACAGGGAGGGTCCTTTTTGTGTATTAAAACACTGCAGCGTTGGTCTATAAATATTGATCACAATTTATTTCACTGTTTCCTTTCTGTAGGCCATACATTTGGGCTAAAAACATCTTCAGAAAATGAAATAGTAAATCTTCCTTGTTTCTGCATGGGATAATTATTAAAATAGGTAATTTCTGTGTTAATGTTCATAATCTGCAGATTTTGCAAATGAAGATGTGCTCTGGACAGAAAAATACCAGCCACAGCACTCCAGTGAACTTGTAGGGAATGCTGCAGCAGTTCAAAAACTACACAGGTTAGAAACTGTTGAATTTCTTGTATCTTTTTTTCCCTTTTAAGTGCTTATTGCAGCAATTGGGTCCCTCCAGATTTTTGTGATATGTTTTGCTAGTTAAAGGTCATTCTGATTAACTAGGTGTGACTCTGCATTGTGTTCGCATAGTATGTATGGTATGTGGTATGTGGTATGTGGCTTGGTATGTGGCTTGAGCCAGTTTCTAAGTGGTTAGGAAAATTGAGAGTGTTAAGCGTATATCAGCTCAATAGCTGGGATTCTGTTGGGTCCATGTTGGCAGCTTCATGAATCTCCTAAACGACTTTTGTAAACACCTTTAAGTTTAAAAAGCACTGAGGGGTTTCACATAAGAACCCCACCCCCTAGTGAAAACAGTCTCTGGTTATGTGCTATTCCTCCTCCCTACCACCACCCTTTCAGTGTCATGTTAGAACACACTGCACATTTAGATAGTGGCTTAATTTGCATACCATGCATGCATGACTTCAGCGGCTTCTCCCGCTCCCCAGTTTCTTAGCTTGTCCTGCTATCCAGAACAAAGATTGTGGTTTATAACCCACGCTGTCCAATTTATTTATTTTTCAGTATTTATATCCCACCCTTCAACTAAAGGTTGCAGGGCGGGTCACTACATAACACGGAAAGTCAGCCTTCGCCAACCGGAACATTTTGGAGAGCAGAAACGGATGAAGATGACAATTAATAATACCTCCTATATAACTTAATACAGATTCTTTGATGCAGTACTTCATCCGATCCAAAATTATCTCTCGTGTCTTTAAGGGAAAGCAAAAATAACAGCTGCCAGCCGTGCCCATGCATGTGTTGCTAAGCCATAGCTTAGCATGATATGAGAACCAGTCTTATACGTCCCAATAAATAGTACAAATGTGGACAAAGACACCAAAATAGTCCTATGTCTTTATTTTTAGGTGGCTATGTGAATGGAAAAAAAGAGCTGACTGTGAAGAAGACAGAACTCAAAAAGAAGCAAAAAGTGGCAGCCAAGATGGTACTTCAGAATCTTTCTTCAATCCGTAAAATACTGAGTTTTATATTAATAAAAATGATTTATTTCAGAAACCAAATGAAGACTTAGGAGTGGGATATAAGTTTTAGAATATGTAAGATTGTTTTAAATTTTGTTTCATCTGGGTTTGTTTGTTTTTTTAAAATAGAAGTTGGTTTGAATTTTCTTTTTTTTTCTTAGAAAGGGAGGCAGAAAAATTATATAAACTAACACAGCCAAATGTGTGTGTTTACTCTGATATAACATACTAGAATCCTTTGACAATGCGGATTTTAAAGATGAGAAGTCGGACAGCGAGGAAGAGACTGTTCTATGCAATACAATGCTGCTTATCGGTCCCCCAGGCATTGGGAAGACAGCAGCGGTTTATGCCTGCGCACAGGAGCTTGGCTTCAAGGTTTGTATTGGGTAGCTACTTACATAACAAATGTGGAACCTGCAAAGTGATTTTAACAAATCTTAATTTTATAACATTTTTGCAGATATTTGAAGTTAACGCTTCTTGTCAGCGAAGCGGAAGGCAGATTCTCTCTCAGCTAAAGGAAGCTACTCAGTCTCATCAGGTGGACAAACAAGGTGTAAATGTTCATAAGCCATGCTTCTTTAACAATTACAGTAGCACTAAATCACCCAGTAAGTAATGGGCTTCTTTGTTTTATCAGTAGAGAAGTGAAAAAAATTGGTTGGAACATGCATTTATTTTTTAAGATTTTATGTGTCACACCTTTTATTGAGTTTCAGGCCAGTGTACTGTCACAGTTGCTGACTAAAAGGAATCTATGCTGTAAAATACCTGTAAATGCCTTAATTTTCATGTAGGCAGAACTCAAGTGTCGGGTTGTCATGGTTGCCATTTATAGAAGCAGTATGCGTGCATTTTGATGGTATAATACATATTGCTAATTGGAAGGGTGTGAAGTTGACCTCCTCCTTCCCCTTCCCTGGTCAATATCCCAAACCTCTGCTGCTGGGCTGCAGTTAATAAGGAGCAGTACTGAGAGAATGTCTTGCCCTTGCTTTGCTCATGATGGCTGACTGTCAGCTCCATGCCAAGGGAATGAGGGTGCTTCCTTCTCACAGTTCTGTTCATCGGGGCATCCCCTGTCCCCCCCACACCTTGTCCATAGCAGCAGTAGTACCTCCTGGCAGGCACCATGGGAGTGCACTCTTTCCAATACTACTGGGCCACATAGGTACTTCAGATTGTATGTGGCTTTCCAGAGGTAAGGAGAGTGGAGCGCACCTTAGTACCATAGCCAAATAATGGGAGCTTTTAATCTATAAATGGCACTTCAGAATTTCTGGTCATGCTGACCTTCTAGTGTTTATGAGTCCAGAGAGCATGCATGGAGTGAAACTTTTGGAGTGGTATTGTGGTAGAGAAGCCACACTACCTTCTCCCATCAGTTGCCTTTCTCCCTCTGTGAAACCAACCCCAGAGAAACTGGTTCTTGTGCCTTCTGTCTATTTGAAGATTTATGGGGCATGAAAGTAGGAAGATAACCTCATCACCCTCATTTTGTCGGGCAAAGGGTGCTTGAGGCTTTAGAGACCACTTCATTTGGAAACTGAAATTGCATTATGAAGGTGCATAAGTATTGCAAGACTGATTTTATGTGGAACCCCTATATCCTGCTTCATAGCCCCGAGAGGCTCTTACAGTAGCTTTTTAAAGATTATCAAAATAAAACATCAATTAGTTTTGAGTACAGGGGACAGAAATTGCATGGCACCCATATGCAACCAGGATAATTCAGGCAGTATTTGCAGACCTCGCCCTTGTTCTTTCATGTCCCCCTGAGCAAGGCATTGGGACTGGGCAGCTGAATTTTGCTCATCTGTGATGGAAGCAGTCTGCCCTTGCTAGACATGGCAGCACATCTCACCATAGTCCTCCGAGGAAAGGGTGTGGGGTTCTGCAACTGGATTATGCAAGCCAATGCTTTCTCTTTCAAGTTTAAGACAAAAATAAAATGTATATTTCAGGGAAAAGCTCTCCCAGAAAAGAGAAGTCCCCAAGAAAGTTTCCAGTTTCACCCAGAAGAACTGGATTAAAGCAAGGCTCGGCATCCAAAACACTAGCAAACTACTTCAAAATTTCTCCTAGGCCTAAGAATGAAGAAGAAAAGGTGCAAGAAAACAACAAAGGTAGGTTTTTAATATCACATGCATGCGCTTGATCTTTCGAGATGGGAAACAAAAGATCACAGTGTATTCGTGTAGAAATGAACTCCACAGCATGTGTTATCAGACACGAAAACTGAGCTATAATCTATGGCAGCCATGTAAATGTAGGGTGGTTGTTCATTCTGCCAACTAAACACCTGTTGATGTGCTATTCCAGGTACAAAAGGAGAACAATGTCCTCTCCCCCACCTCCTTGGTTTTCCTTTTCCTCCCCTGCTTCCCCAACTAACACCCTCAAACTAATTGAGGTGCTGGAAGCTACTGAGTCTTATTTTGGAGTTTCGCTTGCAAACGGATAGAATGGATTTAGAAGCACTGTGTATCGCCTCCATGGTCTAACCCTGTGTTAGAAGAGCACAATGAAGGTCACACACAGCGCTCCCTGCCTCCTTTCTATCCTTTCAGTACCAGCAGAGGAACAATGAGAGCCATGGGTGCAATCTGTATTAGCGGCTATGTATTCAAGACCAGACAAGTACTAAATCAAAAGGTTGCTGCTTGGGGGATGATTGCAAATGTTACAGAATAAAAATGTAGAGAGCATGAGCAAACTCTCGATGTACTGCTTAGATATTACAAATCACTGAATAATCAGACCTGAGAGGAAAGGCAATCTGAAGATATTTTTATGTATATGTGGCAGACGTCACCATGCTTAAGTGCTTTTTTTGGCAGCATTGCTGGACCTTTATTTTCCACTGATACAGATCCCACTCTATTATTCATACAGGATATACAGAACGCTTCCCTAGAGAAAAAGTGCAGATCAAATCTTTAAAAAGGGAAACTGGAGAAGAGGATTCCAGTAAAAAAAGTGCAACTTCTCTTATCCTCTTTGAAGAGGTAAGACATAAATGTAGGTCTGGCTTTCTGAAGAAAAAGTTTCAGCACCACTCAGAATGAAGGAAGAGGGCCAGAGTTGGCCAGCTATGCTGTATCTATCTCCCCCAACACCCATAATACAACCTTAAAAGGTAAAGGGACCCCTGGCCATTTAGTCCAGTCACTGATGACTCTGGGGTTGTGGTGCTCATCTCGCTTTACTGCCCGAAGGAGCCGGTGTTTGCCCGCAGACAGCTTCCGAGTCATGTGGCCAGCATGACTAACTAAGCCGCTTCTGGAGAAACCAGAGCAGCGCACGGAAACGCCGTAGCTATTTATCTACTTGCACTTTGATGTGCTTTCAAACTGCTAGGTGGGAGGAGCAGGGACTGAACAACGGGAGCTCACCCCGTCACGGGGATTTGAACCGCCGACCTTCCGATTGGCAAGCCCTAGGCTCTGTGGTTTACATCACAGCGCCACCCGCATCCCATACAACCTTACACTATGGGTTAAATCCATTTGCACAATGAGACTTCACATTCCCACCCCTGCAGTCCCCATGTCCAACACCTACTTTGGAGGTGCCTCCAAGCTTCCAGAGGAAATGCTGGATGGAGCATGGGGAGCCATTGGGGGTGGGGGGACAAGAGGAAGAAAAATTTCCATTGCATGAGTCACTTGGACACTTTTGCATACAACCTTAGACATTTTTATTTTATTTTTTTGCCAGCACAGTTTTGTAGCAGTGCCAAGTGTATACGGCAGCTCCCACATTCTGTATTGCCTAACATCAACTATATTTTATTGTTCGAAGCTGGATTATATTGAATTAACCATCCTTAATGTAAACATAGTTTGTCACTCCAGGCAAAATGACAACCCATAGTTACAGTAAATAAAAAGCAAACGCTTCTGAGTGTCCCTGCAAGCTGGAGAGCTAGGGAGGAGCCTAAGCTCATTTATGTTAAACTCCAGACCATGGTTTAGCTTAATGTCCAAACATTCATACATTTTATTTGTATGCTGCTTTTCAACAAAAGGATCATGCCAAAAGTTGCTTACAACAAAGAAATTGGGGTGCATTTTAAACATACACTACGAAAACAATTTCATAATAACTTAGCAAAACAATAACATAACAATTTCATAATAACATAGCAAAGCAATAACATACAAAAAACCCCAATTTTTTTGTTTTTAATATTTTAGTCACAAGCTTACAGCATGTCACAAGCAACAGCATGTAGTCACAAGCAACAGCATGTAGCATCCAATAGCAAAAATAAGAAGGGAACGTCACAGTTTCACCAGAGTCCTAGAAACATCCCTTTGTTGCTCACAGTGTGTCTCCTGCAGCAGCTTCTTTTATTTATTTATTTTTTAAAAATAATCTTTATTAGTTTCAATTTAAAAAGAAGTCTATATATACACAACAGTATTCAATACAAAAGCTGAAACAAAGAAGAAGAAATAAGGAAAAACAAGTACATAATTTTATACAAATCTTCTGTACAAATATAATAAATTGTCCTTCATGTTCGTACAAATACAATTTTGTAAAAAGAAGGAAAAAAGGAAAAAAAAATTCTATAAATAAACTTTAAAAAGACTACTTTTAAGGCTCCCAAGGGATGGTGTTGCCAAACATTGTCAATGAGCTGGAGGACTTTTGTACTTTTAAAATTTATTCATTTATTTATTCATAATTCTGTTGGCTTCCTTTCTTTTTTTACATTTATATAACTGATAAGGGTTCACAAATGCCATCTCTAGTGCACTGGATTTCAAGTGACGTGTGGAAAGCAGTCTCACTGCTTTCTCAGTATTCCAAAACCTAGCAAAAGAAAGTTGAATAGGTAGAATATTGCTGATGTTATTCTGAATTTTATTTGCTTGATCCGATCTAGAACTGCACATGATTTCAATGGGAATGTAATGACTTGTCTCACTAATTTCAAAGGAAACTATATTTGGTTAACTTAGTCTGAATTCAATCCTATTTTTGTACTCAAACATCACACCGGATCTGGAATCATTTGAAAAATAGAAAAAGCAAATATGAAATCTGTTGGACGTTATATGAATAAACACTTTTCACTTCTCATAGGTTGATGTAATATTTGATGAAGATGTTGGATTTCTAAATGCAATAAAAACATTCATGAGCACAACCAAGAGACCTGTCATTCTTACTACCAATGGTGAGTATTATTATTATTATTATTATTATTATTATTATTATTTATTAATTCCAAGTACCTTGTTAATACCTTGAATAAGTGAACATTAGAACAGTGAAATTTCTGTTTTGGAGTTTGGGAAAACAGTCTGAAATCTTGAATTCAAGGTGGTTTCTCAGGCAATGCCGGAGGGGGGGGGGATGCCTAACTCTTTTTCCTATGGGTAATTGTTTACTTCTCAGTACTCTATGCTGAGGGAACAAAACATGCTGTTGCTTTTATGGTTGTTTGTAGGCTGGTCTCGCTTAAAAACAGCTTGGTGGATCTAATTCATTCTGCAACACCATTTGTTGTACCCACATTTTGTCTTTTCTGAGTCTCACCCCACAAGTTGGCACCCTACTTTTGTTTCCACTTTTATCTTTGTTATTCACCATACTACGCGGGTGACGCTGTGGTCTAAACCACTGAGTCTCTTGGGCTTGCCGATCAGAAGGTCGGAGGTTCGAATCCCCACAACGGGGTGAGCCCCTGTTGCTCTGTCCCAGCTCCTGCCAACCTAGCAGTTCGATAGCATGCCAGTGCAAGTAGATAAATAGGTACTGCTGTGGTGAGAAGGTAAACAGTGCTTCCGTGCGCTCTGGTTTCCGTCACGGTGTTCTGTTGCACCAGAAGTCATTTAGTCATGTTGGCCACACGACCCAGACAGCTGTCTGTGGACATACGTTGGCTCCATCGGCCTGAAAGCGAGATGAGTGCCGCAACCCCATAGTCGCCTTTGACTGGCCTTAACTGTCCAGGGGTTCTTTACCTTACCTTACACCATACTACACAAAATGTAGGGCAGTTCTTTACCTGTTTTCACACTGAGTAAACTCTTCCTCTAGGACTTGTATACATGTTGACAGCACAGCAGTGGGAGCTCTTTTCCTATTCAGGAGCTATTGGAGAGTAGAAGCATTGAAGATTGGCTTCTGTCCCTCCCCCCGCCCCATCTTTTTCTCCTTTTCTCCAGTTGTAATATACATTAACTATAATATGTTCAGGAGTCACATTTTAATATTACATTAAAATAATTCTCAATGGTCAAATTTTAAAAGGCTTTACTTCTGAATCTTTTGTGTAGATCCATCATTTAGTTTAATATTTGATGGCTGTCTTGAAGAAATCACCTTCAGTATACCTTCTATGGTAAGTCTTTCACTTTTGGAATATAAAACAAGTAGTTTACGATTTCTTAGTATGACGAAACGTGGACCAGACTATTATTGCAACTGCAGTTGAATTTATAGATTTGTGAAATTTATGCATTAGTTAAAGCATCACCCGTGCAAGGGGCTTTAAGACAGCTCTGCAATGACAACAAATCTTTACAAATAATGCACCATACAGCATAGTTGACTTATAACCAATAATAATAATAATAATTTATACCCCACCCATCTGGCTGGGTTTCCACCTACTTTTTAGTAGTTAAATAGGATTTAACACTGCAGTTAGGAACATAGGAAGCTGCCTTATACTGAGTCAGATGATTGCTCTATCTAGCTTAGCTTTGTCTGCACTGGCTGGCAGCAACTTTCCAGTCGTACCTGGAGATGCTGGGGACTGAACTTGGGACATTCTGTATGCAAAGCCGATGCCTTACCAGTGAGCTACAGCTCTTCCCCTAAAGGTTCAAACTTTGTATACATGCGTTGTATTTAAACACTCCCATTCATGGCAGACAACATTAGTTAGTAGGCACAGATTCTTACCATGTAAAGTAACATGCTGGTGGTTCGTCGTCCCCCCCCCCAAAAAAAAAATTGTATTATTAATTTTTGAATCTGTTTTATTTTAGATGAATGTTGCCAGCTATCTACAAGTTCTCTGTTTGGCTGAGAACTTAAGAATGGATATAAGAGATCTTGCTGCTTTGTTAACTGCAAATAATTGTGACGTCAGACAAAGTATTCTGTACTTACAGTTCTGGGTTCGGAGTGGCGGCGGCTATTTAAAAGAAAAAGGTATGGTGCTGCACAGCAAGTCTGCCCAGCTGGAGTGCTGAACAAATTAGTTCACATGTCAAAATTGTTTGTTGCTGTTTACCTGGTAAACAGTTAAAATGCTTTTTTAAAATCCACTTTGTCTATTAGAAAGATCAATGGAACTGGTAAGAAAATGTTGCAATGTATCCTTGATCCCTAACAGACAGCTCTTGTTCCAGCTAGCTTATGTCCTCCTCCAGGATACTAAAGTGTAAGGAGATAAAGCCGGCCAATTCATTGTCCCTCTCCCTTGGTTTTTTTGGTTTCCTTTTCGAGCTGATGGCATTCTCAGGCTGCTTTTTTAAAAAAGTATTTTTAATGTTTTTAACTTCGTACATCTGCTTTCACCTGAGTATATGGCACCCTTCAGAATCCAATCCTGTTGGCACCCAGTCACCAGAATTTGTTATTAGAGAGAATGATTAGTGTGATTTTTATTGGATAGATGAAGAAGCAACATAGAACAGATGAGGAAATTACAGAATGAAGCTGCAACAAGGGGAAGCAAGACTAAAAGAAGTAAACAATCAAATGAGTAATGACAGCAGAGAAAATATGCAAATTTCAAAAAATCTATACCAAGAACATTAAAAAAAAGAAACAGGACTGCTACACTGTTGTCAGAGCTAATCATTGTTATGAATTCTATTTGAAACTCTTATTTGTAGGAGGAGATAGAGGGGTAAGTGGCAAAGAACAGATTATTTGCATTGAAGATGCAACCAGCTCCAAGATCAGTAAACCTGGCCCTCCAGCGAATCTTCCAAAATGTGACACTGGCTGCACTGAGAACTTGCTTGGCCTTAAGAACATCTTTTTGCCTTCCGAAGATTTGTTCCAATTTCTTAAGGTACGCTTATTTTGGTACAATAAACTTCCCTAGGGCATGCTGCTGATTAATGACATAAATGAAACAGAATACTATTACAACAAATTGTATTGTGGTATCTCAAAGATTTTTTTTTTAAAAAAAGTTTGATTCATGCGTTTTTGTAAGTGGAAATCAAATTACAGTAATACCTCCGCGAACGTCCACCTTATCTAGCGTCCATTCCAGCGAATGTCCACAGCAAACCTGGAAGTACCGGAATGGGTTACTTCTGGATTTGCCGTATGCGCAGAAGCGCAAAAGTGCAAACCGCTCCGTGTGCAGACGTGGCACTTTGCCCTGCTTCCGTTTCAGCTAGCATTCGGGGCTCCGGAATGGATCCTGTTCACAAAACAAGGTACGGCTGTAGCACTCTCCAAGTAGAATGGATGACCAACCATGTTGGCACATGAAAAATACTTTAGAGAGGGAACTCCTAGGGAATTAAGACACACACACACACACACACACATATTGTTTACTCAATTATACCAAAGTTGCACAGTCCTGCACTCATAATGGCTGCTTTAGAAAATACTATTGCATCTGATTTATTGGTTATTGCTTTCATGCTTTAGAGCAGGCCTGTCCAACTGATCGATCGCGATCTACTGCTCGATCGCTGGGCGTCCCTGGTTGATTGTGGGATGCAGCCCCCCCCCAAAAAAAGCTCAACAACTTTGGCTCATCCTCCCTAAAAAACAACTCTGGTCAATCCAATGGGTAGATCACTGCCAGTTTATTTATAGTTGGGAGTAGATCGCAGTCTCTTGGAAGTTGGACACACCTGCTTTAGAGTGACTGTATATGCTACAAATCTGTTAAAGAAAATTTTAAAAACTCATTAGTTAATTCCATTTTTCACAGCATGAAGTCACAACAAAAGAAGAGTGGAGTAGACTGACAGATCTGCTCACAGAGTTCCAGATGAAGAATATAGACTTTATTTATAGTAATCTTGAATTCATTTTACCGTTACCAGTCAATATACTTCCAGAACCAACACTAATGGCTAATCCTTCATGTAACACAGTTACAGAAAACGATTCAAGTAATAAGTCTTTGGACAGCGATTGCTTAGAGGAAACAAGCCCTGTGAAAAAGGTCAAACGGACAAAGCGCCAAAAAATTACGGCTTTCTTAGATGATAGTGATTTATTTGAAAGTGATTTAGACTATTCTGGTTTCCTTACTTTACCATCTGGCATGCCTGGTTCATGCTTGGAAGAAGAAAAGGGTGGACTGGAACCTGCGGTGGGTAACACAGCAGCACCGGACAGTGGAACGCCAACAAAAGCAAAGAGCTCTGCACCTGCATACCAGTGCCTAAATTCAATAACTGAATTTGTGGACGATATGTCTTTCTTAGATTATTGCTTCAACAGGAGGTCTCAGGAATCGAAACAATCATGTAAATATGAGGAATTTATTTGGACAAAAGGGAAGATAAAAAACGGTCTGTCGGATGAGTTCAGCATGGAACATAATGACTGGTGGAACGTCAAAAGCTCTCCTGAGCTGAAAGCAACTGCAGAGGCACTAAGTTTTCACAAGTGTATTAAGACAATTTCAAAAATTATGGAAAGTAACTCTGGCACGACTCCTGGGAAGGATGAACTGGAAGAACTTGCGCTCAGTGTTTCAAAAGACAGAGCCGATTTATACTTTGGTCAGTCAATAGCTAATTCCAGGTAAGGTCAAAATAGCACAGGTGTATGCGGAATGAACAGGAATAAGGATTCCCCCCCCCCCAGTATATAAAGTTCCAGGGAGAGCAAGGCCTTCCCCCTTCTGTTTTCATCTTATGAATATTTATTTGCAGAGTTGCCTCTAAGCAGTTGAAGCAATCAAGGGAGACTGCTTGCACAGTAACTCCATGTATGCTTTGGAAGAGCCATGGAATGTTGGTTGTCGGCTAATTATAGTGTTTAATTATTACACATATTCACTAATACTCTAACATTAGTTGGAGTCTTAGCGATGCCTGGTTTTTAGTAGGGGTTTTTTTTGGTCTGGTTTCAGCCTCAGTTTAGCTATAACAAAGATGGTAGCAGAACCATCTTTCAAATATGGGGCTGCCCAGTCATGTGTAAAATGTAGGGAAGGAAGAGATTTTGACAGCAAAAGGACCTTGCAAGTTAAATACATGGAATCTTTTCTCTGCCAGCCCCACAGTTTGAGCCTTTTGCATGACCATGCGCAGCAAGCCCCTGTGAACTGGTAAGAGGTGGTAAAACATAGAAATAAACAGATAAAACAATGTTCTGGAATTGAAACGGCAACATTATTGATTGCAGATGTCAGTAAGCTTTGGCTGAGTATCCTGAGTCAGCTGCCTGGCTGTGAGCTGACATTAAACAGGGTCATGCCTGAGTTAAAGATCACCTTGAGACACAGGTAAAAAGGTGACCACATTTGGAAGTTCTGTGGCTGGCTTTCTTTTAAGCCTCCTATTTGGGACACATGCTACCTAATTTCAAAGCTATTACTTATTTAAGTAATGCATATACCATTTTCCAGGCAAATCTCACAAAACTAATTTCTTTATTTATTTATTGAATTTATATATCACCCTATACACGGAGGTCTCAGGGCTGTTCACAGAACAAAATTGAAATATAAAACCACAAAATATATAATCAAAATAAAAACGATGACCCAATAACCCCCCCCCAAAAAACCCACATTTAAAAAGGGGATAGGATGTCAGTCAAATTGTTTTACAGCTTCTATGGGTGACACAGGGTTCTTGTTACGGCAGAGGTTTGACAGAGTCCAGGTTACATTGTGCAGGTAGCCAAGAGCTATAGAAGAGATCAGGAACAGCAAGCAGAGCCAAAAGCAGTTCAAGTGCACCATATTTAATAACCAGGTCTCTGTAGGCAGAACCATCACCTGCAATATTTCCTAAACCCCCCACAGCTTGCTCACTGATGTGCATATGGGGGGAAGCCAGCAAGGAAATAAAGGCAGGTATTGCTCCACCATCTACACCACCTTTTTTTCTGTTCAGACGTGCCAGAGACAATATCGGTCAATGCCCAAGCAGATTCAAACTGAATAGGGCTGCAATCTACTATTCCCAAGAAGGACACAAGCTTTGAGATCTACATCAGAACTACTTATTGTAGTATATTTGAAAAATGTTTGCTTTCAATTGGATTCTTGCTTGAGGCTAAATCCTGGGTTCTATAAGGGCAATAATACTAGAACTGGAACATAAAAATTCAGGAATTAAATATATACTAGTTCAGCACAGTGTAACAGTGATTGTACATTGGGCACACTTGCTGAAATTTAATCTGTTATTTCTTGTTAAACTATAGCTGGGACAGGGAAAAACCTATGTGCTTTTCTTTTGCAGCATTTACCATAATGCACAGAAGAGGTTGGAAATAATCGAAACTGTATTTTCCAGTAGACCTTCTTTAAATCTTTGTAACAGACAAGCAAGTGTAATGGATTACCTGCCTATTCTCCGCAACATCTGCAAGTTGGAGAAACAGAAAGAACAGGGGAAAGCCAAAAGAAGGTAATTTTTATTCATGTTATTAGCAACACAATCATGTTCATATCTTATCAGGAGACATACACTGCAATCCTATGCTCACTTAGTATTAAACTCAGTGGGACCTGTGCATCAAAACTGATATTCATGTAGACAAAATGTACTAAATATCCTAACTGGTTAAGTGTCATGTAAATTTCATGTCACTTTTAGCATGCTGCATTTTCTTTCCCTTCTTTCTTTCAAGAATACAATTTTTCTTCATTTCTTTTCCAACAGATTTCTCCACTACCTTGAAGGAATTCACTTTGATTTTCCAAGAGAAATTTTGAACAGCCTGGCAAATGACTTTCCATAAAACAAACCTGTAGTACCTTTGAATATACATTAATGAATTTATATGTACAGAGTGCTGCTTATATTTTGAATCTTTTAAGTATTTAAAAATACAAATTGTATTTTGTATATATCTATTGCCAAGGTACTTTCCACATTCCAAATGTGAAGTGACAATGTGTTGAATTCTACACAAGATGCGTTCAAATACAACCTGAAGTATATCAAGCCCATTGCTGCAACTACTGGATTGGCTGACTTTTTAGGGTGTGGGTTTTGTCCCATATATTCAGGCATAATACCGTGTTTATAAGGTGCTATTCTAATTTCCACATAAGTATGGTGCTACTTGGGAAAAGATTAGCCAACTGATAATGAGGTAACCGTAAACTTTTTTGCTGTTTCATTGCAAAGGCTGCATTTGGGCTTGGTTTTATGTGTGTGCATATGAGCCAGTAATGCTTTTTTCGCCAACACAGTAAGGTCTTCAATCAGTTGGGAGAAAATAATCTGTTTTGTAAATTTATACTAAAAGTTCTACTGGGTTGTATAGTCGTATTTATCTGTATTTATCTGTAACCCTGTACATTTTATTTTTATACTGTCAGATATTTTCCTACTACTACACTTGAAGTTCTTCTGGGTTGTTTTTTTAATTTTTTACCTACAGTGAAATAATAAATTTCTGGATGGGCTTTGAAACGTATTTCTTGCAGGGTGACATTTAGATGTAAGAGTAGACATTATCCCCAGTTATAACCATTAATCATACTTCCGAACGAGGAAATCATTTAAAAATAGCTGAAGACCGCTGCATACACGTTGATAGGTTGGGAAAATAGCCTGTATGTATACGTTAAGAACAACTCTTTGCCCCTCCATCTCTAAGGTTCTATGAATGGCTTATACTAAAATGCAGCCCCAAACCATTAAAATCCTTAGTGTCGTTCTCTTTGAAGCAATCAGAAGATCTTGTATCAAGAGCTGTGGAAAGCTTTTTGAAGTAGCAGCAAAATGTTATAATTTTAAGAGCCTTGCCCGCTCAAACCAAATGCTCACCTAGTCCACTGGGTCAACCCTGTTGTCTAGGGAAACTGCACCACCATATAAGCATATCAACTGACAAGCATTGAAGACCTATCCAAAACGTTCCATAGAATCCAAGCATTTAGCATACTGCATCTTTGTTTCGTTACTTTGGACAGCAGAGGCAAACAGTAGATGATCCAAGACTTGTTAGCGATGGTAACTTTTTTCTTTAGATTTAGCCTCCATAGTTGCTATGTGGAGCTATAAGGAAAGTAGCAGCTCTGAAAGGAAATGGGCCTATAGCATGAATCTAAACATCTGATTTGGTTTACGTACAGACACGTTATTAATGAGACCATAGTTGTCGGAAATGGGAGCAGGTACCCCATCTGTAATCTAAATGTAGATCATGTTACATTCACATTAGACCTGCATCTAAGGCAAGGTTAGCTAACTGCATGCCCTCTAGATATTGCTCAATGATAACTCCATCATGCCTGACCATTGGCCATGCTCACCAGGGCTGATGGGAGTTGAGAGGCCAACAATATCTAGAACATGCCACATTAGCTATCCCTGGCTTTGATGCAAGTCTCATGTAAATATAACAAGAACTAGGTTTAGGTTACAGCTCCCCTGCATGTGTTTTAGGACAACTCCCATCATTCCTGACCATTAGCTGGAGGGCTTAGAGGTTCCCCATGTCTGGTTTTAGGCACTGCACCACGGGTTTATGCACCTGTCACTTAATTCATGCTGTAAGGCTGTTGCTAACCATGGTTAAAATGATCCTGTTTTATGTTCTTCCACTTTTTTCCACTCAATCCTAACCTACAAAACACCTCATGTTGCTATCAACAATCCTGACACAAAAGTGTTTCTACACATTTTATAAGTTTAGTATCTCAGCAGGAATTAAATGCTGTTTTCCTATCACATGCTGTCCAGCACCCCGTGTACAGTGAATCAGTTGCAACTTAATTGCACATATCATCGATAGCAGCAAAGAACAAAACTGAATAAGATAAGTACTAAGCCGTATTGTTCAGTATCAGTAGCTCATAAAAAGCTATTGCCTGCAGCAAGGAATCACACAGCTCTTCGTCTCTCCACTGTTTGTTTGATGACAATAAATTTTGATAATTTACTACCTGCTCTCTTGAAAAGTTCACACGGGGCTCAGCATGCATAACAGATTCTAAGAGAAACTGTTTCACAAGGTCTATTCCACTAGTTCGCGAGTCCCCAACCATCAACTCAAAGTGCTTTCCTACAGCACTTCGGGCCATACTTAATACTTTGTACTGGCCATCCTGCGAAAATGTTTTTTGTAACAACGCATAGAGCATGGCTTCCACTGTACGAAGATGTAACGTTACTGGAAACAAATTTGCATTCAGAGTAGAAAGTCCGCTTTTTTCCAAGACATAAAAATCTGCTTCAGGAAGCTGGGATATTACTGAAGAAATCTGAAATAAACAAGCACTGAATAAGTAGTAGCAATCCACCATAAACATAGTATCTCCTGTCCTATGAGAAATGTTTTGCACTATTTTTTTTGTTACCCAGAGCAGGTAATTATATACAGTGGGATGAAGTACATTTTAGAAAGTTTTGGGACTTTCAGCTAGCTGGCTCTGTACATTATCATTAGGAAGGGTGAGATGGCTTGTCCCAAGTGGTAGATTATGGGGATCTCTTAAAGGGCAGCAAACTCCAATTAAAAGGCATCACCATTAAGGAAGCGGGAGGAATTGGACCTTTTGACTTCAACCCGCAAAATATACTGAGCTATTTTTGTTCATACTCCTATAAGCACCTATACTTTGATAATTAACAAAAAGATCAGACACAGTAATTCCAGCAATGGGATTTAAAAACAAGGAACAACTTGTCCCCCGGGAGCTGACACTACCTCAAGCCCATGGACTGCAGTAGCATCACTCCTAGTGTACAAAAGCGGCTCCCTTTCCTGTACAGAGCATCATGCAAAAAACATTTTACAACAGAAGCACAGTCTTACATTGGAAGTCAACAGAATCCATTCCGGAAGTCTTGTTCGACTTCCAAAACTTTGAAACCAAAGTGCAGCTTCTGATTGGCTGCAGGAAGCTCCTGCAGCCAATCGGAAGCTGCGGAAGCCCCGTCAGATGTTCGGCTTCCAAAAGAATGTTCGAAAACCAGAACACTCCCAGTTTTTGATCGTTCGGGAGCCAGAATGTTCGACTCCCAAGGCGTTCAGGAGCTGAGGTATGACTGTACAAGCCTATTCCTCTACTGGCCCGAAAACTAAGACTAGTGGCGCAACCTTTCGCCACAGGAGACTCTAACTCTCTTTCAAACGAATGGATTCAACAGGAAGTAAAACCATGTCTTAGGATTAGGCTGTCAAGGCTTCTAAGAAATTCATCTGCCAGTATGAAATACTGTACAAACAAATCTGAAATGTGGCTAAAACTTGTTTCTACCAGGATGCAGAACAATTTAAAATTTCTCTATTTAGCCTACTGGATCCCTGAATGGTTTCAAAGTAAGACTGGTTCAACATATGAAGGAATTTCTCTGAAATCCTTTTTTTTTTAATGGAGGGAATTTTACACATTTTTTAAAAATGTGAATATAGCTAGAATCATTAACTTAGATGAAGAGATGTCTTTCGTGAGTAAACAGGCACTTCCAATTGAGCAAAGAGTGTGCTGGGGGCACCAGTCACAATATGGGTGCCATGGAGGGGGCACGGCATAACACAAAATTAGACAACCGCCCCCAACCTTATTTTTACCATGGGAAGTCCTGATCCTGATTATGGAGATCACACATGCACATAGATGTTGTTGCTACCTAATAACAGGGATCATTTATCAGTACCAGGAAAAATATACAAGGTAGCTACACTCAGTTCACAGAAATTGCTTTAAAGGTACCTGCACTTTTTGCTCCATAACTTTCTGTTTAGGAAGGCTAGAGACCTACTTCGAAAAAAATATTAAAAGCTCAAGAGTCTGGGGTACCACTGGAAGCCTTCACAGGTGCCAGATGCGTGACCTCTCCACTAATCCAATCAATGGCTTAGTTCACAGCAGGACTGGAGGAAGAGCATGTGGCCGCAATCCTTTCTGCGGAGCTCTCGCACAACACAAACCATGATTTGGTTTTGTGGTTTCTGCAAACTGGGTCCATATGTAGCTAACAGAAACATGCTGCTCCCCAAAGAAATATGCTGTTAGAAAAATTGCATACAATCAAAACTTAATGTGGCTTACCTCTTCAAGATAGACGGCTGGCATATAAGCACCTTTCATAAACATAGTGCACTCCTGCTGCTGCCAATCCTGAACGGTCAAGTGTCTATTAACATGAGCCCATGCAATTTTGCGAGTGCCAAAAACAATGGATACAATGTTATTGGCAGTCTAAAAGGGAGCATAGGAAAGATTTGTTGGTACTTACAGTATTAACCACATCATGTTTTCTAATACATAATTCCCCCATCTCCTGTTTGCTACAGGTTGTAAAATCTCCCCAGAATGAAGAGTATAACACTGTAAATGCATCTCTCTTTATTTCGAGTTTTACAAAAGAAGAATGGCAATTAGTCTAGCTAAGATGGTTGTAAACCAGGGGTCGGCAAGGTTTATCTTGCCTGGGCAGGATCGGTCCCACAGAGATTCCTTCGGGGGTTGGATCGCGCACACCCGTGATTTTTGGTGTCTGCGCAGATGTGATTTCTGGCACTGAGAAAGCAAGTCCCCGCCCCGCACTGATTTAGCACAGCGCGTGAGCAGGCAGCTCGGTTCGGGGGCGGCTCGTTGGCTGATCAAATGACATCCACGGGCCACTTGCAGCCTGTGGGCCTTAGGTTGGTGACCCCGTTGTAAATGCTAAGGGGCAATTCTTCACACATGTAGGTTAAACACGTGACAAATTACTGGAGTAGTTGGCTTATGCATCCTTACTCACAGAACAAATAGCTACTAATGTGGAGCACTGTATAAACCCTAAGCAACACCACAAGAAGTGTATGACTGCACAATCTTCTTGCCATGAGAAATGACTGAATTGCATTAATGACCTACTCTCATAGGCAGTATGTGCAGATACATTCCTTCACCTTGCCACACAGATACCCACATGCTTGGGCTGTGTGCAAGCCTGTTTTAAGACATTACTTATAAAATGTACATTGTCCAAAGAACAGTACACCAAGTTCTGCCCGCCCAAGGGAACTTTTGCCTCATGTTTCTTAAACAGCAGTGCCCCCCTCCTACAAAATAACAAGACAATTGCTATTGAGTAAGCTTTAAAATGGGGGCACGGGTGGCGCTGTGGTCTAAACCACAAGAGCCTAGGGCTTGCCGATCAGAAGGTCGGCAGTTCGAATTCCTGCGATGGAGTGAGCTCCCGTTGTTCAGTCCCAGCTCCCGCCCACCTAGCAGTTCAAAAGCACATCAAAGTGCAAGTAGATAAATAGGTACCGCTCTGGCAGGAAGGTAAACGGCGTTTCCGTGCGCTGCTCTGGTTTGCCAGAAGTGGCTTTGTCATGCTAGCCACATGACCCAGAAGCTGTCTGCAGAAAAACGCCGGCTCCCTAGGCCTATAGAGCAAGATGAGCACGCAACCCCAGAGTCGTCTGCGACTGGACCTAATGGTCAGGAGTACCTTTAAGCTTTAAAATGCAGTGGGTTTGCTGGAAAAGTCTTTTTTTATATAATCTCATTGAGAAAATTCAAGGCCTTTGGTACCTTCAGAAGAAGTCTTTGAATCCACCATTACACATAATTCTGCCTAACCATCTAAAATATTAAAAGCCACACAGCTGAATTTCATTGATATTTACTCAGAAGTAAGCCCTGCTTGATTCAATGGGATTCAATGACTTGTTCCCAAGTTGCATGACTGAAGACTTAATGTTACTATGTGGGAAATGGCAATATCCGTAGGACCCAATGAAAACAGTACCTCCAGCCTCTCTCTTTCTATATCAGGTTTGATATATTTCATTGCAGACGTGACACTCTGTGTTTTTTTCTCTTTTCTTTCTTCTTTTGCATTGGGATTGAGAATAAAGTTGCAGACTTTAACAGCTGTCTTATACTGAAAAAGAGGCACTTCTAGTAAACACTGTAAATTCCGAAATGGCCCGTGCTTGTTCCTGTACTCTATTATGTTCACGGATTTCCTTCCTCGCATTAGTTTCACAGCACTAAGTTCTTTCTCGGATGCTGAATTTAGTAGCTGCAAAACAGTAGATTTCTGCTCAGTAGAATACAAGTCATCTATTGCACAATTGGCCTCCTTAAAATTCTCAGCTGCTGATGCAGAATTCAGGGGTGTGACATATGTTGATTTCTTGTGACACAGTAGAAGATATAAAGGTTGAAGTGAAGATGAACCAAATGGAACCTGCGGAAAGCATCTTCTACCTGAAAATAAAGCACCTGTCATGTTTAAGTCATTTCACCAGCATGAGTAATATGTTGAAAAATTCAGTGGATCGTAAACACCAATTCTCATCACAGATCTATCAAAAAGGCTTCACTGTCAGGATCTTCTCTACATTCCCCTCCAAAACCTGTAAATAGATTCTCAGTGTCCTGTAATTGTTATGCCAAATAATAGGGAATAGTTTAGCCAAACTTTTCTGTGCTGGTCAGCAATAAAAGACACAAGTAGGTGTATTGAACAGGGCTTCTGAATACACATTTTATTTTTAAAACATCCTGCCCTTCATCCTTGAAAGAAGAATCTGTGTGATGGGCAAAAAAAATAATATTTTACTCAAGAATCCAAGGTTAGTTAGTTGGGTATATTTAATTTGGCTAAGAGGAGACTGACAGGAGATAAGATAGCCATCTTCAAATATTTAAAGAGCTGTCACATGGAGGATGGAGCAAGCTTGTTTTCTCCTTCTCTGGAGACCTGAACCAATGGATTCAAGTTACAAGAAAGGAGATTCTGACTAAACAAACATGAGGAAGAGCTTTCTGACAGCAAGAGCTGCTTGACAGTGGAACAGACTCCCTTGGGAGGTGGAGAACTCCCTTTTAATGGAGCTTTTTAAGCAAGCTGGATGGCTATCTGTCATGGGTGATCTAGCTGAGATTCCTGCATTTGCAGGTGGTTCAAAAGCCCAGTTATATCATCCCTTGCTTGCAGAGCTCGCAGCGCCTCGCCCCCTTTTGAAGACCCTCCTTTGTGGGAGTGTTCCCTTGGTCTCCCCTCTCCTCTCCTTGGGGGCCCACTGGGCGGCCGCAGCTGCTGCCCCTGGTCTCTGAGCTGCCCCAAAGAGAGGTGCCTCCTCGCACTGCCCCACAGGGGCCTGGGAAACACCCCCTGGCTAGCCCCAGAGGCACCATTCGCCCGGGGAGCTTTCAGCCAGGGCTGCTGCAACGAACAGCTGTGCAGGCCTTTGGGAGGCAGAGATGCAAGAAGGCATCAGAGAGGCCACCCCCTTCTCTTCCAATTTCCACCCCGTTAGGAAACCTTCCCTCGAAAGCACCAATGCCGTCTCTACCTGCCCGGAGAAGGTCGGGAAGCCCTCTCATGCCCATCCTCGCCCACTTCGGCTCGGTGCAACACGCTTCTCCTTCCCCCTCCTCCGCCTCCGTTCCATTGGCACGCCCTCAAAAGGAGTCCGCCCCCCATCCCGCATCCGAAGCCAGTGCGCATCGTTCCGGCTCCCTCCCGCGGCTCTAAGAAAGTTAACAAGCCTGTTTCCCTCTGCCGCCGCCGCCGCTCCTCGCGTGAACCCGCAGAGGAGCGGACTCGCTTCTGTCCGCCCCCACCCGTTGCCTTTTGCCGGGGAAAGGCCTTCGGGGGCGGAGGTGGGGAGGGCTGCTCCTTGTTTTCACACTTAAATGAAAATGAGAGGAACGCTTCGCGAGTGACCCGCAGCTCTTTTCTACACGGGAATGCGTCCCTTCCCACGATCGGAGGCCTCTCTTTAGTGAGAATCGCAAAGGGTTATTATACTCGTGTGTCCGCTCTAACGTGAGGATGGAGACCACACACACACACACCCCTGCGGCAACTGGCGGGAGGTTGAGGATAATGGGGGCGACGTACCTCTGCTGCTTCTGACGGGCAACCGGGTCTACATTTTACACGGCGGAGAAGCTGCTGAAAGCCACCGATTCACAGCTCTTTGCCCGCATCAAAAACAGCAGCAAGCCCTGCGATAGAGAAGAGGAGCGGAAGTACAGAAACTTATTTATCCTAATACGTACTGTAAAAGAAACTGAAAGCCCCTTAGAGCTCTGCCTCCCTGCAGCCATGGCTACCGCTGCGGAGGCTGTTGATCTTGCTAAGAATTTGCAGGACGAATTGACTTGCTGCCTTTGCCTGGATTTTTTTAACAAGCCAGTACTGATTATAACATGTTCCCACAGCTTCTGCAAGGAGTGCATCTCTAAGCACTGCAGAAAGATGGGGCCCAGGGCATTCTGCCCCAGGTGCAGGGGAGAACTCCGTCAAAATAATTTGGTAGACCATAGATCACTTGCAAACATAGTGGAAACTTACCAGCAGATGAAGAAAAACCACCAGGAATTGTTGGGTCCCTCCTGGAGAGAGCACCAAGCAGCCAGTGGATCCCAGGATCTGAAGTTGTCAGCTGGAGTTTTTCCATATCAGCTCAAGGTATGTACGGGCTTGATTAGGATGCTGTTGACACATACATTTGTGGCTGGGTGACTGCAAAATCTAAGGACAATTAGATTGCATGTGGGAAAGGATAAGCAACTATCAAATGCCACAGGCAAAGATCAAATACCAAAGGCATTACTTGTCAGGTAGTACACATATTAGGCTGGGACTGGTCAAATATTGAGTTGTGATAAAGCAATAAAAGATGCACATATGACCTAGTTCTAGAACTTCAAGCAGCGGGGTTTGATTCCTTAATGGCAGGAGGACTAAGTGTTACATTTCAACGGGACCGAAGGAAAATATCTCCCACTGTATAACAAAGAAAATTTGATAATGGCTTGTATTCAAAGTAGTGCGACGTGCTTCCTTGGGAAAGTGGAACACCCCCTCCTCACCTTGACCTTACCCCCCCCCCCCAAAAATATGTTTGTGGTTTCCTAACCCTCCTGAGCAAATATGGGGATGGTGTAGAGCTGGGCGGGGGGAGGAGTCCTGTCACTGCTGGTGACATTTAAGTAAAGCTTAAATGAATAATAATAATTTATTATTTATACCCTACCATCTGGCTGGGTTTTCCCAGCCTCTCTGGGCGGCTCCCATCAGAATGTTAAAAACACAATAAAACATCAAACATTAAAAACTTCTCAATACAGGGCTGCCTTCAGATGTTTTCTAAAAGCCCGACAGTTGTTTATTTCCTTGACATCTGATGGGAGAGCGTTCCACAGGGCAGGTGCCACTACTGAGAAGGCCGTCTGCCTGGTTCCCTGTAACCTTGCTTCTCGCAGGGAGGGAACTGCCAGAAGGCCCTTGGAGCTGGACCTCAGTGTCCAGGCTGAATGATTGGGGTGGAGACGCTCCTTCAGGTGCACTAGTCCGAGGCTGTTCACTTTGTTACCTCATCAGTTACTAGTGGCTGGCCTATAAATAAAATGAAAGCAGTAATCAATGTTCTGTACTATAAAACAAATAAGACAGTATTGTAGATGATTAAAATTTAAAAAAATTCTTACCTGCACTGATGATAGTCATTGTTTGGATTGGGGGGGGAGCTTTTAATCCATTTCCACAGTCACACAATCTATCCATCAGTAGCTGAACTGGGTTCTACACAGTCACAAAAACGAATTAACCGAAAAAGCCTCAAAAACAAAAGCGCCAAACTTATCGGACGTTTGGCTTCCGAAAAACATTTGAAAACTGGAACACTTACAGTACTTCTGGGTTTTCAGCGTTTGGGAACCAAGGCCTTTGAGTACCAAGGTACCGCTGTAGTGTAAAGAACCTTTGCATGCCTATTTGGAAGTACATCCAGTTGAAACTGGAAGGGCTTTAAACTATTAATGTATTAATTAAATGTGTGTGATGCCTCTCATCCGAAGATCGCAGGGTGGTTCAGAGCATAAAAATGCAAAGTGAAAACACCAAACACACAATAAAACAAAAACTAGAGCAAGAGAAACCAACGACCCTTCTCCCTCAGAAACATTTAAAAGGCCATAGCAGTGTTAATCAGCCTTCTTGAAGAGAAGCGCTTTCTCCTGGGTCTTAAAGATACGTAATGAAGGTGCCAGGCGAGCCTCATTGGGGAGATCATTCCATAAACTGGGAGCCACCACAGAAAAGGCCCGTTCCTTTGTTGCCACACTTTGAACCTCTTGTTGGGGAAGCACCCGAAGAAGAACCTCAGATGAGAATTGCAGGGTCCCGGTCAGTTCATATGGGGAGAGGCGGTCTGTGAGGTATTGTTTTCAAGATCTAGGTTTATATGTGGCTTGTGGTTTTCCACCCTTCAGGAAGTGGTGAAAATCAGTGAAGTCTGCAAAGAAATTGAAGCGGCGTTTGAAGCAATCGGCAAGTGCACGAAGGACAGCACTGAAATGAAGGTTGGTACTTGAATGAGTTGCAATGATATGTTTGGCCTCTTTCTACCCTCTCCTCTTCAGGAACATGTAGAGGCCTTTTGGGGTTGTCGTTTATTTGGTCAGAGAATGTTCAGTTGAGGTCTGCCGTGCCCCTTCCTCATAATTCATAAGATTGCAGGGGGATTGCATGTTCTACTATCATAGAATTGAAGAGCTGGGAGGGGACCGCAAGAGCCATCTATCTAGTCCACCCCCCAGCAATGTGAGGAATCTTTCACCCAACTTGGGGACCTGAGATTAAGAGCCACATGCTCTATGGACTGACCTGTCCAATTTGGTTATTACAGCGTTACCTTGGTTTTCAAACGTAATCCGTTCTGGAAGACTGTTTCGAGTTCCGAAACGTTCGAAAACCGAAGCATTTGCTTACGGAAGCATTTACTTACAGAAAACTCAACACGGAAGTCGTGTAGCATGTTCGACTTCCGAAAAGCGTTTGGAAACCGAAGCCATTTACTTCCGGGTTTTTGGCATTCAAAAAACGAAACATTTGACTTCTGAGAAGTTCGAAAACCGAGGTGCCACTGTACGTTCATTCGCCCCACTATTCCACATACCGCAAGAGGCCATTTATTAATTCAATCGAGTCAAGTTGTAAAGTTGTACAGTACTTCGAATTGTGCCATCCTTGTCTGTAGATCATAAGCTAGATGTTGAAATGTCCCTTCTTATATAAATCCCCATAGTTTTAAAGAGGCAGTAGCCCACATAGGGGTTGGGAATTCCTGTCCATGGGGTAGAGGGGGAGCGGAACTACCCCAAAAGCATTTGAAGAGTTGGGCCACACCTCTTAGGTAGCTCTGAGCTTGTGTGTCCTCCTAAACCAGCTTCTCTTTCTTGGTTTTAGGATTCTGTATCTCGGATCAAAAGTTCCATTGGAGAAGGCTTCAGTTTTATGAAGAAGTATATTAATGACCAAGAGGAAAAGGTGCTGAATGTTATTGACGAAGAATGCGCTGCCGCTCAACGAAGCATAGACTTAATGAATGAGCAACTCACAGCAAGAATTCACAGGCTTTTGGAACTGCAAAGTAACTCTGAGGAAGTGATTAAGGTAAAAGCGGTGGGGGGCGGGAAATGAGATTAATGGTGCACACTTACTTGGATATAAGATCTATAGAACAAATTGGACTTGCTTTCTGAGAAAACGAGTATGGGATTGAGATGCATGCCATTGTGGCTTTTCCAGTGCAATACAAAAACAATGCCTAAACTTACTCTCCAATTCTAAAGATATGATATGTAAATTAGTTCCATGGACTTTAGTGGACCATCCCTTTAATACAGGGGCCTGTGACCCTTGTTGGACCAACTCCCAGTATCCCTGGCCTAGAGAAGACTTCCCCCTTTGTTTTTGTTGTAGCACTTCTGAACACAAACCCGTAAGGCAGCGTTTAAATTTCCTTTTTCTCAGTCCTCATCCCCCTGCCCAGATGTGTTTATGAGTTATGCAGAAAATTGAGAATCATATTTGAATGGGCTCAGTTTATATTGGCTGTATCTTAAGGACCACATGCAACTTCTTTCAAAGGGAATCTGTCAGGCACAGTAATTGTAAAAACATTTCTGTTATGCCAGGTTTATCAGATAGGCTGATTTTAACATTTTGCCTGGTGATTTTAGTAATGCATCTCATGATTTTTAAAAAGATTGTAGCAAGCCTTGAGTTCTTATGTGAATAGAATGTAGAATAGCATTTATTGCATTCGTCCATAGACCACAGCAGAAATCCTTTGTGATTTAAAAAAGTGGCATATAAACAAACAAATATTTGTTTTCCAGGAGCTCCAGGATTAAGATTTTAGGGTGAAAGGAATAACAAATATGGTATATGTGACAGAACTGGAGGATTTCAGAAACACCATTTATTCATACTAGCCCCTGAATAAAATACTTTTTTTTTTTTACTTTGTGTTAATATTATCAGCGTTCTTTGGAAGGTTTTAGACTGTCCTGGATAGATTTATACACAGGTGTATTCCAGATATTATTTTTTTCCATTGGAACTTTTCAGTCCACTGCTCCGAATCTATACTTTTCTAACTTAAGAATTGTCAGAAATCCTCGCTGGAAATGTTGCTAGTTCTTGTGATTTCCCCCCAATTATTAGAATACCTCATCGGAACAAGAAGTTTCCATCGGTGAGCCTATCAGAGTGACCGAAGTTGTTCTTGGTGTTCAGAAGATTTCTGGCATCATATATGCCGTGGAAGAGTTCAGAAGGCAGCTGGATAGGGCAGTGCTGGAAAAATGCACCAAGCAGCTTCCTCGTGGTGAGTGGAGTTTGAAATTTTCCACTGGTTAAAGGAAGTCTGAAATGTGTCTGACTCATTACCAAGCTGAGTCCTGTAAGATGCTGAAGAAGTAAATAGGAGTCTGCATATATACACCAGTGTAGTGCTGACAGCCAGAAACATTCAGTAAGTAATAGTACTGCCTTGGCTGGATCAGACCATGTGTGTCCTGACAATGACAACAGCCAAATGCCCCTGGGAGGTAAGTGAGGAGAGCTTCATAGGTGATTTGCCCCACCACAAAGCACTCTGAATCTCTGGAATTGCCCACTATAGGTATTCCTACCCCCCCCCCCAATTTTTTATTTATTTTATAAAACTGGGGAAAAAACCATATAAAACACGAAAATACAACAATACAAAAAATCACATAAAACACAAAAATACGAAAAGAAAAAAGAACAAACAACCATATTTATCATCTTTGTGTCCTGATATTGTTGACTTCCTCATGTCCCTCCTTGCTGCGTTTCATTGTATATCATCCCTAGTAATTTCTATATCATACTTCAATCATCTTATTTTTACCTTAACTAACAAATTTCACCTCTTATTAGTTCCTTAACAACATTTCAATTCTTATTTAACACTTATATCTAAATCTTAATATGCTACAATGCCTCTACAAATCCTCCTCTACAACCTCTAAATATGCAGACTTCCAAATCTTATATTAAACATTTACAATATTGCAATTATTTCTTAAATAAACTTTGAAATTTCTTCCAATCTTCTTCCACCGACTCTTCTTTCTGGTCACGGTCTCCTGGTCAATTCAGCCAGTTCCATAAATTCGATCATCTTCACCTGCCATTCATCCACCGTAGGTACATCTTCACTCTTCCAATTCTTAGCTAATGAAATCCTCGCTGCTGTTGTGGCATACAGAAAAAAACGTAATATATTTTTTTGGTAATTCCTCTCTTGACTATTCCAAGTAAAAAAGCTTCTGGCACTATAGGTATTCTTTTAAATCAGATCTTACAGTTTTCTTAATCTTTACAGCTGCGACAATTTGTATTAGTGCAGTGTACCTGATTGTGGATTAATATATTAAGATATCCACACATACACAAACATCTTCAAGATGCTTTCTTTTGCTCTGGGTATATCACATGACAAACACCCTGTTCTTTTTCCTGTTCTGCCAACACTATGAGTACTGGACCCTGTTTGTCGTACAGACAGGACTGGTTGATGAGAGGTTTATTTTGTTGAGACTCCTGTTTCAGTTCTGGTGAAATGGGGAATTTTAAGGAGGAAATATTTCTTTCTTTTTCTAACTATGAGTGATAGCTGCTATTATTAGCAGCGTGTTTGTGTTGTATTTCCTGCAGTGTCCCAGAAGGGAACCTCTGTTGAGGTTTTGACAATAACATACACAAAATAACCTCAGTTACGAACACAACTGTCAATTATATAAACAGGCGAAACCGTCTGCTGTATAATAATAATATAATAATTTTTTATTTATACCCCGCCCTCCCCAGTCAAAACCGGGCTCAGGGCGACTCACACCAATAAAATTACAATAAAACATAAAAAGCAATTAATTAAAATACAGATTAAGATACAGTATTAAAATGTAAAATGCAGCCTGATTTTAAGTAGTCCATAAATCCAAGCCATGAGGGAGGAAAACACAGGGGTCAGACTAAGTCCAACCCAAAGGCCAGGCGGAACAGCTCTGTCTTGCAGGCCTTGCGGAAAGATGACAAATCCCGCAGGGCCCTGGTCTCCTGGGAAAGAGCGTTCCACCAAGTTGGGGCCAATACTGAAAAGGCCCTGGCCCTAGTAGAGGCCAATCTAGCCACCTTATGGCTCGGGATCTCCAGAGTATTGTTGTTTGTGGACCTTAAGGTCCTCCGCGGAGCATACCAGGAGAGGCGGTCCCGTAACAAGTCATTCAAGAATTTGTAGAGACAATGTAAAATAACATAAAAAGCACAACCACGTGTTGCAGAGTATCAGAAAAGGACTTAGTCCAACATAAATGCAATGTCCACAGTCGTAAGTCGTAGTTCATATGTCATAGTTCATATAGGGTATCCATGTGGAAATAAATCAGTTCAAAAGTACTTGCAAATAGATGTAAATGCTTGAGTTCCACAGAATGAGGTGTTCACCAACGTTTAGCTAGGTGGCAACGAAGCGTCCGAATGAAGATCGGGCGGGGCATGGGAATATCCACAGGTGAAGACAAGGTTCCTCGGTTATATACCTTGTTTCGCCACAGTTGGCTTCTTCAGTAAGCATGTAGCTTTCAAAGACGGAGTACTAACTAGAGACTCCAGGTGTAACAACAGATAATGCTCCTATTGTACAGGAAAGGCTCAAGGACATATGACTACAGATAATAACAGGTGTAATCAATCAAAGGTAATACTTTTAGACTCTTAAAGGGACAGTGTGATACATAATACAAAGCTCAATCAAGTTAAACAATTACAAACACACACAGGGGGATTACAAAAAACAGTTGTAGTCTATATCAGCATTTAAACCAGGAAGATGAACTTCATTTATTGCTGCATTAGTCTCTGTCTGGCTAACTCCAGGGGTCTAGAGTAGACCCATATCACAAAGAAAGTTAGATCTTGATCTGTATGCGATGCCTCTATAAAATGACTAACGAGTGTTGCATCAAGAACACTATTTCTAATTCTAGATCCATGCTCAGAAATTCTAACTTTGATCGGTCTCAGTGTGTAACCCACATAGAGGAGCCCGCACGGACATCTAATGATATATACCACTCGTGAGGTGGCACATTTATTTGAATTGGCTAATTGCTAAATCGACAACTTCCTTTATTGATTGGCAGCTCTAGTGCTTATAGTTCCCCACCCCTGCCCCAAAGGTGTGGACGTGTGTGCCATATTTGGTCATTTTAGGCCAATATGAGTAATTACAAAGATGTTTAAGGATACTCCAAAATCCATAGTTGGGCAATGCCTTTTATTTGGATCCACTTAAAGTATCCCAAAGGTGTGGCAGATTTTGTGAGTTTTCGAGAGCTCTTCATCAGAGAAGGTGGGGCACAAAAGTGGGCAGGGGCAGTAAAAAGACAAGAGTCTAAAAACTAGGCGGCATGTTGTTGCTATGAGGTCTACTCAAAGACTCAGTTCGTTCCAAGATGTCGATTGCTGTCCGAATAAGCCCCTCACATATACAGAATTTTTTACCTTGAATATGAGTTTAAGGACCCCAGGTTCTAATCTAATCCAGATCTGAATTGAAACCATAGTCTGCAAAGGAGCAACAATTTGACATGTGCTGTCAGTATAGGCTTCACGTTTCAATAATTTAACTGAGCATGCTTTTTTTTTTGCTACAGAATTTTCTCCAGGGACAAGTAACATGACTTCTGACTCTACTGATACCCAGACCAATGTGGCAGAGGATGAAATTGCCTCCACCAGCAATTCTTGTGAGTAGTTAACTAACTGAATCTTATTCCTTCTCTGTTGCTCTCATGCACTCCAGTGATTTTACAACTTTGAGCAGCTGCACAGAAGTTCACGGGACTGCAGTCTCATGCTTCAAGTGGTGGCAGAAGTTTTTTTCTGAGTTGAAAGCCACAGCTCCCTCTAGTTAATATTCAATGGGCCCCTGGATCTTTTCAAGAAAAAGAGTGCTTTAAATGTTGAGCACCGTAAGAAATCAAGTAACTTCTCCGTATAGTCCCACCCCCTGCATGGTCTCAGAGCACATGAGGTTGGTGAAGCTAAGCAGGTGTAGGTCTGGTTAGTTCCCAGGTAGGTGACCACAGGGAAAACACATGGATACTACCTTTGGTTGCATCGTAGAAGAAAGATTGAATGGAAATGTAAGAAAAGTAAATAAATACAGTTGTACCTTGGTTTTCAAACAAGTAAGTTTTGGCTCCCGAACACCGCAAACCCGGAGTTGACTGTTTCGGTTTGCGAACTATTTTTGGAAGTCGGGGCTTCCGATTGGCTGCAGGAGTTTCCTGCAGCCAATCGGAAGCCACGCTTTGGTTTCCAAATGTTTTGGAAGTCGAACGGACTTCTGGAATGGATTCCGTTCGACTTCCAAGGTACGACTGTAAATGTATAATCCCAGGGAGGGGTTTCTAGGGCCACCTGTATATTCTGCAGCTATCAAATGACAGCATCCCTCTGTTGTTGGTTAAGGACATCTTACTTGCTAACCAGGGGACTCTCTTTTTTAGCACTCCATCAAGATTCTCTTCCGGGAACCAGCTGCTCTTCTTCAGCAATGTCATCGGCCAGAGATAGTCCAATGCCAGCCATTTCAAGTCAGTTTTCTCAATGTAAGTATAAGTCACTGCATATGCAAGATAGTGGTGTCAGGAAGTGTGGGCAAGACATTCAATGAACCATTGTTTTGGTACTGCAAGACCTAGTTTGTTTGTCCTGCTGCTGAATTCTGTCAGCTTATGTCCAGTTAAAGCAGTGTTGGATTTATGTATAAGCTAAACAAGCTATAGCTTAGGGCCCCACTCTCTTGGGGCCCCCAAAAAATTTAAAGGGAAAAAACAAGTGGATGTACATTACCAAAATAGAAGATAAAAAACAAATAAAGTAAAACCTATGTATAGTTAGAGCTTAATAATTATTTCACTATTAATATACTTCTTCTTAATTGTATTTCAGTTCAACAATTACTTTGATAAAATACATATTTTGTTATGTGCAAATGGCTTCAGATACCTATTAGGTCCATAAATTACCATACAGCATATATTCAACACAAAAAAACAGTGACAATTTGTTGTTGACAAAGGACAGCTGGACATATAAAGGGCCCCATTACCTTCAGTAGCTTAGGGCCTCATCAAACCTAAATCCGGCCCTGAAGAGTCAAACTTGTTTGTTTGTCTGTTTTAAGAGTCAAACCTTCACACTGAAATCATGAACTTGCTTTCTTTCAATCCTATGTTTTGATAATAACAGCGTGGCATCTCTTAAACTTTGTTAAGTAACGGCTTTCAGAAATTTAGTTTTATTGAGCTGCAAGATGTTTTTGTAAATTTCTCCAGATTGTGTGAGATAGGATCTTGCTCTAAATGATTTCCTAGCCACAGAGAAATATCTTATCATATTCAGTACTCACCCCGGCCCCACCCCCACCAATGTACTTTTGGTTTTTTAATTAAATTCCGTAGCCACGATACAAAATAAGCATTGATTGATTGATTAATTAATTAATTGAGTGAGTGATTGAATTTATATACCATCCTATATAAGATATAAAACCACAAAATAAAAATAAAAACAACAACCCAATACCCCCCTTACAAAACACACACATACACACACACATTTTAAAAGCGCATAGGATGTAAATCAGATCAACCAAAGGCCTGGTTAAAAAAGAACATTTTTGCCTGGCACCTAAAGGTGTACAATGAAGGCACCAGGTGAACGTCCCTGGGGAGAGCCTTCCACAAACAGGGAGCCACTGCAGAGAAGGCCCGTTCTCATGTTGCCACCCTCCCTACCTCTTGTGAAGGAGGCACATGAAGAAGGGCCTCAGGAGATGATCTCAGGGTCCGGGTAGGTTCAAATGCAAAGAGGCCGCCCTTGCCTGTTTCAAAAATTCTCTTGATCCAACATGTTGATTTTGTTTAATTTAAATGGTTTTGCTTATTATAGGGGCATCCAAAGTGACTTTTGATCCCAAGAGGGTCAGCAACATGCTTCAACTCACAGCAGATAAAAGGACAGTCTCTGTGACCCCTTGGGACTCTGACTATGAACATTGTCCGAAGAGATTCCGCATCAGCCAGGTGTTGGGCTCCCAGAGTTTCTCCAAAGGGTGCCACTACTGGGAAGTTAGCACCAGAAGCAGCACAGGGTGGGCTATTGGTGTCGCCAGCGAGGACATCGGTAGGAGTGACCAGCTAGGAAGAAGTGAGCTATCCTGGTGCATAGAATGGTCAAGGAAACGGCTCTCAGCATGGCACAGAAATCAGGAAACTCCAATTAGTCAAGAGAAACCTCTGCAGGTTGGCGTCCTCCTTGACATTCCAAGCAATCGCTTATCTTTTTATTCTCTCACTGACAAGGTAACCCTTTTACATCGGTTTGAAATCAATGTGGTAAACCCTGTCTACCCGGCTTTTTGGATCTATGGTACAGATATAGGTGGCTTCTTAACTATAAACGATATCAAAAGGAATTAACCAGAAGCGGTTTAGTCATACTGGCCACATGACTGGAAAGCTCTCTGCGGACAAACACCAGCTCCCTCAGCCTGAAAAGTGAGATGAGCACCACAACCCCATAGTCGCCTTTGACTGGACTTAACCATCCAGGGGTCCTTTACCTTTTTTTACCTGATACCAGAACTATAAATATATACCGTCTTTATGCCAATTTGCCCTGGAGATTCCTGAGAATTGTAGTTTGGTTAGCATGCTTCCCTTTCTGATATGTGAATTGCTCCCCCCTTCTTCTCAGAGAGGAAATGAATTTACTTACTAAGCCAGTTTGACTCTAGTGTGTCAATACAGTGGTACCTTGGTTCTCAAACTCAATCCATTCTGGAGGTCCGTTCAACTTCCAAAACGTTCGCAAACCAAGGCGCAGCTACTGATTGGTGAATTGGCCGGGAAACAATTCCGACAGCCGAAACAGATGTTCGGCTTCCGAAACATGTTCACAAACACTTCCAGGTTTGCGACATCCAGGAGCCGAATTGTTCGTCAACTAAGCCGTTTGGGAAACAAGGTACCACTGTACTGTACATTATCGCTGGATGGAGGCTACAGAATTATGGCTGTAGAAAGAGCTTCAGGTTTGGAATATTATCGCAGGCTCTTTGAATGGAATGCCCAGCCTAGCACATGAGTGCTTTTCAAGTAGGACTAAATTGCCTATATTAGTTATGTTCCTAGCAGATTTTTCATTCATGCTAAATAAGGCAGGCAGAAAAATATCGAATGTCTCTTTTTAAGCCATATTTTGCACTTTAGAACATGTCCAAATGCTTGACCAGTGTTTGTAGCTACATAAATCTTCCATTTCCAGTAGCCGATGACAAAAAACACACACTGGAAGTTCACCAATTTACTGAAAAGAAGTCAGAAGATTGTCTTCTCTCTGCTGTTCAAATGTAACAAATTAGTTTAGCATGAACAAGGTTTGTTCACTCGTCCCGTCCCCCCCCCTAAAAACAACACCACAAAACTTTCTGATGCTGGGAGCCGGCTTGTAATCCAGTGACCAATACTGCAGGCCAACTGTTGCTTAGGAAGAAGGGAAGTATTTATTTGTATGTGAATCAGCTTCCACTGTTTCATATCACGTGGTACAAAGGTCTCCTTTCCACAAGAGCCAGGAATCCAAAATGATCATAACTCCTCTGTTCCGTTGTCTTCCTTGGTTAGAGAGGAGCCTTTATTTACACCAGGGGTGGGGAACGTGGCCGTCCGGACGTTCTCCTCAGCAGTGTAGCAACCCCCGCTGACGCCTGGGAGGCGCCAAAGTTGTTGAGCTCCACCACCCTGCAGCGCTCAAAAATCCAAGGAACCACAAGCTCTCAAGGCGTGGCAGTCACCATGCCACACTAAAGACTCCTGTGCCGCCCTACAGACACCCATGACGCCCAACGTCCCAACCCAGTGCGGACGCCCCCCCCCCGGCTACCTACACTATTGGTTCTACTCCAACTCCCAGCAGCCCCAGCCAGCATGCCAAACGGTCAGGGATGGTGGGAATTGTCATCCAACAATCTTGGGAGGGCCACAGGTTCACCACCTCTGGCCTGCACAAAAGTTATGCTAGGGAGCTGATCAAATAGCACAAGGAAATAGGGGTCTAATGGTCAGTACCTAAGGCAACCTACGCCAACTTTTTGCCCTTCATATGGTGCTGATGGGAGTTGTAGTCCAAAACATCTGGAGGGCATCAGGTTGGGAAAGACTGTGTTATTGTTATTATTATTATTATTATTATTATTAGCCATCCATCTGACTGGGTTGCACCAGCCAACCACTATGGGTGGCTCCCAATAGAATATTAAAAACATGATAAAATGTCAAACATTAAAAACTTCCCTATACAGGACTACCTTCAGGTGTCTTCTAAAAGTCCTGGGATTTATCAAGAAAAGCGAAATGCCAAAGCCACTTTATGTTTGACCTCTTGGAGGTTTTTAGAATATATCTTTTGATGCTGCTTTTTTCTTTATAATTCCAAGAGTCGTAGCTCTACAAATGATAAACTTAAAGCCAATTTGACATAATTATTGAGGCTGACTTCCTTTGCAATCTTATGTTCACTTTTTAATAGTTTACATATGCAGAAGGATAGTAAGAACTTTGCAGGGTTGAGACACACTTTGTAGAGATGATAAAAGTCTAGAATGTGGATCAAGAATAAATGAAGGAATATTAATGTTTTTTTACATAATATTGTTCTGCTTTTTATGTTTGCTGGCTGTTTTGTAGAATCTTACAATTAAAATTATGAAACACAAGGCATACAAAATAACTTTCTAAATTCTCTAATAAAATGGCTTTATTTTTTAGCACACAACTTTCCCTTGTGCCATTTCTATAAACCATTTCTGTTCGGATGATGGCACCCCACCAGCTTTGCTCCGTTCTGTATCTCTTAAAACAAAGCAACCATACAAATACTTGTTGCGAAACAGTGATAGCCAAACTTGGCCCTCCAGCTGTTTTGGGACTACAACTCCCATCATCCCTAGCTAACAGGACCAGTGGTCAGGGATGATGGGAATTGTAGTCCCAAAACAGCTGGAGGGCCAAGTTTGGCCATCACTGTTGTGGAGAGTGCGTTGGGATTGGGAAACAACCAAACTGCATCACGTTGAACACAGAGAGGGCTGAAGCACAGCCCATTAGGTAGAGCATGAGACTCTTATCTCTGGATTGTGGGTACTAGCCCTGACGTTGGCCAAAAGTAGGGTTCCACCTGTCCTGTATAATAGAGTTGTCCGTTATTTCAATGTAAAATGCTACATCCTGCATTGACAGTTTTGTCCTTTATTTCAGGTCTTCTCTCTCTCCAAGGGTTGTGGGTTCTAGCCTGACGTTGGCCGAAAAGATTCTTGCATTGCAGGTGGTTGAACTAGATGACCCTCATGGCCCCTTTCGAATTTTACAGTTGTATGATTCTATGAGACAGCACACTTCTGAGTTAACAGCACACAGGGAATGAATGAATGAATGGATGGAAAACTGCAGTGCTTTTTCTGGGGGGACACAGGGCATAGCTGCCAAGTTATCCCTTTTTTAAAGGGATTTTCCCTTATGCTGAATAGGCTTCCTCGCGAGAAAAGGGAAAACTTGGCAGCTATGACACAGGGGTACACATACCCCTAAACATTGTGTGAATCTTTGTACTTTTGTCCATTTACTGTATCTATTTCCCCCCATTTGAACTATAAAATGGTGATTTTATTGAGTCAAAATGAGAGTACCCCTAAACATTTTTAGAAAAAAAAGCATTGGAAAACTGGAGGAAGGTGTGTGTTAGTGACCCTCTTAATTAAGCCTTTGTGTTTCTCTGTAAGAAGAATATTGCAGGCTAGGGAGCCGTTTCACATCCAAATCTCAATAGCGCCCCTTCCTGTATCTTCGAACTGGTTACCCCGCTCTTTCAACTGACAACCGGAAGCGCGCCTCTAATCCCTTCGCGCCCGTAACCCTTTGGGTGCAGCTTCCCGCGTTGAATTCATTTCCACTTCCGTCGTGAAAATGAAGCGGGTGCCGCCGCTCTAGGCTCATCAAACCATAGACTTGAAGGCTCCCGACGGGCCGGCGGCAACATTCACCATAGAGCTGGACGAGGCTAGAGCGGCAGCGGCACTCCTTCACCCCCCCCCCGCTCGGCGGAGGCATTGCGGCCGCCTCCAATGGCGGCCACCGGAAGCTCGGCCCCCTTTTCCTCCCCTCCGCCCTGTCACTCTAGCCCGGCCGCCGCTGCCCCTCCCCATCTCTATGGGCCGCGGAGGGGGGAAGGTTGCGAGCGGGGCGGTGGAGTCAACGAGGAGCCGGTTGCTCGTTGAGGCGAGAAAGGGCGGGAGGTTTCAGCAGGCCGCGGGGCTCTCCGCCTTCCCCCGCCACCCTCCTTCGCCCTGATGTGAGCGGGGCCCCCGGCTTGTGAGGGCCCAGCGGGAGAGAGAGAGAGGAGCGGGGCGATGAAGAAGGACGTGAGGATCCTGCTGGTGGGAGAACGTGAGTTGAGTTGAGGGGAGAGGGAAGGTCAAGGCTGTGAGGGGAGGGGGCTCGAGGGAGGAGGGGGCGCAGATCAACGGCCGCTCCCCCCCATGGCCAGGTAAACGGGGAGGGGATGCTGGGGGGCGAAGGAGGGAGGGCGCTGCGGGGTTTGGGGCGCACGTGCAGAAGAAGGAAAGTGGGGTGAGCCAGAGTCTGTTCCACCCCCCCCCTAAAAGCACCATTGGATTCAATCCCTGGTGTTCTGGCAGACAGTTATGGGGTAACTTTACTTAGATTAAAGGCAACTGGATTTTGAAATGGAAAAGGAACTGAGATTTACTGGTTGTGTGTGTTATTAAGCCGAATAATTCTGCCCAGAGTGGCTGGGGCAACCCAGTCAGATGGGAGATGTACAAATAATAAAATTATGATAATTATTACTGAAATTGAGGTACAGTATGCAGCTATATTACTAATCCAAATATGCGGGGACCCTTTTTTTTTGCATTGTGATTGAAATAAATAGGAGTATGTTTGCACTGTTAAAGATGGGTAGTTTTTATTTTTTGTTGTTTTATTGTGTTTTTAATATTCTGTTGGGGAAACCCAGCCAGATGGGTGGGGTATTAATAATAAGAATAATAACAACAACAACTATTATTATTATTTATACAAAACTGACATCAAGAGGAACTTGCCCATCTCATAGCTACTGTTTTCCCATTGTAAAGAGTTTTAACGTCCTACTGTAACAGTTTTGGCTATCAAGTACAAAATGAATAGTGTGATTATTTCTAGTAGCAGGGTGACCCTTTTTAGAGGTCCGAGCAAAGTTACAATATATTAAAAGTCATTTTGAATCTCCTGTTAAGACCGTAGCAGTTTTCCATCACATTAATCCTGTAAGGTCACAGTGAGAATTCTGCAGATAGCACTCTGGACGGATCATATGCACTTTCAGCACGTCAGACCCTTGCATACCATATAACTTCTATGGTGTTCAGCCAGTATTGGCCCTGTATTCACCTGCAGTGCATTACAGATAAGAGCAGTTACGGGGTTGCCGTGGGTGGTGCTGTCTGTCTACAACACGTATGGTTTTTCAGGAACTTATTCCTGTTTTAATACTGAACCTTTAAAAAATAAACAAACTTTGCCTCACACCTCTGTAACCGGTGCCTAAGGATAGAAATGTCTGTCTGAATACTCAAATGAATTCAGGCCCCCCTGACTTGCACCATGTTTTCATTTCAGGGACCTTCTCCTACTTCTTTTTTTGACGATATGACTTTGTTTTGGTGGGGGAAGGGAGAACAAGATGGCCATTAAACTTCAGTGATTTGCAGGAAAACTCCAGAATGATATTTTAAGTGGCGTGATGCAGCAGGCTTCTCTGCCGTATATGAAAACAGAGAAAGTAGGTTAAATACCACACCGCCATGAAGCTCTGAGGTGTAACTCTAATTGGTATATATAAAGCTGTTGTCCCAGAGTTAAAATAGAATCAAACAAGCAAATTCTCAGTCCGGGTTTAAGAAGTCGTACTGGAGCTCTTCATGCGTCAGACAAAAGTGTCCCAAAGTAACAGCCATAAAAGATCAACTGAATTAAAATTGGTGGCATATATCAGCACAGGAGGATTGCCTCGATTATCCCTTGCCTTGCTTTCATCCTCTCCCTCATTTCCCCCAAACCACAGGGAAGCATTCTGAACCAAATAAAAAAAATGATGCATTATGCAACATAGACAAACTGCATTCGCCTAATGTTGCAAGCGCTTAAACCCTCTCCAAATCCGCCATAAAGGCTAAAGAAGCACTTTCTACATAGGGGATAATGTCCTATATGAATCTGCTTTGGAGAAAACAAACAGCAAGAGATCCCCACCCCCCAGTAGCAACAAGTTTTGTACGAAAAATCATTGGGGGGGGGGAGAGAAACAGCAGTTAGAATTGCGGAAGTCTTGTTAAGTACTGCTTGTAATTCATCTTGAATACCTGAACACCTTTTGGACAGAGCAGCTAAAACATTTTTGATGGGGTGGGGTGCCATTCAGTTGCCTTCTTTCCCCTACTGAAGCACATCTCACCCTTCTGCCCTTCGCGTTTGCCAGATCATGACTGGAGGGGGTTAAATTTGGTACCAGTCTTTTTGGGTCTGTGTGTGAGAGCCTAGAGGCTTTCTACATAAAACAGAGGTTTCTGTGGCCAACTCCCATCAGGTAGGCTCTTGTGCACTTGGCCTAAGTGCACATATTATTTTGTATCCTGGTGGTTCTCCTACTTTTCCAATATTCTCTAATAGCAGTAGTTGAGGCTGAGTTTATTTCTGCAGCTGTGATGCATAGCATCGTTGGTGAACTCCATAAAATTCACACCGGGGCTTCATCACTACATGCTGCATTTGTTTAACTTTTGGTTGCTGGATTTTGTTGAAATAGCATTTCTAGAAACAGTAATTGCTACCAATATAAAGGGATTTGGGCTAATGCCCAAAGAGGGAGTAGTAATAGTTCAGCTCAAGACCTCATCCTGCAAGTCTTGTTATCAGTGTTCAAAATAGGCCAGGCGTATTTTACACCTGAGTACCTGCCACTTTGGGACCAAGTGAAGTTGCATGCCTGGGGAACCTTGGATCTGGACTGTTTTCACACACTAGCAACACATCCTGTAGAATTCTGTCTGTTATATTTTATCTGCACAATCAGAATTAATTTCAGGAACCAAAAAGTCATATTGAAAAATGCAACTTTCCAGGCATCTAGCCCCTAAATGGCGAGTAGGTGTTCCGTTTTGGCAACTGTAACCCTGGCTTAAGGAACTATTTGGCCCTTAGCTCATATATCTGAGTTTCTGACATTGCTTGTTATGTACAGTCTCTGTTGCTCCTTGTTCGAAATAAAGAGCTACTGATTTGTGAAGAAAGCTCTCTATTCCTGACCTATTATAGTTCACATTTGCAAACTTAAAGCTGGCCTGCTTTCTTTCTTTTTTGCAATAGTCTACCATTTTTCTGTGCTACTTCACCTTTTAAAAAAAATTATTGCAGCCTTTTTTATTATAGCATCCTTATTAAAGGATTGATCAAAAATCAAATGTGTTCCAGAAACATGGCATATTTCCTAGGCCAGGCACCAAATCTGCTCATCCTCTTAGTGTTTCTAATAAGAATAATGTGCTGACCTGACTGAATAGGTACTTGAGAAACTAGCTGTCTTACTTGTCTGGGGAATCTAACGTCTGGTTCCTAATGGGTGTCTAGGAATATAATTGAAAGAAATTTCAGAAGATGTAGCTCTGAAGGAGACTGACATTGCTGAAGAAAGGAGAGCAGATGAGGCAGTAGTGGGAGAAGCAGGGGCATTCCCCACGCCTGAAGAGAGAGAGGATAAGATTTTAGGAAAGAGGGGTAGAAATGGTTAAGAAGCAGCAGGGCAGATCTTTATTGGAGACCCAAGGTAGAAAAAGCTGTGTGAACAGGGATGGAGGCAGAATAAGGCCTTTAAAGAAGGGATGTGGAATTTGTAACCTTCCAAATATTGTTGGACTACAACTCCCATCATTCCTGACTAGTGAGCTTGCTGAGTGGGGCTGGTGGAGTCCAACACAGGTTTCCCATCCCTGCTGTGAAACGATGGAGGAGAAGATGCCTCCAAGGCATAGCACTGCATTTGCCAACAGTAAGGACAGCTGGGATAGGAGGTTTCAGACAAAGCTCTGTGTTGTTTGATTTTTCATAATTCTATATTGAAAACTTTATGAATTACTTTGAGTTGATTTTGTGGCGATTTTTGTAACCTAATATTTGGTTCAATAGGTCTCTGGACCAGGATATAATTAACTGCTTATCTATTCCTGATACTGTGATCCTAACCAATCCCAAAACATAATGTAATTGATGCCAAATTTCATTGTGAAGATTTTGCTGAAAGAAGCTTTTATTTAAACTTGAAAGGCAGCATCAGCTGGGAGGCACGTGCTGTAGTCTTCTGGCCAAATATTGCACAGAGAGGAGAAATCTTGGTAATAGAGAAGAATTGCCCAAGTTTCTTTAGGGGAGACAGTCCATACTGTACAAAGATATTACTCCCGAAAGTATTATGAAGCTCTAAATATTTGTTGTCTTAAAAATTAAGATTAAATTAAAAGTTTAGAAATTATATAAAGGTCAAATGGGCCATGGAGTTGTCTGTGCCTCTAGCTATCACTGTGTTTCCTACACCCAGAACAAAAACAAATGATAATACACCAAGAAATCTGAATTCTGTTACTGTATTTGTTTGGATTGTGCAAATCATGCAAGCTGCACAGTGTCTTGGTTAGCATGATTCTGAATTTTTAATTTTAATTAATAGCTCTGCTATTAATTATTTTGTTTTTAAGGGGAGGGGTCAGGGCTGCCCGGGAGGGGGTCCCAGCAAGCAAAATGGCTGGGGCAGATTCCACAGGGGGGTGTGCACTGGAACAACCGATCTCAGTGGTCACGGGTAGGAGGAGGAGTTACGCTAAGACCAGACCATGTCATTACCGAGGAGGCAGACTTAGTCGTTGTCTGAGGACTATCCCTGCCTCCAGGTCTGGTCCTGACCGGACGGATATTGGAATCAGCAAGGGATACCCACATGACCTGAAGGTGCTGCTGTGCAATGCCAGGTCGATGATGAATAAGACTACCGCCATTCACGACCTGATTGTGGATGGAGGATTTGACCTGGCATGTGTGACAGAGACCTGGTTGGAGGAAGCCGATGGGCCCGTTCTTGGCGCTGCTTGCCCACCAGGTTTCTCTTATGCACAGCAACCCAGGCCATCTGGGCGGGGAGGGGGGGTTGCAGTGATTTTTAGGAAGTCATTAGTTTGCACCAGGCGTCCTATTGGGAAGACCCAGTTCTCTGAGTGCATGTTCTGGAAGTTGGGCAATAGAGGCAGTACAGGATTCCTTTTGGTGTACCGACCTCCCCGCTGCACCAAGGATTCCCTGCCCGAGCTGCTTCAGGTCGTGTCGGATGTGCTCCTGGAGACACCTAGCTTGGTTGTCTTAGGGGATTTTAACATCCATGCCGACACGACCTTACAAGGAGCCGCTCGGGACTTCGTGGAAAGCATGGCCACCATGGGGCTGTCCCTGAATAAGTCTGGCCCAACTCATAGCCACGGACATGCCTTGGACTTGGTGTTTACCTCTATGGATGTTGGTGATCTGACATTAAGTAAAAGCGAAACAAAAGAAGTGCCATGGTCAGATCACTTTCTGGTGCAACTGGACTTCTCCGCAACCCTTTCCCTCTGCAGGGAGGTGGGACCGATTCGGATGGTCCGCCCCCGCTACTTAATGGATCCAATTGGCTTCCAAAGAGTGGTAGGGGATGTTTTATCCCATGTCGATGGCCTTTCAGCTGATTCCCTGGTGGCCCGCTGGAATGCGGAGTTAACCAGCGCTATTGACTGTCTGGCTCCGAAGCGCCCTCTCAGATTGCATGGAGCCCGGACAGCCCCGTGGTTTTCCCCGGCGCTGAGGGCAATGAAACAGTCGTTGAGACGGCTAGAGCGCCGGTGGCGGAAAACTCATTTTGAATCAGACCGGACACGGGCTAGAGCTCAACTTCGAGCCTACCAAGTGGCAATGGCGACGGCGAAGAGGACCTTCTTCACCGTCTCCATCGCATCTGCAGAAAACAGCAGCAGGAGACTCTTCCAGGTGGTTCGCAATTTAGCGGAACCACCTGCTCCATCCGGGCCCAGTACGGGCCACATGATCTCCTGCAATGATTTTGCAAAGTTTTTTGCAGATAAAGTCGCTCAGATTCGGGAAGAGGTAGACTCCACCGTGGGAGCAGGGCCGGGGCGGGGGAGTGCTAGAGTCCTGTCTAGTCAAGTTTTGTGGGATCAATTTCAATCTGTTACCTCCGAGGATGTGGACAGGCTGCTTAGACGAATGAAACCAACCACCTGTCTCCTTGATCCTTGCCCATCCTGGCTTATAAAAGCTAGCCAGGAAGGGCTGGGCGATGGGCTTCGCGGGTTGGTAAATGCTTCTCTCCATGAGGGAGCCTTCCCAGACCCGCTGAAAGAGGCGGTTATTAAACCGCTTCTTAAAAAACCATCTTTAGATCCGGCCAATATGGCCAACTATCGCCCAGTCTCAAATCTTCCATTCTTGGGCAAGGTGATTGAGCGAGTGGTTGCGGAAAAACTCCAGGCACGCCTGGAAGAAGCGGACCATTTGGATCCCTTCCAGTCAGGATTCAGGCCTCATCATGGGACTGAAACTGCCTTGGTCGCACTGGTCGATGATCTCCGGCGGGCTAGGGACAAAGGTAAGAGCTGTTTCCTTGTTCTGCTGGATCTCTCAGCGGCTTTTGACACCATCGACCATAACATCCTTCTGGACCGTCTAGAGGGCTTGGGAGCTGGGGGCACTGTCATGCAGTGGTTCCGCTCCTTCCTCCTGGGCCGTGTTCAGAAAGTGGTGGTGGGGGATGAGTGTTCAGACCCCTGGGCGCTCACTTGTGGGGTGCCTCAGGGTTCTGTCCTCTCCCCCATGCTTTTTAACATCTATATGCAGCCACTGGGAGAGATCATCAGGGGGTTTGGGCTGGGTGTCCATCAGTATGCTGATGATACCCAGCTCTACCTCTCTTTTAAATCAGAACCAGTGAAGGCGGTGAAGGTCCTGTGTGAGTGCTTGGAGGCGGTTGGAGGATGGATGGCGGCTAACAGATTGAGATTGAATCCTGACAAGACAGAAGTACTGTTTGTGGGGGACAGGAGGCGGGCGGGTGTGGAGGACTCCCTGGTCCTGAATGGGGTAACTGTGCCCCTGAAAGACCAGGTGCGCAGCCTGGGAGTCATTTTAGACTCACAGCTGTCCATGGAGGCACAGGTCAACTCCGTGTCCAGGGCAGCTGTTTATCAGCTCCATCTGGTACGCAGGCTGAGTCCCTACCTGCCCACTGACTGTCTCTCCAGAGTGGTGCATGCTCTAGTTATCTCTCGCTTGGACTACTGCAATGCGCTCTACGTGGGGCTACCTTTGAAGGTGACCCGGAAACTACAACTAATCCAGAATGCGGCAGCTAGACTGGTGACTGGGAGCGGCCGCCGAGATCACATAACACCGGTCCTAAAAGACCTACATTGGCTCCCAGTACGTTTCCGAGCACAATTCAAAGTGTTGGTGTTGACCTTTAAAGCCCTAAACGGCCTCGGTCCGGTATACCTGAAGGAGCGTCTCCACCCCCATCGTTCTGCCCGGACACTGAGGTCCAGCTCCGAGGGCCTTCTGGCGGTTCCCTCATTACGAGAAGCCAAGTTACAGGGAACCAGGCAGAGGGCCTTCTCGGTAGTGGCACCCACCCTGTGGAATGCCCTCCCACTAGAGGTCAAAGAGAACAATTACCAGACCTTTAGAAGGCATCTCAAGGCAGCCCTGTTTAGGGAAGCTTTTAATGTTTGATGGATTTCTGTATTTTAGAATTTCTGGTTTTTTTTGGAAGCCGCCCAGAGTGGCTGGGGGAACCCGGCCAGATGGGCGGGGTATAAATAATAAATTATTATTATTATTATTATTATTATTATTATTTTAGCTGGAGAAGGAATGAAGCTATTCAGGGCATTGAAGCCCCACCATTGGAAAGTGTATTTTAGGACCCCTTTGCCTTCTGAGACTTCATCAGGTGGTGTCCACATACTTTCAAGCTTATCTTGGAAACTGCAAAGACTAAAATACACGTTGTCCCATTCCCCCCCCCATGCCATTTCATCAAATGAAGATTGAGATGTCGAGGAAGCTGAATTCTGCACCCAAACCACATTTTGCCTTTTCTCTGCTTGTGCAAAATGCTACAGAACCAGTTTTGTTCACAGCCCTATTAGACGTCCAGAAACTGGGACTCATCCTGTCCTGGTTGTGTGGAAGTCTTTGCCTTGAAACGTGCATCGTGACATGACGAGGGCTTTCCAAGTATCTGCATTACTGTCACGTTCTAAAAAGAGTCAAAATTCTAGACGCTTACCCTGATGTATTTCTCACAGGATTTATTCACATTTGGTACTGCTTATTGTTAAAGTTTAACTTTGCACCAAAATATAACAATTTGCCATTCGTTGAAAAGCCATTTACTCCATTCTCTAGTGTTGAAGCAGGCAAATTTTAACTTCTCTAAACTTGAAGACAGGGCTGGTCACTAACCCTGAAGCCAAGTAGACTTCAAAATAGTCACTCAGTAAGACAAACTCTTAATTTGTCAATTGTTCAATTAATCCGAGAACTCGGGGAATGCGAGGGTTTTGTTCTTATCTTGACAGAGTAGTGTTGTTTTATACTCAAGCAGGGATGTTTCTTTCCCATGTAATGCTCTGTTTATGTGAATTGTGCTAAGGCACCAAGAAATCATCCATGCCCCTTGTTCATTTTATTTTTGTATCTGTCACTTAAAAAAAGAAGAATCTTTTCTTCAAGCAGGGCTTGTCTACACTACAGATTTGTTGCTGGTCAGTTCAAATAAAGCTTCATGTCACTCCGGCCTTCTGCCAAAATAAGATGTGTGGTTATAGAAATCCTCTGCTAATTTGTGTGTGTTCAAATTTCACAGCCAGAGTTGGGAAGACGTCACTTATTATGTCTCTTGTCAGTGAAGAATTTCCCGAAGAGGTAAGGTGTATTTGTTTTCGGTATTTCTATATTTCCTGAGCAGCAACATCCTCCAGGTGTTTTGCAGATTCATGAACAGTTTGCATGATAATCATTAATTCCATTAGGTAAAGTTTTTTTTTAAGTCCCATAAAAGAAGTATGTAGAAAAATCGTAAAATCAAACAATGCATTATGCAGTTATTGTTTTTATGGAATTTGAAGGATTGAATCTGGAGATCTGCCCACACAACACAGCAGAAGCTGACATTTCCCCCAAGGGGCAGATGAACCTTATTGATGAGGGTGGAGTTGGGACTCTGGCATGGAAGACTGAGCAGGAAAGGGGCAGGTGGCAGAAAATGAGGCAGAGACACCTTCAGCTCCATTCACAGATGATGTGAGCAGCCTCTGCCTGCTTTTTGGCCATCTCCTATGCTGCAGCCTTTCCCAGTCAGGAGCGAGAGGTTGTTCGGGAGGCTCTGAGGATGGGGCAAAAAATGTCAGCCTCCACAAGCTCTTGTTGGTCAGATACCCAGATCCAACTCTGCTTTTGTTCTATTTCCTCTGCAAACACCTAAAACTGTAACATAGCTATTAAAATATGTTTTAATAAAGATCAGTAGCTGTCTGAAGAATGTTTGCAAACACAAAGCAAACTTCAGCTTTTTGCCATATGGGTGCACTGCTACTGTTTTATACATTTCTAGTTGATCATTTGTCTGCTGGGTTTGGCAATCGATTTCATTCACCAGCCTGCACGGTGATATTGGTATAATCTGTCAGCATGCTGGGTTGAATGAGCTCCAGTTCACCCAGCATTTGCTGAACTTTCACTACCCAGCTTTTAGTGATGATTTTTATTGACTGGTTTTTGCTACCATGGATGGGGGCTGCTGATGTAATTTGTTTGTTTGTTTGTTTGTTTGTTTTAAAAATGTAGCATACTTTGTTGTTTTAATGTGTTTTTGTTCTGATATTTTATTGTACCCTGAGATTTCTTCAAAATGAAGGACAGTATATACATTTTGTAAATGATAAATTCCATGGTGATACAGAGGTAGTGAAAGACTTGGCAGAGTCACTGACTGGTCTGAGAATAGCATTATTGTGATCCATCCTGTTGCTCATTCCAGACTAATGAGGAAAACAGCCAATATGCTAAATATTTAGTGGGATTTCATAGCTCAATCCTGTTTATCTTCACATTCATTGATCCAGGGAGATACATAGCAAAAATACTTCAAACTGATTCATAACTGAAGTTTATGTGTAGAAACCAAGAAGTGAATTTAAAGTATATTGGACTATTCATTACAAAGTGCTCAATTTCAAAACTTGGCTTTGGAAAAATATGCAAAGACTTGGAAGTTCCTTGATAGAGGCTGTAAAACCATGCAAGTGTTAAGGATATGTTAGCTAAATTTCCATTGGCTTCAAAGGTTTCTGATTGTATTTATCAAGTTTTCTTTGGCATTTGGGCTAGTTTCAGGAATGCTCCTTTTTCACAAATGCAGGTTCCTCCCCGAGCAGAAGAAATCACCATTCCAGCTGATGTTACTCCAGAGAGAGTGCCAACCCATATAGTGGATTATTCAGGTAATGGATCTGATTATTTGACAGACTTATAAAACAAAAAGGTGGGGGGGGGGGAGAGAGGGAGAGAGTGATCACAATTTAATTGACCGACACCATAAAGGAAGATGGTGAAAAGTACATTTACAAGACAGAGAACTAAAGAACCAAGAAACTCCGTCTGCCTATCAACACATAAAAGAGGACACTGGCTCCCTGACCCTATAGTTCATGCACCCTTCCACTGATAAACTAATATCCCAAACACTCCCATGATCCCCACAAATATCACTTTTTCCCTTATTCACCCCCATATAGCCCTACAGATGGAAAATGCTCAATTTTTTAGCCAGAGGCTAAAAGGCCTTTATTCAGATGTATGGAAAGATACCTGGCTTAGGTGTACATTTTGTATTGTTTTTAAACCCATCTTTAGTTGTGTTTTTTACTGGTTTTAAAACTCTCTTAGCTGTTTTTATAAATCTCTTTGAAATGTGTTTGGAAGACAGTTCATAAGTAGTAGTAGTAGTTGTTGTTGTTATATGAATGGAACTAGTCGCTTACATACCCTGAAATATGGTCAGTGCTCTTTGGAAGCTGCCTGTAGTCATGCGTTAGTTGAGATGGAAGACCTTGGGCAGGAAGATTGCTGGGAAGGCTCCTGGCAACACTTAGAGTCTCTTCCAGGTATAGAGTGCCAGGCTGCTTCTCTGCCTGCCTGCAGCTACCAGGGCACCTGGTATTTAAGATGGATTTAATGTACATCTGGCTAGGTGCAGAACTACATTAGCTTTTGCCAAATACTGGGAGTAAAGCAAATGTGTTTTTAATTGGTTGAATAGCAGTGCTTCCTATTTGTACATGCACTGTAAACCCTTGTGCTTTATTGAGAGAAGTGGGTGGTATCCAACTAACTCATTGCATCAGTGCAAGGATTTTCACTGGCGCAACAGAACCCTCCACCCGGCACTCCTTCTCAAATCTGCTCTTGAGGGTTGGAAGAACCCTTGGAACAGAATTAGGTGGATGCCAGAGATAAAAGTTATGTTGCCCAAGAGGAACATGTTCTTTGGATACCGCACAGTGTTTCCATTCTAGCAGTGTTCTGACAACTATATTGTCTCAACACAGGAGTGTTTGAAGTGACAGAATTTACGGAACAAATCTTAAGCAGTTAAGCTCTCAGCCATCTTAGTGGGATTTCCACCCTTGCTTTTTGTCTGAGTGAAGCGAGGCCTTGCGTTTAGCTTAACTGTTTTGGTATTTTGTTTGTACCCCTGTAACTATTTGACTAATGACAGATAAGAATGAAATTTAGCACGTTCTGAAAAGTGTGGAGGATGATGCAAAATTCAAAGCAGTGTGATCCCTCCATGGAAACATCAGAATGAAAGTTGAGGTGCACATACAGAGTACCACCCTGTGAATCAAGGCCTAGCTTTACCCTCTCACTTGTTGGCAAGGAGGGCCAGCTGTATATATGTAAATGGAATGGAATAACTTTTTGGCTATAGCTAAAATTCATTATCTGGCTACGTGCGAAAGTGCTCTCAAGCACTGTGGTTAGCTAGTTTTAGAGCTTTAGCCCTGCTATAGATAACCACAAGTTTCCGTGTCACCACCCACAGCAGCACTTGGGGGGCCAGTGTGAGGCTTACAGCCAGGACTAACTATGGCTTTGCAAATCCCAGTACCCAAGCTTGTTCCAGTTAACCATGCAAAACAGAGCTTTTGTCTGACAATTTTATGAACTTGTAAAGTTTTTGGTTGTCTTTCCAATACAGGTACACTTCATTTCCAAAACTCAATGCCTTGTTCAAGCAAGAAAAATAGGTGGTTCTTTCTCATCTGTATCAGCATTGCTCTTAAGATGGTATTCAGGAAAATACATCTTAGAAACTGCTTTGGAAACTGTGCTGCAAGAATTCTTTTCTCTGTGGCATTCTTTCCTAATGACAGTACATACTTTTCATTCTCATCTAAATTATTTCCCACTTCCATGTGATTTCCCTTGGGAGCTGAAGGCTAAAGAGCACGAGCCAAGGATATTTCCACGTTTTTTTTGAGGAAACCACACAGGAAGAGTGCACCCAAGTCTTTATTTTACCAGCGCAATGAAGCTGTGAGATAAAACGTGCACATTTTAAATAGTAAAACTGTCATGAATTCACATACGTTCATGGCTGTGTTGGAAATCAGTAGTAAAATGGCTAAATTCTCTGGATTGAAAGTTGCTCTTGTTTTCCGAAAAAATCTTCTTGCACAATGTAGCCACAAACTTTGTGAAAAGTACTAAGGGAAAAAATATGTAAGAAACCTGGTCTTTGATTAAAGAAGGCCTGAGGAGATGATGGTATCTGCTGGAGGCGATATAAAACTTCTTAAGAAAGATGATTGTGTCAGCTTTAGACAGAATACATTTTTAGCTGAAAACTTGATTCTGGTTGGCAAATGCTTCTCCACTTCATTAGCAGTTTTCATATACCTCATGGATTGAATCATCATCATCACAGAGCAAACGAACAATAACCAATCTTCTCTTTTTTCGCACAGAATCCGAACAAAGTGACGAACAGCTCCATAATGAAATATCGCAAGTGAGTCAAATGTGCCTTTTGCTCTGAAATGCTTTGTTTTATATTTGCCTTGTAAAACAGTGTCAGGGTGAAATTATTTCCACCTAACAAAGGCGAGACTGGCTTTAATTTACTCTGGAGTCATTCAAGGGCATAGCTCTGAGCACAGGTGTGGGGAATTGCTGCAGCCTGTAAAATAACAGGTGACTGATGTTTATTTTAATGTTTTGTACATGTGTGGAAATAAGGTTCAACAAGTTTATTTCTGCAGAGAACAATCTAGTTACCTTTCAAACCCTCAGATCATGGGTAGGCAAACTAAGGCCCGGGGGTTGGATCTGCCCAATTGCCTTCTAAATCCAGCCCACGGATGGTCCGGGAATCAGCATGTTTTTACTTGAGTAGAATGTGTCCTTTTATTTAAAATGCATCTCTGGGTTATTTGTGGGCCTGCCTGGTGTTTTTACATGACTAGAATGTGTGCTTTTATCTAAAATGCATCTCTGGGTTATTTGTGGGGCATAGGAATTCGTTCTTTTTTCAAAATATAGTCTGGCCCCCCACAAGGTCTGAGGGACACTGGAGCAGCCCCCTGCTGAAAAGGTTTGCTGACCCCTGCCTCAGACTGTAAAATGCTCTCCTTCACTATCTCAGGCCATTGGGTTAGACCAGGCATCCCCAAACTTCGGCCCTCCAGATGTTTTGGACTACAATTCCCATCTTCCCCGACCACTGGTCCTGTTAGCTAGGGATCATGGGAGTTGTAGGCCAAAACATCTGGAGGGCCGCAGTTTGGGGAAACCTGGGTTAGACCATTGGTAACCAATGTAGGGCCTTCAAGATGGGCAACAACATTGGCCATACCGTACAAGCTGGGACTGGCAGGAGTTATATTCCAGCAATATCTGGAGAACACCATGTTGGCTATGTCTAGGCTGAAAACTGAAATGCCTTGATTGAGGCCAGCTGTTGAATCAAGTCAAGTCCTCAAAGCTCTACCTTTATTTATTTTTTAAACGCTTTTCCAACCTACAAGCCAGAACCGCGCAATAAGTAATCTTTGGTGTTTTCCATTTTTTACCACGTGAACATACTGGCTTGGATCCAATGAGCTGTGAGCAGAATTTTCTCACTGCCTACATACACCATTGCTCCTAAGGTTTGGGACACACCCACCCCTCTGGCATAGGATACAATTGTGTGTAAAATAGCTCAGTCGGTAGAGCATGAGACTCTTAATCTCAGGGTCGTGGGTTTGAGCCCCACATTGGGCCAAAGATTTCCTGCATTGCAGAGGGTTGGACTAGATGACCCTTGTGGTCCCTTCCAACCCTTTGATTCTATGACACACCAATAAGGGGTTCCCCATGCACAAGTACAGCTGCCTTCTGCTTGGAACTATTGCTCTGTGGGATGCAAACCAATAGGCATAAGAAGCAAGCCTTTTCTCTTAGTCACAGCTAACCCAAATGCTGGTGTGGAAAACATATTTTCCTCCTCCTTCATAGAACATCTTTTGGATAAATATTTGCAAAACCCTTTGGGAGAAAAAGTCCTCCTCGTCAACTTTTTTTGTTCTGACTTAAGTGTTGAAGGAAGCACATGCTCGAGATCCATAAACAAAAGATAAATGCAATTAATGGTGTTTTTGGTCTACTTTAGGCAGAATAATCTTGCTGCAACAGAGTGCAAGATTCCTCCACCTGATCTTGGGTGATTCCCTACCTCTGGCTTTCTCTTAAGATTTTCTGGGGATACAAGGCATTGCAGGGGACTGGACAGGAAAGGAAAGATTGGTTTGCAAACTGGTCTTCAACTCACACAGCGTTCACTACAGCCCAGTATGCAGATAAATGCATTTTGTCTATTTGTGTCATCTTGATTTTAGTTGTTGACTGAATCATATTCATAAGTAAACCTCTACTTCCGGTTACGCAGCTTTTACCATTTCCACCCATAATGTATGCTAAGATTTGTTCTTCTAGGTCAGGCATCCCCAAACTTCGGCCTTCCAAATGTTTTGGACTACAATTCCCATCTTCCTCGACCACTGATCCTGTTAGCTAGGGATCATGGGAGTTGTAGGCCAAAACATCTGGAGGGCCACAGTTTGGGGTTGCCTGTTCTAGGTGCTAAAACAGGCACCCCCAAACTTCGGCCCTCCAGATGTTTTGGACTACAATTCCCATCATCCCTGACCACTGGTCCTGTTAGCTAGGGCAGCGTTTCTCAACCGCTGTTCCGCGGCACACTAGTGAGACGCTGGCTGGTGTGCTGCGACGTGTGGCGACGAGAAGGGCGATTTGCATTGTCACGTGCCTGGCGGCCGCCAATAAACATATCCGACCCACCAGAAAGCAATATTTCTCCTCCTCTTTCCCAAAGCTTAGTGCAAACGAGCCTGGCGGCCACCAATACACAGCACTGATCCACCAGACGGCTTGTGAAGCCTTATTACAGGAGATTGCAACCAACACAGCAATTGGCAAGTGTTTCTTACAGTCATAATTATAGTCAATATAGGGCAGCACAGAGTTAATTTTTTTAACTTTTTTAATGGTGGTGTGCCCCGTGATTTTTTTCACGGAACAAGTGTGCCGTGGCCCAAAAAAGGTTGAGAAACACTGAGCTAGGGATCATGGGAGTTGTAGGCCAAAACATCTGGAGGGCTGCAGTTTGGGGATGCCTGTGCTAAAATCTCGGAAAACCTTACCGTACTCATCTGGCTATTTCTTCTCTGTTCCAGGCGAATGTAATTTGCATAGTATATGCAGTTAACAACAAAAATTCAATTGAAAAGGTAAGAGGAAAGCATTTTTGTTGTGCTCTAGCTGGTGTTCATGATGTAGCAGACCCCTTGAATGTACAAGTTTATATTTAAGGCGTCCAGATTCTTATTTGGAAAAGCTTTGAATGTCAAGATGTGGTTTATCTGCATATGCCAAATATCCCCCCCTTCCCCTCCCCCCCAAAATACAGCATTTTCAATCTTGCAAAGTACATTACAACTGCCTTGGTGCATTGGCCTCTTTCTCCAGGAAGACAGCTGTCCCTCTTACATTTAAGGAAGGGTGTGGGGAATAGAAAAAGCTAGCATTTGCATTTTTGTAACCTGACCGCACAAACATTCTGCGTTAGAAGGAAAGGAGTCCCAACTTCCAAAGCACTGAAATAAAGATAAAATGCAGTGAAACACAAGTTTCTCTAGGTGGAGAGTGGCTACGTTTCTGTGCTTCTTTGAGTTCCTGGTTGTGGGGGTATGCTGCTTGACCTTCTTTTTCATTCTTCCGGTGCTTCCATGGTATTAATTTTGGAAAACAAACAATAGCTTCTTTAGTAGTATTTATCATTTCTGTCAAAATTAAATTCCAAGAATCTTGCACCAGCTGGCAACCCCACCATAAATGATAATACGTACCAAATTTATTGCAACTGGGCGATATATAGAAGAAAACATTTTCGGCATTTGCAGAGCAGTGTGATACCACCTGTGTAATAATTTTAAGGCATTTTCCATTTTAAAAACTGGAAACGGTTTTTGAGGGTCAGGATTCCCAAATTTTATTCCAATTTTTGGGGCGAATTTGTCTGCCAGTCTTTTTAAGGGGTTCCAATACTCATTGAATCCGGAAAGTGCATGTGGCAAAGCGTTTGTTTCGGGTTGAATGTAAATAACGGCCCAGTCTAATACTATTAATTATCACTAATGTGTTGATTTAGGTAACAAGTCGGTGGATTCCTCTCATTAATGAAAGAACAGACAAAGACAGCAGGTACATTAAAACAATGGAAATACCATGTTTCTCCAAAAAATAAGACGTAGCCATAAAATAAGCCGTAGCAGGATTTTTAAGCATTCAAGGAATATAAGCCATACCCCAAAAATAAGACATATTGATAGGTGCAGTAGCAATGCCGGCTGCGGCAGGAGGAGGAGGAGGAGGAAAAAAAAATAAGACATCCCCTGAAAATAAGCCATAGTGGGTTTTTTTTAAATAGGAAAAATAAATATAAGACGGTGTCTTATTTTCAGAGAAACACGGTAGATTAAATGCAAATAGATTAAATGCTGAAGCAAAAAGTGTCAGTATGAAACAAGGCCTGAACACTTACTGCTTAAACACTCATGATCTACTTTATGTGGAGTTTATACTGTATTTGTCTCCTATTATTTGGGCGATTGTTTTTATAAACGTAACATTGGCGAGCTGCAGTGTTCTGACAATTATTTATCTAAGGGCGGTAGATGCTTCACAAAACACTTTATTTCCTTAAACCCAAACAGTTAAACTGTCACGCTATCTGAAGAATAGTGTTGGAAGCTGAAATTGCAATTGTGTTTCGGAAGAAGATTGATGATAAACACAAATTATCTTCTAAACATTTTTTCTTTGTTTGGCTTAAATCGGGTCACATTTTAGGCAAACACTTCAGGAAGCTGTTTTTCAGTTTCCTAAAGTTTTAAAAATGACATTTTCCAATTAGCTTGTACGTTTTATGGGGAGACTTTGTGAATATGCTTAATACACTGGGTACTTTAGTGAATGTATAGTACATGAATTTGTACAGAGGTTACTTGAAATTTCAAGGCTGCCTTGTTTTTAATTATTGTGCACTTAATTCATTTTTTGATACACACACCGGAGCTCTTGGCTTTGAGGCCACCTGCTGTAAAGAACTTCAAAGTGAAGTCTTTTATGACTTAGGTTTAGCAGGCATTGTATTTTTCATTGGCTAACTGGTTTGCTAGTCTTAAATATTTTTCCAAGGGAAATCAGAATCTTCAATTTTGCAAATGCTTGCTCTGGAAGAAGACCCAGTTTTGTTTCCTTTTTACCAAATTGAAACACAAACGTGCTTATATAATAGTTCAGTGGACAGTCATAACGATGGTAGTATTATAAGGTGCCAAATAACTGCTATTATATTTGATTGCGAAAACTTTTCTCAACTTATTTTCAGGCTGCCTCTTATACTAGTTGGGAACAAATCAGATCTGGTTGAATACAGTAGTATGGAGACAATCCTTCCCATCATGAACCAATATACAGAGATAGAAACTTGCGTAGAGGTAATCAAAAGCTTTTTCTTAGCATTCACAGTGGCTTAATGGTTACATTGTTAACTTTAAAAAGAACACAATTTTATTAAAGTGGTTTTCCGCGCTCCATAGCCAGTGCTCTCATCAAATTCTTATATTTCTGCGATTCGTGTTCTTGTTAACTTGTACTGTAGTTACGTTCCAATTGTTATAATAATCACAGCTGCATTCTTTATGATTGATATTCGTATTGTTATATTATTTAACTTTTCATAGGATTTCAAGTGAGGAGCTCTAACTCTTTTTCTTTTCAGTCTGCATGTGTCGGTCTAATATGTCCCATTTCTGTTTCTCTTGGCCTCTTGCAACGTCCTTGAAATTATTCCACTGCTATTGTCGTCCTCCCAGTGTAGCTCAGGGCTATACTCACATGTGACAATGCCAAAGGGGAGCCTTATCTTCCTTTTTCCCACGCCACGCCCCTTTCCCTGAGTGTCCTGTCACTTTTTTCTATGAGCTGTGATAGAAGGGCCTGTGCACAGGCCCAAGACAGAACTTTTACATGATGTTTAGCACGTGCTAGTTTATTTCCATCAATCGCTCTGGGAAATTAAGACTGTTGTGTGACTGGGGCCTCACCAGCACTGTGCTTTGCAGTGCACCCAGGAAGCTTAAAGGCAAAATTAAAGGGTTCTCTAGAATGGTGCCTATGCAGGTCTGTACACAATTCCTCTCAGCTGCCCACCTCCCAGATTTGCTCCAGTGGGTGGCACGAGCAGAAATCTGCTTTTGCAACCTTGGATTCCAACCCCCCCCCCAAAAAGTGTTTCCAAATGGGAGAAAGGGCCAGGAGATTTTGAGGACCATTTCAAAAGACCAGAGCCATCACCACCGCTGGGCCCGCATCTCAGTTTGTTTGTTTTTTGATGTGAGCTGCTTTGGGGGTGATATTGGCATTAAAATAATGTTGCGTGGAATTAAAACTGCCTTGATGCCATGTTTAGTGTCTCTGTATTCTCTCACAGAGTCCGTTATTTATTTCAAGTATTTATAACCCACTTTTCAATGTAAACTAACATTTTAACCTGACAGTAAAACCATAACAGCTGGTTAAGGCATCAGTAAATAAAACGGTGTAGATCAGTCGACTAACTTTAACTGCATGAAAGCAGCATTAGAACACACAAGATAAAACAATTAAAACCATTAAATGTAAAAAACAATCCCATCAGGACCTGAGTCAATAAAATGTAGAATATTCATTGCCTGGGCAAACTAGGATTTTCCCCTGCTTCTGTATTAAGTTGACAAGACTCATAACTTCATTTCCGCCCCCCTAGTGCTCAGCCAAGAACTTGAAGAACATATCCGAACTATTTTATTATGCGCAGAAAGCTGTTCTACATCCTACAGGACCCCTCTATTGTCCAGAGGAAAAAGAGGTATTTTGCTGCTTTTGTGTTATAAAATCAGCATTACGGGTAATATACCCTAACGTTTATGCACCAGCACAGTCCTTTCTGTCTCCAAAAAGGGCGCTTTGGTATTCAGAGTGCATGTCTTGTAAAGCTAAAAGATGCACCTGTTGGAGTTCCCAAATCTTTGCTATCTTCTGCTTTTGTTTTGGGGTTGATAGTCGTTTAAATGTGAATTTGATATTGGGGTAGCCTGAGTTGAGGTATTCCAGGAAGAATTGTCAGAGGAGATACAGCAATGGGAATTGGAGAGGGCATCATAAGAGAAGAAACTTTTAAACATCTTTTAACATGCTTTTTAACATCTACATGCAGCCGCTGGGAGAGATCATCAGGGGGTTTGGGCTGGGTGTTCATCAGTATGCGGATGATACCTAGCTCTGCCTCTCTTTTAAATCAGAACCAGTGAAGGCGGTGAAGGTCCTGTGTGAGTGTCTGGAGGCGGTTGGAGGATGCATGGCGGCTAACAGATTGAGATTGAATCCTGATAAGACAAGTACTGTTTGTGGGGGACAGGAGGCGGGCAGGTGTGGGGGACTCCCTGGTCCTGAATGGGGTAACTGTGCCCCTGAAGGACCAGGTGCACAGCCTGGGAGTCATTTTGGACTCTCAGCTGTCTATGGAGGCACAGGTCAATTCTGTGTCCAGGGCAGCTGTTTATCAGCTCCATCTGGTACGCAGGCTGAGACCCTACCTGTCCGCGGACTGTCTCGCCAGAGTGGTGCATGCTCTAGTTATCTCTCGCTTGGACTACTGCAATGCGCTCTATGTGGGGCTACCTTTGAAGGTGACCCGGAAACTACAGCTAATCCAGAATGCGGCAGCTAGACTGGTGACTGGGAGTGGCCGCCGAGACCACATAACACCTGTCCTGAAAGACCTACATTGGCTCCCAGTACGTTTCCGAGCACAATTCAAAGTGTTGGTGCTGACCTTTAAAGTCTTGGGGGGGAAATACTGCCTGTCTCTTGTACTGCTCTCTGCCCCAGCTCTCCTCTTTTCCTTTTCCTAGCATACGCAAACAGAAAAGAAATCGGGTGTGCAGAGTTTTGTTAGAATTCTGTTCCATTTTTTTAAAAAAACAACAACACAGGGTTTAGGGGTTTCCTATTGAATTTTTTTAAAAAATGGTCGGCTTGCCAGAATAAAAAGAAACCCACTTCTTGCTTTTTTCCTTGATCTGTAGATGAAGCCTGCCTGTATAAAAGCACTAACTCGGATCTTCAGGATTTCCGATCAGGATAACGATGGCACCCTTAATGATGCAGAACTCAACTTCTTTCAGGTACCTCTCTTCTCCTTCCTTTCCACCCTCACAGGAGGCAGGATGCCTCTTGTCTGGATCCAGTCCTTTATGCTTCACGAGGTGCTGCTCCTTTTGTCAGGAGGCAGAGCAGGTCTGCGGGAGGACAAGCAAGAGGAAAAGCCTGCAGCACTTGGGATCCCGTCCGAGGAGAGGTGTCACTCTTCCATTTCCTAAGCCCGCCTCTCCAGCAAAAATTTCAGCCTGTGTGAGGGGATGGTTTAGCAGCATCCAGATCGGGAGAAAAGCAGTAGATGTGGAAAATGTAGAGTCGCATCTTGGGTGTCTGGAATAGGAACTTTTGGGTTCTTTCAGCGTCGTTCTTGTTTCCCCAACTGCCCATATGAAGGAAATGAGGAAATGCAGAATCTAGGGGTTTTGTATACCTGTGATTGAGTAGGAACCTATCCGGCAAAAACAAAAAGTAGCATCAAAGGGAGATTTCTCTCCATCTGCTTTCCCACCTAGGAGATCTCTGCTTTCCACCTCTGGAAGAAAACGACTGCAAGACCATAAAAATGGCCCATCTGGAAAATGTTAATCACCCCCTTTCCCAGTACTACTGCTATCAAACTTACAGCCTCCCCCCCCCTCAGATACTGTACCCCACCTTCAAATATGTTTTATCGTGTTTTTAATATTCTATTGGGAGCCACCCAGAGTGGCTGGGGAAACCTAGCCAGATGGCAGATGGGTGGGGTAGAAATAATAATAATAATAATAATAATAATAATAATAATAATAATATACCTAGAAAATAATAAATACCTAGAAAAATGGGGGCAGCCATTCAGCGCCTCAGGATTTCTGTGTCTCCAGAAACAGAACTACACACTCTGGCTTTGCTTCTATTGCCTCTGCATGAAAATGACAAGCTTTGCCTGCCCTCAGTATTGTGTACGTTTGTGCTTCCCTCCTAAGGAGAGGCAGGGAGAAAATAGCAGTGCTCTGGGTGTGCCTAATTTGAGTGCTTTCTGCTGGGAGACAGAGAGAGATTGAGAGAGAGAGAGAGGAACAACACATAGGTGTGCACCAGCAACAGAGCGCCGTGGGGCAGAATCTGTTCACACACAGAACTCTGAGCTCATGCACATTACGGTTTATGATCTATCCGAGGAACGCCAGCAGCAGGGGAAGGGAGAAGAGTTTTTTTTTTTTAACTGATCCTCTCTAACCCTGCAACCCCACCCATTGGGGGACCCCCTGGAACTGTGGGAGGCCATGCTGGTGGGATGGTGAACTGGCAAGTCTTTTCCCTCTCTGCCAGCCGGAGCATCCCTTGAACAGAACTGCCTTCAGGAATGGAGTCTGGATCCAACCCAATAAGCTGCTTTATCTTGTGAATTGCTCTGAGACCTGCAGGCATAGGGCAGTAATTAAATTATAAATATAGATATAGATCATGTGATCATCGAATGAAATTTTATTTGCCCCCAAGCCGCTGCTTAACTACAAGACTGGCTTAGAAACCGTGATCTTGTTTCTGAGCCTGTAGCCATTGTTGGCTCTATGCATTCAAACACCTCCTGCTACTGTGTGATCTGTTAGCTTGCTTCTTGGTATGAAAGTTGGGGTTCTAACATGAGATCATGGGCTGTAGTGAAATGTTCCAGGCCATAGAGTCTATATTACCAAGCCTTGGTTTGAAATAGTTCTAATATTCCTCCTTCTTTTTAGCGAATTTGTTTTAATACACCATTGGCACCTCAAGCACTGGAAGACGTAAAGAATGTAGTCCGGAAAAATCTAAGCGATGGCGTTGCAGATAATGGATTAACATTAAAGGGTAAATACTATATGTTTCTTTCTTAAAATACGAAGATGGGATGGAGCCTGAAGATGACTCAAAGATAATGACAAGAATGCATTACTTAACCTCTTGCTATTTTTGAAGCCACACACAACTGCATGTTTTTAAGTGTTAATACACCAACGTGTAAGGGACCCAGGTGGCGCTGTGGGTTAAATCACAGAGTCTAGGGCTTGCTGATCAGAAGGTCGGCGGTTCGAATCCCTGCAACGGGGTGAGCTCCTGTTGCTCGGTCCCAGCTCTTGCCCACCTAGCAGTTTGAAAGCACATCAAAGTGCAAGTAGATAAATAGGGACCGCTCCGGCGGGAAGGTAAACGGGGTTTCCGTGCGCTGCTCTGGTTCGCCAGAAGCAGCTTTGTCATGCTGGCCACATGACCTGGAAGCTGTCTGCGGACAAACGCCAGCTCCCTCAGCCTATAGAGCGAGATGAGCGCCGCAACCCCAGAGTCGGACATGACTGGACCTGATGGTCAGGGGCCCCTTTACCTTTACCTTTTACACCAAAGTGTAGTACCGATTATGTTATGGATACATTGAGTTGTAGATAAATGGGTTTGTCCACAAAACCTGTCTCGCCAAAATGGCAGCGTCTTAAATTAGCTCCATCTGTGTATTTCTCTGCCTGTCTGGATATATTCAAGGTTGAGATAAACATGCAAGCAAAAGTACATAGAGCACTTTCTTTAATTTAACCCCCCCCCCCCAATTCACTATATTACCTGCCACCAAGAGGTGAGCTGGAGGAATCACAATTACTATTTTCTTGGAGGTGGAGGCAGTTTTCAGTGTGCTGTCACTACAGCTGCGACTTGGAAAACTGCAAGCTTAACGCAACAGTTTTTACAGGAGATTCTTGGGTAACATTTTTTTGGGGGGGGGTAGGAGATTTTCCTCTTACGATTATTTGCTCACTCCAAATGAGTGAGTTTGCTCTCACCCTCTGTTAACATCTAAAAATCCCAACACCTGTCATTGCTATGTGGCCAAGATTAGTAATTTAAGAACTTGCTTTTTTTCCAGGTTTCCTTTTTCTACACACACTATTTATTCAGCGAGGGAGACATGAAACAACCTGGACAGTATTGCGGCGTTTTGGATATGATGATGACCTCGAGCTGACACCAGAGTATTTATTTCCTTTGTAGGTATCAGTGGTCTGTTTGGATTTTTTTAAAAAAAGAAGAAGCCTAAATGCAAATAATTATTATACATTTGAAAAGTAGGTTCCTTAATCCAATGCAGCATCTTCGTACTTAAATATCTTATGTGTGTATGCATATGTCGGATAGAGCTACATTCATATTGTTTCCCTCCTGCCCTGCCTGCTTGTGAACATCTCGCAGAGACCTTTGTAATTAAAAAAAAATATGTTTCTTGCTCTCTAACCAGATTAAAAATACCTACGGACTGCACAACAGAGTTGAATCACCATGCATATTTGTTCCTCCAAAGCATTTTTGATAAGCATGATTTGGTAAGCTTTTAATCTGACTTGGGCTATTTTTGTAAGGAATATTCTTTCCAGCATTGTCCGTACTGTGAAAGTATTGGGTTGGGTGGGCAGTGGGGAGAACACTCTGAGACCCATAGAAATCTCCTTTACCCTAGGCAATAAGTCAAAAGTGTTGTATTTCAAGGGCTCACAGGTCAAGTGACTGTGTTACATAACATGTTTCCCTGTCCAAGAGGTTCATGATCTAAGCCAATAGAGATGAGGCTTAAAGAATTAATGGAAAAGCAAGGGCATTATGGGGAGTTATTTGACTGGCTTCGTTAATTATTTTCTGCTTTTTGTGATTACCATTCGCTTCTGTTCTTCTGTACATTTCTTGCAAGCCCATATTTGTTTCTTAAATATAACACATCTTTGTAAATACCGTAATGAATAAATATAAATAAATTTCCTAAATCTGTTTTCAGGACCGAGATTGTGCTTTGTCTCCTGATGAACTCAAGGATTTGTTCAAAATTTTCCCTTATATGCCATGGGGACCAGATGTCAACAGCACCGTTTGTACAAACGAAAGGGGATGGATAACATATCAGGGATTTCTCTCTCAGTGGACGTAAGTGCAACACTTAAACCCTGAAATTCTTGCTTTTTGAAAGGGCTGCCAGAGTTTGAGGGGTGGGCAAGCAATGACTCCTCATGATCAATCCAACCACTTCAGCTTTAAGGTCACAAAGTGATTTGACAAAGTCCATTCTGAGTTAGAAAGCGTCAAAGCAAATTTGCACAATCAACAGAAGTGGCTGGTAATGTTTTTCCTGCTTCCTGCTGCAGGTAGCAATCTCAGGTGACTGAAGGTTCCCCTACCTCCTTAAAAACAACAACCCTATACAGTGGTATCTTGCTTCCCAAACTTAATCCGTTCCAGAAGTCCGTTCCAAAACCAAAGCGTTCCAAAACCAAGGCACGCTTTCCCATAGAAAGGAATGCAAAACGGATTAATCCATTCCAGACTTTTAAAAACAATCCCCAAAACAGCAATTTAACATGAATTTTACTATGTAACGAGACCACTGATCCATAAAATGAAAGTAATAAACAATGGACTGCAGTCACACAATCAATCAATCAGTAGCTGAACTGGGTTCCACACAGTCACAAAAACAAAACGAAAAGAGACGCAAAAATGCAAAATAAATAGCAAAGACAGACAGACCTCAGCGTAACACTCAAAACAGAAGTGGCACTCAAAACGGAGCACGTTCGACTTCCGAAAAATATTCGTAAACCGGAACACTTACTTCCAGGTTCGCAGTGTTTGGGTTCCAGGTTCTTTGAGTACCAAGGCATTTGAGAACCAAGGTACTACTGCACACTGACAACAAGCACATTTGAAAGAAAGGGGTAGGATTTCAGTCTAGCCCAACATGTTATTTTTCTATTTGTAGGGAGCTTTTTGGTGGAGGGGGGAGCATGCAGCTCTAAATCTGCAGTCCATGAGAAGTTTTGCCAGTTGATTCTGCCATAGCTGAAAGCTAGCAGGTCTCCCAGAAAATGCCTTCTGAGTTTGCTTGATAAAACCTCCTGCAGCAGGCAGATTCACCAGGATACCTAATGTGACTAGAAGTGGAATGGGATAGCCTTGCTTTCTGCAGACAAAATGAATGCCTTTCTCTATCCTATCCTTCCTTTCCATTCCCTGTTTTTTGACAACTGCTTGCCTGCATGCAAAACCATAAATTTGTCAATTATGTTGGTTTCCTTACAAGTCTTTGTAAATGTATAGGCTTATTTCACCTTTACATACAAATCTTAAGTGCCTTATCATGGAAATCTAGGCTCAGAGGAATTTAGACAATTTAGAAAATTACCTTTTTTTGTTCTCTCTGTCAGACTAACTACATATTTGGATGTACAGCGCTGCCTGGAATATTTGGGCTACTTAGGATATTCAATATTGACTGAACAGGAATCCCAGGCATCAGCAATTACAGGTAACAGCCTACAGTGCTGCACTGTATTTTGGAAGGATTTTAGAAAACAATTTTTTTCACTGCTTAGCTGCCTTTTCCCTTTCAGTTGAGAATGTGCAACATCAAAGGACAAGAGTGGCAAGCCGTGAAATGATATGCATGACACAAAAGGAGGGGAGAGGCATCTACCTGTCCAATAATGTGTAGTTCAAAAAACATATAATTTTTTTCCCATCCATCTTCTCCCCATCCCACCAAACCCACTTCATTGGCTGCCATGTCTGGAGTGTTGGGTAAATAATGGTGTCAGTAATGCTGCATCAAAGTCCCCCCCCCCCAATTTGTTCTTCAGTAGACTTAGTTCAGCTCCACCCATGAACCCCTCTGTCAAGTGCAGTCTGGGCTAGAGGAAAGAGTCATTGGCATAGACCAGGGGTCAGCAAACTTTTTCAGCAGGGGGCCAGTCCACTGTCCCTCAGACCTTGGGGGGGGGGGGGCTGGAGTATATATGAAAAAAACATATGGATGAATTCCTATGCCCCACAAATAACCCAGAGATGCATTTTAAATAAAAGGGCACATTCTACTCATGTAAAAAAACACTGATTCCTGGACCGTCCGTGGGCCGGATTGAGAAGGCGATTGGGCCAGATCCAGCCCCCAGGCCTTAGTTTGCCTACCCATGGAATAGATGGTTCTGCACAAAAAATGTTGGATGGTTGGCTAGTGCAGTGTTTCCCAACCTTGTGCCTCCAGCTGTTTTCGGACTACAATTCCCATCATTCCTGACCACTGGTCTTGCTAGCTACGGATGATGGGAGTTGTAGTCCAAAAACAGCTGGAGGCACAAGGTTGGGAAACACTGGGCTAGTGAGCCAAGAGGGGCAAAGTGTTGGCAGGTCTAGAGCCTAAGCTGGCCACTTGCCTTTAAGGGATATTTCTGCCAGTTGTTGCTTTGACCATGATGGCAACATTGTGACCGTGTTAAAAGTGAGCAGTGAGCAAAGAGGTAGTGAACTGGGTATTGAATTTTGCATATCAACTAGCTAATCATAGAACTGCAGAGTTGGAAGGGACCCTGAGGATCATGTAGTTCAACCCTTGCAATGAAGGAAAAAAGCAACTGTCCCATGCGAGGATCACCATCCATTCTTCTCCCCTGTTGCTAGCTAGACCCATCCAAGGTACCTGTAGGGTATTTATGGGTCTGTGCCCATATAATAAATGATTGGTTGTATTTTTATGGTACGAGTATTTGGACAAGTGTTTCCACTGTCACTTTAAAGCGCAAGGACAGCAGGCTCCGGGAAGCTAGCTGGGAAGTTCTGAAGAATTTAATTTAATCTCTTCTTAAGATGGTTACCTAGGAAATATTTGGTTATAATCCAGTTGGCTGCCAACTCTGTAACAATATAGGTAAAGCTAAAGGACCCCTGGACGGTTAAGTCCAGTCAAAGGCGACTGGGGTTGCGGCGCTCATCTCGCTTTCAGGCCATTTCTTGCACTGTTCTTGACCTCCCCCATCCTGCAGATTTCCATGGAGCATCCAGTTAGCTAAATTCTCTGGATCCCAAATTCTTGGTTCTTTTATGGTTGTGCCACATTGTTACAAACCATAGTATTCCTGTGTCTGTAATACAGTATGCACATTTGTGTGAAATCTTCTCTCCCCCCCCCCTTTTTTAAAGTAACTAGAGATAAAAAGATTGACCTGCAGAAAAAACAGACTCAGAGGAATGTGTTCAGGTGCAATCTAATTGGGTTGAAAGGTTCTGGAAAAAGTGGAGTCCTCCAGGCACTGCTTGGAAGAAACCTAATGGTAAGAATTCTTCTGTTATTCATTAACAGGTGGTAGCCTGTGACACTAAAACAGTATTGTGGTGAGGCAGTAACTGCTGCCTTGCAAACATACTCCTAAAATCTTTTCCCAATCTATCTCTTCTTTTGCTGCTGCTCTTTCATTCGCCCCGTTTGTTTGCTCCCTCTTTCTGAGGTGATGGAGATCTGGTTAGTATTGAGGCTGCTTCTCAAAGGCTAGAAGAAGTGTCTACGGCAGACATCCCCAAACTGCGGCCCTCCAGATGTTTTGGCCTACAGCTCCCATGATCCATAGCTAACAGGACCAGTGGTCGGGGAAGATGGGAATTGTAGTCCAAAACATCTGGAGGGCCGAAGTTTGGGGATGCCTGGTCTACGGTATTCCACAGCACTTATTCTCTGGGTTTGGAATATGGCCAAGAGAGAAAGTGACAGATTTTCTCTAGAACAGGCACCCCCAAACTGCGGGCCTCCAGATGTTTTGGCCTACAGCTCCCATGATCCCTAGCTAACAGGACCACTGGTCGGGGAAGATGGGAATTGTAGTCCAAAACATCTGGAGGGCCGAAGTTTGGGGATGCCTGCTCTAGAGTACTCACATCTGGACCAGAGAAGGAGCACTGCAGAGCTGCTGCTGCTGCAGTATGTGTTTGGCAGAGTTCCCGCAATATCTTCTGAGAGAATCCCAGAGCCCGACAAGCAGGTCTGAGAGCTTAAAAGCTCTTTCCACACCAGGAAAATGCAGCGCAAAAAGAGCATTTAAACTCTCTGCCTTGCATGCAGTTGATTTGCGGGATTTCAACTTGCCGGCTTTCAGCCACGTAAGGTTGAAATTGCACAATTTAATTGCGCACAAAATGAGATTGTACTCATTTTTTAAAACAGTTTCCTGCTGAGAGACTCCTGATTTATCGTTCGGCAATATAGGATTTGTTCTGTTCTGATTAAGCTTAAATTAGAGAATTAATCAAGCTTAATTAGAGAATTGATTAAGCTTAAATGAGAGAAGCATTTGCTTTTAAAATAATGGAATTCTTTTGTGCTTTCAGAGAAAGAAGCATATACGTCCAGAGCACAAATCTTATTATGCAATCAATACAGTCTATGTGTATGGACAAGAAAAATACTTACTGGTAAGACTATGTCATTATATTGATAAATGAATATGAAGCATTATTCTTTTATGTCTCTTTTCAGAGTATCAGTGGAATTGTATAAAAGTTTTGCAATCCATGTAGTATACAAAAAAAGGGGAGTGTTTACTTCTGACACCATACAAATGCATCAATTGTGAAACATCTTGCTATTTAGAAATTGAAAGCTGAAACTGCTTTCTTTCATGAGACTTGTTTTTCATGCACTGGTTTTTGGCTTTGTCCGGTTTGGGCTTTGATTTGTAATACAGTATTTCACAGGTGAAATTGTATCTATAATAGGGCTGCCATAGTCCGGAATTTCCAGAAATCGGAAAAAATGTTTGGGAAAGCCCGGGCGTATGGCAGTGTCAGAAGTGTTGGTTTGGGGGCAAATTTCCTATTAAAAAAACACCTTTTGTGTCGGGATTTTCACTTTTTGAAATATGGCAACCCTAAATTCTATATTATGCTAAGCTGATTTATGGTGGTGAAATCTTCAGGCACAGATGTAGGAAGGCTGGGCCATATTGTGCATTCACTATCCCTGCTTCTTTAGCACTGCCCCTGTCTTTCCATTGCCACATGCCTTCCTTTATGCAGCAGCCTTAAGGGCTATCAAGTACACACACAGTTCCTTTCTGCCACCTAACCCTTAACTGTGTAAGCATTTGCCTGCTGCCTTAGGATTGGATAGGCTATGAAGAAATGGTTAAACAATGATATGCTACATTTAAAGTGGTTTGGGGACAATGAAATGCATGGCACATGACTTTTGATCTACCAGGATGTGTAAGTACAGGCGGGCGCTGACAGGCATGTGTAAGTTACATGCCAGCAAGTCTGCGTCTTAAATAGTATTCCGAATAGTGATGTGTGCAGACGTATCCCATACGTCCTTTGCAACGGTGACTCTTGATTTGTGGCTTCTTTATGCAGCATGTATGTATGTATGTAAGTCCTATTGAATTCATAGGAAAAGATCACTGACTGCATTTAAAATACAGACATATAGGCACACGGGCACATTTGTTCCAAGAAATCTTCCTCTCCTAGTAAAGAGTGGCCAATATAGAGATAAGTAGATGCTGTCTACATCAATGTTAGTTGCATTTGGGTACATTTAAAAGGAAAAAGGGGGGGGGGACCTGAATGTTAAAGCAAAGAAATATGCTTCATGCTTGCAAAGTATATTTCATAATTTTTTATCTCTTTTTTCCCCTCCACCCCTTAGTTGCATAATATTTGTGAATCTGACTTCCTATGTGAGTCTGAAATCATGTGTGATGCTGTGTGCCTAGTGTATGATGTCAGCAACCCCAAATCCTTTGAATACTGTGCCAGGATTTTTAAGGTTTGTATGTTGTACGTGTCTCTTCTAAAAGTTACAAAAAAATCTAGAAAATAAATGCACACACACAAAAATATGTATCTTTTAGCAGTATAAAAAATAAATGTTGCAGAAACATGCAGGTATTGTAAATAATACATTCAAAGCATTTGACTCAAGATAGTCTCTATATTTATTTTACTATGGCTTATTTTCGGGGGTGTCTTATTTTTTTAAAAAAAATTACCTCCTCTTCCTGTCGCGGCTCGGCGCCCGGAACTGGCTGCTGCTTCGCGGCTCGGCGCTTCAGCAGGGCACGCTGCTGGGTCTCGCCGGGTCCGGGCTCCACGCGGCGCGCGCTGCGGCTCCCACCACTATGGCTTATTTTTGGGGTATGTCTTATATTTTTTCAACCCAGGAAAATCCTGCCATGGCTTATTTTCTAGGTGCGTCTCATTTTATAAGAAACACGGTATGTTACCAGAGGGAGGGGAATCAGCTTTATAACCTGAACCCCATGGAAGAAGGGCAGTATTTAAAAGAAAAATGAATTAAAAACAGGCTACTATCATCAGGGGTGTATCAGGAGGAGATTTGGACTAGATGGCATTTTGAGGTACTTGTGATTCTCACCTGTACTTGGCAAGGGGAAGTATGATAGGTTTCCTCTTAAGGCTGCTTCTCATGCAACAGGATTCATACAGGAATAACATCTACATTGAAATTTGCAATAATTGTGCAAGGAGATTTATTGTGTGTGATTCTCCTTCACTTGCGTGGATGCTCTGGGAAGCTTTTATTGACCGCACCTTCTTAGCAAATATATACACAGTGATTTATAGTGTTCAGGATAATTCCATATGGAGTCTAATTTGGTACTTTATTTTGCGAGTGAAGCATTTATCATAAAAGTAAAGAGATTTCAGGCATTGTTCACAATATTTCCCCAACAAATAGTTTCTTGTGTATCTTCAAACATTTCAGAATATCAAAGATTTTACCAAATTTGATTCAGATAACAACTTCAGATTAAAAAGAATCATATACCTCAACGAGGCATTTTCAGTATAGCAGCTCCCAACAACTACCTTCATTGGACAAATGCTATGGAGTACAATATACTGTACAGTCGTACCTTTGCTCCTGAACGCCGCAAACCCGGAAGTGACTGCTCTGGTTTGCGAACTACTTTTGGAAGTCGAACGTTCGACCGGGCTTCTGCAGCTTCTGATTGGTTGCAGGAGCTTCCTGCAGCCAATCAGAAGCCGCACTTTGGTTTCCAAACATTTTGGAAGTCAAACGGACTTCCGGAATGGATTCTGTTCGACTTCCAAGGTACAACTGTACTGATTTTTTAAAAATTATTATTATTATTTGCTGGATCAGTCTCAATTTCATATCTAAAGAAGCAGTACATATAGATTATTTTCATTCCTTAGGCTGAATGATACATTCTAGTCCACACTTAGTTTCTGAACTTCTATGTCACATTAAGCATTTGTATACAACAGTTTTGGGTTTAACTCTCTGTAAGAATCCAAAAGCAGTCTTGCTTTGTGGTCGTGGGACATGGATTGTGAGATTATTGTTTGAGGAAAAGCTTATAGAAACCCTTTTGGATTTGCATGAGGACAGTCAGTGTGAATAAGTAGATTCTATGAATTTCCCCCATTTGTATATATTTTCTATTTTGTGTCTGTGTTTTGTTTTGTTTTGTTTTTTGTTTAAATATTTAGCAACACTTCATGGACAGCAGGATACCTTGCTTAGTGATAGCTGCCAAGTCAGACCTTCATGAAGTTAGGCAAGAGTACAGCATTTCCCCGGCCGACTTCTGCAAAAAACACAAAATGCCTCCACCACAAGCCTTTTCTTGTAACACGGTTGATGCGCCGAGTAAGGACATCTTTGTTAAGTTGACAACGATGGCCATGTATCCGTAAGTACCCAAGGAACCCCAATATTCATAACTGCATGGATCATGACAACTTTGCATGTTGTTGTTGTTGCCATAAGGATGGAACTCACTGAAATTTGTGTTTAGCAACAGAGGGAGATGTTGATGATGCAACCAAACAAAGAATTTTAACGCTGAATTGGCAAATAAATGCAAGTAATCTAAATTAACTGCAAAAAGCTCCTGCGTACCAACTGTTGCACGTAATGTGATTTTGAGAAGTTTGTCTGAATACATTGCAGAATCGCATCTAGCTTAAAGACATTGGGTTCTATTCTCTCCATAAATGCATGCACTGCCTTGCTCATTGTCATTACTCATTCATTAACGGAGAGTTTTGAGCATGTCCCAAGGAGACTGGACCCTCGTTTACTGGGAACCAAATCAAATCAAAACTTTATTGTGGTCCAAAGATCCACCAAACAATTTCAAAACTAGATACAGTTAAAACGACCAGACAGACAGATGGAAGAAACGAAGGCAGTCATTTTGTTTTATCTAGGGCATAATGATCTTTATTTCTTATAACCTCCGAAAGAAGCTTTGCCACGCCCAGTGTAATATCATTTGACCTGTCTTCCAAAAGATATTTAATATGGGAGGCTTTGGAATTTGCCAGTAAGGGTTTGATCAGTTGCCTGCTCATATTGCCCACAATCCAGTAGGACATGCTTCATACAGTCGACGTCCTGGGAACATAAACAAAGCCTATTCTGATAGGGGATGCCTCTCAGTCTGCCATTTAGAACTTCCAAGGGAAATACATTTAATCTGGCTTTGGTAAATAAATGCTGATAGGTAGGTACAGACAAATTACTAAGGTATGAGGATATCTGAAAGTCGTACCTGTGTTGGATTCCAGCTGCGACCGGGCTACAAATTACATAAGATTGGGATCGAAGGTCACTATGTGAGATGTCCCAAAGCTTTTGCCTCAGGGATTCAAGGGCAGTGTTCCTGGGAACCAAAACAGGTATATTTACATGGGCTTCAGGTAAAACATTAGTATTTGCTTTTTGGAAATACTGTGTGTATTTTCACAGATGAAGAAGAGCCCAACCTTCAAATATAGACTTGAGAGTATTTGGCTCTCATGGTGGTATCTGGTTTATCAGTGTACCGCAGGCATCCCCAAATTGCGGCCCTCCAGATGTTTTGGCCTACAACTCCCATGATCCCTAGCTAAGAGGACCAGTGGTCAGGGATGATGGGAATTGTAGTCCAAAACATCTGGAGGGCCGAAGTTTAGGGATGCCTGGTGTACCGTATTAGCATATTTCCTCAGTAGGCCTTCATAAATATATGGGCCAAGCTCCAAAGAATCGTGAAACTAGTTCCGGGTGTCCAAGGTGGCTCTGGGTTCAAGAGCAGTTCTCTATGCCACATGGCAAAACACTTCCAAAATGGATGGGAATTGGAAACAGATTTTGAAATGTGACATGATAGCCTGCTATTCAAAGAAAATTCCCCGAATCCTGTTAGATGTAGCCAAGCTCTTAGGCATGTGTAAACTCGTTCTTTGGATCACAGTTATGTTTCACCACAGTGATGCGGGGGCAGCATGTTTTTCGAATCCTTTTTTAAATTTTTTAAATTAGATTTATATACCTCCCTTTATCATAAGATGTCAGGGTGGTTCACAGAGTAAAATACAGGATAAAAACATGAAAATAAGTAAAACAAAACAGCAAAGCAGTAACCTCACTTTCCCACAAGCACATTAAAAAGGCTGTAGAATATTAATCAGCCAAAGGCTTGGTTGAAGGGGAACGTTTGCCTGACGCCTAAAAATATATAAAATACACACAAACATAAACATATTAGAAAATTCCTTCAGTAGCACCTTAAAGACCAACTAAGTTTTTATTTTGGTATGAGCTTTCGTGTGCACGCACACGTCTTCAGATACCTGTACACACGAAAGCTTAGTTGGTCTTTAAGGTGCTACTGAAGGAATTTTTTAATTTTGTTTCGACTCAGACCAACACAGCTACCTACCTGTAACTATAAACATATTAGATATACAGTTGTACCTCGGAAGTTGAACAGAATCCGTTCTGGAAGTCCGTTTGACTTCCAAAATGTTCGGAAGCCAAGGCGCGGCTTCCGATTGGCTGCAGGAAACTCCTGCAGCCAATCAGAAGCTGTGTCGGATGCTTGGGTTCCAAAGAACGTTCGCAAACCGGAACAGTCACTTCCGGGTTTGCGGCATTTGGGAGCCAAAATGTTCGACTCATAAGCCATTCGGGATCCAAGGTACGACTGTGATATAATGGGGAACCACTATAGAGAAGGCCCATTCTTCTCCGTACAGAGAAGAACTACAGAGAAGACTACTTCTAGAGTAAAAAATAAACAAGGCTCAGTTTTCTAGGCTGGGGTGTAGACATCGGTGCACATACTGGACAGAGCAAAAACTTGTCAAATAAGAAGTGCACGGTTTCAGCTTGGGACACTGGAGCAATTCCAGTTGCCGTTCGGAATTGGAGCTCCTGGCAAGCTGGAAGCAAAGCAACTTGAAAGTATTTTTTAACTCTCCTCTTTTTAAATAGGCACACTACTCCAAGTTACATGACACAAACCCTAATTACAATACTTACAGTGGTACCTCGTCAACCCTGGAAGTCTTTTCGCCCCGCGCGCCCCACGCGTGCGGTCGGCGCCTGCGCAAAGCTGCGCACGCGGTCAGCGCATGTGCAGAAGCGGCACTTCGGCAACCAAATACTTCGACTTACGAAGACGGCCGTGGAATGGATCATCTTCGTAAGTCGAGGTACCACTGTATTTACAGCAGTAGTAAGCTCTATAGCAGAGCTTTCCAGACTTTTCATGTTGGTGACACACTTTTTAGACATGCATCATTTCGCAACACAGTAATTCAGTTTTACTAGCAAACTGGAGGTTAAACAACCCCTTTCCAGCCCCAGGAGGAGCGTGGGGAGCATTTGCACAAGGCAGCCGACACACTAACGTGTCGCGAGACACAGTTTGGAAAGCTCTGCTCCATAGAAAGGTAGATATTGATGTGAAAAAATGCAATATCCTCAGGAGGTTTCAAGCTGCACAGTTGCTAAAACAAGCCAGCCTACATTCATTGTTAATACTGTCATAGTTTTCTGCGGTACTTGCACCATATTTTCTCTAGCAGCACCATAGGAGTTCTCTTGCTTTTTGATTATCTGTCTTTTGGACCACACTTGTTGCTACTCAAATTTAATAGCTATCCTACATTTCATGTAGATGCTTGTGAGCCCAGAGATTGAATGCTTCTCAAAGTTGCTGTTTCTCACTAAGCATCTTGCTCTGTTGCCAAACAAGTTCAGTCTGCAGACTTTGTGAGTCTGGTAGGTCTAACCTTCTCTGCGTTGTTGGTTTAGACATCGCTTAAAATGACAGGTTCATTATAGTACAATAGTGGATATTCAGTGCAGTCCAAGGCTTCACTGGAACAGAAACTTTTTATTTTATCTTCAGTTTTCAGTTTTTCTTTGAGGGACCATGTGTTTGCCACAGGGACTGGCCCTCCAGGGCTAACTACATGTCCTGTAAATCTTTCAGTAAAGTTGGCAATAACCCTGTCCTCACAGCTAGTAATCAAATGTAGAATACCTTCAAACATTCATTTTCCATTTCTCGGTCTTATAGTGAATGATTCATGGAGAATGAATCTAAATCTCCCCCCAAAACCAATTTTTAATGTTCCTGTGCTCCTGTGCACTTGAACATCATTGCTGAAGGGTTATGGCTGTCACTTGTTCAAATGGTTAATTTGATTGCTTTCACCAGGAAGTCCAGATTTTGGGTGGGGTGGAGAGACATCTTAAGCTCAGGCTCCTTTTTTTAAAAGTCTTCTTCAATGCATTTGGCCCAGCTGGAATAGTCAAATGTTTTGAGAAATATATGCAACAGTGTATTTGACTTTCTTAACCTTCCCTTTCTCTTTCCCCGATTCTTAAGCATGTTGTGTGTTGGTTGGGATGGAAGAGGTAAGGGTAGCTGTTGGCTTCATGAAGTTGTTCAGTTTCAGTAGCAAGAGAAAGGAACTGAATTCCGTTCTTTCTACGGATTGTGGAGGAGTTGCCTCTTGTTAAACAAGAGCATATTACATTCTGCTTCTCTTTCTAAGCTCTGTATAAAATGAAAGTTGACACCCCCCTACTCTCTCTCTCTTCCTTTTGTTGGGGATGCAGGCATGTGGGCACAATGCACTTTCCTAAAAATATTCTCCTCCTGGAAATCTGTACAACTTTAGCCTACCCTTGCCTCGCTTTCCCCCGGAATGTAACCAGTTTTATCCTCACCGCTCTTGGTTTTTGGCTCAGCCCTGGTTTCTGCCTGAGATCTCAACTCCTATCCTTCTGTGTGTTTTTGCAGCCATGCCCGATTACGCTGTATGTGCACCTGCAACAGGTGTACGTTTTGCATCTGTCAGAACCTCCTCAACTCAGACTTGCTGCAATCTGTAAAGAACAAACTCTTCACCGCAGTTCTTAACAGGTCTTTGATTTTTATTTACTAGGTACCAGGCGTGCTTTAAAAGTACTTTTATTGAAACAAATGGTTGAACTTTGTAACTGAGACACAGGCACTTTGCTCCATATCCATTGAGCAGGCAAATGTACCCGAAATACAGGCTTTCTCTTTAGGTAGCGCTTATCCTAATTGGCATATTGAATCTCAGCCATTTAGCAAGTACAACAATGTGAGGAGCTTAATGTAGCTTGCTAGAGAGCTTCGGGGGGCGGGGGGGGGGACAACAAGAAGCCCTTGCTAGTCATTTCATACAAAATAGCTGTACTGTTAGATATATATGCAGCTTTAATGTAGATTTTAAAATTTCTATGTGCAGGCGAGTTAAGACATGAGAAACATGTACAGCCCTGGTCAGCAGCTAAGTTTCCCACAAGGCAATTTGGACAAGGGAGTGGACCAGTGGTGCCCTCGACCATAAAAATGACTTGCCATTGTGTTCTGTTACCTCTGAAACCATTTTCACCACAATTTTGCCTCTTGTTCAGCAGCCAGGTGGCTAATTAACATCTTTTAGAGGGCTAGATTTGACGGAGAGCTTCCAGTTGCTGGAACCTCCACACCCCCACTGTACAGTCTAAACGTGTGTATATTTTGGTTGATCGATACGAGTCAAAATCACTTCCAGAGTTTAGAGCACAAATGCTTGGTCCCTGCGAATGGATATGGTGCGATGAGATCTGTGGCATTAACAACAAATTCCTCCTTTAGAAAATAATCCCTACTTACATAAGTTTTACGAGTGCAGATGGGGCGAATCGTTCTCTGTTCAAGACATTCAGATATTTTTTCCAGAACGTTACTAGCAACAAACTAACACTGGCTGAATAGTTTTTTAGTACAGTAAGCCCGCAACCTGGATGCATTCAGCTTTATGCGAGTGGTAATAATAATAATAATAATAATAATAATAATAATAATAATAGGGCTGAAAGGTTCCAGAAAAAAGTACTTTGGCAATCCCACCCGCCATTAAACCCAATGGCTTTAGACTAGACACAATTTTGGCTTTAGGGCACGATCCTTGGAACGTGAGTTGCAGGCCTACTGTATTATAAACAGTCCCGCAGCTTACCTACGCTGCTCCTTGTGTCTGCTAAATCCTTTTTTTTCTTTTTTGCAAACATAGAACAGGATTTGCCAGTGTTCACTTGTGTCAAATCAGACCCAGCAGATGAATGGGAGTTAAAAATCAAAGTATATCTCCATGGTGTGGTACAGGCATACCTTGTTTTATTGCACTTGACAGATGCTGCTTCTTGCAAGGATGCAGGTGCAACTGCAGGCAGTCTGACAGCTTCCCAGCGAAGGAAGGCCCCCCCCCCCGCTGCAGCTGCCCTTCTTCTGGCCCTGGGGTTAGTGTTGCTAGGGCTGGAGCTGGGTTTTCCCCCCCCCTCCCCACCCCTGCAGCCAGGGGGGGACCTGGCTTAATAGACGACAGCATAGTACAGTCATAACTCTTACATGTAGTGGGACCCCGCCCCCAAAAAATCGTGACTTGCTTTACTGTGACATTCGCTCTATTGCTGTGGTCTGGAAGCGAACCTGCAACATCTCCGAGGTATACCAGTGTACTCCCTTAGCTGGTTAGCCTTGTTTTAGTGGCCTGTGTTCGGAAAGCAAAGTTTAGAATGCATTCTGTAGCTTGATTTGTGGAACGTCAGCTAGCAACACACACACACAGGGTGCATGAAGGCAGTTGTGCTTTACAACGAACATTTCACCACAGCTTTTCGTTAACTATCTATTAGGAAGATCTGTAAGGAACATGAAAGTATTCGTGTGTGTTGGGGGGGGGGTCTTCCATAATCTGAACTCCTCGCCCCATATCTATGCCGCTTGTTCCTTCCAGCTGCAGAGCTAGCTATTAACTGAAGCGGGAAAGCTTAAGTAGGAAGCCAGTCTCTTGGTTGTTTTTCAGAAGACTCCTGGATAGCTTAAGTGCTCATACCCAGCCTCCCTGCAACTCCCTGGCCTCTGTTTAGATTAGAGCATGGTACTGTGCCAGCAACAGGTCTCAAATCTTACCATTCTCCTCATTCATCAAGATGGGCACTAAAAAGAAAATACAAATACAGCAAGGTTGGGGGGGGGGTTGTTCAGCCAGAGCTGGGTAGCAGAATCTGAACTTGGGAGCAAGACGATAAGGATCTTTCCCCTCAATCCCCAGATAACTTTCTGTCTTCATTTTTTGAGACCTGGGCCTGTCGGGCTCCTTTTTTTTGTACCCACGGCTCTTCCACAAAATAAGCATTGCTACACATAGACATAAGCAAGTCAGGGAGAAGGCTTTGCTAGATGATTTCATTCTGAACCTAATCTTTTAGATGTGTTGGGTGTGGGTGTGTTTGCATGGAAGAGCATTCAGTCGTGTGAGCTCCCACCCATAGACTGAAGTGGCACAGTGCAGACACCCAGGTTTTTCACCCCGGCCGCTGTTTATGAGAACCTTGGCTTGAGAAGCTGTTGGACTCCAGCTCCCATCAGCCCCAGACAGCATGACCGAACAAACAAAAAAAGGGGGTCTGTCACCTCATGAGTGCATATGCAAAACTGCCTGCAGGTTTTCAGGATGTGAGCATAGCCTATCTGGGTTTTGCTGTTTCCCCCACTGCCCCCATTTTACTAGGTGGCACACTTGTGGGAGGTTTACGTGTGAGTCCCATAGAAAGAACAGCATGATATGTGAAATAATAAAAAAATCCTTCAGTAGCACCTTAAAGACCAACTAAGTTTATATTTTGGTATCATACCAAAATATAAACTTAGTTGGTCTTTAAGGTGCTACTGAAGGAATTTTTTTTATTTTGCTTCAACTCAGACCAACACGGCTACCTACCTGTAACTAGTGTGATATGTGGTTATGCAGTTTCAGAGAACAGCAATAGGTCTCTTCTCAGGAAACTTCAGAGTATTTGTGCCTCTCTGTACATCTCACTGATCTCAGTGGGACTCTTCAAGGTAAAGGAGGAGAGCATTGCAGCCTTGAATTAGAGCTGACACACTTTTAGACACACATTAGACACACTTCTAATATTTGTGATGGAACTGTTCCCAATTCCACTAATTGAAGTTTTATGAAAAGGAATTTCTGGACCATAAGCCTGGAAGTTTAATGATACTTTATTCTAGCTGGTAAGCAGAGAGCTGCAAGACGGACATTGTAAGCCCCATGTCACCCTTGGGGGTGGAGTGGGCAGCGGTGTGGGGAGCAGAGGCAAAAAGCCTACAGTATGCTTCACAGGAACTCTTAACAAGTGCTCTGGATCCACAGACCTTTTAAAAAGAAATTATAAAGATGGAAAATTACTGCAATGCTGAAGTATATCCTGTAGTGCAGGGGTGTGGGGCCTTTATCAGCCGAAAGGCTGCACTCTTTTCCGGGGGGGGGCCCTTTTGAGGACTGTTGCCACTGGTGGCGGGGCCAGAGGCAAAAGTGGGAGGAGCAACAAATTATTATCTTTATATAGTTGGCTCTTCTTCATTGTTTCTTCTGAACAAGCAAGAAACATCGACATATTCAAGGACAGATTCCAGGAAGGCAAAAATGCCCAAGGTGTAAAGCAGACTCTGTGGCCTGGGGAAAGTTTTTGGGGCAAAATAAAGGGTCTCTCTTATTTGGCTGTGGGTTCACCACCCCTGGCACAGTTGAATGCAGTAGTCTTGGTTTGAGCTTTCCAGGAATTCTGACTGTTGATTAGGAACACGACTGATTAAGAACAAATACTGTACACCACATGCCTTCGATAAAACAGTTGAGCCATGCTGGATTATTTTTGTTTCATTCATTTTCTCCTTTAGGTGTTCATTTTCATTTGTCTGGCTGGCATTTACTCTCCTCATGCTGCATTCTTGCGCCTCTCTTTGAATGCGACGTTTTTGAATGTGCCTTCTAATTCCGTGTGTGTGTGTGTGTGTTTCTTTCTAATCCATCAGCTTGGCTGTTTGCATTTGATTGTCTGCATGCCTTGTGTATATTGGAGGCTGATATTCTGTGTCTGCCTTGTTGCCTTGTTCCTCTGGTATGTTTAGTGTTTTACTCTGGCCTGAATCCCTTCATGGGTAAAGTTGAAGCTCAACATGATGGTGGGAATTTCCATCTGAGAGGTCAACCCCCCCCCACACACATCTTGATTCTTTGAAGCTGAAAGCCTATTGGAAATACTTTTTCGTAAAGAAAATATAGATTGGCCATTGTGTTAAAAAGAAGAAGAAGCAAAAACCCAAGTGTTTTTATTTTTGTGAGTTTCATAAATGGAAAAGGGGTGCGCATTTCCAGTTACATGGAATCAAGATCTCGGTATGTTGCATTGATTATGTGCTGAACCAAGAATGATTCCAACTAGTGTTGGAGAAGCCAACTTATCTCTCACTTTCAATTATATCCTCACTGTACCACCCTGAAGATTTTTTAAAAGGTCACCATTCTTTGGCTTGTTTCCCTCTCTAATGTTGTGGGAAATGATTATGCTTCCCAATTTCTTTGCCCCCTTCCAAAGGTGTGGCATTGGGACTACAAAGATCAGGAAAAAACCAAAATGGTGCCCATCACATATTGTCGGACTCCAACTCCCAACTGGTCCGGGATCATAGGAATTGTAGTCCAGCAACCATAGTGGCTAGCCTTCCCACATGGCATTTTAATTTACAAGTGCCTGTCATTGTGGCAGGGCCCTCATTTCTTCTCTCCAAGCTCCCATACCTCTCCACCCACAAGGTTGCCTTCATTTGAGGGTTGTCTTTGATGTGCTTGATTCACCCTCCCTCCACCTTCATGAATGGGCATTTGGTAATGGGAAGTGTGACGCTTGATTGGACAAGAGGTTGGATTATCAATTCAGCATGTATGAAGCAATGTGTAGCTGGGGGCTTATGAAGCCTCCCCACATTTTATAAGCCTTACTGTATGTCCTCTGAGTTCTTAAGAGTAGATTTAAGTCTGTGCAATCCTGATCCTGATTATTCATTTGGTTTGTCTTTGGAAGAAAGCTTGTCAATATTGTGCTTACTCTTTACTCAGGCAGGCCTATTACAACTCAGTAGTAGACATACAACTGTAGGCAGGTAAAATAAATGATTAAAGGTAAAGGGACCCCTGACCACTAGGTCCAGTCGCGGACAACTCTGGAGTTGCGGCACTCATCTCGCTTTACTGGCCAAGGGAGCTGGCGTACAGCTTCCAGGTCAATGACTAAGCCGCTTCTGGTGAACCAGAGCAGCGCACGGAAACGCCGTTTACCTTCCCGCTGGAGCGGTACCTATTTATCTACTTGCACTATCGGCAACCCCTAGGCTCTGTGGTTTAACCCACAGTGCCACCCGTGTCCTAAAATAAATAATTAGTCCAAATCAAATACTTGCCACCTATTGCATTTTTCCTTTTTCTCAGGAGGATCTCCCCCGTCTTGTCGCCAAAAAACTCTCAAATTTCTTTTAAAACTCTCTGGAATTCAGAGAATTATGGGAAAGTGTGGTTGAGGAGAATAAAAGATCCAATTTCCCCTCTGCCTGACAGAGTTTCAAAAGTGCAAAACAGGTTAGGGTAGGCTTCTGAAAAGGAATCTAGGAAAAGAAAATAGTGGATGTGTATCTCTGCATTGTGACATGAGTGTGTGGCAAAAAGTCAGATAACTTAGCTGTATGCAGTCACTTCCAAGGAAAGAAATGGTTGTAGAATTCTGCCTAGTGTGAACTGCTGCTTAATTTACTGTTATGTGTATGACTTATTTGGGCGTTTAAAGGCAGGTTAGTGAAGTGATAAAGCTTTCCTCATATATAGAGTGCAGGAAGTCCGGAGTCTCGTCATAAATCTTCCCAGTTTTCTAGTTAAGGCTGCTAAAACTTTGAGGGAGCGAGGATTGAACAATGCATAGACAGTCATCTTGGCTTCTGCGTGTTCCTGGCTTGTTGAATAACATCACGTTCCCAGGCAAAACTAATGGTTCTGCTCAGTTAATGCTGCTAGTGTATTGACTCATCTTATGCCTGCTAGTTAGCCCAGTTATTGTGTTGAATTGACAGTGTACACTCTGCTTACAAAATAGAATATCTGTTGCTTTTGTTTTGGAAAGCACACGCTGCATTTATTAATATAAAATGCTTGTTTTGTTGATTAATAAAAATGGTTTTATTGAAACATGAAACATTAGTTAACTCTTGTGCATGTGCTCTTAAAAAAGGAATTTAAAAGCCTAATTCTCTATTAATACTTTACCTGTATGATCTAAAGAGATTTCATAGGGTATTAAAGTTGCACAGTAAATGGCTTTGTAAAACTTTCCTGCTTATCTTAAACAAGTTGAAGCCACTGTTCCATAATCACATAGGGTACTAATACATAATCCAGCTATTGCTTTACATCCCCTCCCTTTGAAATCTTTAGAAATGAAGGAAAATAATCTGTGCTTTAATCCTGGAGGCACTGTGTGCGAGTTACTCCCATGTTTTGAAAAATTGGTTGATTACCTGCCCTGGATGCGGCTGCACTTCCTTTGTAGGAGCAGGTAAGCAACCTTGGGGTGCTTCTGGACCCTGTTTTGTCACTGGAGGCTCAGGGAGCCTCAGTAGCTAGAAGCATCTTTTACCAGGTGTGCCTGGTACAAAACATACAGTTGTACCTTGGATCCCAAACGCCCTGGAACTTGGACCTTTTGGCTCCTGAATGCTGCAAATCCAGAAGTGATCGTTCCGGTTTGCAAATGTTCTTTTGGAACCCGAACATCCAACGGGGCTTCCGCGGCTTCCAATTGGCTGCAGGAGCTTCCTGCAGCCAATCAAAAGCTACAATTTGGTTTACAAACATTTTGAAAGTCGAGCGGACTTCCGGAATGGATGTCATTCGACTTCCAAGGTACAACTGCACAACTGTTCTGGACCAAGAGAGCTTGACCCCAGCGGTTAGAGCATCAGTGACTTAAGAATTGAATTACTGCAATGCACTCTATGTGGTGCTTCCCTTGTGCTTGATCCAGTTAGTACAGCAGCTGACGGGAGTGAGACCCTGCCAGCATATAACGCCTCTGCTTAGAGATCCGCAGTGGTTGCCGATTTGTTACTAGGCAAAGTTCAAAGTGTTACTATGGGTATATGAAGCCCTTGACACCTTGTGTACTTGCAGGATTGCCTTACTCGACTGCTTTGATATGTTTTCAATTACTTGTTCTTTAACTCTTATTGATCATTTTAATATGGTTACTATCAAGCAGTATATAAATTTTGTGAAATAAATAAGATAAATGGAATATATCGCCTTGTGCTGGCAAAGGCTGTATGCTTGTTCTCAGAGCATCTCTGCTAGCACGGGAATTTTTTGGGTGAAATTGTTAGGGTTCAGTTCTTGGAGGCTAAAACTAAGCTTGAGACTGGCTGTTCCAGCAGTTAAGTAGTGCAGAAGTGCACTAAGCACCCATCAAAGGCAGCACAGATATATTCTGCTCTAAGGTAAATATGTTTGAAGTGGCCCTAACTTAAGTTTTTTGAAAATGCATATAGGCGAAATTTATATCTTTGGGTAAACAGATGCTGTTTTCCTACATCACTATCCCCAGTTCTCAAATATGTTTCAAAACAAAGAGCTTTGCTTATGGATAGCATTTAGTTGACCAGGAGTGGCTATTGCTTTCTTTTTCTTTATGAATATTTAGTATGAATAGAGTATGTATGCCTTGAGTATGTTTGCCTTGCCTAGCGAATGGGGATCTTAAGGTAGCTTCCTGTATATTTAAACCTCAGTAGAATAGACAGTGGCACACTCACACAATAGACAGTGGCACACTTAGAATGAAACCAAGTTTTGTGAGGAAAACAGGCAGTTCCCAGGCTCATGTACACCTCTTAATGCTAATGAGGGACCAAGGTTAACAGCTGATTCTCCTCTGTGCCTGCTCCAATTGCTATTTTTGCTTTGTCACTAGGCTAGGAGCATTTGTAGGGGGGGAATTAGTTGGCAAAGGAAACACCAAGCACCTCCATCCAAATACCCTCCTCTCATTTTCATTAGCGGTAGGCACATTTAGGAAACCTGTTTTGTGGCGTAACGTTCTGCCCTTATGATGGCACCGCTTGACCTTGTACGGTAATTCTATGCTTTATTCAAAAAAGCAGTGTTTCCATGCATACTGTAAAACTAAACAAAGCAAGCCTACAGAAACACAACACAAATTCAGGAATAATGATTGAGTGTGGATCCTTTTAATATTGGGCCATGCATTTAAAAACCTTAAATCTCTACACAAGCGGAAGGAAAACAAATTAAATACGGAACATTTAAGTTTGGAAGCAAAAAAAACCAATCCATGTGATCTAACTTCAAATTTTCCCAACAGCCCTTCTGTACAATTAAGGCACATTTCAGAGATAACAAACAAAAGGTTTTTCCGTGAGTTAAATATCTCTGAGGAATATCACCTGTTCTTTGGCAAGAATGCAGAATGAATTTCTGTGTCACCTGGCAATTCTTTTGCTCGGAATGTCTGTAAAAATAAAATAAAAAATACTTTCCTTTCCTTCCACTTTGATAATTAATTTTTGCGTGCCACTTTAATAACCTGCACACAAAGCAAAGGCTCCCCTTATTAAAAAACAGACTGATAGCTGACTTGTAAGCTGTGTTGGTGCATAACTTGACTGTTTCTCGCCATGCTATGAACTGCCCACTGTGTGCATGTGTGTAAAAAAGGTTAAGAGCCGCTGTAGCTGAATTGGGTGCCATGCTGTTATCAGACGAGGAGAGCAGTATTGTTCACCAGGTGCACGCCGTCCGCTCTGTAGAGGATTCCATCTTCATGGAGTCATCCCTTGATCCTCAGTTACTTGAAGACAGGTAACGCAGTCTTAACTTAATCTTTCCCTACAGGGGAAACTCAGACAGTGCCTTGCTCTAAAATACTTAGAATTAACCCCATGCTAGAAACAATTGCCATTAATCTGTTTGAAGTTCACCCCCCCCCCCAAAAAAAGATTTTGAGTTTGTCTGTAGGTGGTTTTGTACCTGGCTTCACTGATCGCCCGCAATAAATAGGCAAAGCACTTAATTTGCATGGGATTTTGGGATGCGCTTGGAGTGCTGCCTAGATCCCCGGAGAATAACTCAATCTGGTTTGGCCTCCTTGTGTAACAGTGTGTAGCAGTTGTATAATCCCTGCTTTTATTGAAGGAGCCCTAGTCATTTTTGAACTTGCACTTTGAAACCTGCTCTGTCTGTTAGGGTGTACGTGCACTTAGATGTCTGCCTCGTGTACTTTAGAAGTTTCCCCATTATTTCTAATTTAGATTTTAAAGCGCCTAGGCCAGAAAATTCTTTCTAGGCTTTTGTTCTATAGGGCAGAGTCCTAAATCAGTTCCGTAACACTCAATTTGAGAATCGGTGTGCCTTGAACTAAGGTCGCTGCAGTGACCTTTGTGCTTGAGAACGTGTCTGTCGCATTGTGGCAAGCCACCTTATTTTAGCCGGGCGAGCTGAGCATGCTCACGAAATGGTGCATGTTGGGAGCTTCCAGGTCACTGGTTCTGTGTTTTCCTTTGGTCTTGTCAAGCTCATTGTGACTTCCTTTCATCTACCATACCCATGCTCTTCTGTTGCAGTTTGTTTTCCTCGTTTGATATCAAGGCCTGGCTCACTAACCTCTTAGCTCACATTACCGTTGTCACAGCATTATGATGTCAAAATGTGGCAGCATCAAGAGGTACAACTGAGTCCCCCAGTTGTGCCATTACTACACATGGGCCAAAAATGAAAATGATTCAGGAGGAGGAGGGAGGGCGATAATTTTGATAGTTGTCTATTGTACTACGAAAATGCTGTTAACAATTTTTTTTGAAAGACGACTTTGATTGAAGTTTTAAGGAAACATGCAAGAACATAAAAATGCAAACCAGGAAGCAAATGGGAATATTGCAGTTATAAGATAGGACAAAGAAAATAAAAACAATTGCTCTTAATAGCCACATGAAAGCCACCCAAGAGCACTTTTCCAGCACCCCTCTCTAGGTGTTTTGCGAAGCTGATGGTTAATGTAGCCTGGGAATCACCAGCATGAGTTTGTGCATATGTTATCTAAACCAGTCCTTGGTATCCGTAGAGACAGCTCCAAAGGGGAAGGGGTGGGCGCTAGGGAGAAGAGGGTAGACCTAGGAGGTTAAAATACCTATGGCCGGCCCTGATGGTGTGTTGTTTTGATATGATAAATACATTTGCAGGCATTTTGCTGCTCTAGCTTTTGGAAAGTATTGCACTTGTCAGTTCAAACCGGCCCATTTTGTTTCATGAGAAAATAGCAGCTTAAATTGTCAAAAGGTCCCCAAAAATGGGAGTTCAAGCATTTGAAATGATAGCAAGACAATTTTAACGCATCGACTGCAACTCTGATCCACTTGAGCCCAATGCACCAAGAGATAATTATTGGTTATATCTTAGTGTGTAATTCTGCACCAAAGTTCTATAGCCAAAGTATCTCCGCAAGTCTGGTTTTCCCAGACTTCATCCCATTTTGAGAATTTTCTTGTAGCTCCAATTCAGTGGAGGCTTTCGCCAGTGGAGGAGGGGCAAGCAGCCACTGCCAGTTCCCCTCTTGAAGCCCCCAGCGACTTGAACTGTTCCAGAGGGTCTCTCAACCCTGCGGAACAGATTTCTAAGGCTTAATGGGGGCAATCTGCAAAAATACTTCCAGCTCCACCCCTTTCAGCCAGTAATAGCTTCTTCTGGATTAGAGTTTATGCCATATATTGGCCTCTTAAATGAATGCATGAATCTTACGTTTGATTATCTATTACTTCTTTCTTCTATTTATAGACTGCTTTTGGATCGCAGGGCTGTTCACATTAACAGAACAGCAAACAGTACAATAAAATCACTGAAACCAACATATGCATTGAAACCTAGAAGTTCAAAATCACATTGAAAGTGTCCATCAGCAGATCTGTATTAATGATCCAGCACAAAACGTCGAGCCTGGAGATATGAAATATATCTAAAGTTTTCTGTGAAAACTCAGCAGTGAGGGTGACTGGCACTCCTCCAAGGGAAGGGAGTTCCACAGGTAGAGCGCCACCACAGGCAAGACCCTATCCCATGTCACGGTGCAACAAGCAGTGCTCATTGGCAGGACTGAAAAAACAGCCTCCCCTGTAGATCTTAAGGCCTGGGCCAACAGATACAGGGGCAGGTCCTTCCTGGATTTGGGCACTAAGTTGTTCAGGGCTTTATAAGTTGATACCAACACACTGAAGTGAGCCTAATTATGAGAATAGGTGTAATATGATTCCACCTAGAACTCTAGCTGAAGCTTCCATACTGTTTTCAATGGAAGTCCTACACACATCCAGGCATGAGGCTACCAAAGCGTGGGTCACTGTGGCAAGACGGTCCTGCTCCTGGAATAGCTGGATGCGGGTGGTGCTGTGGTCTAAACCACTGAGCCTCATGGGCTTGCCAATCAGACGGCTGGCAGTTCGAATCCCCACGACGGGGTGAGCTGCCGTTGCTCTGTCCCAGCTCCTGCCAACCTAGCAGTTCAAAAGCACGCCAGTGCAAGCAGATAAATAGGTACCACCCTGGTGGGAAGGTAAACGCCATTTCCGTGCACTCTTGCTTCCGTCACGGTGTCCCGTTGCTCCAGAAGCGGTTTACTCATGCTGGCCTGAGAGCAAGATGAGCGCCGCAACCCCATAGTCGCCTTTGTCTGGGCTTAACCGTCCAGGGGTCCTTTACCTTTACCTGTTCCTGAAAAAGCTGGAGCAGGAAATATTGCCACTGAGGCCAGCTGATCTTCCAGTGACACTATTGGATCTAGAAGTACCTCCAAGCCACACACCTGCTCCTGATTTTGTCCAGGCTGGTCATCTCCACATTTCCTGGACACTAGAACTACTCATAAGTTCTTCTGCCTTATCAGTATTCAGTCTCCGTTTATTCACCCCCGTTGAGCCCTTTACTGCCTCCACGCCATAAGTTTGATTCATCAAGCGATAATTTGAATTATATCACATCGGGTTTTCCTGTAACCGAGCAGTGCTTTGAAAAGTTGTAACAAAAGCATCAACTCCTAAGATTTTACAAGAAATAATTGAGTTTGTGTAACTGGATTGAAACTGACTTGTGTAATAGATTTCCAAAAGCAGGCTTATCTGTGTGTCTTCTTTCTGGTGTTGCCACCGCAAAATCAGTTATATATATTTTTATGCTCTTCGTATTGCAGGCATGTGACGCAAGCAGACCTCAAGAGCTCCACCTTTTGGCTTCGAGCGAGTTTTGGTGCTACAGTCTTTGCCGTTTTGGGCTTCGCCATGTACAGAGCATTACTAAAGCAGCGGTGATCTGGAAGAAAAGCACGTTTCTCGCAGGGGAGGGGCCTACCAAAAGGGAAAGAAAAAGAAACTTTTATGTACATTCTAAATCCGCTAGAAATATTTATATATGCGAGTTACTTTATTACTTGTAATTCATGAATAAGATTATTTTAAACGATAGCTCTAAACTTGCAGTATTGCAATGGTTGTGGAAGATGTTTTTTTGCATTACAGTGGCTAACTGAAAATGGCTACATTTTGTTAAGGCCCAAAGGGAATTATTGTAAATATAACTTGTACATATTAAGGCGGCGAGGCGTAACGTCCCCAAAAGTTATTATAATTGGCATTAATTGATGTTTCAAATGGAGTGAGCGAGAGTGTAATTAGAATTTGTTTTAAGCAATGTAGGTTCAAGTCCAGGATCACCATTCATTTATTTATTTCACAGGTGTATGACGTTCTCTCTTTGGGCTCACAGTGCTTGTGGGGAGGGCTGATTTCCCTCCTCGTTCAGTAACTGAACTGCTCCTTTACCCCACAGATCTTATTTCACAAGTGTTTCATTCCCACTGCAGCTTTAATTGGACTTGGATTGATTATTTTTTACATCCTAGGTTAAGCAGCAAAATGTGCCGCAGGTCAAGGATCCCGGCTTGGGGGGGGGGGCAGAGAAGGAGAGCTGGGCATTCCCTCCGATAGAAGAGCAGCCAGCACCATCCGTGTGTTTGTCAGAATCTTGACTCTTGTGTGCCATTCCGCAACTCTCTTGTTTCCCACTCCATTGTGTTTTGCAGACTTTTCAAAGGGGGGGAGGCGCGCAATCAATTTGTATATTACAACTGTTTATAATTCACCAAAAGTGTTTTGTTTCATCCTCACTTCCGCAAGCCATTCTCCCAAAAGCCGGGTGTATGGGGTAGAGCCTAAATATTACACAGTGCTTTACTCTCTACTTGGTAGATTAGTTGCATGGTTTGCACTGCATCCTATACTTCGCTGGAATTACCTGTAGGTGGCATTTTTGAACAAAAAAGAAGGTCAGGAAACCCGATAAGCGGAAATTCCTCACTGTCAAACCTATTTTTCTCCCCATCACTGGCCTTTTCGAGTATTTCAATAAATAACTCTACTGTGCTGTGTTTTGAACGCTCATTCTTGTACTTTTCTAAGCGGTATTAATTCAGTGTGCATAGCAATGATTACGGTTCCCCGGCACTATAGCGCAACCCAAAGGCTTAAAAGGAATATTTAAACCTTTCTAAGAAATGCTGGACTCTCGCTTAGTTCAAATCTCTGCTCAGTCATGACTCTCTCTGGGTGATGTTGGGTAATCGCCTCCTAGGGCTGTTAACATAAAAATGGGGAAAATTCAAGAGGGCCCAGGAGGAAGAGCAGAACTGCTTGTAGGCCTGGGGCAGTTACTGGCAATAGAGCTCAGTGGGTAGATATCAGTCCCTGGCATTGCCAGGTAGGGCTCCACCTGGAAAGCTACTGCCAGACAGGCAGACCAATGATCTGACTCTGTAAAAGGCAACTTTTCTGTGTTCCTGTTCCCCATGAACAATAGAGGAGTTTTGGCCATACTGTGCAAATTGAGAAGAATGCAGTTCTAGCAGTGCAGTGACTGGCCTGGGCTTTCAGGCATTTGAAACGCCCCAAATGCTTGCTAGGCACACATGACCCTTGTGAAGAACTCTCGGCCTTTTATCTGTCTCTCCCCCCCCCAAAAAAATATCATGTTCTAGTTCCATTTCAAAAGATGTAAATGGACAACCTGCAGCTAATGTTTCAGGCAGCTGGCTCCTTGAAAAGTTGGGCATCCCTGACATTACCTTAGTTCAGAGTGTTGGAAAAGGTGGCTTTGGGGACCCTTTTCATCTTACATTTTGTTCACAGTGAACTGCATGCTTTCAGAAAGCCAATTAAATACTACTTTGCTCCTATAGCTTAGGTTGGATTTCATCTTCCCACATATCAGCTGTTAGGAATGCCATGAGATTTTGAGGTTGATACTCAAGAAACATCGTTTAAGACTTATCTCGGATTTCTAAACCATTACCATAATTACCAGAAGGCTGCTGCTCTTTGGAGAACTTGGGTTTGTACAACGTGGGTACAAATGGGTACAAATGGATCTGTAGGATTTCCACAGAATTGCTGAAGCTAGCTTAGAGGAAACTCTGGTTGCCAAGAAGGAAGAAAAAGCACTAGACATCAGCAATGAGGATTCTAGCTGTACATCCTAATTGCAGATTGCCTGGCATTGGACAACTTGAACATGAGGGGTTATATATATATTTGCCCTACTGTAATACAGTGTTTGTATGACTAGTGGCTGCTTTCATGGGGATGGAATCATACTTTTGCATAAAGGAATGAGAAGCAGCTGAGTTCTGCAGATATGCAAATACTTTTGCAAGGAGCCAAGTGAATTCTGCTTGTGGAAGGCAGAATGATAAGTAGGTTCATGCCATGAGGTGTGGGGGAAATGGCGCAAGAGGAATCAATACGATTCTGTTCCCACAGTGAGACACACAAATGTCCTTTGCAGCGAGTGCCTTGTACTGGTTCCAACCTAAGCATGGTCTGCTCTGAAAGGTATCGCTCTGAAAGGTAGAGGTCTTTCCTAGGCCTACTTCAGGTGCTGGGGAATTAGTTTAAAATAGGGTTTCAGTGTTAATAGAATCATCAGCTGAAAATCTCAGATCCTATTAAAATTTGGGACCTAATTGGGCCTTGTCTGCATGTCGATTCCCATGTCCAATCTGTTACATTTGTATTGTGGAGAACTCATTAATCTTGCCCTGGAAGCTTCCTTACTACCTCAGGTTGCTGTGTTTTAAAATTATTTCCAATGCAGTTTCAAGTACCATGAGAACGGATACATTTGTTTATGGGATTTGGCAGGGGGGAGTGTAACACCAGGTAAGATATTTATGCTGAATAGAAAATCATACCTTGGAAATCGAACGGAATCAGTTCCGGAAGTCCATTTGACTTCCAAATTATCAAAAACCAAAGCGCAGCTTCTGATTGGCTGCAGGAAGCTCCTGCAGCCAATTGGAAGCCTCGTCGGATGTTTGGCTTCCAAAAGAACGTTCGAAAACTAGGACAGTCACTTCCGGGTTTCGATTGTTTGAGATCCAAAACGTTTGAGAACTAGGCTGTTCAATTTCAAAGGTAAAGGTACCGCTGACCATTAGGTCCAGTCGCTGACAATTCTGGGGTTGCAGTGCTCATTTCGCGCTCTAGGCTGAGGGAGCCGGCGTATGTCCGCAGACAGCTTCCGGGTCATGTGGCCAGCATGACAAAGCTGCTTCTGGCAAACCAGAGCAGCGCACGGAAATGCCGTTTACCTTCCCACCGGAGCGGTACCTATTTATCTACTTGCACTTTGACGTGCTTTCGAACTGCTAGGTGGGCAGGAGCTGGGACTGAACAACGGGAGCTCACCCCGTTGTGGGGATTTGAACCGCCGACCTTCTGATCTGCAAGCCCTAGGCTCTGTGGTTTAGACCACAGCGCCACCCGCATTCCAAGGTACAGCTATAAATAAATGCAAAAGTACAAGCTGATTGTGAGTGGCCTTGCTACATCTGTTTTTAGTCAACATGGGGAAATGCCATGTACCCATTTGGATAGATGTGTTTCCCCATCAGGTTTTCTACTTTTTCCATTAAAAAACCCACCAACCGTTTTTCTTGCTTCTCTGCTTAAAACATTTGCTGTGATTTTGTATGCTTGGTGCCGGCTGACTTTGCTTTCAACAAGAATTGAGATAGGATGCAGATTGCCATGGCAATGTGTGAAAATAGCTTTTCACATCACCCAGTTGCTATATCTGGTTTTTGGCAGATGGGAATGCAGTAGCTGATTGGTGCTTGAGAAAGACGGTGTGAAGGAGCCAGCCGAAAGACAGTACGTAGCAAGCAGAACATGCAGGTCTACCCGTTAGCTGGAACAGACTTCCAAATATAGGTTCACGTTGCTTCTGGAGCTCTGTAAACATTTCCCCGAATTGGTATCATATTTGGGCTTTAAGGACAATGCCACAGCATGTCTGAGTAGCAAGATGAAGTATAGATTACTTGCAATTCAACAAGAATACAAATAGAACTGGCTCTTAGGGCATAGCTGCCAAGTTTTCCCTTTTCTCACGAGGAAGCCTATTCAGCATATGGGAAAATCCCTTAAAAAAGGGATAACTTGGCAGCTATGTCTTAGGGATGTAAGTTACTGTAGTGTGAAAGTTGGCTCTTTGTACCATTTCCGTTTCACACTGGCAACACAACCTTCTTCCATCTTACAGTTTCTCTCGCCCCTCCACCTTACACCAGCTACCTAGAGAAAGCTGGCAGAGTGCCATGTGCTGTGCCCCTGCTGATCTGGCATGACAAGTTTCTCAGAAAGAGACAGGGATGCAATGACAGCAAATCACCACAAGCCCACATGATGCTCTGATGTTTTGTCTTGAAACCACCTGCGCCGTTTCTGCTTCAGGTGTTGAAATTGAGAATAAACATCCCTGTTGGAGTTTCACCTAAGGAGAGAGGCCACTTAATGTTTTAGCAGTCCAGATTTAATGCCGGATAGGGATAGGGTTTTGAAACTTGACAACGGGCTACCGTACTAAGCATGGCCCTCCATTGGGTGGTCTTTTATGATTTCAGCTGCTACAGAACACCACGGCCCGCCTCTTCTGCTGCTTGCATTGGTTCCTTGTTTTCTACACACAACAGTAGGTACCTTTTTTTGACCTACCTTGTTCTTGATGACACTGCCCTTAATGGTCTTGGATAAAAAGTCTTCTATCTTTTGTTGCATCATCGTGACCTTGACTCTCAGTTCTTCAGAATCCAAATGCACTCTTGGCAGATGGTTTTCCCGAATCCCATTCTCTCGGAGGACCACCCAAATGGCCTTTTGTTGTTGTTGGTTTGGGTATTCCATAGCTAGGATTAATTAAGCAGCAGCTTGCAGTTTTCTGCATTGCTGCAGTCACATATCTGGTCCAAGTTACCACAGAATGCCTCCAATGCAGGGATAGCCCACACTGCTGCTCCCCAGATTTTAAAAGTACAGCTCCCATCTTCCCTTGCCATTGGCTGTGTTGATGGGGCATGATGGGGTACACTGACACTTGGAGGGCACCACCTTGCCTACCGCTGCTCTCGGATGTACTTTGTCTGCAGCTGCCATAATAATAATAATAATAATAATAATAATAATAATAATAATTTATTATTTATACCCCTCCCATCTGGCTGGGTTTCCCCAGCCACTCTGGGTGGCTTCCAACAGAAATATTAAAATACTCTACTTTCTTAAAGATTAAAAGCTTCCCTAAACAGGGCTGCCTTCAGATGTCCTCTAAACAGGAAACAATAAGGTGAAAAGGTGTTTTTGTCCTGTCCTACGGCCCGTGAGCGGGACCCAGGTGGCACTGTGGTTAAACCACTGAGCCTAGGGCTTGCTGATCAGAAGGTTGGCGGTTCGAATCCCTGTGACAGGGTGAGCTCCCGTTGCTTGGTCCCAGCTCCTGCCAACCTAGCAGTTCGAAAGCACTTCAAAGTGCAAGTAGATAAATAGGAACCGCTACAGCGGGAAGGTGAACGGCGTTTCTGTGTGCTGCCCTGGTTTGCCAGAATCGGCTTTGTCATGCTGGCCACATGACCTGGAAGCTATACGCCGGCTCCCTCGGCCAATAATGTGAGATGAGCGCACAACCCCAGAGTCGGTCACGACTGGACCTAATGGTCAGGGGTCCCTTTACCTTTACGGCCCGTGAGCAAGTCTTGCTTGGCAGGCAACAGGGGCAGCCTATAAGTCAAACTTTGAGAATTTCCCATCATTCAAGCCTGCTGAACCTCAATTACAGGTAACCAACTGATGATGATGATGATGATGATGATGATGATTATTTAGAATTTATATACTGCCTTATACCCGGAGGTCTACAAAATGTGCAGTACATATAAAGTTTGCAGTGATCCCCCCCCCCAAAAAAATGGCTTATGTAGTGGTGCCTGGTTGCCGCCTGGTGGCAGTGTGGCTTCGAAATGTCTATGCTTTTCAGCTTCTGCCTTGGTCCTATTGCTTTGCATAAGAAACCTGGTTTAATTGCACATGCTTTTCTCCCCCTGATACCTTCTGCTAATTATGCATTTGCTTTATTTTTTAAAAAACACCCATAGCAAGTCTTATGGCACAGGAAGGTGAACTTTGGGGATCATGGTTATTTATTTATTTGTTCCTGTTATTGCTTCGTTAACCAGAAATGGGACTCTTGACGCACACAAAATGCCTCCAGCTACAGTGGAAAAACTCTTTCCCCCCAGAACAAAGTGGCATCAGATCTATTTTTAGCATTTTTCCTGTGCTCTAAACCCCAAAGGTTTTTCCCCCTTGGGGCAGAAGAGGCGCTGCAGAATTCCATCGCAGAGTTAAAAATTACTCTTTACGATCACCCAATACAATTCTTTCCTGCCACTTAACTACTGTTAGAATGGGGGTGGGAAACTCACCTGATGTCAGACTTCATTCAACCCCAACCAGAATGACCAAGGATGCCGGGAGCTGGTTAGAGCACGGTGCTGATAACATCCGATTTGCAGGTTTGACCCCTATATGGAACGGCTGTGTATTCCTGCATGGCGGGGGTTGGACTACACCAGGCATAGGCAAACTCGGCCCTCCAGCTGTTTTGGGACTACAAATCCCATCATCCCTGACTCCTGGTCCTGTTAGCTAGGGATGATGGGAATTGTAGTCCCAAAACATCTGGAGGGCCGAGTGTGCCTATGCCTGGACCACATGATCCTCAGGGTCTTTTCCAACTCTATGGTTCTGTGTTTCTATGGAAATGAGTTGTACTTTTTCTTTGACAACGCATGGAGGGCTGCAGGTCCCTCTTCCTTGAGTAAAGGACACCATCTAATCCACTTTATGGATGCAGGTGTGCTGCTGAAGCAGGGAAACACATTCTCAGAAGTGAGCCAAGCAGCTTGTGTTCAAACTCCGCTTTTGAAACCCAATACAGTGGTACCTCGGTTTAAGTACACAATTGGTTCCTGAAGTCTGTACTTAACCTGAAGCGAACTTTCCCATTGGAAGTAATGGAAAGTGGATTAATCCATTCCAGACGGGTCCGCGGAGTACTCAACCTGAAGCGTACTTAACCTGAGGTATGAGCGTAATTGGTTCCGGAAGTCCGTACTTAACCTGAAGTGTACTTAACCTGAAGCGAACTTTCCCATTGAAAGTAATGGAAAGTGGATTAATCCGTTCCAGACGGGTCCGCGGAGTACTTAAACTGAAAGTACTCAAACCAAAGCGTACTTTTTAAAAAAAATTTAAAAAAATCTTTATTGAATATTTCGGATAAAAATACATATGCACAATTTGCACATACATATCCATATAAGAAATAGTTACAAATCATATACTGTAACGAAATATTGATGACAGAGAATTTGAAAAAAGAAGGAAAGAAAAAGAAAGAAGAAAGAAAGAAAGAAAGAAAGAAAGAAAAAGGGTAAAGAAGGACAAAAGGAAAAGAAGAGAAGAAATGAGAGGGAAAAGTAAAAAGAAGTAAGAAGAACAAAAAGAGAAGAGGAAATAGAAAGGAGAGGGAAGAAAAAGATAGAAAAGAACAGGAGCAATCTTGACTTCCGCCGCTTCATCATACAGTAAGTAACTTAACAATCATTGAACTTATCTGTCTTTTTGTCTTTTGTTGGTATTATAAATCAATTTTCACCATACACCTTTCCTTGAAATCTCATTTTCCCATTTCGGCAAGGCAAACCAAAGCGTACTTAAACCGAGGTATGACTGTATTTAAATGTCACTTGACTGTAGCAGGATCATGCCTACTCTTTTGTATTATCAGATTTGGAATAAACCTGTTTTGTTACTGAGGAAAAGTTAGAAGCTCCCTTGAATCATTTTGGGGAAGATAAAGATATGGTGTGCGGTAGTTTCTCTGCTAGCCGGTGATATGCGCTCTGATCTGCCTCCAGATTGAACCAGTTAAGAACCAACTTCCTCTTGATTCCTGGACCGACATCCACTTTAACAAATGTTCTGTTCTAATGGAACAACTGTAAACTCGGCAACATCCATTGCGGTTTCCACTTCTTTCCTGATTTACAGCCCATTCTGTAATGTACATTGCTTAGGATGGTGTGGGGAGTCTTTCGAAAAAAGAAAAAAGCCTCCTGCTATATCAATCCTTGTCTCTCTCACATGCTCATGCAAATTCCACTAACCAATAGACGCTGCTGCATTAAAGCAATGTCACACTGCATTGGATTATTATTTTTCAAAGTGCTGTGCCGCATCAGTTTTGTTCCAGTTCTTTGCAGCTGCTATTTCAATTAATGGGGCTACTCCAAGGAAGGCGGGCGGGAAATTAATTTTGGAACTGAACTAAAGCTGAGGCTGGGGGAAAGGAAAACGGTTCTCAATGACAAGTTGTCCTTAACCAAGGGGAAGAGGAGGCTCTGCAAAGGACTTAGTTTGCCCTCAAGAGGAGCATGAGCTGTAAAAATAGTTACAGGTCTCACAAATCGTGCAGCAAGCTGTCTTAGTCCGTTGGGGGGCGGGGGGGGGGGAGAATCCAAGCAGCGACAGCAGCGTATTATATTTGGGTGCTTCCAGACTCTTGTTAATTTCAAGTGGGATTCAATCACATGCTAGCAAATTCAGGGCTGTAGGAGATGGGCCGTGCACAACAAACTCACTCCCCACCAAAGACTTTCATTTTGCCGTTAGGAAAGTGATGCGAAAATGGCGGTGGAAAGTTTTGGATAACGCTGCAAACCAGTCGGGATGAATGCTCAATAAAAGGTCATCTGGGAAAATGCCCTTTATTAGGGCCAGACAGAATAGTCACAAAGTAAGGAGCGGGTTTTTTTGCAATCTCTGGAAGTTGTCTTCAGCCTGGATGTTAAGTAACTTGAACAGCAAAAGGAAGAGCAAAATACCTTGCTTGGCCTGCCAAAATGTCCGAGTCTTAAAGTGGAATGGAGGAGGAGGAGGGTTTTTTTGAGGGTCGTCCCCCCCAGATTTAGTGAGATTAGACCATGCCTGCTGCAACCATCTCCAGTCCCAGCAAGGCATATTGGGGCATAGGAATAAGTGACTTCCCTTTCGAACTAGAATGTAGTGTATCTAACATTAATGGATGGTGCATTTTTTAAGTGCTTCAGAGAATTTCCACACTCGGTCATCAAGGGGTTGGGGCAGGATACCTCTATTTACTGGGTAACACACACACTACACTTTTGGCTTCTATTGACTTTAAACGATGCAACATAACTTTTAACGTAGCTTATTTCCAATAAGTATTGGAACATCAAACCAACCCTTAAAAAAATTTTTTTAATCCCACCGTATTTTATAGATCTCAATTGCAATCAGTTTATTGCTCAGTCATTAACTGACCACCACTATATGTTCAAATAGGCACCACATCATTGTGCTACATGATCAGAACTGCCTATATATGTATATACCGATATGTTATTTGTTGTTTGATTACATTCCCATTGTTTCTTTGCCTTCATTTAATGCTAACTATATGTCACTAGTAATTGTGAACGGACTCATTGCATCTTGCGCACGCCATTTCTCAACAAATTTATTCTCCAGCTGCTTTCTTTCTTTGTTAATATATTTCCCAGATTCTTATTAACCAGGCTACTATTGTGGGAGCATCTAGCTTTTCTTCCGTTTTTGGCAAAAGGCCATTCAAGCATCTGTTAGAAGATTCATTGCCATTTCTAGGTCTTGGGATACCAGTCTTTTAAGATATCCAAACCATGCAATTAAAGGACCTTTTGGTAGTTAACATCAGTTGTTGTTGTTGTTGTTGTTGTTGTTGTTGTTGTTGTTGTTGTTGTTGTTGTTGTATCCAATGATTTTATTATTATTTCTGTCAAGACTGCATCCCAGTATTCTACCATTTTTGGACCTGTCCAAAGAATATGTAGTGCATGGATTGCCAATTTGCAATCTCTATGGCTTTCCCTGGTACCCGCAGAGTTCCATCCATCCACCCCCCTGCCCTTCTTCCATACTTCTTCATCCAATAGAAGCGTTCCCCCTCAAATTCTCACAAGAGTAAAGTGTAAAGAGACTGGTTATTTCTGCCCCTGCTGCGAACCCATAGCAACCAGTGTCCAGAGAAACCCAGAGTGAGCGCACGGACGTGGATTTTTCCCCCGTGCTGATTTGTGGAGAAAGATAAACAAGATGCATTGCGGATCGAAGGACCACATTTTGATATTCCGCATCCCAAGACATAGCATTTAAAGATGGGTGGTCCCTGCCCTGCCACTTGTTTCACCTTCCTTCTCACGGTGTCATCGTTCCTCCCAGAATCTGACTTGATTGATGTTGCTAAGAGAAAAGTGTTTCCTTCCTCTGTCTCTGACAAACAACAAACGTGACGCACAATGCCACAGATCAAACACAGGGAACACTAGGGTCTCCTTTGAAAGGAGAAAAATATTGCAGGCCAAGTGCAGCCAATTTATATAGCATTTGCCCCGCCTTGCACATAATCACACATCTCTCTCATCCAAAATGGTGGGCATTTGGCTGGGGAATTTTTTTTTTAAGTAATTGTGAAATATTTTTAGTTTTTAGATCCTAGATTTGCAGGTGAGGAAAAAATGTAAATAGCTGCAGCAGGCATGGTCCAGATCTTGCTAGTTTCCAACTCCTACTAATCCTACATGAAAATAGGGGTGTCCTATTCAATAATAATAATAATATTAATAATAATAATAGTATTATTTATACCCCACCCATCTGACTGGGTTGCCCCAGCCACTCTAGGTAGTTTCCAACATATGTAAAAACATAATAAAGCAACATTTTAAAAAAATCCCAATACAGGGTTGCCTTCAGATGTCTTCTAAAGGTTGTGTAGTTACTTATCTCCTTGGCTTGGGAAGTCATATAACTCTATCCCCTCCAACATTTCACCGATGAAAGTAGGGGAATAATAATAATAATAATAAATTATTTTATTATTTGTATGCCTGCCACCTGACTGGGTTGCTGCAGCTACTCTGGGTGGCTCCCAACAGAATATTTAAAAACACGATAAAACCTGAGGAAAAGTGGGGCATTCCAGGATCAAATCAGAAACCGGAACGGCTTCTGTCAATCTGGGACTGTCCCTGGAAAATAGGGACACTTAGAAGGTCTGCCATTCCTGTCTTACGGGAACGGTGGCCTTCATTGTGTGTGGTAATCTTCTCTTTAGATCTACCGAGAATGCTTTCTGGACTCTTCCATCGGTGGGCAAAGGCGGATCTTTGTGTTTTACATCAGTGGTCTTCAACCCCCAGGCCACGGACCGGTCCCGGTCCGTGGATCAATTGGTACCGGGCCGCCCAAGGAACATTTAAATACAATTAAATTAAAATTATTAAATCAAAACAATATAAATAAAATATAAACAATCAACGTTCCCCCCCCCTCAGCGGGCCGCGGTAAAATTATCAAACGTCGACTGGTCCGCGGCGATAAAAAGGTTGGGGAGCACTGTTTTACATCACTAAATAAAAGGGTGTTTTTTGCAGGTGCTGTATCACAGAGCTCCCATCAGATGTCAAGGAAATAAACAACTATCTGACTTTTAGAAGACCTCTGAAGGCAGCCCTGTTTAGCGAAGTTTTGAATGTTTGATGTTTTATCATGTTTTTAATATTCTGTTGGGAGCCGCCCAGAGTGGCTGGGGAAACCCAGCCAGATGGGCGGAGTTTAAATATTATTATTATTATTATTATTATTATTATTACTACTACTACTACTACTACTACTGTATTATTATTATTATTTAGAGGCTCTGTGCTAGCCATTGAGGGGTGGCTATTTCCACCTGCCTTGCCCCACCTTCCAGCCCTAGGAGCCTTCATGAGGGAGCTCCTGAAGGGGATACTTTGACCTATCAGTAAGCTATATTCTTACTTAAACCTTTGCGTATGATAAATTAGCCGTTCTTTCTTTATTATTAAGTTTCCATGTTGGGTTGCAGCGATACCGTATGTCTTGTGTACCGCTTGGAGTTTTTTTTTGTGCATGAGCCACTTTTGAGGGCAGATAGACTTGCGGGAAAGGTGAGATATGAACCAACGGGCCATTAAAAAAACCCCCCAAAAAACCCAAAGGTAAAACCAAAACCAGTCTTCCTGCTGAAATACTCTCTCCTACACAAGCGTTGAAAGGCCGGCCAGTCAATCAATGTTTATTATGGCAAACATCCTGCATATGTTGAAAGGCCTGGTTTATCTGACCACCTCTTTGAAGCCCTTTGGGCTCTATATTGAGGGTCAGGGCAGGCTATGTTGCTTGGTCATGTGACAATCACACAAAACACACAAAAAGCTTAGTGCTCCCTCAGTACCTCAGTACCAGTTGTGCAATTCCCTCCCCACATCTCTCCCTCAAATTGCCAAATTTTCCACATAAACAGTGCCGGATTTATGTAAACGTCAAACAAGCTATAGCTTAGGACCCCACTCTCTTGGGGGCCCCCACAAAATTTTTTACCCTGGATGTACATTTCCAAAATATAAGATAAAAAACAAATAAAATAAAACCTCCATACAGCAACACTGTTGGGTGTTGTGTAGGCAGGCTCCTATGATGTAAGTCATGGGCCCCTAGCCTGCTCCCTAAAATATCACTGGTTTGCTCATTTCTATATCAATTACTTTGATAAAATACATATTTTCTTATGTGCAAATGGATTTAGATACCTATTAGGTCCATAAATGACAATATAGCATATATTCAACACAAAAAAACAGTGACAATTTGTTGTTGACAAAGGACAGCTGGACTTATAAAGGGCCCCATTACCTTCAGTAGCTTAGGGCCTCACCAAACCTAAATCCGGCCCTGTACATAAATTCCATTTTTTTAAAAATAGAATTGACTTCCCATTCCATTTTCCATGATGTTTTTCTTACCCCCTCCCCCTTTGCTGCACCCCCATCTTCCCTCTTATAAAATGTAGTCACAACGCAATAATCTTTCATTGTTCTGTTGCTTGTAGTTTGAAACCTGCATTCACTATACAGCTTTTGGCAAATGCTGAAGACAAGCCTATTTATTCCTGGCTTTTGGCACCTGAGTCGTGTGTTTTCAGGACGCGACTATAATCCGTTCTTCCGACTATAATCCATTTTAGCCTGTTTTTTAATTATTATGAATTTTAAGTTGTTGTAACCTGCCCTGGGACTTGCTGGTGAAGGGCTGGTAATAAATTTAACAAAAAAATAGCAAGTCTATAGCCTCTCCCATGCCATCTGCCTTCCTGACTAAAAGTCCAGGAGAGCCCTCTTAATTTCATGTTGTTTGTTATGTTAATTATTTATACTCTGTCTTCCAAACAAATTTTTACCAGGGTGGTTTTATAACACACCACACACACACACACACTCCTACCAATGGGACAAAACTAATAAAACGTAGACACTTTGTCACCAGACATGAAGTCTGTGGGCTGAGCAGCCTTTGCAACAGGTCTTCCCGTCGTTATTATATTATAATCCCCTTCTCCTAAAAGCTTTGAAAACTTGTACTTCTGTCTTAGGGACATTCCAGAAGGAAAGAGAGATTTAGCTCAATAAAACAGAAGCAGGCATCTTTCCAGAGTTTCTGTTAGGAAAAGATATGCTGCAATTCCGGATGCTGTGTTCATCAAGGCTGTGTGACTTAGTGTTGGCACCTATTGGCTAGTGCCTGTAATATCAATAGTTATGAGGAATGTTCACATAACTCCACCCTACCCCACTATTTTGTGCTCTTTTTACATAGGTGCAATTACGATTATTTTGTTTTAAGATTAGGCCATGTGCTCCCTTAGGAGTGGGAATACTCATCTTGCCCTTTAGACAAACAAAAAAATGGCAAAACTCTCTCAATTTTTTATTACATTTTCTGTTTTACATTTTAGAATATTCATTTAAACAACCTTAAAAAATTAATGACTTCCCTTCTTCTCTTTCCATGGTTCATTTTGCATAACATAAATCCCTGCATATTTTGTATAAACTAAACCATTCAGTATTCCATTATGACATCCATCAAAACTTATTTACACTGTTGAATTTCTCTTAATGTTGTCCACATTTTCAAATATACACAATTTTCCTCCATATATTCAAGAAACAGTTTCCAATCTTCTTTAAACGTATGTTCTTTTTGTTCTCTTATTCTATTTGTTGCGCATATTCCATAAGTTAAAGTTGCCATTCTTCTTTAGTTGGGACTTTGCTCGTTTTCCATTTTGGGGCTAATAAAACATGAGCCGCAATAGTGACATACATAAATAACCTTTTCTGACACATGGGAATTTCCGTCTAAATTATCCCCGACAAGAAGGATTCTGGTTGTTGTTGTTTTTTTGGAAAAGTACTTTGAAACATTTTTTTTTCAATTCATTATGAATTATTTCCCAATACTCTTTTACCCTTTTACAAGTCCACCACAAAAAACGGCAAAACTCAGCAAATCGACCCCCCCCACCTCAATAAAGTCCCTGCCTTTCCCTCGAGTTGCTATGGCTGTCTTCTACAGGCTAGTGATCACTGTGAGAGCACATATGGCTTTGGGCTTTGCCAATGGACTGGGCTTGTGCGGAGGCACAATTTGTGTGAACCAGCCCTTATTAAGCCACGGACATTGGGGCTTGTGGGCTTCTGACAAGCACCTGGTTGGCCACCGTAAAAAGGGAATGGTGGACCAGAGGAGCCATTATTAGTTTATTACAAACAGGAGCATCTCTCTGTATAAAAGGATCCACACAGTGTTTAGAATAAATGGGGCTTTGGAGCAGTTGGGCAGATCCACACTGTACACTTCCAAGAACATTCAACACACAGGACTCCCCAAATGAATCCTAGGAACTGTAGTTTGTTAAGCATGCTGCATATTGTAGCTCTGTGAGGAGGAAACAACAGTTCCCATGATATTTTTTTTTTGGGGGGGGGGTCGTCTGCTTTAGATGTGTGGTGTGCACAAACGTGAGGTCACAAACACACCAGCAACCTCACGAGCTTTCTCTCACTGCTCTTTGGCGCCTTCATTTGAGAGCCAACTCTTGGTGCTGTTTTGGGGCTACCTTAAAGCTGAGCAGGAACAGAGCCCCCCCTTTTCTTGTCTCATCTAGAAAGCACCTCTATGGGGAAATATCAAAGAGAGACAAAGAGAATGGCTCTTTCTCTTTTTCGCCCTTCTGAAGCAAGGTCTTCAGAGGCAGAAGACCTCCACGGGAGGGGAAGACAGTTTATTTCAGAGCTAGGAGAACAACGAATGACTCAAGCGTTTGACCAAAAGGTACCCCTGCTGCTGTTGTGGCTGCTGCCTATCTTTTTAAAGTCCGTTTATTTTAGACCAGGGGTCCCCAGACTTTCTGCGCGGCGGGCCGGTGCCCGCCGCGCCGACCGCGCGGTGGGCCGGAGGGCAGGGGAGTGCGCGCGCAGCGGGCCGGAGGGCGGGGGAGTGCGCGCCCGTGCGCATGCGCACACGCACACGGGCGGGAAAAAAATCGCCAAAAATCGCTTGTGCGCATGCGTATGGGCCTCCCCCGACCCGGAAGTGCACCAGAAATGACCTCTTCCGGGTCGGGAGAGGCCCATACGCATGCGCACAAAGGATTTTCGGCGATTTTTTGCCGATTTTTTAGATCGTCGCTGCGCCGCGCACCGTGAGAGCGGGCGGCGGCAGCGGGCGGCGGGAGTCGTCGCGGGCCGGATTGGAAGGCCGATTGGGCCGCATCCGGCCCGGGGGCCGTAGTTTGGGGACCCCTGTTTTAGACCAAGAATCAAGCGGTGGAGATACTCAGGAGGAGGTGGAATTGAGGGTTTTATTTGTGGAGAAAGAGAAGCAGAGCCTAGAAAACATAGCAGACAAGGCGGTGGCAAAGGTTGCCAACAAGCCAAGGAAAAACGCAGCTGGATCTGCTCTGGCACAGAGGGTTTGATATGCAGAAATCAGCATAATAATGCTCATTTGATTACCTAATTAGCAGAGTTCAAATTTACACGCTAGAACAGTGGTTCTCAAACTTTTTTCTTTGGGGCCATACTTTCAGAATAAAAAACTGCAACTTCAACAGTAGTTTTCATTTCCTAGAATTACTTCTTTTTCACCTAAATGTCTGAGTTAATCTCACACTGGGGGCCTGTGGTGCAGCTGAATAAAAGGTTTTTATTAACTTGTCTTTGAAACTCATGCTATATGCCTTTCAATGTGAAGCTTAATCAAAAGCCCATGTGCTCAGCATGTATTAGAAGCCAGAGTTCTTTTTAAATGTTTATTATTAAGCTGTGATTACTAATTGGTCTTTCAGATCATGCAGATCACTCGATCACTGCCAGGGACAAGGGGAAGCCCCACACATTGGAAGTTGGGGGTTCCCAGCACAGGTAGGAGACACTAAAGAATGAAAAATCTCCTCTGTGGTCTGTACAGGAGCATAGGAAACTGCCTCACACTGAGATCATCTGCCCATCTAGCTCAATGCTGTCTACACTGACTGGCAGCAGCTTTCAAGGGATCTTTCTCAGCTCTACCTGGATCTATCACATGGACCTAGATGGACTAGATGGAAACTTGATATAAGGCAGTTTCCTGTGTTCTTATCCATTGTGGGGGAAACCTAGTAATTTATCTATTATTATTATGCATAGTAAGTGTTGACTGGTTTTTTACTCTAATGCACGGGGGTTAAAGGGTTCCCCAGTTACAACCTAGAGTTGCTGCACATGTCTTTGAAACAGGTGTGGGGAACCCTAGCCATTGGCCACACTTGCTAAGGCTGATAAGACATGCAGTTCAGAAACATCTGGATACCCAAAGTTTCTCAACACCTGCTTTCAAAAAGTACTATTGCTATGGAAAGTGATGCAGCTGCAGCTTCTCACACCTATTCAGACGAAACTCAACAGACACAGACTAATGCAGCCTTATCTATAGAAATACTAGTGATCATCCAGCTATAAAGACGGAGATGACCCACCAAACAAACCTGAAAGCCATATCTCCTAACCCATGTTGTGCATCTCCCCTGAAAGCTTGCTAAATAATCCCTTAACAACTCTGCTGAAACCTGACTTTATATCGTTATGCTGTTAGATCACCATTCTTTTATTTGACAGTTTGCTGGATAATAAATCAGAATGGCTCACTTAATGGCTGTTAATAATGATTAAGGAGATACAGGGCTGGCTCTACCATTAGGCAGGTGGGGTTGCAGAGTAACAGGGAGGTATTGGGGAGCAAAGCCGTGTGCACTGTACCTTCTTAAAGGCAGCCTGCGGTGTAGTGGTGGACATTGTCCTGTGGCCAGTGTTGAACTAAGACACAACTGCATGTCCGGTTGGCCTCAGTACATGGTGTGTGCTATTTTGTTCCATGCAGGAAAATATATTGGTCATCTTTCCCTTTATTTGATTTGGATCAGGCATCCCAAAACTGTGGCCCTCCAGATGTTTTGGACTACAATTCCCATCATCCCCGACCACTGGTCCTGTTAGCTAGGGATCATGGGAGTTGTAGGCCAAAACATCTGGAGGGCCACAGTTTGGGGATGCCTGATTTAGATACTTCTGCTCTGCTTCAATGTTTGCAAATAAAACAATATTGGGAGTGGGGAGTCAGTGCTTCCCCTTGGAACTTTTCATTGCTTAGGGGAATAACCAGCAAGCACGCTGCAGAATCAAATCAAATCAAACAGACCCCACCTGAGCCACTTCTTTAGTCCTTGCAATCAGTGTTTCCATTTTGGAGCCATCTAGCACTCTGACCTCCGCTAGACTGTTTGCTCGACAGATGCTGGTCGGCTCCCTCCCCTTGGGCACGTCCCTGCATATTCATTAACTGACCTTTTTTTGCATTACGGGATTAGGTTGGAATCCATGGTCCTCTCGGAATAATAATAAATGTTGCTATTTAAATGACTGTTGTTAAGGCAGAACTTGGCTCGTATTTTCAAGGCACCCTCTGTTAGTTCATGGAAATGAACTGCCCACGTGTTAACCGTCCAACGTGCCACACTCGTATCTGTCAATTACTGTTTTACAAAGCTGAACTGCCAAGGAGGACGTGGAAGGAGAGAAAACGAGGGCTGTATAAATCAAGAGGGTTTCGAAAGCTTAGAAGTTCATCGTATGCTTGTAGCAAAACCTTTTAATTAAAATGATGTCACTCTCCCCCTTAGACGTTAATAGTAGCAAGGCCCTTGTCACACATCTCCTCTCAAGATTCTTTGCTTAAATTATCAGAGCTGTTGACTGTGAATTTGTACTGAGAAAGGGGGGGGGTAAATAAAGGAGCAGATGTTTATTTTTATTTTATTTTTTTAAAAATACTCTACAGTGGTACCTTGGTTCTTGAACTTAATCCATTCTGGGAGTCTGTTTGACTCCCGAAACTATTCGAAAACCAAGGCGTGACTTCCAATTGGAAGCCATGGAAGCCGCGTCGGATTTGCGGCTTCCGAAAAACGTTCGCAAACCGGAACACTTACTTCTGGGTTTGCGGCGTTCGGGAGCCTATTTGTTCGGGAGCCAAGCCCTTTGAATACCAAGGTACCACTGTATTCACCTGCTGAGGTAAGGACATATTGTGTTGCTGCATTATTATTATTTTTTAATCAGATTATAAATGAGAAATATGCAGGCTTGGTAAAAAAAAAATGCCGCAGATCCTGATAAAGTGAAGATACTTTGGCGTTCCTGGCTGAGATGCCATAAATCAAAGGTGGGGAACCATTTCTAGTCCAAGGGCCTTGATTCTTTCTGAGCAACCTTCTGGGGGTCACATGCCATTGGCAGGCAGGGCCAGACAAAAATGTGGATGGGGCTAATAATGCAATTATTACCTTTGTACAGTAGGCTGGTTTCTGCACACGTTTACATACTTTGCTCTATCTTCCAGGCAAGCAACAGGCATTATGTGAGTTAAAGGACACATCCCACAGGCAAAAATACTCTTAAGAGTATATGAAGTAAGGGCAGGGAGGGGCATGATGTGAAGAAGAGTCCTGAGGGACAGACAGAGGCTGGGAGGGCCATATTTTGTCCCCAGGCCACATAGAGTTACCATATGTCCTCTTTTTTCCAGAACACACCCTCTTTTTCAGGATTAAAATTTCTGTCCAGGTGGATTTATTTTAAAAAATTGGCAAAATGCCCTGGGTGTTGTTGTTGTTTGTTTACAGTCACCCAAGAGGTGTTTTTTTTAAATGAAAACAATTTTAAAATTCTGATGTGTCACGCTCCCACCCGTGCCGTTTTTCATTAATGGAATGTACATTAATTGAAACAGTTTTCTAAATTGTTCTGTGCACACTTACATTCACAAAAACGTTAACATCCCAAATACTATCATGTGGCAAGTGAGGAAGCGAAATACGTATTATTATTGTTTTGTTGTTGAAAGTTAAGAACGTTGCTACAATATACCACAGCTTCTACAGCCTACGTATAGCAGGGGTAATTTAACATGAGAGTCGTCGTAGCGATCCATAGCTAAAAGTCGTCAAATGTGTCCTTTTTTTTGCTTTTCAAAATACGGCAACCTTAGCTGAGGTTCCCCACCCATGCCATAAATGAAAGGGTTTCACATGAACGCAATGGTGAGGGGCTGTTCTTAGATCCAGCCTTCTGCCTGCTACATATGCAGGTAGCATCCGTAGCGCACTGTGCCTTTCAGTTTTTTTCCTGGTGTCCCAGCTTTGCTCGGGAAGAAATGATCAGGCCACAGTTGTTGTAACATTCAGGGTAGATCACAGTATGTGTGCATTAAACACTTGCTTTGATGCAGATTGGGACGCGGGTGGCGCTGTGGCTTAAACCACAGAACCTAGGGCTTGCCGATTGGAAGGTCGGCGGTTCGAATCCCCGCAACGGGGTGAGCTCCCGTTGTTCGGTCCCAGCTCCTGCCCACCTAGCAGCTCGGAAGCACGTCAAAATTGCAAGTAGATAAATAGGTACGGTACCACTCCAGCGGAAAGGTAAACGGCATTTCTGTGCGCTGCTCTGGTTTGCCAGAAGTGGCTTAGTCATGCTGGCTACATGACCCGGAAGCTGTCTGTGGACAAACGCCAGCTCCCACGGCCTATAGAGCAAGATGGGCCTATAGAGCGAGATGAGCGCGCAACCCCAGAGAATGGACCTAATGGTCAGATGTACCTTTATCTTTACCTTGATGCAGATTGCTAACAGGAGCTGACCTTCAATGCTTCAAACGGGGCATAAGTTATCCAAAGGACCATCTTCTTTCACATGGTCACCAATTCAGTTTCTGCCCAGCAGCCTTTTTCTGTGCCTCTGCCTTCTGAGCAGAAGTGGTTGCCTTTGCAATGTCCATGCTATGGGAGCTCTTTCCCTCCCTCCGTAGGTTTTCCTGGAGTAGTTGCTTTTATCGTTTAGGTGCCAGGTGGAGGGTATCCTATTCTGCCTCCTCATGATTTTTAATTGTACTGCAGTCTAAAATTATTTGCATATGCTAGCTTTTGCTATTTTGACCTGAGTTCTTTTGGGGTTTAAATGTTCTGGTGAATTTCTTACGTTGCTTTTATAAGCCAACTTGAAGATGTTTGCACCACAAGTGGGGTGTAAATCCTACCAACGAATAAATCGCAGTTGCCAGCTATTTTAGTTGTTCGCATCTAGGTAATTTTGGACCACGGGCTTAATGGTCTTGTAGTGGACAGGGTGGGGGACAGCTCCCTATTAACATCCCCCCCCCGCTCCATTCTTCACAACTCCTTCTACGTTCCTGATGTTCTAGATGAGCATGGGGGTCAGATCCAGCCCAATCGCCTTCTCAATCCGGCCCACGGACGGTCCGGGAATCAGTGTGTTTTTACATGAGTAGAATGTGCCCTTTTATTTAAAATGCATCTCTGGGTTATTTGTGGGGCATAGGAATTCATTTTTTTCTCAAAATATAGTCCAGCCCCCCACAAAGTATGAGGGACGGTGGATCAGCTCCCTGCTGAAAATGTTTGCTGACCCCTGTTCTAGAGGAGCTGGGAAGTGTCTTAAAAGTCAATTTTCTTTTGTTTTTGTTTTTAAATGCGGATTCACATTTTCAGCTTAAATCATGACTGCATTAATAAACTGGAGTTTGCTTTGGTTGCCCCTGGTGCTAAATGTATTTACTGGGAAGCAAGCCTCATTTTGTTGTAGAAAAGGAAAATACTGGTAGGTAGAATTCAATGTTGAGCTGAGGTGATCGTTCTGCCAGTGCAGCTATAGATAGATAGATGATAGATAGATAGATATTCTTAGAGCAAATGGTTTGCCAGAGTCTATTGGTTCCTTCCTGTGGGCTTAGCTGCACAGCCACCAAAAATGTTTCCTAACTGCATTTCTTGAATTCAAATTCCATTTGAAACACAGAAAAGAGAGTTGATTGTTAAACATTGATTGTGGAGTTATATGGTATCCTTATCCTTAGTCAACGGTATATGACTAAGGAAGGTTTAGATCAGCGTTTCTCAACTACTGTTCCGCGGCACACTAGTGTGCCGCGAGACGCTGGCTGGTGTGCCGCGATGTGCGGCGACGAGAAGGGCGATTTGCATTGTCACATGCCTGGCGGCCGCCAATATACAACACTGACCCGCCAGAAAGCAATATTTCTCCTCCTCTTTCCCAAAGCTCAATGCAAACGAGCCTGGCGGCCGCCAATACACAACGCTGACCCGCCGGAAAGCAATATTTGGCAAGTGTTTCTTACAGTCATAATTATAATATAGGGCGGCACAGAGTTAAATTTTTTAACCTTTTTAATGGTGGTGTGCCTCGTGATTTTTTTCACGGAACAAGTGTGCCGTGGCCCAAAAAAGGTTGAGAAACACTGGTTTAGATCAAGAATTCCTAACTGAAAAAAAGAAACCAATTCGGTTCATGCACAGAAATAACATCCCCCCCCTCATTTGGCAATGTGCTAATGCCAATTCATAAACCAGAGGGCTTTTATTCTCAGCATCCCTCAAATTTATAATCCAGGTGCCAAATGGATTTAACAGCTGATATCAAAATGGGAGCAAATTACTGTGAGTTGGGATTTTGAAGTTGCTGTGAAAATTATAATATGAAGCGACAAGACAAAGGTTGGAGACTTTTTAAAAAATCATTAGTAATAGCAGGTTGCCATCTGTTTTTCTCTGCTCAGCTAAACAGTGATAAAAAAATGTGTGTTTGTGTGTGTGAGAGAGAGAAGGAATAGAAATTAGATTGCCGATCTCTCCACCTCCAGTTAAACTAGCTGCACTGCTTTGCATGCACTAGCTCAAATTAAAAAAAAAACTAAAAAACTGTCAACCAGTTTTTTTTAATTAAAAAAAGGCAGTGAGAGGAACTGATGGAAATGTATAAGCAAACACAGGATCTATAACACTACATCGGCATGTTTGCTGTGTCATAGAAAGGGGCGGCTGCTTCAGGGATCCTTTGTTGTATAAACAGAACAAGTTTCTAGCCCTCTTGATAATTAAATCCAAACATGAGAATGGGGAGGCAGTTGAGAAGAGGTTGGGTGTTTGCTTCATGGTTCCATTGGTCTCTTATGCCTGTCCGTGTAGTAGAGGCAATAGGGGGCTATATCTATATTCGGTATAAGGCAGTCAGTCAGCTTCTTCTATGACGAGGTGGTGCTAATGGCACAGGAGCAGGTCAGCTGGCAATCCTGTGTATGCAATAATTTATACAGATGAATGATAAGGATTAGCGGAATACCCGGGCTGCAGGAATGCCAGACGGCTGCAGTTGTTCTCAAATTAAGCAACCTTACACCCCCACCCCCAATCCCTCCCGCGTCACCCGGCCCCTTCTAAAGGAAAACCCTCGCATAAGCCAGAGGCATAACCGCCTCGGACGCCTCGCCGCTGGCGCATTGACCCATGCGCTCCGCAACGCGTCATTCTCCCTATGTAAACAAGAGGGCGGGGCTATGCGAAATGAGATCCCGCCCTTTCTCGAAACTCCAAGCGCGACTCCCACGCGAGGTGCATAACTCCAAAAACGGCCGCGGAGCTGTGGCGGCGGCGTGGGGGAGCTTTGGGAACTTCCTCGTAATAAATCACTTTGGGCCGGGTCCCCCCCACCCCGAGCTTTGGCGCAAGGTGGAAAAGAGGAGGAAGGGAAGGGGGGAAAGAAAGACCGAGCCTGTGGGCTCAGGGACTGGAAGGGCGCGGCGTCCCGTCCCATCCCTCTGATCCTGCAGGCAGGCGCAAATCCTCCCGTTTGCACAGCCAACACGTCCGCATCTTGGAGGAATCCCGGGCGCGACGTGCCCAGCGCCGCTCCAGGAAGGAGGAAGACACTCCGCTCGCTCCCAACAGGCCGCCCCCAGCCTGAGCGGGGGACCCACGTGCTCTTCTAGACCCGCAGCCGGCTCGGCGCGCAGTTTCTAGCTAGGTTGCAAAGCTCACCGTCATTTCTGCTCTGCCCTGGCAAGGAGCCGATCGCTGCTCTCTCTCCCTCTCCACCGCTCGAGGTAGAGTTGCCGCTGGATCCACTGAGTTGGCTTCCCAGTCACCAGCTCCTGAGTAAACCGCGCTGGAGACGCCGACAACGCCGAGCAGCGACGCTTCTTCTGCGCCACCGTCCCACGAAGAGGGGTCTGGCGGCTTGCCGAAGGTGGGCGATCCTGGGCTTGGCGAGAATCGTCCTAAGGCGACCTCCCTTGGCAAGGTCACCCGAGGGGAAGAAGAAGGCGTTCTTCTTCGCAGCACGCGCGCCCTCGCCGTCTCTTCGGAAAGCGCCAAGACGACGCGGGCGTGACGAAGCGGCTGGCCCAGGGCGCGTGGACGCGGGCTCCTACTACCCCTAAGCGGTCGGCGCCGTCGTGGCGCGTTCCCCACGCGTTTCGGCCGCAGAGCTTTCCCGCGAAGTTGTGGTCCTGCGGCGCGCCAGCTTCCCCCGCTTTTCCTCCCTTTGCAGGCTCATCTGGGCTTGCAACGCGAGGGGGAATCCTCGGGCCGCTCTGGTGCCAGGCAAGCTCCACCGACCTGCCGCTGGATCGCGACTTTTCTTGCTCCTGCAAGCATCGCCCCCCAACAAAAAAACCCACCACCACCACGCATGAAACCCTTTGGTGCTCGATGGTTTTAATCCCGCAGGATTTGCAAGCCGGGAGAGGGTTTCCTCCGGCCTCATGAGGAAGCAGCAGCAGGGAAGCCCCCCACTTCCATGACAAGGAGGAGGCACCTCTCCTCCATCCGCGGGATGAGCGCGATGTCTGCGACGTTGCCACAGAAGAAGGGCAGGCGCCTCCCCGCGTGGCGCGGCGCGGCTCCTAGTGGGACTAAGGCGGCGGCGGCAGCAGCCGGAGCTCAATGACGAAAAGGGGCTGAGGAAGAGTAACCGGGAGGGCTCGCGGGTGAGCGCTCACCTCGCGTGGACTAGCAGGGCAGGAGGCGCAAAAGTTTGGCCAAGTTTAGGGCGCGCGCCTAAAAGGTTTCCAAAGGTCCGGCTCCCCCACTCCCTTGGCCTGTGCAGTTGGATCGAAGCCACATCAGCACCAGCATGCCAGCTGGAGGACGCCTCTCGTCTCTCGAGGGATATTTCCCTTAAGGGGGGGGGAATTCTACCCACGCAACGACACCCACCCGGTCTCTGGCTGCAGGAGCCAGCATGGAAGAGGAAGGGGCCAGGCTGCATAGGCGGCTTTGAAAGTTTGCCAAACACCTCCGAGGTTGCTTTGCTTCCTCCAGCCCCCCTCCCCTCGCCGAAAGAGGAGCGACTGAGAGGAAGGGCAGAGAGAGGGGGGCAGATCGGGGGGGTCGACCGGGGAGTTGGCTACTTCCAAGCATGGGAGACAGGTTGCCGGAGCCAAGCCGTGCAAACCCTTCTCCCGCGGTGGCCGCCTGCTCAGAAGCAGAAGCGATCGAGGTCCTGGAATCCGAGGATGTCCTGCCTATGGCTACGGAGGACGTGAGTTTCATTTGATGTCTCTCTCCCCTCCCCGCTCCCCCTCCGTTCCCAGTTGACTTTAATCGGATCAAGCTATTTAAAAATAAACTTTGGAATTAAAGGGAGGGGAAGTTTGATTCTTTCTAGGAAGAGAAAGTGGGAAGAAAATGAGGTTTCCCCCCATTGGGGTTCCCAAAGTGGCCCCTCTGCAGCAAGATCCTGGGCCTGTTTACACAGGAGTAAGCCCCTCTCACTTGAGTGGGGGTTACTTCTAGGTAGGTGTGCATAGGATGGAGCCTGAATAGATTTCCTTTTTAACCAGTGGGTGAGCTCAGTGTGATTCTGCATATTATATGTACTCCTATACAGATAGCTGTATGTATAGGTGTCGTAATCATTCCACATCCCACCCCCACAAAGCAGACAGCACAGCAAGTTTTTTTCTTGGACCAAATTAAAAGCATTTTCTCCCTTTCCGCAAAATGTTGTGTGTTAGTTTGCACCAGCATAGAAAGGGGTAACGGGTTGGCGATACACCCCAAACTGCTCTGCAAACGGGATGAGCTCCTGCCAGGAGCTGTTGTTGCCCTGGGTGAGAAACCGAATGAAAATGTGCCATGAAGGCAAAGGAATATTAACCCTGCTGTGATTTCAATAGGCAGCTGCTACAAAGCACATTGGATAACCTTGGGCGGGTGACCAACCCTACCTTGCAGGGTTGGTGTGAGAATAAAATGGGATAGTTCCCCCGAGTTGCTTGGAGGAATGGTTTGATACAGATGCAAAATAATCAGGGGTATCTCACAGAGACAATGAAAAGAAAAGAAACCCACATGTTGCTCACCCTTACTTTGGTGCTGGATGGTTACTCCTAGGGCAGATCCACACCATCGTTTAAAGCATATTCAATGGTGGCGCTGTGGTTAAACCACTGAGCCTAGGGCTTGCTGATCAGAAGGTCGGCGGTTCGAATCCCTGTGACGGGGTGAGCTCCCGTTGCTCGGTCCCAGCTCCTGCCAACCTAGCAGTTTGAAAGCACGTCAAAATGCAAGTAGATAAATAGGGACCGCTACAGCGGGAAGGTAAACGGCGTTTCCATGTGCTGCTCTGGTTTGCCAGAAGCGGCTTTGTCATGCTGGCCACATGACCTGGAAGCTATACGCCGGCTCCCTCGGCCAATAATGCGGGATGAGCGCGCAACCCCAGAGTCGGTCACAACTGGACCTAATGGTCAGGGGTCCCTTTACCTTTACCTTTAATGTCTATTTAAAGCACATGACTTCCCTCCAAAATTAAGGCAAATGTAGTTTGTTAACGATGCTGGAAATGGTAACTCTGTGAAGGAGAAACTGCACTTCCCAGGGTTCTTTGGGGGGCAGTCATGTGCATTAAATGTGCACTGAATATGCTTTATTATATGCATGGTGTAGATCTGCCCCCTCCTTGCTATTACTGCCTCCTTCCTGCTGTCAAATCATGACTTCCTGCTGAATAATGCAGTGGTACATAAGTGCCCCCAACCTGCCAGCCATGTCCAGATGTAGCTGTGGACATGTGGTGAGTAATTTGTGCTAATGCACAATGTCATCTGCAAGAGCTTTAGTGTACATTTGAACAAACGCTGTGTGCTCAGCGGATCCCTCACGCTCTTCCCATGCAATGCTTTACTGTTTGCTGCAAGCTTTTCATATTGGTTTGTTGTCATCCCTCCCCACATGTGGAACCTTCAGTCATTCAGAAATCATTACTGGCACTAATATCATCTTGGGGGGATAAGAAAATAAATGCAATGAGATTTCAAAGAAATTACTCTTCTTCCTAGTCGTTTGAGGCGATTTTGCAGCAAAGCACATTTTGCTCTGAATCCCACAGCCGGTTTGGGATGTGACCACACATGTACTTTCATTTTCATTAAGTGTGTACTCAGTACTTTCAATGTGAACCTCCAGCCTTCCTAAGCAGCCTAACTTAGTTGTAAGCCTTAATCTCTAAAGATTCTTAAACAGTGAACCTTATTAGTTACCAAGTATTTCCCTGAGAATGCATCTTCCCCCCCCATTTCATCTCCAGCTGACGGTTGGCGGAAGATTTAGGGGTGCTTTATATTGCTCTTAACCCGCAACTGCTGCAAGATTAATCACTGAATGGCAACCAGAGTGCTTGGGTCTCTGGGCTGGCACATTCTGCTATCTAAGCACTTTTAGAGCAAATAGTCCTGTGACAGTGAGCGATTCCCCGAGAGCGATTTCCTCCTGTTGGTTTTCTAATTCATCCTATTATTTGATTGTATTTGTTTCCCCTCTGAAGATTTCCTGGTGCAAAAGCAACCCACGTATTCAAGCTGCTGGTGCTTGAATAAAGCACAGGAGAGCCCTCGCCATAATTCAGAATGTTTCTAGTGGTTATTAGCAGGCAGAAACCTCCATATTCCCTAGCAACTTTCCTGGCAGAATTAGAGGGGCTGGAATGCAGCTGAGGACCATTTAGTCCAGGGATGAGGAGCCTGTTGCCCTCCAGATGCAAGTCCCATTGTCTTTGAGCATTGGGCATGCTGGCTGGGCCTAATGGGAGTTGGGAGTCCAACAGCCTTTGGTGATCTACACAGGTTCCCCATCCTTCCACTAGCCCTATGTTCCAGGTGTTCTTTCAAAAACTTATCAGGAGTTCCTATTGAGGAGACCAGTAATGGCTGAAAGAACAGCTTGGTCGCCACTATCTTTCTCTGCAATGTGCAGCCAGTCCAGAGCTGTCTTCTAAGATGCAAGTCCCATTGAGTTCATTGGGGTTATCCACTGGCAAGTTCAGTACTCAGCCTTAGTTTCAGACTTGCATAACTGGTTTGAGTCGCTCACAGAAGTAGGGCAACTCTTGTGGCATCTCCTAAAAACCTTGGGAATTGTAGTTGAGCCAGTTCTTTGTGAAAGGTCTGCAGCTATCTTATAGAACTACAGTTCCCAGAGTCCCTTGGTCAGGAGCTGTGGCTGTTACGAAGTTTGTAGCCATTGGTGCAGTACAGCTAAGACAGTAGCGTAGATGTCCTCTGAGAATTCTCATGCAATGCCAAACACACACACAAATCTTTTGTGACCCCTGCGGATCTGACACTGAAATCTGAATCCATTCCATCTTTCCTAATCCTGTGCTGAATGGAAATGATGGCTCTCATTGCATCAGGTGAGACTTGCCACCAGGAAGGCCATGACTAGTACGTATGACAACTTCCTGTGCTGTCCATTTGTTCCTTGGTCCCTGAATCAGGGATGGACAACCTCTGTCCCTCCATATATTGCTGGACAACAGCTCACATCATCTCTGGCTGTGGTGTTTGGAGCTGATGGGTGTTAGGGTCCAACAGCAAATGAAGGGCAACAGGTTCCCCATCAATGCACTAAATACATAAAGTAGTAATGTGAGAAACGTCCTCCACCCCTGAAACTCTGGGATACTTTCTCCTCCTCCTGCTCCTACGTGTGAAATTTCTACTCTCGCACCTTGCGAGAAAAGAAATCTGTTCTTGCAATCCCTGCCTTGATTGTTTGTGCGTTGTGTTACAGTGGTCGTGCATAAACCCAGTGAGTAGCTGACTCCTACTTTTTAAATAAAATAAATGTGCAACTTGTTGGTATCTTCTGTTAGTGTTTTTAGCGAGCTTGAGGCAAGAGTGCCAAAGAGTAGGGTAGACAAATCCACTTGCTGTTTCTTGCCGACTTCCTATCCATGCGTCCCATTACTTCCTGCTTTATAGAACCATAGAGTTGGAAGGAACCAAAGTCCATCTACTCCAACCTGCTGCCCAAAGGCAAAGCTGCCAAGCCACCAACCCCCCACAGATCAACCTTTGCTGTCCAGGACACAGTGTGACTCAATCAGAGGGCAGAAGCATGTGAGAAAGGTACGTGCAGAGGACGTAGCTCGGAGCAAAGTAGTGCTTCCAAATGTAGCGACGATACCGATGTGTGTTTTCTCATGCCGAGTGACATATTGACTTGTCTGGTGAGATGTGGAGTTGTTGGGGAGGCAAGGGGGAAAGGCTGCGGCAAGATCCTGTCACGGCACGATGTGGCCCCCATTCGCCTGTCGGGCAGTTTCATCGTGAGTAGACGGGTGGCAGTCAATGTCAATGGTATCTCGTAGCTCCTGGGCACCTTCCGCATGGGGCGAACCCATTGGGTAGGCTTACACCTGTACTCCTTTGTGGATGGGTGTCAGCACAGAGACATGAAGCGTGAGTGCCGGCAGGACTAGGACCAAAGTTGCACTAAGTTCTGGAGAACGTCAACAGGAGGAGAACCTCCAGAGGCAAATATCAATGGCGTGTCATTTGAAGGGAGGGGAAGCCGAGCTAGAATGAGGGTGCTGAAGGGCATGCTGGCAGATTGGGAGGAGGAAAGCGTGGAGGGAGGAGGCAGGTGGGATCAAAACCAAAGCAGAGGTGATGCTTGGCTGTTGCTCATGTAAGGATTCAGGTCTGACCTGGAAGTATATATAACCAGGCAAGGCAAGAAGGAACCAATGAGCAGTCTAGAGTGGGTGGGAGTGGGAGGAGCTGTGTTAGGATAATGCCCCTTCTTCCTCCACTAGCACACTAGTTACTAGTGCGCCAACATGAACGCCCTTGGTGTGTCATGGCTGGATGCCGAGGAGTGGTGGGAGGCACTGGGAGAGGGGAAACCCATGGGGAAGAAAGCTCAGAGCCTGGAGATTGGTGGTGGGACGACGATGCAAGGTATGCTTAATGCTGTAGCGCCATTTCTGCAGGGGCTGCCCATCCCGTTTCATCGCCTGAAGCGCCACTGCCCAAGTGCAGCTGTGGTGGCGGCGGCGGCTTCTGGGTTCTGGAAAGATCTTGCCGAAAGCTCCCGCTTCTCTGGTGGTGGAAGAAGCGAGGAGAAGCTGCTGTGGCTTCTGATACCCAGAAACTGCTATCACTTGTTCTCTTGCAGCCGCAGCAGCAGACGGCAGTGCATTGAGGGTTTGATCATGCCCTTCCCGCCCCGCCCCCCCCTGTGGCTCTTGCTGCTGAAACAGACTGCTTCCTCTTGCCTCATTAAAAGGCTGTCCCTGCATTTCTGGCTATAAAACCAAAACTAAGCAGGAGAAAGAGGGAACCAAAGCACCTGAAGAACCCCAACCCCCTCCCATTTTTTGAAAAAGGACAAGGACTTTGGGGAAGGGTCAACAGGCATGTGGGGCAAGTTTTGTGCTGAGCCCAGAGAAAAACGGCTTGGGCGCATAGCTGTCAACCCTCCCTTTTTTTTGTGGGGAACTCCCTTATTCCAAGCCACAGCTGTCAACCTTATCTTTTTTTGCTGGAAATTCCCTTATTCCAGCGCCGTTTCCCGCTGCTATCCTGGATTGTTAGATATACCGTAGACCAGGCATAGGCAACCTTGGCTCTCCAGATGTTTTGGAACTACAACTCCCATGATGCCTAGCTAACAGGGCCAGTGGTCAGGGATCATGGGAGTTGCAGTTCCAAAACATCTGGAGAGCCAAGGTTGCCTATGACTGTCCCTGGGACAGGTGAGGCTGCTGATCCCTTATTTTCAAATCCGAAAGTTGACAGCTATGCTTGGGCGCTGGTTGTAAGCTCTTCCAGTTGCATCTCTCTCTCTCTGCAGGGTGAGATCCATGTGGAGCCCAGAATCCAAACTTAAAAGAGAATGTGCTGATTGGGGAAAGGAGCCTTTGTACCAGACCACAGGGGGAAGTATCAGATTCCTTAGTGCTTGTAACCCCCTTCTTAATATTTAAATACATTCGTCTTGCTGGATTTCTTTCCCAGGGAGTAATAATAAACCTGATATTATTACCTGGGAAAGCTATGTTTAACAATACATGTAATTAGAGAAGAGAAGCCACATTTAATATTACACAAGAGACCGGAACCGCTCTTTCAGAAGCAAACAGGCTTTTAAACCTCCATAATTATAGCCCCCCCCCAAAAGTCTAGCATTTAAAATGCCTTAGATCTTGTTTTTAACTCCTTCTTGGGCCAGCATAGGTGGGTATGTGTCTCTCTTCTTCTGTGAAACTATTAAAAGCAAGGGACTCTACAGCTGATTATAGAATTAAGTTATGAACTGGGCTGGTTCTACAAAACACTCACCATTAGGGTTGCCAACTGACCACGAGGAATTCGCCAGATCTGCTGTTGTCCCTTGTAACAGCAGCTTTATCTGCAGAAATCAACATGTGAAGATTGTTGTTGTTTCGCAGCATGTGGATGCACATCCCCCCCCCTCTCGCTAATATCTGCAGATCTAACATCTGCTCAAGGCCCACAGCAGCAGAGGCTGGTTGAATACACTTGTTGATCTTCAGCTTGTGGGTCGTCCCTGAATCTTAGGTGGCTGTTCAGTTTTAAAAACAGCAGGGTGGGTTCTGGCAGGTGCATTCCTCCCCCCACCCCCGCTTGCCCTGCCTCTTCTGATTAGCAATCTGTACCTGTGGAAATCCCCTCTTCAGCTGTGGGTGGTGCAAGAGCCCCGTTTCCCTTGGCACCTGTTCATTCTAGGGGGAAAAGGAGAAGGAGGGTCATAGGCAGACATTAACATTAGATTGGGTCCCACATTGCTGGTTGGGTGTCTTGGGTTGAAGGTGACTTACAAGAGTTTAACAGCTGCAAAAGGCGCTTGTATGATTTGCCAAATCAGGTTCATACCATTGAGGTCTAACTGAAGAGATGTGTATCTTGTAGCAGCAGTGGGCGGCAGCACATACACACCAAGAGGGAAACCAGAGCACCCCGCTGCAAAGGAAGGCTCGGCTGCCAGGGCTATGGCATCACTGTCTGGTGGCATCTGGAGTTGCATTAAACAAAAGCGTTGATCGAATGTTAACTCTGAATCACTAGGCAGATTTGCTGTGACAAGTGGGAGTTTTTATATAAAGGAATATTCACTCAGGCAAGAGCTCGATTGTTTCTGTGGGAATCCAGGGAGTTAGCGCACAAAAGCTGAGCTCTTTAATAGAACAGTTTGCCGAGGTGAACCTGCCATGCATTTTTAGGTTTGATTGGCTGGTGTTATGCAATCTGCTCTAACCGGAGGTTGTCAGGAGTCCACGGCCTGGTGGTCTTTATAATGTACAGTGGGTTTTTTTTTTAAAAAAAACTGCTAGTTTAGAATCATAGAGTTGGAAGAGACCACAAGGGCCATCCAGTCCAACCTCCTGCCAAGCAGGAAACGCCACCAAAGCATTCCTGACAGATGGCTGTCAAGCCTCCGCTTAAAGACCTCCAAAGAAGGAGACTCTACCACACTCCTTATCGACTCAGGCTCAACCAAGCCAAGAAACTGCAAACCAAGGCTTATGCCCTAACAGACATGCCGTGTGATGCAATGTCATAAATTGCACTTAGTTATGACTTCCCATCCACCTGCGCTTGTTCCTTGGTCTTTCAGGTGCGCATCCATATGAGAAGTGTGGCTCCTTCCTCAGAGCAAGGCATTCTGGGTAAGGTGGGCCTAGGAGAGTGCCGGTACTGCTGCTGCTTTGTCATGGTGGCTAGAAAACCAATTTTAAAGAGTTTTGAAAGCTTATAAAGTTACTTTTAACATATTTTTTATATATATGTAAAAAAGAAGATTTTCTAGCCAGTAGTGCAGGCATATTCCTTGGCCACCTTTCCCGGAGTGCCTCATTCTGTGAGGAGATCTGTCATCTCCTTGGCAGTCCCCTCCAAATGCTATGGAGTTTCTTGCAAATAGGAGGCGCTGCTGGTCTCCTCCCTCCCTTGATTTTGATGTGGTTCTTTATTTCGGCCTTGTTCCTGATGTAGATCTTCACTTAACCGTTCTTTCCCAGTTGGGGGGTGGGGGCGGCACTACTTCGTGGTTTGCCTCAGGTGCCAAAATGTCTTGGGCCGGCCCTGTGTTGACAGTCTTGTCATCCACAAATTTGTCTCCTTTTAAAGGCAAGTTGGTGGCCATCGCTGCCTCTTGTGGTAGCGAATGCCATAGTTTAACTATGCACTGTGCGAAGATACGCTACACTTTATTTTGTCCAACGTTCATGGTGTCTATATGTTTTAGTGCTGTGTGTGAGAGAATTTTTTTCTCTTTCCACTTTCTGCGTGCTATACATAACTTTATAAACTCCTGTCATGCCACCTCTCACTTGTCTCTCCCCCCACCAAGCTTAAAAAGTCCCAAATGTGGTAAGCTTTCCTCATGGGGAGCTGCTCCACCCCCTTGATAATTTTTGTTGCCCCTTTTCTAACCTCCTACGACTCTACAAGATCCATTTTGAGGTGAGGCAGCTGGAACTCTGCACAGCTTTTAAGATGCATTAGACTTGTATAAAGCCATTATGATATTGGCAGTTTTTCTTCTGTATTTTAGATCTTCTTGTGGTTTATGTGGAAATTGTTGAGTTGTGAATAAATAAATAAACAAATAAACAAATAAATAAATTTCTACCCCCGCCCATCTGGCTGAGTTTTCCCAGCCACTCTGGGTGGCTCCCAACAAAATATTAAAAACATGATAAAACACCAAACTTTAAAAACTTCCCAAAAAAGGGCTGCCTTCAGATGTCTTCTAAAAGTCAGATAGTTGTTTATTTCCTTGTCATCTGATGGGAGGGCGCCACTACCGAGAAGGCCCTCTGCCTGGTTCCCTGTAACGTCACTTCTCGCAGTGAGGCAACTGCCAGAAGTCCCTCGGAGCTGGACCTCAGTGCCTGGGCTGAAGGATTGGGGTGGACTACGATGGTTTAGGACTACTTTTGTTATGTCGCAGTTATGTATTTTTCCCCTTCATGTTGTAAACCACCTTGTGCATGGTTTCAACTGTGGAAAGGTGGCCTATAAATAAAATTATGTATGCATATATGTATGTATGTATGTACCATCCAGATGTTTGGGGGCTACAACTTCCATCAGCCCTAACCAGCATGGCCAATGGTTAGGGATGATGGAAGTTGTAGTATAGCAACATCTGAGCTGCACCAGAGAGGGCTGCTCTACAGAGTGTTGTGCAATCAAACATAACTTCCAAATATCGGTGACGAGGTGTTCAGTGTGGAGGAAATGGCGGCCTCTATTTGACATCTGTGATGACAAGGGGGTTTGTGCCTCTGGCGTGGTCATAACTCTTCAGAGCAGCCCACTCTCCAAGGCAGGACCAGACTCCAGGACTTCAGTTTCCTATATTCTCCATTTGATTCCCTGTCTCTCTAAAAAAATAAAATACGTTTCTGAAATGGATGTACATTTCTGTGCTCTTACACTTTTCTTCCTCTTTTCCCCTCTTCTTTCTTTTATGCATTGCCTCTTCCCTCTCTCAGCACTGGAAAGCTCTGTTTGATCAGGTATGTGAATAATTCAGATTATTATTTTTTGCTCTAACACCAACAATGGAGACCCCGTGAGTTTGTTCAGTGGGGGAATCTTTTGTAACATGTAGCTTATGTGCCGTTTGTGTGGCACTGATTTGGTTGCAGTCATGCTTGGCAAGTATTACCCCCCAACTCTCGGGTTCTGATGCCTGTTGTACTGTATCTTTGTACACTTTCCTTTAAATTCTTACCCTTATCAATGGATGACCCAAAGGGACATGGGTGGTGCTGTGGTCTAAACCACTGAGCCTCTTGGGCTTGCTCATCAGAAGGTTGGCGGTTCGAATCCGCACGGCGGGGTGAGCTCCTGTTGCTCTGTCCCAGGTCCTGCCAACCTACGGTAGCAGTTCAAAAGCACACCAGTGCAAGTAGATAAATAGGTATTGCTGCAGTGGCAAGGTAAACTGCATTTCTGCGTGCTGTGGCTTCCGTCACGGTGTTCCATTGTGCCAGAAGCAGTTTAGTCATGACCCGGAAAGCTGTCTGTGGACAAACACCGTCTCCCTTGGCCTGAAGTGAGATGAGCACCGCACCCCATAGTCACCTTTGACTGGACTTAACCATCAAGGGGTCCTTTACCTTTTACCAATGGATGACCCTTCTTTCCAGGGCTGTGCTGTAAAAAGAAAGGAGCTCAATATGTTTAAAGATGAGTTTCCCCCTTTCTTTAGAAGTTTCATAGCCCTGTTGCTGGTTCAGCTCCTTCATGCTTGCATCAGATTCACAGGTAGAGCACATTGATACTGAATTTCAACTTTTACATTTTAATAACAGATCAAATTATGGGAAAATACCTTGTATGTTACAATGTTACCTTGTGTAAGGTTTAATATCTAATGTTTAAACAATGTATGGGACATATTGATATCGGTCAGTTTCTTAACCCCCAGAGCTTCACTGATTTAGCCTAAGAAACTAGTTGATCACTGAAAAGAATCATATAATTGTTGAATTGGAAGGGACTGTGAGGGTCATCTAGTGCAATAGGCCCAAGGTTGGAAAGACACCTAAAGTGTTAAGATGGTAGGATATAGATATTTTACATGTTTTCTTTGTTTCAGCTGTCTGCAGTAGCACAGATACTGCTGAATTAAGATTCAGTAGTGAATCTCCACTTCTGCCCCTTGCAAAACCAGGGGCTACTTGAATCCAAAAGGTCTCCCCATTCATGCACAAATGAAACATACTGTAGTACAATGATTTTAGTGTGCCGTACATGCACAGCAAACATTCACTGCTGATATGCAGATGTTACCTCTGTGAGAGGGCCCAGCAGATCTGAATTGTGGCAGAGGTTTTAACATGTCTGCTGATGTTGCCCTTTGCTTAATCCTGCTGGTGCAAAGGCTTCCTTTGGCTGTTTTCATAGCAAAGTCAATAATTAAAAAACCGAGAAAAACTAAGCAGGCGGGGGCCGGCTGGTCTCAAAGATCTACTGAAGTCTGTTCACAGTTACGTTGGCAGGCTAGGATTTGTTCCGTAACTTGCATTTTGCTTGTTTGCATTTATATAATTAATGGGATTTTACCTGTGGATCTGAAAACCCATTGCCATTTGTGAGCGTTCAAATGGTGTTTGTAGATATTTTCAAGTTACATGTTCTAAAACACAAATGTGGAAAAAAAGTTAACATTTCAAGGTACAATTTCTTTCCATTTCCCTTTTTATTTCCAGTTTTAGTGACATGTGAAAATACGTAGACATTTTCCTAGAGTTTTGTCTTGGTGGCTCGCTTTTGGCCTGCAACACTCTGTTAAAGTGTCCCGCCCATTTCTGTGTAGGCACAAATACCACTTTAGGCAAGCGAACTGTTATTACTTTGTCTGGCCCTGGAAGAAGGTAGCGTTTTATGAGGCAACATAATAATTTGGTTCCTGTATGTGGTCAGACCGCAAAGCGACTATCTGAGTGGGCTGCCTTGCCAATGAGATGTGCCTCTCATCCCAGAGATGGCTTATTATCATTCCCTAAGTAAGCTCCCTGCCAGTGGTGATGAGTGTCTGTTTATAACCCAGTAAGCTGTGCTCTATATTTAGCCCATAAATCTGGGGTGAGCAACATTCCTCATTGTGTGCAGAATGTATCTGGGGTGGGGTAGGATCATGTAGTTGCATTACTCTAATGACAAGCTCCCGGAGTCCATTCTGTAACACATTGGCATGAATTTACTCCCATCTGTATCAGTTGTTTTATTTGGGGTGGGGGTGGGAGAAGGAAAAGGTGGTTGTTCTGCATGAGTTTGCTTTGCCACTCCGAATGTCCTCTTCTTTTCTTCTGATGGCAGGGCGTTCCACAGGGCGGGCGCCACTACCGAGAAAGCCCTCTGCCTGGTTCCCTGTAACCTGGCTTCTCACAGGGAGGGAACCACCAGAAGGGCCCTCGGAGCTGGACCTCAGTGTCCCGGCTGAATGATGGGGTGGAGACGCTCCTTCAGGTATACTGGGGCAAGGTCGTTTCTCCAAGGTATTGGAAAGTATGTCAGTAAGTGAGAGGAAGCTGCCCTACACCAAGTCTGGTCCATTGAGCTCAGTGTGTGATTTGCACTGACTTTCTAAGGTTTCAGAAAGGCTAACATCATGATGATGAAAACAGGGAGGGTCAAAGCTATGCTGCTATTTCTGGAAAGGCACCTGCAAACTGAGTTTGGGGTCTGAATGTGCAAGGCACCTCCTTCCTTCCTTCCTTCCTTCCTTCCTTCCTTCCTTCCTTCCTTCCTTCCTTCCTTCCTTCCTTCCTTCCTTCCTTCCTTCCTTTTTTTCAACCCACTGAGATGTGTAGACTACAGCTGCCTAGTCTGAAGTTCTAAGAGGAACCAGCTGCTTTGCATTTTAACAATTCAGCAGAACTGCTATGTTTGGATGAATGTGTTATCCCTGTTTTCAAAGCCGGAACCTGAGTATAGACACTGCTGGTGAATAACTGGAGCGGGGTGGGGGGGTGGGGAGTACAGGGACAGGTAAGATAGGAGCCTGCTCATGGTAGAGCCACAGAAAAGTAGCTGCGAGGTGGAACAATCCCTGACTCCACACACATACACATACACACACACCAAAATATTATGGGTAAGGGTCTTGTGTGTATGCCTTCATCATGCTGCTGGGGAGTATCTCTGGCAGCAAAGGCATCATGCAAATCTCACCCTTGCCTACTGGGGCAGGAAGGGGACATCCCATGATGCGTATTCTTAAACCAAATCTCTTTCCCTGAACAAAGTGAGACTACCCATTAACCACTGCAAAGATTAAAAGTGGAGTGGGAGTTGGCTTCAAGGGCATGTGCTCTGTGGCACTCATCCTTCAAGCCCATTTCCACCTGATAGTTTTCCTGCCTCGGCAGGTCAGGATCCCCACGCCTGTCTTCTGCCGCCGGAAGTGTTTTCCAGTCTATTGTCGGCAACAGAAACTCCAAGGACCTTAAACCAGTCTTCGCCAACCAGGTGCCCTCCAGACACTTTGGATTTCAACCCCCATGTGGGGATGGTGGGCGTTGTAGTCCAAAACATCTGGAAGGCTGCTCTTCTGTATGTACCGAGGAAAAACAGGTGCCATTTGAGTTCCGCATCCTATCTATGGTTGCTTTGGAGAGAAGCAGAGGTTTTAGTCCACAGGCATAGGCAACCTTGGCTCTCCAGAAAAAGTACAACTCATTTCCATAGAAACACAGAACCATAGAGTTGGAAAAGACCCTGAGGATCATGTGGTCCAGGCATAGGCACACTCGGCCCTCCAGATGTTTTGGAACTACAATTCCCATGATCCCTAGCTAACAGGGCCAGTGGTCAGGGATCATGGGAGTTGTAGTTCCAAAACATCTGGAGAGCCAAGGTTGCCTATGCCTGTTTTAGTCTCCCTTTTCTCCCCAATTGAGGGGACAGTTTCGCAGCATCTTCTGTTGGCTCCCATTTGATCTCAAGGAGGCTTCACAACTCAGAGGTTTCCAGGTTTCAGTCCCTGGCATCTTCAGGTGGGGATGTAAACCAACAAGGACACCCCTCCTGCCTGAAAACTACTTCCAGAGTAGACAACGCTGGGCTTGGTAGACAAATAATTTGACCCTGGTGTAAGGCAGCTTCCTATGATCCAATGGCTCTTCTGTCCCTGGTGAGGATTAGTGCCTGCAGAACTGCCAGCTGCCATCAGGGATATTTCCCATTTGGCACAGGGTGTTTGCATGCATCAGTGATAGCTGGAGATATTTTGGTGGAAGATGGTGTGCTTGATCCCCAATTTTTCTGCAAGGAAAATTCCACTAACTGGTTCATTTTGACCCTACCTGAAATGATGATATCGCTATTTTGAGGACTTGGATGATGAGAAGACATCATCAGATTCTGCCTAGCTGGAGTGCTATTGCCTTGTTGTCCGTTGGTCCTAACAGTGGCTTCTGTGGCTTCCTAACAGTGGGAGCAAACTTCATATTGAGCAGCTGGGTTGAAATTTGCCCCACTGAAACTATAAAGGCATTTTTAAAAAAGGAAAGAAACTTAGAGCATCAAACCAACTAGTTCCCTAAATGGATACCAGATGGCAGACCTAGAATCCAGCTGCTGCTGTCCCAGATATCTGGGGAGCAACCCCCTGGGTAGGGAAGCAGTCATGAAATAGGGCATCTAAGGATGCACTGCACTCCACTGCCAAAAGGATCATGAAACTGAATTTATGTGGTCTCTGCTTGAAAATGTTAACGCTAAGCAGTGTGATTTGAAGCTGTAGACTCATGTGCAGTCCCAAAGATTGGATGTTTCATGGTTTATGTGCTAGGTTCTTGGCAATGTCTGTCCCAATCCTCAGTTGTTGGGCAGTGAGGTGACTACATTGCAAGAAATGGAAGGTCAAAAATGAGATGAGAGCTTGGTGCAATATACCGCTTAACACTGGCTTGGGACCTGCCAGTACTCAGCTGAAAGGGACTGGGAGGTAATTGAAGTCTCAAAATAATTAGCCCCTCCTGAGATGAGGGGGCAACGTTGAAATTTAATCTATCTCTGGGGTGTTGTTGCCAAGCACAGCTCATGAAAACTGGTCCCCAAGCCTTCCCTGGATTCACAAAGCTTTTATCGCCTATGGGCAAAAGCAGGTGTCTTCGTCCGAGATTTGAGAATCTAAGATAGATGGAAAGCCCACTTCGTTTGGATTGGATAATGGAATATATTGTTTGCTGTAATTAAAAATTTCCTCTTTCCATCTGGTGCGGTTGGGTGCAAGTTTTAACATGTCTTTATCACATTTGTATCTCATTAGAGGAGTCTCATGTACATCTCAAATAAGCATGGCATACATTTGCCTCGCCACCAACCCTCTTATCCTTGCACAACAGTGAGTTAGGTTAGTGATGGACCTAAGCTCAGCCAGTGAGCTTCATGGCTGAGTGAAGATTTGAATCTAGGTTTCCCTGATCCAAATCTACCACTTTATCCAGCACAGTCTAATATTGCCTATTCCGAATAGCAACAACTCTAAGGCTTAGCTCTTTCCTGGGCTTGCTGCCTGGTGTCATTTTTAACAACTGGAGACACTGGAGTTCGAACCTGGGACTGTGCTTATGTAAAACATGTGTTACGCTGCTGAATTAGTACAAGGTGGAGCCCATAAGTGCCAAAGATGCTTGAGGGTGACTTTGTTAGCCCTCCTCCTGCTGGGAGTTAGCTCGTGTGGAAGAGTCAGTTTCAACTGGGACTGCTACAGTCCCGCTCTGCCCACCCACAGCAGCTATTTGCTAATCAGTTATGCAAGCCTGAGTTATGTAAAATATATATCAATTAGGTCACCAGTCATTCAATAGCAGGTCATGTTGGACTGAAGTTTGGAAAAACTTTCTGGCAGTAAGAGCTGTTCGGCAGTGGAACAGACTCCCATGAGAGGTGGTGGACTCTCCTTCCTTGGAGGTTTTTTAACAGAAGTTGGATGGCCATCTGTCATGGATGCTTTAGCTGAAATTCCTGCATTGCAGGGGGTTGGACTAGATGACCCTCGGGTTCCCCTCCAACTCTTAAGAGTCTATGATTCTAGGACCTTGGATAGCTCCAAGCAGACAGCCTGCTCTGACAGGCTGCCTTTCCCAGGTTCTGACTTCTTCCTGCCTGACCGATGGAGAGTCTTAAAGAGGCTGGGCTGTGGCCTGGAGCCCAGCACTCTGTTGGAGGCAGCTCCCACCTTCTGCATTGCAAGCCGCATGGATAGCTCAGTTAGTTAGGGCGTGGTGCTGATAGTGCCAAGGTTGCAGGTTCGATCCTTGTATGGGACAGCTGCATATTCCTGCATTGCAGGGGGTTGGACTAGATCAGGCATGTCCAACAGGTAGATCGTGATCTACTGGTAGATCACTGGATGTCTGTGTAGATCACTGGCAGATCACTGGCTCCCCCAAAGAAGCTCAACAACTTTGGGTTGCCAAAAAATCTCAACATTTTGCCCTGAACCCCCCCCCCCAAAAACGGGCCTTCTTCCTCTCTAAAAAGCTCAACAACTTCACCCTGAACCCAAAAAAACCAGGGCTTTCCTTCCCCAGAAAAGCTCAACAACTTTCACCTGAACCCCCCCAAAAGGGGTGGATCACTGCCAGTTTTTAACTCTGTGAGTAGATCGCAGTCTCTTGGGAGTTGGCCACCCCTGGACTAGATGATCCTCAGGGTCCCTTCTATGAGGCCCTTGGTGTAGAGGTGGGGTCAGTCCCTCTGAGGAATTTGACTTGGGGGTGTTGTCTCAAGCTCAGGAGGCTCCCAGCTGATGGGCTTACGGCCTGGTGTCAGAGCCCAGGTTCAGGTTCAGCACCTCTGTGGCTCATGTTGCTAGTCCTTGTGATCTAGCTGGTGGTCTCTCTTCAGTTCCAGAGTCCCAGAGTCTTGGCTGCTGCTCAGGATGAGGGGCATGACTCTCTCCTGTGGACAGTCCCATGAAATGTTTTCCTGTTTTGTTTTTTTGTTGGTACTGTAATTCTGGATGCACTGACGATAAAGTGATTTTGGTTTGTTTTGCATCTGAGTGTCAGAATGTATTTATACATGTGATCCCACACATAGGATTTTTGTTCCACATCTGCCATCTCTCTTGAGAGTTCAGGTGTGTTCAAGCCATGCTGAGCACTTCACACATTATTCTTGAATTAGAAACTCATTTCCAAGCAACCGCATTCCCCCCCCCCCGCCCTCACTTTTTAAACTGCTTTCTCTTACTAGCTTGGTTTCTATTTTTGAGGCCTGTTTCTTGTCCAGTTTCAATTTGTATGGTGTCTTTTAGTTTCTGTTTTAAATGCCCCTTGCTTTAACTCTTGTGTGCATTTTCTAGTGGAAACAGGTGTCTGCGAATTGCTTAAGAATGTTCATAGCAGGTTTACAGACAGCTCCCTGTCTGGTTACCTGTGATAAGTATAAAAACACCTCTGGGCAGCCAGAGCGGGACAGCATTTGTAAAATGGTGTTTCAGGTGGTCCCCGTGCCATAAATGCGTAGCACAGACAAATGTAGGCAATAAACCTTTTTTAATGGGACAATACACTCTTATTTGTTTTATTTGCAAAGGTGGCTTGCAGTCAGAAGTCACTATGCCTTCTCCTTTAGAATTGCTGCAAATTGCCATTGCAGGGCATTCCTAACAGAGGTGTGGGGGAGATGGGCATCAGAGCAGGATAGGATGCCCTGTTGACTCCTGATCAGCAGGTGTTTCCCAGATTTTGGTGTTGTGCTGGCTCCAGACTAGCACAGCAGAAGGTCCCCAATTGGGCCTCTCTCCAGCTGAATTCCATACTATTCCAGCTCCCACTCCGTGGCCTCATTCCACCCCCAGAATGCTTCCCCCCCCCCACCCCTAAGCTGTTCTTACATTTGCTATCTCATGGGTGTATGAGAAACGGGGTCTTTTTGGCAGACCCAGGGCCGGCACCGGGAGGTAGCAGTGTTTGAAATTAGCCAGGCGCCAGGTGTATTTAGCACCTGGCTTTCAACCACTTGTGACCAAGTGAAGATGCCTGTGCGCCAGGATGGCGCCTGACATCTCCACCATCTGGAGGTGTGTGCTTGGGGATCCTTGGATCCTGACTGTTTTCACACACTAATACCACGTCCAGTAGAATTTTTATATTTTATCTGCACAATCGGAATGAATTTCTGGAACCAAAATATTTTGGGTTTTTTTCCCCTGTGCAGCCTGAGCTCAGTTTGGGAGTGCCCTTGTTGAGGTCTGGAGGACAAGGATAGGCTGTGGGCTAGATCCTACTTTATCTAGCTACTTAGTAGGTCCCTTTTTAAACTCCTTGTCACATGCCTGACTTAACAGTGGTTTGCCATTGCTCCTCACTCCCACTATGAAAATCATCCTTGACAGCAATCTGTTTGCTCAGACCAGCCGCCCTCCACCCCAGCCCCCAGCCCAGGAGCTCCCTACTGCTTAAGTTAGCACCTTGGTTCAGTTCCCTGCATCTCGGCTGCTGAATTTTTGTTACAGCTCGTGAGGGAGTCATGGATTCCTCCACGAATGGCTTTCCCTCCCCCAGCGTGAGTTTGATGATGCTAACAAGGCGAAGCGGTGTGAGAGCCTCTCTCGGGAGATGCCAGGCTAAACCTCAGCTGTGTGGGCAGGAGAGAGAGAGAGAGAACTTGACGACCACATTGCAGTTACATCCTAGAGACTATTAATGCCAGGAAAAGTTCTGATTCATAACAATAACAGCAGCAGCAGCTACAGTGCAGATCTGCAACAAGTGCATCTGAGGACAGTGGTAGGAAAAAAGAGGGGGAGCCATAACTTTACTTTTTAAATGGAAAGGATTAGACTTTCAGCCTCTATCTCAGTTTTAGAGGGTTTTTTTTGGGGGGGGGTGTAGCTTATAATTGACAGAGCTGTGGCTTTAAAAACCATTAGCCTTTCTCCATTTTTGTACCACATGGTTTTTGGATAAAAGAAGGCGATTTCAGTAAATGCGGAAGAGGAGTTAATTATTAAAATACCCCCCCCCCCCAATTATATATGCATAACCACTTGATTAATTTCAAGGGCATCTCCTGATATGTGAGAACATGACACATGATTAATTTTTTTAAAAAAAATCCTACAGCATATGTTTTTATATTTCTAGAGCTAGGGATAAAAATAGAGCAAGAGCGCTTCAAGCCAAGGCAATATCATTTTCCTTTCCCATTGTCCTCTCTTGTTGCCTTTCCTTTGGGCTTGGTTTTATGCCACATGGTACTTGTGGAAAAGAGACGTTATTAACAGAGAAGAGAGGAATAGCTTGGTTGTGGCGAAATCAAGGAGGAGTACGTGGTTGGCTTAGGTGACTAGGAGAACTCTAAATCGCCTGCAAGTATTTCACTTAATAAGTGAGTTGGCTTGATCCCAAGTTCTTACTGCTGCCCCTTGAATTTCCAGAAGTCCCTCTAGCTAATTCTAATCCTATCTTGTCTACATGCTGAAGTACAGTTTCACTGCCAGCAGAATCTTGAAAGGAGCCTGGGTTCACTGAGCTGGTGGAGGCAAATGTTGTTTCTTTTCTTTTGCTTTTCATTTGTGCCTGATCATTTACTCTGGGTGCAACCCTAAGCTTCTTGGAGGGGCAGCTGGGTGGCTGTTTTTGGCACCATGTGCCTCTCCAGAGTCATCTGCCACCCTAGTCTAATTGCTAAAGCACTCTTGGTATTCCAGTGGTGGTAAGAGCAAAAGGAGAGGGTGTTCTGGGGGCTTGTCAGGGGCAGATCAACGAGGACTTGAAGGACGTCGTGTTAACATTTGTATAGCTCAGTTGGTTAGAGTGTGATGTTTATAATGCCAAGGTTGCAGGTTCAATCCCTGTATGGGACAGCTGCATATTCCTGCATTAGACTAGGTGACCCTTCCAACTTTACAATTCTATGATTCTATGACTTTGGCTCTGCCTCTCATTTATGGACCCCAGAATGGGTTGTTTTCTCTCCCATTGAAAATAATAATAATAACGATTTTTAAAAAATCACCTGCAGGAGATAGGGGGATGTAGGTACCCCCCGCTCCATCCACCCTGGCCGATGTGAGCCCAGCAAGGCTTAGGAAATGGCAGTTCTTCCCCGCCCCCCACAAACACCATCGGATTGCTCTGTCTGTGCCAACTCCTCAAGGCAGCTCATAGCGCATCTGCCTTGGTAGCTCCGTCAGTAGAGCATGAGGCCCTTAATCTCAGGGTCATAGGTTCAAGCCCCACGTTGGGCAAAAGATTCCTGCATTGCAAGGGGCTGGACTTTCAATTCGACAATTCTATGATTCAATGACTGCTAAAATACAATTATTTTTAGAGATACTTTCCTGCCTGTATTTTTTTTTAAAAAAACCGTTCTGTCAACAGATCACACTCCCAAAGAAAGTTTTGGGTGAGGCTCATTGAAGAAGCGAAGCATACTGAAGGAATTATAAAAGTGTTTCCCCACCCCTTCTCATTATTTTGCCTGAAAGGTGAAATGCGTAGGGCGTGAGGACTTGAAAAGCTGGGGAAAGTTCGTTTGCAGATGTGTCTGGTTGAGGTGGGGGCAGATGGGAGGGGAGGGGAGCCGCCTGCATTTACACCCCAGATCTTAATCCCTTTTACAGTTGTCAGCGTGGGCTGGCAGAGGGTCTGGAGGCAGTGGGAAAGGCAGACAGAGTAGTCTTGAGCTGAGGGAGTTGTTGGGGCTGGGGTGGGGGCTGGGGTTAAGAAACACCTGCCCCAGTCCTGGCCTGATACCTTTGGGAGGAATGGGGATGACAGCTGGGCCGATGCTGAGGCGACCATCATCTGCTGCTATTTGACGCACTCTGTCCATGGAACACACGATTAATGAGTCAAGGGAGGCCTATTGTGAGTGACAAAAACCCAGAGGCTTAAGTAGGGCTCTCGATCTTCTCGATCCAACCATCGTATTGCATTTTTCAAGTGGGGTTTGCTGGGGGGGAACATTGAGGCGCTGTCTAAAGCCACAATGCTCCTCTTTTTTATTATTCCCCAAACTGCTGCTGACCTTTGTCACACAGCTTTAACCCTTTGGCTTCTCTGGTTTGGGCTTTGGGCTTGAAGAGAAATCTCCTTTATATTGATTCCCTTCTCTCTCTCTCTCTCTCTCTCTCTCTCTCTCTCTCTCTCTCTCTCTCTCTTTCTCTTTCTCTTTCTCTTTCTCTCTCTCATGCCTTGAAAATATGCTGGTGATTGGTGAGGGCATATAGCTGGAGGCAGAAGATGCTTGGTTGTTGTTGCCCAAGTGTCACTGTTCCCCACCAGTCTAATTAATAATGCTCATCTTTTCAGTTTCCGGAAGTATAAGAAGCAAAGCTCTACCTGCCTCAGGAGAAGCAAAAACTACTTCATGTAGATTTTTCATTTCTTTCAACAATAAAAAATCGAAACCGCCCTTTATCCAAAGGCACCGCTTTCGGTGTTTATTTACTTATTACAATAATAAAAGTCCAGTACAACGAAAGCGAGACACAAGAGTTGTGGGTGTTGAGCTGGAAATGAGTGTTTGCTTTGTTGAAGCACTTCCTCCACACTCCCTGCAAAGGTGATGCTATGCTCTTTAATGATTCAGAAAGCTGGTAGAAAGCTGGTTTGAACTTGCTACCTCCCTCTAGTAATGTACTTTTTCTTTTTCCTTCTTCCTGGGAGTATGTAGGACGGGTTTCCTGAAAAAGCTGTATATTCCAGCCACAGGCCAAGAAAATCCAGCACTTTCTCCACTCTGCCTACTGTTTCCTGCGTTACGTGTTTGTCCTACTGTCTTCAAAGGTTGTAAATATGTGCAGGCTAGGATGAGAACATTTTTGAATAAAAGGCTGTTCATGTTGGTTCAGATAACGGAGATTTTTACAGTACCCTATTCGCTTTTAGTAGAATGAAGCCAGATATTGCCATGGAAGAAGTAGCACACAATTGAATTTGGGTGCATGGCCCTTAAAATATTGTACGAGTAGAGATTTCTTTTGCACATTGCCCTCTGCTGCACAACATAGGAATCCTTGCATAGTGTCATTCATTGCCATCAGGACTTGATTCCAGTTGGCTGATGTTACATTGGCATCTGGGAAGGAGTTAGAGCCAGGTAGTGCCACATGACACAAACTGGGTTGCGGGGAAAACTTCACCACTTCAGAGGCAGATTACTGAGACATCCAGTCAGACTGCATGGCACTATTCCACAACGTTGTTCTTGTGATACTCTGAAACCATCTTTTCAATAGCATGATTTGCTTTCTTCTGCAGCTCGTGGTTTGCTTTGCTTGTGTTTGTCAACTGGAATTATTATGTGTGTACAAGCAATTGTTTTGCTGCGCGCTTGTAGTTTGCTTATGGGATGTACTGTAGTGTAGTTTGATCCTAAATTAAACTGTAGTTGGTAGATAAATATACAAAGGGCTCTGGTGTTATATGCTGAAGGATGGACGACATGTCCTTTGGTACCTCTTAGCTTTATGATTAATGAAACCACTTATAGCCAGTTGCTATTATATTTGTGAACTCTGATTTAGCTCTAATTACTGGCAGATAGCATGCAATAGCAGCTGAAGACCCCCCACCGCCAGCCCCGGGGTTGTGCATCATCATGTGCATTCAGTCAGACCTGAAGATGTAATGCAGGTCAAAATGTGCTTGCAGAATCATGTTTGCATTGTCTACATACATAGATAGATGCTTCTGTGCATAGTTATCTATCCCTTTCTGGATTGTGGCAATGACCTACCTGTAATCTAAATATGTCTCCCATTTGTGCCCTCTTAATTCTTATAAGACAAAGTTTTACTATGCTGTTTTGCTGCCTCCCATTTTTGAGCAGCTAAATCCAGGGCCGTCTTGAGCAGATCGTGTGCCCTGGTGCTGAGGGGCGGAGATCGCTCCGCCGCCCGCCCCGCCCTCGCAGGGTGCAATTGGTTTCCGCGCGGCTTTGCCGCGCGGCGCCCTCCTTCCCAGGCCGGCGCCCAGCTTACCAGCCCCCGCGCCATGGTGCACTGCGCCACCGGGGGTCTACGACGAGCCGGGCCTGGCTAAATCACCTCAGCTCTGCTGATCTCATTTCATCATAAGATGAGCGTTTTCGGCCTTGCTTCCTAATGGAGGTTCAGGCAACATCCCATAGGACAAACTATGAGCTACTTCTTAACCGCTTGTGGTGAAAAATACATATTGCCTGCAGGAAAGCACTAGAGGAAGGATGCAGCCAGTCAAGGCTTGAGTTAAAACAGCTTTGTGTAATTCATCTTGTTTGCTGCACCTGTAGGTTTGTAAAAAGTTTCTACTCTCGTTAAAAATATATGAATCTTCTCTCCCTCCTGTCTCTGAAGTGCACGGGAATAAATCCCACATGAAGGATTGTCTGTGCAGGGGGGGGGGGGAGTGAATGATGCTAGATGTGATTGAAATCAAATTGCACTTGGATAATATTACTTCCATTTGTTGGCTTGGTTTTTCAATGTTTTAAATGTGTGGGGAATAAGGTTTTGTATGTGTTTTGATGGCATATAGTGTATAGGTGAAGACAGGAGTGCCTGGCGTGCTCATGAGGTCACGAAGAGTCGGACACGACTAAACAACAACAACAGTGTATAGGTTTTCCCATTTCAGATTAATATGTCATCATCTCTCCCCCACACACACACACCAGCCCATCCTTGTGCTCTTAACCGATGCATTGCTCAGCACACACTGCATCCTCCACAAGCAAGTCCATTAAACCAATATTAAATTTTAAAGCTTGTGCATAGGTTGGGCTGGAAATCCTGCACACACATCTTGGCCACGTATTGTTATGCAAGTCAGCTGTGAGCTCAAAGTCTCATTCCTCATGGCTGGCCTATTGTCCAGGGGATGACCCTGTCTCTATAGGAACAGTGCCAGCTGGCTAGCTAGCCTAAGCAATGTCAGTCTTTTCTTTGAAGGCCAGTGCTTATGCTTGCAGGGGCAGCATATTACTGTTCCATCTCCTTTCTTCCTCTTTTCAATCATCTGTTCTTATCATAACAGCACAGTGCTATGATAGCAGGATTTCCAAATGCCTGGGAACTACTCTAGAATAACTGTATTTTACAGCACTGTATTTTGCTATCTTACTAGCTAAGCGAATGTTTTAGTAACCTGGTGGCAGATGATAGGGTTGGGTGTTTGTTTGTTTTTGGTAGTGTGTGTGTGTGTGTGGAGCGGTCTCCCTCAGGAGGTTGTGGACTCTCCTTCCTTGGAGGTTTTTAAGCAGAGGTTGGATGGCCATCTGTCATGCGTGCTTTAGTTTAGGTTCCTGCATTGCAGGGGGTTGGACTAAATGGCCCTTGGGATCCCTTCCAACTCTACAGTTCTATGGTTCTATGATTCCTGCAAAGATTGCTGGGAACTGTGGTTTGTTAAGGGTGCTGAGAGTTGCTAGGAGACCTCCTACACAACTCCCAGAGTGATTCAACAATAAATCCCCATTTGCAGGGAACTCTGGAATTGTCAGGTGATAAAGGGTAGTTCCCGTTGCTCGGTCCCAGCTCCTGCCCACCTAGCAGTTCGAAAGCACATCAAAGTGCAAGTAGATAAATAGGGACCGCTCTGGCGGGAAGGTAAACGGCATTTCCGTGTGCTGCTCTGGTTCACCAGAAGCAGCTTTGTCATACTGACCACATGACCCGGAAGCTGTCTGCGGACAAACGCCGGCTCCCTTGGCCTATAGAGCAGATGAGCGCCGCAACCCCAGAGTCGGACACGACTGGACCTGATGGTCAGGGGCGCCTTTACCTTTACCATTAAAGGGTAGTTTGATGGTGTGAACAAACAAACAGGATACCTGAGCCTGACAATGTTGGTCAGGGCAAAGGTGGGGCTTGACTAGACTTCCAGGACCTTGGATAGCTCCAAGCATGCAATTTAACTCTGTGACTGTAGGTGCTTTGTGCAGCCCAGTTTGTACAGGACTAGAAACATTTTTTAATTTTTTTAAAAAAACGTTTCTCAGGATTCCAGGCTTTTGTGCGAAAGCCCATATTCCATATCATATATTTTGTGCTTGCAGAACATCAGGAAGTGTATAATATATATTGCAACACCCCTTCAATTATTTATTTAATGGGTTGCGTATGTATATTTTAAATTTAAATGCAAGCTTCGTGAAAAGTTTATGTGGTGATGGAAGAAACTTCAGGCAACTCCTCCAGCGGATAAGACTCCAGATTTGCATATTCATAATAAAGGGATGCGAGTTTCTTGACTCTCTGCTATTGCTGAGGGGATTAACAGAGACAAAGGTCCCCCAGCAGAAAGTGCTATAAAAGTATTTGCTTGCGCACCAATAAAACCTGAAATGTTAATGTGTGAACTGTTTGATCATACATCTCACACACCAAGCAAGAGTGTGGTTGTTGTTGATCTGTAAAAAACCAAAATATGCATGCTGCCATGACTGCACTCTGGGATTAAGAAGAAAGAATCCAATCAGAAATGAAGGTTGAATGGGCAGAAGTGGCGTGACATCAATTATAGCTGCAAGAGGCAACTGTCAAGGAAGGTGGTGAAGCTAAGTGGATGGTGCTGATGCGTGAAAACAAGAGATGGTAGGAACCCAAGGCAAAGCACAGTGTGAACCAAACATGGGGTTCCCAACCCTCTTTGTCCCCTTTTAGCTATTCTCACCTGTTGTTCTGTCTTAGATAAGCTTGGGGGGGAATAATGGGGAGGGAGTGATGTGAGGATGGTTTCAGCATCTCTCCCTCATCTGCCAGTTCCCTCCAACAGGGGTACAGATGATGATGATTATCATTAATTCCCCGCCCATCTGGCTGGGTTTCCCCAGCCACTCTAGGCAGCTCCCAACAAAATATTAAAAACATGATAAAACATCAAACTTTAAAAACTTCCTTTAAAAAGGGCTGCCTTCAGATGTCTTCTAAAAGTCAGATAGTTGTTTATTTCCTTGACATCTGATGGGAGGGCTTCCCACAGGGCGGGCACCGCTACCGAGAAGGCCCTCTGCCTGGTTCCCTGTAACCTCACTTCTCACAGGGAGGGAACCACCAGAAGGCCCTTGGAGCTGGACCTCAGTGTCCAGACTGGACAATGGGGGTGGAGACGCTCCTTCAGGTATACTGGGCCGAGGCCGTTTAGGGCTTTAAAGGTCAGCACCAACACTTTGAACTGTGCTCGGAAACGTACTGGGAGCCAATGTAGGTCTTTCAGGACTGGTGTTATATGGTATCGGCGGCCACTCCCGGTCACCAGTCTAGCTGCCACATTCTGGATTAGTTGCAGTTTCCGGGTCAGTTTCAAAGGTAGCCCCACATAGAGCGCATTGCAGTAGTCCAAGCAGGAGATAACCAGAGCATGGTCCATGGGGTCACGAAGAGTCGGACACGACTAAACGACTAAACAACAACAACAACCAGAGCATGCACCACTGGTGAGACAGTCTGCAGGCAGGTAGGGTCTCAGCCTGCGTACCAGATGGATGTATAAGTGCAAAGAAACAGTACAGAGGTTAAATCCACATCTGTTTGCCACTTTTGCTTCTGCCTCCCCCCCCCCCCGGATTGTGACCTCTGGTAAGTGAAGCAGAGGGGAATGTGGCCCTGAGGACAGAAAAGGTTTTCCCCCATCCCTTGGCTAGACAAACCAATAGCCTGACCTGGTATGTGACATTTTGAAATGCATTGAGATTTGATTGTTTGGGTGTTCTCTCTTTAAAGGCACTTTGGCACTCACTTACTCAACTCTTTCTGTGGTTGTACAACAAGTAATGAGCTGCTGTTGCGTATGCAGTAGGCAGATTCTCACAGACAGTGGTGAGCAGCCAGTTGCCATACTTTTGGGTGCAGGGTCTCAGGTTCCTGCCAGTGCACTATTCTGCATTGTATTGCAGCCAGCAGATCCCTGACTTTGAAGATCTGAGAAATGAGAGACCACACACCATGCTCCCAGGCTGCCTGAGGTTTCCTTTACTGGCAAGAAAACAGATTGTGTGAGTGAGCGAGTGCATGCGCAACTGCTCAGTACAACAGTAAGTGGATGCTGGAACAATCCTCAGCTTTTAATTTGGGCCTGGTAGTGCAGCTTGCCAAGTATGTCGCTAAATAAATAGCAGGGTGAAGACCTAGTGGCTTAGATCCGATTAACCTTTATAACATCCTCCTGTGTCTTAGTTGGATTAGCTGCGGTTTATTATTATTATTATTATTAAGAGATGCTTATCTTAGTGACATCTGATGCAAGGGAATGGTCATGGTTGTAGTACCTGGGGGCAAAAATATATTCTGAAGCGACGGAATTGCTTTTGTGCAACGCAGCTAGTTGGGTGACGTCTGCCTTTTTTGTTGCTTCTTCCAGCTTTTGAGAGCTAAAGCTTACGAACATTAATAGCAGTCAAAAATAGATCTCAGTAAGGGGGTGACCAGCTTTATTAGAATGAATACGAAACTGGGAAAGAAGTAGACCTCTTTGATAAGTGGCAGAGACTGAGAGAGGTGCCTCGGTTCTGGATGCAGAGTGGGTGAAAATTTAAGATAACAATTTAGCATGCACTACTCCCCCCGCCCCCAACTTGATTTCCCCTTTAAAAAATATGTTTAGAACTTTGAAACTGCAGTCGTACCTCTGCATACGTACGTATCCCTCTGGATATGTAAATTTCAGGTTGCAAATGCGGCAAACCCGGAAGTGTATATTTCTGGGTTTCGCCGCATGACATGCACAGAAGCACTCAGTCACGCTGCGTGCGTGCATGTGCAGAAGGGCACCTCCAGTTACGAAGTTTTCAGGATGCGGCCAGGCCTCCGGAACGGATCCCGTTCGTAACCAGAGGTACCACTGTACTCATTCTTTAGTGTGGTGTCTTGTCTGTATCTAGGCTGATGACTGATTGATCAGCCACATAACAGAAACTGCCACTTTATTGTTGGTCACTGCACTTTGGGTAGGCAACATTGTACAAAATAGTCCAGAAACTGCGGCTTGACATTGCTCCCGGGAGGGAGGAGTCTGTTCTAAAGGACTAGATGTACAGGCGGCTACCATTTTAGACATGTCCAATTGACATGAAGCGATCGCCGACATGTAGGTCCTTTTGGACTCGGAAGAGGGCGAAATGGAACCCCCTTGCGAAATGCTCATCGACTGTACATTTCCACCAGTTCCTGTGCCTTTAATGGCAGCTAGAACACTTGAAGGGGCCTTCTTGCAATTATGAAAAAGCAGAGCCTTCCTGCAGCCCCCCCATCTGTCTCCCAATGTTATACAACTCCTGGGGCCTCTACCAGTGTCCCCCATCAAGTGAGGATGTCTGATGTCAAGGAAATAAACAACTACTGTATCTGACTTTTAGAAGACATTTGAAGGCAGCCCTGTTTGGGGAGGTTTTTAATGTTTGACGTTTTATTGTGCTTTTAATTCTGTTGGGAGCCGCCCAGAATGGCTGGGGAAACCCAGCCAAATGGACGCGGAATAAAATAAAATAAAATAAATAAAATCATTATTACTAAGAGGGGGCACTTAGAGCTCCACACCATGTGCAGCCTCCCTATATTGTTGGACTACAACTCCCATCAGCCCCAGCCCGCATGGCTGATGGTCAGGGATGATAGGTGTCATATCTGAGCAGTTGATGCCTGGATAGCTCAGTTGGTTAGAGTGTGGTGCTGATAATGCCAAGGTTGCAGGTTCGATCCCCGTATGGGACAACTGCATATTCCTGCATTGCAGGGGGTTGGACTAGATGATTCTCAGGGTCCCTTCCAACTCTAAAATTTTATGATTCTATGAAATGTCAGGAGGGCCACAGATTCCCCACGCTTGTGTTGCAGTCTAGTAGAGTTCCAGATCACTGGGAAGCCCCTCTTGAGATACCCACGCTTAGTATATGGATGGCAGGAGTGGGGAGATAGACCTTTTTCTCCCCCCCTTTTTTTTGAAGGGCCAGAAGTACAGCCCCACTTCCCCTTAATCGTGTGGAGCCCCATTAATGTGCAAAGAATGTGATGTGAGGTGGCAAGCATTTATCTCCAGTGTTTGCTGTTAAAGGCAAGACAGCGAATCAGGCTCCCCCCCCTCTGATCAGGTAGTAACTCTAGGGGTTGAGATGCCAGGGCACTGCAATATTTAGAGCTGGCACTGTTACATTTCACAGGCATGTATAACAGGTTGAGCCTTGTAAAGGGTGCACTGAACCAAGTGCTAGACAAAGGCTTCAGTCACCTGGTTTGAAATCCCAGCTCAGCTGCGTGGCCCTGGGGCCCTTGCTCCACTTCTGACTCCTTGGAAACCTTTCCTCCCGGTTCCCCCAGCCTGCTTATTAAATTGAGATACGCTGGATGTTAATTCCCCTTTTTAGGGATTAATATATTCATGTAGTTCTTGTCCATTGACCCCCCACAGCAGCTTGCAGACTGGGTATGCAAATTGCTAGCTACAGAGGATGATTGATCCATTAATAAATGGGATCTGATGCCTGTAAAGAGATAACTAATGTTGAAGTAATCACTGTGAGGTAATAGCATTTTAAAATTATTTTTTTAAGTTGCCTGTGGACCTTTCCTGCTTGGTGTTCCATGTTTCGGGTTATCTCATCATAGGAACACTAAAGACAAAAGTGAGCAGATGGTTTTTGTGCAGCCTTTTCTGGTGCTTGCCATCCTTCCCATGTTCAGTGGTCCACTGTTGGCTTTCAGAGATCTGATAATGACTTGAAACAAACAAGAGCGAAGCCAATTAGATTTTGTGCCAGGTCAGAGGTTGGGTGGAGTGAAGCAGCATTATTTGAGGAAGGGCAATTCCTGCTGCTACCACCATTGATTCTGCTGCTGCTATTGCTGCTAATCAGTTAATTAATATACTGCTTGATGCCACATTTAGGGTTCAAAGAGAGTTCTGAGTATAAAAAACCAGTTGCACAAGCATTGAAATATAGACACCCACAATTCAAGGATGCAATAAATCAACCCCATTGAAACATACAATTTCATTCTACTGTTGGTAGTGATCATAGGGGTGTGAGGAAGCACAATAGTTTTTGTGGATTTGATGGAGGAAGTGGCAAAACCCTGTGCAGTTTCCAGATTCCTTCTTCCTGCAAGCCAAGAACTGTTTCACGGGTACCAAGGGGCAACAGAACTCACCAGAGCCTGATGTTCCATTTAATGTGTGACTTGGTTTGCTCAGTGCTGGTGCTGTTATGAGGGAAATGTCCAGTGCCTCAAATTTTGGGGTGGTGACTAATTTTTATTTTTTACTTTTTGATCCTGCAAGTTTCATACTCCATGCCTAACAGCAGCTTGAAGGGAGGCGCTGCCTGGATCAGGGCTATGTCATTGGGGAAAGTGTTAGGTCCCTCCTCCTGTCCATTCTGTGCCACAGCTGTTCTTACAAAAATAATTTCATGGACTCCAAACATGGAGCTACAACATAGTACAGGCAGCAACCATTTTACGTGTGTGTGTTCAATAGGCGCGTGACCGTGCATCCCTGTAAACCTGGAAGTGACTAGAAGAAGGGTAAAAACAGTCCTAAAAGAGTGCAGAAAGGGCAAAGATGGCATGAAATCCTATGAACCTTGGCAAGTGCAATCCCAGGAGCCCTTGCACCAACCTTTGAGGCCTGTGGAGAGCTGGGGTTTGAGCAAAGAGTTTTAAAGTTAGCAATGGTGTTGGAGTTTGCGTGATCTTTGGTTTTTAAAGGGTTTTTCCCCCAAGGGTTTCCAGAGGTTTAGAGCAGGCATCCCTAAACTTCGGCCCTCCAGATGTTTTGGACTACAATTCCCATCTTCCCCGACCACTGGTCCTGTTAGCTAGGGATCATGGGAGCTGTAGGCCAAAACATCTGGAGGACTGCAGTTTGGGGATGCCTGGTTTAGAGGGTGTTTGAAGGCTTTTTCAATAGTGTTCCCAATATGCATGATTTCACTTAAATGCGCAGTGCCCAACCCCCATGTAAATGGGCAGTTGCCTGTATGCAATGATTGTTTAGGTCAGGCATAGGCAAACGGCCCTCCAGATGTTTTGGGACTACAGCTCCCATGATCCCTAGCAATCAGGACCAGTGGTCAGGGATGATGGGAATTGTAGTCTCAAAAACATCTGGAGAGCCGAGTTTGCCTATGCGTGGTTTAGGTCATTGCACAGCAGCAAGCCTGGGGTTGTCCATGAGTGTACACTTGATTATGCGACTCTCTCAGTGTGCCTGTACAGTATCCATGTTTTCAAACACCTGCTTGTTGCATTCAAACTTCATATTTTTGCATGTACAGTACAGGTAAAAAAGCTTTTAGGTGAAAAAGCCCTGAATGGATAAAATACCTACTGCTGGTGCTACCACTTGTCATTCCCAGATTCTTCAAACTTATAGCAAACCGTATCTGAAGAAGTGTGCATGCACACGAAAGCTCATACCAAAATAAAAACTTAGTTGGTCTTTAAGGTGCTACTGAAGGAATTTTTTTATTTTGCTAGCAAACCACCTGTTTGCTATAAGTTTGCAAGGTGCTGTATTTCTCCCCTCCGTTAATATTATACCATATCTGCAACATACAGGGAAAACAACAATGAGAAATGAGGCTTGAACTGTGCAGAGATTAAAGTGACATTGTCGATTCAAGGAGGAGATGAAATAAAGCTTACCCTGTCGAAACTTACAACTTTCTGACTCAAGAGTGTGACAACTGCAGTATGATAATGTTACAAAAGAAAAATACTGACTTGCGATTTCAGGCTGCAGGAAGATAAATCAATCCCTTCTTCCCAGTCCAAGTGATGTGCAACCCTCCGACTCAGATATCGGAACAGTTACGAAACGATACAAGGTTTTACAACAGAGAGGTCTCAATGGTATGCACATGTAATAATAAAAGGATACCAGATTGCCACTGAAAGATTCTGGGTTGTTTCTACAAAGTGATAATCGTTCAAAGAAAAAGAAAAAATATATTTAGAAGCTAGAGATGTTCTTGCTGCCATCAAAAATATTTTTTTAATGTAAGTCATCTTTGGCTTTCTAGGATCTGAGGAAAAAAGAGATGCCTCGGGGGGGAACGGGCAGGTTGCTGTGGCTTGGATTGCAAGACAAAGTTAAATTACGGCAATTCGTGCAAAGAAGGCTCCTGCTCACCTGCAGTCTGACCCCTGAAAAAAACTCTCCAGAGGGTTTGCCCAATTAGTTGGGGATGAGAGGCAGGGGCTCCTGGGCCAGCAGAAATTGTCCACAGCCAGTCTTAGATCCTAAGGTAACTTAAGGGCATTCATTGGGAGGAAAGTTTGTTGTCATAAGAACGTATATGAAGAGCGCTGCTGGATCAGAAAAGGGGCCCATCCTGTTCAGCATCATGTTCTCACAGTGGCAAGCCAGATGCCTGTGTGAATTCTGCATGCAAGGCTTGGGTGCCACCATGCTCTCAGCAACTGATCCTCAGAGGCACGTCACCTTAGCCTTTGTAAATTTGTCCCCCCACCCCCAAAAACCCTCCTGTGCCCCTCCCCACGTGGTTGGGAGGGCACAGAGAAAGGAGGGGGACCGGGAACTTCTGTAAGTTAACTTCAGGGAGTTTCTTTAGGGATTCAATCCTCCACCTTCAATTTTGCTCTTCAGTGTTGCTCTAGAAAGCCCTGCGTTTTATACACACTCCTACCACAATTGCGAACAAGTGCCTTTCCATTATTGGCCTCCAATTGTTGAATGTGCTGCTGAAGCCTACACACAGTCAGATATGCTGTAACTTTATTACTTTTTTTAAAAAAAACATTCTTTATTACTATTTTTTAAACATCCACCTCCCACTCAGCCCTCCCACAAACTCTTCATTGTAACACTGGTACTGGCTCATTTATGTTTTCTGTCTGAATTGTTTTGGGGTTGTGTTGATACGGCAAAGGTCTGCAACAAAAAGACCACCGGGCAGTGGCGGGTAGGGTTTTCCCCCCCAGTCTGCCTCCATTCATAAGCGGCGGCAGTGGGTGGGAAAGGGTCTTGTTTGCATGACAGGATTTAAGATGAGGTTACTTTGTTTTGTTTGAGGTTTTTTTCCAGGGCTGCTGTGCCGACCCCTGAGGGTATATGACAATACAAAGCCGGCGCATGAGATTTCATAGGGCTAGAGCTGCGGAGGGTGGGAGGGGGCAAGGAGTGGAAGAAAATAAACGACAGAAGGAGAGATTCTCTCCAGCAGATGTGGCCACTCAAAAGGCAGCCTGTGCCCCATCTATCACTCCAGGAGATGAAGGGTTTTCATCTTTCTCTCCTTTTCACAGCTCCAGTTAATGATTATCAATACGAGGAGGAACATGGATGGGAAATGGAGGGAGGGGGTTGTTTTGGCAGCCCCAATAAAATATGCTAATTCTTCTCCTTGGTGGCCTCTCCTCTCACCTTCCCTGCCATGGGTGTGCACTCTCAAGCTTTGGAGGCAGAATGCAAATTGGCAGAGCATTGCTCCCCCCAAAGAATCCTGGGATTTGTAGTTCGTTAAGGCAGAGGGCCTTCTGGGTAGTGATGCCTGCCCTGTGGGACGCCCTCCCATCAGATGTCAAACAGATGAGTTTTAGAAGACACCTGAAGGGAAGTTTTTAATGGTGTTTTACCGGGTTTTAATATTTTCTTGGGAGCCGCCCAAAGTGGCTTGGGCAACCCAGTCATTTGGGCAGCATATAAATAATTAAAAATTTATTATCATTATTATTAGCAGCAGCAGCAGTACTGAGAGTTGTCTGATATGCTGGACCTCTGTCTTGCCTTAGTTATGGACTAGATGAGAGTTAAGAAATTAAAGCTGAGCTGAATCCAGATAAGACTGAGGCATTGTTAGTGTGCAGTCCCTAGACCAGATGGATGGGAGTTGCCTGCTCTTGATGGAATTACTCTCACTCGGAAGGAGTGAGTACGCAGCTTGGGGATCCACCATTACTGTTGCTTGTGGCTCAGGTGGCCTCAGTGGCCCTGAGTGTCTTCCATCAGCTTCAGATGGTGGTTCATCTGCATCCTTATCTGGACAGGGATAGCCTAATGTAGATTGTAAACCACTTGGAGGTTTTTCCCCCCTTAAAAAATGTAAAGCGGTACAGAAATGAAATGAAACGAATAATAATAATTTATGTCATCTATGCTTTGGTAGCCTCTAGGTTAGGTTACTGCAACACATTATATGTGGGGCTGCCTCTCAAGATGGTTTGGAAACTTTGGCTGGTGCAGAATTTGGTGCCCAGTTTGCTTACTGGGGCACAAGACGGTTTGAGAATATAGCACCAATCCGGGCCTGACTTCACCAGCTGTCAATTAGTTTCTGGGACCAATTCAAAATGCTGGTTTTGACATACAAAGCCTTAAATGGCTCAAGACTGCCTCTCCCCGTATGACCCGACCCAGACCCTATGATTGTCTTCTGAGGCCCTTCGTCATGTTCCTCCTCTATGGGCCATTTCTATGGTGGCTTCCCATTTGTGGAATGCTCTCTCCAGGGAAGCTTGCCTGGGGCCTTGGTTACATATCTTTAGCGGCCAGGCAAAAACATTCCTCCTCTTTTAGACCTTTGGCTAATTAAACAATCTATGGCCTTTTTGGGAGCTGTATGGTTTTTGTTTGTTACTTTGTTGTGTAATTTTGTGTTTTAATATTGCAAACTGCCCATTCCCCTCACAAAGCCACAGTACCAAAGTAGCTTAACAGTCAATCCCTCTTCCCTCAGGGAACTCTGGGAAATGAAGTTCTGAGAAGAGAGTATGGGTCTCCTAACAAATTTCAGCACCCTTGTTGTTGTTTAGTCGTTTAGTCATGTCCCGACTCTTCGTGACCCCCTGGACCAGAGCACGCCAGGCACTCCTGTCTTGCACTGCCTCTCGCAGTTTGGTCAAACTCATGTTCGTAGCTTCGAGAACACTGTCCAACCATCTCGTCCTCTGTCGTCCCCTTCTCCTTGTGCCCTCAATCTTTCCCAACATCAGGGTCTTTTCCAAGGATTCTTCTCTTCTCATGAGGTGGCCAAAGTATTGGAGCCTCAGCTTCACGATCCGTCCTTCCAGTTCAGCACCCTTACTTCCCAAAACTTTTCGGGGGAAGCCATGGCTGTTTAAATTGGTATCATTGTGCTTTAAATATATCTTCTTCTTCTTTGGCGATCACTCATGGCCGAGTAATATTGTCTTCCATGAACACGGTATTAACAGTGAGTCTGTAAGTAACCGTGAAGGTCAATTCTGGATCCACATGTCCTTCCACAGTGGGGACATAGGTTTCTAGGCAGGAGTTGATCGTGGTGAGGGTTTGCCAAGCTGCCTTCCTCTTAGAACGTTTCTCCCTTTCATCCTGAGTTTGAGCATCTTCAAAGTCCATGACACCTTAGGTAAAGGCTGTTCTCCAATTAATTATTTGGGGAAAGCCATGGCTGTTTAAATTTGTATCATTGTGCTTTGAATATATTGTGTGGTTGTGGCCTGGCAGCTGCGCATTCCACCAAGGCCTTTGTTTCAAAGCGGTTGCCCCACAAGCCAGAGTTCTCTTTCCGTAAAGCAGCGCTTTCCCTCTTGGCCAGTGATGCTGAAATGCTACTGAAATAGAAATGTATGGGGGAGTTGGGAGACTTAAGTAAAATCTGACCCAGGTAACCTGCAGTAACCTTGGCTGCCCTTCCTCAGAGATTAGTCAGGGTAGAGATATTTCCTTTTCAATTGCAGAAACACCCAACAGTCTCCATTACAAGGTGCCAGCGGCCGGCCTGTCTTTCTCTTGACAATACAAGTTCCCTTCGGTTGACAAGTGTGTTCACGACTCCCCTTGCTAAAAAAATAAAATAAAATCCACCTCTACTTGGCTGAATCATGGTTCCAAAATGTTTTAGTTGGTTTTATACTCCTAGTGTACTCAAACAGTTAGAAGCTACAGTGCCTGCCACTGTCATTTCAACCTGCTATCAAAGAACTATTGAGATACGGAAGGAGCGGGGGATGAAATCTAGATATATCCATAGCATTGCTGTCCCTATACTGAGTCTGAAGGGGGGGAGGAAATAACCCATCATTACCATGTCTGGGAAGTTCCTTGAAACTGAAGAGTTTCATGGGCGTTGTTGCAATCGACCTGAGCTCTGTATGTGCCAACTTGTACAGTCAGATGACAAGTGTGAGAGGTGTGCGTGTGATCAATTTTTCGTTCACTTTAAAGTCTACACAAATAGGGTACTTTGGGGGGTAATCCTCATCCCAGGTACTATTATATATATGCCATCACATATTGTGTATTATGAAGGTTACAAACTTCAGAATGACCATATCTCATCTTTACAAGAACGCTGTGAGGTCACATAAAGGTAAAGGGACCCCTGACCATTAGGTCCAGTCGTGACCGACTCTGGGGTTGCGGCCCTCATCTCATGTTATTGGCCGAGGGAGCCGGCGTACAGCTTCCGGGTCATGTGGCCAGCACGACAAAGCCACTTCTGGCGAACCAGAGCAGCACACGGAAACGGCGCTTACCCTTTTAATTTATCTACTTGCACTTTGACGTGCTTTCGAACTGCTAGGTTGGCAGGAGCTGGGACCGAGCAACGGGAGCTCACCCCGTCGCGGGGATTCGAACCGCCGATCTTCTGACCGGCAAGCCCTAGGCTCAGTGGTTTAACCCACAGCACCACCTGCGTCCCTGAGGTCACATAGAGAGGACTAAAAGCCCAAAGTCTTTCAGTGGCAAGAATTTGACCCCAGGGCATGTTGCAGAGCCTGTGGCAGACTGGGGTGTGGGTGTGGTGAATGCTAGTATGGGTGGTTTGGGCTGGTAAGGGGGCCTTGGGCAGTACATGACATGGCCAACCATTGGTGCCCAGTTGCATTCCCACCAAACCTAACTAGTTGTGACTCAGTTGCCTTTGCCCTGGGCTTCCTTTTCCTCCCTTCCCAGCTGTTTATCTCTTGCCTGACTTCCGCTCACCCCTTCTGCTCACTGACTTGCCCCCCCCCCCGTACACCTCCGTCTTTGTATTTGTTGGCTCTGTTGCTTCCATTCCCGTATATTAAACACCTTTGGGACTGATCATTCAGAAGACTTCACACCCTAATTATTCCTTCCCGGATCCTGAAATGTTTTTTATGCTCTCCGCCTCCTTTTATTTTCTAGCTCAGTAAATGTTTGCCCACGAGTAAAATGTTGTGAAGAGCCTGCTAAAACTCTCTCAGTTACCCGCTGCTTTTTCTTTTCTTTTGCACAAGAAGATTAGCTGAGCTATGTGATGTACGGTAGTCGTGGGCGCATGGGCTTCTCCGTGAGTCATCTAGATTTTGGAGTCGCTGGAGATGCTAGGGATTGAACCTGGGTCCTTCTGCCTGAAAAACATGGAATCGTAGAATTGTAGAGTTGGAAGGGACCCTGAGGATCATCTAGTTCAACCCCCTGCAATACAGGAATATGCAGCTGTCCTGTACGGGGATCGAACCTGCAACCTTGGTGTTATTAGCACCATGCTCTAACCAACTCAGCTAATTAGTGAGGCACAGACTGAGCCATGAGTTCTCTTCTGTATGCTCCCCAGTCATGTGCCCTCTATGTACAGACTAGGCCAAAATATTATAACTGATAGATGAACAAAATGGATTTTGAAGTGGGAGTGACCTTGACTTTCCTGGGACTCCTATGAACCGGGGTCCTGCTTGAGGGGATGGGCCACTCTTTTTCTTTTCTCTAGAAGCACGCTATGAAGCGCCATAGAACCTGTCTGCATATTGCATAACTAGTCAATGGTCTGTTCCCAGGCACAATTCAGAGTGCTGCTTTTGACCTCTAAAGCTCTGTAGGACTTGGGCCCAAGCTATTCAAAGGACTGTATTTCCTCATAGGAACTTGCCCGGGTTTTGAGTTCTTTTGGGGGAGGCCCTTCTCTTGGTCCTGCCACCCTCACTGGCATGCTTGGAGGGGACACAAGAGAGGGTCTTTTCGGTGTCTGCTCCCAGACTTTGGAACTCCCTCCCTGGAGAAGCCAGACTGGCTCCGTCCTTGTCCACTTTCCGACAGGTGAATACTTTATTTTTCCAACAGGGTTTGAGGAGCTGCTTTTATAATGAAAAAGGTGGTGCCGTGCTGTTTTTATTGTAATCATGTGTATCATTTTAACTGATTTCTATAGATAGAATTAAAACTATGTTTAATTGTTGTTTTTTCAATGTTTTTAGCGGCTCTTATTTTTTATCTGCAAGCCTCCTTGAACCGTGTGAGGGGAAAAGGCAGGGCGTAGATAAAATGATGACGGTGATGATGCAGTTAGGTCATTTTGGACTCTGAACTTACGGGTCCTACCAGTGTGGGTGGGTGTGGGTGTCTTTTGATGGCAGTGTGTATTACTTCATTTCAACTGTTGTAATGCCCCCCCCCCATCACAATTTCTTCAACACCTTTATAATGTTGGTTTCTAAAGACCAATTGTTAAAGAGACAGGTGTTGCAAAATATCCTGCTTGCTTCTCATTCAGGTTACACCCCCCCCTCCGTTTTTTTAAGTATGCGTTCCCGGGACCTGATTTATCTCATTATTCATCTTGCAAATTACCATAAGGAGGTGCACGGCCAGAACCTTTCTTCATTTACAGAGCTGACAATAATAATTCCTCTTCTGTTTTCTGTCTCTCTGGTTGCTCTGTGCTTCCTGTGTAAGATGATATCTTTATGCCCAGACTGGCAGATGGAAAACCAAGAATCTGTTACATTTGCAATTATGATTTCCTAGTCGGCTCGCCTTGCCTCTGAAGCTACCCTATTGTGCCTTGTCAGTTTCTCCAGTGTGTGCCTTCTGGAGTTCCTCCCTAGTCCCCATGCCCTTCCGTTTCTTCTTTCTGATTCTGTCCTGCCCTCAATTAAAATAACCATTGCTTGGCATAATATTTCCTGCATCCTGTAGATACCTGTAGAAAGCTTCCAAAACAAACAACAACAAAAACCCAGAGGGTCAGTATCAGCTCCATGGATCAGCAGTTTGGGTTGCAAACATTTTTACTTTTTGTTGCTGCTGTCTATTAAAACAATATTCTGTTTTCTTCTTCTTCTTCCTGGGATAGAACCAGTTGTTTCCATTTGCTTTTGGAGAGTTTGGTTTGGTTTGAGAGCTATTCTGACGAGTATAGTTGGAACAAATAATAAAATTGCCTGTAAATAAAACCTTAATTTTTTTTGCAGAATATGTGCAATTGCTAGATATACCTAGATTAGCTAGAAGCTCGGTGCAAACAGGAAACACCAAACACATTGACTGCCTACTTCAATCCCCCAGGCTTCAATCCTATATGCAGTTAAGCAAGAGTAAGTCCTCAATAGAACTTACTTCTGACATATATTGGATTGTGGTGTAAACGCAGCCGTACATCCAAATCAGTGACAAACCCAGCCGAAGCCTCAGAGTGGGAATGAGCAAAGAACTGTATTAAATGAGCAGCAAAAGGTATGTAAGAAGCAGGAGGCAATTCCATGATCTGTACATAGGAAGGAAATTGGTGCAACCACCATTAAGTCCCTGCTGTATGCCATCTTGTATAAAAAAAGAAAAACTGTCAGGGATGCCTCCCTCAGGGATATAATTCTAGAGGTACACATGTACCTCTAGAAGCACTCAAGCATTTTATTAATGCTAAATTGTATTTTTCCACATCAAATATTTTTGGAGTCCCATTTCCTCTGCTTTTTTCTTTGCTTCTCTCCCCCCCCGCCCCCGCCATGAGTGTTGAGTAGTGCACTAATCCCATGTTTATGCAGTGGCAACCCTTGTAATTTTTGAGATCCAGTGTGTTGTGCTGGACTAAGACCTGGGAGACCAGCATTCAGATCCCTACCAAGTCATAAAGCTAGCTCACTGCATGACCCTGGGCCAGTCACAGTCTCCCAGCCTAAGTGGCTCATCTACACGTACCTTTTGCCCTGCGCTTCCTAGGTTCAGGTCTGCACAGGAAAACCTGCTCTTTAATGCTGAATTTGAACAAATGGCAATTTGGCTTTTCCATAGATCGCTATTTGCTCCGATTTAGCGGTAGAGAGCGGGTTTTTGTGCGGAAAGTTCTGGGGCAAAAAAGAAAAGAAAGGTGCTTGGACAAGGGAGCTTTAAATCACAGACCTGTGCCTGGAAGTGCAGCACAAAAGGATGTCTAGATGAGCCCTAACCTACCTCACAGGGTTGTTGTAATAATAAAAATTGCGGGGGGGGGGGGGAAACCAGCTACACCATCTTGAGCTCCTCAGAGGAAAGGTAGGATATGAAAGTAAACATAATAATAAGCAAGTGCTGTATTTAGTCATGTTTACATCTATGTAGGCATGGCTGCTTTAGAGCAGGCTGGGAACTTCTCCTGGGCCTTCGCTTCTGTGTGTGTGTGTGTGTGTGTTGTGTTGCCGCCGAGCCTTTTTGTTATTCTCTTGGTGAATGAGGATTTTGCCCCAAGTTCACTGGAGGCTGTGTTTGCTCAAGAGTTCATGAGAACTCGGTGATGGAGAGCAGAGAAGGTGCCCGACATGAAGGGATTAAGAGGGGGGGGTCTCTCTAAGACCCTAACACAGTCTGTCACAGACAGCTTTTCTTGCTCCTGGATTGAGGTTCACGCTGTGTTGCTTGCCGCTCTTTTGAAAACCATGTCGAGTGATGTGGGATGCCACTCTGTCCCTGCGGTTGTACTTTGTACCATTCTGCTTCCCGTCTGCTTCATTTAGCCTCTCTCGCCTTTAGCCTTCCATTCAAGGAGCATCTTTCACTCCTCTCCCCATTCAGCTTTCCCTTTGCTGTCTTGCCCCTTGTTAAGACTCCGCTGCCTTCAGCACCATTCATCTCGTCCTCTGGCTCATTCACATTTCTGCTTCCCTTTACTCCATTCATATCCCACCGCCCGTCTGGCTGGCCAACTTCTCTTCTTCCTGGGCTCACCCCCTTTGTCTTTCTGCAATCTCCTTAAACATCTGACAGCTGATAAGGCATGGGGTTTTGAGATAGGTTATTGTGCAGCCCCCCCCTTCCCCCCTTCCAAGGGTCCTAATTTATGCTTGGAATATGGGCCTAAATTTAGCATCACACGTTAAACAACTTAAAAGATTTTCATCTGTTTGTCCCGGTATGACAGTATAGAACTTGCAGTTTGCGATATAAATGCAAAGTGTGTGTGTGTGTGTGTGTGTGTGTGTGTGTGTGTGTGTGAGAGAGAGAGAGAGAGAGAGAGAGAGAGAGAGAGAGAGAGAGTAGTGAGAAATTCTCACCTTCAGAGGCAACAGTATAGTAGCCTTAATTTTCTACTGAAACGTGAAGCTGATATTTAAAAAAGAAAATAAAAAGATTAACTGACAACTGGTAGAAAGGTGAGATTTGTCGCCAAAAGCTATGGCTACTCAGCGAAAATCTATGTGTTCCATTACAACAGGAAAGGAAATGGTCTACTTTTATGTCACAATTTTATTTAATCATCTGTGAATTTTAAAGGTAGTTTTCAAACAGTAAATGGTTTACAAGATAGACTGTAGAGGATTCCTGCTGCTGAATAGGAGCATGGGGGGAAAACTATATTATCGGTATATTGTCCATTGTGAAATCCCTTTGTATGGCAGCAAATTTCATGGTGATGTTTGCTTCGCTCCTGCTTTTTGATGTCCCTGTTCTCCCAGTGAATTATTGGTGTATCTCTGCATTTTATTGGAGACTTCATGGCTAGTACTCAAGACTGAGAAAATATGTTGTGTATGTGAGCGAATAACATGGTGGGCAGGGTGTTCAGCTTTGGTGGGGGAGACCTGGGGTTCAAAAACATCATACCGTGACTTTGGGCCACTCCTGATCTCTGAGCCTTAACAGAGTACAGTGGTACCTCGGGTTACAGGCGCTTCAGGTTACAGACTCTGCTAACCCAGAAATAGTACCTCGGGTTAAGAACTTTGCTTCAGGATGAGAACAGAAATCCCACGGCAGCAGCGGGAGGCCCCATTAGCTAAAGTGGTACGTCAGGTTAAGAACAGTTTCAGGTTAAGAACGGACCTCCAGAATGAATTAAGTTCTTAACCTGAAGTACCACTGTAGTGGGGATAAAATGGGATAACTTATGCCAACTTGAGTTCCTTGGAAGTAGGATGCGTTGCAGAGCAGACATGGGAGCAATGAAATGTCTCCTAACCAATATCTGCACCCAAGTTCTGTTGTGGGCCTTGGGGCAAGTATTGTATGCCTTTGCAGCATACCTTTAACCCCTCCCAATCTCCCAATAATTTTAATTTTTTAATAGAAGTGTTTCAATCTACCAGATTTTCACAAAATAGCGCTCTCTCGCTCTCTCTCTCTCTCTCTCTCTCTCTCTCACACACACACACACACACTTCAGGCCAGTAAAACTGAGATCTATTGCGGGCATGCACACAGTAATTCATCTACCTGTACACATGCACCTTTTTTTTTAAAAAAAAGACAAGATTTTCAAAAAGGAGCAGGAAAAAATGTGTGTCACTCTGAGCCAGGCAAGGATTTGAGATCACCGTCATGAAAAGTTGCCACTTCCTTTCCTCACCTCCTGTTACCTGCAGAGGCAAGTTTTATTTTTAACACAGCTGTTTTGTGGAAGAGAAATTCTGCACAATGTAACTGTTTTAAAAATACCGCAGATTTGCCTTTGGCGGCAACCGGAGGTGGGGTGGAGAAAGGCAGGCTGCATTCAGTCCTTTCGGCGGATGCAAACAAAATGGAAGAAGAGGATATTGTGATAGGTAGAATCCAATGAAACGTCGCTGCTGCATACTTAAAACACAACAAAACCCCACCCACACTATGCACTGCAGTGTATCCACAGTCTAGCACAATGTGATTCTATATTAGATTCCTTCCCTCCCTTATTGGTTTATCTACACATGCTATAATTGTGTGCATGCTGCATTAAAAAAAAATACACTTCAGATATACTTCAGATACACTTCTGTTTCAGTGTATCTGAAGAAGTGAGCATGCACACGAAAGCTCATACCAATGACAAACTTAGTTGGTCTCTAAGGTGCTACTGGAAGGTGTTTTGTTTGTTTGTTTGTTTTTTTAAAAAGTAAGAGGTGCAAACAGCTTCAAACCCAGATTAAACTCCAGTGTGGACAAGTCCCTAGTCTCAATGGAGGAGATGTGTAAAGCTGTCACATGAGATTCAGGCTGCCTTCACAGTCTCTTAAGGTTCAAGCTGCTTCCATGGATTTTGAAACCCAGCCCTTTGCAAAAACCATATGGGGAACGTAATGACAACCTCCACCCATTGCTGATTTCTGACCATGCCAAATTTCAGGTAGAGAAGCTATGGGATCAGTATAGGACAGATGAGTGAACATTTCAAGAAGGACCTCTCAGAAAACAGCCGTTCTTTTATGCCCAGAGTGTTTTCCAGAATAGCCTCTCTCAAATCATCTTAGTGTTAGTGCTGCCTCCCAGAAATCTGGGGGCGAAGATGGATGGTTTTTTCTTCTTCTCACCGATCAACAGCAGGTCATTCACTTGTAATTTAGGTTTCATCCACCACTTTTGACAGCCATGGCTTCCCCCAAAGAATTCTGGGAATTACATACAGTAGTTTAGTCCTCACAGAACTGTAGCTCCCATCAGCCCCCCTCCTTACAATGGAAAGGTGATTATTACTGAGCTTACTACAGTGCTCCTGTTGTAGGGATTACTGAACTAATTGGAGGAAGATTTTTTTAAAGCCTGCTATCCTAAATACAGTTCCTAGGGAGGAAGCCTCATTGAGAAAGACTCCAGTGGGACTTCCTTCTAAGTAAACATGAATAGGATTTTGCTTTGTATATTGAAGACTTTCTGAGGGATCGCACACAAATTGTGAAGATTGGGCTTGTTACATCTTCCTCTCTGAAGCTCAGCACTGGCACCTCTTTGTATACATATGACTGTATTTCATCCGATCCATCCACTGTAATTATTAAGTTTGCAGATGATACCACCACAATGGGTCTAATTACAGGTGGAGATGAATCAGCATATACGGAGGAGGTTCAAAAAGTTTCGACATGGTGCCTAGAGAACAGCAAGACAAAGGAGATGGTGTTGGACTTTCGGAGGAAGAGAGGGGAACTAGCCCCATTGTATATCAGAGGGGGCTGTGTGGAGAGAGTCTCTTCCTTTAAATTCCTGGGAGTTTACCTTAGTGAAGACCTCACTTGGAAAATCAATACAGCACAGGTGGTTAGGAAGGCCCAACAGAGACTCCATTTCCTCAGGGTCTTGCGTAAGAACATTGTCAAACAAAAATTGATGATATCCTTCTACTGTTCCACAATAGAAAGCGTCCTTTCATACTGTATTACAGTATGGTACGCTGGTTTGACAGCCACGGACAGGAAGGCCCTACAGAGGGTGGTGAATACAGCACACAATATCATGGGCTGAGTTCACTAGATGACATCGCAGGAGACTGCAGCAGCTCAGGAGAGCAAGGAAAATTCTCAGGGAAGACTCACACTCCAGCCAGCACCTCTTTAATCTCCTACCTTCGGGCAGGAGATACAGAAGTATAGTCAGCTGCACCAACAGGTCAAAGAACAGTTTTATGGGCTGTTGGGCTGCTGAATGGAAAAAAAATAGTGGTGCAGTTGACTTCTGACAAGCACAACAGAGTGCGAACAAGACCGAGTGTATTGGGGGGGGGGGCTCGTTTAATTTCACTGCACACAGATGGTGTAGTGACAATAAATGTTTATTACAGTGGTACCTCGACATCCGAATGCTTTGACTTCCAAAGGTTTCGACTTCTGAAGTCGACAACCCCGGAAATCTTTTCGCTGTGCGCGCGTTCTGCACCTGCGCAGAAGTGGCACGCGCGGTCCGCACATGCGCAGAAGCGCAAAATCGCGCTTCGACATCCGAAGACCTCGACTTACGAAGAGCACCACGGAACGGATTGTCTTCATAAGTCGAGGTACCACTGTATGATTTTATTAGTATATGCAAAGTGGTGCTCTTTAAATGGAAGGCAGCATGCTACAGGCAAGCCATTATCCCTCAGCCCCATCTGAAAAGTAGCACTGCCCCCTCTCCCCCAGCATGAAGTTGCCAACCAATTGGTTTGGGGGGGTTGCCTGGTCTGCCATAGCCCGAGCCTTTGCAACCAGCAGGTGAAAAGCCTGTAGAGATTCAAGGCAGATCATTTCTGGTTTCCCCACGTTCTGTTTGTTTGTTTGTTTTTTAAAGCACAGGAGCAAAGGGCTTCAGCGCACAAATTGTGCAGTGCAGCCATCGTTCTTGCACCTCCTCTTATGCTTCAAAGAGGCTGTCCATTAAAAACAAAAGCAAATAAATTATCGTTTAGCAAAGCACTAATGTGAATGTTCCATCGGTGCGAGGATTTCACTTCCCCACTCCATGCAAACCCTAAATCTGTTCCAGGGATTTCCCCAACACTCCAGAAAATATATGGGGATAGCCTATGCTTGTGGGGAGAAGGAGAGGAAGTCCCATTGCACTAATGACAACCCTTGGACAAGTGCAATTGTTTAGTTTAATGCTCCCCTTTGCGTGTATAAATGTTGGCCACTAACATTTATTAAAACATTTTGCAAAAACGATGGTGAAACAGCCTTAGGAACCGGGGGGAGAAATGTCTTGGTTAACACTGTGTTCACCATCCGATGAGTAACTTTGCAGCTACCTTTCAATTTACTCCCTTTAATAATGTTGAAAAACTTGCTGAACTAGTGTTGCAGAAGTCTCCCTAGGACAGAAAAGGGGGATGATAGCTGAGAGCCTTTTCAGACCAGCCTTACAGCTCTTAAAATATGTATGTATTTTTTCACTCTGACTTAGCCAAGTGAGAGTGGTTTCTTCCATACATCGTCCTTTATTGTGAAGAGTCTTAAGAAGTGGCTGGGTGTAAGCATATGCAGCTGTCAGTGTGATTTACATGTTGTGTATTTGATCAAAGGACCTCTTCCTTGGACAGAGAAACTGTCCACTCCAATCTGTGCACAGAATGAACACTCCAGTGACATTGGGAGGGAGGGAGGGAAGATGAAGAAGAACAGGAACCCAGAATATGAGAAGCCGTCTATTCCGGGCACACACACACACAAACCCTCATTTAAAGGAGGGACTCAGAAAAGCTAGTCGGCCCCCATAAAACCTCCACTAGGGTTGTTTTCCATATCAATATGAAGAGGTAACAAAAGCAAGGGAAAGTGAGTAGTGTAGGCAGGATTTAAAATAAATAAATAAAATTTTCTGCCTCTTCAGATTTGGATTTAAAAAACAAAAGCTTATTGTTGCAGGGTGGGGGGACGGTGAATTAATTTTCTGCAGCTGCTCCTTTAGACCATAAGGGGAATATGTTGATGCAGCCTTTTATATGGGGCAATATTCAGGGTTGACAGGAAGGGGTTCCCATTTAAATGGCCTTTGAGGCAGCCAGCGTGTTTCACATGATATTTTTAAAAACTGTAATAGAAAGCAAAATGGTTTTTCTCCTTACTTGCTATGTTTTCTGCTTCCCAAAAAAACTAGCAGAATAAGCATTCTTTGAGAAGATCTGTGCAAAGACTCCACACTCCCAGATCTAAAGGGGGGAGAGAGAATTCTTCCCTCGGTGGAGAGCAAGTGATTTCCATCCCACCCTGTTTTTGTCACAATTACCGATGTTCCCATTCCTCTGCAGTTCGGTTTCTGCCAAACATAATTGGCTTCACTGCCCACTATTTAACATAAGTTACATAATTTGCAAAGTTTATATAATTTTTCATATAACGTACATACCTGGCATTCATTTCACTGCACAGTAAATATCAATTTAGAACAATAACAAAATTAGGTATTGTTCGCAGTCATGATGTGAACAATTGCACTCACTTGGCTGATTTCCCTTCCTGACATTTGCAGGTGTGCACACAAATGCAGTCATTTCTGCATCCTTTTCTGTTTTCATCAGAATCCATCCATATCCCTAGTGGGAAGGCTGTTAAAAAGTGCAAGATGGCAAAGGGCCAATGCCTGCTGGGAGGCGGGAGGTAACACCAATCCCTTTTCTTGTTTCCTCTTGAGCCTTGCCAGGATTACCTCTCTTCTTCAGTAGCTTCTCCACTAAGCTGACATTGCCCTCTGCTAGGTTTACTTCCCTCTAAGGATGTAAGCAGTCAGCCCACCCTCCTTTGCCACATTGCCCCCACCTGCCAGCTTTGCCCCGTCTCACATTTCGGGGAATGACATGCCATTGTTTCTCTCCCAGTTCCATCCACTGGGGACTTCCCTTACCTTCCAAACTAACCGGCCAGGGCAGTCCTGCTGCACCCGCTTGTGACTGCTAGAGCAGGAAATCTGCAGCAGTTGGAGCCACCACATATTGCTCACATCCACAGCCTCAGGCTGAGCCCATCGCAAAGCTGGCTGAAAGTCATCTAAAGACATTGAACTAGCTGAACATACCACCTGCCCCCAGGAAATGTGTTCCCTATTCCAAATCGCTTTGCTTGTGCTCAGCAGTATTTACGTCGTTGAAGAGGAAATAGCCTGAACTGAGAAACAACGTACTCTTAATTTTGCTCTTTCCTAAGGGAGAAACCACTGCCCATGCTCTAGGTTCGACAGCTATGCCATTAAAGAGAAAGGGCAGCATTCCTGGAAATGTCAGGTACGGTATTTTTCCTCCTGGGAGTCGTAGGCTGGGAGATCTGCCAAGGTGATAGACAGGGATCAGTGGAATTGGAAGCCCGTTTAAAGCTGCTTTAATACTGAGTCAGGCCATTGGTCTGTCTAGTCTAGGGCTGCATTCAGAGAGGACTAATCTCCTTGGACAGCTCAGAGTGCCAGCTGCATGGGAGCTCAACAGCCAAGGCATGCCAATGGATGTCATTCACCAGAGCTTGAATATCTAGGTTCAGTTTGCTTTAACTCTGCTCGTGCAGTTTGTTCCTAGCAGAGGATGAGAGTCATTATTAACATTTCCATAGGATCTCTCATGGTAGGCAGGTGGAAAGGGAGGCATATTGTGCTCCATATTGCAATCAGTTAGCACAAGTATTCTGGGAGAAGGCTCTCTTCAGTGTTCTAAAATGAATCCATTTCAGTACAAAAGTTCCCTCCTTTCTCATAATTTTCCCTCCTCCTCCTCTCCTTTTGCTAGTCACGTTATACAGAAAAAAGTTTCAAAGCAGATAAAATAAAATCATTTTTAAAAAACAGAAAATTTGAAATAATGCACAAGGCAAAATCCCTAAAACACTCATTGAACAACAAGAAGGGCAACTCCTACCCCACTTTTCTGGTAAAACGTGATTTGGAAAGGACCACATTCAAATGTCACCTCACCTGCAAGCTTACTAGGTGACTCTTAGCCATCACTGAGTGTGTCCCCCCCCCCCGCCACAATTCCTGATTGCATAACGCTGGCCTACCTTCCAGTGCTGTTGTAAGGTTTATTGAGAAAAGGTATGGCAGTCTTCCTCATCCTGGTCCCCTCCAAATGTTGCTGGATTTCCGCTCCCATAATCCCTGATCGTAGGCCAAGTTGGATGGGGCTGGAGCGGATGGGAGTTGTGGTATTTTACACTTGGAGGGCACCAGGTTGGGGAAGCCTGGTGCATATGATGCGCTTTGAACAATGTAAAATTTCCTACCTGGATCCCATTTTTTATCATGCTGAAATCTGCTCGGAGCAGATAATTAGTACCGTAGTTTCCAGCTGTAGCTCTGCTGGCATCCTTTACGTGTGCTGCGAGACACAGAGGTCAAAGGTTAGGTAGTCAAGCGCTGAGCATGTACCCTGTTGCGTACTGAGCCTCAGTGAAAGCGAAGCCTCCGTTTCTAACTCGGGAGCTGAAATCCGTTCCACGTCTTATCCTATTCCTAGTTCCATTAGTTTTAATGGACTCACATAAATAATCGATGAGGAAGGAGGGAGCTGAGGAGGGCCAGGCCTGCAAATATGTCCTTTAGTCTTAAAACAAACAGCCAAACCAAAGACGTCTTCTTGCTGCCCTTCAGCTCTATTAACCACCCACTCTTTTAAGAGGAACTTTATTGCCAGTGATCCCTGGGTAGAATTTGCTTTAATTTTAATGCATGCGTGCACATGCGCACATGCACGCACATCTGTTCTAATCCAAATCGGCCTCACAGCAGCCTTCTTCTCCATACTTGAGTCCTCCTATGTCCTCAGTGGCATTTTTCCCCAGTTGTGGAACAGGCTCTCCAGAGAGACCCACCTGGTGGCCACCCTTAATGTCATTTGGGCACCTGGCCAATACCTATTTATTTTCCTAGGCCTTTATAAATCACGTGCCAGTTGTGTTCTTGTTTAGCTCAGTGGATTTTTACTCTGCTGCCCCTGTATTAAATTGGTTTTAGCGCTGCATGTTTTTGTTCTCTGCTTTTAAATCATACTTTTCGGTGTCTTGTTGTGTTCTATGCCTTGCCTTTTTTGCTTTTATTATAATTGTCATTTAAACCTTTTGCTCTGCGTCATATTGCCTCTTCCTATCTTACAGAGGTTCTTGGGCCCTGTGCAGGGAGTGGTGTGGGCCTTTAAAGGAAGTGGTTGCTAGATTCCTCCTGGGAAAAAAAATCATATTCTGAACAGGGTCAGCCTCTCACATTTGATCCTTTTGGAGGGAAGGTGATTAAACCTGTATTCCTGGATGATGTAGATTTTTTTTGCCATTCCTTGCAGTGTAGCTTCTGACCTGGGAATGCAATTGCTTTAGTTTCATTGGTGGTTGATCTGTGTTTGCCGGTAGAACATGATGACCCTAGATAGCAGCATTTTTTTTTTAAATAAAAAGGATGGACCATATAGTTTGGGTGGATTGCCTAAGACAACAGAATGGGGAGTCTGTGGCCCTCCAGATGTTGTTGGGCATTAGCTTCCATCATCCAGTGACGATGGAGAGCCAGTGTGGTGTAGTGGTTAAGAGCGGTAGACTCCTAATCTGGGGAACCGGGTTCGCATCTCCGTTCCTCCACATGCAGCTGCTGGGTGACCTTGGGCTAGTCACACTTCTCTGAAGTCTCTCAGCCTCACTCACATCACAGAGTGTTGTTGTGGGGGAGGAAGGGAAATGAGAATGTTAGCCACTTTGAGACTCCTTCGGGTAGTGATAAAGCAGGATATCAAATCCAAACTCTTCTTCTTCATCATCATCCCTGATCTCTGGCTGTGCCACCTGGGACTGATGGGAGTTGGGAGTCCAATAGGGTTTGAAGAGCCACAGTTCCTCTATTCCTGGCCCAAGATCTAGGAAAACTAGAAATCATAATAGCTCAGTCAGTAGAGCATGAGACTCTTAAATCTCAGGATTGTGGGTTTGAGCCCCACATTGAGCAAAAGATTCCTGCATTGCAGGAGGTTGCACTAGATGACCCTTGTGGTCCGGTCCCTTCCAATCATGATTCCATGATTCTAAGTCATCCATCAAAAACTAATCAGGGGAGGAACCATATCTCAGTAGTTGAGCCCACCGGAAGGTCTGTACATCAGTGGTAGAGTATCGGGTTTGCATGCTGAAAGTTCCAGGTCTATTCCTTAGCAGCTTCTGGTAGGGCTAGCAAATGTTCCTTCCTGAAATCCTGGAGAGCTCCTTCCAGCAGAAAATACTGAGCTATATGGCCCAATGGTCTGACTCAATATAAGGCAGCTTCCTATGTTCCTTTGTGGATCAGAATACCTTGGCTTCAATCCTTTGCATCTCTGGCTAGCAAGCAATGTGGAAAAAAACCTCTGCCATAGACTCTGGAGAGCCACCACCACCACCAATCAGAGTAGACCACACTGGGTGAACAAATAGTCTGGCCTGCATGGAGGCAGCTTTTTGAAATCAGAGGATACCAGCTGCCGCAGCAGTTTTATCTTTCTAGCCTTTGCCTCTACCTTGCACAGGTGGGGTTATAATCCTTCCCAAACCAGGCATATTCAAGGAAAGGGCAAAGTGAAAACAGAATCTCCCACCTGCTTCAACTACCTGATCAATATTGTATATCCTTTTGCTCATTCTTCTCGGTACTCAAGAGGCACTGCGGAGAGAGATTTCTCATAGACCCGGCCAGAAGTCCTTTGAGAGCTCTGCGCTCCTCTTTCTGCAGCTCCGGAGCTGTCAAGCCAATTCTGCGCTTGTGATTTACTAGGGGCATTACCTCAGCACTTGAATGTTATCTGACTTCTTGCGAGCAGGGCGATGCTTCCAGCCCCCGGGTTCATCTTGGGTCAAAGCAATCTAAAACATGTGAAACGTACAACCTGGATGGTACTTAATCACTATGGGCTGACTGCAGAGAGAGAGCTTTTCTGAATGCCTGTGTGTGTGAGAGAGAGAGGGGGTGGGGGAGAAATCAGTGTTAGAAACTCAGTTATATAAGCTAGGTGCCAAATGGCTCCTTAGACAGTTACAGTCACCAAAGCGGAATGTCATTTTTGGGTAAGATGTAGGGTGGAAAGGGTGAAATGGCTGCTGAGCGACACCGATGACTTTGTTACTTATAAAGTAGCAGTCTATGCAATGGCAGCTAAGAAGATCAGGAGGAAGGAACTAGATAAAATAGCGGACAACTGCAAAGGGGATTCGGATATTTAACTTGGCACATCTTACCTGAGAATCTTTTGCTATTCTATTCTATTTAATGCAACAAATAATTTTAGTAGCCATGATCGTGGTTTTATTGGATGTCTGTGCCCGATGATTTTTATGGTTATTGTTTCTGTTTCCCCCCCCTTTTTTTCTTTTTGTTCTCCTTCTGAATGATGCCATGGCCTATGGCTAGTGCAATAAAAAGTTTAATTGGAAATTGGGTAAGGTGGCTCTAATGTCTTGTTTTTCAAATGATGGACTGACTGTGGTTGATTCTCAGTTAAAACACCTGGCTAGTTCAGATGGCAACCTTGATCTAGGTTGAGAGCTTGAGAACTTAAAGGGGGAAAAAGTGACTTGACCTATTCCAACCTCTTTTTCTTAATGGTGATGCAGACCATTCATAACCGAAGAATATTCTTCACAACTGTGGACAGGCCAGTGTTATAGAGCAGGGGTCAGCAAACTTTTTCAGCAGGGGGCCGGTCCACTGTCCCTCAGACCTTGTGGGGGACCGGACTATATTTTGAAAAAAGAAAAAATGAACGAATTCCTATGCCCCACAAATAACCCAGAGATGCATTTTAAACAAAAGGACACATTCAACTCATGTAAAAACACCAGGCAGGCCCCACAAATAACCCAGAGATGCATTTTAAACAAAAGGACACATTATATTCATGTAAAAAACATGCTGATTCCCGGACTGTCCGCGGGCCGGATTTAGAAGGTGATTGGGCAAAGTAACCCCGGGCCTTGGTTTGGAGACCCCTGTTATAGAGAATAGTCAACGAGACAGTCATAGAATCATAGAACTGTAGATGGGAAGGGACCACAAGGATAATCTAGTGCAATGCAGGAATCCTTTTGCCCAGTATGGGGCTCAAACTCCCTACCCTGAAATCAAGAGTCTCATGATCTTATCAACTGAACTATCAAGATGGTATCATAGATGTTATTGCTATCATTGTTTATGGTTAATATTGATGCTTTCTACACCTCTTTGATTCCCCCCCCCCAAATAAAACTGTGTCTTTTAAATGAGTGAAATTTTATACCATTTCCTCTTCCAAGGAAGGTTTGTGGTAGCTGAATCATGGAAAGAATCTGCTCCTCATCCTTGTTTTCAGCTGGGTGGAGATCTCTTTGTTGTTGTTTTTATTGCTCAGATTGGTCCAGGAATTGTTTGTCCTCCCCATTCAAATGTGAACTCATCCGTGGCAAATGCGCCTTTAATTAAAGCAGCAAATAATCTGAGATTCAGGATTCGTTAACCAACAAAACAAAACAAAATCAAACAAAACACCACCACAACTTTCCTCTCCCTTTAAAGCAAATTTCCTAGGTCATGTTTTTTCTCTACTACGTCACTGGGGTGTCCTTTTATTTCCATAGAGTAATTTTAAAACCTTATAGGGTGCTTGGGAAGTGGGAGAATCTATTCTCAAATTGGACTGTGATTATGCCCGTTAGCATATTTACATTTCTGCTTAAGAGCCTGGTGGGGGGATCAAGGGAATTAAGGGCACTTGTCATTGAAATGCAGAGGAAATCTTGCATGAAATTACCGTTAGTGCCCTATTGTTGGAGGGGGTTTCCAGCCGTCCACACCACACCCTCAAGCAGTTTGGTTGCATTTTGCGCAGTGAAGTGTGAAGTTAGAGGCAGGAGTAGTGCGACTGAAGTTAAAATAGGGAACCATTAGTTTGGCTTGGTGAGAGCATTCGTCTGAAGCTAAGAACTCAAGGGATCCAGATCTGGAGTTAGTCCTGACTTGACCTCTTAATGAAACTGGAGATGTTGCCTGTCCTCCCATTCATAACTCAATAATGGATAAATACTCAAAGCTTCTCTTCAAGGTCAGTTTTGTTTCCTTCCTTTCTTCCCCTCTTCCCTCCTGCCCCCACCCCATCTGCCCTGCCCCTTAGTAAAGGTGGTTGGAGTGGGGGAGGATATGTGAAATGTGTTGAGTTTTACAGTTGCTAAAAGAGAAGAATAGATACTTTCTGAAGAACCAGTGCACTTTTCTGAAATGTATACCTGGCAACCATTCCCCAAAGGGGCTTTGTAGCAGTTCCTTTTTCTTGACGTGGAGATGTGTAGGTATTGCTTATCATAGGTAGGTATTGCTTATCATATTAGCAGCAAGAAAGAATATGGGGGACGGCTTATGAAGATAAGAAATGAAACCGAGGACATGATCTAGGTCAGGCATGGCCAAACCTGGCCCTCCAGATGTTTTGGGACTTCAACCCCCATCATCCCTAGCTAACAGGACCAGTGGTCAGGGATGATGGGAATTGTAGTCCCAAAACACCTGGAGGGCCAATTTTGGCCATGCCTGATCTAGTTGGTCCACCTGTTTAAAGAAGCTGCCTAAAAACTCAAAGGAGAATTCGTACTCTCAGCACTTGAGTAGTGTTTACAAGGCAAAATATCGCTCCTTTGTCATATGTACAATGTACATTATCCCGGAACGTAGCACGGGATAAGTGGAGCTGCCTTATGCTGCTTCTCAACCCAGAGTTGTATGGAAAGTCACACCTGGGTTTTGAGGAGTGGGTTTCCTATCCCCTTACCTGTTACGACCCACTGCATTGGCTTCTGGGTGTAACTGGACTCACAACGGTACCATCCCTGACGATTAGGCAAACAAGAATGCCTATATAGTTAGCTGTTGGTTCTCCAGTTACAGTGAGGGCAGGTGGGCTTCTGAACCCTTTACCTTTTGGGGTGGCCCCTGCTTTAAGAATGCTGTGGGCTGTGATTTGACTTGCAGTACTTTAGGATAGATCAAGGGGCGGAGCTTGCAGATTGCATTAAGGGGCCTTCTGCCACAATGAATCAGCCACTGCCTGGTATGTTATTTTTGAGGCCAGGTGAATCTGTACTGTGATGTTGTAGCTTAGATTATGTAGATGGTGCAGCTGACATCGTCCCTTTTAAATATGTTCCTTCAGTTGGGTCGCGTGTGGATGTCCTGGGTGAGCCCACCTAAGCCCCAAAAGCTCTGCATGCTTGCCCATACTTTTCCTGGAACAGTTGCCTTAATGCATGTGCAGCTGTAGCGCCGCAGATCCTTCCCAGAAACCCAGCCTGAGCTAAAGGGGGTGGTAGCTGATTTTGCCAATTTTGGTAACCTGTAATTAACAATTTGCGTGCAGTTTTCGTGAGCCTGGCAAAGAGCAGCTTAGTCAGGGGACGTATTGTACTTGTTTAACAGCGCTTGCGTTTTGAAATGGTTACTGTCAAAGGAAACTCGGGTCACCCTTTGGAAAACCTTGGAGGAATTCCCCATTGCGCTCTTCCGTCAGTGCTAGCATTTCAATTTGCCAGGTGGAACTGTCCCCCCTTTTCTCCCCGCCATGTGCTGTTCTGAGTTTCTCCTGTACCACCACCACCCATGAGGTGCATGTGGGGAGGAGAGAGGAGAAAGCCCTACTACGGTGCAAGTGGAAGTCCTTGCCCAGGGTTTCCACTGCTGGGACTCTGTAGGTGAATCCTGCCTAGGACATTTTGAGTTACTAGCCTTCTTTGATAGTTGCCTCTACCTCGAGCCCCACAAATCTGGCAGCTCCAGTTTTGTTGGCAGCCCTTGAATGGTACATCATTTGATTTCCCTCCACCAGAGAGTTGAATGTGTCACCTGATGCCTCTGATATGTGGAGTGTTGTGCCTGAGGCAAAGGGAGGACTATTGAAGGTCTATCTATGATGGTACATGCGTGTATTTGACATTGCAGCTATGGAGTGATGAATAGGTAAAAGGTAAAGGTAAAGGGACCCAGGTGGCACTGTGGTTAAACCACTGAGCCTAGGGCTTGCTGATCAGAAGGTCGGCGGTTCGAATCCCTGTGACGGGGTGAGCTCCCGTTGCTTGGTCCCAGCTCCTGCCAACCTAGCAGTTTGAAAGCACGTCAAAATGCAAGTAGATAAATAGGAACCGCTTCAGCGGGAAGGTAAATGGCGTTTCCATGTGCTGCTCTGGTTTGCCAGAAGCGGCTTTGTCATGCTGGCCACATGACCTGGAAGCTATACGCCAGCTCCCTCGGCCAATAATGCGAGATGAGCACGCAACCCCAGAGTCGGTCACGACTGGACCTAATGGTCAGGACTATGGGGTTGCAGCACTCATCTTGCTTGCAGGCCGAGGGAGCCGGCGTTTGTCCACAGACAGCTTTCTGGGTCATGTGGCCAGCATGACTTAACTGCTTCTGGCGCAACGGGACACCGTGACGGAAACCAGGGCGCATGGAAACGCAGTTTACCTTCCCACCACAGTGGTACCTATTTATCTACTTGCATTGGCGTGCTTTCGAACTGCTAGGTTGGCAGGAGCTGGGACAGATCAACAGGAGCTCACCCCATCGTGGGGGTTTCAACCGCCAACCTGATGGGCAAGCCCAAAAGGCTCAGTGGTTTGTACCACAGCACCACCCGCGTCCCTTGGAGTGAAGAATATCCTGTATGTGAACCAGCGCCAAGCCATGAGTACAAATACACGGGGCGGGGGGAATATAGGGCCATGTTGAGGCCCCTGCACTAGTTGATCTTCTGCTATTCAACAGGCCTGCCTGGAATCCTGACTATAACATGGGCAGTTGCCACAATTCATATTCTGTACAGAATGTTAGCTCGTATACCTGCCAAAAGCAAGATAGAAATAGGAAGGGGGGGGAGAGAGAGAGACTGTCAAGTAAACAATATGTCATCGGGAAACATCTAGTAGGGCCTTTATCAAGTGGATTGCTTTAGCTGAAGTGATAATTCGGTCTTGTAATAATTCTTCCCTATTTCTTGACATATTTGGTTCCAAATGCGCTGCTATATTTGTGGGTGTTCGCTGCTTTTTCTTTTTCTTTTTAGCAGAACTGGCTACGCTTTGAGAATCATTTTTAACTGTGCCCTTTAAATATAAAGTGCAAGGTTTTATACTCTCTAAAAGGGCACAGTGCAGGCTTCACCTCTCTTTGGCTTTGAGGAGCACATTATTAGTGGTTATGCAGGGGAAAGAGATGAGAGGAGCTAGAATACCAAGTTCAGAGTAAATAGGCATAAAATGATGTAATTTGGGGCAAATGTATATATATATATATCTTGATGAGTCTACACTGACAGTGATTAATCAGCAAAGATATCTTGGGGTCATGGTGGTCAACACAAGGAAATTGTCAGCTCAGTGTGCAGCAGCAGTGAAAACAGCAATTTTTGTTTGTCTAGGATTATTAGCAAAGGGATTGAAATTAAAATAGACAGTATCCCAGTGCCTTCCATTGCCTTACTAGACTTGCTCTGCTGCTGAACTATTGAGTGTCTTACAGGCTGTTGCTTATATAGTGTTTTTGTTTTTAATTGATTGATTTTTATCTATTCTCCAAGTTTTTAACTTTGTATGTAAGCTGTCTTGGGAGGGCTTGGGAGGCCCTGAAAGGTGGCATATAAATGCTGAGAAAGAAGTAAACAAGTGAATTAATTCCTCTTAAATCTGCAATGGAGTCACATTTGAAATACCGGTACTGCCTGTGCTCCTGTCCATTCCATCTCGTGAAGGGCATCACAGAGCTCTCAAAAAGAGTCCAGAGAAGGGCAATCAAAATGATGGAAAAGGCTGGAGCCACCAGCCCAGAGAGGAAAGGCTAAAATGTTAGTTTGTTTTTAAAATTGAAATCTGATTTTGGAAAGAGAACATAATGGGGCATTTATAAAATTAGGCACCAAGTGGAGAGGTTTTTCCCCTCTTTGCTTTTCTCATCATAACAGAACTTGAAGCTACACACACAGCATAATGGACTTATAGAACATTCTGCCTCAAGATGTGACTAGGACTGGACAATATCTGGTTTTCAACATTGCAGTACATCACTAGCTAAATATTGTAACACTAGTGTCATTCAGCCCGTTCAGTAAACGGGCGCTAGAACATGTGAGGAGTGGCGGGGCCGCGGCCTTCCCTGCCTCTCTGCGCTCGGTTGCTGCGTCTGGGAGGTGAGGGGAGACGCAGAGAGAGAGAGAGAGAGAGAGAGAGAGAGAGAGAGAGAGAGAGAGAGAAGATACCCCCCCACACTTCCTTACCCTCCTCCTCCTCCACCGTGTGGAGCCCTCTTTCCTTCTTTGCGTTTTTTCTTCCCGCCTTTCCCCTCTGAGGCAAAGGCTCCCCTCACGTGAGGCGGGGCTCCTGCCTGGCAGTGCCGGAGCTCCCTGCGGCCGCAATGGCAGCGCCGGCGCTTGAGGGAGCCGGCCGAGAAAAGAGAGGCGGAGGTGTGGGGGAAAGAGCCGCAAACTCTTCCCGCCGCAGCGGCTGCTAACGCGGGTGGGCGGGGAAGGAGGGCGGCGGCGGCAGGCATGTGAGGCTCGGCATGGCGGGACCCGGCCGGGGAGCCTCGGCAAGAGCCAGTTGCCATGAGAGTGTCCTGGCCGCGCGAGCAAGTGTCTCTGCATCCAATCCCTGTGTCCGTGGGGCAGATGCGCAGTAGTGCAAACCCAGGGACACAGGGAATACTGGACGCAGAGACACTTTCACTTTATTATATAGGATACTGATACATCATGATGTGTGAAATAAGGCTGGTAGAGGCATTGGCTGGCTTCATGGTTTGTCCTGCATCATGATTTTTGCATAGCGCGCACACGCACACACACATACACACATCATGATTTGCAATATATTGCCAGGTCAAAAATTATGAAACTGATATCACGATATGGACTTCAATCTGGTTTTGGACAATATATTGCCTAGCCCTAACACGCATCATGATTCATCGATGTATTACCAGGTCAATAATTATGAAACTGATAGCACAATACGAACTTCAAACTGGTTGTGTTTAATGGTGACGTTTAATGGCTTTGAAGCAGGATGAGACAATTTGATGAAGGATAGACTGCTGTTAGCTGTGACAGCAGAGTACTACCGGTAGTTCATTGGAGTGGGAAGTGGAGAATAACAAAGGAAGCCTGCAGCCTTCGTGTGGGTTTCATGGAAACGCCGGTCTGGCCCACGGCTGGGAAAAAGATGTTGGTCTCTGTGGCTTAGTTCTGATTCTGTGGTTCTTCTCCACCAGCTTGTTATTTGGGGGCCCTTTTTCAGGCAGAGGAGAGCCCCTCTGATTGTGATCTGAAGGTGCTCTGATTGAAACTGCAGAAGTACACGTTTTCTCTGCCAAGCGATCAATCTTATGCCAACTTTGGTTATTGTTGTCCTGTAGACTTCCTTTCAGGTTCTCCGCTTGATGGGAAAACCTGTGCCAGATTTAAGCTGCTGGCAAGCTGCTACTTTTGCCATCCACGCTGCTCGTCAAGGCAGCTTTTTCTTCTGCTGCGTCCAATCAATCTCAGCCAAAGGTGCAGCTTTTGTTCGCTGTCAGAAAACAGCGAGGTAGTTTTTTTTAATAGTTGTTGTTTTTTAAAGAAGAGAGATTCTTGTCGCTCTTACCAAACGGCCTTTTCTCATGTACAACATGTTTCCATGGAAAAATGCCCTCCTGGGCTGAAAATTCGCTCATAAATCCCTACCTCTTTTCTTCTGCTTTTCAATCCAACCGACAAGCTTGATATCATCATTATTGGCAAGCGGAGGCCAGCAGACCAAGTTTGGAAGATCAAAGGCAAATCTCCCTGCAGCTGAGATCTAGCCAAGACTAGACTGCATTGGATTTACTGTAAATGGCACTTCGTTACTATTGGGATTCGGGTTTACAAAAGAAAATGTCTTGTGTCCGATGCCAGTTCTGGCTCCTACTTTTAATTGCGAGCACAAAATGAAAGTTTGAATCCCGGCAAATTTTATCTCTCTGTTCATTGCACCTCCTCTTGCAGGAATAAAACCATTTGCAAGGACTTTATTTATAGTGCCCAGCACCCAGTAAATGTTAGAATTCTCCTCCTTTTAAAATACACTTTATTTAAATATTAGCTGGCCAGGCTGTGGCTAATCCCTGTGATTTCCCCCACCCTGTCCCGATCCATGATCTATTCTTTTTGTCGTCGTCCCCGGCGGCTTATCCCTGTGAATCCCCCAACTCCCTCTTCCCGGTAACCCCCACCCAGGGGAGGCGTGGTTCCCTGGGTGAGCCTGGTATTTGGGGGGTGGGAGGGGAGGGTGAAGGGATTGTGGGAGTATGTTTGTCCGTTGTTCGTTGAACGTCCACTGGGGGGCGCAATTTTTGACCGCAAATTCAGGTTTATACTTGTCTTAGGTGTGTCAGCTGGTCAGTGAAAGTGCATGACTACCTGCTCACATGTGAGTTTGAGGTTGTGGCCAAATTTCAGGACGATCGGGTAAGTGCTTGTGGGAGAAAAGTGGGGAATAACACACATGCACCTTCACCATTTTTATATACAGTCGTACCTCGGGTTACGAACACGATCCGTTCCGGGTCGCAGTTCGGAACCCGAAAAGGTCGCAAACCGAGCACCATTTTTGCGCATGCGCAAAGCGTGCGCGCCGCTTCTGCGCATGCGCGGAACACACACACGGCGAAAACACTTCCGGGTTTGCGGAGTTCGTAACCTGAACTGTTTGCAACCTGAGCGGTTCGTAACCTTATGAAAGAGCAGTGCATTTCATTAACAAACTACATTACAGCGCCATTCCCCTCCCAGAGTGGTTTAGTGGTCAGTCCCTCTTCCCGGGGAACTCCGGGAATTGTAGCTCTGTGAGGGGGAAAACAGCACCTTTAACAAACCACAGTTCCCAGCAATCTTTGAGATATGTTGGATATGTTTCGTATGGTAACTGCTTTAGATGTATATTGCAGCTGGGGCCTTGGTCTCTGCATCTGTAGCTGAAGTAATTTGGCAGCAGTTGATGGGAGAGATCCCTTCTTGAGCGCAACTGTGAGTCCAGATGGAGAAATAGCTGGCATCCCTAAATGCACTTTCCCTGTGAGAGAGCTTCCCTATGTACATGGAGAAAAGCTGGACGTGATCCAGAAGGAAGGAGTAAAATGCTGCCTGGAAGTAGTATCGGAGTCTAGGAGGCCGTGTCAAAACCGGTCACGGTTTGCGTGCCAGAAACCAGAAGGAAGAACTTATCAACATCAACTGCAGCAAGACCAGACAACGTTGCAGGATGGGATTGAGAGAATGATAGCAATTGGAGCAGAAAATAGTTTTTTTAAGGTCACAGGCAGCAGCTCTGTTGCTGAGCCATTGCAAACCTGCTCCTTACAGCCTGATTTAGCTATACATAAAATATCTCTCTCTTGTGCTGCCTGTTTCTCTCTCTTGCTTTTTTATTTTATTTTTAATGACAGACATCTGTCTCAAAGTTCCTTGCTGTCTGGAAAAGCTACTGAAGAACAGGAACCCTCAAGTGACACCAAGCAGTACAATACATTCTGATATATTTGATGGAGATCAAACTTGCTCTGCAGATACATCAACTATAAACTACAGTCAGCAGAATTGGGGGGGGGCACTTTTTTCCACCAAGACGTCTTTCTCTTCTGCTGGAGGCAAAGGCATTCCTGGAAGGAGAGAGGAGAGCTCATGGAGCTTGTGCTGATGTTCCTGCTGACTCCTGTAGAATTAAAATGGCTTAAAGGGACCTCGTGGGCTGCAGTGCTTCTGGTTGGGCTAGGAGAGGGGTTGGCAAAAAAAATTAGGCGTGGGCCGGTCCACTGTCCCTCAGACCTTGTGGCAGGCTGGAGAAGTGGCATGGAGAAGCGGGGGGAGCTGGAAGAAGAGACGAGGGGGGCAAGTAGTCCTCCCCTCCCAGCCCCAGCCGCTGTGCTTTCCTTCCCAGGGGCTGCCGCCACAACTGCTGCTGCTGCTGCTCCTTGTGGGTAGGCAGAGAGAGCTCGTCCGCTCCACACTCTGGCCCACAGGAGCACCAGGGCGGCGGGGGGGGGGGGGAGATGAGCAGCGGAAAAGGGCTGGCTTCGGAGAGGGGCTGCTTAAAATGGCGCTCAGCCAGCTCAGCCTAGCCCCCTTCCTCCTCTAGGCAGGGCGGGGAGAAGCCAGGAGGAGGGAGAGAGGAGGCGCCGCTGCGCTATGGGGGGGGGAATGGAATGGCACAGGGGGGAAATGGCGCAGCCCGAATGAACAGAATCCCCACGCCAATCCACGGACAGTTTGCGGGCCAGATCCTGAAGGCAATTGGGCCTGATCCGGGCCCTGGGCCTTAGTTTGACAACCCCTGGGCTAGTACCTGGGTTCGGAAGTCCCCACTCAGCCATGAAGTTCACTCAGTGGTCTTAGGTCAGCCTCTCCCTTTCCTTTTTTTCCTTTCTGCCTTAGCCTAACCAAATTTGCAGGGTGGTTGTAAGAGTAGACTAATACTAGGATGTGGCAGTTTACAGTGTCCCAGGCTCTGCAGAGCAAGGGTAGCTAAACTGTGGCCCTGCAGAAGTTCTTGGACTCCAGCTCTCATTACCCCTGAGTATTTTTCATACCAGCTGGGGGTGATGAGACCTCTAATCTAACAGCACTTGGAGAGCCACGGGTTCCCCATCATCTCTGATTGAGAGGAAAGGAAGGATATACCGTAAATGTGAACAATATTCTCATCATATAGCATGTTATTTACCTTCATGATCCACTTAGATGTGTGTTTTCAGTTTGCATTTGGGGGGACAGGGGGTGGGGAACTGCGACTGAATGTTTTTAACAACGGCTTGGGCTTTAATCAGTAGATTGATCTACTAACGTTTAGGTTGATTAACCTATATCAGTCCATTTTAATCCTGGGTGGATAATTTTAGATGAGAGCTTGGAAAGGAAGGGTACATCTGTGTGTTGTTCCTTTTTAAAAAAAGGCTATTTGAGTTCCAATGTGCTACTTTTAAATATATAATGAAAGAAAGAATATTAACTCTTGCAACCAGAGTGGGAAGAAGAGCAGGACCTCTCCTCCTCCTCCTCTTCCTTCCATCCCATTGACTACTGTGAGGGACAGGAGCTATAGACTACCCCCTCCCATCTTGACCACAAGCTCCTCCCCGAGCACAAGCGGGAACGGGGAGGGAGATGAGTCTAGCGGGGAAGCAGGAAGTAGAGGGCAGGGCTCTGACAGGGTCTCAGAGCCCCTGCTCCGCCCGGGAGAGGAAGGAAGGGAGAGGGAAAAGGGGAGGCAGGAAAACACGGCTAGAAGACCCCTCCCTCCCGTTCCGGAACTGCGCAAGAAGAAACGGGGGCGGAGATTGGGGATTCCCAGACTACTTTGTTGGAAAAAGACGCGGGAATCGCCATTCCGGGGTACTGACCCAGACTGAGAACATGTACTCTGTACAGCTTCTGCACTGTAAATAGTCTGTACATAATAAAAGCATGAAAAGGCAGTGTGTCTGAGCGTTGTTACTCTAGAGTAGCCGCCAGCGATCCTGTGACAACTACATAGAAAGGGAATTAACTATGCCAGCCCCATTGCTAGCATAGTGTTCTGTTGATTCTCTTTCTATGTTGGGAGAATGAAGGAGCTTTGAATTTGGCTGATTCACACTGACCCCCAACATGTCTGGTCCCCCCCCCCCGGTACCATTGCCGGGAGCATTTATACCAGTGGAGCATTCCGTAGTTGTCCTGGGGGATCAAGGGTTACAGGGGGTCCCTTTTCAATGGCCCTGCAGCATTTATGTCACACCCTAAGGCTCTTTTGACAGCCCACACCCAAACATTCTGCCATCATTTGACATCCCTTCTCTAACTGAGGCTCAGTTTGGTTTTCAACATCTTGCCCAAGAAAAGCAGTGTGTGTGTGTGTGTGTGTGTGTGTGTGTGTGTGTGTGTGTGTGTAGATTTCCTCCCAAGTGCATTAAAATTCATCTATTTTTAATTAAACGAGCGAGAAAGCCATAAGCTGCAAAAAAAATCATTTTATCCAAATTTGAATGCAAGATAGGGAAAAGGTAGGTAGGTTATCCAAGGTTGATAAAACACAAAAGGAAATTCTGCTGGGTTACACAGCAAGAGACATTCATTTCATTTATTGAATTTATATACTGCCCTGTACCCGGAGGTCTCAGGGCAGTTCACAAAAAAAGATCACACTATAGCCAAAGGCCTGGTTAAAAAGGAACGTATAATGAAGGTGCCAGGCGAACTTCCCTGGGGAGAGCATTCCACAGACGGGGAGCCACTGCAGAGAAGGCCTGTTCTCATGTTGCCACCCTCCTGACCTCTCGAGGAGGAGGCACATGAAGGAGGGCCTCAGAAGATGATCTCAGGGTCTGGGTCGGTAGGAGAGGAATTTATGTTTGCCTGAATTATTGGAATCTGTCAAGTCATCTGAAACTAGTTCTTGGTTCCTCCTGTGTCATTAATAGCTGTGGATTTCCCTATCATTGCAATATGACCATAATCGAAGCTATACGCCAGAGATGGGGGATGTGTTGTGCGCTAATATACCAAACTTCATTCTCTTTGGTTCTCTCTTTCAGTTTGACCCTGAAAACACTGGCTATATCAGCACGGAGAAATTTCGAAACCTCCTCCAAAGGCATGGCTCTGAGCTAGATCCACACAAACTAGAAGTTCTTTTGGCCTTGGCAGACAACAATTCTGATGGGAAGATCTGCTACCAAGATTTCGTCAACTTGGTAAGTGATTCTGTGCTGATTGCAGGCTTGGCTCTAGGGACCCTATCCTGATTTTCTGCTCCCTTCTCACCACTGCACTGGGCATCTCTCACCCGGAAGGGTGGTGTCAAAGGGTGTGGAAGAGGAGTTAGCCTGAAAGGCTTTCCATCTTCAAAGCAATTCTAGTTATAATGGCCGTATGCTGCCTCCAGAATCAGAAGGAGCATGTCTCTGAATATCTGTCAATATAGAAACAACAGCAGGCTATTGTGCGGAAGTCCTGCTTGTGGTCTTCCCAAAGGCTATCTGGTTGGCCACTGTGAGAAAAGAGGAAGGAAGACCCGATGGGACTTTGGTCTGGACTGTTCTTATGTTTTTAAATGCTTCCCCCCCCCCCACCGCCACCACTTCAAATTAGCTGAGAGGCTGGGTTTGGACCTTGTTAGTGAGGATATTGTTGATTGGGAAACTTGGAGATCCTTCTTGATAATTGACCTGATGGTTTCTGGTTCAAAATGTCCTGCCAAGAGCTGTGTTATCAGAGCAAAGGTCTTTCCCACAAAGGTCAGGTGAAATAAAACAAAAATTCTTGGTATTTTTGCAACCCACTTCTTGTGGAAGATAACAGTTTTTTCTTCAGGGGAGTCTTAGCAAAGCAAACCCTTGAGAAAATCCAATGCTCAAGGACGATTCTTTTTCTGCATTCCGAGGCATACTTGTGTGCCTAATCAATAGAGATGAATTGCTGAGAATATATACTTGCAAACTCATTCGTACATTATTTTATACTTGCTTGGTAATTATTGTGTTTAGATCTCAGTCTTCTTTTAGAAACTCAGAGCTCCTTATCTGGAACTCCCAATCATTTCCAAAAGTTGCCTTTATAAATGTGTGCCTTCTGGCCTAGATCCATTATCTGAAACCTGAATTAGGACCTGCGTAAGATACAAGGGTCCCACCACTACTTGCATGGTGGTGGTTGCTGTTGTTGCACATAATTTTAGAAGGAGAAAGACAGAGGTGGAGGAGGAAGGGGAGGAAGATGGACATATGTGGTGGTAAAGAAAAATAGATATAGACCCCATGTTTTAAGTTGAAATGAAAGTGGAGTTCTGGCTGTGAAAGTGCTGAAGGCCTAAAGCAGCCCAGTTGCTTCAGAATAATCCCATGTGTATAGAGGTTTGCCAAAAGGACAGACAGACTAACCTTGGTTTGGAGGGGATTGGACTAGATCAGTGTTTCTCAACCAGTGTGCCTCCAGATGTTTTGGGACTACAACTCCCATCATTCCTGACCACTGGTCTTGCTAGCTAGGGATGATGGGAGTTGTAGTCCCAAAACATCTGGAGGCACACTGGTTGAGAAACACTGGACTAGATGACCCTTTGAAGTCCTTCAAATCTATGATTCTATGAACCTGCAGATTAACCAAAAATGTGTGCCTATAGGTCAGTCGCAAAACCATACCTCCAATTTGGCTTGGGAATCTGCCTAACTCCCAAAGCAATCCATTTGGCAATTGCGTTTTATGACTTGCATAATAAGATATGGTCACTTTAATTTTTGAAAGCTCTTTTTAAAAATTTCAATGCTGAAATCCAACTCGACAGAGCTGAATTCCTCCTGTTGCAGAGGCTAGCAGTATTTCATTTGAATGCCTGTCTCTTTTACTGGATTTTGATTGCTTCATTTGCTTGCAAACAAGATCACACTTGGAGTGCTATAGATAGGTTTATGCTCTGCTGCTGGAACGGTAAGAAACGGCTGTTTTGACAATATGGTCCCCATCATTCCCAAACTCACAGCACCCCAAGAAATACCCACCCTTTCTCTGCAACAGTCTCTCATTTCCACACACAACCCCATATTCTGCTCTCTGCAGCAGGCATGTTAACAGCTGAATTCAGTGTAAAGCTGTTGATTGGTATGAGTGGCATCACTTCCATCTTGGCTTACCTGCTGGCCTTAAAGCTTGAGATCTTGAGCATAAATTAGGAGAAGTGCCTTCTAGATGTTGCTGGGCTACAACTCCTATCATCCTTGGCCGCTAGCCATGCTTGCTGCGGCTGATGGAGCCCAACAACCTATGGAGGGCACATCAGCTGCCCCTGCTCTAAATCTTTTATATGCCATAGTTTCCTTGTGGTCACATATTCAGACAACTGGCAAACATCCTTCTCTCGCTGTTAGCTGCTGCCTGTACCTACTTTGAGGAAAAGCTAGTAACAGGAGAATGACACCAATTGAGAGTCCGTATAATGTAGTGGCTAGACGAGCAAGATTTCCGAGTATACATGTACTGTACAGGATAAGGCTGTGACTCTGTGCAAGATTACAGCCCCAGTCTTTCTGAAGGGGAGGTCTCATCTTTGTGCCTTTGGGGTTTAGTTCTTTCTGAGCTCAGCCTGCTATGGCCAAGCTAAACTCAGGCTCCAGCACCGCAATCTGTTCCTTATGCATTTGTTTTTCTCCCCATGAGCAGAGCAGGAATGTTACTGTGCCGCTGGGGCTGGATTTTGTGTGTGTGTGTGCCTGTTGTATCAGTTTTCTGTAGCCGTACTTAGCCAGGCAAGAAGATCAGCAGGGCTACATGATTAACCTCATTAAATTGCAAACTAAGCATAATCATGATGAGCACATAAATGTGTGACTGTGTATGTCAGGCATCCCCAAACTTCGGCCCTCCAGATGTTTTGGACTACAATTCCCATCTTCCGCGACCACTGGTCCTGTTAGCTAGGGATCATGGGAGTTGTAGGCCAAAACATATGGAGGGCCGAAGTTTGGGGATGCCTGCTGTAGGCTGACAAGAGTTGATACCAGGTGATCCTAAATGAAAAAGCAAGACCTGCAAGAAAATATTGCAGTGTGTGGTAGAGTGCTCTTGTTCAGGATGCTTCATTTAATTCCCCCAGCAGCGACTCAAGATTCTGTGTCCACTGAGCAATGTCAGGTAAGTCAGTTGGGTCATCAGCAAAGATAGGGGCCTGATGGAGGAAACTTTGCATGGCATGGAGACTCATAATGGTGGGACGTGGGGTCACCCATTGAAGCCAAGCTTTGGAAGATTCAGGACAGGCAAAGAAGTTCTTCAGAGAGCACTTGCTCCCTCAAAGCTGCAACCAGTCCTCAGGAGAACATTGGAAAACGGTGGCATAAGTCTGCTGCAATCTGCCAGAATCCCTGGCATCTGCCACTGTTTGACAGTGTCAGGCGAACCCCACTTCCAATTTAAGATACCTTGGTTTTGAAACGAAGGCTTTTCACGAGCAACTTCTGACCCAGACAATCCCTCCTATAAATGAGAAAGTTTCATTACATGTTTATTGAACCGATGTGGCAAGAAACCATTGATTTCCTATCACACCTAACCCTCTGTACCCATTCATTTACGTTTTTGCCGTTCTAGTTAATTGACATATAGACACTGAAGCTTCAAATTATATAAGAAATGGGGCCACTGTTCATTGGAAGCATCACTCAATGTTGGACGTCTTTCCAAGGATGTTTACATCTAACTGAAGCCTGCTATTGTCTTCTCTCATCACCACATAAAGCTTTGAAGTGGACGAGTTCAGATCTGGAGGTGCCAATGTAGCAGTCTGATTCTGGACAATAAAATTTCCAGATGTACATTCTGCTGGATTTAGTGAGACTTAACTCCCAGCATTAAGTGTGCCTGAGGTTGCAGCCCCAATTCACCTGATGTTGGAGCTGGTCTGTGGGCAACGTTCTGAGGTTAGCGGTCACCTGGTTTATGTGCGTGCATGCTCATTACTTGACAACTGTGACATCAAGTGGTGACTTTTCACATGGGAATGAGCCCATCTCAAACAAAACACGTCAGAGAGAACTTCCACGTGATTGATGTACGTAAAATTATGGGTTGTGTGGAGAAAATAGCTAGGGGCAAGTTTTCCAGCATATTCTGGGATGCACTCCTGAAGATAAGGAATGCCTTCTGGAATACGTCTGAAAACAGAAGTTCATGGCAATAACATTTATGCTCCTCCCCGCCCCCAACCCCACAAAAATAATTTAAGAACTCAAGGGCCTCCAGTGAAGCAGCACATTGGAAGATTCCAGGCAGACAAAGGGAGGGATTTCTTTACACAGTGCATAGCTAATCTATGGGATTTTCACCCCCAGTGATGGCAATCAATTTGGATGACTTTTTTTAAAAAAGGACTGGACAAATTCCTGGAGGATAAGACTATGTTCTACCTCTGCTGCTTATATGCCAGTGGTTGGGAATCACAGGAAGGGATAATGCTGTCGCACTCAGTTCCTTCTTGCCGGTTTCCCTCAGGCATCTGGTTGGCCACTGTGAGAACTGAATGCTGGACTAGAAGGGCCATTGGCCAGATTCAGCAGGGGTCTTCATTAAACACAGTTTAATGCATTTCACACATTCAGTTGTGAGCTATCAAGCAATGAGAAATCAAATGATTGTGTGTGTGTCAACCCGGGCCTTAGAAGAAAAGCATTCCATCGAAACAAGAGCAGTGCCATTAATGCTTTCAGAGCTCACAGTTCTCTAGAGAAAGAAAGAAAGAAAGAAAAAGGGTGCCCCATGGATGACCTCTAAGGTACACAAAACAAGGCTATGTGGCCGAAAGACCCAGGAATTCCTTCTTCTTGTAGAAAGGGATTGAATGGTGCACCAACCAGACTTCTGAGGTCCCTTCTCTTCCCAGAGCAACTCCCTCCACCACCTGATGAGCACTCCAAAAATTGGAGGACCCCGGGAGTAGCCTCCAAAGGAGCACATGGAACTATCACTAAGGCAAAGCAAGCATGTTGCACTCATGTTGCCTTTGGGGCAGGGGTCCAGTGCTGCACTCAGCAGAAGGAGCCCTGAAGGCAACAGCTATAAGTAATATTCTTTAATGTCTACAGAGCGGTCCACCCCCTGAACTTTATGTCCGGGTCTCAAATTGCCTAATTGCACTGCCATGTTGCACAGGTAAAAGTGTTTTAGCTCAGTTATTTGGATTGAGGGATTGGTTTGTGAACTGTGGACAATCTCTAGGTCCTGATTGTGTTGTCTTGACTAGAGATCCAGTCCTCCTAATGGAGACTTCCAGTTGTAGCTTAAAACTTAGCCTTCCATAGTGGCTGCATATGCACCAGAGTGTTACAGTGCATATGGGTCTCCCAGGTCCAGTTTCTTTCCACGTTTGGTCTCATGCATATTTGCTCACACATGAGCACTTTCGGTTGGACACTGTCTCAGTGTTTCCCAACCACACTAGTGGGACAGTGCTTGATGAGATGTGTTTGCACTGTGCCTTGATGTTCTCTCCCCTCAATCAGTACTTCCCCACCCAGCATAAGTTCTGGAAATCTGATGTAATATTCTTAAAAAGGTCCAACATGCATCTACTCACACCTTCCTGTTAACCAGACACCACAGCAGATTCCAAGAGAAAAGCAGAACGAGTGCATTATTCAACAGAGGATAAACAGGAGTAACCAAGGCCAGCTTAAATAGAAAGAAACTGGTAGAAGGACATTAAAAAAACCACACACACACACAACATAAATTCCACCCAATGAGTCACAGGAGCAGCAGCAATGGTTGCACGTCCTTTTAATCCTTTGCACACCATATATCACACGTGAGGTCCATTGTGGGCATACACACAGGTACCGTTTTTGTTTACCTGTGGCCGCTTCTTTCATTTTTGTTTTTACTTTTGAGTTATAAGTTTTCTAATGTACCAGTATGTTTCCGAGCACAATTCAAAGTGTTGGTGCTGACCTTTAAAGCCCTAGACAGCCTCGGCCCAGTATACCTGAAGGAGCGTCTCCACCCCCATCGCTCGGCCCAGACACTGAGGTCCAGCTCTGAGGGTCTTCTGGTGGTTCCCTCCCTGCGAGAAGTGAGGTTACAGGGAGCCAGACAGAGGGCCTTCTCAGGAGTGGTGCCCGCCCTGTGGAACACCCTCCCTTCAGATGTCAAAGAAATAAACAACACTCTGACTTTTAGAAGACATCTGAAGGCAGCCCTGTTTAGGGAAGTTTTTAATATTTCATGAATTATTGTATTTTAATCTTTTGTTGGGAGCTGCCCAGAGTGGCTAGGGAAACCCAGCCAGATAGGCGGAGAATAAATAATAAATTGTTGTTGTTGTTGTTGTTGTTGTTGTTGTTGTTACTATTTGCACAAAAGAGTGGGTTAAAAAATAAAGTATGTGTCAGTCCCGATGGGCCCCACTAGCAGCCGACTGAGGAGTGCCTCACCAGTGAAAGTAGGGGGTGCAATGATATACAGCCCCCAAGAAAACATCATGAGGCAAGTGGGGCAGGGAGGGAGGAACCTCCCTACATGATGTGCTCCAGTGGCTAACATGCAATTTTATGTTGGTTTTAAAAAAACCAAAAAACCACACTATCTGAAGGGGGGGAGGTTAAATGAAATGAGAGGGAAATGGTCTTTTTTGGACTATTTAAAGAAATATTATAGCATGATGGATTTGCAAGCAGAATTTGAAGCACGAGCAATACAGTTTTGTTTAACTTACTTAGCATGCTTGATCGCCTAACCCCACCCTCGCAAAAAAAGAAAAGAAAAGGATTTGTGGCGCTGAAAATAGAGAGTGATACAAAATATATCTTTTATATGGGTGGATTACAAGTGTGCCTTTGTTTGTTCTATTCAATATTCATGAAAGAAAAGCAAGAGCCAGCTGCGAATTGTTAAAACGTTATTGATCAGAGCTGTTCACGGCATCTCAAAACAAGTTCAGGACACCATCGCTTTACCCTTGGCTTGCTGCACAGCTAGAGGAGGAACATTACAAGAAGTTTTGATTGATGGGCTTAAACTAGTGGTGGAGAAAAGGCACATAGCGGCGTTTGCTTAGGCGGTGGGCCGGTTAGTGTGAGCAATGCCTATTTTTGAGGGGACCAAGGAACATGTTCCCAGCTGCAGAATCATCTTTGAACCTGGCGTTGCTCCCAGATTCTCAGCCATATTAAAATACCTTTTTACCAACCTTGCTTGGTTTGCCACTGGGACACCCTACTAGAATATAGTGACCTAGCCACTGCCGCTTCGACCCTAGTGACTTCCAGGTTAAACTAATGTAAGCTGATTCCGCGGTCGTGAACCAGGACCATTTATGCCCTGCAGGTTCCCAAGCTGACACTGTGGCACTAAATCGGAGAGAGATGGCACCATGCCTTGTGAGGTTTTGTATAGTACTTCCCTTGTTTAATGGTACCACCTATGATACTCCCACAATTCCCTTGGTTTGCTGCGGGGGCCAAAAAGATAACAGTACAATCCCATTTTTGTTGTACCAGAACCTCTTGCAGTTACACTGTTGGGAAACTTCCCTGTGGACCTCATGTGGATATAGCATTCCAGTGGGGGGGGGGGGGAGAAATCCCTCTATGGCAGGCATCCCCAAACTGTGGCCCTCCAGATGTTTTGGCCTACAACTCCCATGATCCCTAGCTAACAGGACCAGTGGTCGGGGAAGATGGGAATTGTAGTCCAAAACATCTGGAGGGCTGAAGTTTGGGGGTGCCTTCTCTATGGGCAGAGGAAAGAAAGACCATCCTGAGTGGGACTCGGATCATGGCTTATCACTCTCAGCTCACTAGGCTACCCATCTCCCAGCGACATGGAGGCATATCTGCTCATATTATTGAGTCTAATCTTTTTTAAAAATGGTGTTCCAGTTCTTTCTTCAGAGAGATCTTTCTGCTTCTGAGTGTGCTGTGTCTCCTTTTGATCTAACAAGAAGCCTGTGCAGGGTTAAGAGTCATGGTCTGCTGTGAGGTTCTGGCTGGAAGACAATTTAATTAGATTCCTGTTGGGAGCAGCTATGTACTGTGGTGACATCATCCAGAACAGGTCATTTCTACAGAGCTTCCCGTTTTATTGGGTGTGCATCACACAGTGTTAGGTGTGTGAATTAGAATCATGGAGTTGGAAGGGACCACAAGGGTCATCTTAGCCAAGCCCTCTGCAATGCAGGAATATTTTGACCAATGTGGGGCTCGACCCCACAACCCTGAGATTGAGCCTCATACTCTACCAAGTGAGCTATCCCAGCTATAAAAGCCATTCAAGTTGGTGACCATTAAAGTGTTGTTAGTTAGCCTCGTCATGATGGGTGGATGGTAAATTGCCAGGGGTGGGTGCTGTGAGAGTGTTGCTTTCTACAGCCCTTGTTGATTCTGTCGCTTGTTGACATAGGGTTGCAACTGCGTTAGCTGTGACATAGCAGTCAAATAATAATAATAATAATAATAATAATAATAATAATAATAATAATAATATACCCCCACCCATCTGGCTGGGTTTCCCCAGCCACTCTGGGCGGCTCCCAACAGAATATTAAAAACACAATAAAACATCAAACATTGAAAACTTCCCTGAACAGGGCTGCCTTCAGATGTCTTCTAAAAGTCAGAGAGTTGTTTATTTCTAGTAATGGAAATCCAATAACGAGACGGGAGACAAGGTAGAGTTCCAGAAGGCCAACCCCGGGCGTAGCTCAGGAGCCTGTATTTATTGACAGCAACTTTGACAGCTAATGATTAACTTGTAATGCAGCTTCCAACCAATTACAGGAGTGTAGCCTCATGCAGAGTAATGTCTTGGCACATGTCACTTCCTGCCAACACCCAAAATTTCCGCCATGAAGGAAGTGGTGAACTGCACATCCCACACATCATGTACCTGTCACATGCCTGCTCTTTAAACATCCCCCTCCTCTCCATCTTGTGACTCTCAGTACTTTTCCAAGACCCTACCTGTTTCCCATTGTTCCTTTCCTGACCCAGGTTCGACCCATCCTGGTCTTCTCCTGTCAAGTCTGCTTAAACCAGATATATCCTGATCTTTCCAGATCCACCAAGCCCCATCCAGTGCAACTGACCTATGCCCTTACCTCCTGACCTGTCATTGTACTGGCTTGCCAGCATTACACTTCCTAATACTAGAGCAGGGGTTCCCAACAAAAATTTCTCGAGGACCCCTCATCGAGCTGCCATTGTGACAAGGACCCCCATTAATTCCTAATCCTAAAATTAAAAAGTGAGAGTTAATTAAGAGTCTTTTTATATTTTATATTTATACGTTTTTTACAGTTACAACAGAGTACTCCATCAGTATACAGTTAGTTTTAATTTTCAGTTCTTAATGAGATGAGTTAAATCTGTCCTTTGAGTCCATTATTTCTGAAATGTTAGGTTCCAAACTTGAAACTTTCACTCTGAAATCCGACCGCATGTCGAGCCGATTCCTATATTTGTTTTTCATGAAACACATGGAAGAAAATGCTTGCTCACACCGATATGTGGTTGCAAATGGAAGGATCTTTTTCATTGCCTTATCTCCAAGTTTCTTGTAGTCCTTGCGGCATACAGCAGAACTACTGCCTCTATCTAATTCTAGTTTTGCGCTAGACTCTGCTCATGCAGGAAGCGGCCAAAACAAAAAATCTGTTATCATACAAAATATAGTTAATATATTTTTTATTCTAATAGGATCTTGAGGACCCCTCTGGCATAGCTCGCGGACCCCTGGGGGTCCCCGGACCACCTGTTGGGAACCACTGTACTAGAGGATCGACGGGTGTGCCACGCCATTTTCCTAAACCAACCCCACATTTATTTCCTTGACATCTGATGGGAGGGCGCCACTACCGAGAAGGCCCTCTGCCTGGTTCCCTGTAACCTTACTTCTCGCAGGGAGGGAACCGCCAGAAGGCCCTCGCCGCTGGATCTCAGTGTCCGGGGTGAACGATGGGGGTGGAGATGCTCCTTCAGGTATATTTTATTATTGATATGTTTTGTATAACTGAAAAATTTTAAATAAAGTGACACACTTTTTTTTGGTATAAGTGACATAGCAGTTACTTGGCGGTGGTTGAATTGTTCTGCCTCCCACTGTGGCGAACCAATTCTTTGCACCCACATGCACATCATGTAACACACACTGGATTTCCAAATGCCACAGAAAACCACATGATAAAGCAACTCGGCTGGATACTTAAACATTTAGGCAAGATTTTGTTCCCCACCCCTGCCTTTTTGACCTTCCTCTGTGACCTTTAGTACACTCCATCACCTCTTTAAGCCCCTTGTTTCTTTTTGTCTCTTTTTTCATAGGAAAGGTCCTTAAGGGATGGATTGTGTCTTACGGATTTCCTGTACAAAGGAGCTCTGGCCTCAGTTGGGAGCCTCTTGATACCAGTCACTAACAAAAAATGCAAATAACTAGTAAAAGCTACTTAGTAACATAGAAAACACCCCTGTGAGTTTGATAGAACGTGGCGTTTTCTGTTTCAGGGATAATTAGAAGTGACCAGCTACTTCTTTGTGAAGTAGGATGAAGTGGTCGGCATATCTCTTAATTTTTAATGGCTTTGATTTGATTTCCCATAAGTTAACCTTCTTCTTTTTTTAAATCTGGGAATCAATGTGTCTGTGCACCAACAGAAAGAAAGAAAGAAAGAAAGAAAGAAAGAAAGAAAGAAAGAAAGAAAGAAAGAAAGAAAGAAAGAAAGAAAGAAAGCTGGATATTCAATCACATCAGAAATATGTTTCTAAAAGGGAATTCAAAATAAAAAAATTCCTTCAGTAGCACCTTAAAGACCAACTAAGTTTATATTTTGGTATGAGCTTTCGTGTGCATGCACACTTCTTCAGATACACTAGAAACAGAAGTGTCAGACCCTATATATATACAGAGGGTGGTGGGGGTGGGTGGGAATGGGAGATGGGCTGATGGGAGTGGTAAACCTGTAGATGGGTGTTAATGGCTGCTGATGGCAGCAATTAGTCCTGGGCTGAGGTGCTAAAGAAAGCTTGATCTAGCACCTCAGCCCAGGACTAATTGCATCATGCACCTCTGCCCAGGACTAATTGCTGCCATCAGCAGCCATTAACACCCATCTACAGGTTTACCACTCCCATCAGCCCATCTCCCATTCCCACCCACCCCCACCACCCTCTGTATATATATAGGGTCTGACACTTCTGTTTCTAGTGTATCTGAAGAAGTGTGCATGCACACGAAAGCTCATACCAAAATATAAACTTAGTTGGTCTTTAAGGTGCTACTGAAGGAATTTTTTTATTTTGCTTCGACTCAGACCAACACGGCTACCTACCTGTAACTAAAAGGGAATTGTTAGGAACTCTTCACATCTTCTTAGTATGGTTGTATGTACATCCTTCTAGTTAACCCCAGCTGCTTCACCATCCCAGAGAGATGCTTCAACTTCTTAAAAGTTATTTTGGATGTCACCAGCAAAGTAGGTGCACAGCTGTTCATGCATATATTTAGGTTGTTTTTTTAAAAACCACAACAACAAAAATAGACTATTTCTTGAGAAAAAGAAGCATGTATGTACAGCAGATATAGAGACAACAAGGGACAACAAGAAATGAACCAAACAAAATGTTAAGGGCACCAAGTGGAGGCAGACTCTAAAAGTTGTGCTCAGATGATAAGAACACAGGAATACAAATTACAATTGTGACCAGCGCATGCAGTTGAAACTGTCGGATTCCATTTCTGGTTCACCCAGTGGTCACTCAACAGCAAGCTGATGCTATGGACAACAACAACAACAACAACAACACATTCCTGGAAAATTATTCAGTTGGCATAACTATTAATATATTTTTCAAGAGAAAAACTGAGGTCTGCACTCACTGCTTTCCAGAAGAAAGCTATAAAAGCAGTCAAATAAATGTTGCCTTTTGAATTATTTCTCATACATATGCATGTGGATTGCCGCCTGTTTTGTTTATGGTGCTGGCAAGAGGGCTCCTTTTTTTATCCTGATGGCTGTAGATTTTAAAAAAAAAGTCTTCCTGAAATTTTGTTTTTCCTTTACTGGCAAAAACAAACATGTGTTTTCCTTTGCTCCTGTTGTCTGGGAGGGCATTTCCTTTCCTTTCTTTCTCTACCACAAAAAAAGACTGTTGGGGGAAATGCACTTGCTAGCAGCCCCATCGTAAACAAACAGCAACAGCTGCAGGCAGAGATAAAGCACAAAGCTCTTTAACTAAACTTTTTCTACCATTGGTGATGATGAGTTGAGCTGGAGCCTAATTACAGCAAGAGGCATTATTCACTGGGATCCTTGTTGGGGGCCGAGGCCTTTTTCACACAGCTTCTTACAAGCGCAACAAAGCTCAAGCAGCAGGGCGGTGGGATCCCCTGTAGAGACAGAGTCTCCGCTTCCAGGTCAAGCATGTCTCCCCTCTCAAAAACAAAGGGCAGGCTTGTTACATGTGACAACAGCTAGGATGCTGCGCCTCAGCCGGGCTCCTCTTCAGACTGTCAACAGGGAAAAAGGAGGAGGCAGCTGCTGCTGCTGTGCTGAGAGCCACCTGCTTGCCAGACTTCCAATATGTGACTTAGGTGAGAGGCAGGTGCAAAGCAGGGTTAGAGAAGACAATGAGGTCCTTATTATTAGGGGCTTGCTCTTGCATTACCTTGATTCATCTATTTGCCTCTTGATACTGCAGGGTTGTAACTTGAGAATATTCTCATGTGTAATCGCCCACCCTTCACAATATAGGAGATACCGTAGGTAAGATTAGATCAATTAGATTGCGAGACGTGGGGTGATTTCATGCACATGTAGAAGAGCTTCACAAGATGTAGTTTATCTGGTACAAAATCCGACACCTCTGCTGCGATTCCTGAGAAATCTTGCATTTCCTTTCTGCGTTGCTTTCCAAAAGTTGCCGTTTTCATCTCGCAAACTGTGGCGTTTATAGACAAAGAGGTGAATCTACCTGCTTCTTGGTGGTTCATAGGACCCCTGGACCACAGACTTGCTTCAGCACAGAATTTTGAGTTGCATCCAATGGACACAAGAACAGAGGGAAGCTGCCTTACACTGAGCCAGACCATCAGACCATCTACATAGTTTGTCTACACAGACAGGCAATGGTGCTCGAAGATTTCAGACTGGAGCCTTCCTCAGCCCCACATGGGTATTAAACCTGGGACTTTCTGCATGCACAGCAGATGCCCTACCACCGAGTTATGACACTCCCTTCATGTTCACCTTCCCATCTTCAGCCTTCTGAGTACCCTCAAAATCTGCTCTGGAGTGGGGGGGTTAAGGGACCTTCTAGGACAGGGTTGGGTCTCCTGCTGTTTTTGGACTACAACTCCCATAATTTCTAGCTAGCAGGACCAGTGGTCAGGGATGATGAGAATTGTAGTCTAGAGTATATTTCACAGGCTGAGGAGAGAAGGGAGGCAGCTGAAGTCCCATTGCATCAGCTGATGTCTGCTTATCTAAAGCTGGATTCTGCCCAAAGAAGCAACAGGACTTTTATTACAGTTCGGCATCCCAGTAACTTGCCACTGCCACCATCAGGTGCAGAGGTCCCACAGCTACATTTGAAAACTTGATGGGAGGACTTAATTGTTCAGACATCAGGGTTCAAGTTGATGCTTCTCAATGCTCCAGAGGTTTTGATTTGTTTCTGGGGAGGGGCTAGGTCCTTCTGCTCCTGGCCACTACCACCACTGCCCATTTGCTGGCCCTCTTCTTCAAGGCCCGATTCATACCACTGCCCAGAGGAAGACTGCAGGGCAAATGGAGGATACTGCTGCTGCATCTCATCATGGTTCGTGCCACTTCTGCACACAGAGGGGGGCAGGAGAACAAGCAGCAACAGCAAGGGGGGTATAGTAGGGCAGTCCAAGGGACTGCAGGGTGGCTTCCTGAGCAGGGAGAGGGCAATGATACAGGCCCCCTGACAAGCCGCCCTGTGCCTTTCACAACTGTACTGGAAGCAAAATTCAACAGGTGGAAATATTTCCTATTCCTGCAAATAAAAACCTCGCCAGTTGATTTCTGCCTCTTATGCCACCTTTGAGTGCACAGGTTCTCCATCCTTTGAAAAGGAGCCAAGCTTGCTCTAGGATGGCTGCCTTTGCTCTAGATCCGTACAGAGCCCTTCGCTGCAAAACTTGTTTTCATTCTTTACCTGCTGCTGTCGCTGCCCCCACATCTTTGCAATGATGTCTCAAATTCTACGAAACTCAGGCAATTAGGCTCAAAGTGAAATGAGCAGCATGAACTTCCCCCAGAAAAACTGTGCTGATAACACAAGTTTTGTGTTTGCATAATTTTATTCTGATAATAGAACTTGCATTTCCTTGGGAGCAGATGGGATGGAGTGGAGATGAGACAATTTAAACATTACTCCTGGTGTGCAAATGAACTTGATAGAGCAGAAATGCTTAGAAACAGAGGGTTTCTAAAATCTCTTCTCTCTCTCTCTCTCCTTGGAAGGGAACAGGTATTTTGATACTTTGCAAATGTTGGACAGACTTCTAGAAACAACCCTCAACATGATTACCCACCAAAAAATGCTCTCTGTTTCAAAACAAATATTTGGCTGTAACAGAGTTGATGCAGTTTTTCTTGAAGCCTCACATTTTGTCTAATGTAAACCAGATTCTTACGACCCAGGGTCTCACTTTCTCCAAGCTGAAATCCCACCCGCAGGGAACGGGTGGGAGGAACCCAAGTTTCAGACAAGCAAAATAATAAACAATTAACCCCCCCCCCCAAGTTTTGTAGCTATAATCAAATCACCTTCATAAAATGAATGGCAGGCATCAGTACAACCTGCCTGTGCAGAGTGGAGCATATGTTATGTGACTGTTTTACTACATGCCTGGATTGCACTGGAAAGATGCAAAAATAGATGGATCTGAGGCAGGATCAGTAGGGGCTGAATTGTTGAGTTGGGAATGTGGTGCTGAACCACCTCATCAGTGCCAGAATCCACAAGAGATGGGTCTGCCAGTGTTATGACTTGTCGAGACAGCAAACAAGCATTTGAGATGAAATGTGCATCTAATCCATCCCACCCCTGGTGCAGGGAGCTGTGCTAGTAGTGGTCACACACTTATGGTGTTAGGTGGATCAGGGTATGTCTAACAAATCATCACATGCCTTGCAACCTAGCTTTAGTTTCTAGCCTGAGCTGCTTTGCAGAACCAACTGTTCCACATACAAGACCCAGTTGTTGATAACTTCAACTCTGAAGGTTAGGAGACATGCCTAAAATCAGAAAGAGCAAGCATGGTGGGGGAGCATAATTAGCCGTGAACACAAATTGTTGTGCTTACAGTCTTTGTTATTACCTCACTGTTTTCCTCTGCTCCTTGGGAAATCACGGCATTGTATTAACAGCGCAATGTACTACTCATCCCTATAAAATTCAGTCTCCCAGAGCTACAGATTATTCAGCCTTCCACTGTAAAAGCCGAGTAGAGGGGTAACATTTTTATTCCCCGCTGATGGAGTGTCTGTTGCGTGGCACTTATTAATATCACTGTTCCAGCTTGTCTGGAAGGAACGGGGAGGGAACTTCTAAGCTGGTAAAAAGAAAAGAAAAAAAGCCACCATGATGGATAAAGAGAAGCAAACATTTTGTCTCTTTTTCCGCTTTCATTTTGCAGATTAAATATTGCCAGGACAGTTTTATTATCTTTTTGTGGGAAGAGTTTTTAAGGAGTTACGTGCCATGTCCTCTCTGTAGTTTTAATGGCAAAAAGGAAAGGATGGGGAGGATGTAAATTTAGACCTGGCTTTTTTATTATTATTATTTTTAATGGTGCCTAGGAATGCTTTTGTAGTGCAGACATAAAAAGGATATAAATCATATCTCCCAGTGCTTTGCTATAAAGCTTCTCTGTGCTGGTGTGACTCTTTCAATTCCCTGGTGGCCTGCGGGGAAGAATCAATTAAATCTTGCAATGCAGTCAATGAGTATTTGTCCAAACATGCTGGAAAGAATAAAAGGGGGCAGCAGGTCCTTAAGGAAAGAGAGTTGTGGGCTGTAACATGGCCGGCCCTATAATGAGGCAGAGTGAGGCACTACCTCAGGTAGCAGGGCAGAGCAGGTGGCAGATTGCACATCCTGTCTGCTGTCCATTGGGCTTCCTCCTCCCATCATGGTACCATGAATGCACCAAAAGCCTGCTTGTTGCAGCTAATGCTGCTACAGTGGTCTAAACCACTGTAGCCTCTTGGGCTTGCTGATCGGAAGGTTGGCGGTTCGAACGGGGTGAGCTCCCGTTGCTCTGTCCCAGCTCCTGCCAACCTAGCAGTTCGAAACCACACCAGTGCAAGTAGATAAATAGGTACCGCTGCGGCGGGAAGGTAAATGGAGTTTCCCGTGCGCTCTGCTTTCCGTCATGGTGTCCCATTGCACCAGAAGCGGTTTAGTCCTGCTGGCCACAGGACTCGGAAAACTGTCTGTGAACAAACACTGGCTCCCTTGGCCTTGAAAGCAAGATGAGCACCACAACCCCATAGTCAACTTTGGCTGGACTTAACCGTCCAGTGGTGGTGCTCACCTGCCACAGAGTGCCACAACTGTAAGAGAGAAGCAGGTGGTGATTCTCCAGGAGAGCTCTTGAGGCCAACCACAAGTCACTCTGAGGAAGGGGTCCTTCCTTAGAGGGAGGCATTGTGCCTGTGCCACTTAGGCTCTGGCTTCTGTAGCTGAGCCCACTGACTTTCCCAGAGAGCCACAGGAGAGGCCTGAAACTCAGCACTCTACGGTTCTGGTTTGTTCCCTAGGAAAGAGCCTGGCGGTGCATTTGCCAGCTTCTTCATGGAAACAGTAATGAGAGGACCAAAGAAAACGGGGCAGCTTGTCAAGACGATGGCAGTTCCCCGCTCCTGACCTCTGGGCTTGTTCTTTGACTATGTGTGTGTACAGCATACCCTCCGATACTTCCCCAATGAAAATAGGGACATCGTATTCCAGAATAATAATATAAAAATAATTTATACTCCATGCATCTGACAGGGTTGCCCCAGCCACTTTGGACAGCTTCCAACATATATGAAAACTTAATTAAACATTTTTTTTTAAAAAACTTCCCTATACAGGGTTGCCCTCAGATGTCTTCTAAAGGTTATCTCCTTGAATTGGGGTTCACATAACTCCACACCCTCCAACATTTCTCTGATGAAAATAGGGACGTCCTAAGGAACGGTGGGACATTCAGGGTTCAAATCAGAAACCAGCATGGCTTCTGTAAATACGAGACTCTCCCTGGAAAATAGGGACACTTGGAGTGTGTATCGGATTAGACTTCTCATATCAGTTTATTGCTTGACTTGTAGACCAACGCTGACCGATGTGCTCAATTGGTGATCTCCTGGCTTGACTTCCGACTGTTTCAGCATGATCTGTGTGTCCTCACTTCCCCACATTTTCCTCTCCCAGATGCTGGCCACAATTCTCTACCACCCGCAAGCCTGGTATATTGCACTCTCTCTCTCTCTCTAATCAAATCAAATCTAGGAAGGCACTCAGAGTCTTCTGCAGTCTCTTCTGGGATTAAATGTTGGAATAAATATTGAAAACTAAGGTTCTGAAAGGATGGAAGAATCTTGTTTTTCGAGGTGAGCGTGTATTTGGCAAGGGGAAGGAACGCTTTGGCAGAAGTCCAAGAAAGTACTTAATTTTAAGCATGTGAGCACTTGAGCAGTCTCACTTACTGGTAGCTGTTCCGTGTACTAATTATAGTTGCCTGGAGTGGAGGTATAGATGTGTCAGGGCTATTTTAAGTTAATGGTTTTGTGAATGTGGCCGAGCACTTCCTTTGCTGTGGGTTGGGAGAAGTGTTGAGTTCCACCGGAGAGATAAAAACAGCATCAAGCTGGGGAAAGGCTTTGGCCAGGTTAACCTGCAGTGACTCTAGGTTCTAGAGACGTTCTCCAGTGTGGTGGGTGGAAGGTGGGGAATCTACTGAATCTACTGTCCCACACCTGAACCATCCCTTCTTCCTCTACCACATCCTGCACGTATTCCTCCCATCTTGGACTGCCCTGGCTCGTCCTCCTCTCCCTGGCCTGGTTTCTGCCTTGTGACCAGAGCCAAACACCATAAATCATTGACCCCTTCTCCTTGGTGGCTCTCCTGGTCCCCTCCCTCCATCGCACAGCCTTTGGAGCTCTGCCAGTCCCTGACGCCCTAGCTTTGCACGAAGGCAGGTAAAACGTTTTATTGTCATCGTGTTTCCCATTGGTCCCATCTAGGAACCCAGGCAGCTACTTTGTACCAGTTGAGACTATCGGCCCCCCCTAGCTCCATGTTGTCTACTCTACAAAGGCAGTGGCTCTTTGGGGTTTCAGTCAGGAGTCTGAACCAACCCTACAGAGGCTAAAGACTGAACCTGGGGCATTTTGAATGCAAAGCATGCACTCTACCGATGAGGTGTGAGTGTAGTGTGCCATTTCTAACATGAAGAACATGAGTAACATTACAGAGAACAGGCTATTTCTTGACAGGGCAAGAGTCTCACTAGACCTATGAGTTGCCATCTGAAGTTGCTTATCAGCTCCAGGCCATCTGAAGTGGGGTTCATCCAGGGTGTCCTCCCAAGCGAAATAGTCTGGCAACGCATCATTATGCTTATTAAAGTGGAACTTGGCAATGAAATTTTCATCCTCCATCATGATTGCTCAGCTGTTTCAAATCACTTAGAAAGCTGGAACTTAGATAAGTGAAATGTCAGTTAGAATAGACATTTTAATTATATATGTATGAGAAACTTTTTTATTATTAAAAACTCCTTTCTGAATATGAAATCTGGACTTATATTGGTTGTGGAGCAGTCTTCATCTGCAATATCTTATTTATTTATTTTAAGCAAATGAGATTCCTAGGGTGTACAGTGCTTTCAGCATCACACCATCTTAGAATTGCAGGGCATAGCTTTGCAAATGTAACAAGAAATGTAATTTTTTATGAATTACATTATGAGCCTGTGATTGGCAGGGGGAAGGTGGGGGCTTTGCTTATGGTCCCACTGATGAACCTCACCTGTCATGTGGGAATCCAGAGTAGGACCTTCTTTTTTGTGACACCCCTGTTGTGAACCACCCTGAGATCTATGGGGATACGGCGGAATACAGATTTAATAAATAATAATGAAAACAATATTTTTTAAAAAATAATTTTTATTTATTTCAATTATAAAAATCGTACATACACATACACAACATTACTTTCCATTTACACAAAAAATCCATGATAAGACATAGAGAAAAGACAAATTATTACAAATATTTCTCATCTCATCTCTATACTAGAAATATAAGAAAAAAGAAAAAAGGGGAAAAAAGAAAGAAAAAAAGGGGGGAATGTAAAGAAAAAATATTAAATATTAAGAAAATATAAAAAACAAAATAAGATAACACATAAGATAACAACAACCTTCCAATCATATCCTATGTAATTTATATAACTTCCTCTTATTATCCACGAAAGGCTCTCTGAAAACAATATAACATTTATGAATCCTTGTTTAGGGCGGCAGTCCTTTTCATAGGTATAAATATTACTAATGACATTTTCAGAACCTGGCTTTCCTAAATATCTCTTCCTCTTCCTGGTCCATATCATGAGACTTGTTCTTGCATTGAATTTTAAAGGCTCTTGCAAGTCAAAGCCATTTGACTAAGAAGTTGCGTGTGGCAATGTTCATTCCATCATTGACGAGTTTGAAAAAAAATACTTAAGAACCATCTAGTAAGCACATTTAACTCTGGTAGACATGCATATTGTAGTGGTCACGTGGCATTTCTACCAGCAATGGAGAATTTGTTGCCCTCCAGATATTGTTGAGTTCTAACCCTCAATCAACCCCAACCAGTGTGTCCAGTGGTGAAGGGATGATGGAAGCTCCAGTCCACCAACATTTTTATAAGTATCTTCTTCAGGTCAGGCATGAATGTGCTTTGGGAGAGTGCATCATGTGTCATTAGCAAATAGCCCAAGTCTGCTTCTTTTCTTTGCTTGCTGAATATTCCAATAAACCACTTCGGAGAGAACAAGTCTTTAATGACTCTGAATATATTTTCTCCCGTTCGCTCTCTCTCTCTCTCTCTCTTTTTGTACTTCTGCCTCCAGCTTTAATAACCTGCTTATTAAAGAAGCCACAGATCAACTGCAAGGATGGGGTGGCCCCCATCCTTGTATTTTGGACCTGAGCTATTGAACATGCCGGCCTACAATGGACTCTCTGTTCTTTCAGTTAGAGGTTACATACTTGATTCGTAAAGAATAATACTATACCACTGCAGAAATCAAAGAAGCGAATTGTGTCCATATGGGAGCCTTTCTGGTTGGGTGTAGCAGAGAACAGATGATACTTTATAGGCAGTGATAGTAAGCCAGTGTTGCCTGGGGTTTGTAAGGTCTTTTCACACATTACACAGTAACAAATCCAGGTTTGGCAGGGTGCTGCCTGCAGCCAACCTCAGCTTCTGACAAATAGACCTGTGTGATATATGTGTTTTCAAATAACCTGGTTGTCACATTTCTGAATATGCGACACCTAAAATATCTGTAATGAGGAAAGAGGCTCTGCGGAGGTTATGCAGTTTTGAGATTAGAAGCTTTACGATACGCACTCACGTTAATTGTGATTCAGTTGTTCTTTACTAGCCTTTATATATTGATTATGTATAGAGGTGATACAAAGTTGAACTAGAATGGGAACTAAAACATGTCTAGAATTTGTGCAGTGTTGACCTCTGGAGCTTTAAGCATTTTAATTGAAAGGGTGAAAATAAGCGGCTGAAATCCACCACCACTGTTTTCCGATCAACACCTAAGTTAACAACATTTCATCACCATGCCCAATTCTAATGCTTTTAAAGGAGTAAAACGAATAGTCATTCTGCAGAATGTAGAGAGAAGTTCTGGGCTGGAGGAGAAGCAAATACTCCTATCTGCAGTCATAAGCGTGAGCTGAATGAGCATATCTGATCTTCTCCCACACAAAAACCCCACACATGAACATAAAATGTATAGTTATGCAGTTATTTGTCTATGTTACCCAATTACATTAGCATATGAGAAAGAAGACAAACTGTTTTTGAGCTTAGGCAAAATAAGGGACATACTTGCACATATATATTTATTTAAATCCACACACATTTAAATGCTTTCCCACACACAGGAATGTCGGTGATGTCACCAAATTGCCGAGAGTAGTAAAAACTAAAAGATTGTGAGGCGCTCGAAAAGAATCTCTCCCCAAGTGGGTGAATGGGCATTAAAATAGCAAATAAAGTTTAAGGTAAGCAAGTGTAAAGTGTTACACACAGGGGCAAAAAAAAAATCCTAACCACGTGTTTTTTAATTGGTGGTCACTGAACAGGAAAGTGATCTAGGTATAATGGTAGATAGCTCAATATAACAGTAGACCCTGCATGTGGCTGCTGTGGGGGGGGGGGAGGCAATTTTTCATTAGGAAAATAAAACTGCCATGATCATTACAGTGGTATATACAGGCACGTAATTCCAAGAGGGCACGAACCAGGTGCCCCCATGCAGGGAACCCCACCCTGCCTGCTGCTGGGGGTCTCTGAGCCCCAGAGCCTGGCCCTGCCCCCTTGCTGATTGGCCACCCTGGGGATTTGCCCGCCAAGGGCCACGTCAGCCTGCCAGGTCCTGTGGGCAGGCAGCGCAAGACCCCCCACTTGGCACTGGTGGCGAGGGCTGGAATGGTGTGGTGGGCTCCATGAGCCCTCTGTGTCCCACCTGGCGTATGTGCATGTGCACGCATGCCCCGGGCACCAGCAAATGTCGCAATGCTGCCAGACTCCCCTATGATGAGAGTTTAGAAGAAAGGTGAGTAAGGAGGGGGTCTGATAGAGATGAAGAACATGATGTGTCATGTGGATGAAGTGGGCAGAGAGAGATTTTTCTCCCATAATGCTGGAGCCCAGGGCCATCCAATGGAACAGAATATTGGAAGAGTCGAGGCAGACAAAAGGAAATGCTCCTTCACACAGGTGCCTAGTTACGCTGTGAAATTTGCTACTGCTGTACATCATGGATGGCTTGAAAAGGGTTCAGACAAATTCATGAAGGCTAAGGCTGTTCATAGCTACTACAGTGGTACCTCGGTTTGCGAACGCAATCCGTTCCGCGGAGGTGTTCGCTCGCCGAGGTATTCACTCGCTGAAGGCACGCTTCTGCGTGTGCACGAAGCACCGATAGGGCGCTTCTGCACATGCTGTGCAGATCGCTTCTGTGCATGCGCGAGCTGTGCAGATCGCGTCTGCGCATCCAACGCCGCAGAACCCGGATGTAAACACTTCCAGGTCCGCGGTGTTCGTAAACGGAGGTTCCACTGTAGTCATAATGGCTGGTATTACCTCCAGTATAAGAGGCAGAATGTATACAAATTTATGAGAACAGAAAAGAGTATTGTTGTGGGCTTTTCATAGGCTGGTTGGCTGCTGTGAGAGTTGGATGCTGGACAAGTTGGGTCTTTGGTCTGATCCAGCAGGACTCTGTTTGTTGGTTGGTTGGTTGGTTGGTTGGTTGGTTGGTTGGTGTGATCACCGTACTGTTTGGATATCTGTACTGTGTTGTGTTTTTTTAAGGTTTGAATATAAGGTGGAATATATATTAAGCTGAAAACAAAAAGCTGCTGTCTCATACATAAATAACATATCTGACCTTGATCCCACAAATAGACTAAATTTAAAACCGGAAGCCCACAGCAGTTGCAGGATCTTATAGCTCCAAGAGCTAAGCAAGCAAAGCCACACAACAGGTTCAGATTTTCTTTGCTGCGTTGAGGCAGGGGCTGTGAGCAGGAAAGCATTCCCATAAATCAAGACAAGTACAAGACAGTTCAGAAACCGAGGGCCAAAATAGAGCCAATTGTGAGTCTCCCATGTTGCATTGAGCTTCAGCCCTATGTATCACTATTATCCTATCACAAAATGTGAGAGATGCCAGAAAATACATAAGTTAAGCTAAGAAAATTAATATTCCAGTCTTTCGGTTCCCTGCCTCTTAAAAGGCCAAGAAGAAAGATGAAATTTCAGATATGTAATTTTTTTACTCCCTGCCTTTGCAACGCATGTACACACACGTGCGCACACACACACAGACAAACAAACCTACTCCTGACCTGGAAACTGGTGCTAAAGAACTCTTGCAGATCTCTCAGCACCCTCATCAAATTATGCTTCCTAGGTTTCTTTAGTGGAAGACAGGACTGTTGAATTGGTATGGGTTTGTTGTGTAGAACTGCTCTCGCTGCTTACCTGTTCTTTTAGGACAGAATTATTCTCCAAGTTCTGCTCATTTGCTGAGGGCTGCTTTAAACAGTTGTGTCAACTGCTACACCCTTAGTGTCTCCATGCTGGAGAAAGTGGGCATCTTGAGCATGCAATTTTCACAAACTTCTTTTCTACACTGAACTGCATTCTAAGAAACGTACATGTTTGAAGCAGCAGACCTGTGTCCATTGCGTAAGGAGAAAATATCTAGGAGTCCTCATCACAAGAGTTAGAGTTAGAAGGGACCCCAAGAGTCATTTAGTCCAACCCTCTGCAATGCAGGAATCTCAGCTAAAGCATCTGTGACAGATGGCCATCCAATCTCTGCTTAAAAACCTCCAAGGAAAGAGAGTCTACAACCTCCCAAGGGAGACCGTTCCACCGTCAAACAGCTTTTGCTGTCAGAAAGTTCTTCTTGATGTTTAGTGGGAATCTCCTTTCTTGTAACTTGAAACCATTGCCTCAAGTCCTACCGTCCAGAGTGGGAGAAAACGTGCTTGTTCCCTCTTCCACATGACAGCCCTGAAGATATTTGAAGGTAACTATCATATCTCCTCTCAGCCTCCTCTTTTCCAGGCTAAACATACCCAGCTCCTTCAACATTTTCTCATATGGCTTGGTTTCCAGACCCTTGATCAGGCACCCCCAAACTTCGGCCCTCCAGATGTTTTGGGCTACAACTCCCATCTTCCCCAACCATTGGTCCTGTTAGCTAGGGATCATGGGAGTTGTAGGCCAAAACATCTGGAGGGCCGCAGTTTGGGGATGCCTGCCCTTGATCATCTTGATATTCTGAATTTTTTTTAAAAAAAACATGTAACTTTTTAAAGTTAAAAGTCATTTGGAAAACTGAAAGAGGGGGGCTGTGAATGTTCTTAATACGTAGGAAGCAAGGAATATTATTTTGTTGTGGTGGTTGCTCGTTCCTGCTGTAGTGGAAGCACTTTTTTCAGATAAAGTTAGGTCATTATGCGACATGTCCTCTCTGGAAAGCTGTCAGTGTGTTCCCTAAGGGTTTTAATTTCATCTCCTAATGCCAACATTTACTGCTTTTGTAAGATTACCAGTTTAAATGGCTCTTGGCATTTTTATCACCCAGATGTGATCAAAAGCAACTAATATGCAGGCCCTTGTAAAATTAATGGAACGTGAGCGCAGGTAGGTGTTGTGAACAGAAAGGTTTCATTTGCTGCTTGCCTCACTGAACAGATATCACCTCTTGCATGCCTTCAATTCCTACTTCTTCACAGAGCATCTTCTCCTTATTTGGGTTTCCGTATATAAATAATAATAACCATAACTTGATTCTGCTGCATGCTGGTAACCATGCTGCGAACAACAGGGTTTAGGAGTAATTTTTTTGATGGTACAACTCTTCCTCCCTAATGGATCAATTCATCTTCCCCATCTCACCCCAGCTTTTATCCAAATTAGAATAAAAGTATTTTGTTTTTCTCCATTATTTTTAGTATGTGACCATGCCCTTTAGTACCTTTCCTTGAGATGCATCAAATAAAGGTAGCTGACATTCTATAGCAGCAATGGAGAACCTGTCTTTGTGGGACATGGGTACATCTTCATTGTTCTTATTTAAGGAAGTGAGTGTGCTGTTTTATGGAGGTGGTCCCACCATGAGCCAAGGTGAGCATATTTTGAAAGCAATTAAGGCAAACAAGTGAGAGATGGACAGATCTGATTTTCTTGGCAGGATGCAATCCATTCGCACGGTTCTCTTACTTAACTCTTATAAAATGAAGAGATGTGTGAGGACACTGTTAATTTCAGTAAGGTTTGTGCAGGAGAACTTCCCACTCTGGTGTAAGTGAGGGTTGAACTGCAGTGGTAGGTGTTGTCTTCAGGAACCTTTTCACACAACACTCCTTGAGAAGTGTTCTCCTTTTTTCACTCTTATGTGTAAAAAAAATTAACATATATATTTATTTATATAATAGCTGAATTACATGAGGGGGAAGGTAAATTCTATATATATATATATTTTTAAAGTAACAAAAATAAAAATTGGAAATAAATGTGCCCCGCCTTCAATGATCTTTCACCAGGTGCTGCAAAGGAGACAACAGTATTTGCCCATTGTGCAGAAGTCAAGGGGTAAAGGAAACATGTCCCCATTATAGGGGCAACCAGACTGACTGCTTGCTGCTTTGGTTCCCAGTAGGCAGAAAAAGCACCAGCAGGGCACAAGAACAGGGGACCTTAGCTTGGTTGCCTTGACAGTGGGGATGCATTCCTTTTTCTTCTACTCTGCTATTCAGAATGAGGGCAATGAAAGAACTTTGTATGCCCTCAGTGTCGTCACATTCAAATCTGATTTAGTTGCTTGTTTATTTTTAAATTGCTTCAAAATAGGCAGCAAAAATGTAAAGGTTTTTCTCTGGGTTGGGAGGGAGCTGTTGTGAACCATAAGGATGCCCACCACTGAGGAGGGACGATTGCTCAAATAAGGGGAAGTCAGAGGTTCCTGGTTTCCAAAGCAAAGGCATCCGGATGGGAGACCAAAGGAGTGAATTCAGCACCAAGGACAGTGCTTCTGCAGCTGAATCCAGCCATCCCTCAGTGAGGTCCTGGAGGAACTGGCTGAGATTTAGAATAGGGTCAGCCTGTCATTGACTGGAAAGCCCACCCCTTGAGTGCTACCTCTTGTTCTGTTGAAGTGTCTTCTTCTGCAGCCAATGCCACCCGTATGTCTCAAGACGTCTCAAAAGTCAAACTACTGTTTGCTTGTATTCCTTTGGTGGTGAGAGAGGTTGGGGTTGGCCTAGCCCTAGGGCGTGGTTGGTTGTCTTTGATTGGCTGTAATGAAATTTGTTTTTGTGTGTGAGTGGGGTGTGTCCATGTGTTTGGATCAGGTTAGCCAGATTGATTTGTATGCTGTTGGCGGGTTCTTGTTGTTGTCTTGTTGGGCTGTGTATGTGATAAAGGGTAACCATATTGGGGTGAAGGCGTCTTCTTCTATTTGTCCCCATGTCAGTTTCCCACACAAGTGACGCTGACACAAAACCCCACACTAAGTAGAATAGAAGCAGTGCCACCCGACCCCACCCCATTCCATTCACCACGCCCCCCTCCACCTCTTTCACCCTTTTCTTCCTATTCCTAACATGACACTAATGTCTTAACAAATGAAACTGATCTGTAGAAAATGTAACCTGAAAAAGAGACATTGCGCATACTTTTGTAAACGAAGAAATCTTCAATAAAAATATATTTGACTCCCTGAAAAAAAAGAGTCAAACTACTGGAGAATCACAGCACCCAAAGCGACCCCTCCAAGGCGCAAGCCTGGGCATTGTGTATGGAGTCACTCTCTGAGCTGCCCAGATGACAAGACTCTCCCTGATGTGGTCCAAAGGAAAGCAGAGCAATACATTTGGCACCAGCTGGGCTCCAGGAGTTGGAGCCTATGCTTCCCTCTTGCTCATGAGTCATGACTGTTATAAACAGATGACTTATGGGTACAGTAATATCCAAAACTATCTGGTCCGTAATTCCAGCCTAGGGGTTGCCAACATGATGTTCTCCAGATGTTGCTGAACTGCAACTTCTGTCAGCCCCAGCCAACATGGCTAATGGTGTAGGATGATGGGAATTGTAGTCCAGCAATGTTTGGAGAGCACTACATTGACTATCTCATTCATAGCTGGCAGACAATTTGCCAGTTTCTGCTCCATATGTTTCAAAATTACTCTTTGGGAGATAGATAATTTTCACTTGTCATGGTTAAGGCTTGAATCTTGAACATTACGTCTTTTCATCAACCCCATAAAGAGTTTCCTTCTCCAGGTTCATGGGCTTACTAATGCAGTCATTAAAGCCCAAATACCTGATTCATGTGGGAACTCTACTAACCAGCTGTCTCGAGGACAAATGTGTATTTGCCCACCTATAAATAGGCATGTTTAGTTAGTCCATATGCATTTCTGTTCTTATTTTGATTACATGTGTATACGTGCCTAGAGTTACCTGTTTTAATCCTCCGTCTTTTGCCTGGAAAGTGAAAACTGTGAAGCTTGAAGCTTATGCAACATGCTTGATGCTATTTCAATACTTCATTATACCTTGGAGGTGCCTCTAAATCATCTCTTGGAACATGGGTGGTGCAACCCTTGACTTAAGGAAGCTGAGGGACAGTATTGCAGTAATCTGAGCACCCTTGACCCCAAAGGTTGCACATCTTCATTATTGCTCTCCTTGTTGTATTTATCCAATTACTAAGACGTTCTGAGCCTGAGGGAGTGGTAACTGGCAAATCTTCTCAGACCCCAGGACCCAGTCACAAACAGTGGCTAACAGGGAGCATTGCAGAACCAGCTTTGAATATGTTTACTATGGTATTCCACCATTTAAGCCTTGTTGCTCCTTTTTAACAGTTAGTTGTTCGTAGTTTGCTATTGGTTTAAAGTGGGGATAAATGTTTTCATGTCACCCAGCAGTCCAAACCAAACAGTTCTCCTTGCAAATTTCCCATGGGCATCTGGTTAGGCTTTGTGAGAACAGGATCCCGGACTGATCCAGAATGACTATTTATGTTCTTTTTTTATAATAATTTTTATTAATTTTACAAATAAAGAAATAATGCAAACATGCAGAAAATACATTGAACAACAGAGAAATAGAAAAAAGAAATAAAGAAATAAAAAACAAAGAAAATCCAAATATAAATCCTCATTCCCTTAACAATGTATATAGGGACCTCCTCGAGTTCCATCAATCTGCGTTTCATTTCATTTTTATCTTTAGCAATTTCTTATACATTTTTATACAAATTTCATACCGGTAATACTTCAATTCTTTCATCCCTCTAACTACTTCACATATTCTCTAAATCCACAGCTTCTAGACAATCTTAAATCTAATCTTAATATACAATTTTAGCATATTTTTTCAAATATATTTTAAAATCTTTCCAATCTTCCTCAATCGCCTCTTCTCCCCGGTCACGGATTCTCCTGGTCATCTCAGCCATCTCCATATACTCCATCATCTTCATTTGCCAATCATCAATTGTTGGACTTCCAGTTCTCAGAATGACTATTTATGTTCTTGTAAGGCAAACACCTCTTCTTCTTCTTCTTCTTCTTCTTCTTCTTCTTCTTCTTCTTCTTCTTCTTCTTCTTCTTCTTCTTCTTCTTCTTCTTCCTCCTCCTCCTCCTCCTCCTCCTCCTCCTCCTCCTCCTCCTCCTCCTCCTCCTCCTCCTTCTTTACATATGCCATTTCTAAATGGAACAGGGTTTTATTTGAACTGTACTGTAAAGAAAGCTATGAAACTGTATGACTATGACAATCATGGGTCTCCTGCGCTCTTCGCGGGGATATATTGCTACTGCCATGCAGCAATTTGGAAAAATTCATGACCCTTATTTGCAGCTTTAAAGAAAGGCTGCTTGGGTAACATGATTTACAGTCCTGCGCCTGAAAGAAAGGAAATGTCTACATAGCAAGCTTTCTGCTTCCAGTTCATGCATGTTCCCTGGAAGAGAGTGTTGTGGGCACTCGGGGGCACTCTGGTGTTCCTACTTTTGTGAACAAGCTCAATGGTGGATCTACCGTAGTTAGTCCAGCATTCTGCTTTAGCATTTGCCAGTGTTTTTTGGCTGGGTTTCCACACTTCTAACAGCTGCTCAATAATCAGAAATAACCAGGCACATCTTTTCCTGCCATGCAGATACAGTGATTGAGGGAAAGTGGAGGGAATTCATTGTGCTGCATTTCTGCCTTTGTGTAGTTGAAAAAGTTGCAGAAACCCTGATCGTGGGGTACATGTGGACTTACATAAATAACAATTTATGGAAGCAGCCAATTCAGTAAAGTTCTATACAGTGGTACCTTGGTTCTCAAATGCCCGGTTTTCGAACATTTTTCAGAAGCCAAACATCCAATGCGGCTGCCAGCTATTGTTTCCGGGGGACCTGCACCAATCAGAAGCTGCGCCTTGGTTTTTTAACATTTCGGATGTCAAACGGATTAAGTTTGGCTCTTTTGTTTTTGCTATTTATTTTGTGTTTTTGTTTTTGAGAGGCTTTTTCAGTTAATTTGTTTTTGTGGCTGTGTGGAACCCAGTTCAGCTATTGACTGATTGATTTTGTGACTGCGGAAATGGATGAAAACTCCCCATCCAAACAATGACTGTCATCAGTGCAGGTAAGAAAATAATAATAATTTTAATTTTTATCATCTACGGTACAATACTGTCTTATTTATTTTATGGTACAGTGCAATGATTATTGCTTTCACTTTATGGATCAATGGTCTCGTTAGATAGTAAAATTCATGTTAAATTGCTGTTTTAGGGGTCGTTTTTAAAAGTCTGGAACGGATTAATCCATTTTGCATTACTTTCTATGGGAAAGTGTGCCTTGGTTTTGGAATGCTTTGGTTTTGGAACGGACTTTGAGAATGGATTAAGTTTGAGCACCAAGGTACCACTGTAACTGTGTCAAGCCAATGACCAGTCACATTCAGCTGATAAGCTCATAAACAAGGCAGTTGTGGGGCTGGCCCTCTTTTCTGCTATTTGTCTTCCCTGGATCTAGTACTTAGAGGAATGCATCTTCTGAACATGGATGCTCAGTTTTAGCTATTATGATACATAGCCATTGATATACCTGCCATTCATTCACATGCCCACTTGTTTTGATGTTTGGACACCCTTGAAAGCTTTCTGTAGGTGCTTCAGTGAGGTTACAATCACAATTATGATATCTCATAGTTACTCATGGAAATGACATATTTAAGAGGTTTGGCTCTGTGTGGAGCAGTTACCCAGTACAGTGGTACCTTGGTTCTCAAACTTAATCTGTTCCGGAAGTCAGTTCCAAAACCAAAGCGTTCCAAAACCAAGGTGCGCTTTCCCATAGAAAGTAATGCAAAATGGATTAATCCGTAACAACCGCTAAAACAGCAATTTAACATGATCCATAAAATGAAAGCAACAAACAATGTGGTGCAGTCACAGAATCAATCAGTAGCTGAACTGGGTTCCACACAGTCACAAAAACAGAAAAATAGCCACAAAAATGCAAAATAAATAGCAAAAACAGACAGACCTCAGCGTAACACTCGAAAAGAAAGTGTGGCACTCAAAACAGAAGCGTAACAGTCAAAACAGAAGTGTGGCACTCTAAACGGAAGTGTGGCACTCTAAACAGAGTATGTTCGGCTTCCGAAAAAAATTGCAAACTGGAACACTTACTTCCAGGTTTGCAGTGTTTGGGTTCCAAGTTGTTGAATACTGAGGCGTTTGAGAACCAAGGTACCACTGTATCTATTGTATGTCTGAAAAGCAGAAGGTTTGGGCTTGGATATCCTGAGGCCATGAGCCAAGGAAAAAAAAGAAGGGCAGGGGTGCTAATGCTTTTGTGCTTCATTTCTCACACTAAGTAAGGCCTGGCAGCTATCTACAAGCAGATGTCAACGAAACTGTTGCAGTGGATTGGAGTAAAGGGCTCTTGGCAGGGGTTTGGCAGTTGCACAAGAGCTTTCACAGCGTGTGTTGTTGGAGCATCCCACATACTTGCTGTACTTCATTATGCAGGAATGTATGAATACTAGGGGGCATATGCCAAAACAAGAGGTTGTAATCACGCTGGAGTCAGAGTCTGCACCCAGTTTACTGTCAGCAGTTTATCACTGGAGAATTCAAAGCTTTACAAAGTTAAATACGAGTCAAATTCTCCTTTCTTGCGGGAGACATTTCTAATACTGTGGTAACCGGTATTTGTCAGCTGAAGCAGCATTGACTATTATGACAAGCATGCAGTAGATTAGGTTTGTAAAAACATTATACAGTCCATTGCTGTTGTGTGATTAAACTCAGGTCAGCCCTCTATATATCTTAAGCTGGAATGCATTGTTTCAATTCATTATGAGTATATTATATTGATAGATCTCTGAAAACTGCTTTGAAGTCCATATCATTAAATTGGTTTCATAGTTTTTGACCTAGCAATATATCACAAATGATGTGTGTTAGGGCTGTTAGGGGTCAGCGAAAAAGAATCCAAAACCAGCTTGAAGTCCATATTGTGATACTGGTTTCATATATCACAAATCATGATGTGTGTGTGTGTGCTATGCAAAAATCACGATGCAGGAAAAAACGGGAAGCCAGCCAATGTCTTTGCATGTCTCCATCCTTATTCCACACATTGTGATATATCAGTGTTTATAACATCAGTATGTTGCGATATTTAGGTGGTGGTATATCACGATGCTGAAAACCAGATATTGCCCAGTTCTAGTTATGAGCAAGAACTACTTAATAAACTAAAATCAGGGGTGCTCGTTCAATTAAGTAAAGTTTGAGATGAATTGTACAGATTCCTTTAAATTAATCAGATAGTAATGTCATTTTTCTACTAGAAAGGAAAGCCCATTTTAGTTGCTTCTTCTTCATCATCTTCATCTTCGTCTTCATCTTCATCTTCCACCCATCTGACAGGGTTGCCCCAGCTACTCTGGGTGGCTTCTGACAAATGCTTACCATTAATTTGAGATTGTTATTGTTGACAGTTCCTTTCAAATAAACACAGTCCTGTGATACATCCACTAATTTCTTCAATTAAATCAATACCTTTCCCCCCCAGTCATTCCGTATAGAACAGGGACAGAGCATCCCATGGTTCTCCAGCTGTTGCTGAAGCACAGCTCCTGGCATCTCTCACTATTGGCCATGCTGGTTGAGCCTGGTGGGAGTTGCAGTCCAACAACATCCAGAGGGCCACAGGTTCCCATCCCTATAATAGGCAAGTATGTCCAAACAGCATGATAAAAGTCAGTATGAGCAAATTGTCATCTCCAATAGCCACTCCGCATCGAAGTGTATGCATGTTATGCTGTTAAGTACCACTGAAACAATACTTATACAAGTTTTCCTGCAGATTGGGTAGTATCAGCCAAGGCTGAATATTTGACTAAATTCTATTCCAGTCATTACCTGGCATACTGCACCACATAGCTCTTCCCACACTTGCTTTCTTACAAAAGAAAAACACTGCCTACATTTCTCAGTGAAGGAGTAGAGCTTGCCAGTCAGGCCTTTTATCTATTCTGCTCTGATTAATAGATCAAATGTTGTTATTTTGCACAGAAGTGTCTTTTTGAATAAGAGCATATGGGATGTTTCTTATTTGGAGGCACCAAAAATTAGTCTTCTAACAACCAATTTTAATGACCACTTTCTGAAAAGAAATGGTAATGGCTATTCTACATGAGATTTTCAGCAGAGTAGAACCCACGTGATACATTTAGCATGTTTGTTTTATGTGAATTCGGGAGTACAGTAAATCTTTGTGAAATGAGAGCCAGTTATTGTTCTTTTGACCTAGAGCTTGATACAAGTAGAAAGGGCTGCAAGGTACCCTGATCTGGGTTCATTTTACCTAAATCTGCTAAACTTCTCCATCTTGGCATTTTTTTCATGCCCTCATTTGCCAAGCCGACTTAATTCCCTGAATGATATCCAGCTACGTTCATACTCAGAGTAGACCTATTTAAATGAGTGCAATTAACTTATAAACTAATTGATTTCAATGGATCTGCTCGGAGCACAGCTAATATACGATATCACCCCATTCAGTCTAACCACCAAGCCATTACTTGATTGATTTCAGCTTCTTAATTCCCCCTCCCCATCCTTTCCTTTGATCTTCTCCTCCAGATGAGTAACAAAAGGTCCAACAGCTTTCGCCAAGCCATCTTGCAGGGGAACCGGAGGCTGTGCAGCAAGGCCCTGCTGGAGGAGACTGGACTGAGCCTTTCCCAGCGGCTGATCCGCCACGTTGCGTATGAGACTCTGCCGCGTGAGATTGATCGGAAGTGGTATTACGACAGCTACACCTGCTGCCCCCCACCTTGGTTCATGATTGCCATCACCATTGTAGAGGCAAGTATTATTATTTTTAAAAAAGTGTGTGTACCTTCTAGCTCAGGCATCCCCAAACTGCAGCCCTCCAGATGTTTTGGCCTACAACTCCCATTATCCCTAGCTAACAGGACCAGTGGTCAGGGATGATGGGAATTGTAGTCCAGAACATCTGGAGGGCCAAAGTTTGAGGATGCCTGTTCTAGCTAGCATTGTTTTAAGACAATGTGCTATGAACCAATTTAAACAGTAATCAGACTAAAGTCCCCCATATGGAAACGCATCAAGCAGAAGTTAGTCTGAATCCTCTTTGAAAGCATTGGGATGGAATTTAGTTGCAACTAACCAGTCCCATTGATGTCTGCGTGTCCACCAGCCACACACCCTCCCATGGCCACATGTACACATACACAGGGCTGCTCCACAGAAGCAGGAACGTTGGCTTACCTGAAGTTCTGCTCCTGTGAAGGAGGAGCCCCCTTCCACACTGGCACGAAATGTGGAGCTATTGAGGGCGAGGCTATTGAGTGGGTCACCATCAAAGCTTAAACGGGTAGCAGCGCAATCCCATTCCCCCCCCCCATGTACTGGCAACAGGTGAGGGAGAAGGTCTGGACAGACCTTTAGTCACAACTGCACTTGCTGGAATTAAGCCTGTATGTATCCTTGCGTATATTTTCTTGGCTGGATGCTTGAATGAATTACAGTTAACTGTGTGATCTCCCTGCTTTCCTAGGTTGCCTTCTTTCTTTACAATGGAGTGGTACTAGATAGGTTTGTGCTGCAAGTCACCCATCCTTTATATTTGAAGAACTCATTGTTATATCATCCTCAGCTCCGTGCCCAGGCCTGGAGGTACCTCACCTACATATTCATGCATGCAGGGTGAGTTCCGGGAGAAAAGGGGGGCTGAATTTCTTGGGGTGGGGTGGGGTTCCCTTACCTCGTGGGAAAGGCAGGGGTTGACACAGAGCTGCCATCAAAGCACCTGGCATCAGTGGCATAGCGTGGGTTGCCAACGCCCGGGGCTGCACGGAGGGGGTGAGAGGGAGGTAAACATGCACATTCAACTGCCTAATGGCATCCACATCACTCAGGAGATCCCAGCCACAGAGATAAGAAAGTAAGAGTAGTTCCGTTGTCTGGAAAGACCACTTCCTGGTTTGCACGGAGATGCCATTTTCAACAGAGCCCAGCAATGGAAGCACACAGCTGTATTGAGGCAGCACTGGGTATTGAAAGTTTGCGCCCCCTCACAATTTTGTGTCTGGGGCAACTGCCCCTGTGACACACACACAAACTAAGACAACGCCTGGCATCCTTGGGCAGCTGCTGGGGGGCCCTGGCAGGGCCCACTGCTGATGTTTACCCTGCCCTCCTAAAAACAGATCCAGCCTGGCACTCCAAGCAGTGGCAGGCAGCTGGGTCTAGCTGCCATTTTAGTTCCAGACAATGGCTTCCTTCAGCATATTGTCAAAAAACAGTCGTCTCCTTGGCACTGCTTGGAGTACTGCTGCTTCCACTCCTGCCAGACGAGCCTGCTGCAACACATCAACAGAGGAGAGGGCACCACCGGAGGGCCCCTTGAACCTGAATCACACCCTAGGTCTTCTGCTCTGAAACTAAAATCCCGGGAGAATCCTGTTGCTCTTAGGTGTCCATAAAAAAGTATTACACACGGTCCCCATTTTTAAAAATGATTTGCGATCTTTGGATAAAACAATGTTCTGTAAAAGCTGGTTTATGTTGCCTGCTGGTCATAGGATGTCAGGGGCAGAAGCAGAAGGAGGAAATATGGGTATATCGTTCTTAACTTCATAGCAATAAGTATCTTTTCCCTGACAGATCTGCAGGATTTTTGCATAATTTGCTTGCTTTCTGATAGGAGCGTCCTTCGAGTTGGAAATAGCTGCTTGAGGTGGTGGCGAGACATTTTCGTTGGGACAGTACCAGCAGGCAGGATTAAATACCATCTCCCTGCCCACTACAGGCCTGGTCATGCTCTTCAACCCACCCCTGTAATGCCACTTTTACATTTTAAAACCCATGCATGTTAATTGCAGTATGAGACAAAAAGGACTGCCTTTGTTCATAGAGATTTGCAAAACAGGTTGAAACCTTTAAAAAGATGCAAGTGCTTAAACTATGTTTCAGTATGCTTCCCTTTCTCACAAAATGCTAACCTCTGCCTTGACAAGTATCTTGTTGCTGTTAGGCTGTCGTGTTGCTTGAAAAAATGTGCTGAACCTTTTAATTATCACGTTTCTTTCACAACTTTGGCTGGTTTCCAAGGGAAACTCTTGGGAAGATACACTATCCAATGCCTCACAACTGTAAATATTAAGAGACTTGGCCAGCACAGCCTTATTACCTTTTTTTTTGCAGTGGATTCTAAATCTTTTGGAAGTGTAAGCTATCAGAACCGTGTGCACAAACATCCCCCACTTGAGAAGCAATCCCTGCTTTATTTTATTATTTTTTATGATGGAATACTTGCTACAGTTAGGTAGCTAAACCATCCTTTATAGCCAGCCTACCCTCATTAGATTATTTTCACATTCAGAGAATAAAATAAATCTCAGGAAAAGTAGTAGTAATAACCTCTTTCTTTCTACTTTTAATGGTGAGGCCATTATTCCTCTCTCCCCACCCCAAAAAGGCAAGCTAATATAAAGGTGGTGAAGTCTATTGTTGTCATACTTCCTGCTGTGACTTTAAAATGTTAATTTGAAACTCTTAATTTACTGCCCTCATCTGCTTTTTTTTTATGGGCATTTGTGACAGCCAGAAGGTAGCTGAGGAGAAGGCAGTTCTTAAGGGTGACTGAGAGCTCCCCAAAATGTGCTGTTTGTGTCTTGATCCCGATGGAGAAAAGCTTTATAAGAAACAAAAGCTGTAAATTTTAGCCTTCCGCTTTAAAGCTGAGCGGACGTTAATTATCTGTGGGGCCCACCCATTTGCATTGCTGCCATAACTAATGACTTGCATTGATTCAAGGGCCCATTTGTTTGGTTGCGGAGAAGGTGAAGCCTTGATAAATCAATTATATTGTCATCTAAAGAATGACACATTCAGAGCATGGAGAGCCAATTATGTTTTATGGGTGCTTATTGACCATGGGACTCGGATGCTCCTGGCTGCAGTAGAAGTTGGGCTGAATGGAATGCTTCTTGAAACTTTTTTTAAAGAACGGGCATGCATCAAACACACTAAGGAACAGAACCTCTAAGGGTCTTCTAATCGAAATAAATCATTGCCCCGCAAGAGGCATTAAATTCTCCGTTAGAAAACATTGGGCATCTTCCCATGACTTTTCTTATGTACTACCCTGCATCTTCTTCTACTTCCTTCTATATAAGGGATTTTAAAAATCTTTTTCCAAATGGTGTTTTCCCCATTAAAAAAGAAGAAAACCCAATTCTAAGTAATCTTAGAATCAAAGACACTTTTAGGTTTGCTAACATGACAATCAGTGGGGTTTCCCCTCTACCCTGGCTACAATAGGTGGGCGAAGGCAGTAAATCAAGGCTAGGGCTTGCTGACCAGAAGGTCGTGGGTTCGAATCCCCGTGACGGGGTGAGCTCCCATTGTTCGGTCCCAGATCCTGCCCACCTAGCAGTTCGAAAGCATGTCAAAGTGCAGTTAGATAAATAGGTACCGCTCCGGCGGGAAGGTAAACGGCGTTTCCGTGTGCTGCTCTGGTTCGCCAGAAGCGGCTTAGTCATGCTGGCCACATGACCCGGAAGCTGTCTGCGGACAAACGCCAGCAGGCCTATAGAGTGAGATGACCGTCGCAACCCCAGAGTCGTCCACGACTGGACCTAACGGTCAGGGGTACCTTTACCTTTACCTTTAACTACTTATAACTGTGAGGGCCATTTCCTAGCTATCTTAAGAGATGCTGGCTTGCTTAAGGCTGTCCAACCAGTTAGTGGATGAGCTGAGATTTATACCAGAGTCTTCCAGCCTATAAGCAATATCCATAATTATTCTGCTTGCAAATATACTTTGCTAATTAACAAAGTTTAAAGACAGGATTATTAAACCTGAATTGTGACATTTTCCCCCCCCCCCACTTAGGGAAAAATAATCTATTTTAACCTAGATAAAATTAAACTTTTTTTAAAAAAACATCCAGAACCCTGGCACTAAGATGTTGACTCATTTATTTATACAAAGGCTCTGTACTTGTCTGTTGGTACCAAAGTGAATCATAGAATTGTAAAGTTGGAAGAGACCCTGAAGGTCATCTACTCCAACTCCCTGTATTGCAGGAATTTTATTCATTCATTCATTCATTCATTCATTCATTCATATGCTATTTCCATTTTCCCCAGGATAGAGCACCTTGGACTCAATGTTGTCCTTCAACTTCTGGTTGGAGTCCCCCTTGAAATGGTACATGGTGCTGCAAGGATCGGGTTTGTCTACATTGCTGGAGTTGTAGCAGGTATGTTGCATGGGTGAATAAACCTGATATTGGCTGATACTGAAATTGTGGTTAATCTCCATGGTTGAGGTTTCTTGTGAGAGAAGGTAGAAGGTGCCCATCATTTGGGACCATAATGTTGTCCTCATCAACACTATACAGTATAAATGTTGCAGTCAGGGCTACTTTTCAGCAGGAGCTTGCCAGAACTCAGCTCTAAAAAGGTAAAGGACCCCTGGACGGTTAAGTCCAGTCAAATGAGACTCTGGGGTTGCGGCGCTCATGTCACTTTTCAGGCCGAGAGAGCCGGCGTTTGTCCACAGACAGCTTTCCCGAGTCATGTGGCCAGCATGACTAAACCGCTTCTGGTGCAGTGGGACACCGTGACGAGTGCCAGAGCGCACGGAAATGCCGTTGACCTTCCCGCCACAGCGGTACCTATTTATCTACTTGCACTGGTGTGCTTTCGAACAGCTAGGTTTCCAGGAGCTGGGACAGAGCAACAGGAGCTCAGCCTTCGCAGGGGTTCAAACCACCGACCTTCCGATAGGTAAGCCCAAGAGGCTCAGTGGTTTAGACCACAGCGCCACCCACGTCCCCTACTCAGTTCTGGCACCTCTCAGGTGGGTGCCATTGCTATTATTAGAGAACAAGGGAGGCATCCATGGTGAGCTCCGGCACCTCTTTTTCTAGAAAAATATCACTGGTTGCAGTAATTTTGAAAATATGACACTGCATGGAAGTAAAACCGAACCAAGTCTAGAGTTTATCAAGGTGTGATCATGGTTCCTCCTTTGAAGGCACTGTTACAAGCTGAATGTTTCAGACCACACTGGCCCCTGTTGGGAATGGACGAATCTGTCAAATTTGGTTTCTCTCAGTTTCTTATTTTTCTAGTATTAAGTTCAGTTCTCCACATTTGTGCATCAGTTTGTTGGGTTTTTTTTTTAAGTTACATAAAAAAATTAACATTTTAGTTTGCTTTCCTTCTAATGTACAATTCATCTAATATTTATATTTTGCAAGCATCCCCCCCTAATATAATACTCTGTTTTGTTCTTTTCACCTATATATATGTATTTTTGTATACATCGTTTGCCTACATCACAAGATTCATAGAAGTTCAAATTACAAAGGGTAGCTCTGAATTGTTTTGCTTACTGTTTCAGGGAGTACAAATGGCGTTGGTCCGCTTTAAAATGTGGACCAAATCAAATTTTTCTCCCAACCTCCAGGCACATGGGCTCCGCTTCAGTGTGGCTACAAATCTCTCTGCAGTAGGATCCTCTGTCTTGTCAAGGTTCCTGTTTGCTAATTGCTGTGCTGATTCTAAGCTTGTTAAATGAGCACACATAGAAACCTCCTTCAGACGTTTGCACTAAAAACGTTGGGAGGGGAGCCCGTCGGCCCGGGATTGTGCCCCTGGCCCAATTCTAAGCTGTTGTATGTTCAAATGAAGACATGTGAAGAGGACTTCTGTTGGTAACTGAGAAAGTTACTGTAGTTTTTCCTAGTGCCGTGTTTGCGCTTCAAGGCCCACAAGCCCTTCCCCTGTAAATAACTACACACTGACACATAATTTTAGTTTAAGTTATTGGGCAAAATTTTAGGCCACAACTTTATTGATTACAGCAAAGTGAGCGGTATTGGCTTAGGCATTGGCAACAGATTATAACTGATTCCTGGCTCTCTGGCTCGTGGTCTGAAAGGGTAAACACCAAACGAGGGAGCAACATCGATGGAGATCAACCGAAGCTCACCCTGGGGTTCCTGTGGTCCTGGCATGGCCCTAGCCCCTCAAGCGGACTTCATACGAGATCCTCAGATTCTTTTACTGGAATACCCTCTTTCTGGAGGGGCAGGTGATGGCTGCGCCTCCCCTCCCCACACATTTCAATAAGCCAATGCCTAACCACCAAACCTTACAAAGTTGTGATGATTGCTAAGGGGGTAGGCGAAAAGCAAGTGGCTACAGCCAATCTGCCAAATGGGAAAAAAGTCCTACCCAGCCCCTGTTCCAAAACAGGCGACCCAATCCAAAGCAAGGCCAAAGAGCAGCACCTAAAATTAGGGAGGGAGGGAAGGTGGAGGGTGTTCGGCAGTGCGAAGCAAGTGCCCCCAATTAATAATAATAATAATAATAATTTATTATTTATACCCCGCCCATCTGGCTGGGTTTCCCCAGCCACTCTGGGCGGCTTCCAACAGAAAAATAAAACATTAAAAGCCTCCCTGAATAGGGCTGCCTTCAGATGTCTTCTAAAAGTCTGGTAGTTGTTTTCCTCTTTGACATCTGTTGGGAGGGCATTCCACAGGGCAGGCACCACCACCGAGAAGGCCCTCTGCCTAGTTCCCTGCAACTTGGCTTCTCGCAACGAGTGTTATCTCGCAATTATGTCGCGCTGCCGCTTTTATAGGCCCAGGAATCACGCCGTCCATCCCGATTGGCCCAAACAGCCTGGCGTGATCCCAGGGCCTGACTGTTAAGTCTTGGGCCATGTCCAGCAACAACTCACCCTGCGGGGGGTGCCTTCGAGGCCTGCACGCAACCAGGACCCTCATTAAGGAGGATCCCATTTCTCAATTGAGCTGTACAGTGAGTGCAGGATCAGGCACTACTATAATTAAGCATTAGTTATTGGGGGGGGGGGAATCAGTTATAAGGCCATAAATGCAGACCCAGGTGGCGCTGTGGTTAAACCACTGAGCCTAGGGCTTGCTGATCAGAAGGTCGGCGGTTCGAATCCCTGTGACGGGGTGAGCTCCCGTTGCTTGGTTCCAGCTCCTGCCAACCTAGCAGTTCGAAAGCACGTCAAAATGCAAGTAGATAAATAGGAACCGCTACAGCGGGAAGGTAAACGGCATTTCCTTGTGCTGCTCTGGTTTGCCAGAAGTGGCATTGTCATGCTGGCCACATGACCTGGAAGCTATACGCCGGCTCCCTCGGCCAATAATGTGAGATGAGCGCGCAACCCCAGAGTCGGTCACGACTGGACCTAATGGTACCCAGGAGTTATTTTTTTAATCTATATATCTGATTTGGCTTTACCTTTGTTTACCGCAGTGTCAGTAATTGTCAGCTGAAGGTTTTTGGTTAGGGCCCAACATGGCAACTTTCCAATGACCAGTGAATCTATGGGATGATAGATCTTCATGGACTGATTGATTTTTACATTTGTACTGCATTTGTTATTCAGGTCTTGCGCCTCTGCAGTTTGGAGGTGAAGGAAGCTGGCTTGATGACAGATCAAATCTAATTATAACAAGAGGAGAGAGCAAGAGGCAACTGCAGGGAGGGTGCCATGGGATGTCTGGGACAGTGATTGGCAGGTTTAGCTATTTGTCCCTCTCCCATGCCCTGGTCCTTACCTATATAGCAAGTCTTGCTGCAATGAACAAATAAAGCTGCAATAGAAGTGTGCCGTAAAGGGACCCCTGACCATTAGGTCCAGCCGCGGATGACTCTGGGGTTGCGGCGCTCATCCCGCTTTACTGGCCAAGGGAGCTGACGTACAGCTTCCGGGTCATGTGGCCAGCATGACTAAGCCGCTTCTGGCAAACCAGAGCAGCGCACAGAAACCCCATTTACCTTCCCGTCAGAGCGGTACCTATTTATCTACTTGCACTTTGACGTGCTTTCATACTGCTAGGTGGGCAGGAGCAGGGACCGAGCAATGGGAGCCTACCCCGTCGTGGGGGTTCAAACCGCCGACCTTCTGATTGGCAAGCCCTAGACTCAGTGGTTTAGACCACAGCACCACCTGCACCACAATTAAAAAAAAGAGAGTTATGTGCTATGAGGAAGTACGTGGAGGTGGGAAGCATAAATGTCATAATTGGATTAGAAAGCTAGGAATAGGGAGGGGGGCTCCATAAACATATTAGCGTGAAGGCCCTTTTCAGCGCATCTGGAGTACCAGGGCCGTCTTAAGCACCTCTGGCGCCCTGGCGCCGTGGTGCGACGGATCCCTCCGGCGCCCGCCCCGCCCCGTTTCCCAGTGCGGCGGGCAGGCAAGCGCAGCACAGCTGCTGAGGGCGCTGCTGCGTGGCGGGCGGGCTCAGCGCACAGCGCTACTGCCGAGGGCGCTGCTGCGTGGAAGAGCGGCTGGCGGGTGGGCGCAGCTGCGATGCGCCCCCCTGGCAAAAGGAAGAGAATTAAGATTCGACACCAGCTGGGGAAACGTGGCTGGAGAAGAGAGTGAAGAGGAAAAACGGCAGGCAAGGAATGGTTCTTTGTATAGTCGTACCTTGGATCTTGAATGCCTTGGCTCCCAAACAAATCGGCTCTAGAACGATCGAAAGAAGTGAGTGTTCCGGTTTTCGCATGTTCTTTTGGAAGCCGAACGTCCGACCGGGCTTCTGCGGCTTCCAATTGGCTGCAGGAGCTTCCTGTCGCCAATCAGAAGCTGCACTTTGGTTTTCAAATGCTTTGGAAGTCGGACGGACTTCCAGAACAGATTCCGTTTGACTTCCAAGGTATGACTGTACTGTAGGGCATTCCATAAATAGGGCACCACCACTGAGAAGGCCCTCTCATAAGTAGCTACCTGCCTGCCTGCCTCACCTCATTTTGTTGGGGGGTGGGCAGAGAAGAGGCCTCTGAAGACCTGGAACTCTCTCTCTCCGTTTCCTGACTAGCCCCTTCAGACCCCGCACTTTCATGGCTGCTTGGGGACGAACTGCTCCTGATGAGAGGGGGAGGTTCTCTATAATCTCTCCCCCTTACACCACCTCTAAAACTGATGTAGATATGGGGCCACATGGAGCCCTCGGAACGGAGAGAGTGCACGGGTGCAAAGCCTCACTCAGCTGGGACTTGAAGTTAGGCTAGTGTCTCATCCCTCCCCCTAGGATGCAAATATGCATGGGGACCATATGACCAGTTTCCTCCCCAGGTGTCTTTAAGCTGCAAGAGGAAGCGGGTCGGGGAGTGTCACCGCCTTGTACTATTCCTCCATCAGCAAAATGATTTAGGCTTGGAAAGGAGGACTGGCCCGATTCTCTCCCCACACCCCCTGGGGACCTGCCACAGTGTCTCTGCTGGAGCCAAGCACTTCCCAGCTTGTCAGTGGACGCTGGTCCCTAAGGACAAATGGGGCACTGCCCCCACCAGCTTCAGTCAGTCCTTAGCCAGCCATTACCTGCCTGCCTACTTACTTAACAATCAGCCCAGGGGGTAACAGCAGTGCTGTCAGCTTCCTTCTCCTTAGTCTCAGTGTTGCCTTTATAGAACTCAGCAGGGATGAAGACAGGGACAAAATTAGATTGATTTGACTCTGCCTGTCGTTGGCTGTGGCTTCACATACGATTCAGTTCAGTCCCTTCTGCCTTAGCACCCTCAATGGGCGCCAGCGAGCACTGTGAGCAACGAAACTTCAATAGCTCATGCCAGGAAACATGGGTGGAGGGGAGGGAGGGAAGGGAAAGTCAATTTAAAAAACCTTCTTTCTTTCTCTTTCTTTCTTTCTTTCTTTCTTTCTTTCTTTCTTTCTTTCTTTCTTTCTTTCTTTCTTTTCCTCTATCACTTTTCCCTGCATGAACATAATACCACATTCACGTTTGTGTGCTGTCCCTTCAATTTCTTGCTTTCAAACTTCTGTATGAATGGAAGCTTTGAAGTTAGCTCAACGCACATCTCACTGAGATTGATTGAAGATGCTATGGCCACAGTAGGAGATGCCATTGCTCCACCTGTTTGATTTCTGAAGCTGCTAACTTGCAGTCATGTTTTTAGTATGGTGAGTCCTAACGAGGAAGGTGATAAGCAAAACGTTCTCCTGCCGATAAAATACAATCTTGATGGAGCAGTGAGGTCTGAGAGGTCATAGTTCATCTCCCAGCAGGAGCACCTTACTATGATTTAGAACAGGCATAGGCAAACTCGGCCCTCCAGATGTTTTGGGACTACAGTTCCCATCATCCATGACCACTGGTCCTGTTAGCTAGGGATCATGGGAGTTGTAGTCCCAAAACATCTGGAGGGCCAAGTTTGCCTGTGCCTGATTTGGAATGTGGTTGCCTGGGTGACATGAGTGCTCCGTTGGTTCCCCACGATGAAATATATTACTACGGTAACTTAATCAGGACAACTGAATGGTAAAGGGAGGTGCTGACTGGAGCCTCTTGGCCCAGTTTCTGAGCCAGAGGCTTCAAGAAAGCTCACAGTACAGAGGTGATGGTGATAACTGCGTCCCTGTGTTGTTGGTCTCTGGTGTGTGGCATACTACCTTGATATATTTCTATACCAGTGTGGATTATAAATACGTAAACAAATAAATAGTATCAGAGGTATAGTGCTTCTGAACATGGATATTCCACTTACCTCTACCATTCGTGGTCATATCCTTTGTGGATTTCTCTAAACCTTTTCAGAAACGTCCTCTAAGTGGGGGGAATGGTTTATGTGCTGGAAAAATATACTTTTCCTATAGTAGTGTCAGACACGTGGCCCGGGATTCACCTAAGAAGTCCCATCGGTGGGAAGCTTGCACGCGGACACCTGCTTCTGCAATGGGGTACTCCTGCTGCAACTGAATTGGTTCAAGGGAGGTCAGGAGAACACCTGGAACAACATGCTGTGGGTGGAGAGGGGGAACACATTTCATCTGGCAATCTGAAATGTGCTGGCAGAGCATTCACCATAGCACAACATTGACTTCCGCCCACGGAGCCATCACAATAACCGAGTAACAACACTACAGTTATTGCGTAGCGCTATGGTAACCTTACTCAACCCTCGGCTGCCACCTGACAGCATCTTTTCCATAAGGCTGCCTCAGTGGGAGAGATGAGAAACAGCACTCATTCCATCAGCTAAGCCAAAAGGCCAGCGCCATCAGGCACCTCCTGCCCCCGAAATGTTTCTATGCCAGCTGGCCTATAATAAGAAGTTCTGTTTAAGAGTGGATGCCTGGGTTTGCTTCTTTCCCACTTCCTGTCCCTTTTCTCTTGTGTGTCATGTTTATTAGATGGTAAGTCAGCGGCCTGGGACCATATTGTTTTATTGTAAGAAGATTTACCCTTTTGCTTAGCAAGGTTTTTGCAATAACAGTTCCCCCCCTCCCCTTTTCTCTCTCTCAGGTTCCTTGGCAGTGTCCATTGCTGATATGACTGCACCTGTCGTGGGCTCGTCTGGAGGCGTGTATGCCCTGATATCTGCTCACCTAGCCAACATAGTAATGGTAAGTACTAGACTAAGTAGTGATACAGTTTGAGTTAGAGACCAGGAGTGACATGACTTCATTGGACGGAATTGCTGCTTTGAATCCAAGCTGCTCCAGTATTAGGAACAGCCAACTGCTGCGGTTATTACTTTCTCTTCAATAAGCTTTAAAGAACATAAAAAGAGCCATTGGACAATGGCCCATCTAGTCTGCCATCCTGTTCTCACTGTGGCCAACTAGATGCCTGTGGGGTGCCCCAAAGAAAGGGTCTTTTGCTGATAATAATAATAATAATAATAATAATAATAATAATAATAATAATTTATTATTTATACCCCGCCTATCTGGCTGGGTTCCCCCAGCCACTCTGGGCGGCTTCCAACAAAACATTAAAATACAGAAATCCATCAAACATTAAAAGCTTCCCTAAACAGGGCTGCCTTGAGATGCCTTCCAAAGGTCCGGTGATTGTTGTTCTCTTTGACCTCTGGTCATCATCAGCGTTATTGGCTACACACCAAACTGCCTTCACAAAGTATAGGCAGCAAAGACGAAAACCACACATATCCTTGTCTGGGTGTATGACCACAGCACAGAGCTATGTGGGGAAACTTCTGTGTTCAGGCTGACTTCCAGAAATGCGGCAGCTTTTGACAGTGTTCCGTTTTTTGAATGAAAATGCAGAATGTTTGTGGAATGTTCTCCACGGGAAGGTTCGCCTGGTACCTTCATTTTATATATATATCGGGGGGGGGGGAGAGAGGGAGGGAGGGAGGGAGAGAGAGAGAGAGAGAGAGAGAGAGAGAGAGAGAGAGAGAGGTGCCAGGTGAAAATGTTCCTCTTCAACCAGGCCTTTGGCTGATTAATATTCTGCATCCTTTTAAATGTGTTTCGGGTGGGCTATTGTTTTGCTGTTTCTGTTTTAACTGTTTATTTGTGCCTTTTCCCTTTTCGTTTTATCTTGTGAACCACCCTGAGATCTTTTGATGAAGGGTGGCAGGCAAATCTAATAAATAAAATTAATTAATTAATCAGTGGGAACAGATTAGCGGACCAAGCTATTTTGTAGCTCTGGTATGCCCATATGTCTGTTTCAAATTATTTGTGCGAATTACTTTTGTCACCTTTCTATTTCACACAAGTTTTTCCTGCACTCTTAGAGTGGCACATATGGTATTCATGTACCATCAAAAGCTTATACCATAATAGATGTGTTAGTTTATGATGCCACAAGAGTGTTATGTTGTTCATGCTTGGCTGTAGAATATTCTCACATTACCCAGTTCTGGCATTTGAAACAAAGCGTTCTCACTTAATGCTGACGAGGGGAAATCTTCCATAATGAAAATGATCTTTTGCATTTGTTTCTGCATCCCATTAACGTCAGTGCTCATCTTTTCGTTATGCTTCTTCGTTTGCTTGTGGGAGAAAAGGTTTGTTGGAATCTTTTTGCTTCCCCTGAGTGCCTCTGGGTAGCTGCAAGAAATAAAAACGTCCTTGGCTGCAGAATGAAATGTTCCTGCAAATAAATAAACGAAGAGCAAGCAATAAGGCATTTCACCCGACGGGAAGTAATAAAGGGGGGGGGAATAAACTAAATAAAGATGCATGAAAACAAAGAGTGGAGGAGAAAACACAATATTTAATAGCTGCACCCTGAGCCTTTTGACTATGTTACTTATCTCTGCGGAGAACTGCGCAAAAGAAAATTAGTTTAGAAGAAAAGAAGCAAAGGTTTTTGGGGTTTTTGTTCAATGGCTGGAGTAATTTATAGACGAAACCCATGAGCACTGTAAGACACAGATGGGAGCATTCTCCAGCAATTTCCCTCACTGCCTGAATCATTAGCCTAGAGGCATATCTGCGTGGTGGTCTTTGAGACTTGTCAGATTCATATCCAGGGCACAAATCACACTTCACCACAGTCCATAGATGCTGGCACTCCTCTGTTCTGTACTACAGATGAAGGTGCTGGTGGGACCGTCGAAAGCCGTGTGGTTTTCTTAAATATGCATGATGTCAGTCCCACATTGCATCATGCCTGCTTCTTAGAGGTACCCTTCTCCAGGAAGGCACATTCTAAACCTGATCTCCATGGTTCCAAAAATAAAACCATCATTATTAATATTTTGTTAGTTTACGATATGTAGAGACTTAACAGAATATTCACAGCCTGCCCATACCAATCCCAGTTTTGAGAACATCTGGAATTTATTCTTGATCATCATCATAATCTATTATTTGTACCCTCCCATCGGACTGGGTTGCCCCAGCCACTCTGGGCGGCTTCCAATGTATATAAAAATATAATACAACATTAAACCTTAAAAACCTTCCCTATACAGGGCTGCCATCAGGTGTCTTCTAAAGGTTATATAGTTACAGTGGTACCTCGGTTTAAGTACACAATTGGTTCCGGAAGTCTGTACTTAACCTGAAGCGTACTTAACCTGAAGCGAACTTTCCCATTGAAAGTAATGGAAAGTGGATTAATCCGTTCCAGGTGGGTCCGCGGAGTACTTAAACTGAAAGTACTCAAACCGAAGCGTACTTAAACCAAGGTATGACTGTACTTATCTCCTTGACATCTGATGGGAGGGTGTTCCACAGGGTGGGCGCCACTACCGAGAAGGCCCTCTGCCTGGTTCCCTGTAACCTTACTTCTCGCAGGGAGGAAACCGCCAGAAGGCCCTCGGAGCTGGACCTCAGTGTCCAGGCTGAACGATGTGGGGTTGTTCTTGCTGTGTTCTTCCACAGCAAAATATTACCAAATATTTTTACTTCATTATTATTGCTATTAATAATCATAATTTTATTAATCACCTTCTACACAAACACCTCAAGCTGATTAATGGACATGAGACAGGAAGAGCAGACAAGGAACTTCCTTACAGTCTCATGGTGGCCTTGGGAGAGATCTCCTTGATTAGAGTTTATTTTTGTATGTTATTTGCATGGTGTGGCTTTGTATTTCCCTTTCTTTCGCGAGACCTCGAATGCTGTTATGGGTGAATAATGCAAAGATAGTCAACGAGTTTGCAATAGGTCTTGTTGCAAAATGAAATACATTGCAAAATGAAATGGAAACTTAAAAAAAAAACTCACAAAAAAAGCAATACAATACAAAATAGACACCCTGGCACAGACCCATTTATACAACTGGGAAAGCCTGTTGGAACAAAAATAATATATTCAACTCTTTCCAGAAAGTGCAGAGTGAACCTGTCACCTCTCAACAGAAATGCTATTTCACAGAATTGTGCCACCACCCTGAAAACCCTTCACAGAGTTATTGTAGAACAGGCTTCTGAGATATTTGGAACTTACAGGATAAAGACTCGCACAGACCATAGTGGCCTACTGGGTATATAGTGGATAAGTCAGTCTCCCAAGTAACTTGTAAGTGTATCACCAGAAATTCTGGCTATTCTCAGTTTAATAAAACATGTTTTGTTTGGTTCTATAACTACCTGTATAATGTCCCAGATCTTGCTAATTCACCGACATTTGGCATTTCAAAGTCTTTCCAGGGCCAAATTAAGTTCAATATATTTGCAGTTTGAATGCTTTGAATAAAATCCCAATCTTTCATTTTTGGAAGATCTTAAAAAACTAAAGAAAGCCCTGTAAGCAAAAACCTGCTATAGTACAACTAACATGCATGACTTCTACTAGGTATGTTTGTATTTGAGGGCAGACCCACTAGATGTGAATGTAAGTTCCCTTCCCATGACATCCTTTCCAGCAAATACTTACTCCTGATCCCATAATCTTTCTTAATCTCTGCAGGATATAAAACTATCTAGAAATAACCTTATACTAAGACTACTCCATTGTCACTCTAACAGAAAAGTTTTAAGCCAGCCCTCCAGATGTACGGCAAAATATTTTCAATCAACTGTAGACCTAAATTCTTTTGCTGTTTTTGCCAACTGTATTTCCAGTTGTGTTGTGGTTTGTTACCAATTATTTTAGACCATAACTAGCTTTATGGAAATCCTTTTCCTCAAAGACAGTTGTCCTAAGTTTGTGAATATGTATTTTCCCCCCGAATGATCAGATGCAGAGATGTTTTTGGAAAATCCAGCCATTGTTTTCAATTGCAAATGTATTTGGAAATGGGGCAAGCGAAACTTACAGTAGGAAGAATTAGAAACTGAGACTAAAACTGGCAGATTCATCCATCCTAAAATGAACCCAAATATATAATATTTGAACTCCCTGATAGTCAGTTACTCTGGCTAAGTATCAGTTCAGCTGCTAACCAAGGCTTTGGCTGTGAATTGTAGACATATACTATGTTCTGTGACACTTTTGGAGTCTGCCTATAATGTTTGTTCTGCTCATCTGCACATTTTTAGGGACCTGTTAGGGCGCTGTGGGTTAAACCAGTGTTTCTCAACCTTTTTTGGGCCACGGCACACTTGTTCCGTGAAAAAAATCACGAGGCACACCACCATTAAAAAAGTTAAAAAATTTAACTCTGTGCCGCCCTATATTATAATTATGACTGTAAGAAACACTTGCCAAATATTGCTTTCCGGCGGGTCAGCTCTAGGTATTGGCGGCCGCCAGGCTCGTTTGCACTGAGCTTTGGGAAAGAGGAGGAGAAATATTGCTTTCCGGCGGGTTAGTGTTGTTTATTGGCGGCCGCCAGGCACGTGACAATGCAAATCGCCCTTCTCGTCGCCGCACGTCGCGGCACACCAGCCAGCGTCTCGCGACACACTAGTGTGCTGCGGAACAGTGGTTGAGAAACGCTGGGTTAAACTACAGAGCCTAGGGCTTGCCGATCAGAAGGTTGGCGGTTCGAATCCCCGCGACGGGGTGAGCTCCCGTTGCTCGGTCCCTGCTCCTGCCAACCCAGCAGTTCGAAAGCACATCAAATTGCAAGTAGATAAATAGGTACCGCTCCAAGCAGGAAGGTAAACGGCGTTTCCGTGTGCTGCTCTGGTTCGCCAGAAGCGGCTTTGTCATGCTGGCCACATGACCTGGAAGCTGTTCGCTGGCTCCCTCGGCCAATAACGCGAGATGAGCGCCGCAACCCCAGAGTCAGTCACGACTGGACCTAATGGTCACGGGTCCCTTTACCTTTACCTAGGGCGTCTCCAGAAGTCGACAAAAGCTGGAAAGGCTCGCAAAAAAGCATCTCTTGCCATTTGCTTATCTGTCTTATCTTCACATTTCCTGGGGGCTATTAACACAAAACACCTGGCACTGAACAACTAATTGCACCCCAACTGTGTTCAGCTACCCCCATAGAAGGAGGGAGATTAAAACTGTCCTCTCAGGGGGAAGGAGAGGAAGTGAGGAGATTTGGATAAAGTTATAAAACTGTCAGGGCTTGTGCAATAAAAAAAGGAAATTGAAGAACTCATCAGATCTATGTCCATGAGTGTGGAGTCAGACCCCACCCCCAGAGTGCACATAAAATTTATTGATTTTTCATCTCTGGGTTCTTAAGCTCAGATTTATTGATCTGTAATATTTTGCTTGGTTAGCCCTCGCATCTCACCCAGAGCTTTGTTCATAAAAGAAAAATGAGCCTACCACAGGCCCAGCCAGAGACTTGGAAGTTTTGTGAAGTGCCTTATGAAAAATTCCTGGTGATGACTTGTCATATCTGTATTACTAGGTTGTTGGAGTTTTTGTTGTTGTTGTTGTTGTTGTTCTGTAGCCAAGCCTGTTTCAGTGTACTGTGTGCTCAGACATTAGATGCTCTGACTCATGACTTTGTTTTTTTATTAGAACCCTGAGATCCATCGATGAGTGCCTGGTGCAAAATACATAAGATTAAAGGAATGTTGAGTGTCAGAATTGATCAGACCTTAGGCATATAGTTAGTATTAAAGAACAGGGTGCCTCTAAGCGTATTCTGAGCCTGGAAATTTGTGTGCAGGACCAGAACTAACCTCATAGTCCTTTCATGCAACAGTCTGCTCCTGGTTGGCTTTCTTCATTTCAACACTCCTATTCAGGTGGGAAAAGTTATGTTGTTGTTGCCACGGCTGATCAGTTGAGAGCCAGAAACCCTGGCCAATGTTCTATAAAGCACCAACAGATCTATAAGTAGATCCTGAGCTACCTTCTACCGACCCCAGTTGTATGCCACCCTGAGCTCCTTGGAGAAAGGACAGGATAAATAAAAAAGCCAACTTGTTTCATGACATTGGTGATTTCTCCAGAAGCTGACGGCATGAGTTCCCAGGCCTGGATTTTCCAGCATACATATATCAAAACAATGAACATGAGAGGTTGACATTTGTTTCTAGATTCAGGTGGGTAGCCGTGTTGGTCTGACGCAGTCAAAATAAAAAATGAAATTTAAAAATTGTCCAGTAGCACCTTAGAGACCAACTAAGTTTGTTCTAGGTATAAGCTTTCGTGTGCATGCACACTTCTTCAGATAGTGTGCAGGCACCCAAAATCTTATACCCAGAACAAACTTAGTTGGTCTCTAAGGTGCTACTGGACGATTTTTTATTTTGACATTTGTTTGTTTTGAAGGATTCTTTAAAATGCAAGCAATAATGTCCAGGAATCTGTAATCCACATACTGAATTCTGCAATCAGAATTGCAGAAGATCCACGCCTTTGGTGGTGACACCTAGCAAATTCTTCCCCGTTCTGTTGGTATCTTCTGGTATTTCTGTGTCTGTTAATAGACTGAGTATAACTGATTCTTATAGAGGGCCTTTTGGAAATGCAGCTTGGGTAGTTCTGATGCCTTTCCTATTGAAAAGTGTTATACACATTTTGCTGGAAGGCAATCTCAAACTGTAGTCGATTGTTGTTAGCTTAGGGTTTGCAGTTGTCTTTTAAATCAGTACAATGGGGAGTGGGCAATGAAGTTGATTGTAGCAGCAGCAGTGCAATTACGTAGTGAAGGGCTGGAGGAGATGAAGGGAGCCAGGGAAAAAGGATGGAGGGTTCCAGTGATCAGTGGAAAGATGTTGCCCGACAGTCAGGTCCACCCATAGATAAGCAGCAGGTCTATCTGCTGGAAAACAATGGTGCAACAGACCTAGACTACAAGCTTCTCAGAGGCCAGGTCTACCCAGGCCTCAACACAGCTCAGTCACCAGATCTACCAGAAATGATAGACCTGTTTTCTGATGCTAGTTATGTTTGTTTGTTTGTTTGTTTGTTTGTTTGTTTGTAGAATTTGCTTTGCTAACACCCCACCCTGGAAAAATCCCTATGGCTTGTTCAACTTTCCTGATCCACTGAAATTATTGAGAATCAACACTCAAGAAGCTTGCCTTTGGATCAGGCAGTATTTTGTAGCATTGCCTAGTGTCAAGAACAAACAGATGGTAGCACTGATTTCTGTCGGAGAAAAGAAAGCTGGGTGCTTCAAGTCTTAGCTCCTGATCTTTAAATATATTGAGGTTACTAACTCTGGATTTGTCTGTTTCCTGTTATGTTGGTCAGCACTGCAATGTATGTTCTGCTGCCCTATGTTTTAGAGATACACATAATATAAAGTGGTAGAAGAGATAGATATTTAAGACTGCAATCTTATACAACTTTGCATCATTGAAGTCAGTGAGGCTTACTTCCAAATAGCCATGCGTAGGGTTGAGAATTCCTCTCTTTCTGATACCAGTTCCAACATGCATTTCCTTGATGCTGCATAATAACTAAATGAGAAATTCTCCTATGCATCGGAGCAAGTTACGAGCTGGAATGCTCATTTCTCTTTCTTTCCTTACAGTTCTGCTGTCGCAATTTCCCTAAATAATGGGCAATAATGATCTCACAGTTCTAGCCTTTCCTGGATACATTCTCACAAGGTCACAGATATAATTAGTGGCAATTTTCACAATCACTGGAGCTGGCTGTAGGGGCAGGGGAGGGATCACAAGTAGCACAACTGATGTGTAATAATTGTTCACTTGTCACAGTTGGGTTCAGATTTCCCTGCGCTATAGAATATGTGTGCAAGATACATCTAAATAAGGGGACAGAGGGATCAGGCACTGTGTTATGTATGATTCCACGATGTGTTATTTAATACCCAAAGGAGCCCGCCGTGTTTTGACAGGTAGAATTTTTTTGCTGATCTGACCAACAGAAAATGCTATCAATGTATAAGCCTAACAAATAAACATTTCTGATGCTACCCCAGTCATAATCCATGCTGAAGATTGTCAGCATGATTGCATACTCTGGAAAGGCTATGCTGTAAAGCACCTTTAGTTACTGCCTTGGCGTGCAAATATTGAACATGTGATGAAGTGAGTGCTTTCTTACCTAAATACCTTTTCAGCAAAGCGCCTTAACTACATCTGTAAGGTCGTTATCCATTCTAACCCATCAGCTCTGTGCTTAAATATTAGTCTTTCCTTCGGTCTCTCTTCCTTGAGAACTGAGCTTGTCCTCTAAATTTTGCAGGTTGCATTACTTTGCAGCAGTGCTCTCTTATTGATCCTCCACTACTCCTAAGCTGTGTGCCACAAGGTCTTTCCAATTTCCTGCTTAGGAAAGCACAGTGTACGCTGCAGGTTGTTCCTTTTCTTTGCGGTGGGGAAGTAGATGGGGAGAGAGAGCAACACGTCACAGATTGAAAACGAGAGATATTTGCATAAACGGATGGTATCAGTCACATTAAAGATGGTCTATATAAAAATGCTGCTCTGTCCATAAAAGGAAACACAGAATAATACATTTTAAAAAAATAAAAAAATACATTTGGGGAAGATAGGGATTGGGGACAAATGTGATGTTGTTTGCATTTTAACAAGAATCTACCTGATTTGCCCTTCTCAGACCCATATATGAACTGAAACACAAATATCCTTTGAAATTTTCACTTCTCCAGTTTTGTGCTGCAGTTGTCCAGCCAATGTGCATAAAATGCATATATTAGTGAGTATATATTGGCTACAATTGCTTGTGAAAATACGTAGAATCTTGAAAACGGCATACAAAAAAATGTGTTTATTAGGAGAAATTTGCATTCAGTCGCTGCTTAAGTTTCATTAGGATCTTTTTTCCTAAACTGCAGAAATGTGAACTGAAAAATGAGAAACAGAGAGGAAAATGAGAAACAGAGAGGTTACTAACTCTGGATTTGTCTGTTTCCTGTTATGTTGGTCAGCACTGCAATGTATGTTCTGCTGCCCTATGTTTTAGAGATACACATAATATAAAGTGGTAGAAGAGATAGATATTTAAGACTGCAATCTTATACAACTTTGCATCATTGAAGTCAGTGAGGCTTACTTCCAAATAGCCATGCGTAGGGTTGAGAATTCCTCTCTTTCTGATACCAGTTCCAACATGCATTTCCTTGATGCTGCATAATAACTACCGGTAAATGAGAAATTCTCCTATGCATCGGAGCAAGTTACGAGCTGGAATGCTCATTTCTCTTTCTTTCCTTACAGTTCTGCTGTCGCAATTTCCCTAAATAATGGGCAATAATGATCTCACAGTTCTAGCCTTTCCTGGATACATTCTCACAAGGTCACAGATATAATTAGTGGCAATTTTCACAATCACTGGAGCTGGCTGTAGGGGCAGGGGAGGGATCACAAGTAGCACAACTGATGTGTAATAATTGTTCACTTGTCACAGTTGGGTTCAGATTTCCCTGCGCTATAGAATATGTGTGCAAGATACATCTAAATAAGGGGACAGAGGGATCAGGCACTGTGTTATGTATGATTCCACGATGTGTTATTTAATACCCAAAGGAGCCCGCCGTGTTTTGACAGGTAGAATTTTTTTGCTGATCTGACCAACAGAAAATGCTATCAATGTATAAGCCTAACAAATAAACATTTCTGATGCTACCCCAGTCATAATCCATGCTGAAGATTGTCAGCATGATTGCATACTCTGGAAAGGCTATGCTGTAAAGCACCTTTAGTTACTGCCTTGGCGTGCAAATATTGAACATGTGATGAAGTGAGTGCTTTCTTACCTAAATACCTTTTCAGCAAAGCGCCTTAACTACATCTGTAAGGTCGTTATCCATTCTAACCCATCAGCTCTGTGCTTAAATATTAGTCTTTCCTTCGGTCTCTCTTCCTTGAGAACTGAGCTTGTCCTCTAAATTTTGCAGGTTGCATTACTTTGCAGCAGTGCTCTCTTATTGATCCTCCACTACTCCTAAGCTGTGTGCCACAAGGTCTTTCCAATTTCCTGCTTAGGAAAGCACAGTGTACGCTGCAGGTTGTTCCTTTTCTTTGCGGTGGGGAAGTAGATGGGGAGAGAGAGCAACACGTCACAGATTGAAAACGAGAGATATTTGCATAAACGGATGGTATCAGTCACATTAAAGATGGTCTATATAAAAATGCTGCTCTGTCCATAAAAGGAAACACAGAATAATACATTTTAAAAAAATAAAAAAATACATTTGGGGAAGATAGGGATTGGGGACAAATGTGATGTTGTTTGCATTTTAACAAGAATCTACCTGATTTGCCCTTCTCAGACCCATATATGAACTGAAACACAAATATCCTTTGAAATTTTCACTTCTCCAGTTTTGTGCTGCAGTTGTCCAGCCAATGTGCATAAAATGCATATATTAGTGAGTATATATTGGCTACAATTGCTTGTGAAAATACGTAGAATCTTGAAAACGGCATACAAAAAAATGTGTTTATTAGGAGAAATTTGCATTCAGTCGCTGCTTAAGTTTCATTAGGATCTTTTTTCCTAAACTGCAGAAATGTGAACTGAAAAATGAGAAACAGAGAGGAATTGAAATTGACAGATTCAACCATACCTAGGGGCAAGAGTCTCATATGTGAATCTCTATTCTGTTGCAGCAGAGTCCTCCTTCTTTTTATCTGTGAAATTGTTAGAAAGTAGATGGCAATTTACCATTTGGTGGGTCAACCCCTATCTCTTTTTTTCCTCCCCCACCCCCCACCCCCAGACGTTTCACCCAACAGATGAACTGTGAGAATCGCTTGGGGTCTCCTGAGTAACATTTCACAGCGGAAAGGACAGGCATTCAAAACCCCATGCGGATTATGCAGCCTTGTGTGGTGTGGGGGGGGGGGGTTAAACTGGCATTCCCCATCCTGTCGGTTTGTTTTAAAACATCTCCCTCTTCTGGCCAGCATTGCTGCTGACTTAAGAAGCAGGCAGAATCGACTGACTTCAGAAAGCTAATCTTTGATTTTGTTTCTCTCTGCCCTGAAGCCCAGTGAATTGAGAGTATGCCAAAGGCTGCAGAAGCTGGAGGGAAGCTAGCTTGCTGCCTTGGGTGGGTGGGGGGATAGGAGAGAGCCCACTGGGTCCTTTAGATTCATACCTACCTCCAGATTATCAGCATGTGAAACACTTAATTGGAGATTGGTGACTCTCCTCTCCTCTTTCCCCCCCAGAACTGGTCTGGAATGAAGTGCCAATTCAAGCTGTTGCGCATGGCTGTTGCCTTGATCTGTAGTAAGTATCCTCATATGCTTGATATGTGCCTAGGTTGTTGTCATTTTAAATTCATCATTACTGCACCTCCTTTTAGGATCTAAATGCCCCATACGTTTCCCATCTGAGTAGCCTCCTTATCTGTAAATTGCATTGACACATTGGGAGGCATAATATTGACGCGGGTGGCGCTGTTGTCTAAACCACTGAGTCTCTTGCGCTTGCCGATCAAAAGGTCGGCTGTTCGAATCCCTGCAACGGGATGAGCTCCCATTGCTCTGTCCCAGCTTCTGCCCACCTAGCAGTTTGAAAGCATGCCAGTGCAAGTAGATAAATAGGTACCGCTGTGGCAGGAAGGTAAACGGCATTTCTGTGTGCTCTGGTTTCCATCACGGTGTCTCGTTGTGCCAGAAGCGGTTTAGTCATGCTGGCCACATGACCCGGAAAGCTGTGGACAAACGCTGGCTCCCTCAGCCTCAAAACAAGATGATCGCCGCAACCCCATATTCACCTTTGACTGGACTTAACCGTCCATGGGTCCTTTGCCTTTTTTTTATAAAACCTTTTATTGGCTGTAGTAGTCATTATCACTCGCTTTGGTTCTGACCCTGGAAAGAGTGAAGCACACTTCTGGATTGGAGAGTTTTGTGCTTCTTGGGAGCAAACGCAGCCTTATGAACAACACGGGGCAATCACCAAAACCAGCATTCCTGTGTCGAGCTCTCTCCCATTGGCCTCTGTAACATTCTGTACAGTACAGTTCTGTTCCTGGTGTCATCCTCTTCTTCTTTTTGAAAGATGGTTATTGATTTTGGGAAATAGAAAATTGTACAAACAACATAAGTCAAGAGCTGGAAGCATCTGCTTCAGCTATGACGACATCCTCGCTTCATCGTGAGGATGCCAGCAGGGAAACAGACTGCATGGCTGAGCTATCGCAACATTCTCCAAGTGTAATTGCTTGTTATACAGTGGTACCTCTACTTACGAATGACTCGACTTACGAATGGAGCTCCATCTGCCACCTTGGATGCTGTTTAGACAGGATTTTTTCTACTTATGAATTTTTAGATAGGGTTGCTTCGACTTACGAATTTTTTCTCCCAATGCATTCCTATGGGATTCGACTTACAATTTTTTTCAACTTACGAATGTGCGTTCGGAACGCATTAAATTCGTAAGTAGAGGTACCACTGTATAAGAAAACGCCAGGTAGGTGTGCTGTTTTTGGTAGCTGCCCCATGTTGCACACAGCGGCGCTTGTTCTGCCCTTGGTTGCTGCTGTCAAACTGAACCTCTTTAGGGTGTGCAGAGGGACCAAGTTTGTTTATTTGTTTGTTTGTTTATATCCTATCCTGCCTTTCCTACCAAAGGAGCCCAGGTCAGCAAACAACAGAGCAGAAAACCTATGCAGTTGAAAGTAAAATAAGAACATACTTGAGAACATTTTGAAACGTAGCCCGGGGTATGGCATACATGATGAAGTTAACAAATCTGGTGAAAAGGGGAGAACGACAAGAATATATTTTTACGTGGAGCAAACAGTGTTTGTTTATATTCAAGTGCAAAACTTTGTGAACCCATCAATGTTCTTCTCTGGGGGGGATTTCAAAGTAGCAAGTATGGATGAAATGGTACAATAAGCGGGGAGTTGATACCTTTTTTGCTTTAGGATTTGTAGAAATATTTAAATGCTCGATGTAACTATTTACAGAAATATTAAATCTGGGTTCATAATAGTATTATAGGGATCTTAACCGTAGCAAATAAAACATTGCACAACAGTGCACAATTATATTTAAAAGCTTTGGATTTTCTCATGGATAATGATAAAAAATAATAATTTCAAAACAGAACTGCCAAAATATATTGAAATATCTGGAAAAAACAACCTAGAAACACTTTAAAGACCAGTGACCTCTCATTTCTCCTCTCTTCCAGTGAGCTTTGAATTTGGAAGAGCTGTGTGGCTGAGGTTCTACCCATCCGCTTACCCTCCATGCCCACACCCAAGTTTTGTCGCCCACCTTGGGGGCGTTGCTGTTGGAATCACCCTAGGCGTAGTCATCCTAAGGAACTATGAGCAGAGACTCCAAGACCAGTCCTTATGGTGGATCTTTGTCTCCATGTATGTGGTGTTTGTTCTCTTTGCCATCTTCTGGAACATTTTCGCCTATAGCCTGTTGGACCTGAAACTACCTCCACCTCCTTGAGATCCTGGGTCGAGGGACTCTCAAGGACAAATGGATAACTTCCCATCTGCCAGCTCCATTTCAAGGGCGGGGCGGGGTGGGATTGAAACGGAGGGTTTATTTTTGTATGAATATCACAGGATATAAGCATATCCATCTTCTGAAATGGCACAAGTTGAGGGGGGAAACTATATGCTGCATGGCTAGGATGTGACCATATTATTGGAAAACGATGACCTAAGCAGGGAGTGGCCAATAGAAACTTGTTTGGAAGAAGATTTGGGCATGGAGATTTGCCAGTATCACTGTAGTCCATAAAGACCAGGCCTTCTAACCATTGATCATGCAAGTAGCTTGGTGTTGCTTTCATGATAAAAAAGGCTGACAATTCAGCTCTATATTTGTGTAACAGGACACTTAACACCACATACTGGTGAATGCTAATGCACATAGTGACATTTTGTTTGGGTTGCCTACATTTTTCCAGGTTAATCTTCTACCATACTCATAATTTACAAGAGCCATCCATCAGGCCATGGAGGGAAAGCTCTTCCTTCCTTTAACTAAAAGGGCACTCAGCCAAGGATGCTTGGCATTACAGGTCAGGTTGTTCTTCAGTGCCACTGCTGATGCCCAGTAAACCTGGACAGTTCCTCAAGTCTGCTGTCTTGTTAAGAGGAGCATGTCTTACAGAAATCTTCCAAGGGGTTCAGCGTATATGGGTTCACAACTTGCCAGTGGTAGAGGCCACTTCTCAACTAAAGGACAAACCAAATTGCACAGGGAGATTTGAAAGTGCTTTAACCTGGTTGCTAAATTCAACTGCATATTTAATTAGATATTCACTGTTTGTGACTGGGTTTTCATTCTTGAATACTTTGCAGACCACTTGAATATTTTGTAATTTTTTTGTGGACAATCATGCTATTTTCTTCTGGCCTCTTATTTTCTTCCTTGGTCCTACACATTCTTTAAAAAAAGCAGGATCTGCTTGCTGGCAGGGAAGGGGTTGCTAGATGTATCTTATTTCAATTTTGCTATTCCAGAAAATTTCAGCGTACAGAGCGTATGTTTCGTCTCCCGTCTATAGCACTGGATAAGACAAGAGACCACAACTCTACAGCCCCTTTGATTTTGGGGGTGTTGTTCTTGCAACCTTGGGAGACATATCCAGTCACATCCCTAACAAACATCTCTACGTGGTTCTTATTTGGAAAATGTGGACGGGGTTCCTTTGCCTCATGTGTTTTGAAAAATAGCCATCCAGGCTGCAATGCTGCTTTATGAATTTGGCAGATGTACTTTAGATACAGTCCTATACTCAGTGGGGCTTCCTTCTGAGTAGGCATGTAGAAGATTGCACTGTTAGAGAGTCAAGTGGGTCAGGGATGCATTTGACGACAGTACCTCAAGTAGGGCTTAGTTCTTGCTGAAGTAAAACGGAAGGGAGATCTATGGCCCTTGAGATGTCATTGGACTCCAATTCCCACTGGACTCCCATCCCATTACAGTGGTGCCTCGCTTAACGAATGCCCTGCTTAACGAAATTTCCGCTTAACGAAAGGATTTTTCGAGCGGAGGTTGCCTCGCTAGACGAATCTGTTTTACGAAAAATTCGTCTAGCGAAACGCGGTTTCCCATAGGAATGCATTGAAATTCAATTAATGCGTTCCTGTGGGCAAAAAAAAAATTCAATAAATATTCAATGCATTCCTATGGGATTCGCTAGACGAATTTTTCGTTATAAGAAAAGACCTGTGGAACGAATTAAATTCGTCTAGCGAGGCACCACTGTATTTGGATATTTCTTTTCTAGCTTCTAATGATGCATGCACAATGATGAGGCCATGTGTATGTGCCTTATCACATTGCTTCCTGGTAATTTTAGCTCCCAGAACCAGCCGCAGTGGCATGCCACTTGGAAATTCAACTACCACCGCCAAACAACCACACCCAGAACAAGACTGCCCTTTAGTTGGGGATGGAGATCATCCAACACAAAAAAAACATTTGCACCAGTGTTCACCAGATGAAAGGTTAGTTGTGGGTGGCCTGGTCGCGTTATTCACAGAACACTCTGCATACTTCAGGTACGGTCTAAATTTGCAAACCAGTCATTCAGATATTGCAAGTGGGGGTCAGGTCATTGGCAACCCCTTTGTTTTTGTTCTTTTAGCTTAATCAACTCACCCTAGAAAGGGTTAATCTGGATTAAATGGGAGGAAAATGTGGGCTGGCATTTAGATGTCAACAATGTCATACGGACGCAGCAAAAAATACGCATGGATGTGGAGCACCCATCCCAAAATAAACACCCACTGGGAAGCATCCAACATTGGCAACACTTGACGGTTTGGTGCTTAGAAAGCATCTGATTTTGAGTACCTGGTTTGCTTACTGCAGAAAAACCGGCGGGGGGGGGGGATGCCACTCATTATGTGACACACGTTCCATTTATTAGAAGGCCATAGTCCCGCAGAAAGCCTTTTTACGGTTCGCTTGCTTGCGGTTGTTAAATGGAAGATAAGAATTGCACAGAGCTCAAATCTGGCTCTTCAGAGCTGAGCGGAAGATGCAAGCAAGAAACCAGGATTCTGAGGTCTTGCTGGTGTTTGAATTTTGCCTTGATAGGCTCACATGTTGTTGCCACAGACAGGCTTAGGCTTTTGAGTGATCGGCACACAGTTTGGCGCCAGTCTCATTAATCCAATGAGTTCACGTTAAATCCCTTTCCCCTGTCATAGGCTTCCCCCCCCCCCCATTACGAAGCCAAAGCCTCGTGTACTTGGGCTTTATCTCTCCACAGGTAAAAACAAAGTGACAGACCTATGACGACTGCAGGTTACACGCTTATCTGAGTTATTTTCTACTAGTGAAATGTCCATCATTATGAAAGATGAAAGGTGTGTATCTGAGTTGGAGTGTGTGTGTGTTGCCGGGAACTCAGGGAGAGTTGCCCATTTGGGGAGGAGGATGGCTGGGTTTCACAGTATAGCCAGAGAGCTCCAGGTTAGAGAAGGCTGGGGAGCATGCTTCTAGAATGTGGCAGTGTCCTGATCCACAGGCCCAAAGGAAGTCCTGTGCGAGTGATTTGATGGCAGGGATACCAGATGCCAGACTGGTCAATTCTAGTGCTTTATTAGAAGGAAGTGTAAACTTACAAAACAGCCTGCAGAGCCTTGCTCCCGCTTCAGATTCAGGACAAGCACTAAAACAGCAAACGCCCCGTCATGACTTGCCTGGACCCAGGAAAGCATGGCTTCAAATTACAAGAAAGGAGATTCTGACTAAACATCAGGAAGAACTTTCTGGCACTAAGAGCTATCCAACAGCGGAACGGTCTCCCTTGGGAGGTTGTGGACTCTCCTTCCTTGGAGGAGAGGTTTTTAAGGAGAGGTTGGATGGCCTTCTGCCATGGATGCTGTAGTTGAGATTCCTGCATTGCAGGGGACTGGATTTAGATTACCTTTGGGGGTCCCTTCCAACTCTACGATTCCATGATTCTATGAAAAGTGAGAGGTGGGTACACAGCAATAGCATGGATAATATTCTGAATTGTGACTCCTAAGCCCTGTTCTCATAAATAGCAGGTGTGGGCAATATTGCAACTCAAATGACTGAATGCTCCTTCCCTCAAAATAATAACCCCCACATCGTGTTAGCTGTCAAGGAAAAGGATTTGAGCCTAGTCTACTCCCTGACATACAAATTCTCTATCTGGAGCAGTATTGATTGAAGTCCCCATCTGCACTGCTGTATCCCCCAAATAGGTTTATTTCCTCACCTCCTTTTTTATGAAGGGCCAAATTCAGTGGCAGAACATCTGCATGTAGAAAGTTCTAGGTTCGATCCCTGGCTTCTCCAAACAGCTAAGAATGGGCCAATAGTCTGATTCAGGTATCCCCAAACTTCGGCCCTCCAGATGTTTTGGACTACAATCCCCATCATCCCTGACCACTGGTCCTGTTAGCTAGGGATCATGGGAGTTGTAGGCCAAAACATCTGGAGGGCCGCAGTTTGGGGATGCCTGGATTCATGTGTGCCTATGAGAAATACACCTCGGTGCTGCGGTGAACAGAATTTCCTGCATAATGAGGCTCTTGACTCAGATAAAACATTTTACTTTTGAGGTGAAAACTGCTTCCCAACCACATAATCTGCCCCCAACCATAGCAAAGGACACTCCATCGTGGAGCAAGGGCAAGAGACAACAACACTTCTCATTGATCTCACCCTATTCACATCATATCCTTTATGACTGTCATCAACCCCAAATTTAGTTTGCAGTTCTCCACCACAACCCCCACTATGCATCTGAGGGAAATAAAATCTTCTGCAAGGTTTCTAGCTAATGCCTATGCAAAGCTTAGACATTTTGCCACTCAGATCGCACAAGAATGGAGGCCGTTCTGAGTTAAACTGCCTCTTAAAGTCACCCAGTCGTTCTGGGATATCGCTGCGCCAATGAGTGATTAGAGGATAATATTCTCCTTTACCTCCAGATGTCCTTGCTAGCTTACAACATTGCAGACTGCTGTGGATTAATTGCATCTTGCAGTGAGTCTTAGCCTCGTCACAAAAAGTCTTCGTGTTTAACTCTGCTCCTGCCAGAATCTCCGCGCCCTAGACTCAGCCTTCCTTTAAATATATTCAAAATAATTAAAATGCTGTGTCGGTGAGAGAGAACACGCAAGGTTTCATACTGGGAAACGTGGACTTAGAGCCAGTCTCATCCGTAGTTAAGGTTAGCATGACAGGCAGAGCCAGAACGTGCTGTCACATCCGCTCTTTTCTTTTATAATGAAGTATTACAGCATATGATTTAAAGAGCAACTGATGGGGAAGGGTGATGCGGGAGACAGATTGCTCAGCTCCTACAGGGACATCTACCGGGCAGCGTTATGTAGCTACTCTTTCTAAAGGCTGTGTTCACAAATTTCAAATTGGATTTTTCATGGGCCTGTTCTGGACTAATTCCACTGCTCTATATATAGAAGCAGATGGCCGTGCTTATTAATTGTGTTTCTGTGTCGAGCCTGGCTTAAGGTCCTGGAAGAAATCCCTAGTTAAATGAAGAATTTGCTCCAGAACCCCCATGACATCAGCCCCTGCACTGGGATGCGCACAGTGAGTTTGAGCATGTTAGACGTAGAGCCCAGTCCTGCACATAACTTTCAGCATGGTGGTCTCCAGCAAATCAGACAGATGGGGCAAAGGAAGCGGAATATGTTGCAAAGTTTGATCAGGCTCTGTCAGGTCATCTGTATTATTGGGAGTCCAGTTTGCGGGGGTGGGGTAGGGGGCAATGGATTGGATGTGTATGTCCTTAATCATCCCACCTTCTTTCCCCTGCAGATCCATTTGGCCGCAACTAATTTTCTGTCAAAGCACATGAAGGAAAGTGAAGCTGTTTTTTACTACATTACGTGGCAGGTGGGAAAGGGTTAAGAAACTCCAATGTTTCAGGTGTGCTTTCTCTATCTGTCACTGCACACAATCCAGGGTGCAATTTCGCAGCTCAGAAAGTGGTGACCAGGCCTGTATTTGCCACTGAAAGCGTAGACCAGGGTTTCCCAAACTTGGGTCTCCAGCTGTGTTTGGACTACAACTCCCATCACCCCTAGCTAGCAGAACCAGTGGTCAGGGGTAATGGGAGTTGTAGTCCAAAAACAGCTGGAGATCCAAGTTTGGAAAACCCTGGTGTAGACTGTCTCTGGCCTAGTTCAGATTTAATAGGAAATCTTAGGCCTCCTGCACTTACTTCTTCTTTCTCTTCTTCGACGCCTATAGCTTATCAGAAACTTTCATTTCACCTTTAAGGGAATTTTTATGTAATGTCAAAACTCAAGGAACTGAGTTTGCCTATGTCTGCTCTAGTTAGTGACCAAACCAGGATATGAAGCCACGGCTTGATCCTGGCTTGTTTTCACTAACCCTTGTTTTAAAAAAAAAACCAGTGTTCCAAGTCTAGATATCACAGGGAACTGTGGTTTGTTTGAAAGAGCTTCTGATCTACTGATGGGCACAAAAAAGAAATGTGAAACTTTGAGATTCTTGATGTCTTGGTCACAGAGTAGGAAACCATGGGTCTCTGTTTCAATATATCTACAATTTGAGGCTGAATGGCTTCTTAATGGCTACCAACACAATGGTGTGTATGCAGCCGTAATTTCTTATAAGTCACTTTTCGGTTTACGTAACACTTAAAAAAAAAGCCGTCCTGTCTTTTCAGCAGGGCAAGCAGCTGCAGTGGAAACCTCACAGTGGGGGAAGATGGGGGGGGGGAATTAAAAAAAATAATTTTATAAAATATATGCCCCAACTGGCAAGGTTGCAGAAGCAGCCCTACCCAAATTGTGATACCCACCTGGGCCTCCAACTCAACTAGCTGAATGAGTCTTTGGGTTCAGATGCAGAAATGTGTCCCCATCCAATTCTAGCCAGCTGAACTTTGCAAATGTTGACCAAAACAGAAAAAAAACTGTTTTAAAATTTTATCAAGTGCCATCAAACTGTGACCTGGTCTTTCCCGCTAAGTAGAATTGTGTCTAACCAATACTGAATTTATTTACAAACAGGCAAACCTTTCCCCACTTAATCGACTTACAAAGCAGCGTCACATTTTAGAGGCAGTCAAAATGGAATCGAGTACAGTCAAACCTCAGTTGTCGAACGTATTCCATTCCGGAAGACTATTCAACTTCTGAAACGTACGACAACCGAGGCGAAGTTCCCAATTGGTTGCAAGAGCTTCTTACACTCAAGCAGAAGCTGCATCGGATTTTCGAGTTCCGAAAAAAGTTCAAAAACCAGAGCATTTACTTCTGGGTTTTTGGCTTTCGGGAGCCGAAACGTTCGAAAACGGAGCTGTTTAAGAACCGAGGTTTGACTGTACTGGAAATAAGTCTACACCAGAGTTACAAAAAAACCCACAAAACCTCATGCATATTAAGACTCTTGGGATTACGTGCTGCTCGTATTTCATCTGGTTTCAGGATAGAATGAAAATTTGGGTTTCTAACTCAGCCTCTATATATAACCACACAAATTCAGCCACACACATTTGCCATCTCACCATAACTACCAGTTTTGGAAAGAGGCCTATTATCTTTGTACCAGGTCTCTGTGACCCTGCATTAATGTGTGGGTGGTGTTCTTTGACTCCAAAACGACTTTACAAGCCTGGAAGAGGGAAGGATTTTACAGTACTAACTTTTCTAGTCCTGCACATAAACTCTCTAAACAGCTCATATTGAGCCCACTGCCCAATCTTCAGTTCCCATCTTCCCAAAAGCCTTTCAAGTGAAACATCATTTGTGTGATAGTGGATGCACACATTCCTAACATCCTAGGTCACTTTCTATTGCAGGTTCGAGTTTACGAGTGGGGCAGATTGTTGCAATGTCTCCGAGGGTTGCTCACATGCAAAGCTAACTTCCAAACCCAGCAATTGTAAGAAGCATCTGAGCACTTCTTGCTGCAAGCCTCTTTTCATCTGCATAGTGCAAATTGAAGAACCTATTTATCGCAAAGATTCAGGGGTGGGATTCACCTAACAAACCTATCAGCAGAAGCCCTGTGCTATGGCTTTCACTTCCACAAGAGGGCTCCCCCCCCTGTGAAAATGGGGAGTGGGGGAGGGGTCAGGGAAACCCAGCTGACATTTGTAATATTGTAATATTGAATTTCACCCATTATATTCAACTATTCAGAACGGTAACAGAAGTGAAACAAAAGCAAACTCGCTTGAAGGGAAATGCATTTTAATACCATCATTAATCACTGATTTCTAATTGGAAAAAGTTCTTCCCAGAATCCCAAACCAGACTACAAATTAGTAACACAGAGCGCTTTACAAGGCACACAGAATTTCACGGGCTGAATTTATGCAGTAAAAATGTTTTTCACCAAATTTAATAGCTCTATTAGTCACCAAGCACGTCCTGCCTCCCCACAGCGTCTGTTACGTTTACAGAATAAAGCTAGATCGATTGAGCTTTCTTTTCTTTTGCTTACACTATTAGTACCTCCCTCCATAGTTAACCATCATAGCACCAAATGAAGTAATTCTGCCTTAAAATAATAATAATGCTGAACAGAATATGCTTTTTCCCATCAAGGGCTATTAGAGCACACACAGTACTTGCAAAGTAGCATGCTGTAACGTCAAAATATTTTTCTATGGTGTACATACTTTATAGTTTTGTTCTGAGAGTTATTTGTGCACGGGTTCTATTTGAGGTTTACTGTTCAGCTTCTTTTCTTCTTATTAACATGGTGGTCAACATAAACATGCCAAAAATAAATAAATAAAAGCGACATGTAAAAGTTTGGGGTTTTTTGTGTGTGTGTATGGGGGCGCTTGTCCACATTTTACAAATACAACTATAATTAACAGCTATTTTGACGGGTGTGTCGTTTGTTTTGAACTCTGGATTCGGATATTGCTTTAGCCTGGTTCTTTCAGACCAAGCTCTAGCAGAGGCCGTCCATGCATAAACTTAGGTAGCCACATGCAGATCTCTTGCTAGGATTGCCTAAGAGCAAGTCACAGGATAGGAAAACTCACACCCCCTAGACTGTTAACTGTGCTGCTCCAAGCTGGGTTAGTTTTTGCACGTGTATCCCCTAAGAGATCTCCTCGCCTTTACAAGCGATTGGTCACAGCAAACTGCCGATTTTCTGTGTATATTATACACAGAGCCCATTACGGCACTTAAATTTAACTTTTTGAATCGGGGCCTTTGGGGGGTGGGGAAGTGTTTTTTGAAGGACTGTGCCCCCTGAGTAGGTGAAAACTAGAAGTGGCCCTGTTTAAAAGAAAATCGAAAAATGCTTGAACCTCTCACGATACATTTCTCCATTAAACGAAATATAGACAAATCCAGAATGGAGGCAGTTTCTAGATAGATATGGCCAAAACTGAGTGTTTCTTCTGCATACAAGCACACACACACCCCCCCCACAGATGGTGCACAAATGCGTACAACAGAGCTGTGTGTGTGTGTGTAGTGCATTTCAAGAAGCTATATTCCCACCGACTAGCTCTTCAGGAGGATGAATGAGGTTGTGGGGCGGGGACTGAATTAATCCCCACATACATACCTTCCCGGGCGAAATGTCTGGTGACAAGGATTCCAGCTTCTAAATAAATAGGCCTACGGGCATGGGGAATTTTATCTCAGCTGCTGCTCTAAGAGCATCCTCAAACTGCATCTCAAAACACCCCAGAGCTTGAAAAAGCAGTGGTCCCGGCCTCCACAAACAGGTTACCTTTTAAAGGGCTCCCTCATTTCACAACCCCAGGTTATTTTACTTTTTTTTTTAACTCCAGGGGATTGCGAGAAAGCAGGTGGCAAGAGCCGATTTCATTTAATAAAAAAATAATCTGGTTGTCTGCACAGATTTCCAGGTACTTGGCTTTTACAGTCTTGCAGTCACAACCTCAAGGCAAATGCCATTCAGAAACTCTACACAAAGATATTCCGGATCAAGTCGCGATGCACAAGCAAAGTACGAAGCAGAATTTTTTTGGGTTGTTTCACTGTAATCTGTTCTGACCGTTTAATTTTTGTAACACACCCTGGGACCTGCGGGTAAAGGACAGCTAATAAATTCAATGATAGTATAATATTATAATTTTTTTAAGTGTTATTTGTGATCAATCTTCCATCAATTTATATTCTTAAACCTGATCAGAATATTGAATCATGATCCGCTGGGGTTGCTTTAATTAACTGTTTTCTTAATAGGTAACCCTAACACCATCACTGACATGAAAATGCGGTTTTGGTCCAGTTGTGGAAGGCTTCAAGCGATATAACCTCCTATTCCCAAAGTAAGAAAAGAAAGTAATTAGCTTTCACACAATAAGTTAATGAAAGAGAACTTTTTCCACAAAAGAGAGGAAATGCAAGAGTCCTCTAATCGCCCAAAGTTTTTAAGTACAAATGAAACAGTGAATTCTATTTCACAAATGAGGATTCAGAATATTTCTCCACTTTCTGGCCACTTTAAGGCTCATTACAAACTTGGTTTGTTGGTCTATGCTCACAGTTTACACTTTAAATCAGAGAGAAGTGTGCCTTTTCTGGACACTTGGATCAAATGTTGCGAGGAACTGGAACCCAGCTCAGCTTTTCTTTGAAAAGCACCATTTCCTTCTCTCCCAGAAGACGCACTAATTCTGCAATGCGTAAGCAGTAGCCCCAAGTTCAGGAGAAGGATTTACGTTACAAACCGGCTCTCTCATGAACTCCTCGAGGACATTTATTACATTTTTGGCTTCCGGCATCTCGCCGTGTTCCACTTTCACAATCTTCAGGAGGACGTCTCCGCTGCCGCAGTTCTTCAGAAACAAGTAGCACTTGAACAAAGCGTAATGGTTCATTTCTGCCTGCCTGATGAAGCGCTTCAGGTTGTTGATGTCTTGTATGGCCTAGAAAGACCGCAGCGAACATTTATTGGTCACGTGCATCTCTAGATGGAGAAGAAACTATACATGCAAACAGGCAAATTGCGGACATTTCCTGCCCCAGTATCTCCACTGGGACTGTGTGCACGTAGCCCGGAATGAAAACTGGCAATAGCACAAGATCAGCTGTTGAGAGCAAAGGGGCAGGATTGACTCCCCATGCAAATCAGCTGCTCGGTATGACTGCCAATCTTGCTTTTATAGACTGACTGATTGTGTACCAACACACATATAGATGCAGCTGTTTCAGGACTCCTGTCTATTCCATGTCAATATATGCGTTGGGAGCAATAAACAAGAATTTCCGTAGGAATAGCTCATCCTTAATTTGAAATTAGTGACAGCACAATCCTATGTGTGTCTTCTCAGCTTCAATGGGACAAGTAAGCAGCGATAGGATCACAGTCTAAATTTCACTCGATTACACCCAGCAATTGCTGCCACCTTTATGGTACTTACCTAGAGCATACAGTTCATTTTCTTCTATACAAAAATTTCTGGTCATAGTATCTAGTTGCAGATTAATGTATGCTAAAACACAGAGATTCAAGTTCATGGAATGTGGAAAGGCAAAGGGATATAAGAAACCAGTAAGAATTTTGTTACTCGCTTCAGGTGAGTCAGGTCTTGATATCATAGTTAGTTCTTTGGCTAAACTGGCTAATAGTTTGGGGCCACCCCAACATTAAACACTGCCAGAGTGAATGGGATTCATCCTCAATTCATAGGCAGCGTGTGAAGGTATCCAGAAATCTAAACTATTTCCACTGACTCAAGTATAGGCAGTGACCATTTTAGGGGCGTATGAAATGTGCACAATTGTGCATGCGCAAATTGCACCGAACTCGGAAGTGGCCCAAAAACATCACAAAAAGGGGCAGAACAGGGTGTTTGCAGGCTTTTTCGATGGTGTTCCAAATACAGGCAATTCCACTTTAATGGGTGGTTGCCTCGGAACGTAACCCCCACATAAATGGGGGGTTGCCTGCATAACAATAATGTGTTACCTTCAATTTAAAGTTCTCCAGTATTTGTCGGAAGAGAAATGGATTTCCCCCTTCAGAGCCGTTGAGAAATGCTTGCATCCAGTATTCACAGAATTTGTCGCTGCCTGAGACATATTTGGAAATAAAACAAAGTATTATAGGAATTTCCAAAAAGCCGGTGTGTCTTCTCCTTATAAGCCCTGTAAATAACATGAGAAACATGATCTGTACGATGTAAGAAAATAATATATGAAAAGCCATTTGTGATTGCTAGAGGGGAGAGTGGAGGCAAGTGCTGACCTCTTAGAAATCATAGAATCGTAGAGCTGGAAGGGACCCTGAGGATCATTTAGTTCGGCCCTCCAGATGTTTTGGACTACAATGCCCATCTTCCCCGACCACTGGTCCTGTTAGCTAGGGATCATGGGAGTTGTAGGCCAAAACATCTGGAGGGCTGCAGTTTGGGGATGCCTGATCTAGTCCAACTCCCCCTGCATTGCAGGAATATGCAGCTGTCCCATACAGGAATCAAACTTGCAACCTTGGCATTGTTAGCACCATGCAGATGACACAACTTTGATGGCAGAAAGTGAGGAGGAATTAAAGAACCTCTAAATGAGGGTGAAAGAGGAGAGCGCAAAATATGGTCTGAAGCTCAACATCAAAAAAACCAAGATCATGGCCACTGGTCCCATCACCTCCTGGCAAATAGAAGGGGAAGAAATGGAGGCAGTGAGAGATTTTACTTTCTTGGGCTCCTTGATCACTGCAGATGGTGACAGCAGTCACGAAATTAAAAGACGCCTGCTTCTTGGGAGAAAAGCAATGACAAACCTAGACAGCATCTTAGAAAGCAGAGACATCACCTTGCCGACAAAGGTCCGTATAGTTAAAGCTATGGTTTTCCCAGTAGTGATGTATGGAAGTGAGAGCTGGACCATAAAGAAGGCTGATCGCCGAAGAATTGATGCTTTTGAATTATGGTGCTGGAGGAGACTCTTGAGAGTCCCATGGACTGCAAGAAGATCAAACCTATTTATTCTTAAGGAAATCAGCCCTGAGTGCTCACTGGAAGGACAGATCGTGAAGCTGAGGCTCCAGTACTTTGGCCACCTCATGAGAAGAGAAGACTCCATGGAAAAGACCCTGATGTTGGGAAAGATTGAGGGCACAAGGAGAAGGGGACGACAGAGGACGAGATGGTTGGATAGTGTTCTTGAAGCTACTAACATGAGTTTGACCAAACTGCAGGAGGCAGTGGAAGACAGGAGTGCCTGGCGTGTTCTGGTCCATGGGGTCACGAAGAGTCGGACATGACTAAACAACAACAACTTACCAACTAAGCCATCCAGGAATGGAAACATGCAGAATGCAGAGTCTTAGGATGGAGCAAGAAGGCCATTACCCTCTCTCATGAGTGCCATGTAAGTAGATGAACTTATCTGACATACAGTATTTATAACTGGGAAATTACTAAGGCTGAATGGCACAGTAAACCATTGTTTGGGGGCAACACCATAGGATGGCTGCTTGTGGAGGTATCTGCTTGGCCAATGAGGGAGAAATAATGCTAGACTAGAAGGACCCTCGGTTTGATCCAGCATGGCTCTTTGATGTTCAGCTGCTACTGTTTTTTTTGGGGGGGGGGGTGTTGGCCAAAGTTGTTGGACCCATTTCTTGTTGTTTTCCTGGACATTTTAACGATTTCCTCCTGGACACTGCTTCCGACTGCAGTATTCAGGATATGTCCAGGAAATTCTGGACGTATGGCAACCCTATTCTATGTTGTGGCTACATAGCATTGCTCCAAGTCAAAAGTGCACCATGAAGACCATTTTTAAAAATAAGATAAAAAACCTGCACTGTAGTCCAACAGCCTGACAATTTGCCAGTGCTTCTTAAAAAGCAACAAATTGGAAAAAAAACTGTACATGGGACAATTCAATCACAACCGTAGCCTTGGTCCATAATGACAACTCATGACAAGAAGACCATTGGACAACCCGAGCTTTGCAATGTAATCTAAAGCGTAGGATAACTGGAGGACCAAACCGGTAGACGAACTCCACACCCCAGAATATGTGTCCTGAGAACTCTTGCGGCATGGAAAGATCCTCCCAAAATAAACAAGTGTCATTTTAAAGCAATATTGAAGACTACAAGCATTTCCCATTGCTAGCCACACTCTGAAGACTGACACTCTCTCTTGCCTGCAAATCTCACCTGCATTGTGGAACTGAGGCTGTGGCCCACTGCAGTCAATCACCACCGGCGTGCGTCGTTCCTCGGTCATTGCCATACACAAGGAAGTCATTGTGGCTTCCCGGACAAGATCTTGAAGGCTTGCAGCTCTAAGGAACCTGAGAAAGAATGTGCATTTTTAAAAGAACGTGTTCATCACTAAGCTCAAGGCAGGGAGAGGGCAAGGCAGCTGCCGTGTAACAAGCCAAGCTACCTATGAGAAAGGCAATCTTAACGGGTGGTTTTCTCTTACCTGTTAATATCCTTCTTTGTCCTTTCATCGGGCGCTTTAACTTCAACTGGAGTGCAACTCAAAGCCTTGAAACAGGAAAGTTATAATGTAAGTGTTCTGTATAATGAGGTAGACTGGAGTGGCTAACCTGCGGCTCTTCAAATATCGCTGGACTCCAACTCCCATCAGCCACAGCACAGCATGCTCAGTGGTAAGAGATGCTGGCAGCTAAAGCCCCACAACTTCTGGCGAGTCACACCTGGTGTAGACTCAGGCCGCACTCCTGCACCCACTTACCTGGGATTAAGTCCCACTGTATTTAGTGGGATTTAGTTCCTCACAGTCATGTATATGATGGTAACCAACGCAATTTCTCTTCAAAGTAAATATCCCCCACTCCACTTATTTTATCCTTACAACATGGATTATTTGATATATGGTGACCATTAAGCTAAAGTCCCCTAGGGAGCTTCCTGGCCAAGCAGGATTTCAATCTCACATCATCCGGGTCCAAACTCAATACTTTGCCTACCAGACTCTCATCTGTAGAGAAGCTGTTTCTCTAAGGATAAATGGATTTTTCCTCTCTCTAAAAATCAATGGATTTTACTCTGCGTGTCTTTGTTAAGCACATGAAAGTAAACCTCAGCTGCAGTAGAAGAAGTAAGGGTTGTGTGAGTCATCAATCAGGATTTAATATTTTAAAGTGGGAAGTTTAATGTCCTCTTGCATTACTGGACAAGGGAAATGTCGACCCGTTATAAAACCTACATTCCTGATCAATGGTCCAAACACCTGGTCCGTCCTCTACTTAGACTGAGGTTTACTTACTGGTGACTGGGAGTGGCCGCCGAGACCATATAACACTGGTCCTGAAAGACCTACATTGGCTCCCAGTACATTTCCAATCACAATTCAGTGTTGGTGCTGACCTTTAAAGCCCTAAACAGCCTCGGCCCAATATACCTGAAGGAGCATCTCCACCCTCATAATTAAGCCCTGACACTGAGGTCCAGCTCCAAGGGCCTTTCTGGTGGTTCCCTCCCTGCGAGAAGTGAGGTTGCAGGGAACCAGGCAGAGGGCCTTCTCAGTGGTGACGCCCGCCGTGTGGAACACCCTCCCATCAGATGTCAAGGATATAAACAACTCTCTGACTTTTAGAAGACATCTTAAGGCAGCCCTGTTTAGGGAAGTTTTTTTATGTTGTCGCTTTTTTATTATTAATATTCTGTTGGGAGCCACCCAGAGTGGCTGGGGAAACCCAGCCAGATGGACGGGGTATTATTATTATTATTATTATTATTATTATTATTATTATTAGGGCACCATGGCTAATTCAGCAATAAACTAAAGCACTATTAATGGGGTTTTCTCTTTGACAAGAGTTATATTTCCATGTGCAAACAGAACTGCAACTGCAAGCTGCCAAAAAGCAATGAGTTGAACAGAAAAGTAGTTCTGGGATGTGTGAAATGGTACTCACGGCATGTAACACAAAGGAAAGGTTCTCCTGGAAAAGTTTAACCACTCTCTGAATAGGACAGATTGAATCCTCAAACCAAGTCGCCAAGAGAGGCTTGACACAAATTTCCAGATTATCTTGCTGCAACGAAATGAAAAGAGTGAAACTTTTACATGGAACCACAAAGTTTAGTTCAGCTGAACGACTCCTGACAATCTCTGCTCATGGATCCTGCAGCTAACATTCATTCTTAATTCCAAATCATGCAAGGCCAACAAGAGCTGTCATCTTGAATCAAACAGCTCAGCAGAAGCAAGATAATGGTGGAAATCAGAAGAGCTGCTTTAGGCACATGTGGGAACGTAGTCACTCCCCTGCCTTTAAAGTAGCAGAACCTCCAAACTGCACCACAAACTGCTCTTGAAACCCCCCAAGATGCAGACGTGGCTTCACCCTGCAAGCATGGGGGGAGCTGCATTTCAGAAACACAAGCCCAACACAAGAACCTAGAAACCATTGTGAAGCCATTTAAATCCCAGGCAGTATTATTCCAATGAAGGTTGGTACGTTTTTTTGTAGTTAACTGTGAAGTCAAAACTTGAATCCCCTGAGCAGAGAGCCACATAAACCAACAGCGATCAACGCTTACCTCTAAATCCAGGTTAATTTTCAGGTCCTGAACATATCTGTCAAGCTCAAGTCTGAATGTAAACTCTTAAGGAAACGATGCGTTTGTTAAAGCATCTGAAGTGCATCTGTTGTTAAGGTCCAGGCTCTGCAGCCCTTAATTTCTAACTATTATGGAAAGACAAAAAAAAGCCCTCCAAATGCATCTAATTCAAGGAATGGTTGAATTCAAAGAGCAGATGACACCTTCAGATGTGTGCCATCAGAAGCATGATAAAACAGACTACATCGATTTAGGTACATGGGGATGGTGAAATCGGCACACCGTTTTTCAGGAAAAGATTGAAATCGAGTTTGTGAGTCTGTTGCACATCTCTTATGTTCTTTGTGCACTAAGAAATTACTTTCAGGTGTGAAAATATATTTGTCAGCCTTTGGAGGGTGGGGGAATTCTTTCAACCTGGTTTTTGAATAGCTTTTGCCTTGTTTTCCAAATACAACCCTGGAAAAATGGTGCATACTTTAAATAATAATAAAAAGTAAAACGAAACCAGTATTCTCAGATGTTTATAGCCAAAACCACAAAAGAATGATCAGGGCATACATCATAGCTATCAACTTTTCCTTTTTTTTTAAGGGAAATTCCCTTATTCCAAATAGGATTCCTTGCGAGAAAAGGGAAAAGTTGACAGCTATGGCATACATATGCAGTGGTTTGCATGCTGTCATCTTTGGCTGAATTCAATGAAGCAACCACAGTATTATCAACTAAAAAAATGACTTTTCCGCTCATAGTCTCCTCTTACACACACACACACACATCACCAAAGATAAAAGGATATAGTTCAAGTCCCTTCTCTGAGCCTCCCAAAAAACAGATCACGTAGTCTAGAGGACAGCTGCTCAATTCTGCGTTTGCCATTTCTGTACATTTTTCTGGCTGGAAGAGGCAGTAGTAACAACCAACTTGGCTTTCTGGAATACTGAAAAGAGAAATTCTGAATTAATCACAGAGTGATTTTTATTCTTTTATCTCTCACCATAATCTGTCCACTCGCCAATCACATTATAAACTCATCACTTGCCTGAGATCCTGGATTCTACCCAGCCACTTCAATCTAGTGTCAATAAAGGTTGATTTATGCCTCCATTAACTTATTTGCTATACCTCAAAAATTTGCCCCAAGAGTTCAAAAATCACCCTTCCCTTAACCCTGCGTTCAGGAGTAAACAAATTGTAGGTGATGTCTTAATGGAGTTAAATACAGCCAAGTTGGGCATTTTTAAAACAAAGCAATGTCTGCCATAGAATTATTACTATTTATTGAATTTACTTACTGCCCTTTATCTGAAAATCGCAGGGCAGGTTTACAGAATAAAACACAAAAGCAACAGAAACGTAGGGAAAAAGCACAGAAGCAATTGAAGAGATCTGGGCCAACTGCTTAAGATCCAGCTGTTCATGGCTCCCAGGCTAAGGGCTCATCCATTCCATGCATTCAGTTCCTGTGAGTCCCTTTCCTATCCTCCCCTACCCCATTGATAATAACCCTCTCTTTTCTTTTTGGCATGCATTTTGAAAACAGCTTTTGGAGATCAAAGGGAGCTGGAGACAAAAGGACAATTTAGGCTTTGAGCTGTAGAAATGGGAGGAAAAGAGACCAGAACAGGTTTGTGTGAATGACAGGTGCAGCTATCTTCCTGTTGCTTAAATGCCTCTAATCCAGGCATTTCTGGGAGCATGGAAAAGGTGGGTGGGGCGCAGGACTGTCCTTTCAGACAGAAAAGAGGGACTATGCCCTTCACTTCCCCTCCACCCCTGTTTTTGACGTGTGTACCCCGGTCCACATTTAATCAATTATTTAGTTACATTAATTTATTAAATACCTTTTTAACAAGCTAAAATGGCATCACTGTTTGACCGGACAATACATTTTTCATTATAATGTTAACTGTTTTGAACAAGTACTTCTAAAAATTGTCACTGGCAGGCACTGTTTACCTGGGAGTAGGCCCCACCAAACTCAATGGGACTTGTTTCTGAGTAGATACAATTGCACTGTCCATTGATTAAAATCCATTTGATTAATCAACTAAGACTTCATTAATCAGCCGACAGCCCTCGTTTACTCATAAATCTCCCTAAGCTCAATGGGGCTTATTCCCAACTAAATCAGGATTGGACTGCTGCCAAACGACAAGAAAAACACACGCTTATAAAATGGTCAAGATTTTAGTGAAGATTATGTATTTCAGTTTGCTTTTAATCACCAAGGGCCATTATACCTTTAGCTATCCTAAACTCTAAAACACATTGACACTCCAGGTAGTTTAAAATATGAGTCATGGCCTGTATGCAATATGGATTCCTATGCCAGCTACTCTTGGCACACTATAGTGGCAAGAAAATATAACCATGGCAGTGTAAGCAGAGCTGCTCCTAATACAGTGGTACCTCGGTTTACAAACACAATTGGTTCCGGAAGTCTGTACTTAACCTGAAGCGTACTTAACCTGAAGCGAACTTTCCCATTGGAAGTAATGGAAAGTGGATTAATCTGTTCCAGACGGGACCGCGGAGTACTCAGCCTGACGCGTACTTAACCCGAGGTATGAGTGTAATTGGTTCCGGAAGTCCATACTTAACCTGAAGCGTACTTAACCTGAAGCGAACTTCCCCATTGAAAGTAATGGAAAGTGGATTATTCCGTTCCAGACAGGTCCGCGGAGTACTTAAACTGAAAATGCTCAAACCGAGGTGTACTTAAACCGAGGTATGACTGTATCATATTTTTATTTGAAAGCGAAAGGTTGTGTAACTTTTGAGCCTTCTTCAAAAATTTCAGAGACACAAGAAAGGAATGAAATTTCCCAGCAGTTGCCTTCAGACTAAAACTAAGTTTCCAGGGTAGCTTTACTACGTATGATCTGACACACGATAACCACTTATTACTAACAAAACTGTCATTCATTTCCAGTTGCTACGTGTCACAGCCAATGTGCGAACCCCACCAGAGGCTCCAGTCCCCACATATACTGTTTTCCATTGTATTCTTTAGAAAGCCAAAATCTCTTAACATGCTACGGATCCTCACCTGGCAAACTGCAGCAGAGCTGGGGAAAGGTGGGAGTGAGAGGAGGAAAAGGAAGGCTGGGCAGAAGTCGCAATCATAACACATCTTGTTCCTGCAAAAAGGTTATTTGGCACCAGGGTGCGGAGAGAATCATGTGGATTCTTACCTCAACTCCACAGATGCAACATTGCCCATCCCTTCAAAAAAGGCTCCTTTGGCAAGGTGTTTGGCAACGAAGCTACGCAGTTCCATCTCTGCTTCGGCCGGTAAGTTAGTGTCCACCAAAGAGAGGCTTCATAAATGAAAACAAAACACACTGTTGACTTTCGACTAGCCACTCGGCTGCAATTCTAGCCCCACTTACCTGGGAGTGAGCCCCACTGAATTCCGTATGAGTTACTTCTGGGTAGGAATGGCTGGGATCGCAGCCTTAGTCGGTACCAAAGATCACCAGCGGAGCATATGCTCTTTCTGGTGCTGAGCCAGGCTCTGATGAAGGAGCCTGCTATGGGGCGCCCATTTGCGCCCCCTCTCAAAATTGCACCCAGGGCCACAGCCCCTACAGCACCCCCCCCCACACACACACACTACGCCTCTGCCCAAGACTGATCAATCACAACCAGCTCTTGAACATCTGTGATTAGATGCAAGGGCTTCTGAACAAACAGGTGCCAGTTTCCAGTTTGGGGTTGTATTTCAACTTGTTGTGAAAAAGTTAAAGCGCTGATCATCAGAGCAAACCCATCACAGCGAGCCACTAAAAATGGCCGCCAAGTCCTAGCCCTGCCTTCCCCAACCTGGTGCCCTCCTAATGTTGTTGAACTCCCATCACCCCTGACTAGGGCTGGGCGATACCTGGCTTTCAACATTGTGAGATAAAGGTTAAGGGACCCCTGACCATTAGGTCCAGTCGTGACCGACTCTGGGGTTGCACGTTCATCTCGCATTATTGGCCGAGGGAGCCGGCGTATAGCTTCCAGGTCATGTAGCCAGCATGACAAAGCCGCTTCTGGCAAACCAGAGCAGCACATGGAAACGCCGTTTACCTTCGCCCCGGAGCGGTACCTATTTATCTACTTGCACTATGATGTGCTTTCGAACTGCTAGGTTGGCAGGAGCTGGGACCAAGCAACAGGAGCTCACCCCGTCACAGGGATTCGAACCGCCGACCTTCTGATCAACAAGCCCTAGGCTCAGTGGTATAACCCACAGCGCCACCTGGGTCCCTGGCTTTCAACATTGTGAGGTATCCTCAGCTAAACATCATTATATGCCAACATATGATGATGTCTGAAATAAAGATGTAACTATGTAGAGGCGAACAGGGTATTGTGCTGGCAAATGCTACTACTTAGAGTGGAAAGGGATACAGGTGGTGCTAGAGAGGAGCACTACACCCCATAGTCGATTTCAACTGGACTTACCCATCCAGGGGTCCTTTACCTTTACTTAGGGGTCTAAAACGGATACATTTTACCTACCTTTAACATGTTGTTACAACTGTTATTTTATAGTGCAGAGCAACAGGGGAAGCAGGAATCACGAGAGAACCGATGACTGGCTTCACGGTTTCCCCCCACATCAAATTTTTTTACATAGTGCACAAACACATCGAGATTTGCAATTTATTTTTATGTCATATGTTATGGAACCGTTATCATGATGTGGACTTCAAACCGATTTTGGACGATGTATCAATACATCGCCCAACCCTACACCTGACTACTAGCATGCTGGCTGGGGCCGATGAAACTTGCCTTCCTGGGGTCCCCCACCCATGTGGTGCCCTCAGACACAGTCCTTGGCACCCACCAAGGTCCCCTGCCCCTTTTAGGGCTGCTGCTGTTGTTTTTTAAATGATGCTATTGTCTGTTTGCTTTGCTCCCTTGTTGTTTGGTTGGAAGTGGGTTGACTATTTGGGGGAGTGGCCTGCTTTTTTTAATCTGCTTTTTATTTGCTTTGAGGGGGTGTAAGTGTTTTGCTTGGTTTGCGGGTGGACCAGTAGTTTTTTTGTTTGTTTGTTTGTTAAATGGATATTTTACGGTCCCCATGACTGTTTCTTAGATTTCCAAACATGTCCCCAGGGCCCAAAAAGGTTGGAGAACCCCTGTAGCCCAAAATATTTGGAGAGCACTAGGTGGGGCAAGATTGTTCTCGGCTGCTCTTAGCCTAAGCATGCCCACCAAATGAAGAATTCTTATTTTCATTGCCACCTCATCATACTACGGAAACGTCTCACTACAGAAAGTTCACAATGCTCAGAAGAATTTGGTTCAGATTTTAGAATCCCGCTGCACCACAGCTATGCACATTCTAATTAGCAGAGAAGGATTCAGAAGATCTCAATGGGTTTCCCATGTTGGTTTACCTGAAATCAGCAGAAGACGGAGTTTCAGATGTTGTGCTGCTTGGGCTCCCATCATCGCTGTCTACACCCTGGTGCAACCTGGGAGGGGTGGGGGAGAAGGATCTAACCAGTTATGAAAACACCTACAGAAACACACAAATCATATAAGCACAAACCCCCAAAGCACCGAAGACATTGCAAGAAGAACAGGGTGCCCACAGAAAACAACGGTGGTGGGGAAGGGAGGAACTGAAAAGGCAAGATCAGTAAGCTTCCCTCCAACTCAAGACGTGTTCCATTTCACACATCATTCTGGGTGGACAGCCAGACAAGCATCAATGGATCCAGGCTAGCTGTTTGCTTTGAGAAGGTTTGCTATCGCAAACTGGCACAACAATGGGACCTCCCTCTTCTTTCCCCCACTGTTTCAGTTCATACAGTATTGGAATTGGAGTTGGAGGGGTGGCTTTATGTATTAGTGACTGTTGGGAAAGGAAAACGTCACAGGTTCAATCCTTGGCAAATCCAGCTACAAAACGATCAGGAAGCAGGTTAACGGGAAACGGGTGCCACTTGAATAAAATATGGGGGGTGGGGTGGGGTGTAGTAGGTCCTGCCCTGCATAATTGATCACATGATGCAGTGGGGGTGGGGCGCCATGTCCGAGGTGGGGCAATGTTGATGGGCATTTCCGTTCAAATTGTGTGCCATGCAATTTGATTATGCAGAGTAGGGCTACCTTGACACCCCTCTCCCCAACATTTTATTCAACTTGGCACCCCTGAATGGAACGGAGGCTGCTAGTTTAGCCGGCTTTATGAAAAGCACTAAGATGCATTTGTGGAGCGGAAGCCATTCGATGAATGAAGTTCAGTACCATAGGATGTGGGGAAGGGCAATAGCTTTTAAAGGGAAAAAAGATCAGCCAGATTCATTGAAGGCAGCCGCTGGTGCACGCCTCCCAAACGCTACGCTGAAATAAGGGGCCATAAAGGACGAGAGGGGAAGGGTGTTGGTAGAGCATGTTGCCAAGGTTTCGGGTTTGATCCTCGCATGGGACATTGCAGGGGGTTGGACTAGATGATTCCTCCGGGTCCCTTCCAACTTTGCAATTCTATGCTATGCATGCATGCTGCAGAACCGGGGGTGGGGGGGGGGGAGACGCCGCGACGAAGCCCACCAGCTACACCCCCCCTCACCTGCAGCCTTGGTAGCCGTACAGACAATAATAGCTGTTGCTGCTGCGCTCTGATTTCCGATCCTCCGGCAAGCCGCTCCCTTCCTCGCTGCTCTCCAGCTCTCTGTCGTCTCCGTCTACGGACTCCTGGAGGGAAGGCAACATCTTGCTGGCCTTTCTTTCTTTCTTTCCTTTCCTTTCCACCTCCGGCTTTGTGAGTAATGGAAATCCGCTCCCCCTGTTGCCGTACAGTGCAGGGCCTTTTTCTGCTCCGTCCTGCGCGCAGCTCGCTTCGAAGGTTCCGGCCACTCTAATGCTATCGCCAGCCGCATTGATAGGGCACATCCCCCCCACCCCGAAACTTTCAGACCCTCCAAGTGTCCCTATTTTCCAGCGACGTCCCTGATTTAGAAAAGCCATCCCGGTTTCTGATTTGATCCCAGAATGTCCCACTTTTCCTTGGGATGTCGTTATTTTCATTGGAGAGATGTCGGAGGGTATGGAGTTATCCGACCTCCGAGCCGTCCGAAGGCAATCCTGTATAGGGAAGGTGTTTTCTTAAAATGTTTTATTATGTTTGTGTAGAGGGACGCGGGTGGCGCTGTGGGTTAAACCACAGAGCCTAAGCCCAGGGCTTGCCGATCAGAAGGTCGGTGGTTCCAATCCCCGCGACAGGGTGAGCTCCTGTTGCTCGGTCCCCGCTCCTGCCAACCTAGCAGTTCAAAGTGCAAGTAGATAGATAGGTACCGCTCCGGCGGGAAGGTAAACAGCGTTTCCGTGCGCTGCTCTGGTTCGCCAGAAGCGGCTTTGTCATGCTGGCCACATGACCTGGAAGCTGTACCCCGGCTCCCTCAGCAGCGCCGTCTTAAGCGCGCCTGTCGCCATGGTGCGCCGGATCTCTCCGCCGCCCTTCCGCCCCGTTTCCCAACGCAGTGGGCGCAGCGCTGCTGCGCGGCGGGCAGGCGGGCAGACACAGCGTGATCTCTCCGGCGCCCTCCCGCCCCGTTTCCCAGCGCGGTGGGCAGGTGGGCGCCGCGTGCAGCTGCGCAGCGGGCCGGCCGGCCAGGGGTGGGCGCAGCTCGCGGCGCCCTCCTGCCGGGCCGGCGCCATGGTGCCCTGCACCACCGGGGGTCTATGATGAGCCGGCCCTGTCCCTCAGCCAATAAAGCGAGATGAGCGCCCCAGAGTTGGTCACGACTGGACCTAATGGTCAGGGGTCCCTTCACCTTTTTATACAAAGTGAGTCCTTTAAAAGAGGCCCCATGGATACAGATATATGGGGTATAAATAGTAAAATTATCATTATGGAATGGGACATCACTAATTTCATTAGAGAAATGTTGGAGGGTATGCACTTTTAAAAAGATGTTTAGGTTTTTTTTTTTAAAAGCCTCTTTAAATTCCAGTGTTTAAACTTAAGTGATAACAACACAAGTAATAAACAAGTCGCTCATAGATTTCATTTCGTGATTTATGGCGTGATGCTGTGCATGTCTACTCGCAAGTTAAGTTCAAGCTGAGTTCAACAAGTCTTGCTCTGAAATGAGGAGGCTGAACCTGGAAAATGATTCTGCAGCGCAGGAATTTCCCACTGCGCCTTACCCCCAGTTAAACATGCATAGGATTGAAGTCGAAAGCCTGAGATGGCGATCCTCCGCATACCCGCTTGCAAGGACCTCCTCGACTCAGGAGGGCAGAACTTCCGGGCTGAGTAGACATTTCTTTCCGACTAAAGTACATTAGGAAAAAAACAGCAAGAGCCTTTTCAGCAGTGGAACAGACTCCCACGAGAGGCGATGGACTCTCTTTCCTTGGGAGATTTCAAAGCAGAAGCTGAATGGATGCTGTAGTTAAAGATCCCTGCATCTCAGGGGGGGTTGGACTAGATGACCCTCGGGTCCCCTTCCAATTCCCCACAATTCTATAATTCGATGGCTGGCACATGCGGGAAGGAGCAAAATGCCACCGGGCCCACTGGCAGCTCTGCTCTGCTGCACCGAGGCGCTTTAGGACGACGGAATGGAACGTTCACATTTCTACTGCAGCCAGCGGAGCTGCAAACCAGCTATTCGCGCATGCGCGGTTCTACTCGGCGCGCGCGCTGCCGGCTGCCCCTACGCCTACGGCATTCCAGAGAGGGAGAAAAGAGCGCGCCGCGATTTGACCGAACAATACGTGACGTTCCTCGCCCCGCCCACCTCCCTCAATGGGCGGAGGAGAAAGAGGAGGACACGTGCCCGCGCACTGCATTCTGGGAATCCGAGGGTTCGGCCGGAGGGCGGCCATTTTGTGTCTCGCTGAGGAGAAGAGTGCGCCGGAGGACCCGGAGGTCGAGCTTCTCGTCGCTTTAATAGTTGTCGTTTTTCCTTAGTTAAGCAGCCGCCGCCGCCGCCATGGGACGGAAGAAGAAGAAGCAGTTGAAGCCTTGGTGCTGGTATCCTTTTTTACCCTTGGCGGGCGAGTGGCCGGGAGGCTTCTCGAGCTTGGAAAGGAAGAGGTCGGGCGGCCTAGCCTGGCTTTTTCCCTTCCCTCAGGAGATGGAAGGGACCCCCGGCGCCTACTTCAGCTGGGCGTCGAGGCCAGCCTCCCTTCCTGACTCCACTGCCCCCGCTCCCAATATCCACCTGGGCCTAGTTCAAATAGCTCTCGACCCAACACAAAATTTCCATAGGGAACGGGTTGGATTTGTTTTCTTCTTCTCCTGCCCTCTCGCGCGCCTCTGGTTGCCAACGTTTCAATCGGCCGCTGCAGCTCTGCCCCGTTAACGAAAACTTCCCTCAGCGTAGACATACCAGGTTGGCCACGTTTATCGGCCTGAGAAGCTTCAACTTGATTATTTCTGCCTTTAAAGAAACAAAAGCAGGCCTGGTTGGGGGTTTTTTGTGTGCTCCATGAGCCATCGGCTTCTCAAATATATATTCCTCTGTTTTAGCAGGTGACCCAAAATTTACCAGTTGATTCGGTTCTTATAAATTTCAGAGGCCGTTTTCAAAGAAAGGGATGTTCTGCATAAATGTTGGTCTGCTGCCTTACTCCTATCCTACACATCTGCTTTTCATATATTCACAATGGGGATAATCCATACTCTTCGGTTTTGCCTTCTCCGCACATTCCCCTCCCTCCAAATTTAGATGTTGTTTGTGATATGTTTTGCTTTGAGAAGTCGTGTTTTGACCACGCAGTGAATAATGTTTCTCCTGGAAAGATGTTTGAGGATGCATGAGATATAGGAGTAAATATGGGATTGTCTGAGTCTTGTTTTTCTGAAATACGTCTTGTTGAAGTGTAGGCTGCTAGGTAGAAAGGGGGGGAAATATTTTAGGTAGATCTGCCAATTTTGTGTGCCTTTTCCTCAATAAATAATGGTGGTGACTTACAAAGAAAAAGAATATATTGGGAGTATATAATAGTTTTGTTTTTTAAAAAATTAAGCCTACTTGCTTGTATAAAGCCATTTGTGAAATTGTTTTGAAGTACCAAATTAGAAATGAAAGGGAAGTGATTTATAGGAAATGTAGGTTACTTTAACTTGTAGAATATTAATTGACATATCTGATCAATATGATGTACGTGGTTTACCCATTTTTATTTTCACGACCATGTAAGGTAGGTTACGCTAAGAGATGGTGACTCTGACCCTCTAACCACTTCACAGCACTGGTTCTTTGATACTAACCAAGCAGTCCCCGCAAGGGGCAGGGGGTGTCCTTGGCAGAGGAAGCATCACTTCATAAGCTTGTATTGACAAATACTTGTATTGTCAATACTGGCTTGTATTGACAAAGACAATGTAAACACCACGCGTTAACCCACACAAAAAAAAAAATGAATAATGGGAACTGTAGTTTATTAACTACAGTTGCTAGAATTCTTTGGCAGGTAAATGTGTTTTAAATGAATGATGTGTACACAGCCATAAACAGAAGCAAGGGAACCAGAAGCTTTAGTTTAGAGCTCTTGTGTTGTATCTGGGCATCTTACAGTTCCAAGCCCTCCCCTGGTCCATCCCCTACTGCTCTTGGGACACCAGTGGTGAACAGATCTACAGTACTATTATTCTAGAGGTTCTCTGACAATGGTCCCCTCTCTCTCTCTCTCTGCTGAGAGGAAGATCTGTGATATCCTGTAGCCTAGGAACATCCTCCTAGGGACCACATGATTTCGGTCCCTTATTAAATACTGATTATATTTTTATTCATGCAGACTTTTCCATGTACACTTGTGTTCAACACTGCTCATAATAATTTATTATTTATACCCCACCCATCTGGCTAGGTTTCCCTAGCCACTCTGGGCGGCTTCCAACAGAAAAATAAAATAATTGATTAAACATTAAAAGCCTCCCTAAACAGGGCTGCCTTCAGATGTCCTCTAAAAGTCTGGTAGTTATTTTTCTTTTTGACATCTGGTGGGAGAAAGTTCCACAGGGCGGGTGCCACTACCGAGAAGGCCCTCTGCCTGGTTCCCTGTAACTTGGCTTCTCGCAGCGAGGGAACCACCAGAAGGCCCTCGGCACTGGACCTCAGTGTCTGGGCAGAGCGATGGGGGTGGAGACGCTCCTTCAGGTATACTGGACCGAGGCCGTTTAGAGCTCATGGTACCAACCCCCTCATTTTAAATCATATCTAAAAACTGTTCAATTATAACCAATATACCAATCTTAGTATGACAGTTTGAACAGGAATACATAATAAAATACAAGGTCTGTTCAGTTAGAATAAGGTGTGTTTGGGGAAAATAAGGAAAGCTTAGTGTGTGCATCCCTTGATCCAGAATAGCAAGTCAAATTAAACTTGATATTTGCCCTCCTAAAATATTCAATGGGCACAAATTAACTGCTTATAATGTATATTGTGACGTTCTTGTGCCATAGCACTACCTTCAACACTCAAATCCCTTGTTATTAATTAGTATATTTCATACTTTTATGAGTAGGGACTCTTTCTGGTCTCCAAGAAAGAGACGCAAAGACATAATTAGAGCTTGCATATTGGAAGGCTAACTGTAGCCCTATTTTGTGTTAGGGCCAGTGTTAGAAACTGAAATATGAAAGCTAGGCGCTAAATGGCACCTTAGACCTAGGTTATAGGTGCAACAACAGAATGTATAGGTGTGCCTTTTTATAACAAGAATACAAAGTTGAAAATGAATGATTGCAGCTAAAATTCATGTTCATTTTTCATGTGGTCTAGTCCTTCCCCTGCCCACCCCCCTTACATTCTTAAGAGGGTCTCTTCAGTCTTCAGAGAGTAGCTGGAAGTGGGGAGGCAGAAAAAGCTCCTTTCTTTCCCCTCTGCAGTTTTAATCTAAAAATTTAGGTGCAGTACTGTGCCCAGAGCTCAGAAACTACTCACACTAATGAAATTACCTGTCGCAAAATGCGCATAGAACAATGGGAGTTTCGAACACTGGTTAGGACGCAGTTGTCATCTGCAGCAAGAGTGGGCAGAAGGTAGCTCAACATTTACAGAATGATGTCTTGAGTGATTTGCAGTAGAGCGGCAAGGGTTTCATTCTGATTCCCAATTTAGCAGTAGAAACAACAAAACTGCTTCCCTGCCCGATTAGGCTGATGAAATTTAAACATCGATCAGAAATGGGTGTTTGAGTGCAAGAATTGTGAGCTCGATTCAGTTCTGGTACTTAAAACAAATTCCTCGGCTCAGAATGTGATGAGAAGCACTCTTTTTAAATTTTAACTGTATCTCTTTTGTATCTACCAGAGCTAATTGCCACTGTCTCCCTGGTGAGGCATGATGCCAAGCATATAGAACCCCTCCCCTGATTTTGATGGTGCCTCAAAAGCTCTGCAAAACAAGACCTCTCCAGAAGAGAGACTTGATCAGTTCTCTTTGTTACATTAAGCTTTGTGACAAACTGTTCAAATCTCTTTGTAACAGAATTGCTTCTTGTTGCAAATTAGAGAAGGAATGTTTTTTTTCTGTAACAGACATTTGGAAAAAAGGCTCACTCTTCTTTCTGCCTGCTCAGAAGGCCAACAACATGACCTGAAATGTGGCAGAGCTAGGGTTGGGTGCACTTTATTTAATGGTTGGCAGCTCAGCCATAGCAGAGATTGTGGGTCCCTGAGCTTAATCCTCAGATTCACTATGTTGTGATTTCCATATCATTAATTATCCTGTATGTGAATCTGTATACCCAGGCATCCATTTTGCAGTCTTTGCTGCTGTGATTCGCAACATCCCTTCCTCTTAAAGACATATTTTTATAACTTTACTATGTTGTATAGTAGGCATAATAATAATAATAATAATAATAATAATAATAATAATAATATATTTATACCCCGCCCATCTGGCTGGGTTTCCCCAGCCACTCTGGGCGGCTTCCAACAGAAAAATGAGATAAAATAATCTATTAAACATTAAAAGCCTCCCTAAACAGGGTTGCCTTCAGATGTCTTCTAAAAATCTGGTAGCTGTTTTTCTCTTTGACATCTCATGGGAGGGCGTTCCACAGGGCGGGTGCCACTACCAAGAAGGCCCTCTGCCTGGTTCCCTGCAACTTGGCTTCTCGCAACGAGGGAACTGCCAGAAGGCCCTCTGTACTGGACCTCAGTGTCCGGGCAGAACGATGGGGGTGGAGACGCTCCTTCAGGTATACTGGACTGAGGCCATTTAGGGCTTTAAAGGTGAGCACCAACACTTTGAACTGTGCTCGGAAACGTACTGGGAGCCAATGTAGATCTCTCAGGACTGGTGTTATGTGGTCCTGGCGGCCGCTCCCAGACACCAGTCTAGCTGCCGCATTCTGGATTAGTTGTAGTTTCCGGGTCACCTTCAAAGGTAGCCCCACGTAGAGCGCATTGCAGTAGTCCAAGCGGGAGATAACTGGAGCATGCACCACTCTGGCGAGACAGTCTGCAGGCAGGTAGGGTCTCAGCCTGCGTACCAGATGGAGCTGATAGACAGCTGCCCTGGACACAGAATTGACCTGCGCCTCCATGGACAGCTGTGAGTCCAAAATGACTCCCAGGCTGCGCACCTGGTCCTTCAGGGGCACAGTTACCCCATTCAGGACCAGGGAGTCCTCCACACCTGCCCACCTCCTGTCCCCCACAAACAGTACTTCTGTCTTGTCCGGATTCAACCTCAATCTGTTAGCCGCCATCCATCCTTCAACCGCCTCCAGGCACTCACACAGGGCCTTCACCGCCTTCACTGGTTCTGATTTGAAAGAGAGGTAGAGCTGGGTGTCATCCACATACTGATGAACACCCAGCCCAACCCCCCTGATGATCTCTCCCAGCGGCTGCATGTAGATGTTAAAAAGCATGGGGGAGAGGTCAGAGCCCTGAGGCACCCCACAAGTGAGGGTCCCGGGGTCTGAACACTCATTCCCCACCACCACTTTCTGAACACTGCCCAGGAGAAAGGAGCGGAACCACTGCATGACAGTGCCCCCAGCTCCCAACCCCTCTAGACGGTCCAGAAGGATGTTATGTTCGATGGTATCAAAAGCCGCTGAGAGATCCAGCAGAACTAGGAAACAACTCTCACCTTTGTCCCTAGCCCACCAGAGATCATCAACCAGTGCGACCAAGGCAGTTTCAGTCCCATGATGAGGCCTGAACCCCGACTGGAAGGGATCTAAATGGTCTGCTCTTGCAGGCATGCCTGGAGTTGTTCAGCAACCATGGACAGATTTAATGCTTGCGGGATCGACTTTGGTATTTCACTAGAACCCCAAGATGCAAAATAGTTACAGGAGACTGGTGGAATCAGATGCAAAATAGTGGCCCAAGAGACATAGACCCACAACATTTCATTAGCCCTATATTAAGATAATCTGCAAATCGTCATCTCAGTTGCTACAGATCACTGCAAATTCTGATAGTCTAATTTGAAAGGAGAAAGAAAGATCCTTTTTTTAGTGATGAAACAAGCTCTTGGAATCTACTGTAAATCCAGTGATCCAGCAGTAGGTCCCAATGTGCCTCCTGCCCACCCTCTTATATCCACTTATCAAAGAAATCAAAGTGTAATTAATACATTTTAAAGATCTGTAGCATTCCTTGAGAATAATTATTGTAATAGGTTTAATTGTAACATTTTTACTTCCATGCTTTCCTTAACAATGTGGCATAGGTATTGTAATAGGGATTTTGATGATGAGAAAATTCTTATTCAGCACCAAAAAGCAAAACATTTTAAATGCCATATATGTCATAAGAAACTGTATACTGGACCTGGCTTAGCTATACACTGTATGCAGGTAAGTGCTCGGGTATATCCTTTTTTCATATGGTGCTCTATTGAAAAGCAATGTGCTGCTGTTTTGTAATACTCTTCCATAAATTATGAGTATTTTAGATTTCAGAACCAGCTGCATTAATGAAAGCTCTTTGGTTGGCCACGGTAGGCCTTTGGGCCTGATTTGCCCAGGATAGTGGATACAATCATGACTTTATTATTTGGTAGTTGGTTGGAGTCTCGTCTAGTTCTAATTCTTTAAGAATTTAAAGCTACATTTGTAACTACTATTGTAGTGTTTTGCATGCTTGTCTGGGAGTAAATACCAGCATAGGATTGCAAATCTGAGCTTGCTTCCTGTGGAGAGATTCCCATAGAACAGCCTTTTTGTTTACCCCCTCTGGTGTGTGTGTCTTTCTACCTGTATGCAGAGTGTGTATGTGTGTTGACCACACCCACTGCCATCATGTGACCCTTGGAGAATGGTCAGTATAAATGCAGCCCCAAAAATGTTAGTCACCCCTGTTTTAGACTTAATTAGACCTAGCCCTGCTATTTGATTTAGACTAGTTTTATCTGCATTTGAGCTAACTAGAATATAGTAAACTGCCTTACTTCAGATTATTTGTCCATTTAGCTCAGTGATCTATTTTGACTGGCAGCATTTCAGAGATTTTTGCCATCCCTGCTACCTGATCTGATACATTCTGCATGCAAAACATGTATTTTACCACTGGACTGTGGTCCTTAAATCTAAGATGCTATAAGTGCTACAGAACTAAATTATCTTAAGTTTTTTTTAAAAGACAACAACAACCATATTAGTAACTTACCATGGTTTGAACTTATATTTGCCTACTTTTCATAGGTACATAAAGAAACAATAGATGCTGTTCCAAATGCTATACCTGGAAGAACTGACATTGAACTGGAAATCTATGGTATGGAAGGCATTCCTGAAAAAGACATGGATGAAAGAAGAAGGCTACTTGAACAAAAAACTCAAGGTAAATTGAAATACTTCAGTATGGAATGGGCTCAGTATTTAATTATCATGTTCTGAATATCACCAGTACACAGTGAGATTACTGTGAGCAACAGAGATGTAAATCTAGACATATAGGTATTATTTTATGGGTCTTTTAAATTGTTGTGACACTAAGGTGCATAGTTGCACACTTGTCAACCTGCTTTTTTATGGATTGCAACTTAATGCTTGAAAATCAAAAGTGGGAACTCAGTATTGGGTCTGAAATGATATTGGTTGTTTTTGGAGTAAATCAATACACCTAATGATAGTTGTAACATAGGCTTGCCATACATCAGGAAAATCCTGACACATCATGGTCTTTAGGTAAAATTGGCTTTGTGGGGATTTTCCCAAATCTGCAAAATGTGAGGGGAAACCCAGGTGTATGGCAATGTGATGGAAAAAGTAGTGGAAACCGCTCTAAAAGCTTAAAACCACCATTTTGGGGGAGGTTTGTTCCACAGAAAGCTGAACAATTTAAAAAAAGCTCAGCAACTTTGTGAGTGTCAGGAATTATAAGCACCTTATGTGCCCACCTTTTACAAAAGTTGGTAGGATAGGTAGCTCAATGCCAGTGGAATTCTGGTCCAACTGAAATATATTGTGCCCTGTGGTTTCAGGCTTCCAGGTAGACTCCTATTTGTTTAAAATTGCTTTCTTGTTGAAAAAAAGAGAGGAAATAATTTTACTGTGCTGCTGTGTGATCTTATTCTGCAGTAGCTTTTATTAATATTATGATTCTTATAACCAATTAATAAAATACCAAGAACCAGCAATATCACTAATCACATCATTCAGCACAGTTATTGGTTATATATTCTGGAGAGAGAGCGGGGGAAGCTGCGTTGAAAGGTTTAACCGTAAAAGGAAGAAAGAAATGTTATTTGTATATCCAGTGGAAGCTAAACCAGGCTATTTTATTCTCTTTGTAATGGCTGGTTATCAAGGTAATCTTTGACATTTGTTTACTTTTTCAGACTAGCAGAAGACTCCGATACATCCAATAATTGGCATTTTTAGTGCTGGTTGCAGCTTCACTTGCACTAAATACATCCCAATTTATGTTTTCTGACCCAAGTAGCAAATGATTAGATTGTGTTATGGATTCTAATTACAGTTTAAACAAATAAATGAATATTGTTTGTAATTGCTCTAAATGTTACTGAAAGAGTCATTAGTTTAGGTTTAAACCTAGTCTCTACTGTTGAAAAGGAATATTTATGAGATAAAAAGTATAAGGCAGCATTCCATTTTATTTGAAGCAAATTGCAGGTAGAGTGATCCAGGATGGAATGTGTTTAAGAGCAAATAATTTAACATCTGAATGTTAAAACTCTTTCAGCAGAAAGCCAGAAAAAGAAACAACAAGATGATTCTGATGAATATGATGACGATGAATCTTCGGCTTCAACCTCATTTCAAGCGCAGCCTGTGCAACCCCAGCAGGGATATATACCACCAATGGCACAGCCGGGTTTACCTCCTGTGCCAGGTGCACCAGGAATCCCTCCAGGTAGCTAGATGGAAATAGTGTGATGATTGTCTTAGAAGTTGCTTCAGTAATGGGAAAACTTTAGTTGGAAACATTTTGTGACATGCTATTTTGAAATATAATGGGTACTTATAAACAATAATTAGTTGCTCCATACTGAATACATTTATGTTCTTCCAAATTATTTGAGAGCTGCAAAGCCAGTCTTATTAGAGGGGAAAACTCTAAAATTGCCTTGAAAATATTTGATTGGAATTTTAGAAACGGCTCCAGTTCTGCTAGCTACCAGACAGCTTCACATCCCTGAAACTGTGGTTTCCATAATATACAACTTGTGATTTGGAATTTGGGTGCTCTTCCTTGAAAAGTTGTGCTTGGACATAAGCAAATGTGTAGAGAATTCTGGGCTATATTGAACGAGTTAGGAAAACAGAAAATGTTGGTTATGCAACTTTATTCGTGACATTGTAGTGCCATCTATTAACAAGTCCTCTGGGCAGTTTGCAATACAATTTACAGTTTACAATTACATATGTCTCAAGTGGAAGCTACTAATCTCTAATGGTCTTTAACAATGGAAAGGGTGGCTTCTTCTTTTTTAAACATGTGACACTTGGTACTCTTTGAACTAGCAGTAGTCTTTTGTATTCATAAACATACTTTGCGCCATAATTTGGAGCAGCAGCTATCTCAAATGGCAGAAGGGGAAAATCCCGTGGATAATATTAATAATCAATATTCTTACAAATCCTGTATTCATCAAAAATATTTGTGTACAGTATCAATAATCAACACACATTCTCTGGCTTTCAGGTATACCACCATTAATGGCAGGTGTTCCACCAATGATGCCTGGAATGCCTCCAGTGATGCCTGGAATGCCACCTGGGTAAATAAAAACAGTGCATTAATAGTGTAGTCCATGCCTAGATAAGTATGCTTCATTTTCACATCCTGAGCTTTTGGACTTTGAAGCTGCACACTAATTGTACAACACCCTTCTTAAATCATGTCTTAACATTTCTGTCAGTGGGCAGGGATACTCCTTTTTTTCTCTTTAACCTTCTTTATGCCCTTCATTATGCATTAATTCTCTTTCCACAAACTCAGCACTCCCATTCATACTTATTCTCTCTCACACCATCTGCATACATGCCTATGGCCCTGGTGTGCCAATCCCTTTCCCTTGCCGATCTGCATCTCCCTAGCAGAATTTCTTACCCAAACTGTCTTTTTCCTGCTTTGTCATTCTCTCCTACTCCACCTCACCCCACACAGTTACCCCTTCCCCTCTCCACTCTTTTTCCTAGTTGGTGTATCCATTGTCTGCCTTTACCACTCCCTCCGGAAGAGATAGAAACAACAGGAAGGCGTGCAGGCAAGCTCAGTTTCCAGTGTTGTGGCAGCTACAGTGTCTGACTGAAAGACACAAGGCTTCTCTGGCTTCTCTAGCAGCAGTTCTGGATCTTTGCAGAACAAATGAAACCACAATGGGGCTGAGGGATGAGGTGGACCAGAAGGCAGCTTCATGGGTTTCATATAGCCTGGACCCAGTTTCCTGCCCCTGTTCTACATGTTACTGTTTCAGATGGTTCCCAAAACAATATTGCCTATTTTCTTGTTCCATTTAGAACAACTTGGCAAATACTGGAGTGGCTGGATGTTTCCCCAGTATCATTAGTTCTCTCCAATGGTTTTGAATATGGCTTTCCAGTGTGGTTTTGGCAAAGGGGTCTGTCTGCTTTTTCGGTTTTTTGAGTTGGAAATCTGATCTCCCACTCTGCTGCTGAGTTCTGCCTGCTTCCCACATCCATCTAAACAACTTTTACAGGCATGGAGGGAGTGGTGAGTTCAGGCTACCACATCATTGTGCACTTGGCTTCCCCTTCTGGCCTTAAGACATAACAGTTGAATGGCATCCCAACTGGTTCTCCACATGCTTTGAGTTAAAATTGAAAGGTATGAAATGATTCAGACAGGTCTGCCATGGCTAGCTACTGAAAGCTGGAACTTACATTTCTCAGTGGAAATCCTTGGATGTCCTTAAGAACATTGTGTATCACAATCCTTCCCCTGTCTGGTGGTGCTCTGCAGATCTTCTGCACTACAATTCCCATTGGGGAAGCACTATAGCTCAGTGGTACAGCACATGTTTGCAAAAGGTCCCTGGTGTTTCTAAGTAGGGCTGGCCTGAAACTCTGAAGAGCTGCTGCCAGTCATTGTCAACAACACTGATCTAGATGGACCAGTGGAGTGACTTGGTATAAATCTGCTTCCTTTGTTTTCATCAGCCCCAGCCAGCTTGGCCAGTAATCAAAGGTGATGGGGAAATAAGAGTTCAAAACACATGGAATGTGGCTTAACACCAAATCGGTTATTGTGTATGTTACTACTATGGAAATTCCAGTTTTGGTGTTTTTTTGCTTCTGTTTTGGAAATACAATGTTTGGTGTCCTGTTAAAAATTTAATAAAAATTATTGAGAGAGAGAGAGAAATATGGACCACACCAAATTGGGGAAGGCTGCAAAGTTCTGATACGCATTCTATATGGACTTTACCATTTTCTTCATTCTTCATAGGATGATGCCAATGGGTGGCATGATGCCTCCAGGACCAGGAATCCCCCCTCTCATGCCTGGTATGCCACCAGGTAGGTCAGGAATGACGAATCCATACTGTGGTGAGAGTTATTTTATTTTGTTTTTGAACTGATCTGGAGTTGCTGTTATTGCTCTGCATAAAATGGTGCACTTTTTGTAGGGTTTGAAAAAAATGGCACAGAAAAAAGTTTGCTCTATGTCTGTTATAATTCTTTGGAACATGTTATTAAAAAAAAACCTCAATCTGGACATCTACCAAAACTGTATGGCATGGGAAAGGAACACTACGAAATGAAATAAGAGTTGGTATAAAAAGTTCTTAGTGCAAAAAAAATGGGGCGGCTCATACTTTGAAGTCTTTGCAGCTTTCACCTTGATTGTGACTGTTGGCATCACTTAATTTTATATTCACCCCTAAATCAATTTGTGGATAAAGATGCCATCTTGTTCTGGGGATGTGGTAAGAAAATAATTTCCTTTGATTATTTTTTAATTTTATTTTTTGCAAATATAACAGTGGAAGTGTTACTTTGCAGGCACAGCTAATCAGCTAAGCCTGGATTTTTCCTCCCCCACTCCTGACGTCCTATAAGATGTTAGGGTGGTTATGGCTTGGCTGAAATGGCATCAAGGGACCAGGAGGCTTGACAGGCAAAATTAGGCACATAGGCTGGCAGTTCCCCACTTCTGTATTTATCAGAATTTAAAAGGGTGGTTGGCCATAGCCCCATGAGCATCATTATCTAGTGGTGGTGGTGGTGGTGGGAGTCATTTGTTCTGCAAGGATGGACAGGTGCCACTGCATTATGGTGGTGTCAGGTTTCTGCACGTGAGTGTCATCGTGGCATGGGGCAAACTTTCCAAATTTCAGTGTAATATGTTGGTTGTTGGGTTTTTTCCCACTGTCAGCAAAAAGTCTGAATTTTGCCTGGCTAGAAAGATGTCTGCTGTACAAAGTATGAGTCTTATTTATAGGTCACTTTTACCTCTTGCCGTGTCCACCATTGGTATGTGGCTAATGGAAACAGTTCAGATAAAGGACTGACTTGACAAAGCAACGTGAATGTGCCGACGCTCAGAGAGAATCTCACAGCCACTTTGCTTCCCCCCCCCCCAATCCTTTTGGCCATGCCAAAGATTTGGCTTACCTTTTTGTCCAAATTGGGATTTGTGGTTAGCCTTTGTCCTCTCCAACTATGATGCACAAAAAAAGCCGGAAGAGTAAAGCATGCACATTCATACACCAATTCTTGAAGTTGCATGATCAGAGCAGCAGCATTTGATCTGGCCTCAGGCCTTAAGTACATATGCACACACAACATAAAGATCATTTGTAAAAACTATTGCTGCCAAAAAGTTGGCTTATGCTCCTAATAATAGTTTACTGTCACAGTTTTCGTAATTGTGGTTAGTTATCCCTTCTGTCTATTTCTAGCTGTTCTCTGTTACTTAATAGAATATTGTCCTACCATTAAAAGGAATCTAATAGGGACATGTTTTTATATTAAAGTCTTCAGAAAATTACCATCAGAATAATTTTGTTATAGGTATGCCACCACCTGTTGGTCCTCGTCCCGGTATGCCTCCAATGACACAAGCACAGCCTGTGAATGCTCAAGGTGTACTTAACAGACCTCCCGCTCCTGTTGTTGCAGCACCAACTCCTCAGCCTCCCGTTACTAAACCACTTTTTCCCAGTGCAGGACAAGTAAGTTTGTTTTACATCCTGATAGGAGGATTTTAAAACTGTGTTTATCACAGTCACGCTGCAGAAACACCAGCACTCAAATCACTAGGGTTGTTAGGCAGATTGCTTGGTATTTGCTCCTATCTTTTGCTGGAGTTACTATACAAATGTAGTCTCAAAATGCAGGTTTGCTATTTATACCTGCTGTCTTTCATGTTAAGGTACCATTTTATTTTATTTTATTTTTGCAAAAGAATAAGTATGTTTTGATCTCTGTTAGCAGGTGCTCAGGGCCATGTTTCCATGAAGAACTTTTATAGCCATTGGCTCATCCTTAAAATTATAAATTCATATTTTCATAAGGAGAAATCACAGTGAGTGAGCAGGAGCATGCTTCTGAAATGATTTTTTAAAAGATTCTTCTGCTGCCCTACAATGCTTTCTTTTGTAGTCGGCTAAATTAAACTGTTAATCCTTCTCCTGAAAGATAAAGCAGTTATGCAGTAATGAAATAAAATGCACACATAGAGACATTTGAGAACCACTTGCTGTTTAACAGAGTGGAATGGTCTGTTTGAGAGAGACATGCTCTCTCCTGTTTCATTGGATTCATTGTAAATGAATAAGTCTCGTATGACTTCCAAGCATATTGCAGAGTCCTTCATAATGTGTTGTTGCATTTTGAACTTCTGCAGGGAAGAGATTCATTTACAAAAGTCAATCCAAGATCCTTCCTCTTGGTTATCTTTCACGCATATATTCGGAGACTGTTTACTGTTTCCTTTCTTTTATGCTACAGATGGGGACACCTGTCACAAGCTCAAGTACAACTGCATCCAATTCAGAACTGTCAGCACCTTCTAAAGCTCTGTTTCCTAGCACAGCACAAGTACGCAGGAAGTTGCAGTTTAAAATTGCTTTGCTGGTTAACCCTTTAGACCGTTATGTAAACATTAAAATATCTGCCTAAACATCTTCAGATAATTGTGGATTCCTGATTATGTTTAGCTATTAATCCCAATCTTAAATTGTTTGTATTATTTAATTATTTTACAAATTGTGCATAATATTTCGGTAATAGAAATAAACAAAAGATTCTACATTGTGGTTCTAAAGGGTTAAGAAGAGCATGAAAGCAGTTGAGTGCGTTTTAGTTGGCAGTGGTTTACTTGATGCATGGTTTATTTATTTTTCTAGTTTATGCTGTTATTTTTGATGCATCGTGATAAAAGTAAGGAAATGTCCAAACAAAAAATGCATCATGTCCTAAATCCCAACCTATCTAGTCCTGAATTTGAAATTCAGTGAGGAGTGCAGAATTTGTGCTATTGCTTGTCAAAGCATTCTCTCATAAGTGAAACTAAGAGCCCCCGAAGTAAAAAACATGTAATAGCTTCACAGTCATAGTAGGGTTCTGTCTTTCCCATTTGATGCAAATAAGGTTTTTTGTAGTTTGTAGGAAAGGAAAGTAGTTCAGCACTATAAATTACTATTTGAGGTGCCTCAGAACTTCATTTTGTTTTTATGCAGAGAATGCTTTTAAATTCACCTGGTTGACCCACTAGCATTCTTAGAAGAAAAATCTTCCTATATATTCTAATTGTGTTTGAATGCTAACTTGCCTAATACTGTTCTAAACCAGTAATTTCTAGATTGGCCTAATTACAAAAATAACATTTCTTAATAGATCTGAATTATATTGAACATACTGTATGAAATGATGAAAAAGGGATGGCAACAAATAGTTACCCAATTTGTCTTGCTCGTTTTTGATCTGCCACATCTCATTTTTGTAGTGTGTTTGTGTGTTGGGAGGCACTATTATTTTTTTCATCCCAGTTTGCTTTGTTATGTAATGAGGCTGAACTTTTACTTTATGCTAATCTAGCTGTGCAAATAGATTGTAATGCTACAGTGTTTAGAATTTTTGCATTTTAAATAGCATTGTCCTTATAGTTTAACTTTGTATTTTTACAGGCTCAGTCAGCTGTTCCAGGGCCGGTTGGTACAGATTTCAAACCATTGAATAATGCACCTGCAACTACCACCGAACCCCCAAAAGCTACATTCCCTGCTTACACACAATCTACAGCTTCAACCACTAGTACAACAAACAGTACTGCAGCTAAGCCAGCTACTTCTATAACAAGTAAGCCTGCTACCCTTACGACAACCAGTGCAACCAGTAAGTTGATCCATCCAGATGAGGATATATCACTGGTAAGTTAAATAGGATTTCTCCTTGCTCCATAGTTGTGAGGAAATGATCAAACAGTTGTACCGTTTATGTGGCAGCTCTGCTTCCCACCTCTTCCCTCACCATTTAGTGCGTCTTAACATGAATTATAGCAAATTTAGAATTGCTCTGTTTTCTGCAGTATACTTCTCAGAGCCCAATACGGGTTGCGTTAAAACTCATGTCAGACTGCTTCATATTTATTGGTGTGCTTTATGAACCAGATTTTCAGACTCCAGTATAATGGCACAATCCATAATACTGAATAATCCCTAAATCCTGCTTCAGAAGTAGTAGAAAAAGTTAATGCAGAAGTAGAAATTGATAATGTAGCATTTTGTTATACCAGAATTTACATGCTATAATATGTATCTCCGTAAGTTTAAAGATGAGATTTAATTGGTTGAGTAAGCCAGTTTAAATATTCTTCCTTGAATGTTACATGAGCTGTACTTGTGTCTCAAACTGACCTTTGATTTGAACTCATATTGTTGAAATTATCCCTGTGTGCTTCCCTTCATAGGAAGAAAGAAGAGCGCAGTTGCCTAAATATCAGCGTAACCTCCCTCGACCTGGGCAGGCATCCATGGGCAATCCACCAGTTGGACCAATGGGAGGTATGATGCCACCACAGCCGGGAATGCCCCCCCAGCAACAAGGAATGAGACCTCCAATGCCACCCCATGGTAAAAACACACTTAAGCTTCTTGAAATCCTTTACAGTTTATTTATTTATTTCACAGCATCTATATGCTACTCGATTGTAATACGAGCTTGAAGCGATTTACAAAAATACGCAGGTTGATTGCAGCCTAAATGCTTTACTAGCAGCAGTATTGCTTAAAGGTGTTTGTAATTTTTTTTTTTTTTTACCTTCACAGGTCAGTATGGTGCTCATCACCAGGGCATGCCAGGATACCTTCCTGGTGCAATGCCTCCATATGGTCAAGGGCCCCCAATGGTGCCTCCTTATCAAGGTGGACCTCCTCGACCGCCAATGGGAATGAGACCGCCTGTAATGTCGCAAGGTGGCCGCTACTGATGCTACTGCAAACGCTCTAATAGGTTTGGAGATTAAACCTTTTCTCATCTTGTGCTGTTAATATAGCCAAGCTTCCATCAATTAAAACTTCGTTGTGACTTTTAGGGGAGGAAAAAAAAAACTTTCCACATACAAGGAACTTTTTGGACATTCTTATTTTACATGGCAAAATTTGTTTAGAATAATAAAACAGGAACTTTCCCTGATGTTGCAATTTATACTGTATGGCTTCTTTTTCATGTTTCATCTAGGTTTTTAGAAGTGAAGTATAGTAAATATGGTTCGTTAAATTGTGAAGGCGCTGGAAATACATGAACGTACCATCTTAAAGGCAAGTCCTGTAACCTTACGTTGCTGTTCATAAAATCATGCCTTCACAGCACTTCAGGTGCTGTTGGACTTCATGTCCCCAACAATAGTTTGGTGAGGGCTTTTATTGTTACCATCTACTTGTACACTTAAGTCTGAACGTGTAACGATATTTAATGTATTTAGAGTTTCCTGTTGCAGGGTTTATAAAATTGACCTACTAAGTTCACGTGACTTCCTGTACTGTTAAACTTTATTGTAATAAAATGAAAGAAAAAAATTGTCTTTTTATTCATGACCAGCTGTGGACAACTGCCTGAAGGTTTGTACTGATGCATGCTATGGTAGCTTGTGGTATAATAAATATAGATTTCCTGATGCTACATTGATATATTCTGAATTATTTGAACTTCAAAGTCACTACTTTAGCTGTATGCTGTAGCTGACTCCTGAACAAGTAAATAGACCTGTACACTTATTAAGCAGTTGCAACAAAGTCTTGGGCTTAAGAAGACAGACATGTTTTTTTTCTGAATGGTGCGCTTTCTTAAGACTTCTTCATAGCTCGCTGGTTATGATACTGGTGTGCTGTTAGGGTTGCCAGGCTCAATAGAGAACAGGACTTTTGTGCCTTTAATTGCCCTGCTTTCTTTTGAGTCTGGAAACCTTAAAGAGAAACCAGCAGACCCTTTGCTTGGAAATTAAACAAAGGATCTGCTGGTTTCTCTTTAAGGTTTCCAGACTCAAAAGAGAGCAGGGCAATTAAAGGCACAGAAGTCCTGTCTATTGAGTCTGGCAACCCTATGTGTTGTTATGTTTCCTATGTGTAAATGTGCTTATACTAAAAAAAATGCTATTGTAGAACACATTTTTTGGCTTTGCTTCAGTTGATACTTAGAACTATCTCTTCCTCAGTTTAGAGACTTCAAGCTGCTTAACCTAACATTAAAGATTTCTCTTTTTAAAGCTTAAGTGCAAGCATTGGCTTCTGTAATAAAGGTGACCAGCATAGAGGGATCCACCATAAAACATAGGTTGCAGAATATCAGATTAATCTTAGTCAATTGATCAATTAATCTCTATCTGGGCATATCAAAAAGCAGTCTGGTTAAAAAAATACAGCTGAAGCTGCCCTGTATGATTCAAACATTGTCTTGTCCTCATTTAATGGCATGAAAGCTTCATGACTGTGTGACAAGAAAAACAGCTGTGGTGAGGTTTCAGCTGTGTCTTTAACTGGACTCTGTCCCGTTTATAAAACCTAGCAGGAAAGAGGGTAAAATTATCGCCTTGGATGACTGAGCAGTTGTTGCTCTCAAGAGGCATGATGTATTTGGGAGGTTGTGCCTCAGCATTTTGAGCCTTGTTTGTTTATATGCAGTACAAACCAGATCTCATTTTTTATTGCTTTCTGTTGTCCTCCTTCCATCAGTTGATTTATAAAGACAAATTCTGTTATTGTCATTTTGCACTCCACCCCTAGCTACCGGTAATAGTAATATTGCATGTTAACAGCACCAATTTATAAAGTAAAAACTATTTCCAGTTTGCATACAGTCTACTTCAGTCCTTTGCTTGGTCTCAAAAAACTTTATTGTTCATGCTTGAAGTTTCTTTGCTGCTTTCTGTACATCCTCTTTTTATATTTTCGTAACTTTTGAAAATGCCCTGCCTTCCTTTAGAAACTTTGGCTTTGTGATCTTCACTCATTGTTTTAAGTTTTTTTAAATTTTTATTTTGAGAAATTTATTTTGCTGGAGTACTGTGTATTAAATGTCTGAGCAGTGTTATTGACACTTTGAATATGCTTTCTGTTGACTGGCTACCCATTTCCCCAAAAAGTACTTCAGAATATGCAGCCATGTTCACTGTTTTCTAATTACTTCACCCCTTTAGCTGTTCATTTATTTCTTTTTGCACTATTATGATGGCAATTGTGCAATTATACATACCTGTTGACCATTATTTGAAGAAGTTATGCTTGTTTTTCTCATTCATGAAAACACATATCTGAAGCTTGCTTTGACATTAACTGTCTCTGTAGATCCCCGTACTAAAGAGGCAAACAATTTTGGCCATGGGCTTGCTTAAGTAACTTTTCCTCAATCTATGGCAAAATTATACACAATGATTTTTCATTTTGTTCATCCAAGGGTGCTATTCTTGTAACATGGTTCATGCCTAATGAGCCCATTAGCAAGCCTTTTGTAGCCCATACTGGCCATTTTACATTTAAAAGAACTAGTGTACAATTTGTACTACCGGTAGTTGCATCCAGACTCTCCTTCTACTCACAGAAGAAACTGAGATTAAGCAGAGGCTCCTGCTGGATGGAGGGGTAGGCAAATTTCCTCTTCAGCCCCTGCACCACTTTCCACATTGTTTCAGAGCTCACCAGAGCAGCTTTGCAAGAGGAAAGAGAAATTGGTACAGATCTCCTCCCCCTTCGTCCAGCAGGAATATGGGAACTCTGTATCCAATAGACTGAATTTGATCAGAAACGTACTAATTTCTACTGTAGCCTTGTATTGCCCCTTTATGTTACCTGGAGTGGCACAGGTTCCCCATCTCTGCTGTAGAGAGTCACATGTGCTGTACGCTTGGGTTACAAAGAACTATCCTCCCCCCCCCCTGGAGGCAGGCATTCTGAAGCCCGCAGGTCCCTCTATCTTCTAGATAGAGGCTGTTGAAATATATTTGCTCTCAGTGGAAGAATGCCAATCAGTTTCTGTCCTGCTTCCACTGAGAGACAGGGTGCTCTTGCATCTGTTGGAGGTGCAAGGGAACAACTTACATTTTCAGCATATATTCAAGGCCTTTATGTTGAACTTTCTGAATACAAGCTTGTTTTTAGAATAAAAGGTTCCATAGGTGTTGCTAATCCATAGGCTGGGGTCATTCGTACATGTAAGGAAACCTTGGCCAGTTATGAGAATAAACCTCAAGTCTCTTGTGATTTACTCCATTCATTCTCTTTTGTTGCCCACAAGGAAGGAACAAAAAACTTAGTTCCTTGTGATATCTGAACATGGGAAACTATTACTTGTTTACAGTATTTGTAATAAGAAGTGATGATCCAACCATGGTTTTGAGAACCGTGGTTGGCTTAATTGAAAGTAGAAGCTTTTTATCTCCTTCAGAGTCGCAAAAGCAGTAGGGTGCACAAAAGCCCATGGCTCACTCTCCTAGTAGGAGGACCATGGTTTCTTGCTACATCTAAACTCGGCCATTATGGAAAGGAATTTTGATACTTTACCAAATTTGTTACCTCTGAAATAAAAACAAACGAAAAAAGATTTATCTAATACAGTTGTCTTAATAATTGTACTGGTCTAACTACTATGCAAGAGTGATGTAAAGTTTCTGAACAGCAGATTCGTTTTTTACATTTTTCACTTTTACTGCATTAGTTCAGAATATTTTATCACTTGTAGGGGAAACACCCACTTTCTACTGAGTGTCATATAGCACTGGTCAAGCTGGAAGGTGAGCACTCTAGTTGGGTTTTTTTTTCTATACATTAGTTCTGATTTACAGATTCCATATCTGATTCGTGTGGAGCTTAAAAGTTGAGACCAAACCTTTGCTTGATCATTGGAATTTTGTTAATTTTGATTGCATGTATTTTTAACTTAATTGGGTTGTGTTTTTCTAAAATTTAAATTTTTCTTCTTCCTATAGCCCTGCCATAGGACAGGCTGAGGCAGAGTCTCAGTGTTGCCCTGTTCAGTCTGAGGCAAGTGGGATTTATTTTATTCATTCTAGGGGCTTTCACAGCTTTATAGCTGTTGGATATTCATGTCCCCAAACTTGCAGCAAGTTTGGTGAAGGCTCCTATCTTTAATTTAATTTAGGATTTTTATAATCTTTTGATGGGCTCTATATTAATATTGATACTCTGGCTTTAGGGCTTAAATTTACTGTTGTTAGCAGTCAGAAATCTTAAAATGAGTCAAAACATTTCCTGTTCAATTGTTAATCCCTCCATCACCTTACCCTCTGAAACTTGGTGTAGCGATGCCATCTCTTAACAATGAGATGACTGCCTTTGAAATGGTGCTGTGAATTTTAAAAGTCCAGGAGTTTTGTTGGCTGTGTTTAGTATTGTTAAGAAAATGCCTGTGTTGAAATCAGTTTTTCTCCACTGATACACACTTCTGCAGTTGGGGGTCAATGATATCAACTTGACCGAAATTTACCTGAAACAGTTACCTTATCATTAAATACGTTATCTATCATAAATTAATATTAATGTAGAGCCCACAGAGTGGAGGAAAATGCAGTTGTGAGTTTCATAAGATGAACAAGTGAGATAAATGTTTAGTAGGAAACATGATTCTTTCAACAGCCTTACTTTAAAGGTAAACTTGCCATATTTATGTGCACTGGAACATAAATGAGCATAGACATTTAGGGATTCCTAGTGTAAGCAATTTTCCATATATTATCCACAGAACATAAAACAAACATTTAGGGGTTTTGGTGCCATTTGAATCCTCCCTTATAATTTTTTTTTGCTAGACTCGTGTGAAAACACATGCGTTATTTTAAAATAAAGATTTAAAATTCTGAGGAAAGCTGCTGATAAAAGATTTCCAAGAATACTTGAGAATCTACTTCTATCAGCAGCTCTTGCAACAAATCTAGTTTTCGTTTGAGTTTGAAGGTTTCACATGGCACCTAGTTTTCTGGGTGGTACCTTCAGTTTGCACTCGCAGAGCCTCAAACTGCTTCTTAAACTCTTACTTAGTTTTTAAGAGTTTGGGAATTTGGTGTGAGAGGCTGTTTCCCCTTAATTCAAGGGATAGTCCTCCATAAGTTGTTGGGCTCCAAATCTCATCAGCACCCAGCCACTATTGTCAGTGGTCAAGGCTTCCATGAGTTTTAATCCAGCATCATTTGGAGGGCTAAAAGTTCTCCATCCCTGCCTTACACAGTCCTCTCACCCAATCCTCAAAGTGCTTTTCCAAATTCAAGTGTTGATTGCTTTTCTGTGGCATCTACTAGCTCTGGCTGTAACTCATGTTTTCGTGGTTGCAGTTTTAAAACTCTTACTTAGAATTACCTCCGTCGTAATACCTAAGCAATACAACCAGCTGCCTGTTACTTCTCTCACATGCATGCAGAACCCTCTGCAAGCTTCTCATTTTCTCCAGAAATTGTAAACCAGAGTAATGTTTGGAAAGTTCACTGTGACTACCTCACATCTGAACGTAAGCTGCATTCAAATCCTCAATTCAGTATATTGTCATTGTGTGTGACATGACTTGACAGTTAATGTTGAAGATGGACTCCGCACTGAAGATGGAAAATAGCAATCAGCGTTTCTTCTACAATGTCCTCTGCTTTTGAGATCTGTTTTTTTCAGTATCCCCCCCCCCCCCCCGGTCAATAGACAATTTATTGAAACATGCTTTGTTTGGACGGACTTGAAACAGAAGGGTTGTATTCATGGCTTATATTATCTTTTTGAGTATCCACAAGAAAATAGCTTGGGTGTTAGAATGCCTTTACTGTCACCCTGTAATAAAATAGATAAAATGAGTGCCTTGATCCAGTTGCATGATTTTAGACAGGAATCACTTGATAAGAGAGAACATGTTTAGCGTTGCATATCTCCTTCATCCACTCTGAGCCCCCCCCCCTTTTTTACACTTCTGCAGCTGTCCTACAGTCACATTTTCTAGCATATACCTAGTGTAACTTTATGGTTTATGAAGACTGAGAGAGACATGGTTTTGTACAAAAGTATGTGCCTATCTCTTTATAATTACAGAGCAACCTAAAAGTCTGTATGAATGTACTTCAAAGGAGATCCAAACAGGTTTCATTGCTTTCCTTTGTAACAACTCTCTAAATTTTGGCTTTAGTTCAGAAATTCCTCTACCTGCAGTACACCTATTTTCAGGACCAATAGTAGAACTTCTTGGGGCATTGTGCTTCATTCATTCTGATCTCTTGAAGTGAGATGCACAACCAAGTTGAACTTTGAAAAAAAAAATAGAATTAAGATTTAAATTACAATTCTGAATTGCAGTTCACCCAGATTTTAAATTTTATCCACCATCACAGAACTTCAAAATGCTACCCAAACTCTCACATTGAAAAAGAAGTTTTGAGATTTTGTACATTAGCAATTCAAAGGGAAACTGCCGTCATTGCTTACATAGTATTTGGTCCCCGCCCCAAGTTTCCCTTTAAGAGCTCTTGTGCAAAATTGTCAAATTGATTTTTCAGTAAGGAAGTCAATAGGCAGCAGTTTGAGAGTTCTCTGAGGCCCCTGCAGTGTGGAAATACTTTAGATAAGTTTGTGGTCATCCATATGTCATGCAGAGTCATGTCTTAATTTGAAAGTGGGAAGAAAATAGGTTCCAGCTGTGTCTGGCTACCGTTTTCCTCAAGTCTGGGGTGCTGTTATTTGAAGTACTCCGACTTGACTAAAGGGATACAAGTAGTTAAATCAAAACTATAGATCATTTTGTGTCATATGCATACACTTGAGTTAATTTTGCTTACAGTTTTGGCAACTGTAAGAGGTAGCATTAATTCTGGCCACTCTTGCTATATTGGTTTTGTTTCAGTTTTAACTGAGGCAACACTACTCGCTTTAAAATTATATGCATCTGAATCTTTTGGTGTGTGTTTTTTGTTAAATGCAACCACACAATTACTTCACATCTTTTGTATAATAAAGTATTTAATACATAATTCAGTCCATATTGCTTGTTGACCACTGTGACGCATAAATTTATTTATAAAATATTTGACCACAGAATAATTAAATTTAAGGAATCTTGTTGGGTAATGCAATAGCTCAGTTGGTAGAGCGTGAGACTCCTAACTGCAGGGGCGAGGCTTGGAGCCCCATGTTAGGCAAAAGATTCCTGTATTGCATGGGTTGGACTAGGTGACCCTCATGGTCCTTTCCAACTTTACAATCCTATGAACGCACAGTTACATTGTCAGTGCCAGCTGTTAAATGTGAAGTAACTTGCTAGAACAGAGAGAAATAGTATTGCACTACATTGCAAGTGCTGTTTCAAGCTGCTTTTAGGTTTTTGAGAGATCATACATTTTGGGCATTTCCTATTCTGAAGTTTCCTAGTCTGTTTTGGTCAGCTTAACCATTTGTTTTCCTGGGAAGCATACTTAAGAGAGCCATGCTGAAATGGGGGGGGGGGACACATAGAATTACACTTCCATTCTTTTTGGCCTACTGAGTCTGCGCTGCCAACTTAATAGATTGGAATGTCTCACTGCACTATTTCCATACCTTGTTCAGATAACAGGTATTTGCAGTGGAGCATTCTTGCCAGTGTCTGGCAAGACTAAATAAGTTGTTCCCTTAATTAAAAATAAATGTGAAGGCACAAAAATGCCTTCACTAAAATGGCAGTTTTGAATCACTGATGTATGCCTAGCAAGCACTGTTTTCAAAATGTCACACCTCTACTTCACTCAACAGTTGCTAAAAGTTAGGAGTCGAAGTTCAGTATAAATTTTACCCTTGTGCTTAATTTTAAGAATAGTCAACTCAGCTAGCATAAAATATTTTATAATCCTTTAGGAATTCAGTCAGCAATTGAGGGTTCTCAGACTGTTAGTAGTAATACAAGAACAGGGCTTTCCAGTTCATTTTCACTGATACCCTTGAAAGAATGCTACAATTTTGTTTGCAACTTGCACTTTAACATTTGAACTGGTTCAACAAGTATATTTGAGTTCAGTTTGACGGACTACTTAGGAGTTAACAGTTGCTTTAAAAAAAAGTGCAAGAATTTTGGTTTGTGTTTCAAAATTTAAAACTAAATTATGAATTAAGCTTTTTGGTTTAATATAATTTGTGTTTTTATTGACTAGCAGCAGAATTTCAGCATTTGCTACTTACTGGTAGAGAAGAAAAAAATCCCACAGCACTGCCAGTACAGGTTAGTTTAATCTGTAAGTACCTGATGTTTGTTTGAAATCCTGTACTACAAATGCCATCTTAGTACATGAGGATGGAGCCATAAGTTATCTGGAGAGGGTTGCATCTTACTACACCTAAAAGGGATAAATATTCACAGGCTCTGATTAAGAGGGGGAATTACAATAAATAACCGATTTGGGTTTAGTGTATCATGTGGTGCCATATTCCAGTCAGGGATCCAGTAATGCACTTTTTTCTAAGTGGGAAATCATTTGACTAAGGTTGATTGGAAAATAACCTCAATCACATCTGGGGTGAATGGGTGTTTATGCTGTTAACAAAACAAGAGTAATTAAATATTCTGATTCTTTCTTCTTAGCAGTCCTTACAAACACCCATCAGCACAGCTTTGTTAACTGATGAGCACACCTTTTATGATGGGCATTATTGATACGAAATGTTGTGTCCTCTGAAACCCTTGAATCTCAACACTTCAAAGCCTAGATAATTTTTCTTAGGTAGTCCCTTCTCTCTTCAATGGGTTCTGAATATTCAGTGTTCTTTGGTTATTTCTTAAAGTCGACTATGCATTTCTGTAGTGCTGCTGTTTTGCTTAAACTGGTGGTTTGTGCAAAAATGTAGTTGCATCTTAATTAGAACTGCATGTTTTTCTGTATCTTTAATTTTCTGCTGCCATGTTTACTAGCCAACTTAATTTGGTAACATGCTTTTCAAAACCTGCTCTCAAAGTGGCAAACTAAAGCTGTTGACAGTTATCGAGCATTTTAAGTAAATAAAGTTGAGAAGTGGTCACAACCTTGACACAGAAATATCAGCTTCTCCCACCAACTCTAGGCAAATCTCTTGCTTTATCGATTGCTTCATCGATATGAGACTGCTGCTGCCTCTGTGCCATTGCAATCTCTCTCTTACTGCCACCTTATATTCATGTTCAGCAATCCTGAAACTTCTCCTTAGAATTGCCAAAATCTCATTGGAGCAGCTTTAGAATGCTTAAGACTTCCTTGTTTTGAGCTGGGCTTGTTGGCTTAGAGTTAAGCTAGCACAGGGTTACCGGTCTCCTACATTTTAGTTTGATCGAAAAAAAATCATGTTAATTGGTTAATTCTGTGGTATTGGGTCTTTGGATCTTTGGATTGGGGAGTAGGCTACAACTAAAAATAATCTTTTGTGATCAGCATGAGAAAACAAAACTATGTATCATGCCTACCAACACGTGGGTAATGAAAATGCTTCTTAAAACTACGTCAGATGTGGAAATCTAAATCTAGATTTTAAATCTAGCTGCATTTCATAGTAAAGGTTGAAGAACCCAGAAGAACAAGTAGTCGCTGTAACCATTCAATATATGAATCAAGAGTGTTGTTCAGAATGTCTTGGTCCCTTGTTTATCTAGTATTTCCCAGTCCCATTTCTCTAGTCAATATATAGTATTTTATAAGTATGACAATCTTAAATCTGCCAGCTCTGTAAACAGTTCAAGTTATTTTTGGGCAGGGGGGAAGTGGGCAGGATAAACAAAACTGAAAGCTAACCACTACTGTTGGCATTCAGTAGTTCAGCCACAAGAATTGAGTTGACCAGGGCATCATGTTACAATTTTTGAGTTGCCAAAGATTAATTTGCTTTCTACCTGCAAGAGAAACTATGAACATTAAGAACCTGCCATTCATTTAGAAGACTCCTTTTTTAGAACACATCCTATCTTACTTACTGTGGTTGTATTGAAAATGAGGGTATCTTGTAAACATGATTGAAATTTTGATAGTTTCCCTGTCTTAACTTGTTCCCTTTACTTTCCTGTATACTAGGGAAAGTTAATACTTAAAACTAGTTTGTTGATTAGTGATGAAGTTGCTACTGAAACACCAAACTACACAGACACCTAATCATATGATTATCCCCAAGTGATATGTAAAGGGCTCAGCTATGCCAGGGAAACACCAAATTCTTAAGGTGTGTGGTAGGATATACTGCTTCACACAAGCACAACACTACACAAGGAGTGACAAATGCAGTTTAGAACCCTAGCATAAGGAGTATCACCAGGATCATATTTATTTCTCCTCTGACTTGTGGGTCTAGCTTCTATTTCAGGCATCCCCAAACTTCAGCTCTCCAGATGTTTTGGACTACAATTCCCATCTTCCCCAACCACTGGTCTTGTTAGCTAGGGACCATGGGAGTTGTAGGCAAAAACATCTGGAGGGCCGCAGTTTGGGGATGCCTGTTCTATTTCAAGCAATGCCTTAATGCTGACTAGATCATTGCTACTTGGTATAAACTGGTTAACCAAATCTAAATGGCTTTGATCGTGCACAACAAGATTGAATTTTCTGGAGGGACACACTAAACACTTGGGCCAGTTGATATATTGGATTGCATTTATATTTGTAAACAGCTCTACATAGTATGAAGCAGCTGGCTTTTGTCCTGCTTATTGCTGTGCAGCCGGAGTGACCTAAGTGGAGTATGTTTTCAGTTCCAAATACTGTAACAGATCCTGTGATCTTACTCTGATCATATGAAAACAACTTGTGTAGTCCTGCAGACACCAGGAGAACCAGAAAGTGAGGGAACGTATTTCTGATCTGGCAACTCGGTAAGTATCTAGCATCTTCAATTTTGCTGGTCTTTGACCGTATTAAAGTTTTCTACTCTACTAGCATCTTCAATGATTTTTGTTGGTGATAAAAAAATAAATGTCATTATTTCATTCATGTAGCATTTCCCTGATGAATGGCATAAAGATGGGGACAGACAACTTGTTTATATGCTTTTGATTAAAATTATACAAATAGCATTATCAGATGTACGCTTAAATAAAGCTGTGTATCTTTCATTCATTAAACTTTGAACCAGAGTTAATTGCTGTGCCTGTCTGTTCTTTGGTCCTGAAATATTTGCAGAAAATTGTCCCACATGGAATTGTATTTCATTTGGGGGGGGGGTTGTCTTCGTTTGAAAAGTTATGCAGTTGTAAGAATTGCACTTACATTTTATTTATTGAAAAATTACACCCTCCTTTCAATCAGATGATTCCCAAGTTGGCTTTACAAGCAACAGGCAACGATGCTAAATCCCTAACATGTACACATGTGTTTATGCTAGGGTTGCCATGTTTTCAAAAAGTAAAAATCAGGAAGCCCCCAAAACCCCTTTTGGAAATTCCTCCCGGATGTAAATTCCGCCTTTGAAATACTGGTAATGTCCGGGAAAATCCAGATGTATGGCAGACAGACACCAGCAGTCTTAGTCCTCTCTCTTCTGCTTTGCAGCCCATGGGCAACTGGAAAGTGAAAATTATATAAAGCCACTTATGATGCAATCCCGTGCACAATTAATGGGACGTAAATACCATTTAACTCAGTGGAACTGGCTTGCAGATAAACTTTCAATGAATTGAACTGTATTGAGTGTGAAAAGGCAAGACATTGGCTGAGAAGAACGGTTAACGTTGATTGTATCTGCACAATTGCACATGACTATAAAGGCTACAAAAGCGGCTGGTGTATTGTGTCACAGTTGAAACTGGAAATCAATATCTGAGAGGTGTCTTCTATCTTTCCATATGCAATGTCTTCTCACTATGTTAGGATTTAATAACTGTATTTTTATAATAGTATAGATGTAATACCAAAATTGCAGTTTCCCTCCAGAGTATTATGTTTGAAGGCATTGGAACATAAGGAATTGTATTTAGAGTATTCGTGTTCCCTTGGCACCTCTTTTAACTTGAGTGCAGCAAGAGCTCTTGCTACCAGGTGGAAGGACTGAATGAGTTGTGTAGCACTAGTAGTTAATAATACCTGGTCTGGAACAAATAAGATGGTGTCGCACATTCTTGTTAAATGCAACTGACTAAATCTGCATAGCTGCCACTGGCTAGGGACCTCAAAAGTTGGAAGTTGCTCTGGCCTCCCTAGGCCTGTGAGGAGGGAGGGATTGACTCTGCAGTTTGACTATGCTGAGAGTCTGCCTCGTCGTGCATAGTGACTGCCAAATCACAAAACCGCGTTTGGAAAAGTGTGTTGGAAAATAAAATATTGCTTGCTTGCCAAACTATGAGCAGTGATGGGGGCACTATGATGAACGTTCACAGGGCACCCCACTGCCTTGGCACCACTACAGAAAAGGCCCCCTTCCCTGCTGTTTCACAGAGGTACTCTGCATTTGAATAATAATATGAGAACCATAAGCTTTTAGTTGACCGAAGAATGTGGCCAGCTTTGGGTACACTGTATTGGATCATTGCAAAGGGAGTGGAAGGGCTTTGTTTCCACTTGTGCTCTTCATTTCATAGACCAGTCCTTTCCCCGAATGTGAAGTGGGCATAGCATATTTACTAACTGCCACTAGAATGGCAACAACCAGAACATGGAAATGGTTACAAATATTGAACACGTGCCACAGGCAATAGCATAGTGTGACAGACAGTGATGTTAGAAAAGTGATCCTCAAAAGGTGAAAGTGGCAAGAGAAACATGATGTCTGGCAGGATTTGATTGACTACAAAAATTTTGAAGCTCATGGAAGATAGGAGTCAACAGTTTATAACACAGTTTGGTGCATAGCTGCCAAGTTATCCCTTTTTTACAGGGATTTTCCCTTATGCTGAATAGGCTTCCTCGCAAGAAAAGGGAAAACTTGGCAGCTATGGTTTGGTGTTTATAGCTCACCCCCTTTTGAGAGGAAAAGTCTTTGTCGTGCAATTAAAAGGAATTAGCAATATGTGCATGAACAAAGCTAAGCTAATTGGAAGTAATAAAACAATCTTCACCTGACCCAAATCTGTCTACTTACTTTGAAAAACACTGCAACCACTGCCGTGTCCTCTCAGGATCCAGTTTATAGAAATATTGATTTTATGCTTTATTCTGTATACATAAATGTAAGCTGTTTTGTGATTTACTCTGTTTACTTTGACAAATGGAAAATTGGTCAGACAGACAGACAACAATATGTGATTTAGGTAATTTCCAGGAAAGGAGGAATTTTATAAAGAACTCCAACCTAGCGTTTCATTACTGAGCTGCCCTTTCCTCCTCCTCCTCTCACCTAGTGGTCTAAAATAGGAAATACCCAATTTTCCTTTGTTACAGTGTAACTTCCTGCAAATGAAGAAGAATATTTGTAAGATTTTCCATGTCGCATTAATCTAGGCAGACACTGTGGGAGATGTCTGGATAATGTGGTTCATTGCAATTCTAGCTCCAGACAGAAATGCAACACTCCCAAAAGAAATAACCACATGACCTAAAGGACTGTCGTTGCTCCATGATCTATTCTAAACTAATGTGTTTGTTGTATATGTTACCACTGTGGTGCAGGTCTCTATGGAGAAATCACCTTTTAAAATATGTTTACAAGATGAGGCTTGTTTTATAGGTGCAATATGGGGGGGGCATGCAAGGTTTAAATTTTAAAAGTGTCCACCCCATTTGATTATCCAGTTATGTAAGTACCTAAAGTTGGTCTTGGGAAAAGCAATAGTTTTATATACTGTGAGAGAGAATTGTAAAATTAACCTTACGATTGGCTTATTGGGCAGAAACTGGGTTACTCACCGGATGGGAAAAGTGGGAAGTCTACGTCATACAAATCCAATTGGCTGAAGGAAAGGTGGCTGAGACATAAATAAGTCTGTTTGACTACTGTTGAGTAACAGCAGAGACTGCTGACCAGAGGAGGAAGGCTGGCTAAGAAGAAAAATCTGATGGAGAAGCCGGATGTCTGGAACTGAAGTGAAAGCAGGTGGGAGTCTGGCAGGAGGGTATTCAGGCTGGGTATATATTATGCCCCCCAAAGAGCTGGATCAGGAAAATTCAGGAAGGAGCTTCTGGAGCTGCCCGGAGAATTACCTTGGAAGCCTTTTCTCAAATGAAACCAGCTGAAGTCTGCAGTTCCTGGTGGTGAGATTGACTGGGGAAGAGGGACTAAGGGTAAATTTGAATGTAAGTTAAAACAGGTTAGAAACAAAGTTTTGACAGTCAGCCTTACCTCTGTATCTGGTCATTTAGACTCAGTAACCTTATTACAGCAGATATAAGTCTTAAAGAAACAGTAACAACTTTAGTATTCATTTCATAACACCTTTATAGTTTATAATAAAGAATATATTGATACATTTAATTATAAAAGTGTGGCTAGCTGGTTTTGTACCATGTCTATAATACTGTTGCTAGTGGGATATAGTCAATGACATTGATAATGATATATCACAGATATTTAGTGGCAGTAGGTAAGAAGGTGAATCAGTGGTACAGTTGTAGATTAAAGCTTCATTGCAGCATGGCAAGTCATATGGTGTTTTGAACTCCATGGCAGTGGTAAGGCTACCTGAATTGCACAGCAAATAGACAAATTCTACCTGATTGATGACAAGGCTGGGTGTGGGTGTGTGTCATAGCTGCCAAGTTTTCCCTTTTCTCGCGAGGAAGCCTATTCAGCATAAGGGAAAATCCCTTTAAAAAAGGGATAACTTGGCAGCTATGGTGTGTGTTCTAAATACATAATGTCTGAGATGTTGAAACGCTTGTCAATAGTAACTGATTTTAAGAACCTAAGGAGCTCTTCTGCATCTAGGAAGCCCTCTAGCAGGGGATTTTATATCACAGTCAGACTGTAATGTGTAACAACCTCCATGAGTTATCAACATGCAAACTTGGCAGTGGGCACCAGTAAATTATCAACTGATAAGATCTTTGCCCTGCCTTTCAGAAAAGCATCTAAATTGGCGATACTTAAAATTCAACCATTAAAAATGAACGGTGAACAAAAGCATATTTTGAAAAATGCAAAACAACAAAGCAGCTGTAAAAGCAGAGATATGGCAAGAATAAAAAGATGTATTTACACTTGGGAGAATAAATCATTTTCAGCATAAACCCATATGTATGGCTGTTGGTTAGCAACAGAAGAGTAGCAAGAATCTGTCCATCTGCTGTCATGGAAATTTAAACCATAAGGCATTATATAAGAATTTAGTAGTGAAATGTTTCTATTTTGTTTCATGCTGAACATGCTATTGAGCAGCCGTGCCATGATGGTGTTTTGACCCTTTTATGAGAAGCCATTTATTACTATTATGCGTGCATTTGCTGGGGAGCGAGGAAAGTGCACATACTCAGTTGTGGTGGTGGAATAGCAATGAACCAATCCGCAAAGCAACAAAGGCGGAACCACTGTGGCTAAACATGATCAGATATAACTATTTCACTGAGTATGAGTAACAGCGGCTGAATGTGTTTCTCACTGATGCAGAATTTGCTGAAGCAACAGCAGTCAAAGCTGAATTCCCCCATTACAATAAAATCTGTAGGGTCTCCACACAGGTGGAGTCCCCAGTACTACCTTCCAGGCTATATCTATGTTCTCCCCAAGAAAAAGTGTTGTTTTGCCCCTTAAAAAAAAAACCTCTACAACTTTGGCTCCCCCCTAAAAAAAAAGCAGGAGTTCCTGCACCTCTTTTTCTGGGGAAAAAAGGCACTGCACCCAACTATCTTACGTTCTTAAATGACAGAATTAGCCACTAGGTGGAGGTATAGCTTAATCACTCCCAATATATAGGCAGCCTACTGCTCCTTGTATGTTTTGAGATAGCAGTTCATCCTGTGTCAAACGCTTCCGTGGAAACGAAAACGGCAGTAGTGATTTCCTTGTGAAGTCTCCAACCCACACACCCACAGTTTCTGCCTTAATTAATTCATCACTCCTCTCAGTTGACATTTGTTTGGAAAATGTGAGGTCATGCTCCTGTGGTCTGAGAAGTCAAATAAGCTCAGAGAGAGAGGAAAAGGGGAATCCCAGCAGGACTCTTCTGATTTCTAAACAAATGACCCATGACTACAGACACAGTTCCTCCGGACAGCATGTCAGCTGAGCATTCATGACGGAATGAGAGGTTGTACAAGGCTACGTTTCTTCTTTTGAGTATTAGAGAAGATTATTATAGAATACCGATTGTATACTTGGTATTCAACATTCCAATGATGTGTGTGCATGTATCTCCTAACCCTGAGGATCATTGTTGGAAACATGCCTGCATAACCACTAGTTTTATGCACACATGTCCTGGCTGTCATGGATGCTTCTCTGCAAGGGGGGGGGACTACATGGCCTCCACCTGTCCTGGTCCTCTCTCCCCCCTACTTTTTAACAAATTGCATCTTTTACTTGTTTAGATTTGCAGCTCTAAGCTGAGAGAGAGTCACAATTTGGTCTGATGAGCTGAAAAGCCCTGCAAAACCCATCAAACGCCAATAAATTTGGGGTGGGGATCTAACTGTGTTGATATTTTGAGCTTCAAAGCCCAGGCCAAATGACCCTCCTGCCAACCCTGCCTCTGAATAGTACTGATCTCACATGAGAAAAGGCTGAGTCTGTCAGCATCGCAGTAGCTCACCTGTGCAAGCGCTTCTCCGAACCCCAGGATGTTCTAGAGCCCGTTATTGAACGGGCTGAAATACACTAGTCTAAAAATAGTAAAGCTAAGTGAGAACAAAGATTCACCCTGGCTACACACAGTACATTTAAAACACTAGAAAGACATTATTTCCCTCAAATAAATCTGGGTACTGCAGTTTGTTAAGGGTTGCTGAAAACCGTTGCTCTGTGAGGGGTAAACTCGAGTGACCAGAACACTTGGAAGGAAAAATATGCTTCAAATGCACTTTAAAGCTACTTATAACGAACAAGGCCTTCTTAATGTACTTGGCGTCTTTTGGAAATCTCTAATCGTTTCTGCCAGCTTCAAAGATGTCAGATATATGCAACCACAGGAGAGTTGCAGTAAATGTCTTTAAATATTTCAGTTCTAATCTGCTGAAACTACCAATGGAAAGAAAATGCTGAAACCCACAATCACATTAGATCTCCATTATAGATTTAAATATTTCGAAATACTTCAAGGGTAAGCACCCATATGGAGAAAATCACATTAACATGGCAGTCATGTGGAGTTCCGCAGATGGTCTGGGAATCAGCGTGCTTTTACATGAGTAGAATGTGGGTTATTTGTGGGGCATAGGAATTCGTTCATTCCCCCCCCCCCAAAAAAAATATAGTCTGGCCCCCCACAAGGTCTGAGGGACAGTGGACCGGCCCCCTGCTGAAAAAGTTTGCTGACCCCTGTCATATAACAAGGGATACACTCCCTCAAAGGCACAGTACACAGCACCACAACACTATTTGCGATTGCTGTTTGCTTATTAAGCAGTTTTGTGTTTTTTATATTGTAGCTTTATGTTGCGAACAGCCCTGAGATCTGCAGATGAAGGGCGGCATGCAAATTTAATAAACAATACTAAGCGAGAGCAGCTATGTGGGAAGTGTTGCATTCTTACAGCGCAGTGCTTAGGCATGTCTCCTCAGAAGAAAGTAATTGACCGAGACAGGGAAATATTTCCTTATGGCCAAATAGTGTATTAATGGCAGAGGTGAGATTTGAACCCAGGACTTTGGGTTATCGTTCCATCAGCCACTATGCTACACTGCTTTTATGATGTAGAATCATATCATTGAAGAGTTGGAAAGGTACCACAAGGGTCATCTAGTCCAACCCTCTGCAATGCAGGAATCTTTTGCCCAATGTGGGGCTCGAACCCACAACGCTGAGATTAAGAGCCTCATGCTCTACCAACGAAGCTATCCCAGTTCCATTCTCAGAGCTGCATTGCTATTGCAAACAGAGGGTTCCCACTCTAGAGACTGTTAAGTGCACCCCACTTGCCTGAGCAGGAAGAAGTTCTTTTTTTTAATGATATTTATTCATTTTTTCCCATCACCAAACCTGAACATTGTTCTTCATGCTTGTATACATATACATATACATACATATACATTTATGTTTGTTTGTTACAATTTTTCATATCGTATTTCTAATCCTCCTTTCCCAGAGAAAAAAGTTCCAGAGGCAATGCTGCAGGCTTGAGTTTCCTTTGATGCGAGAGCACAGAAGGCTTAGGGTGTCTTCGTAATATTTGCTTTATTGATAAATACACACAGAGCATAAGCGGAGGCAAACAGACTCCTAAGCAAGGTTACAAAACCCTGGCCCTGCATCAGTAAGTAGATTGATGATAAAGAGATTGTACTGAAAATCTGGGAGATAATATGGCTTTAATGTACTGCATTTTAATATATGTATATATAGAAAGTTTTGATTCTATCAATGTTTAATTGGGTTTTAAATATTTCCCCCCTATGTTTCTAGCTGTTCTTATTTTTATCTGTAAGCTACTATCTTGAGTCCCTGACAGGGGGGGAAATAGATGACACTGAGTACTAGATTATTTATCTGCATGATTATTATTCCTTCTTTGCTGCTTTGAGAGATTTTGCCATCCTATATATAAAAGTCCAGTTGACTTTATAATACATACATCAGCATATGTATATTTTACCCAAATGTGTAGTTTGTCTTTTCATTACTAATTTTTTATTTCAGCAATTTGTATCACAGTTTTCTTTGAGTGGTGTACAGGAGAACCAATACAGCAAGACTAAAAATGAGTTAAAACTTTAAAATCAGAATTCAATAAAAAGAACAATAAATTCTTCTGGAACAACAATGGCAAAAGCCTTCAGTAAGTGCTGGGAATTCAGCAGGGAGCAGGGCCCTGTTTGACCTCCCTTGTAGACCTCACCAGTGGTGTATCCTGGAGGGGGGAGCAGGAAGGTCAAGGTCCTGGGCCCAAATTTATGAGAGGGCACAATGAGGCACCCCCACGACAGGCTCCTTCAAACCGGGGCCATGGGGAGGCAAGCAGTGTCCAGGTGGGGCTGTGGCAGCAGCAACACCACCTTTTCATGACCGATGATGCCGGCATGCGCCCCGCTGCTGGGCCAGCCAGGAGGGTGAGGGCACTGCCACTGCTGCCACCCGCCGAGAAAGGAGGGAGGAAAGCACCTGCAAAGACAGGAGGGTGAGGCAACACAGCAGTGCTCCTGGCTTTGTGTTTCTCGGCCTTATCTCTGCTCCTAGGTTGGGGCCAGTTTGCAAGGAGACACTCCCTTGATTAGACACTGGCCAGCGAAGGGACTGACTGCTCCCCAGTCCAATACTTGTCCTGCCCTGCCCTCCGGCAACCCACGCTTCGCCCCTGGACCTCATAAATTGAGCAGGGGTGTAAGGGGCCAGGTAGGTTAATAGCAAAACCACTCAGCAAAGTTCCTCGGCTATCTGCTCGCCCTAAAATAGTGTTAACATTTTGCAGTAGTTTGATGAAATCTAGTGAACCGCTTCTTAAACAAGAGTGAAACTCTGCCAATTAAAATTACACGCCGGTCAGGCTGGTTTACCCAGCTACTGTTCGATAACTTTGGCACAGATAAGCACTGTGTGTTGCTGACTTCCTCTTTGCATTCTTTATTTGCTTCAGCTTTTGTATTCTTTGCTGACCATATTACCAGTTAAATCTCAGTCTCACTTTCCCAGCTACACTCGTCATGCCTTTATTACATAGCTAGGTATGTAAAGGGTCCAGAAAACACCACCCTTAAAGATAACTCAGAGGGTATCTTGCCACGGATTGTGTGCTTTGCATCAATACCGTTCCCTGTCAAAGTATTCCACATATTTTGTTGGTATGGTTAGCAAGCATCCTAAAAGCTACCCTGTGGCTCACTTTCCACCCACCTTTCATATTTCAGGTCTTTATCATTCCCCTCCACCCTGCATGCCACATTGGAATTCCTGAATGAGATCCCAGAATGCAGCTCACCCCCACACTTGTGAAATACCGAATTGTTTTGGATGGTAGTGGTGGCAGCCTAGAGTGGGGAAGAGGCAGAGGATGTACGCGGCAGGTACGTTGGCCCTTCCCCTTCAGATAGGGGAAGCTGTTCCATTCAGTGGCGTAGCGTGGATTGCCAGCACTTGGGGTTTGGTCCCTGGCACCTCCAGTTATGAGGATCAGGAAGCAAATGATGGGAAATAACTCTTCCTGAGATGCTGGGGAGCTACTGCCAGTAAGAGTAGGCAATGCTGAACTAGACGGACAAATAATCTCACCTGCTATTAGTTGGCTTCCTGTGTACAGTGTCCCATGCGTAGCCCAGCATCCCCATCCTTGATAGCATTGCTCTCTTCCTACATATTAGTGGTGGGGAACCACTGGCCCTCTGGATGTTGCTGGGCTACAACTCTCCCCGGCTTTGTATGGGAGCTGCCCTACTTGACCAATATGCAGAGCCGCCTTAAGCATATCCGGCGCCGTGGTGCAAAGCTCCCTCCGGTGCCCCCCCAGAGTTTTTTAGGGAGGGCGGCGCTGCTGGTGGGGCTGGAGGAGGTGGGCAGTGGCTGGAGAGCAGCTCCTCCGGCGGGGAAAATGCGGAGGCTGTATGCGGCACCTCCCGGCTCAGCTGGCCACTTTGTGCTGTGGTGGCCACGGCAGACAGAGGCTCCGGGCGCAGTGCTGCTTCGGCATGGAGGCGGGCAAGGGCAGCAAGCTGATGCCGGGAGGCAATGCGTCCAGCCTCTGTCTCTTCCCTGGCTCCCTCCAGAACTTGGCGTCCTGGCGCCCCGCACTACTAGCCTCTATGGGTAAGACGCCCCTGTATACAGGGTCTTTTTTGAGAGGAAAGATGGACAGCCTGTGACAACAAAGCCAAGGGATTCCAAGGGCCGACTCTAGGCCCTGGCGGGTGCCTAGCAATGCTGGCCGCTGCTACCAGCCCCACAGGTAGGTGCAGCTTGGGAAAAGCAGGTTTAAGAAAAGCTGCATGCAGCAAAATTCCATCTTCCGCACAACAGCTATTAATATACTGCTTTCATTCCAGAACGGCTTCTAAGCAATTTGCAAGCATAAAACCAGTTGTAGAATCGATACACAACAAAACAATCTCACCAGAACATTAAATATTCATATTTAAATTATACAATAAAACAAACCCATAAAAATCAACACTTTAAAAAGTTGGCTCAGGGTGGTCGGGAATGCTTGAGTAAACAGGTGCATGTTCAAGATACAAAAATAAGCTAGCTCGGTGTTCCCAAATAGTCTTCAAAAGGTAGAGAAAATATATACTAGCTCTGCCTTACTTTGGGGCAGGTCACCCTACCTATAATGATTTCTGATAACTTTCCGTACACCTGAAGCAAAGTTTTCTGCCAGAAAGCGGGGGAATCATTTTACGCACAGGGAAACTTGAAGCTAAATCTAATGAATACTTGATTCCTTGGTATGGGCAACTGAAAGATCAGACTTGTCCTCGCCTGAGACGGAAAAAATAGAACAAGCAACTAAAACTGCATCTGCACTATCCACACCAGAGGCACCACCCAGAACTCTTCAGAACCTTCAGCAGACATTTCCCACAGGTGTTGCTTTGCAAACACATGTGGGTTACAAACTTGCCATTTTCAAAATGAAGGCCATGCTTTCCAGAATACTTACCGGTAGTTCTGAATGCAGAAGCCCTAGATTCCCCAAGAAACTCTGGCGAAATGGGTAAAACTGGAATCTGACACACTCTGGGGGTGCTCAGACAAAAAGCAAGGGTAACCACCACCCATACCAACAGCATGAAGAAACTGTCTGGTGTTATCAGGGTAGGATTTTGGGGGAGATGTCCAGGGCCCTTGTTAGCAGGGACACCCCATCTCACAAGCAGAGCACATTTTGAAGTAAGCACAGCAATGCACGTTACCATCTAAAGCACAGCTTCCCAAACTTTTCATGTTGGTGGCACACTTTTTAGACATGCATCGATAAAGAAAAAACCAGAGATCTACCTATTAGGTTTATTAAGTGAAGAGATCCCCCAAAAGAATAAGACAGTGTTCTTGTACGCGTGCACAGCAGCCAGGGTTCTAATAGCTACTTATTGGAAGACATCCAAAATACCAACAAAAGAAGAGTGGATAAACAAGCTTAGTGAGTATTTATTAATGGCCAAGCTGGCCAAGCTGACAGTAGCCTTGAGAAATCAACCGAAACAAAAATTAAGAAGCGAATGGGAAAGTTATGATGAATATATTAAAAAATACTTTTTAAAAGAGGGCATGCTCACATGCTTAGAAAAAAAAGATATGAAGGGATATACAAATAAAGAGTGGAGATATAAGATAAGAGTGATAGAGGAATACAGGAAAGACAGAATGCATGCAGAGAATATATGTAAGTGATGGATTATACCTAGAAAATTGAAGCCGAAGTGAAAATAGAAGTCGGGTAAATAAAGGAGGGAAGCTTGTGGGGGAGGGGGGTCGGTGTTGGGGGGTGATTGGTATTTGGTGAAATTTTGTGGTTTTTTGTTTGCTTTTATCGTTATTATTATTATTTATGGATATTACGGATTATTCTTTATGTTTATTGGTTTACAGATTATTTGTTTATTGTGGGACCCAGGTGGCGCTGTGGTTAAATCACAGAGCCTAGGGCTTGCTGATCAGAAGGTCAGCGGTTCGAATCCCTGTGACGGGGTGAGCTCCCGTTGCTTGGTCCCAGCTCCTGCCAACCTAGCAGTTTGAAAGCACGTCAAAATGCAAGTAGATAAATAGGAACCGCTACAGCGGGAAGGTAAACGGCGTTCCATGTGCTGCTCTGGTTTGCCAGAAGCGGCTTTGTCATGCTGGCCACATGACCTGGAAGCTATACGCCGGCTCCCTCGGCCAATAATGCGAGATGAGCGCGCAACCCCAGAGTCGGTCACGACTGGACCTAATGGTCAGGGGTCCCTTTACCTTATTACGGATTATTCTTTATGTTTATTGGTTTACAGATTATTTGTTTATTGTTTATGTTGAATTGTATAAAGATTGATGCTCAATAATAATAATAAAAAGATAGACATGCATCCTTTTGTGACACAGTAATTCAGTTTTACTAGAGAACTGGAGGTTAAACTAACCCCTTTCCAGCCCTGGAAGGCACGTGGGGAGTATTCACACGACACACCTACACCCTGCAGCCGACACTTATGTGTCACAACACCCAGTTTGGAAAGCTCTGATCTGATTGCATATATACAGAAGCAATGTACAAAGGTTAAAACAGTGGTACCTTGGTTTACAATCTGTTCCGGAGGCCCGGTTGTAAACCAAAACAGGTTGTAACCCAAGGCGCACTTTCGCCAATGGGGCCTCAAAAAAAATTTGGGTTGTAATAATAAGAAAAGGGACATGCACTTCCGAGTTTGATGTGGTTGTAATCCAAAACGGTTGCAAACCAAGGTACCACTGTACATTAGCAGTATTTTAAAATACTCATAAAGACTGGACAATAAGTAATTTTAATGATTTTCTAATTTAAAATGGACATGCTGTATGATGATAAACAAATGGAAACAGGGAAGGGAATAGGGGGAAGTCAACTCTATTTTTTCTATGTTTGAATATGTATTGTTTTAATTTTTTGTTTTTTGGAAAATTAATAAAATAATATTAAAAAAGGAAAGCTCTGGTCTAAAGGGGGCAGCTCTATAGTGCTGGTTTTGACCTATAAAGCCTTCAATGGCTCAGTACCGCAATATGGAGTTGGATTTAGAGGAGTGCGACCATTTGGCCACATTGGGTGCAGAGCCTTGGGGACGCCACAACTATGAGGTAGAATGAAAGGCGAAAGGCAGGAGTACCAAATTTTGGCGTCACACGATGCTGGTGAAATTTGAGACCCCCCAGGTGTTCCAGTGTGCAATAGCTCAAGGACTGCCTCTCCCCATATGAACTGACCTGGACCCTGCGATCACCATCTGAGGCCCTTCTTTGTGTGTGCCTCCTCTGTGACAGGTCCGGCGAGCGGCAACACAAGAACGGGCCTTTTCTGTGGTGGTTCTCTTATTTGTGGCATGCTCTCTCCCCAGGGAGGCTCGCCAGGTGTAAACATTTCTATTTTTCCAGGCCTTTGGCTAATTATCTTGTCCTTTTTAACTGTATGGCGGGGGGGGGGGGTATTGCTTTTCTTTCTTACTATGACATGTATTTTTATGTTTTTATATCGTAAAGTGCCTTGTGATCCTGGATGACGGGTGGCATAGAAAATGAATTGATTGATTGATAATAATAATTAATATACAGCTTAGGACCAGGATACCTGAAAGATTGTCTCATCCCTTATATTCCCCCTCAACCACTGCGCTCTACAGACGAGGGCCTCCTGAAGAAATCATCTTACTGGAAGGTCAATTTTGCACAATGCTTTTAGCCTTGAGACACCCGCCCTGCCCTGTGGAATCGCCTCCCCACAAACATCCGCTTGCTGCAGACCTTCCTCTTCCAACAAGCCTTTCCAGCTGAGAATCGTTCCCAGTCTGTGCCTGGGACTGGTTTAATTTTAGTTTATTTTAATTGTTTTATCACTGTTGGAGATGCAATAGGGATAATGCTTCTCTACTGAAAGATTTTTGGCGGAAGGTAACTGTGAAACTATCAACAGAACTGTGCGGAGCAACCTTACATTTGCAAAGCAAAATATCCTCTTGAATTATATACCCAGCACATGGAACCTTACAAAAGGACAATAGGAGTGGATTCTCCGTGCCCTTACCACAGCAGAAAGACTGATCCTGATGAATTGGAAAAATAAAAACGCGGCTCCCTTCTATGATTGGATTGAAGACTCATACAAATTCGGAACATATGAACAACTTGCATACAAACGCAGACTTGCCATGGGCAAATTCAACTATACTTTGAATACATTCTGACAAATATTGTAATAGGTTGAGATATGGTGAAGTACAATAACAACCCTGAAAAGTATAAAGTTTGGGGTCGTCCCCCCCTTCATTTTCCCTTCTGCAGGGTACTCTTTTCTCTTTCTCCTTTTCTTTTATTTACGTCTCACTATGTTTAGTGCACATATAATTATGTACTTCTTGAACTTTCAATATAGATGTTTACATTTGTTGTTTTGTTTTATCACTTATTTGTCACCCTGGGCAACTTTGGGAAGGCTCTCTACACCTCATCAATCCACAAATAAAACGCACACCTCCTCCTCTGGGGGAAGCAAATCCCATCAAGTGCAGAGGGTACAGAAAAACGGCGACACACACACACACACGCTCCACCGAGAGAAAAAGCAGGGGACTTTCTCGGGGGGGGGGGGTTGCAAAGCGGGCGCGGGTGGCGGCGGCGGCAACAAGTGAAAAGCGCAAGGGAAAGTGCGCGCTCGCGCCCAGCTCGCTGCCTGTGGGGCCCCCGGAGTCCCTCCTTTCCTGTTGACTCCAACAGAGCCGCTTCTGACTGAGCCCGGCCCCTTCCCCTCCGCCCCTCACACTTTCCCCCGTTTCCATCACATGACGAGCAGCTGTGTGTGTGTGGGGGGGGGAAATGACCCGAGTTCTGGAGAAGTGACGCGAGAGGCGGAGCCCGCCAGTATAAGACGCTCCGCCGACGCGGCGCTCCGCTTACTTGCTACCAAGTTGGGAAGCGCGCGCTGCTGTTTGTTGGCTCGACGGCCCTTGGGGACGAGGAAGTCGTTGGACGGTAAGAGAAGCAACACCCCCCCAACACCCCCCCCCCAAAAACCCTAATGCAAATGACGAGAAGTTTCTCTTTGACGTGAGGGAGTGGAGCCTTTGCTCTGCGGGCGGGAAGCGCTTTTACGCGGAGAGGGAGAAGCGCGGACTAGTGAGGGGCCTGAGGTGGCGCCTCAGGGTTACTCAAAAACGGCCTTTTTGTGAAATTTCCAAAAGTTCGACAACTTTGGGCAAAACGATTTACAAAAAAAAGCTCAACAACTTTGCGCCCCCACCCCCAAAACGAAAAATCTCAAAAACTTTCCTGTCACTGTTTGGAATATGGCAACCCTCCGGGTCTGGAGTTTCCTACCTCCCCTCGCCACGCCTTGAAGGCTCTTGAAATCTGCTTTGCCTGGGGAGGAAGGGAAGGTGGGGTGAGGTTGGGAGAGAGGAGCCTTTCCCCGCCGTGAGCCTTCGACGAACCCAGAAGCTGTTGCTAAAACTGTGCGAAGCTTTTTTGTGTGGCTAAGGAAAAGGGTGGGCTGCTGCACACCGCCTAAATAAACTAAAGAAAAGGGACCCTTTCCTCTTCCCCTACCCCTCGCCGTAACGACGAGCACTGTATAGAGTTGGCCTTATGTGTATTTTGCTGTTAAGGCTGGCCATGTGACTGGATGAGGGGGAGAAGAACGGGGTGGAGTGGGGGGCAGCTGCCCCCACCTAAATAAAGTAAAAAAAATGCTTAACTAAAAGTAAAAGGGGAGTTTTTAATCTCTTTTATCGTGATCTTAATACTCTGCTGGGAGCTACCCCAAGTGGCTGTGGTATAAATAAAAAAATTATTATTATTATGGAAATTTGAGAAATTTTTTGATGGTTTTTTCTGAGCGCTTGGGGTCAGAAGAAAGAAATTTTAGCTTTTGAATCTACTAGACAAAACCAGACAGAGGTTGGTGACAGGTGGGTGTCCTGCCTCCCCCCCCATAAATAAATTGCCCCCCCCCCCAACATAAATCCTGGCTACGCCCATTGGGTGGAGGGAATTGGGGCAGAGAAAGAACAGGAAGGCTGGGTGCAGTCCTACTTCCTTTTAACAGTATTTCTAGGCTGATGCACTTGTGAAGGACTTTCCCTCCCTGGAGGGAGTTGTGTCTACAATGACTGGGATCATATCCGCTTTCTTCTCCCCCCGCACCCCGTTCAAGGCTGACTCCTCCAAGCTTCCTGCTTTTCTGTGTGGTGCTCCCCCCCAACTTCCCTTGTGTTCATAATCCCCACCTCCTCCTCCCTGATATGTACCTTCCGTGCAGGTTATGCTGCCTGAGTCTGTTGGTTCTGACGTTCTTTTTTAAACTTTGCAGGGACAGATACGCAAAATGGGGGTCGACGGTGGTATGAAATGCGTTAAATTCCTGGTTTTTTTCTTCAACTTCATTTTCTGGGTAAGTTGATTTGGAGGGCCTTGGTGCTTCAAACAGGCGAGGAGTAGCAGTTACTTCTTGCCTGCTTAAGAAAAAAAAGGTGGTGTTCGTACAACAAAATTTATGTATCTTGACTGCTGGTATTTTCTATTTGGCAGAGAAGCTGGATAACGGGCTTATAGAGCCTTAACATGACTGTTTTAAATTCTGTTCATTTTCTTTTAACTTTTTTAAAATGGCTTGACTATACTCCTTGTAGGGGCTACTTGTTGCCAAAAGTCTCGGGCTTCTGTGAGCACTGGCAAACTTTCCTTCCGAGTCCTGCCAGACTTGAGAGGTAGTGTGTCTTGAAGAGTCTGGCTTGGCTTCCTTGGTCTGCATTACATTTTTATCGGGCTTTCCTGTCAATGATATAATCAGAGGCATATCTAAATTACATGGCTTAGCCTTCTCAAACCAGTAGCTGCCATGGCTTCCTCTCAAAGACCCTGGGAGTTTAGATTTAGAGCTGCTGATAATCTTTCTAAAGAAACAGGTAGGAGCTTCACTGAGCTTTAGTCTTCCCCCCATCCCACTTCTCCAGGATGGTTTGGGAGTCTGATAGACAAAACTGATGTTCCTGTTGATTGAGAAAACAATAGTGTGTGTTATTCATGTCTAAAGGCACTCATGGTTTCAAGCAAGTAGCTTGCTGGCACACAGGGCTTCCACACAGCTGGAACCCAGTGATGTGGCAAACCTAACTCCCATCAGCTGCTTGCAGTACTAGGGGCTCCCTTTTAGAGAACTGTGTTCCATGTGTGTTAAAGAGCAGAGCTAGTGTAGGATTGTGATGTTGGAGGAGGATGAGAAGCGTGGTCCCCCCCTCCTCTTGAAAACATAGGTGTCCTATGTGCAAGAAATGTGTGAACAAGGCTATGGCTCCATGACCCTGGGATGTTTTTTATCTGGGGTTGGTGATTGCTTGCTAGCAAATGTAATAAATGTCAAGGGGCAGTTCAATAAACAAGTACACTGGTTATCTGGCACTTTCTAGGAGGGAAAGTGTTAGTGGGTTCTTGTAATTCATAAAATCATAGAGTTGGGAGGGGCCCAAAGGTCATCTAGTCCAACCCCCTGTAAAAATTGCATATGGAATGCAGGGTATGCAGCATATGGTGTGTATTAGAAAATAAAGAACAAACTTTCGTTAAGGATCAGTTCAGTCCTACTCCCACTTAACCAGAGATGTCAGCTCCTGGGGGCCGAGCCCTTTGGGGACCTCAAAATATTTTTGAGGTAGCGTTCCCAAATGTCCAAAAAGGGAAGCACGGCTCCTCCTGCTGCCACGGAAGGGAAGGAAGGTCGAAGCAGCATTCCACTGGTGGTGGTACCATCAGGAGCCGCCCACCTGCTGCATTTGGCTCTGCTCCAGCTCCTCCTGAAATCATGATGTCGATGCCACACATGGTGTCACACACTTGACATTGCTCCCCCTCCCAATCACCCTCAAAAGCTGACATCTCTGCTCTTAGAGCTGTGTTGGTGAAGGGCTTTGCTTGCCAGATGGGCGGGGTACAAATAATACATATTATTATTATCCCATGTCAGCTGTCATGGTCGTCTAGGACTAGTGGGAGCTGACATATGTACACATAGTGGACAGCAGCTTCTGGTGGTGGAGCAAAGCAGACAGGGTTCCTTTGCAATGCCTTCTGTACTCTGGAAGGTGAGGTCAGGGTCTTAATGCACTTTTAATGACGCAGGATGAATCACCCACCCACATGAAATTTGTGGAAACGGCCTTCCTGTTGCTCAACAGCAGTGCCAGTCTCACCTCACTGCTCCTAACAGACACCAGCTATTGCTCATTCTGATGAAATTCCTGTGTTGCATGGAGCCAGGGGTAGTCAGCTTGCTGCCTTCAGATAATTCCCACTTCTCATCAGCCCCAGCCATTATGACCAATGGTCAGGTCTATTGAATTCTTCTCACAACAGAATGTTCCAATGCAGTTTAGAAGAATAATTTACTTGGGGTAAAATGAGGTGACGAAAGGAGCTGTAGTCCAGCAACATCTGGAGGGAACCACATTAATTCTCCCTGCCATCAAGGTAGTATGGGAGCCAGGAGAGAGGATAAACGTAAAAACAGAGGATGGAACACTTCCAGTAGAATTGGAAGAGGTCTGACTTGGGTGTCAGGAATCATGGACAGAATTTTTAGTGATGCCCTGTGATGGGTTCAGCATACAAGGAAAATATTTTTCTCCTCTTTTTCTTGATTGTTTCTCCCATGTCACTGGAACAGCCTTTCTCAACCTTGGGTCCTCAGATGTTATTGGACTGCAACTCCCATCATCCCTAGCTAGCAGGACTAGTGGTTAGGAATGATGGGAGTTGAAGTTCAACAACATCTGGGGATCCAAGGTTGAGAGAGGCTTCAGAATGGCAGGTGTGGCAAGGGTAGGAGCGTCCACCGAATGGATGAGTGGGGTGAAAAGAGTGAGAAGAGATTGGAGGAGAAGATTTGCAGCAGGAGTGGGAAACTGTGGTACCTTCAGGTGTTGCTGGGCTATGGGAAGAATTCAGCATCTCACTTAGATTATTGTTCCATCAAGGTAAGTATTTTGGCTTGCTTGATGGAAAACACACACACACGCACAGCCCTCTCCTGTCTCTGTGAACTGTTCCAGGGGCTTTCCCAAACCCCCCACCCTGAGCCAATTTGGGGGGCTGCATAAGGGGAGGAGGAGAAGCCAAATTGCAAAAGCAGAAGCCCTTCCACAGGGCTTCCATCGATGAGACTCGTTGGTTGAATCCCGCCCTCTAACTCCCATCCTGCTTGACATTGGCCATGGCAGATGAGGCTGACGAGAGTTGGATCACACCTGGAGGACCACTGGCTTCCCATCCCTGGTTTAGAATCTTTATATGCAGTTATTTTTGGCGGGTGGCCACTTTTAAGAAGAATTTGGTTGGGGTGACAAGGCAAGAACAATTTCAGTTTCAGTCTCTTAGTTCTGTAGCTATGATGGAAACTGAAGCCTAAGATTATGTACTGGCATCTTGACCTGATCTCTAGTGGTGTCTGTCTGTCTCTGTGTGTCACATGGTATATCACATGAATATAGCTAAACTGAAGGATGCATTCACCCAGCTATATTTGCCTACTTAACTTGCTTTCGTCAATTGACAAAGAAAATGTCCCACAAAGTAGTCAAGTCTTATTGCATAGGATCCTCACCTCTTTCTCTTTTGTTTCTGGGCAGCAACTGGGCATGGGAGCGGGCACAGCTGCCACCCACTGAATTGACTCAAAGGGCTCCCGTTGTTGTTCCCTATAAACCTGGAATCTTTTGGAATTATTCAAGAATGTTTTACATCTGTCTTATTACACAGGGGCCAAAGTGTTCCTTGCCAGGTGCATCCTGTTGCTGCTATCAGGCTAATCACATTATTATCTGTAGTCAAAACGGCAACCCTGATGGGGAGCTATTATGCTGGGAAGAGGAGAACCAACTTTTTAAAAGTCACATGGCTTTAGTGTTGGAAAAAGATTGACTAGCTATGCTCACATTTTCACCTTTCTTTGTGTCATACTGACCAGGTTCACACATACGAAGGTGAACCATGACTTGGCATGAACATGCAAGTCTGTGGGCTCTGGGAGAGTACACTGCTCTTCTGTCTTTTTGCTGTTATGTCACAATGAGATTAAGCCATGGTTTGGCTTAGCATCTTGCCCAGACCTGGGCTTGTGGTTTAGCTCACCTGAGAAACCATGAGCTGTAACCCATTGTTACAACTCATGGTTAGTCTGGAGAACACTTAAGTCATGAACCTGAATTCAGATAACACATTACAGTAATTCGAACCACAGCTTAGCTCAGTGTGGTACAGCAGCAAAATTTTGACTTGGGCAGAAGTGAAGCAGCTACAGTCTCCTCTCTAGGTGCCCATGCATCTGAGTTCAGCTGCGGTTTGGCTAAGTGTGACGTGCAAACCAAGCCAGTGTTTGTTTTGCCAGTCATAAAGATGGGCGAGTTAGCAACCTGTTTGGTTTCCCTTTTAAAGTGATCAGAATGGTAAATACAGCCTTTGCAAATGGAGAAGGGGTGGTGGTTACATGTAACTCTGCTGAAGATAATGGATCTAGAATCCAAGCTCCATCCTGGACCCTAGACTCTGAAATGATTTGTTCACTTGTTCCTAGTATACACACCAAAACTTGAATTCCCGAAACCCTGTTAATTCTAAGTTCTAAATGTGTGTTTCCATTAGTTTTAGGCAGTATATCTTGTGGACTCGGAATCCCATGCTTCGAAAACTATAAAGTATACATACAAACTCCAAACTCGTATTATATTTTAGGTCTTTCGAAATGTTATGTGATTAGTATTCGTTAGGATCCCACTATTCAACTAGAGCTGAAAGAACTGAGCTTTTCTCACGTTTTCTGTTTTGCATGTAGAAACCATATGAAAATACAGTGGTACCTGGGACGGATTTCGGTAATAAAAATGAGCATATTACCAAAACTGATTTTTCTGTTTCAAAACATCCCAATAATACGCAATACAGGATGTATAAAAGAGTGGCAGAAGGAAATTTCCAGATTCATTTGGTACGGAGCAAGGCCGAGAATAAAGCACAAGTTGCTTATAGATAGAAAAGAGAGGGGAGGATTCGGTCTCCCCGATCTGAATTTATATTATGAAGCGGCCTGCTTCACGTGGTTAAAAGACTGGTTTCTGCTCCAGAGAACCAGTCAGCTGGATTTAGAAGGATTTGATTTAAGGTTCGGCTGGCACGCATATGTACATTACGACAAGACCAAGGTACACAAAGGGTTTAGCAACCACATAATAAGAGGTTCCCTTTATAAAGTGTGGGCGAAATATAAAAATCTTTTGGAGCCAAAAACTCCTTTATGGATTTCGCCGGTGGAAGCCAAGGCGGTAAGGAAAAAAACTAATAAGGACAAATGGGCTACATATAGATCACTGCTGATAAAGGAGGACGAACAATTTAAATTAAAAGGATATGATGAAGTTAAAAATGAATTAGTAAGTTGGTTAGATTACCATCAATTAAATGAAGCTTTTAAGGAGGACAAAAAAATAGGATTCAATTCAGAAATGTCCAGATTAGAAAAAGATCTGATGAATAGTAATAATAAGACAATATCTAAAATGTATCACCTCCTTCTTGAGCTGGAAGTAATGGACGAAGCAGTGAAAGAAGTCATGATAAAATGGGCCCAGGACTTTGGCTATGCAATTATGATGGAGGAATGGGAAAAGCTGTGGGAACACAATATGAAATTCACGGTATCATACACGATTAAAGAAAATATGTATAAAATGTTATACCGGTGGTATCTTACGCCCTCCAGACTGTCTAGAATGTATAAAAGCATTGCAAATGTATGTTGGAGATGTGGAGAGGCAAAAGGAGATATGATACATATGTGGTGGACCTGCCGCAAAATTAAAGTGTTTTGGAAGCAGATACATGAGGAGCTGAAAAAAATGCTTAAGATCAACTTCACAAAAAAGCCAGAGGCTTTCCTCCTCGGAATCCTGAACACAGATCTGCCAGTAAAATACAGAGAGCATTTCCTGTATGCGACGGCGGCAGCCTGCCTGCTGATAGCTGCCAACTGGAAAGGAGATAAAATCCCCACAGTTGGCGAGTGGCAAGTTAAGCTATTGGGTTTTATGGAAATGGCTCAGCTAACTGATAGTTTAAAGGGAAAATCCAAACAGGCATTTATGGAAAAGTGGGAAAAATTTAGGAATTATATGCAAGAAATTGATAATAGGAAAGGAATCTTCATGGCAGTTTTGTATTGATGGGCATATAACAAACACTCAGACAAATTGGTAGAATAAGCTTTATTATGTACAAAAAAAAATAACAAGATTATGATGAGGAATGTCAGTACATAAAGAATATAAAGGAGACAAGTTGCAGATGGTGATGGGAAGTCAATGGTAGAATTCTGATGTATCAGATACTTAGGTGATGAAATGATAATGTTCTTTATTTTATTTTATCTTTTCCTTTTTTTTCTCTTCTGTAAATTTTCTGTAAGACATTATTTTTCAATAAAGTTTGATCATGCAAAAAAGAAAAAAAAAGAAAAAGAAAATACAGTGGTACCTCGGTTTACAAACACAGTTGGTTCCGGAAGCCTGTACTTAACCTGAAGCGTACTTAACTTGAAGCGAACTTTCGCATTGAAAGTAATGGAAAGTGGATTAATCTGTTCCAGACGGGTCCACAGAGTACTCAACCTGAAGCGTACTTAACCCAAGGTATGAGTGTAATTGATCCGGAAGTCCGTACTTAACCTGAAGCAAACTTTCCCATTGAAAGTAATGGAAAGTGGATTAATCCGTTCCAGACGGGTCCGCGGGGTACTTAAACTCAAAATACTCAAACCGAGGAGTACTTAAACTGAGGTATGACTGTATAGGCTGTTGACAGTTTCAATGTACCAAATAAAAAAGTGTTTATGCTTGCTATTGTTAGGATGCCATTTGGTGCGATCTGTGTTATGATACAAGCCAGGAAGTGGCAGAAACTGTGGCTTTGCCCCTGCTTGGGTAACGGAACAGCAGTGTGAAGCATTTCCTGGGTTCAGAGGGGGGAATCTTCTGTATGTGCTCATTTTATAGGCACCTCTCTCATATTTGGCCTAGCTGCTGCTGCTGTGCCTTAAATACCAGAGCAGTCAAGGTTGTTTTATACATGTTTCCTCTCTTCAATGGCAGAAGTGTAGCTATTTTAGCTATGACAGCCAGCTTAGCTAGAGTCCTGGGGAACCTTAAGGATTAACCACCTCACTATGTCACAATATTTTGTTCGGTAGAGCCTTATTTGCCACACCCAGAAGTCTTCTCCTCAGGCTATTTATTTTGTTAAGCAATCACATTTCTATCCCTTCAAGGAGCTCAGGCAATGTCCGTGGTTCTCCCTTCGTTTTACCCTGTTAGTCATTCATCCCATACTTTTAAATGCATTTCAACGTCACTTTCCAAATTGCAAAATGTCTGGTTTTGTGTTTTTTTAAAATTTATATTCGTTGTACTAGGGTGACAGAGCACTTTAATGTCCCAGCATGCACTTCAATCCCTCTCACATAGCAGTGAAAGTCTGGAGGGACCCTATATGTTTAAGTTTATTCATCTCACCTTACCAATTCTTCACCAATGAAAAGTGGATCGCACTCACCTTGATTGGGTCTCATTTACACCTGTGTCTGTACACCTGATCTCTGAATTGCTGGACTTTCTGCCCTAATTTTTGTAAACATTTCCTCCTCTGTGTGTGAGTGAGAGAGATGAATATACCTCACCAGTTCAGGACAACTCTTCATAGTAGACTGCAAACCACAAAAGCTTATTTAAAGATGCCACAAGACCTTCCTTTCTTCTAATTGCTAATGTGAGAAATGGAGGGAACTGACTTGGCATTGCTTGTGAAAACACCCCCATGTTATAAAAACAATTATGCTTGGAGTTAGTATATGGCTTAGGAAGGATGAGGTGGGGAAATGAGTGTTTGGACTAGGACTACTTGCAGAAATTGGCTTAGACTGGGTTTGTTTGTTTTTTTTGTTGCGAGTGTACGGTGCGCTTAGCTGCCCTTCCCGTTTCCACTTCCTGTGCCTTGGGAAAGCATGCTTTCCCCAGAAAACATTAACCCGAGTCGGCATTCGATCAGTGGAGTTGATGGGATGGTTTGCTTTGGTCTAATGTAAACAGCAGCCAGGTGTCCTTTGGATCTGCGGGAAAAGACTTATGAAGGAACAAAGATATTAGCCTGAAGGGTGTGTCTTGGGGGCAGAAAGCCAGTAATTCCAACTTACTTTCTGTGGTGACTGCTGCTCCAGAAAAGGTTTCCAGCATAAAATGCCCTATTGTTGCGTCCAGGCGGCATCTTCTGTAACATGAACAGGAAAAGGTGTGACAGAAGAGATAGCAACTAATGAAACTGCTTAGTCTTCGGGTAACCCTTCCTGATTGTGTGAACAAGTGCTGTACTGCCTGCACTGTGGCCTATTTGGCGCAGGAATCATGTGGAGGTTATACAGAACAGAACAGCTGCAGAGTGCAAGTGAAGTAGGAGGAGGGATTTCTGGAGACACCCTAAAGCTTATTCTCGCACACAGGGAAAAAAAGGAAACTCACTAAAAGCTTTTGAACCGTGTGCTCCCCTCACACCTGTTGCAATGAGGCAAATAATAAAAACCATTTTCTTTTGACATTGGCTGTTTGTCTTCAGGAAGGAAAGGGGGAAATTGCATGTGTGGCTGAACCACTCCTGCAAGACAAACGGGCACCGCCCTGTTTCCAGTGCCTCCCAACAGTTTATGCATTCTCTGGTGCTCTTTTGTGAACACCCTTCCATCCATCCACATACCCACCTCGGATCAGAGTTAGCCGATCTTTACCCTCATATTGAGCCAGTGGGAATATCCAGAACTTGCCACCAGAGTTTTCCCTTGGCGAGTGATGGGGGTAATGGATCTCTGCTGATCTGCCTGCAAGTTCAAAGCTTGCTGTGGGTAATCTGGAAACTGGGCTTGGGCCTCTTTGCCTTAGGTGGATCCACCCTGCTGTGATAGGGCAAGGTAAATATCAGCTCCAGGAAACACAGCACCTATTTGGGAACTGGGTGGGAATTTGTCCCTACAGCTGTGCTGACTCAGTCCTGAGCTAGGTGCCTTCATCTGATCTTGCTTATAATGGTCTCCGTTTACTCTGACTCTCTTGGTACCTCTCCCTGATAAATAACTGCCCTGTTAAGACTATTTTGCTACAGCTGTCATTCTTCGGTTTTGGTCTCTCTTTCTCATATATGTGACCTGTTGCCAAGTCTACAGTAACTTTGTGGGTGGCAATTTGATGCTACTGCACATGGTATCGGTGCCAAATTGCCATGTATTAACATACTCTGCCATTTTTAAACTGATGTATTTTATTGAATTTTCAAAAGTTTCACATAAACATTCCAATACATAATAGGTTTTTCTTTTGTTTCGTTGACTTCCCATCCCATTTTTCATGGTGTTTTCTATATTTGTCCCCCTTGCTGCACACTCTGTCTTCTCTCTCTTATATCATAACAATAATACAATAATCTCCAATTCCTTCTGTTGCTCATAGTTCATGTCCTGCTCATGAATTCAACATGCTAGCATATTTCTTTACATAGTCCAAAAAAAGGCTTCTGTTCTTCCATAAAACAATTCCCCATAATCCATAACTTTACTTATCCATTCTTATTTGGTGGGAACTTCTCCATCTTTCCATTTTTATGCATAAAGAATCCTAGCTGCTGTCATTACATACATAAACAACTTAATTGTCTTTTATTGAACTTCTGTCCCTATAATCCCTACCCTGTCTTTTTTACAAACAAACAAACCCACAGCAGCTTTGGCTTCCTCTGGACTATTAATTATGGTGACCCTATTATCATAACTGTACCCTGCTAGTATATCTTTCAAGTAAAAGAGCAAGCAAGCAGGGCATTATTAAAAAGCACGTGACCAGGCCCAAACTGCATCCAGTTGCAACATACCAATGTGCTCCTTCCCTTCTCATTCCTCCATATTCACAGACCCTGAGAGTAAATGTCACTTAATGAGTTATCTTTTTTTGAAAGAAGGAAAGGGAGAAAAAGAAAGAAAGAAAAAGAAATGGCTTGGTCATGAAAGCCACAAGAGCAGGATATTGCAGAATAAGTGTACACAGTATCTGGGGTGGAGAAGCCTTTATTATAATCATTCGGTTTTGATTAGGGGCAGGGAGACTGTGAGCTTTGTTGTGGAAATGAAGGTGTTTTTAAGAACACAAATGTGTCACTTTACCTGTGAATGTTGGGAATGTATGCCTTCAATAGTATTAAAACTCTAGGACAGGCTTCCTCAACCTCGGCCCTCCAGATGTTTTGAGACTACAATTCTCATCATCCCTGACCACTGGTCCTGCTAGCTAGGGATCATGGGAGTTGTAAGCCAAAACATCTAAAGGGCCGAGGTTGAGGAAGCCTGCTCTATGAGCTGAATTCATCCTCATTCCAGACCCCTATTCAGTTCTAAGCCTACACGCTTAGAACCATGTGAGGCAGGGATAGGAAACTTGTAATGCCCTCCAGATGTTACACTCCACCTGTGATCACTGGCCATGCTGGCTGGGACTGATGGGCATTGGAGTCCAACAACATCTGGAGGGCTGGAGGTTCCCCATCCCTGATGTAATAAGGAGAGAGCAGTGCAGAGGCACATTTGCTATCCCCATCCCCTTCTGTCATAGTGCTAGGGGCCTGGACCTGCAATCCCCCACCCCAGCCCCATGCCTTTGAGCCCCATTTATGTGCTTGGGGAGACCTGCTCTTATTTGGCTCCCTGCTGAGTTTAGAACTTCAGGCACACAGGCTTCTAAACTGTGTGGGGAACAGAGAACAGCAGGCTCCCTGCTGCAGATCTTCACCCTCTGAATACATGGTGGAACAAGACAATGAGGATGCGACATGAGTCCTTTAACACCTGATAGCACTTTCCACCCCTTCTAATTCAGATGCTTTAATGCTGGCAGAAACACTTGGTGGAACCTGCATTTAAACATGGATGCAGGGTTGGAAATTACCAGGGCGCCAGGCAAATTTCGTGCCTAAAGATTCTCCATTTGCGAATGCCTTAAAAAAGTGGCTGCCATTTTTTGTGCCTGGCTGACACTCAAGGATTACTGAAATGTATGTGCTTTGAAGCCTCAAAGTGTATGTTAAGGATAGGCAATATGTTAAGGAGTTTAACAATAAACAGAGTGTTTTGACTACTGAAGTATGGTAGGTTTTTTTCAGACACCAAATTAAACAGTATTAAGTTTTAACAATGTATGTTAAAAATGTCATATTAACAATGTGTCACTTGTATGAACTGCGTATTGGTACAGGGTTATCAAAATAAAGTGTTACCAACCCCACCCCCTAAATGGCGACTAGACATTCTGTTTTGGCGCCCCACAACCCAGGTCCCAGGAGCCATTTGGCTCCTAGCTTTTCTATCCCAGTTTCTAACACTGCATAGATGGTTTATTTAAGCCCAACTTCAGTTGTTAACAGACTGTTTACCCCCCCCCCCTTTATTACGAAGCTTTGCTGAAGTGTTGTCTTGGCATCTTCCTTTTTATTTGAAACCACGATGCACATCTTAAGGTCAAATCAATGGTGTTTTCACACTGCAGAGTAGCTGGCAGTGCAGGTTTTACTTCAAAATGAAAAGCAAATGTTAACTCTGTTCTAGTTTCTTGTATAATAAACAATACCTGTAAAGTTTTTTGTACTTTTACTTCATTATATGTGTTGGAAGCTGCCCAGAGTTGCTGGGGCAACCCAGCCAGATGGGCAGGTTATAAATAATATATAAATAAAAGAAACAGAATAAATAAAAAAATTATTATTAGTTGTTATTCCTTTCCCCCTCCCCTCACCCCTCTTCTGGGTAATTGTGAGTCTTGATGCAATATTCTGCCCGACTCCAATGGTGCAGTTCTTCTGTTGGTTATGCGTGGACAATTCCGCCACTAATGGTTGATTTCTCTTCCACACAGCTCTGCGGCATTGCTCTGATTGCCTTGGGCATTTATGTACAGATTGAACTCAAACACACTCTGGTGATGACCAGCGCCTCTGCGTCGGGCCCTCCCATTGTCATCCTGGCTGTTGGAGTTATAGTCTTCTTCATCTCCTTCTTTGGCTGCTGCGGAGCATTAAAAGAGAACTACTGCATGGTCACCACGGTGAGGAGAATGAAGGGGAGAGCTAGGCATTGGAATTGCAGGGTGGGAAACTGAACTCTTAGATCTGACTGGCTGGAGGGAGCTAATATAGCATAATAGTCGGGATCACAGCCTCTAAAGTTCCATCTAATCCAGGCATCTGAGCCTTTGGCACCCCACCCCACCCTTTCTAGAGCTTGAGAAATGGAAGGCAGTAAGGATAGCGAATAAACCGTGCTTGCCAAGTACATAAGTTACGCTTCGTCTTACTGCTGATCTAGGGCCTGTGTTGTTAACCTTGCCCGACTACAGGTCTCAAAACCATCTTGCCCAGGGGTAGTCAATATGTTGCTCTCCAGATATTGTGCTATGGCTGCCATCATCATGATAAACGGTTTCATAATTTTTGACCTGGCAATATATCACGAAACATGGGGTGTGTGTACGCTATGCAAAAATCACAAAGCAGGAAAAACAATGAATCATCTTCATCCTTATTTCAGACATTGTGATACTTCAATGTATTGCAGTGTTTAGCTGGTGATCTTTCACGACAGCCAGCTATCACTCAGACCTAGCCTCAGTAAGCATGGCCAATGGCTGATCAGGGACATTGGGAGTTGGGGGGCACCACATTGGCAACTATTGTTCTCGCCTGGTGTCATCGTTCCCCATTTTGAATATTGGAAGTCAGGATGGGGCAAATCACTGGCTTCACAGTACAAATTTGATAGGCTTTGAATATGAATGGGTTCTGTCTCCTCTGGCTGGCTAGGCCACTGTAGACAACAGGGCGGGAGAGTTATTTAGGCAAAGCTCTCCTTTTCAGAGGTAGGGCTGCTTCTTAAGTGGACACAGTCTTTGGTGTCAGAAGGTGAGATTCATATGAATAAGGGTGAGGGCGGACTATTTTCTCTTACCGCTAAGCCCAAAATGAAGGGTGGCAGTGAGGTGGGGATCAACAAGCACTCCATAGGTATTATTAATAACTGCATTTCCTTCAATAGTTTGCTGTGCTGCTGACACTGATCTTCCTGGTGGAGATTGCAGCTGCCATTGCTGGCTACATCTACAAAGATGAGGTAAGAGGTGCCTCTGGATCCCGTGGCTGTGGGTAAAGGGTGGTTTTGCTGTTATCGCCTGATGTTTGCTGCAACCCCCCTGGAGTAGTGGTAGCCAACATGGGGGTCTCCAGAGGTTTTTTAAAAACATTTTTTCTTCCATATTTTTTATTGATTTCAGAGGTTTTACAAATTTACTGTACTTAAATTTCAATATGTTTTATTTAAAATTTTGACTTTTTACATTTTTTATGCAATTTTCTGTTTTACAATTTAGAATATTTATTTAGACAACCTTAAAATATCAATGACTTCCCTTCTCTTTCCATGGTTCATTTTGCATAGCATAAACCCCTGCCTGTTTTATATAAACTAAACCATTCAGTATTCCATTATTGCTTCTATCAAAACTTATTTACACTGTTGAATTTATCTTAACGTTGCCAGCGTTTTCAAGTGTGCACGATTTCCCCCATATATTCAATAAATATTTTCCAATCTTCTTTAAATGTATGTTCTTCTTGCTCTCTAATTCTATACGTTAGATCCTCAAGCTGCGCATATACAATCAGTTTAAGTTGCCATTCTTCTTTGGTTGGGACCTCACTCGTTTTCCATTTTTGGACTAACAAAACACAGGCCACTGTAGTGGCATACATAAATAAACCTTTTTTTTAAATTTTTTTTTTACTTCCCACCCTTACCTCCATGATGTTTTTATTCGCACCCTTTATCTACTGCTTTATATACCTTTTTTCCTGATGCAATTATCCTCTATTTCACTTATCACTGTTTTCATTCCACTGCTCATAATTCAAACCCTGCCCTCTTTTTAATTTGACTGTAGCAGTTCTTCATAAGGTCTCCACTCTTTCATAAACTGTTCATCTCTTTGATCTGCTATTTTTGCTGTCAGTTTCACAATTTCCACATAGTCCATTAACTTTTGAAGTCATTCCTCTTTGATTAGTACCTTTCCTTCTTTCCATTTTTGCACATACAGGATTCTGGCTGCTGCTTCTGTTGCATACATGAATAGTTGAACCATCCTTTTTGGGACCTCCATCCCTATTATCCCTTGGTAGAAAAGCTTCGGGGCTTTTGGGAATAACCTATTTTAATTTTTTTCTTCAATTCATTTTGTATCATTTCCCCAAAGCCTTTACTTTAGCATTTTATACATGTCCACCACATAAGAAAAAATGACCCTTCAGTATGTTTGCATTCCCAACATTTATTTGACACATTCTTACACATCTTAGCCAGTTTGTTTGGTCACCAGATGATCTTTAGCTAGAACATCCCTCAATTCTGCCATTGGCCCTCCTGGATGAGGTTGATGAGAGTTGGGAGTCCCAGCAACGACTACAGGTTGTATGTTGGCCACACCTGCCCTAGAGAGAGATAGGCAGAGGGAATATCTAAAGAGAAACACTTCTTTTTGACCCTGAGATTGAAGACCATCACTAGAGAATTCATCCAGCAGTTCCTCATGTTCTCAAAAGGGGAGGAACTTCCCCCGGAATGCTTAATTTACCCATGTTTTTGGTCTTGGCTAAATCTTAAGGAGGCTTAATCACCCTTGTGACAGAACAGAAACTGTTCTGTTATATTTTTGTTTCGCAACCGACCTATCGAAGGGTTAACCCAGACTCCTGGTTAACTGACAGCAACATTCCATGGGAGGCGTGGCCTGCCGAGGGTTTAAATAGAAAGGGCAACCGTTACGTCAGTTGAGAGGGATTTGGTGTGGGAGGTTGTGAAGAGGGTAGATTAGAGTAGATGTGGTATTTGTTAGGTTATCTGATATTTGCTTATTAGGAACAATACCAATGAAACGTAAGTTTGTACTAATAAAACCCGAAAGCAACCATCAATAAATAATACAATAAATGTGCATAGTTGAAGTGTTATACAAACCATTGTCTGTGATATTTTTTCCAGCATAGGTATCCTGAAACTCATTTGGTGGGAATACTCTTTTTAAAGACAAAACAGCCTTCAGGACTAGAAGGATTAGTTTGTGTCTAAGAGTGCACCAGGAGGAGGGGACAGGAAGGAGACAGGTTCTGGGTTGTGTTCAAAGTTACCTCAGGAAGGAGGAAAGCTTTTCAGTAGGGGAGTTTCTAGTGGAGTGAACCCCTTATCTGTGTACACAAGGAACTGTCTCACTTATAGCCCTGGGTTCATTAAGGTACCTGGCCACGTACGTGCTGGAAATACTACTCGCAAATTATTCTAAAACCCCAAGAGTTATAGGGGTGTGTTGTAAGACTAAAGGGAAGCGTGGGAGGTTTTTTATTTTACCTCATAAACCCCTGTTAGTACTTCTTTTAATTTGAGAGGTTTGAAGAAGTAAAGGCGAAAGGCAGAGGCCAATCGTCGCAACCCTCATCAGATGTCCTTTCTAATTCTTCCCTCTCCTTTTCTGCTTGCTCCCTCTTCCAGATCAAAGCAGTGATTGACAAAGAAATCCGGGCAGAAATAGCAGTCTACAAAAACGATGGAAAGGTTGCCAAGGTGTTGGATGACTTGCAGGAGAAGGTGAATGTAACACAGAAGCCCTGCTTCCTAGATCTGATTGTTGGCGAGGCAATGCTCGCAGGGGATCGTCCTTGTTTTCTGATGGCAACTTCTGCTAAGAGCTGGGAACAAAACCCTACCCATAATTTGAAGGGTAACTAAACATTTTCAAGGGCCAAGGTATACCCAATGGGATTCTTCACTTCTTGGCAGATCCCCATGTCATATCACAGACTCCTTTCTGAAAGTGCTCTCAGTATTATAATAGTTTTGCCATGTAAAGCTGTCTTGGAGATAATGGATCTGTCGGTACATTAGATTCCCCCCATTTTAAAAATGGCATTGCTGCGTTAAAAGCCCACCTTTCCTCTTTAAAGACAGTAAGTCAACCACTGAAAGGTGGAATCAGTGCTGGGGTGGAATCAGTGGTTGTGGTGCATGTTGGTGTCAGTGACATGGGGAAATAAATGGAAGGTCCTGGAAGCGAAATCTAAGTTGTTAGGTAGGTTGTAGAAAGCCAGGACCTTCAAAGTAGAGTCCTCTGAAATGCTGCTGGTTCCACACAAGAGATTGCTTTCTGAAACCTTTGTCTACACAAACAAGCAGGTACAACCAGGCAGAAATGGCCCAGTTTCTTTTGGGGTGACAATAACAGCTTTGTACCCTTGGCCAATAATGCGAGATGAGCGCCGCAACCCCAGAGTCGGTCAGAGGTCCCTTTATTTTATTTTAACACTGCAAAATAATAACAATGAAAAAGGAGTTAGATTAAATCAGTACAGTAAATTGGTGATTCATAGGTTTAATTTGAAATCAGGCTGGATTTGGTATCTCTGCTAACCTCTCTGTTAATGTTGGCTGTATGATCTGTATTGTTTTATTGGTACTGTTGCTGCAGATTTGTTATGGCCTTTGGCTAAAACAATAAACTTATATTGATATATGTAATGGACAATTGCCAACAAAGACCAATAGAAGTCACATTTGAATTCTAAAAAAGAAACTTCCCAAAAATGAGGGGTCTAGTAAAAAGACGGTGAAAGGGAACCTGGTGGAGATAGTTGTTCTACAACAGTATGCTATTTTTATGGTTGACAATCTACATAATTGATATAGAGTATGGGCACAAAGCAGAATGGACAACAAGAAGAAATTAGACTCTTATCAAGACGAATGATGTGACGGTGCAGGCCCTGTACCGGTTTTTGACGAAAGTGAAGCTGCCATCGGTGTAAATGAGATGGCGAAATAACAAAGAAATGTTATAGAAAAGGGCAACCAAAATTATCAAGGCAGTGGCGCAATTTGCCTATGGTGAATGGTTACAACGTGTGGCGCTTTTCAGTTTTGAGAAAAGGCAACTGAGGAGGGGGCATGTATACATTGATGCCTGGTGTGGAGAAAGAGAATGGAGAAGCTTTTCTGTCTCGTAACATTAGAACTCAAGAGACACACAATGAAGCTGATCATTGGAATATTCAGGGTGGACAAATATATATATATTCTGCATGCCTCTGAATATCAGTTTTTGGGAATCACAAGTGGGAAGTGAGTGCTTGCCCGCTTCCTCTGGGCATCTGATTGGCCGCAGTGATAGTAGTAGGCTGTTGAACTATAATGGGTCTAGGAAGGCTATTATTATGTTCTTAAATGCTGTTGGACTAGAACCTGGATTCAGTGATTAAACGGGTAGTTTTGTGCAGATCACTACAGTTGCCCTCTGTTCCCTATTTGCAAAATGGGAGTGATAATGGATTACCATGCGGTGTACTTGGGTATGTTAAGGAAATGTTCTCTGTTCTGGGAGTTAACAATCCCTGTTGGCCTGGAAGATATTAATCTCTCTCTCTCTCCCACCCTCATATCTCTCCAATTGTAGTATAGCTGTTGTGGAGCCTTCAATTACACGGATTGGTTTAATGGAACGACGTCCTCAAATATACCTCCATCATGCTGCAAACGCAATGACACCGATTGCCGAAACAATCCAACCGTGGACAGAATCAACCAGGAGGTATGGATGGATGAGTGCTGGGAAAGGAGAGCTTTGTTCCTAGCATGAGGGTTCTGGCAGATGCTGTAAAACCTTGTTCCCTCTCTCCCTGCAGGGCTGTGTGGTAAAAATAGAAGCCTGGTTGAGAAAACACATCATAATTGTGGCTGGAGTGGCATTGGGCATTGCCTTCTTTGAGGTACCAAGAATTATAATAGATTATGGGGAACTGTGGCTGGGAGGGTGAGTGCGCATGCACGCACATCTGCACCACGATGTTACGCTGGGGCAAACTAGTAACTACAGATCTGTCTGTATTCAGTGCTTTTCTTTTTTAAAAAAGGAGTTTGACATTAACATCTTAATCTTTCAACCCAGATAAGTGATCTGGGTTAAATTTTTCATCATCCTGGATTTTAGTGTCTTTAGTTAGCAGCAATGGAATCTGCAGGACTCTAAAACTCAACTTTTGGCTTCTGGGCAAGCCTGCTTTTGGGACTTCACCCAAGCATTGCCCACCTATTTCTCCAGAGTTTGGTTCACAATCTTAAAATGTTTAGAAACAGCTCTCCCTGTCATCCAAACAAAAGGAGAAGATACTTGAACTTGGCACCATAGGTCCATGTAGAATTTAGGATTCAGTAATCCAATGTGCGTCTGATGTACACAGAGTGTTGCATTGTATCCTGTGTCTCATCTGTACTGCTGACTAGCAGACTAGTGTGTAGTGTTAAGCTGCGAAGTAATGCTATTGGTGTTCTGCAAAGCTCTTCCATGCCACTTGGCTCCAGCTCAGAATATTCCTCCAGCTTGTCAAGTCTATACTGTGGGTGGTAGAAATGTGTTGGCCCATGTTCGATTCACTAAAGCAAATTGCAAGCACTGGAGAGATACCGGTACTGCTTGCTGTCATTACAACTGTGGTGGATTGTGCCCTTCATTTGGCAGTCTAGTGCAGAGCTCGGGGCATGGGGATTGTTACGGGGAAATGGGCAATCTTTTCCTGCCAGACATGCCTGCTGCACTGAGTGAACAAAAGTAGCTTGTGAGCTATATAACCGGTTCCTGTGGCATGTGCATACCGAAGGAGGATATTGCAGGCTTGAGCTGTTTAGACTGTAGAGGGATTACCTTGCTGCCAGTTCCCCTTGCCTCCAGAGTTATGACTGCCTAAACAATCACCTGAAGTGGAGACAAAGGATTGTAGCTCAATAGGAGAGTATCTGCTTTGCATGCAGAAGGTAAGCAAATAATGGCTCTGCATGTAAAAATTAAGCAAATTTGGTGGTGCATTTCAGAGAGCTGAGCAGGAGAAATTTCTTGTACACACGCACCCTAGGAAGTGGTTGCATGGCCTCTATTCCTTGTAGGGTCACTGTGTAGTGAAACATTCTCTTACTTGCAAATTACACCTTGCAGCTGATATTTTTTCTTGTAACTTCTTTCCTCAGCTCCTGGGCATCATTTTTGCTTGTTGTCTCATGAAAGGAATCCGCAGTGGCTATGAGGTTATGTAGCCACATCTCAACTTATCGCATCTGGTTACTGCAACAGCAATCACAGAACCCCTGGGATATTTCTCTCTCCTTTTCTGGGGGTGCAACTGACCATTATATATGCCTGTAGAACAGGCGCTGGGTGAATGTCTCCTCTTCTGTTGCCTTTCTTGAACACGTATGCCGCCCTCCCAAGGATTCACATGTTGCCTTATCTCTTCCCCCCCCCCCATCCCCTAATGGGATGTTTCCCTCAAAGTTCCTGTCTTCTCATTCAACACTCCATTCCTACTTCAAAAGTTGCATTAGCTTTCATGCTATATCACGATCTAGTGGGCATCTTGTGATACACGACTGCTTTTGTATTCCAGCAGATTTTTTTAGTCCCTTTCATAGGCCTGAGCGAGGGCCTTTGAACTTTTGCTTCTCCTAGATTCAATCTTCAAGACTTCTGGACTGCAGCATTTTCCCTGACACCTCACCTAATAAGTAGACTGCTATATACTTTAGGATGCTCCTTTTCCCCCCCTTGGAAAGACAGTCTGTTTAATCAAGTGAGAATAGTTGTTTTGGAAACCACAATGGGATGGAAAATTGTGGGGATTTTGTTTTTTAGCCAGTAATTCACTATTTGGAAAATAAAGACATTGTTTCTCCCATGTGTTCTGGCTTATTTATGTGCTATCTCCATCCTGATTTGCATTTGTCTGCATTGTGGATAGGTGGCAAGCTACAAAAAGAAATTCCCTTGCATTTGTAATTACGTATTTAAATCTTCCTGGTACCTCTTTGATTTCTCTGGGAGCCAAATCACTCTATAACCTTAGACTTCTATCACCTCCTTACCTCTTCCTGGTTTTTAACTGGCCTTTAGTTCTTGGCAACGGATCGCTTTTGTTCCCACGTTCTGTCCAGTACCTTCCTTGTATTATATCAACTGTGTCAATATATTGCCACACTGACCTTTAACGTAGCCTACAAAAGCAGACAGAACTTGGGCTGAGTTCTGTCTGCTGCGATGAATAAGTAATTTGCAGCCTGCTAGGAGGAACTTCTGTGTAGCTGAAATCTCCCTTGGTTGAGGTCACAGGAAAAGGAACTATAGCTGTTCTGGAGAACACATGAGCTCTTATTTGCAAATAATAATAATCCCCTAGCCACCAGCTATTTCTCATGTGATGAATAACCATGCCTTCTTACGTGAAGCACAGTTACGCATTTATGGTAGGATTATTTATGCTTTTTATGCCTTTGGGTAGCCTGCCTCTCCAAAATTATGAATGAGTGCACACATGCTTCAGTAGTGATATCCCTCTAAAAACCATGCTCTTTGGGCTAACTTAGCTATTGATTGAGGCCCCAAATGAGACAAAAAAAAGCAAGCAGTACAGGTCTTGTTGCTTCCCCTCATTCTGTGCTTCACTGGTCCTGTTCACTCAGCACCTTGTAGCTGGGATGTCTTCACACCTTTGGGGGAAAGACCCATGTCCTGCTGCTGCAGTGGAGAAATGAAGGGCTTCAGCTTGGCTGGAAATTCCGACTCCCTAATTCTGCATATGTCAAAAGCAAGCTTGCCTTTAACCTAGTGGTGATATGCTCTGCCTCTGCACAGGATCAGCCCCTCTTGCTCATATTCAGCTGGGGTACAGTCTTTTTATGTGTGTTAGCCAACTTAAATTTATCTATCCCATTCCCAAGCAGATCCTGGCCATCTTAAGATGAGGTGGGGAGCCTTTTCTATATCAAAGGCTGCATTCTTTCTTGTGTGCTATTTCAACCACCCGCATGCATTTAAACGGCCCTGGGCCCCCACAGGTTTCCACTTGGTGTCTCACACGTGGCTGAAACATTGCCGCAAGCAGCTAACTTTCAAGCTATATTCCGTAGTCTGGGTTAATCCCTGAGGTCCTTTAAAAGTTTGAGGGGGGTGTGTGTGGAAGAGAAAGAAGAGTTTGAGTTTCCCTGAATCGGCTTCCGCACTCTGCAACTATTGCCTTGTAAAAGCCCACCACCCTTAGCAACTGCCCTGTATAACGTGTTCTTGATCCTCAACCTTCGAGGATTGAATGCCAAACTGTCAAGAGCACCTCTTGCAAAATGTTGCTTTAGAAACCTTTTTTAAAAAACCACTTCCCTAGACAGTTCAGCTGCTGCAATATCCTCTGCTTCTAATTTTGCACTGGTTGACCAGCTCACAATGAAAGCTGCAAGTGTGGATTCTCCCTAATCGTGCTTCCAGTCTGGATTATTGTTTCCTTATATATGGTTGGTACCTGGCTTAGAAACACCATGATCTATAATATCATCATGGTTTTTTGGAGTACTATTGAAAGTTTCCATAACACCCTTTGATCTGCGGAAGAGGAGCAAGTAGACTGGGCAAACAGCTTTTTTCCTACTGACAATGACACTTTTATTTGTTCATAGTTCTTGCGAAGAAATGTGGTCGGTCTGATTGACAGCTGGTCCACAGGCTTGGTCCTGGAGAGAGGCGAGGTGTGAGGTTCGGGGGGGGTCTAGCGGGCCCGATGGGCTGGCTTGGGTAGGATGGTAGCCAAAACAATGTCCACCATGAAGGCAGGTAGATAAGAGATTGGCAGCCACAAAAACTTGGCATCCCAGCCAGCGCTATAGCGGGTGCGGGGGTATTTGGCCTGAAGGGCATGCTCCATGCAGTTGGTCACTTTGCTGAGGTCTGGGTCGCAGATGATGTTCATGATGAACTTCTGGACTTTCAGGTCTGTGGAGAGGCAGGTATGATTGCAGTCATTAAAAACAAAAAGAGAGGGACCATTTTATGAACTGCCTGCCTTTGCCTGCCCAGTGCATCCATTCCATCCTAATTACTATCTACCCTCTTCCTCCTCCTCCACACCTGGTTCCTGGTTTCCCTGGTCTTGGACCTAGTACTTCAGATCAAAATCAGAACTTTTAGGCACCTGCTTGGCATTTTTATTGATCTGCATCTATGTTGGAAGAGTCACCTGCACAATCCTCTCTCTCTTTTTTTGGAGTGCATGTAACACTATGGCTCCAGAGTACTTTGATGGCTTCCGGAACACTTAAATTCAGAGGAACTAGTAACTTGGCTCTACATGCATTATGAAACACGTATCTTGGATTGCACCATGTGTGGGTTTTGCCCAGGGGACATGACCTCTTCGTATCTGTGTGGTGTAATGGTTAAAAGTGTTGGACTGTGACCTGGGTGACCAAAGTTCGAATCCACACTCCGCCAGGAAGCTCACTGGGTGTCCAGTCACTGTCTCTTGGCCTAACCTACTTCACAGGGCTGTTGTGAGGATAACATGGAGATGGAAGAACCTTGAGCTCCTTAGTGGGGGGGGGGGAAGGTGCTATATGAATGAAATAAGGAAATAAATAAAAAATGCAGTTGCCCCTCCTGTAGCAGTTGATTTCCCCCTAATCCCATGCCTCTAAATAAGTGTACACCAAGGATTTGATCCTTTTATAAGCCCCATTATGAAACTGGCTGATACCACTATGCCTGAGCTGAACTGCCCAGCTCCACTTAGAAGGTGAAAGATTTGCTTGAGCTTACAAAGTATGTCTCTTCCCTCCTACCCACCTCATATGAGAAGCTGTGCATGCCAAGACATTACCACCAAAGGAAGGAAGGAGGGAGGGAACTCTGCAAGCGCCAGCCGTCCTAGCAGGTTGTAGTGTGGGTTTAGGGATCCAGCGCTAGCTCATCCCTAGCCGTATTGGGAGCCTCTACCAAGGAACTAAAGCAAATACTTGAACCGTGGAGAAACCATTGCAGGTTTGTGCTGCTTAGCTGACAGGTGAAAGATAAAAGTGATGGTTAAAAAGAAGCTGAAACAGGGTTGGAATTTGCTGCAAAACAGAAGTAATGGGGTGTGTGGGGGGGGAACTATCAATAGGAAAACTGGCCTTCTGTGTGTTGTTGGACTCCATCCTCCATTAGTCCTGGCCGGCATGGCGGATGGTTTGGGTCTATGGGAGTTATAGTTGAGCAGCATCAGGAGGGTCTCAGGTTAGAATCATAGAATCTTAGAGTTGGTAGGGACCCAAGGATCATCTAGTCCAACCCCCTGCAATGCAGGAATCTCAGCCAAAGCATCCATCACAGATGGCCATGCAACCTCTGCTTAAAAACCTCCATGGAAGGAGAGTCCACCACCTCCCAAGGGAGACGGTTCTGCTGTCAGACAGCTCTTACTGTCAGAAGGTTTTTCCTGATGTTTAGTTGGAATCTCCTTTCTTGCAACTTGAAGCCATTGCCTCAAGTCCTACCCTCCAGAGCAGGAGAACACAAGCATGCTCCCTCTTCCATGTGACACCTCTTAAGACATTTGGAGATGGCTATCATATCTCACCTCTGTCTCCTCTTTTCCAGGCTAAGCATACTTTGCTCCTTCAAGCGTTCCTCATAAGGCTTAGTTTCCAGACCCTTGATCATCTTGGGTCTGGGAACTTAGGTTAGTCATTCTTGTGCTAGGGCTTGAATTAAGTTCTTGCTGTTCTGTGCCTGTTCTGTTCCTTTGTACAGCTAATGGCTCTGTATTTCAGAAACGAGATCTAAACTTGCTTTCCCTCCAGCAGTCAGTGACTGCACTGGTACTCACAGTTTGGAAAGAAGTCTTCACCGTAGCTCTGCCGAGTCTCGGGGCTCATTCGGTCCCAGAGTTGCCTTAAGGAGGCTTCTATTGTTTCAAGGTTGGTCACAGCCGTCTTGAAGAAGCCCGGCTCCACAATAGAGACCTTTACCCCAAAATGGTACATATCCCTCCTAAAAAAAGAGAAAAAAGAGAGGAGTTTCATATTCCATACTCACCATTGCAAGGATTAGGAACACGCTCCATGAGCTTGCCATGCAGGGGTTGAATGGAGAAGCCAGTATGTTGCAATTTCAGCTGAATTTGGGGAAACCGCTTGAAGCATCCTTTGTGACAAGCTATTTCAATTGCTTTTTGTTTGATTTGCTCATTGCAAACAGCTGAAAGTCTGTAAATTGTGACAATAAACCTGATTTGCAATGGAGGGGAGTTGAATAAATTTGATTGCAACTGTAAGGGTAAACATTAGCCTACATCAAGTGATCATGAACATGTCTTTGTGTGTACATATGTCTTCCACCTTTTTTTTTTACTGGCTGGGCTTCTACCTTTACTTTTCACATAAAATAAGTTTTAGAGCTCTTATTTCCATTATGGGGGGAAATGCAGCCGCTGAACCTATTATTGTGCAGTGGCTAAAAGTACAGGATTGCTGCCAGCAAAAAAATAACTTGGCAACTCCAATATGCAGCCAGCACAAAGAGGGAAGCTCAACACCCAAGCAGCTTCCTGTTGTGGGAAATCTGCCTCTCTGTGATGCCACATTTGACTTTTGTCATCAAAACAATTCCTTTTTCCTATATTACTTTACGTCACAGCTTAAAATAATTTGGAAAACTAGCGTGATTGCACTGCTAGAACCTGGATGAAAACATGGGTAAAGGCCATGTGAACCTTCTCCTTCCTAGCAATTGAAGCAGCTGTCGCATGGGGACACAAGATGGAAAAGGTGATGAAGACGTTTCTTGCACACTTCCATATCTTCTTTTTTTAAAAAAATGTGATGTGATGTTTGCATAATGTTGTAGGTCTTACCAGCTATATACTAAGAAGTTGTTATGTGATTTCACTCCTGCTCTCCTGTTAGGTTCTGGCTTAGCCCAGGATGGTGATGCAGACAATTGATACACTAATTAATCGGCAACCAGAATAGAAGATCAATTCCACCTGTTTGGATGGGGGTGCCATGCTGAGACTCGCTGAACTGCAGGATGGGAAGAGACTGAATTGGCTTCCCCTAGCTTGAAGGTGCGGAGTATGTAGAACGAGATCTGAAAAGGCATAGCTTGAGAGTGGGCTTTGTCTCAGCATCAAGTATGCTGAGGACAGGCACCAAATGGACTGATGCCTTTCCCAATTGCAGAAGTCTGAAATCCATGGGGTTGCATCCAACATTAGTCACGCTCATAGAAGACCTGTTGAAAATAACTAATTTAAGCCCATTAATTTCTTAATTAAGCCCATTAACACTTAGTTGGCTACAACCCATCCTTTCTAGATGTGGGACACTGACCGTGTTCAGATGTGATGTTAAAGCCATGGCTCGGAATGAGCTACAGCACATCAGAACTGGGCATTATCCTTTTAAAGGCAAATATTACTCCTTTCCCACCAGCAGGAGGAGCAGTTGATCTAAGGCAGGCATGTCCAAAATCCGTTTCGTGGGTGTAATCCGGCCCACTGGTCGGTTTAATCCGGCCTCAATGGCAGTTTATTTCCTGGGGTAAAAATCCTTTAAAAAAAGGTCAGCAACTTGAATCCTAAAAAAAGGTCAAGAACTTTGGTCGGCCCTCATGGCCCTTCACATCATTAAATCTGCCCCTCTTTGAAAAAAGTTTGGACACCACTAATCTAAGGTGTTTGTCCCCTCTGTCTGTCTGGCTGCTGACAACATGCAGCTATAAAAGGAGCTTGAGGCTGAAGGAATTGTCAAAAGCTGCTGAGGTGGCTTTTTTAAAAATTAAAAAATAAGGTTTTTGTTTTGACACTGCCGACATGGGTTGCCCTACATCCGGATTCTCCTGGACTTTTTTCTTTCTTTGTCTATTTCCACCCGAACACTGCTTTCAACTCCAGTAAAAAGGTAATGGTAAAGGACCCCTGAACGGTTAAGTCCAGTCAAAGGCGACTATGGGGTTAGAATCATAGAATCATAGAATCATAGAATCATAGAGTTGGAAGAGACCACAAGGGCCATCCAGTCCAACCCCCTGCCAAGCAGGAAACACCATCAAAGCATTCCTGACAGATGGCTGTCAAGCCTCTGCTTAAAGACCTCCAAAGAAGGAGACTCCACCACACTCCTTGGCAGCAAATTCCACTGCCGAACAGCTCTCACTGTCAGGAAGTTCTTCCTAATGTTTAGGTGGAATTTTCTTTCTTGTAGTTTGAATCCGTTGCTCCGTGTCCGCTTCTCTGGAGCAGCAGAAAACAACCTTTCTCCCTCCTTTATATGACATCCTTTTATATATTTGAACATGGTTATCATATCACCCCTTAACCTTCTCTTCTCCAGGCTAAACATACCCAGCTCCCTAAGCCGTTCCTCATAAGGCATCGTTTCCAGGCCTTTGACCATTTTGGTTGCCCTCTTCTGGACACGTTCCAGCTTATCAGTATCCTTCTTGAACTGTGGTGCCCAGAACTGGACACAATACTCCAGGTGAGGTCTGACCAGAGCAGAATACAGTGGTACTATTACTTCCCTTGATCTAGATGCTATACTCCTATTGATGCAGCCCAGAATTGCATTGGCTTTTTTAGCTGCTGCATCACACTGCTGACTCATGTCAAGTTTGTGGTCAACCAAAACTCCTAGATCCTTTTCACATGTACTGCTCTCAAGCCAGGTGTCTCCCATCCTGTATTTGTGCCTTTCATTTTTTTTGCCCAAGTGTAGTACTTTACATTTCTCCTTGTTAAAATTCATCTTGTTTGCTTTGGCCCAGTTGTCTAATCTGTTAAGGTCATTCTGAAGTGTGATCCTGTCCTCTGGGGTGTTAGCCACCCCTCCCAACTTGGTGTCATCTGCAAACTTGCTCAGGATTCCCTCAAGCCCATCATCCAAGTCATTGATAAAGATGTTGAACAAGACTGGGCCCAAGACAGAACCCTGTGGCACCCCACTAGTCACTACTCTCCAGGATGAGGAGGAGCCATTGATGAGCACCCTTTGGGTTCGGTCAGTAATCCAGCTACAAATCCACTGAATGGTAGCATTGTCTAGCCCACATTTTACCAGCTTCTTTACAAGAATATCATGGGGCACCTTGTCAAAGGCCTTGCTGAAATCAAGATAGGCTACATCCACAGCGTTACCTTCATCTACCAGGCTTGTAATTCTGTCAAAAAATGAGATCAGATTAGTCTGACATGACTTATTTTTCAGGAACCCATGCTGACTTTTAGTGATCACAGGGTTGCGACGCTCATCTTGCTTTCAGGCCGAGGGAGCCGGTGTTAGTCCACAGACAGCTCTCTGGGTCATGTGGCCAGCATGACTAAACCGCCTCTGGCGCAACGGGACACCGTGACGGAAACCAGAGCGCATGGAAACACCGTTTACCTTCCTGTCACATCGGTACCTATTTATCTACTTGCACTGGTGTGCTTTTGATCTGCTAGGTTGGCAGGAGCTGGGACAGAGCAACGGGAGCTCAGCCCGTCAAGCGGATCGAACCGCCAACCTTCTGATCGGCAAGTCAACTGCAGTATTTCGGCTATGTTTGCGAGCTTCCAGCCGTATGGGGTGCCACAGAATTGAGCAGAACAGAAGGCAAGAGGTGGGGGTGCCAAGGGCAAGGACAGGGCACTGCTGAAATCTGAAAGACCAAAGTCCACCCCTGATTAAAGAAGAGAGGGCCCGGCTACCTCAGGACATTTTGTTGCTTGAGGCAACTATCTCTATGGCCTCTCTCTCTGCTCAGATCCATGCCCACCCTCCTCTGCCATTTCCTTCCCTGCCATACCTGTGTTGCTGCACCCCCAAACCACCCCACCCTCGCCACTGTGCTGTGGTAGCAAGGGGCAAGGGCATGGAGAAGGAGGCAAGCAGCAGTGCATGCTGCGTGGACCCGGCTCTGCCACCTGAAGCGACTGCCTCACAAGTGGGCTGGCCCTGCTAGAGGATGTCTACTGGATTAAAGTAGGCTTACCATGGAGGGCAACGTAGAATCAGTGTCGCAGAGTTGTTAGGGTGTCTGGCAAGGAGACCTGGGAAGCCCCTCCCTCAGCCCTGAAGGTCATTGGGTAACCTTGGTCTCAGCCTAACCAACCTCACAAGGTTGTGGCAAGGATAGAATGGGAACACGGAATAATCATTTACATGAGCTTGAGCTCCTTGGAGGAAAAGTGATATAAATGGAGAGAGAGAGAGAATGTGAGAAAATGAGATAAAACAGGAGGAAAAGGGATGGAAGAGAAAATAAGGGAGCAAAAGGTCATGAGAATCGGATGTGGGAAACCTGACAGCAACTATGGGGTGAGCATAAGCAAAGCCCTACCTGTTCTCCTACCTGAGGCTGTCGGAGAAGGCCTCAACAGTGTATTTGGAAATACAGTAGCCACCGCCATTGGCTGAGAGGCGACCCAAGACGCTGGAGGTGTTGACCACTCGGCCACGTGCCCTCTTGAGTAAAGGTAGGAAGGCCAGTGATACCTCAATGACCCCAAAGGTGTTGACAGACATGACCTTGCGGTAATCCTCAATGCTCATCCATTCTGTGGGGCCAATGGGGTTGGCCACACCTGCGTTGTTCACCAGGCCAAAGAGCCCTAGAGAGGGAGAATTATTGGGGAGGTGGGAAAGAGACAATCACACCTTGGCTTTATAGAATCCTGTGTTTTCCGCTGTGGGGAAAAAGAGATTCTATGTGAAGTTGCCTTATACTGAGTCAGACTGTTGTCTCATCTGACCTACCGTAGTACTGTGTACTGTGCTTGCCAGCAGCTCTCCCAAAATTTCAGGCGGAGGTTTTATTCAGCCTTGCTACAACGCAGTGGAAGACAGGAGTGCCTGGCATGCTATGGTCCATGGGGTCACAAAGAGTCGGACACAACTAAATGACTAAACAACAACAACCCTTTTTTAATGGGTGATACCAAAGATTAAGCCTGAGATGTTTTGTATGCAAAGGTTTATTATGGGGGATAAAATGTTGAGTTGTTACCAACATCTTGTAGCCAAAGCTTAGAGATCTAGGTTTAAGAGTGCAGTCGTACATTGGATCTCGAATGCCTTGGCTCCTGAACAAATCGGTTCCTGAATGATTGAAACCCGGAAGTGACTGTACTGGTTTTCAAATGATTTTGGGAAGCCGAACGTCTGCAGCCAATCGGAAGCTGCACTTTGGTTTTCAAATGTTTTGGAAGTTGAACAGATGTTCGGTACGAATTCCATTTGACTTCCAAGTAATGTATGACTGTATACATTATTCTGTCTCACTTCCCTACCTGTACAATGGGTATATTTGTGGCCGATGTTGGGATCACAATATAATGAGTACACCACACTGTAAATTAAAGCTAGTACTAGTAAGCTGCAACTGGAGCATTAATGGGCATATGTCGTGCATGCAGAGTGACCTAGGTTCAGTCTCTAGCATATCCAGGCAGGAGACTGGGAAAATACTCCTGTCTGAAACAGTGAAAAGCCACTGCCAGCCAGTGTTGACAGTGTTGGGCTGTCAGCATCAATGGTCAGGCATAAGGCAACAGCTTAAGTTCACCAACAGCAGCAAAACAGCAATTATACTAGCAGTTGTGCTGCTGTCTTAATCCTTAAGCACATTGGTGCACAGCCCTGTGTTTTTGAGTAAGGCAGTCAAAACCCTGCTCTTTTCAAGAGCTTTTATTGTTCTGGCTAGAACTGCATTGGTTGAAAGCTGCAATTTTAGAAAGTTGACTTCAGTGTCCAGAACGTTGACCTTTCTCATCCGTGTTTTTGTAGAAGCACAACACACACTCAGACCTGGCTCCCCCCACTGCCACCCCCACCCCCGGATCCCTATTGGGGCCAGAGACTCACCTTTTTCGCCCACTTCACCTTTCACCCACTGCACGGCTTTAGAGATGCTCTCGGAATTGGTGACGTCCAGCAGGGTGGTGCGCAGGTTCGGCGAGCCGGACCGCTGCAGGTTATCGGCCCCCTTCTGGGTTAGGCATCCTGCCAGCACGTGGAAGCCCTTCTTGTCGAGGCGCTTGGCCAGCATGTTCCCAAAACCTGTGTCGCAGCCTGTGATGAAGACATACTTATCCTTGTAGGAGCTCAATGTCCGCCGGTCGCGCAAGAACCACACCACAATCCAGAGGATACTGAAGAGCAGAGCATAGCAACACAACATAGTAGAGTCTCAACGAAGACCTGTGGGGTAAGGGAAAATGGGCAAGGTGGGCTGAGCACAAGTCTCTCAGCTCTAAGTGCTGAATTCTGCTCCCCCCCCCCCCCAGGGCAATAAGGAATATCCATCTCTCCTAATCAAGCTCTAGTGCAGGGGTGTCAAACTCAAATTCATCGGGGGCCGCATCAGCAGTTTGGTCACCCTCAAAGGGCCGGTTGTATCTGTAGGACTATGTGTCCACTCTTTATTATCATAAATTATTGTCACTGCATTCAATTATTACTGTTTTTTGTAATAATGTAAGTAATAACTAGCTCTGAAAGCAGAAACATAGTCAGAATAATGGCAAGTAGATATTCAAATGTACAATTATTGTACAATTTATTGAAAAATGATTTTTGGTAACTGCACTGGGTGGTGGAGGCTCGCTAGGGTTTCATGCAGGAGCTTTGCAGAGCTACTAGTACCTGGAGATGCTGGGGTCCTTCTGCATGCAGGACAGATGTTCTGCCAGTGAGCCACCACCCTTCACCAAAGGGACTGGCTGAGGTTGACTCACTGGAACTGCTCTCCTGGTTCCAGGGTTTAAGGGCCAGAAGTATAAAGCAGCATCCTATGTTTCTGAGGAGAGGGGGAGGGAGGGAGGGAGGGAGGAAGAAAAGAGGGAATGGGAGGGAGAGAGGAAGGAAGGAAAGAGGGGAGAGAAAGAAGAGTAGGAAATAAGGAAGGGAATAAAGAAGGAAAGAAAAAGAAAGAGGGAGAGAAGACGGAAAGGGAGAAATAAGGAAGGAAGTAGAGGGAAAGAAAGAATGAGGGAGAGGAAGAAAGATGGGAAGGACGGAAGGAAGGAAGGAAGGAAGAAAAGAGGGAGCAGGAGGGAGAGAGGAAGGAAAGAGGTGAGAGAAAGAAGAGTAGGAAAGAAGGAAAGAAAAAGAAAGAGGGAGGAGGAGGAGGAGGCTTGCCGGGTCGGTGCCTGGCAGCGCCATGCGGAGAGTCCCGAGCCTCTGGGACGCAGCAGTGCTCTGTAGCACTTTGAATCCTCCTCCTCCTCCACGCGGCGCTGCTGGGTGCTTTGTCTGTGCTTCAGCAGCAGCAGCAGCCGTTTCCAGGCGCCGAGCCGTGGCAGGAGGAGGAGGATTCAAAGTGCTACAGAGCACTGCTGCGTCGCAGAGGCTCGGGACTCTTCGTGCGGCGCTGCTCCGGCTGCCTTTCAACCCACCCCCCGGCTCCAGCTGTTTGTCGGCGCGGCGCTTCAGCAGCAAGGTCCCGCTGCTGGGTCCCGCTGCCGGGGGCGCTCGGTGGGCCACATGACGAGGTCTGGCGGGCCGGATTTGGCCCCCGGGCCTTGTGTTTGACACCCGTGCTCTAGTGGGAAACCTAGTGTGTTCCTGGACTACATCTCCTATTATCCTACACCAGGGTTTCCAGTTGGTTTTTTTGGACTACAGGTCCCATCACCACTGGATGATGGGAGTTGTAGTCCAACAGCTGGAGGCCCATGTTTGGGAAACCCTGTCCTAGATCATTGGCTGTATTGGAGGGCAGGAGATTCCCAACCCCTGCGAATCAGTAAACTTCTGAATCTAGAACGAAGCTATCTATTGATATCGTTCTAGTCTGCTGTTATCTAATTAGTCATGTTAATCACACTTGGGAGATTCTCAACCCTGGCCTTTGGTAGCTAAGGTATTTTGTTTTGTGAGGTCCACCTCTTTGGCTGAATTGTATCATTTTGTAATGGTTTAACTTGCTTTTTTTTAAAAAGTCACTGTTTTTATACTGGTATATAGTGTGGTTACATAACCCATCCTTGGACCTTATGGTGAAGGGCCAGTAAGAAATACATAAAATAGATTGTCCTTTATATACTTTGAGGTAATAGGAAGAGATTATGAGGGGCAATTCAGAAAAAAACAAATGCTTTAATTAATCCTCAACATATTTTAACCCATTTCAGGCTCTTCCAGAGAGGTAATTGTAAATGAACCAGCACACTAAGGGCCAAACTAAACGTAATGCTGCATTTTTCACCCTAATGTGACTAGTCTTTTATTTTATTTTATTTTTTAAAAAACCCAAATAACTGCAATTGAGGCATCTGTGCTGGCTTGGGAACATGATGTGGGAGGAGGGGAGATCTAATATCACTTCCTCCTTCATGGAGGTGAGGGAACGTGACCTAACCGGGTCTAGGAATACAATTCTGTGATCTTCACCCCTCCATGCATTAACTAGATTTAAGCTTGCTATTTATATTTGACCACAGTTTCCCATGTGGTTTAGTTCTGAATTGGTCTGGAGGGTTGAGGGGAGATCATTCCGTTGCACCCATTGTGCATGTAGTCTTAGGTTTCCTGTGGGCATGATAAGTTATAGCATCTGGACGAACTCTGCTCAACACAGGGATGGAGAAGCTAGAAGTCTCAGGGGAGCCAAGGATCGGGAATCTTCCAGGGCTGTGATCAAAGCCTGCGACTTGCAGTGCCCTCATGAGGAGGCAGCCTTGTCCTTGTCTATATATGACCACTTGACTGTCTCTCCAGAGCTATTGCATCTAGTGGGAGAATTTGGCAGTGCAGTCCAAGAACAATAAAACAGGACCAGGTTATCAGCCCTGGTTGTTCCCACAGCTCTAAGCAGGGGCTCGTACACACATTTTATGCCACACATTCCTCTACATCCTTCCTGCTCTAGCGATTGCCATGGTGACCTGCCCTAAACTAGGCCACAAGCCTGGGTGTGACTGAGATTAGATGGGATAACAGCAGCAGCAGCAGATTTCCAGCTTCGTGTCTTAGTTCTTTAGACAAACGTAGGCATAACATAGGGTTGTACTCTTTTATGCAGATATATTTGAGGCACAGAGCAAAAACCTCTGTTTTAAAATGGGCCAATTAATACAAACTTGTCGCAAAATAATATTAATGTACTTTAAGCCAGGGGCCTCTCCAGCCAGTCATCCCTGGCTGGAGCTGATGTGAGTGGAAGTCCAATAACATCCCTGCTTATGTAAAATATTAACATGACATAGCGGTTAGAATAGGCATAGGCAAACATAGCCCTCCAGATGTTTTGGGACTACTACTCCCATCATCACTAGCTAACAGGAGCAGTGGTCAGGGATGATGGGAATTGTAGTCTCAAAAACATCTGGAGGGCCGAGTTCCCCTATGCCTGGATTAGAGTCACCAGCTAAGGCAGGGGTGTCCCAGGTTCAAATCCCTTTTCAGCTATGAAATTCACTGGGTGCCTTTGGGCTAATAACACTCCCCAACCCTTATCTACCTCACAGGGGTGTTGTGAGGCGTTTGTGTGTGTTTCCAAGTCAGCCAAGCTCACCACCGGGCACTCTGAAGTTGCTTCAAAAAGCCAACTGTGTGAGGCTGGCTGGACCCACCTTTGTGGTAGACCCCCTAACGGGTATGAAATGAATTCCTCTGTGGATTTCACCAACTGCCGCATCATCACCAGCAACTGATTTATAATGCTTAAAATAAAAATCACCCAAACTATTCTTTCCAGCAATTACTAAACCACAGAATGTGTGTGCACATTTGGCCTCATACTTTACATGTCATGTGGTAAAAGCAACAACAGAAGCACAAGACCCTGCCATTCTTTGCATGCATATTTGTGGGTAAAGAGGGAGTTCTAAGCTGTGTTGGGAAACTTGTCAGCAAAGAAAGCTACTCTGGACTAATTAATGCAGAGTGCAAGGCTGTGAGTTTGCAAAAGTAGCTTGTCATTTGCTCCCCCCTTCAACCCCCAGGCAGTAGATGGGGAAGCAAAGCAGGGCATCCTAGCTGTAAGACTTCGTTTGGGATCGTGAAACAAAATCAACAGCCAAAAATGCAAGTGTGCCATATCCTTTGGAAAATCTCTGTCAGCAGCCACTGTGTTCGGCCTCAAGTCCAAATCTGAACTAATCCAGCAACAAACATGGTACCTATTTGACATCTGCTACCTGACATGGATGGGACAGTGGTACCTTATTAATGCCAGCTCAATTCTAGGGGAATTCGATGCCCGACTTTCTCTCACGCGGAAGCTCAGTCCATACATTTGAGACTCCAGTGGCTGGGTACTAGAAGATTTCCCCCTTGCTCCAGAATGCAAGGATCAGGGGAGCTTTCATAACCCACTTTTGTAAGTGGCCAGGTCCCGTTCAGGGTCAAGGACCATGAGGCCTGCATTACATACCATATGATGCAGCTCCATATTTTAATCTAGCACATAAAGGTCAGGGGAGGACTTGTGGGCTCAAAAACAATTCAAATGCATCTGTCTGCTATTCGCTCAGACAGGCCAAATAAGGGATGGTGAGTTAAGATTTCTTCCCTTTGTCCTAGCAGTTGTGGCAAATGATAATAATGCTTATTGGCCTTTATTTTTAATGTAATTTACATATAAGCACATTCACTTCTGCAGTACTTCTAGCACAGAGATCGCACTTAAACACCGATCAGTCTGAAGTGTGGCAGGCTTAGTAGCTTTGACTGGACTTAACCATCCAGGGGTCCTTTACCTTATACCTTTACTTCACCTGGTACAGAGTAGAGGTCACACTCTTTTTGCAAAGCAGAGGGTCAAAGGTGATTATGTCTAGAGATGCAGAACTAGCTAGGCTACTGTTCTTTAGTAGATACTATAACGAAATCTTAGGGCAGGGATAGAAAATCTCTGGCCCTTTGGGCATTGTTAGGACATGAAAGGTGATCACAAATGCTCTCTCTCACCTGTATCACTCTATTGCCACAGAGTTCTGCCACCTCATTCTACTGCATGTGTAGACCAGGCCAAATATTTACAAAAAAAATTCCCACCCCCTCTGAAGAGACCCTCTGCAGTCACTTTATGGTGCCTCATGTACATGCACCCAGGTCTTCTGCATAAACCTTGGATTGTGATCCGACACCATTTCAAGGAGAAAGGATGCCAAACTTGGATGCCAGTGGCTCTTTGTTCCAAGGCAAGTGTGAAGACATCCCTAGGGGAGGAAGAAAATTGTACCAATCGGGCTCAGGGTGAAAGATCTCGGGTCCAGTTAAAGGCAGAGAGACTTTGTACATGTTACTGGCTTAAAATGCAGCTAGGCTGATCTTTCTCCCCCTCAATTTGGATCAAAGGTAGTTTGGCGGTAGATGCATCAAACCACAATTGTTTCAGAACAAACAGCATAGATGTGGAATGCAGCTAATGCTGTGTGTATACCACTTCTCAAACCCAGTGGTGAGAGCCCACCAGATGCAGAGGAGATGGGCATCTGTGCATTGGCACAGCCACAGTGGCTGAAGCCAACACAGAACTCAAGATTTCAAAGAGCAAGCTTTTAAGACATTCCGTAACTGGCTCTCCTCTTCCAGAGTTGGAGCTTAGGAGGAGGCTGAATTCCTAACTCCACTCCTGTCTTTCACGTGCAATTTCAGCTCCCTCAAGAAGAGAACAGCTGCTACTTGCGCTGAAGCAGACAGTAAGTTTATTCAGGTGTCAAGACCATACTCGGATTTCAGCTCTTCCCGTTAGACACCCCCCCCACACACACAGCTTTCTCAACTGCAATATGGACTGATCAGCAGCACACCTTGCCATTCACAGGGTTGCAGCCATGCAGAGGAAGATGATTCAGGTTTGTTCCGTTAAGTTCCTGGGACTTTGGTGGAGTGCAATACCAGTCTGCCCACCCATTGTCCTCCTTACCTTCTCACCAGATGCAGCTGTTGATAAACCTGGCAGACTCCAGCGGTAGAAGCAGCAGCTAGTCTCTGCTGGGTGTAGGACCCTTTACCCTGCTTGGCTTCTGCTGTACAGAGCAGACAAGAGTTTTGCTCCTAGCCAAAGTCCAGGAGGGCAAGAAGCCAGAGCTTTCACCAATCAGCTTCCCGGTGGACACCAAGGGGCAGGGACACAGCCCCAGCATTAACCCTTGATGCAGCTGCAAAGCAATCTGCCCGGTTAACCTCCACTCGGCTGAATTCCAGTTAAATCTCTCAGGAGCTGTGTATTGAGGAATCGGACAAATCTTAGACTTAAGGGGCTGGGCTATGATGAAGAAGCTGATACAAGGATACAAGAGTTGCATTTCCTTGAAACCCGTCCTCACGGATCATGCTCGAGGTGGAACAAGACTATTTGTTAAAAACAATTTCATTTATTATGTGATTACCACCCTTCTTCTTAAACGTTCCCCAAGGCAATGCACAGCATAAAACATACAATAAAAATCTTGAGAAGGGAAAACAACTGGAGGGTGTGGTAGGAGGAGGGCTGGTACTGAAAAATCCTTCCAGTGTTTAATCACGTCAGGGTAAATCAGATGCACATCTGAAGTTTATTTAAAGTATTTTGTATCCCACCTTTCCTTAGGGAAGTTCAAGTGTCCACCACCCTGCACCCATTGCAAATAGCATCTCAAGATCTGCTGCATCTGTGTGTGGCACACTCAGTGGTAAGTCATAGCCGCCTTGTTTATGGGACTGAGATAAGTTCGCATGCCCCCCACTTGTTGATGTCTTTTGGAGTTCAGTTTTTAAGAAAACATAGGGTGGTAATCAATACAATTGCTACTCAAGAGTAGAATCACTGAAGTCAGCAGCCATGTCTAACTTAGGTTCATTAATTTCAATGGGTCCTGGCTGAATATAGCCTGTTATGTTCTGTGTGGCTTTTGGACTGGAGATGGCTGGTTGGTCCCTGTCCACTGCCATTTTATGAATGAGCTATGAGTTGCATTTTATGGTATTGTTTGTATACTGCCCTGAGAACTTTGGCAGGAGGGCTGTCTACCAGTGAAGTTTATAAAATGGAGTAGAAATGGAGGATCAAGAAGACAAAAGAGGTGTGGGAAAAAGGAGACAACAGGGCAGATAGTCAAAGCTGGGGGGAAATATTGGAGAATTGTACGCTGAAAATGTTGTCTATAAGAAGAAAAGAAAATTATTATAAATTAATTTGGAGATGGTATTTAACACCAGTCAGGTTAAATCAAATAAACAAGGACTATTCGGTGTTCTGTTGGAGGGGATGCCAGGAAACAGGGAATTATGTTCACATGTGGTGGGGGTGTAAATAGGGCAGGAGCGCTGATTAAAAACAAAAGAACGCCACCAACATCCAAGCATGCAGCGTGGAAAGCGGTGTACCGATGAGCGTTAAGCATCTCCCACTCTGCCAAAGTGAGGCTCGCATGAAGGCTGCTTCCATGTGTGGACATCCTTCAGCTGGGAATCCTAAGCAACTTGGAGGAAATATCAGATACTGCCACTTCTCTGCTTTAAAGTGGGACAGAGCCTCCTAAGTCCAAGGGGGAACCTGCCATTGAGACCGTAAGGGGATGAGAAAGTATCAGAGCGCGCAGGATAAAGGAGTGTGTTGGAAGCTAGGATCCCATGCCTAAGCTCTGCCCCAAGTCTTGTGATCAATGGAATTGCTTGGAAGGAATGTAATGAAAAGGCATTGTTGATTCAAGAGCTCCCATCACTACAGTTATGAAATCTACTTGTAAGAGGTCAGTGGGATTGAAGAGACTGAACAGTAACGCATCTCACAGAAAAAGTAGGAGGGGTATGAGATGTCAAGGACTTTGCTTTCCTTGGCCTTTTATAGAAATTTCTGTCTCCTGTGCAGCAAGGTTGGGTAGTAGGGAGGGGGAAGGGAAGGGAGGCTGGAACTTGGGGGGCTTAACCCTCTTCTCATTCCGTTTCTCTCTCTCTCTCTCTCACACACACACACACACTCACACATACACACACATCGCCCCCTAACAAGCAGGCACTGCATGTTGAATCACAGTAGATTAGGACAAAACTAGCTGGAGAAGGGTTCCTTTGTTAAGGCATGAAAAGGACCTTCAGAGAAGGATTTAAAAACTAAAGAGGATGAGGAGGCCAGGCTGGGAGGCCTATCAGGCACTGGGCCAAACCTACACTGAAGTACTCAAGTCTCTGTGAGGTTGCCTGTTTGGATAAGGGGAGCCGGGATACCATCTTTGCTTCTCCTCTCCAAGATGGGCCTGGGCAGTAGATGTAGCCAGGGCACACGCTGAACTCCCCTTAGTGATTCATGCCAACACTTGCCATGTGTTTAAACCATTCGTTTTTATTCCGTTCTTTCTAGCTTCATCACAGCGAGAGGGTAAAAGCTGGTCTGCACAACCCCTTCTCCACCTTTCATTGTGTGTTTCTCCCGAATCAATACTGGTTTGTTTTTAATTCCCCAGAACCAGATACCACTACCACTCAGCAGTGACACACACAGGCCAACATGCCTTTCAGTCGCTGGCTGGGGGCGGGGGCAAGGGCAGATCTCGCCCGCTGCTACAAAAAGGCAGCCGCTGACCATTTAATAAGGGCTGGCAGACAAGGGATTTGCCATTTCTTTACTTGCGCCCCCACACTGCTGGCTGCATGGAGCGAGGGAAGGGGGTCCAAGGAGGAAAGGTGTTCATTTCAAGAGGTGGATGGCTGCAGCTGCCCTTTGTAAACGTACTCTAGGGCCGTGGCAATGGTCCGCATGTCCATCTCAATGCTTCGTGCCCAGTTTTCCACGTCGCCAATCTCCTGCCGGAAAGAAGAAGTCTCTGTCAAAACACTCATCTCTTTGCGTCTCAAACTACATGCACCCTGTTTCTCCACCTACCCTCAATCTTACTCCCAGACACCCAGTTAGGGCAGGGAGATTTCAGGCGAGTTCAAAGCACACTGTACAGTTCCGAGTTCTCTGATTTGGCCTAACTTCTCTGCGATCCTCCTTTGGTCCCTTCCTCTTTATGCAGTTTTTTTCTTTCTCCAAATTCCTCCTTGAAGCCCTCACTTTTTCCATCAAGCTTAAAACATTTGCCAAGTTTACCCTTGCCTCCTTGTTGTCTCCTACACTACGGACAAAAAGACTGCAGTCTCACTGGGGTGGAGACTATTCTCTATTGCTTATACCACTTGGTAAAATGCCATGTAAATTGACAGCACCCTATTAAGAATTACTCTTCACGAGCAATTCTCAATCATTTAAATAGCTTGCGACTTTATTTCAATAGATGAAACTGCTAACTAAGGTATGGGAGAAGAACCACATACCTGCCAGGATCAGGCATAACCAAACATGCTAATACTTCCAATTAATGTTCCAGAACGTTATACTCTTATCTTTGAAAACAATTCCACAAGACACTACAGCTATATATTGTGGGTTTTAAAACAGCTATATACGGCAGCTTTAAATAAATTTCTCTATGCAACACTTAGGGTGGAAAACTGTGCAGATATAAATTTCACACATACAATTTTGTGGGGCTAACATATTCTGATTATTTTCTCTCTCTTGCTGAGTTACCGTTATAACATGGGCAGCCCCATGCCCAGCAGGTGGAGCTCTCCAACTGATTATTACCTACGTACAACTGGAATCAGCTACAAAGTGTTCTCCATGACTAGAATCTGAGTCTATATTGTTTCGGCACAAAAGCTGTCAATTAGAATATGCAGGCTCTTGGGTTTCCCCAACGTGTCTCACTCTCCTTAATTCCAGCCAGGTGTTTTCTCATTCTCTGCTTCCCCATCCATACTTTCATGTTCTCCCTCTCATGTATAGGCTTAATACACAGCGGCATCCCTCACAGACAATCAGGAATAACCTCCTGACAGCAAGAGGAATGGACTCCCTTGGAAAGTAGTGGATTCTCCTTCCTTGGAGGTTTTTAAGCAGAGGTTGGATGGCCACCTGTCATGGAGGCTTCAGAATCATAGAATTGTCGAGTTGGAAGGGACCCTGAGGATCATCTAGTCCAACCCCCTGCAATGCAGGAATGTGCAGTTGGCCTATATAGGGATCGAACCTGCAGCCTTGGCATTATCAGCATCATGCCCCAACCAACTGAGCTATTTATTTGAGATTCCTGCATTGCAAGGGATTGGACCAGATGACCCTCAGGGTCCCTTCCAACTCTGATTCTATGATCACCTACTGCCTTGGATGTCAGGGACAAACTGTGACTACTCAGCAAGCCGCAATACTCAAGGGCTAATTTATTACTTCCAATTGTTCTGGCACACACCAAAGCCTGCCCAAATCCATTCTCCTTTATTGCCCATGAGACCATTTCTCTCCCTTGTTCTCTGTGCAAACCCAGCCCTGCTTCCCCATCCCCAAACCTCACCTCCCATCACCCATCAAGTCCTGTTGCAACTTTTAGGCTAATCTTGAGGTTACTGTGCAAGATATGTGCCTCCCCCGTATGAGCAGCTATCTCACCGACCTTCAGAGCCTGATTGAAGTTTTCCACCATGCTGATCCACTGGCTGGTCTGTTTGGCAAACTGGGCAGCCTGGATCTGCAATGTCTTCACTTCGTGGTCGAGCTTCCTTTGGTTCACATAGGCCTGCGCCACCCTAGAGCGGGAGAGGGAGAGAGAGAGAAAGAGAGAGGCTCAGCTATTAATTAAGACAAGTTGGGGGGAAACAGAGGATCTTTCTCTTTGCCAACCCCTCCATCGCTGTGTTTTCTGCTCGGCTCTTCGCCATTCCAAGTGGCTTCCCAGCTCGGAGCGAGCTAACCCCAGGGGCAGAGGCAGGCGCTGGGAGTCTGCAGCTGGGTAAGTTCCCAAGCTGTAGAGGATTTAATGGCTCAGCAACATCTGGCAATCATTATGCAGCAGTGGGAACATCTGGATCCTATCATGGCCGAGGCAAAGGCAGGTGAAGGGCTGGGCAATGATAAGGCGTGGTGTGTGAGTGATTTTTCTCACCAAGGGAGAAGAAGAAATCACCCAAACAAGGGTGGATAACAGGGAAGGGCAGGTCAGTTGCCCCCACAAAACAGTAAGGGTGTGGACAGAGTGGGGAGACTGCAGGCAGCCATGGTAGTTTCAAGATCTGTTGCTGCGCTGCTGTTATAGGAAGAGATAACGAGATCTAAAGCAATTCAGATTCAATTGGGTCGATCGCCTGCGTTTCAGGGTGGCAAGCTTCCATGCTTCCAGAACACTTTCAGAAAACAGTACAGATTTTCCTGCCTGAGGAATGGTTCTATGCAACTTGTACGTTTGACATCCAAACTTTTTTTTAAAAAAAATTACTGGCTCATGAGGCACTACCTGAACTATTTTGTATGCTCTAATAGCCATATGTGGGGTGGGGAAATGGATGGATGAGTAATACACCTAGTTAAAAACAGAACACTGGAGTGCCAACACCCCTCATCCTGCCCCATTTCAGTTCCAAGCCAAGAGAAAGTGATTTCTTGCCAAAAGTGGGCATAAAACCCAGGCCTCTGTTGGAGTAGAAGAAGTCGTTTTTGCCATAAGCGACTGGCAAGGGATCGGGAAGTCACAAATGCAGTCCTCTATTTGGTTTTATAAGTGTCCATTTGATTTTGTGTTCCCCATAATTCATACACAGGGTGCACTGTGGTTAACAGCAGGAAAAAAACCGGGAGGACCTTGCTCCACGGGACCAGCAAGATGCAAGTCGCTGTGTCCAGCCAGCACCTGTCTTGAAAATGAATGTCTTTTGCTTGGTAAACGGTAAAAGAAAGTGGAGCACCATGTCATTGTGGAAAGGCAGACAAATAAGCCCACCTTTGGGGAGCTGGAAGAGCTGTTGGAGCTCTCTTCTGCCATATAAATATCACCCTTGGAACGGAAACTGGGAGGGCAACTTTGCCTGTTCTGATCACATACGGTTTTATGACAACTTTAACGAGGTTAACTTGAGATATCCAAGTGAAGCAGATGAAACGGTTTTATACCCTGACTAGCTTAATAAGTAAACCGACTACGTAAGAGAGTGAAGAACACTTGCTATAAAGGCGAAGGCAGCTTGAAAGAATAGGAGAAACGCTCGTGGAAACTTTTGGCTGCCGGATTTGACTCATCCACCCGTATGCTGTTTACGATGCCAGGTGCTGGGCTATTACTGTCTTTCCCAGGGGAGAGGAGAAGGAAGCACTTGGCCAGCCCTATGGTCAGTGGCTGTTGGGTGCTTGGGAATCCCACGCAAGGGATTTTGACAGATGGGCAGGGTAACCCAGCTGTCAATCATGTGACTGTCAATAATAATGTTGTGTGACTGACAGCTGGGCAGCCCCGCCCAACTGTCAAGTTTGGACCCCTGAGGCTGATCCTAATAAGGATCTGGCCCAAGGAACCAAAAATGTCCCCCACACCTGCCTTAGTTGGATGAAACAGGTTCCTGAATGATGCATTATTTGTTCATGTAGTAGGAATTATATATATCCCTATTAATGCATTTACGGTTTGATAGGAATTTCATCTATGCCACTCTCTGAGTAAGCCTTTAACATCCCTTCATGAAATGTTTTTCTCATTTATTCCTGCCTAATGAATTGGGTCAATTAAGTTTCAGTAGCTTTTAATGAATTATTAATTGCGTTCTGATCCAGTCCCTTCTTTAATCAAATAGGCGTTTATTTGAGATTCTGCTGCTTAATCCAAGGTATTCTTTTGAGAAGACTTCCCTAGCCTTCAATGAATTATTATAATCCACCAAGTTCCTGTCTTTAATGAACTAGGCAATTAATAAAGTATTTTAATAGTCCTTGTTAAATTATTTAAAAATGTTCTTCAGTGAACTAATTATTTTTGTATTTTGTAAGGGGATATATTTTCTGGGAGGAAACCTCTTAATTGAGATAATGTATTTTCTTTTCTTACCTGACTGTATATATTTGGTTGAATTGTCACAATGGCACATATATTTGGCAAAAGACCTGGGTTAAATCTTTTTTTTAAATACGGTAATAATTTTCATTGATTTTAATATAAACAAAACAAGACAAAACATAATATATATACTCCATCCTTCTTCCCTCCCTTCCCCCACAAGTCCACTTCTGCCACCAGTAGACCCCGTGGGCGTTGAGAGCCAAAGGTGGTCCATTTTAAAGCTGAGTTTGTCCTCCCCCCTCCTCCCCCTGCCCCCCCTGCCACCAGGAGGCCAGGGGTGGAGGAGTACTGAGGTTTGGATTCCCCCCAGCTAGTCCTTCAACATACACACACAAACAAACAAATAGTTTAAAAATTCTCCAATTCTTAATTGCTTAACATTGTATTTGTGACTTCCTCGAATCTCTTCTTCCTGGTTTTCTTAGTTTCTTAATATAATTATAGCGGGTTTTCTATTCCTAATTCACAACCTTTTCCTTAAAATATTCACTTTATCCTCCTCCTTCTTCGTGCCGCCTCCCCACGGGCCCCCTCCTGCCACAAGAGGAACCCGTGAGGTGCGGCCTTCCAAAGGAGACCTGGGTTAAATCTGGCATATGGGACAGCCATGATTCTTGTGCAAGTAGTGAATCCGTTTGTTGGTATTGTCCTAGTGAGAGGTTTGTCATCAAACACTTCATTGCACACATTTTCAACAAATGTGAACAGTCTAACTCATCTGGTCAAACACGTTTCCAAAAGTCTCCTGTTATTCAACAAAATTTGCATCTTCTTACTAAGCTCTATAGTGAGGAAATACATTATGTGTGTAATAAAGTGTGTTAATTATATTAAATACTTTTGGGGGAATTTAAGGAAGTGTTTGAAGATTGTAAGATTAGATTATAAGCTTGTGAGCAGGGGCTCGCTTGTTTTAACTGGTTGTATGTAAGCCGCTCCAGGAGCCTTTTTGGCTGAAGAGAGGGGTACAAAATATGGTAAGGAAAGCTAAGTGATAGTTAAAGAGTATTTAGATTATTGTATGTGTCTGTGCTTCAATCAGGAACGGGCCAGCGGGGTTGGACACATTTGCTTGGATCTAGAGCTTGTATGAGCAGAATTCTACTTGTGTGATGCTCCTGCTGGCGCAGAAGTTGCCAACCCCACGGGCTGCATCTTAGCATCTGGAGTTGAACGCTGGCAAAAGGTGGACTGAAACAGAAACTCCGTTTGAGGAGCACACTTTACTCTTGATACAATCACACTGAGACTCTGGGTTTCCGAAATTAAGTAAGCTAATATTTATTGTTGGAAATAGGTGTGGAGATGCAATAAGCTGTGCTTGTTCTTGCATCTCAAAAGAGAGTTCCAAGTATGTCTGCTTTCATGAGGGAGGCACAAAGAATGGGAGAAAGGAAGTGAAGAAGTGAGGACAGCAACCCTAAGAATATTGGTCTAATGCTGATAGAAGATCACACAGGTCAGCACAAAGCGGCCCGTCGAGGATGCTTGGAGGTCCCCCTCTCCTTTCCAATGCAGATACATTAATCATATTTGATAATCAATTATGAGTTTTTTTCTCACCTGATATTCCTTTGAAAAAAAATTCCCACAGAGATGGGGATTATAATATTTCTTAGATGGAAGAAAATTAAGTCATTACATGAAAAGCTGGAGTGACAGTTAAGAAGCCTTGACCCACCAAAAATTAAGGATATAATGTATTGTAAATGAAGGACTAGTTGATACAGGTTTAGCATTGTGGGATTTTTTTTAAGAGGGCCATTTTAGTTTTTCAGCAGCTAGAAATGACAAGAGGAGGGAGCAGCTTGCTGTTTTCATCACAGCATTGGAAAACCAGGCAGAAATCTGGTCATACGATGGAGAATGAATCCTAACTTGGAAGAGCTGGATTCATGTACATATACATGGCAGAAAAATCATTTGCCTCCTTAAAACAAGAGATGTTTTGAAAAAGATACCAAGCAAGGAATGTTTTTAGCATGGCAACTGACAAAAGAACAGCAGAATGCACCATTCCGTCTTTAATAAGCACGGAGCATGGAGAACTATATTTTTTCAAACTACCATTTACTGTATAAACACAATGTAGTCAAGTATGGAAAATATGGAAAATATTTTTATATCAATGGAAATTTCCTAGATTGAATTTCGAAGGAAGGATTACTCAAGCAATTATAGCTCAGGAGGTTATGTACGGATGTCGTGGGGCTGGGCGCCTTTAATTCTGCATTCTATCAAGCCCACATACAAATAGCAGCCAAGCTTTCAAAATTACTGTATAACAAAGGGAATTATTCCTCAAAGCTGAAAATCAAGCAAAGGTTGCCAATAGAAGGGAAGGGGCAGTACGGTAACTGCAAAAACATTATCATCTTAGCCCAGCAAAAGCCGTCACCATCATCTCTAGAGTGACCACAGGTGGTTCTCTGTGAGGGGGGCAAAGATCAGGATACCTTGTCCGCATACATTTTGCAAGGTGACAGTGAAAATGGCAGCACTGGGTTTTCACCTCACATTGCCTTCTAGCACCTGAACTGTGACAGACTCAGGAAGCTTGATTGGTCAAAGCAGAGGTTTTGTTTCCCCCCATCGCACCAGCCCTGGAAGTCATGCAGCTGGAATCCGAGTAACTCCCAGGGCAGCTAAATACAGCAAGTGTTTGGGAACAGTGAAGTAATCCCTGCTTTAAAATAGCAGGCAAGAAGCAGGAAGGTGAACAGGAGGCATGCTTTCTGTGCAGAAGTAGTGACGCCTGAAAGCTTACTTCAGATTTGTTTAACACGTAACGTTACTACTGCTTATAGACCTTGTTTTCTGTGTTCCCCTCCAATCTACACTGTGTGGCAATCTGCTTGGGAAAGAGCAAAGCAAGGGTAGCCATGTGCTCTCTCCCATCCTAAACAATCAATACAGACTTAGCAACGCTGCCAAAAGCCCCCAGGGAAGTGTGGGCCAGAAGAATGAAGCAGCAGAGATTTCTCATCAGCTAACCACAGAGCTGGATGGCGCCAATAGCAGAGACTGGACACCACTTGTCAAGGCGATAATAGGTCATGCTATAAAAATGCAGCAACTTCCACTTTTCATGGCAGTGAGAGGCAGGTCTGCAGCTTGGATAAAGCATAGGGTTATTGGCCCTTCTGTCCACTGTTTATGAATATTCTTTAAAATGCAACATGGACCACAAAGAGTTTAGCTGACCAAAATTAAGAAAGAATGCCCTTCTAATTAGCATGTTATACTTTGCTGACGTAAAAAGCTCTTGCCTTAGGGTGTTTTTCAGTCATTATTCCTGGCAATTATTCCTTCCGCATTGTGGATCTTAAGTCACTCTTCCAAAACCTTTGCAGTCAACACCGCAGGCTAGACACTTATGTTTTTTTAAAGCTAATATTCTCCCAATCATATCAAACTTTCTCAGGCTAAGGCAAATTGCTTTGCTGAGCAATATGGAGGTCTTGGCTAAGGCAAAAATCAAAGGAACTGGAAAGCTACTTCAGCAGACGCAGGAACTCTCTAGCCCAGTCTTCAATACTCAGCGCTAAGCAACTTAAAGAAGTGTACCAAGATGATGTTGGGATCATTATGAAAGGAAAAATAAAACTGCAAATATCATAATGCCATTTTACAATTTTATGATGCAACCACATTTGCAATGTTGTGTACCGATCCGACTGCTGTACTCAAAAAGGATATTACAGAACGGATAAGGACCGCAAATAGCAACCAAAGTAGCAACTTCCCTACAAGGAAAGGATGAAATGTTTGGGGCCTCTTAGTTTAGGAGTGGGGAAAGGTGACTATGGAGGGATGTGAGAATTTTATGCAATTATTCATGCTGTGGAGAGCAAATAGAGGTTTTCTTCCTGCCTTGTAATACTAGAAGCAGGAGTCATCTGATGAAGTTGAGTGGTGGGGAGTTTCAGGACAGATCAAAGGGAGTAGTTCTTCACATTACGTCTAGTTAAACTATGAAATTCACTGCCACAAGACATAGCATTAAAAAAAGTCTTCGAGATGCCTGGAAGTAAAAAAGCAAGGATGCTAGCTGAATCTGGGCTGGAGCAATATGGGGCTGGCAACATGAAATGCCCAACTCCTAGGGCAGGCCAGTTAGATGTTCAACATGCCGGGGGACGGGGGACGGGGACTAATAGCCTATGGATGGGGCCTGCATCACTTTTTTTTGAAAGCTATGAATTCAATAGAAAGTGTATCATCATCTGCGATTGAGTTGGGCTCAGGAGATCCTTAAGGTATCCTGGACCCACATTTTTCAGGGCTTCGCATATAAACACAAGAACCTTGAACCTGACCAGGTAGGATACAAACAACCAGTGCAGATGTTTTAGCAAAGGTATCACAAGCCGTGAGCCGTTTATCACTGTCCGCAGTCTGCAGCAGCTGGAACTTCTACTGAGTCATGACTGTCCCCCACCACTATGCAGATTCTCAGTTGACACTTCCTTGTTAGGGAGCAATTTAGCAGCCTGAAGGTGGAAAACAGCTCACATGTCGAGATGGTAACATCCGCGTATGTGGTACTATTAACCAAAAATTTGTATGGAGCCATCATTACTCAGTACCGCTTACCCAACGTTCAGGTGGTCAACCAGGGCTTCAGTTAAGCTAGTGGCTGCAGCAATGGCCTCTCGCCTCCGCCGTTCTAGAGAGAGGGGAAGCAAAGGCCTCTTTAGTGTCATCTCAAAATGTCTATATGTTTTGTGCGAGCGGCACAAATCGAAGATGCATCAACACTAGCACTCTGTTTGCTTCATGCAACTTGGCCTCATAATGCCAGAACTAGATCGTCAAGCATGCATGTGCTGTTGCCTTTTCTTCCAAGTTTGGTATTTTCATCTTCACTTCCCTAAGCAAACACTGAGGGCTTTTCCACACTTCCACTGTGCCCCCCCCCCCCCAACTCGCTATTTAGCACTCAGTTGGAGCAAACCATTTGTTCAGATTTAAAGCTTAAGAGCATATTTTCCCTGGGAAAGTGTGGCAAGCAGCAAACCGATCTAGCCCGTGCTTTCTAAGCAGAGGACACGCAGGAGTGTGGCCGAGCCTTAAATGTGTGCACGAAGTTATATTTGTGCATCAATATCCTTCCTACTTAGGGACCCAGGTGGCGCTGTGGTTAAACCACTGAGCCTAGGGCTTGCTGATCAGAAGGTCGGCGGTTCGAATCCCTGTGACGGGGTGAGCTCCCGTTGCTTGGTCCCAGCTCCTGCCAACCTAGCAGTTTGAAAGCACGTCAAAATGCAAGTAGATAAATAGGAACCGCTTCAGCTGGAAGGTGTTTCCATGTGCTGCTCTGGTTTGCCAGAAGCGGCTTTGTCATGCTGGCCACATGACCTGGAAGCTATACGCCGGCTCCCTCGGCCAATAATGCGAGATGAGCGCGCAACCCCAGAGTCGGTCACGACTGGACCTAATGGTCAGGGGTCCCCTTTACCTTTACCTATCCTTCCTACTAATTTGACAGTGTGCTGGAAGGGGGACGCTGAGGCAGAATAATCAGAAGTAGCCTTTTAAAAAAATGAGTCTGGCAGTGCTCTTCAACCTCGGGTTGTTGTTGGACTACAATGCCCATCATCCCTGAGCATTAGCTAAGCTGCCAGTGGGTGATGGAAGTTGTGGTCCAACAGCAACAAGCCACCCAACAGATAAAGTGGCAGGGCACCAACGCAAACGGATGCCAAAGCGGAAAAACACTTTTTGGGCTTGGATAGCCCAAAACACTTCCCTCAGCATCCAGCAAGCCACATGTTCCCCACCAAACCTTGCTCCACAACTCCCCATTTCCTGGTTTTTATGGTTGCTGCGCTCAACGCAACCCTCGATTTCTACAAGTAAACGGCAGGAACCCAAAACCCTTCAAGTGTCCCTATTTTCCAGGAACAGTCCCGGTTTCTGGTTTGATCCTGGAAAGTCCCCCTTTCACTTAGGACGTCCCTATTTTCAGCTGGGAAATGTTGGGAGAGTATGGAGTTATCTCAACCCTGAGCCATTTGAAGGTAGCCCTGTATGGGGAAGTTTTTAATCTTTTATTGTGTTTTAATATATGCTGGAAGCTACCCAGAATGGCTGGGGCAACCCAGTCAGATGGGTGGGGCATAAATAGTAAATAATAATAATAACAATAATATAGAAAGTCCCTATTACATCGGATAAATGTTGGAGGGTATGGAGTTATCTGAACCCTGAGCCATTTGAAGGGGAAGTTTAATGTTTTATTATGTTTTAATATATGTTGGAAGCCATCCAGAGTAGCTGGGGCAACCCAGTCATATGGGTGGGGTATCAATAGTAAATAATAATATAGAAAGTCCCTATTACATCGGAGAAATGTTGGGGGGGGGTATGGGAACCCGGAGGGCCCGAAACGCCATAGGTAAAGTGCGTAACATTCCTATTCACAGCTGAGCTCAAACGTACACAAGAGAGTAAAGCAGAGGCGCCGGAAACTCCCGTTCGTTTGGCTCCTGGCGGCCGGCAGGTACGCACTCCTCCCCCCTCCCCTTTTCTTCCCAATGACAGCCCTTTGGACCAATAACGACAACCCACAGCTGCCGCAAGGGCGTTTTCATTGGCGGTGGGCGGTTGCCAAGGCGACGCTCGGAGCAAGGCCCGCGCGCCCGGGGCCCCGCGGTGTTTTGATTTTGCGTGCGAAGCAGCCGAGCTGCTACGCGAGCCCGGAGGCTTCGGAAGGGGCGCTAGGCCGCGCTCACCTTGCAGCTCTTTCCTCTCGCTCTGCTTCGCCTGGTGCTCCCTCAGCAAGCGGGAGAGCATGGCTGCGAAGAAGCGACACGGGGAGAGAGTCCTCTTCGCTCCTCTTCCTCGTCATATGACTCCAGCCGTCGTCACATGACTCGCCAAGCTCTTTCTCTTTCTCTCTCTCCCCCCTCCCCTCTTCCCGTCATTGGAGAAGCAAGATGTCGAAAATAGGTATAAATAACCCTTCGAGATATCGTTACCATCTCCCTCCCGCCATCTCGCCACGCCCTTTGAAGTTTTGCGTTTTTAATATAGGTAGAGGTATAATAGATGCAGCTGAAGTTGGAAAAGTGGGTGGGGTGAAAATTGTGTGCAATTGAAAACGTTGGCAGCATTATAAGATAGATCCAACAGTATAAACAAGTTTTGTTGTTGGATGCAATAATGGAATACTGAATGGTTTAGTTTAGGTAAAATATGCAGGGATTTACGATACGCAAAATGAACCCTGGAATGAGAAGGGAAGCCATTGACATTTTAAGGTGGTTTTCTGCTGCTCCAGAGAAGCGGACACGGAGCAATGGATTCAAGCTACAAGAAAGAAGATTCCACCTAAACATTAGGAAAAACTTCCTGATAGTAAGAGCTGTTCAACAGTGGAATTTGCTGCCAAGGAGTGTGGTGGAGTCTCCTTCTTTGGAGTTATTTAAGCGGAGGCTTGACAGCCATCTGTCAGGAATGCTTTGATGGTGTTTCCTGCTTGGCAGGGGGGTGGACTGGATGGCCCTTGTGGTCTCTTCCAACTCTATGATTCTAAATGAATATTATAAAGTGTAAAACAGGGGGGGGGAGTTAAAAAAATATATAGTATATATATAAAAGGAAAAGGGGACAGGCTGGTAAGTTGGTCAAGTTACTCCAAAAACAACACTCTGAATATCTCCTTGGCTGTATCCTATTTTATCATAGGAACGCAGGGAGATGTCTTCTATGTATATGTTGTAAGCCACTCAGAGTGACTGGAGGAAACCCAACCAGATGGGCGGGATATATATTAAAATTATTATTATTATCATCATCATACTGAATCAGACCATTGAGGCCATCTAGTTTATTGTACCTTGGTTCTTGAAGGGCTTAGTTGTCAAACAAATTGGCTCCTGAACACTGAAAACTCGGAACTAAGTGTTCCTGTTTTCAAACTTTTTTTGGAAGCTGAGCATCCGACACGGCTTCTGCTTGAGTGCAGGAAGCTCCTGCAGCCAATCAGAAGCCGTGCCTTAGTTTTCAAACAGACTTCCAGAACACATTAAGTTTGAGAACCAAGGTACCACTGTATTGTCTACACTGGCTGGTCATAAATTTGGGATTTCAGGCAGGGGACTGTCTCTGCCCTGCCCTGCCCTGCTGTTCTACAACTCACTTAGCCACTGCCCTTCCCCGTCATGGCCATTTGTCATGGATGCTTTAGCAGAGATCCCCGCATTGCAGCAGGTTGGACTAGATGGCCCCTGGGATCCCTTCCCGCTCTACGATTCTATGACCATCAACCATTCCACCACAAAGCTGGTGCTCTAACATTCTTATTCCTTCTGGACTCCCTGCCTGCATTAAAAAAAAAACATCCTGAGGACCATTTCAGCAAAGTAAACAGCTGGGTGCAACTTTAACATAGGGCTGTGTGATTCATTTATGCATCCCATGGTTACTTTGTCGCAAGAATCTCCACATGTCTCTGCATATATTTTCCCTGTTCCCTTTCCTACTGGAGGATTGCTACACATTTTCATGCACACAAATGAGACACTTTTTGCTCACAACAATTTATGTGTGCTTATTTTTATAATGTAAGTACGGTTTTCCTATGCCCCCAGTCTGCTTCTTTTGAATGCGGGTCTCCAGTTTTTGCAAATGTGAAATGCCTCTAGATCCCTTGGTCGGTAAGATATTTGACTTCTGTTAAGCAGTGTGGAAGCAAATTACAAGAATGGCGCACTGGAATAGTGAGACGTGTAGTAACTTCTACAAAGTTATTTTTGAGAGTCTTACAAAGGCTCCTTTCATTGCCGGTGCTGCAGCATTCTCGTCAATCCTGGGCATGTAAGTCTTTTGTTTCAGTTCTCCTTTTCTTCAGATAGTTGCCATTTTGATTTATAAATTAAAATATAACTGGCCATTCATAGACCACAGAGTCCTGTTTTGTTGAATATGGGCAGTACAGTAGCTTCAAAATGGAAATATGGCATGCATATGAAAGAAGCCTCTCCTCTATCCCAGGTTATTCTGCTTTTACATGTTATCTCCCATGCATATTAAGCCTGCACTTAGAAGAGACCATAAGAAAAAAGAAGAATATGTTTTGCTGTTTACTTTATGATGGGCTGGAAAGATGATGATCTAAAATGAGCAATCAGTAAGGAGCTGGCTACGGTACAGGGATGAACTTAGCCGCTATTGCTAAGAGAACCAAGGAACATTATCGTAATCAAGGTTTGTTGGCTATGCCCTGTCATCGATAACTGTAGAGGGAGGGTGAGTCAGCAAACTCTGACGCAGCATCTGATCTCACAGGATTGATTAGCGTGTGAATCAGAGTTAAGAGCTGGATTAAAAATAATAATGCTGCTTTGGGGCTGGATCAGGGACACTGCCATTTGTAATGGACAAGGTGGGGAAGAGCAACAGGAAAAAGATAAAAAGAACAAAGAAGTCCCAAGAATAAAGGCTGGACAATTGGATATGATACATTGAGATCTATGTAGCTGTGATATAGTACCCAGCTACAGACGGTGTGTGAGAATCTTGAGGAAATTTTCAGGAACTGCAATTGGGTTTACTTGCATATGCATATATTGAGGAGATGGCCATCCTGACATCTTCATCTAACTCAGGCATCCCCAAACTTCGTCCCTCCAGATATTTTGGACTACAATTCCCATCATCCCTGACCACTGGTCCTCTTAGCTAGGGATCGTGGGAGTTGTAGGCCAAAACATCTGGAGGGCCCGCAGTTTGGGGATGCCTGATCTAACTGTTCAACATACCTCATTGATTCTAACTTTAATCGAGTCTTTCATTTCCCCTGCCATTTTTCTTATTTCTTTCAACATCATCAGCGGTCTCCTCTAACTACTTTCCCACTGCATTCAGGTGCCATTATATTCTTCCCAAAACCCTGTTTTAATCCATCCTCAGGGCAGGGAACTCTTTTCGGTCTGAGAGCCACATTCTCTTCTGGACAGCCTTTTGAGGGGGGTCGCATGTCAGTGGTGGGTGGGATTTACTCGCAAGTAAGTCTTGCTATGTACAGTGGAGCTTTGTTGTTGTTTAGTCGTTCAGTCGTGTCCGATTCTTCATGACCCCATGGAGCAGAGCATGCCAGGCACTCCTGTCTTCCACTGCCTCCCGCAGTTTGGTCAGACTCATGTTGGTGGCTTCAAGAACACTACCATCTCATCCTCTGTCGTCCCCTTCTCCTTGTGCCCTCCATCTTTCCCAACATCAGGGAACAACAATGGAGCTTACACCAAGATAAATAATCTTCATGGGATTGCACTCTTACAGTACAATAGAATACCTATTTTATGTAATAAAAGAAGTGTAGGGACAGGCTTGTACTCTTGTACCTGGACTAAGGAAAGGCCCTATGTTGATGTATTATTACCTTTGACATCTGGACTAGTGTTAAAATTTATATCAAGTCATATAACATTTATATTAAAAGGAGGAACATCTGGGGAAAGGGGTGGGATTTCCTGGGGAATGGAGCTGGGGCACCTGTCACTTTTTTGATGACATAAAGTAGATATTCAATTCTTCTTACACTGTTAAGCATGTTTATTCAAAAGTAGAACTCCAATGGAACTTATTTTGTTGTAAATGTATACAATTTCAGTCTCGGTCATGCACATGATACATTGTCTAACAGCTCTTTGACAGTCCTTAACAACAGTCAGCATTGGACGCTTTAGAGAAATATATAACAGAGGCTAGTGTAAATAGGTTCATTCCCCAAATAGCTTGATGCCTGTCCACTGGCTGTTTTAGCTAATGCCAGCCAGTGAACCCCTTTATCAATTAATTTTGCATCCTTTGAACATTGCAGTCCCAAGGGAACAACTGAGTTCTGCAGGTTGATAAGATTATTTAGCACTTAACATTCTGGTAGGTGCTGTGCAAAGCATAAAATTGATAGGTGGTTGCCAAAATGATTTGCAGTGTAACAGAAATACCAGAAAAAGGAAGATGGGACAGAAGCCAGAAACGTGAAACAAAAGAAATTTGAATACATTACTTAAATATATGGCCAGGTAGAATGGCCACTGACTGGTGGAATCTTTTCTTGGAGGAAGAAGCTTAATGGGAACATTGTTTTAGGGTTGCTAAAAAGAAGCAGAAAAATATGGTATGTTGTGAATGTTTTGTGTTTGTTCTATGCGACTCCATTGATCTGAAACAATATATTCTCATTAAAGTAGGAATGAGAAAAAGCTGGCACCACTTTCCTTTCATCCATGTGTAGAAAAATAAGAGGCTAGGATGTCCTGCATCATCAGGGGTTGAATTAATTGAGTCACTGAATCCCTTCCTACTTTATGATAATATGACAGCTTCTGGGGGAAATGTATGGGCTGCTCACGTAGCCAGCAGTTCTGATTTTAGTAGCAGAATTGTGTCAAGGGTGCCTGTATAAATCAAGATTGGAGTGGAAGGTTTCAGGGGCTGATGGGAGTCGTAGTTCAGCAACATCTGGAGGGCCAGAGGTTCCTTATGCCTGATATAGCCCCATATTAGTACTGTAGTTGAGAAAAGTATTTGCTTGTAGAAAGATGAAATCTGTAGCTGGAAGAAGGAAGGAGCACAAGAGTTGGAAATAATTTGAGAAGCTGAGATCTGATAGAGATACATTGGATAGATCATATAGTAGGGTTTGTGAACTGCGGGAAGGGAATGGAAACTTGGCCTGATTTTTAGAGTCCCAGGGTCATAACAGATCAAGTTACACCTAAAGCAACTCTACATACAAGGGTGACTGATCCACCCACTGGTTCCCTGTTGGGGCTGGTTTAATTTTGACAAGCTCTGCACCACTTTGGTGACTTAAAAAATAAAAGTGGTATAAAAATGTAGGAAATGAATGTTCGTTTACAGTAGCTCAGTCTGCAGTGTGCTCAAGCAGATAGTTACTGTCCTATTCCAAAGATGCCTGCAGAACCAGAGGTGCAGATGTCCTTTTCTGATCATGGGGGAAAGGTTGTCATCTTAAATATTTCTCTTGCTACAACCTTCCACAGCCTGGGCTACATTTGTAGCCCATATATTTTGGCCTATAGCTCCCATCAGCCCCAGTCTGGCCATTGGTTGGGGCTGATGAGAGCTGTGATCCAAAACATCTGGAGGGCACTAGGTTGGGGAAGGCTGCTCTAGTGTTTGACTTCCCATTTATTCACTGCTTGATATTTTAATGTGTACTTCTCGATAGTTGGGTGTTATTTTCTGGAATAAATAGTGAAGGTTAGTTATTCTCTTCCCCCCGCCCCTCAATGGAATAAGCATTCATAGGTGTGGCTCTTTGGACAATTTCTCTTTTTGCTCTGTCCTTCTTTGCATATACTTGGAAAAAGAAACCAGTGGGCCCAGCTCCCTTGGCACTCACTTGTTCTACATTATTGTTCTACATTATACAGTGGTACCTCGGGTTAAGAACTTAATTCGTCTTGGAGGTCTGTTCTTAACCTGAAACTATTCTTAACCCGAGGTACCGCTTTAGCTAATGGAGCCTCCCGCTGCCGCACAATTTCTGTTCTCATCCTGAAGCAAAGTTCTTAACCCGAGGTACTATTTCTGGGTTAGTGGAGTCTGTAACCTGAAGCGTCTGTAACCCAAGATACCACTGTATGTCTTTTTAGCCCCACCTACAGTACCTCCTCTTGAAAGAGGCAAGGATGGATAGCCTCCCCTAGGCTAGTCAGAGTTACCAAAGGAAGATTTCATGGCTGACTGCTACCCTGGCTGTCAAACCTCCTCCTCATAGTTAGTTGAAAGCTGACTAGATAGTTTGGCTGTTTCACAGAAGCCAGCGTGAATGGAGGTTTGAGTTTTTTTAAAAAAAGATTTTGTTGATTCCAAGAAAGGGCTCAGAATCTTACTGAATATTCTAAACAAGGAATTATTTTCACTTGTCAAATTCTACTGCTAAGCTAGGGTTACCATATTTCAGAAAGTGAAAGTCCAAATGCAAAAGTTGTTGAGCTTTTTAATGTAAAGATGTTGAGCTCTAAACCTTGAGGTTTTAGAGCTATTTCCCCCCAGAAATCGCCACTTCCGATATGGGTTGCCATACATCCAGATTTTCCCGGACATTTCAGCGATTTCCACCCGGACGCTGTTTCCGATGACCGAATCCCAGGCATGTCCGGGAAATTCCAGAGGTATGGCAATCTAGCTCAGCTGATGCTACCTCCCTGCCCCCGACTTAGTTGTTAAGGAAAAAGCTTCCCTCAGAATTAAATTTGGAGAAAGAGAGAGCTGGGGGGGGGGTTGAGAGAGTGCCTTCAACCTAATTTGGAAGTTGGCACTCGCATATCAAGGAAAATCTCCCCAGCTACCACTTATGAAGTAACAACACCAGGGAAAAAAATCTGTATCCGTTCCCAAGAGGGACGTACACACTTTCTGTCATCTAGAGTTAATGCGGAGAAGTAGCATTTATATAATGCCTTTTGTTCTTTCCAAAAGGCCATTCTGAGACAGCTAGAGGGTGATCCCTTTACTCACCACCAATGCAGTGTAGTTGCCTCCGATACCAAACATGGCAATTCTGCTGGGGCACAAAGTATGATTTCGTAAAGTGGAATGATGAGTGCATAATAAAGAACTTGGAGAAACAGGTCGCAATTGTGAGAGACTTTATGAGACAGATAAGGAGGGAACCTTTCAGAAAAGATAGCAAAGGTGTTTAAAGTACAGTGGTACCTCAGGTTACAAACGCTTCAGGTTACAGACTCCGCTAACCCAGAAATAATATCTCGGGGTAAGAACTTTACTTCAGGATGAGAACAGAAATTGTGCTCTGGCGGTGTGGCGGCAGCAGGAGGCCCCATTAGCTAAAGTGGTGCCTCAGATTAAGAACATTTTCAGGTTAAGAATGGACCTCCAGAATGAATTAAGTTCTTAAGCTGAGGTACCACTGTAGTCTCCAGTTTGTTTCTCTCTCCATTTCAACACCAGTTCATTGGTGCTGGCTGAAGTACCGTAGTATGGCTTGCAGATATCCCTTTTCCACATGTACATTGTAAAAAAAAAAGTTGGCTGTCTCTCTCGTGTTGTCAGCAGTGACCTGTCTTCTGTATCTATTGTTGAGCATCCTGTAGCGTAAGCCTGCTTGCCTTTCATCTTACATACCTCCTGGTTGTATTTATTATTCTACCTGAGTAAATGTGTGGGTTAAAATAAAATAAAATATTGGAGAAGAATTGTGTGCACCAGCCCAGCTGGGAAATGTAAGAAAAGGCAGGTATCAGTGTGCTCAGAGGAACTCAGATTCGCAGAAATGCTTTGAAAACAAACAAACAATGTAAGGGAGCAAACAAACAAACAAAACCCAAGTGGTCTAAAAATTCTATGTAACATTAGTGGCTTAAAATGCAGCTAGGTAATTCCCCCCCCCTCAATTCAGATTGCAGCTGTTTTGGGGGAAATGCATCAAAACCCAGTATTTCATAAGGGTTGGTAGGATAGATATGGATTGTGACTAATGTCAGCTGTATTCTGTTTCCCAAAGCAGCAGTGTGAGCACACTGAATGCAGAGAAAATGGATGCGTGTGCACAGCCTAAATCTAGAATGAGCTTCTGATGTGTGGTATAAAGAGTCTGCATGTCTGGATATGGCATTAGAAGTTTGAAAAATGCCCAACAGAATGACTGCAGGGGAGGTTTCATACCCACCAAACACTCAGCTGTCAATCAAATTCAGCTCCAGCCCAATAGCTTCAGTGAACACCGCTGCAGATCCAAAGACAGTGTTTGTTCTCCTGTGTTTCCTAACTCCAGAGTCTGTTTATATTTATCCAATCTGACCCATGACATCCTCCCAGACAGGGTCATTTTAAAGATATTACCAAGTGGGAAGGGCATGCAAGCTGAAATCTTTTGCTTATGAGCCAAGCTGCCCGATATAGCATGGAGCATCTATTCATGGGTGTGGGTGTGTGCGTGCAAAATGGTGGGTCGCGGGAATCGAGAAATATACTCCCTGGGATCTTAAGAAGGAATTGGGTCAGTTCCCAGATTTTGTTCAGAATAAAGCACCCAGTTCCCAGCAATGATTATGCCCTGCTCATGACAGTCTAAAACTATGTCAAAAACTGGGAGGTAGCCAGGCAGGTGGAACATGAATGCAGATTTAGGGCACCAGAAAAAGTATAGAAGGGGGTCCCCCTAAGTGACAGTTTCCCACTTTTTGATTGCAAGCTGCAAAATGAATTGTGAAAAGGACAACCCTGCTAAAACGAGAACAGCAATCCCGAGGGACTGAGGACTTCCAAGTTCCTGTGACTCTTGTGCTGTTCTTCCACCGCTGTGTCCTGCAAATAAGCTGGATTCCCGGGGACGAGGGGCCTCTGCCAACGCTCCAATGCCTCTTAAAGCTTCTGCAGCTGTTTAAAAATAGCCCCCATGTACTGGAAAATGTGATGGATGCTTTCCCTCCTGTTATGTGGCTCATGGCCGGGGTTGAATTAACAGGACTCTTGGTCTCTATTTTTCAATACGTTTACGGGCAACTCTGGACTGAGTTGGTTTGAACTGGGGTTCACCAGGTCTGAATCCCCAGAGCTTCTCGAGTATCAGGGATCAACCCACAAACATCTGAAGCAAGTTATTCATGTGTCTACACTGATAAATGCCCAGGCTTGGGGAAATATTTCCAATTTCTCATATCAAATTTTTAGGAGCATAGGCATTTCAGAGCCTGGGGTTTTTCAAGCTCTGGGTATTCCAGTTTATGAAATAGCTGCTTTCAGTGTTTCTGGTCTTTGCTGATTGCATTCTAAAGGTAAATTGTGGGAAATATGCATAGATGGTCCCTACTCAGCCAAGGGAAATTACTCTGCGAGTGTGGCTTTCTCCTGATTGAAGTGTAGAGTGTTTGAGGACCGGGACATCCGCAGAGAAACCAAAATACTTGTTTAAAAAGCTATTGTACTACCATCCTTACTATATGCTTGTGAAACATGTACCACTTATAAACGCCATCTCCAACTCCTCGAAAGATTCTATCAACGGTGTCTCCAAAATTTTTTACACATCACTTGGGAAGACAGGCAAACTAATATTAGTGTACTGGAAGAAGCAAAGATCACCAGTGTTGAAGCAATGATTCTTCAACATCAACTTCGTTGGACTGGTCATGTTGTGTGGATGTCTGATGATCGTCTTCCAAAGCAACTACTCTATTCTGAACTTAAAGATGGAAAGCGTCAACAAAAGAGGTTTAAAGACTGTCTCAAGGCAAATCTTTAAAAATGTAGTATAAACACTGACAACTGGGAAACACTGGCCTGCGAGCACTCCAGTTGGAGAACAGCCTTTACCAAAGGTGTCATGGGCTTTGAGGACACTGAAATTCAGGATGCAAGGGAGAAACGTGCTAAGAGGAAGGCACACTTGGCAAATCCACACTGTGATCAACTCCCACCCGGAAACCAAGGTCCCCACTGTGGAAGGACGTGTGGATCCAGAATTGGCCTCCACAGTCACTTACAGACTCATTGTTAAAACCGTGTTTATGGAAGACAATCTTACTTGGCTACGAGTGATCACCGAAGCAGAAGAAGAAGAAGACTTGAGATCCCTGCTGGGATCTTCCACGTACAAAGCATGTAAGGGAGGTTGTTTTGGGTGGCATCATCATAACAATTGCTGTCACTATTTCATTTGAAAATTGTTGTGCGGATTAATTAAGAGTTCCAATGATGTTTAGGTTTAGTGACCTGTTTTTCAATTTCATACTTAATAATTGAATTATAATATTGTTACTGGATAAGCATAATTATATGATTGCAATGGGCAGCGGCCAATATTGAAAAAGGAATTTATCATGCTTATACCCTGCTGCAATGAATATACATTTAGCTACTGACACAGTGCAGACTGAGCACTGTGGTTTTTCAGGTTAAGCTTCCTCCTCCTTTAATTTCTCAGCCTTGAAGGCTTGAGGCAGGTGTTAACTTTTTTCCCAGAGAGTTGAATGATCTAGTATGCAGACCAGATGTTAACTGCACTTGCAAGTTTTCTTTTAAAAAATCAAGGTATTGACTTAATATGGGAATTTAGAATTTCTCTTGTGGGCTAAGACAGTGGCCTTTTCCTTTTTAAAAAAACAAACACAAACCTGTTTGAGCATAGAAACAAACGTGGGAGGAAAAGAAACTCTCTGTGTGCGTTTGTGTACACCATTGGAAGTGATGCTTCTCTCAGAATCACTTTCAACTGTCTTAAGAACAGGTATCTGAAGAAGTGTGCATGCACATGAAAGCTCATACCAATAACAAACTTAGTTGGTCTCTAAGGTGGAAGGAATTTTTTTAATTTTGTCTTAAGAACAGTTATTTGTCTTCAGCCCTTTAAAGCAGGGGTAGGCAACCTAAGGCCCATGGGCTGGATGCGGCCCAATCGCCTTCTCAATCCAGCCCGTGGACGGTCCGGGAATCAGCGTGTTTTTACATGAGTAGAATGTGTCCTTTTATTTAAAAATGCATCTCTGGGTTATTTGTGGGGCCTGCCTGGTGTTTTGACATGAGTAGAATGGGTGCTTTTATTTAAAATGCATCTCTGGGTTATTTGTGGGGCACAAGAATTTGTTCATTCTTCCCCCCCCCCCCAAAAAATATAGTCCAGCCCACCACATGGTCTGAGGGGCGGTGGACCGGCCCACAGCTGATAAAGGTTACTGACCCCTGCTCTAAAGTATTTAATACTTGTTAAGAAGAGGAAGTTGCAATATCTGATGAGAAGTGGGCCCTTGAAGGTGGGGAAGCTCTCTTTCTTTCTTTTCACGGGCAAAGTTTTCCTCATAATAACCCCTGGATCTGCGGTTGTCCGATTCCTCACACCTGCTTTTTCTTTCGTAGCTTTCCTCTCCATCATGTCCAGTAATGGATTGTAGGAAGGGGGCGTGTTTGCTGTTTGAAAGCTGTGCTCCTCCTAGCTGCAATACAGAATGGAAGAGAGAGAGAGAGAGGAGGGAGGGAGAGAGGGAGACGAGCAGGAAGGGATGTGAGGCAAGGTTGCCTGAGGATTTTTACAATCTCAAACTGCCTAGGCAGGCAGGCAGCATAAAGAGCAGGCGTGTGACAGGAGCCAGGCAACTGTCTCTAAAGCCACGGGAGGGAGACTGCCGGGAATAGTTGCAGTGGCATTCCCCAACCATTGTGCCTGCAGTGAGCCACCAAGCATGTCTGGGACACTCTACTTTTGTCTCTTCTGCCTCAGCCTCCACCTCCTACGGAGTTCAGCCTTCAATCTGGATGTCACTGAAACCATCCTCAAGTATGGAGAAAACGGCAGCTTCTTTGGCTTCTCAGTGGCATTGCACCAGCAGCTCAGACCACAGCCTGTCAGCTGGTGAGTTCCGTGCCGTGCATGACGGTGCCTTATTCTGATTTCTCTCTCTCTCTCCATATGGCAAATCCGAAAGGTGAGTGTGAGGATTTGCGCACATGCACACACACAAGGAAGATGAGGCACTGAACTCTCTCCCGAGCCATCAAACTTGCCGGGTGGTCTTCTGAATTTGACGTGTCGGGTTTTAAGCACTGAAACTCTGTATGTGGGTGTGAATTAAATAATCTCTGCTTCGTTCTCTATTAGAATTTAAAAGTATGTCCATTGTGTCTTCCGCCTTGGGACTGAAATTTGTGAATTGTGTGACCTGTAATACTTCCTTTGCTACTGCTGAGTTATTTACAAGCTGTTCTTTCCCTGCACTGTGCTTTGGTTGTAGTTGGGATTTGTGGAAGGTGCTGATGTTGGGGGAAATTGTTTCTTCTGCCCCTGGAGTGGGTGGTGTTTTTTTTTAAAAAAAGAAAGCATAAATTCCATTCTTATTATGCTTTTGTAGTACATTGTTTGCAGGGTGGAAATGTGGACACACACAGACCCTCATTACATTCTCCACTGCCCATCCCTAAATATTTATAATATTTCTTTGGAGGGAAGGGAATCTTTGACCTGCAGCATTAGTTGCCAGACTTTGCTTGCTAACTATTGTCTTAACAAACCTTTTCCCTACAGCCTCTCCACCCCCCACTGAACACACCCCTCTGAATTTCACTAATGAACCAGCTGGCATATTTTGAAATGTTTTGTTTGTCCATGTGTGTGAGCTGTTTTCTGGAATGCACCCTGATATTTTTTTTTATTTTTTTTGCTGCTTCTGCTTCTGCTACTGCATCCTGGCGGAGATATGAAAGGTCAAATTCTGATCAGTTTCCAAAGATGAATGCAGACTCATTCAGTGACCGTGCAGCTTGATCATTGCTGAATGTGGCTCTCCGTTTTCCAAGGATGAAATTCACAGCCAGCCACTGATTGCCACAAGGCTAGGGGTGGATTCTGATCGTAGTATCATCTTAATTTTCTCTAGGGTAAATGTAAGGTCACTATACTGAACTGAAGCTTGTGGAGCACAGCCATTCCTGCATTCCCGCCCTCCGCCGCCATGCCTTGTAGTATATGGGAGTTGCATAATTTTGAATGGACAGAAAGCTGGCCATGTGGCGAATGGTCAGGCGAGAAAAACCAGGGTGTGGACATATTAACCTCTCATAATGGTGGTTTTGCAAATGCATTAGGAAGGCTTGGCTGGAAGCATCACTATGAGGCCTGTGGTCCCAAAAGACCGGGGTGAGATTATCTGCCTTTAATCTGGACAAGTGGGGGAATTCTGGTGGCTTTCTTTTAAGTGTTTGATTTCTCCTGTGTTTTACTGTGATGGCGATGTTGTAATCTGGTAGTGGTCTGCCCTCTAGCCCTGCCCTGAGGGTACCACACAGCATGAAGCTCCTAATTGCTCTGAATGTGCTCCTAAGACCCTGCTCTTCAACAGGCAGCCTATAGGCCACAACAGACCTCCTGAGCCGCTTTGTCAGACCCTTTGCCTGTCTGTGTCTTCCATTCACCCTTCACTGAATACTGTACCTTTTCCTGTTGCTCGGAGCCTAGCTACCTTGTTTTCATAGGATAACTGTGATTGTGTAGTGTCTTAAAGAAACATTGCACCCAGGACTGCGGCACCAGCAACAACTACAAACAGGAATTGCCTAGGATAAGGGATGGTCTTGGTCCCAGGTCAGCATCTGGGCTGGCTAATCCCACAATTTGAGTAACATTCTCTTAAAGCTAGCTTCCTCTGTAAACTCCCACAATTGATTTTGGAGCCACTCAAAGCCAGGGCCAGCCCAATACATTTTACTGCCTGAGATGAACGATGAGATGGTGCACCACCCCCAACACACACAACTTCATGCACAGAAGCAAACTGGATGAACCGTTGAATAATACTTCACATTTAATATTACTTCTACTTAAGAATGGCTGGCTTGCTTTGTTTTGCATTGCTTGGAGCCTCTCTTCAATACACGATCCTGGGCTGCAGAGAAAGAAGTTAGTTCTACTGCTGCCATTTAATGGCATGGTCCAGTGGCTAGGGAACTTGAGCGCTTGATTACCTTGTTTCAAGCCCTTCTTGTTTCATGAATCCATTCATTTGTCTTAAACTTCAGTTTCCGTCTGTAAAATGGGAATAATAATATCAGGATCATGAAAGCAAACCAAGTGCAGACTGCAGAGGACTCAGCAGGCTAATGTGCATCATAAATGATTGTTCATTATCAAACTAATATTTATTTACCTGGAGCTCAGAGAGGCTTATGTAGGTCTCCCAGATAACTTCCCATCCGGGCAGCTCATGTGACCAAATCTTTGGGCCCTCCTGTTTATTTGCTTCCACAAAGCTTATGTGGTTGTTATAATATATCTAGTCTTTATTGAGCAAGTTCTGATGATTAATTTGCAGGGTGGTTAAATGGCAATGAGCCTTCACCCTGATTTTCTTGTGGGGCATTTGCATGCCTCTATGTGAATCATTTGCTTACCCCACACTTTTCAATGCATTTCCCTATCACTTTCCTTACTGCAGAAAACCCATTATATAAAAAGAAGCCCTTTGATTCACTTTAAATGTACAACCCTAAAGTTCCTGTGTACTTTTGAATTTCTCCTGCAAAATATCATTATTCTGGAGGCATCCCTGCTTAGCTTCAGCTGTAGAACAGTATACAGCCTTCAGGCTGTAGCACCAACAATGTGGTAGAAGACCAGAAAGGAAATGATTATCTTCTAGCAGGGAGAATACCTAGTACTTGAGCCCTGGTTCTCAAAGACTGTGTCTGCAGCTGAGGACTTGTGTGTATCCAGTGTGTATGGGATTTATCAGACTCCTGCCATCCTTGCTATGATTCACACGTCCCATTTTTCCATCTACCCTGCGGACAGAGCCAAGTACAACCAGCAGCAATGTTGGCATCGCGTTCTCCTGTGCCATGTTCATGCTTAAATGGGAACATACCATAGGGATACTGTTTCTCTTGCAGGAGCACAGAGAACTCTGCAAGTACAGCCATAATTAAATCACGAGCTTATAGAATTCCACTTGCCACACTTCCTATGGCATGTCCTCCCTGAAACAACCAAGCCCAGAGAGCATAACAATCCTTAGCCGCCTTCTTGCAGCCGAGACTTCCACATTCCTGAGGCTCTCCAAGCACCTTGGAAGCACAGGAGACCAGGAACCAACCCCAGCCCTCATCTCGAGCTTGAAGGTGTGGGGAGGGGAGGCGTTATTCCAGCAGTTGTACTGTGCTTCACAGGTGCTCAGAGGGCTTCTGTAGGGATTCCCCCCCCCATCCTTTCACCAGCTCCAAGGTTGAGAGAAGGGCTGGGGCTTGTTCTGTGTAATATAGCTGCAGGAATAGTCCCCCAGGTCCCACCCCTCTGCTTCAAATTTGAGAGGAGGACTCAACTTCTCGTGTACTGGCGCTGTACTTTTGCGACGCTCGTAGAAATTTGCCGGCAGAGCATGAGAGAAACAAGTACCAACCCTTCTGCCGCACTTGGGTTTGGTGCGGGTATGGATTCCCTCTGACCTCAAGCTGACATTTATGAGTTCAGTGTGAAATCAGGGACCAAGCCCTGCCTGCTCCCTGGTACCTACAAAGGTTTGCTTGGCTATGAATTATGAACAGGGCTGACATGGCCTCATTCTTGAGCGCCACTCTCTAGACAAGGGATGGGGAACCTCAAGCCAAACACAATCCTCAGAGTCTCTCTGTCTGACCCTTAGAACTCTTTCCCAGACCATGCCCTCTACCCATGCTTAACTCCACATCGGTCCTTCTTGATACACTCCTTAAGTGCTTTAACGTGGCCGGAAAGTGACTTTGAACATCAATGATACTTCTCGCATGACTGTACATGTATGTGTGTGCTGGTACTCCACCCAAGTCCCTAAGATGGTTGGATGGTGTCTTGTATGCCTCCTCCTGGCAACTCCTGCAGCCAAGCTGGTGCTGAACGTATTGCTTTCTGCTTTCCTTTGGACCACATCAGTGAGGCCGAGAGGGGGGTCTTGCAGTCTGGGCAGCCCAGGACCTCCATCCACGCTGCCCAGGCTTGCACCCCGGGGAGTTCACCTTGGCGCTGCTAATACAGTGGTTTGACTTCATCCCCGAAGGCACGCTCCATTGTTTCTCGAGACAAATGGATGTCAACAACAATGTACAAAATCAATTACAGTGTGATATAACGTTAAACTATGGACACTTGCAACTGGAAAACATTTGTTTTTCTTAGAATGGAAAGTGCAGCCAAACTTTAAAGAAAACCATATCTTGTTTAATATTTGGTAGAATTGCAAGAAGCCAGACAAAATTGCTTTGGGGCCAGTTCTGGCTCACACATCATCCATCATTGCAGACTAAGAAGATCCCTAAGGGAGACACAGGCAGTTTCTAGGGAAGTTATGAGCTCCTCCTCGACTCTCTATCCATCTCAATTTTTGTTAAAGCCAGTGAACCAACCCACTCTGCCTCCCACCCCCACATAATCTGTGCATCACAAGCGAGTTATTGATTGTGCTTGAGGCCAATGAACAGCCTCCTGTTCCTCACAGCATATTTCACTTGTCAGAGTCCAGCCCCTGCCTTTGTTTAAGAACCTTCAATAAGTTTATGAATGCACACGTTCCAGTTCCCTTTTTAAAAATCCATCTTAAATACAGTGTACTGTATGTGTACCGGGGGGGGGGGGGAGGTAGTTCTCAGCTTGAAGATCCTAAAAATGAGACGGGCTGTGCTCTCTCATCTCTATTGGTATTCTACTCATACACATCTGGTTGGCCACTTTGAGAACAGCATGCAGGGCTAGATGGGCCTTTGGTCTGATCCAGCAAGGCTTTTATTGTGTTCTTATGTTATTGGATGCTCTGTTCCTGTGATGTCTGCATGTAGAACTCTTGTGCAATGCATGGAATTCTGAGCCCAGTTTAAGATGATGGCACTTGGCTTTAAAGTCCTAAATGGTTTGGGGGCCCAAATACTCAGGAGTCCCTCTTCCCATGTCTTAAGGCAGCAGTGGGCAACTTGCACCTGTCAATATATTGTTGGACTGCAATTCCCATTAGTCCCAGCCAGCACAGTCAATCCTTAGGGATGATGGAAGCTGTAGTCCACCAACATCTGGAGGGTTGCAGGTTGCTCTCCCCATCTTGAGATCTTCCGTGGAGCCTGTTGTCCAAGTGTTTTCTGTAGTGGATGCTAGTTGTGTGTGCGCGTGCGAAGGAGCGGGGCCTTCTTTATGTTGGCACCTTGTCTTGGGAATGGCTTCCTCAAAGAGGTTTGACTGGCACCAACACTGCAAATTTCTGGCTCCTGGTTAAGACAGTTTTAATCACTCAGGCATTTAAATGTCTATGTTGCCTCAATCTGTTTCACAGTTTTGCACTTTGTGGTTTGAATGTTGTTTTCATGGAACTACATACCCTCCAAGTGCCCCTATTTCTCAGGGATGTCCCTGATTTAAAGAAGCCGCCACGTTTCTGATTTGATCCCGAAATGTCCCACTTTTCCTTAGAATGTCCCTATTTTCATTGAAGAAATGTAGGAGGGTATGGAGTTACCTGACCCCCGAGCCATCTGAAGGCCTTCTGTTTAGGGAAGGTGTTTTTTATGTTTTCTATATGTTGGAAGCTCTCTGGAGTGGCTGGGGCAACCCTGTAAGAAGTGTGGGGTATAAATAGTGAAATTATCATTATTTTCATGGGAGAAATGTTATGTGTATGTGGAACTATATCTGATATGTTAATGTTTTTATTTCTGTTGTACACTGTCCTGGATTCTTTTGGGATGAAGGGTGGCTTAAAAATAATGTAAATAAACAAACATAACTTTCCTCCTTTGGTTCAGCCTGTGATGCTCACTTCATGCTGACAAATAGAACCATTCTTTATTATCTTATATACAAGGCCACACTCTCCAACATTCCTCAGCTGAAAATAGAGACATTTCTCACTCCCCGCCAACTGACCCTCTATTATCCCCCATTTTTTTGTGCCCCCCAAAGCATTTCCTATCAAAGAAGGGGGAGTGCTACCACTACAGCAAAGGGACACAGCACAACCTCTGCCTTGAAAAACAACAACCCTTGATCTCTATTCTTTGGTAGATTTACAAAAAGAAAAACATATACCAATGCAGCAGCAGTAGCAGGAAAAATAGGGATATTTTGGGATCGAATCAGAAGCTGGGATGGATTTTGTAATTCCAGGACTGTCCCTGGGAAATTTGGGTGCTTGGAGGGCATGCAGGGCAACCATTTGACCTGACCTGGATTATTATAATTGGTCTAATTGAGTGTTGTTGCTTCTGATTCACAAAGTTTTAAACAACTTAGGTTCATTGCTGGAAATATTTTAGTGCTTATTATGTGTGTATAAGGGACCCAGGTGGCGCTGTGGTTAAACCACTGAGCCTAGGGCTTGCTGATCAGAAGGTCGGCGGTTCGAATCCTTGTGATGGGGTGAGCTCCCGTTGCTTGGTCCCAGCTCCTGCCAACCTAGCAGTTTGAAAGCACGTCAAAATGCAAGTAGATAAATAGGAACCGCTTCAGCTGGAAGGTGTTTCCATGTGCTGCTCTGGTTTGCCAGAAGCGGCTTTGTCATGCTGGCCACATGACCTGGAAACTATACGCCGGCTCCCTCGGCCAATAATGCGAGATGAGCGTGCAACCCCAGAGTCGGTCACGACTGGACCTAATGGTCAGGGGTCCCTTTACCTTTACCTTTATGTGTGTATATTCCACGCAGCATAATGTATGGAATATACCCATACATTAGTGACCACTGAAGAAGACCTTTTGGTCAAATCTCCCTCCCTGAAGCTCACCTTGGGCCACTCTCTGTCTCTCAGCCTAAACTACCTCACAGGGTTCTTGTGAAGATGCAATGGGGAGGGAGAGGACCATGTACATCACCTTGAACTCCTTTGTAATGCTATAATGATGATGATAAACAACAACATTCATGACTTTCCCCTTGGCCATATAAATGCTTCCATTTGGATGATACTGCTACTGCAACCCACCTAGGCTCTTTGTGGATATTCTTGTCATTGTCGCAAGGGCAGAAACGGATGCCTGCCACCTGTCTCCTTGTACAGCCCAGTTCACAGCCAGCTTGCTTCTGTATGTGATAACAGTTACACTGCAGTTGCTTGTGTGTAGGGCAATTCCAATCTGATTGTGTAATCTTGGCCTGGACCGCCATCATATCCCCTCTTATTTCTGAATGTTGATAGGGCATTACTGTTTTCCCACCCAGAAAGCTATTTGGTGTGGGAAAATGAATGAGACCTGCATTAAGGTCATCATCATCATCCATTATTCGCACATGTGCCTTTCCCATTAGATCTGTGCATGGTGACATGGTTTGAAGAGCCACAGTTCAACTGCAGTTTCTCTGGAGAAAGATGCGTGTTCGCATGTCACGCCATGTGGCAATCCGCATTTGTTCTGTGCATTTTTCTGCGATACCCTAATGCTTTTCTGTGTGAGAAAATCCAGGGGTTAAGCTCGCTTTCATTTCTCACTCAGCCTTCTCTGCCAAAAGCATTATAGTACTGAAAGGGGTTGTATAGAATTAATGGATGCAGTGATGAATATTTATAACACAACTCCTCCAGCCACTGACTACACGTAGAATCGCTAATGGGACATTTGAGCAGGGACACCCAAATCCGCAGCCCCCTTTCCCTCTTCCCTCCCCCACCCCACCTACCACACATATGCTCCAATCTGGCCTTCACCATGAGCCTCCCAGGGGGTGAAATGTATCCCCCCCTCCAGCAACCCAGGAAGCTTCTTCCATTCCTGATGTCTTTATTGCTGTAGACGGCCTACCACCCCAACCCCGCCCTGCCCCAACTCCTCAATTATTCAAAGGCAGCTGAAATCAATAATCCAGCTGGAAATCGGAAATCTGTGTTCCCCCTAGTAAGGCCCAAGGGTGTGTGATAAAATAAATAAAACCCTTATGGATAGTTTAAAAAAATGACCTTAGAGAGAGTTTCAGTAGGTTTTTTTTAATATACTCGTTTTATTTAGCCATTTAGTGTGGTAGTGGAGGGGAATATGACATACCTAGCACTATGTGCATAGCATCTTCATCATCATCATCATCATCATCATCATCATCATCATCATCATCATCATTATTTACTGTTGGAGGTGGGAAATCATCTGGCCTCTGCCATTTTCCACTTCTCCACTGCCGTGTGGGTCGTGAGTAAAACTCTTGCATCTTATCTAGTTTATATAACTACCGGTAGTAAAGGTATAGTATAGTATAGTCCGACCTTAACTGCTGAATTGAAGCTCAAGGTTTATCCACACTCATCTTTTACCCCATTATTTCCAGGCATGGGTCCGTGCTTAAAAGTTCCATTTCTGAGTGTCCCCCCCCCAATCTTTCCCATCGGAAACCCATTCTTTAGTGCTTAGCTGCAGCAAATAGCAGTTCAAGTTTTCCGCAGATTGCTGTTTGCTTCAACTGAGCTTTAAAGAGCAGGTTTTTGTGGGGAAAGCTCTGGAGCAAAGAAGAGGCCGCTCGGAGACAGAGCTTTAAAGCACAGACCGTGCCCAGAAAGGGAGGAAATCTAAGTGTAGACAAGCCCTCAGTTAAGCAAAATCTGCTGAGATCTGATTCAGCAGGCAATACTGGATTTTCACAAGGCACAACCACAGAACAATGAGAATAGCTCTCGGACCCAGGGAAATTAATCGGCGCACAATATGATCAAAATGTGAGTCAAGCAAAAGTGTGGATGAGCACTAGCTGTCAGGGCTGGTGTGCGGCTTCCCACGACCAAAGACCTCCAAGGCTCAGTGATGGCTTTTCAGATTTTGATACTATATACATATGTACAGTTCAGAGTTCAGAAAGACATGACCGCCTATTCTGAGTCAGAATCCGGAACTGGCGCGCGTCTCAATCTACGCCAGCAAAACAACCTCGGCCCGCCTCTTTCCCCCTCCCCCGAACTGCTAAAGAGCTTCCTCGATTCCCCAACTTCCGATACCTCCCCTGCTGCAGTACCTTCGGACGCCTCCTCTCCTGCGCACACGCGTAGCCCGATTTCCGGTGCCCAGACATGGGCAGAGCGGCACCGGAAGTCGCTGCGTAGAAGCGACTTCCGGTGCCGCTCTGCCTGATTTCTGGTGCCCAGACATGGGCAGAGTGGCACCCGAAATCAGTTCTGCACCTGTCGAGACATGCGCAGAAGGAGCCTCCCTGGCAGGTAGGAAATCAGGGGATTTATGGGATTTTTTCTATTCGGGATAACAGCGGGAAACGGATTAAAATCTGGGGGTTTCCCGTGAAAAACGGGAGACTTGGCAGCTATGGCACACGTCGGTAGCATCCCTAGACTCCTCCGCCTCGCTCAGAGCCCTTGCACCGCCTTCCGGCTCGCGCTCCAGCCAGCCCTCCTCTTGCTTGGCTGGTCCCCTTAGTTCCTGTCCCTGGGCGAACTCGCTCCCCACCCAGGGTCCCCTGACACTAACTAGCAGTAGTTTTCTCAATGAGTCTTTCCCAGTCCTTTCTGGAGATGCTGGACAGCTCAGTTAGTTAGGGCATGGTGCTGATATTGCCAAGGTTGCAGGTTCGATCCCCGTATGGGACAGCTGCATATTCCTGCATTGCAGGGGATTGGACTACATCAGGGGTCCCCAGACTTACTTGGCTTTGACAGGGGAGTGCGTGCCCGTGCGCCTGCGCACACACACTTACTGGCGCAGTGGCGCGCTTCCAGGTCGGAAAAATTGCCGAAAATCGTTTGTGCGCATGCATATGGGCCTCCCCCCGACCCGGAAGTGCACCGGAAATGACCTCTTCTGGGTCGGGAGAGGCCCATACGCATGCGCACAAACGATTTTCAGCGTTTTTTCCGATCTGGAAGCGCGCCGCCGCGCTGTGCGTTGTAAGAGCGGGCGGCGGCAGCGGGCGGCGGGGGTTGTCGCGGGCCGGATTGGGAGGCCAATTGGGCCGCATCTGGCTCGCGGGCCATAGTTTGGGACCCCTGGACTACATGGTCCTCAGGGTCCCTTCCAACTCTATTGTTCTGTGATTGAACCTGGGACCTTCTGTATGCACAGCATCTGCTTTACCACTAAGCAAAGATCCCAACCAATCCATCTGTTTGGATCAGTACAGTGATAATGAGGGTGAAGGAGATTTAGCCCTCCTTTCCTGCTGCCTTTCCTGCTGTATACCAGGAACTCTTGTTAAGTTTTCATTCAAGAGCAGAAAGCGACTGTTGGGTGTCTCTGTAGGACAGCATCCTGGGAGGATTGCAGTCCCTGCCTAGTGAAAATGCCCCAGATGTGATCACGCATTTACAAATGGGAGACCGTTTCCCTTTCTGCCCGTTGTGTCACTTCTGTGCCACTGCTTGCAGCCAGGGTGGGAACAGGAACTCCCTGTGGGCCCTTTCTTGTAAGCCAAACGAACACCTGCTGGTCAGCAACTGAATCGGAGAAGGCGCCATTTGCTCACAGTCCTGCTCATTGTGACTCAGAGGCCAAACTGGCAGCCGTGGAAGGAATGTGCGGGCAAGGGCACCTTGGTATTCCCAGCTCTATGTGTAAGCTCTTTGTTGGTCAGCCGTCAGGGTTAGGCAAGCGCCCACAGAGATTCCAGGGTGGTGTGAGCTGGCTTCCTGGCAGGACTGCTACGGACTCTGGCTCTGGCTGTATAAGCATTGTCCAATTTCCAGATCATGCCCACGGACTGTGAACCTCCTCCATATGCAATGCCAGTTCAATATGAATCCCTGAAGTGTGAGAAATGCTGTGCATTCTGCTTCACTCCAGCAACAAGTAGCCTTAGAGCTGTGCTCCTGATAAGGAAACCAGACTTGATGGGTAACATATAAAGAGTTGCCGTTCCCTTTGCTTTTGTGCTCCCCTCTTCCTTTCTTTCTGGCACCCTGACTTGGAACCAGATGTTCCCCTCCCCTCCAAGCTGCAGCTGCCTACCAACAGCCTGCCATCTCTTGCTGCAGGGTGGAACAACAGGTCCTTTCTGATATTTACCCGTGACTTTAGCTCAGTGGAGTGGTAGCAAGGAGCTTGGCTGGAATCAAGAGGGTTCCCATGCAGGGGCGTACCCAGGATCAAAACTAGGGGGGGGCAAGGGGCGGGGCCAAGGCACGGGAGGGGAGGGGCCACAAAGTGGGAATGTGGGCGGGGCTACAGAGCCCAGGTGAAATCAAAATAAACCTGAAGCGACGGCGGCGAAGGGGAGAAAACCAGCGGCCGCCTAGAGGAGAAGAGGGAAGTCTGGGGGTGGGCGGGGGGGGGGAGAGAAGGGAACCAGGCTTGGATCGGGGCCTCCGCGGAGGTCTGGAGCAAAGCCCCGGCCTCCGCGAAGCTATCCGAGGCTCCGTTGCTGCAGCGGTCTCAGGCGCTGAACGACTCCCGACGTTCGGGAGACCTTTGAGCACAGCCGCGCTGTGCGCATGCGCCCTGCACGGCGGCCGCCGGAGTCCACAGCCGCGCTGTGCGCATGCGCCCCGCTTTGCGCATGCGCAAAGGTCTCCCGAACGTCGGGAGCGTCAGCCCTTGCCCCCTCCCACACAGCGCGGCTGTGTGGACTCCGCACGGCTCGGGCGCAAGAGACTGCTGCGGGCGCCGAACTCGCGCTCCGCTGGGCTGTCCTCCGCCTCTGCCCACCAGCCCCGCCGGCAGCGCCACTCTTGCCCGCAGCTGCCCGACCGGCCCTGCCTCTAGAGTAGGGCAGCGGCCCCTCCCTGCCCCGCGGTGGGTACGCCCTTGTTCCCATGTGCTTCACAATCTCTCTCTCTCTCTCTCTCTCTCTCTCTCTCTCTCTCTCTCTCTCTCTCTCTCTCTCTATGTGTGTGTGTGTGTGTGTGTGTGTGTGTGTGTGTGTGTAAGAGAGCATCTCTTGCATTATTTTTCTCCATTATAAATCCCATCAAACATTCTCCGCATTCCTCCTCCTCCAGGGGATTTGCCGATACTTTTCTGTGCAACGGACCCAAGGCAAGGTGGCAGCTTAGCGTAAATAAATAAATGTCCTTACGAGCACTTCTCTCCAAAGAGCCTGGAAGGTTTGAACAGGGTCCCTTCTGTACCCTCTTGTACCAGGCTTGGTTTTCTAGCACTCTGGAGTGGAGCTATTTCCCCACGTGATCAGCTCCGGTTTCTCAGGGGCTTCTCATCTGATTCTCTGGGCCTGATTTAGCTTCTTGATTAGCCAAGTGGCTAGAGTGCTTTTCTGTTTTTATCTGACAGTCAGTTACCGTGGTGAAAACATGTCGGTTTGCATTGTCTGCTCTTTACAGAGTAATATCTACAGATCTCACCAGGGTATGATCTGAGCCCAGCATTAGTCCTGAATCTTGTTTTGAGTGCAAGTACATAACCCTGGCATGTGTTAAGTAATAATGAAGAATGCCTCTGAGTATGTGCAGAGGAAATTTTGTAATCCACTGAGTAACCCCAGCTGGTGCTGTGTAAACCTGGGATTAGGTTCTCCTATATCAAAAGAAGTACAGATGTCTGTATTTTTCTCTGATCATAATGCCTGTGTCATGTATAACTTATACATTTTGTAGTTAGTGAGCTTCTTGGGCTGTTTTACTTCGTAAAGCATGATATACTGTACTAAGGATCAGTGCTTTTTTCCTGGGGGGATGCAGGGGGACGCATACCCCTAAACATTTTTTTAAAGAAAAAAAGCACTGCTAAGGATTATAGTTAGTGAATTTCTTTATACTTTCAGTGATCTTATTGGATTACGATGCGTGTTCTGTTTTTGTTGCTGCCTGATTTCTTTTTTAAAAAAAATTCAAAATAAAATTCCATGAGGCAAAGATGGAGGAGGGAGAGGCTTCCCAGGAGATTTGAGCTATGACCTCTTTCTCCTTATTTGTTTCTTCTTTTTCTTAAGATCTTCTTCCCTCTTTGCTATAGATCCCATGCTGTGCCTTGAGCTGGCAGGGCAGCCTGCTGGAGTGACAGCAAGTATTGTAAAGTGCTAGGGCGTAATGTACTATTGAAGCCATTGCTAAACAGTTATGAAGTGCTGGACCACAGCACTCAGAAGTGGATAGAGAGCTTAAGAGCCCCTCCAGACAGGTGGCTTTTTGTGTGGGTGTGTTGTTGGTGCAATAATAGCTTAGTAGTGGTGGGTTTATAATGAACAGTTGTTGTCCACACAATATCCTGCTTTATTAGTTGTCCTGTGATGCTTTTCCAGTGTTAATAACATGTTGATGTCTCTGGAGGGACACACTATAGCACACAATAGAAGCAGCAAGACCCCCCCCCTCCAAAAAACCCCAGATCATTCACGGTATGAAAACTTATAGGGTTGCAGCCGAAGGTTATGGGACATGCACTGTTTGCAAATGAAGCAGTATGCCCTCATCAGACACAAACAGTATTGAAAGTAGGATTGCCTATAACCACTTCCAGGGCTGGCCGGCCCGCTGCGCTGCTGCGCCCACGGCGACCGCGCTACGCCTGCCCGCCTGCCACGCAGCAGCGCCTGTGGCAGCCACTGGGAAAGGGGCGGGAGGGCGCCAGAGGGATTCGGCGCACCACGGCGCCAGGGGCGCTTAAGACGGCCCTGACCACTACAAGATCATAGTGAGCACAATTCGTTGTAAATCACCATAAAACGGATACCTGGAAGGGCCCTGAATGGGAAAAAGCTGTGTGTGGCTTTGCACATCTCCAGGCTCCCTTCTCTTTGAAGTGAAAGATGTCTATGGCAAGCATGGATAAAGGCAGAGATGGGAATCAGTGGTCCTCCATATGTTGCTGGACTCCAACTTCCATCAACCCCTGTCAGCATAGTGAGTAGATTGAGCCAGAGTTAAACCCAGACATACAGCGCCGTCGCTAGCCTTCTGGCTGCCCGGGGTGGCAAACCAGAAGGCACCCTCCTGGGGGGGCGGGGCGTCCGTCGCGTGTATGTGTCGCACGTCATGCCGCATGCATCGGCTTTCCACGCGCTTTGTCTTCTTCGTACTCAGGCGGAGCAGCGAGGGGCGTCAGCGGTCACCGCTGATGCTGCTCTCTCGCCCACCCCATGCCTCTGCCCCACCAGGAAGAAGCGAGGGGGGAGGCCAGAAACATTGGGGCCTCCATGATGGCAGTTGCGCCGCTGCCACAGTAGCAAGGGGGCGCCGTGCTGCCCCCCGCAGAGCGGAGCCTGGGGCACCCCGCCCCCTATTGCAATGCCCCTGCATACATAGCCTTGCTATCCAAAAGGGGCAATCGGTGGGATACTGAAATGTATGTTACCCCTCTGGCCCATTCTCATGCACATCACAAGAGGCTGGTGACCTAACTGGGGCAGAACAAACAAGCACTCAAAATTCTTGTCATGTCTTTGGTTATTTTTGATTTCCCCTTGTGCTCCTGGTTGTCTCAGGCGGGTATTTGTGGCAGGGGCTCCTGTCTTCTGTCTCGCTCACTCATGGCCTTTGGGGGAAGGGCACTGTTTCATTTGCAAGAATCAGTGCTGCAGCAGCAGCACGATTTAGGGAAGCAGCCTGGACAGGGAAGCGGAGGTTCTGTTGCCCGGTAAAGTGGGATGACCCCAACACGTTTTAGGGCCGGGGGCAAGAAATCCCAACACTTACTTGCCCACATGATAGTGAAAATGTCATAATAAAATAAGCAAATTAAGACATCGTTACTCTTTATGCTTATTCCAAAACCTGTTGCCTGCCTCACACCCTGCATAACGGTGGGGCTGATTTTGACTGGAGAGCACTGGGCTGGAGCATGTTGAGATGAGAGATTGGCAATAAGTGGCGCTAATGGAATTCTCTCTTTTTCCATGCGTTTTCCCCACCCTTGAATGGTTCTAGGGGATCTGAATGTGGGCAGCCCCAAGTTGGAGGGAAACATTTGCTGCTTGTATCCACTGAGAAAGTTGTGCAGTAATTATATCTTGCCTGCAAGTGGCCTTCATGGGGTTGGAACCTGGTGGTTATACCCCTGGGGCAGCACGCGCACACACACACACACACACACACACACACACACACACACACACAAATATTTCTGGCCTCCTCCTTTTTTGGACATGCTGGATGCTGAGTTATTTTGAGTGAATTCCTGTTTATTTTTACCATCTCTCTCTCTCTCTCTCTCTCTCTCTCTCTCTCTCTCTCTCTCTCTCTCTCTCTCTCTCTCTCCCCCCTTCATCTCCCAGACTCCTTCCTGCCTATGAATTACCCTCTTCCCTAAGCCAGATCTATAGCAGGGGCCTGCAGTTCCTGGCTAACCCAGTCGCCATGCAATGCTGTTTAAAAGAGTAGGGGTGTCAGTTATGGGAATAAGGGAGGGGCAAAGACTTCCTGGCTGCCCTTTTCACAGCAGGGAGCAGCATAGAGAGATGGCAAAAAGTGGGCGGCTCAAGCAAGCATTCTAGATGGTAGTATTTTAGAGGCGCTAATAATGAAGCAGCGTGTAATCCGATAGTCATATTCCAGGATTCCTTGCAAAGTGGCAGGGGATGTCGAGGCACTGCCCTCGGATGGTGCCATGTGTGCAGATGCTTGGTCTGGCTTTGACCCTGGTTTCTAATCTAGGTGACATCTAAAGTAGCCATGTTCCCATGCTTTTGTGACTAACTACTCTGAATTATAACTGTTACAATGATTTCAGCATTAAACAACCTGCTTTCATAGTACTGTATCCATGCATTTCAGCCCTGTTGCAATTTAACAACTTTGGTTCAGCCTGGCTGACCTTCAGTGTGCCAATTCAGACCTGCTCCATACTCTCTTGCTTTGTTTTCACCAGCTGCTCTGGGCTTTCCTGCTTGATGACATTTCACAGTTTGTAGGGCCTTCCTTCTCTATTCCCTGAGCAATGAGATGTTCATAACAGTCTTTGTAGTTTTCCCCAGTTGGCAAAGAGAATACCAGAGCCTATTGTGCTTGATTACATGGTTGGCTCCTGACCATCCTTTGTTAAGCTGATTGCTTGCTAATAGTCAGAAATGATTCACTGATATCTCCTCAGTGGGTTGTCTGGAATGTAACAACTGGAAGTTAACAAGGCCTTGATGGCTGAAGAATCTCTACGTATTCCCCCTCTGGTTTGGGGAAAGGGCAAATAATCCATTTGAAGCCAGATTTGCAACATCGTTTTTTAGAAAAAGCAAGGATCATGCTGGTAGCACAATACATTTCGAAACATGTTCTGGATTGGGGCGCCATTCAGTATAAAAGTGGCCCGTTTGAGCATGCCTTTAAAAGAGAGCATCATTAATGCAACAGGTAGTTTGGCCTCCAGGTTGTTTCTGACTGGCTGACACTGTGACACTACCTCATTAATCATTGCTACCCAGTTCCCATTTTGTTCACGGCCATCCCTCTCTGGTCTCTAATAATAAAACTGAGGATGAAAGTCTTCTCACTTTCATGGACCTTTCCTCTGGATTGCTTTGTCTTAAGTTGGAAATATTAATGTGCTGGTATTGGTGTGCACATACATGCTCCAGAAGCAAAAGCAGAAAATGAAGAAGAGCCAGTGCAATTGACAATATTTTCTCTTAACCTTTCCAGTTTTGTTAAAGGCTGTCGGGTGGGGAGGCCACACTGTGTAAGATACTCCACGTGGTAATGGAAAAGGGGGAAGAATTGAGGAAGGAAACTGTGCCTGAAAATAGTGACCGAGTAGCTACTTTTGTACCTGGAGAAGTGGTTAAAGAGTGTGTGTGCTCCTGCGTTTGTGTGCAAGTGCGCACACAACCCTATAGAAAAGAGGAATAAAAAACAGAGGACTTCGGATGGCACTCAGCAGAGAGGGGAGCCTGAGAGTGCTGCTGTCTTTTAAGTGGCGGGCTTGGACTTTCCTGCCAGCCGGCCAGCCCCACTTCCTTCACAATTTCACAATGAGAAAATACCCAGCACCTATTCTAGCTGATTCCCTTCAACCCAGGGCCCATTCAGTATACTCAAGTGCATCACATTCATTTTCATTCTGTTTAATATATGCATGATCTGAAGGCTCTTGGGGAGATGGTGTGTAGCTGATGGGGAACGGGCATAAGGGTTTATCTAGGGAGGATACACCAAGTGCTTGCAAGTGAAGGCACATTCATTTTCCCATGGGATTGCTTTTGCAGCTGTTCAAGGAAATGTCTAAGCTTGCATGTGCCAAAAAGTACCACCCTACATGTGTGTGTGTTTCTAAGCATGTTGAAGTTGGGTGGAATTAGTCCAAGGAACATAAGAAAGTAGCAGGGCACATTTACGCATGGACAGATTTCCACACCTGTTGTTTTCTGACTTGAAGTTAACCCAAATGCCCCTTTTGTGTGTATTTAGAGTTGCATGTGTTGAACTGAGGAGGGAGTGGTTTTTCCATTTATGACATGACGCACTCAGGTTTTTCCCCATTTTTCAACAGCTTCTGAGAATGAGCTGTATCTATCGCTATCTGGTTGCACCTCAAGGCTGCAGGAGCTCATGAAAAAAGCAAATTGTAGTGGTTGCAACCCAACTGAAATGGTGGTGTGAGTGCATGTGCAGAAAACTCAACAGCTGCACAATTGTTATGACCTCAATATCCACCCTCTCTGCTGAGAAAATACCTTCTAATTAACAGCCTGTTTAGGGATATGGTCAAGGAGCGGGGCGGGGAGGGGGGAGCTTGCTTTCAGAATATGTTTCCTTTTAACCTCTGTTCTGTAGTCATTCCTTGTGGTTAGAGGGCACTGCTCCCCCTTCTTTTCTTGGACTCTTCCAGGAAGCTACATGATTGTTCAGGGTTGCTTCTAGCTTGTTCTGTTGCTGTGGATACTTAAAAGTGACCACTTGGTTCCATTGTTGCTGTGTACATACAGCATGGAGCTGAAATGCGTGGAACTTGGTTTTTTCCACAGAGTATTTTTCTATGTAAAGGTAAAGGGTAAAGGGACCCCTGACTATTAGGTCCAGTCGTGACCGACTCTGGGGTTGCGCGCTCATCTCGCATTATTGGCCGAGGGAGCCGGCGTATAGCTTCCAGGTCATGTGGCCAGCATGACAAAGCCACTTCTGGCAAACCAGAGCAGCACATGGAAACGCCGTTTACCTTCCCGCTGTAGCGGTTCCTATTTATCTACTTGCATTTTGACGTGCTTTCGAACTGCTAGGTTGGCAGGAGCTGGGACCAAGCAACGGGAGCTCACCCCGTCACAGGGATTCGAACCGCCGACCTTCTGACCAGCAAGCCCTAGGCTCAGTGGTTTAACCACAGCGCCACCTGGGTCCCCTATTTTTCTATGTAGTACTTTGCAATTGTATATACTGTACCTTCATGTGATTTCTTTGCCTAAAGTAGGAGTTATTACTGTCTGTGTGTATGCAGGTGTGTATGCAGGTGTGAATATTCTGTTCATCAATATTCTGTTCTCCCTTCCCCACAATAAGTTTGTCCATGCCCCACAATGCTGGCAGAAATGACATAACACCTCCCTGCATCCTTCCTCATTTTAAAAAAAGTTACACTTTTTCAATGTACAGTTAAGCCCTCAACTTGCGCACATTTAACCTGTGCGCATTCAGCCTTCTGTGTGTGGCAAAAAAGAGAGAGAGAGAAATTAAAAGGGGGTGAGGTTCCCGGAAAAATTACTTTGGCAATCCCACCCACTATTGAACCCAATAGGTTTTGTCTCTGTGCAATTTTGGCTTTAGGCACAAGCTCCGGAACGTAACCCCCACATGCGTTGCAGGCTTACTGTGATGAAACTCTGGTAGGAAAGCAGGAATGGAGTCATTAGATCTGCTCCAGTAGGAGGTGACCTTCAGACTGTGCGTTAGATAGACCCAACCATGTGGGACAGGGATGACTTAGGGACATTGTCATGTGTCCAGAAGCCCCATGTGCCTGCATCACACCCTGTGTAGGTAAAAGGTAAAGGTAGAGGACCCCTGGACGGTTAAGTCCAGTGAAAGAAGACTATGGGGTTGCGGCGCTCATCTCGCTTGCAGCCCAAGGGAGCCGGCGTTTGTCCACAGACAGCTTTCCAGGTCATGTGGTCAGCATGACTAAACCACTTCTGGCACAAGTGGAACACCGTGACGGAAGCCAGAACAAATGGAAACACTGTTTACCTTCTTGCCCCAGCAGTATCTATTTATCTACTTGCACTGGTGTGCTTTCGAAATGCTAAGTTGGCAGGAGCTGGGACAGAGCAACAGGAGCTCACCCCGTCATGTGGATTCGAACCACTGACCTTCTGATCGGCAAGCCCAATAGGCTCAGTGGTTTAGACCACAGCACCACTCATGTCCCTATGCCCTGTGTCTTGTTACTCTTCAGGTGGAAATCTCTTTCCTGGACACCCAACCATATGGACCATGTAGCCCAACTCACTCTGGATTCAATCTAGAGCAGTTTCTGGGGTCAGAGCGAGTTCTTCACAGGCCAGGATTAAAACTCCCCTGGGACTTTGCTGAATTTTTTGCAGTATGGATGTAGCTGAGATCAGAGGGTGTGTTTTGCTAGGGAAGATCAGGGAAGAGGGAGCTTTCATCCTGACCCCGCCATCTTTCCGCTCTGCTCTCGGTGGCTCATCTTATCTCGATTAATTACTCAGAGGCAGCTTATTTATTGTACATGCCAGTTCCCGGCACTGCCGCAGCAGCTGTGCTCACCAGACATCATTCCTCCTTTATTACGAACGCAACCCTCAACTAGTTTGTCATTAGTTCCAGATCAGTGCCTGAGGTATAGTTGCTGCTGTATCCCTTGCCAGGCCAAGGCAGAGCTGCTTACAGAGGGGTCCCTGTGCCCAAAGCTATGGATAAAGTTTCAAGAAGGCTTCTAATAGCCAGGATACACCACCCTGTCATTGGGTACAGAAGCAATACCTCCTCTTTCTAACTATGGAGTTTTTAAGAAACATTATACATATTCATGCTGGTAGCATAAAGCTAAAAGTTAAGCTTTCAGAGACAGTCTCTGCTGGGGGGGATTAGGGAGCAGTTAGCACTTCTCTGTAATCTTCCCATATATCCTTAAGGAAGTTACCCTTCCCTTCTGAAGGCCTAGGTTTTGAAAACTATTTATGTCGTGATGTGTGTGTGTTTTAAAGAGAGGAAGTTATAAATTTGTAGTTTGCTGTACTAAAATGATTCCCTCTTTCATTTCTTTACTTCAAAAGCTCTCAAGTTAACCCATGTAAACTTGTGTGTATCAGGATCTCTCTTCTCCTCTGTGAATCCAGCAAAGCAGCCTTACTCAGCAATGAAGGACTGTGTGGGGTTTTTCCTCATTCCAGCACCAGCAGAGAACAACTTTAGAATTGTTCACACTTTTGTGCCTTCTTCTGTTTTGTATGTGTGCAATTGAGCAGGGGAATGCATAGCTGTTTGTGCCTTTTTATGACACAATGAAAGCTTCCCTCTGTGACTTCTTGAAAACTTCTGTAGTTGTGGCGATTATCATGCATTTATGCCCTGTGAATGTATTAATGTATATGGATGAATGTTGTGGAGGAATGAAGATCTAGGCTTCCTAGATTTAAGGTCAGAGAACAGATCCACCTAATTTTGTATTGTGCAATAGCTGTCCAGAGTGATGGCTAGGAACTCTTTTTCTTTATTTTTATTTTAAAAAAAACCCACCCTGAAATTCTCAGCTACCCATATTCTGTTCCAGATGCAATTTCCCATTCCACCCTCCAGGCATCCTTACCAAGCTGACAGCCCTGGCCATCATTCTTAGCTCTCCATCTTTGCTCTTCCCTTAAGTGTATATTCATCTTCACCCCTTCATTGTGAGGGGCATTAATCCATGAGGGTTTTTATTGCTTTGCATCTGGCATGAAGGCATCTGCGCAAGTAGGGGAGAAAGGTCATATGTGTGGACTGGCAGGTGCAGACGAGCCCTGCCTCCAGCTTTCCTTGTGCCCCATAGCCAGGAAACCTGGCAGCAGCTAACATTGGATGGGGCTTCTGCAGTCATAACAGCACCATAACAAAGATCACAGCTGCTCAGCATACTGTACTAAATTGTTGTATTGGCCATGGTGCGTAGGCGGATGCCTTGATCCGAGAGAAAAGGGAAGATGGACACTGGTACCCCATGATTGCCCACAACTTTTGCCACATTAAAGCATTCCTGTGCTAGACTTTCCCCTTCAAACCACCACTCTTCTCATGAGACCCTTTCCTGGTAAGCACAGTCAGTTGAATCTGACATTCTGCTTTGGCTCTCTTGGGGGAAATCATTTATGAAAGTATACCCCCCAACTGTTGCAACCCACTTGTTTGGCCATGTTCATGGAAAAATCTCTGTCCAGAAGCCATGGCAATCCAGTGGGAAGAGCCTCTAGGTCCCTGAGAGGAAGGGAAGCAGGATGTTGTGGATGTGGGGAGTAAGGAGAGTCCTTTAAAAGCTTCATTCCCCAAAGGAGCTGACATTCACAAGGGTTGGGAAGAGTTTGGGCCTCTAAAACAGTGGCATGCACGCTGGAGCTTGTAGACCATGGCAGGGTGTGGATGGATTATATGGGCTGCTACTTTAGGCAGCAAGGGGAGGTGAGAGAGAGAGAATCGATGCTACATCTTCAAAGTTGGTCTGAAAGAGTCAGGAAATTCTGGAAAAGGGATTCCAAGGTTTCACAGAAGCAGTTCAGTTTAGTTTTATTACAGCAAAAGCCAGCAATACAAAATACCATAATTCCAGACAAAGGATCAGCAATAACATCACCGGAAGCAAAACAATTACACAGAAGGAATTTGCAATATATTATTCAATAGAAGAGATTTACGTTTCTTAATAGCTAAAGTGCAGAATTTGGCCACATCATATGATACTGGACTTGAGGAATCTTCCAGAAGGAATTTTCGTAAAATTTCGGGGGAGAATTCCAAATAATATTTTAAGGGTTTAAATTTTGACAAGAGGGGTAAAATAAGTTGAGCTCGTTTCACAGAAACACCAGGCTAAGCAAGAGTGGGGAACCTGTGGCCATCCAGATGTTGTTGGACTCCAACTCCCATCAGCCCCAGCAAAGCCCAGTCAATGGTCAGGGATGCTTGGAGTTGTAGTCCAACAACATTATGTCCCCCCCCCTCACCCAAAATAAAGAAACATATAGGACCTTTCTTCTCCAGGGCTTCAGATTTTGATGTGTTCCTTGATAAGTACTGACTGAAATCTGTTCTCCTGTTCTGCAGCATTTAGACCAGGCACCCCCAAACTTCGGCCCTCCAGATGTTTTGGACTACAATTCCCATCTTCCCCGACCACTGGTCCTGTTAGCTAGGGATCATGGGAGTTGTAGGCCAAAACATCTGGAGGGCCGCAGTTTGGGGATGCCTGATTTAGACCAAATATACAAAAGTTACTAGCCTGATTTTTTTTTAAAAAAAACTATCCAGCTGGGGTTGGGAGCTGTCAGAGGACCAGCCCACTCCATTTCTCTGCAGGGCACAGAGGAGGCAACTTCCCTTCTCTGGCAGCTTGGTTTCTGTGCTGAGCACAGAGAGACAGGGCATCCTGTCCCTTCTCTGCCAGCCTGCTCACCCTTGTCTCCTGAGGCGACCGGGCAAATACTTAAATGGATAAGTCCTTATCAAACAATCTTGAGTATGTGTCTGGTGATTGCTGACAAAATAAGTCCTTCCCAGCCTTGTTTGGAGATGTTAAGAATTGAACCCAGAATCTTGTGCATGGGAATCATGTGTTCTGCCACGGAGCTACAGCCTTTCCCCTTAAGATTGTGTTGCATCACATTTATCTGGGTAGGAAGCAGGGTCTGTCTCATGCTACAAACTCTTTGCCATTTGTACTAATTTTTGCTTTGATTATATAAAATACAGCTTCATTATGATCAGAGGTGTGTGTGTGTGTGTGTTTTGTAGTACTGCCATTTTTCGCTTTATGCATCGTTAGGTATTTTATTACAGTAAGCCGCCTTGAGTTTTCATTTTCACAGCCAGTGTATATGCTTTTAAAGCAAGTGTGCAACTGAGTAAATATATAAAACAGCCACACAATACTGATTGGTGTAGGGCATAGCTGCCAAGTTTTCGCTTTTCTCGCGAGGAAGCCTATTCAGCATAAGGGAAAATCCCTGTAAAAAAGGGATAACTTGGCAGCTATGGTGTAGGGAAGCCTCAGGATATACAGGTAGTTCAGCCTGGTAGCCTTCTCTTTAATCTGTTTTGATGTTAGACTATAAGAGAGGGAGAGAGAGAAGCTGCCCTTGTTCCTTAGGGCAAGTGTGAAACAGTTTGTGGGCTGGCCGAAATCGCTTCATGTCCCTGCCATAAAGTGTTTCAAGAGCTGGAGGGAGGGCACGACAGCTGCTGTGGCGATCCAGGAACAGGTGATGGATGCAAATGTTGTGGTCCGAGAGGCACATGGTTGCTGGGGAGTGCGCTGCTGCTGCTGCTGCTGCATCTCCTTGCTGAAGGAAGGGATTGAAAGGTCTCCCCCTCTGCTCACCACCTCCCCTCCACGCTTCTCACTCCCCAGAAAACTGCTTGTGGTGGAATTTGATTTCATTTCCCCTTTTAACTAATTGGCGTTTTCATTAAGCCCCTTAGTGTCGTGGGGAGGGGGAGGGGTGAGATGCTCAAGGTCACTGAGGCACAGTGCATAATGGAAAGGAAGCAGGCGGCCTTAGCCAGCTCAGCAGAAATCAGGCCCCTCGGCGCTTTTTAGCCCTCTTTGTTTCGTTCTCCCATGCCTTCATTGGTGCTTTCTCCTATATATCATCCCTATGCTGGCAGACCCTCTCAAGTCCTGGAAGCAATCCTGGTTTCTGATTTGATCCCAGAATGTCCTGCTTTTCCTTAGGAAAAACCTTCTGAAATAATTTTCAGAACCCAGCGGCCAGAGACAGACTTTTGCCAGGCGGGAAGAAAGATGGAAAGGTGACCCTGCCATTGGTTTCGTCGTTTGGTGGTTTGGTTGCCAACATGAGACAAATTAGTTTTTGTCTAGCACGTGATTTTAAGGACCGATGTCAGGGAAAGTGTGTGTATGAGTACACAAGCCTTTGGCATTTTCCTTTGTATATAAATACAGGCAGAAGAGAAACTGCAGTCTATGCTTCTGAGATACGGGGTGGGGTAGAATGTGCCTTAGCTTAGGACCTCCCTATCTTTTAACATGTCTTAGCTCTCAGCATCCCACAGCTGCCCAGTTGCAGTGGGACCAGGGATCAGAGCATGCTTCTAACTGGTGCCCTCGCCACCCCAGGGACCCCTGTCACTCTCTCCCAGCTTTCTTTCTCAGTCCTGCTAACGCTTTGCTCCATTTCTTTCAGGTTGTTGGTGGGAGCACCACAGGCGGCTGCTTTGCCAGGTCAAAAGGCCAACAGGACTGGCGGCTTGTATGCCTGTCCCTTGACCCATGAGATTAATGACTGCCACCGAGTGCCCATTGATGAGGGAGGTAAGCTAGCAGCACTGTGAAAACACCCAAGGCTTTTCCTATGGTGTCATTCAGTGTCTGATTTGGATCAGGGTGATTAAACTGGAGTCAGTTTGGAATTGGAGTTGGGCATGATGATGATGATGATATTTATACCCCACCCATCTACCTGGGTTTCTCCAGCCACTCTGGGCGGCTTACAGCATATCTAAAAACATAAAGCAGGGATGTCCAACAGGTTGATCACGATCTGCTGGTCGATCCCCGGGAAGTTTTGGTAGATCACGGTCAATCACTGGCTTCTCCATCTGGCCCCTCCCCCTCCCCCTGCCCTCTAGATCGGCAGTACGAAAGACAGAGGTCTCGCTGCGAGGTCGACTGTTTCATAAGTGATCCCTTGGTGAATGGTTAAATTCATTTCTTCCTTTGCCCTGTTCCCCCCCAATGGGTTCCCCCCTAAAAAAGCTCATCAACTTTGCCCTGAACCCCCCCCCCAAAAAAATGGGGTAGATCATTCCGTCCCTGACATAAAACATCAAGCATTAAAAACCTCCCAATACAGGGCTGCCTTCAGATGACTTCTAAAAGTTGTGTAATTCTTTATCTCCTTGACATCTGAAGGGAGGGCATTCCACAGGGAGGGCACCACTGCCGAGAAGGCCCTCTGCCTGGTTCCCTGTAACTTTGCTTCTCGCAGTTAGGGAACCAGCAGAAGACCCTCGGAGAAGGACCTCAGTGTCCGGGCTGAGCGACGGGGGTGGAGGCGCTCCTTCAGGTATACTGATACCATTTCCTGCATCCTGTGCATGGCTTAATTTGATCCTGCCTGGATTTTCCACAGTGTAAACCTGCAACCTGCTTTTCAGTCACCTGCTCACACTCTGAACATGTTAAGTAAGAATCGGTTGAGTGACTGAGCACGTATTGATTGCATTTCCCTTACCATTATGTAACAATACCGTTCTCACAAGCTTGCCTTGGCACCTCGACCTCCAGAAATTTAGTACAAGCTGTACTAAAGCTAGTCCGGATTATGGTCCCTAAATCTTATCTGGATCAATTCAGTTCTCCTTAGAGGACAACGAGGAGTATTCCTATGGACACTGGCTTGGATCAGACACCTTGGCATTCCAGCACAGAATTATGCTGCCAGTCTAACACCCTTTTCTGGGTTCTTACCACATTGTTACAAACATGCTTCCCAGAGTATTCTATTCCTTAAGACCATACTACATGTGATACAGGAGGTCTGCAATTAAATCTGCCAGATTTCTTAAAAGTGACTGGACGGGAGCCACAGCATTAGGTGGACGGGAGCCACAGTTCTATGTGAGGGAGATTTATGCTGCATCTCCAGCCCAAATTGCCTCCATGGAGCTTCAGAGAGAAACACAGAAATACTTGCATTGTACCTGCTCTTAACGGAGAGATCCTGTCAAGGCATGCTATGTAAAATCCTGGCCAGTGCACCAACCCAAATTAATTACGGCTGCTCTATTGAGTACATTAAACTTAGACACCTGAATATTTTCCCTCCAGTGCTCGTGGTTGCTTTGGGGAGGGATTTAATACCCCCCACCCCACCCCACCCCGCAGTGCTGCAGTCTTTATGCAAATCAAGCTCCGTATATCTAATTTTAGCTCAAGAGGCCCATTTGTGGATCTCCCAAGACACAAGTAGTCTGGCCCTCATTGGCCACCGGATTGGTTGAGGTTATTTTCCGTCCCAACGTACAGTGGTACCTCTACTTACGAATTTAATGCGTTCCAAACGCACATTTGTAAGTCGAAAAAATTTGTAAGTCTAATCCCATAGGAATGCATTGGGAGGAAAAAATCGTAAGTAGAAGCAACCCTATCTAAAAATTCGTAAGTAGAAAAAATCCTATCTAAACTGCATCCAAGATGGCGGACGGAGCTCCATTCGTAAGTAGAAACATTCGTAAGTAGAGTTATTCGTAAGTAGAGGTACCACTGTATTAGGAAAGGAGCAAATGCTCCGTATCCTGTCCTGCATAATGGAGGGATGAGCTTGAATCCATACGTAAGTTGAGATTGATATTGTCTCTCCATCTCCTCCATACCTTGCAGTTGACCTGAAGAAGGAGAGCAAGGAGAACCAATGGCTGGGAGTCACCGTCAAGAGCCAGGGGCCCGGCGGCAAGATTGTGGTCAGTGGCCGTGGATGGATGGGTGGGTGGTCATTCTGTTAACCTGTTTGGGTCTGGATTTCAGAATATAGGCTGCTGTCCTCTGTGTCATGCTGGCCACATGACCTGGAAGCTATACGGCGGCTCCCTCGGCCAATAATGCGAGATGAGCGCGCAACCCCAGAGTCGGTCACGACTGGACCTAATGGTCAGGGTCTTTACCTTTACCTCTGTGTCATATATACCCTGTTTCCCCCTTTTTAAGGCGTAGTCATAAAGTAAGCCATGGCAGGATTTTTAACCTTTTGCAAAATATAAGACATACCCCCAAAATAAGACATACCTTCATGCCATGTGGAGTGAGACCGCCGAGCGCCCCAGCCAGCCAGTGGGACCCAGTATGCCAGCTGCGGCAGCGCCCAGCAACTCGGAAGAACCCAGCAGCCACAGTAGCAGGAGAAGGAGCTCCTTGCTCTTTCCTCAGGGTTTTTTCTTTGGGGAGGGAAGGTTTAGTGCAGTGGTTCCCATTCTTCTTTTGGCAACGCCCCAGCTAATCATCTCTAAAATCCTGATCTCCGCCCCCCTCCCAGTGACATAAAAATTCTTATTATTCAAAAAGTGAACTCCTATTCACGTGGAGGAAGCTAATAACTCATTCTCGAATTGCCCCCCTTAAAAATCAGATTGTCCCCCCTGTGGGGCGTGTGCCCCATGTTGGGAACCACAGGTTTAGCGGATTATCGTGGAAAGAGTTATGTGGAAGCAGGTGGGTGGAGGGATATGAAAGGAGACAGATTTCAGATGAGCTGAGGACAGTTGGGATAAGGTGAGGTTAAGAAGAGACCCCCCCTTGCTGATTTTGTGTTCACATTAGGGCTGGGCGATATCTGGTTGTCAACATCACAATATATCTCCAGGTAAACATCACAATATACTGATAACATCGTGATGTCTGAAATAAGGATGGAGCTATGTAGAGGCCATTGGCTGGTTTCAGGGCTTTTCCCGCATCATGATTTTTGCCTAGCACACACAAACGCGCATCACGATTTGCGACACATTGCCAGGTCAAAAATTATGAAGCTGATAGTAGGGTATGGACTCTAAACCGGTTTTGGATGATCACAATGATACTGCATATCGTCCAGCCCTAGTTCACATCAGCAGTGCAAACCAATGCTAGGTCATTTGGTAGGTGGGGTTATTCAGAAAGGTGTATTTCACACAACCATTAGGGTCACATTCAGTGGAGTTGTGTGAGGATCTCTTAGATATAACTGCTCTGCTTCCTGGATAGAAAGTTTGGCATTTCTGTGTCTTGTAACTGAAACAGCCTGGGAAGGGGTGTATAGTTGGGGAAGGCTCAACTCTGATAACACCCACATGGATAAATCATTCTAGTGGTGTGTTTGCTGTTTTGTAAAGAGGAACACGCACTTCTGTACACCTGTGTCACTTGGGAACAGCCCAGAAGTCAGGATGTATTGATCTGATATAACAATTCATGAACATGGTCTGTGTCTGAGCCAATTTACACCATCAGAGAAAGCACACACTAAGTTCTTTGTGCACATGGAAAGCTAGTGTGTTAGGGAATAGGTTAGGCCAACCCTTATTAATGACACAATTGCTTTCTGAGTGCAGGGATTTTAAACGACACTGCCGACATGGGCTACCATATGTCCGGATCTATCATTTTTATTGTATTCTGTATGTGTTTATGACAATAAACCCTATATATACATAGATGCCGTTCATTGTGGGGGGAAGTTGTGCAAACTATGAGCTGCACCTTCTTTCCAAATGACCTTGGGAAGAGAAAGCACAACTCATTGATGATGCTTTCCTGCTTTTTGGAATCTTCTAACAGCATTATTGGTTTCTCACCCTGGGATATTCCCCTTCCACCTGTTTATGTGTGTGTCCTCAGTATGCAAGAAATCTTGGACTGTTTTGCATGACCACATGGCATTTTGCCCCCAAGCCTTTTTACCCAAGAACTGACTTAGCTTGGAGTAAATGTTGTCATATGGTCTTCCATATCGGGACATTTAAATACCTTCTGCTTAGATACCATAAGGGAGGAATTAAGCCACGTAAATAGCTTCCTGGGTTAAATGTTTGATATAACCATGCAGTTCTGTGCAGGGATGCCAGAAGGCAGCAGATTTTTTTTTCCTAACCCACTTTGCCATGTCCTTTCCCTTCCCATGTATCCCAGACCTGTGCCCACTTGTACGAAGCACGGAACCGGGTAAACGAATCTCTGGAGACGAGGGACGTAATCGGCCGCTGCTACATGCTCAGCGAGGGGCTGCAAGTCTCTGACGAACTGGATGGCGGCGAGTGGAAATTCTGTGAAGGGCGGCCACAGGGACACGACCGCTTTGGCTTCTGCCAGCAAGGAGTGGCGACCGGCTTCACTGCAGATAGGCATTATATCCTCTTTGGAGCGCCTGGTACCTACAACTGGAAGGGTAAGCTGCCACACATATGCCTGACCCAGGGGGCGTGGGGAGCGTTAAATAACACAGCTCTGACCTGACACCCATCAGTGTTATGTAAACCAACTGTGCTGGGTTTGGAGGCTATGATAGCTTCCAGCAGGTCAGTTGGTGAAGGTCCTGTTGCTTCCCCCAAAATTAGAGAATGGAGCAGGGCCAGAGAGCACCATCCTTGCGATTTCCATTTCCTTGGGAGCACAGGGAGCCGCCTGGTCAGACCTCTGGTTCATTCTGCTCAGTATTGTCTGCACTGACCGGCAGCTGCTCCCCAGGGTTTCAGACAGAATTCCCCCCTCCCCGGAGGATGGCAGGAGTGAAATCAGGACTTCCCGCATGTGCTTTGTCATTGAGCAAAGGCCCTTATCCAACATGACCAGTACTGCACCTCTGTGGCAGATGGAAAAGTCACTGGGTGCTCCCACCTTGATCAGCAGCACCCCTTGTGCATTGCTGGTGATTTACACCTCCTCCAAGGAAACGCTAGTGGGATGCATGGCAGTTCTGACCTTTGATTGCCTAGTAGTCAGGGGTGTCAGAACCACGTGAATCACCAATCGCCATGCTCATCACGCACCCCTGCCATCTCTTTGCCAATTGGAACAGCCCAATGAGCGTTCCAGTTCTGAGTACCTGCTGGGTTGTGAACCCACACACCCCATATGGACCTGGTGGATGAACCAGGTACAGCTTCCGAGTCTCATTGGAGATAGCTGGGAAAACTGCAATGTGCAATTCACCCACGCATTGCTGTCGTACTGTGCTGTGAGGCCGCGGATCCTCAACCCAACCTCTTCCTCCCCCCCCCGCCAATCACTAACAGGTGTTTGGTTTGGCAGGGACCATACGGGCAGAGCTGAGTGGCTTGAATTTGAGTTACTACGACGACGGGCCGTATGAAGCCGGGGGAGAGAAGGACCAGGACCCCTCGCTCATCCCCTTGCCTGCCAACAGCTACCTTGGTACGGGGTTGCGCCCAGCAGGCGAAGCATCGCAGAGCAATTGGACAGGCCACCCGCAGGGCAGGGTGTTGATGAGGCTAAAGAGCAACATCTGGAAAGGAGCTTCTGGCTTCAAGGATAGCCATAAATACAACCAACGATCATAAAAAATAATAACGAGAACCCTTATTTGTGGGATTCTCAATAAGCAGACATTTCATTCTCATGACCTTAGGGCAAACCTGGCTTAACCGATTTGCCAGTTGCCGACACTGGTGGCTCAGAGACAAGGCAATGCTGGAAAAAATCCCAGCCAGGTGCGACCCAGGCCCTGCTAAGTCTCCCCGACTCTGTGATGCTTCCCTGCCTGGGCGCCAAGGTTTCTCATACTGCTAACCTCTCTCTCTTCTCTCTCTCTCTTTCCTTCCGTTGGCCTTGCAGGGATATTGTTTGTGACAAACATTGATAGCTCAGACCCTGACCAGCTGGTCTATAAAACGCCAGAGCCCAGCGAACGGGTTCCCGGGAGTGTTGGAGATGTGGCCCTCAATAGTTACTTAGGTTTGTAAGGTGTTGGTGTGCCCGTCTCCTGTGATTTCTGCCTCTCGCCCTTTCTCCCTGGAAATCCCTCTTCTTCCTTAGCATTTCTTTTTTTTTCTGCTAGTGTATGTTGTTCTCCCCTTTCTGTTGTGTTTTGTCAGCCCCAGCAACCCCTCACCCCCCCAAACCCACCAATACATGAGTGTAGTGGAATAGAGCAGAAAGCTGCAGATTCTGATTTAGCAATAGTCAGGTAATTTAGGTGGCTATGACAGATTTAGGAGAAGCAGTTCTGGGTAAGTGGCTTCATAATAACTGACCTCTAGGTGCAGTTAGTTTCTGTATGCATTACCATTAGTATCTTAGGTATTAAATTGGCTTTTTGCCGTGGGCCTTTTCTAATATTTGGAAAGCCCTCCTTAAGGAGGCATTCTGGCACCAACATTATAAGCTTTTCAGTGGCAGGTGAATTCTGTTTATCTCTGTTTTTTTTAAGCTTTTGGGGTTTTGTTGTTTTTGATTTTTTAAACCTATGTCTTGCATTTCATTTATTTGTTGGTTTTAAATTCTGTTCATATGTCACGTGAATCTTATTTGCACTTTTGTATAGTCCCTGGAGTCTTTTTTTAAAAAATAAAGGGCAGCTTAAAAAGATTTGAAACATATAAACAAACGAAACCTATGTTTAAAACAATTAGAGAAGAGGTAGAGGAGCACAAGAGGTTTTGTGTGTGCTTTGAAGAACATGGGCTGCATTGAAGAAGTTTTCTTGCATAATGTTGGTATTTTTTAGTTTCATCCCAGTATTATCTGAGCTTCTGAGACAATATAGAACAGGCAACCCCCAAACTGCGGCCCTCCAGATGTTTTGGCCTACAACTCCCATGATCCCTAGCTAACAGGACCAGTGGTTGGGGAAGATGGGAATTGTAGTCCAAAACATCTGGAGGGCCGAAGTTTGGGGATGCCTGATATAGAATTTTCAATTTTGTGTGTGTGAAAGGGACAGTAGAACTGGAAAGGAAGCCAAATGTTGAGCTGTAAGCCTAGATTGGAGTGGAAAACGTCACAAGAGAGGGAGTTATAGCCATGTGAAGGGAAGGTTTGAGCTTGGTCACAGAAGTTCTACCTTCCTAACAGGAGCATCTTTTGCTGATACTGCAAAATATATCCTTACAACCCTGACAGCTAGAAACCTGAATCGCAGTCTCAACCAAGCTCTTTTACGGCAGAGTCTTCAGTGGGGGAGAGATAACCTAGGATGCAATTCTATGCACACTTATCTGGAGATGAGTCCCCAGTGAACACTGTGGGGACTTCCTTCTGAGTAAACAGGCATATGATTGCACTTAACTGGTTGACCTTGGGCCGGCCACCACCTCTCTGTGAGTAACCTACCTCACAGGGTTGTTGTGAGGATGAAATGGGGGAGAGAAAGAAGAACCATTCTCCTTGGAGGAAAGGTGGAGTATAAAAGCAATAATAAGAATTAAGAGTGGAGCACATGGTCAGTTCTTCCAGTGCAACTTAAAAGTGCTTTGCTTTTGGCTGGATTGTATTCTTGCTGTTTTCAAGAAATGAAAGATGAGATTCCTGGGAATGGGTGCCAGATTCCAGATAATGCACGGCATTCCACAAAAACAAACAAGCACCCAAAAAAAGAAGTAGCAGGCAAATTTCCCAGTGTATAAATAGCAACTTTACACACACAAACACACACATACACACACTCAAACATGCCCCAATGCAAACATTGCATACATGCACTCAGAACCAACTTGAATGTTTTGAAAAAAGCATCTTGCAATGTCTGCCTTCAGGTGGGGGGTAGCTCAGTCGGTAGAGCATGAGGCTCTTAATCTCAGGGCCATGGGTTTGAGCCCCATGTTGGGCCAAAGATTCCTCCGTTGCAGGGGGTTGGACTCGATGACCCTCGAGATCCCTTTCCAACCCTACAGGTCTACGATTCTAACAAGGACATGTGTGGGACTGCAGGCTTGAATGCTCTCCTACATCATAAGCTCTGTACCTGTTGGAAGGTAGCACATAAGAGAGAAGTCTGAGCTGGGACACTTCTCTCCGATGCACTCACTTTTTACATGAAGGCCATTTTTGACACAGAGGAGCTTTCCAAGATGCCCACTCAGACCTTGGCTTCACACTGCTGTCTGTTTGGAATGAAACCAAACCAAACCAAACCAAACCATGATACCTGGTTTGAGTTGTTAACTCCAAACTGTGGGTTGTGGTCTGTTGCTCCCTCTAGGGGAGGAGTGATGCTGGAGCAATCAGTGTTTTCATGGCCTGCTGTTAACTATGGTTTGCTCTCATGAGCAAACACAGGCTGCAAACCCTCCAGGTTCCTTGTGGTGGAAATCTTGCACCGGTGACTGACAGGGGATGGTGACTGCTCCAAGCCTGGCTACAGGCTCCTCTGAAGTCTGGGTGCCCTTTGGCCTGACCAACACCAGAGGTGCAGGGAGCTCTGAAAGAACATAAGAGTGTGATGTCTGGCCATAGATCTATGTGGTCTTGTCTCGGACAGGGAGCTCTCAAGTGGGGTGTGAAAAAGGTAGTTGCACTCTGTTATTAATATCCAGTATATATTAATTAGAGGTATCCTGTCTGCTTGAAGAGGATTCAGTTTCTTGATATTACAGCTACCAACTGCAGATAGACCTATGCCCAGTGAGCATGGCTAACCCTTTTAAGAGCTATTTATGCTAATAGCCTGTCCTCCCATCCTGTAGCAATGGACTCAGTGAGCTAATTTCACATTGCATATCAATTTGCACTTCCTTTTGCTTCTCCTGAATCTGCCTTCAGTAAGTTTCATTGGCTGACCCTGAGTTCTAGTGATTTGAATGGACACCTCTCCTCTGTAGAGCTGTGAAGGGCCCCTATTAACATTTGGCCCCCAACTTCACCCAGCTCTGTTGGCTGGAGGTGGCAGAGACATTTGGCAACTGGAGGTGATGGCGGCGTTGAAGGGGGGGGTAGACTGTACGCCTTAGGGACCGGCATCATCCGTTGCCAATCCTCTGCTGTAAATGCTAGTCAGCAGGGCACCAGCTGAGGAGCAAGGTGGGTCATTGTAAGCTGGGGGGTGGGGAGCAGTGGGGTGAAAAGCTGCAGGTGGGGTAGGAACTGCTGTGTGGCTCACAGATACATTTACCATAGCATAGACAAGAAAGGTAAAACAGGAGTGGGGGAAACTATGTAGTGTGAGAGGAGCAGGATTAGACTGCAGATGTGGGGGTTGGCACTTAGGGGAGCCTAGAACCACCCTTTTCCCACTGACTGCCCCTTGTTGCATGGTATCTGTGTTGCTTGTGCCTGTCTGCATGCTTGGTACTAAGCAGTGGGGAGGAATGTTCATTCTGGCTGATCCTACCTGATGCAGGAGCTTCATGCTTGGTCCATCATGTGTTCTCCTATATTCTAAGATGCAAGTGGCGCTGTGGTCTAAACCACTGAGCCTCTTGGGCTTGCCGATCAGAAGGTCGGCAGTTCGAATCCCCGCAACAGAGTGAACTCCCGTTACTCTGTCCCAGCTCCTGCCAACCTAGCAGTTCTAAAGCACGCCAGTGCAAGTAGATAAATAGGTACTGCTGTGGCAGGAAGGTAAATGGCGTTTCCATGAGCTCTGGCTTCCGTCACGGTGTTCCGTTGAGCCAGAAGCAGTTTAGTCATGCTGGTCACATGGCCCAGAAAGCTGTCTGTGGACAAACGCTGGCTCCCTCGGCCTGAAAGCGAGATGAGCGCCACAACCCCATAGTTGCCTTTGACTGGACTTAACTATCCAGGGGTCTTTTACCTTTACCTTTTACCTTCTAAGACAGGGATAGGGAACCTTCTGGCCTCCAAATATTGTTGGACTCCCAACTCTCATTAGCCCCAACCACTATGGTCAGGGATGCTGGGAGGTCCAGCAGCATCCGGAGTCCTCACCCCTGCGCTAATGCACCAGACCTTCCTGGGATTACAGTGGGCCAATCACTGAACAGGAACAGGGCTGTAGGGCACCTGTCTACTCATAGTTGTCCCCGCCCCTTGCTGTCCTCAAATAGAGCATCCTTTGTCTCATAGTAGGATAGGAACCTAGTGAGATTCAGCTGCTGCTGATGGAGGAGGACGAGGGGTGGCAAAGGACCAGCCCTGCTTGGAGAAGTGCCAGGGGTTTTGAAAAACCAGAGAACTATCCTGGGGCCCAAGATTTCCTGTCTTAGTTCACACCTGCTTCTTTCCAGCCCCACCTTCCTCCAACAGCCTGCCTCCTGCAACCCTCCCAGTCTCCCACCCAGCTTACGGACTGCTCTTGCATGCATGCCAGCCACAGTGTGCCTTTGCTTCCCACCCAGCTGCCATTTCACCCATTACAGCCCCTCCTGCCTGAGATAGCTCTTAGATAGATGGGGTATCCAACACGTTGCCCTCCGGATGTCACTGGACTGTAGGCCAAATTCAACTAAATAGTTGCGCTAGCAGAGACCAGTGCAATGAGTCCCACTGGCATTGCAGGGATTTCCCCTCTTTCCTCCACCCTGCTGGATCCAGGAGTACCCCCCCCCCCAGAACAGCATGCGCCAGAAAAAGAGGGGAAATGTTTCCACCTGGCAAGCAAAGGTCACCTTAGCATGACTTTGAGTTCCACCCCAGAACTCTCATCTTCTCTAACCTTTGATCATGCTGGGTGGGGCTGATGGGAGCCATAGTCACCACGTTGGCCAACTCTGAGCAATGGCTGTGTCATGGGTATGGGTAAGACCAGATTTTAGTACTGGGGCTACAAAGTGCCTTTTCCCATTTCCCCTGCAACCTAACACCATCCCTTCGAAGTTTGATCTTGGTTCTTCAAGGGATATTTTAGAGCTACCCACTGTGGTTTAGTGCCAGCGCTTTCGTCGTTTGAGCCCTGCCACGCCAGCAGGCTTCACTGCTGCTCTGGAAGAGTCGTCCTGGCTGTTGCATTTTCCCTCCTTTCATTTATTCTTCCCTCTTTTCAAGTCCCATGTGCTTTTGGGGCTGGAAAATGGTTGTGGCTGAAAAGCAGAGAAGAGTTGTCATTCCAGCATCCTGGGAACAAACTGCAGTTCCCAGGATTCTTGGGGGACGTCACGTGCTTTCAATGTATGGTGGTACGTAGGCAGCCTATGCCTTGAGGGCTGCTTTCCGGGGAAAGCCTTGCATGCCCTATCAAACGCATCTATCGAAAGCCTTCTCCTCTCCAGAGCAGAGGCCCCAGGCCTCCTGCTGCTTCCCATCCCACCACGCAGAGGCTACTTGTAATGTATATATATAAGGAGTCACATTTGCATTCTTGGCCAGTGTCCACCCCTCAGCCATGGACTTTCTCCCAGTTCTCTGGCTCCCACAACACACAGTGGGGAAGGGGGTGACAGGGAGAGAGTGTGGGCGGGAAGCAGGGGGTGGAGAGTCCACGGGCTTTTCCTGCAGGAAGAACCTTTTCAGAAAGGCAGGGTTTTTTTGGTTATGAGAAGTCTTTAACTCCACAGCTATGAGAGGTGGTGGGAGGCATCCCTGACCCTCCTTCTGCAGCTGGTTGACATGTTTCTCGGTTGCATTTGTTAATTAATTAAAATGTGTATAAATTTTAATTGCCCTTTGTTGTGATGCTGAAGCCCAGCTTTAAAAAGCAACAGCAGCAGCTCTTTAGAGAACTAATAATAATAATAATGATAATAATCTTAAAGAAGGTGGCTGCTTTAAAACCAGTCAGCTGGACATCCTGCTCCTGGTCTGTGCATGTTTCGCAGTCCTTGGACAAAACCTGCTCCTCCTTTAAGAAGCCCATTCTTTAGTGCAGGCTTCCCCACCCTGGTGTTGGTCAGACATCGTTGGACTCCAATTCCTATCATCCCATACCATTTGTTCCGCTGGCTGGGGCTGATGGGAGTTGGAGTCCAACAACTTCTGGAGGTCAGCGTGCTGGAGGCTGACCTGCTGTAAATCATAATTAGGCAGACCCAAATTATCCATATTCATGGCTAGATATGCTACAAACCCCAGCTGCTTGTGACACTTGTGTTGTGGGTTGGCCATTACGAGCTTATCCCACACATATTTTGCCCTGCTCTTTCTAGCCACAGGTATGTGCTTAAAGCTCTGTGCCCAATTTTTTTTGGGGGGAGGGGGTGGTGTTACCTCTGAGCTTTCCCAGCAATAATTCACTCTCTAGCGGTCAATCGGACCAAAGTCAATTCCGGTTTTTCTCGGATTGCTGTTTGCTCCAATTGAGCTTTAAAGAGCGGGTTTTCATGGGGCAAGCTCCAGAGCAGAAAAAGAGGGTGCTCAAACACAGAGCTTTAAAGCACAGACCATGCCTGGAAAGGTAAGTGTGGACAAACCCTAAATTAGCCCAACTGTCAAGAAACATGAAGATATCCAATTCCAGCTCCAAGCAGCAGAGGAGGCAGATGACATGTTCCTTATCTTACCCACTGAGGCTAACATGGGATAGGTGAAAAGCAAGAAGTTGAGAAAAGGGAGAACAAATCTGGCTACCTAGGATTTAAGAAATAGCTTTGTTCACATGTGTAAGCAGTTTTCCAATGAAACAAAATTGCGAAAATAACAGCTTTCATTGACACCCTCGACCCAAATGAAATGGACAGTTTCTAAGCATTGGTGGTTCGTACAACGTGCATTGTGTACATGCGCATGTGCACACTAAGTTCAGAAGCCAAGAGTTGGACCAGCATTGAGATCTTATGACTTTAAAGCTTTTACTGGTGATTTGGGGACCGCATACGTCTTTTCATACTAACACCTTTCCATAACAGCCTCACCCTCCGTGATCATTAACATGCTTTTCTGTTGTTCCAGGGTTTTCCCTTGACTCTGGAGTGGGGATTACCAGGAAGAATGAGCTGAGTTTTGTAACAGGGGCTCCTCGAGCCAACCATACAGGAGCTGTGGTGATCCTGCACAAAGACAACGTCAACCGCCTGGTGCCTGAGGTTATCATCCCAGGAGAGAAGCTCACTTCATCCTTTGGCTATTCCTTGGCTGTGGTGGACCTCAATCATGATGGGTGAGCAAGATATGATGGAGGGAGCATTCTGCCCGAATGATGCTTGGGCCCATTCTCTGTTTTAAAGGCCACCCTGGTCTGTTGGGTGGTAATAAGAGCATAAGATGCCCAACTAGCAGGAGTTACAGCACAGGTGGGCAAGGGATACAGGAGACGTTAGAACTGGGTTTGGTTTACAACTTGCTCCAGTGATTTACAAGATAATGGACTCCTAACACACATTGTGAGAGCCACTATGGTGTAGCAGCTAGAACAGTGTCAAACTAAACTAGAGGTATGGAACCTGAGGCTCTCCTAATGTTGTTGGACTCCAATGTCCATCAGCCCCAGCTAACCATAGTCAGGGATGATGGGAGTTGTAGTCCAATAACATTTGGATGTGTTCTTCCCTCTTGGACTGTGGGTGGGGGTGGGGATAGGGTTGTCAATATTTCAGCTGGCTAATGTAGCATCTTGAGGTGCAGACACTACAGTACTAAGCAGTGCTGTTTATCTCCATGATACAAAAGGCTGCACCCACCTGGTTTCTGCACATTAAATTGCCAATAAATGCATAGTAACAAATCAGGCTGTTTTTCCCCCCTGGTGGATTAACAGTCCTTCAGAAAGTGAGCTGCGTGGGGGAAAATAGGAGTAGCTACATCCCATCTAAAATGTGGAATCCTATTATTCCATGGGATTAGCAATTCCACTCTTGGAAAAGATGTGGGCGATAATGTCTTCCCTGTGGGCTTCTGGATGCACAACCCCTAGCAGGGGAGAATACGACTCACAGCACAGTGAATGAAGAGTAGCAATGTGTTGGTTTTGCTATAAGAGGTTTTGAGTCGCTTGCTCTGTTTCCCATTCTGGGAATCCAATGTGGTTACGGATACTCTAAGAGCAATGGGTTTTTCCATGGCAGCCGAACTCACTGCATGTTGTCTCTAGCTGGATGGACCTGGTGGTCGGAGCACCGAACCTCTTTGACCGCAAGGAAGGGATCGGAGGAGCAGTCTACGTTTATATCAACCAGGCAGGGCACTGGGACAATGTCCTCCCCATCCGCCTCAATGGTTCCTATGACTCTATGTTTGGCATCACAGTGGGGGCTGTTGGAGACCTCAACCAAGACGGCTTCCAAGGTGAGAGAACTGAGAGAGCCTGTGGGGGCTCTTGAATTGGTCTGCTTGAAGTAGCTATGACTGTAGGTTTAGAGGCAGGGGGTGTCCTGTCAAGGGTCACAGGGGAAGCACAGTGGTATCCAATCAATGGTCTGAGTCAGCAATTCAAGGCGTAAGTCCAAGGTACCAACAGCACCTGCAGGACCACGGAGAGCTCCCTGTGGCAGCTAAACAAGCTGTTGCCTCTGCAAGCACCTAGCTAGAACTGAAGCCTTCTATATGTTGACTGGGCAAGTAGTGTAGTATGGCCCTCCTCCCAAGAGGGGCTGACTTGTTGTTAAAGGGCTCCTTTCCTTATTTTGCAGTCTTTGACTCCTGTAGCTTGGAGAGACAGGGCTACTATGGGAGACTCTTCTGAACTAGAGGAGAGCAGCAGGACTGTGTCCTACGGCTGAAAGAATCTAGGTTACTGTTTTGACATATCTCCACTGGTTTTGAAGTCATTGGGGGAGGCATAGCGAAGCTGCCTTATACTGAGCCAGACCATTGGTCTGTCTGGAAGCTCCCCAGAGTTTCAGATGAAGGACATTTGCAGCCCTACCCGGGGATTGAACCTGGAACCTTCTGCATACGATGCAGAGATGCTCAGCTGCTGAGTTAAGGGGTTTTGATGAAGTTCCTGCCAATTCTTCCCTCCAGGATGGAGCTATAACCTCATCCTCCTCTGAGACATCCATTATGCAGTGCATGGTTTTGGGGGTTTTTTTCGAAATAGTTTTTATTTGATTTTTACAAAGTCATTCACATAAATAATATTATTACAAATAACAAAAGTTGCACAAGATTCTTCTGAATCTTAAGACTTCCCTCCTCCGTGGGTTCTTAAGTAACTTTTTTTAACTGCATATTTTAACTCCACCTATTTTGCAGTCCTCCACTGAATCCAAAATCTATGTATCATTGCAAGAGTTATTTAAAACCTGCCAAATTCAAGTGTTTACAGTAGTCTTTCAGATACAATATAAATTTGTCCCATTCCTTGTTGAAGTTTTGATCCTCCCGATTTCTGATTTTCCCGGTTAATCTTGCCATCTCTGTGTAATGTAATCCAATAGTTTCATCTGCCAGTCCACCCTAATAGGTATCTTGCATCTTTCCAGCTCTGGGCAAGAAGCATGGTTTCTAGGTCATGGCTCATGACAAGGGAAATCTAGGAATCGAGCTGAGTGTCTGCATTTGAAAGCCATCTCCCTTTGCATCAGTGGAATGAACTTCCAAGTGTGCATGTTTATGACTGAAGTGTATGACTCTTGAGGATCAAGATGGGAGAAAAACATGGGCAGGTTAAAGGAGGGGGAGTAGCTGCGTACGTGCAAATGTGAAACAGGAAAAAAATGCAAGAGGATGTGATGATCTCAGAGGTGTGGATATCTTGTGCTGCCCTGGTTTATGTGATAAAGATAGGGCAAGGTGTGCCTGCTTTGTAGACTACTATGTACATTAAGATGATCTGTGGCAGTATGCAATTATGTGAGAGTCTGAAATTAGGTTGGCTGCGTGTGAAATGCTGGCAGGTGGGTCTGATGCACCTGCAGCCATTTTTGCCCAGGCACCATGCGACAATAGATGGGGCTTCCTTGATGTGGCATTGTGGCTCTTCAATATATCTGGGTAGAATTATACATCTCAGTTCATTTCTGAGAGCCAATAAGAAGTCCGTTAATGTGGGAGGCAGGGACAGTTCTTACCATTGCTGTTGTTCGTTTTCTTCCAGACTTTGCAGTGGGAGCCCCATTGGATGGCGATGGCAAGGTCTACATCTATCACGGCAGTAATTCAGGGTTTGTCACCAAACCTGCTCAGGTCAGTCTCCCTTATCCCCACCTTGCAGTAAAAGGGGAGCGATTTGGGGAACACTGCATTCCTGTGGCCTTCCTCCCATTTCCCTCTTGGCTGTGCATCCTTCCTTTGCTCTCACCCCAAATCATGATCCAATATATCACCACTACTACCCTGTTTTGCCCCCATCATCCTCTGCAGATTCTGACTGGGGAGAGTGTTGGCGTCAAGATGTTTGGATATTCCTTTTCTGGAGGGTTGGATATTGATGGCAACCTCTACCCAGATCTCCTAGTGGGATCTCTTTCCAACACAGTAGTCCTATACAGGTGAGCATTAAAAAAAAAGGACAGAGGAATGAATCCTCATTGATTTGAGATGCATAAAATACATTGCAGTACAGCAACTAGCCCTATGGATTCACAGTCATGACCGTATTTAACCCACAGTCTCACACAGCTGCTTTCCCTTAAGAAGGCATGGGGTGCTCCTCTTTCACTGGGAGATTCTCTTGTCCTGTCTTCTCCTGCTTGCAAGCAGAAGACCAGATAGCAGGAGGAGATCCCTGTGGCAGAGCAGACCCAACAATAGAGAGTCAGTACAAGTAGCAGATAAGATCATACTGGAGCATCAGACCCCCGGACAGCCCCATGCTGCCTATTTAATCCATCAAGGTCTGGCATAGCTGTACAATTTGTCATTTTTGCCAGGTTCAGTGCAGGAATTTGAGACCAAGGTGGGCTTAGTGATTGTATGATTCTGGCCCTGAGGGGTGCTGACTTGGGGGAGGCTTCACTTTAGGGCTCTCTGGGTGGCTAGGTTTTGGTTTCGTGACCACTGCCTGGTGCCCCCATTGCCATGCTCCTTGTCTCTCAGGTCCCTCTATTTCACTGATGCACGTTGGTAATTTTTTTTTTTAGACTCTGGACTTAATAGTCTTGCAGCAGTGGGACTCTTTAGATAGCAATGTGCACTGTTTCACTTCCTTTGGAATGGGATAAGCCAGGGGCCACGACACATCCATGGGCTCTGTACAGAATCTCCTGAAAGCTGCTGACCACCACATAATCTATGGTCACCAAGGGATGACACCGAAACTGTAGTCCAAATCCAGAACTCCTGCAGCCAAACCGTTCTGCAAAAGAGATTGCTTATGTCAGCACAGGAAGGTGGCTGGCTTCTGGACTCCATCACCACTGTGATGTGACTGTTCAGACTTTTGTAAAATGTCCTTTCCTTCTGCTGCTGCTGCTGCTGCAATGTGTGTCAGAAAGAGGCTGATAGAAAGCATGGACGTTGCTGGGACTTTGTAGGGGGAAACAGAGAAAGCAAGACAGGGAAGATAAAATATCTCTTCGCTTACATCTGGGAGCTTTCCCATCCTTACTTGGATGTTCTGTTGGAGTTTCCTCGAATGCACAGCAAGCAACAACCTTCTTAAGAACACTGCATTACCAGGCAGGGTCCAATGACACACCCACCCACCCACCCAAATTTGTCTGCAAGTGATCCAATCTCTTATGCATGTCCAATCTACATTTTAGATCCCGACCTGTCATCCGCATCTCCAGAAATGTCACCATCTCCCCCCAGAATGTTGACCTGGAGGCTATGAACTGCCGCCACCATGTAGGCATTTGGTGAGAACTAGTCTTCTTAATGCACAGTCTCTTTCCTTGCTTCTTTGCCACTCTTCCCGTTCCCTTTCACAGGTGATGCCAAATGGTGCTTTCAAGAATGCGCCTATACACCTGTTGCCTTATCCTCTTGCATGTTGTTAGATATGCCCCAGTTTGAAATCACACCAGTGCAAGTAGATAAATAGGCGGTAAGATAAACGGTGTTTCCGTGCGCTCTGGTTTCTGTCACAGTGTTCCGTTGCTCCAGAAGTGGTTTAGTCCTCCTGGCCACATGGCCCGGAAATCTGTCTGCGGACAAACAGTGGCTCCCTCGGCCTGAAAGCGAGATGAGCACCGCAAACCCCATAGTTGCCTTTGACTGGACTTAACCGTCCAGGGGTCCTTTACCTTTTTACCTTTATCTGATCCAGTGGACCTAACGCTGTGCCAAACCCTTGCGTGGCTCTACGGGCAGGATTTTTACAGTCACCAGAGCAGAGCTATCTGATGGTTCGGGCACCTTGTTTTTCTGGCGCTGTTTGTCCAGTTAGCATATCTCCTGCCAGAATCCCACAGTGCAGGTGTGGTCTTTGGGGTACATCTAACGATTTGGGGGAAGTCTCGATTTTGCCTAGGGGGAGTGACACACTTCAGTGTTCATAGGCCTCTTAATCCAGGACTAGTCCTCTTTAAGTCTCGAAAAAGGAGCTACCCCATACCCAAGATATGTTCAGGCCTACTGAGCTCAGGAGAGTTCTACTGTTAATAAGAGTTTCTTCTCTGCTTCCTTCCTTAGCATGGATGTAAGAGCCTGCTTCAGCTACACTGCCAACCCCCCAAGCTACAGCCCATCCATCAGTGAGTATTGGCTGGGCCTCCCCAGTAATTACTTGTTGCCTTGTGGTGCTTAGCTAGGTTACAAGGCAGCGCACTGTGTTCCGCACCCCCCTGTTGCATCTGAACTTTTTAGTAGTATCTGTCTCTCAGCACTGAGATAATAAGCAAACCCAGGAGATGCTGAATCCTGACACCAATAGAAGCAGCTTTCTGTCTCTTCCTCTTTTGCCCTCTCCCTTGCCCCAACTCACAGCCTCCGCTCCTTCCCCCAGTGCTTGAGTACACTTTTGACGCTGATACTGACCACCGGAAATCAGGCCAGGCTTCCCGAGTCACCTTCCACAACCAGAAGCCCACAGACGCTGAGCACCAGTTCTCCGGGGTAGTGGAGCTGCCCCAGCAACATGTCCGTTCTTGTACCAAGGCCACACTACAGCTGAAGGTGGGTTTCTCACTGGAGCACCCCTGGGCTGCCAGAACCACCTGCAATAGCTTTGGGAGCTCAGCCACTTAAAAGTAATTGAGGAATAAAAGAACTTGGGAGTTGATGGGAGCGGTATGGCAGCCCTGTTTAAGCACTAGGCTTACAACCCACACTATCCCTTCCACACCCCCAGCTTTCTTGTATCCCTGAGTTAGAAACCTTGTTCTGGGTCACTGGGTGGTATACAAGCCAATGGGACGCGGGTGGCGCTGTGGTCTAAACCACTGATCCTATTGGGTTTGCCGATCAGAAGGTTGGCAGTTCAAATCCACATGACGGGGTGAGCTCCTGTTGCTTTGTCCCAGCTCCTGCCAACCTAGCAGCTCGAAAGCACGCCAGTAAACGGGGTGGTGTTTCCATGAGCTTTGGCTTCCATCACAGTGTTCCGTCACACCAGAAGCGGTTTAGTCATGCTGGCCACATGACCCGGAAAGCTGTCTGTGGACAAACGCCGGCTCCCTCGGCCTGAAAGTGAGATGAGCGCCGCAACCCCATAGTCACCTTTGACTAGACTTAACCATCCAGGGGTCCTTTACCTTTCTACCTTCATACAATCCCATGCTGCGTGTCAGGAGGGAGGAACATTTCTTTCTGACAAGGGCCACGTTCCCTTGACTGTAATCTGTTTAGGGGCTGGATAGGATCTGAGCAGCAGGGGGTTGGAATTTGTTGCTGTTTTGTGGGGGGAAAGGGAGTCATGGGAATTTTCTCTCTCCATACAAAACAACAATGCCCTCTATTGCAGGACCAAGTCCGGGACAAGCTGCATCCCATTGTGGTGATGATGAACTACAATATCAAGCATGCCCGCAGCAAGCGCCAGGCCCATGGCGCCACGCTGGGCCCACTAATGCCGGTGCTGAATGTTGTGCCACCCAGCACTCAGAGGACAGAGGTAGGCATGTGTGACAGCTGGTTCCAAGGCTGAAGCCTGGATCCCCTTCAACACGTGAGCAGCAAAGGCATGTTTCATTGTGAGAAACAAATGAGGAGCCTTATGTCTTGCCATTGCCATTTATTCTGTCTCCTCTGTGTATTTGGCTTGTTCAGAGATCTGCACTATGCATTGGGTGGCCCTATAGCAGTTTTTAAGTGAGTGCTTTCCTCCTGTAGGGGACCTTTGTAAGAGTGCCTCTGGAGCTGCACCCGCTTGTAGCTCTGCCATGCCCACCCATACCTTTTCTGTTCCCCCAGGTGAATTTCCTCAAGCAGGGATGTGGGGAGGACAAGATCTGTCAGAGCAACCTGCAGCTGAACTACCGGTTCTGTTCTCGTGTTGATAATGCTGTATTCCATCCCCTGCCCAGGTAAGAGCAGGGTATGAATTATTACCTGGCGGTAGCATTGGTATAATTGTTTGGTTTTGCTGTGTTTTCTGTTCTTGTAAATCATGGGGTGGGGGTGGGGGCTTGCTGGGGCTGAAAGGTGGTACAAAAATGTTTTTATAAAAATTAAAACAAATAATTTTAGCAGGAACATTTCTGGTGTCACACAGTAGTTGTGAGTGAGGAAACACACAAGTTGCTGTGCCTTACCGTGCATCTCCAACACAATGGCATCCCTCCTAGATTTTTGTGAAGGGATGCTGCAGAGGTCAGCCGTAACAGGGAGCTGGTTGAGACTGGGACCAGTTCATGTAGCCATAATCCAGGCATCTCCAAACTTCGGCCCTTCAGATGTTTTGGACTACAATTCCCATCTTCCTCTACCACTGGTCCTGTTAGCTAGGGATCATGGGAGTTGTAGGCCAAAACATCTGGAGGGCCGCAGTTTGGGGATGCCTGCCATAATCCCCAAAAGACCCAAGGCCTTCATGGTAACCTCTCTTCCTTTCCTCCAGAGGCGACGATGGCTTGGATGTTTTTTCCATGAGTGACCAAAAAGTCGTAGCCCTTGAGATCCATGTCACCAACTTTCCTTCGGATGCAGCTGAGCCACAGCGGGATGGAGACGATGCCCACGAAGCCATGCTGCTTGTCTCTCTGCCACCTACCTTGTCTTATTCTGCTTTGCGCCTCTATGATGCCATGGTACACATTGGAAACGGCTGTAATATACTGTATAGTCCACAGAGGGAAGCATAGGAAAGAGCTGGTCTATGGGATTGGCTGAGATGGCACTCAGAATAGATGCTTCCAGCGGTGGCTGGTGCCCTTTGGGACTGGTAGGGCAGGCCAACAGTAGGTGGTGCCAGAACCAATGAGAGGCGGAGCCTTGGGGGAATCAAGACAGGTTTGTGGAACAGTGCCTCATTTACCCTAATAGACCAGCCTCCACCAGCTACTTCCGCAAAGGAGGCAGCTACCTCTGTGGTTGGAGGCTGACCAGAGTTTGAGTCGCTGACTTCCAAGGAGGTTGCTTTAAATATTTGTGCAAAACGCAATCGCCCTGCTCGTAAGCCAGAAAAGGCTACCAGAGCTGCTTACAGTCAAATGGTTTTTTTTTTTAAAAAAAAATGCAGTCCCCACCCACGGGCTTACAAATACACAATTAAAATACACAATACAAAGGGAATGGCAAGGGGCAAGGGGAAAGAGGCAAATTCAAGCACCAGTTCTTGAAGTTCTTAACACGATCGTAAATAAAAGCTAGGGAACACGTTTGGCAACTTTTGATGGTAACTTAGAGTAGTATAGGCTATTGAGCTATTATTTATATAGTTCAGGAGTGGCCAACTCCCAAGAGACTGCAATCTATTTACAGAATTAAAAACTGGCAGTGATCCCCATTTTTTAGGGGTTCAGGTCAAAGTTTTTGAGCTTTTTATTTTTTTTTAGGGAGGAGGAAAACCCAATTTTTAAGGGTTTTAGGGGAGAAAGAGGAACAGCCACTCACCAACAAATCGATGGGGAAGGGAAACAAACAGCCTCACTGAGTAAACTCCGTCTTCCATCCTGCAGATCGTGCAACAATGAAGGGCGGGGCGAGGGGGAGGGGGCGATGGACCGCAATCTACCAAAACGTCCCAGGGATCTACCAGTAGATCGCGATCATCCTGTTGGACATCCCTGATATAGCTCAATGAGTGACAATTTCCATATCTTTCCATTGCTTCAATCCTTGCCATATTTTTCTGAATTATTTGCAATCTGATCTTTGGGGTGTGGAAATTGTTCGAGCCGAAAATATGCAGTCATTTATTCTCATCACATTGTTTGGGAACTTTGGTGCAGGATTTAGATCGGTGTGGGTTGGTAGGTTTTGTTTTCTTGTTAGCATAGATCAACACACAGCCCTGCAAACCTTCTGGTGATGAAATAAAAACCTTGTCTTTCACAGGAGAAGGCCCCAACCTGTATGTCTAACCAGAGTGCCTCTTATATGGAATGCGAGCTTGGGAACCCCATGAAACGTGGAGCACAGGTGAGGTTCGGATCGGCACCACCACTCCCTCCCCTCCATGCTTCTTTCGCAGCTCTTATTTTCACCTTAAACCCACTCCATTCCTCTCTTCAGGTCCGGTTCTACCTTGTTCTGGAAACCTCAGGCATTACCTTGGAGACCACCGAGCTGGAAGTAGGGCTAGAACTTAGCACGTGAGTAGGGCATCCCTTCCTCCCCAGAATTGAGCTTGCTAGATCCAAAGCAAAAGCACATTGCAGGAGCTCCTCCGCAAGCAATGCAAGACCTGTACGAGCTTATTTGGGTAAATTTACAAACGGTGGCCCCGAGCTCGGATCTTGCAAGGTCAGCCTCCAAAAAAATATAAACTGCTAAGCAACTTGGGTTTGCTTATGTTTTTGGAACTCGTTGATTAGGTATATTTTGCTGTCATCAGAGGATTGTAGAAATTCCTTAGGTCAGGGGCTACAGAGAGGCTGCAGTAGGTGTCAGGCAGTTTATCAAGGGAAAGAGAGGGTTCAGGTAGCAGAGATTGGCATGTGGTGGTATCAATCCCTGTCGGGCTTCTCCTGTCCAAACTGGTGTTTATTGCAGCTGTATTCTGCAAAATATTCTTGACCAGTGCTGTTTTTCAGGGGATACTCGAGGGTACGCAGTATTGGCACCACTTTGTGGTGTTGTTAAAAAGTGCGGCACTTACTGTAAACATGGTGAGTACCGGCACCTATTTTTCTAGGGAAAAAAAAGCACTGTTCTTGACACAATAATTGCTGGTTGGTTTAGCCTGCTTTATTAGTTGTTCTGCCATACTTCCCCAATAGGGACACGGGTGGCGCTATGGTCTAAACCACTTGGGCCTGCCAATCAGAAGGTCGGTGGTTCGAATCCCTGTGACGGGGTGAGCGCCCGATGTTCTATTCCAGCTCCTGCCAACCTAGCAGTTCGAAAGCATGCCAGGGCAAGTAGATAAATAGGTACTGCTGCGACGGGAAGGTAAACGGTGTTTCCGTGCGCTCTGGCTTCCAACACTGTGTCCTGTTGCGCCAGAAACGGTTTAGTCCTATTGGCCACATGACCCGTTAAGCTGTCTGTGGACAAATGGCCTCAAAGCAAGATGGGCGCTACAACCACACCGTCAGTCACCTTTGACTGGACTTAACCATCCAGGGGTCCTTTCTCTTTACCTTTCCTTTACTTTCCCAGTGCTACCACATTGCAGTCCAGAGGGGCTTTAGTACAACAAAATTAAACCATAACAGTTGTTGTAAAAAACCGTACGAGATGTCGGCAGCATATGCACTGATAGGAAGCATTGTGATTGCCCTTAAATCTTTTAGGCACAGACAATATTGAAAGTGAGCTTGCATATGATCACCATGATAGCATAACGAGCGCTAATCAGCATGAATGTGCAATAAAACATGCAGGGCCGGCTCTAGATATAGTCCTGGTGGTGCCGGGCGCCGGGCTGGCAGGCAGGGCGCTGCGCAGCAAAGCCGCACGGAAGCCGTGCTGCGCGCTGCGAGGGCGCCGGAGCGATCTCCGCGCCTCAGCGCCAGGGCGCCCGACCTGCTCGAGTGCCCTAAAAACATGGTGTCTGGAGGGACCCGTAAGCTGAACTCCTCCAACTCTCCTCTCTCCTACAGGATCTCGGAGCAGCCTGGGTTGGCCCCAGTGCTAGCACGTGCCCACGTGATCATGGAACTTCCTCTCTCTGTTTCTGGGTAAGGGTCACATGGAGATAGTTCACATCCAGTTCAAGTCAATGCAACTTCATTGTCAGAGTGTTAAAACGTTTTGCATCTGCTGTGAGATACATTCAGAACAGAAGCATGCATGATAAAAAGCCACCTGGAATTTAATACAGTGGTACCTTGGTTCTCAAACTTAATCCGTTCCGGAATCCGTTCCAAAACCAAGGTGTGCTTTCCCATAGAAAGTAATGCAAAATGGATTAATCAGTTCCAGACTTTTAAAAACAACCCCTAAAACAGCAATTTAACATGAATTTTACTATCTAACAAGACCATTGATCCATAAAATGAAAGCAATGAACAATGTACTGCATTATAACATAATTAAGACAGTATTGTAGATGATAAAAATTAAAATTATTTTTTTTTCTTACCTGCACTAATGAGAGTCATTGTTTGGATGGGGGGATTTTATCGATTTCCGCAATCAATCAATCAGTAGCTGAACTGGGTTCCACACAGTCACAAAAACAAATTAACCAAAAAAGCCTCAAAAACAAAAATGCAAAAAAATAGCAAAAAAAACACCCAACTTAATCCATTCCAGAAATCCATTTGTCTTCTGAAATGTTAGAAAACTAAGGCACAGCTTCTGATTGATGCAGGTGCCACGGAAATAATAGCCGACAGCCGCATTGGATGTTGGGCTTCCAAAAAATGTTCAAAAACCGGAACACTTACTTCTGGGTTTTTGAAGTTTGAGAACCAAGGTTTTTGAGAACCAAGGTTTTTGAGAACCAAGGTACCACTGTATTTGCTCATGGATCATTCTTTAAAAATCCACCTTGTATTTTAAATTTTGATATAACAATTCCTGCATGTCATTCTTCCATGAAGCCCATTCCAAAATGCTGCAATGGTGGAAAAGTTGCACTGTAAGAGGAATCACATGCAAATGTGTTAAATATGTGTACAGTATTTTGTTCATAAGAGTATGTTGGGCTAGCTTGATACACAAGTCAATCCCCACTCCCAGCCTGCCTTGACCTTCTCTGCCAATCTCGGGAACTTATTTTCTGCCCTCATGGGTAGTGAACTGCACACCAAAATAAATTGGTTCTGTCCTGAATCATTGGTACCAGGGGCAGTGCCATTTATGTCTCTTGCCCCCCCCCCCGAAAATTTAAATGGGGAGGGACTGGATGTACATTTCCAATATAGAATATAAAAAACAAATAAAATAAAACCTACATACCTATTAGGTCCATAAATTACTGTACAGCATATATTCAACAAAAAACAGCGACAATTTGTTGTTGACAAAGAACAGCTGGACATATAAAGGGCCCCATTACCTTCAGTAGCTTAGGGAGGGCCTTGTCAAACCTAAATCCGGACCTGACCAGGGGGCCTGTTCACATGGCCAAAGAGATTAAATCGAAAAAGCTACGCTGCTTGTGCAGAAAACTCAATGCACATCTATACAGAGCAGATTAACAGAGATTGAGGTCACGTCCACCCCATACATTTAAAGCTTTCTTATACCTCTTTGACCTTCATGACTTCCTCAGAGAATCTTGGGAACCCTAACCCTAACCCCAACCCCAACCCCAACCCCAACCCCAACCCCAACCCCAAACGATGTGGGGAGACCTGTCACAGAGCTGCAATTCCCAGCAGCTGTGATGTGGCCTGGGCTTCTGTTTCTCCAGCTTCCCATGCACTCTCATCTAATCTAATAATCTGTGGTGTAACAGTTAGAGTGTCGGACTAGGACCTGGGAGAGCAAGGTTCGAACCCCGCTCGGCCACAAAGCTCACTGGCCGACCTTGGGCCAGTCACCGTCTCTTAGCCTAACCCCACCTCGCAGGGTTGTTGTGAGGACGAAATGGGGACGACGACGACGACAACCACATACATCACCTTGAGCTCCTTGGGAGAGAATAAATAATCTAATTAATAAATGATCTCTTTTTTTCTGTAGAGTGGCCGAACCAAATAAGCTCTTCTTCAGTGGGGTGGTGCGGGGTGAAAGTGCCATGAAGAGGGAACGTGAGGTGGGCAGTCCTGTGCTTCTCCAAGTGACGGTAAGTGACACTTGTCCCCTCCAGATCAGAGAGTTTGCAACCACTTCAATCAGAGTATTTCTAGAGTATCGTAGCCAGTTACTGCTGGAACGCAGGAGGTTTGGAGGTGGGGGTCTGCTCTGAATAGGGAATGGGATCTAGGCTGTTTGAGATAAAGAGACTGTGGGTTTTTTTGTTTATGGTTGCTGTGTCCTCCCTGTGCAACTACCGATTTACTTTCTTCCTTTATATATCAATGGGAGCACGTCAAATATCCTGCTCCAATAATCTTAAGCAATCAAGCAATCATTTATTGTGTGTCACTAAAAGCCATTTCAAATTCAATTACAGACCCAGCAAGCCAATTAAAACCTGTTAAAAGAAACATTTACAATAAGTTAAATTAAAGAATCGCCTGCACAGTCTACAGCATTGTCTTTTGCATAGCTGGCACGAGTACTTTTTTAGTGACTTTAGGAAAATAGGGCTGCCATGCATGTGACAAGTGGATCACAGTCAGATAATAACCAACATATTTTCACCTCAGGGTTCTGTCCCTGTGGCGGTGCAAGCATCTGTTCCAAAAATCTCTTTCTGGGGATTTGATGGAGCTGACAATGGGGAATATAATGGGGGAGATCTTCTCCCTCACCTACCCCACAAATGCAAAGAATAGCAAAGAATAATCTTAATCAAAGTTACTTAGATTAATCACCAAATATGTATGTGCCTTTTCAATGCATATTTATGGATAGTGGGGATTTCACTCGTGTTAATAGTTATTAACAATTGGAGGGGGTACTTAGTCAAGCTTAATGCAAAGCACACAAGTGTAACCTTGTTTATATGGAGTAAAACCCAGGGGGTGGCGCGAGGTTGGAGGAGGAGTTTGCTTCCCTTCAGCACCCAGTTTCCCTTTCATTCTCCTCCAACACAGCTTGTCCCTCTCTGTCCACACACCAGGTCTCAAACCAAGGCCAGTCCCTGAAGACGCTGGGCTCAGCCTTCCTCAACGTCATGTGGCCCCATGAAATTGCAAATGGAAAGTGGCTCCTCTACCCACTGAAGCTGGAGCTATCATCCCAGCCTCAGCATCGCACGATCTGCAGCCCAAAACCCAACTCACTGAATCTGGCTCTGGTAGGTGTCGTGGGAACTTGACAAACAGGGGTTGCATGATAAACAGGCAATGTTGATGATAGCGGTTGCCCCACTCATCTCCTCTCTTCTGGGCAGATATGTCTTTGATTCTGTGGTACTAGTTGCTGTGGTGTTTTTTAAGGTTCATTTGTCGTTTTCATGGTGAACATAAAAATAGTAGTCAGGCCCACATGCTGCTGCCAGGTTCTTAATAAATACCTGCTGTTTGTAATAGTGAAAGCACAATTAATATTGTGTATTCATGATTTCTCCTCGGGATGTCCAAACATTGCCCATTCTTTTTTTCCTTTTTTGCACTTATTTTTGCCTTCCTGGGTGGAAAATTTATCTGCAGAAAGAGATGTGGCTTTTTGTTTTTGCGTTGATACGAAGTGCACAATTCCTGGTTTTTGTTGCACTCTGCGTCGTATACACAACCGGCAGGTGGAGCAATTCTAAGTGGGTCTGGGGAGGGGTCAGGGTAGCTATGTGAAGGGGTCTTTGTGGGCGCCTGTATGGAAGTTTTGCCAAGCTCTTCAGCCTGGTGGAGCTGAACATCTTTCATTCCCTCCCTCCCCCTTCATTGAAAGCAACTGGGTGGAGGAATATCTGTACCATCCCTAGGCTTTGGTGCCCTGGGCTTGCTATCACCAGTAAAAACACCTGTTGATTTCTTCCGCATGTGCAGCAGAAGCTCTGCAGCGGCATAACCCCTGTCAGTGGAGACTTGTAGGTTTCCCACAAGCATCTAGTCAGCTACTGAGAACAGGATGGAAAGTAGATGGGCCACTGGTCACTCATCTGTTCTTAGGAGACCAGTGGACAGACAACTCTGCCATAGCCTAACTCCTCCAGCAACTACCGTGTTTCCCCTTTTTTAATACGTAGTCAGAAAGTAAGCCATGGCAGGGTTTTTAACCATTTGAGAGCTATAAGACATACCCCGAAAATAAGCCATACTTCCGCACCAGCTAGCAGGACCCAGCATGCCGGCCACGACAGGAGGAGGAAGCCTGCCGGGTCGGGTCAGTGCCCGGAAGCGGCGGTGGCTGCTTTAGTGCCAATAAAGCGTGCAGCAGTGCCGCACGGAGCACCAGCCAGCAGGACCCAGCTCCTGCAATGCCGGCCGCGGCAGGAGGAGGAAGCCTGCGGGGTCGGGTGGGTGCCCAGAAGCGGTGGCGGCTGCAGCGCTGACAAAGCGTGAAGCAGCGCCGCACGAAGCACCAAGGGCACGAGCGGCAGGAGGAAAGAGAGAGAGGCTCGTTACTTGCGGCACTTTAAGAGAAGCAGCCAGAACCGATCTCCACATTCCGAGCCTCCCTTTTGCGCGTGCGGGCATGTTAAAGCCCCGATCACTTCACTCCCCACTTCTTCCTCGCCATCCCTCCCTTTCACGCGTTGCCTTGACCCCGCAGCCCCCCTCCCTGGCCATCTTCCCCTAAGTGCAGCGCTGCTTCGTGAGCGCTGCAGCCGCACGCTCTCTGTGTGTGCTGCAGCCGCACGCTCTCTGTGTGTGCGCGCGTCTCTTTCTTTCTCTCCCTGTGCGTCCGTCTCTCTCTGTGTGTGCGTGTGCGCGCGCGTCTCTCTCTCTCTCTCCCCCGTGCGTCTCTCTCTCTGTGTGTGTGTTTGTGCGCGTCTCTTTCTTTCTCTCCCCGTGCATCCGTCTCTGTGTGTGTGTGTGTGCGCGCGCGTCTCTTTCTCTCTCTCCCCCGTGCGTCTCTCTCTGTGTGTGTGTGCGCGCGCGTCTCTTTCTTTCTCTCCCTGTGCGTCCGTCTCTCTCTGTGTGTGTGTGTGCGCGCGTCTCTTTCTCTCTCTCCCCCGTGCGTCTCTCTCTCTGTGTGCGCGCGTCTCTTTCTTTCTCTTCCTGTGCGTCCGTCTGTGTGTGTGTGTGTGTGTGTGTGTGTGTGCGCGCGCGTCTCTCTCTCTCCCCCCCGTGCGTCTCTCTGTGTGTGTGTTTGTGCGCGTCTCTTTCTTTCTCTCCCCGTGCGTCTCTCTGTGTGTGTGTTTGTGCGCGTCTCTTTCTCTCTCTCCCCCGTGCGTCTCTCTCTCTGTGTGCGCGCGTCTCTTTCTTTCTCTTCCTGTGCGTCCGTCTCTGTGTGTGTGTGTGTGCGCGCGCGTCTCTCTCTCTCCCCCCGTGCGTCTCTCTGTGTGTGTGTTTGTGCGCGTCTCTTTCTTTCTCTCCCCGTGCGTCTCTCTGTGTGTGTGTTTGTGCGCGTCTCTTTCTTTCTCTCCCCGTGCGTCTCTCTCTCTGTGTGTGTGCGCGCGTCTCTTTCTCTCTCTCCCCCGTGCGTCTCTCTGTGTGTGTGTGTGTGTGCGCGCGCGCGTCTCTTTCTTTCTCTCCCTGTGCGTGTCTCTCTCTCAGTGTGTGTGTGTGTGTGTGTGTTTGCGCGCGCGCGTCTCCCCCCCCCCACAGAGAAAAGGTTCCGCTTCGGCTCGTCATTCAGCCGCGCGCGCGCGCCAGGGGCATGGGCCCAAGCCTCGTCCCCCTCGCGCTTCCCTCACAAGCATCTCAGAGCGGGACGGGTCACGGCCTCCCTCCTCATTCCTCGGCCGGCGTGAGAGAGCCCGGGGAGCAGAAGGATCCCAGGTTTAACCCCCAGGTACCCCCAAGTTTGAAATTCTGGAGAGCTGCTGCCAGCCTGGTTGACAGTAAAACCTGGATAGCACAGTAGGCTAGAGTGTGGTGTTTATAATGTGCGCGGAAGAGAGCACCGAGTGTCCTGAGCCAGTGGGACCCAGTTGTACCAGCACTTAAAAAAAAAGACACCCCCTGAAAATAAGCCACCGTGTGTTTTTTTGAGGGAAAAAAGTTATAAGACGGTGTCTTAAAAAAGGGGAAACACGGTAACATGGTGGGAGAGGAGGGGGCCAGGATTGCTTCCTCTCCCAACCAATGAAGTTTTGTTAACTAAATCATAAATCAGTCCCTGTCCACAAGGATTTGTTCTATGCTGTTTCCCATACCAAGACACGGTCAGGTTCTAATCACTTCTGTTCAAAAGCTCCATCTTCTGTGTGCAAAAGCATAGGGCTGGCTTTGTTTCACATTCTTCTTAATTCAAAAGCACAGAACTAAAGTTAATCTAATTCAGGGATCAGCAAACTTTTTCAGCAGGGGGCCGGTCCACTGTGCCTCAGACCTTGTGGGGGGCCAGACTATATTTTGGGGAAAAATAATAATGAATTCCTATGCCCCACAAATAACCCAGAGGTGCATTTTAAATAAAAGGGCACATTCTACTCATGTAAAAACACGCTGATTCCCAGACCGTCCATGGGCCATATTTAGAAGGCGATTGGGCCGGATCAGGCCCCTGGGCCTTAGTTTGCCTACCCATGATCTAATTCATCAATTCACGTGTGTATCAGTTTGCTGGTGTTTTTTTCCTGCCTTGTGTCCAGTGTGTGCGTTTAATGGATCCTCGACAGTTGCCTGCAAATCCGTTGCCTGCCTGAGGCAGCGGTGAGGACCAGTTTTTGGTTTGTGATCAGAAAACGACACGTTTCTGAAGTGTCCCCAATCCCTTGCTCTTTTCTTTAGGAGCCTCTTCACCAAGGTAGGAAGAAGCGAGAGGCCGAGCCGCCTGAGGTGCCCACTAGCCGGCCACTGACTTATTGGGGAAAGCAAAAAAATGTCACATTGGTGAGTGAGATTTTTCACGTTCATAAAAGACGTTGAAAGCATTATGTCTGCTGCCCCTCCACTCAAATTTTGCTGTCTCTTAACCTGTTTTTCATTAAACAACCTTAAACACCTGGGTTTTGATGGATCACTGATGTGTAGGATATAATTTCCGGCAAACCGACTGGTACTAAAATCCTTGATGACTCTCTGCCTCATGCTTCAGGACTGTGCTGTGGGTACTGCTCATTGCCAGCTCTTCCAGTGTCCTCTCTACAGCTTTGACCGTTCAGCTGTGCTCAGCATCTGGGGCCGTCTCTGGAACAGCACCTTCCTAGAGGTTAGTTGGGCTCCCCCTGTTCGATATTAGATGAACAGCAATATGTGCAAACCTCTGGAGTAGACCTCGCAAATTAAGGACTTCTCCCTGCCCAGCTAATTTCAGGTCACAAAGAATATGTTTTAGGGAGTATCTCCATGAATTGTGTGGCTTGGCTCACAGCAGTAATTTCTTGCAGTCCTAGATGGGAGAGTTCCACTTAAAAGGGCCATTTAGAATCTAAAATGAAGTCACACATCGGATGCAAGGGAACCATTGCAATACTCATGGCAATGGTTTTCAGCATCCTAATTGCAGGCTTGTCCATTCCCTGGGATAACTCTGTTGGTAGAGCAGGGGACTCTTAATCTCAGGGCCATGGGTTGGAGCTCCACATTGGGCAAAAGATTCCTCCATTGCAGGGGGTTGGGCTGGATGGCACTCAGGGTCCCTTCCAACTCTACAATCCTATGATTCTAAGACTTTTGGTTATTCTGAGCCCTCTTCCCTTTTTGCCCTTAGGAGTACTATGACACGACATCGGTGGAAGTGATTGTTCGAGCCAGCATCACCGTGAAATCTACCATTCGCAACCTGGTTCTGAAGGATGCCACGGTGCAGGTACGGGAGCCTCGCGGCTTAGCTCATTTGCCCCTTGTTATTTTCCTTGCGCAATCTGAAATACTTTGCAGCCAAGGACAATTTGCATCTTTAGGTTGTGAACTGCCCTGTGATCTTTGGGCGAAGAGCGGCGTACAAATTTAATAAATGAATAAATGATTTCTACAGTTATGCCTTTCTCACTGTTCCCCCCCCCCCCCCGTTGCTGCTGCCGGGTCAGAGAGAAGGGGAATCTTAACCGAAATCATAAATAAACTCAGTGCAGTTCCACTTCTCCCTGTCCCAGTAAAATATGCAATGCCCATTTAAAAAGGGAGGGGGGAAGGATACGAAAATGAGGAGCGAGATACTGTCCAAGAAAACCAGCCTTTTAAATCAGATATGGGCTTTTATGCACATAGCCCAGAGTGTTGCTAACAGTATGGGATGCCATGCAGACTGAACCTCCTCCCAAATAGCAGCAGCAGACTGTCCAAAGATACTACCAGTCTGTAAGCACCCTTAGTTTGATCACAGTCTTTTGTTTCAGAAAGTGCCAGCGATAGTGGTGCCTGTTCCTCAGAGAGGGAGGTGGTTTTACAGCCGAGCTGAGCAGTGGCTTAGGCTGCCATTCTTCACCACGTTTTGGCCTGCTCTCTCACTTTCTGCAACTTGCTTTCTCCCCCCCAGATCCCAGTGATGGTCTACTTGGATCCCAGCATAGCCGTGGCACGAGGCGTGCCTTGGTGGATCATCCTCATTGCAGTACTAGCTGGGATCCTAGTGCTGGGGCTGCTCGTCTCCATCTTATGGAAGGTGAGCTGGCCTGGAGAAAGGGGCAGCGGTGACCAGGGTGTTTCTGTGGGGCTTTGCCTCTCTTCCAGGGGTTGTGGACTCTCCTTCCTTGGAGGTTTTTAAGCAGAGGTTGGATGGCCATCTCTCATAGATGCTTTAGCTGAGATTCCTGCATTGCAGGGGGTTGGACTTAGATGACTCTCAGGGTCTCTTCCAATTCTACGATTCTACGATTCTGTGATGCTGGAGCAGAGTTTACAAGGTGGTTCCAGTTTACTTCACCACACTAAAATTTGAATCTGGGCATCAAGGGTCCATTATTGCAAATAATGGCCTTGATAAAGACCCTTGGAGATTATTCCCATTGCAACAAATGTCCAACCCCTAGACGCTATTCCCCACAGCCATAGAGCCCCAAGGTCACATCCTTTCAAAACGATTGAACCGTATCAGCTGGGATTTACATTTTGGAGTTAACTGCCTGGTGGCAGGCAACCTAAAGCCTCTACCCATGGATAATGATGGGAGATGGATTCCGCTTGAGGGGTACCCATGAACACAGATGAGTCTTAGGATGCCATCCTGTTGCTGCTGCTCAGGCCTTTAGACCCCATCCTTGGAGACAGATCATATGCAAAGCTGATAACGCCATTCATACTTCTCCTCGCTCCCAGTGCGGCTTCTTCAAGAGGACAAGCCGGGAATCCAAATACTCCGCGAACTATTACCGGGCTCGGCTGGCCATACAGCCGTCTGATGCCGATAATCAGGCCATGGAGGCCTAGCGGTAATGCCCGGCCTCGCCGCCTGACTGACCCCCTGCTTGTACGTGTGTAGGAGTGAGGGCACAGATGTGGGAATGGGAATAACAAGTGATGGAGTGCTCTTAATGTGAGCTCACTAAAAATATTAGTGCATGTGCAAGCAAACAGCAGGCCAGTGGACTTCCAAGTATGCCCTCAGTGTACCCGGGAGTGTGTGTGTGTGGAGGACTTTGTAGATCGTAACATACAAGAGTGATTACCATTATTTTGTGCATGTGGATTTCTTGGCGGGTTGCAAGGGTGTTGACTGTTAAAAATACATCGCCATGAAATAATCCACGGATGGTCAAGGACTTCAAGAAGCACTAGCACCAAAAGCCTAAATGCTGTTGGAAATGACGGCATGTGAGAGTGTAGCAGAATATAATTCTGCAAATGCCTTGAGAGTCAGGTGAGTGCCTGCAAAAAAAGCAGGAGTGTGAAGTACTTAGCTGCTACTCAGGTATGTGCTCACAAGTGCAGATGACAGTCGACAAAATCTTCGGGCTAGTTAAGATAGCTGGTGCCTGGATGGCATTGCTGGGCACTCAATGAGTCCCTAAACCCACTGCAAACCCCTGAAGCTCCCTACCTCTATTGTATGTTCTCCTTAGCGTCACTGCTTGTTCTAAGTAAGTCAGCAGCTAGTGGCAAGGACAAGGAGCTGCTACCTATCCTCTCTCTCTCTCTGCATTGGGCCCATGGTTTTACTTTATGGGAACAGATGCCCTAATTCAGCACTTCTGAACCTCCAGTGTCCAGACATGCAGGTCCTTCTATCTGGTCTTGTTTTATCTCCTCCATCCCAGCAAGCTACCACAGCAGACAGGATGTGTATAGCCAAAACACCTGGCTCCCCATTAGGACTGCCAGAGTATCTGCCTTTGCTCAGAATATTTCGTGTGCTGTAGTAGCACTGGGGAAACCTGTGACTCACCAGATGTTGATGGGACTCTTTCTTCCACCAATGGTAGCCAGCATGACCAAGGGCCAGGAATGATAGGAGTAGTAGTTCAATGAGATTTGGAGGGGCACAGATTCCACCCTACAAGCCCAGAATATGGTAAACATCCCCCTGGATGTGGTGCAAAAGTGCAAGACGCTTTTCAGTAATCGGCTAGGAAATGCATACAGGAGGGGAAATCTATAGACGGCTGCAAGGGGGTGAGAGTGCCCTGATGAATGAATCCTCACAAGTGTTTGTAAGTGTTAAAGGTGCATGCTAATAGGCTATGTCTTCCCGATGCATGGTGTGCCACGCCAGGGGATGAAGAACGGGGTCTGGAGAGGACCCCTGGGAACATACATCACCACCGCTGGTTACAGCTGCAGGATGCAGCCCATGGGTTGGTGGCAAAACAGCGGGCATCCTGCCCTGCCTTCCAGCAGTTCCATTGGGGAATCTGTTCATTACTTTCATAGATTGAATATTGTGGCTTCTTCTTCCCCAGCTTGGCTTCTTCAAACGTACCCGCTACCATGAAGACAAAGTGCCGCAGTATCATGCAGTCAAGATTCCTCACCAGGAGCGCCAGCTTTTCCGTGAGGAGAAGACGGGCACCATTACCAAGAAGGACTGGGTCACTAACTGGAATGCGGAGGGCGATGGTCACGTTCCTGTCTCGGCCTAGATACATCCCTGCCCTGCCCTCCCTGTGGCATGCTTCTGATTGGCAGAGAGAGCTGCTACTGGATAAACCTTTGTGTTGACACCAGCCTGGCTGATAGTAGGGTTCCTTGCCTGCTCTCCTCTCTGGAAGATCTGCGGACACTGGACTGCCCCTTTCTTGTGGGGGATTCAGCAGAGATTCAGGGGGACACGTGCTTAGCCATGGAGGTTACAGTGACAGATTCTGCAAAGCCAAAGGTTGCTAAGGATATTTTTTTTCTGGTATTCTGCTTTTCCTTGCAAAGCTGGGCAGCAGCCATGTGGAAAACTGAATGAGCAGCAGGAGGAACCCTCTATTTCTAGTTTCCTAAAGCGTTTATCTGCTGGGAAAAGAACTTTGCATTTTGCTGCTGAGAGTTGGAATAGCATCTATCACTGTCTACTCTGCTGCAAATGGGGCATACATTTGCTACAAGACCTGATTCTTTGGGAAAGAGAAGAACCTGGATTCCTTGGGTGTGTTAGAGGGGTTCAGAGCCAAAAAAAAACCCCACACCCAACCACCCCTGGTGAAGAAGACAAGAGATTCCCCCCTTCTTGAGCAAGATCGTTTTTTTCATGCTAGCTTTTTGTAATTTATTTTGTCTAACTAATATTGGAGAGCCTTGATGCCTGAAGTTGAGAACTAGGTTGGGTTTGAGACAACATGCTTTAGTGCAGGAGTGAATAATCTGCAGTCTTCCATATGAAGTTAGACTCAAGCTCCCATCAATCCCAACCAGTCCAGCCGAAATGGTGTGGGATGATGGGAAATTGTAGTCCAGCAACATCTAGAGAACCACATGTTCTCCATCCCTGGTGTAACAACAGAAGTTCTTCACTAACCTTGGTGGCTCTCTGGTATGGTTTGCAGCTTTCTTCAAAAACAAGGACGGCTATTGTCATTCTGGAAGGACATCCCTGCCAGTCTTAATCATATGCTAATAACCACAGCCTGGGTAGGGGACAATGTGGCAAGGGCAGGGCCTGCAGGAAAAACGTTTTTAAAAATTGTGCCACACAATGAATGCAGAAGGATACCTCCCAGCCCCTTCACTCTCTTCCTTGGTCACCAAATGGCAGTGGCAACTTCAGTTGAGTTGTCACACATGCGCACTTGCACACACACACAACCTCACAACCTCCTTCCTTGATGGCCTAGACAACTCCCCTGCCTCTTTGCCCACAGTTCCTTCTTCGTAACATTGGTATGCAGTGACCTGCCTCACTAGGGTAGTGTGAGGATGATGAGCAGGATAAGCAAAATACTTCACAGCCCTTATTGAGAACGTCACTGAAATTTTGGGTGATAAAAATGGCAGCCAGGGTCAAGCCCCCTACCCTTATCTGCCACACCCTCCAACATTTCTCCGATGAAAATAGGGACGTCCCATTCCATAATGATGATTTTACTATTTATAGCCCACACTTCTTACTGGGTTGCCCCAGGCACTCCGGGCAGCTTCCAACATATATAAAAACACAATGAAACTTTTTTTAAAAAAAAACCCTTTCCTATACAGGATTGCCTTCTGACAACTCGGGGGTCGGAAAACCCTCCAACATTTCTCCAATGAAAATAGGGACATTCTAAGGAAAAGTGGGACATTTCGGGATCAAATCAGAAACTGGGATGGTTTCTAAATCAGGGACGTCCCTGGAAAATAGGGACACTTGGAGGGTCTGATCTGTTGAACCACACTGTTGACATAGATGTTTAATGCAGGAACAAAATGGATTTCTTTAAATCATAAAGTATCAGAAGTTGGTGGGCGTATGAGACACTGGCTTCCCAGTATTCTTACTAAAAGGGTAAGCTCTAGAACCCCTTCTGACCACTCTTCAATAAGAACAGGTGCCTATAACCCCCTTTTTTACTGGTGTCCTTAGCTCCTACATTCAACTCCATGCTTTCCAACAAGCTGTGCCTTTCCCCAGGCCCGGGAAAAAATGTTAATGCTAATATGAATTTTGCGGGAAGGACCATCCCTTCCAGTCTCTTGTCAGAAGCAAATGGTGACAATTTGCAGACATTCATTGCTTTCAGATCTACCTTTTTGTGATTGCTGTTTGTTAAATAACAAAACTACCGTTCCCAGGATTCTCCGCGACTGTTAAAGTGGTACAGTGCTTTAAATGTATGGCGTGTGGATGTGACCAGAATCACCAGTGGGTAGAATAAGGTGTGGAAAAAGCAGGGCAAGAGCTTTCCACCCTGGAACATTTACTGAAATTCATAAAAGCAAGGCCTTGCAGCAAACCCATTAAACCCACTGTTAAATGGCTTTTGGAAGGGAGACCAGTGTTAGTGCAGTGGAAACGACAAAGGACTATGGCCTCTGAAAAGACTACAGATCTATCGAAGCATAAGTTCTCCAGTCCACACTCCAGTTTATGCCACACAATAAATCTGGTAATCTTTACTGTATTGTGCTGCAAACCTCTTTGCTGTTCAATGACTGCTGTGATCAGGGTCTCAGCCGCAGTGGGTTTATGTTGCGTTCCTCAGTAGGTTCGCAGCAAACTGGAAATGGCTGGCTGATAAAAGGAGCACAACTCCCCTACTTGGGCTAAGCAGAAAAGAAAGGAAGCTCACAAACACAACCTCCTGTGTGATATTTGGATAACGCTACTTGAAAAACACAGAAGGCATCTGCAGATTGAAAACCAGCCTCCTGCTGAAGAGGTGTAATACATTAAGCATGAAACTTATTAATAACATATTTGGACAGAAATCCCTCAGGGTGATATTCAGTTGCAAGGGACATTGAGGAAAGGCTCTCGGCCAGGGGTCAGCAACCTTTTTCAGCAGGGGGCCGGTCCACTGTCCCTCAGACATTGTGGGGGGCTGGACTATATTTTTTTGGGGGGGGATGAACAAATTCCTATGCCCCACAAATAACCCAGAGATGCATTTTAAATAAAAGCACACATTCTACTCGTATAAAAACACGCTGATTCCTGGATCGTCCACGGGCCGGATTGAGAAGGCGATTGGGCCGCATCCAGCCCACGGGCCTTAGGTTGCCTACCCCTCCTCTAGGCACACTTGGGTTGTCACGTTTATTTTTCCTTGTCATGCTCCCAAACAACTGCATGTTATGCCAAAACACAACAGCTATGATGGAGGGGCTCAAAGCATTAACACTCCGAAGAATGCCTTGCGTCCCCCATAGTTGGAGCCTTGGATTCAAACAGAAATCAAGCATTGCACTCTCTCTGGCTTTCCGGCCTGCTGCTTCCAGCTTCCAGCTCTAAACAAGGGTCTTTGTCTTTCTAACTACCAGACAGTTTAAGGGAGGGGGGCCACCAATTTGTTTTCTGGCGCAAAGCCACACCCTTTGTTCCCTTAATGGAACCATTTGCTGGATCCAGGAACTAGAAGGATCTCTGCGTAACAGCCCACTCCACCCCAAACAGATACACCATCTGTTTCCAAAACATGCAACAGAAGACGCTATTGAAACCACAAGCAATTGCACTGAGGATTTAGTCATAAATAAAATCAGCTCACACGGTAACATCAGCGCAGCATATATCAGAGAGAGCAAATTTACTGCCCATACATGACTTGCGGTTGGGTGTGCAAGAGGGATAATCAATTAGGCAGATGGAACAACTGAGGGACTTGAAGGAAGCGATTCAAAAACCTCAATTACCCTGATTTTGACACTTTCCCTGTAGGGACCCAGATCTGTTATAATAGGGGTGGCCAGTGGGGTGCCTTACAGGGGTTTTTGGACTACAGCTCCCATCATCCCTTGCTTTTGGCTATTTTGGCAAAGGCTGATGGGAGTTGGGAGTCCGCCATACTCGGTGGGCACCAAATTTGTTTCAAAAAGTATTATATCCAGGACTGTTTTTCAGCTTGATCTCAGTAGAGCTCAGCTCCTGACCTCTCAGGTGGGCACCATTGCCATTCTAAGAGAACAAGAGAGAAGTTCATGGTGAGCTCCAGCACCTCTTTTTCTAGAAAAACAACACTGCATATATACATATTCACACTTTACATTCTTAATTAATGATTAACATACCTTATATATACACAAACAAAAGTACTGTGTGAGCTGCCCTGGTGAAAGATTTTGAGGTGCAGTTGTGACATAATGCTATATCAAACCATGACTCAGTGCAAATGCAAGAGGTTTCCTCCCTCGGACAAACCATAAGCTTGTCCAACCAAGAATGTGTTGGAAATCCTTGGAAACTACCACCCAAGTCTGGGGCAAGTACTCTGGTGAGAAAACCCCAGCAGAGTTCCAACATGGCAAAACAAGGAGCAAAGAAAAGTGTGGAAATATAAGCTGCAAAACCTTTAAAACGTGCCCTTTCCAGTGAGTTCCAAAATGTCCCCTTTAATAGTTATTTCCAAAGTATCCCACTTTCCTAGCGTGTTTGATAAGTTATAAAATGGTTTACTTACAAAACTCTTCAAAGGTCAGTCATGTGCTTTTCCATACAGCAGTAAGAAAAGATGCACAGGCTTTAAAACGTAGCTTACTTTCCAAAACTATTGGTATAGTTGCTAGTCTGAAAAAGGCTGGTAAAAGCCAGGCAGCTGGAGGGAGCCAGTCCAGAGCTGCTCACACACCAAATTCACATGCAGATGTGAGCAGAAATGAAATAGACTAAGCTTGGCAGGACAGCTGACTCTACTGTATTAACCCCTTATTGTATTAATTAGACTCAAGCATGCTAGTTATTAGAGGCTGGCTACCCTACAGAATGAACCTTGCTTATTAACTTGTGGTTTGTCTGGAGGAACACACCAGGGACTCAGCTATACAGTGGTACCTCGGAAGTCGAACAGAATCTGTTCCGGAAGTCCTTTCTACTCACAAAATGTTCAGAAACCAAGGCACAGCTTCCAATTGGCTGCAGAAAGCTCTTTCAGCCAATCGTAAGCCTCGGAAGTCGTGTTGGACGTTCAGGTTCCAAAAGAACATTAAAAAACCGGAACACTCACTTCCGGGTTTGCGGCATTCAGGAGCCAAAACGTTCGACTCGCAAGGCGTTTGGGATCTAAGGTACAATTGTACAGTCACAAATGAAAGGTTTTAAGTGTGTTCTAAGTGCAATATACAATATGATACCAGATGGCGATGGCGAGCCTTATGGAGAACTCAATGCATTTTTCAAAACGCTTTAAAGAAAAGCATATTCAGAACAGTTTTTATATGTGTCTAGATTCCACTCAGAGGTTCAAACAACATGCTAAGCCAAACCTTGTAGTTTAGCTCAGAGCAGCACGTTAGCAGGGCTGGACAGCAGAAAAAGCCGCCACAATGTTCTCCTTGGGAAGTTGCATGCTTGTGCTTTTGCACTAAGCCATGTTTTGGCTTAGTGTTATGTGTGACCTGGGCCTGACCGTTGCCAGGATTAACAGTGCAACCCTACAGCGCGGTCCTATATATGTCTCCTTAAGACCCACTGAGTTTAGGACTGCACCATAAAGAACTTGGGCACTACATAGCTTGGAGCCCGAAGACCGAGCTCCATTCACAAACTCAGTTTACATGAGCAAATCTAGTCCAACATCCTGTGTCCCACAGTGCCAATCAGGTATTTCCAAGAAGCCCCCAAGCAGCACATGAAGGCAACCCTCTTCTGCCGTTGCTCCTCAGGAACTGCCATTCACAGTTCTAAGCTGCTTCTAAACACGGAGGTTCTATTATTTATCATGCATAATAGCCATTGATACGTTTATGAATTTGCCTAATCCCCTTTTAAAGCGGTTCAGCACCTCACCTCTTTTTGTTTGTTCCAATCTACCGGGAATCAAAACCATCATGCCTAGCAGATGGCATGCAAATAAATCAGTGATTTTATTTTTAAAAAAAAAGATAAGGAAAGAGAAAAAGGGAGGCCATTGATATCTTAAGGAAAAAATGAGAACAGCCTTTACCAAAGGTGTCGTGGGCTTTGAAGAAACTCGATCTCAGGACGAAAGAGAGAAACGTGCTAAGAGGAAGGCACGCTTGGCAAATCCACACTGTGATCAACTCCCGCCTGGAAACCTATGTCCCCACTGTGGAGGGATGTGTGGATCCAGAATTGGCCTCCACAATCACTTACGGACCCATTGTTAAAACCGTGTTTATGGAAGACAATCTTACTCGGCTACGAGTGATCGCCAAAGAAGAAGAATATATATAACAAATTGATGATGATGATGATGATATAATAATAATAATAATAATAATAATAATAATAATAATAATAATAATAATAATAATAATAATAAATGTTTTCGCGGCACATTGCCATGGAAATGCCGTTTACTCGGTTTTGGGGAACCCCAAACGACTGTTGTGCCTTTAACAAAGAAGGCCGTCTCGGCTTCGCTTGGGCGTCTCTATGACAAACCGGAAGTGGCATCATGGACTTCTTCCTTCCCCCCCGGAAGTGATTCAGCTTTCTTTCGCGTCTTCGAGATGGACGTCGGAGAGAGGCAGGAGCCGTCGTAACTTTCGGGAATGGTGAGGCATTGTCGGGGCAACCTTTCCTAGAACCTTGGAGGTGGGCGACAGTTAAGCGGGGGAAACATTTGCCACAGACAGCTAAGGTCGAAAACGGCAGGCCTGGGGTGGAAAGCGCATGCGCGGCAGCGGACGAGGAGGGAGGGTGGAGGCGCTGCGCAGGCGCGCGACGCCTGCGTTTCTCCCCTCGCGTCGGGTTCGAGCGAGATTCAGGGCGAAACCCTTGCAAGCTTTTGCCCACGCTTCCCCCTTCCCGCCGATTAAAAAAGTGCGTTGCCACACGTGCGGAATTTCCCGGACACAAGCAGAAATAGCTCAGAAACGACCAGTTTCTCCGAGATTTTGGAAAGCTCAGGAACTTTTGTGTCCGGATTTTCACCTTTTGAAAAATGGCAACCGTATAATGATTTAATTAACTGTCCATGACCTGAGTGGAGCTTTGAATTTTGGTCTCCCTGGAGCAAATTTGTCACACTACCTGCTACACCACAGAATAAGAGTTGGAAGGGACCACACGGGTCATCTAGTCCAACCTCCTGCAATGCAGGAATCTTTTGCCCAATGTGGGTCTCGAACCCACAACCCTGAGATTAAGAGCCCCAACTGAGCTGTCCCAGTTGTAAACTATACAACCACTTTAAAACTTAGTCGAAACAAAATAATAAAAATCCTTCCAGTAGCACCTTAGAGACCAACTAAGTTTGCCATTGGTATGAGCTTTCGTGTGCATGCACGCTTCTTCAGATACAGGGAAATGTGTGCATGCAAACGAAAGCTCATACCAATGACAAGCTTAGTTGGTCTCTAAGGTGCTACTGGAAGGAATTTTTTTATTTTGTTTTGACTACGTCAGACCAACACGGCTACTACCTGTAAGTAGAACTTTAAAACTTAGTTGCTATATTTCAAAAAGTGAAAATCCAGGCACAAAAGTTGTTGAGCGCTTTTTATTTTTAAAAGGAATTTGCCAAAATCTACACTTTTGGCACGGGCTGCCATATGTCCGGATTTTCCTGGAGATTTCAGTGATTTCCGCCTGGGCAATGTTTCTGACAGCCATCTGTCTGGGAAATTCCAGACGTATGGCAGCTCTTATAAATGTTTGGGCATAAACTGAGTAAATGTCTAGCAGGTACCAGCCACAGATATAGCCTTTTGGGGGGGTAAAGAGTGGGTGGTTGCTGTGCAGCTCCAGGTGGCCTGGACTGAAACTATCGTAGTTCTCTGGTGCTAGTTTAGTTGCAGGAGCCCCCAGGCTCAGTTCCCAGTTAAAGGGGTCAGGCAGGGGATGTAAAAAGCAACATCAAAAAGAAAGTTATGCTGGATCAGACCAAAGGCCTCCCTAGTCTCAGCCTCTGGTTTGCCCCAACAGCCAGCCTGTTTTTAGAATTCTAGAAGGTAGTGCTGGGAGACAACTGCTCTGCTCCACGGCCTTTGCCCTTAGTTATGTGGCTGCTAGATTTTGCACCAGTTGAAGCTTCCAAGTTGTCTTCAAGGGCAAGCCCCACATAGAGCATGTTGAATAACCACCCTTTTGTGTGTCCTGAACGTTCCAGCGTTCAGCTTCCTTGGATGGCCCCAAATGTTACTATTAACATTGTGACAATAGATTTATGGAAGCCATTGCCATGGAAGGTATTCTCTGTCTAATACTAAAAAGAGTCGCTGAGGACATTTTCTTAGAAGCAAGTTTCTCGGATGATACATTTCCAGGTAAATGTATTTAGGAATACACAAACAAAGGGTTCTTGTGGAGCACAACCAAACTCAGGTTGATTTATGAATGCCTGGGGCTGCCAGGTTATGGGTGAATCAATAGACAAATCTGTGAATGAATTGGGGGGGGGCCGACCTTATTGCTTATCCTTTGCAGCATCCAGTACTGGCCACATGGTTAAGATTAGTCCAGAATGGTATTAAATCAGAGTAATAATGCAGCCAGTGATTCTGTTCCTTTTTTTATATATCACAGACGTGTTGTATTCCAGACTGATGGCGTCGGGCACAGCGAGCCGTTCTGAAGACGAAGAGTCTCTGGCAGGGCAAAAAAGGAGCTCCTCACAGGTGTCGGGTGCCATTCCAAAACGGCGCAGTTCTTCCAGGTACCATGCTGGGTTGGGTTGGAGAGGCAACATTGGGCAGTGGTTTTCAACCAATGTTCCGTGGTACCCTGGGGTGCCTTGAATGATAATCAGGGGTGCTGCGGGCAACATTGTCCCTCCCTCTTTCATTCCCTCCCTCCCTCTGGTGTCTCTGCCTCCCAAAGGCTTGCACAGCTGTTTGTTGCAGCAGCCCTGGCTACTAGCTCCCTGGGCGAATGGTGCTTCTGGGTCTGGCCAGGGGGTGCTGGTTGCCAGGAGCTGGGGTGGACTCAGAGTAAGCAAGCAAGTGGGCAAGGGAGCCCAATCCGCCAGTCCTTGCTGTTGGGAATGGACGGACAAGTGGGAGCCTGGGCAGGCAGGCAGGCAGGCACCGTGCTGGCCTTTCTTGCGCTTACAGTGTGCAAGGCCTGCCTGGGAGTTGAGTGCCCAGCTCCAAAGGGGAGTCTTTCCACCATGCATGACTGGCGGTGCCCGCTGCTGCCATTGCTGCTTCCCAAAGTAAGGTGCTGGCCTCACATTCACCTTTGGCCAGTCTCCCATCAGGCCGCTAAGGCTAGTGGCATCCTCTTCCCAGGCCCATGGGGCAGCGTGAGAAGGCACCTCTCTTTGGGGCGGAGTGGGTGGGTCAGAGATCAGCGACAGCAGCAGCTACTCAGAGACTCCCAAGGAGAGGGGAGAGAAGGCTGAGGGAACATTGCACAAGGGGGTATGTTCGAAAAAGGGCGAGAGGATGCAGCTCTGCAGGCAAGGGGTGACATTACTGGGCTCCTGAGCCCCACAGGGGTGCCGCAGAAAGAATGTAGTTGGTCAAGGGAGCCATGGACTCAAAAAGGTTGGAAACCTCTGAGTTAGGGAAAAGGAGGACACCTGGTGCCTGAGCTTGGAGACTGGAGCAGCTGAGTAGCATAGAGATAATTGTGGGTTGGCGATGGTTCTCCCCCTGAAAACCAGGTGCTAAAGGGTCGATAAATAGTCTGGCTCCTTTTTTGCCTTGGGGTTTCCACTGTTCTGAAGACAACTGGGAAATTCACATTTGGGGTCATAGCATAAAACCCTAAAAGCTCTTAATTAGATGGAGGAACCCAAAACAATGTGACTACAATCCTCTTCACATATGACTCACATGAAGGGGCAACATGGCTCTAATGGAGCTGTGCATTTTACCCTATTCCTGAAGTTAAGCAGCTTCTCCTGGCCCCGTATCTGTGGGTTTTTTTTAAAATAGTTGTTTTTATTAAAGTATTTTCATAGTTAACAAGGGTGCATACAACGTCTTTGTTTTCAATTCATCGAGTCCTTTCTACAGGTCAGTACATTTGGTGTGATACTGCTGTTATAGACATTGTGAGGTTGCGGGGGTGAGAAAGAAGTGGGCATGATATTTTTCATTCTTTTGCTTAGTGCATGTGCAGAGTTTTTTGTCTCAGCATTGTGAGGATAGATTCTTTTATCTGTTTGTTTGATTTTGTTGGCAGTGTGGGAGCTTGGAGAGACGGTAGCATTATTGGGTGCATTTAGTTGCTTGCAGTGAGTTTTCTTTGTGTAGGAGAGGGGTTGTTGTCTCAAGTTAGCTGTATCAATTTGTATGCTATGGGGGGGAGGCTATGTTGTTTTGTTTTGTTGATCTGTGATATGATGAAGGGGGGGACATACTGAGGTATAGGGATCCTCTCTTGCTGGTCCCTGTGCTAGTTTCAGTTTGGTGGTTAGCTTTTCTAGTCTGGCCCCGTGTCTGTTGAGGGACGGCTTCTGAAGTGGAGAGCCTTTTCTAGCCGTGGACAGTTTAGAACCCTGACTTCCAAATCACACAGGGAGCTTCCACAGGTGGAAAAGGTTCTCTCCTCCACTCTGTAAGTTACGGCTCAGCATAGGAGAAGCTAGGAGGAGCAGTGCCGCCCTGCAGCCCCTCTGTATCCGCCTTATTCGCAAAGGGCTCATATAAATACAGTAACTGCAAGTGTGGTCCTGGTGGGTTCAGAACCAAATATGCTCCATTCAGAGTTGTAACCTGGCACCTTATTCATTTCCCCTTTTACCATTTTTGTTTGATTTCTTACCTGTCTTTCGCACAATACAATATTAAAGTCAGTATAAAACAAATACAGGCAAAGGAGTGGATTGCTCCCTGCTGCAAGGCCCATTTCCTGGGGGCTGGGGCCCAGACTCGCCTCAAACAGCTAAAAAAGGCTCCTGGGAGGCTGGAGGGACATTGCTGGAACAACTCTTGGCTAAAATGTTTTATAACGTTTTAAACGGTTCTAATTTCTGTTCCTCTGTTTTGTTTTCGTTGGGTTGGTTAATGTTTACTTGGGGTTGACGGTTATTTTAATTTGGGTATAACTGTAAACTTTATTATTATTATTATTATTATTACTACTACTACTATTGCAATTAGTATTATTAGTTTCTACTGATTCATTGGTTTATTTATAGCCTGTATAAGATATTCTGCTTTTTTATGTTTAATGTTTTATTAGGTTTTTATATATGCTGTAAGCCGCCCTGAGTGGCTGGGGAAATCCAGCCAAATGGGCGGGATATAAATCATCTCCTTCTTCTTCTCTTTCTTCTTCTTCTTCTTCTTCTTCTTCTTCTTCTTCTTCTTCTTCTTCTTCTTCTTCTTCTTCTTCTTCTTCTTCTTCTTCTTCTTCTTCACTGGACCTGTAAACAAATTCCGTTAAGTGGGGAAACCCCCTAATCATTCAGAATCCCTTTGTGGACTTCAGCCTTCAGGAAGTTCCATTGACAACCCATATTCATACTGTCTGTAGCAGTGCTGATTAGGCCATTGGTGAAGGTAACTTGCTGCAATATAACATGGAATTTCCTCATTCTAGGTTCATCAAGCGGAAGAAGTTTGATGATGAACTGGTAGAGAGCAGCCTTGCCAAATCATCTAGCCGGGCCAAGGGCCCCAGCGGGGTGGAGCCAGGGCGCTGCTCTGGGAGTGAACCCTCTTCCAGTGAGAAGAAGAAGGTGAGTTGGGTGACATATACCTCCCTCGATAAGAACCACCATAGCAGATAATGTGGCCCCATTATTCAAATTTGATGCTTTTGAAACCCTTGCAAGCGTTTTCATCTCAGTGCTGTCCTGTGCTGTTGCAGGTGCCCCTTAAATAACCTTGCGATGCAATTTGTCAGCGGCCACGGCTCTCTGCTACATTTTGGCTTCGTTGTGTTGCTGTGCCTGTTGCAGTATGTATGCCAACTTCTGCTTCCGCAGGTGTCCAAATCCGTCTCTGCACCTGTCACTCCAAGCCCAGCTCCAAACCCCAGCCTCACCAAGCGGATGAAGAAGAGCAAGCAGCCCTTGCAGGTCACCAAGGATTTGGGCCGCTGGAAACCCACTGATGATTTGTTGCTGATCAACGCTGTGCTTCAGGTAGTAGAATGGGGTTAAGACATATAGATAGAGGCAGATAGAGGGATGCCAGGTGTTCTTAAAATCAAGATCCACAGTGGATCAGGAACAGTATTTGATTTCAAGAAGCTCTTAGTGACTGAATTGAGGTTCCCAGCCAGCCTTCCATGTGCAGATGTTTAAGTAATGACATCCCAGGTGCCCTGTTGCCATATTGGCTTGGGTACTTTCCTGGGGCCTTGCATTCCCAAATTTTCTGGGGAGCTGCTGCCAGTTTGTGTAGACAGTGTTGAGCTAGATGGACCATATAAGGCAGCTTCATATATATATTCTCATGTGTTCTAATTCCATGCATTTTCAACATTGCTCAGTAATTACCTTTTTATTTATTTATTGAATTTATATACCGCCCTTTTAAATCTCCATCTTACCCAAAAGGGTTCTTAATGAATCATCCCTCTAAGGCAGTGATGGCCAAACTCGGCCCTCCAGCTGTTTTTTTGGGACTACAGTTCCCATCATCCCTGACCACTGGTCCTGTTAGCTAGGGATGATGGGAGTTGTAGTCCAAAACCAGCTGGAGGGCCGAGTTTGGCCATCACTGCTCTAGGGAATAGACAGGGTGAAACAGAACAATCAAGTGCTTTGTGACCCCCGACAGCCTCACTCCTATCCCTTTTAAATTTATCTTAGTAGTTTGTAATGCCAATAAAGGTATTTTTATTTTATTGTACTGCCCTATACCTGGAGGTCTCAGGGCGGTTCACAGAAAAGATCACACTATATAAAAACAAGATGAGAACAATAACCCTCTTACTTCATCCTCCAGTGTGTTCTGTTTGAGCACAAAGCAGTTGAAGCCAATGGGGTTCCCTTGTGCCTTTTTCTAAATAGTCTGCTTGCCCTATGCTGGAGCATGGTTGTCCACAGAGAGTTGGGCATCTCTGTGTGAGCGACTGTGATTCGGATGGTCAGGCTTCGCAGACGTCTGTTACATGCAAGGAAGAGTCATTATTCCCAAGAGTAATTTCTCTCTCTCTCTTTCTCTCTGAAGACCAATGACTTGACCTCTGTGCACCTGGGAGTGAAGTTCAGCTGCCGTTTTAATCTTCGGGAGATCCAGGAGAGGTGGTACGCTCTGCTCTATGACCCCGTGATTTCCAAGTAAGTTTTCTCCTCCACAGAGTCATGCTTCTCAGAGTGGGAGGCATGGGGATTGATCCTATTAAAGGGGTGTCTTGTCTTTCAAGGACAAAGTGCTTCCTTTTCTGTCTGGCATCTATGGACCATCTCCATTTGAAGACTAGGACTAGATCAGCTTGTGATGGGAGGGAAGACAATCCGTTATACTGGTGGAGGAACATGGTTTCCACCTAGCTCCGAAAGTTTTCATAAATGCTCTTACTTGGAAGTAATTATTTTTTTTAAATGAACGGTACTTGCCTTTCATGTTCGTTTTCGGAATGGAAGGATCTGTGTATTGGCTAGGAAGTTCCTTTATTTTCCTTTCCTCTTCGTTCTTCAGCCCTACAGAGTAGGAGGAAGGGTGCAATGTTCTCGATTTAGTCCACTTTAAAAATAAAATAAAATCAGGCTTCTTGATGAGATGGCACTGAAAGATGGAATCTCAGCGCTGTTTGTTTCCAAACAGCTGCTGAGAGCAGAGCTGATTTCCCTGGGAAGCGCTTGTTCTCTGCTTCCTCAGTGCATGAATGTGAATTGCCTCTTTGGCATATCCAAACCTCACCTAAGAAGGCAATTTTGCTTGTGTTTCTGGGGTTAAGGCATTTATGAGGCTTATTGGAAGTTTTAAGAACCTTGACACATGCGTTTAACCCTAATAAAAGTGGGTTTTGATTGCACAAATGAGACTCCCTATGGGTCCATCTTGGCACTTGTGAGGATAGAAAACCAACTACACACACACCTTTGTTTTTCCTTTTTAAAAAATAGTTATATATTTTCTTGGGTGAATGCCGCTGGTTGCTGTTTGGTGTGGGGCGACTGATTTCTTTTTCATTCTCTTTCCCCCTTCCTCCAATAGGCTGTCATGCCAGGCCATGCGGCAGCTGCATCCGGAAGCCATAGCCTCTATGCAGAGTAAAGTGCTCTTCAGCAAAGCAGAGGAGCAGCTACTAAGCAAAGTAGGATCGGTAAGGATCAAGATTGGGCTACTTCAACCGTAGCCCTGGTTAACTCAGGACAGGGTTCAGAGTAGCTATTTTTCTCCCTGATGTTTTTTGGTAGAGTTTTGCCATGCCCTGTATAGCAAGCGACTTGCTTGATATAATAGCTACCCTGGCATTTACCAACCTTTTCTTCTTTATGCTTGTAAATATTGTGTGTGTGTGTGTGTGTGTGTGTGTGTGTGTGTGTGTGTGTTTGTGTCATTGTAATATCTTGTATACTAATAGCACACTCTGTTTCTAAGTGTTGTCCTTTTGTACCCAAAATGACACCACTTCCTCATGAAAAAGGGTTATCAACAGGTTTGGGGGAAACCCTGAGGTTTGCAGAAGTGGTCGTAATCATTAGAAAAAGGAGCCCGAAGAGAGGGAGATAACCAGAAGCGAGGGCACAGAATGCCCTGTCTCTGTAACTGGGGTGGGGGATGCGACAAAAAGACCAAGGGACGAAGGATAATGGAACAGAGTTTCCCAAAGGCTTTCCCAAGCTAAGCTTGAAGCCTGAACATAAGCAGTCCACATAGCAAGAATTTCTTGAAGGCCTCCCTTATATCATTTTGAGATGATGGAATGGCTTCACAAAGTTTGTGGCCTGTAAATTTCATTCTCGTCTTTCTTGAAAACTTGACAGTTCTCTCTCTCTCTCTCTCTCTCTCTCTCTCTCTCTCTCTCTCTCTCTCTCTCTCTCTCTCTCTCTCCTCTCTCTCCTCTCTCCCCTCTCCCCTCTCCCTTTCTCTCTTTTATTAAATTTTCTGTTCTACAATTTTAAAGTACTCATTTTTACATCCTTAAAATATCAGTGACTTCCCTTCTTCTCTTGCCACGGTTCATTACATTTTGCATATCATAAATCCCTGCATATTTTACAAAAACTATATCATTCAGTATTTCATAAAAACTATACCATTCAGTATTTCATTATGACATCCATCAAAACTTATTTACACTGTTGAATTTACAGTGGGACCTCTACTTACGAATTTAATCCGTTCTGAATGCACACTCGTAGGTCAAAAACTTCGTAAGTCGAGTTTCCCATAGGACAAGCAGTTTCCCATAGCAATGCATTGGAAGCAGAAAAATTCGTAAGTTGAGGAAAGCGCATCTAAAAACTCGTAAGTCGAGGAAACCGCATCTAGCCGCGAACGGGTTTTCCGTTTGGGTGTCGAAAAAATGGTAAGCGCGCGGCCACTTTTTCCGCTCATAAGTCGTAAACGTCGGATGTCGAGTAGCTCGTAAGTCGAGGTCCCACCGTATCTTAATGCTGCCATCATTTTCAGCTGTACACAGTTAGTTCCCATATATTCAATAAACGTTTTCCAATCTTCTCTAAACATATGTTCTTTTTGTTCTCTTATTCTATATGTAAAGTCTGCAAGCTTTACGGTTGCAAGCTTGACAGTTGACTTTTAACTTGATGGGCTTAACTAGAGTTAAAAATCTCTTCTTCATGGAAAATTAATGTGAGGAGCAACCTTTCCAGTGGTTCTTTTCTTCCTGCTTGAGCCTTCTTTCTCATACTCCTAGACCAGCCAACCCACCCTGGACACCTTCCAGGACCTCCTGCACAAGCACCCCGAGGTTTTCTACCCCTCCCGCACTGCCAAGGTCCTACAGACGCATTGGCAACTCATGAAGCAGTACTACCTCTTGGATGATCAAACAGGTATGGCCAGCTAATCTGTTGCCAGGTAAAGTCTGGAACCTGCTGCTTGTGCCAGGATTCTGAACCATCCTTTGCCCTCTCTGGTCTCTTCCAGTGCAGCCACTGCCCAAAGGGGACCAGGTGCTCAACTTCTCCGATGCCGAAGACATGATAGATGACAGCAAACTAAAGTAAGTGAAAGGGGTGGGGCTAAGGCCAGCTGCATTCCCTCTGTTTATTAGAAAAACTCAGCCATCAGTATTCCTGGCCTAACTTTGTCTGGAGAAACTTTGGTTCCAGCCTGGACATATGTTAGGCTAAGGGTTACTTCAACTCACATCCAGTCCACACTTGAATAGGAATCTATCTTCATTTTTAAATTTATAACGTGAAGACAATTTGAATAGCAGCAGCTAGACTGGTGACTGGGAGTGGCCACCAAGATCATATAACACCAGTCCTGAAAGACCTACATTGGCTTCCAGTACATTTCCAAGGACAATTCAAAGTGTTGGCGCTGACCTTTAAAGCCCTAGATAGCCTCAGCCCAGTATACCTAAAGGAGTGAGGTCCAGCTCCGAGGGCCTTCTGGTAGTTTCCTCCCTGCGAGAAGTGAGATTACAGGGAACCAGGCAGAGGGCCTTTTCGGTAGTGGTGCCTGCCCTGTGGAACGCCCTCCCATCAAATGCCAAGGAAATAAACAACTATCTGACTTTTAGAAGACATCTGAAGGCAGCCCTGTTTAGGGAAGCTTTTGATGTTTGATAATGTTTTTAATATTCTGTTGGGAGACGCCCAGAGTGGCTGGGAAACCCAACCAGATGGGCGGGGTATAAATAATAAATTATTATTACAGCAAACAACTTGTAAATGCAGATGATCAGGTAGGAGGGGGTTGGATCTGCCTGAGATAAAATTGTTGGCCCTTGAGGCTGCAACACAAAGTGACCGAGAAGAAGGCCAGAGAGAGGTTTTTTCCTCTAAACGAGTTGGTCTAAACCGGATTAGGTAGATGTTCAACGTGGGAGCAATTAATTGATGCATGCTAACTGATCCTAAGGCTTGATCAGATTGACACTGGGAAAACCAAAGCATTTCTAGATAGGGAGACTAGGCGGCAATAACATATAACATGGTGCCCAGTTGGCACACATCATCCTTAAACTTTAAAATCCGAGACAAGTCGCTGCTGCTGTCATTGTCCAGATGAGGACGCCGTGTGACTTAATGCCTGAAGCCACCCATTTGAGAGAGCAGATATGGGGCCTTTCAGACCTAGGGTAATTAATGAGTGGAGTCCATGGTGAGCTTTGTTTCTCCTAATTTTTCATCCAGCAGTCCGGCTCCTGCCGTGCTGCAGTTTTGAGCATTACTGTGGTTCTCTCAACATGCGCATGGCTGAGCCCTAATCCAGCCAACATGGGCTAGTGTTTTTTGAGATTATATATACATATTATCTGTGGCTCAGGCACTGGAATTGAGTGATCAGTTACCAATTCAAGATCTAACACCTCTCTCTCTCCTTCCCTCCCTCCCTCCTCTCCTGTAGGGATGTCCGAGACGAGGTGTTGGAGCATGGTGAGTTGGGTGCTGTTTGTTGCAAGAGGTGGAGCAAAAATAACACTCTTCAAATGGCTCTGTCTCCATAAAACTCTGAGAGACTCTGGCTGGTGTATCCCTGTGAGCCAGCTCTTGGGCGAAACTGAGAAAAAACTCCGATCTGTAAAATCTGAATCACTTGTAATATACAGTGGTACCTCTGGTTAAGAACTTAATTCATTCCGGAAGTCTGTTCTTAACCTGAAACTGTTCTTAACCTGAAGCACCACTTTAGCTAATGGGGCCTCACGCTGCTGCCATGCCCCCGGATTTCTGTTCTCATCCTGAAGCAAAGTTCTTAATCTGAGGTACTATTTCTGGTTTAGCGGAGTTTGTAACCTGAAGCATGTGTAACTTGAAGCGTTTGAAACCCGAGGTACCACAGTATGTTAAAATCCCTATTGGGAAGCTATCGGCAGGTAGCAGAACTCGGCTTCACGTATTCTATATGTCAGGGAACCGCCCCTTTATTGTGGGTGCCAGCACTCTCAACATGGGTTGAGGAATGGATGCTTGCAGAGAGAGGAGCTAAGCTTTCTCTCTCCCTGCCCCCCCTTAGTATTGTCCTAATGGTCACAGGCTGGATCTACACTCGTGGTTTAAAAAACGCATTATTAACACGTGACGCCAGAGGGCGCTGCAGAGCAGCGAGCCGCCAGCAAAGGGAAACTGCATTAAGCGTTATAGAATGTTAAATTTAAAAACGTTTAGAAGAACAATGTAGATCCAACCCTAGACAGAAGCGAGCTTTACCTGCAGTGGAATAATTTATCCAGCCCCAAGACCACTTCTCTCTCTTTCTCTTTCTCCTTGTTTCTCATGATTATTTATTTAAAGTTACTTTTGTTTTTCTTTCAAAAATCCATTCATCACGCTTGGGGCCTTTCTCCACACAGAACTGACGGTGGCAGACCGGAGACAGAAGCGTGAAATCCGTCAACTGGAGCAAGAGCTCCACAAGTGGCAGGTGCTGGTGGACAGCATAACAGGTGAGAGAAGAGTCACACTATGTCTCTTCTCGTGGGTGAGAAATCCCAACTCCTAGTGATGCAGTGCCTATTCCCCCGGGACTTCCAGCTAACATTAGGCAAGCGCGTTTGTTTATTGCTTTTGACGTCTGCTAAGAGCAGCTTTGTGGAGGCAACCCTATCCAGACAACGTAATGTTATTATGTGCGTTTGTTTTTGTTACGCCTTTTTTTTGGCCTCCATTTTCATAGTTTTATTTATATAGCGCTTTATTCTAATAAACCTCAACACAGTTTACAATTTTGTATTCTATAATAATAATATCGCCTACTTTTTTAAAAGTCTGCTGTTACTGCTATTTTTGAATGAATATTTCATAGAGGGTGGTTTTTTATTCAGTAATGTATAGATTTTCATTGAATAAACGTGGAACGCCCTCCCATCAGATGTCAAGGATATAAACTTCTATCTGACTTTTAGAAGACATCTGAAGGCAGCCCTGTACAGGGAGGTTTTTTAGTGTTTGATATTTCATATTTATAGAGGACTTTCTACATTTCTTTTTCTACTGCCCCATTTATGAGCCAATAAGATCTAAGCTCCTCCTCTTGATCCCGCCCACCATTATATCTAAGGAAGACTGTTTGAAATTGCTTCTTGTGGACGCAAATCCCCTAATTTCACGTGGGGTGGCAATCTTCATAGTGCGGGCTCTGAAACTCAGGGCTACCCTGACAGGGTAGTGTGTCCTAGACCTGGACCTGTTTTAATTCTCTCTTATTTCATTTTTAACTGAATGTGCCCAGCTTATTTTGGGCTATTTTATGCTTTACATATATCTGCATATTAGATTTTTGGTGCTGGCACCTAAATCTTTGCATTATTGTCTTAGGGTAATTTAAATGTTATTACACCAGCAATATCACCTTGAATTATGCTTTGTTGCTTGCCTCTGGCATTTTGTATTGTTTTTATTTTGCTATGGCTGTATGCTAACGCAATAAAGGTTTGAATTTGAGTTGAATATTTCATATTTTGTTGGAAGCTTTCCAGAGTGGCTGGCAAATAACAACAACAACTACTACTGCTGCTGCTGCTACTACTAAATAAAGGGCTCTTTTGGGGAGAGCAACTAAGTGAGTGTCCTGGAGACACAACCCACCTTTCGTGGCCCAGCATGCTTTGGTTACCCCTGCCTTCCAAAGGCCATGCCTGTCTAATCCCTCCTTTTCTTTCTCCCAGGAATGAGTTCCCCTGATTTTGATAACCAGACATTGGCTGTGCTGCGTGGAAGAATGGTGCGTTATCTCATGCGCTCCCGGGAGGTGAGTCCAGTCTATCATTTGGCTGCTTAAATTGAGACAGTGCAGAGCTTTTTCATGGTAGGATTGCATCAGAGAGAGCAAGTTGCATATACAGTGGTACCTCGCAGGACGAATGCCCTGCAAGACGAATTTTTTGCAAGACGAATGCGTCTTGAGATCGGATGGTGACTCGCAAGACAAATGAATTTTGCGAAAAATTCATCTTGCGAATCGTGGTTTCCCATAGGAATGCATTGAAATTTAATCATTGCGTTCCTATAGGCAAAAAAAAAGAAATTTCAATGCATTCCTATGGGAAACCGCGATTCGCAAGACGAATTTTTCGCAAAACGAATTGACTCGCGGAACGAATTCGTCTTGCGAGGCACCACTGTAGTTCTGTCAGCAACAGAACTAACAGTAACAGAACATCGGTGTCTGGCACAAATTTTAAAACGTGTGTGTGTATATTTGCAGCCTCTACAGAATTCCCAACTATATTTCTAAGCCAAAAAATAACAGCTGTAAGGTTGTTTGTGTGTGTATTTACATTCAAGAGTTGGAGAACTCTCCCTTTTCCCAAACAGGAAGTATCTTCAGTATGCTTATACTTCTAAGGAGCTCTATTTTCCTCTTCTGCAAAAGACACAACAGTAGAATCCACCCACTTGCTATGGCGCAACTTTATCTGTAATGTGGAATCTGGAATCGGCCTCCCAAGAGATTGCAGGCTTTTGCTAACAGCAGCTTCAATATCTGTGTCAGAATGCAATGTGCAAATTCAGCTAGTTGAAGCCAAATAAGAAAACACAATGAGCCAGATTCAGTTAATGAGTCGTGCTAGCAGAAGCCCACACAGGGACTTTGGCTAGCGCCATGGGGCTTCCACTGCTCACCCCAAAATTGGTTCTCAGGAGTTCAGGAGAGAGAACCCCCATAACGGCACGCAAAGGGAGGAGAGGGGATTGTTCTGTTAGGCAAGGTAAAATGCTTGTGCTGATGGAACGATTGCCATAGCCATGTTGATTTGGCTAATTAGTTTTGATGGCTGTAGATTGCAATTTCCTCTGAGCAAAACGCTGGTCCCCTTGACACACGGTGAATGTTTCTGTTTGTTTCCTCTTCCAGATCACGCTTGGCAGAGCCACCAAAGACAATCAGATTGATGTGGATCTAGCGCTCGAGGGGCCAGCCTGGAAAATATCCCGCAAGCAAGGTGCTTGAGATTGGGCTACTGCCTTTGAGTTGCTCGGGGAGAAGGACTTAGTAGGACAAGGGGTGTGAAATTGTGGTAGGATGGGAAAGGGAAGGCAGCCCTTTGAGTGCCCGCATAGGGCTGATAAGTTACGCCTCAGTGTTTAGTTTCTCTCCATGGTTCCTGATGTGAGTGCCATGTGATATCAAGGTGCCTTTGGTATTTTGCTGTGTCAGAAATTGCAGGCGAGGTAGTTGCTGTTTCTTGCCCTAAATCAGGAATTGGTAACTAATGGCCACATGAGGACTTTGACGACATTGGATGGAATTCTGTAGACTTTTAAACTATACCTGAAGGAGCATCTCCACTCCCATCGTTCAGCTCAGACACTGAGGTCCAGCTCCGAGGGTCTTCTGGCGGTTCCCTCCCTGCGAGAAGCAAAGTTACAGGGAACCAGGCAGAGGGCCTTCTCGGTGGTGGCACCCGCCCTGTGGAACACCTTCCCATCAGATGTCAATGAAATAAACAACTATCTTGACTTTTAGAAGACATTTGAAGGCACCCCTGTTTATGGAAGTTTTTAATATTTGATGTTTTGTCGTGTTTTAAATATTCTGTTGGGAGCCGTCCAGAGTGGCTGGGGAAACCTGGCCAGATGGGCAGGGTATAAATAATAAATTATTATTATAGCAAACAACTTGTGAATGCAGATGATCAGGTAGAAGGGGGTTGGATCTGGCTGAGATTAAATTGCTGGCCCTTGAGGCTGCAACACAAAGTGACTAACAATGCTAATAATAATAATAATAATAATAATAATAATAATAATAATAATAATAATAATAATAATAATATATATTGGTGTTTAAAAAGGCACAATTAGGAAAGTCCAAGTCTGGTGACATTTCCCTGTTCGCACATTTTAAAATAGCCTTGGAAAAATTGGCTGGAGCTTCTCACTTTTGAGAGCCAAAATTTCAAATAAGGATATAGCAGATGCAGGGCCTCGAACCAGCTACAAAACACACAGTATCAAGGCATTCTCTGCAAGCAGTTGTGGCCAATTTTCTTCCTTCTGCTTGGAAAATCTAACTTCTCATTTCTCCATGCGTGCACACACAGGTGTCATCAAACTGAAGAACAATGGCGACTTTTTCCTGGCAAACGAAGGCCGGCGGCCCATTTATGTGGATGGGCGCCCAGTGCTTTGTGGCAGCAAATGGAAGCTCAGCAACAACTCAGTGGTGGAGGTGAGCTGTTGGAGGTGGGCAGGGCAGAAGGCTGTGCTGCTTTGTGGTGAAAGGTTTCACAGTTTTCTTGGTCGTTTGTTCCATAACAAGATGATGCCAGTATCCAGAGCAGCTGAACCCAGCCCTAAATCCATGGGATGCTAGACTCCTTTGCATGCATCCAGCTGTTGTGAATTTTGATTCCGCACAGAACCAGCAAACATAATAAATAAGAAGCGCTGAGATACAGTTTCTTCAGCTTCTGTCAGCCAAGAGCCTAGTGCTAGCTGGAAGGTAGACAACTTCCTTGAAGTCTGTTTATTATCTACCCAGAGAACCTCCGGTTTGGGAAGACATAGTTTCTTGCAGCAGCCAGTTTGGCCTCTCAGTGAGGTGGGAAAGTGGCTAAGCTATAAAACAGAGCTTTCCAAAGTGTGTTGTCGGCTGCTAGAAAAACTGAATTACTTGTGTTGTGAAATGTTGCATGTCTAAAAAGTGTGTCACCGACATGACAAGTTTGGAAAGCTCTCCTGTGAAAGATGCAGCGCTTTCACTTCTTCCCCACCCAGTCTGACTGCCTTTCTCTTTCCCCCTAGATTGCTAGCTTGCGCTTTGTCTTCCTCATCAACCAAGACCTGATTGCGCTTATTAAGGCAGAGGCTGCCAAAATCGCCCAGCCCTGAGGCTTGAATCAAACCCAAAGCTCCAGTGGACCTGTGTGTGGCTGCCCGCCCCTGCCCCGGACTCCTTTCGCCAGCAGGGACCACTATGCTTTATGATGAAGATGCAGCTCCATAGAGCCTGCCCTCCCCTAGGCTAGGACTGAAACTTCTTGGGGGCCTTTTCCTATGCAGCTGAGGACAACGGCGAGCTCTGCTTCATCAGTCAGCGGATCTATGTAAAAGAAAGGTATGAGCCAGGCCTTAAACCGGCACCCTCTTTGGGTGTTCTTGGCCGTGTGAGGCATTTGCTGGCTAGGGTTGTGCGGCTGTTGCGCTCGATTCTCTTTGGGACAGAGTGATGAAAACCAGATTAAGGGCTGGGGGAGTAAGTGTCAAACGAGCTAATAAATAGTTGCAAATCTCACTACTCTCTGTCGTGCTGGTGGCCTGCTTCTTTGTACACAACCATCTTTTCAGCTCTTGCCAAATAGATTCTCACGTTTGGGGCGAGGGAGGAACATGCTTTGAAGCAGTCATGCAATGATTGAGGTTCGTCAGTTGATACTCTGCTCTTTCTACATTATTCTGCAGCAGTAGTGATTAATGTTTTGCCTTGCCTGTCTCTCTCTGCAGTGTAGTCTAGAGTTTAATTTTCATAAAGTTTTTAAAGGAAGAGTGGAATAGCTGGTTTGCCTAACTATGTTTGGTAACATAAGATTCTGAAGGGTGCTGTGACAGTTGTCAAGAATGATTTCTAACTGTTTAAAAAGCAGTGGCAAAATCAGATCACGCCTAGTGTTTATAATGTGGGCTATAGTTTTGCTACCTGCTGCTTTTACTGAAGCTTCCAGTGTGGTGTTTAGAGTTGACTTTGGTCTGATGCTGCCAATCTTTTGGTAAACATCCTTTGGGTACCAGTTGTGCTAGTTACGTTTTGTTGTTTTGTGTAGCTTCTGCAGACAGAATTAGGGGCTCCTCTTGAGATGTGCAAGATGCGGTTCTTTCAGTATTGTAGAAGAGTCGGTGCATGGTGTGAATGTCTTTTGAACTATGAGGGTTTAATATTAGACCTGGGCGGTGTCAGGTTTTCAGCACTGCAATCTGGTGATAACACTGCAATGAGGCAGTTTCACCCTGGTGCCAGGATGTTCCCAGTGCTGGGGGCAGAGAGAGTTTCTCTCCCTAGCATGCGGAGTGAACAGGCTGCCTGACCCCTGTTTCTTGCCGGAGCTTCCTTGTGCTGCTCAGCTGCGGGGCGCAAAGGCTCCTGCCCCCAGCTGAATGAGCGCCGATGCCTTTCTGGCTTGTGTGCAAGGCATCAGGGCTCGCTCAGCTGGGAGTGGGAGCAGTTTAATGGGGCCCCCACTCTGGCTCACATGGTGGGAGGCTTCTTTAAACTGCTCCACTGAGGAGCATGCAGCTGCCTGTGCCTCTGTGGAGCAGTTCAAAGACGACAAGGAAGGAACAAGTTGTATCGGCCCAAGCGATGCAGCCAGCGCCTCCTGCTGTGGTATGATGGGCAGAGCACAATGGCGGCTTGACCCGACAGTAATAATTATTACAGTCGTACCTTGGAAGTCCATTCAACAGCCAATCAGAAGCCGTGTCGGGCGTTCAGGTTCCAAAGAACGTTCGCAAAGCGGAACACTCACTTCTGGGTTTGCAGTGTTCGGGAGCCAAAACTTCCGAGTACCAAGGCGCTCAGGATCCAAGGTATGACTGTATTTATACCCCGTCCATCTGGCTCGGTTTCCCCAGCCACTTTGGGCAGCTGGTGGAACTGCCGCTGCTATCGATTCCCTCTGCGACCAGCGGCCTGATGTTGAAATCAGCACTGGTGGCATAGAGCCTCGGGAGCGCCGTGGTTTCACCCACAATATACCACCGTGGAGCCGCCGTTGTGCTCTACCCCTGGGTGATGTATCAATACATCGGACAGGCCTAGTTAACATGCTACTGTTCAGTTAATCTCATTCACTAGGGGACCCCCACTCATCCCTCCCTCCGCATTGAGGACAATAAACCCCCAAGGAAGAGTAATTAGCTAGTAAACCATGAATGAGGTCAGAGTCCAAAACGTACCTTTATTTTATAAAACGAGCTCCCACTTTAGCCCAGCCCCAGTACTGCAGAGGGCTAGGAAAATCCTCTGCCCTCCCACCAGAGGAACAGCATGCACAGTGGGATTCACACTCTTATCTCCCCCGCCATCCCATGGCTAACAATCAAAGTGCCAGAAGGAAGAAGAGAAGCTAAAACTGGGGTGGGTGTATATATATATATATATAGTTGCATATTTCAAGCATCTGAGTTTGAAATGGATGTATTTCCCCGATCCAGACAGGATAGGTCCCGCTTCTGTGTCTGCTTATGCTCCAGCCTTCTGCAGAGAATTCCTAAGCTTGCGTTCCAGTTCTTTCCTCCCGTCCCTGTGTTGATAGCTGCTGCAGCCCCGTTAAAATGCTGTATCGGGGCTTTTCGACTCCCCCCCCCCATGTTTCCAACAGCAGACTCACAGGCCCGTGCCTTCCTCCTCTGGCCAGCAGGGGGCGCTGCACACAGACCCATCATCCCCGGCACCAATCAGCACCATTTCGAGGCTTGAGGAATCGCAGGCTTGAGTCCTGGAAGTTTTGGTTTCCGTGAGGCCCGTAGGGTCCATGGGGGAGCAAGCTCGAGAAAGGGAGCTCACTCTTTGGAGCTGGCTTGGCAGCTGTGCGTTGCTTCCTTGGTCCTTGGATCCGTGCCCCGCCGGTGAAACAGGCACCGTCTCGGAGTCCTTGCCCGGTCCCCGTGCCCAGTACATGCCGGGCCAAGGTGAGCTCTGTCCGGCCGGTGGTGCCCACATCCACTGTACCCTGCCACAGGCACCGTTAGGGCAGGGGGCCGGTGGGACGCTGTGGGGGCAGAAGGCGGGCGGGAGTCCTGTGTCTACTCGGAGAGGACTTAGCAGAGGCGTGGCAGGAGCAGCATCCGCATGAGGAAAGGGTGCGTAGGCAGAAGGGTCGGCCCGCGAGTGCGTCGGCGTCTGGGAGAGAAGGAAGAGCTGCACGGCCTGGCGAAGGGAGTGCAGGCCTTCGCGCATTTGCTGAACCTGCCCGGAGAGCTCGGCCACCTGGGAAGCAAGGCAAGGAGAAACTGGGTGAGTATTAGCAGCCTCTGTTTGCTTATACTTTACTCTTGGGCGCAGTAGCAATTTAGAAGTGGGGTAGGGCTTGGGCCATACAAGTTGTACCTTGGAAGTCGAACAGAATCCGTTCCGGAAGCCTTCCAAAGCGCGGCTTCTGATTGGCTCCAGGAGCTTTCCTGCAGCCAATCGGAAGCCCGGTCAGACTTTTGGGTTCCAAAGAATGTTTGCAAACCGAAACACTCACAGCGTTCGGAAGCCAAGGTATGATTGTATCTGGTTTTCAACATTGTGATACATCCGCAGCTAAATACTGTGATACATTCCAGACATTGTGATATATTGGTGTACAGTGGTGCCTCGCTAGACGAAATTAATTTGTTCCACGGGTCAATTCGTCAGTTTCCCATAGGAATGCATTGAAACTTAATGCGTTCCTATAGGCTCTGGGGGACTGGCGGAAGCTTCTCCTGCCGCCGCTTCTCGCAGCGCAAAGCCGGCATGGGGTGCAGTTTCGGAACGCAGTGGGGGAACGCAAGCGGCGAAAACCCCCGCTGCTAACTGCCTTTGGCTGGGGTCTGGTGGCGAAAGCGGCAAGAAGGGGTCCTCCCCTTCTTGCCACTGTCGTCAAGCCAGACCCCAAGCAGAAGGCAGTCTGCAGCGGGGTTTTTTCGCCGCTTGCGTTCCCCCAAGGGGGAGGCAAACGATTAAAAAACCCTGCTGCAGACTGCCTTCTGCTTGGGATCTGGCTTGACGACAGTGGCAAGAAGGGGAGGACCCCTTCTTGCCGCTTTCGCCACCAGACCCCAGCCAAAGGCAGTTAGCAGCGGGGGTTTCGCTTCCCTCGGCAGCCGCCGCCTGGCTTCGGACGGCGGCTGCCGAGGCAAGCAGCTGTGTGCCAGGCAGCGCGGGAGAAGCGGCTCCTCCGCTTCTCCCACTGCCGCCTGGCACAAAGCCGACATCGGGCGGGGCTTCAGAGAGGCGCATCGCTTCTCCGAAGCCCCGTCCGATGCTCCCTGGAATCCGTGGCGTGGTGGTGGGAGGAGTAGTGGGGGAACGGATCAGTTCCTCCACTTCTCCCCCCTTCTTCCCGCGTTACAGCCCTTTGTGTTCCGCTGGTCTCTGCCGGTTGCCCCTCGCCGGCAGAGACCAGCAGAACACAAAGGGGAACGAACTGCAGCGCCGGAAGAAGGCAAAGGAAGATCAGCTGAGAAGCGCTGACAGCTGTCAGTGCTTCTCAGCTGATCTTCCTTTGCCTTCTTCCGGTGCTGCAGCTCGTTCCCCTTTGCTAGACGAATGCCCCTTTAGGTTTTGCAATCGGAGGTTTTTATGGCCACACTTCGCAAGACGAAGCGGTGGCCATTAAAAAACTCATCGTCTTGCGAGGCAACCTCCGATCGCAAAACCTATTCGTATAGCGGAAAATTCGTCTTACAGGGCATTCGTCTAGCGAGGCACCACTGTATCTTCCTGGTGTATCTCGACTGCTTCTTCCTGCCAGAGGGGCAGAAGGACTTCCTCAAAGGCATGGATGAGGGCATCGCCGGGTGAAGCCACCACATGCCGCAGAGGGTGGAGCAAGCTGCATTGCTAGGCTGTACAGCTTGTTCCTCCCTCCGCTTCTCTGAGCCTTTCAGAGGAAGTTGGGGTGGTTTCACCCCAGCACCTTATGGGGGCCGGGGGACTCCCTCAAAGGCGCCTGCCTGCTTTCACCCTAGCGGACGCAGAGTTTCCTTACTTCTGATTCCATGAGGAAAGACATAGCCCAGCCATGTGGCAGTAGCCAAGTGCACAGAGCCTGTCCATTTTCACATGGGTGGGCCACCTCTTTCTCCCGGGAGGCCTGCTCATGTGAAGGTAGATGAGGCCACTTCGTGAAGGCTGTGTTCACACAGCAGGGGGGGATGAGGCCATTGCATTAGCTGGAGGCGCGGGGCTTGAACAGCTGATAAGCAGGCTTGCTTAAACTGCCCGCTTCTCAGCTGATCAAACCCCCACCCTGACTTGTCAAACTGCTCTACTGAGTGGTGCACTTTGAAGAAGCTGCCTGCCAGCTGCTTCTGAGTCTCCCGCTGTGGCAGTTTCACCTGGCACCTCGCCGGCTGGGGCTAGTGCAGCTTTTTTCAACATCATGGTTTATCGCCATTTGGCTGGTGATAACTGTGATGTTGAAAGCCCTACTCTCTGGTCAAGCCACCATCACAGGCATTGCCCAGGCCTATATATGAAGACACACACAGGAAAAAAACCTTACCGCTTGACGCAGTTTCTCAATGGTGTCTGCACCAGATAGCTCTGGGGGGATTGTGAGCAGGCCGCTGTCTGTAAGAAGAGAAGCGGGCTTGTTTAGCAAAGGCATGGAAAATGAAGCCCACAGGAACTCACTGACCTGTGTGCTGCTATATCACATTTTCCTAATTGTCATGCCTTGTTCCCTGTAAGGCCACGCTGAATGGTTTACCTGTGCCAGGTGAAGGGCTGCTGTAGTCCGGGCCCGAATGACCGAGGCGGAAACTAAACATGGGTTTGTCGGAACCGGATCCGTCTTCGATGCCGTCTACAACCCTTCAGAGGGAGATAGGAAGTGGGGAAAGAGCAGCTCATATACCAGCCCTAGGAGGATGGAATTCTATATCCCAGATCCCCAAGCCTGTCCCTATTGGAGTAACCAGAAGACTCCCATGTGCAAGCTCATAGTCCAATAATGGGGCAGGTTCTTAGGGGACAAGTGCCGCAGGTATGCCAGATGGGGACTAAGAGCACATGGGCAGCAGATGTTTCCTGCAGGAGAAAAACCCTTCCATGCCCCCTCTCTGTGAGAACTCAAATGCTGGGAACTCTCCAGAGGTGTCTATAGAAGCACATTACTCATCTGTTATACTGTATCAGTCACATTTTACACTGAAGCATCTCAAAGCAACTTACAGGATAAAAATAGAAACAACAGGGATAAAAATAACAAGGAACATTAAAACCAAATATAAGAACAGCAATAAAACAAAACCTAAATTGTGTTTTTTTGTGTGTCTAAACAAATCCTACCACCCTGCTTAATGCCTGTGATTTCTTTTTATGCTCATCCTTTTAACTGGTGACCCTCCATATTAAATACCAAAAGGGCCTGGGTAAATAAAAGTATTTTTGCTGAAAGCATACAATAAGGGTGCCATGTGTGCTTCCGAAGGGAGGACACTCTGTAAGTTGGGAGCCACGACTGAAAAAGCCTCTTCTTGTGTCTTCACCCTCCTCAACTCCCTTGGAGACAGCCCACTGAGAAGGGTATCAGATTATGAATGCAGTGTCCGGTTTACTTCATGTGGGGAGATGGTATTTGCAGGTTCTGAGCTGTCTGCGGGTTTTATAGGTCAAAAGAAGCACTTTGAAATAAGCCTACTGTAGACTAAATTGGTAGACGCTGCGGTCATGCCAACATTGCTGCTACACCTGCAGACCATCTTGCCCTGATCAGCAATCTGGCTGCTAAATTCTGCACCCGATGCTGTTTCAAAGGCAGCCCCACATATGACTCACTGCAGTAATCTTACCCAGAGATTGCCAGAGCCTAGACAACAAAAGCTAGGCTATCCTACGCCACTGCCTGCATTCTCCATTCAACTGCTCTGTTCATCTTGTCTGTCTCTCTGTGCTCCTTACCTGGGGCTGAGGTCTGGGGGGCCACTGCAGGGAGCTGTATGTAGCCGCAACGCTGTGGGACGTGAGGAAGTTTCAGGAGGTGGGTGGCGTGGAAAGCCTGACCGTGGCGGGTGATTGCCGTGGCCTCCAGCGGAGGAAGGGATCAAGGGGCTGGAGGGCTCGTCGTCCACAGTCTCTGGGGGCAAGCATGGAGTTCTGCGGCGTGAAAGGAACGAAGTATCTGAGTCCTTCCCCAACGTGGAAAGCAATGCAGTGGGTGCCCTGTTGCTCAATGATGGGGTCTCGGCCTGCAAAGGAAGGAAAAGCAAATGCAGCCTTTTTTGAATAAATGCTTTCTAGGTTTATATACATATACACACTCGGAGCATTGTAACTCAGCTCCTTCCTTTTCAGCATCAGACAGCAAAGAGAAAGAACAACGGACAAATGTCCTACATCACAGAAACACAGTAATACAAACATCCTGTCTCTGTCACTTCCCACAATGTGGAATGAAAACATACACCATCATGTGATAAAAAACAATCCCATGACTGCAACACGGGAGAAGAATCCTAACGGAAAGGGCAATAGGCAGTGCCATGAAGAACAAGGAGCTCTGCCTAGTGACAGTGTCACAAAGGGTGTCTCCACAAAGCCACTGTTTTGTAGGAAGAATTCGAGTGCATGTTGGAAAACTAGGTTCGCACAGTTAAAGTGGTTTTGGGGATTCTGTCACCAATCTACTTAGAAGAAGAAGAAGAAGAAGAAGAAGAACTGGACATTATGCAGTTTTGAAAACAGGAGGGAAATGAATTGAACAGCATGGAATTAATGAATGACTAAAAGGCAGGCATGTAGACATCCCAGAAGTAAATCAGAATAAATTCTTGTCATATCACAGATCAGAACAAATGCTCACTAAAGACCCAGACACAATCCGACCCTTTGTGCAAGCAAATCAGGATGAATGCTCAATAAATGGGTCACATTGAAGGGCCTTAAAGCACCCACGACCCTTTCAAAGGCAATGGTTGCTTATTCCTTACAGTGCTTTCCTCCCTGTTGCAGCTGTTCTTTCCACTCACCTGGAAGCTGCTGCCTCCGCCCAGGTTGTAGCTGAGCTCGCACGGGAGCTCGTGGCGAAATTTGCTGGCAAATTCTGGGTAGAGCTCCAGGCTGGCGAGAAGGCCAGGCAAGCTCAGGCACTGCAGGTCACAGTAGGTGAGGCCCCGCACGTCCGCATTGGCCTGGACCACCTCCTCCCTGGATGAGATGTGGCAACCAATTAAGTCCCCCTTACCTGAAAGAACGAGAGGCAATTGGTGAGGCCCAACTTGCAAAATAGTACTAGAACTAGTTTTGAATGAGGCACTCTTCCCCCTTGGCATCAAAAGGTCTGTCGAGCTAGTTCTGTGGAACCCTGTTGTGGGGTGTGTGTGTGCGTGCGTGCGTGTGCACCTGGGTCAGCCAACCTGCAGCACCTACCTGGATTGCCTTAGCAAGAGAAGCAGGGTGCTGGTTTTCTAAATGAACTCCCGAAATGGAAAGTGGCATTGGCAGGGCTTAAGAGTTGGGGACACAAAACAGAACAGATCTTCCATCTTTGGGGTGGAAATGTTCCCGTTGTCTTGGAGGTGTATACAACTTCAGGATGCTGTTGCGGAGTGATATGCTTCCATTTCCCCTCCATATAAAAACTTTATTATTATTTATTGAATTTATATACCACCCTATACCCGGGGGCCTCAGGGCGGTTCACAGAATAAAATCAAGATACAAAACCACAAAATACCTAATAAAAATAAAAACAGCAACCCAACACCACCATCCCCCCCCCAAAAAAACCACACAAACAAAAATACATTTTAAAAGGGCATAGGATGTAAATCAGGTCAACCAAAGGCCTGGTTAAAAAGGAATGTTTTTGCCTGGTGCCTAAAGGTGTACAATGAAGGCGCCAAGCAAACTTTCCTGGGGAGCCACTGCAGAGAAGGCCCATTCTCGTGTTTATAGCATGTCAAGGAGAAGACCCTAGTCTGAACCTTTGGTTCTCCACATGCAGCAACTCTTAAGCAGAGGAGTCTGCTTGCCTGTTCCTCCCTCCCTCCCAAATGCCATCAAATTTCCCACCCCTTCTAGGAGGGAAGAGAAGGAGCAGGAACAAAAGAGGTCCCCCCGTACCTAGGATGGCGAGCACAGTGCCGTCTTTGAGCACCTCCATGGAGCCTGAGCAGACAAGATAGAGCGCCTGAAGGGCATCCCCCTTCCGGATCAGGTACTCCCCTGGCGTGCAGAAGGACATGCGGACGCTGAGCGAAAGGGAGCGCCGGCAGCCCCGGCTGGCCCCCTCAAAGAGGGGCAGCTGCAGGAGGTCCTTGTGCAAGTGGAGAGCGATGTCTGCGCGAAGCTCATCCGGGAGGCTCTGCAGCAACTGGAGGGAGGAAAGGGAGGCAACAATGGTCAGGGTGGCAGCATCAGGACTGGGACCATCATCAACACATGTGGCCTGGTGGCGCACTCCCCACAGCTTTTCCCCAAAAGCACATCACAAAAGTGAGAGAAGAGAGTCTGGTTAAATGGGCCCAAAGACCCACCATCACCACTAATGGCACCGAGTGCATAAAAGTCAAGTGTAGAGACCACATCACAATGGAGGACAAAATGAAAAATACAGAGTAGATTCTACGGTTTGTGGTCTCTTACCATAGTGACTTCCTTCCCTACTCCCTCCCTCTTTCACACACATTCTTTCCCCTTCCTTCCTTCCTTCCTTCCTTCCTTCCTTCCTTCCTTCCTCCCTCCCTCCCTCCCTCCCTCCCTCCCTCCCTCCCTCCCTCCCTCCCTTATACAGACACACACAGACAAATACAAATTTCTTCCTCTCTTCCTTACACACACACACACACACCAAGTCCCCAAAATGGATGGCCTCTATGGCTCTACCCTTTAACTCCAGCTTTTGGGACGAGACTTTTGGAAAGAATGATTCAGCCCAAGATTTAAAAGGAGCAGCAGATCTTTCTTCCTGAATGCAGAGAGCCAGTTTAAGCCCCGATTAGCATGCAAGATTTGGACTGGGGTGATCTGGATCGAAATCCTCCGTCGTTCCTCATTGTGGGGCCCACAGCCAGTCACACAACCCATTGCTGATGCAGTCACACCTTGGTTCTTGAACGGAATGCGTTCCGGAAGCCCGTTCAACTTCTGAAAACGTTAGAAAGCCAAGGTGTGGCTTCTGATTGGCTGCAGGAGCTTCCTGCACTCAATCGGAAGCTGCGTCGGACATTTGGGTTCCAAAGAATATTAGCAAACCAAATCACTCATTTCCGGGTTTGTGGCATTTGGGAGCCAAAACGTTTTGAGTCCTAAGGCATTCAACAACCATGTCATCATGACTCATGAGGATAACACTACCTACATTGCTTTGAATCCCTTGGGAGTAAGGATGGGATGCCAATGTGACAAAACAAACATACTGCTTAATTCCACCTGCATCTGCTACATTTCCATCTGAGCTCAGAGACGGTGCGGAATTTTGCAGTGGGCACCAAACGGCACCTGATGAACAATGGCTTGTTTTGTTTTGAAAGAAATAAGATACAGGAAGGTTTTGTGAAACCTCATGTGCCAGAGGAAGAAGTTTCCACTGGCCAGGACACTGCTGCTGCTGCTGCTGCTGCCCTCCCCTCTCCATGATCAGCAGAATAAAACCACATAAAAACCCAGCACACAGGCTTGATATGAATGTCTTACACAAGCCGCAGAATTCAGCTGCTCATTTTGATGTCTCCCGCCTTCTGTTTTAGCACCATGTGCACACAGCTCTTCCCACACCTAAGAAGTCTTGGGTGCCGGAGGCAGCAATCTTCCTGAATACCAGTTGGGGGAAGCCAAGGGAAGGGAGAGAGCTCTTGTGCTCAGATCCTCCTTGTTGGGTGACCACTGGGATGGACAGGACGCTGAACTAGATGCAGGGCTCATCTTACACTCTTATCCTTGGAAAAAGGTCTCACAGGTGTCCTCCTCCTCCTCCTCCTCCTCCTCCTCCTCCTCCTCCTCCTCCTCCTCCTCCTCCCCTCCCCCACCAGGCTCTGATAGGGCAGTTTGATACAATGGACTCTCAGTGATTTTCCCAAAGTGGGCAGTGGGATTCCCTAGGGGGGCACTAAGAGGCAAGGGGACAGCAGGGAAACATTGGAGGTGTAAGTGACTATAACACTTTGAAAAGCTGGCATAACTGGATCGAGTGAATAAATTAAATAATTTTAACTGGATTTTGAATAAATGTGCAGTTGTTTCTGTGATGAATTTTATTCTGCTATCCTCAGTGGGTCGTGCAAACTGCTCTTCTGATTAATGGTGTGTGGTTTTTTTTTGTTTACAGGGTAGGGGGTGCTGGGGAGGAGCTCATGGAACCAAGGCGCCCCCCCCCCCAAAAAAAGTTTGGGAACCATTGATGCAGCTGTTCCACAATGAAAGATGGCCAGAGGGGAAGATTCTGAACGGAATGCAAGGTTTAAGGCAGGCACCCCCAAACTCAGCCCTCCAGCTGTTTTTGGACTACAGCTCCCATCATCCCTAGCTAACAGGACCAGTGGTCAGGGGTGATGGGAATTGTAAGTCCCCAAACATCTGGAGGGCCGAGTTTGGGGATGTCTGCTTTAAGGTTAAAGCACCAACAGTGTGCACCAACGAGGGCGGATTTCAGCAAGGACTGAGGGCGAGCGAACATTTCCATTAGTTTATGCTCCTCACCTACTCTTATTTCCTTGACCCCCTTAATAGCCAAACCACCTTTTCTATGCATTCATTGCTATGTCCCTGTATTCCACTCTTACTATCATTGCTCAACCCCCAGGGGAAAAAACCCAGCTGCCTGCTTCTGTTGTGATCCGCATCCTCACATGTATTCAACGCTTATTGCAAGGAGTTCAGTGTGGCGCATCATGCTCCTTGCCCAATTTATTCTAATCACAACTGTGAAGCAGAGAGTGACTGGGACTATGCCATTCCCCTGAACTGCATGGTGCTCAGGAGTTTAGCCTTGGATTTGATATTCACAAGTGTTCAGTAGAACAGAATGCTTCACCGGCTTTCCTGAGGCACCTGTGCACTGCTGAGATGCCCTGATCTCCTTCCTCACCAGCTGCCCTCTCTGCCTCCTCCCAATCCCCTGCCCCCCCTGGGTGGGAAAGCTTCCTCGTGGTTCGGACCCACACCCCGCCCAGGCCTCCCGCCTCACCTCACGAGTATCGATGCCGTTGCTGGCGCTCCAGGTGGCCTGGAAGTACTCCAGCATGCGCTGCTTCAGTGGCGGAGGGATGCGGTGGATACGGATATAGTCGCGCAGGTCGCGCGTGCGGCTGTGGTAGAGGAAGCGGCGCGCATACATGCGCTGGATGATGGCGGTCACGTTCCCGAAGACTACCGCGTGCATCAAGGCTGGGGGGAGGGAGGAGAGGAAGGAGAACGGCGTCAAAGCTAGTCCACCAAACATGGAGCAGAATGTCCCCTCCGCCACCCCTTGCTGCGGGATTAATGGCTACCCTGTGCTGCCTACCTGTGCAAAGTCCAAGCAATATATGTGACCTAAAAGCACAAGCCAGGCATGGCGGCTAAGACACTGGTCTTCCCCGCCCTGCCTTTCCCTGAACAAAAAATCCATTGACCTGCAACCTACGTACATTGACTCCCAGTACGTTTCCGAGCACAATTCAAAGTGTTGGTGCTGACCTTTAAAGCCCTGAACGGCCTAGGCCCAGTATATCTGAAGGAGCGTTTCCACCCCCATCGTTCAGCCCGGACACTGAGATCCAGCGCCGAGGGCCTTCTGGCGGTTCCCTCATTGCGAGAAGTGAGGTTATGGGGACCAGGCAGAGGGCCCCTGTGGAACGCCCTCCCGTCAGATGTCAAGGAAATAAACAACTATCTGACTTTTAGAAGACATCTGAAGGCAGCTCTGTATTGGGAAGTTTTTAATGTTTGATGTTTTCTTGTGTTTTTAATATTCTGCTGGGAGCCACCCAGAGTGGCTGGGGAAACCCAGCCAGATGGTAGGGGTATAAATTACTACAACTACTACTACCACCACTATGCAGGTTGCAGAATTCTGAGGTAGTAGAATGTACCTCTTCAGGCTGCAGGTGGTGGGTCACCTTTATGAAATGTCAACCCCCCCCCCCAATTCCCTGCAAGTAATTAAATTCCCTGCTAGTAATTTTTTAAAAAGGAGCACCACTGTACTCGTTTTCTACTTGTGGGGTGCTTTTCACATAAGGGAGCATTAAAAACACAACTTCACCCCCCCACCACCACCACCTGCAGCGTAAAGTAGTACAGGCCATTCTGCCACCTCAGAAATTAACCCATCTCACTCCAGGCTCATTCTGCTGCATATGCAAGCCCAGAAAGGCAGAGTTGTCCATTCGAGGTTATCAGTCTCAAATCAACAGGTGTAGAAACAGAGCTGCAGATGAGACCCTGTACTGCGTATTTCTCTTTTAAAGCCTCCTGGGGGGGGATCTGGCATTTCACCTCCAGTTCATTAACTTTAGCGACAGCTGAAGGTGTTCCCTGATTTTGTGACTGCTCCACAGACGCACAGAAACAGGTCCTGGGTGCAGAAGCCAGCACCCCGAGACTCTCTGCTTTCGTTTTCTAGGGCAGCAGGCATGAGTGCAGTAGGCCTTGGCTAAGCTCATGGACATTCCTGTCCCTGTCCAAGAATGCCACAAGCTCCTAACACTTGGGCCAACCTGCATCCTCCTCGCTGATGGTTGGCCACAGTGGATACTAACAGCAGGTGCTCACGTTCCCCCCTCCTCGCTTATTTCCTACCTTCTTTCATCTAAGGGCAGTGGGTCTGATGTTGGACTGCAACTCCCATCATCCCTGACCATTGATCATGCTTGCTGGGGCTTGCTGGGAGTTGAAGTCCCACAACACCTAGAGATTAGGCCTGTATTGAACCAACCATTTTTAAGAACTGGGGCCCTCAAGCTACCTTCCTGCCGTAAGGGAAGGTTCTCAAAACACCAGCACCGCGCCTTGCTGGAGTTTTGGGACGGTACCAAAATAAAAGCCATATTTATAGAAGGTGCTTGCCCCACGGTTGTCATGATAACCAGATTGCCCAAGAGCTGCAAAAAGCAAAACGAGGAGGAGGAGGAAGAGAAGAATGACGTGTTGTTGTTGTTTTCTTTTTTAAAAAAGCCCACTGCCGCCCCAGGCTTAGGGCCTTACTCACCCCCCACCAGCATGGTGCAGATGGAGAAAATCTTCTCCGAGTCGGTGTTTGCCGACACGTTGCCAAAGCCCACACTGGTTAAGCTGCTGAGGGCGAAGTACAGGGAGGTGATATAAGCGCTTCTCAGCGAGGGGCCCCCTAAAAGCTCCCATGTGCTGCCGTTCAGAGCCGGGCTGGTCCCGTTGGTGGAATCGTCCTCAGCGCTGCTGTTCCTCTGAGCCAAGTAGTAGGGCGTCTCGAGGCGACGGGCCAGCTCCTGCAGCCACCCTGGGAGGAAGGGGAAGGGGGAAAGCAGGTTATTAGAAAGAGCCCCTCCTCCCGAAAGCTAGCCGGCGAAAACCTTCAAAGAAACCAAGGATCTGGAAAAGGGTGCAGCATCACACACACACAAACACACACATTTGCATGAGCACTCCTGTGCCGTTTACAGGTAAGCACTTTCCTTTCCAGAAATAAAAACATCAGAACTTTGGAAATAATCATGTTACATGGGCAGAGCGAGACAATGCCCCTTGCTTGCAGCTCCACCTATCACAGGAGCTGTGTCTTTGCAAGCAAAAAGGTTCACCCCAGTAAGAGCCAGTGTGGCGTAGTGGTTAGCGTTCGTGTAGGACATGGCGACTAGACATTCTGATTTGGCGCCTGCAACCCAGGTCCCAGAAGCCATTGGGGAGCTTTTATATCCCAGTTTTAACATGGTAAAAAGTAAAGGACCCCTGGACGGTGAAGTCCAGTCAAGGCGACTATGGGGTTGTAGCACTCATCTTGCTTTCAGGCCGAGAGAGCCGGCATTTGTCCACAAACAGCTTTCTAGGTCAGGTGGCGAGCATGACCAAACCGCTTCTGGCACAACGGAACACCATGATGGAAGCCAGAGCACATGGAAACGCCACTTACCTTCCTGTCGCAGCGGTACCTATTTATCTACTTGTACTGGTGTGCTTTGAAACTGCTAGGTTGGCAGGAGCTGGGACAGAGCAACGAGAGCTCACCCCGGGATTCGAAACCACCAACCTTCTGATCGGCAAGCCCAAGGGGCTCGGTGGTTTAGACCACAGTGCCACCAGTTCCCTCCACTACTGCTCACAATCACAGAATCTTTGCTCTGGGGCTCCTTAGCTAAGGCATTTGGTCCCATTTTCTGCCACAAGGAAGAACCCGTGAACAGAAGGAAACGCTTCATCTGAACAGGGGGTGTCGTTTCCAATAACAGGACAGTCAAATGGCTCTCAGCAGCTCAGGGTACGAAGGGGACTGGCATCCCCTTTTGCCCTGTGTGTCTGTGCCCAAGGTCTGCAACAGGAGATTGCCATGTGTACAAGCTTGCACCACCAGGGTCCAGATTGTGCTGAATCCCTTGTGTGTGCAGTTGTACAGGTGAAGGCTGCCCTCATGGGTGTAGCCAGGATTTATATTGGGTGGGGTGGGTGGGGAGAGGTAGGACTGAGCTACCTGAGACAGAAAGCGCCACCCAAGTGACCTCAGCGAGCATTTGAACTTCAAACATTCTGATTATTTCTACTTTTAATTACCGGCAAGTATTTTTAAAAAGCTTGATATGTGGGGGGCAGCTGTCCCTCCACCCACACGCCCCCTGGCTACGCCCATGGCTGCCCTGCTGCAGGCTTTCGAGCTGAAGGCATGGGTGAATGAGGTCAGAGAAGAGCTAGTCTCAGCACATCCCACTCATGCGCTTATTCAGCAGGCGTGTGGTACTTGCGGAGAGCAATGGCATGCTGTCTTCAGGCAGCAGAAAGGAGGAGTCGCCCTGGATCCAGCAGAAGAAGCACCTTGCCAGTTCCCCCCTCCGGACTGTTGTGGGGCTGGGGGGAGATCAGGGGGTTGTCCTATCGGCCAGCAACTTTTGAATGTCAGGGTGGGCCCAGAATTAAATCTCTCTCATCCATGATCTGATTATGGATGAGGAGGCTGATCTGGCATGTATCACTGAAACCCGGGTGGGTGAACAGGGTGGAGTTGGTTTCATCCAGCTTTGCCCACCTGGGTACTCAGTGCAGCACCAGGCCAAACTCGAGGGTCAGGGAGTGGGAGTTGCTGTGGTCTATAGAGATTCTATCTCCAGGCTCTCTGTCCAGTTGGGGGGAATCTAGTGTGTGCATTCCTGACGTTGGGGGACAGATTAGGGATTCTGCTGGTTTACCGCCTGCCTCGCTGCCCAGCAGTCTCCCTTCCTGAGCTGACAGAGGCGGTGTTGAGGACTCCCAGACTACACAGGTTGAAGAGACCAGTTTTTCTGGGCATGGAATTCCTTTGGTTGTGTGTGTGTGTGTGAATATTCTGTCCATCAATATTCTGTTCTCCCTTCCCCACAATTAGTTTGCCCATGCCCCCACAATGCTGGCAGAAATGACATAGCATTTTCTCCCCACCCCAGCTACTCTCAGGGTTACCCTTTACTTTCCCGTTTACTGTGGATTCAGGGCGTTTTTACCCATTCTTGGAATCCATGGCGGATCTACTGGTTTCTTCCGAAATAATGCACTGCGTTTTGGTGTGGCTTCCCCTAAGCCAGTTTCACTCTTACTTCAAAACTTTTTGGAAATCCCAGGAGTATATACAATGCGAGGGTTTCCTGGGGTTTGTCCTACAAGTCTGACGGGGAAGGGGGAGGAGAGATAACGTATTTTGGAGGAGCACCCCACAGCCTGTCCACTGCAATCCTACCTGTGTCTACTCTGAAGTAAGCCCCCACTGAATTCAGTTGGGCTTACTTCCTGGTTAGCACCTCATTCATTTAAAAACACGAGGAGGGGGCACGAGATCCCTGCTCACCTCTGCCCATCATACCTGTGCAAACGAAAAATGAGCGGGGGGGGGGGGTCGGATCTGTTTCCTTTCACTCGCTTTGGTTTCCCAAAGGGCCAAGAGAAGTTGGGATCTTCAGGCAAGCTCCATAGAAATCCCTTTCCCCTCTCTTGCCAAAAACATCTCAGCGCACACAAAAGAGCCCAAAACATGCCCCCAAACCACCTAACATCAGTTGCGCCAGCTGCAGTTATCAAGGGGAAAATATTGCTTGCTTTTTTAAAAAAGTGACGGGGGGGAGGGGGAGGAAAACGGTGTGCGTTTGTGTCAGTAAATCCCACACCGGAGATCAATTAAGCGAGGGGTTTGGGAGATATCTCCCGACTGTGCGCTAAGTGGGAATAAGCGCCACCTTTTGAGCACCGAGGACCCGAGTCAAGGTAAAGAAAGTGGTTGCTTGCTAATCCTGCCGTCACGCAGTTCCAGGAGTCGGGCAGACAACAGTAATTATAGGAGAACTCATCGCCCCCAAAGTGAAAGCGAGCGTGCGCGCCAGGACTATTATTTATGTGGCACCAGCAGCATCGGCTTGCTTGCACGCGCGTGCACGCACGCGCACACACGTGTGCCACGCCCCCACTGACTCGCACAATCCTTGCTTATGTGGTGGGAAGAGCAAAGACACACACACACCCCAAATAAAACAACCACTCACCGATCCCCGGCAGCTGAGAGGGGCTGCTCTCGACTTCGCGCTGCCCGATGAAGTACCAGACGCAGGCGACCCAGTGCGCCAGGAGCGCAAAGACGGTCATGAGGAGGGTCAGCACCACGGCGCTGTATTGCGAGTACCGGTCCAGGTTGGGCAGCAGCCGCAGCAGGCGCAGGAGCCTCACCGTCTTGAGCAAATGAGCCCCGAAGTACTGAGTGGGGTGGGAAGGAGAGGGAAAAGGAGAGAGAGAGAGAAGTTGCGTCAACTTGCATTGCCCCCTCGGGGAGGGGAGGGGAGCTACAATGTGGATGGCCCGGGTGGGAATCGAACTACGGAAGAAGAGGAAGTCCTGGAGGGCTGACTGAGAGGAAGTTGTGGGAGAGTGGTGCGCATAGGTGCCAACTACCTGGAACCCTGGGTGCCCGAGCACCCACAAAATTTTCCATCAAGGGACTAAGCACCCACAAATATTGGTGCCAGGGCAAAGCATGCTGCATGACACCCAGGCCCCAGGCACCCACGGTTGTGGGGACAGGTTGGTCCTCCTGGTGATGGGATCCTCAAGAATGGGGCTGCAACCAGATGTGGGTGGGTCGGGGAGGGGGGAGCTTGCCCCTTCAGAATGCCTCTCCCTCTGAATTAAATGTAAGTTCAGACCTTCCAAGTGTCCCTATTTTCCAGGGGTGTCCCTAATTTAGAGAAGCCATCTCTGTTTCTGATTTGATCCCGGAATGTCCCACTTTTCCTTAGGAAAATGTTCTCATTGGAGAAATGTTGGAGGGTATGGAGTTATCCGACCCCTGAGCCATCTGAAGGCAATCCTGTACAGAGAATTTTTTAAAAAATGTTTTCTTATGTTTTTATATATGTTGGAAGCTGCCTATAGTAAAAAGGGCGGGGTATAAATAGTAAAATTATTGTTATGGAATGGGATGTCCCTATTTGCATCGGAAAAATGTTGGAGGGTATGTAAGTTTACTATCTTTCCTCCCAAAATTTAAAGCATGACTTTTTCGGGGTGGGGTGCGGTGGGCAGAGTAAGGGAAAGAATAGCAATAAAATATATACCGGGTCTGCTAATGAATTAGCTTAATTAGCTAAACAGCTTTAAAGTGCATCACGCTTAGATTTAGCTTTTTGCCGTTTCCACCAAGACACCAGCGAACAGCCCAAGTGGCCGTCTCGTTATCACATTTCTGGATATAGGCCTGCCATAAACTGGGAGGTCATCTGCAAAATGGGGGTGGGGGTGGCTGGGTGGGTAGAGCTCAAAACTGGGTTGGAGCCCAGGTACCACGACAGCCCCCTAGCAAAGAGGAATAACTATGCCTTAATTTAAGAGTGAAGAGTTCCATAGGAGCTGATGGAAGCTTCTGGCCTAGAGCTAACAGCAGTTTTGAAGTGGGGAGGGGTTTTAAGCAGAACCACACCACGGAGGCGGTGGGGGAAGAGGAAGCTTGCCTCCCCACATTCAATGTTTGCAGTCCTGTTTGTCCTCCCACACACACACAGCGCTGAAGCTGTTATGGTTTGAAAAACAAAAAACAGGTGCATTCAGTGTTTTCATGTTTTTAACACTGGGCAATCACCTAAGAATCTTCTGCAAGTTGGTTTATTTTTATCGTTGCATTAATGTCTCCTGCTAAGGAGGCCACGGGTGGCGCTGTGGGTTAAACCACAGAACCTTTGGCTGATCTGCTTGACATCCTATGTGGGTTAAACCACAGAGCCTAGGGCTTGCTGATCAGAAGATTGGCGGTTTGAATCCCCGCGACGGGGTGAGCTCCCGTTGCTTGGTCCCAGCTCCTGCCAACCTAGCAGTTTGAAAGCACATCAAAGTGCAAGTACATAAATAGGTACCGCTACAGCGGGAAGGTAAACGGCGTTTACGTGTGCTGCTCTGGTTCGCCAGAAGCGGCTTAGTCATGCTGGCCACATGACCTGGAAGCTGTACACCGGCTCCCTCGGCCAATAACGCGAGATGAGCACCGCAACCCCAGAGTCGGTCACAACTGGACCTAATGGTCAGGGGTCCCTTTACCTTTACCTAAGGAGGCCGTACATCCCCTCAGAGGTGACTCTACCAATCCCATTGGGCATTGCCGAGCTTGGAAGGACATGCCAGCTTTCCCAAACTGTTTAAGCTCAGATGCTAGTGATTATTAGCCCTCACTGGGCCCTGAAGTGTGTTTCAGACAATGTTGATACTGTAACTTGAATCAACTCTATGATGCATTAGCATGGGCTATTTTAATTCACGCCTGGGGTGAAGAGCACCTCTGAGCATATACAGAGTAGATTTCTCTCATGCCTGATGAATCACGGTTCTTGTAATCCATAGGGATGGAAGGCATGACTCTGCTGCAGAAACATATTCTAGGGTTTCGTTTTTGCTTACATGTAAATTAAAGGTTGAGGAAGAGGGAGAGGGAGAGAGACTAGTCTCAGTTACCCAACTAGGTTATAATGCCAGCTTTGCCCAGCAAAATGGCACCAGGCTGCCAGCGGGAGATCTATGGGCAGCTGCAGACTTTGCCCCTCCCCTTTTTTGCATCCTGTAAAACAGCGCCTCACCAAAAACTCACCACATTGACCTTGAAAGCATAGAGGAGGTCGAACGGCAGTGCTGCTATGAGGTCCAGTACAAACCAGCGGGTCAGGTAGTGCAGGAAAATGGCACGAGGGTCAAACACCACCTGCCCTGACTTGCTCACAAAGGTGGTGCGGAAATTCAGCACGATATCTGGAAAGAAAGGGCGGAAATGTTAAGGAGCAAGTCTGCAGCAGTTGCACCAGTGATTGCTGTTGGACTACATTTCCCATAATTCCTGACTGTTGGCCATGTTGGCTGGGGCTGATGGGTGTTGGAGTCAAGCAGGGCATGTGAAGGGCTAGCTGTAGTTTCCCCATCACCGCTGAGCTAGACTATGGTCTGCCGTGAAGCTAAATGGAAATAAGGAAAGAAACACAGCTTTAATCAGGATTGGCTGCCTCCTTTCTCTGGGAAGTACAACATTCCTTGTAATGCTAGAGAAGATATGCAAGGGAATGTTGGATCCAGCCAGTCAAAACTTCCTGTCCCTGTTCCTCCTGGCTGGAGCATCCTCCCTTTTGCATGTGATAGAAGGTGGGCGTGACCCTAACCTGTCCAAGTAACAAAAGGACGAGTCACGCAGCACACCTCACTCTTTTTCACTTCCTTCCTCATTTGACCAGCTTCTAGCTAGGACTGCTCTGCTTGCTTCCAGCTAGCCGAAGACTGGGATCATTCCTCCCTATGGGATTGATCCGCATGTACATATTTGTAACTAAGTCTGCCTTCAGGGATCACACTGTGCTCTGCCTGATAATGTGTAAACCTTCTTTTTGTTACTTATCAATAAGACTGCGGTGTCTTTATTCTTTTAAGAGGGATTCAAGGGAACTTACCAGGAATGTACAATTCAATCTGAGACAGTGAGAAGCTGGCATGAGCCTGCAACCAGCTATCTGCTGTGTATGTAAAAAGGGGAATGTAAACTCTGCGAAGTAAAGAAACTTGCTAATGCAAGTTAGGAAGGATATTAATAAACAATATATCCTCTCCTGCCACCCTGAACATTCCCAAACTTTCAGCTCAAACGCTGAGGAAGGCATAGGAGCGGAGACTGCGGGCTGAAAGGCACCATGAATAGTAAAGGAGGTGGCTCTGCCTTAACTGCTTCACCTGATAAATGGGAGCAATTAATGACTGCACACTAAAGTGTTGTATCGTGTGTTTGTTTGTGTGTGTGTGTGAGTGAGTGTTATCAATTGACCTATCATTTGATGACTCAGAAATGAATGTGGAGACAATGTCTGTTGGGAATTACTCAATTGAAGTAACGTGAGGTAATGAGAGCTATAAAAGGCGCCTGCTGGTTGAGGAGGCAGTTTGCTAGGCGGAATCTCTGCCTGATGCTGTGATAGAGGAAGGAGGGAAACTTTTACACCTTTGCATGTAAGGACTAGGAGGTAGTGTGTTGTTGTTGTTTAGTCATTTAGTCGTGTCCGACTCTTCGTGACCCCATGGACCATAGCACGCCAGGCACTCCTGTCTTGCACTGCCTCCCGCAGTTTGGTCAGACTCATGTTGGTGGCTTCGAGAACACTGTCCATCCATCTCATCCTCTGTCGTCCCCTTCTCCTTGTGCCCTCAATCTTTCCCAACATCAGGGTCTTTCCCAAGGATTCTTCTCTTCTCATGAGGTGGCCAAAGTATTGGAGTCTCAGCTTCACGATCTGTCCTTCCAGGGAGCACTCAGGGCTGATTTCCTTCAGAATGGATAGGTTTGATCTTCTTGCAGTCCATGGGACTCTCGAGTCTCCTCCAGCACCATAATTCAAAAGCATCCATTCTTCAGCGATCAGCCTTCTTTACGGTCCAGCTCTCACTTCCATACATCACTACTGGGAAAACCATAGCTTTAACTATACGGACCTTTGTCGGCAAGGTGATGTCTCTGCTTTTTAGGATGCTGTCTAGGTTTGTCATTGCTTTTCTCCCAAGAAGCAGGCATCTTTTAATTTCGTGACTGCTGTCACCAGCAGTCGGTAGTGTGGTAGTGTGAGGTAGTGCGGCAGCACCTAAACTTTGGAACTCCCTGCCTAGTGAGAGGGAAGCAGGCGCCTTCACTGTATTATTACTTGTGCCTGCTAAACTCATTTTTGTTTAGGGAAACCTTCCCAGATATCTAGAATGCTGGTGTGCTTTTCAGTTTATTGTGGGTTTTGACTTATAACGTATTAAATAGTTTGTTTTACTTGCTAGGATTTTTTAAAAATAGTTTTATAAGTTTTGTGTCTTTCTTTCCCAATTTGATCCTTTTACATGGTTTTGTATGTATTGTGGTATTTCATGCAATTTGACTTGCGTTTAGTTTTATTGACCATAGTTTATTGTAATTGTTAAGAGTGAATTTCTGTTTAATTATTATTTGCTGATGTTCTGAGTGTTAATTTTATTGCATACTATTATATTCTAATAGACTGCTGCAGATGCCCGATTATCATCTTCCAAAGCAACTATATTCCGAACTTAAAAATGGAAAGCATAATGCTAGTGGTCAACAAAAGTGGCTTAAAGACTCTCTCAGGGCAAACCTAAAAAAATGTAGTATAAACACTGACAACTGGGAAACACTGGCCTGCGAGTGCTCCAATGGGAGAACAGCCTTTACCAAAGCTGCCATGGGCTCTGAAGATGCTCGAACTCAGAACGAAAGGGAGAAATGCGCTAAGAGGAAGACACGCTTGGCAAACCCTCACCGTGATGATCTCCCACCCGGAAACCTATGTTCCCACGGTGGAAGGACATGTGGATCCAGAATTGGCCTCCACAGTCACTTACGGACTCATTGTTAAGACCGTGTTTATGGAAGACAATCTTCCTTGGCTACGAGTGATCGCCAAAGAAGAAAGAAGAAGATCTAAGTCGTTCCATTTTAAAGTTATGTTTTATTATGACTTTTTGTATTGATTCAGATTGTTATAAGGTGTGTGTTCTTCGCTGTATATTTTGTTGCTATAAACTGCCTTGTGCATAGCAATATAGAAAGGAGTTATACAAATTTAAAGCGAAATGAGAAGAAAAATAATAATTATATAGTCTCAGTTTTTTGTAAACTACTTTGAGGGTATAGTATCAAGCAGTATATTACTTTTATGAAATAAAGAAATGGAGAAATCAGCCACGGTTGGCAGCTGGCAAGCATGGCGCTGCATATTGCATTGCTTCTTTGTTGTTGAAAGTTTGATATCTGTTACATGCACACACACATGTGAACAAAGCCGTTTTGCTTCTTGAACTTGGCACAGGGATCCTGACATCAGCAAAGGCGGGCAGATTCAGTCCCTTGCAAAGCAAGGGTTTAACAAACAAAGGGAGCTATGTATCTGTATAAAACTTGGAACAAATCACACAGCTGGATACAGGAAGAGGTCATGTTGTGAATAAACTCTCTCTTGTGGATTAAAAGAGGCTGGAGATCTTGCAAATACTGCTATTCAGTCAACAGCGGTGTGCTTAATGACTGACTGCGGAGACCTCTGGCTCCACCTCCCAGGTAAGGGTAGGAACCAGGAGTTCCCCACCCTTTCTTCCACCCCTGTCTCCCAGAACCAGAAGGGAACAGAAGAGAGAAGAGCAGAGGCAGCTTCCAAGCAGGCATAGCCTCCGGTTGCATGTGCGCTGCCCCCGTTGGGGTTATAAACTGCTGGAGTGGTCCTCAGTTGCTGCAAGTGTTACATGAAGCATGGGCCTGGGAATAGCTGCATAGACTCTAGACTGGTGCGTGTGGGTATTCGGAGCCAAGGAAACAATTATAAGTGTTCATTCTTAATAATAATAATAATAATTTATTATTTATACCCCGCCCATCTGGCTGGGTTTCCCCAGCCACTCTGGGCGGCTTACAACAGAAAAATGAAATAAAATAATTAAACATTAAAAGCCTCCCTAAACAGGGCTGCCTTCAGATGTCTTCTAAAAATCTGGTAGCTGTTTTTCTCTTTGACATCTGATGGGAGGGCGTTCCACAGGGCGGGCGCCACCACCGAGAAGGCCCTCTGCCTGGTTCCCTGCAACTTGGCTTCTCGCAATGAGGGAACCGTCAGAAGGCCCTCGGTACTGGACCTCAGTGTCCGGGCAGAATGATGGGGGTGGAGACACTCCTTCAGGTATCCTGGACCGAGGCCGTTTAGGGCTTTAAAGGTCAGCACCAACACTTTGAACTGCTCGGAAACGTACTGGGAGCCAATGTAGATCTTTCAAGACCGGTGTTATGTGGTCTCGGCGGCCGCTCCCAGTCACCAGTCTAGCTGCCACATTCTGGATTAGTTGTAGTTTCCGGGTCACCTTCAAAGGTAGCCCCATGTAGAGCGCATTGCAGTAGTCCAAGCGGGAGATAACTAGAGCATGCACCACTCTAGTGAGACAGTCTGCAGGCAGGTAGGGTCTCAGCCTGCGTACCAGATGGAGCTGATAGACAGCTGCCCTGGACACAGAATTGACCTGCGCCTCCATGGACAGCTGTGAGTCCAGAATGACTCCCAGGCTGTGCACCTGGTCCTTCAGGGGCACAGTTACCCCATTCAGGACCAGGGAGTCCTCCACACCTGCCCACCTCCTGTCCCCCACAAACAGTACTTCTGTCTTGTCAGGATTCAACCTCAATCTGTTAGCCGCCATCCATCCTCCAACCGCCTCCAGACACTCACTCACGACCCTCACCGCCTTCACTGGTTCTGATTTGAAAGAGAGGTAGAGCTGGGTATCATCCGCATACAGATGAACACCCAGCCCAAACCCCCTGATGATCTCTCCCAGCAGCTGCATGTAGATGTTAAAGAGCATGGGGGAGAGGACAGAGCCCTGACATTTGACAATGAAGAGTATGTAAGCGACGACAGCCGCACAGATGCTACTGGCCCAGAGATGGAAAGAAGATAAAGCCCCTACCGGAGAAGAATGGCAAACTAAACTCTTGGATTATGCCGAAATGGCAGAACTGACCGGAAAGCTCGGGAACCAAGGAGACCAAAACTTTAACAAAGAATGGGGGGAAATTGTATTTTATCTTGGCGACCACTGTAAGCAGATGGAAACTTTAGCAGGATTGCAATAACACTTGTAATGTAGCAAGAACTATGGAGATAATGGAAACACAGACTATTGAAAAAATATGCAGTTGAAAAGCTTAATAATGGGACCCATGGAGGGGAAGGTGGGAAGTTCAGAGATTTCTGTAAATGTGGATGTGGATGTTTGTATTGTTATAATTTTATACTTGTAAAATAAAGTACAAAATAGTTCAAAAAGAAAAGACATTGAAGAGTAAACTAACTGCTTATATGCATTCCTTTGGCCATGAAGCATCCTTGACTGGGAACTGAAGCTGGAGGTTTTTAAGCAGAGGTTGGATGGCTATCTGTCATGGATGTTTTAGTTGCAGGGGGTTGGGCTAGATGACCCTTGGGGTCCCTTCCAACTCTGCAGTTCTACGATTCTCTGATTCTACGGCCTCCTGCTTGTTCTAACCGTGAGTAATGGCCCCTTCCCAGTCTTTTCATCCGATTCTGATCTCCTTACCTAGGATAAAAAGGATCTCAACGGAAAGATCACAGATGCTGGGGGGTGCCCGAGCGGACTCCGGAAGCCCCTCATCTTTGGTGCCGCTGAAGCAAACGCTGTAGGGCACGGTCACAGCCACGTACAGGGTGGCCAGCAGGATCAGGCCATCCCATCCGGCCTTGAAGGTCCCATAATGCAGCAGGATGAAGGGGGACTTGCGTGCTGCAGCCACCTTGTATTCGGGGAGGGCAGGCTTCTCCCCAAAGACACCCTGGTTGGGGGGGGGGGAGAGCGAGAAGGACAAGAGCGGTCAGCACACCAAATCACAGGGCTTGCCCTGAAAAGGAGGGCTGTCTCCTCCCATATCGGCTGCTCCCGCATCAAAACCCACACGGTCCAGGCCACATAGTAAAGTGGACAGCAAAGCACTGCGGGCAGCCCAAGCAATCTAAAAAGGTTCCCTTCCCCATGCAAACATACCTTGTGGAGCTTTCGCTTCCCTTTGCCCTGCTTCTGGAGATGCCCGGAGAGGTGGTAGAGCACAGCCCGGCTCCTGCGACGGTTGGCATTGAAGCCTTTGGCCCCAGCTCGGCTATAACGTCGCCGTCCACCTGACAAGGGCAGACATTTGGTGGGTTAAGACAAGAGATGCTCCTTCTTTTGGAAGGGGCAATTCTCATGTGTGCATGTGCCCAGCAGATGATAACAACAACAACAACAACAACAACAACAACAACAACAACAACAACAACAACAACAACAACAACAACAACTTATTACTTATACCCCACCCATTAGGCAGAGTCTCCCCGGCCACTCTGGGCGGCTCCCAACAGAATATTAAAAACACGATAAAACATAAAACATAAAAAACTTCCCTAAACAGGGCTGCCTTCAGATGTATTCTAAAACTCAGGTAGTTGTTTATTTCCTTGACATCTGGTGGGAGGGCATTCTACAGGGTGGGCGCCACTACCAAGAAGGCCCTCTGCCTGGTTCCCTGCAACCTCACTTTTTGCAGGGAGGGAACTGCCAGAAGGCCCTGGGAGCTGGACCTTAGTGTCTGGGCTGAACAATGCGGGTGGAGATGCTCCTTCAGGTATACTGGGCTGAGACTGTTTAGGGCTTTAAAGGTTAGTACCAACACTTTGAAAGATCTCAACACACTTGCATTTCTGGGTGATTCCACACACTCTTCTCTATTGTTGCCTAGAGTGGATCTCCAGTTCTGGTGAATCTTGTGCATATGTCCCTTCCAATTCTATTATTCTATGATCATGTTTATCGGCTCATTAACATCACATTACCAAGGGGTGTGCATATTTATGTCAGGGACCGTGTTGATGAGGACAGCGCTGAGAAGGAATGGTGGGAGCCTCCCCCTGCTCCTGATCCACATCCTCAATCTTCCCAGGAGCAGGAGGACAGTATAGATTTGGAACAGTGGTTTGAAGAGGGGCATAGTTCAGAAGACAGAAGCTGCGAAATACAGCATGAGGACCAGCTAGGAGAAGAAACACTGGGATGGGAAAGGGTTAACCGATTCACTGTATTTGGAAAACATTCATCCGTTCTCCCCAAGGTTAAGAAGAGCTGAGAAAGTGGCAGAACAGAAAGCACATAGGATAGAAACTCAGATTTTGAAACGTAGAAGTGATGTGGATTAATAGCGACGTAAGCGGGTGGAACCCTTAATTGGAAGCACCGCCATTTCTAGGAGATGCGTTCTTTGTTCTCTTGCTGTGATTATTAAAGTTTCTAACTGGTAAGAAGACTCCTTTTCCTTTGTTCTGCTTATCTACTGCAAAGCAGGGTGGGGAAGAAGCCAATTCCCTGAAGCCTGACAATGTGTGTGTGTGTGTGCGCACACACACACACACACACACACAACATTTCCTACAAAAGAGACACAAAACCTATTGATTCCTTAGCACTCTGATATGCTAAGTCTTTAATGGTGATAAGAAACTTTACAGGGCAATCCAAAACGGAATCCTATAGCTCAGTTCTAAGCGCTATGGAATTCAGTGAAACTCCTGCTCAGATTTTGAATGCAGGTGAAATTTCTCTCCTGTGTGCCTGCATGTCTTGCTGTATGTCTTCTGTCTATACTATACCCTCCTTCTACGCTGGCATGCATACGCTCTTTACCCATTAGCTACGACAATGCACAGGCAACAATGCTAATCTTGCACACACACAAAGGGGTTGTCAGCAATTCCATCTAGCAGAGTAACTCTGCCAGCTAGCAGAACTAATTGGCTGTAATGCCATCTTCTGTGTGGCATTGCTCCTCTGAAGGAGTATAAACACAGTATTTTAGACATGCATCTCCAAATGTAGGAGAAGAAGAAGAAAAAACATCTCTTCCTGCACACACAAAACCCAGGAGCACAATTCACAGAGAGTTTAAACAAATGCCTGTAAAGTTAATGGGAGACCTAGGTGAAAAATTAAATGTTTCTATACAAGCTCAGCCTTGCGAAAGGCTGGACTAGATGAATCCCAAGCCGGAATTAAGATTGCTGGAAGAAATATCAACAACCTCAGATATGCAGATGACACAACCTTGATGGCAGAAAGCGAGGAGGAATTAAAGAACCTTTTAATGAGGGTGAAAGAGGAGAGCGCAAAATATGGTCTGAAGCTCAACATCAAAAAAACCAAGATCATGGACACTGGTCCCATCACCTCCTGGCAAATAGAAGGGGAAGAAATGGAGGCAGTGAGAGATTTTACTTTCTTGGGCTCCTTGATCACTGCAGATGGTGACAGCAGTCACGAAATTAAAAGATGCCTGCTTCTTGGGAGAAAAGCAATGACAAACCTAGACAGCATCTTAAAAAGCAGAGACATCACCTTGCCGACAAAGGTCCGTATAGTTAAAGCTATGGTTTTCCCAGTAGTGATGTATGGAAGTGAGAGTTGGACCATAAAGAAGGCTGATCACCGAAGAATTGATGCTTTTGAATTATGGTGCTGGAGGAGACTCTTGAGAGTCCCATGGACTGCAAGAAGATCAAACCTATCCATTCTTAAGGAAATCAGCCCTGAGTGCTCCCTGGAAGGACAGATCGTGAAGCTGAGGCTCCAATACTTTGGCCACCTCATGAGAAGAGAAGAATCCTTGGGAAAGACCCTGATGTTGGGAAAGATGGAGGGCACTAGGAGAAGGGGACGACAGAGGACAAGATGGTTGGACAGTGTTCTCGAAGCTACGAACATGAGTTTGACCAAACTGCGGGAGGCAGTGCGAGACAGGAGTGCCTGGCGTGCTATGGTCCATGGGGTCACGAAGAGTCGGACACGACTAAACGACTAAACAACAACAACAACAACATACAAGCTCAGGGGAAGAGCACATGGTTTGCATGCAAAAAGAGAGTCCCAGGTTCAATGCTCAGTATCTCAAGGTTGGGAAAGACATTGCCAGTAAGTGTGCCCAAGGGTCAAGCTAGCGTTAGTTGCATGGTTGTGTTAACTGCATGATTCTGTGCACCTTTGGGCCGACAGAAATGTGCAATTGCTGTGATAGTGCCTGCAAGAGATGGGATTTTGCAGGTGCACTTGTGACCTGCTGCCCACCAGCTTCTCTGAAGTGTGGCTCTTCTATAAAATGGCCGGACTGTTTCACCAGAGTGGTGCATGCTCTGGTTATCTCCCGCTTGGGCTACTGCAACACGCTCGACATGGGGCTACCTTTGAAGGTGACTCGGAAACTACAATTACATAATCCAGAATGCAGCAGAAAGACTGGTGAATGGGAGTGGCCGCTGGGACCATATAACATAATGATTGAAGTTTTATTTTGTTTTTAGTGTTCTGTTGGAAGCCGCCTAGAGTGGCTGGGGAAGAAGAAGAAGTTCTGAAAGAACTACATTGGCTCCCAGTACATTTCTGAGCACAATTCAAACTGTTGGTGCTGACCATTAAAGCCTTAAACGGCCTCAGCCCAGCATACCTGAAGGAGCATCTCCACCCATATTGTTCAGCCCGGACATGGGGGTCCAGCTCCGAGGGCCTTCTGGTGGTTCCCTCCCTGCAAGAAGTGAGGTTACAGGGAACCAGGCAGGGGGCCTTCTTGGTAGTGGTGTCCACCCTGTGGAATGCCCTCCCATCAGATGTCAAGGAAATAAACAACTATCTGACTTTTAGAATACATCTGAAGGCAGCCCTGTTTAGGAAGATTTTAATGTTTGATATTTTATTGTGTTTTTAATATTCTGTTGGGAGCCACCTAGAGTGGCTGGGGAAAACCAGCCAGATGGGCAGGGTATAACTAACTAACTAACTAACTAACTAACTAACAAACTAACAACTAACTAACTACAGTGGTGCCTCGACTTACAAATTTAATCCGTTCCGATGGCACCTCCGTAGTTCGAAAAATTCGTAAGTCGAAAAATGCCATTGGAAACGCAATTTCCCATAGGAATGCATTGGAAACGGAAAAATTCGTCAATCGAAGCAACCCTATCTAAAAATTCATAAGTCGAAAAATCCCTATCTAAAACCGCCACAGTTTTCTTTCGGATGTCGAGACATTCGTAAGCGCGCGGCCATTACCCCCATTCATAAGTCAAAAAATTCGGTTGTTGAGTCGTTCGTAAGTCGAGGTACCACTGTATTACAGTCGTACCTTGGTTTTTGAACAGCTTAGTTCACAAACAACTTGGAACTCAAACGTCGCAAACCCAGAAGTAGGTGTTCCAGTTTGCAAACTTTGCCTCAAAAGCCATACGTCCAACGCAGCTTCCATGGTTTCTGATTGGCTGCAGGACACTCCTGCAGCCAATTGGAAGCCGCCCCTTTGTTTCCGAATGTTTCGGAAGTCGAACGGACTTCCGGAACGCATTCTGTTCGAAAACCATGGTGCGACTGTATTATTATTAACTCCACGGCCCCCACCCGCAAGTTGCTGCTGTCCAACCATGTTTCCTTTCAAAATAATAAAAAACATAGGAAAGAATGGCCATCAGGGAGGCTGGAATGGGCAGTTTCCATGGAATTTCAGGTGCCAGAGAGGGCTGTGCAGGGTTCCCCAGGTGCAGGGCAGGGATCCAATTCTCTACACTGTTCGCTGTCCCTCTTTGCAGCTTGCAAAAGCAGCATATATTATGCAAAAATATGTGTAACTTTTTTCAGAATGCAGCGTTTGGCTTTCCTTGGCAGGGGAGTTGAATGTGGAGGCAGCAGAGAACAAACAGCACAGGTGCATCAGCAGAAGGGCTTGGGCAGCAGATGCCGCCGCCATCACAAGTTATGTGTAGCACTGCATCTGCCCTAGTGGACAGGGCCAGAGCATCAAAGTACACTGTACTTAAGAAGCTACAATAAGCCAAATAAGCAGGGTTGCCACTTCGCTGCAGGCAGGGCTCCCAAACAGAGCTGTTTTCCCAGCACGGAGATGTAGGAATAATAATAATAATAATAATAATAATAATAATAATAATAATAATAATATATTATTATTATTTATACCCTGCACATGTGGCTGGGTTTCCCCAGCTACTCTGGGCGGCTTCCAACAAAAGATTAAAAAATACATTAAAACACCAGTCATTAAAAACTTCCCTAAACAGGGCTGCCTTCAGATGTCTTCTAAACGTCAGATAGTTGTTCATTTCTTTCACATCTGATGGGAGGGTGTTCCACAGGGCGGAACAAACTTCACCTGCTGAATGTCTGCCTGTCACGCTGCTGTTAAAGGCACAGGAGCCAGGCTTCGGACAGTGTGGGAGGGGAAGTTGCTAACTCTGTTGCAGTGTGTGTGTGTGTGTGTGTGTGTGTGTGTGTGTGTGTGTGGAGGGTTCTACTGGTAAAGTTGCAAGTCATTTGGAGCAGTATTTTTTATTTATTTTCTCTGTCGTCTCCTCCTCCTCCTCCTCCTCCTCCTCCTCCTCCTCCTCCTCCTCCTCCTCCTCACCTGTCCTCATTCACACCTCCTTTAGCATCTGTTCAAGGAATGCTTGCCTCTCACTTTTAGAATTGCGGACTAAAAATGGTAGCATGTTTTGGTAGTCAGAAGGAGGGAAATCTGCTATAATTATCTCACATGAGGCCCTGCTGAAGATGTAAAGGCACAGGAAAAAATAGGGGATGGTGTGGGATACACTCCCCACACCAGCAATTTCCCTAGGATTTCCTATCTCTAGCAGCTACTGAAATATGACCTTTCTCCATCACACAATCGCTCAGAGCTCTCAGGCCTCTAGTCCAACCATGCCTTGGGGGTGTGGCACTCTCCTGAGGTTGATGGACTACAACTCCCATCAGCCCCAGCCAGCATGGCCAATGATCAGGGATGATGGGACTTGTAGTCCAGCAGCATCCAGAAGGCATTGTGTTAGCTACCCCTGCGCAGCCCAATTCGGGCGTGTCGGATTTTCCATCTTTTGAATTCCAAAAATGAAGGGTCCCTAAGAAGTTGTAACAGGACTTGGGAATTCAAAAGATATTTGGGTCAAATTAATATGTAATTTAGTTTTGCTTGGTAAGTAAAATGTTTCTCAAATTGCACAGAAATCATTTGAAACGATTGCCAAGTACTTGTAGTTGTATTACATATTAATGTTATTTTCTTTATTTTTGTTGTTGTTGTTATTATTTCACATTACCTGATTTTTTCAGAAGGAAAAATTAAAATTCTATGGTTTCCCAATTGCAGCTTATTTCTTATTGTCCGCAGCATGATTAGTGGTAGCTCAGCAATGGAAGAGCCAGATTGAAATACCCCTGAACCTATAGGAAAATAATATCTGGGATACAGCAATGTCTGAGCATCTCACCAGACACAGGAGGGCAACCGAAGGCATAATGAATAGAGATACCTTCCAAGAAACGCGGACCCCTTTCTTTAACTATACTAATGACCAAAATCAATACACCAACCACTCAGTATTCTCAGTAGAGCGGTTATGTTACGGTAAGTAATATGTTGAACGTGGAAGTGCATGTCTAGACACAATGGATAAAACAAACACCATTAAGATATCCTGCTGGACAAGTTGTTTAGTGCTTATTGTATTTGTTTAAAAAACCAGTAACAAATTGTTTTTAAAAAGCAGTTTATGTGCTTCTTCATCAAATGAAGACTTACCAAGCTAAATGTTATCCAATCACAAAAAAATAACCAGAGATTGAATTCCTCACACCCAACAACTTATTTTTAAGACCCCCCCTCGCTGAAGAAACCGGCAAGTTTCACTCTCTAAAAGGACCTGCCCATGGGACAATCTCTGCTCTCCCTAGCCAGAGGGTCTCCTCACCTCCTTCCTTCCAGTTGTCTGCAGATGCTCTGCTCTTGGTCTCTGTGATGTCTTTGTGGGAGACTAAAAAAAGAGCCACTTCTCCCTTTTCATTCTTGATAGGCACCACATCCAGGAGACACCAGAAGGGGACACCTAAGAAGACAAGCAGTCTTGTTTGTCAGGTGATAATAACTGTTTTAGCAATTGTAATGCACTGTGCTAGATGCTGCATGGGTTTTAATTATATTCTATTGATCATTGTATTTGGCTGCATTGCATTTCATTGCATTACAGTTTGAATCCTGTAGAATTCAAATTGTAAGTGCTCTTCGCAGACGTGCCGTGGACCACCTGGATGAAAACTCAGCTCAGCTTGGGAGCCCCTGGTCTGGATTACAGAACAGAGGAGGCGCTACTTGGACAGATAGGTCAATTGCCTTGCCTTGCCTTGCCTTTCACCTTCTCTTCCCTTGGAGCCCTTAGAAGAAGAGGAAGAGTTTGGATTTGATACCCCGCTTTATCACTACCCGAAGGAGTCTCAAAGCGGCTAACAATCTCCTTTCCCTTCCTCCCCCTCAACAAACACTCTGTGAGGTGAGTGAGGCTGAGAGACTTCAGAGAAGTGTGACTAGCCCAAGGTCACCCAGCAGCTGCATGTGGAGGAGCGGAGACGCGAACCCGGTTCCCCAGATTACGAGTCTACCGCTCTTAACCACTACACCACACTGGCTCTCTTAGGGTTTGAGAAGAGCTGCTAAACAGCCTGTCTGTGCCTCACCTACACTTTCTTGCCATTACTGGGATGCCTGGTCCAATAGGTAAAAGGTAAAGGTGAAGGACCCCTGGATGGTCAAGTCCAGTCAAAGGCAACTATGGGGTTGTGGTGCTCATTTCGCTTTCAGGCTGAGGGAGCCGGCATTTCTCCACAGGCCAAAAAAAAAAGGGAGGAGAATGACACATTCGACTTCTACTTTTAACTAGGGATCGCTATGACGGCTTTCATTTTACATACCCATGCAAAAGAGGACATGTCCTGGAAAAAGAGGGGCACATGACAACCCTAATTGCCAGGACGTATAGGAGAGATGGAAAAACCACACTGGGAAAGGGCTCAGGGCTCAGTGCTTTGCATGAAGGAGCTCCAATCCCTGGAATCTAAAGAAAGGGACAGGTAGCAGATGATGGGAGAGCTGCTGCCAGCCAGAGCAGTCACTATTGGGCAAGGTGGTCTGCTTTCTATGTCCCCCCACACCCAAGGCTCCACTTTGCTGCTGTGAAAGGACCAGTCCCCGCCCTAGACTTCAGCCTTCTACACCCCAACATATGAGAGACACCTCCCCGCCAAGCCCCACAGAGCCACGAGGCCCTTACCAGGGCAGCCCCTTCCGTGAGAAAAGGACTCACCGCTTTTCCTGTAGAGGATGAGCTCCGCCTTAAATTCCTTGCGCTCGTCCAGGGCCTTGCGGATCTGGTTGCGTACGAGTTCGCTGGTGTCAGGTCCGTAGAGGAAGCTGCAGGCACAGCAGCGCTGCATGACCTCGGCCCGGGAGAAGCCGGTCAGTTCGCAGAAGCCGTCGGAACAGTAGACCACAGGGAAGGCACCACGGACTTGGGCATTGCCCAGTACAAAATTGCTGTCTGCAAGAGAGAGGGAGAGATGCCTACTGGGTGACTTTGGTTCTGGCAAAGATCTTAGTTCAAGAACCTGCCACGTAAGCCAAAGAATTACTTGGGCAATTACTCCTTAGCTTTTGGTCTGGCATTCACACCACTTGGGGCCCTTCCAGGCTGTTGTTGTTGTTGTTGTTTATTGAATTTATATACCGCCCTATAACCGGAGGTCTCAGGGCATTTCACAAAAGGTCACAATATATGAAATAAAAATAAAAACAATACAGGAATCCAATAACACTCCCCCCCCAAAAAAGAGCCACATTTTAAAGGGTATAGGACAGGGATGGCGAACCTATGACACGCGTGTCAGCACTGACACGCATAACTATTTTCAGTGACACATGGCCGCATGCCAAGACCTCACTTCCGGCCGGCGGCGGAATGCCACAGGCGACGCATCTCTGGGGGCCTTGTGGAGGCAAGATGGCGGTCGGCACAGAGCCGTGGAGCTCCTGAAAGTGACCAGCGCTGCAGGAGCTGCTGGACGGGCTCCTGAGCCACCGAAACAGCCACCGCCACCGCCCGGACACTGGGGGACACCAGTGCAGCAACCGGGGAGCTGCCGGACCCCACCCCATCCCGCGAACCTGACGGACAGCCTCGAGGCAGAAAAGGAAGCCCTGGCACAGGCCCAACCTGAGCCCACCTCCCCACCGGCAGACCTGTTGGAGGAAGGCCTGAGCCCAGACACCCACTGGGAAAGGCCTCTGGGCTTTTCCCTTTTAAAACATATATATATTAATTTTAAAAACTTTAATAATTTTTTTCCTCCCCTTTTTCATTTTTTTAAAGGGGAAACAATTATACATTTTTGTTATTTAAACTATAAATATCGCAAAATTATGGGGTTTTTCCCGAAGTGACACACCACCCGAGTTATGCTTGGTTTTTTGGTAAATTTTGACACAGCAGGCTCAAAAGGTTGCCCATCATTGGTATAGGATGCTGAGTAGGTTGGCCAAAGGCCTGGTTAAAAAGGATCGCTTTTGCCTGGCACCTAAAGGCATATAATGAAGGCGCCAGACAAACTTCCCTGGGGAGGTAAAGGTAAAGGTAAAGGGACCCCTGACCATTAGGTCCAGTCGTGACCGACTCTGGGGTTGCGCGCTCATCTCGCATTATTGGCCGAGGGAGCCGGCGTATAGCTTCCAGGTCATGTGGCCAGCATGACAAAGCCGCTTCTGGCAAACCAGAGCAGCACATGGAAACGCCGTTTACCTTCCCGCTGTAGCGGTTCCTATTTATCTACTTGCATTTTGGCGTGCTTTCGAACTGCTAGGTTGGCAGGAGCTGGGACCAAGCAACGGGAGCTCACCCCATCACAGGGATTCGAACCGCCGACCTTCTGATCAGCAAGCCCTAGGCTCAGTGGTTTAACCCACAGCGCCACCTGGGTATAGGATTGGTATAGGTATAGGATGTTGATTAGGTCAGCCAAAGGCCTGGTTAAAAAGGACCCCTTTTTCCTGGCACCTAAAGGCATATAATGAAGGCACCAGACAAACTTCCCTGGGGAGAGCATTTAACAAATGAAGAGCCAGTGCAGAGAAGGTCTGTTCTCATGTTGCCACCCTCTGGACCTCTCGAGGAGGGGGGCACACGAAGGAGGGCCTCAGAATTTGATCTCAGGGTCGATTCATATGGAAAGTGGCGGTCCTTGAGGTATTGCAGTCCTGCGCCATTTAAGGCTTTATAGCTCAAAATCTATGGTGTTTAATTATGGGCATATTCTGCAACAGGTTCTTGACACAACATCAGCACCACGCTCTAACCAACGGAGCTACCCATTCACGAGCACAAATAACGAATGCACAATAAAACACATGGGGAGCCCCCAGATATCATCTCATCGCTTGATGATGTAAACACTCCATGGCTCTCAGCAGAATATTTGAACTAAGGGCTCAACTATAAAAAGGTAAAGCTAAAGGACCCCTGGACGGTTAAGACCAGTCAAAAGCGACTATGGGGTTGCGGCGTTCATCTCGCTTTCAGGCCGAGGAAACCGGTGTTTGTCCACAGACAGCTTTCAAGGTTATGTGGCCAGCATGGCTGAACCACTTCTGGACACCGTGACGGAAACCAGAGCGCACGGCAATGCCGTTTACCTTCCTGCCATGGTGGTACCTATTTATCTACTTGCACTGGCTTGCTTTTGAACTGCTAGGTTGGCAGGAGCTGGGACAGACCAACTGGAGCTCACCCCGTCGCAGGGATTCGAACCACCGACCTTCTGATCGGCAAGCCCAACTGGCTCAGTGGTTTAGACCGCAGCGCCACCTGCACTGTGCATACTGCACAGACACCAAGCCACCAGTGACTCTCACAATGCACGGCATTGCGACACACCCCTTTTCAACTGTTTGCACAGTTGCAACCAGCCCTGGATTTCAACAGCGATCATCAGAAATGGATTCATGGTGCAACATGTGCAAGAAAAGGAGTGCGCATGTTTGATGCATAAACAGTGAAACTACTGAAAATGCATGGCTGAGTGAGATATAGGGAGCAGCACCAGCGGCAAGGCAGGAAACTCCTGGTACTGTTGGAAGGGGACCTGGGAGCTGTGCAAGGTTAGGAATGCAAGCATTCACGAAACACTGGCATCAAGACAGAGCGGGGAAATAATCTGGCAATGGAAAGGAAGAAGGTGCGTTGGGGAACCATAGATTGTAGCATGGAGTTGGGAATGTAAAAATGCTTTATCATGTCCCATCCTCCAGATGCCCAGTATGGGGTGGAAGGGGGGGAGTCAACATTCCTAGTTCCTCTTCCCCACTGTCTCCCCAGGAGTTGGCGCCATCTGGTACATCCCCAGTTTCTGACTATTTTTACCCTGTTTGTTCCATGCAGAGTTTAGTCATCGCCTGCAGCATCTGGACTCAAACCCCCAACTTCTCACCAGTGGAGAGCCAGAGTCCTCCCCCCCCCAATCACCTTGATTCATTTGCATAGATTTGAATAGGAATGCTGCTGGAGTGGCATTTTTCTTTGTCCCTCCTATATCCAGAGGATCAGTCCGTGGGGGGTGGGGGTGGGATGCTGGAAATGGATCCTAGAGAAGGCTGCTTGGTGATGAGAAGGATGAAAGAGTGAGAGCTTTGCCAGAACAGGCCGGAGAGTGAAGCCTAGTGGCTACAGCAGACTAAAGGGGGCGGGTGCGCGGAAAAGAGGGTTGGCACTGGGGCAGTTTGCAAACAGCAAGGGAACGGGACAAGCCAATTTAAGACACACACCAGGCCATGCCTAAAACCAGAGTGAGCGAACCCATTCATATAGGAAGGTTTATAGCCACTGAAAGTTGCTAGGTGAAGGTGATTAGTTGATTTGGGACAAGCCTTTCTGTGTGTCAAAGGCCAGACTACACATTACACAAGTTTCTGTGGAACCCAGAAGTGGACAATCAGGAGCCTTTAAAGGAAGGCTGGTTTGTGGCATCTTTACCCCTACAGACAAACAAAGATGTTTATTCGGCTTTACGCCCCTCATAAAACACAACACAACAAAACAAAACAAATAAAACAGCGGACTCGTACAAGCCACAAATAATATAACACAATTCACAGCTCACAAGGACAAATATTAACAATTCAAAAAGAAAAGTTTAAGATTATGATTAAAAATTTAGGCACTACGCTAAAATCAATATCTGATGTCATTATAGAAAATTCTTATAACTATCAATAATCAGCTAACATTCCATTCCGTCTCTTGTACGAGAGGACGGCTGTTAGGAATTTAGCAACCTGTAGAGTAATATAAGGATCCACATCTTGAAGAACCCAGGCAAGCTGTAGGTCAACTGGTTTGTCAGCCATAGGCTGGATTATGGAGTTTAGTATACTAGCACGAGCCGAACTGTACATAGGGCAGATAAACATAACATGATGTAGAGATTCAGATGTTTTAATTTCACAAGCACACATTGAAGAGACCTGGCCCTTAGTAAATCTATGTCTCAGCACGTTTGTTGGAAAAACATTGAACCTAGCTTTAAGGAAGGCATATCGGTGAGACGCGGCCGTAAGCGATGTTAAGTAGGACGGAGCACGGTAAATAGGGGTTATGCTGAAATTTAACGGCGAGCAGACTCCACCACCAGCTAAGAAATTTTGGTATAGCTCCGCATCACCCTGCCTTTGATTTACCCCTACAGAGAGAAAAGCACCTTGAGGGGGTTGGGTTTGAAAGGGAAACAGCTGGCAGGGAAAGGATTAAGCACTTGCTCTCTGCTTTACAGTGGAGTTTGTTTAATGGATTGATTGATTTCACAATATCTACATAACATAATCTGAAACCAGATTAAAACAGCCATCAGCAGCCATTAACACCCATCTACAGGTTTACCACTCCCATCAGCCCATCTCCCATTCCTACCCACCCCCACCACCCTCTGTATATATATAGGGTCTGACACTTCTGTTTCTAGTGTATCTGAAGAAGTGTGCATGCACACGAAAGCTCATACCAAAATATAAACTTAGTTGGTCTTTAAGGTGCTACTGAAGGAATTTTTTTTTTTTTTACATAACAAGTGAAACTGATCTGTAGAAAATGTAACTTGGAAAAAAAAGATATTGCACATAGTTTTGTAAACCAAGAAATCTTTAATTAAAAAAATACTTTAAAAAATATATCTACGTAACGCTTTATTGTAATAAAACCCCCAAGTGGTTTACGAAAAGAGCCGAACAATAAAAGTATATGTTAAAGGTAAAGGGTAAAGGGGCCCCTGACCATCAGGTCCAGTCGTGTCTGACTCTGGGGTTGCAGCGCTCATCTCGCTCTATAGGCCGAGGGAGCCGGTGTATAGCTTCCAGGTCATGTGGCCAGCATGACAAAGCCGCTTCTGGCGAACCAGAGCAGCACACGGAAATGCCGTTTACCTTCCCGCCGGAGTGGTCCCTATTTATCTACTTGCTTTATTTTGACGTGCTTTCGAACTGCTAGGTGGGCAGGAGCTGGGACCGAGCAACGGGAGCTCACCCCGTTGCAGGGATTTGAACCGCCGACCTTCTGATCAGCAAGCCCTAGACTGTGGTTTAACCCACAGCGCCACCTGGGTCCCTTAAAAGTATATGTTAAAAACAGTTAAAATGACTGTTTAAAACATTAAAAAATAATTAAAACCAGCAACCAGCTGAAACCAGATTAAAACACACGACGGCATTCTATACTTCTGGATAGGGTTGCCTAAATAAAAATGCTTTTAGTAGCTAGAAGTTTCCCATCCATTTCCAAAGCAAAACTTAGAACCTAGAAATAATTCTGCATTTCCAAAAGACCGGCACTGGGGAGATGTCCCTTCGCCCTCCCCCAATAAAATATTTGAGGGGGCCAGACCCCCCAAAAAAGTTGATGGGCATTGCCATTCAAATGGGGTGGGTATGCCCCATCGTGTGATATTTTATTTTTATTCAATATTTTAGTCAAGTTGGCACCCCTGACAAGGAGACCAACACCAACAAGACCTGCTTCTCCAAGGCTCAAAGCAGAATTCACTCAAGCCTGTGTGGCCTTCCTTCTAGAGATCCCTCTCTTGCTAGGAAAAAGTGCTTCGTCCGGCAAAGCCAACAAGTTCAAACCTTTGCAACTCTAGATAGGTCTGGGGATGTCCCCTGCCTTAAACCCTGTTGGGAATCCCTGCCAGTCAGGGCAGACAGCACAGAACTGGATGGATAAAATTACCTGGCCCAGTAAAAGGCAGCTTTCTTTGTTCCTGAATTATTATTTTTTACACCTCTCTTAACACTCCTTATTTCAATCTTCTCCCTCCTGCCATTTCTCCTAGAACAGTTCAGACGTTGCGAATTTCATATCCCTCTGAAACCGGGCCTCCCCTGCCCCTCCTTGACTCCACACCAAAGGGAGAGCTTATCCCCGAACCTGTGGGCAAGATGTGCTCATCTCAAACCTCTGAGGAGATGTTGTGTGGGTACCAAGGCAATGAGCCACTAGGGAAGGGAGGGGGGGTGTCATGCAATCAGCAGCGACTGAGCTGTTTCCAGGAATACACATGTGGAGCCAGCGGTGACAGACTCTCCTGTGGGCAGGACCTGCAGATAAGGGTCCTCTCGTGATACATTAGGGCTTAGACTTAAACTGGCTCCAGAATGATCTCCGGTCCTCATGGAACTCTGGGAATTGTAGTTCTATGAGGGGTATGTGTGCTTTAAGGATATTTTTCCGGGGGTTCTCAGCATCCTCACCAATCAAGCCCATTAAACTGGTATGAGCTTGTAACAACAATTTTATTATTTATACCCCACTCATCTGACTGGGTTGTCCCATGCATTCTAGGCGATTTCCAACATACAGTGGTACCTCTACTTACGAATTTAATGCATTCCGAACGCACATTTGTAAGTTGAAAAAATGTGTAAGCCGAATCCCATAGGAATGCATTGGGAGAAAACATTAGTAAGTTGAAGCAACCCTATCTAAAAATTCGTAAGTAGAAAAAATCCTATCTAAACAGCATCCAAGATGGCGGACAGAGCTCCATTTGTAAGTATAAAAAATCGTAAGTAGAGTTATTCGTAAGTAGAGGTACCACTGTATATAAAAACGGAATACAGTAGAACCTCACTTTTCGAACGTAATCCATTCTGGAAGACCGTTTGACTTCCGAAACATTCGAAAACTGAAGCCTCTATACAACAGGCAAACTCAACGCGGAAGCCATGAGGCATCTTCGGCGTCCGAAAATTGGAAAACCGAAGCAGTTACTTCCGGGTTCTCAGTGTTTGAAAGCCGAAACGTGCGTCAATGGAGACGTTTGACAACCGAGGTTCCACTGTAAAACATTACACATTTAAAAGCTTCCCTATACAGGGCTGCCTTCAGATGCCTTCTAAAGGTTTATAAATTATAGTTACTCATCTCCCTGACATCTGATGGGAAGGTGTTCCACAGGGTGGGTGCCACTACCAAGAAGGCCCTCTGACTGGTTCCCTGTAGCTGAATATGCCCCTGCCTACGAGACCACTGGGGGCATCTTCCCTCGGTGAGCAGGTAAAAGCACTACCCAGTGTGGTGTAGAATAATAGAATCATAGAATCATAGAGTTGGAAGAGACCACAAGGGCCATCCAGTCCAACCCCCTGCCAAGCAGGAAACACCATCAAAGCATTCTTGACATATGTCTGTCAAGCCTCTGCTTAAAGACCTCCAAAGAAGGAGACTCCACCACACTCCTTGGCAGCAAATTCCACTGTTGAACAGCTCTTACTGTCAGGAAGTTCTTCCTAATGTTTAGGTGGAATCTTCTTACTTGTAGTTTGAATCCATTGCTCTGTGTCCGCTTCTCTGGAGTGGTTAAGAGCGATAGACTCGTAATCTGGTGAACTGGGTTCGCGTCTCCGCTCCTCCACATGCAGCTGCTGGGTGACCTTGGGCTAGTCACACTTCTTTGAAGTCTCTCAGCCCCACTCACTTCACAGAGTGTTTGTTGTGGGGGAAGAAGGGAAAGGAGATTGTTAGCCGCTTTGAGACTCCTTCGGGTAGTGATAAAGCGGGATATCAAATCCAAACTCTTCTCCAACTCTTAAGCAGCACTGCCACCAGCCAGTTTATAACTCCCTAAACTTGCAGGCTTCAGGGACATCCACAGCCTTCAGGTTTTTTTATTATGGCAACTGAGAAACAGCCAGCAAACTCTCTCCATCATCACTGGAAAGAAGAGTTAGCCCACCTGACCCCCTGTTTGCTCAAACTTTAGAGTGTGTTGCCCAAGCAGCCTGGTTCACGGGAGATAAAACCACAGTTAAGATAAAGCAACCAGCCAACCTCTGGCACAGTATTCCAAAATAATGAAAACTTTATTTGAAAAATAATGAAGAAGGAAGGTGTGTGGGTGGGAGTGAAAGATTAGCAAGTACAAAAAAAAAGCAAAACCCAAACTTGGAACATAGGAAACTGACATATACTGATTCAGACCATTGGTCCATCTAGCTCACTATTATTGTCTGCAAGGGCGGCTTTCCAGGGTTTCAGAAAGGGGACATTCCCAGCCCTACCTGAAGGAGTGTCTCCACCCCCGTCGTTCAGCTCAGACACTAAGGTCCAGCTTCGAGGGCCTCCTGGCGATTGCCTCCTGCAAGAAGCGAGGTTACAGGGAACCAGGCAGAGGGCCTTCTCGGTGGTGGCACCAGCCCAGTAAAACGCCCTCCCATCAGATGTCAAGGAAATAAACAACTATCTGACTTTTAGAAGACATCTGAAGGCAGCCCTGTTTAGGAAAGTTTTTAATGTGTGATGTTTTACTGTGTTTTTAATATTCTGTTGGGAGATGCCCAGAGTGGCTGGGAAAACCTAGCCAGATGGGCGGGGTATAAATTCTTCTTCTTCTTCTTCTTCTTCTTCTTCTTCTTCTTCTTCTTCTTCTTCTTCTTCTTCTTCTTCTTCTTCTTCTTCTTCTTCTTCTTCTTCTTCTTCGTCCCACCACCTGAAGAGGCCAGGTACCCTGGACCTTCAATATGTAATGCAGGTGCTTTGCCACCAAGAGTTATGGTTTCTCTCCCCTAGCAAAGTTAATAAAACGCAATGACACAAGTTTCTCATCTAGCTAACCTAACAACTGAGCAAGCTGCAAGCACATGGAAAAACAGGAGTCTTCAGAATGCTCCAAAGAAGACAAGAAGCTAGTAAAATAAATAAGCCAGCCCACCTATCTTTGGGTGGCAGTGGGGTAGGTAGTAGGGACTGAGCAACGGGGAGGGAGAATGTGGGAGAACAGGAGGGGCACACCTAGGCAAGGAAACTTCAGAGCTGGGCACCTGGGGAAATTGTCATTTGCCAACACAGGGGAAGAAATGCAGAGAGTGGGCTCCTGTCGAATCTTAGAAATGCTATTCCGCAAAACGGGCAAGCACACTAAAGGCCCTGCTCTAGTTAAGGTGCACTTGCCCCAAACATCTAAGGGACCCCACTCCTTTCTATAATCCCAACTGGCATCCGTCTGGCTCCTGCAGCAAACCCTCATTCTGAACAGCGCCAGAGCCTGCGCTCTGTTCCATATTCCACAGGCAAGCCAGTACGATAGAAGGTATCACCTCACCTACTACTCCACGTTTCAGCTGCTGCTGAAGAGCCCCCCTCCTTGCAATTCAGCTGGAAGGACTCTCTTCTCTCCAAACTTGCTTATTTCAATTAGCCTGCCTGTTTGCCATCACTGTCCTTAATGGCCTTCCCTTCACAATGGCAGCCCCACCAGGGGGCAATCTCAAGAGGCAATTGCACATACTCTCACCTAGCACATTCCAAGCAAAGCACAGCCCCCTTTCCTCAAATCTTGGCTGCTGCGAGAGCAGGAAGGGAGCGCAATAAGGAACCAAAAATAGCATTTCCGAGGCCGGTCCTTCCTTGCAAGTTCGGCAGTTTTGCAAATCACAGAAATGTCCTGGGCATTTGGAAACTGTCACAGAAATCTGACTGCTGCCAGAAGGTTTGACAACTCTCAATTCCTACAGGATCCTTCATCATATCACACAGACAAATAACTCTGCTGGGATGCTCTGTATCTGGCCCTTGGTACACCTACCGTCCTAATAAATCCACTCAGAATAAAGGCAGAAGTCCACTTTTGCAGCCAAAAGTATGTAAATCAGTGTCTCCCCCCCCCCAGTACTATATTCCAGCCACCCAATCCATGATTTCTGTTTGGCTTTCCCACCCTTTCACTCAGCCTCATAGGTTGCAACCACTATACCAGAGGGGTTGGCTTGTTAGTGTGTGTTACAGTAAAAACAGCAAAGGCTGTGTACACTCCATACGTTTAAAGCACATGTATTCTCCCAAAGAATCCTGGGAACTCGCTTCCCCTCGCAGAGCTACCATTCCCTGCACCCTTTAACAAACTACAGTCTCCAGGATTTGGGGGGGGGAGCTATGGGTTTTCGGTGTGATTTAAATGTGTGGGCATGTGTGCTCTCTGATTTTCCTTCCTCCTCTAATGGTTGAAAGCACAGAGACTCAAGGGCTGCATACATACCGCAGGTAAAGGTAAAGGTCCCCTGGATGGTTAAGTCCAGTCAAAGGCGACTCTGGGGTTCCAGCGCTCATCTCGCTTTCAGGCCAAGGGAGCCGGCGTTTGTCCACAGACAGCTTTCTGGGTCATGTGGCCAGCATGATTAAACTGCTTCTGGCGCAATGGGACATGGTGACAGAAGGCAGAGCACCTGAAAACACCATTTAAATTCCCGCCACAACAGTACCTATTTATCTACTTGCACTGGCGTGCTTTGGAACTGCTAGGTTGGCAGGAGCTGGGACCGAGCAACGGGAGCTCACCCCATCGCAGGGATTCGAACCACCGACCTTCTGATCGGCAAGCCCAAGAGGCTCCATGGTTTAGACCAGTAGTCCTCAACCCCCGGGCCACGGACCGGTACCGGTCTGTGGATCAAATGGTACCGGTCTGTGGATCAAATGGTACCGGGCCACCCAAGGAACATTAAATTAAATTACAGTATATACTCGAGCCTCTTAGACCACAGCACCACCTGCATACATATCAAACACTTTAAAGCCCAGAACTTCCCCCAAAGACTCCTGGAACTCTAGTTTATTGCACACAGCGCTACAATTCCCAGCACCCTTAAACTACAGTTTCCATGGTTCTCTGGGGGAAGTCGTGAGCTGTGCATGCAGTCTCTATGGGAATTGGTTCCTACTGTTCACTAAAATCTCTCATCGGACTTCTCCCATCCCAACGTGTTGCTAGGTTGCCTTTGCCCATTGCCAAGCCTCCTGATACTTCACTGTCTATATAGGATTCCTTCCTTCCTTCCATCCTTGTGGCACTTTGCAGCGAAGGGCCATTCCACCTGCTCCTGCAACAGAGGTGCTAACCTTACAAATGATTGCCCTAGGCTGCTACCTATAATTGCCTATATGCTTGCGGCTGCAGCTGTAATCAACAGCACCAGATGAGGAAATGCTTTATAAATAGCAGCTCCTCCTTCCAAGAGACAGCGGCTTCATCTCAGTGCCCGGGAAAGATCCCTGGTACAGAAAGAACATGCACCACAAGGCACTGGGTCCCTTAGTTCACAGCTGCATGCACTCTTGTGTTCTTCACAACAAAACAGAAACCAGCCAGACATTTAGAGCCAAGGGCAGCCCAAACTCTGTATCAAGAAAAGCTGGATTCTGCAACCATTGCTCTGATTAAGCGCAATTGAACTGATTTGCTTGGTCACTGAGGTCCAGCTCCGAAGGCCTTCTGGAGGTTCCCTCACTGTGAGGAGTGAAGTTACAGGCAGGGCCGGCTCTAGGTAGACTCCCGGTGGCGCCGGGCTGGTAGGTGGGGCGCTGCGCGGCGAAGCTGCGCGGAAACCATGCTGCGCCCTGCGAGGGCGGGGCGCCAGAGCGATCTCTGCCCCTCAGCGCCAGGGCACCTGAACTGCTCGAGACTGCCCTGGTTACAGGGAACTAGGCAGAGGGCCTTTTTGGTAGTGGCACCCGCCCTGTGGAACACCCTCCCATCAGATGTCAAGGAAATAAACAACTATCTGATTTTTAGAAGATATCTGAAGGCAGCTCAGTTTAGGGAAGTTTTTAATGTTTGACATTTTATTGTGCTTTTAATTTTCTGTTGGGAGCCGCCCAGAGATTAGCTGCGGAAACCCAGCCAGATGGGCAGGGTATAAATAATTATTATTAATAATATTATTATGAAGCCCCTCCTCTCCTCAGGCGACCCTAGTGGTGCAGCGACAAAACTGCTAGCACATTTCCAAAGCTAAGCAGGGTCTAGTCTGGTTTCAAATTGGATGAGTAACCACTTGTTGAGATCGATTGGGTGACCCAACTCTACAATTCTATGATTCCTGGGGTTTCATGTTCGTTTGGAACCCCGATCTGCTATGCCAGGCACGTCCAACAGGTAGATCGTGATCTACCGGTAGATCACTGGATGCCTGTGGTAGATCAATGGTAGATCACTGGCTCCCCCCAAAGAAGCTCAACAACTTTGGCTCCCCTAAAAAAAGCTCAATTTTTTTGCCCTGCACCCCCCCCCAAATGGCGCTCTCCGTCTCCCTAAAAAAAACTCAACAACAACTTTGATCTGAATGCCTTTTAAAAAAGGGCCTTCCTCCTCCCCAAAAAAGCTCAACAACTTTGACTTGAACCCCCCAAAAGGGGGTAGATCACTGCCAGTTTTTAACTCTGTAAGTAGATCGTAGTCTCTTGGGAGTTGGCCACCCCTGTGCTATGCAAAAACCTGCTTCTAAAGACTGCAGTTTCTGTGCCTAGTGCCATTCTGCGTTCTTGTTCCATGCTTGCACCAGATTTCAAAAGGCACGCCGCCCTTAGCATGGAAAGGCGCCAGCCTACACGACTGCTCTCTCGTTAAGGTGAAACAAGGCCTTTCTCTCCCTCCCTCTGCCACCAAGTGAACTTGCCATGGTTGCATCATACCCTGGGCTGCTCTTTTCAAGCGCTCTCCTCCTTCCCCACTTTTGGCCCGGCCCTCTCTACAACGCCACAACTTCACCCTTCACCCTCAAGGCGGCCTTGCTTTGTGCGAGCATCGCTGTTAACATGCAGCTCCGAGGGCTCACCTCCCCACTGCTCTGTTGTACATCGCTGCAGCTCTTTTGAAATTAAAAGGCAATTAAGACGAGGGGTGGCAGGGTGGCGGCGGCAGGCAGGAGCCCTCCCCCGCCTCCTCCTGGCTGTTTTAACTGTGCTCCCCATCTCCTCTCCCCCCTCTAATTATACCCAGGGTGACAGCAGATTTCAGGCTTCGCATGCACCCGTTAGATCTGCTTGAGTTGGTGCCTACGAGAACGCCGAGACCTGCTCTGTAATTTGCCTGCTGCTGTTACTCACTATTAGCAATGTGGGATGGGTTAGGTATTTATAGAGCAGCCGGGTTTCTGGGATCCTCAGGGAGTTATCTGGTTAAGTGCATCGGACGAAAGCAAAAGGGGGGAGCAGGCACCCTGAGCGACCCACTCAGCCCGTTGGCTCCTTGTACTTAACCTTACTGTTGGCCCTGCTTCCCCACCACCACCCAGTGTGCGCTTGGCAATCCTGTGTGCTTTTTTCAGTTCCAAGCAGGGCAGGCAGCCAAAAGCAGCAGCAGCAATGAGGGGTTTAGCAAGGCCCCCCCTGGTGGGTCAAATGCATGGCTGTGCTCAGCAATGGTGAGTCACCAGGTCTGGTGCAGCGAAGGATCTCCAGAGGTCCTGAGAGAAAGAGAGAGTGAGCTGGGATCTCCTGCAAGCCCCTGCCACAACTTCCTCCTCTTTCACCGCACACTTCTGCCTCCTTTATTCTTCCTGTCAAACTGTTCTCTACACTCCTCTGTTTCCAATGCAAGAAGCACTTCCCTCTTCCTCTTCCCCCTCTGTGCCTTCCTTTGACCATCACTGTTATTCAACTCCTGTGTCAGCTTCAGGCAAGACGCCTTCATTGGCACCCCTCCCCTCCCGCAGCCAGGCAGCCTCCTCACTGTAGCAGGACCTTGTGGGCAGATTCCCAGTCATGCTGGCCCTGCTCGACCCTCCACTGCCCCACCATGGTGGCTCATTTGGCCTCTCCCTCACCCCACCGACTTCCCCACTGACTGTAAGCTATTTGGACAGAAGTTGCGCCGCACGTTGGCTTGGAATACAACTTGATTGTATACAGCTAGGGTGGGAAACATCAGAAACAATTCAATGTTCTTTGCAGCACGTTGGGCCCAAAAGAATTGCAAAAATACCAGCCAGCGATTTGGACTCTGTATCTGCTAAATTAGAACATTAGCTGCATACTCTCCAACATTTCTCCCATGAAAATAGGTATGTCCCATTCCATAATGATGATTTTACTATTTATGCCCCGCACATCTGACTGGGTTGCCCCAGCCACTCTGGGCAGCTTCCAACATATATGAAAACATAATAAAACACTAAACATTAAAAAACAACTATACAGGATTGCCTCCAGATAGCTCGAGGGTCGGATAACTCCATACCCTCCAACATTTCTCCAGCGAAAATAGAAACATCCTAAGGGAAAGCGGGAAATTCTGGGATCAAATCAGAACACGGGATGGCTCTTCTAAATCAGGGACATCCCTGGAAAATAAGGACACTTGGAGGGTCTGAAGTTGTGCCTGATGGTGTTAGATATTTTTGCACCTGATGCGAATCACAGAATTTCCCCTCCAATCAGGGAAGAAAAGGGGAAGGGAAGATGTACACTGGGAACAAGGTGAGAATGAAGATATACATCAGGAACAAGTACAGTGGTACCTCTGGTTAAGAACTTAATTCGTTTCGGAGGTCCATTCTTAACCTGAAACTGTTCTTAACCTGAAGCACCACTTTAGCTAATGCTGCCTCCTGGTGCTGCAGCGCCGCCGGAGCACGATTTCTGTTCTCATCCTGAAGCAAAGTTCTTAACCTGTGGTATTATTTCTGGGTTAGCGGAGTTTGTAACCTAAAGCATTTGTAACCTGAAGCGTTTGCAACCCGAGGTACCACTGTAGAGGTGAGAATCACATCAACCTGACCTGATGGTTGAACTGGGAATCAAAGGCCACCATGAGGGGGAAGTGGCCCGTTCTGAATCACTCTGGGCAGGTACAAAGCTCAGGAGACCCCTGAGGGCAGCTCCTTCCATTTCCTCCCTAGGGGTGGGGGAAGACCAGCAGTGCCCCCTATTCACTAAGAGCCGCTGTGGAAGAGGCATTGGGTGGGGCTGCCAATTAGGTGACAGATCTGGCATCCAATGAGAGTGCTGCAGCTGCCGTTGCGGCCCTGGTGGCAGTAGCTGGGGTTTCTTGGAGGCCAGATCTGCTGCCCCTGTGGATCCTGCCGCCCGAGTCCGTCACCTCAACTTGCCTTGTGGGTGGGCCGGCCCTGGCTGCTATACCGGTAATACTTCTCCTTGACATTCATGCATCATGCGCCCTGGGCATTCAAACTGAGAGAATGACAGATTGGTTGAAAATAGATTGAAATGAAGTTTCCGGTCCTCGGGATTGCAGAAAGTAAATCCCGAACGTGAATGCCATCTTCAGAGAAGCTGTGGCACGCATGTAACCTCTGAATATTTGAATGGCTACAGTGAATGAAGAGCAGCGACAAGTATTTCAACTATGATGGGGTTTTGTTTTGTTTTTAAAAAGAAAGAATGTGTGAAAAGTTCTGATGTTGCAACCAGGTGGTGACGTTGCAATGCACATCTTGGCATTCCTTGCAAAATGTTGTTTGAGGTTGCAGTTTTCTACCTTGCTGCTCATCTGTGACACATGAGCTCATTCCTATGAATGGTGTGTCCATACAAGGCAACCGTTCACCGTCTCAGCTGTTCATCTTAATCTAGTCAAAAGGGATCCCCCAATAAGGGGGCAGTCACCAAATTTGGAGCTGTATAAATTTTTGAGGTATACTCCTCCGAATGCAACTAGATAGGACAGAGGGGAAGCCTGTGATCAAACCTCTGGCATTATAAAAGGGTAAATGAAGCAGAGGGAGAGGAACAATTTGGATTGGGGCCATGGCCTTAGAGGGCAAGGGTGCTTCCCACTTTCCCCCCCATGCTGGGGTAAACTACAACTAATTAGTTGCAGCTAGACTGGTGACTGGGAGTGGCCGCCTGAAAAACCTTCATTGGCTCCCAGTACGGTTCCGAGCACAATTCAAAATGTTGGTGCTGACCTTTGAAGCCCTAAACGGCCTCAGCCCAATACACCTGAAGGAGTATCTCCACCCCCATCATTCACTGAGGTCCAGCTCCGAGGGCCTTCTGGCAGTTCCCTCACTGCGAGAAGTGAGGTTACAGGGAACCAGGCAGAGGGCCTTCTCGGTAGTGGCATCCTCCCACCAGATGTCAAGGAAATAAACAACTATCTGACTTTTAGAAGACACCTGAAGGCAGCCCTGTTTAGGGAAGTTTTTAATGTTTGATGTTTTATCGTGTTTTTAATTGGGAGCCGCCCAGAGTGGCTGGGGAAACCTGGCCAGATGGGCGGGGCATAAATAATAATAACAACAACAACTTTATTATTATTATGCAGACAAGTTGCCCCTGACAGCTGAGGTTCCCATCAGATCATTGTACTATAGGACTGGGACCCTACGCTATGGTACCCTTAACCTAATGAGTAACGGACAGCCACAAACCTTGCACAGGAAATTCAGAGTTTTCCCTCTGTATAGGAGCAACACACACAACTAAATCTATACCTTCAGGGGTACGCATGTGGCAACGAGATGGGGAGAGCTGACACCAGCTCCCCTCCTGCATATAGGCAACTTGTTCCCAGCACAGGTGGCGCAGCTATTGTTACAACTCACGGCTGGAGCTATTTATACCCCAGGACACCGTGTGCTCCTTCCTCTTGCGATGTCCCTTCGCCTACTCAGGGAAAGTAGTCTGTCGGGGAGTGCAGCTCAGGGGAACAGTTGCTATTGGTGGGCTGGGGGTGTGGGTGTGCAAGAGGTAAATGCACATGCTAAAAGCTCAGGGGTATACCGAGTTCAGCTCGAGGAAGGAGAATTTCCCTTTGGGGCCAGCAGAGAAAGGGTAGGGAGATTTAAGAGTTGCTCAGATGGGGGAGATTGTCCCCCCCCCCACTGTGGGCTCCTTCCTATTAACAAACTACAGTGCCAGGAATTATTATTTTTAGGGAGGAAACATGCTTTAAAAGTTTAGCATGTACACAGTACCATTCAGCAGGGGTCAGCAAACTTTTTCAGCAGGGGGCCAGTCCACTGTCCCTCAGACCTTGTGGGGGGGCGGACTATATTTTGAAAAAATAAAATATGAAGGAATTCCCATGCCCCACAAATAACTCAGAGATGCATTTTAAATAAAAGCACACATTTGACTCATGTAAAAAAACCAGGCAGGCCCCACAAAAAAAAAACCCAGAGATGCATTTTAAATAAAAGGACACATTCCACTCATGTAAAAACACGCTGATTCACGCGGGCTGGATTGAGAAGGCGATTGGGCCCCTGGGCCTTAGTTTGCCGGCTACCCATGATTCAGAGTGATACCATTCATCCATCCCCCATTCTGATTTGACTTCATGACCATGTCATGTAGTTAAAATCTGGTTTGTTGGGATCACTTCAGGAAGAAGCCCCTGCTTATAAATGAAAATAGCACCGAAGTAACAGATTGGAGAAATAAGCAGCTTTGAATAGGTGGTGAAACAGCATAAGAGGGAGGATCATGAAATGCTTCCCTCCTCTACCTTTTTGCCCTGGAAATGTTCATGGGCAAAAATTCACCACAGCTCTAATATATCCTGTTCTTGATTTAAAGCCAGATGATGAACTCTTTTTTTAAAACAAACTTCAGTTGTTTGGTGCCTTTAAATTTTGAAATTGCAACTAAAACACTTTGACTGAAGGGTATTTATTGGTAATCTGAGAATCTGAACTAAATTTACACACACACACACACACACACACACACACACACACAGTTTCTTTTAATTTCTTTCAGCCTAAAGTCTACATTCCCATGGAGATACAAAGGGCTCATTCAAGCAATGGCGTCACACGCTCCTATCTCAAGAGACTCTGGTGCACCAAGTAAGTGTGTGAGAAATATAGAAAGGAAAGGAAAGCCCCCCCCCCCAAAAAATCTGGGAAAGTCATATGTTAAGCAATATGTGGTAACACATTAGAGTTGTTGGAAGTTAAATGCTGAAAGAGTGCTCTGAGCCTCCGTAATAAAAGTAATCTGGAATATTCTTAAAAGTAACCACTAGGGCTGTCAGCCAATCCCAGTTTTAGTTGATTAAAAATTAACTCTTTTTTAACCGACCTATCGCTTATTCATTGATGATATTCTCCCTGTTACCAATAGCTCAACACGAGTGCCCTATTTCGTATGTTAAAGGAAGCATGAGATAACTTGCAGTTAAAGAAAAAAAAACCCCATCTTTTAACATTTTCTTTTCCGCTCCCTGTTCTAATAAAGAAGCTGGAACCAACGTAACATTTTTTTAAAAAAAGAAAGAAAATGTGCCTTTAACTCTCAGCCGCACCAATTAAATTTTCCTACCGCCAACTAATCAACTAAAGCTTTAGTTGTTTAATCTACTGATTGAACCAATTAAGGCTTGCACCCCTAGTCATCATGCCTGAAAACTGTACCAAACTTTTTATATTAAAAGGTGCTGCGGTGGAAAACATTTAAGTGGCCTGCTTGCCTAGGAGCTGTAGCCTTGCTAGCAGCTAGAACTGGGGAAAACATCACACACAAGAATTTCAGTTCAAGATCTCTCAGGAATGCTGGGGTGGAGCTCTCCAAGGTCCTGAACCGTTGTATTCCACTGAGCCCATTGTGGTTTTCGTTTGATTCAAGGAAAGAGGTCTTTGCCAAGGCCTCTTGCTTCACTTTTTGAGGCATCCCTTCCTTTACAAATTGTTGATTTCTTTAAGACAACATTAAAAAAGAAAAATATCAGCATGCTGCTACTAACACTGAAATTAGGCTTGCTGATCAGAAGGTCGGCGGTTCAAATCCCCGTGACGGGGTGAGCTCCCGTTGTTCGGTCCCAGATCCTGCCCACCTAGCAGTTCAAAAGCACGTCAAGTGCAAAGTAGATAAATGGGTACCGCTCTGGTGGAAAGGTAAACAGCGTTTCTGTGCGCTGCTCTGGTTCGCCAGAAGCGGCTTAGTCGTGCTGTCCACATGACCCGGAAGCTGTCTGCGGGCAAACGCCGGCTCCCTCAGCTTAGAGAGCGAGCTGAGCGTCGCAACCCCAGAGTCAACTGCGACTGGACCTAACGGTCAGGGGTACCTTTACCTTTACCTAAATGGACTGTGAGTTTCTATCCAACAGCATAAGACTTTTAAAAAAAACAGTAGGGCAAGAAAATAAGAACCATTCTCCTGGATCAAAGAGAATGGTCAGCCTAACATTGCATCACACAGCGGCCAATCTGATGGTGGTTATAGATTTCTATTCTTTGTTCCCAGCAATTGGCACTTGGGTGGCGGAGGCGGCAGGTGTGGAGGCCAAGCACCCGCAACAACAATTTTGTGGGTGCCTGGGCTCCCGGGGGCCCCTGGAATTGGTGCCAGTGGGGTCAGGTAAAGGTGCAGCTGGGCTGACATTTGGTTTGTAATCACAGCTAATTGACGGTACCTGGGATGCCCTATGAAAATCCTTCTGGTTGTTGCAGCAGGCAGTCCTTTCTTTGTGGGTAGTGCCACAAAGCAGGAAGAGGCAATTCATTAGCACTGACTAACAATGTACTAGGGACCCAGGTGGCACTGTGGTTAAACCACTGAGCCTAGGGCTTGCTGATCAGAAGGTCGGCGGTTCGAATCCCTGTGACGGGGTGAGCTCCCATTGCTTGGTCCCAGCTCCTGCCAACCTAGCAGTTCGAAAGCACATCAAAATGCAAGTAGATAAATAGGGACCGCTATAGCGGGAAGGTAAACAGCGTTTCCATGTGCTGCTCTGGTTTGCCAGAAGCGGCTTTGTCATGCTGGCCACATGACCTGGAAGCTATACGCCGGCTCCCTCGGCCAATAATGTGAGATGAGCGCACAACCCCAGAGTCGGTCATGACTGGACCTAATGGTCAGAGGTCCCTTTAACAATGTACAGTGGTACCTTGGTTCTCAAATGGAATCCATTCCGGAAGCCCGTTCAGCTTCCAAAACATTCGAAAACTGAGGCGTGGCTTCTCATTGGTTGCAAGAGCTTCTTGCACTCAGTGGAAGCCATGTCACACGTTCGGGTTCCAAAAAAACGTTTGAAAGCGGAAGCATTTACTTCCGGGTTTTTGGCGTTCGAGAAATGAAATGTACGACAACGGAGGCGTTCGGGAACCGAGGTTACCACTGCACCACCTATTCATCTACCATGCATATCATGCGATGGTGGAAAATATTTATTTCAAAACATGTACGCCACATCCTTTTCTCTGCCACCACAACAGCACCCAAAAAAGCAACACAGAACCATGATTTTAAAAAAACCAAACACAAAGCATAATACTAAACATTTAAAACCCAGTATCAAAAATAGAGCAAAGCATAAATAAAAACACAAAGATGTTTTTCTCAACCTGCATTCTGGCAGGCAAACACACACACAACACACACGCACACCCAAAAAAGCCCAACACCAACTGCCACCAGCCAGTGTTATTTATTTATTTCTTTTAACAGCCTTCCAGAATTAGCCATGTTTAGAACTAAATGCCAGAAAGCCGACAGTGAAATGGCCAGACATTCCTCTGTCTGCAAAGTTTTCTGGAGTGTGGGCACCACCACAGAGGAGGAGGAGGAGGAGGAGGTGGCGGCAGTGGCGCTGCCATAAAAGGTGGCACATGGAGCAATGCCTCCCCCACAGATCTGAGGGAGGAGGGAGGATGCGCTCCCCAAAGAACACATGTCATAGTGGGCTATGTAAGGAAATTTCCAAAGGCTTTAAAAGAGAGAGATAGAAGAGAGATAGAGGAATATAGGAAAGACAGAATGCACACAGAGAATATATCTAAGTGATTGATTATACTTACAAAATTGGACTAGTAGTGAAAACAGAAGTTGAGTAAACAAAGGAGGGAAGTTTGTGGGGGAGGGGGAAAGGTGGCGGGGATGATTGGTATTTGGTGAACCTTTTGATTTTTTCTTTTTCTTTTTTCATCGTTATTATTATTATTTATTGTTATTATTATTATTATTATGGATTATTTATTTATGTTCATTGGTTTATACATTATTTGCTTATTGTTTATGTTCTATTGTATAATGATGGATATTCAATAACAACCTTTTTTTAAAAAGGCTCCGCTCATGTGTAAGCTCTCAAGGCATGAGAACACATTCAATCGGTCTTTACCTAACGGAATGCACATACCGTTTGACTGTAAAGAAAATCTCCAAGTGGATTATATAAAAATAGCATTGTGCAGCATTAAAACAGGGGAGATGGGTTTATTTACACCATATGTCCCTGTAATGGATAAGAATACTACTACTGTACTTAACATTTTGATAGCACTTTCAAGCATTCAAAGGGCTTCATGTACATTAACTTGCAGTAATCCTTAACAACACCAACAAAATACCACCACCACCACCAACAACAACAACAACAACAACCCCGGAAGGTAAGTCAGTATAATTATCCCCCCACAATATTTCACAGGGAAGGACTGAGGTTGAGAGGGAGTGTCTAAGGCCGCAAAGTTCAGGTTATAGCTGAGGTAACATTCAAACCGGAGAGTTTCTGATGTCTAGCTCAGTCTCTCAAAGCTTATCCACATTTTGCGTTGCCCTGCACTTTCCTTCCAGGGAAAACCTCTCTTTGGCATTCAACTAGAGCAAAGGGAAATTTGGATTTCCCCCCAGATTTCCATTTGTTCCGAGCTACCACTAAAGAGTGAGTTTTCCCTTGGAGGCACGGGGGGAAACTGCTCAGACCCAAGCCTAGAAAGCGAGCAAAGAGCACAGAACTGTTCCACAGCACGGGGGGGTGGGGAAGAGGGAACTGTTCCACAGCAGTTACTAACAATTTTGCCTGCAGTTCTATGCACACTGAAAGTAAAACTCATTGAACACAGTGGGATCTTCTTCCAAGTATACATGCATAGAATTGCACCCATTGCATCTGTTTTATGTAACAGGTGTGCGTTTATGCCTCTGCATATGCACACACACATATTTAACATTGCAGATGTATCTTCTTTAGGGAGATATGGGTAAGTATCAATGTTGCAGAAATCTGACTAATTTAGCCAATGATTAGGAAGGGAAAGTGTGAGCTAATATCAGCTCATCTCAAAGCCGAGGCACATTTGCAATGCCAGCTAATGAGGGAATCATCTCTCTGCATCTAGCAGAGTTTAACCCTTGTGATAATGATATGTGAGGGGGAAACAGAAAAAAAAGACCCTAAAGCCTCTCTTTCTGAATACTTTTATTTTCCCACTTCTAATCCTCCTAGGATTTAAAAATATACCAGCAGGTCAGGCTAGCAGCACACTCGTCTCATTCAAGACTATTACCCCCCCCTTTAAAAAATATATATATCCAGAAAGACCATTAGATACAAACCACACTGTACAAAGCAGGCACAGAATGCCAGAGTTCAACGTGCGTGTTCATGTCACTGCGGTAGAGTTCTAATTGCACCCAAAATAACAGGAAAGGGTGCAGGAGATGGACCCAGATTGGCTCAGTCAATGCTCAAATTACACAGCAGCCCAACTGCAGCGATATTACTAAGTACTACATGGAGGGATCATTTATTTATAGATTGATGCAGGCATTGTCGTCGCATGTCGTCTCTCCCCCCCCCCCCCCGGGCTTCCATGCCTAGAGACATTTGCAAATGTATTCCCCTCAAGTTCCGTCTCTTAAAATGCCCAAATTGATTTAAATAATCTTATACGTGCTACAGAGGTGTGCCCTATTATTAATTTTTTTAAAAAAGAAAACACACACAGTACAGTAGTATTGTTATAGGAACTGCTTAAATTGCTTTAGAGAAGGAAGAAAAAAAGGAAAGAACATGCATTTTTTAAATGCTAGGATGCTCAAACCAGCAGCAGAATGCAAGTAGAGTCGTGCCTTTAACAGTAAAGTAGGCAGAAGACCGGCAGGTGCAGCTTCTCACACTACCGTGTCGCTAGGAAATGGTCACATGACTTCTGGATTTCCACATAACATGTGGCTGTTAAAAGGAAACCAAGCCTCTCCCAAGACATGGATGCCAACCCTAGATGTGGCCCTTAATACACACACAACTTCATTGCGGTCCATAGACCCAAAATACACAGTACAACAATAGTATATAAACCTTAATATTCCAGATGGGGCATTAAGGATTTGTGAGAAACTGTCTTGACCTGTTGTCTTTGTCCATGGAGTTTTCTTGGCAGGGATACTGGAGTGGCTTGCCAGTTCCTTCTCCAGGTGGATCACGTTTAGTCAAAACTCTCCACTATGACCTGTCCATCTTGGGTGGCCCTGCATGGCATAGCACATAGCTTCTCTGAGTTATTCAAGCCCCTTTGCCGCGACAAGGCATTGATCCATGAAGGGATCAATGTTTTGAATTATGGTGCTGGAGGAGACTCTTGAGAGTCCCATGGACTGCAAGAAGATCAAACCTATCCATTCTGAAGGAAATCAGCCCTGAGTGCTCACTGGAAGGACAGATTGTGAAGCTGAGGCTCCAATACTTTTGCCACATCATGAGAAGAGAAGACTCCCTGGAAAAGACCCTGATGTTGGGAAAGATGGAGGGCACTAGGAGAAGGGGACAACAGAGGATGAGATGGTTGGACAGTGTTCTCGAAGCTACGAACATCAGTTTGACCAAACCACGGGAGGCAGTGCAAGACAGGAGTGCCTGGCGTGCTATGGTCCGTGGGGTCACGAAGAGTTGGACATGACTAAACGACTAAACAACAACAACAACGTCTTGACCTGACATTTTCTGTAGACCTTAATATACTGTGGATCCTGAACACTTCATCCAGCAAGGAAAACTCTTTGAAGAAAGGGACACAAAAAAAAACAGTGTTGCGGCGTTAGCGGAAGGGCCAGTCCTTTGATAACTCTGCAACCATTCATCAGTGACTAAATCTGATCCCTCCACAACCAGGACATGAAGTCAAAAGCTGCCCCCATTCTTTGTCCCCCAGCAACTGCCTCTGAAACTGGACGTTCCATTTAGCTAGCATGGCTTATCGGTTGCTTGCATGTTGGAGAATCCCCAGCAAAGCCAGTGATGGGCAGAGAAATTCATGGGATGGGGTGATCCTGTATGAATTTTTATGCTCCCCCTTTGAAGCCATCTAAACCAGAAGCCTTCTCCAAATCCAGATGTTGTTGGACTATAAAACCAAAACCCCCACCATAACCCCCAAAATTCAGAAACCTGCATACTAGTCAATGGCTAGGGATGGTGGGAGTTGTAGTTCAAAACATCTTCTCAATCAGACAATGGGTTCATCTGGTCCAGTACCCAAAGGATTTAGACTGGAAACTCCAGACTTCAAATCTTAGCTCAGACAGCCTTGCTAAAGCCAGTGTCTACCTAAAAGCACATTAGCCTGAACGTACCTAACTTGCTTTTGATCTAAAAGAAGAGCAAGTGTGAGAAGCAGGGCTTCCCCCCCCCCTATGGAATCCCCCCTCTTGGTGGAATCCCCTCCCTAGGCATTCTGGCAACCGTCTCCCATAGCAGTTCGCATCCATTAAATGGGGCAGGTCCTGCACTCGGGCTAACAAATTAAAAAGAGAAGCCATACAAGGGAAGGAGAGCGAAGGGGAAAGGTGGAGGAAGGACACCCGTGTGACAAATTTAAGCAACAACAGCGGTGCCGTTGCCCTTTATTCCTGGTAAGCTTCCATGCAATCCTCTTCTGCATGAGACTTAAGAACCAAAGCCCTGCATGGCTTCCTATGCTCCCTGTTTGGAGCTACAGCCCTCCAAGCAAGGAGATAAGGCAGTAGAACTCAGCAAGACCACTGGCCTCTGTCATCCACCACTGGGGTCTCCGAGGGTGTCTCCAGATTGTCACTGTTTTGCAGGAGGGATCCAATTGCAATTGCATGGTTAAAATGGATTTAAGCATTCTGTTGCCCTAGCATAGCAAATCCACTTAAAAAAAAGAAGAATCAGTCTTTTGGTGGTTTGGAAAGTGATGGGGTGTATAAGCAACCTTGCGGACAAATCAAAACAAATGCTCAACATAGATTGGGCATAGTCTAACCCAGCGGTTCCCAACCTTTTTTAGGCCATGAGCCACCTAAGCGTCTCTAAAATCCTGATCCTCACCCCCCCCCCCCGCTCGTGACATATAATAATAATTCTTATTTTTCAAAAAGTGAATTCCTGTTTATGTGGAAGAAGCCTAAAAGGCCATTAACTTTGTCTAAACAAGCTCGAATTGCCCCCTTGTGCAGCGTGGGAACCCTGGGTCTAACCACTCTGTAAGCATTGCACACGCAAAGCAAGATGAATGCTGATTAAGCAGGTCATCTGGAGGGTTCTTGAATGGCAGAGGCTCTCCAAGATCCTGCTTTTCAAAAATTAAAAATAAAATTCAGCTGCTATCCAAGATAAAAAAACCAGATTCTTTTTTTAAAAAATTAGGGGTAAACCATTGAATGTTTCTCCTTGAAATAGCACCTCTTAGAGCCTGCTACCTCTTTCCACATTCCACCTTAAGAGGGTGACTGGATGCAAGAGACTCCACTGCTTAAACAACAACCCAAGTTCTCTCTCTCTCTCTCTCTCTCTCACACACACACACACACACACACACTCCCCCCACACTCCCACACACACACACAGAGGGGGGGAGGGGGGAAGAGGAAACCAAAACTTCATAGTATCTTGTCAGTTTCCAACCATGGGCACAGGAGTTCTGAAAATATCCTCCCAAAAGATTTATGTGACCAAGTTGCTTTTGCGAGGAAGGGGGGGTGAGGAGAAAGAAAACAAGGGGGAGAAAGAGGGCTTGTTGGTACACTACAGCCCACACTAAATCTGTTCTACATCTTGATATCAAGCCCTGTAACCCAGGTTTCCTAAGAGTACCTTTCTCTGCGTAAGCAGGCTAGCTACATAATATGAAAATAGAAAAGAGCTGAGCCTGCTCAGAGGCATTCGCTTCTACAGCCAGCCGGCTTGTGCTCTTCTTTCTCCACTGTGTTGCCACTGCCTGACCCAGGGACCATGACTTTTGCTTTAAAAGCTTGGGGTCAGAGACAGAGAGAGGAAGAGAGACAAATTGCATTTGGGAATAGTTTCTCCCAATCACACAGGTATTGATTTTCCTTCCTTCCTCGGTCCATTTTTCTCTGTGCTGTAGTGATGATATAACGTAAGATTTGGCCCCCAGGCAGAGGTCTTCCCTAACCTTTCAATGGGGATCTCACCAGCTACACCCAGGAATCATAAAGTTGGAAGGCATCCTGAGGAACATCTAGTCCAGGCATAGGCAAACTCGGCCCTCCAGATGTTTTGGGACTACAACTCCCATCATCCCTAGCTAACAGGACCAGTGGTCAGGGGTGATGGGAGCTGTAGCCTCAAAACATCCGGAGGGCCAAGTTTTCCTATGCCTGATCTAGTCCAACCTCCTGCAATGTAGGGATATGCAGCTGTCCCATACACACAGGGGATCAAACTTGCAACCTTGGTGTTATCGCCACCATGCTCTAACCAACTGAGCTATCCAGGCTAGTGAAAAGCAGATGTTGGACTCCTGGGCTACAGACTTGCCATCCCCGCCATCTCATTATTCCTTTTGGATTTCTGCCACCCCTCCTTTGGTACTGTGAGTGATTGTAGTGTAGACTGTTTGAGGACCGGGATATTCATAGGGAAAACAAAATGCTTGTTTACAAAGCTATTGTAGTACCAACCTTACTGTGTGCTTGTGAACCATGGACCACTTATAAATGCCATCTCCCACTCCTTGAAAGATTCCATCAATGGTGTCTCCAAATTTTTTTACACATCACCTGGGAAGGCAGGCCAGTGTACTGGAAGAAGCAAAGATCGGGAGTGTCGAAGTGATGATTCTCCAACATCAACTTCGTTGGACTGGTCATGTTGTGCGGATGCCTGATTATCGTCTTCCAAAGCAAGTACTCTATTCCAAACTTGAAAATGGTAAGTGTAATGTTGATGGTCAACAAAAGAAGTTCAAAGACTCTCTCAAGGCAAATCTAAAAAAATGTAGTATAAACACCGACAACTGGGAAACACTGGCCTGCGAGTGCTCCAACTGGAGAACAGCCTTTACCAAAGGTTTTCATGAGTTTTGAAGACACTCGAAATCAGGACAAAAGGGAGAAATGCGCTAAGAGGATGGCACACTTGGCAAACCCTCACCGTGATCAACTCCCGCCTGGAAACCTATGACCGCACTGTGGAAAGACGTGTGGATCCAGAATTGGCCTCCACAGTCACTTACGGACTTATGTTAGAACCGTGTTTATGGAAGACAATCTTACTTGGCTGCGAGTGATCACCAAAGAAGAAGAAGAAGAAGACTGGAAGGGTCTGGTGCAATGGGTGGGAACAGGCTAAGCTGCTGATATGGGGCAGCAGCTCTGCAGAACGTAGGAATGGGGGGAGAGACAGAGAGAGACCGTGATACATGTGTGCCTCCTGTGGTGTGGAAAGCAAAGCAAAGCACAGCACATGGGCAAGAGGTAGATAGATGCTGCTACTGTGTCATGGAAGCTGACCTTAAGGGAATAAGATGCAAGAGTTTCTTCAGAACTAGAAGATCAAACTTGTGAAGGGGAAAGAAGCCTTCTGCCGGGTGTTCGTTTAAGATACAGTAAGCTCGGCTCGGAGCAACTTCTCCCTCCCGCACCCCCACAACTTCCCTCAAAATACACAGAGCATTTTCTCAGAAACTCCTAGCTAGCCAAACTCCTCTGTATAGAATTATAGAGTTGGAAGGGACCCTGAAAATCGCCTGGTCCAAGCCTCTGCAATGCAGACATAGGCAGCTGTCCCATACAGGAATCGAACTTGCAACCACCACCATGCTCTAACCAACTGAGCTATCCAGGCTATCCTAACACTGTGCAAACTGCATTCCCAAGAGGGCTGTTCTCAAGTAGTTTGTGCTTGGGTCAAACAAACAAAACCACCAAATGGGCCACAACCACTTTAATCCGTTGACCAGAAATGAAACAGAAGAGAGGTGTCTTTAAAGATGGGACATTTTTTTTTTATAAGAAAGGCACATAATTTGCAAACTCTATAGAAATGTGGCTGCTGCTGCTAATCATTCCAATGCGACTTGCGTGGTAAACTTCCTAGTGGGCCACAGCCCCATCCAGCCATGCTTGTTATTGTGCATTCATGATTATTTGTGCTCAGGATGGTATCAGGGTCTATACAGTGGAACCTTGGTTCTCAAACGGCTTAGTCAATGAACAAATCAGCTCCTGAATGCTGAAAACCCAAAAGTAAGTGTTCCAGTTTTGCAACATTTTTCAGAACCCAAACCTCTGATGCGGCTGTCAGCTATTGTGTCCGGGGCACCTGAACCAATCGGAAGCTGCGCCTTGGTTTTCAAACGTTTTGGAAGTCAAACGGACTTCCGGAATGGATTGTGTTCAAGAACCAAGGTACCACTGTACTTGGTTTTGATTTCAATACTATTTGCACCTGCAAAAGTTTTGGGGCAGGCATGCTGCTTCTCTCCCCCCCCCCCAAAAAAATTAGTGCACATCACTTGATTTCCTCTGAAACCCTGTATTTTTTCAAAAAATACAACAAATATTCCAGCTTAGTCTTGTCCCACTTTTGTTGCACTATACTTCCAGACAGCAGCAATGCATTGACATTGGAGAAGCATCAAAGAACCACTAATAAAGCAGTAAATAGATCAGTATAATATACCACAAATGCACTATTATTGCATCAATGACCTGTTGCAGAATACACCCAATTAAAAGGCCAAAGCCGGTCTAGAGGGGCCCTTTGCCCTATACTGCAGGGGTCAGCAAACTTTTTCAGCAGGGGGCCGGTCCACTGTCCCTCAGACCTTGTGGGGGGCTGGACTATATATATATATATTGGGGGGGGAATGAATGAATTCCTATGCCCCACAAATAACCCAGAGATGCATTTTAAATAAAAGGACACATTCTACTCATGTAAAAACCCGCTGATTCCCGGACCATCTGCGGGCCGGATTTAGAAGGCAATTGGGCCGGATCCGGGCCCTGGGCCTTAGTTTGCCTACCAATGCCCTATAGCTTGGATATGCTCTTTAATTCGGAACATTAATTATGCTATCCTGCACTGCATCAGATTTCATGGTAGTGTGCTGATACTCTTAGATAAAGTTTCCCTGTAGATTTTGGGTGCTTCTTTTAATTTCTCCTTGGGTGTACCCTCTCCTTGCTTCTCTGTAAGGCTGCTCTCAGTCCCAAATAACCAACCTGCAAATGATTCAGTTTGGACATTGACTTGGAGACGAGTAAAACAATAATTTGCTTAGGGGCAACTGCAAAGTGATGGTAGCTCCCTTGGTAGTACAGTGGAACCTCGGTTTATGAACACCTCGGTTTATGAATTTTCGGTTTATGAACGCCACAGACCCATCTGGAACGGATTAATTCATTTTCCATTACTTTCAATGGGAAAGTTCGCTTCAGTTTATGAACGCTTCAGTTTATGAACACACTTCCGGAACCAATTACACCCATGCTTCAGTTTATGAACGCTTCAGTTTAAGTACTCCGCGGACCCATCTGGAACAGATTAATCCACTTTCCATTACTTTCAATGGGAAAGTTCACTTCAGTTTATGAACGCTTCAGTTTAAGTACTCTGCGGACTGTCTGGAACAGATTAATCCACTTTCCATTACTTTCAATGGGAAAGTTCGCTTCAGTTTATGAACGCTTCAGTTTATGAACAGACTTCCGGAACCAATTGTGTTCATAAACCGAGGTACCACTGTATTGGAAACATTCAGAAAAATGGATGGCTGAGAGGTGGGAGGGAAAGGGAAAGGAGAAAATACTTTTGGAAGTGTATAGGGATCATTCATACAGTAAAACGGAACAATCTAAATGCATTGTGTCAGATGAGAACTTGCGAGTTACACAGAACGCTTCCTCAGATTCAGTGTTTGGAGAAAGAGATCTGTGTATCTCAAAAGCTTACAGGCGATATTGTGAAGGTTGGTTGCTCCTGGGGTGGGGGTGGGGGTAATCTTACTATGCATTCCTTTACTTCAGGCTCTATTTGGTAAACTTTATTTAAGCATGGCACAAAAGGAAGCGTGGATGAGCCGTTATTCCAGAAATATTCAACTGATTATTCCCATGCCCCACCATCACAAACCAACAAAAACTAGCCCACACCAGGGACCACTTTACTAGCCCACACCAGGGGTCCCTTTACCTTTACCCTTTTAAAATGTGGATCTTTGGGGGGGGTGTTATTGGGTTGTTGTTTTTATTTTTATTAGGCATTTTATGGTTTTATATCTTGATTTTATTCTGTGAACCGCCTTGAGACTCCCGGGTACAGGGCGGTATATAAATTCAATCAATCAATCAATCAATCAATCAATAATACTGCTTCAGGGCTGGCCCAATACATTTTACCACCTGAGGCAAAGGACAAGATGGTGCCTCCCCCCCCTTCACCACTAAGTATTCCAGGAACTGGACTGGCCGTTATTTCAGTACTAGTGATGTCCTAGTATCCACCACCACCTCTTGCACCTGAGGGTCACAGGCTAGTCCGGGGGGGGGGCACAGCTCCGTCCTCTGAAGAAGGGAACAGTCAAGGACTGCTCCCTTGCATCTGCTGTCTGAGGAGGTCACAACACTGCCTAATGGCGGCAACGGCTAGTGGCCATTGGGACTAGAAGGCAGGGAGACCCGAGCCAATGACTGACAGAGCAACTCCTTCTACATTTGTCACCATCCTCCTCCCCTCTGGGTTCTACAAGGGCTGGGGTTAAAGAGGAGAGCAGGCCGAGGCTGGTGGGAGCAGTACCCCATTTGTCCTAATGGGCTGAGCTCCACTGCCCAACGGTAGGGCTGGCCTCTGTGCTTCTCCCATAGGAAAAGTCAGATGGAGATACAGCAAGAAAATAGTAGAAAAGGAATTGGTGCATGTGTGGATGCACACAAGAATGCAGGGTAGGGAAAGCTCTCCCCCCCCAATCCCTTCCCCTCCTCTCATAGCTGCCAAGTTATCCCTTTTTTAAGGGATTTCCCCTTATGCTGAATAGGCTTCCTCGCGAGAAAAGGGAAAACTTGGCAGCTATGCCTCCTCTCATCCTTTCCTATTAACTCAATTAAAACCAGAGCAAGGCAAGGAAGCAGACTTGAGGGTTCCTTGCTAAAAAGTGGGATAATTTAAACCAAAAACCACCACCTACTAATTGTGGGATAACCAGCCTCATATACCAACATGCTTAATTTATGCACTAAGGGGTTAATGCCATAGAGTAAGCTGTCCTGCCAGGCTTAGCTAGGTCTCTCTCCCTTGCCTTCGGAGGAAGGAATCAAGCCTATTGTTGTACCTCAGTCTACCTGATGAACTCAGCGTGTGAGGTCTAAACTGGTTGCTCCAGCTTAGCCACATGGCTCTAACAAGTCTTCCTTGAGTTCCTATATGAATAATTTAGGAACTTTCACCACTGTAACTAAGGCAAGTTTTACTGCATGTGCAACTTGTTCCTGAATGCTGGACGGAAAAGCACATGAAACTGACCTTCGGAGAGTTTGGAATGAGTAAGTAAATGAGTTTGGAGTAAGTAAATGATTTTAAACTTACCCAAACGTGTGGTCTTTTTCTATGCTAGGGGAAGGAGGAAGCTTTGTAACTCACAAGAGCATATTCTAAAGGTCTAATAGCCTATATCTCCATACTTTGCTGCATATTTTGTGATTTAAAATCTCTGCTGGGGTTCTCTCACCAAAGTATACTTGTCCCAAACTTGGATCTTGGCATCCATGAATTCTCCTTTTATTACCCACCCCCTTTGGAGTAGTGTGGGGAGGAGAGAGGGGAAAGTCCAACTGTGCAACTAGAATTTATTCCACTCTTGCACTTATTGAGATGGATACTACCCACAGTTGGAAGATATCTTGCAGATCTAGTCCAACCCCCTTGCTCACTCCAGAATCTGCAAGGCAGGCACCTGCTTCAGAATCCCTGAAAGTTGGCTGCTCAACCTCTGCTTAAATGCTCCCATCAAAAGAGAGCCCACCATCTCCTGAGGCAGTCTGTTCCACTGTCTTGCCTGTCAAAGATTTCTTCCAATCTTTACCCTAAATCTGCTCCCCTGTAATTTCTACCCCTTGGTCCTGTCCTCTAGAACAGTGTTCAACTTTGGGACCACAGATGTTGTGAGACTCCCATTCCCATCATCCCCAGCCAGCTTTAGCTATTGGCCATGGATGATGGGTGTTGTAGCCCAACAACATCTGGAGACCAAAGGCTGAAGAACACTGCAGAAAACCTGCTCCATCCTCTGTGTGGCAGCCCTTCCAATATTTCAAGTCTGCTCACTGTCTTCTTCAAACCATTGGACACAGGATGCATTTAGTACTAATTTAGGAGAGCACTTCACACCATTCCTATCCAGAAGGTACTTCCATGGAGCAACTGATGTGCAACTTGGATGTAGAAAGGCACATGTGATGATCACACATGCAAGCCTTCTCTGAAATGAGAAGCCACAGTTATTGGGAAGTCATAGCCAAGCACAAATTCCTAGCTTGGGCTATTGTGGTGAAAACTCAGTATGTCCTTATCTTTTCTGTATGTGTCCATTTGAAAGCGGGGAACCTCTGGCCTTCCAGATGTTGTCAGACTACAACTCACGTCATCCCTGACCATTGGGCCATGCTGTCTGCAGCTGATGGGAGTTGGACAACATCTGGCAGGCCACAGGTTAGCCACACACACCATGGTCCACACTCAAGTTGTGCATTATTTTCTATATGGTAGTGGTGCATTATTTTATATATACCATATATACCATATATATGGTTTATATATATCATATATACAGTGGTGCCTCGCTTAATGAATGCCCTGCTTAACGAAATTTCCGCTTAACGAAAGGTTTTTTCTAGCGGAGGTTGCCTCGCTAGACGAATTCATTTTATGAAAAATTCATCTAGCGAATCGCGGTTTCCCATAGGAATGCATTGAAATTCAATTAATGCGTTCCTATGGGCAAAAAAAAAAATTCAATGCATTCCTATGGGATTCGCTAGACAAATTTTTCGTTATAAGAAAAGACCCGTGGAACGAATTAAATTCGTCTAGCGAGGCACCACTGTACCACATATATGGTGTGTGTGTGTGTGTGTGTGTGTGTGTGTATATACACCCCATATATATGGTAGTGGTTTCTTTGTAGGTTTTTTTTTTGCAATGAATAGATGTTTGTACAATATACAGCTTTGAACAGAGATCATGAGCTGCGAAGTGGTGAATATATTCAAATCACCTGTCATCACAAGTCAATCCAAACTTGCTCAACTGGGGAGAGGGAGCCAATCTGGTTTCAGGGTGATGAAAAAGTCTCTCCAAAAAGGTTGTGTGACTCAGTCCTTCGTCCCAGAACCCTTGCTTCTTCCCCATAGTACAATGAGCCATCTCAACAATGCCTGAGTTATTTAAGGAAGGGGAGTAGGGGGACCTTACTTAAATCTACATGGTCCATCCTTTGAATCGCCCCCATTTTAGCAAAAGTGTGGCCTTCCAAGCTCTCCAAAGGAAGGCCACTAATAAAGTTGTAACAAAGGGTAAAGAGGATACTTCCCTCCATCAAAAAGGACACCCTGCCCCTTAGCAAACACACACACATCCAGCCATTTCAGTTCACCCCTGCCCTTTAGGTTTTTATGTTGACCATAATAATTTTTTGCAGTGTTGTTTTGAAAGGCAGTGTGGTATAAAAAGGTAAATAAATAAATAAAGGGCCCCTGGATGGTGAAGTCCAGTCAAAGGCAACTATGGGGTTGTGGCGCTCATCTTGCTTTCAGGCTGAGGGAGCCGGCGTTTGTCCACAGACAGCTTTCTGGGTCATGTGGCCAGATGACTAAACCGCATCTAGCGCAATGGAACACTGTGATGGAAACCAAAGTGCACAGAAATGCTGTTTACCTTCCCACCGCAGCAGTTCCTATTTCTCTACTTGCACTGGTGTGCTTTCAAATTGCTAGGTTGGCAGGAGCTGGGACAGAGCAACGGGAGCTCACCCTGTCATGGGGATTCGAACTGCCAACCTTCTGATCAGCAAGCCCAAGTGGCTCAGTGGTTTAGACTACAGCACCACCTATGTATAGTGACTGCAGTCGTGGGCTTGGAATGAGAATCAGGGGTAAACCATTGCTCAGAGGAGAAGCTCACTGGGAGATATTGGGCCAGCCAGTCATCACCTCTCAAGCCCAACCTACCCCACAAGGCTGTTGTGAGAGATAAAAGGAGGGGGACACTGAGTATGCCATCCTGAGCTCATTGGAGGAAAGTCAAAATGAAAAATCAGATCTCTGGCTACACCCTTCTGACGCCGCAGAACAGACCACTCTTATCTCCATCACTTGGACTGTCAACCTTTCCACAGCCCAGTCCTGTTTTTTTAAATAAAAAAAACCCTCTTTGCCCAGCTCTCCATTTCACACAGAATATGGATGACAAATGAAGGTTTGTTGCCAAGCATAGACCCAGCAGGGAACCGCAACTTGTAGAATACCTAGTTGTTGTATTGTCACATTTCACATGCCACACAACCCACAAGTGTACAACCCAACCTGAAAGTGCACTCTCGGCAAGTGGCAACAGTTCATACTGGCCCCCTAAGGAGTGTATCTCATGACACACAGGTTTGCAAACACGTCTATCACATTCACACATTGCATTCTCAGGTTTATACATGAAGGAAGGAAGGAAGGAAGGAAGGAAGGAAGGAAGGAAGGAAGGAAGGAAGGAAGGAAGGAAATGGCATATTCATCCCCTAGGAATCCTAGGGCTAAATTCTGAAAGAAAAGAAAAGATCCTGGACACAACAAAAGAAGAAGAAGCTATTTTGGATACCTGATCACTTGGGTCACCAAATGGAGACTCCAAGGACTGCTGTAAGTGACATAAAAGCCATGATTTACACTAAATGCTGCTCTCCTTAGCCACAGTGGCGCAGTGATGGGGGGGGGAGGGAGCTCCACTTGATGAAATTCTCCCTTTAGCGCTAATCTTAAAAGGCATAGCAGCCCCCTCATGGAGAGTGTGCACACACTTCATACCTTTAAAACACATTCTTTCCCTCAAAGGATTCTAGGCACTGTAATATACCCCCCCAGCAACCCTTAACAAAACTACAGTTCCCAGAATTCTTTGAGGGAAAGAATGTGCTTTAAAAGGTATACTGTGTCTGCAGCCACTGTCTGTAGCTGGCAACCCCCAGTGGTAAGCCATTAAAAAACAAAAACAACCCAACAACCTTTGTATAGGTTTTTTGAGAGTCCATTGAGATTTGGGGGAGATAGAACTGACTGAATTTGCAGCCCACTAAAGAATAGCACACAGCCCATACGTGGCTTGCACCACATGTGATAAGTGCACAAGTGTGTTGCATATACATCACACCCTGGGGAGCTACAGTTAGTTGCAGATTCCCAGCATGTGTCCTCTTGCACGATGCACACGCACGCCGTTTTAATTTGCTCTGCTCTTCCCCACCCAGAAGGACCGCTTTGAATGCAGGAATCGTGTTGCCTCTGAAACAGGCCTCTAAACTCGAATGAGTGCAAAAAACCACTACCACCACCACTTCCTTGAGCAGCCCATCCAGGCTGGCTCGGATTAAAGGTTTCAGGAATGAAATTGTGAGTGGTAAGAGTGAGGGGGACCTGAACGTATTTTGGAGAGAGGTTTTCCCAGCGAGTGGAGGTCTTCTGCAGAGGAAACAACTAGACGTGACAGCCCTCAAGCTTCCCTACTGAGGCCAAGACAACAAGGTTGGGATTTGGGGGTGGGGGAGGGAAGAGGACTTTAAAAAAGAGAGGGTGGGAAGTCAACTCACGCGTGCCATCAAAGCGGGTTGCTATGGTATCCAGGAAGGTGTTTTGGGGAGCCAGGAGGCCCCTCATCACCGGCATTTTAAGACTTGCTCGAGGACCTCTCCATCGTCCAATGGTTGGGAGAAAAAGAGATGCAGAAGTCGTGGGGGTGGGGGGGGAAGGGGAAGAAACACCCTTAGTCTCCCCAAGTCAGAGGATTTCTCCACCCACCCAACTCCCACTTCTTGTGGGGCGCAGGGGGGCTCGCTGCCAAGTCTACAGCTGCCCCAGCCTTCGGATCTCGCCCGTGCCCAGACAGCAAGGTAAGCGCATCCGGCAAAGAAACGGCAAAAAGGAGAGGGGGGCGCCCTCCCTTCCCAAATGAGCAGCCACTCCAAAGACGGACGGACCCTAGTCCCCTTCGGTCGTGGCCTGGCGCGAAGCCCGGCTCAGCCCTCCAGGTGGCCGGACTGGACGGAGCGAGAAGAAGAAAAAAGCCCGGGTCGTGGTCTGGAGATCCCGGCTGGAAGTCCCCCGACGGCTGCCTCCTGCTTAGGATGCGTCCCCATCCGCGGAGCCGTAGGGGCTCGGGGCTTCTTCCCCTCCGGCTGCCCTCTCCTCGCGCCCCCATCTGGGACCCGGCAGACCCCGCTGCAGCAGCGCCAACATCTTCCTCCCCGGCTCGCTCCGGTCTGTGCGCCTTCGCAACTCCGACGGCAAGTCCCAGAAACTGCCAGGCGTCGCGATCGCCAGCAAAGCTTTGGACGCCCGGGGCATAATTTCCAGGCGCTGCCTTTATCAGCGCAGAGCCGCCTTCGCCGCCGTCCTCCTCCTCCTCCTCCTCTTGCCGTCGCCACTTCTTCTTCTTCTTCTGCAGCTCCCCAAACCGTCCCCGAGCCGAAAGTTGCTCCGCTTTCTCATTCGCGTGACTTGGCAGCTCGTCGGGCAGCGGTTATTCGAACCCTCGGAAAGAAGCGGCTGTTAAGTGAAGCCCACTCCCTCCCCTCTCCGAACCATCTTTCGTCAATTTCAGCCACCCGGAGCATCGCACAGCATCCTCAACTTGAAAGTTACCATAGCTACTTAAGACACACCCGGTGGCTCTCCCTTAAAGGGACAGCCAACCTGTAGAGCTGCAAGTTTGGAGTTTTGTTTTTGTTTTGTTGTTTTGCTTCGGCTCCCGTGCAGATTAAGAAGCTACACGTATCTCAGAGAACACACGTACATGCACACAGGCACAAAAACTGGGTCTGTTATTTTGAAGAAAGAGAACTGAAACGGACTGAGGATGAAAAACACGCACCCTCAGGCGTGCCGACTTGAATAAAATACGGGGGGTGGGGAAGGGGAGGTAAGCCTTGCCCTGCATAATCGATCCCATGACGTGATGCATGTGCACCATTTGAATCGCAATGCCCGTCAACTTTGGGGGGGACCCCCAGCAATTGGCTCCAATGTGCACTCTTTAAAAGCATTAGGTCGTCACATGGGAGGCTGCCATAAATGCACTTCATGTGACTCCACCAGGCCATAGCATCTTCAAAGCGCCCACAGTGAGAGAGGCCGTGGAATATTACAGAGGTATCCAGAGCTAGCAGGGAACAGATTCTCCAGTTTATATGGCGTTTTCAAATGTCAGAATGCCACTCTAGGCAGTGGGTTTTGACAGGCTCTGTATTGCAAGCCATAAAGCTGAAACTGGACCAAATAATTTAACTTTAGGGTTTGCACCTTATATGTCAGCTCTGTGCCTTTAGTAGCAGGTTGGTAAAGGTAAAGGACCGCTGGACGGTTAAGTCCAGTCAAAGGCGATTACGGGGTTGTGGCGCTCATCTCGTTTTTCAGGCTGAGGGAGCCGGCGTTTGTCCACAGACAGCGTTCTTGGTCATGTGGCCAGCAGGACTAAACTGCTTCTGATACAACGGAAAGAAATTGGCTGAAGTTTTGCACATCACAGAAGCAGCTCACCCACTAAGTCTAAGTGTGTCAAACTTTTTAAATTGAGTTAACTAAAACTAACCCCCCCTTTCCTTACAGTTAAAGGGAATGGGCCGAGAGAAAGGCGACAATGTTTGTTCACGTTTGTTGCATCAGGAAGGTCTGAGGCATTGCATGGCAGGGAAGAGTCTCAAATGTGTTCTCTCCCCAGCCTACATCCCCAGCATGTTTGCGCACTCCTGTCTCAGTGGGGTCTGCCCTGGGTTGGTCAAAATTTAAGATGGCAGGATCCTCAAGGACGTGCTCAATGGGGAGCTGGCACCAGGCCTGTTGGCAGACCAACTCTGTATTATAAAGAGTTGCACCTCATCTAGAGCCATATCGAATCACCTCTGTCTGCACTGTGGGAAGGGGCTGATTTAGATTTGGAGGGAGGGAATTTATGCTGCTTTGAGACTAGGGCTGCCTGGCTGCATGCTCGTTTCTGCACCCAAGTAATGCCTGTTCAACCTGTACACTTTTAAACAGATTATTACAAAGGCGCTGGAAGTCCCTACATCTCCCCCCCCCCAAATCACCCTATAAAGGTTGCCCTGAAGTTTCATCTGCTTGGGGGAGCCTGTTAACAGAATCAATGCCTGTTATTTTCCTCTTCCAAAGGGAGCAGTTTAACTCAGCAGGAAATCCCTTCACTCTCTTCGTGTGGAATAATACTTAGTAGAGCCCCTGGTTGTATCAAACACCCCCTCCATCTTGCACTCAATAGAAAGAAATTTCAATGGCAACACCTGTATTTAAATTAACTCGGCTTGAGTAAAGAGATTCAGCAGTGGTGTTTGCTTTGTTTTTTTGGTGGGGGTGGTGTTTTTTTTAAAAAAAACTAAGGTAGGGATACTAGCAAAGACAATGACTCTATTGCACGGTTGTTGATACTGCACAGATGAGGGTCCTTAACCTGTATACCTGCTGCACACACACATACACACCCTCCAATAAACAATCACATGCAATAAATTGAGCAGGTGTGTCCTTTGTGGACTCCTGTTTATTTCAATGGTCTTGCCGGATACATTCAAGTGTCCTGCTTCTAATATGCCGCAGGTAAAACACACTTCATATCGCAATATGCTACTTTCCCCAAGTGCTCAAAACTCTTCACACACATGATTTCAGTAATCCTTCCAACAACCCTGTAGGGTAGGCCAGTATCAACACCCCCAATAATACTAGAAAAAGGGGGTAAATGACCCCATGTATGGTTAAGTCCAGTCAAAGGCAACTATGGGGTTGCGGCGCTTATCGCACTTTCAGGTCGAGGGAGCCAGTGTTTGCCCACAGCTTTCTGGATCATGTGGCCAGCATGACTAAACCACTTCTGGAGCAACGGCACACTGTGACGGAAACCAGAGCGCATGGAAACACTGCTTACCTTCCCACCGCAGTGGTACCCATTTATCTACTTGCCCTGGTATGCTTTCGAACTGCTAGGTTGGCAGGAGCTGGGACAGAGCAACGGGAGATCACCCTGTCTCAGGGATTCAAACCGCCAACCTTCCAATTGGCAAGCCCAAAAGCCTCAGTGCTTAGACCACAGCGCCACCTGCTCCCAGAGCACCCTTTTATAAGCTACAAGTTCACAGGATTTTTTGAGAGAAGCTGTGGCAGTTTAAAGTGATATGATGCTGCTTTAAAAGCATACCGTGTTTCCCACATTTTAAGACACCGTCTTATATTTATTTTACCCAAGAAAATAAGCCTATGGCTTATTTTCGGGGGGGTGTCTTTTTAATTTTTTTTTAACTGTAATTACGGCAGCCAGCGTTGCTGCTGCTGGGTTCCGGAGGCAGCCTGCAGGGTCGGTGCCCAGCTGCGCCGGTGCTGGACACTGGAGAGAGCAGGAGACTGAGCAGCCACTGCGGCATCGCGCTGCCAGAGACTCGCAGCCACTGAGGAGCTTGCGGCGCCGGGGCTTGCGGGCGGCTCTCGCCTTTCCGCCCTTTCTCCTGCTCCCGGGGGAGACGTGGCTTCTATTCCCCATTGCCAAGGAAACAGCCCGGGGGAGAGACGCCAGAGCTGAGGCGCCCCCCGCCCGCGGATCCCACGTGCCGCCGAAAACGGCAATGCTTAGGGCCCCCCACTCCTCGCCCGAAGTGGAGTAAGGCCCCCCGAGCGGTCCAGGGCTTGCTTCCGAATGCGCAGGGACAGGACTGCGCTGTTAAACTCTTTGCAAACTCCTTGCCCAAAAGAAAGCTGTCCTGCAGAGTGCCGGATCGAGGAGCCGGTCTGCAGAGTCAGCGCCCAGCAGCGCGGCGCTGGATTGAGGAGGCGGTGCTTCGTGCGGAGCTGCTGGGCGCCGACCCGGCAGGCCGCTTCCTCGATCTGGCGGCCTCCCGGGTTGGCGCCCAGCAGCGCCGCGCGGAGCACCGCCGGTCTGTAGAGTCAGCGCCCAGCAGCGCGGCGCTGGATTGAGGAGGCGGTGCTTCGTGCGGAGCTGCTGGGCGCCGACCCGGCAGGCCGCTTCCTCGATCCGGTGCTCCGCGCGGCGCTGCTGGGCGCCCACCCGGGAGGCCGCCGGAGAAAGGGCGGCAAGGCGAGAGCCGCCTGCAAGCCCCGGCGCCGCAAGCTCCTCAGTGGCTGCGAGTCTCTGGCAGCGCAATGCCACAGTGGCTGCTCAGTCTCCTCTCTCCCATGCCCAGCGCTGCTGGGAGCCGACCCTGCAGGCATGGCTTATTTTCGGGGTATGTCTTATATTTTACAAAGGCTTTAAAATCCTGCCATGGCTTATATTATGACTCCGTCTTAAAAAGGGGGAAACACGGTAGTACAGATGGGGTCTCAGTCGCATAGGGCTGGTTCATATGATGCCCCTGCTCTTGCACCCATGGAGGCCTACTCCCGAGTAGTGCCAAAAAGATCATTTGACTCGCTTTCAATGAACAGATCTATTTTTTCCAGTAGCACCTTAGAGACCAACTAAGTTTGTCATTGGTATGAGCTTTCGTCTGCCTGCACACTTCTTCAGATCTATTTTTGCAAGCCTTTGTTAAATCTACAATAAGGAAGTTTCAAAAGCCGTGAGGGCTAGAAACTTCTTTTTTATAAGCTGCACTGAAACAAAGAAGATGGAACAGATACAATGTACAGCACACGTAAGTTGTAAGCACTGGAACCCTCTGAAAGAGTTTATATAAGCAGCCTGGTTGTTCAAAACATGCCCATCCCAGCCTTGATTTCTTTCATAGCAGTTGACTCCAGCTGTCTCACTTCGATGCCTCACCTGCTGCTATTCCTGCATGACAAAGACACAGACTTGGCCTTCAAGGTTGTTTCTCGGCAACAGGTCCCACAAGAGAAGCACAACCAGCTCCCTCCAGAATGGTTCAGGATTGAAGCCAAAATCTCTCTCTCTCTCTCTCTCTCTCTCTCTCTCTCTCTCTCTCTCTCTCTCTCTCTCTCTCTCTCTCTCTCTCTCTCTCTCTCTCTCAGCAGCCCTTGAACCTAGTGAGGGATTTGAGAATAAGAGGATTCTTTCAAAGGGGTGAAGGACATCTCGAGGAAAATTTCCCAGCTCAATTTGCTTATAAAATTGTTTAATTTATATTTACTCATAATCCTTATTTTTTTTAATAAAAAAACCCCAACATTATCTGCCTTTATAGTGGATCTTGGATTTTTTTTTTTTAAGGAAAAAGGCAAGGTTAAAAAAAGAAAGGATTAAAGAAAGGGAAAAGGCGAGGTTAAAAAAGAAAGGATTAACTAGAGTAGGTCATACTTTTTCACCCAAAACGTTAAGATTTGTTTGCTGTTTTTAAAGGACCTCTCGAAGTTTCAAAAGCAGGATTTGCAATTTACTCGGTATAAATCTTAATCAAATAAGTGTTGGAAATGTAAAGAGAAAGGAGGTTCTTTTTATCATATGTGGTGGTCTTGTACTAAGGTTAAAGCTTACTGGGAAATGATATACAATGAATTGAAAAGGATGTTCAAAATAACTTTTGTTGGGGGGGGGGGACCAGAACCTTTCTTCCGGGAATTATAGGGGCAGAACTACCCAAACTGTGCAGAAAGTTAATCATGTAGGCTACTACAGCGGCAAGAATGTTACTTGCCCCAAAATGGAAAGAAGCAGAAGTCCCAGCAAAGGAAGAATGGATACAAAAACTTCTGGAATTTGCAGAAATGGCAAAACTGATTGAAGAATAAGAAATCAAGATAACAAACTTTTTATAAAAGAATGGAAATGGTTTATTGAATATTTACAGATAAAATGTAAACAGATAGGAACATTGGCAGGATTATTGTAATAACCTGCAGTTTTATAAGAGTATTTATTTAGATGAATAAATGAGCTAATTAAGTTAATTTGGATATGCAGAAGATATTAAAAATAAATTTAAAGAACCACAGAAAGAGGGGGAAGTCAAGTTTTGAAATGTTAAAATGATTGTAAAATCAGTGAAATGTATAAACTTGAAAAGCATATATATATATATAATCAGGAGTTGCAAAGGTTTGAAACGAAACACACTAAAATGCTAAAAGTTTGCTTCATTTCATTTCAAGTTTACAAGGGGGTGCTTCAGAAGCAGAGGAACTGCTTGACGCAGAATTGTTTGGGGGAAATGATGTGACTCAGTGGCAAAGCATCTGCATTGCTTGCAGAAGGTCCTCGGTTTGGTCCCCAACATCTGCAGATAAGGCTGTTTTGGACTATAATTCCCATCATCCCTGACCACTTGTCCTGCTAGCTAGGGATGATGGGAGTTGTAGTCCAAAAAAATAGCTGGAGGCCCAAGTTTGGGAAACCCTGGTGTAGACTATACTGCGGTAGACGAACCAATGGTCTGAATGTGTATAAGGCAGCTTCCTGTGTTTATCTTATTGCTCTCCTGGTCTTATGATTCTTGATCTTTAAACCCAGCAGCTCTTCAAATATAGGGCCGTCACCCACATGTCCTTCACAAAGACAGACACTTGGTCCGCCGCCCTAATCTGCTGAGATCTTTGAGAAACCCCTGCCCTGTGCCCCATGCCACTAAAGGTAAAAGGTAAAGGTAAAGGCCCCCTGGATGGTGAAGTCCAGTCAAAGGCGACTATGGGGTTGCAGTGCTCATCTCGCTTTCAGGCCAAGGGAGCTGGCGTTTGTCCCCAGACAGCTTTCTGGGTCATGTGGCCAGCATGACTAAACCGCTTCAGGAGAGCGTGACGGAAGCCAGAGAGCACGGAAACGCCGTTTACCTTCCCACCACAGCAGTACCTATTTATCTACTTGCACTGGTGTGCTTTTGAAATGCTAGGTTGGCAGGAGCTGGGACAGAGCAATGGGAGTTCACCCCATTGTGGGGATTCAAACTGCTGACTTTCTGATCAGCAAGCCAAGAGGCTCAGTGGTTTAGACCACAGCACCACCCATGTCCCATGCCACTATCACAAGTGCAGCTGGCGGGTTTGCCGGGCAAGGCTTTCTTGCTTGCGGTGCCCAACCTATGGGGCTGATTTGGTTTCCCTCCCCAGTGATGGTTCAACGCCTGGTTAAGACTGCTTTATTTCAGTGTGCTTTCGGTTCATTTGCCATGTGGTTCCCAGGCGATTTTATTACACTGGCTTTGATTTTGTTGCTGCTGTTTTAAATTACTTGGCTTGTTTTGTAAATTTTTATTAATGTGCTTTAAATGACTGTTTGCTGCCTTTGGGGCTGATGGTCAAACAGAAAGGCAGGATAGCCCTGTTTTTTAAAAAACAAATAGATACTTGCCAGGTTAGAAACTGCACAAATTTGGATTTCCGTGCCATTTCTGATGACTACCCTTCCCCCATCCTAACCCTGAAAGTGTGTTTGGGAAGCAGTGAAATGCAAGAGGTTCTATTCTGCTGCCTGGGTTTACTTTGCTATAACTGACCCTGCCTGGGTTTACTCTGGAGTAACACCTGATGGGATCATTGTGCATAGCCTCTACTGGAGCAAATTGTGATTGGCCAGTTGTAACAGAACAGACTGTACACTTCACCTAGGTAACCCAATTTTTGCAGCCTAAGACACAAAAATAGCAGAGGGGTTTATAGTTCCTTAATTTACTTTATTTATTCTGCTATACATGAGGGTTTTTAAAAACCTTGTAACTAAGGCCCCGATCTGATCACTGGATATCCTAGTTAGGTTATTCTCTGGCTTGTGAAATGTAACCAGCCTTTGTTTGTAACTAAAGGGGATAGAAGCCTGTCTTTCAATTTCCGCTTTAAAAAAAAGAAAAGAGATTCTCTAACCACTGCCAAATTCACTGCTTCTGCAGAAACGTGAAGTACACACAGCTCTTGTGATCGTCCTCCACACAAGTACAGTTAGTAATAAGTGTCGCCTCAGAACAAGGTCTGGGTCCATTGCTCACACAACAGCCTGTTTCAGATAGATAGGTCTTGGGTTTATTATAATTGTCCCCGTCCCACTGACAATTAAGTAATCTAAGGAGTCTTTAGCAGCAATAGAAGTGAAGGCAAGTTTGATCTACACATCAGCAAAAGAAGACAGAGTGACAAGGTCGGGGGTGTTATCTCACTGTGTACCTGCTTCTCCAGTACCATCTCCTACTCTTGTGTAGGCGAGCACCCGACCTATTAAGCAGTGCCTTTGTCTCCAGCACAGCATGTGTGGGATGGGCGGTGAAAATACTTTCTGGGTACAATGGGAAGGTAAAAAAAATGCGGCAAGGAAAGAAGATGGAATCAGGAGGAGAGAGAAACGGCCAAGGAGTGAGCGTCTAAAAGTGCTCATTTCTGTATTCATCCTTCAGGTTCCATGGAGAACCCTAACTTTCATTTCTAAAAATGTATGCGTTTCTAGCCCTCGTGGTAGAAAATTAAGAGGTAGCTGTGAAAATGTTATGCTGAGGGATGAGCACCTGAGAGGCGAGTAAAAAATAGCAAAACAGAAATCGTGGCAGTTTGAAAGATAATTCAGATCCATTCATCAAAACTTTCAAATGCCTGACTGCTCTTTTCCATGTCTGAAAAAGATTAGAATAAAATGTTAGGTCCTTCTAGGAAAATCAAGCAACAAACACATAATGCTGCTGCTGTGTGTGTGTTGTGTGTGTGTGTGTGTGTGTGTGTGTGTGTGTGTGTGTGTGTGTGTGTGTCTGCAGGAACTTTCTCCAAAGAATAAATTGTTTCTCTCTCTCAATCCAAGACTTTCATGGATATTGGGATATTGCATTCTTCCTCCAGGCCAGCATTCAAAATGTAATGTTCTTTTCACTGGGGAAAATGTGATTCATTCAGAGCCACTGTGATTTGAAGTGCTGTATGGAATGTAGTTCTGTGGTGCCATGGGCTGCTATTAGACAGAGTTTGTGAGTCACCTGATGATGGGGTATCCCAGCCCCATTTTGCCTCCTTCTCCCCCTCTCAATAGGTGTAGAGCATTTCTCTTGTAATACTTAGCATTTCTCTTGAAATACTGTATATTCTGGCATATAAGACGACTGGGCGTATAAGACGACCCCCAACTTTTCCAGTTAAAATCCAGTTTTGGATATACTCACTGTATAAGAAATACGACCCGGCGTATAAGACGACCCCTGACTTTTGAGAAGATTTTCCTGGGTTAAAAAGTAGTCTTATACGCAGGAATATACTGTACTCATTTCTCTTGTAATACCCCTGTCATTTCCAGGGAGCATTAGTAAACTTCCCTATACAGTATTCGAAAAAGGCTTTGGTTTTCTTAATTGCTGCCAATTCACAAATAGTGATCTTAAAATACGGCACCAGATATGCAAGCCTCTTACAGCAGAACACAATGCCCAGCTATATAAATATGCATATTTCAGATTTAAATTTTCCTCAGTTATACACTCTTACCTTATTAAGGAAGCACATCAAGGCCTCATACTTCCTGGACTTGATAATCCACCAGGAGATAATAAAACCTTAAACATTTTTAAAAAACAAACCCTTCCCTATACAGGGATGTCTTCTAAAGGTTGTATAGTTACTTATCTCCTTGGCTCAGAGGTTGCATAACTCAATCCCCTCCAACATTTCTCCGATGAAAATAGGGACATCCTAAGGAAAAGCAGGAGAATCCGGGATCAAATCAGAAACCGGGCCGGCTTCTGTAAATCTGGGAATGTTCCTGGAAAATAGGGACCCTTGGAGGGTCTAGGCTTACTGTTAATGCACACACCTTCATATGGGTGGGTGCACACTAGAATCGAGGTGTGGCTGCTCCCCCTCCTAGAGATTCAACATTTAAGGACCCTGCTGGAAAAGGCAGCTAGACAACGATGAATTGCAATGTTAGCGACATTAACAATAGTTACAGGTAGGTAGCCGTGTTGGTCTGAGTCGAAGCAAAATAAAAAAATTCCTTCAGTAGCACCTTAAAGACCAACTAAGTTTTTATTTTGGTATGAGCTTTCGTGTGCATGCACACTCGTGTGCATGTGTATCTGAAGAAGTGTGCATGCACACGAAAGCTCATACCAAAATAAAAACTTAGTTGGTCTTTAAGGTGCTACTGAAGGAATTTTTTGACATTAACAATAGTCCAACAAGCAACAAATAAAATAGGGACAGGAGTTTACCAAATAGGGACTTGTCTGTGGCCTGTGGGATCAGGCCCCTAGCCCACCTAGCTCAGCATCCTGTACTCGCAAGTGCCTGCCTGTGGGAAACCCTCTCCCCTCCTGTGGTTTCTAGCAACTAGTATTCATAAATACAGTGAAAATGCATGCTGGTGAAAAAACTGGGAAACTGGAAAGCCAGGTTTTAATGCCCACTTAGGAACTAAGCACACAGTGTGATTTTTGAGGAAGCCCCATACTTGCAGGCTGACTTAGCGAACTGGGTCAGCTGTTGTTCTGAGCTCCTTGGTATATTTACGTTAGTTTATTCATTTATTAAATTTCTATACCGCCTTTCATTCAAGGAGCACAGGGCAGTTAACAACACGAAAGCACAAAAAATGCGCACCACAGTAACAAACAAAAATAATACCCGCCCCCATTTAAAAGGACATATATTGATGAGCACATTCAAACCTGCCCTGCATATGCAGAACCTGTGGCTTTAGAAATGCCCTCTTTTATAAAAACAAAACAAAACAAAACACCAAAATATTCAGTGGCCATTATTTTTATTCTGCTTTTGTACAGATAAGCTTATTCTTAGCCTTTGTGTATGAGTTTTTATTGTGTTTAACACTTCATTACAAGCCGTCCCGAAAATAGGCTTGGAGGACAGAGTCTAATAATTCTTAGCAGAGAAATAAAGTACGGCGAGTAACCTCTTATCTGCTGACATTTTGAAATTAAGTACAAAACGGAGGGACACGTCTCTTAAAAAGGGAAACCCAAATTCCCCCCTCACCTTTTGTTCAGGAAGGTACAGCCCGCATCAAATTAATGAGTTCTGCTTACTGCTTTGAAAGAAAGAAAAAACAAAACACACCATCCACACACCTTTGATCATTTCAACATGCTGTTACAGTATATGATTAAATGCTAGCTAAGAGACTTCTATGTAGTCAAATTCTTATATGAATATTTTGTGTTCTTTGAACCTACTTAAGATATTATTGTCTGTGCAATGGATCACATATCAAGGAAGTTTGCTTTTTAAAAAAGTGTGTAATAATGTGGTGGTGGTGGTGGGGTCTTGTACTCACCTGCTACTGTGGGGTAAAATGAAAGAAGGCTGCTTGCTGCAACAGGCGGAAAGCCCCCCCCCTCTCTCTCTCTCTGTGTGTGTGTGTGTATAAAAGGATTGCAAAAGGAGGGGAACAGGAAAAGGAGGAGCTGCTGCAAAACTGTTAACAATGGATTTTGGAGGGGGCGCCTAGTTAGGTTTTTGCAGCATAACCCACTTTCACAGCACCTTAAAGCAGGGGGATCCCCCCCCCCAAGCCACATTCGCTTAGGTGCTGCATGCCAGTGAGCGAGCAAGGCCAGGGGGGAAGTGGGTGGAGCAATAGAAGGGAGTCTTACTTCTACAGTCAAGCTGACAGATGAAAAAGTCAGAGGTTTCTGCACCCACACTTCTCTCACTTTAGCTTCCCGCTCGCATCAAGGAATCCTGGGAACCAAAGTTTGAGAATTTTAGCTCTGTGACATTGAGCTGTTCTCCTCACCGCTATGTCATGATAGATCGCAACAAAAACTGGCTCTTTCATTTAGTGTTCATTCACTCCACGCCATAGACCAAGCATCCCCAAACTTCGGCCCCCCAGATGTTTTGGACTACAATTCCCATCTTCCCCGACCACTGGTCCTGTTAGCTAGGGATCATGGGAGTTGTAGGCCAAAACATCTGGAGGGCCGCAGTTTGGGGATGCCTGCCATAGACATTGATGCAGGAGTCCCCCCCCCCCCAGTGGAACCATACTTGTACACATACAATTCTCTGCCTGGGTTCAAGTTCAGCAGAAGCCAGTTCTACAGTGGTACCTCGGGTTACAAACGCTTCAGGTTACAAACTCCGCTAACCCAGAAATAGTACCTCAGGTTTTTGCTTCAGGATGAGAACAGAAATCGTGCTCCGGTGGCACGGCGGCACCAAGAGGCCCCATTAGCTAAAGTGGTGCTTCAGGTTAAGAACAGTTTCAGGTTAAGAACAGACCTCCAGAACGAATTAAGTTCTTAACCAGAGGTACCACTGTACTTACTAGCTTCCAACCGAAGCCAGCCATGCATAAGCCTGATTGGCCAGTGACTAGAATGTCAGAACCTACATCTTTTCCTCCAACTTCTAAGCCCTTTTAGAGATCTTTTAAAAATAATTTTCCCCTTCCTTGTTGTAAATGAAAATAAAGCCACACATAAATGTGGCTTAGCGTGACGTACGATTAAGGTCACAGTTTGTTATGAAATAATTTAAAACTGTTTACTTTAATGATCAAAACACAATTGAGGTCCAGTGTCTCTAATTATGCTTAGCCATCTTAACAGCAACCAGCACCAGGGTTGCAGCGAATGACGCCTCCTCTAAATAATAACACTTCACTCGCTACAGGGCTGTTCCCATGCACTTTACCATATTGGAAAACTTTCATTTTAGTGATTCTGGTTTATATTCCTGTGGCTTTCTAAACGGGGGGGGGGGGGAAGCTCCAGCTTCTTATGTAACACTTGCGGCTAAATGCACAATTATACAAAGTTGGAAAGCAAATACCCTGCCCAATATAGACAGATGACTCAATTCCACAACTGATTGGGCAACAAGGGAATATGTTTGGGTTGTCTGTGGCACACTTTTCTTGTCTGCAACTCCTTGGGGAAGTGAGAATTTTCGCTTGGTTGTATTTTCACACAAAAGTAATGCTAATAATGATTTCTAAAATAGCTGAATTATCAGTACAGGAACACAGGAAGTTGCCTTATCCACCGATTCAGACAAATGGTCTATCCAACTGGTTGCCCTCCAGATGTGGTTGTTCTGCAACTCCAACCAGTCTTATAATCTACCCACCCTAGGCAACATGGACAATAACCAGGAATGGCAGGAGCTATATTCCAGCACAATCTGCAAGGCCACAGGTTGGAACCAGCCCAGGCCGGTTGGAACTGGTTCAGACTGGTTGGAGCAGGTCCAAGCCAGTTGGAACCGGTCGAAACCGGTTGGAACCAGTTCAGACTGGTTGGAACCGCTCCAAGCCAGTTGGAACCAACAAAGACCGGTTGGAACTGGCCCAGACCAGTTGGAACAGGTCCAAGCCAGTTGGTTCGGCCAAGACTGGTTGGAACTGGCCCAGACCGGTTGGAACCAGCCCAAGCCAGTTGGAACCGGTCCGGTTGGAACTGGTCCAACCAGTCTTGACCTGTTCCAACCGGCTTGGGCCAGTTCCAACCGGTCTGAACCAGTTCCAACTGGTCTGAATCAGTTCCAGGTTGGAACAGGTCTGGGCCAGTTGGAACCAGCCCAGACTGGTTGGAACCAGTTCAGACCAGTTGGAACCGGCCCCTGCTGGTTGGAACCAGTCCAGACCAGTTGGAACTGGTTCAGCCACTCTGGGCGGCTCCCAACAGAATATTAAAAACACGATAAAACATCAAACATTTAAAACTTCCCTAAACAGAACTGCCTTCAGATGTCTTCTCAAAGTCTGGTCGTTGTTTATTTCCTTGACATCTGATGGGAGGGCGTTCCACAGGGTGGGCGCCACCACCGAGAAGGCCCTCTGCCTGGTTCCCTGTAACCTCATTTCTCACAGTGAGGGAACTGCCAGAAGGCCCTCAGAGCTGGACCTGTGTCCAGGCTGAACAATGGGGGTGGAGACTCTCCTTTAGGTATACTGGGCCAAGGCAGTTTAGGGCTTTAAAGGTTAGCACCAACAATGTGAATTGTGCTCGGAAACGTACTGGGAGCCAATGTAGGTCTTTCAGGACTGGTGTTATATGGTCTCAGCAGCCACTCCCAGTCACCAGTCTCGCTGCCGCATTCTGGATTAATTGTAGTTTCCAGGTCACCTTCAGAAGTAGCCCCACATACAGCGCATTGCAGTAGTCCAAGCAGGAGGTAACTAGAGCATGCATCACTCTGCCGGAACAGTCTGCGGGCAGGTAGGGTCTCAGCCTGCGTACCAGATAGAGCTGGTAGACAGTTGCCCTGGATATAGTTGGACCACACCTCCCATGACACCTGACCATTGGCCATGCATCTCGAGGTCCACAGGTTGTCCATCCCTGCTGGAGAGGCAGTAACGTGGTAATAGCCCTGTCTGTACCTACTGGAGATTAGTTAACTCGCCCACACTTAAACTAGGTTACTGATTAACATGTTCTGAAATCTTAGCAAAGCAACAACTTCAGGAATAGCCTGAAGGCGAGTTTCAAGTTTAAGGAGCCCAGAGTTATTTAAGCATAAAAGTGTCAGAACTTTTAAAGCTCAAAAGTAGCGGGCGGGGTGGGGGTTGGCGGAAAAAGCTGCCTGAGAAGAGCTCCATTTAGCCACACACCCGAAAATATTTTACTAAAAATGTTTTACGTATAATCAGGGCTTATTTTTTTCAGCCGGGACTCGCTGGAACTCAGTTCCGGCACCTCTCAGGTGGGCGCCATTGCCATTCTAAGAGAATGAGGGAGGTTTTCATGGTGAGTTCCCTCTTTTTCTAGAAAAATAGCATTGCCTATAATTTACACTGAGAGATATGCACACAGTTCTTTGCTGTCACATTAAGCCAACCTCTGGCTTAACTTGGACACGTGAGCTAGCCGCTGCACTCCTTCCTGCTGCTTCGCTGCCGTGAGCTAAACCATGGTTTGTCTTAGTGTTATGCCTAAACTCAGGTTCACATTTTAGCCCTTTCCAGAAAAACCACAAGCTATAGCCAAGGTCTGTTCTTGAGTTTGAAGCTTATCGTTTGTCTGGAGGAGATGAAACATGAACTTTGGTTCAGGAGTAATGTTGAGCCGAACTATGGCTTAACTAACGGCAGCTGCAATCTCCTCTCAGAGAATGCTCCCATGCTTGTGCCAAGCTATGTTTTGTGGTAGAACAGAACAGCAAGGCACTCCCCATCACCAAATCTCCCTTGCTCTTTTCCAAAATACGACGGTTCTTTCTTCACCGCCCATAGCATCCTACAAGCTCCTACAAGAAATAAACACACGACCCAATGATCCAGGTAAGATGGGCATTGCCACGCTGGAATTGACCTGATCGCTTATGCAACTACCGGTACCTGATCTTGTATGCTCTCCTAGAAGCGAGGAGGATTTTAAGGATGGAAAAGCAGGCTCTGCGAGGCAAAACTTACCTTTTCGAGCTCTGGCTAGCAGTAATTTTAGACAGAAAAGGAGGAGGCAGCAGGAATAGCATCAGCACCTCCCACTCCACAGAGAAGCATCCCAGTCACAAAAGCAGAAAGGAGATAATCTCATAGTGGGTATTTGTGGCCTACCAGGAGCCTAACGTAAAACTTACCCTCCCTGTAATATTAACAATAATTTTTATTATTTATACCCTGCTCATCTGGCTGGGTTCCCCCAGCCATTCTGGGCGGCTTACGGCATATTTAAAAACATAATTAAAACATCAAACATTGCAAACTTCCCTGTATAGGCTGCCTGTATGTTCCTAATCATATAGACTGGCAAAAAAAAAAAAAGAATTTACGTAGAACTGGGGAACAGTCTCAAGAGATGGCAGAGAAGCTGCTCCCATGGACTCACAGGTGAAAAGGCTTTGAGACAGATGCACCAACCACCAAGATATCCTAATGGAGGCTGGCTAGTTAGGCATTATCAAAAAGTTGGTTTTTTTAAAAAAAATATGTGCAGGCTGCCTAACAAAATATAATATTAATGACAAGGTGTCCTGTCCTGGAAACAGCCAAGGATGACAAGGTTGCTGTTTGCCCCTTAATGGGAATCATTTTTAGCAAGTGGGGGGCAGCTAAAACACCTAAAGCTTTTGCTGAATAGCAGTCAAGCAGCAATTTGAACACAATACCAAGTAATGTGGTTGATTAGCCCACTTTTTATTCTAGCAGGACCCCTGTGGCTCTGAGAGCTTGTGGCAGAATAACAGGTGTTGCTTGCCACATCCCTGAATGATGCCGCTGGTGGGAAAGGCAGTGCCCGTTACATCCATGCCACCTTCCCAGAGCAGCTGCCCTCCTGATATTGTTGAGCCACACACCTCCCATCCGGCCCAGACAGCATGAGAGTTGCAGATCAGCACCATCCAGAAGGCAGCAAGTTAGAGAAAGCTGCATTCCTGTTTGCCAAGCGGCGCTCATAGAGGCACAGCAGCTCTCCTGGAACACAAAATCTTCCCAACTATTACCAAGGAGCAACGGGCTTCCTCACTGGCGGAGACCTTTGCTAGTGGCTCTGCATAGCATGGGGGGGGGGAAGGGAGAAGAGGATAGGAACCCTTGCTTCTGTGCATTAGCAACCCAGTTGCCTGTGGGGACAAGGGAGTTATTATGAGTAGTAAGCTACAACCGACAGTCCTTATGAGTTGATGAGGAACCAGAGAGGTGACGTCACCTTTTCCTCTTTCTCGTTCTGCATCCCCCAAGCCCAGCTACCCTCTCCTGCACTTGGATGCACAATCACCTCCGCCACTCATTACTTGCCCATCGACGGGGAGAAGTTGCAGGCAGCTTCATCTGCAATTCCAGCTTGCCTCCTCTGCGGATCTCCTAGCTCTTAGCCCGCAAGGAAAATATCTATCAGTGCGGCCATTTGGCAGTCGGTACCAAGAGTATCTCAAAGATTTCAAAGGCAGAATTGCCGTCTGGAGGAAACTTCCAAAATGTGGCGCCTTGTCCTGGATCTTAGGCAAGTCAATCGAAAAGTCACATTTTTGGGGGGACCACTTGGGGTTTTTTTTGGTCTAACAAAAGCTCAACTATGTTGGGGTTTTCTCTAAGAAAAGCTGAACAATTCTGGGGTCTTCCCCAAAAGATTTAAGTACACACACTGACCTGAATGCAATGGTATCTACTGAGAACCATTATTTGGGTAGCTCCTTGACTAGATGACTCTTGGTGCCCCTTCTAACTCTACAGTTCCAATTTCACAGCTGACCACTATAAGGGAAGCTGTTCGAAAGCCTTCCAAATGAAAGCCCAACTGCTGCAGATCCTCCGCTGCCACAGTTCAATAAAGCTACGTGTGTAACATATTTTTTTTTGGGGGGGGGGGAGAGATATGCACACAGAGGTGGTTGTTTTTTCTTCCAACCATTTCATTTTCCACTGCAGTCATTTACACAAATAGAGGCAAGCTGCTCCTAGGGGTTAAATTGAAAAATAAACTGCCTCTCCAGCACGTGGTGCAAACTTCTGAGGAACCACCCTCTGTGGCAAGGCTGAGTGTTTTTATGCTCAGGACTTCCAGGATCAGGAAGACTAAACATTTAACTTTATTTTAAAAATTGAACGATGCCACAGAGACATAGGCACGCTCCCTGCTCATTTTGTCACCGTCTTTCTAAGAACTTCGTTAGCCACTCTAAGCTTTTTTTTGAGTTATATGATGGTCAAAAGTCTGTGTTGCAGTGGGAGCATATTTGGATGCATTCCTGCAAACTTTTGGCACAGGACCTAAGAGTTAATTCATTCATCCCTGTAGAGCAGGTTATTCTACCCCCTACACCTGCTGTGGGCAAGCAGCAGGCAAGCAGAAGAGACAGTGATATTGGGGGGGGGGAGTAGAGGAGGAGTGGGTGATCTGGAAACCTGATATTTGCCAAAATGTGTCCAATTAAAAATGCTTAGGCTCACCAGAGTAGTAAATTTTCAAGACATTTGTAAGACGAAGATTATTCAAATCCACTTCACAAAGCTAAAGGCTTTGTTTATGGATAGACTTATTTCCACGTACTTCATTTTTCATTTCAGCTTAAGTATATTCCTAATTATATGAAGCTGAACCAAAACAAGCTACTCCAGGGATTATATTCACCGAGGAAAACACCTTTCTCACAGCATCTTCCTAATAAACGAGTCAGTGGATCTCTTTTACTTTCAAATGTGTGGCTTATATACGGCAGGGGACAACTAAAAGGCTTCACTGGGAAAATCAGGATAAGCTTGCTTGCTCTAGCTCTGTAAAACATGAATTTTCTGCTGCTGAATTTTAGGAGGTCACCTGCTCTTAGCTCCCCTCTCCCCCCTTACAAGTTGAACACTGCACTAGGAGAAAGGATTTTTAAAAAGCTAAAAAAATGAATCACCACATTTTGAGATGGCATGAAGCTGCAAGCAGGATTTGGATGCAGGGCTTGGATTCCTTGATAACACTGTTGGCACTCAGATCCATTGGTGAACACTAGCAAATAGAAGCAAACACACTCAGTATTCAAGGATATGGAAAACAAACACACATTCTATTCTAACCACTACACACATTCGAGCAAACAGAACTCTATCATGCCTTCGATGTTTGCAATGGTTAATCCTGTAACCTAGATAAGTGGCTTTGTCCCTCCAGATGTTGCCAAACTACAGCTTCCATGAGTCCTAGCTAGCGATGCCAATGCCAATGCCAATGCCAGATAGTTGTAGTTCAGCAACATCTGGAGGGACAAAGGCATCTCAAGGCAGCCCTGTTTAGGGAAGCTTTTAATGTTTGATGGATTTCTGTATTTTAGTGTTTTGTTGGAAGCCGCCCAGAGTGGCTGGGGGAACCCGGCCAGATGGGCGGGGTATAAATAATAAATTATTATTATTATTATACCTGTTGCCTATGTTCCAACACCCACCTGAATCTTCTCAAACCAGTAGCTGAGGTGTGCTTGATTAAGCTTCCAAGGCAGGAAGTGAACGTACTCTAACCAATGGAAGATGAAAACATATGCTGCCCTCACTCATTTCTCACTACTACCCATGCCTCTAAAGTACTTGATTCGCCTTGGTGTGCTTGAATATCCTTTTCGCCGTTGCAAAACGCTTCAGTCTGCAACCAGGTAGATGCTGTTGGGCCTCCGGTTGACTGGCAGGTTTGAGAAACAGCAAAGAAATTTTATTTCAAACAGCTGCAATGTTTTGTTGATGTAATAGTGATGCTTTTCTAAATGATTTGCTTTGCCATTTATTGCTACCATCCTATTCTAACCTACACAGTGCCGTGCTTCTGGAACACACCACAATTTATTAATGCTTGTCCCATGAGAACAATTATTTAGACATTTTTAATTGATAGTAAGAGTAGGGAAGTCATGGCTAAGAACTCAATCTCTTAGCCAGAAAGTCCCTAGTTCAAATTTCTCTTCTGCTATAAAACTCAACAGTTACAAGTTACACTTTTTCAACAATCTTCTATTCAGGGTAGGAAGCTAAATACATCACATGGTCATAATGGTTTACCAAGATGTGCTTTAAACACTTTTGACAGCATTTTTTTTTACCTTCCGAAAGCCTCTGATCTTTCTTCTGCTCCTTCCCTTTGGCTTGCAAAGCCAAGCCTGAAGTCAAGACTAAGCTGTCTGTATTATCCATCGGGTGTTTCAAATAAATTTTCCATTTTGTCTTACTGGTCACAGCTGCACCGAGAACTAAAGATTACACAAGCTAGCCAGAACTACACCAGTTCCACTTGCTAAACGCTTTTAGAAATTAGATTTGACATACTCTGAACTCATCTGATCAGCCAACATCACCACAAACTCTCTTTAATTACAAGAAATAACAGCACAAGCTAGAGGTCCGCCGTCTTTTAAACGTGTACGTCATTTTTATTTATACAAGGATAGAGAAAGACCGTAGCAATTTTTATTGGAACTTGCAATCACCTAGGATTAGCACTGCTAATTAAATTGCTAGAAATTTAGTTTAGGATCAGACGATGAGATCGTGATCGGGAGCAAATTAAACCTCCCATCCCTCACCAAACATTAAAAGTAGGGGACATCTAAATGTATGCATGACGTACAGTCAAAATGATGCTTCTCTCAGGAGGACTGGACCTCTCCATTTTCTAGTGAAAGAGATACGAGCCCAGTTTCCCCAAATGTAGTATTTAGATAAGATGTAAAAAGAAAATAACCATCCCAGCAGTCTCTCTTAATGGCTCCTCCCATTAGGATCTCTCATCTTGGTCTCGCAATACACAACAATTTGTTTCATTGCCAGCATGAAGAGTTTTGGTGTTAGGAGTAAGGCCTGGCTAGCAGCATTCAGGGAGGGCGGGGGGAGAGCAAAAGCTTTTGGGCTGGGGTTCTTGGAAGACATCCCCCCCCTTTTTATTTTTTGCTTCTAGGTCTGAAAGTCTGCCCATGTTTAAGGACGGAACCAGAATAAGAGAGTGCAAAGGTGGCGGCAGCAGTGAGGTTTGCCAAGGCCATGCCTGGAGATCATGTGTGCATTTCCCACTAAAGCCTCGCCCATGTCATGTGGCAGGAAGCAAGGGCAGGAGAAGCGCTAGGAAGCCGCTTTTCCCAGAAAGGAATGATTAAAGGAAGAGAAAAGTGGCACAGGGGGCAGCAAGTGTAAACTTTCCTTTGTTAATATCTCTAGCTAGGTGTGTCCTACAATCTCGTCATCCAGTTTTGGGAAGTGGCAGAGAGTTCGTGCTCTTCAGGAATTGGTCGCCTCATATTGGCTTGACCTAGGTTTCCGCTGCGGCAGAGCCTTGGCTTCTTTGCTGAGTGTGCCCGAATGGGACTGTGCAGTTGGGGCTGGCACACCAGGCTCAGGACCAGTTCCATTGGTTCCTGTGGAGTAAGTCTGGCTGAGGCTGTTTGCATTTCCAGGAGGTGGCCGGGACCTGGAGTTGGACTGGTACCAAGACCCGCTTCGGTACCGATTTGGATTGGGGTGGGGGGGCCCATTTTGGCGTTGCACTTGGGCCCTGTAACCTTGACCAGATCTTCTATTGCCCTGGAAGCCCTAAAACGGAAAGAAAGGGAGGATTACTGTAAGCAATAGCTACGGCAGACGGCAGGTTTTGCCACATTCAGCAAAGAGCCAAGACACACAATCACCAATTATACTCCACCACTAAATAAGTATAACAAGAATGTCTTGCCAGGCTCCAGTTTTAAGAGTGGTTCAAAAAGGGCAGCCCACCCCCACATTTAATAACAGAGTTAGAGCATTTAGACAACTAGGGTCAAGTTATTATTATTATTATTTTAAAAAAAGATATAAGTGATGACAAGCACATCTTTAAACCTGCAAGGCATCACCTGAGCATATTCGTACAATATATAAAAAAATGGAAGAGAGCATCTTAAATTGCATACACTTTCTAGTTACTAACAGATTTTCATTCTATTTTCAGGGGTTGATTAAAGGAAATATGGATTTAAGCATAATTTTAAATTGTGCAAATGGACACAATAAAGGCAAGCCTCTTCTGATCAGTTCAGCATACAGGAAATAGGTTGCCCAGGGGAAATCAAGATGACGACTTCCGCATGCCCCTGCCCATTCAGTGGTTCCTAAACTCCCCCCCCCCCGGACATGGGTGGCACTGTGGGTTAAACCACAGAGCCTAGGGCTTGCCAATCAGAAGGTCGGCGGTTCGAATCCCCACGACGGGGTGAGCTCCCGTTGTTCGGTCCCTGCTCCTGCCAACCTAGCAGTTCGAAAGCATTAAGTGCAAGTAGAGAAATAGGTACCGCTCTGGCGGGAAGGTAAACAGCGTTTCCATGCGCTGCTCTGGTTTTGCCAGAAGCGACTTTGTCATGTTAGCCACATGACCTGGAAGCTGTACGCCAGCTCTCTTGGCCAGTAAAGCGAGATGAGTGCCGCAACCCCAGAGTCATCCGCGACAGGACCTAATGGTCAGAGGTCCCTTTACCTTTAAACCTCCCCCCCCCCCATGGACCACTTGAAAACCACTGAGGGTCTTGGTGGACCACCTAAAGGCTTTTCTACCTTTTGTAGCAATTGCAATGCTGTATGATGAATGTTAATTGTATCTTTTCAGACACACCACAGACCAGCCCAATGAAGCTTGGGGACCACGGGGGGGGGGGGCTGCCCTACAGCACAATTGCCTTGTTTATTCACAGCCACGAAGAAGCATAGCTCCCTCTACCCCTGGCCTGATAAAACAGCCATTTAGGGTGCATGAATGCATGCAGAAAAAGAGTGGAAGAGCACGAGACACAGAGCCATAGCCCTTTCTGGGCCACAAGGAGCTGAGGGCTTTGGTAGTCTGGCCTTTTGCGGTAGCCTCCATGTTGCAAGGCTTGCAGCGCATGCAAAGCTGAGATATAAACAAGAGCGGCTGCAACCACTCGTTCTTACACTACAAGCAAAGGCCATTCAAAGCAACGTACTCATGGTCCACCCACATGCCAGTTTCAACCACAACAGGCAACATTAATCCATTACCTCACGGTAGGGCTGATATGGACGGCCTGTTGTATTTGTAGCGGCTTCTGCAGGGGGTGGTGGTTTCTTATTGGTCGTCGTAAGGCTCGGAGCAGAAACAGAGGCACATACTGTGCTTGCAGTGCTGGGCTCATCTGGGCTACTCACAGACGTAGCAATAGAGCTGCACCGTGACCTGGTGGAGTAACTGTTCTTTGGGTGCGAAACTGAAATAAGAACACAAGCCAAGCTTTTAGGAGGAGGCTGTCGTAATCTGAATTCCCTGCACACATCTTTTATAATAGAGTCAAAGGAGAATTTACCTCCTCTTGACAACAACGAGAGATAAAGTGCTTCATATTCAAAGGTGATGTGTTACATCTGAAAATAAAATTTGTCTTCTCTCTCTATTCTTGCAGCACCCTTGTGGTAATATTACAAACTTTTCCCCATAGGGGAACTCAAGTGGTGGTCAGCCACAGGACTATAGTCAAAACGCAAATCCCAAGGTTTGCAGTATTTCCCCCCTTTAAAAGATAAACACCTTAAAGGGGCAAAAATTATGCATGGTCCAATGGGGACTGAATTTGGCCACTGAATTTAGAGTAACCATTGGAAAAGGAGCGATACATCAAGAGGAAGGGGGCGAGGGAAAAAGTTGAATGGCTATGTGGGGGAAATTCTAAAACAGGAGTACACCTTTTAGGAGGGAGAATGAAGTGCAACATTTTGTTGCAGCCCCAACCTGTTTCCACTTCATTATTCCAACAATCAGAGCTCTGAAGCAGATGACCTCCCAAGGACAAAAGACAGATGAATGGCAGAACAGAAGTTTGAATTTGCAATGTCCAAATCCCCAATAAAGCCTTACTTAGCAATTCCCTCTTCCTCTGCACAGACAATGCTGAATTTGGTTTCATAGCAAAACATGGCATTGTCACACCTTTAGGGTACCATAAAGTTATTTCTTTTTAAAGTAGCTCTGGAAACAAGGGGAAGAACTTATCTATACTACACACACACACACACACACACACACACACACACACACACACACACACGGTGCCTAGGTTGGCTCACCTTGTCCAAAAGATTCAATGCTCCTCTTGAGTGCATCTAGGTCACAAGTGAAACGAGCCACCCTTCCAAGATCTTCATCGTATTTGCGCTCACTAACAAAGTGCTAAAGAGGAAAATGCCGGCATGTTAAGGTTCCATTAATGACTTTCTGTTAAGTATGTTCAGGGTTTGAGCCAAGCTGAGGCCCTGATGCCAAGAGATCTGCCAAGGCACAGCTTGTGAGAGTGTGTCCAAGGTACAGGGGCAGAAAACTAAGCCCTCCAATTGCAAGGAAATCCCATTTATCTGCAAGCATTTTCAAAACATTCATTCCAGTGTCATTAATGGTAAGTTACATGAGATGAAAATTATGCATGGTCTTGCTGGTGGAACAGCGTGTCTGGGCTCAGTGGAATGTTTATGCAACTTTGTTCTGCCCTCTGGTGGTAGGAAAAAAAGAGCATTTATTGGAGCTGTGTGTTTAAAGCAAGCATGCTTGATACTCCATGATCAGATAGATTATTCTACTTTTTAGAAAACAAAAGTGAGAACAAATGTAAAGAGACAGCACAGACAAAGGTTTCTGCTTGGTAGCTGAGAGGTTCCTGTCTAGACTGGAATTTCTCTCTAAATGAGATGCTGAACACCAGTGAAGTTCAAATGTTTGCCAGGGGAAAAAGGGAATGCAGTTGTTTTGAAATGCATTATGCAAGCAAATGAATTTACATACATTTACTTAATCTGAATACTTTAATTTATCTTGGTTTTCTTTAGAAATAAAAAAAAAGATCAGATTGAGTACTTTTAATGAAACCTTAGCTTTGACTAGATTGGGGATAGGGGATATTGTAACAGTGGATCTCCTGCATTGGCAGAAGGTTGGAATACCTTGAAGGTTCTTTCTATTATTCAGATGGAGGAAAAAGGTTAGAACTTCAGGCACCCTTGGGAACACACCTGTGCAGAGCTGGTTCCAGAGACTATCAGTAAGAAGAGATTCCTTATGAAGAATGTGTTCTTTCAAAGGTTCTTTTGCTACCAAGGTGAACATCGGCACAATTCCAGCAACATGTTTCAAGAGGATACCAAGTCTCTTCTCTTCTCTCTCTCTCTCTGCAACCTTTTTAGACCCAGGACATGTATTTTGGGGCCCATTTTTTAAATCTTTTACCATATATATGTATGGTGGTAATGCTTGTGTTGCAACCCACCTCGAATCAGGCCACGGCCCTCCTAGTGGTGTGATAAAACCACTAGCACATCAGCAAAGCTAAGGAAGGCCTGGTATAGTTTTAAATTGGGTGGGCAACCATGTGTTGAGATTCCTGCATGCAAGGAAGGGGGTTGGACTAGATGACCCCAGGGGTCCCTTCCAACTCTACAATTGTATGATTCTGTGACCCACCAGTTGGAAGACCAGTGCCTAGCCCAGTTCTCTCAACCCCGACCCTATCAATGTCAAACCCTATTCTCCAAAGACTCTTCTCAGCTCCGGTATGCAAGAGCACTCCTTAACTTAAAATGGTATGGTGGACTGAGCATGAGGCATCCTACATGCAAATATAAATATAAATATAAATTCAGCTACAGCTCTCCTGTAACAGGAGGATACAAGGGAATGAAGCTATGGGTACATGGAGACTATTTCTAACTCCACTTTGCTTTGATCTCTACATCAACTGCTTAGGCCACAAGCATGATTTATGGTAAGACTAGGGCTAGCATAGCACACAGAAGTCCAAGGTTCACCTTTATATCAGCTCTAAGCTCTACCAACTGCTCCTCGGACATTCGGACAGCCACATCAGTCATCTTCTTCAGCGCCTCTGCCTTCTTTTGCCGGCTGCTTAGGATGTCCACTGAAATGTAAAGGAATGCAGACCAAGCGGTTATGACGCCCAAGACAGTTACATAAGCAGCTCAGTGATACTAATCACTTGCTCACCGATATTAGCGGCTCATTGCAAGCAGCAAATTAATGAACAAAACTGAAACCTACATTAAAGCAGATGCTAAAAACACCAACTGTGTACGTAGCCCCAAAAGGCCAACTCTAGGAAGGAGGAGTTGAATAGTTATGAGGAATCCACCTAGAAGGCTTCCACACACTCTGCCCTGACTTGGACTAACAGCATAGGTTTATTATGGTCGGAGACCAGCTTATAAAACACACTTGGGGGTACAATCCCAGAAGGAAAACAAACATTTAAAACATTGTACAGCAGTAAATTTAAAATTTATAAATGTGATAAGCGTATAGGCACTTAAAAACTTTGAGATATGGTACCGCAGAGATATGACCCAGAACCACCTGGGGAACCGAATTTGGGGATTTTCTTAACGAAGTAGTTTGGCTCGGGGTGGTGGTTTGCGCCTACAGATCTGTACACAGAATCTGGCGACCATCTGGGTCGTCTTTTGATCTTTGCCTAATAAGAGAAGATCACATTTTTGCTTTTCCGGGAGGTCAGCGTGCCTCACCAGCAGGGGATCAATGGTCTCTCTCTACGTGCCTCTTCATAAAAGGGACATCTAAAAAATAGGTGCTCTGGGCTTCCTATCTCCCCCAATGAACAGGTGCAAATTCTCTGATCATATGGGACTTTTTAAAAGGATCCTTCCAGGACTGGCGAGGGCAGAGCCAAGCTTCTGGCAAGAGTAAAAGCCAATTTTGCATTTTTGGATACGAGAAAGAAGAGATATGCTGCCGGTACGGCTATCTGTCTCTCTGTTTCTCCAATTTTATAGTCAGGGCACCTTGAGCAGTCCTGTTGTCTCACGGTGCCTATGATTCTTTGCCTAACCATAGCTTTTGTTTGGCTCAACTCCAGACTTAGAAGGGCCTTCGAGGGGCAAAACCTAGTTTCTGAAGGGTGTTCAGGACTGCTGTCTGTCAGCCTGACTGGAACTGGTCCCAGAGGATCAGTGGGGCTATTCCTCTGGGGAGCAGATTCAATGCCAGCCATTTGTAGATTGATGTTAGGCAGATATAAACCTCCACTCTCATTATCCCTGTTTCAAGTCTGACCCATGAGTTTGAAAAGCATCTGGGGACATGTAGGAGAGCTCTAAAGTTTGGATTTGGGGGGGGGGGAGCAGAGGAAGACAGGCCCAGAAAGGATCCATAAATGAGCTGTGTCAATGTTTTGGCCTTGTATATTTTAGGGCCGCGGGGACGAAAAAGCCCCATTGGGCTGTAAAAAATTTAAGAATAGTTTGCGTTTTTTTCTGCAGAGCTCCCGATGGAGTTTATGTGAAGTTTGTTGGTCCCTGAAGCCTGTACCACCATTCCTAGGTAACTTGTTCTAATTTGTGGCCTTGAAGTTCCCAGCTTCTAATTTTTGGTCCCCCCCCCCAAAAGCGAGTATCTTGGTCTTTTGATAGTTAATTTTGAGACATTCAGTTTCACAGTATGCTGCGAGCTTTCTTAGTGCTCTTGACTAACAGCATTTGTTAAATTGGAGCTTTCAGGCCTAAACATGATGCAAAATGGGAGATCTAGGGATATGATCAAATGCTGATAATAATAATAATAATAATAATAATAATAATAATAATAATAGCTTGTACTTGAAATGCCAAGGGCTGGGAGTGGTGTTAACCCTTTCCCCCCAGGATTGATTTCCTGCTAAATACTTACCTCACTGGTGGGAGGGGATGCCAAAGGTATGATATATGAACCCGTCTTTGACACCATCATGTGACATAGGGAGGAAGCAATTTCTTTGGTATGTTATTCCTAGCCATTTAGTTCTTTAAAATAAGACCCATCGCCTTCAACTGCACCCAGAAGACACAACTGTTGATGGTCTATTGAGAAGTGTTCCTGGAGTCTTCTTCTAGACAAGCCTTATTGAATTAAGTTTCATAATCAAGTTCTCACACCAAAAATGAGACTCCAGTGGGTAGCCTGCCCACTGTCTTTGCCCTAGCCTTTGTTCGGCCTGTTGCTCAGGTTAGCTACAGCAGTGGAAACTGCAGTTTTGCCCATACCTGCAAGACTTTGGTATTTGTACTCAGAATTCACTCTTTAATGTCATTTTTGCCTATGAGATAATGGATTTTATATTTGGAAGGGACATGGAATGGGCTGGAGAGAAGGTCTGGCTCACTGTTTGTTTTTAAAAGCCACCGTCTTGCATTTCCATACAAAAATGCTATTAACACAATTTCTTAAAAAACAAACAAACACTTACTTGCTTCTGCTTTCACTTTGTCCATTTCACCTAGAAGGGCTACTTCTCGATCCATGAGACTAGGAAAAAAGAGGATAAAAGAGAGAGGTGAAGGGGGCAAACCTTTTACACTCATAGCCTGTATATTGTCAGACTGTGGGCAAAAAACAAGTCTGTTATAAACCCGATGCAGAAAGAACAGGGACAATAGGCATGTGAATTATTCATGCTGTTCAGAGAGCTTGAATGGATCAGTACCAGTATAAAGAATGGGTCAACAGATGGCAGCAGGAAACTGCAAATCCTTTGCAGAATTTGTGACATAACTTTATTGAATACACAGAAACCCAGCATGAACCATCAATTCACTGCCTGGAAATCAGAAGAACCTTGACTTTGAGGTTTAAGCTCTGAATCTTCAGAATTTTCTACAGTTCTAGGTGGCCTTAATTCTTTTGCTGCAAATGCTGTTGCCCACATAATCTGAAATGGCACCTCAAAGGACCACACACACAGCCTAAGGCAACTGTGTCTGCCACAAGAAGGCTGGTTCTCTGGAGGGAAATCTATTGAAAGAAAGCTTAGCATTGTGCTATGTTCTTGTTCCACTGCTTGCTTTGTCTTACGGAAGACAATATAACATCTTTTGAAAACCAAGAGCAACTCCTATAGTGTTAAGGAACAATTCTGCTGTGTCAACCATCACAGCATCTAAAACTAAAATTCTTCCAAAACCAGTTGCCCCTGTGACACCCTTCCTGCTTTACATACTGACATGAATTGGTTTCCTCAGAAATGGACAGAAAAGCATTTTATTTGTTTGCACTGACTTCAACCCGTGCAACAGTTGTTCCTTGAAACCCACAGGGAACGTGGAAGAGATTCTTTCTAGCAGATCTGTCACTGCGTTTTAAGGAAAAGGCAATTAATCTTGGCTATAATGCAGAGCCAAACTGACCCCAGGGCTCAGTGTTTTATCAGCCCTGTGTACAAAAGGCTCCCTGCAGGAACCTTCTCTACTTGGCATTTATTGAAGGAGGTTCCCCTGGCTTGCTTCCAAACAGGCACTATATATCCCTGTGTCACGGAACTGAACTTCCTGGTTTCTGCTGATTCCACCCTCACCCTTTCTATAGCAACTGGGACACACAGACTTATCTGAGCCAGGCTGCTGAACCACACTCAGGTCTTTGACCTTTCTGAATGTGACGCAAGTGTGAGTCAAAGAGCAAAGAATTAATTGTTACAAGAGAAGGATTTTTTAAGCTAGTAAAACTAGAGCTCTCATTTTGCAGAGATTATAACCCAAGAAAGGGGCACTGATGGGGGAAAAGACTGCTTGACAAATTATTATTATTTATTAAATTTGTACACTGCCCTATAAAGGTAAAGGTAAAGGACCCCTGGATGGTTAAGTCCAGTCAAAGGCGACTACCTACTTATCTACTTGCACTGGCGTGCTTTCGAACTGCTAGGTTGGCAGGAGCTGGGGCAGAGCAATGGGAGCTCATCCCGTTGCAGGAATACAAACTGCCGATCTTCCTATTGGCAAGCTTAAGAGGCTCAGTGGTTTAGACCACAGCGTAGGTCTCAGGGCGATTACATCATAAAATCACAATGTAAAAACATAAAATACATACCGGTAATAAAAACAAAAACAGCCCAATAACTCCCCCCCCCAAAAAACACATTTTTAAAGGCCCGGTCTAAGAGGAACATTTCCCCCTGGCACTTAAAGATGGGGAACCACTACAGAAATGTACCAATATTATGGGCAAAACTCAGTAACTGCCTCAGTCACTTTTCTCTTCTGGAAGAGCCCACTCACCCGAGAGACAGGGAGGAAGTGCCTGCGAATCTTGAGCCTTGGAAAGAACATGAGTTGAAAAAGGAAACTGGAAAGTGTCACTCTTCCAACTTCTTCCTTCAGCAATGTGTGCTTTTCAAGGAAGAGAGGGGTAACTGCCCTCACCACCTTTTGACCATGTACATGACTACCTTACAAGTGACAGGCCCCAAGGAAAACACTCGTAAATGTATTTGCCTTTTACCAAGACAAATTAAGCGTATTCATATCTGAATAATTCAGCCTCTACAGGTGTTAGCATACCAGCTCTGAAGCTCTGCAAAGGCCAGTTTCATTTTCTTAATGGAGGCATCCATTTCTTCTTTAACTACAACACGATACCGAGCCAGTGACACAGTGCACCTTTGGAGGTCTTTCACTGATTTTTCAATATTAGAACCTGCCGGGGGAGAAGAAACACACAAAGCCATCTAGTATTAGTCCATCCAAGCTTTCCAAATTGCTATAAAAGCAGAGGTGAGGAACTGGATCCACCTGAAAGCCCAATCCAGAACTGGCCAATCTTCCATGGAGCATTTTTGACAGGTGCAGGGGACCACCTACCGGTAAATCCCTTGATGCTAGGAAATTCAACTTCAAAAGGGAGATTTGGGCGCACACTCTAAGGGGCGCTCTTCCTCTCTTCCTTCACATGAATTAAGCCATGGCTGCAAAGGTTCCTGGTAAAAACGGGGCTTGCATCCAGCACAGAGTTTAAATTCAGAAGCAAATATAAGCCCTGCCTTCAGTAGAATCAACTCAGGAGTTTCCAATCAAAGTTCCTCGGTGAGACTCATCCTAGTGGGGCTTGCATTCAGCACTGAAATTAATGCATAGTCAACTACTGACTAATTGCCATGAAGTACCCATTTGTTTTTTAAAAAAACAGATTACCAGATTGACCAGAAGACGATCCCTTGACTTCAAGAATACCCCAGATGCCCTGGACTGTGTGCACATGTGGGGCATCTAATTATGAATTAAATTTCAGTTTTAACTTTGAGAAGGCGTTTTCCTCCAGTAAACTCAAATCTGTACAAGAGTAGTTTCTTCTAAAAGAAAAGATGAAAGATTCAAGAGAGAGCAATAAAGGTTATAGACACTCTGCCTCATCTCTCCAGCAGAGCACATCTCCATGCTTATTTCCATTACCGAGGCATGCTGAAGTGTTCACCCCCCGCTAAGCTAAATTGCCAGTTGCTTGTTATAGCCCTTGTTACTGCAAGAAGGTGAACCATTGATGCTGGGAGCAGGATGTTCATGTCTCCCTGAAGTTAGGGATAATGGCCATCCTTAGAATCAAGGTCTTGGAGGTCCTTGCTGCCGACAGGTAGAGACAGGAACAGAGGAGACTAAAGGAAGGCATGGTAAGAAACTGCCGCTTCTCGTTAACCACCAGGTTTCTTTGAGATACTGGCTTGCATCATGGGAAAATTGTACACGATCTTGAAAAGCTTCCAGTAAGGAACATCGTGGAAAAAATATGGGATAGTACAAATTCTAAATGATATGAACAGTGGGCAACGATTGTGCAGGAAAACCAACTAATTAAAGGATTTCAGTTAACCAACTCTGTGTCTTAGTTTTATAGCAGCTGGGGGAAAGGCAGTTGACAGACAGGGTGTCATCTATAGCCTCCTCAACAGAGATGCAACATTCCTATTAAAGAGCTCATAATCCTCCCACCACAAGGCAATTTAATTAAATTCAATTTCAGCAGACCTAATGCGCTCTGCAAATGAAGCCCAGGCTTACCCAACACATTCTTACAAGAGTTCTCTGCAGCCCAAATGGAAGCAGAGCTGAAATTCAAATTCAACAGGGAAGAGACATTTTGCCTGGTGACTTATGTTCGCAAATCATCCAGGGGATAAGCCTCAGAGCTGCGAGACTGCTCAGTAATTCTGCATGTACTTTCTCCCCCAACCACAGGACTTGCAAAACAAGCATAAAACTGGACAAGAACTACAGGGTGGTAGCAGTATGATATTAAAGCAGGCTTGGAAAGTTACCACCAAGGCAGTGGGGAAGGTGGAGGTGATCAATCAGTTTGAATCTTCCACAGGAAGATCACAACTCGGAACCCACCAGGTGCCAGATACCAATGTAGCAGCTAGCACACTGTTTGTGTTAAAACACAGTGAAAGGATGGTGATTTATTGTTTAGAAAACGTCTTCTTAATGCATTTTTACAAGATAATAAATGGACATAAAAAGGGACAAATTCAATGCTGTGCTATTACCATTGTTCTGTCAGCACACATATTTTTGTGTGCTAGACAGAACAATTTTCCCTTCCTTTGCTGTTCCAATCCCAAAGCTGATTTGAGAGGGCCAGTGTACGGAGGGGGAAAGGGTGAGAAAAATCCCTTTGCACCAGTGGGACTTGTATTGCTGGTTCCTGCTAGTGCAATTATTTAGTTGAATCTAGCCCAAAGAGCTGCAGAACAGTAATATAAACGATTATTTTATACTGGGCTGAGGAGCAGCATGCAGACATGTTCCTAAGACTGCTGGAGATGAACAAGACAAATAGAATACAGTCGTAACTTAGAAGCCGAATGGAATCTGTTCTGGAAGTCTGTTCAACTTCCAAAAAGTTCAGTAGCTAAGGTGTGGCTTCTGATTGGCTGCAGGAGCTTCCTGCAGCCAATCGGAAGCTGCGGAAGCTGTGCCAGACGTTCGGCTTCCGAAAATCATTCGAAAACCAAAACACTCACTTCCAGTTTTCAATTGTTCGGGAGCCAAAACATTCGACTCCCAAGGCGTTTGGCTTTCAGAGTACAACCGTACATCTCTAATGCCTTTGTATACACTCTTTACAGCATATGGAACTAATAGCTAACAGCTTTCGATTTTATATCCAGTTTTCAAGATCCCATTGATGTGGGCACATTTATTTCTCTCATCTTTTATACCACCATTATTAAAGGAGTTTTGAGCAGCATACGTTGTGGGTCAGGTTCTTCCTCTTCTACCTTCAAAGAAGCTGTGAGGGAGGTCAGGCTGAGAGTGACTTGGGACAATGTCATCCAGTGTTGTTTATGGCTGAGTAGGCTCTTGACCTAGGTGTCTTTCTGATCCTAGTCCAATGCTATCCATTCCTACCCCCATGGTGAGTCAAGAAGAGGCACACATTAAAACTTTTCAGCCCAGTAATGAGAACAAATGTAGTCACTCTGTAGCTGTTTTTCCAGATCTCTCGGCAAAACTATGATGTGCTCAGTGAAGCCTAGAAAATGGACAACAGAGTCATGCAGTAGTAACAGATCCCACCCAGCCTACCTAGCTTTTTGTTTCCAGAGGACGCAGGGACCTCATCCAGCATCGTCAGAGATGAAGGGGCAGGTGAATGGTTGCTGGATACAGGCCTGGAGAGCGGCTTGCCGGAGCTTCTCAGTTCAGGCTGTACCCGGAGAGGCTGGGCATTCTGGGAAGACCGTGTGGTGGCAGGCTTTGGACTGAGGTCTGCTAGCCCGTTTTCTAATGTTACTAAAGAAGGAGGAAAAGAAGGTCCTAATTCATGCATCTGAAGATCATAAAACAGTGCAATTATGTAAGCCAGGGTTCCCAAACTATTTTTCCTAGGCACCTCTTTATAGTTTTGGCAGAGCATCATATGGCCAGAAAGAACAATGTGCTATGAACGCTCATCTACCTAGAAGATACATCAACATCCATCTCTATAAAGCCACCACTCAGACTTCTAAGTGAGCCTTTAGTACAAAATTTAGAAACCCAGGTGTATACAGTCGTACCTTAGTTTTTGAACAGCTTAGTTCTCGTTTTGGCTCCCAAACACTGCAAACCTGGAAGTGACTGTTCCGGTTTGCAAACTATTTTTGGAAGCCGAACGTCCGACGGGGCTTCCACAGCTTCTGATTGGCTGCAGGAGTTTCCTGTAGCCAATCGGAAGCCACACTTTGGCTTCCGAACCTTTTGGAAGTCGAACCAACTTCTGGAACAGATTCTGTTTGACTTCCAAGGTACGACTGTAGAATTTGCTCCTACTGCCATCTCCTCCCTCTGGGAACCTGGAATAGTTTCCACCCTATTTCCAAAGAACTAGTCGACCTCCTTTCTGTTATAAGTGCTAAACAGCAAAAAAGGTATTTATTCTGTTTTTATTATTACTACATATTTAAGCATAGCAGAAGGGAGAGAACAAGGCCCTCCTTTTTCTTTATACACACAGGCAGCAGTTCTGCTTTTCGGCAACAATCTGACAGAGAACTAACCTGCTCCATCAGGCACCTCAGGCATAGCAGGATCGCCCTCCTCCAACTCTCTGGCATCTATGGAAAGTGCATCCAAGCCTTCACTGAGTGAGTCCACAGACTCTGTGTCATTGGCTGAGCCATTGACATGGTAACCGTTGATCCCACCCTTATCAGATGAAGCTACAGACTGTTCTTCTTCGGTGGATGCTGGCTTGCTGGGGTCAGGAAGGCTGGCCCTCGATTCTGCAGGAGGCTTTGGCTTAGTTTTCTTCTTTTTGTTCTAGGGGTTAATACATCCACCCCGGGGGGGGGGGGGAGAGAGGAAAGAAAAACGCTAAGCTTAACTTCCAGGATCGTTCTTACTACTTGAACATCAGAGAATTAAATACTTTATAGCTGAACGTCCTAGGCATTGATCCCTTAAAAGTGGGGTGGATTTATTTAACAATTAGAACCGACAGACTGAGATTAATGTGGCCCAAGTGTACTATGCATGGCAACTGTGCATAGAGAAAGACTTCAGTGCAGGAGAGCATTAAAAATACTGCTCTCAACCATCAATTATTCTGAAGGACTGGCTGCACTCACAGATGTGTGCACACCACTATTTTGTACAAACGCAGAAAAGGCACAGGTTGTGTCACTGGGCTCTGAGAGTTGCAGCTTTCCATTTTTAGCCCTTGCAACCGAAAAGGTGTGCTTGACAGCAAGTGAGAACCGCACTGTGAAATCTTAGAAGCCAGGGACATGGCTGAGTAACATTTTCACTGGCCAAAGGGATAACGCTTTAATCCAGAAATCAGAAAACTACCCCTGAACCTGGAAGAAGCCTAACAGACAGGTGCCAAGGTACAGTTTTGCAGGACTAGGAATTTTTTTCAGCATGCCAGCTGAAAATGTTCCCATGTGATACCATCTCTCATGAATGGTTTGTGGTTTTATATTCTGTTTATTCTGTGAACCAACCTGTGGGTATAGGGCAGTATTTTACACCCACCAATATTGCTACCGTAAGCAAAAGTGAATTGTGTTTTTGAAACTTTGTTCCAAAAGCAACCAGACACTGGAGACCGAAGTAAGTAGTTTCTCAGGTCAACGTTATCTAGTAATAAATATGCAGTGGTGGCCTACAACAGATTCTCTTAACAAATTCTCTTTTTCTTGCGTCATTGCAGTTTGGTGTGAGTGGTACAAGAAGATGGGCTTAGAAAGCCCCATGGTCCTTCCAGAAAGACTCCAAACCAAACCAATACACTGCAGTTCAAGACCAAAATTAAGGCTTACCTTTTTCTTGCCAGTTACTGTCCATTCTTTCAACACTGCACTGGCACTACCTGTTTTTTAAAAAAGAAAAATCGTAAGCAGAAATGTATTATGGATTATGTGCTATGAATGTGAAGTAGAAAGTAGATAGTCACACGAGATATTAAAAGAGGATCTAGAGTTACATAAGTAACTGATGCGGCGCAGATAGCACATGAAGGGATGAATTATACTTTTCTTTTCTGCCCATGGGTCAGAAAGCAGGCCATCTTCTTATCCCCAGGTGTTTTCTGAGAGTTTTTGACAAAAAAACCAAAGAGAACAATATAGCAGAGCCTGAATTTCCATAAAGTTAGAGCCAGGAAAACGAAGGAGGGATGAGCATTTACGTACAAGGGGTATTCCAAATGCTCTTGTAGGAATTTTCTCTTTCTGTGTGTGATATTAAAAGTCTTTGTATGCTACAAAGTGCCTGTTTGGCCTGGGCACAAGAAATGGCAGCGAGAACTAGAGAAAATTGATACAGACTGCTGCAGAGATCTAATTTGAACTCAAGTGTGCCCCTTCTGAATTACAGTATTCCACACAATGTGTTGCAGCATGCATGTGCTGGAGCAAGAAAACTGCATTAATACAGAGGTGTTTCCTGGCACTGGAAGTACAACCTACTAACTTCCCAGTAACTAAAAAATTATTTCTAGCCATTGCATAGATAATTTACACACTGGCTGATTTTTTTTATGGTAGTGTAGCGGCAAAAGATTTTAAGAACTCTGTGCGTACAATTCTAGTTTCAATCCTATACTGAAATATGGCCTTTTTGTTTCATGTGGATCCTAAATAGATTCTGAAAGGGTTTATGAAAAAAAAACATATTCAGGAATGAAACCAATGTGCTGTTTATTCTGAGAAAAGCCAAGAAAAAGCTCTCCCTATATAGTCTAAAGACCATTACCATTTAATGAGAGGTACATTTGGGCTGGGCCACCAAACTGGCTCATGCCCAGCCTCAAGTAATAAACGTTTAAATGTTCATGTACCTACTACATAAGCATATAAAAAAAGAATGAAGCAGGGAAAGTGAGAATTTATATTGTCAATATGGTGCAATATAGAACCCATACACTAAAGCAAAATTGTACTGATCCAAGCACACAAACTTCTGAGCAGAGAAACAAATTTCTAGCCCACGTTGACTGAAAGTAAAATCTAGAAATGTATGGCTGTTTCTGCATTAAAATGTTAGAAAACAATATTTTGGGGGCATTGCACACATATTTCCTACATGAACCAAATATTTGTTTCAAGTATGTATACTTGTGTGAAAGTTGCAGGAATATCTATTTTGCCACGATGATGCAAATTTGGATGTCATGCTTGCTTGTGATCTTTGTAAAATAGTTGCCCAGGAGACTTTCCCCTCAACAGTTTACAGAGCTGGAACTCTTTACTCTTGACTCTCACACCCTTCCTTCTTTTCCAGTCTTTCTCCATACCAAATTCCACAGCCCAAATGTTACCTTCCTGGTCCCTGACAAAACCAAGAATCACAAACACCCACACCAAATAAACAAGGTGCAAAAGTGAAGAGTTTGTAACTGCACATATTCACAATGTAAGGCACCTACCCACCATTTATCCCCATCACAGATGACAGCCAGCATCTGAGATAGAACTTGATTCTTAAAAAAAACCTCACCTTCCATGAAAGCCTGCACCGTTCGGTCTACACAGTTATCAAAGTGCTGCAGCACCAGGATAATTTCGTTGTTGCTGCGGTTGGGGACTATTGCTCTCACAGCACTGATCTAGAAAAATGAGATATGCAGGTCACATATTAACCACTTGCTTCCAAGTCAAACATTTCCCCTTGCTTCCAACACAGGAAACTAGTTAAGTTTCTTTTCTTCCAGCTGATGTCAGTTTCAGTTTTGCTCTGGGAACAGCCCATTAGGGTTGTTTTCTCTGGCAATGTTTTTCTGAAGCCCATCCCAAGGAAACAAACCTCACAGAAGCTATAGCTGGAAGCAACATGAACACACACAGGTGAAGCCACCTGGGTCCCTTTTGCTTCAGTTATTACTGTAATGCCTACATTATGACTCAATATGTTGCCAAATGCAACTGGCCAGTACACCTTGCCCCCAAATCAATGCTAGCTTCTTCTTTTTTTGGAGTGTTTGTTGCTGTAATGCACATGTCTCAATCATGGCCTAAGTTACTTGCAAGAATGGCAGAGGGAAGGAGGCAAGGGAGAAATGGAGAGTTACAGAGAGATCATTTCCTCCCAAACCAGTAGTACAGGAATCAAACAAAGCAGCAAAAGGGGTAACAGCCTTGACCTACAGCAGAGGTCTCTATGTACTCCAAATTTATGTCCATTGCAGATCATAAGCATCTAGCAGCAATATAACATGCCAAAATCCCTGCTAAAAGAACTGTCCAGGAATTCCTTACCTTCTCTTTCATGTTTTCAAAGGTACCTCCTTGAGCCATCACAGTATTGGACTGCACATCAAAAATAAATCCTGATGAATCTGATGAAGTGGAGAGAGACACAGAATATTCAGAATGAAAGGAACCAAGAAGATGGAAATAAACTCTCAGACTAATTGTAGATATATCACTGCGCTGCAAAGAAAGGTAATAAAAAGTAGGCTGAAGATTATGCAAAAAGGTCTCATCCAATCCCTGGTGACAAGAGTATGCAAACACACCCAACTAGAGAGGCAGAGCGCACAGGGGTTCCACCTGTTGAACACTGCAGCAATTGTATACACTGCCTTGAAGCAGAACTCTGAAAACAGCCAGCCTTGGCAATATGGCAAGACCAGCCCCAAATCAGACTGCCTGGGAAGAGCTTGTGATGAGTTCTGAAGGTCAGAAGCTTAGCCTGATATATCACTAGGCATACTAAAGCTTATCTTCAAGATTTATCATTGGGTTAGACACACCTTCAACATAGCTTTGCGAATCCTTAGCTCTACTTCAGAGCAAACATAACGGCAGCAGAAAACTGGGAGCAGCAATGTACAGTATTGTCTTAAAGATTCACGACCTATTCACACAACCCTCTCTGTTAGCTGCTGCTCCCATTTTCAGTCAGTCCATGCCAGCTTCCAGCCACATGTACACCACCAATATTCACTGAATTCAACCCAGATAAGCATATGGCACACCACTGGTGATGTAGCAAGAGCATGCATAGAACCTTGCCACACTTGATAGAACTGGAAGTCAACATAGGCTCAACATGGCAGGAGGCTCAGGCTGAATGGATCAGAAAGATGAGCTTTCGCAAGATCTGCTTTGACCCATACAGTTTTGTGAGACCCCTACACGTTGTTGAAATTCTGCTTTGTTAGCCTACTCAGGCAAAAGAAAAGAAAAATACAGAAGGATCAAAGCAGCAGTGAAGGAAGTGTAGCCTCTAACAGAACTAGTCTGATATCAATTAAGACAACTGGAGTAGTCTCAATGCTGCCTTTGTTGTTTGGTACTAATCTTGAGGATAATACGCAGCTACTGAATGTGCACAGAGGAATCCATCGCAGCACCAAACCTTTACTCAATATTTAATGTTCTCGCTCCCTCTTGGGTATGCAAACTGCAGAGTTTTTACAATTCATTTATCAAGATCTGCCAGCTGCTAATTCTGTTTAATGCTAGCATAACTGCGAGCACGCATTTATTTGTTATGCTTTTAGGACTTGTGTGCCACAAAAGGGGTACTCCCTTTCTGTTATTCAATTACAATTTTCAGAACTAAAGGACTGAAGCAGTAAGTGAGGGGTGGGCTTGATCACCAGGACTACTGAAATCCCTGGTAAAGCCTATGTGGTTGAGAGGCATTCTCTGATCTGAGAGGTAGTGTTCAGGCTACTTTGGATGGGGATGCACTTTCCCTAAAGATTCAGGTGTAAATTTTGAGGGTGCTTTTAAATCTGACCTTTCCATCGGTAGCTGAAGTGGCATCCAAGACACAAAGGACCTGTAGCCAGCCATAGCCATGTCAGACAGAGAGAGCGTGGCCACAGTTCTTTACACTCCCGAAATGTTAATGCAATGTGCTGCAATGAGGCTGCCCTCGAAGACTGCTCAGAAACCAGTGGGCTAGTTCACATGTCACTTTCAAAGCATGGTCAAGCTCAACTATGGTTTAAAGGTGAGCATGCAGCATGGTGGGGCAAAGACTGAAAATCGCAACCACTCCACTTCTCCTTCGGTCCTACTGCACCTGCACTGTTTGAAGCTAAGCCCTGGTTAATGGTTTGTTTCCCCCCATACAAACAACAAGCAATAAGCCAAGAACAAACCTTATCCACAGCTTGTGCTATGAATGGTTTGAAGACAAACCTAATGCAGTAGCCAATATGGTGCCCTACAGATGCTTTGGAATATAGCTCCTAACAACTGTCTAGACTGGCCAATGGTCAGGGATTTTGGGAACTACAGCCCACAACACATCAATGAACAAAAGAGAGCGTCAATGAACAAAATTATTCAGCATTCCTACTCATATTCAGTTTCTGTTTTAACACCTATCTCTATTAAATATATCCTGTCGTCAAGCTAGGTGTTCTGTATGTGTGTATCTTCTATATGTGTTTATCTCATTCTTCCTACCTAGATGTGGAACTTTGCATTCATTTCTTCTGAAATTCTTGTTTTTGTTTGGTCCAGTTGCCTGTCCTATCTAGACCTCAAATCCCTCAGCATGCTGATGAAGACCTCTGCAGGCTAGTAATGCCTGTGGGCTTACTTATGAAAAGAATGGAACCAGTTAACTCATTCACTCAAATACCGGGATTACCTGCATACAGGAGAGCAAATCTACATTTGAGATGCTACAGGTATTCAAAACACCAATTGGGAGTGGGGAATACATTTTGCTATTGTTAAACAGTTTGGGGTCAGAAACCCACCTGGCCTACTCTTAATCATTCTGCAATCTGCTTGTAGATCTCCATCTGCCTTCTGGCTACCCCTGGGTTTATAATGAAAGAACTTAAGAACAGCACTGTTGTTATCTGGCCAGTAGCCCATCTATTCCAAAATCCTGCATTCATCCTGCTCCCTGCCTTGTAGGCCTTTTCCCACCTGGCCTGGGAGGGCAGGACCCTGACTGACTCCAGCTGCAAAAGCTGAGGCTGCTGAACAGACTCTTGGCTGGGGTATCGTTTAGGGGGTATCGTTGCGGGGTGTTGCCGTTATTCTTTTTTGTATATTTAACCTAGAGCTTATGATTTATTTGGAAATGGTTCAATGTGTACTTTTTGATGTTTGCTTGTTTATGACTACTTTTACAGTGGTATCTCGGGTTAAGAACTTAATTCGTTCTGGAGGTCCATTCTTAACCTGAAACTGTTCTTAATTTGAGGTACCACTTTAGCTAATGGGGCCTCCCGCTGCTGCGCCGCCGCATGATTTCTGTTCTCATCGTGAAGCAAAGTTCTTAACCTGAGGTATTATTTCTGGGTTAGTGGAGTCTGTAACCTGAAGCGTCTGTAACCCAAGGTACCACTGTATTATGTTTGTAATTATGCAAGCCACCTTGAGCATGGCTAGAACTTTGGAAAGCCAGCCTACAAATAAAATGATTGACTGCTTGGTAGTGGTCAACCAGATAGATGTCCATAAGAAATGCACAAGTAGGACCTGAGCAGAACAGCACTCTTCTGACCGGCAGTTTCTAGCATACTGCCTCCTACCAAGAAGGCAGATGATAGCCCTGATTGGTACTGATAGCTTTATCCACCATGAATTTGTCTAATCCTCTTTCAAAGCCATGCAATTGGTGCTCATGATGTCCCTTGTGGGAGCAAATTCCACTCAAATTATGTGCTGTGTGAATAAGTACTTCCTTTTTTTCTGCCCTGAATCTTCCAACATTCAACTTCATTGGGTGTCCGTAAGTTCCAGCACATTGAGAAAACATTTCTCTATTCACTCCCCCATGCCATGCATAATTTTAGGAACATCTATCACATTTCCTATTTCTTGCCTTTTCTCTAAACTATAAAGTCCCAAATCCTGGAACTTTTCCTTATAGAAGAGGTGGCTCCAACCCCATCGATCATTTTGAATGCCCTTAAAAACATACAAACAACAACAACAACAACAACAAAAAAACCCCTCCTCCAATTCTGCAATACAGTGGTACCTTGGTTCCCGAACGGCTTAGTTGTCGAACAAATCGGCTCCCGAACGCCACAAACCCAGAAGTGTTCCGATTTGCAAACGTTTTTTGGAAGCTGAACATCCTTCTGCAGGTTCCGCTTGGGTGCAAGAAGCTCCTGCAGCCTATCAGAAGCCACGCCTAGGTTTTCAAATGGTTTTCAGGAGTCGAACGGACTCCCAGAACAGATTAAGTTTGAGAACCAAGATACCACTGTATTCTTTTTGAGGCAAGGCAACCAGAACTGTACATCGTATTCCTAGTGTGGTCTCACCATCATCTTTGGAAAGGCATTATGACATTGGTGCTTTTATTTTTCAATTCTTGTCCTAATGATCCTTAGCATGAAATTTGCCCTTTTCACAGCTCCCGCACACTGGGCCAACAGCTTCATAGCAATCCACAACACCAAGGCTTTGTTCTTGGTCAGTCAATGCCAGTTCAGACATATATGTGAAATCAAGTTTTTTGGCCTCTACATGCCTCACTTTACACTTGTTTACATTGAACTGCAATTGCCATTTTACTGCCCATTCACAATTTATCTTGCCTCCATGCCCAAAATTCAAAGTCCTCCAAGGCAGTAAAAATGTAACATCTATCTCTCAAAGTCCATTCACAAACTAATCAATATGCCAATCTCTTGTTTGACTTTAATAGATACTGCACTGACCCTTGATGCAAGTTGTTGTGCGTAGGATCTGCTATTGTTGGGGAATGTTTTCATGAAACATGTTTTTTTCGTGACTCTGGATTCTCTTTCCTTTGTTAAGAAATGGTTGAAAAAAGCTACCAAGACACTAATCGGTTAAATGCTCCTCTTTAGGTGCTTAAGATCTCAGCTTGCCTGCTAACAATGACACAGCAGTCTTTGTTTTCATAAGCAGCAGCTTGCAATTCCAGAACTTGAGTAGCAAGTATGCATTCACAGTATGATCAAGCCACTGAAAGCAGAAGAGGTTTGCCCTTTACGATAGTGCACACTGAAGCTCTTCCTTTTGAGTGGATGTGATCAATTCCATAGACCAGGGGGTGGGCAGAAGGTAGATCATAATCTATTGGGAAACTGAGGGAATTTTGAAATGTATCAGCCAGGACTTTGGGCAACCCTTTGTTTAGCACAATAACCCCCCCCCCCAAAAAAGATTATGCTGCTAAAATGAAGAAAGCTCGGCAGAGGGGGAGAACAAAGACTTGTGTGCAAAAGGGCTGTGAGCTCCACTCAATTCTTGGACTTAAAACAAATTCCTGGGCCTAAAATTCTTTAATTCTATCTCTTTTGCACATGCCTCCAGTTAGTGGATCTCTCAGGATTCCAGTAAAAAATTAGGAAGATCCTGCAAGTGTGAACTCTGCCCATTGCTGCCATAGACCCCAAACCTTAACTGTTCACAGCTTCCTTTCACAAAGAGACTAAGGCATGTATGTAGCCACTACAAGTCATTTTATTCAAGGCTATTGTTCTAAGCCACTCTTTTTCATACCACACCAAAACTAGTTTGTTAATAGCTGCAATCCTGGAAACACCTTGCAGACCATAGTATTATCCATTATTTGGCCCTAACTTTCTTGGGAAAAGCTCTGTAGTTGCAGTGCCCACACCTTGAAAGATAACCAAGTGTTAATAACATTGTGTGCATATAGGGAGAATGTGTCTTTACACACACACACACACGATGCTCAAAAGCAACTGTCCAACATTTTAAAGATCCAACCAGTTTGCCAAGTTCTCTACTAAAGTTAAACCCAACCCTGCACCTTCTCTCAAAACAATGCCAACAAGAAGATATACTTAGTGGAAAGGCAAGCTATTCACTTCTAATTTAGTATGACAGAAAATGGGTGTCATAATCAGTGAACCCCAACATATCCTGATTTAGAAACATCTTAAGCATGCATATTGTAATCCATGCTTCTGTAAGCACGACCATGGATACAGTCACAGATGATATGCCATCCACCTGCCACGTCAGTAGTGTAAGTTACATAATAAGCCCCTTATCAGTGACAGTTTATACTGACCTTTTCATGAAACTCCCCAAAGTACAGATCCCGGGTCAAACTAGATGTGATGCTGGTATGCACAATATTTCTTTCCATATATTCACTCCACTCACCTACAAAATAGGTTAGCTGGATCTTCTTTTAGAACGAATGGAGAGGAGAGGGATGCTGAATACTTCCTTGGAAGTGATTCAGGAAAAGAGAAAAGTAGTTCAAGCAACAGGCTAAGATGAGGAGAGGCGAGACATAGGAAGAGGAAAAGTTCAGTGTCCCTGGTCCTCTGCACACTTACTGTAAGTAAGACAGCTTTAAATGCAAATGAGGCTGATATGTGACTTATGGCCTCACCTGGTTTAGCTTGGGTTTCCTCAATTTTAACTAGTGTTCTGCTGCCAAATCACTCAGTTTTTCCAAATTTCAGACAATGCGATGACCCTCCACTCTAGTAACTCATCCACTTCCACATGTGACACAACTCCTTGGCATTAAAGCACTTCAGAGCCTTGCCATATATTCTCTTACAAGGCAGTAACTTTTTAACAAATAACCTTCCTCCAACTTTACTGCTCAGGCACACTTTAATGACCCCACCTCTTCTCCCTTGCTGTCCTTGTCTAGAAGACGGGTGGCAAAGCAGTGAATCAGGCCAGCCAAGCTGCTTTAAATGACTTGCCAGCCCATCCTCCTCCCCATCATCGCACTGGGAAGCACCAAACTGAGATGTGTGTGGTGGTGGTGGTGGTGGTGGTGGGGATCACTCTCTCTGAACAGCAGAAAAGGTGACTATCCTCCCCATCACAGTGCTAGGCTGAGCAAAAAAGAAACTTCTCTTTTCAGCCTAGTGCTGTGACGAGGATGAATGTAGCAGTTTTGCTTTGTTTTTTGACCAAGAGCAGACCGTGTGCTTGCATGTAGCAAGCTATATGAGTGATGAGCACTGGCATGCATGAGCGTAGCCAAGTCCAAGTGAAAGGGTGGAGAACATTGTGGAGGAGACAGGTGAGGAACAACCACCCTCCTTCTGAAGGCAGAAAACGCAGGAGGGTTAAGACCCTGCTGTTTTACAAAGAATATGCCAGTAAGGAACAAAAATAGAGCAAGGAGCACTTGCAACTAACCTGCACAATAACTTAGCTCTACATATCAGCACCGAAAGCTTTCCTAAAATGTCTCTGAGAACATAAAAAACTTTTGTTTCTGAATTTATTTTCCTTGTTAAAAAGGTGATCCACCCATCAGATGTTTATACTTGAAAACCTCTCATTACGGTATCAACAGCACAAGTCTATCAATGCAGCATAATCCACCACATTATGAACAGCAGCTTCTGGAAAACGATGAAACATGACATCTTCAACAAGAAAATTATGCACATTTGGCAGTACTAGAAAACTAACATGCTTCTGTAAATTATTCATTGGGATTTCTACTTGTCATTGGAGTTGCACTTCCAGCACAGACAGGTGTTTATTAGGAGATTAAGGGGTGTGTGTGAATAGATTATTATCGTGTTCAGTTATATCACGGCTGACAATGCTCTACAGAATTTTACAAGCAAAAAGCAGACACGTCCCTGCCCCTAGTGAATTCACCATTGCAGGAAGCTGTGTGTATTTTCAATAGATCTCTTTGATGACCTAGATATATATATATATAAAACCAAAAAAAACAACAACCAGGATATAGTATGAAGAAATTCTGTGCAATGCTGGCACTGCAGTTCTCAAATTGTCACAGTGACCCTTTTTACTGCAAGGCTCTTGGCCAGTTTATAATGAGCCCTTTCTATATACTGTGTAACTTCAGGCTGCAGCCACATTCCTCACAATAAAAAAACAAATAAAAAAACCCTAAACAAAGGAGGAAGAAAGCTAGGTTGAACATTCTTTCCTAACATAGTAGTTTTCTATGTAGAGAGTTAGCAGGCATGGGGGGGGGGGAAGAGAAAATTCAAACATGATCACCATCTGCTGCCTGAATTGGTACAGATGAGGAAAATATTACAGCTCTACCATTGTCCTGGTTAAAGCGGCCATGATGGTGGGCAAATTGAACTTTCGTTTTCCTTCATACTTGGCAATCACAGACCTAGTGATCTTCTACCATAAAGGCCAGCTTTCTACTCGGAGAACCACTGTGTTGGGATAAATCTTACAATCCAGAATTAGTTGAGCAGAGGACAAACATAAAAGGTGCTTTGAAAACATTTCTAACTGCGCTATAAGGGCAACTTTACAGTCTGTATAAAATATTGCTCTATAGACATGCAAAAAGAGATGTAGCATTGTGAGGTGGATATTCACATATGTACATGTAGACACAGTCAACCATGGCTCCCAAGCTCATGTCTGTTGCATGGTCCTGTGTTTTTAAATACCTTCCCCCACTTCAAATGTTAAGGTGTCCATCACACACTAACACAGACAGTGCATACTTGAAACACATCTGTCATGCTAAGCATTAAGTGACTCTTAGCTTCCAAGATAACACTTCCAATAAATGCAAAGCAAGTTAAATAAAACACTCTTTGCTTTCCTGGAGATGCCAGGAAATACTTTTAGGGCACCTCTAATTACTCATCCTGTTATTACCTTCCAATTCTATTTAACAGCAGTTTCCCTCCAATTTACAGGCAACAGCAAGTCACACCTAGTAATTTAAACCCAAGAGCACGGTGAAATCTTGCCGCTTTTATAAGTGAAAACTTAACAAAATAGACCATTAGGGTAATTTTTAAATTACAGGAGAGAAACTGTCCTCTCAAGTCATTCCCAGCTGTACTGAAGAAGCAACAGCAAGAAATTCAAGCACCTTCTTAAGTTCAGCCAATTTAGTCCTATCGAAAAATACAGCTTTAGATAAACTAAAAATTGTATTAAAAAACCAGTAATCATCTTCAATTTTGGAAATTTGTAAACTAGTAATAATGTCAATATTTGACAAACATAGATCATTCCATCTTTTAAGTAATTATGGAGGAGGTAGAATACTAATTTATAATTCTAAAAAAGAAAAGGCAACACATGCAGCGGATTAAGAAAAACAGGTCTCTATAGCAATTAGCAGTTATATTAAAATACCTTTTTCTAAATCCCTAATGTAGCTAAACATATTGATATCTATCAATTTTGTACCACAAGTCCACAAATGCAGATATCTGTACCATATGAGAAACAGTATGTCTTTTAATAAACTCCAATTTTCAAGAACCATTTCACATGCTAAGAAATAAGTGGAAACATCACAAGCACCCACAGCGTATACCATTATACAGAGGAGCAACTATTTTTTCATAGATGTTATAAGAAGCCAAGACCAGCTGTTGCTCCCTACAATGTAAGTGTGAGTAAATGCCTCTAAAGAATCCCACCCCCTGTAATACGTAGTCATGCATGATGCACTCAACCATAGTGTACTCATTCACTTCGAGATGCTTGAAGTAGCTTGCAAATTCACTTTGAGCTGTCCAAAGGTTAGGACATCATCTGCTTCCCTACTATCAGCTCAAAAGAAACAGCTGGGTCATGCAGGGATATTGGCATTTCAGTTTGTGAAATTTACAGCCTCTTTTGCTATTACTTCTGACAATGGTGAATTAGCAGAACGAATCTTAAAAATATTTACTTGTACTATTACCATCAAGGAGCACTGCTCAATTGCCTACCAGTGCTTTCCCATGGAATTTATAACTAGTTATAATGGGAAGACATTAAATTTATTAAATCCGCAGTGGCATTAGTTAATCATTCTGTAGTAAGCCACAGAAAAATCATGCAGCTGAGCTAAAAGAAACCATAATTCAAATGCACATATTAGGCTAGAAGAGAAGTATTAAGTTGGAGCGCAAGAATTATGAGCCAAAACAACCCAACATTTTCACAATGCCTGAACATTTCTTCAATGGTGATGGTCGATTAACATGGTTCCAGAGCTGCATTTTGAAAAGGTTGGTTCCTATTGCAAATAATTAAAAGGTCAGGGCTTGCTCTAAATATTGAATAGGAAATATAGGAGCTTTAAATTTTGACAACTGATTTAACCCCCCCCCCCCAGTAACATCCCTTTCTAGCAGCTGTATAAACAAAATCACCCTGCCCATCGACATACAGTCTGGTGTACACAGGAAGACAGGGGAGAAGGGGTACAACAGGAAAAGAAATGGAGAATTAATTCATAGGTAAAGGCCCCAAAGCCAAAACGTCTTCCAAATTCTGTTTAACATCCAAAGTGAGTTTGTAACTGCAAATATCACACTGATACAGTTGTAGCTACATGACTTTAAGTACCGTAGTGATAAAATTATGAGCTCAATTTAGGAAACCAGGATATAAATGATTGAAACAGAATATACAAGCTGTAGATACATCTGCAGGGTTGTCTGGATCCAGGGAAGAGCAAGTGCAATACGGCTGGTGGTGATTGGTTTTTTTTAAATAAAAAAACTCTGATCTTTCAACAGCAGCTTCCCTGGGAGAACAAGCCAGCTTTTGACATTCGTGTGCAAGTGGGACTCCTGAAGCACACAATGGGAGTTGTTGCTGAGAGGTAACAGAAAATCCAACTGCAAGCCCAAGTGCTTTATGTACAGAGGATCAGTAGATTGAGATAATAATTTTATCACTATTTTAAGTGGTGTAGCTACAACCAAATGTACCCATGATTATTGTGATCCTTGCAGTTGTTTACTTTTGTAAATTTAAAATCAAGGGTAACTAAGCCAGGAGTACCAGAAAGGAGGAGTTTAACACATGTTAGCTACTGCTGGTATAATGATGGGATGCAATCACTCCTAGGTAAGACAATTTTTGACAAGATAGTAAACATGTTTAGAGTGCTTTTTTAATAACGACTTTAAAATAAATGGTGGATAATACAATAAAAGGATTTATAAAGAACTGAAGAGAAAATTTCGTTCAGCCCAGACACTGAGGTCCTCCTCTGAGGGTCTTCTGCTGGTTCCCTCACTGTGAGCAACGAAGCTACAGGGAGCCATGCAGAGGGTCTTCTCGGTAGTGGCGCCCTCCCTGTGGAATGCCCTCCCTTCAGATGTCAAGGAGATGAGTAACTATACGGTCTTTGGAAGATATCTGAAGGCAGCCCTGTACTGGGAAGTTTTTAATGTTTGATGTTTTATTATGTTTTTATATATGCTGTAAGCCACATGGGCAGGGTATAATAATAAATAATAATAATTATTATTATTATAGGTTTAGTATAATTTGTAAGCAGGACAATTTGGAACTAGGTCCCAGTATCAATAGGGATTACTTCTATATACACATGGCTTTAGATCAAAATCATATTATACAAGAAATTTGAGAAATGATGTAGAACAGGACACATATGGGAGTCTCGTTGCTAGATCAGAAGTTGGTGAGTACAGTGAGCCAAGCAAATACTTCAGAGACCTGCTATCAGGGGGGCAATTGACAATCCTTGCCAGAAGACAATGCCCAATATAAACTACTTTTACTGCCCACCTCCTATAGTAGGCTGTCTGCCAGGCATTCATGATTACAGGAATAGTTGAATTCGGGTGGTAAAAAACCACTCAGTTGTTGGTTTCATAAAAGCACCTCCCGTAAAGCCACTTTCCAGATTAAGATGTTAAACAGATCAACTACTTTTTGTGGTTCAGTCCCCAGAGAGATTATCTGTACTCTTGCAGATCATCTGTACAGATAGAAACTAAATTAATACTTTTTAAATGTAAGCTACAGATGCTTTTCTATCCACACCTGTTCAATTTGACTACAGTTCCAACAGTTGGAAACGTAACAGAAAGTATGAGATTTCTCACAGGCTGTTTGATTTCTTCCTTTAAATCTATTAAGTAAATCCTATCTATTTTTCAAGATCCAGATATATAATAATCTTTAGTTAAAAGTACAGCAGTCTCTCTTTTGCTTTGGCCAATTAAGAGTTCACAATGTGAACTGTTTTGAACAAGTTAACCAACAAAGGACTCAAATTGGACAGAGGGATCAGTAGCTTCTCTGCACAGCTGCCAGGCCCTCTACTGGTGACAAAGCCTTGTGGATTTATATCTTGCTCTTTCACCAATGAAGTCAGCACAGCTTACATTAGTTATTGCTATTCTTATACCCTCTGCAGATAGGCTAAGATACTTAGGGCTAAGAGACAGTGACTTGTGAGCTATGCTGTCAAGCAGGCTTTAGGGTAGAGATGGGATCTGAGCCAATCCAAGCCCAGAACGCTATCCAATATACTGTAATATAATGCTATGACAAGTTTTGAACCCCTCTTTCCATAATGGCTTATCAGATTCCAATCAGACACGGGGGGGGGGGGGACACAGAATTCAACATCATGCTAAGATGATCATTCTGTCAGTGCAAGCATTTCAGCTTCCCAGATGGAACAATCTCCCCATTCCCCCTCCTGTGTGCTGTTCCGGGGGTTATCCCAGTCCCCCGGAGCGCTGATGTGGGGAGGGCTCAGGGGCACCTGGGGGCATGAGAGGGTGGAATTTCCTTTGTGCTAGTGGAACTTTTTCTGCTAGCTCCCACTAGCACAAAATCCAGAGAATTCCTATTTGAAAAGCCGGCTGCTAGAAATGAGAATTTTGTAAGCATCTCATCCATCAACCTCACTTACAACTGATCTCAGTCTGAAAGCAGTGGGATAAATAGAACATCCTACAACTAATCAATTTACGGGTGGGAACAGCATAGTAACTTGAAGACTACATATTGAAGTTCTTATTTAACATAATTTTAATTGGATTTGTTCCCGAACCCCTCTGAACCAGTTATTTTAGGTTTTACCACAAAATATTACAGTATCTTATTGATTTTATTGAAGAGGTAGATGAACACACACATTTCAGACATCAGAGGCAGAAGATGCAACAGACCCAATGTATTGCCCATATCTATACAAAACACTAAACCAGCCTTCTCTAACTTAGTTCCCTCCAGATTATTTGTACAGTCATACTTTGGAAGTCAAACGAAATTCGCGGAATCTGGAACGGATTCCGTTTGACTTCCAAAATGTTCAAAAACCAAATCGCAGCTTCTCATTGGCTACAGGAAGCTCCTGCAGCCAATCAGAAGCCACAGAAGCCCTGCCGGATGTTCGGGTTGCAAAAAAAAGTTCGCAAACCGGAACTATCACTTCCAGGTTTGCGGCATTTGGGAGCCAAAACGTCCAAATTCCAGGGCGTTTGGGAACCTTGGTACAACTGTACTATAACTCCCTTCAGACCCAGCCAGCATAGGCTTCCTGGCTAGGGCTGATGGGAATTTAAGTCCAAAACATCTGGAGGGCACCAGGCAGGTGTGTGTGTCTTTTTGTCTGATGGGACTCAATGAGACTTGCAGATAAAAATAAGAACTGCTAAAAACATAGAAAAAACAACTGAACATTGACAGAATTAAAACTAAGTGCATAAATAAAATCTATTGAAACCACACCAATAATTACAATAAAACAGCACCGCATCAGACCTTTCATTAAAAGCAGTGAGCTTTTAAGCCTGTTGGAACAAGGAAGCCTTCCCTTGCTGGCAGAAGAGCAACAAGGAGGGAGCCAGTATAGTTTCTCTAGGGAGTGAGTTCCAAAGTGTGGGAGCAGCCACTGAAAAGGCCCCCTTCTGTGTGCCTACCAAGCATGCCTGTGAGAGTGGTGGGAATGACAAAACAGCTGGGGAAGACTACTAAGTCATACTCAGCATAGACCCACTACAATCAAGTAGACTAATTTTAGTAAATCTATTGATTTCAAAGGGCTTACTCCAAATACAACCTAGCTAAATTTTAAGAGCTGTAGCTTGAGGAGTTCTGTAATGTCAGGTTTTCACCAACCAGGTCCAGAAAAATTGACTTCCTTTGTATCTTTTCAGTGAAGATGCAATATTATTTTCAACAAAATTAAATTAGGCTTCTTTTCCATCCACTGAAAACTGGCAGTTAAATCACTCTGCTTTTATGACTTCATTTAAAAATATTTAGTTCTTATGCAATGAGAAAGGCAAAAGAAACCAGATGTTTGAACTACTAAACACTACATAGAGATACAGTTCTCAGCTGTTTTATGCCTGGGCAAAGATTATACAGGATTTATTGTCACTGCCATGTGTTTTCCTTACTGCAGCTTCCCAGTTCATATACATATGGTGAAATAAAGGCATGAGAAATTGCAATAATAAAATAAAGGTGGGCAAAATTATATGCACTACATGACTGTGGCCGCTGTTTGGAAAGTGTGCAATCTTTGAAGCAAGCCTGAATCTTTGCTGGCCCACACTAGCTAAGCTGGAATGGTTCATGCAGTTATAGCCCCAGTGCCTTTTTTTCTGGGGGTACGCATACCCCTAAACATTTTGTGAATCTTTGTACTTTTGTCCATTTACTGTATTTATTTTTCCTGATTTGAACTATAAAATGATTTTCTTGAGTCAAAATGAGAATACCCCTAAACTTTTAAGAAAAAAAGCACTGCATAGCCCTATACATAATACCATTGCTTCAGACTACATCTTTCCCCCTTTAATGTAAGAAAAGGAGGAAGCAGAATGAAACATTCTTATCAGTACTTGTAAGTGGCAAGAATGGGAAAAAGAATGAGCCCAGATTCTGTGCAAGGCAATGACCGTATGTCAGGTACATCTGAAGAAGGCTGGACTTCACAGTGCTGCTGACAAGCCTGGAAAAAATCCCAGGCACCAAGCTGCTCAAACTCTTGTATAACCTAAAGGTGGCACGCCTTACTTTGAAAGTTGGGCTGTCCTGTGCAAGGTTTATGGCTGTATAATACCAATGCCTTTTTTTAAAAAAAGAACAATTTTTCAGCTTTGGTGCCAGAAAGTGTGTCATTGGGGGTTTCCCATTCTTGCTTTTGCAGAGACTTCAATAATCCACTAGACAAGGGTGAAAGCTACCAGAATTTTAAAACAACAATATAGCTAGAATACAGTGTCTTGTCCCACCCACTTTCCTTACCCTCCAATACATACATGCCACTGTTAATTGATTGTGTAGCTTAACAGCATTGGTCTTACTTTCCCACAAGCATTTTGTCTGGGTAAACAGATGCAATTCAAAAAATACAAATAATTCCAGTAAGCTACTAACCCAAGACTATGATAAAAGTATAACCCTTCCTGCCATGCCTCTTGTTTCCAGACATTACAGCACAGACTATTAATGCAACTGTAATTAAGCATTTATACCCTGGAACATAACGTAGTCTGGAACAAAGTGTCTGCTCTAGGATTTGGGGGGGGGGAATCAGAACTCTTTTTCCACAGCGTGAGTAGTACTTCTCATAACAATTTAGCAGCTGGAATAAGGAATGTCCAGTCAATTATGCAATCTCTGTTCTAGAAGTTTGGCATACAGAGACCATATTCAGCTACTTTGGTGAGGGGTTCTCAGATATACGGGTATTATGGCACAGCAGCAAGATTAATTCATTCATGTAATTATTTTTAAATTTCCATACTTACCTTCTGAGGATCACAGGACACATTACAACATAAAAACCCAAAAATACGTAACATAGTAGCAAGCAAAACAATCCCCCCCCCGGTTGTAAACAGGACAGGACAGATTGTTTAATTAGCCAAAAACCTGGGAGAAATTTTCTTACCAAGAAGTTATTATGGGGAATCCAGTTGCTTTTAATATTTCTAACTTGTATATGGAGCACTTTGTTCAAACTAAGTCATTTCCAAGAAAGAAATCCCTATATGTTTGTTATATTATGGCATATATATTGATATCTACATTATTGCTCATCTAGATTATGCAGTGAGCGACTTTTTTTCTTTTGGATATAGTTGATCCTCACAAGAGGTTCACAAAATCACATGGAGTTACAAGAAATACCATATAATAACTTTTAAGTGGGATAGACAAATTTATTAACTACAGTAAACCTATTGATCAGAATACTATTTTACATTATAGAATCATTCCAGAAGCAATTTACCATCCGCACAATTTCTACAACTAAAATTGTACTTGTTCAGATTTGTAACATCAGTGTAGTATGTAAAGAGGTTATCCTCAGGCTGCTATCAGAAGAGCAAAATACAGAGCAAATATGTATCACAGAAGTGACCTGCTTCAAGATAAAAAGTTGGTTCACCCAAAAAAAAGTTTTTGGTCAATGGAATAGAATAGAATGCCCTTTTCCATAGAATGCAGTGTGTTTGAACACTGGCAACTGGTAAGAGATATTCCAGGATTCACCTGTTACATCACCAATTATTAAATAAAAAAGACAAAATAGCTCATTCCAATATAGTTGATACCCTCTATTACAAGTGGGCAGTATTAAGTGTGGAAAGTGTTCTTGTGCACAATCCTTACAGTTAAAAACAACAAACAAATCCCAGAGATGGAAAGATTTTTATTTCAAGAGACTACATGTCAGATTATTTGTATGTAGGGCAAACAAGTAGACCTTGAAGAATTACTGATCAGTGAACACAAGAGCAAGGTTAGAACAAAATGCTTGAGGTTCCATTAACATTTTAGGAGCACATTCATACACCTGAAGTACACACATCTTTTAAAAGAGAGAGAGAAAGAGAGAGAGAGAGAGAGAGAGAGAGAGAGAGAGAGAAGACCCCACCACCATCACTATTCTACTTTCTCAACTTGGAGTGTTTTGGATTTTTGCATTGCAAACATTAACACCTAGTTGTTTAAATGTGAAGTTTGATTTATAATGAGAATAGTCAGCTGAATGCAGTGTGTTTTCAACTGAAATAATAGTTATTAAAAAAAACTGGTATTGTCTTGTTAGGGGAGTGATATAAACTAAGAAGTTTGAAGCTGTGCTTACTCATTTCTTGGGCTGGTGAAGTGAAAGGGGAAGTGTTCTGACAGTTTGAGATTGCCATAAGAACCTATTAGGAGATATTTAAATTTGAATTGGTTAGGTGTGTTATACAGCGAGATACTGAGCAGTGAAATATAAATTTGCAAGCAATTTGAATTACACTAAAGTTGGGGATTCATGCTCAGCAACAACTCAAGCTGGAATCTAACAAATACTCAAGCAACTAGAAACTGGCTTTATATGAACTTGAAAAATACCTGGTGCTGAAACAGACTTTTACCAGTATTCCATTGTTGATGGTAACAGTGTGTATAGAATGTAAATACTGCATGAGGTTGCAAGCATTTCTCCAATTTGGGTCGTGTGTTTGTGGTGGGGTTACAGCAACAGGCAGGCCTCATTGTGCTGCACACTAGGCTTGTTGCAAATGCAGGAGAGTTCTTTTGTCAGCAACTTTTTCTTAATATTCCAAGCAATCATAAAAATTGAAGTCAACCAATAAAGATCAGGAACTTGAAAACGGGTTGCAGATCAATACTAGCAGAATTAAGGTTTAAATTCAGAACTAGCCATGTCAAAGTTGTGCCATGTTGCTCACAAATTGTGTTCAATGGTGAAAAAGACTACAAGACATGTACATCAGTGTAGTGTTCCATGCAGAAATTGTCATGGAAGAGGTCAGCCCCAAAGGGCTAAGTTACAAATAAAGGCATAAGTTCCAAGTAATGTTGTTTCAGGGGAGCCTACTGGCATCTTAATAATGGCTGATGTCTTTCTCAGAATACCTGCTGCAGGGCCATCTGAAATCGTGAATGATGGAGAGCTACCAAAGACAAAGCCTTATTGACAGTGGCACCGTATCTGTGCTACTTTCCAGCAGAAGAGCTTTCCATCTGATGGAATTTCTGCTGATATCCATGCCAAAGGCAGTGCTTTTCTTAAGAGAACCTTGGAACTCAAAGTTTAGCACTTTTGTTTTCTGTTTCCATTGTTTCCTGCTGCTGAATTTACTTAGTTGTTTCCTGTTGTGCTCTGTCCATTTTAAAATATTTGCTCTGTTACTTTGTATTATTAGTCTTATTGCTATTGGACTGTTAGCTATCCCAGATCTTTTAGATCAAACTGTGCCATACAAAGCTTTTAATAAATAAAACCTGACACATACAGGAAAAGCACAACCCCAAGCCACAAAGAACTGGCAAGAAATCTACAGCTGTTGACAGAAACCCGAGGTTTTGTTAACTCTCCCCCTTTATAACAGGTAGTAAAACTTACCTGTCTCCCAATATCATGTAATGATGTGTTTTGCTACTTTATATTATTTGCTGCTGCTGCTAGGGGAGTTCAGAGAAATGCACAACACTGTGACATCAGAACACAGTAAAGTTTTGCTGGATGTCACCGTGGGAAGTGGGACGCTAGTTGGTAGGCAGTTACCATTTTCAGGAGGAGCCACATCTAGTTCTGCCCTAAAAGACCCATGTATTCAAGGACTCAAGACTTTGCACATTAAACAATGTGAAAGTCTCCTTCACACAAACTGTTAATCCTCTGTGACATAAGCTGCCACAAATGACACCAGATTTGAAAAAGACGTATGATCCTTGTACCAGTGGTTCTCAGAGTCACATAAGACTCCCTGGGAAGGGAGAGGAAGATCCTAGAAAAGACACCAGCTTTTCCTCGACAGATCAGAAATGTGTGTGTCTCTCAAATGGGTCAAGGGGCAGAATATCAACCCATTGCCATAGGAGACCATTTGCCTCCTTACACCTTGCTCATTGTTAGTACAGAGAACCATGAAGCGACCCTGTTTTCTCCTTGTTTGCTTGATTTCCAACACCAGGAACCCAAAAGGCTGCTAGGTTGTCTTCCTTTGGGTCGAGAAGGGAACGGATGTGAAGGAACACATTATTAGGATTCATTTCATATTTTGGAAGACATTGAGTGTTTTCTTACTTAGGGAGGCAGCTCGAGAATAGCCGATCTAGAGCAATTATCTTCTACTGTGGACTAAAACGGCAGGAACAAAATTTCATACTTGACATTTGCCTGTAACACAACACTCCTTACTATATATGCCCATCTAGTATCTTAAATCTTACCTTTTTGGTTTTGCTTCTTAGACATAATAGGTTCCCTGTATTTAGTGTTCAATTACACAGCAATAAGAATCTGTTTCCTCAAAGAACAGAGAGTGGCAGGTTTAATTCAAGTGCTGCTTTGCATCAAGGCAGGAAATGGCAAATATCTGCTTGGGGACAGCAAACCTCCAGCTTCCAAGGCAACCGATGAGTTGTCAAAAACCTTCTTGGACAACCTGTTGATCACTGTATATTTTTCCTCTTAGCATCACCTTCTGTCAAGAAGCACAAGCACAGCAGTTCATATTGCTGTTTTTCAGATTCTGAAAAAGCAAACATACAAGAGTTTGATTTATTAGTCTGGCAGACATATTGTGGTCTGTAAATGCATTCTTCAATAGTTGTTTTTTTTTAACCTGAATTCAATTCATGTTGCTTAAAGTGAACTGCAGAACAAGGAGTCAACAAAAAGCCAACGAGATACCCGGTAAAGTTTCAGGTAGACTTTGCCCTGCATTTGAAAGAAGCTTGCAGTTCCAGAACTGCAGTTATTGCATTCTGGTAAAACAAACTTTGAAACTATAAAGACATCAGGATTGTTCAGAATTCATTAGCAGAAGCAGCACTTCAAGTTTTTAGTATTTTAAAAATGTTATTTTCTAAGGGTTAGACTTAAAAGAATGGGAGAAAAGCCCTGAAATTGTGCATTCTCTAAAGGTTCAGTAACACAGTGCAACAGAGTAGTAGTATGTAATAGTATTGAAGTAGCAGCTGCTCATTTTTCTCCTAATTGTAAATACTTCATATTGCAAAATAATAATAATCCATCTAGATGTCCTTTGATATAAGATGTCTAGAAAAATGCCCCTTTGCAGTTGTCATCTTAAGTTAATGTAACTACCAGAACCAGTAATTAACTTTGTCATGCATGGCATCATGTGAACTGGAAAGCAATAGTGCCTACCTACACTGATAATACAAAACTTTGTGGGTGAAAACTGGTACAGTTCACTAAGAATGGGAAACTGAGGCTCGAAGTGTTGTTGGACTCCAAATTCTATTGGCCCCAGTCAGCATGGCTAATGGCCATGGAAGATCGGAGTTGGAATCCAAGAACATCTGTCTGTATTCTAGAAGAACTTGATTTTTTCAAATGGGGGGGGCACACAGACAGACAGACAGACAGACACACACACACACAAGGAAATCATATTTAGGACTGATAAACATGAATAGTAGTCAAAAGGTGCTTTTATTGATACCCTCCAATGCAGGACTGTACTGGGTAGGCTTAAATATGAACTTTCACTAATGTATCATGACTGAGCTTTTTACACACAAATATATATTACAGAATTGCTAACCCTGGTTCTCATCACTATTTACCAGTTTCTCACTATTTATACTCATTCTTAAAGAAGAGCAGAAGACAACTGAGACAGTTGTGATACATTTCCCCACTAACCAACAGCTCTGTCCTGCGTACCACATGAACGTATTAAGCTTCAATCCAAAGAAGCCAATTATACAGGTGCAAGAGAAACATGCACCCAACTACTGCAGATCACCAGATGATCCAACAATTGAAATCTAAATGGTGGCTTGCCTCACAAGTCACAAGTATCCTCTACATGCAGAAATTGAACCAGAGGATTGCAGCCACAAGTGATTAACTTTTTAGTTACACTTTTATCATAGAGCAAGCTGTGCTTTAAAGGGAACATATAAGCATAGTATTTTTTCCTAACATGACATGTTAATTGCTGGTAGGTAGCCGTGTTGGTGTGAGTCGAAACAAAATAAAAAAATTCCTTCAGTAGCACCTTAAAGACCAACTAAGTTTTTATTTTGGTATAAGCTTTCGTGTGCATGCACACTTCGTCAGATATCTTCATCCTATCTGACAAAGTGTGCATGCACACGAAAGCTTATACCGGTACCAAAATAAAAACTTAGTTGGTCTTTAAGGTGCTACTGAAGGAATGTTAATTGCTACAAGTATGCACGTGCCTGGAACAAAGTAGCAAGCAAGGGATGCTTCACACAGCCACTCTCTTAGCAGTCAGACAACTGTTAATCCTGCCAGAAGCCAACCATGCTCTCGGTTTTCTATGTTCAGAAGCCACATTTCAAGCCAACATTTTGGAAATAGGCCAAATGGCAACATGCAAATCTAAATCTTCTGAACAGCATGAATAATTCCAACAAGCCAGTTTGAACTAAGTAGAGTTGTATCTGAGCTCTAACAAGAAGCACCCAACTATATTCTAAGTGGTTGTGAGCTTCAATTCCTATAGATCTTCTTCCATATACAGTAATGGGTTTTATTATTTACCAGTAATACAATGCTAGCTATAGTTTTGATGCTTCACAAAGCTTCAAAGTCAAAAAAGAGAGGCAGAACCCCACTACGAACAACCTTACAATTCAAATATCAACAGTGGGAAATACTAAGAAGCATAGGAGAAAAGGGGAGGCAAGGGATAAATGTAAACAAAGTCTAAGAATTACGATATGAATCAGGAGTGGTTAAACTGGGCCTCGAGACCTGATCTAGCCTAGTGAAAAAATGTTCTGACCCCACCAATTTTGGCAGTGGCATCAAAGAAAAAAAGTATGCACAGCACTGTGGTGGTGGTAAAGTTTAAACCTCTCTGCTCAGACCAGTGCCTCATGGGGATGCAAGCTGCCCCTCCCTCATCACCAGATTGATCACTTAATGAGAAGGCAGGGGGCAATAAGCATCCTCCTCAGCTGATCTATACAGTTCAGCCCAGCCTGTCTGTGCGAGCAAGTGTATGGTGTGGCCACACTCACTTTTGGACATACAGTACTGCTACACTTATTTTAAACAGGTACACAGTGCAGGGACTTCCTGATTATCAGCAGACCCTTACATACAGTGTATTATCGCACTTGGAGAGACAGGGCTGTAGCTAATATCCTGTGAAGCAAATGCCTGTTTTAACACTCATCGGGGGCTCTTTGCAGATTATTTGACTGTAACTATACAGCTATTTCTGTCAAACAGGAAGACTACATCCAGCCCAAACTACGCAGAACTTCACATGCAAAACACTTCCTAATTTTGGAGCCTGGTCCGACCATAGCAAAGTGCTTTTTAGTCCAACTGATTTCATGAGAAAAATGTAAGAATGAGCTTAACTCCTAACTGAAATCAACAGGTCTTAGAGCAAGACTAAGCATTTCTATCAAATTGGTCCTTGCGTCAGTTTACGATAGCGTGCAGTTTACATCTACCATGTCTATGGATAAGCATGGTTTCATACTTTATGGCTATGGAGGATTTTACTCTGCTGTACTCTTTAATGAAAACACATCCACAAAAATAGACAACGAAGTCTTTGAGGAAAAAGCTTTATAAATGATTTTGCAAAGTGAAGTCCGTCACACAGCTCACGGCTAAACTATGGAATTCACTCACACAAAATGTAGTGACCCTCCACCAAATTAGATGGCTTTAAAAGAACATTAGACAGATCATAAAGGATAAGGCTACCAATGTCTACTAGCCACAATGGTTATGTTCTACATACACTATCAGCTGTGTCATGGCTCTAAATCTGTGTGTATATACAGTCGTACCTCGGGTTACGAACACCTCGGTTTGCGAACAGTTCGGGTTACGAACTGCGCAAACCCGGAAGTGTTTTCGCTGCACGTGCGTGCGCAGAAGCGGCGCGCGCGGTCTGCGCATGCGCAAAATGGCGCTTTGCGCAGCGTTCGGGTTACGAACTTTTCGGGTTACGAACTGCGATCCGGAACGGATCGCATTCGTAACCAGAGGTATTACTGTATTCATACAAGAAGATGGCAGCCAGATATTTTAACTAATCCTGTGAAATATAATTGCTCTGTCTTGTGGTGAAACAGGAAATAAGTTTATTTTATTTATTGAAAACAGTTTTATCCTGCTTTCCCTTGAAAGAGACTTCAAGTGTAGAGTTAACAATTTTCAGAAAGAAGCTAGAAAATTTAGGCCAATGGTAAATAAAGAATACTGCTTTCCGAGTGCCTCAGAAGCTCAACACAACTCTAGGGATTAACCCCCAGACTTTGTCCACGCTGTCCTCACTTGATAAAAAGATATGGTCACCACTAGCAAGCACATTTGTGGATCCCATCAATCTTCCTCAAACTCAAAAAAAGCCTCAGTTTAAGTCATAAATCTCAGATTTAAAATGTAGAAGTGCACTTTACCAAAGTGTGAAATGTAAGAGCAATATTGGGTACATTTGTTATATTTATGCAAGACTATCTTAGACAGTTGTGAAATAGGCACACTTAAAATGTCAGAAAATAATGTATTTAAATCTGAAAGAAACAGAACCTGGAAAAGAACAAATCTAAATCTACAGCAGCTAAGCTAAGACAAAGAAACAGATGAAAAATATTTTACCTTTGAGCCAAACACACCAAAATGGCATTTGAAGGAACGTGTTTCTGATTGCACAACGATACACTTAAGAGCTCATGGAGCACAAAATTTAGAAGCAGCACGAAGAATACCTAAAAGCACTTCTGAATGTGGCCAGATACCAAAGGTTGTCAGCCATATAGTATGCTAATTATAACTGAAAGATGGGTCTATGTGCTTTTATTTTAAAAACAAACCAAAACTATAATGACATTTGCTTACTAGCTAGACAGTTTTGTAAGCATCTATTTTAAGTTGAATTTGGCCCCAAAAAGAAAAGGAATGACATTTGGTCATCTGGAAGTAATTATTTCTTGCCACATGCAACTGGGTGAGTGGCAATTCACAACTCTGACCTAACATTAATGAAAGAAAATACTGGCCTTCACTATCAGATGAAATAGCTTAGTTGAAGTATGGAAGATAAAAGACAATTCTATTGCTGAAATAAGGAGGTCCGGTTCCAAGCATGTGCAGATACAGCAAGTCTTATGTGAGCCGCTTTCAACTAACTCTTCAAATGAGTGTAAAACAAGTATAAAAAGCTACACAGAATGAAAAAAAGAAGTGGAGAAGTGTGGGTCTTTTCTTCACACTCCAGAAAAATAAGGTCCACTCAATGAATTTATTTTATTAATAAGTTAGAAAAGACAGACTTTTAAAAAATGTGATTATCTCCCTTCCCATCCGTAAACAAATAACTGAGCAGAACTATTGCACTGTCCTCTGAACTGTGTTTACATTTAACTTATACCACCTATTTGATCATCTGAAAAGTTTGCTACACTATCATCCATGCCGATTTGTCTGAAGCATTCAGTGGAACTGTCTTTGTGAGAAGGAAAGTGAAGTGTTGATAAAATAAAGTAAGGTAAGACTTGTAGGACAATAGTTTTAGGTTTCTACTGAAGAGTAATTACAAACAAATCTGAAATCATTCTAAAGCATTCCGTGGCAAGTTCATTTATGCAGTTGCCTGGTCAGGTCAATTGTTCTGCCTACATTTTACACTAAATCTACTAGCAGGACTCTTAACATCACAATACACACTCTTCAGTAGAGAGCAGTGGTTCCCAACCTTTTTGGTATGGCAACCCACAAATACAGATTTACTTGATATGGTGATCCATTGATTTATTGTTACAAGAATTTTGAACCTTGGGTCTTTTGCAATAATTAGTTTTGCCTATTTTATAACCATTATATGAGGTATCCAAGCAAAAATTTACTTACACACCCATTAATGTAGAATTTGCTAAAATATTTATAATAATTATACTTATTCAGTTTTGTACTGTATATGCAATGAATATAATCAATCAATGAGAACGATTTAAAAGTACCAAGCTCTTTTCCAATAAAACCAGTAAAATCAGATCAAAAGCTTTTAATCTGCTCAACAACTATGCTTAGTGGTATAGTAACCCTAGTTATTCAATCCTGGGGACACACTTAAATGGTGCAATCCACAAATCAATTGCATTGGAATATTTAAGCACCACCTTGAGCTTGATTTTATGTCAAAGTGGATTAAATGGGACTTATTTCCAGTTAACTGTGCATAGGATTGCAGACCTGCAGCATAATCCTACATATTATGTTCAGTTAGAAGGTGTAGCTCACACTGTTTTCAGTGAGATGTATTTCTCAGTAAGGATGGGAACCTGACTGCATTTATCTAAAAATGCCACTGTATTGAACAGGGCTTAATTCTGAGCTGACATGGTTAGGACTGTGCTATGTCTTTAGGATGGCAGTTTTGCAGTGCAATCCTATACTAGTATCTACTCAGAAGTAGGTTCCCTTGAGTTCAACTGGAATTACTCACAGGGAAGTGTACTGTATAGAGGCCCATACACTCATGGACTGCAATCCTAAACAGGTATTTATTTTCAAGCTTTTTTGCCTACACTTGTAAAATGTAAAATAATAATAGTAACAATGGTGTACTGTGGGGTTTTTTATTCCAATGACCAGTACAGCAAGAAAACTGGCAGTTCATTCTGCAAAAGTTTGTCTGATGGACAAAAACATAACTCCTCCAGCTCAGGTGGGCTGAGAGACTACACCATCACACACACACACCCAACAACCCCTGGCATCTTTTCTCCTCTCCTGCACCAGCCTTTCAAAGACCCGCCCTGCATCTCCTTCTCAGAGCCCTCTGACAAGGAAAGGGTTGCAGGGGATGGAGCTGTGGCCACACCGAGGAGTTATAAAGTCTCTCCAGCTGGGTGGGAGTGCCTGCTGACAGGAGTTGGTGCATGGGCAAAGAAGGGTGCTCTGCTGCTACATATGGGCAACAATTCATTAAAGACTTAATTGTAAATTAAATGCAATAATTATTTTGGGTTTGCTTATAAAGCCCATGACCCACTTGCACATGCTTCACAACCAACAGGCTGAGAAATGCTGTTCTACAGCAGAGGTCTATTACCTGTAAGAATCTTTTTTCATTTTGTGATTTCAAGCAAAGGGAGATCTTCTTCCACTCCACATTTGAACAACATCTACCGTATATTATGCAGCAGCAGCAGCAGCTGGCTAATTGGCTTTTGAGTACAATAGTCCCTTATCAAGCTATTTTAATCTTGTTGATCACATACATGAATCTTTGCAAGGGGCATAATTTGTAACTTACAGGTATTCTCACAAACACACACAGTTCGCAATATACTGTACTAGGTGTATTACACAAATAGGAAATGCCCTAGAGAACAAATATGTTTACCCCATGTCTTTCTAAGCAAGGTAAATGCAAGGTAATACAAGCCTTTGTATTAAAACCACACTGAACAATTCAAGAAGTATAACTATTCATTGGTTTCTACTTTAACTTGCACTTTAGAATTTGAGATTCATCACAGCCTTGTATTTAAAGTACAAGCCTAATACGCACAGGCAACGAAGAACTGCATGCAGGTGAGTGTGTGGGCTGCAAGAGAGATGGAGTGCTCTGTCCCTCTTCTGTGCCCAATATAGAAAGCAAGTGGGTTGCTAGAGGACAGAAGTCCCTCCCCTTCATATGAAGCACCCCTGAAAACATTCAGCTTTTGCCATGACAGCTTATACCTCAGAAAGAAGTTTCAGTTCTAGCCTGGAGAGGCCTCAAGGGAGAACTCATTACAGAACGCCATGCTCATATGTTCCAAACAAGCTCAGCTGCAAGAGAGAGCATCTGCTAAATTCATTGCCTCTTTCCAATATAATTCTCTGCTGTTCCTCCCTTATCATTTATAACATTAATAGTACAGTAAATGAAAGAGAACCAGACTCCTTCTGGAAGTGTTAAACCAATATATGGTCACTTCCTTTCCCTGCTCCTTACAGTTACTTATCAATAAGTAAATAGAGCTTATTCTTGATTTATTTTGGTGGTTTGTGTTACTGTAATTCTTGGGGTAACAAATTCTGGAATGCATCCAGGGCTCAATGTCAGAAGATCCCTACAATGGAGTGTCAGATTGCATGTGAGAATTGTAGGCATGCATGGGACAAGGGTGGTGCTGTGGGTTAAACCACTGAGCTTGGGGCTTGCCGATCAGAAGGTCAAGCGGTTCGAATCCCCGTGACGGGGTGAGCTCCCGTTGCTCAGTCCCAGCTCCTGCCAACCTAGTAGTTTGAAAGCACAAAGTGCAAGTAGATAAATAGGTACTGCTCCGGCAGGAAGGTAAACGGCGTTTCCATGCGCTGCTCTGGTTCGCCAGAAGCGGCTTAGTTATGCTGGCTACAAGACCCAGAAGCTGTACGGCGGCTCCCTCAGCCAGTAAAGCGAGATGAGCACCGCAATCCCAGTGTCGTCCGCGACTGGACCTGATGGTCAGGGGTCCCTTTACCTTTATGCCAACTACTTTACGCCACTGAAATCAATGGAACACAAACACAATTAGAACAATTGTCTAACAATTGCCCTACGAGGTAGGTAACCAAAATTTTAGACCGACTCCTCAAAAGCCACCTGATTGCAACTAGGCTGCTATTCAAACTCAGGTCCCAGCACAGTAGGGTTGCCATATTTTCAAAAGCAAAAACCAGGACACCCTGGATTTGAGCTCCCTCCCCAAAACTATGATTTTTCAATTGACTTGCCTATGATCCAGGACAAAGCGCCACCTTTAAGAAATTCCCCCTGATGTCAATTCTGCCTTTGAAATCCCGGTAATGTAGGGAAAATCCAGACATATGGCAGCCCTAAAGGTAAAGGGACCCCTGACCATTACCGGTAGGTCCAGTCGTGACCGACTCTGGGGTTGCGGCGCTCATCTCGCGTTATTGGCCGAGGGAGCCGGCGTACAGCTTCCGGGTCAGCCCTACAACACAGCAAATTCCCTGCATAATGCTTAACTACTGTACTTATCAGAACTGTAGGCTTGCAAAGCAGCTTTCTGAAAAAATACATACATACAACTGAATCTGAAGTCTTGCAGCATAGCTTATTATGAATTGCATACAGTACATGGTAGGCAAACAAAAGCAGCAAATGATTAGTCACTATTGTACAAACTAATCAAACAAGGCTCTCTCCATTCTTAGGAAAACCCTACTTTTTGTTCAACTTCACTCAGCCTAAGTTTCCTGTCCCCCACAAGCTGTCTCCCCTTCCCCTCCCCAAGCTCTTTCCCTTATGCATGGGCCCGTTCCCACCTACACTCAAGCTATAAAGTTCTTAGCTTTTGTTTTCTCCGTGCTGCCGCTTCAAGAGAAAGGTTACTGCTGCTCTTCTGTTCAGGAGACTGTTCTTAAAAAAACACACACACACAACCCAAAACCAATAACCACCCAAATGGTTGCTGGTCAGATCCAAACCTTGCAGCAGCAGAGAGCAAAACCAGCGACTACTGCAAGCTGCTCATACCCTTTGGGAACAGCTTCCTCTCATTCGCGTCCCTATTTTTCACACTCTGCTGCCCGCCGCCTCCATCATTCCAATGCTTCGTTGTTTCGGGGTGGTACCAAGTAGGGTACTATTTCCAAAAGTAAAAACCAGGACATCCTGAAAGTTGTTGAGCTTTTAGGAAGACCCCCAAACTGTTGGTTCTGTTTTTTAAGGAAACAACAGAAATTGTAGAGCTTTTTAAAGGAACCCCCAAAATTGTTGATTTTTTTAAAAGGAAGTTGCAGTGGTTGGGTTGTTGTTGTTGTTTTTAGGAAACCCGGCCGTCAATTCTGCCTTTGAACTCCCGGGAAAATCCGGACGTATGGAAGCCCTAGTACCAAGGCTAGGCTCCAGTCTGTCTGGGAACAACCCCCTTCCGGCCTGGAAGCCAAATCCCCAATACGTGTGCGGGTTTGTGGGACGGGGCTGGGCTGGGGGTCCTCCCCGCAGTAATCTTTCACTACCATAGGGAAACGCACTCTGGACATGCTCAGAGGCACTCTCGCGGTCCTTCCACAGGTCGCCCTGCTTTGCGGGAAAGAGGCCCTCACCGTCCGCGCAGGCCCTTCGCTCCCTCACAAGCCAGCTCCGCTCCACCGCCCCCTCGACGGCCTGCCTTGAAGCCCACCCCTTCCTTTCGCGAAACGGCCCATTCGCTCGCCTCAGCCCTGCCTCCCCTTTCCCTCCATCGACCCCATTAAGCAGCAGCACCCGGGAGCCCCGTCCTACCCCGACGACGACCCAGCCCCCGTCTCCACAACCGCCGCCCCCCCGTCTCCTGCCCACCCGCCCCCTTTACCTCAGGCCGCCGCCGCCGCCAAACACCGGGAAAGCGAGCCCCGCCCACCAGCGAAGAGACAGAGAACGGGAGCGAGCAGAGAACGGTGCGCGAGCCCCCGCAGCCAATGGGGCCGCGGGAGCCTCTCCTCCCTTCAGCCAATGCTTAAGCACGGACGCCGGCCAATGGGAGCGAGGGAAAGGCGGAGCCCTCCCGTCTCTCTCTCGCCCACTCCGCCCGCCTCTCCACCCTCACGCGCGACGGAGTTCTGAGAGCGACGGAGCCGCTGAAGCTCCGCCTCCCCTCCCGCCCAATCGGTCTTGTTCGTTAAGGGACGGCCAATCAGGTGAAAGGGGGTGGGCTACTCTTCTCCCGAACCGTGACGGTCCTTGAGCCAATCGGGGAAGCCGCGGGGCTCAAAAAGCCAATCCGAGCACGGGAAACGTGGCGGAGATGCCGCGGGTTGCCCAATACCGCAACGCCTAGGAAACAACGCTTTCTCTCGTTTAACCCTTTCTTTTCTTCCTTCCGCCTGCGCGAATGGAGACGTGGATTTGCCATCTCGCAGCAGCGTGACAGGTAGAAATCCAACAGGTGACGCTTCCATCACCGATTCTGCATTTCTGTGCTAAAAAGTTGGAATTTCTGCCTGTCGGGCTTAAACATAAATAAATTTTGATGGAAGTAATAATGGAATATTGAATGGTTTGGTTTATAAAAAATATGCAGGGATTTATGTTATGCAAAATGAACCATGGAAAGAGAAGAAAGGGAAGTCATTGATATTTTAAGGTTGTTTAAATGAATACTCTTAAATTGTAAAACAGTAAATTTAATAATAAATAAATAAATGTTCACACACTACCTTGGGAGCTCTCCTATAGGAGAAAAGTGGCAATTCAGCCCGGACACTGAGATCCACTTCCAAGGGCCTTCTGGCGGTTCACTCACTGCGAGAAGCGAGGTTACAGGGAACCAGGCCTTCTCGGTAGTGGCACCCTCCCTGTAGATGTCAGGGAGAAAAAGAATGACACAACTTTTAGGAAACATCTGAAGGGAAGTTTTTACATCTGACATTTTATTATTCTCTATATTTTGCTGGAAACCGCCCAGAACGGCGGGGAAAACCCATAAACAATAGAATTATTATTATTATTACTATTATTACTATTATTTCTGTTCAGCAACCAAAACTCTTAGCGATTTATTAGCAACTATACGGCAACATGCTCCACCTACTGCTAGCGTCACCCTCTTTGAAAAGTCCAGTTCAGCGCCTCTCCTCGCAAAACCTACAAGCCGATAGGATAGGTTATTTATTGGTTATTTAGTTATTTAGGTGTGACCCTCTGCACATGATACTCAGAGCAGGGCCGTCTTAAACGCCCCTGCCGCTGTGGTGCGCCGGATCTCTCCGGCGCCCTCCCGCCCCGTTTCCCAGCGCGGTGGGCGCAGCTGCGCGGCGGACCGGCGGATCGGCCGGTCAGCGGGCGGGCGCAGCTCGCGGCGCCTTTCTGGCAGGCCGGCGCCATGGTGCCCTGCACCACCGGGGGTCTACCTAGAGCCGGGCCTGACTCAGAGTCTTTGTTGAGCAGATCTCTTCAGATTCCCAAGGCGAAGCTGGGGCATTGCAACAAGTTCCACGACTGAGCTTTGGTGAGGCATTATTCGAATTCAGAATAAGAATTTGGAATTCTCCTTCGGAACCCAATGTTACCAACATGACCCGTTGTGGATTTGAGCACAAAGTCTATTTTCATTTGTGCCCGCAGCTTGTTATCATGCTGTTGCTTTTTCTGAAATATAGACAAACCCCACACATATTTTCTTTGTGCGAAGTCATAGGATCATTTTTCTTTTCCCAGGGACTTCCCAGCCCCATTCATTCCTGCTTTTCAGCAGCTCGGCAGCGGCACCTGCTGGGATCAGCTAGGCTTGCAGGCTTTTCAAATCAACAAACCCCTATCTGCATCTCCCAGGAAAGGCAGCTGTGCTTGAGGAACAACACCACAATTCACAATTCACAATTTGGGGTCCCACATGGACCACTTGAAAATTGTTAAAGGTCTTGGCTCGCCTCAACCTGTTTTTTCCTCCTGTTGTAGATATTGTAACTTGCATGAGTTTTTAATAAAATGCAGACTATCTGCAAATCTTTTGGAAATGTTGTACCGTATTTTTCCGTGTATAAGACTAGGTTTTGTTCCTAAAAAATAATGTCGAAAATTATGGCCGCGTCTTAAACACGGATAGCGGCTTCCCCCATTTTCTTAAATCTGAGTCCCCCCAAACAGGGAGTGTCATATACATGGGGGCGTCTTATAGACGGAAAAAATGTTTTCATTATTTGTTTTTTAAGTGTCAAATTTAACACGGAAAAGGACAGAGAAAGGTTAATAATGACAGTAAACAATGTGCACTGAGAATATTTCCAATCTAAAATAAAACATACAAGTCAATACAAGTGTCCAAATAGGTATCCACTTGACACTATAAAAATGTTGCAATTGTGGCGAGGTATAACATATCCTTTGAGACGTATGGCAACCATAAGGGCTTACATAAGATGTACTTTTGACCTCTTGTTAACTCCTATACTTATAGGAATATAGTTTCAAAGTACATGGGCATTGAAAGTATCAAACTTTTTAGCAATATAAAATTTACATTGACAACTATGTCAGACCAAAACAAATACATAATGGATGTGCTCACCATGATATTCCACAGCAAGGCATTTTCAACATTTCACCTCCAGCATCTATATGTCTTAAACAGAGCCTTCCTGTGCTGAGGTTGCGGAGTCCAATATACCCAAAATGTATTTTTTCTCCTGGATCAACCTGAAATCTAGAGAAATGTTCCATATAGATTCTAGAGCAATTTCCCATTGTTTAGGTTGTATAGCAAAATCCCTATTCCCTATTCCACAACTCTCGATGTTCCTGCCAATCTACTTTACAAAGGTCCAAGAAACATTTATAAGCAACAGTTGTAGATTTCTGGGGAGATCCAATAATTACCAATAATCCAATAATTCTGGGGAGATCCAATAATTACCAATAATTACCAATTTAGAAGTTGCTCAATGCAGATGGTCCATAAATACACACCAACAGGTATTGTAGTTGAAGATATTGCCATTCAGCACACACTGGTGAATTATGTTAAAAATGCAATGTAGAAAATGGGGGAAATAATATCCATCTGAACCAATCAGTTGATCTAATGTATAAATCTATTGAGAATGTAGGAGATGAACTATTGAGATGATCTATTGAGAATGTAGGATATGAACAACTACCTGACATTTAGAAAACATCTGAAGGCAGCCCTGTTTAGGGAAGTTTTTAATGTGTGACTTTTTAATGTATTTTAATCTTGTTGGAAGCCGCCCAAAGTGGCTGGGGAAACCCAGCCGGATGGGTGGGGTACAAATAATATATTATTATTATTATTAATAATAATAATAATCCCACCACCAAACTCACAAAATTCTAAGAAACCCAATAAATGCACTTTTCAACTACTTGGAAGACTATTCAGAATGTAGATGCAGAAATGGGTACTATTATTCAGATAGCATCAAAAATGTCAATTTCAGTGTATTGTAGGGGAAAGATGCCTCCCCATCTCCCCTGGTCAGACTAGTTCTTTAGTATTTGGGATAAAGGAATAAATCACAAGCGAACTTATTATGTACAAGCAAGAGAAAAATGTATGAAAACAAATTTGTCTGATTTTATTTCCTTCTGGAATGAAAAAATTGGTGATAATGTGAGACGGTGCTCATTATTTTCTTGAGTTTAGATTTTGAGTCTCTGTGGTTTTGGATTAATGATTACAGTATATGCCATTCTTCCTTTTGAGGGTTGCCATACGTCTGGAATTTCCTGGACATAGCTGGGAACCAGCCTTCGGAAACTGTGTCCTGGTGTGGAAATTGCTGAAATGTCTGGGAAAATCCAGATGAATGGCAAACCATGTTGGCGATTTCCCTTAAAAATAGCTCAGCAACTTTGGTCAAAACTACAGAAAGCTCAATAGCTTTTCTGTCTGGATTTTCACTTTTTGAAATACAGCAATCCTATCTTTTCTGTACTTAAAAAAAATACAATAACAAAAGAATATATATATATATATATATATATATATATATATATATATTCAAACCTCCTGAGTGGTTCCTGCCCCCCCCCCAAAAAACCTCCCAAATATTATTAACAAACATTTTGTTTGTTTAATAAATGTATCCTCCCTTCAATACAAATATTTCTAGGGCAGAAAAGCAAAACTTGAAAGCACTGCTTCTCTTCCTATGTCAAAAGATAGGCAACATAAAAAGAAAAGGGATATCCTGCCAGTCCATAGAGTGCTGCAAAGTCTCTGGAAAACAGACCCAGAGAATTTGAAGGGGAGGGAGGAAAAACAGGGAGGAGGAAGACTTGGCACCACCAAGTCAACAGATGACCAAGTGGAAGGGCATACTATACAATTTGTGTCCTCCATCTTCTGGACCAATGTAGGGCTGCCCTGAGCCTGCTGAGAAGCCCTTTTGAGAACCATGGCTTCTAGGTGTGATGCTTTTATTCCCCCCAGCAACGTAAACGTTAGGGTTTTATGGAGGCAGTCAGAGTCCGTCATGCCGGCTTTGGCTTCCTCATCTGTGTGAGGAGCTCGTAGGCAGCTTGCACCTCAATAAAGCGTCTCTCCGCCTCTTCCGCCCGGTGCCGATTGTGATCTGGATGCCAAAGCTTCACCAGCTCCCGGTAGCTTTTGTGGATTTCTTCAGGTGTGGCATCGTCGTGGATTCCTAAGACCTAATAGGGAAAGGAGGAAACATTTCAGGCCTGTTAGGTGGAGGAAATGTTCTGGTGGGCCTCACAGCCAGTGGCACAGTAGAGGCTGATGTCAGTGGGGACATGCCTAGTTTTATAGACCTGTATAAGCTGAGTCCTATGCAGAATGACCTTCATAGAATCATAGAGTTGGAAGGGACCCTGAGGATCGTCTAGTCCAAGCCCCTGCAATGCAGGAATATGCAGCTGTCCCATATGGGGATCGAACCTGCAACCTTGGTGTTATCAGCACCACGCTCTATCCAGCTGAGCTATCCAACCTAGGAGACTGAGTGTCTTTTTCCTATGGTTTCTAGCGTTGTTGTTGTTGTTGTTGTTGTTGTTGTTGTTGTTGTTGTTTTACAGCTTACTGGCCTTAAAGCTGGCATTCTCTGCTCTATGATTCGGGCTTAGGTTGCAGTCTTAACCCCACTTACCCAGGAGTAAGTCCCATGGACTTGTATTGAATTTGCTTCTATGAGTTTAAGGAGGTTTTTTATTTTAATTTTAATTTTTGCTCCTGTTTGCTTATAGTGTGTTGAGAGGGTTGTAATATCCTGGACTGAACTTGCTTCTGAGTAAACTTAGTTAGGTTTGAGCTGTTAGGTTGCAATCCTGTACACGCTTACCTGGAGTGCATCCCATTGAATGTAATGGGGTTTCTGAATAGACACATATAAGACTATTATATTATTTATAGCTCACTTTTCCTGTGAGTCTAAGTGGGGTTTTAAACCCAGGTCTCCTCAGCTTTAATAAAAATGATAATTTTATTATTTATACCCTGCCCATCTGGTTGGGTTTCCCTAGCCACTCTGGGCAGCTTACAGCATATATAAAACATAGCAAAATACAGAACAAACATTAAAAACTTCCTGTTACAGGGCTGCCCTCAGATGTCTTCTAAAGGTTATGTGGTTCTTTATCTCCTTGACATTTGAGGGGAGGGCGTTAAATTTGGGAATAGAGACATTTCGATTCCCTCTTCCCAAAGCCCAAACTTCCTGTTTCCCAGTTGTACTTGAAAGATGGATAAAGTAGCCTTAGTTACCAGCTAAGTCCAACTCTAGCCTTATCCCTGAGTTGGCTGAAGATTCAAAAACCATGAATCTAGAAATATGAGCGTGACCAAAAAAGCAACATTGCCCGATTCACTCCAAAATGGAGCCAAATATCGGCAAAAGCCCCGCTGAAGACTTTCGCAACCAAAAAACTGTGTTTCACAGTGACTTCTTAAACAGGGTCACCCAAAAATTGACGTCTCCCAATTCACTCCAAAACGTCACCAAACATCGCCAAAAGCTCCACAGAAGCCTTTTGTGGCCCAAAACCCGTGTGCCGCGGAGACTTCAGGAGGGGAGCTCAGCATCCTAAACCATGGGATCGCGGCATCACAAAAAAGCCCGACGTTGCCCTATTTATTCCAAAACGGTGCCAAATGTCAGTAAAAGTCCTGCAGAAACCTTTCACTGCAAAACCCCACGTTCCGAAAAGACTCCCGAAATGGGGCCCTCGGTACCCTAACCCACATGGTCACAGCGTCACCCACAAACGGACGTTGCCCAGATCCCGCTCCTCTAGCCCAGTTACTATAAAGTAAAGGTAAAGGTAAAGGGACCCCTGACCATTAGGTCCAGTCGTGACCAACTCTGGGGTTGCGAGCTCATCTCGCATTATTGGCCAAGGGAGCCAGTGTATAGCTTCCAGGTCATGTGGCCAGCATGACAAAGCTGCTTCTGGCAAACCAGAGCAGCACATGGAAACGCTGTTTACCTTCCCGCTGTAGCAGTTCCTATTTATCTACTTGCATTTTGACGTGCTTTCGAACTGCTAGGTTGGCAGGAGCTGGGACCAAGCGACGGGAGCTCACCCCGTCGCAGGGATTCGAACCGCCAACCTTCTGATCAGCAAGCCCTAGGCTCAGTGATTTAACCCACAGCGCCACCTGGGTCCCCTACTATAAAGTATACCGTAACAAAAACAAAACTGAGCTGAGGAGTATTGCCCTGTACCTTGAATGCCATCCGCTGCCTCTCGTTCTGGACCGAGTGCATGAAGGCAAAAACTTGCTCCCACTCCTGGAAGGAGCCACCGCCGAAGCCCAGCATCTTCCAAGCATGGTAGGGCAAGAGAAGCACTGATTCCAGCGCACTGCTCAGGGATGGGAACACACTGAGCCAATCCAGCGTGGATCTAATAGTGCCAGCTACGTAGCTGGCAGTGGCTGCTGTGTTGTAGAAGACACAGTATGCCAAAGGTGTAGTAAAGGCAAGGTAGGCTAGACCCAGTCGGTACAGTCGGGCACCAAGCTTCTCCCTGGTGCCCCTGCTGGATTTATAGCACCGGTGCCGCTGGGCTGTAACACTAGTTGTGAGAGTGATGGGGAAGATAGCCACAGGGCGACCATAGAAGATTGGTGCAGTTAGGAAGGCCGCCTTCAAAGTAGCTTGAAGATCAGAGGATTGGTCACCCACTGCGGACACCAAGTGTACTCCGAGTCCCACCGCCAGGGGGAGAGCCAGGAAGTAAAAACCCGGGAGGGCTGAGAGACCCATCAGGGCCACCAAACCAAAGTAGATGCCTACTGAGGCTTGGCCAAGGAAGCGCACAGGGCTGAAAGGTGGAGGTCCATCTCTGGGCAGTTCCAAGGTGCGGTTGGCCTGCGTCACCCAACCCGGCAGCAGCCACAGCTCCCAGAGCCACCCCATCCCAAAACCCCCCAAAGTCAGCATCCACAATAGGGCATGGTTATCCCGGCCCAGGTAGAGATGATGGAGCCCAGCAGGGCCTCCCAGGGCCCAGAGGGCAATAGCCACCAGAAGCCGCTTGGCCATCGTTCGCCAGGCACCTCTTCACTGTGGGCAGTGCCCTTTGCTGCTGGAGCACATCTCAATGTCGACCTGAGGAGGGAGAGAGCAAAAGGTAGCAGGCACATGAAGAACACACCCACACCCCGCCCACAGCATATTTCAAGGCATTAGGCCCAATTGGGCCATGTTTCAGCTGATGTAATACACATACCCCTCCCTCCTCCCGAGACGTCCAATATAACAACAACAACAACAACAACAACAACAACAACAACAACAACAACAACAACAACTTATTTACACCCCGTCCATCTTGCTGAGTTCCCCCAGCTACTCTGGGCGGCTCCCAACAGAATATTAAAAACACAATAAAACATCAAACATTAAAAACTTCCCTAAACAGGGATGCCTTCAGATGTCTTCTAAAAGTCAGATAGTTGTTTATTTCCTTGACATCTGATGGGAGGGCGTTCCACAGGGCGGGAGCCACTACCGAGTAGGCCCTCCGCCTGGTTCCCTGTAACCTCACATCTCGCAGTGAGGGAACCACCAGAAGGCCCTCGGAGCTGGACCTCAGTGTCGGGGCTGAACAATGGGGGTGGAGACGCTCCTTCAGGTATATATTTTCCAGCTTCCTGAATGCCCACAGCAGAGTAACTAGAAAGAGCTGGTATGATTTTCCTGGCAAGAAACAATGGCCCTCTGGGCTCTGCCCCCACCCAGTGTGATTCAGATAGTCCCCCACACCCTGGCTGCGATGGTCTTTGGTTCTGACTTCAACCATCGGGTAAAACTGACTTTGATTTGGCAAAAAGAGATGTGGGATATAGGTATTAATGATAAATTAATGTGTGCCATTAAGGTAAGATGGGGGATACACAGGAGAAATGATTTTGAGGAGATAGGGAAGGTGTTGGCAGAATTTGCACTGTTAAAACGGAAAGGGGTCAAGCCATCACAAGAGGTGTTGAAATTTTGGGAAGTTGGATAGTTACGATGCAATGGTCTCGGTGGTGGGGTGCACAATTTTATTCTCATTTAATTATGATTATTACTTTGTAAAAATAAAATAATTTTTTAAAAAGACTGACTTGATTCCCAACTCTCTGTTTCCCAATGTAGATCTTCACTCTCCCCATGTTCCAGTTGTAGATCTTCCTTCACCCCTTTCCCCCTGGCGACAGGGGGAAAGCACCATTTTTGTAGTTTGCCTCTGGTGCCGAAAATGACTCGGGCTATCCTTACCCCCTACGGCCCCACTCTTCCCAACATAAAGGATTCCCCAGCCGCAATGCTGCCTTTGGCAGAGCTTCCCATACCTGCCGCACACTGGATCCAGCCACTCTGGGCTCCCCGCCGCTTGCTGAATCAACAAGGCAAATCTGGACAATGCAATCACTGCAGCTCAGTGGCAGAACACATTGTTGGCATGGAGAGGGTTCCAGGTTCAATTCTTGGTATTTCCAGGCAGGGCTTGGAAAGACATCCTGACCAGGCACTGCCAGTCAGAGCAGACAGTACTGAACTAAGTGAATTGACGACCTGACTCACTCTAAGGCAGTGTCCTTTGTCCCTAGGAACAGCGTTTCCAGAATCATAAATACACACCTTTCGTCTCACTCCCAGCAAGGGAACATCGGCACCATTTCATCAGTGCTATCATGTCGACTCAGAAAGCCCTTGATTCCGTTGCACTAGGCTGGACTTTGCTTTCCTGGGGTGGGGGTGGGGGTGGGGACTGGGCACAGGACATCTGTCAGGGAAGGGGGGGGGAAAGAGTGGCCAAAGGGCAGTGCAGTGGCACACCCAGCATACCGACAGCAGGAGCTGTGTCGAAGGCCTTTGTCACAGTATGGAGGGAAATCAGCGCCGGCCGGAGCTGGGCTTCTCCCAATTCATCCCTGCATTTCAGAGTTATCCACACAGCACCAATTGCTTCTTTCTTCTTTGGCTATCACTTGTAGCCAAGTCAGATTGTCTTCCATGAACATGGTTTTAACAGTGAGTCCATAAATCACCGCGGAGGCCAATTCTGGATCCACACGTCCTTCCACAGTGGGGACATAAGTTTCTGGGCAGGAGTTGATCACGGTGAAGGTTTGCCAAATGTGCCTTCCTCTTAGCATGTTTCTCCCTTTCGTCCTGAGTTTGAGCGTCTTCAAATTCCATGACAACTTTGGTAAAGGCTGTTCTCCAACTGGAGCACTCACAGACCAGTGTTTCCCAATTGTCCATGTTTATGCAACATTTTTTTTAGATTTGCCTTGAGAGTGTCTTTAAACCTCTTTTGTTTACCACCAGCTTTATGGTTTCCATTTTCAAGTTCGGACTTAAAAATGTCCTGCTCTATACCTGGCACTCAACCAATGCTACCCTGATTTTTAAACTACCGTTGTTTCCCCTGGGATGCACAACTTGGGCATGAGTGATTCAGTCCCCCAGGGCTTAAATAATTGGGCAGTGTCCTTTTTCAGAGCCTGCTCAAAGTGAAAAGCCTCTGTAACTCCTTTTGCAATGCATGGGAGAAATGGAAAGCTAATACTTCTGAGCCTGGTGGTAAAGCTTTAAGGACATCAGAATTGCCTTCCTGTATCAAACCCAAACTGACCCAGTCCTGATGGCCTCAGAAAGTTTCCAAACCATCATCTACTGTTGCTGCTTGCCTGCATCTGATGCTCTCGTAGCTCAGAAGTAAAAACCTACTGCTTTCTCTGGAACTCAAGCAAGCATGCACAGAGTTTGAGCTTCAGAGGCATACTGCTTCTGAACAATGAGGGGTTTTGCCTGGGTACCTTTCCAGCAATCCTTTCTCCAAGCATTGGAAGTCGTCCCCCCACTTCTGTTCCTGCATATACTTGACCCACTCCTGACAGCTAAGAGTGGTCCAATTACGCCAGATCCAACTAAAGCTCAGTACTGTTAAGATACTTCACAACGCGGGTGGCGCTGTGGTCTAAACCACTGAGCCTCTTGGGCTTGCCGATCGGAAGATCAGCGGTTTGAATCCCCGTGACGGGATGAGCTCCTGTTGCTCTGACCCAGCTCCTGCCAACCTAGCAGTTCAAAAGCATGTCAAAGTGCAAGTAGATAAATAGGTACATCTGCGGTGGGAAGGTAAACAGCATTTCTGTGCGCTTTGGCTTTTGTCATGCTGTCCCGTTGTGCCAGTAGCTGTCTGTGGACAAACGCCGGCTCCCTCGGCCTGAAAGCGAGATGAGCGCCGCAACCCCAGTTGCCTTTGACTGGACTTAACCATCCAGGGATCCTTTACCTTTACCTTTACTGTTAATATGCTTCATATATCCAAAACTGGCAGAACCAACCAGCAAACCAAGCCTCTGTGCTGGAAGGTACCTTCAACCCAACAACACCTGAAGGATTAGCTAGCAACTGCTAATGATTGTTGCTATATTTACAGTGGATCAGAAATTATAGAGACCTGCATTTGACAGATGGTAATTATGTGTTGATTGATAAGATGATTGAGGACCGGGGAAACAGAGAGCAAGTACTTTACTGTGGGTGTAAACCACAAGCATTTCTCAGGTAGGCTTCATTCCAATGATCCTCTTTTGCATGTCTCTTGATTCCCATCCAGATCCAGGTTTTTAGCAAAGAGGTCAACCTTAATCAGTCAACCGGAATAACTTGTTTATTTATTTATTTATTGCATCCCAAACATCTTTATTGAAAGTTGAAAAAGTACCTAACTATATGTGCACCAGACATGGTGAGACGCAAACAAAAAAGAGAAAAAGAAAAAGAGAAACAAAACCCATGTAGAAGGGAAAACAAAAGGGGGAGGGGGGGAAAGCCCCAAACTATATTTTACAAGGTTGTTACAGTATTGTAATTCAAATATCATTGAATTTGTCTATGGCAAGTCTTTGTTTATATGCAGGTTGTTCACCTGTTGCAAGTTTGTTGAATCCAATCGTAGAAGGGAGCCACATTTTTATTTTTCCAATTCATCAGCATCAGTCTTTTTGCTATGGTAAGGGGACGGAGAGTCTACTCGCCTTGTCCTTTTGTAAGGTTCCATGTGCTGGGTATATCAAGAGGATATTATGCTCTGCAAATGTATGGTTGTTCCATACAGTATCTTTCAATACAGGACAATGAAAAGGATATGTTTAGAGAAGCATTATCCCTATTGCATCTCCAACAGTTAGATACCTTAGATAGCCCTTTTTTAAACAAGCATAATGGGGTCCAATATACTCTAAAAATTATTTTTTGTTGTATGAGCCTCAATTTAAGATCCAGAGACACCCTTGTTATAGCAGTTAAAACAGTTCCCCACTGTGTGGTCGAAACTGAGATCTCTAATCCCACTAGGTTAAGCAATGGAACATAACATTCCCGCTTTTTCTCATAGGGAATTATCCCAATGGCACATTTACTATGGGGAGCAGGAGGATCTGGGCAAGGAGAAGAAAGTAGCTAACGCACAAGCAGAGCAGTTGTGGGATCTGGCTTTGTTAGGGGGGCTTTGCTGGGGCCTCAGGCCTAGGCCAGCCTGGGCGTTTCACAAGTTTGCACGAGTCTAAGCCATTGGTACGCTGAGCCCAGCTGCTCTGAGACATATGCAAGCTCTTCTCAAGCATCTTATTGGCCTGGGCTTGTCTTTTCTTATTCATACTAGAAGTGCCTTTTAACCCCAGAAGCATTTTAAGGATACAGAAGAAGAACGGGACTGATGGCTCTGGAGAGACAGAAATGCTGAGTTTACTAGTTCAACTCAGTATCAATGGAGAAATTTCTGAAACAGCAATGGGAGATCAGCTCTGCCCAAGACATGGTGGAGAACAGCAACAACCGGGAAAATATAGACATAACATGTTACAAGGACAGGAAGAAACACCACGGACGCCTAAATGATATAATTCAGTATTTGAATGATTGGTATTAGTAATCGTATGATAATTTGGTATTGTTATAAAGAGGCTATTATTGGATTGTAATTGAAAACTAATAAAAGTTGTTGTTGTTCTTGTTGTTGTTCTTGTTGTTATTATTATTATTATTAAAAAGTTCAACTCAGTATCTCACCCATCGACTGCCAAAGGCTTTGAATGTAATTACAACCAGCTAACAAGGGGATTGGGAGGTATTGGAATTGTAAAGTAGCAGATCCTCCAAGTGTCCCTATTTTCCAGGGACATCCCTGATTTAGAGAAGCCATCCTGGTTTCTGATTTAATCCCGGAATGTCCCGTTTTTCCTTAGGATGTCCCTATTTTCATTGGAGAAATGTCGGAGGGTATTTAGTTACCCGAGCCATCTTAAGGCAATCCTGTATAGGGAATGGGTTTTTTTTTATGTTTAATATTTTATTATGTTCTCATATATGTTGGAAGCTGCTGCCCAGCTCAGAGTGGCTGGGGCAAGCCAGTAAGATGTGTGGGGTATAAATAGTGAAATTATCGTTGTGGAATGGACCGTCCCTATTTTCATCGGAGAAATGTTGGAGGGTATGAAAGTTGCATAGGAGAAAGGGGAAACACGCCACAACAAAACCATGGTGCAAGCTTTTAGACTACATTTGACTGCTACTCAAGTGCGCTGTGTAATATATATAATGACGAGGACTTTCATTGGGATTTCTTCCCGCTAAATAGTGCCATTCACCATTCTAATAGATACTGTTTATAAAAAATCAGCCACCCTTGCAGTTACGGCATTTCCGGATTAATGTCACACAGATAGAATCTGAAGGTTTCATTGTGCCATGATTTTAGACTACCCAAATAAGGGGTTAGCATAGCTGGTTGTACAATGGACAGTAGAAAAGGATATGTTCTGCAGTGTTCGGCACATTGAAAGAACATCAGCAATGGCTGCTATTTCTGGGTATGTTTAAATATCTGCCCTTGACAAAAGCTCAGGGCAAAACGTTCAGTCGGGCTAACATAAAGGACTGGAATTATTAATTTTGAGATATAAGTTACCCTGTTACCTGTTGCATTTAAACCATAGAACTTGGGGAAGCAACTTTTATTTACAGCTGACTCAATGTTTTGTTTTTCAACGTCCCTTAATCTGGTTTGAATATTGCGATAAATAGATTGCTCACTTGAATTCTACAAGGGTTCCAAGTCAATACCAAAAGATCTGATTTTGCTTAAATAAGTCAGAGAGCTCTGCAGTAGTCTCCCAAGTTGCAAGCTCACTTGAATACAGGGAAAGAGCAACACCGCCCCAGCAGCCTGTCTGTGGTTTTATTTTTATTTTGCATTGCTTCAAATTAAAGAGAGTTCAAGTTCCTAATCTTAGGAAATGCTTTAAAACGCCAGGTGGCAGCATCTATCTACATCATCCTAAAAGCACAGACAAAACTCCTAACGAGGCAGTGGAACTCTTTGTACAAGGATCTCTATCTTCACAGGTGCAACACACAAAGGAAGAATCTCGTTGGATTCGGGGATAGTGGAAGCTCTTTGACACATTCAGAACTTCCTACACGAAAGGCAGTCACATACAGGAATCAGCACAAGGCCCCTGTGTGGATCCTCATGCACAAAGAGGTTCAATCCCTGTCTTCAAATATCTGAAAGACCATGGAGAAAAGACGGAGAAGACTCTTATTTTTCTGTGTGTATATAATCCATGTTTTGTCCAATGAATGATATGACCAGGTGCAGAGGAATCTCCCTCCCCAACAGAAAAAGTTTTTGTTAGGTTTTCAGTACAAATACATTTTTTCACAACATCTGGGGACTTCTAATTCAGTATATCTGAAGAAGTGTGCATGCACACGAAAGCTCATACCAAAATAAAAACTTAGTTGGTCTTTAAGGTGCTGCTGGAAGGAATTTTTTTTTATTTTCTCACAAGTTACATCAGATGTATTTGTTTCTGCCCTATATGCATGAAAGAAAGAGAAGAATTTTCAATGCAAACAATATATATACAGTACTGTATATGGTCAAATAATTTTTATTTATTTTACAATAATTCTTTTCATACTTTTCAATACAATCTCTCTTCTTATATAATACTTTTTGGCTTTTTAAGGCCATGGCTTCCTTCAAACCTTCCTTATGATTTTCTATTTTTCAATTCAAATTTCTGCATTTTCACTACTGAACCATTGCTTTTTTACCACAACATCCAAAATATATCATTAAAATTTCATTTCTACAATGATTTTTATATCTTTACTTACAAAGCCTCTTGCAAGCCTACCAACGTATTTAATTGAGTACAATTGTCTTTCAAATAATTTACAAATTTAGTCCAGTCTTTGATGAACTTCTGGTCCCACTGAAAGATGGAGAAGGCTTGCCCTCCGTTACTCCAGAGAGCGCACGAGGGGGTTCTGCTTGCAGGTTTCCTATAGCTGTCAGGTTGGCCACTGTGACAACAGAATGGTGGATTGGGTGGGCCATAGGCCTGATCTATTATTATGTCCTTGAACTAACAGGTGACGATGGTAAGGAAGCAGATTTCAGCTGCACATTGAGACACATCTTAACAGGGTGTTTCTGTTATGTCCATCTGTCAGGGACCCTGTAGCTGCAAAGATTCCTAGTATCTGCAGAGGTTTGGATTAGATGACCACCACACCCTTCCATCTCTCAAATCCTATTATTCGATTACTATTGGTGCATGATTTCCATGGTGTGTACTGTGCCCGGAAAGCCGCAAGCGATTGGGGTTCCATTGATTGCCACTAGTAGTGGATGTCAATTCCCACTCAGAAGTATTTTCTGTCTAAGGGATGCCGGTAGCACTGTGGTCTAAAGCACTGAGCCTCTTGGGCTTGCTGATCAGAAGGTGGGCAGTTCAAATCCCCGCGACGGGGTGAGCTCCCATTGCTCTGTCCCAGATCCAGCCAACCTAGCAGATTGAAAGCACGCCAGTGCAAGTAGATAAATCGGTACCACTGTGGCAGGAAGGTAAACAGTGTTTCTGTGCACTCTGACTTCCATCACGGTGTTACATTGCACCAGAAGTGGTTTAGTCATGCTGGCTACATGACCCGGAAAGCTGTCTGCAGACAAACGCCGGCTCCCTCAGCCTCAAAGCGAGATGAGAGCCGCAACCCCATAGTCACCTTTGACTGGACTTAACTGTCCAGGGGTCCTTTTACCTTTTTTTACTTTCTGCCTAGGAACATCACAACAAGTAAAAATAAGACTTTGTTCCCCACCAAAGTAACCAAAGAAAATTGGGGGTGGGAGGAAACAAGATGCATATGATGGAATAACCATTGAGTGGTGTTAAATGTTTGGGTACCAGGAATGCCCTCACACTTGCACAACCAATGTCTGTGCCACTCTGTGCCATCCATCCATTTCAAAAAGTCTTGATACATGGGCATCATCAAACCAAACTCTTAATATAAAGTTCAGCTCAGAATGAGATTCCCAGCAGCAAAGGCAGGAAGGCAGGTCGCCAACATTTGTTCTGCCTACTGCATTATTCTGTTTGCAGCCACAGAATATACTATCAGTGTAGTGTACAGAACTCTTGCGCTAAATTTGTTTATTGGGAAGGCCCCAGGTCTGGTTATCTGAGAGTCGCTTCACATGTTAACACTTTGGTTGATGTTGATAAAGGATTTGCCCATCTGCAAATTGTAGAGTTTTCCTCTTACGGGATAAAAAAAATTGCTTTAAAAAAATTGCACGTTTCTTTTTAATGTACAGTGGATGCTTGGGTTGCGAACGTGATCAGTGTGGGAGGCACATTCGCAAACCCGCAGCGCCGTGTCTGCGCATGTGCGGGTCGCGATATGGCACTTCTATGCGCAAAGCGCGATTTAGTGCTTCTGTCCATGCGCAAGCGCCGAAACCTGGAAGTAACCCGTTCCGGTACTTCCGGGTTCGCCACGGTGCGCAACCTAAAAACACGCAACCTGAAGCGTCTGTAACCCAAGGTATGACTGTAGTCGTAATGTTGGACCCCATTCAGGAAACAGACCTGCTACTGAAATATATCTTTTTAGAAGAATAAGGCACCTACATTGTCATGCCCGGTGCTCAAATTAAATGAGCGCTGGGGCACAATCCACTATTGCCTTTTGTCGGTACTTCTTTCAGAAAGCTGCAAGACAGCGGGCATGATACGGCAGAGCTTGTGGAACGAATTAAGGGCTCCCGAACTTCCAAGTGTCCCGGATTTACAGAAGCCGTCCTGGTTTCTGATTTGAACTCGGAGTGTCCCGCTTTCCCTTAGGGTGTCCCCATTTTCATGGGAGAAATGTTGGAGGGTATGGAATCGGACGTCGCCATTTTCATTGGAGAAATGTTGGAGAGATGTTTTTATTTTCATTGGAGAAATGTTGGAGGGCATGGGGCTCCCCCTGCCCATCCCAATACTTCAAGAATTGAACAAACACATGCAAAGAGTTAAGTATCCCAGGACCCTAGCTGCTTGCATTAATAAAAGACCATCCTTGTCAATCTCATACCGAGACAGATATGCAAACAGGCAGGCAGGGAGGCAGACAAGAGGGACAGCCTCCCTGTTTATCCATTTATCAGTCGCTCCCCTCTGCCTACAACAGCAATTCATCCCTCCCCACCTTTTTTTGTTAGTTGACCCATTGATGCATCCAGCATCCATTTCAACGGGGCAGCTCGTGAGATAGGCAGCATCTCATTGCCCATGCAAATTTCATTCCGACACCCCCATAAAAGTTAATGGCGCCACAAAGTCTCCCCTGACCCACCACTGCAGGGAGATGGCCTGCCTGGCTCTCCTTAGCAAGCTCCTGTTTGCTCAGGCACTTGCGGTATTATCGTCCTTATTTACATAGATTAGTGAGTAGCAGGCCGCCAATTTGTCCTAATTCATAATTAATCAGCCCAATCTCCTTGTGCGCTGTTGACTCAGCCGCCTGCCTCCCAGCCCCATGCAAATTGGGATAAATTTGCTTCGACCTGGAGGTGGATTGGGAGACTTTAATATTTAATTTTTTTATTTAAAAAAACACCACACTGATGCCCCAAGCCTGATGCTTTGTTGTTGTTGGTTTTTTTGTTTTGTTTTGTTCTGTTTCCGAAGGATGGGAATTACTGGTGTGCTTGACACATCAGACCGTGACCTGACTTTTTAGGGGGTTTTAGTAGGCGAATTCTGCAATATGTTATCGATGCCACCCTGGTGCATTTATGGTAGATTTATACTGGACCGTCCACACGTAATTCTGCTTTGTTAATTGTTCTGCAATGCTTCCTTCCCAACGTTATCGATGAAGTCTGGATGGACACTCTTGTGCTATTGTGTAACAAAAGAGGGACGCACATACAGAGACACACACGCACACACACCCTGAACATTTGTGGTATGAAAAGTTACAGGATTTCAGCACAGAAAGTTACGGTACATGCAGTGTGTCAGGGACCGTGCTGAGAAGGGCTGCACTGAGGAGAAATAGTGGGAGCCTCCCCCTTCCCCTCCCCCTGCTCCAGATCCAGATCCTGAATCTTCCCAGGAGCAGGAGGACAGTATAGATTTGGAACAGTGGTTTGCAGAGGGGCATAGTTCAGAAGGCAGAAGCTGGGAAATACTGGATGGGGAACAGCCAGGAGAACAAGCACTATGGAAGAGAGAGTTAACAGATTCGCTGTCTCTGGAAAGTATCCATCCACTCAGCCCAAGGTCAAGAAGAGCAGATAAGGTGGCAGCACAGAGAGCACAGTGGTTACAAGCTCAGGTTACAAGACACAGTAGTGACGTGGGTGACTAGGGGGGAAGTGGGTGGTGGAAACCTTAATTGGGAGCACCGTCATTCCTAGGAAATGGATTCTTTGTTCTCTTGCTGTGACCATTAGAGTTTCTAACTGGTAAGAAGGCTCCTTTTCCTTTGTTCTGCTTATCTACTGCCAAAGGGGGGAGGAAGACGATTCCCTGAAGCCTGACATATGACCACCCCAATATCATTGCATATGACCACCCCAATATCACCATGAGCACAAATCATCATGAATGCACCCTTGAAATGACAGCTGGAGGGGCCAATGTTGCTAACAGATGTTCCCCACCTGCACAAAAGGTGCAGTCTCTGATTTGGTACTGGCTGCCTTTCTTGCTACTATTTCACATGTTTGTACCAGCTATATATGTCTGGCTTTGCCCCTCCACCAGAAACATGTTGAGAACATCTGCTGCATCTCATCCCAGGTTGTTCCCTGAATAGGATCTACTTCCTGCTTTTGTACAGGGTAAGTCAGTAATTTAGCTTTTCTCGGAGCAAACTGCAGACTCTGTTCCACATGTTTTCTTCTAGGCTGGCATGAGCAGAGTGTGCAGACCGCTGTGGGACAGATCCGAACCTCTTGCAGCTTTCGTGTATTCCTTGACCCGATCAAATAAATTCACTTAGTGGCCTAACAGTGAGGCTGACAGGTGAGAAAAACCCTTCTTCCTCTGAAAGCACTCTTCTACGCATTATGCCTTCAGCGAACAGAGTTAGGAACCCAAACAAAACCTTTTTGTAGGCATCACCCTAAGTTCTGATCCTGCTTAGCTGGCAGGAGTCATCAGCATCACAGCTCCATTAGAGAACTGATGGCTATGTGCAGAGACAGTGAGGTCACAGAGAAAGGGAGAAGCGGTTAAAACAGACCAGCCGGGAGCCAGAACTTCTGGGTTTAATCCTTCCTTCTGGGAAAGGGAGAGGGGTTTAAATGCCTGCGATGGGAAGTAAGATTACAGCATTTCATTCCCAGATACGGAAGGTAAGTGGAGTCCACTTTCATGGGAATAGAGCTTGGATAGAACGGGGGGGGGGGGGAGAGTGTTAAATATTTAACAGGCTGATGAATTTTAATGCAGAACTGCTGCCTCTTAGTGCCATCTTATCCCCCTAGGAGCTGGCGGTGTAGCATGCCCCTGAATCACGGCTGCTGATTAGCAGGTCCTCGTCCTGTGATTGACACAGATGTTAACTCTGCTCGCTGCACACCTGGATTTTGAGCCCTCCCCAGTAGGATGTATCTAGGGTTAGCCCCCACCCAAAGTGGGTTTTTGTGAAGCCCGCTCAGCTTCCCCGGTGGGCAATATTGCGGCAGGGGACCTGGGACCTTCCAGTGACCAATCGGCACAGCCAGGGGTGTGGCCGGGGGGGCATCCTCCTTTCACCTCCTCGCCAGATCTCCCAGCCCACCCACCCTCTTCTTATGTGTTGCTATGACCGCGACCTTGCTATGGACCAGGCATAGGCAATCTCGCCCCTCCAGAAGTTTTGGGACTACAACTCCCATGATCCCTAGCTAACAGGACCAGTGGTCAGGGATGATGGGAGTTGTAGTCCCAAAACACCTTAGAGGGCTGAGTTTGCCTATTCCTGCTATGGACTAATGTTGGCCGCCATATTGCTGGGGCCAGGTAGGAATTATTTTCCCACTTGGCAAAATTGGCACCAGCCATTTGGTTTTCGCCTACCTTGTAGCAAGCGTCACAACTTTGGAAGGTTAGGCATTGGGTAAGCCTTTGTTTGGATGGAGGGGTGGCTGTAGCCTCAGTCTGCCCCTCCTCATTAAAGGTACCCTGTTAAAGGGAGCCAGGGGTGTGGATCTTGTCTGAAGCCTGGGCGTGGGCTAGGGCCATGCTATGACCCCATTGGAGACCTCGCAGGGTGTCCTGATTTGACATATGTCATAAGGCTCCCCCTACTGGTGGTTTACCCTTAGTGGGACTCCCTGCAGATGGGCAGGAGTGGTGATGTAGTCCAGTTTCACCCAATGCCTAAGCCAGTGATGGGCAACCTTTTGAGCTTGGTGTGTCAAAATCCGCCCAAAAACCAAGCATAACTTGGGTGGTATGTCACTTCAAGAAAAAAACCATAATTTTGTGATATTTATAGTTTAAATAACAAAAATGTATAATTGTAATATATAACTGTATTTAATAAATCAAAAACTAATTATTTAACCAAACCAAACCAAAAACCCCTTATTTACCACAAAGTGCCCAGAGTTGTTGAGCTTTTTGGGGGGAGCTGCTGACCAAAGTTTTGGAGGTTTTTTGGGGGGTGCAAAAGTTGCTTTGCTTTTTTGGGGGGGATGCCCCAAAGCTGCTGTGCTTTTGGGGGGAAAGAGAACAGAAATAAATGACGAATAATACTTTTACTGGAACTAACACGCAGCACCGACATAGTCTGCCAAAGCACCAAAAAAAAAAAACAAGCACAGAATGGGTTAAAAAATGAACGCTGTTACACACAATCATCGTCTGCCAAAGCGCCAGAAAAAACAGCACAGAAAGGGTTAAAAACCAATCTCTGGCTACCAGCAGCAGCAGCAACAACAACAAAAAAGGATCCAGGTTTTAACAGCGGAGACAATGGGTTTTAACAGCGGAGACAAGCGGTAGCGTGAGGAGGAGCGGGAGAACAAATGGGGGGGCAACAACAACAGCACATGCCAGCAGTGAGGGCTCTGCGTGTCACGTCTGACACGCGTGTCATAGGTTCGCCACCACTGGCCTAAGCCAAACCGCTCACATCTGTAACCAATAAAGTTGTGGCCTATTTTATCCCATTAACCCAAAATACTTGTTTCCATGTGTTTATCATCTAAGGGAACTGCGGGGCCTGAGGCCACAGCACGCAATCAAAGGTTCCCACTGCTGCGGTGTGAGGTTTAGGGAAAGGACGGCGAGTGGTGTCATCTACAAGGGGGAAGAAAGCATCCAAGTCGGAAATACGGGGAGTAGGGATGAATGGGAAGGGATAAGGTTTCCCACAGGCAGCTGGTTGGCCACTGTGAGAGCAGGATGATGCACCAGGTGGGCCTTTGTCCTGATTCAGCGGGGCTTTTCTGATGTTCTTAATGGCGTGGAACAAGACAGTCAACACAACACACCTGACTTGGGATCACCAGGCATAATCGCTCCGAGAAAGAAACAGGCTACTACAATTCTCCAAGCAGAGAGAACTATAAGGGTGCAGCAGTCTGTTTCTAGGGTTGCCATATGCCCGGAATTTGCCTGACATATCTGGAATGCCGCCATCGACAGCAGTATCTGGGCAGAAATCAGCAAAAATGTCAGGGAAAATCCAGACGTATGGCAACCCATGTCGGCAGTGTCGTTTTTGCCCATTTCCCATAAAAATAGCCAAAAAATGTCATTTGCGGTTTTGCCAAAAAAAGAAAAAAGCTCAGCAACTTTTCCTACCTTTACCTCCACAGTGACCTTCATGGCTGAGTGGAGATTGGAACCAAAGTCTCCCAGGACTCAGTCCAGTACCTTAACCACTACATCACACACACACAATTTCTGAAGAAAGACCAGTTGCTGGGAATCAGAAGTGGAGCAAGCGCTCTTGTGCTCTTGTCTTGCTTGCTCTTGTGGGCTTCCTAAAGGCATCTGGCTGGCCACTGTGAGAACTGGATGCTGGATTTGATGGGCCTTTGTCCTGACCCATTTTGACGTTTTTTGTCCCTTCTCCTATGTGCCTCCTGAGGCCCTTTTCAAGGCCCAGAAAACTCTTGCATGGTCATCTTCTTGTATAAAAAGGTAAATGTGAAGGACCCCTGGACGGTTAAGTCCAGTCAAAGGCGACTATGGGGTTGCGGCGCTCATCTCGCTTTCAGAGCCGGCGTTTGTCCACAGACAGCTTTCTGGGTCAGGTGGCCAGCATGACTAAACCGCTTCTGGCGCAACAGGACACTGTGACAGAAGCCAGAGTGCACAGAAACGCCTTTACCTTCCCACCACAGTGGTACCTATTCATCTACTCGCACTGGCGTGCTTTCGAACTGCTAGGTTGGCAGGAGCTAGGACAGTGCAATCAGAGCTCACCCCATCGTGGGGATTTGAACCGCTGACCTTCTGATGTGCAAGCCCAAGAGGCTCAGTGGTTTAGACCACTGCACCACCCACATCCCTTTCTTTTTGTATACCAGTTAGAGCAGGGGTCCCCAAACTAAGGCCCGGGGGCCAGATGTGGCCCAATCGCCTTCTAAATCCGGCCCGTGGGCGGTCCAGGAATCAGCATGCTTTTACATGAATAGAATGTGTCCTTTTATTTAAAATGCATCTCTGGGTTATTTGTTGGGCCTGCCTGGTGTTTTTACATGAGTAGAATGTGTGCTTTTATTTAAAATGCATCTCTGGGTTATTTGTGGGGTAAAGGAATTTATTCATATTTTTTAAAAAAATACAGTCCGGCCCCCCACAAGGTCTGAGGGACAGTGGACCGGCTCCCTGCTGAAAAAGTTTGCTGACCCCTGAGTTAGAGGCTTTACTGCAATCAAGTGGTATATACCAAATTTTGCCAAATAATCAAAGTCTCCTAAGGCTGGAATAGCCAATTGGTCAAAACACATTGGGTGCAATGGCTGGTGGGATTGCCAAAGCCTCCCCTCCCCCCGGATGCCTGCCCCCTTTAAAAAAAATTAATCCTTTTTTTGCCAAGCATGTAAAGTTGAATGTGTACAAGTTAAATGTGCAGGCCTACTATACAGTCATACCTTGGTTGTCAAACTGAATCTGTTCCAGAAGTCTGTCCTACTTCCCAAAATGTTTGACAACCAAGGCGTGCAACTGGAAGTTGTGGAAGCCACATCAGACGTTCGGCTTCCAAAAAATGTGCGCAAACCGGAACACCGGAACACTCACGTCCGAGTTTGCGGCATTCGGAAGCCAAAACGTTCAACTCGCAAGGCGTTGGGGATCCAAGGTGCGACTATATATAGGAAAGGTGTACTGTCCCCTAAATAACTTAAGAGCAACAGTATTTTTCCAACTGCGGTAACAAAACAAAGCAAAATCTGACATGGAGAATAAAGGAAGTATGTAGAATGCCTTCCGTCCAGAGTAAATGGGTCCCTCCAGTGAGATCAACAGGCAATAACAACAACAAAGAGCAGGAGAAAGATATGAACAGCAGCAGCAACTATGCCTCTCTCCTGTCGGTGTGGGGTTTTTCTCCGGCTCCGTTCCCACATCTATCCATCATTCATCCAAATATTGCCCAGCACCTTAAGACGGAGGTACAGTCCTCCTTGTCTGTCTGTTCCAAGACAGTGGGTCCCACCGGAATGACAAGCGAGAATCTTCCAGAGCCAAAGCACAAATGCTTGGCTGGCTTTGAGCTGAGCCGTCCCACTGGGGATCCAGGAGAAGCAGTGAAGGATGGAGCCCAGCCAAGCGCAGACAGACCACGAGAGCCTCCTCAAACCAGACACTGGCTAGCCAAGAGGAGGAGGAAGTACGGGGAGGAAAGAGCAGGGCTGGGAGCCAAGTCTGCACAAACATGGCCTGGTTCTTGGCCCTGCTGTACACGACACAAGCCTTTCCTAATGTGTTAACCCTCCAGCTTAGCCGCTTCCAAGTCGTTTCTCCCCACCACCCCCACCACCCCAGCAAATGACACCAGGTTACAGGGCAGTTCTGGTTCTCCTCATCCCAGCAGGTCGTTTTGAACACACACACAATCACACCCCATAGACTCTGTTTCTTACATCCATTAAAGATTTCCTGCCCTACTCCTTTGAGAAGATCGATTACTGAGGGGTGGGGGGGACTCGTCTCGAGACTCTGATCGATTGAGTAAAAGATCTGGCTTTAAACTGTCAAATTTGCCTTTTCCCACTTGGGGGTCTGATTGTGTGTGTGTGACCAGCGTTCAAGAAGCGCAAGCATTGCAAAGCTCTCTTTTGCTCAGGATGAATCTCGAATCCCGGTACCCTGAAGAATCCTGTGCCTGACTCTGCTCATGCCCACTTACCTGTCATCTGAGCTAAGGACCATTAATAGACCCCAGGTACGCAGAAGGCAATTAGCTAAGGATGCTCGGCTTAGCTTTCTTCCACTCTCAACCTCTCATTTCTATGCATTCAACTTTGCGGGATCAGTCTAAGCCCTTCATTCCAACTCCCTGTTTGTGTGTTGTCATAGAAATATATTGCTGGCATTTCCCCATTGCCATGAGATAAATACCTGACAGGTAAACAGGCAGGTGATGGGCCTGTCAGACAGACTTTGGGGTGGGAAGGAGGGACATTTCGAGTCTAGAGATTGGGGGAAGGAGGGGGGGAGAATTCTTTGACTGAAGTGTTGCCATTTGCCAAGCACAGGGCTCTTTGAAATGCCTGCTATTTAAAGAGGCAGTCTTTATTTCATAGTGCAAGCCTAGGCTGTTTTTCTCAGGAGTAAGTTCCTCTTTGTTCAATGTGAATTACTCACTGGTAAGCATGTTTAGTATTGTAGCCTTAAAAGGCTTCTCCTTATTCCTGAACATTACAAAACAAACACTACAGTGTACAGTGGAACCTCGGTTTATGAACACCTCGGTTTATGAATTTTCGGTTTATGAACGCCGCGGACCCATCTGGAACAGATTAATTCATTTTCCATTACTTTCAATGGGAAAGTTCGCTTCAGTTTATGAACGCTTCAGTTCATGAACAGACTTCCGGAACCAATTACACCCATGCTTCAGTTTATGAACATTTCAGTTTAAGTACTCCGCGGACCCGTCTGGAACGGATTAATCCACTTTCCATTACTTTCAATGGGAAAGTTTGCTTCAGTTTATGAACGCTTCAGTTTAAGTACTCCGTGGAGTGTCTGGAACGGATTAATCCACTTTCCATTACTTTCAATGGGAAAGTTCGCTTCAGTTTATGAACACTTCAGTTTATGAACAGACTTCCGGAACCAATTGTGTTCATAAACCGAGGTACCACTGTATCTCTGATTCTTGAAAAGCTGGTTAGGTAACCCCAACAAAGTGCCTAATAGAATACCGGTAACAGCAAACACACAGACAAGTCTATATGAACACACATGCTTAAAAATCTCACACTATCTATAAATATGAATTAATATTTGAATTAATTCCAACAATGAAAACATTTTATCACAGTGTTGACATGCGTACTACAAATGAAATATGTGCACAACAGCATGAACAAATAAGCAAAGCAGTCATGTGCATACACATGTACATTAGGGACACGGGTGGCGCTGTGGTCTAAACCACTGAGCCTCTTGGGCTTGCCCATCAGAAGGTCGGCGGTTCAAATCCCTACGACGGGTTGAGCTCCCATTGCTCTGTCCCAGCTCCTGCCAACCTAGCAGTTCGAAAACATACCAATGCAGGTAGATAAATAGGTACCACTGTGGTGGGAAAATAAACGTGTTTCCGTGCGCTCTGGCTTCTGTCATGGTGTCCCATTGTGCCAGAAGCGGTTTAATCACATGAGCCGGAAAGCTGTCTGTGGACGAACACTGGCTCCCTTGGCCTGAAAGCGAGATGAGTGCCGCAACCCCATAGTGGCCTTTGAGTGGACTTAACCGTCCAGGGGTCCTTTACCGTTTTTTACCTTTTTACACATGTACAAATACACAAATGCACATCTAAAGTATGTGCACTTGCCTGTGCAGCATGCCTACAAATAGACATGCAGAAAAGCACATGTGCATGTAGACATTTCTAAATGTGCACAAATGCATGAAAATAAGTGTGCATAGCTACGGCATATGTATAGGTATAAGCAATCCCATGCATGCAGAGATATGTGTATTATTTAATTACATGCCCCACCTTTCTTCCAAGCGGCTCAGGGGGGCACATATGATTCTCCCCCTGACCATTTGAGCCTCACAGCAACCCAGTGAGATAGGCTGGACTGAGACTGGCCCAAGGTCACAAGCATACATACAAGTAGATGCAGCATACAGTAATGTGGAGAAATGCACGCACACAGATTTACTCACAGAAACCACAGCCGTACCTGCACACAACTCTTTTTCTCAGGATACGTGATGCTAGTTCTGCGGCTACTTTAATATTATAAAGGTAAAGGTAAAGGGACCCCTGACCATTAGGTCCAGTCGTGACCGACTCTGGGGTTGCGCGCTCATCTCACATTATTGGCCGAGGGAGCCAGCGTATAGCTTCCAGGTCATGTGGCCAGCATGACAAACCCACTTCTGGCAAACCAGAGCCGCACATGGAAACACTGTTTACCTTCCCGCTGTAGCGGTTCCTATTTATCTACTTGCATTTTGACGTGCTTTCGAACTGCTAGGTTGGCAGGAGCTGGGACCGAGCAACGGGAGCTCACCCCGTCACAGGGATTCGAACTGCCGACCTTCTGATCAGCAAGCCCTAGGCTCAGTGGTATAACAAAGGGGGTGTGCACAAGATGGAGTCTCCCCAAAGAGTTGCAGACTCACTAGATCTAGCTTCTAAATTTGGGAGCGTTTGGATTTGCTGGTGTGCACTGAAGGAATTAGAACTAATATCGCTATATGCAAAGGATGCTGAAGCCCAGCACATGAAGGGTTTAGAACCCTTCCCTGCTCCTCCATCCTCTCTAGCAGGGCAGGTTATGTCCTTCATCCCATTTCCCTGCTTGCAAGTTGTCACGGAAACAAAGACAACAAAGGCGCTGGCGTTTATGTGCTGCCAAGAGACAGGTACCTGACAGGCAATTGGGCAAGTGATGGGGCTGTCAGGCAGGCAGCTATAGGGACGGCAGGGAGGTCAGGATTGGCCCATGCAGCCCAGCACACAAAGAAACTCAAGAGGAGTTACTGACAGAGTGAGGTAGTCTACCGCAGGCAAAGAATAAAAGAAGGATAAACACACATACACAAACCAATCTCTTGCCTGAGGCGGATGAGAGGCCCACCGTAGAGGAAATTTATTGTCTCTCACTCAACTCCAATGGCAAGGGGTTCCACAGTATGATACAGCTGTTCTTGTGTTTCTCAGGTTCCAGCTCAGGTTAAAAAAGGTAAAGGACCCCTGAACGGTTTGGTCCAGTCAAAGGTGACAATGGGGTTGCGGCGCTCTTCTCACTTTCAGGCCAAGGGAGCCAGCGTTTGTTGACAGACAGCTTTCCAGGTCATGTGGCCAGCATGACTGAACCGCTATTTATCTACTTGGACTGGCGTGCTTTCGAACTGCTAGGCTGGCAAGAGCTGGGGTAGAGCAACGGGAGCTCACTCCGTCGCTGGGATTCGAACCGCCGACCTTCTGATTGGCAAGTCCAAGAGGTTCAGTGGTTTAGAACACAGCGCCACCCATGTCCCAGCTTAGATCCAGTTGTTAATTGGTTAAGATTAGGAAAATATTGTATATGATCCCTGATCAATTGAGGAAAGGTTATCTTTTCTCATCTTTGATTTGGAGCAAAACAGTCCTGTTGTTTTTTCACTCTGTTCAATCTTTAGGCTTGACTAGAAACGGACTTGACAAATGTTGCATGAAGCAAAAATCTGTCTTTAGCTTGTTACACTGCATAATCACTGGGCTACATGATCTCTCTTTGCCCCTCAGACACAGCTCATGGCATGGGATCAGGTATTTGCATATACAGAATGGGAATAAGACAATGAAGATTGTCTTATTCCCATTCTGTATATGCAAATACCTTCCAGTCTCCATTGGTCCGTCCAATTGCCTAAGATCTAGGAAGACAGCCAAAACCTGGTTGCATCAGTGAAAGTTAACCTACTTTGAGAAATCGATGCCATTCCTTGCATCCTGAAGGCTTTCCAGACTCTCTCCCCAATAAACACTTAGCGGCACAAATCCCAGCAGCATTTAAGGCTTTTGTTTTATTTACTTACATCATCTATATACAACCGAATTAATAATGTCTTCTGGGCAGCTAACAGTAAAAAAGTTTTTTTAAAAAACTACAAAAATAAACAAGAATGCCTAAAAATCAAGCACAATAAAAAACCAATCACAGTACAATACTAAATTAATAAAGCAAGATAAAATCAAGATGCAAAGACCAATAGAAGACCAAATGTCAAAAGAGTTTGAACAATCAAGCTATATTTATTTAGAAAGCAAAACAAGCAAATAATAATATTTTATTTATTTATTTATATTAAACTTATTAGTCACCTTTGTTTGCCAATGCAACGTACAACAAGTAAATAGCATACTTTAAAACTGCCATAAAACAAAGCAGAGAAAAATCCAAAGCACCTTCATATTTTTAAAAGGCAAGATTAAAACATCCTATCCACTAAAGGAGGCCACAGATAGATATGTAATGATGGCACCAGGCAAGCCTCCCTGGGGAGAGCATTCCACAAGCAGGGAGGCACCACTGAAAATGCCCATTCGCATGTTGCCACCCTCCAGACCTGCCATGGTGGGAGTACATGTAGATTGGCCTCAGATGACACTTGCAGGGTCTGGGTTGGTTCCAGGGTCGGTGCTAGGGTTTTTTGCACCCTAGGCGAGATCACCTTCTGGTGCCCCCCCCCATTAATTTAAAAAAATAAAAATTAGAAAAAATAAAAATAGAAAATAGGGGGGAAGTAGAAAAAATTAAAAAAAAAAACAGCTGAGAGGCGCGGTGAGGTGGCCCCAGGCTCGCGCTCCCCATGCGCCTCTGGAGCTTTGCGCGGGGAACGCGAGCCTGGGGCGCCTCCACTCCGCCTGTCAGCTGTTCCTGTTGAGTGGCTTCAGGCCGCTCTCCAGAGGCAAGCGTGCGCCTCAGGAGAGCGGCCTGAAGCCGCTCAACAGGTGACAGGCGCAGTGGAGGCGGCACCGGGAGGCCGCGAGCAGGCTGGCCAGCGCCCCCTCCATTTTGAGGCACTAGGCAGTGGCCTAGTTTGCCTAAATGGACGCGCCGGCCCTGGTTGGTTCATATGGGGAGAGGCAGTCCTTGAGGTACTGGGGTACTGAGCCACGTACGGCTTTGTAGATAAAAACCATCACTTTAAATTGAGCCCAGAAACTAATACTGTAAACCGCCCAACGATCCTTGAATGAATGAATGAACGAACGAACAAATAGTAACCGGTGCAGTCAGGCCACGATTGATATTATGCGCTCAGACCATCTTGCCCCTGGGAGCAGACTGGTCGCTGAATTCTGTACCAGTTGCAGTTTCCGAACCATCTTCAAAGGCAGACACACATATAATGCATGGTGGTAATCTAACCTAGAGGTTACCAGACCACAGAGAACAGAAGTTGGACTAGCCCTATCCAGAAAGGAGGCCATTAGCAGAAGCTGATGGAAGTCACTCCATCCCACCATGGCCTCCTGAGTATCAAGTGACAGCGATGGATCAAAAAGTACCCCCAAGCTATGTATCTGCTTCTTCCGAGGGGTTGTAACTGAGTATTGTGCAGAGTTTGGGGCTGGACAAGCGATATCTGGGCTTCGATCTCCATTCAGCTGTGATAGACAGCAGGCAGGAAAGTGACCTTGGGCTAATCACTCCCTCGGTTTAACCAACCTCACAGGGATGTTGTGAAGAGAAAAGGAGAGGAGGTGAAGCCACATAAGGTAAAGGTACATAAGGTAAAGGTAAACCTTCATGACACTGCCAGAGTCCATGGAAACACCGTTTACCTTCCCACCGCAGCAGTACCCTATTTATCTACTTGCACTGGTGCGCTATTGAACTGCCAGGTTGGCAGGAGCTGGGACAGAGCAATGGGAGTTCATCCCGTCACGCAGATTCAAACCACCGACCTTCTGATCGGCAAACCCAAGAGGCTCAGTGGTTTAGACCACAGAGCCACCCATGTCTCCCATCTCTCTGTGGGGAAAGCCACTTCCACAGCATAAAATTTAAATCATTTTGGTTCCCACAAAGAATCCCGTGAACTGTCTTTTTTTATTTTTTAAAAAAAGTCTTCTAGGAATTGTAGCTCTGCGAGAGGTAAACTACAGTTCCCATGATTCTCTGGGGGAAAGCCAGGCTCTCCCATCTCTCCAGCTCTGATCAGGCCTGGGGAGATGCCAAAGTAATGAATATTCCTGGATTGAGGGGGGCCTGACACGTGTTTTACAAGTATGTGTTAGATACCTGTTATAATGCATAATTGGTAGCATTGATCAGACCCGGCCACCAACGCTTAAGAGAATCGATTGGCAAAATCTGCCTACTAATTGAGGCATTTGTCATCTTGTCCAAGTCTAGGTGGGGAGGGGAGGAAGGGACAAGGCAGAGAGGTGAGATACAGCTTTGCTGGAGAATCACTGTTCTTGGGGTTCTCATCTCAGTCCCTGCCTCCTTTCAGCAACTGCCATTGGTTCTCTAGTGCCTTGTCCCGCCCCCCGCCCCCCTAGTCCATGGGTAGGCAAACTAAGGCCCGGGGGCTGAATCCAGCCCAATCACCTTCTAAATCTATCCCGCAGATGGTCCGGGAATCAGTGTGTTTTTACATGAGTAGAATGTGTCCTTTTATTTAAAATGCATCTCTGGGTTATTTGTGGGGCATAGGAATCTTAGTGTTTTTAAGTGTCAGGTGTAACTTGAGCCTGAACACAGCAGATTTTGCGCAGGTTTTTTCGGAAGCTTCTGGCAGTAACTTAAATGACTAGACGTCTGGACACAGAGTAAACTATATACAGGATTTATTAAAATAAAAGAAATCCAGAGTTTCTATATACAGCTTTAGAACTCAAAAAAACAAAGTAAAATAAATCCTTTCCTCTCTGTCTCTCACACAACCGATACAGCACCTCTCCTCCTACACTGACCACACTCACCACACACGTACTGTGCTAGCTTTCTTTGATAACAGGTCTCAGTTCTAATCTCAACCAATGAGAGCGCAGTTACTATGGCAGAAGTAGACCTTGGCTTTCTGCCCAGTGTTAATTGCTTGTCCTAGAGCTGATTGTGTAAAGAAGCAATCTGATGGTTTCTCACGCTACTAATTTGGCAAAAACCCGAACAAGGAATTCGTTCATTTCCCCCCCCAAAAAATATAGTCTGGCCCCCCACAAGTTCTGAGGTCCAGTGGACTGGCCCCCTGTTGAAAAAGTTTGCTGACCCCTGCCCTAGTCTTACCCCTTTATATGGTGATGGAGGGATTGGCAACAAAAGCAAGCAGTTAAGATCTAATGCGCCGAACTTGCTCTCCATTTCTTGAACTCAGTGCCGGATTTACGTCTAAACTAAACAAACTATAGCTCAGGACCCCACTCTCGTGGGGGCTCAAAAAAAATTTAAGGGAAGAAAAACTGGACGTACATTTCCAAAATATAAGGAAAAACACACAAATAAAATGGCTTTAGATACCTATTTGGTCCATAAATTACCATATAGCATAAATTACCATATAGCACAAAAAACAGTGACAATTTGTTGTTGACAAAGGACAGCTGGACATATAAAGGGCCGCATTACCTTCAGTAGCTTAGGGCCTCATCAAAGCTAAATCTGGCCCTGCTTGAACTCGATTAGCTTCTGTTTCTTGTGTGCATGTGTGCTGCAAACATGAGTGTGTGTTGAGGGCTGACATTGGGGGAGCGAAGCCAGTTCTAGCCTTCTTCTCTCCCTACCCTGTTAGCCTTTCCTTGACGTGAGCTCTGACAAGCCTGAAAGATCGATACTGCTGACCTTTGGTAGAGCTGAGGATCTGTTGCATGACAGGTCAGGTGTGTGGCAGAACAGGGTTGCCATATTTCGAAACGTAATAACCAGGACACCCCAAACATTGTGGAGCTTTTTTTTATTAAAGGAAACCCCCAAATTTGTTGGGTTTGTTTTAGACAAACCCCTAAGTTGTTGAACTTTTTTTAAAAAAAACACACCAAAAAAAACCAACCCTGTGAATTAGGACCATGCTACAAGCCTACTAACAATTGCCCTACAAGTTTCTAGGTGCCTTATGGAACACAACACAATGAGAACCACGCTACAAGTCTAACAATTGCCCTATGAAGTAAAAGGTAAAGGTAAAGGGTAAAGGGACCCCTGACCATTAGGTCCAGTCGTGACCGACTCTGGGGTTGCGGCGCTCATCTCGCATTATTGGCCGAGGGAGCCGGCATACAGCTTCCAGGTCATGTGGCCAGCATGACAAAGCCGCTTCTGGCAGACCAGAGCAGCACATGGAAACGCCGTTTACCTTCCCGCTGTAGCGGTTCCTATTTATCTATGGTACTTGCATTTTGACGTGCCTTTGAACTGCTAGGTTGGCAGGAGCTGGGACCAAGCAACGGGAGCTCACCCCGTCACAGGGATTCGAACCGCTCACCTTCTGATCAGCAAGCCCTAGGCTCAGTGGTTTAACCCACAGCGCCACCTGGGTACAAGTTTCTAGGCGCCTTATGGAACACAACACAATGAGAACTACGCTACAAGCCTAGCAATTGCCCTACGAAGTAGGTAACCAAAAATTTCTAACAGGCCACAAGCGTTGGTCAAATCAGGAAGATGAGAGCAAGCGAACAGCCGAAGAAAGTGAGTGAGGCAAAACTAAGATCAAAGGGCAGGGAAATGGCATGATATTTGCATAGAGATCCTAGTGGTTCAGTCCAAAGAACCAAGCCACGTGATTCAGGAACCCTTTTATGCAGATGATGGTCAGGGCAGGAGTAAATGGAACCATTTCAGTGACTCTCCACCTGCTCATTGCCCTCAACCAGCAAACCCGTGAGCTCGGTTCAGATCCTACACTGGGTCAGATTCCTGGCTGGTGTGTCCATTGCTTGGTCCATTGCTGCAGTGCTGAACAGAGAAATTCAGGACATTGGACGGGTTTGAGCACATTGAACAAGAATCTGCCTTATTTTTGGACCTTGAGTGATACTCAGGTTGACATTCTGATGAAGAAAATAATTTATGTACAATATAAACAGCTGCACATACAAAATGATACAAAGACGTCCCCATTACAGTGTATGCCATACAAATGATTTTCCCCCCTTTTGTATTGTATTCTTATCTCTTTCTACTCTCAAGAAACACCATACAGTACTTTATATTTCTGCAAAGACCACCTGTTAGTCTGAATCTAAAAGCCAACCTTGGAGTTTTTGTTCTACCCTTCCTTGTCTCATGCAAATTACACAGTGTACTTCAAAGGCCTTCTGAGACAGAGTCTTCCAGCCTCTCAATTATTCTTCACTTGAAAGTCCCTAATTGCCTAATTGATGGCTCTTTTCCTGATGGCTTAGAGCCTTCCTTTTGATCTGTGGACAAGGCAACCACACCCTGCTGGAAAAAAGAAAAAAGTTTACACAGATGCCTTTAGGTCTTCTTTATTAGTGCCTACATCTGCAAATTCACAGGGTTGTGCGATTAGGAAATTAGGCATGCTACTCTGAGAATCCCAGGGGAAATAAAAATTACTATTAATAAAAAAGAGAATCCCAGGGAAAGTGGGATTGGGACTGGCGAAACTGGAATGGGCTATCATGCCACAACCCCTTCACACATGCAGTTTCCTCATATATCTATATCTGTGTGTGCATGTTTAATAAGAGATCAAAGAATCACAGAATTGTAGAGTTGGAAGGGACCCTGAGTCCAACCCCCTGCAATGCAGGAATGTGCAGCTGTCCCATAGAGGGATTGAACCTGCGACCTTGGTGTTATCAGCACCATGCTCTAACCAACTGAGCTATCCAGCTGATGTTTTGAGAATATATTGATTGCCATCTCATGACCTACATGCCATTTTGATGTCAGAAGAGAGGCTCTGATTCTTTCAGGATGTAGATGGAAAAGCAAAGTTTTGGGCCCTGGTTAACTTCCTGACACTGACGGCTAAGCTAAAGTTCCGTGTTTATCCAGCACACATTTACATTTTCTCAAGGAGGTATAATGTGACGTGGGTGACGCTGTAGTCTAAACCACTGAGCCTCTTGGGCTTGCCAATCGGAAGGTGGGCAGTTCAAATCCCCACGATGGAGTGAGCTCCCATTGCTCTGTCCCAGCTCCTGCCAACCTAGTAGTTTGAAAGCACGCCAGCGCAAGTAGATAAATAGGTACCGCTGTGGCAGGAAGGTAAACGGCGTCTTTGTGCGCTCTGGTTTCCATCACAGTGTTCTGTTGCGCCAGAAGTGGTTTAGTCCTGCTGGCCACATGCCCCAGAAAGCTGTCTGTGGACAAACGCCGGCTCCCTTGGCCTGAAAAGTGAGATGAGCGCCACAACCCCATAGTCACCTTTGACTGGGCTTAATCGTTCAGGGGTTCTTTACCTTTACCTTTACCATAGATACTATCACCCATTACATGAAGGAAGGCATCAATAGAGGATGAGGGGGGCAGTTTCCCCCATGGAGGATCCATAACATCCCAATACCAGGTTTTCATTAAAATAAAGTAAAATAAAATAAAATATGTTAAGCTGCTAGCATTTGCAGAACCTGGTATATGATGCAAATAGTAGAGGCATTAGTTTTGGGTGATCGCCGCTTTTAGAGTTGTACTCTGTCCCCCCTGCCCATAATATTCCTGAAGACGCCCAGATGTGCTGCATCTGTTTCTCATCTTGTGATTTTTTTTGGGGGGGGCATTTTGGTGTTCTAATCTGGAAGCTGCCTTGGGGACCAAAAGGTAGGACAGAAACATTCTAGTAGAATAAAACGAGATCTTTAGCACTATTTTTCTGTGACGGGTATAGGACTCCTTTGAGTTGTTTATGACTCAATTAGGAGCCACTGATTATCGCCCGGCGCGCTTCCTCTAGCGCTTCTCTGCTTCCGTAGATCCGGGCTGGCAGTAAAACGCACACAGCAGAGTTCTTCTTCTCACACAGCGAAAGCTTGTATAGCCGTTGGATAAAAACGGCTTGGTTTCGTTTCTGCCTGGGAGACGGTCGCAAGATGTCTGCGCTCTCACCAGGTTGTTTGTTATTTTCTCTCTAGAATAAACTTAAGTAGTTATTAGAACATTTTGGACTCTGTGTGTTCTTAAGAGGCTTTTTATCCAACAGCTATACAAGCTTTCGCTGTGTGAGAAGAAGAAGAACTCTGCTGTGTGTGTTTTACTGCCAGCCCGGATCTACGGAAGCAGAGAAGCGCGAGAGAAAGCGCGCCGGGCGATAATCAGTGGCTCCTAATTGAGTCATAAACAACTCAAAGGAGTCCTATACCCGTCACATTTTCACCCTGCACACACAGACCCCAACCAATCATTTGTATGGATTTCTTGTGTGTGTGTGTGTGTGTGTGTGTGTGTGTGTGTGTGTGTGTGTACAGTCATACCTCGGTTTTCGAACGCAATCTGTTCCGGAAGTTGGTTCCAAAATGTTCAAAAACCAAGGATCAAAGGGCTGTCACAGCAAGTTCAAAGGGGGAAATTGAGAAACGCGCCTCAGAAGCCATTCAACTTTCAAGGCGCGTTCGAAAACGGAAGCATTCACTTCCGGGTTTCCAGCGTTCGGCTTCCGAAACGTTTGGCAGCCGAGACATTCGAAAACCGATGTTATAGGAATTCTAAGGTCTCACATATATATAAATCATATGTTCATAAATGTACAAGGCAAACACATACGTAAGTATATAAACAACGTGTCTGAAATAGTACAGGAGAACAATCCTGAAGCCATTTTGACTCTTCCACCCACCTCAAATATTCTCTGCAATAAGGAAGGAAATGGGAAAACCTCCCCATTGTCTCTTTGCTAACAAATCCTGTCTTAAGGGTGTATTTGTGCATGACCCAGGTGGCGCTGTGGTTAAACCACTGAGCCTAGGGCTTGCTGATCAGAAGGTGGGCAGTTCGAATCCCTGTGACGGGGTGAGCTCCCGTTGCTTGGTCCCAGCTCCTGCCAACCTAGCAGTTCGAAAGCACGTCAAAATGCAAGTAGATCAATAGGAACCGCTACAGCGGGAAGGTAAACGGCGTTTCCATGTGCTGCTCTGGTTTGCCAGAAGCGGCTTTGTCATGCTGGCCACATGACCTGGAAGCTATACGGCGGCTCCCTCGGCCAATAATGCGAGATGAGCGCGCAACCCCAGAGTCGGTCACGACTGGACCTAATGGTCAGGGGTCCCTTTACCTTTACCGTGCATGAATAGGGTGAGCCTGTGACCTGGATTTAGGAACTAAAGTATTTAGCATCTCAAAAGGACTGCCCAAGCTGCCCAGGTAAAGCAATCAAATGACCATTATCAGTATCCTGCCAGACAGGATTTCTGTTGTAGACTGCCCCCCGCCCCCGGTTTTTGGGAGTGGGCAAGTTCAAAAGGCTATACAAGGGCTTCCACACCATTGTTCTGGGTTCTTCCTCCCTCCTGCGTGGGGTGAGTGAGCACTCTGTTGCAACAGCAGTAATAAAGACCAGGCTTAATAGCCACTTTGCTCTGATTTGACTGTGGTTGATCTGTTTCCTTCCTCTGACCTATAGGTAACCTTTTAGATTCTTATACGGGTTTCCCGGTAAGCCTCGTACAGGCAGGGAAACAGGTTTACTGAATTCCGTTTTCATCGAGGTTTGACCGTACAGTACACGCATGCATACTTCTTACACAGCCAGAGCTTACTTTATATACTTCTCTTGCATGAATACGTTAGAAATAAACATATTTCCCTTAACGATGTGCCCTTAGGTGCCCTCGCATAACTGCATATACATAGAAAGTTTTCGTCTTCGAGACACATGTACATCTTTTCACATGCATGGTTTATCCACTCCTGTTGAACACACAGATTTAGATGTGCACATCTTTCTAGACAGGTATATAACAGTTAATTCACTCTTGCATTATGCATAGCTGTCTGGGTACGCCGCTCATGCACACATACAAATATGTACAGTTATGACAGTTCAGGTTTTCCACACATAGGCATGCACACATTGTGTATCTCTTATAGAATGCACACATTCCTTTACAGGTGTAGAGTTTACAACAGGGGTCCCCAGACTACGGCCCGGGGGCCGGATGCGGCCCAATTAGCCTGCCAATCCGGCCCGCAACGACCCCCGCCGCCCGCCACCCGCTCTTGCGGCGCGCAGCGCGGCAGTGCTCTTCCGGGTTGGGAAAAAAGCGCCGAAAATCCTTTGTGCGCATGCGTATGGGCCTCTCCCGACCCAGAAGAAGTCATTTCTGGTGCACTTCCGGGGCGGGGGAGGCCCACGCGCATGCGCACAACGGATTTTCGGCACTTTTCCCACCCTGGAAGCGCGCCGCCACGCGACAGTAAGCGCCCGTGCGCACTCCCCCGCCCACCGGCCCGCACAGGCGCGCGCTCCCCCGCCCCCCGGCCCGCCGCGTGATCGGCGCGGTGGGAACCGGCCCAAACGCCGGTAAGTCTGGGGACCCCTGGTTTACAACATTTGCACTCCAGGCAGATAGACCTGTGTGGAGTTTTTACAAATACCGTGGTACCTCGGGTTACAGACGCTTCAGGTTACAGACTCCCCTAACCCAGAAATAGTACCTCGGGCTAAGAACTTTGCTTCAGGATGAGAACAGAAATCGCGCGGCGGCAGCAGGAGGCCCCATTAGCTAAAGTGGTGCTTCAGGTTAAGAACGGGTTCAGGTTAAGAATGGACCTCCGGAATGAAGTAAGTTCTTAACCAGAGGTACCACTGTATATGCACAATGTAAATCCCTCTCACTGGCACACACGCACACACACACACACACAGAGAGAGAGAGAGAGAGAGAGAGAGAGAGAAGAGAGAGAGAGAGAGAGAGAGAGAGAATGGCTACAGATATTATAAAGGGGTTGCTGCCTATTGCACGCTGTCACGTCGGCCTGTCAGTCGGCTGGTAATTAATGCGAACTGCAGGTCCAGCGCCCCATCGGAGTCGTATATCACTGCCATCTCCAGAGCGGCAAAGCAACCCCTTTTACCCAAGCACTGTTATTAGGGGAATTTTCTATGTATTAGCTGTTGATGCACATTAATACATTAAAAATGTCAGTAGCGGAGGCCAGCTAATTGTCTGATTTAAATGTCTATTTGTCAGCGCGCAACTCAGGTGGGCATGAGCCGAATCGGGAATAAGGCACGGAAACCTGTCTCGGAGCGGGGAGTGGGTCTCATCGGAGCGGGGCGTGCGCAGGTGATCGATGGCGGAGACACACTGTCCGAAATGTTTGCGTTTCTTCTTGGCTGTCTCTGCACATGGTGGGGAGGGGGAGGAGAAGGGGGGGACATACGACGAAAGGAAGGAGTGATATCATGGAGACAAGAGTCCCCCCCCCACACACCGAGGGGGATACCCTGGCACTTCCAAGCCCAGCTGTTGGAAGTCTGGTTCCCAGCTGCTCTCCACTCCCCAAAGGAGGCGCATAGGAGAAGGAAGCAGACCTAGTACTTGGCTACACAGCTGCAAATAAAACGTTATAAAGCGCAATATACAAACGTGACACTAGATGGCGACAGCGAGCCATGCCAAATTCAAAGTATTTTTCAAAACGTTTTTTTTTAAAGCATTTTCACAGCTTTTTAAAAATTTGTGTTTAGATTCCACCCTACAGACTCTGTAGGAAGCCAAGCTTATTTGCTCCAGATAATTGGCGAGGCTGTTCTCTCAGAGGGCCCTTTTTCATAATACATAAGGCACCACGGGCTCTGCAAAGAAACCTCCAGAAACAGCTACGCCACCAGAAGGTGTTGTGCAGAGCAAGGGAGAAAATAGGGCAGCCCTACCCATAGGCAGCAGCCATGCTGGAGTGTACGTGGGTGTCAGACTCCAGAGAATCGGCTTCCTCCCCCGTGGCAGTAAATAAGAAGATCAAACGAAAGGAGTGTCTTACCAGTTAGATTCTTTAATAATCACAGTGAAAGAACAAAGAACACATTTCCTAGAAATGGCAGTGCTCCCAATTAAGGATTACTCCCCCCATCCCTACTAATCTACATCACAAATATCTCTTGTAATCTGAGTTTGGAGCTGCTGTGTTTTCCATTCTGCCACTTTCTGAGCTCTCCGGGACTTTGGTGAAGGGGATGTGTGTGAATACTATCCAGAGACTATGAATCTGTTAACCCTCTCTCTTCCAGTGTTTCTTCTGCTAGCTGTTCCCCACCCAGTATTTCCCAGCTTCTGCCTTCTGAACTATGCCCCTCTGCAAACCACTGTTCCAAATCTATTCTGTCCTCCTGCTCCTGGGAAGATTCAGGGTCAGGGGGAGGGGGTGACTCCCACCATTCTTCCTCAGTGCAGTGCAGCCCTGCTCAGCACAGCCCCTGACAGCAGGAGGCAGCTCCCTTCACCACCCCCTTCACTGGCTGTTTCCGACCTGCCCTCACGCCACCCTGTGCTGGCATGTTCCCCTCTGTCTGCCTTGCACCAGCAGATCCACACCATAAATTTAAATCCACACCTGACTTCTCCAAAAGAACCCTGGGAGCTGTAGTTTGTTAAGGGTGCTGGGAGTTGGAGCTCGGGGGGGGGGGGGAGAGACTACAATTCTCAGGGTTCTCTGGGGGACTTGTGTGCTTTCTTTGCATGTTGGGTGTGCTCTGAATCAATGGGTCGGATCTGCCACTCTGGTCCTCAGGTGTGGCAAAGGATACTGTCTCTTTCCCTTTGTTGAAATTAAGATTCCGCTGCTAGTCCAGTCAGCTTCAGTACATGGAATGAAGGTGTCTGTGGAGGTGCCATCTTGTTCTTCCCCTCAGGCAGCAAAATGCCTCAGGCCTGTCCTGGCAGGAATTTTGTCCCTGGGAGTCAGTTTGAGCAACCACACCACAAAAGAACCTGGTTCTCACGCCGTGGCTCGGCTCTAATAAGCCTTATTCTCCTTCCTGTTTTATCCTCACAGCAACCCCGGGGAGTAGGCGAGGGTGAGGTAGACTAGTCCAGAGTCACAATGTGAACTTCATGGTTTGAGTGAGGTTTGAATCTGGGTCTCCACAGTCCTAGACAAAGGGAGGCAATTTACTAACTCATCCCGTCGGCGTTAGGATTACCAATAGTGCAAGAGGACTCTCTTTCTTTCCTCAGTGTCCTCCCCAGATCGGCTCCAGAGCGTTGGGGGAACCCTCAGAAAATAATTAGCAGTACAGTACACATGACAAGGATCTAGGGGTCTTGGCGGACCACAAGTTTAACATGAGTCAACCGTGTGATACAGCCGGGGGGGGGCACTATTCTACGCTGCATCCACAGAAGTCCAGATCAAGGGAAGTCATAGTGCCACTCTATTCTGCCTTGGTCAGACCACACTTGGAATACTGTGTCCAATTCTGGGCACCACAATTTAAGAGGGATGTTGACAGGCTGGAACATGTGCAGAGGAGGGCAACCAAGACGATCAAGGGTCTGAAAACCAAGCCTTATGAGGAACATTGACGGAGCTGGGTATGTTTAGCCTGGAAAAGAGGAGACTGAGAGGAGATATGATAGCCATCTTCAAATATCTTAAGGGCTGTCACATGGGACTCAGTTACACAGCTGCAAATAAAACACTTTAAATGTGTTGTAGAAGGCAATATACAAATGTGACATGAGGAGACCCGAGCCAAAGAGGTATTGGGGAGGTTACATTTCTTAATGTGTTGGCCCTGTGCTAAAAAGAAGGGTACCTCTTTTTGTTAATTTTTTACTTGGGCTCACATGGGTCCAAAATGTTACAGCAGAGGTGTTATCCTTTCTGCATCTAAATATCCATGCATTTATAGCCAAGCTCCCTTCCTCAGCGTCATTTGGATGCCAGCACTCCCATTCAGAGCGAGGGCAAAGCAGTGAATTGGCTTCATAGGTTTTCAGTGACATTACACAGTCAGATCTAGCTGGCTACATTATGACTTCATTATTCACAGGGAGAGGATCTCTTTTTATGATACCAATGCAACAGCCAGTCGGTGCTTCAAACATGTACAAAGATTAGCAAAGTGAGGTGTTTGGGGTTTTTAAAAGAAGGCTTCCACACACACAAAAGGTAAAGGGACCCCTGACCATTAGGTCCAGTCGTGACCGACTCTGGGGTTGCGACGCTCATCTCGAGTTATTGGCCAAAGGAGCCGGCGTACAGCTTCCAGGTCATGTGGTCAGCATGACAAAGCCACTTCTGGCGAACCAGAGCAGCGCACGGAAACGCCGTTTACCTTCCTGCTTGGAGTGGGACCTATTTATCTACTTGCACTTTGACGTGCTTTCAAACTGCTAGGTTGGCAGGAGCAGGGACCGAGCAACGGGAGCTCACCCCATCGCGGGGATTTGAACCGCCGACCTTCTGATTGGCAAGCGCTAGGCTCTGTGGTTTAACCCACAGCGCCATCCACGTCCCGCCAATACACATACTCACAAACCTTTTCAGGCAAGATATGTTAGCTTGGGAACACGCAGTGCATTCCTAGTAATAGTAATCTAATTCCTAGGGTGGATGTGGACCGTCTTGATTCCCTGACTAGTAAAGCTAAAAAAGGTAAAGGACCCCTGGATGGTGCGGTGCACATCTTGCTTTCAGGCCGAGGGAGCCAGTGTTTGCCCACAGACAGCTTTCTGGGTCATGTGGCCAGCATGTCTAAACCGGTTCTGGTGCAATAGAACACCGTGATGGACACCAGAGCACATGGAAATGCCATTTACCCTCCCGTCGCAGTGATACCTATTTATCTACTTGCACTGGTGTGCTTTTGAACTGCTAGGTTGGCAGGAGCTGGGACAGAGCAACAGGAGCTCACTCTGTTGCAGAGATTCGAACCACCTTCCGATCGGCAAGTCCAAGAGGCTCAGTGGTTTAGACCACAGCGTCACCCACACCCCTAACTAGTAAAGCTGAAGGAAACATGTCTTTACTCCATTCGCATTTTGACATTATCAGGTATACTCATAGAGCTTCTTATGTGCACACCCCATGGGAACAACAGTGCTTGAGCAAAACTTAAATTGTAAAACAGTATACTGTATATATATTTTAAAAAATGTATGGATACCCAAATTTTCCTGAGAATTATACCCCTACTGTATTTCTTTTTTTAAAGATGATAATAGTTTTTTTATATATACAAAGTCATAATCACAAATAAATTAGAATAAAAATGGGCACCTCACCATCAAGGCCATTCCATTGTAACTATCTAGCCTTCCAAATTTTCAACACTTGCGATGGTTTGACCCCTTTCCATTTTAACAGTACAAATTCTACAAACACCCTCCATATCTCCTCAAAATCATTTATCCTGCATATTCTCCATCTTACCTTAATGACACGTTAGTTTATCATTAATAGCTATTTCCCACACCTCTTTATACCATTATATGCCCCTATTTCTGTGACTCAGGCCGCCCCGCCCCATTCCCCCCCCCAGACTTTCTTTGTTTTAGAAAAGACTTACAATTCACTTACAACTGTCGTTGGAATACATAGGAAATAATTTCACATCTTAAAACAGGTTTCTGCATCATTGTGATCACTCCATTGTCATGGGGGGGGTGAGCATTCTCCATATGCTCAGAGACAACCTTCTTTATTACTATTTTCAAGCACAATTGCGGAATTCTTGACATCAGAAAAAGCACAAAAATCCAACCTGGATTTAGGAGCTCTGCCTCCATCCTCTATTTTTGCTATTCCTAGTAGCATCGTGCCCATTGCAGAGCAGAATAGGGCTGGCAAGCAAGGGCAGGGGCGGGGTGGGGGGGTGGGGAGCGCCTCCTGTTTCTTGGGAGCCGAGTGCTTATTGCAGCTAGGACAGGCACTGACCCTTGGCATCTGTACCCCGCTGGGAGCCCCATCTATCCACCCTGATCTTTCGCTCCCCGCCTAATTGCCAGCGAGGGCAGGATGGATTTCTTCATCTGACATCCTCAGAATGCTTAATAAATGCCGCTTGTCCAAGGAATTAATTCAGGCCGCCCTGCAGATATCAATCTTGGCGTTTGCTGGCATGCAGGTGATATACGGCCCGGCTGCCATTTATTAGCGCAGGGCCGGTGGATTTAGGAAATGACTAATTTTATATGGTCTGGAGCGCAGTGCATCTCCTCGGACAGTAAATCCCAGCTGAGAAAAAGTGGGGAGGGAGTGGGGACACAAAAGCTGCCTTCGCCCCCCAATGCTCTGCCCTCCCCACTTCCCCAACAATAGGCATCATTCTCCCCCTGCCTAGCTCTGGTAGGGGAGAGGCAAGGCTTTAGTGAACAAGTTCCCTAGGAGGAAGTATTCCGAAAAACAACAGGGGTTTGGATGGATCTCGTCTGCATTCTAGCCCCATTTGGGGGAATAGTCCGTAGTAGGGTTGTCATATTCCCAAAACTAGGGATGGGGGTGGCACTGTGGTCTAAACCACTGAGGCTCTTGGGCTTGCCAATCAGAAGGTGGGCAGTTCGAATCCCTGTGATGGAGTGAGCTTCCGTAGCAGCATTTTGGCGTCCGGGTATATTTTTGCGAAATTGGCAAAATGTCTGGGAAAACCTAAACGTATTGCAAGGGGGGGTTGAAAAAGAAATCAACCTCTTAAAAACCATTGTAAACAGTTTAGATCATTAGTAGGATTGGGATATCACTTGTAGCATAATGGTGGATACAATGGAGAGGTAAAAGATTTGGATTATCATAAAAGATGCAGGAGGAAATGATTTACAATAGGACCCACAAAGGGGAGGAGGGAAATCCTTGGAATCTTGTTTTTATGTTGTATGTTCGATATGTGAATGTAAAATTTTAATCTGAAAAACCAAATAAATAAATTTCTATATATATAAAAAGAACTGCCACTGACATTCAACTGTAACTTCAAGGACTTGTGCTTGAGCTTGTTTTCCCCCTCCACCCTCCCGTTCTTTTTTCCTTTTGTGTCATGGCTTTTTAGAACCGACGTTGGTAATTTGTGGTAACCGCAATTTTTTGGTGGAGCTTCCCAAAACGAGAGAGCAAGGGGATATTTGGTGGTAGTCGTCCAAATATCGGGCTGTATCCAGCGTTAGACATCCTTAAGAGTGGGCCCATGAAAAGCAATGGACCCAAGTGAGTCATGCTCATTAATTTCAGGAGAACTCAGCCGATACGCCCCGCTGATTCATGGAACAAATGTCCTGTGTGCTGACACATGTCCCCTGCTCCCTGTCATATCCTCCAAATTGGTACACAGGTGGACAGGATTAAGTTATTCCTTGCAAGGAGCAATACAACAGAGCAATCCTGTTGAAAATGATTAGTTTAACCTCTGGATAGCTAGTAAAACTGAATTACTGTGCCGCACGTAATGATGCGCGTCTAAAAAGCGTGTCGCCAACATGAAAAAGTTTGGTAATCTCTGGTTTAGGTAAAGGTATAGGTAAAGGTAAAGGGACCCCTGACCATTAGGTCCAGTCGTGACCGACTCTGGGGTTGCGCGCTCATCTCGCATTATTGGCCGAGGGAGCCGGCGTATAGCTTCCAGGTCATGTGGCCAGCATGACAAAGCCGCTTCTGGCAAACCAGAGCAGCACATGGAAACGCCGTTTACCTTCCCGCTGTAGCGGTTCCTATTTATCTACTTGCATTTTGACGTGCTTTTGAACTGCTAGGTTGGCAGGAGCTGGGACCAAGCAATGGGAGCTCACCCCGTCACAGGGATTCGAACCACCGACCTTCTGATCAGCAAGCCCTAGGCTCAGTGGTTTAACCACAGCGCCACCTGGGTCCCAGGGGAAAAGTTTGGTAATCTCTGGTTTAAAGGCCACCAAACATGTGGGCAGAGTCAGTTGTGTGGGTTCAGTTTACCAGGATGAGGAGGGCAACGGCATCTAAACACTGTTCAGAAACTTCAGCTGGTGCAGAATTTGGTGCTTAGGTTGCTCCCCGGACACCGATCCTGGTCTGACTGCACTGGTTACGAATGAGTTTCCAGGCCCAATGCAAAGTTATTTTCTGAGGCCCTTCTTCATGTGTCTCCTCCTTGAGAGGTCTGGAGGGTCAGTGGCAGAGGAAGCTGCTGGGGCACCCAGAGTGGCAAACATGATGTTCACCTGGGGGTGGGGCGATCCTCCCACGGAGGTGGGGCGATCCTCCTGGGGGTGTCAGCGCTGCACGCGGGCGTATTTGTGCGATCAGCAGGCAGATTTTCACAACGATCGCAACGATGGTGAAAATCTGCCCGCCGGGGGTGCAAGTACCACCATGCTGATCCACCCGGGGGGATTTTGTCACCCCCCGCCAGGCATGACACCCGGGGCGAACCTCATCCCCCGCACCCTCCTTGCGATGCCCCTGCAGAGGGTGACACACCTTCAGGTAGGTATACTGGGCTGAGGCCGTTTAGGGCTTTAAAGGTCAGCACAAACACTTTGAATTCTGCTCAGAAACATACTGGGAGCCAATGTAGGTCTTTGGATGGGTGTTATATGGTCTCGGCGGCCACTCCCAGTCACCAGTCTAGCTGCTGCATTCTGGATTAATTGTAGTTTCCGGGTCACCTTCAAAGGTAGCCCCACATAGAGTGCATTGCAGTAGTCCAAGCGGGAGATAACCAGAGCATGCACCACTCTGGTGAGACAGTCTGCGGCCAGGTAGGGTGTCAGCCTGCATACCAGATGAAGCAGGTAGACAGCTGCCCTGGACACAGAATTGATCTGTGCCTCCATGCCCTGGACACAGAATTGATCTGTGCCTCCATGGAGTCCAAAAAGACTCCCAGGCTGTGCAACTAGCCTTTCAGGGGCACAGTTAACCCATTCAGGACTAGGAAGTCCTCCACACATGCTTGCCTCCTGTCCCCCCAAAACAGTACTTCTGCCTTGTCAGGATTCAACCTCAATCTCTTAGCCGCCATCCATCCTCCAACCGCCTCCAGGCACTCACACAGGATGGTGACCAAGTCAAGGGCATTGCCCCTGCAGCATCATTCTAGCCGTCTAGGGATTCTCTGCCCCTTCCCCCTTTGCCCCCTGCCGATCTTTGCAGCAGGACTTTTGCATCTCTCCACTCAGGACCCGGCCTGCTTCCTTGCACCCATCCATTACCCCTGTCAGTCTTCAGATCTAATATCAATGCTTCCCCCCGTCCCTTGCTGCTGTGCAGCCTGCGGCGGGCAGCTGTCTGTCACCAGCAACCTGCTTCAATATTTCATTAAGCATGGGCAAGAGGTGACGCTCGGCAGGGGGAGGGGAGGGGAAATTCTCCCCCCCCCCGGTCCTTGTTTGTGTTGAAAAGCCGGCAGGTGTCCAGTTCTGTGTCGCTCCTCCCAGCCCGTCAAGGCAACAGGCATGACTGCGCAGGGAGAAGGCTCCTCTCTTGACAGGCTGCCTCCAACCTTAACATGTGCCATAAAACATCCTGCCGGAGCTCAAGGAACCCAGCTGAGCCTCGCAGTCAGAGCTGCAGGCAGACGGGAGTGCTAAAAGGGAGCTTTCGCCAGGGAAACCATTTGCATTCAAAGTTCCATGGAAGGATCAGGTTTCCCAACTCTCCGTAATCGAAGAGTTATTGGGCTATTCCTTTACTTCGCTGTTTGAAAGGGTTTTAGCCCACCCTTCTGCAAAACAAAAAAAGGCTCCCCAGAGAAGCTTGCAGATCGATAAAAACAGGCTTACTGTCTGAAAGACATGGCACAAAAGGAAAGTTGTTTGGGAGGGAAGAGGAAAAAAGAAAACTTCTTAGCTGCAAGTTCTACTAATAACCAGCTGGGACAAAAAAAAAAGTTCCAGGGGAAGAGGAAGGGAAAGTTGCTAGCCTCTCAGCTGTGTTGATGGGTGGTCTTCCATAGCTTCCCTTCCTCCCTCTGCTACTGTCTGATGGAAAGACCGCCCAGGTAGCATTTGGGTTCCCTGAACAGTGTTTCTCTCAAGACAGGGGACTAACCACAAGGGCACTGCTCTGATTTCACCCCACACACATGCTGGATCCCTCCACAAATGGATCTATCTGGTTCTTCTGCAGCATCAGGGTCCTAGATTGAGCTCCTCGGTTGGAATTGGACTTCTTAATAAACCTTAAGCACCACTGTCATCACCACAGCCCCAACAAAGCTTTTAGGTGTGTCGCAGGGAGACAAGCGGGCTCTCTCTATGACACCCCTGGGACCCTGGCCTCACTCACTCTGCAATCTCACTTGCCACACAGCTCAATAACGTATCCCTTGCCTGAGTGACAGGTGAAATTACTGGCCCCTTCGTATCTGCAGCCAACTCTCGTCAGGAAACATGAGGTCAACGGGTGGCACTCAGTGAACAGCTGCCTTCATGGCGTGGGAAATCTTGCAAAAGTGCTCTGTAGTTCTTGAAAGTTTCGCCATCCCAACCAGCCTAGAGACCTCCTGGTCACAGACTCCCCAACTCTGATGTAAACAGACATTCCAGTTACAGCAGAAGTCTACCTCTGAATACTGGATACTGAATAGAAATTACCTTCATATGTCTAAAGGCATGTACAGTGGTATCTCGGTTTAAGTACACAATTGGTTCCGGAAGTCTGTACTTAACCTGAAGCGAACTTTCCCATTGAAAGTAATGGAAAGTGGATTAATCCATTCCAGACGGGTCCGCAGAGTACTTAAACTGAAAGTACTCAAAGCGAAGCGTACTTAAACCGAGGTATGACTGTAGCAGTTTGAAGCAGAATGCTGAAGTCTGATCTTGCTAGGCAATTCTTATGGAAACACCTCTGAAAGTAGATTTCTTTTCTTTTCTTTAAAAGATACAGAACTCGTTATGGTTCAAGAGAAAACTATGTGAAAACGTTATACAGATGGTACCTAACACCAGGTAGATTGGCAAAAATTTATGAATCAAAATTGAGTATGTGTTGGAAATGCAAAGGGAAAGAAGGTAACTTTCTTCATATGTGGTAGTCTTGTAATAAGGTTAAAGCTTACAGGGAAATGATATATAATGAATTGAAAAAGATGTTTAAGGTAACATTTGTAAACAAAAAACAGAAGCTTTTCTTTTGGGAATTACGGGATCAGAGTTACCTAAACACGATAGAAATTTATTTATGTATGCAACTACGGCCACAAGAATGACATTTGCCCAAAAATGGAAAGAAGAAGTCCTGATGAAAGAAGAATGCCTACAGAAATTAATGGACCATGCAGGAATGGCAAAACCTACTGGAAGAATAAGAAATCAAGATAATAAACTTTTTTTATTAAGGAATGGAAATTGTTTATTGAATATTTACTAACAAATTGCAAACAAACTAAGACATTAGCAGGATTATGGTAAAAACTTGCAGTTTCTAAAACATTTGTGAAATAGATGAGGAAAAGAATAAATAGAGTTAATTGGGATATGCAGAAGAAGAAGAAAGAGGGTAAATTCATGGAACCGCTGAAAGAGGAAGTCGAGGTTTGATATGTAAGAATTGTTTAAATTCTTTTTTATTGTTGAAATGTTTATTTGTTATAAATGAAAATTGAGAGAGAGAGAGAGAGAGAGAGAGAGAGAGAGAGAGAGAGAGAGAGAGAACTAAATCCTCTTGTCTGACCCTTCCAACATGACAAAAGACAAGCATCCTCAGTTACTTTCTGGCCACTTCTCTAAACACATTTTAAAAATGTCAGCAGGGAAGGGGAAGGTCAGAAAAGGCCTGTAGACATTGGACCTTTCTGTACAATTGGGTTACTGACCATTAACAGCACAGTTGTTTCAAAGTATATGTGTGTGTTTTGGTCGAGATGATAACTTCCACTGGAGGGATATTGCATTTACCGAGCACACAGTGATACTCCATGTGTTGCACCTTGGGAAATGTGATAGCTTCTTAGAATAATGCACGGGTGGCTACAGCATCTACTGTGAAGTGTGCAAAGTTGCATGGGGTGGTGGCGATCAATATTGTATGGAAGTACTGGCACAGTGACTCCCCTGCTCAGTTGCATTCTCTGAACTACACCAACAAGACACATCCTTTTAAACCTGAGTCAGTGTGATACCCTGATACCAGTGTGATACCCTGATACCTTTAACATGCACACACCCTTGTGGAAGCGAACCACAAAATATTATTATTATTATTATTATTATTATTATTATTATTATTATTATTATTAATTTTATACTGCCCTACACCCAAGGATCTCAGGACAGTTCGCAACATACAATCACAATACAGTGGTACCTTGGTTTACGATCTTAATCCGTTCCGGAAGTCTGTTCTTAAACCAAAGCATTCTTAAACCAAGGTGTGCTTTTCCATAGCAGCGGGGGACTCAATTTACAAATGGAACACACTCAGCAGGAAACGGAACATGTTCTTCTTCCAAGGCAAAGTTCACAAACCAAAACACCTACTTCCAGGTTTGCAGCGTTCTTAATCCAAGTTGTTCATGAACTAAGCTGTTCTTAAACCAAGGTACCAATGTATAAGAAACAGAAAATACACAATAAAAATAAAGACAACCCAATAATTGCCCCTTCCACAACACATTTTAAAAGGGCATCGGATGTCAATCAGCCCAAGGCCTATCTGACCGCCACCTAAAGATGTATAATGAAGGCACCAGCCAAACCTCCCTGGGGAGAGCATTCCACAAACACGGAGCCACTGCAGAAAAGGTTCATCAGTCCTCCAGACTTCTTGTGGAGGAGGCACACAAAGAAGGGCCCCAGAAGATGGCCTCAGGGTCCAGGGAGGTTCATATGGAGAGAGCCAGTCCTTGAGGTATTTAAGGTCCTGAGCCATTTAAGGCTTTATAGGTCAAACCCAGAAACTAACTGGTAGCCAGTGCAGTCAAACCAGGATGTGTTCTGTGAAGGAGTAATTCAGTTTCAACCCCAAGGCACCCCGAAAGCTGTTGAGGCTTTATCCTTGAGCTTCTTTTAGGGAAACCCGAAAGTCCATTGACTTGCCGAAGATCCAGGACAAAGCGCTGTCTTTTGGACCCCCCCCCCCCAGAAATCAATTCCGCCTTTGAAATCCCAGCAATGTCTGTGGAAATCTGGACGTATGGCAACCTTAATTTATTTATCCTGAATCTTCTACCTTTGGGCCTCATTGAATGAGGGGGAGAGAGAGAGAGAGAGAGAGGAGTAAGAGAAGAACAGTTCTCTCTATCCCCTTTCTCTACACCGTGCAAAAATTTATACAATTCTGTCATGCCCTCCCTGACTTCACTCCCCTCCTAAACTGGGGGAAGATCCAAACCACACGTTTAAAGTCCATTCAATGCCCATTTGAAACACATGAGTACCCTTAACAAATCACGGCGCCCAGAATTCTTTGAGGAAAGTCATGTGCCTTGAATGTGGCTGTGCTTTAGACGTACGCCGTGGACCTAAATTTCCCCAAACGTGGTTAACCTCATTTAGCCGAGTTGCTCCAGCCCAGGCAGGCCGGAGTGGACAGGGTAACATTTCAGGCCCCTGCTCTACATTCCACTTCCAGTAGGGGGCACTGTGAGGAATGGCGCAAGCTTGCCAGGCAGGGTAGCAGGTTTCGGAGGGGCAAGGGGTGGGTCACCCCCAGCTCCGCCCCCCTTTTCTGCCACAGCACGCTCAGCCTGCTGGTTATCGACCTCGCTGTGGCAGGCTGGATCTCGTTTATCAAGCCGCCGGCATGGGGGCCCTTTGCCACCAGAGTCAGCCGCCTGCCCTGACACTCTTTAAATTGCTTTCTGCTGAGCCCAATTTAAACAGCGTGACAAGACTGCAAAGCGGGCCGGGCTGACAGCTCGGGGACCTGCCTGCACCTTAGGAGCCCTTAATAAAGAGCAGCTTTCCCGAGCAGCCGACGGGCAGGGAGCCAGGCCTGCCGCCAGGCAGCCCACTAAATGGGGCTGGGAGGGGAGGAGGGGCGGGGCGGGTCCTGCTAATTGCCTGCGGCATCTCTGGGGAGGCTTGGCTCATTATCACCAATTATGGCCAAACACTTTAATTGATACTATATTATACAACATAAAGTGGTATGTGTGTGTATCTCTCTCTCTCTCGGTGTATGCATGTACGTGAGTAGGCATGGCGAAGTCAGGAATCGCAGAGCTGTGGGTGCAGGTGGAAGGCACTGAAAACAGGTTCAGGGCTATGGGTGCTCCTCCTCAACTAAGCCTCCCATTCCTCTGTTTTGGGTGGCCTATCACTGAGTTAAGACAAGACACCCAAAGACTGGGAATATAAATTCAGCTCCTGCCAACCTAGTAGTTCGAAAGCACATCAAAGTGCAAGTAGATAAATAGGTACCACTCCAGCGGGAAGGTAAACGGCATTTCTGTGTGCTGCTCTGGTTCGCCAGAAGCGGCTTAGTCATGCTGGCCACATGACCTGGAAGCTGTATGCCGGCTCCCTTGGCCAATAAAGCGAGATGAGCGCCGCAACCCCAGAGTCGTCCGTGACTGGACCTAACGGTCAGGGGTCCCTTTACCTTTAGCCTGGAGAAGAGAAGACTGAGAGGAGATACAATAGCCATCTTCACATTCCGCGTGAAGGTGGAGCAAGTTTGCTTTCTGCTGCTCCAGAAAGCAGCACCCAAACCCATGGATTCAAATTACAAGAAAGAAGATTCCAACTAAACATTAGGGAAAGTGCCCTGACGGTAAGAGCTGTTTGACAGTGGAACAGACTGCCTCAGAAGGTAAGGAAAGTTTTAAAACAGAGGTTTTGTGGTCAGGGATTCTTTAGCAGTGATCTCTATGCTGCAGGGGATTGGACTAGATCTATTACTCTATGATCACTGGGGAGGGAGGTGATTTGCATCCCTATCAGGGTGCTGGACTACCCCCCCCCCCGCAACAACAACGTGTGTGTGTGTGTGTGTTGCTGCCAAAATTGGTAGGAGGCATTTTCTTGGGTGGCCAAATCAGCCCTCCAAATTGGGGCTTAGCCCATGTTCCCTAAGTGTCCCCAGAAAAGCTTGGAATGTTTGCAAGGATGTGTCTTGCTACGGTCCTCGTGCGCGCTAGAAGCACCAAGGCAATTTGGTCAGGGTCCTTCCAGGTATGCAAAAAGGGCCCTACGAACTGCAATTGAGATCCCCGCGCGCGGATGTATCATGTGTGTACACAGAGCGGTGTGTGCAACTCCATAGCTCGACAGCTGCCTCTGCTCCACCCATCAGTCCAAATGCAGCCATATCGCTGATCAGATTGCATAGCTGCTGCAGGCCAAAAAAAGGAATGTAACCTTTGGACACACATCTGTGCTAGTTTGCAGGAGCCCATGTCTCCGGTGTGCGTTCCTACATGCTGTGTGTGTGTGTGTGGTTTTTTTGTGATACACGTTATCCTAATTTAAGGTTGCTGTGTGTCCTCGTTTTCCAGGACACACCCTCTTTTTCAGGGGTAAAATTCCCGTCCGGGTGGATTTTTTAAAAAAAATTGCCAAAATGTCTCTTGCTATACTTTCTGGGTGAGACATGGACATAACTGGTGGCCGAAGACTTGCTTTCCTCTTTTCTTCCCCTGCACCCCTAAGCAATATATCACAGCTTCTATAATAAAGCCTACATACAGTATGGGGTCACGAAGAGTCGGACACAACTAAACAACAAAACAATAAAACAACAACAACACAGTATAGTAGGGGTATTTGAAATGAGTCGTCATAGCATCCTCTTTTTTTGCTCTTCGAAATATGGCAACCCTGGCATTATTCCGCCTGCCTTGCCCTATTTAATACCCACGATCTTCTCCCCCATTGCTCGGCGGGCGCCTTTGCGTGCGAGATGCCCCACATTCACGCCGGCGACCAGAGAGGCGAGAGTGTGCCGCTTCTATGCATCCCGTCGCCTTCTCATTTCTTGCAGCCTCCGGGCATTTTACGATCCCATAAAACTTTGCTGAGCATCGGCCAATAAAAGCTTGACGGCGATTCCCACCTGCCCTCCAGCCCCCCTCACACACACCTCGGGGCTGCACCTTTTCTCGCTTGGCTCCCTAATACACCACCCTACAAACACACACACACACATACAAAAACACACACCCCTCCTCCCCTTGTCAGCAGGGATGTCGGAGGGAGGGGGGGGTCGGATCCAGCGAGCGCTGTTTGCCTTGTTGATGGTGGGCCCTCCAGGGGCTCCATCTTGTGATGTACGAGCTGTCCGCAAAAACGTGCTCTCCACCCAGGCATGACGCTAACAGCTCCTGGCGACGGGCTCTATTATGCTAACAAATCTATTATCCGCCGCGCCGTTCCATGCCACGCTCCGTAATCCCCAACAATCAAGTCAATTTTCATTTCAATAAAGCCCTGCCGGGCCCTCGACTTGCTTTGCTTACATTTTGCAGAGGAGACAGATGGATTTCCGGCTGCCCTGGAGACGTGCAGCTCCTTCCCACCCCCCGAAACGGGCCAAACCCACGTTCAAAAACAAAGGCTCGCGCGCGCCCCCGCCCCCTCCCCTCTCCAAATCTGTACACCTAGTCTAGGGTTGCCATCATGGGCGTAGCCAGGATTTTTTGGGGGGGGCAGAAACTCAGTCATTTATGTATTTTTATTGATGGGGGGCGTCTGCCCTTTCCTCCCCCCCCCCGGGCTACACCCATGGTTGCAAAAAGGAAAAACCAGGCTACCCCAAAAGTTGAGGGTTTTTTTAAGGAATACCCCAAAATTGCCCCCCAAAAATTGTGATTTTTTTTAATTGACTTGCCTAATATCCAGGTAATGTCCGGGTAAAACCAGACAAATGGCAGCCCTAATTTTTTTAAAAAAACAACAACCAGTGTTTCTTTGCCCCCTCCCTGTTGTCTCTCTCTCTCTCTCTCTCTCTCTCTCCCTCCCTCCAACAGTTCCTGGTTTATGTAGCCGTTCAAGGACAATTTTCATCCAATTTAGACCCCGGCGTGGAAGCGCTTGTTTTATTGCAAACATGCCCTGGATTAAATGGCGAGCCGGCCCAGCCGCCTGAAGCCCATCTGTATTCATTTGCACAATTCTCCTTCCAAACCCACTCCAGCTGCCTCTGACATGCCAATTTGTCTCCGGGTCCCGTCACAACAGAATAATTGAGAGGGAAGAGGCACAGTTTAGCCCTCCGAATGGGAAAGTTCCGCTACTTTGCTTCCCGTCAGGCCTACTGGGGGAATGGGCCCATCTCAAGGTAGACGACTCTCCCTGTTTCCTAGACGGCGCCCGCTTCAAGCGAAGACGACTCTCCCTGTTTCCTAGACGGCGCCCGCTTCAAGCGAAGACTTGCTGGACCCTGGGAGGTGGAGGGGAGGAGGGAGGAGGCAGCCGGCGTTTCCCTCCAGAAGATTGAGGTCCGGTTGCGGGGTCTCCAAATTGGAGGGTTTGGGGCTGAAAGGACAGAGTGCCACCAGGCAGGCAGGCAGGAAGGAAGGAAGGAGACAGATTACAAGCACCAGGGCTCCCTTGAACACAGGGTACGCAGACCGAGACCCTACCTGCCTGCAGACTGTCTCGCCAGAGTGGTGCATGCTCTGGTTATCTCCCGCTCTACGTGGGGCTACCTTTGAAGGTGACCCGGAAACTACAACTAATCCAGAATGCAGCAGCTAGACTGGTGACTGGGAGTGGCCTCCGAGACCATATAACACTGGTCCTGAAAGACCTACATTGGCTCCCAGTACGTTTCCAAGCACAATTCAAAGTGTCAGTGCTGACCTTTAAAGCCCTAAACTGCCTCAGTCCAGTATACCTGAAGGAGCATCTACACCTGCATTGTTCAGCCTGGACACTGAGGTCCAGCTCCGAGGGCCTTCTAGCGGTTCCCTCCCTGCGAGAAGTGAGGTTACAGGGAACCAGGCAGAGGGTCTTATTGGTAGTGGCGCCCGCCCTGTGGAACGCCCTCCCATCAGATGCCAAGGAAATAAACAACTATCGGACTTTTAAAAGACATCTGAAGGCAGCCCTGTTTAGGGAATTTTTTAATCAGCCCCGGCTCTAGGTGTAGTCCCAGTGGCATGGGGCGCCGGGCTGGCAGGGGGGGCGCTGCGCGGCAAAGCCACGCGGAAGGTGTGCTGCACGCTGCGAGGGCGGGGGCGCCGGAGCGATCTCCGCGCCTCAGCGCCAGGGCGCCCAACCGGCTTGAGACCGCCCTGTTTTTAATGTTTGATCATGTTTTTAATATTCTGTTGGGAGCCACCCAGAGTGGCTAGGGAAACCCAGCCAGATGGGTGGGGTATAAATTATTATTATTATTATTATTATTATTATTATTATTATTATTATTATACGTTCACACACATTTTAAGGTCCTTGAGAAAGCTCTGTGGAAGAGAAAGATGTTGCAATCTTTCCAGGCTGCCTGAGAAAAGCCTGATGTCTCTTGGTTGGCACTTGATACATTACCCACATCCTTACTTACATCTGACTCACCCCAGATGAGTTCTCTAACTGTTTATGAAAGTTTCATTCATTTTCTTTGGGGGGGGGTGTGAGATGAAGGATGAATGAACACACAAGGAAGAATGAACACACAAACACGCATACGTAAAAATCAAATATATTAACAATAAATATAAAAATTTATATAAAAGTTATATAATAAACATATAATAATACATAATATATAAATAATAATAATATATAATATATAATATATAATATATAATAAGGAGGTAGAAAGCCTGCCTGGAAGGAGAAGGACAAGCTTGAATGCTTATAGTCTATACAGGGACTGTGAGCACTCTCAACAACATGACAAAATCCATCTTCATCTTCACTCAGGACCTGCTCAATTTTATTCTTCTGATCTATGGAGTACTGGCTTTCACCCGAGGCTAGGTGTGTTTGTGCTGGGTACAAAAACTGATCTGCGTGCTTTCCTTTTCATCCCAGGTCTAGAAGGGACCAGGCTGAGCTGGTTACAGAAAGGACCCTTTCCCCATTATGCAGAGGTGCACAGTGGCTCACATACCATTTGCCATGAGAAACTTGAGTTACCCCAAATTATCCTGCCCAGCTTCCTAATGGCGAATACCTCAATCTCTCCCTTAATCTCTGACTCTTTGCCTTCTGCTCAGCAATAATCTAGATTAGATCCACCGAATGGATGCACCTACCTGCACAATGTACATTTATATCAAGGATGGGGAACCTGTGGCTTCCAGATGTTGTTGGATTCCAATTCCCATCAGCCCCAGCCAGGGATCATGAGAGTTATAGTTCCACATCCCTGGTTTATATGATGGTTTCCCTTCATCCAACCCTTACTTGCCTTCTTGCACTTTTTAAGCTTGGTAATCTTTGAGGAAATAAGCCACCTGTTAAACCCATGATACAGCCTGGATCCCTCACAACAAACTACAAAAGCAAAGGGGGGGGGAAATATAGCAATCTCTGCATGAAATGTGATCGCCGAACAATAATCTGTTGGATATTCATATGCAACTAACTAATGCATGGCCCAGGAACTGACCTAGCAGTTCAAAAGCACATCAAAGTGCAAGTAGATAGATAGGTACCGCCCCGGCGGGAAGGTAAACAGCTTTCCTGTGTGTTGCTCTGGTTTCACCAGAAGCGGCTTAGTCATGCTGGCCACATGACCCGGAAAAACTGTCTGCGGACAAACGCCATGTCCCTCGGCCTGTAAAGCGAGATGAGCGCTGCAACCCCAGAGTCATTTGCTGTCAGGGGTCCTTTACCTTTACTTTTTTTAATGCATGTCCGAATTCACGCCCTTCACACCTGTATTATTTGTGGACACACACACCCACACCCACCCCACACACCATTGTTTTCTTACATTTTTTTAGTTATCATTCTTCGGAGGCAGTTTATTTTTCACTCAGAATCGCTCCCAATACTGGAACTTCCTCGGAAAACACACCGCTCCCTTACTTTCCTCCTGCTGCACAGAATCCCAAACTGTGAAAAAGGAGGACAAGGCCCAAAGATTCACAGCTGCGTACAGGTGTTGGCTCCAAAGGTCATCTCGAGGTAAGGGCTGGCTTATCAGACATTTCCGGATATTTTTGCCTGACTCCCGCCACTGAGCCCAAGCTTTGTACCAGCTGGGGAACCCTTGCCCCTTCTCTGTGTTAATGCCGCCAGCGAGCAACTGGCTCTCCTGACCCCCATCTGCTTCTCTCTCTTCTAGGGCAGGGTGCAAGCATTTTGTTTCTGCCCAATGACAATGGGCACCCAGTGTGTATGATTCCTAAGGACAGGGCAGGCTATCAAGGGGGATCCCCTAAGGGTCCTGGCTGACCTCCTGACACCTTCTCTGACAGATATCGGGTTGAAATCCTTTAACACAACACCAGCGCTGATGAGAGGCAGCTGAATCCCACGGCAAGCAAGTCGCAGGCGCGACAGTTTCCCCATGTCCCTATGTCTGCTCCATTAGCTGCAAAGGGCAGAGCCATAAACAACACAGCCAAGATACAGATTCATTGGAAATATCTCTTCTGACAACTGGGGAAGATGTGAGAAATCCAATCCCTCGCCAAGTTTCACATTAGTTGGAAACTCTGGCGCGCCGGCTGTGAAGATAACGTACAAGAATTACGGAAGCCCAGGCAGGGTTCACTTGCAACCAAAAGGCAGCCTACAAATCGAAAACGTAAGCACACAAAACATGTGCATTTCTATGTGTCTCCTATTCTCAGGAGTTGTCGCCCAACGTACAGCAAATGCACACAACAAAAGAGATTGCGTGCAAATTCCTTACACAAGTGCATGACAAATACATGGGACACGACTGAGAATGTGCATCAAGGCTTCATTTCGCACACAGCTCACAGGTTCTGCTTTCAAGAAATCAATTTTGTACGATCAGCATGAAATATGAAAATGCCAGAAGTCTCTTTTTACGTAGCGCACTTGGAAGCTTCGTCCCAGAGGGCTGCATTTCCTTCCCAAACGCAAGGCCAGCCAGCCAGGAGCTATAGGTCTCTCTGAGGCATGCATCGATTAGCAGCTTGTGGGACCCTTAGCCTAAAAAACCCTGGGACACAAACACACCAATACACATAAACTGCTAAAAAGGTTATATATATATATATATATATAAAGGTTAAGTCGAGTCAAAGGCGACTATGGGGTTTCAGGCCAAGGGAGCCGGCGTTTGTCCACAGACAGCTTTTTCGGGTCATGCGGCCAGCATGACTAAACCACTTCTGGAGCAACAGGACACAGTGAAGAAAACCAGAGCACACGGAAACGCCTTTTACCTTCCTGCCACAGTGGTCCTTATTTATCTAGTTGCAGTGGTGTGCTTTTGAACTGCTTGGTTGGCAGAAGCTGGGACAGAGCAATGGAAGCTCACTTCGTCGTGGGGATTCAAACCGCCAACCTTCCGATCGGCAAGCCCAAGAGGCTCAGTGGTTTAGACCACAGTGCCACCAGCAAGGTCGGTCAGCTAGGAGCTACATGTCTCTCTGAGGAATGCATCGATTAGCAGGTTGTGGGACCCTGAGCCTAAAGAACTCTGGGACACAAACACACCAATACACATATACTGTACATATGGTGGATTGCATTTTAAGTACCCCATTGCTTTCTTAGTAACACAAATGAGGGAGGGAAAACAATATGTATTCCTTTACAAGCAAAATGAAAATTTGAACTAGCCAAGAAATCTTGTAGCCTACTATTTCCCTCAACCAGGGAGAGCTCAGTCAGTAGAGCATGAGACTCTTAATCTCAGGGCTGTGGGTTCAAGCTCCCACATCGGGCAAAGGATTCCAGTATTTCAGGGGGTTGGACTAGATGACCCTCAGGATCCCTTCCAACTCTACAGTTCTATGATTCTGTTATTATATAATGTGAGTTCTGGAGCAGTCTCAGGGTGCTTGCTGCTGGTCTAAACCACTGAGCCTCTTGCGTTTGCCAATTGGATGGTCGGCGGTTTGAATCTCCGCGATAGAGTGAGCTCCCATTGCAATATCCCAGCTCCTGACAACTTAGCAGCTTGAAAGCATGCCAGTGCAAGTAGATAAACAGGTACCGCTGTGGTAGAACGGTAAACAGTGTTTCTGTGCACTCTGGTTTCCATCACAGTGCCCCACAGTGCACCAGAAGCAGTTTAGTCATGCTGGCCACATGACCCGGAAAGCTGCCTGTGAACAAACACCGGCTCCCTTGGCCTGAAAGCAAGATGAGTGCCGCAACCTCATAGTCACCTTTGACTGAACTTAACTGTCCAGGGATCCTTTACCTTTTTTTTTTTACCTTTTGCCTGCTGCTGGAGAGGAGCGGGTCCAGGGCCTGTTATTGATCCATCCTTACTCTGATCCTTAAGCAAAGCACCCTCCTTTGCCTCTCTCTTTCTGCTCTCAGAGACAGCAGTGCAGTTGCACAGGAAGTCAGACGGATCCTGACCATGCCCCTTAGAAACCAGAACCTTGATTGACATGGGCTGGATGGAGGGATGGTGTGTGTGTGTGCGTGTGTGGCAAAGAGCCCATCTGGGGGTCACATTTAACAGAAGCCGCACAAGAAGAAAGATGCAGGGACCCAAACAATGACTGAGAAGGGAAGTGGATTTATATCCTGGTCCAAGATTCTGTCTTTGTGGCTAAAAGCACCGACTGGATGGATGTCCTTGCCTGTGACCTTTCCATGCAGCTCTACAACCCTCAACTGCTCACAGGACTTATGCTCTTTTAAGTGACTTCTACCCATCCTTCCTTTCTGTCCCTTATGCCTGGGGCTCCATCCTTCAATGGTTACCTTCAGATTCCTTCTCAGAAGTTCACCTTTCCCCAGAAGCTTTGATTGAACCCCTTAATCCTCATCCCCAACTGCAACTAAACCCAAATTAGGTGTAACCTTCCTCCGATTGCATATTCATCCCTTGCTTTCCTTCTCTCCCTTCCCAGCTTCTGTTGCTTATTCTCCACTGTTCCTTGGGAGGCAAGGAACAATCTTTCTTTTTTTTCTGTTTCTTTTGCTTATGAAACTCTGTAGAGGGTTTGGTGGACATGGATGCCGCTGTACAAACAATCCAATTGCTCATTGATCATGTACACATGCAAAATGTGGAACTGCCCTTTCCCGTGAAAGGGTTTCGGGTGTTAGTGTTGTAAACAAACTGCGTGCCACTCTTGATCCAAGGAATAATGCTTTAAGGTGATATTTCCCCCAGTAGTGAAGGATTTGTCTGCAACGGAAGCAATGCCTTTATTGGAACAGCTAGCCTTCAAAATGCCTGAAGCAAGCTTTCAGCCTACACAGAACTCTTCAAAGCAAAAATAAAGAGATGGCACCTTGAAATCTAGCTTCTTTATATTTCGTAGCCGAAATATATTCAAATACCTGACTTTTTATTGTCTTACACTATGTGTAAGGGGGCAGTATGGACAGTGTATGAGAAATTGTCCATTTAATGGCCACCATCTTTATTGAAATACTGTAATATGTAATTTAATCTGCAGGTTAATTAAAGGAAAGCAAAATATGCAACTCGGTCCCCTTTGCATCCCAGTCAGAGCTCTCAATTCTCCACTAACCAGAGGGTGTGATTGCAGTATACAGACCTCAAAACAGAATTGAAACGGCTTGATAAAAGGCTAGCTGTAGTTTTCCTGTGTTTTGTGACAAATTAGACTCCCAGCCTCAATATTTTTATACCATCTGTCTCTTGAGAGGAGAGTGAGGGATCAGAAATCAAAGGCCAACAATGGCAAAGCGGGCTGTGGGTTTTTCCTCCCCATTATTAATAATATCCAAGAGGTTTCTTAGCCCATTTGTATTCTCTCCCTCTCCCCCCCCCCCGCCATAGTGTTTGGAGGGGGGGTGGAGATTGGGATGGCAGGACCTGATCTCTCAGCCCTGACTAACTCACATTCACAAAGAAGCAGATGAAATAAAAGCTTAGTGAGCATCTCTTACTCGGGGAGCCAGAGAGATTCCAAGCTTCTGTTTTCATTCCTAAAAGAGAAACGGAGTGCGCTGGGAGCAAAATTGGAAAGCACGGCCTCTGTTCTGAATTCTGAGGGCAGAGAACAATAGGGTCTTAGCAGTCTAACATGGGTGGGCAAAGGCTAGATCAGGATATACTGCTAGGTCTCTGGATTATTTGAAGTAGGTAAGCTTATTAAGTATAGCAACAAATCTTCCACTCTTCCACACACACACACACCCTCTCCTGAAATGAAGAAAACTTAGAAACCAGGAGTGGATTTTTGTGTGAAAGATCTGAGAGCTCAGTTCTGGAAATGAAATCAAATTGCTGGGCTGAACATATACGTACTCAGAAATGCTACCTACCCTTCCGTAATTCTAAGTGTCTGTTGGCTCCACTGAGCCACTGTGCAAACACTACACAGAATGTGTGCGGGTGGGGCTGTGGTCTAAAGCACTGAGCCTCTTGGGTTTACTGATTGGAAGGTCGGCGGTTCGAATCCCCGTGGCGGGGTGAGCTCCCGTTGCTCTGCCCCAGGTCCTGCCAACCTAGCAGTTCAAAAGCACACCAGTGCAAGTAGATAAACAGGTACCGCTGAGCTGGGAAGGTAAGCGGCATTTCCGTGCACTCTGGTTTCTGTCACGGTGTCCCGTTGCACCACATGCGGTTTGGTCATGCTGGCCACATGACCCGGAAAGCTGTCTGTGGACAAACGCCGGCTCCCTTGGCCTTTTACTCTACCTAGTGGACTTTGGGAATCTAGCACACACAAAAACCAATGTAGATTCCGCCAACCTGAAGTACGCCTTCCTGAAAGCTAAGAGACTGTACAGACTTTCCGAGCTCTGAGATTTCAGGACTCTCCGCGAGAGCAACCTCATGCATCCCTTAACATCAGAGATCTGGGACATCATGTAAATCTAATTCTCACGCCAACTCTTTCACATGTTTATTTGGGGCTCAATGCAAAGTGAGAAATGACAGCACTGCAGGAGCGAGGGAGGGCTTGCAAATTCAATCCAGGAATTCACTGGGCAGCCCACGGTGCTTTTTTCTGGGGTTATTCAAAGGTACACAGGCCGACACCTTTTTTTTCTAGAAGAAAAGCACTGGTTAAAAGTGCAGCAAATGTGACAACTTCATGGTGAGTACCAGCACTTTTTTTTTCTAGAAGAAAAGCACTGGCGGCACACAATAAAGATCAAAACTATCACATTGAAATCAATAAGCAAAAACAATAACACGAGGTATTAGAACGCAACAAACAGCATGATTTATAGGAATAGATAACAAGTCAATAGATTTAAACAGCATAGGGAAATAAAAAGGGTTTCGCTTAGTGCAGAGAGAGAGAGAGTGCTGCTAGATGCCAGGCTAGTGTCCCTGGGGTGAGTTCTGAAGCTGGCGCCACCACGCAGAAGGCCCCGTACATGGTCATTGCGCTCCAATAGCAGGGGGAATCAAGGAACTGTCTTCAGGACTGATCCAAGGGACTTTGCTTGTCAGGAGCCCAGCAAATTCTACCCTATGGAGCCAGTGACAGCTATGGAAAAGGCTGGGACCTGGGATGTTTGCATTCCCATTCCTGACTAGGGATGAATCTAGCCATGGGGCTTTGAGGACATGATGTTAAACTCGGGGAGTGTTATGTGGCTTGAATCCCACACCCTGAGCATCTCTCCCCCCTTCTTGACAGCTTCACAGTGGCTCCATCACAAGCTGTTTTCGCCACATGAGCCAAGGTCAGGTGACTGCAGGGGGTGTTTCTCTTGTCATTTCGAATGCAGATTTTCCAACAAATAGAAACCCAGTTGCCTTGCTAGCTCAGAGGGTGGGGAGCCCGCCTTGTGCAGCAGAAATGGGCTCCTGCCAATGAGTAGGTGGCATGAAGACGACAGGTCTCCTCCGTTGCCTGTCCATTAGCATTTGGTAACCTGCGTTACAGTGACCTTTTGGGCTGGAGATTTGATTGTTTGTTTGTTAACTGAAGTTTAAGGTAGAAAAATACAGTATCCTTTAAAATGGTTACATGCTCCATTTCTTCTGGCGGTTGTTTCTCATAAGGGAACTGTCCAGCATTTGACCTTCCTGAACATGAGCTCTGAGAGAGGGAACATTCCCTTTCCTGCCCCACGCACACGCAAGCGGCCAGAGAAAGTGTTAGATGGCAACTACATGTTACTTACGCATGCTGAAACCGCTGACCACCGAGAGCTGAAGATGCAGTCCAGGAATGCCGATTCCCCAATCTGTTTGAGGGAAGGAGCGTAGCTCCAGAGGAATACAACACACGCTCCGCATCGCAGAAGGTCGAAGGTTCAATTTCCCTTTAAAAACATGTGGTGATCTGAAAGACCTCTGCTTGAGACCTTTGAAAGTAGCTACTAGTCAGAGCTAAACTAAACTAAAGGTCCGTATAGTTAAAGCTATGGTTTTCCCAGTAGTGATGTATGGAAGTGAGAGCTGGACCATAAAGAAGGCTGATCACCAAAGAATTGATGCTTTTGAATTATGGTGCTGGAGGAGACTCTTGAGAGTCCCATGGACTGCAAGAAGATCAAACCTATCCATTCTGAAGGAAATCAGCCCTGAGTGCTCACTGGAAGGACAGATCCTGAAGCTGAGGCTGCAATACTTTGGCCACCTCATGAGAAGAGAAGACTCCCTGGAAAAGACCCTGATGTTGGGAAAGATGGAGGGCACTAGGAGAAGGGGACGACAGAGGACGAGATGGTTGGACAGTGTTCTCAAAGCTACTAACATGAGTCTGACCAAACTGCAGGAGGCAGTGGAAGACAGGAGTGCCTGGTGTGCTCTGGTCCATGGGGTCACGAAGAGTCGGACACGACTAAATGACTAAACAGCAACAACTAGTCAGAGCAGTATACTGATTCAATATAAGGAAGCTTCCAATGGGTTTTACCCCTGTTTAGGGAAGCTTTTAAATGTTTGGAGTTTAATTGTGTTTTTAATATTGTATTGGGAGCTGCCCAGAGTGGCTGGGGAAACCCAGCCAGCTGGGCAGGGTATAAATAAATAAATAAATGGTGATGGTGATGATGATGATGATGATGATTACCCCAGCTCCATGGATGAATGAGAACAAAACCCAGTAGCTTTGGCTCTTACTTCCCACTAGGTCGTGCTAGTTGGTATTTACAGGTGGGACCTGCAACAAAAAGTTCCAGCGTAGAGAACTGCTTGCTCAGTTTTGCAGCATGACAGCCATGCCTTCTTTCAGAATACACCATCCCATTCCCCTTAGCGCACATCCTCTCCCAATTTCAACCCCTTCCCCCAGGTGCTCAGTATTCTCAGGCCATTGTTTAGGGAAGCTTTTAATGTTTGATGTTTGATCATGTTTTTACCTTGGTTCTGGAATGCCTTGCGATTCGAGCCTTTTGGCTTCCGAACTCTGCAAACCCGGAAGTGAGCTGGTCTGCGAACGTTTTTTTTGGAAGCCGAACGTCCGATGCAGCTTCTGCAGCTTCCGATTGAGTGCAGGAAGCTCCTGCAGCCAATCGGAAGCCGTGCCTTGGTTTTCGAATGGTTTCGGAAGTCAAACGGACTTCTGGAACTGATTCTGTTCGAGAACCAAGGTACAACTGTATTCTGTTGGGAGCCACACAGAGTGGCTGGGGAACCCCAGTCAGATGGGTGTGGTTATTATTATTATTATTATTATTATCATCATCATCATCATTATTATTAAGCATGCTCAATGCCCCATTGGGCTGTTTTCTTTGCCCTGTTATTAGGCATTTCCCTCTCCCACAGTTTTTTTAAAAAAACATATATTTCTAAGAACCTTAGGTTTCCCCCCAGAATGATGACACCCCACTCTTGCTTCTTATTAGCTTCATTGTGGCTACACAGCCATCGTAACGCGATACCTGAATGCCCAGTTAATATATATATATGATTGCATTCTTCTGACTGTGTCACTTTGCTTATCATCCACTCAAAACACACAGAGCTATGAGAGTCTGTCGAATCCTCCGCTGGACTGATTTAAAAGCGCTCAGGTCTTTTAGAAAGGGAAAGGCAACGGGGAGACTCCCGGCAGACCCAACGTATCGGTGTTATGATCCCGAGCAATAATCCCGGCAAGATAATGAGGAGCCAGCCACCGTCCCTCCTTCTCAGAAGTATGTAGCATGTCACTGCCCATAACTTTGTAGCGAGTGTTCCAAGGGGAAGAAAGAGGAGGCAAATAGCTGCAGGGGTCACTGAGAAGTGGAGCCTCAGGCAGCAACACACAGGAGCCTGGAAGGGTCCAGAAATCAGCCTGACCCTTCATTTAGACAGGGTCCCAGAGCAATATCCACCTGTCATAAAAATGCAAGGCTGTACACGGTGAGGCAGGGGAGGGGAGGAAGTTCACACATTACATTTAGCAGGTGGCAAATGAACACATTGTGCTATCTGTGTCAATGCTCAGGACTCCAGCCAGCCAGGCTTTCCCTCTAGATCTAGAAGACTATGGATTGTAATAAGCTCAAGATGGGCATTCTGTCCCCCCCCCCCCAATTTTCTGTCCCCCCCCCCCAGCTGACACTGATTCTGCAGTTACTGAGCATGCACAGTCCTCTTTAGGCTGCTTCAGGGAATGGATGCTCTTTTGGGGGTATTTATGCAACCTCGCAGTTGTCTCAAGGATAAAGATGCTTCGCTCTTGCTTCTCACTGGCTCTTTTTTTTGGCTCCGGTCCTGTCGGTACTCACCACCTTATTTTAGTGAGAAAGCACCATCATTGTACATAGCAAGGTTGTGCCTTTAAAAACCACATTCTTTCGCTCAATGAATTCTGGGTGCTGTAGTTTACCCCTTGCCGAGTTACAATTCCCATAAAACAACCCCTGTGTTGCAGACTCCCGCATTAGGAATGCAGTTCAGGAAGCACCCCTGGTTGAGCATTTTTTAGCTAACAATCATTCAGACTCGGATTTGCTGTACACCGTATTGTGGATTAACAGGAGGAAGGGGAATGCTAAACGCGATTATGTAAAATTATTAAGACAAAAAGAATCACAATTTATTTTTATGTTCAAAACGCTGCATCCAGAAGGATTGAACTCTGAGTTAGATTTGAATTGTTTCATCTAATTATATTACTTTCAGGATCTTGAGGTTGGATGTTACTTTAAAATTTCAATAGCCTTGATTAACTAGGGTGTTACCTGTGGTGGAACTGTATATTAAGCTTTCTAAGTCTTGCTTCAGGCAGCAGGGGTTATATATGTGTATGACCCCTGTTTTGCAGATTGCTTACAAACGCTAAGGTATGTTTTATTTTTGTATTTCCCGGTATTTTTTCAATGTTAAAATATTATGGACTGTATAGACTCGTGTTCATACTGGCCATTGGCCTTAATATGATGTATGACATAATTAATAATATTTATTTGATTTATTTTTTGTAGTTAAAAAACTGAAGAAGACCAAACCGAAACAGTATGATTACCTTGGATCACTGTCTCGCATGTTGTTATATTTTGCAAAGATAAAAACAGATATATTTCGCCCGTGGAAGTGGTCGACGTGTTGCCTCCTTTTTGTTGGTGAGTTACAATTCCCAGCAAACCTTAACAAACTACAGTAGCCCAGAATTTTTTGAAGGGGGGAAATGTGCTTTGAATGTACTTTAAATGTATAGTGTGTACACAGCCACACAAAGTAACACAAGCAAAAGACAGGTCCCTGCCCTCAGGAGTTTACAGTACTGATAGAGATACAGTGGTACCTCGGTTTTCGAACGTCTCCGTTGGAAAACGTTTCGGTTTTTGAACACCGTAAGTGCAGAAGTAAGTACTATGGTTTTCGAACACACATCGGAAGTTAAACATGCCACGCGGCTTCCGTTTTGAGTTTTCTGTATTGAGTTTTTGGTTTTCGAACGTTTCAGAACTCGAACGGCCTTCCGGGACAGATTACGTTAGAAAATTGAGGTATCACTGTACTTGATAGAGATTGTCAAACTGAGGTGAAATTTAGACAAGGAGTTAAGAGAGAGGGGAAAGTATGTACAGTGGTACCTTGGGTTACAGACGCTTCACGTTACAGACTCCGCGAACCCAGAAATAGTACCTTGGGTTAAGAACTTTGCTTCAGGATGAGACCAGAAATCGCGCCACAGCGGCGCAGCAGCAGCAGGAGGCCCCATTAGCTAAAGTGGTACCTCAGGTTAAGAACAGTTTCAGGTTAAGAACAGACCTCCAGAACAAATTAAGTTCTTAACCCGAGGTACCACTGTATGGTTGCATGCGGTGAGGGGAGGGAGAATATGATCTTCTGGGATGTACATGGGAAGGCCTGGAGAATGACAGTTTTCTAGTAAGAAAATATTGTCACCTGAATGCAAAGGAATGTGACCTCTGCTATAGAAGCACTAATTAAAAGGAAGATATCTGACTCTCTTGCAACAAATGAGGGATAAATAAATTGACATTCATTGAATTAAGATTGGATTGCCTGGAAAGGTCCAAGATGTCAATGAACGGGGGACTTCCGGTCTGGCGCCATTGAAAGCCGGAGGGGAATTTTCGGGGTTCCGAGGTTCCCGGCGCCTCAGAGGGGGGTGCTTTATCCATTTCTGTATATTTCTGCAGTGTCATTGACAGGACTGGAGAGCCCCAGGTTCAAATCCCTGCTCAATTCTGATGTATGCAGAATAACACTAGGCCAGGATAGATAGCTAGAATAATCACCACGCTTGGAATGACCTTGGCTAGCATGCCTAAGATCCCGTACTAAAAGTTTTTAAAATCTCATGACCAGCAAATAAAATTATGCTAATTTGCCATTTTTAGAGTACATTATGCAAATGGCTACATTTGCATACATTCATTATTCCTATTAATCATTCCTATAGCACTTTCAGCATGCTAAATGTCTTACAGTCCTTTTCTCGGCCATCCTCGTAACAACTCTGGGCCAATGAATTAATCTTCCCATTTTAAAGAAGGGAAGGACTGAGAATAAAAGGCAAACACTGATGTTCGCTAGCTATTGGCCACACAAAGATGTGAGCCCCGCTCCAGTTCCTACACTTTGTCCCTGCACTTAAGATCTCATATTTTAGTCTGCATTTTCATCCGAGTTGAACAATTATTTTTAGAATTATTATGCAAAATGTTGATTAATAAACTGGATGCGGTCTGAGAAGAACTGTGGTTCAGAAACCATAAAAGACAAAGGGAAGGGGAAGGAACAGGAACTTTCTACTTTCCCTTCAATTGCCCTTTACTTTTGTCTTCCTTTTTGTACAATGCCTGGCACATATTAGAGCCTTTTACGAATATTAAATGTTGAGGATTAGGTCAACCTTTGATGAGCGAATGCCAGCACTCTGCTTAAGCCCCAGAACTCCCATTTGAACCCCCAGTCATTTAAAATAGGGGCAGCCACTTGTGGTTCCTTCCAGTTGTTTTGGACAACAACTCCCATCATCCCCAACCATTGGACATGCCAGCTGGGAATGGTGGGATTTTGGAGCACACTGACATCGGGAGGACTCCATGTTGGCAATTCCTGGAAGGATTGAGCAGAAGCCACTTATACCCCTCTACAAATGTGGCTGAAGGCTAGACACAAGCTCCTAGGCTCCATATTCCAATTTGGCATTAGAAGCCATTGTCAGCATGCCATGTTATGAACATTGCTCCAGAGAGTTTTCTAAATTATCTGACGCTGAAATTCACTGCTGCACTGGCTGTGCAGAATGGGAAATCATAACCATTTGTCTCTGTTTGCACCTCTAGATGGGATGTGAGGCTCTTTATTCCTCAAATGAGGATGTGGGTGGCGCTGTGATCTAAACCACTGAGCCTCTTGGGCTTGCCCATCAGAAGGTCGGCGGTTCGAATCCCCGTGATGGGTTGAGCTCCCGTTGCTCTGTCCTAGCTCCTGCCAACCTAGCAGTTCAAAAGCATGCCAATGCAAGTAGATAAATAGGTACCGCTGTGGCAGGAAGGCAAACGGTATTCCTGTGTGCTCTGCTTTCCGTCATGGTGTTCCGTTGCACCAGAAGCGGTTTAGTCATGCTGGCCACATGACCTGGAAAGCTGTCTGTGGGCAAACGACGGCTCCCTTGGCCTGAAAGTGAGATGAGTGCCGCAACCCCATAGTCGCCTTTGACTGGACTTAACCGTCCAGGGGTCCTTTACCTTTACCTTATTCCTCAAATTCTTCGCAACTTCCATTTTCCAAGTCTGCAAATCTCAGACAGGAAGGGGAAAACTGCTATCGTATTATCATGTCCTCCCCTCCATTGGTCGTTCCCCCATGACTATTCAATCTGGTGCAATGTGACCAGTGTTTGGATTCATATTCCAGCAGTTATTTGGAGCCAAGCGTAGGTCCTTAAAGCAAGCTGATGAAGAGGCTGCTACAAAGCACTCTGTTCATTCTCTGTTCAAAACCAACAGCATCCCTCTTTAATTACAAGCCTCATCCTAACCTCAGAAAGACAGATGGACCTCTTATACCACTGCGAACAAATGATTTCAAATAATAAACCCAAAAATGTGGGGAGGGGGCAGGCAGCCACAATCCATACAAGGTCATTGGCAAAGGAAGAGTGACAACAGCACTTGGCCGGTAGCATGGGGGGGGGGCACACCATAAATACAAATTTAATTCAAGGTCTTTGCCACTACCAGTCTTTCTTAGGGCAGGGTGAGGCTTGGCGGCGAATGCCTAATTGCCGGCCAGCTGCCTCTGGGGTGCCCATGATGGATGGATCAGAAGCACAGGTGCAAAAGGTGGCGTCACTAAGCCATTCCCTTTTTTGCATGCCCCGCTCATCTAAATCCCCAAGCCCACTGGGCCTTCCCGTCTCGGCTTCTGAAAAGAAGAGCCCTCCCCCCTTTTCGCCCCCATCCAGAGATGTGGGAATTGCTAGTCGTAAGATGGGCTTGTGACAGTAAGGTCCACGGCTGAGAAGGGGAGGGCTGGTGCGGCAGAGGGGAAAGTCTATGAATTTATTCATGGCCTGCTGCCTGCCCAAACTCAGCTCTGTGGAATGAGAATTCACCAAACTCTCATATTACTGCTTCCTTTCCCCCTTGGCATCCTGGAAGGGACGCAAGGGTCTTATTGTGTGTGTGTGTGTGTGTGTGTGTGTGTGTGTATGCGCATGCGCACACACACACACACACACACACACACACACACGGGGAGGGAGTTTAACTACTGTTGGGATATGAGACCCCCAACTACAGAAGGGCAAAAGAACAAATGAGAAATTGAGATAAACTGCTAACATGCAGAATATTTCATTAATCAATTTCTAGTTCAGCAAAAAATATAAATATATGAAATCATACCTCTTTTAAGCAACCAACTTCTTAACTAATTAATAATTACTAATAAAAATAATTATATATATGCTACCCATCTGACTGGATTGCCCCCAACCACTCTGGGTGGCTTGATTAATTGGACAAACTTTTATTTATATTTGTTACTGGATAGAGGAGAATATGTCTTAGATAAAAAGTGATTTATTGCAAGGTACTACTAAATGCCCTGCAATTAGAGGAAAGCGGCAATAACGCGTCCTTTTAATTTTGCAAGCAGCGATCTCATTCAGAAAGAAGAGGTGGAAATCAGAGAATAATTTATTGATCTAGTACTAATAGTAAACACGGATTTCGCTGTGCCATTCCAAAGACAGAAGGCAAGAATGTAAGAAACACGACTCCCCAGGCAAGTATCTTATGACTGTTTCTCTCAGCACAACTGTAATTTACACCTTTATACCTTTGAGGCTAGAAAATGTCAGCATGCACTGCATGGGGCTGCTTGGAAGACTTAAGTCTGGGCAAAATAGTGGGCTCTGCCTTCTTAAGATGGGGAGGTTGGAGCATTTTGTGTCCATTTGGGGAAAGGCCGTAGCTCCATGGCCTTGTATGCAGAAGGTCTGAGGTTTAATCTCTGGCATCTCCAGGTAGATTTGGGAGAAACAGAAACACATACCCCCCCATCTTAAACTTGGAGAGCTTCTGCCAGTCAGTGTGGATGATGCAGAAAGATGGATCTTGCAGGTGTGGAGGACTCCCAGGTCTTGAATGGGGTAACTGTGTCCCTGAAGGACAGATGAGCAGTCTGGGAGTCATTTTAGACTCACAGCTGTCCATGGAGGTGCAGGTCAATTCTGTGTCCAGGGCAGCTGTCTACCAGCTGTCTTGTATGCAGGCTGAGACCCTACCTGCCTGCAGACTGTCTTGCCAGAGTGGTGCATGCTCTGGTTATCGATCTCTTGGACTACTGCAATGCGCTCTACGTGGGGCTACCTTTGAAGGTGACCTGGAAACTACAACTAATCCAGAATGCGGCAGCGAGACTGGTGACTGGGAGTGGCCGCCGAGACCATATAACACTGGTCCTGAAAGACCTACATTGGCTCCTAGTACGTTTCCAAGCACAATTCAAAGTGTTGGTGCTGACCTTTAAAGCCCTAAACGGCCTCGGTCCAGTATACCTGAAGGAGCGTCTCCACCCCCATCGTTCAGCCCAGACAGTATAGATTTTCAGGAAGACAGTATAGATTTACAACAGTGGTTTGCAGGAGGTCACAGCTCAGAGGCAGATGAGGGGGAAAGTTGGGAAATAATGGGGGAGAGGGAGGCAGAGCTGGGGAAGCTGATTAACACGTCATCACTAGAAAGCATTCCAGACCCACCATCTCCCAGAACCCAGTGAGCATTGAAAGTAAGAGAGCAAAGGGCTCGGAGACACATGGCCCTAAGTGGCAACCGTAAGGTGGGTGGTGCTGTTGACGGAGGAGGAAGGAGGCGAGAACGGGGGTGGAGATTTACTCAGAGCAACACCATTACTCCAAAAGGTTGCATTTTTTATATATAATAATTTTTATTACAAGAAGCTGCATTTTTAAGCCACTCTGTGAATATTGAATAAACAATACTGGTAAGAACTTTCCTTGTCTTATCCATTCCTGGCAACCTACCATGGGGGGGTTGGATCCTCAGACGCCTGTCACCAAGAGCTTTTGCTGCCCAAAGCAAAGGACAAGATGGTGCCCACTTTCATTCCAAGTACAGAAGTTGTCTAGCCTGGCAGTGTAATTTTACTTCAGCATCCTCCACTGCAGCTAAGGGCAACAGCTGGCTAGTTTAGGGCTACACGGCATACACAACTCCAGCACCTCCCTTGTCATGGACTCGCCAAATGCCAAGGCGCGGTGGGAGGCACCAGCTGGGGAACCCCCAAGGGAAGAAAGCTCAGAGCCAGGGGATTGGTGGTGGGATGACAAATAGTGGTCAGAGGGAGAAGACTGGAAGGAGGAGGTGTCAGAAGCTGAAGAGGTTACAGGGTTTAGTGAGCAGGAAGAGGCTGTGGCAGACAGCAGTCCAGAAGAGGAAGCAGAGGCTGGAGAGGAGAGGGGCCAGGAGGCAGTGTGGAGGCAGGTTGCTGAAGAAGACAGGGAGTCTCCATCTTGTCCTGTGACCTGTTTCCCTCTCCCCTGATCTCCCAGAACACAGAGAGAACTGAATATGGTGGAGCAAAGAGAGACAAGACAAAGCAGCCTCAGGTTGCTGGGGAGGAGTCTTAGAGAGCGCTGGGAAGTCCTCAAAACTGCTTCATTAGGGCAAGACCTACTGGGAAGTGTTGCTGTGATCACTCAGCTGTTTTAGGTTTCTTTGAATACAGAGTTAACTTCACTGACACACTGCTGAGGTGCTCCCGATTCCAGCTCCTGACATTACTCCTGTTTCCCCTCTCAACCCGACAGCATCCGGTGTCTGAACTGCCTGCCTCAACATGCCTAATGGTAGAGTTGTTCCTTTGTGAAAGAAATGAAAACAAATGGGAATGCCGGAGGCTCCTTAGGTCTCTTAAGCAGAACGGAAAATAAGATGGGAGTCCAGCATGAATCGTTTGTCATCACCATCCTCTGGGATTTCCCTGCCAGAACTCAGCAAGGCCACCCATAAACACACACTTGGCCTTGCAGTTATAATGCCAACACCATATGGCCAACAGTATCAAAGGCCACAGCGAGATCTAATAGGATCAATAAGGCACAATTTCCTCTATTGATCTCTGTGCAGGGGCAGGGGGGGGGGGACATCAGTCATGACCACTTTCTCTGTGCCATATTTTAGGTTACAAGCCAAGGCGGAATGAGTTCAAGAAACTGACAACATGCAGGGGTGCTTGAAGCTGTCTAGTTGCCGCTCAATCAACACTATTCTCCCCCAAATGGAAGGCAGAAAATGGGGGTCCAGAAAAAGGTGTTTTGGAGAGGGAATATTCATCTGTAAGCAGGGGAAGAACAGGAACCAATTGAATTGCTCTCCTCTGGTAAGGCCAGCAGGCAGAGTGGTGACATTTTATTGTATTTTAATCTTTGCTGGAAGCCACCCAGAGTGGCTGGGGAGACCCAGCTGGATGGGAGGGATACAAATTATAAATGGTTGTTGTTGTTGTTGTTGTTGTTGTTGTTGTTGTTGTTGTTGTTGCTATCAGGTATTGTAGTGCAACTGATGGAGCCCAATGCTTCAATAGATGATGATGATGATAATAATAATAATAATAATAATAATAATAATAATAATAATAATAATTTATACCCCCACCCATGTGGCTGGGTTTACCCAGACACTCTGGGCAGTTCCCAACAGATTAAAAACATGATAAAACATCAAACATTAAAAACTTCCCTAAACAGGTCTGCCTTCAGATGTCTTCTAAAAGTAAGATAGTTGTTTATTGCCTTGACATCTGATGGGAGGGCGTTCCACAGGGCAGGCGCCACTACCAAGAAGGCCCTCTGCCTGGTTCCCTGCAACCTCACTTCTCACAGTGAGGGAACTGCCAGAAGGCCCTCGGAGCTGGACCTCAGTGTCTGGGGTGAACGATGGGGGTGGACACGCTCCTTCAGGTATACTGGGTTGAGGCCATTTAGGACTTTAAAGATCAGCACCAACACTTTGAATTGTGCTTATAAATGTACTGGGAGCCAACGTAGGTCTTTCAGGACCAGTGTTATATGGTCTCGGCAGCCACTCCCAGTCACCAGTCCCGCTGCCGCATTCTGGCTTAGTTGTAGTTTCCGAGTCACCTTCAAAGGTAGCCCCACATAGAGCGCATTGCAGTAGTCCAAGCAGGAGATAACCAGAGCATGCACCACTCTGGCAAGACAGTCTGCGGGCAGGTAGGGTCTCAGCCTGTACTGTATACCAGATGGAGCTGGTAGACAGCTGCCCTGGACACAGAATAGAAGCCTTGTGAACACTAATTTTCAACAACTCTCTGTCGTTGTCTCTGTTCTTCTATCATTTGTTTGAGCTCCTTCGGGATGGAATTTTCCAATCATGTTTCAGTGTGCTTGTTGAGACAGAACCCTCAAAACTGAGCTTCAGAAGCGAAGCTCAAGACTAGGTCTTGTTTCCCAGCACTGTGTGTTCAACAATCCCTCCATAACTACAGTTGATGAACAGAAGGTGGGCGGAATCAAGCAGTGGCAAGCTTTTCAGCAGGACACACTGCAGCTCCCCCAGCCGCCACCTTTCCAAGCAACGTAGGAAGCAGGAAAGAGCTTGTGCAATTACAGTTGCCACCACCAAGTGAGGCTGATTCATGTGCTCCAGGTGCGAAGACACTGCCACAGCGGATAAACCCATATTGGCCTACTGCAATTTCCAATCTAGCCCAACAGCGCCCCCTAAAGTGCTTTGGATTTGATAACCCCTGCAATGAGCCCTGATAGACAAGTATGTTAGATTTTAATCCTGAATATACATTCTCAGGGTAATCCTGTTTTCACAATAGTCAACTAGCCTGAACTAGTTACTGTATTTTGTAATGCAAATCCACAACCGTTAAGGAGGTGGAGTTAACCTCTAAATAAATTTATAACTGGATATCTAGGCCACTTACAACAGAGAGAGTGTGTCTCCCTTGCCATTGGTCTCAATCCACCTCCATTAAGATGCCAGCTTTTGCTGGTCTCATGATTCACCATACAAATGTGAGTCTTTACCCTCAGTTCTGTGCTTCTTTGAAGCATCAAAATCGGGAATCCAAAAATGCACCTGTGCTCTTTCAAAAACTCCTGCAAGGAACTCTTAACATGCTCTGAAACCCAAGATTCTTCCTTTAAATACATGGACATTTGGCTTTATGGGTTGAAAAGAATTTCTCACCAAATTTTTTCCTACGTTTTAGACTGCACACTTGTGAAGCTGCCTCCTTATACTGTAAGGTTTTGTTAAGCTCTGTGCCTTAAGAGCTCTGACCAAGAAAATCCAAAGCTCCGTAATAATATTTCTAGGGCTGGGTTAAAGAGGAAGGGTCCTTATCAGAAGGAAATTACCCAAATACTGTAGTCAAACAGCCTAGAGGTTTTGTCAGGAGGCTCAGCCTGATTAGTGGCAGCCTAATAGGATTCATTTTGGATTCTCATTTTTCCAATCCATATCTCCCCACCAGTTTGTGGATTATTAGTTTATGGGTCCTCATGAAAATTCACATGTTTATCTTAGTGTGAATCTCTTCTAATATGCACATTTTTGCAAAACAGTTTTCCTAATTCAGTTAATTTTTATATGTTATTTTCTCTAATTTAGGCACTTATGTGCCTCTTTTATCCTAACATATGCACATTGCTTGGCTAGAGAACTCCCTTGCAAAATTCGGAGAAGTGTGAATCTCGAAGGATGGTTGGGGTTGGGTTTTGGTTCACAAATTGCATCAGAAAGTGCGAATTAGGTAAGTTCACTTTTCAATGTGAACTGAATCACATTTCTCCCCCATCCCTACTGGTGGCGAGTTCAGTTCCACACTTGATCTTTGATCCCCGGCTCACTGGTGGCATCTAGGAACGTTGTCCCTACCATGACACCTAAGATGGACCAATGAATTGACCCTATGAGGTTGTTCTGGGAATTGGCCACAGTGCTGTCAGACTAGAAATGTCCAGAGAAAGGAATTAGCTCTTTACTGTCCAAAATATACTTATGAGTTAGGAAACGGCACGTCCATCAGTCCCACGTCTCTCAGCTACTCCTAGGTGTGTACCCAATGGGTAGTTGCAGCAAGAGAGGCCCCGTTCTGAACCTGAGCTTACGTATCTTCCTCACCTGAGCTGTGTGCAAGCAGGCAGAGACTACGCCTGTATGCTACTGCTCCTCTCACTGCAGTCCTCTTCTGGTCCTGGGAGACAATGGAGCAGGAGAGATGCGGGGAAGTGGAGGAGGATTGGAAGCCTATGACTTTCCACCAGCTGGACAAATCTCTTTCCCCCCCCCTGCACCTGTCCTTCATTCTACAATCCTCCACCCTCCAATCCTGCTGGCTCCTGCCTAGTGTTTGAAGACCAGGACATTAAGAGGGAAACCAGAATGCATGTTTATATAGCTATTGTATGCTTCTGAAACGTGGACCACTTATAAACACCATCTCCAACTCCTCGAAAGATTCCATCAATGGTGTCTCCGAAAAAATTTACACATCACCTGGGAAGACAGGTAACTAATGCCAGTGTACTGGAAGAAGCAAAGATCATCAGTATCAAAGTGATGATTCTCCAACATCAGCTTCGTTGGACTGGTCATGTGCGAATGCCTGATTATCGTCTTCCAAAGCAACTACTCTATTCCAAACTTTAAAATAGTAAATGTAATGTTGGTGGTCAACAAAAGAAGTTCAAAGACACTCTCAAGGCAAATCTCAAAAAATGTAGTATAAACACGGACAACTGGGAAACAATGGCCTGTGAGCGCTCCAACTGGAGAACAGCCTTTACCAAAGGTGTCATGAATTTCGAAGACACTCAAACTCGGGACAAAAGGGAGAAATGCGCTAAGAGGAAGGCACGCTTGGCAAACCCTCACCATGATCAACTCCTGCCCGGGAACCTATGTCTGCACTGTGGAAGGACGTGTGGATTCAGAATTGGCCTCCACAGTCACTTATGGACTCACTGTTAAAACCATGTTCATGGAAGACAATCTTACTCGGCTACAAGTGATCGCCAAAGAAAAAGCAGCCTCTTACCTCCTAGCTGTTGCAGCCCCCCACTGATCTCTTATTCCAAGTCAATCTCTAGCCCCACCCCCTCTCCGAGTGCCCACACATCAGTGTCTAGCCACAACTCCTCAATGTCCAGCCATTCTTTGACACACGGAACAGATGTCTTAAACCATGTCCTTGGCCATAATGGGTTAAAAAGGGGGGGTGTTTGCTCTGTGTGCAGGGTCTTGTTGCCCAGCAAACAAAATCCAAGGAAGCTGGAACTGAGAAAACTCCTTTCCTGAACCTGTAGAGTTCTTTCCTCCTTCTTGGTGAGCTCTTTCAAGATGTGTTCCTTTTTGCTCCTGCATTGGGCTTGCAATGACCCCAGCTGGGTTTTGCTGTCTTTTCTTGTCATGGCTGAGAGATGGATTTTAGCACAGTCTGTGAGGTAGGGACGGGAGGAGGGGGGGGCAGGAGAGGCATTTCCCACTCTACTCCCCACCCCAAACTGACTCTTGTAGAAACATGCACGGTGCTTTTTTCCTGCACTAGGACCCAGGGGATGAATCTGGCTCCTGAAGTGTGACAGAATTTTTGTTTTTTTTAAGTGTGCTTATAGGGAATTCAGTGCACTGAAAGACAGAGAAAATAAAGGCATTTGTTGTTTATGAATCTAGACGAACACAGAAACAACCTCACCACCATCTTCTTACTATGATGCTTCTCTCCTACAGACACAAAGAAACAGGGCAGGGATGCGGGTGGCGCTGTGGTCTAAACCACTGAGACTCTTGGGCTTGCCAATCGGAAGGTCGGTAGTTCGAATCTGTGTGACGGGGTGAGATCCCGTTGCTCTGTCCCAGCTCCTGTCAACCTAGCAGTTCAAAAGCACACCAGTGCAAGCAGATAAATCGGTACCACTGCGGAGGGAAGGTCAACGGCATTTCTGTGTGCTCTGGCACTTGCCACTGTCCTGTTGCACCAGAAGTGGTTTAGTCATGCTGGCCACATGACTCAGAAAGCTGTCTGTGGACAAACGCCGGCTCCCTCAGCCTGAAAGCAAAATGAGCACTGCAGCCCCATAGTCACCTTTGACTGGACCTAACTGTCCTGTCCAGCGGTCCTTTACCTCTTTTCTTTTTTTTAACCTAATGCAGTGCCGGAAGCTGGCACAGAATGCTGTGCTGTTGGAAAAAGCTCGCCGCCACCACCACTTCCAGGGGTGTGTGGGTGTGGGTGTTTTAATCATTTTTACTTGATTTAACAAATATAAATTTATAACAAACCCAAATACATATCCATATAGAGAGATTTCTTTGAATCTCAAGACTTCCCCCCCCCCCATCCCCTCCATGGGTACTATTGGCAATGTTTTCCACTGCATATAATTTCATAGTCTATATTTTGTATCTATCAGTATTGTCCATAGTATTTGTTACATTTCAAGTGTTATTAGAATCCTGCTAATGTTTTCACCTGCTTACAGTGGTTTCCTAAACAAATTATATCCCCCCCCCCCAATTCTTTCTTGAAGTTTTTGTCTTCCTGGTTTCTGAGCTTTCTGGTCAGTTTTGCCATTTCAGTGTAGTACATCCGCTTAGTTTGCCATTCATCTCTGGTAGGGACTCTTTCTTCTTTCCGTCTCAGGGCTAATAACATCCGTGCTGCTGTTGTCACATATATAAAGAGTCTTTTCTGCTCCTTTGGGATGTTGGTACCTACAATTCCTAATAAGAAGGCTTCTGGGTTTGTTTGTTTTTTTACAAAAGTTATTTCAAACATTTTTTTCAGTTCTTTGTATATCATTTCCCAGAAAGCCTTTATTACCTTACACAAACACCACATATGCCAAAGGTACCTTCTTTTTCTTTACATTTCCAGCAGCTACCATACTTGTACTTGTTCTATACATTTTTGCTAGTTTACTAAGAGTCAAATACCACCACTACATCATTTTCTTGGTTTCAGGATTTGGTTCATTAAGGTTTGGCTAATCTGAACCCCCATGAGCTAGCTACATTGGCCACGATTCTAACTGATCAAATTTGGGGTAGAAATATCTACCAGAGGACTGCAGTGCTGTGCATCATAGCAGGATTGGACCCAGGTGTCCTGCCTGCCACAGTGATGTCAGCGCAAAGCCAAACAGTTTACCATCACAACTGTGTTGTCTCTGTGGGACCAGAGTTGTAGGTCATCTTGTAATTGGCAAGCAGACCGTTTATTGTTTGCTATTTTGGGCGTTTAATGAGCAGCCCTGTAAAATATACCATTTGTCTGAAATCCTAGTGGCTTAAATATCAAAATAATGAAGTCATGAATTACAAATCACAAAGTCATGAATTAAAGAACAACCTAGGATTCTGGTACTCTGTAGTGCTGATAAGAATTCAGATTTAAGCAGGGACCAAAACAGGGGATACCGTGGGTCAAGGAGAGAAAAGAAGATGAACTCTCAATATATGCACAGCAGCAGCTACCACCTCTCTAGTGGAGACATTTTGCCTTTGTGTTGTTTAATTTCCATTTGTTTTAGCACACATTGCTTAATAGTTGGGGCTGTTGTAGAACTTTCCGGCCAAGGGAGCCGGCGTTTGTCCACAGACAGCTTTCCGGGTCATGTGGCCAGCATGACTAAACCACTTCTCACTGTGACAGAAACCAGAGCGCACAGAAACGTCCCTTCTTTTGCCAATTTTGCCAAAATATGGACAACAGCTTTTCTGTCCAGATTTTCACTGTTTGAAATATTTCAACAGGCAGCCCTGTTTAGGGAAGCTTTTAATGTTTGATGGAATTTTGTATTTTAATATTTTGTTGGAAGCCGCCCAGAGTGGCTGGGGGAACCCGGCCAGATGGGCGGGGTATAAATAAGAAACTCACGAAGAGTCGGACACGACTAAACGACTAAACAACAACAAATTATTATTATTACTCACTACATAACTAAAAAGGCAATGCTGTGGTCCCATTCAATCCCATAAAGAATTGTACCTTGGGGGCTTGTGCGTGAAAGACTGTATTGGGGTAAGGTCACCTGCCCACCCTCAGTCCAGGGAACATCATGGAGAGGAGCAACATGCCTCCATGTTCAGAGTGATGCCCTGAACACTTCAGGATCCTTGCAATGTACCTGCTCTTTATCTACAAAACACGGACAACCACCCTATCCATCATAATGATGGGCATTTTGCCAGTGTCTTTATAAAGGTTAAAGCTGCTCTTTTGCAGTTTCCCCTCCTCCTCCTGCAGCAGCAGCAGCAGGGAGAGGTATTTTAATCCACATATACCACGGAGGCTAACTATTATTAACATGCACAAAGAGAAGATACCAGAGGGCACAGGGGAGGGATGTTGGAATTATTGAGCATATGACGCTGACTTAGAGAGAGTCAGGTTGCATTTCAAGCTAGCCCAGTAGTTCTGCTCTAACTAGCAAGGGCAGCCCCTCAATGGCTTTCCCCATCACCTCCTACCTGAGACCCTTTTAACTGGAAAGGGCAAGGACTGAACCTGGGGCCCCCTTTCTTCCACACGCCCTGCACATACCCTAACACTGAGCTCAGCCAGGGGCGTCTTGCCCATAGAGGCAAGTGGAGTGGGGCACCAGGGTGCCAAGTTCGCGCCGAGTTCTGGAGGGTGCCTGGGAAGAGGCGGAGGCTGGACAGTGCCTCCCGGCATCAGCTCACTGCTCTTGTCTGCCGCGCCGAAGCTGCGCCGCGCCTGGAACCTCTGCCTCTTCCCCATCAGAGGAGCCGCCCTCCAGCCGCTCCCCACCTCCTCCTGCAAAGCTGCCGGCAGCGCTGTAAAAAGGTCAGCAACTCTGGGAAATTGGGGTGTGTGTGTGCCAGAGGGATCTTTGAACCATGGCGCTGGATAGGCTTAAGACGGCCCTGAGCTCAGCTATGGTCATTTCCCAGTGAGTAACTAAACAATCCAATTAATTGTATTAAAATCCAACACAGTTTCCCGCTTTCCAGAGCATACATCCCAAACATGCAGGTAAATGTCAAGGACCCCTGGACGGTTAAGTCCAGTCAAAGGTGACTATGGGGTTGCGGCGCTCATCTTGCCTTCAGGCCGAGGGAGCCGGCGCTTGTCCACAGACAGCTTTCTGGGTCACGTGGCCAGCATGACTAAACCGCTTCTGGCGCAACGGGAAAACCGTGACAGAAACCAGAGTGCACAGAAACACTGTTGACCTTCCCGCCGCAGCGGTACCTATTTATCTACTTGCACAGGCCTGCTTTTGAACTGCTAGGTTGGCAGGAACTGGGGCAGAGCAACGGGAGCTCACTCCATTGTGGGGATTTGAACCGTCGACCATCCATTCGGCAAGCCCAAGAGGCTCAGTGGTTTAAACCACAGCGCCACCCGCGTCCCTACCGAACACGCATACATACATTTATTTGCATGCTGCTTTTCCGCAGTTCAAATCATGCTCAAGGCAGCTTGCAAAAATGAAAAAGAAAAGGAAAACACATAACTAAATTAGAGCATTAAGAAAGTTGGATAAGAATCTGGCCATGAATGTGGGCCTATGAATATTTGGGTGGTGCTTGCGTTTATCACATTTCCTGCATGCCCAACTCTGCATGGGATCCAATCAGATTTGCGGTTAGCTCCGTATGCTCTGGTTGTGTGTCAGTCTCCCATCTGCGATATGGGACTATAATATGATCCATCCACTGTGAACACTGCAAGCTGTGAGCCTTGGACACGGGCAGAGGATGCTGCGAACTGCACCCCATGTTTGTGGGGAAATGAAAACACTCTCAGAAAAGCCCACCCTCGCCCGCTGCCTCTTCGGTCAAAGGAAAAGATCCCTCTGGGCGGCTAAGCTGGCTCTGGCCTTTCCTTTGGGGTCTCTGGGCACTTGCCACATGTCCCCACAACCCCCAGGCCCTTCCTGCTAATTAACATGGAGGCCTTAACACACACACACCGCCCCCCCGCCTTTGTTTCTTTCCCTCTAATTAATTTGCTGTTGCTGCTCATTAGGATCAGCCTGCAGAGGTTGCTTTTGGGATGCAACTCTTCCACTGGCCCCTGGGCTAAGAAGGCAAGGACTGTAGTGGTTGGTCAAACAGGCCTAACCCCCCCCCCCTCTGCCACCCCTCAAGCGCAGCATCAGACCAGAGTGGGGAGGGAAGGAGTGGGGAATAGCACTCGTCTTTAGCCAAGGTGGTGCTGAAGATCAGGGAATCGATCCTGTGACAATCCCCCAGAATATATTCTGCTCAGTTGTTGTGTGGAGGAAAGGGAGGGGGGGCAAGTGTAATTTGCTGCACAAACATTGTCGGGCTGTGTTTTCCCCCCTCCCACCGCCTCTTTTAAGAATTGCATTGATCCCAGTGCATAAAACGCCCATAAATCCATCTAATATCCCGGCTTGATTGATTATTGCCCTTTGAAAGGACTCTGGTCCAGGACTGCAAATTTTGAAAATGATATTGGTAAATTACACATGGCGTGCCCAAGGGGGGGGGGCGGAATGCAAACAGGGGAACTCGAGCGCATGCGGCGTCCCCCAAAACCAGGGATCAATTCGACACGCGTGCATGGATGCAACCAGAGCGCCTCTGGAAAAAGACATGCAAAAAGGCAGTGCAATTGCAAGCCCAACGGAATATTGCGCCCCAAGTACAGCGTGCAGAAGAAGATATACAATAGAATGTCATCATATACTTTTGGACTCTTTCTTCAACCCGACTCACGAGTAGTTAATGGTACAAGTGAGAACAGTAGAATTGTTCTGCAATAATCACAAAGAGGCACAAACAGGACAGGTAATATGCACACATCTCGGGAAAAGGGCAAACGGGGAGAATACAAAATGGCCTTACATACAGATTTGCATATCCCCCAAAACAGTTACCATCCGAGTTAATTTTCCCTTGCATTTCCCAACAGAGAGTTATCACAGAGACGTTAGAAAGGGCAGGCACAGAAATGTATGCTGGGCATACATTTAATGAAATAGAAGGGAAACTGATGCATGCTACTAGAAAATATGCAATTCGCAGGAAATTGCGGGTTAATGCATGCAAAAATGGATCTTATGTACTAAAGGGTAACATACAGTTTGATGGACAATGAGAAGTGTACATAAGTTAACACATGCACACAAATAACGCACATGGGCTAAAAGGCACAATTCATACGCATACTGACCTGCACATGCAAAGGTTCAGCCAGGAAAAAGTTGCAGAGTTGTTTCTCCACACAGGCAGAAATGGCACGTGAGCATACAAAGCACGCTTACAAGGAGTTTAGTGTAAGATGCAGGTTCATCTTTCATTTCAGTAAACATTCAGAGCGACGGAATTTATGGCAAACGAGAGAGAGAGGAAAATATCCCCTTTCCCACCCCAAAACCAGCCTGAACGACTCATCCGAACAACAATTTTGAGGGGAAGGTTGGCGAGGCATAACGCAGACTTGCATTTTCCTGCTTGTTCTTTTCTTTTCTCAGAAAATGCAGATTTTAATCCCTTCTGAAGGAAATTCAGACTCCGGTGAACTCTGGGGGCAAAAGTTAAATTTTGCATAAAGGAGCATTATTCTAGAAAGATTCTTTAAACACACACACACACACACACACACACACACACACACACACACACACACACCCCTCCCAGTAAAGATTGCAAAATAGCACCCCATAAATCAAATGGCTCTTCTTGCTCTTCGGCACAGAAGAAAGTGGGAAAGTAAATGACAGATGCTTGGGGGGGGGCTGATGCGTGTTGCTACTGAGATATATTGGACTCTTTAGGTTGTTAGCTTCTGGGCATAACAGCAGCAAAGGGGACTTCTAAGACGGCTCCGTTTTGTCACAAAGCAGGAACAAATCAGTGTTTAATAAAGTTGTGCACAGAGACATACGTGGACCCCAATATATAGACAAATACAATGTGTGTGAGAGAATGAAAAACACATAAGCACAGACGATCCTGAAAATAACATTGCCATCTTGAGCACCTTCGTGAGGAATGGTGGGATCAAATGGAATAAAGAAATGATTGGTGTTCCCCCCCCCAAAAAAAAGTTATTGCATTTATATCGCACCTTTGTCTGCAAAGAAGCTCCACACAACATACATGGTTCTCCCCATCTTCACTGAATCCCAACAACAACCCTGCGAAGTAGGTTATTTTTATTTTTTTAAAGTTTTTATTTATACTTTTCAAGTTTATACATTTCATTAGTTTTACAATCAATTTAAATTTCAAAGTTTGACTTCCACCCCCCTCTTTCTGCGGTTCCTTAAATTTATTTTCTTTAATAACTTCTGCATATCCAAATTTATTTAATTTGCTCATTTAATTATCTACTTTAAATATATACTCTTATGAAACTGTAGGTTGTTACAATAATCCTGTCAATGTTTTTATCTGTTTGCATTTTATCTTTAAATATTTAATAAGCCATTTCCATTCTTTTATAAAAAGTTTGTTATCTTGATTTCTTATTCTTCCAGTAAGTTTCACCATTTCTGCATATTCCATAAGTTTTTGTAACCATTCTTCCTTTGCTGGGACTTCTGCTTCTTTCCACTTTGGGGCAAGTAGCAGTCTTGCTGTAGTAGCATACATGAATAAATTTCTATACAATTTAGGTAGTTCTGTCCCTATCATTCCCAAAAGAAAAGCTTCTGAGTTGTTTTTTACAAAAGTTATTTTGAACATCCTTTTCAATTCATTGTATATCATTTCCCATTAAGCTTTAACCTTACTACAAGACCACCACACCCTGCAAGGTAGGTTAGGCCAAGAGACAGTAGCTGGCCATACCTGCCAAGTTGCTGTCAGAGAAATAAGGGACCGGGCCGGAAATAGCAGACCGGAAGTAGCGCTGTCGCCATTTTGGAACTGGGCGGAGCATGCTCAGAAGTGACTTTTGATGCTGCTTTGCCCAGTTCCAAAATGGCCACCGCGCCAGAAGTCGCACTGCAGCCATTTTGGAACTGGGCAGAGCAGCATCAAAAGTCGCTTCTGAGCATGCTTCGCCCAGTTCCAAAATAGCCGCCGCGCCAGAATAAACTGGGGGGAAACAAAAAAATCTGTTTTTTCAGCTAGGAACAGCTGGAAAAACGGGGATTTCCTGGGGAAAACGGGAGAGTTGGCAGCTATGTAGCTGGCCCAAGGTCACCCAGAGAGCTTCATGGCTGAGTGGGGAATCGAACCCTCATGTTACAGGTCCTAGGCCAACACAATAACCACTACATCACAGTAGTTAAATAAAATGAGCTGCTTATACTGAGTCAAGATCACTGGTCCATCTAGCTCAGAATTGTCCCCACCGACCAGCAGCACCTGTCCAGGGTTTCAGGTAGAAAGTCTCTCCCACCTGTACCTGGAGATGACAGAATTTGAACCTGGGGCTTTCCATATGGAACACTGGTGTTCTAACACTGAGCCATTGGTCTTCCCCTAACATAACACTAACATAAATGCCAATCCCAAAGAGAATACAGTGGTGCCTCGACTTACGAAGGCGATCCGTTCCGCGGCGCTCTTCATAAGTCGAGGTCTTCGGTTGTCAAAGCGCCCGTTGTGCGCATGCGTGAAGCATGATTTCACGCTTCTGCGCATGCGTGGAATGCGCGCGTGGTGAAAAGACTTCCAGGGTTGTCGACTTCATAAGTCGAAACCTTTGTAAGTCAAAGCATTTGTATGTCGAGGTACCACTGTACACCCCGAAAAGTCCACAGCTAGAATGCCTCTTCTGCGCATGTGCGCAGCGCAATTGAGGGCTTCTGCTTGTGCGCGAAGCGTACAGATGGCTTCAGTGCACGTGCAGGCGGCAAACCCGGAAATGCCGTGTTCGTAAGCTGAAAGTCCGTAACAAGAGCGGAACACAACACAAGGTATGACTGTATAAGCCAAGCACTGATTAGAACATTGATAACCATGTTGCCCACAAAGGAAATGGGTTTTCAGACCCGCATGCAGGTGCTCACCAATAGAGGGACGCGGGTGGTGCTGTGGTTTAAACCACTGAGCCTCTTGGGCTTGCCGATCAGATGGTCGGCGGTTCGAATCCCTGCGAAGGGGTGAGCTCCCGTTGCTCGGTCCCAGCTCTTGTCAACCTAGCAGTTCGAAAGCACATCAGTGCAAGTAGATAAATAGGTACCGCTGCGGCGGGAAGGTAAATGGTGTTTCCATGTGCTCTGGCACTCTTCACGGTGTCCTGCTGTGCCAGAAACAGTTTAGTCATGCTGGCTACATGACCCGGAAAGCTGTCTGTGGACAAACACCGGCTCCCTTGGCCTGAAAAGCAATATGAGTGCCGCAACCCCATAGTTGCCTTTGACTGGACTTAACCGTTTTTGCTTACCCATGGAAGCTAGGGAACTGGCCTCATCAGCACTGAGAACCTTGCACAGATCCTGGCTTACAGGCAAGCACCTTCGAGGAGACAAAGGGATGCATCAGATATCCATAACAGCATAATCATAATCATAGAGATGTTCAGCGCAGCTTCTTGGCAAAAGGTGAAATGAATTTGGTCCTTTTCGCAAGAGATGTCTGCAATCAATCATTCTCCCGCCATGGAAGCCGGATCCAAACACTCTTGCAATCGGTGGGGCAATCGCGTCGTCTTAAATACAACCCATTTCTGTTTTCCCACACGCAAGTGTGTGTTTGTGTGCATCTGCATTGTACTTACATCCTCCTCTCTTGTTCAAATCAGTGTTTTTGGCTCATGTATAAAACTCCACCTTTCCTACATACCTGTACGTGTTACAGGCAGAACTCACCTGCTCTAAGTGTGCATGTATCTCTCAACTGATTACCTATATGCATGGCAAGAAGCAGAAGTTCCAGCAAAGGAAGAAAGGATACAAAAACTTATGGAATATCCAGAAATGGCAAAACTTATCGGAAGAATAAGAAATCAAGATAACAAACTTTTTAAATAAAAGGATGAAAATGGTTTATTGAATATTTACAGATAAATCGTAAACAGATAAGAACATTGGCAGGATTTTTGCAATAACCTGCAGTTTCATAAGAGTATATATTTAAAATAAAGTAAGTTAATTTGGATATGCAGAAGATATTTAAGAAAATAAATTTAAGGAACCGCAGAAAGAGGGGGAAGGAAGTCAAGTTTTGAAACGTTAAGATGATTGTAAATAGTGAAATGTACAAACCTGAAAAGCATAAATAGGTTTTTTTAAAAAAATGTATCATTATATATTTACACGTGTTCATGACAAATGCTATCTTCTCTTTTATATGCACACTCCTTAAATTACTCACACATCTTAATGTGCACTATTTTACCTTACACAAACATGTACCGTACCAGCAATGTCGCACACACAGAGATGCACACACACTCTCTCTCCCTTCCACACCTGTCTATATCATTTCCATCAATATATACCTATAAGTTCCTAATATGCCTCTTTCTCCCCGCCCCTCACCCTGATTCTGCTCTCTGTACTGTCTCAAAAAATCGAATCATTAGCGAAAACAGTACCCCCCCCCTCTGGTGTGTGTGATGGGTGCTTGGGGAGAAGGGGGGAATAATTGATTAATTAATGAATGTGATGGCTTGCAGCCCCTCTAGGAGATTCCTGCTGGATCTGTCAGCTGTTAATCAATCTCTGCCGAGAGAGGCAAAGGAGGCACAAAGGTAAAGCACTTAATTGCATGGGGGAAATGATACAACCCCGGCATATAAAACACATCCTTAAACATGACTCTAGATGCCAGCGGGGCTGCGGGATGCAGGCAGTGAGCCCGGTCCAGGAGATGGAATGGGTGTGAGGAGGAGGAACACAGCATCAGTCAATTCACGGCAATGCAAGTGCCCCCCAAAACAAGGCAAATGAGAGCTCCTTTTGTTCCTTACAGGGAGATGACAGTGATGTTTGTCCACATGGATCCCCACCAGCAGCACCTGAGGACGGAGGCCTCCGGCCCCCCACGTTCCTGACAATCCGCCCCTGGCTCATGCAAATGCGAGCAGAAGCCCAGGCTGCTATGGATGGGATGAGACACTTCCAGGCTCCAGGCAGATCTCGCTCAGTGGCTGAGCCTCGCCTCCTCTGTGAAGCAGCAGAGGTCGCTCTGGTTGGCTTAAAGCTACTTTTTGCATCTTGGGCAGCTCAGTCTGATCTCTTGAGTTTGTGGGAAAGGCTTTGCATGTGGTAGGGAGGGGTGCTGGGTGAACTGGTGGTTGAGAAACCTCCCTCTCTCTCTCTCTCTCTCTCTCTCTCTCTCTCTCCCTCTCTCTCCCTCTCTTTCTCTCTCTCCCTCTGGTTTTCCCGTTGATGGCCATATGATCTGGCACCAGGAGCCTGGAGCTGCTACACGGTCACCAGCTGAGTTCTCAAGTGGAGAAGAGAAGGGAAGGCAAATATATATACATACATATTCATGCACGCACACACACACACACACACACACACACTGACAAACACACTTGTTTTCCCCTAGCCATCTCCACCCCTAACGCTTCTCCTGCTGCTGCTGCTGCTGCCACCGCCGTTCCCAATGAAGTGTGATTGAGCCAAAGAGTCTACTGTATACAGAAGCAAGTCTCTCGTGGAGGAAAGAGACCAGAAGGAAAGCAGCGCAGCCGAGCAACGTGGGTTTGCCTTGCCAGTCAACAAGTGCTCCTTTTGGAAAGGGAGGCCGTCGAAGTGGAGCACCGCCGTCCTCTTCCTCCTCCTCACTCCAAGGACGCTAAAGTGGGGACTTCCGTCCGGGTGGTTCTCGACTCCAGAGAAACTTCCACCATTACCTCCAAAAGCGAAGACGACTTCTTAACCCTGGCCGCCTCCAGGCTGAGCCGCAAGAAAAGGGTCATCGGGGCCGCCATTGGGGTGGCCATGGTGCTGGTCCTCCTGGTGGCCATTCCTTTGCTGGTCCACAGCTCCAAGACCACCTCGCACTACGAGATGTTGGGCAGCTGCCGCATGGTCTGCGACCCCTACACGCCCCAAACCCATGGGGCGGCTTCGGCAGAGGCAAGCCAGGAGTTGGCCGTCATCTCGCCGCCTCCCCACGTGTCCGGAGGGAAAGGAGACCCGGGGAGGAAGGGCAAGTCGGGGATCCGTGGGCCGCCGGGCCCTCCGGGGCCACCTGGGCCCAGAGGTCCAGCCGGGGAGCCGGGGAGGCCTGGCCCTCCAGGCCCACCCGGCCCAGGGCCTGGGGGATATATCCCATCTTTCTACAGCCCTAAGATTGCCTTTTATGCAGGACTGCGGAAGCCGCATGAAGGGTACGAGATCCTGCGCTTCGACGACGTGGTGACCAATGTGGGGAACTACTACGAGCCGTCAAGTGGCAAGTTCACCTGCCCTCTGCCTGGCATCTATTTCTTCACCTACCATGTACTGATGCGGGGCGGTGACGGCACCAGCATGTGGGCAGACCTGATGAAGAACGGGCAGGTAAGGTGACACACCAACCCTATGAACTTTTGCCTTCCTGGGCCATCCTCTGTGCCCCCTCTGTCTCGCTTACCACTCTGTGTGCCATGCTCTCCGACTCTCCCCGCTGCGCCTGCAGACAAAGCCTATTGCACCCTCCCATTCCAACTGCAAACAGAATGGCCGCTCCACCGATAGCCTCAGCATCCTAGTTCCACTTCACCTGTAGCCCCTCTGATTTGTGTGTCCTCTTCCTCATGCCAAATGCACCTACCCACTCCCAATGCTACCTGCTCCCACACCTGGCCCCTCCCAGGCCAACTGCTAACCACACCCACTCTCATTAGCTCCTCCCAATCTTTCACACCGACTCCACCCACTCACCTTTTAAAAGTTCTTTTGCCCTCTGGCTTCTGCTCCTTGGCCACGATCAGGCACCATCTGCTATGTAGTCAAAGCCTGCATTTACTTTATGCGCGAAACCTCACTGTGCATTCAAAACACAGTGCGCAGTTTCAGTTATAGGGATCGAACAAGGGATTTGTCACAAAGACCAGGAGGACATCCCACCCGGCCTGACCCCAAGTTAGCAGGGTGTGTGTGATAATTCTTCTTAACTCCAGAGTACTTTTTAGTAAGAAATTACTTTCCTGCAAATGATGTGTGCTTACTTCTTCCCGGACAGGCTTTCTATTAATTAAACAACACAAGCATGTCGGTCTTACAAAGCTCTACACGTTTTATTAATCGGAGGTGCTACACTGAAAATAACCCTGTATTTATAAATAGGCATTTATATTAAGAGTTCCCGGGGGGGGAGGGGGGAGGCTTAACAAATGAATATCCGGCACGTAATCCCACTGAGCTTTCTTTGACGTCCCTTTTCCCACAAACAACACCACACAAAACACTTCAATATTCGGATGTGCAATCCAGCATAACTCTCCGTTGAGTTTAAAAATCACCTTAAATTGGAAGCTGTCTTTGCGTCTAACCTGCCTCCTCTTTTCTCCATGCTTTGGGGTGCTTAGCTTTTTAAAAATTTTAAAGGGAGGGTTTAATAGATAAAATATGAAGCAGTGCCCTGTGCAGAAAGCAATTTTATTCATTATTCCAAAATGAGGAGAGGTTCTAATTTCATAAACGATCGGAGCAAACCTAAAGGAAAAGAGTGATTTCCACATTTTCCATATACACATCTATGGTATCTGATATGGAACAGGGTTCTGTTTTCTTTTTAGAAATGCTGCTTACATTGATTCAGTGCGAAACTACTTTAAAATGCCATAACTAAACAAATATTTCCTGCCAGCTTACACAGAATTGTGAAATCTAAACTTTGTGCAACAAACATCACATCCAGTGCACGGACAAACATGCATTCTCCTAAACAAGGTGTGTCTAGTTTGTGAAGTTTAATAGGATTTGCATTGATCAGAGAGAAATTGGAGCCTACTGAATGCTTGAAAATTGCGTGAATGGACCTTATTAGTCTGTAAGACAGTCAGTAGATGTAAGATAATCTTCCGGTTTATGGAATGTTACAGTAATTGCTTATTTTATACATACACACACATTTGCTAAAGTTGTGTGCCTCCATCTAGAAATTGTACGCCAAACAGGATACATAGTATAACTGCAAGGGTATTTAAACAGCTTTTAAAATTTCCCACTGTGCATCTCTAGTAAGAAATATGGGGAAATATGTGTTTGTCTATCTAAGCTACTTAAAAGATGATACATACATGCATGTGTGAACATAGTGTAAATTTGTGCCCAATATGTATTGCTAAACACTAAATATTATTTTATCACCTAAACTACATAATCAGTATTATATTGAATACAAAAGCACATATAAACATATTAAATTCTAATTGATTATGATAATATACATCAATTTTGTGCTTTACAATTAAGATGTATTCAGTTACGTATAATTGTTGCAGGGAGTGTGTGTTGTATTTTATCCTATGCATACAGCATTGTGACTCACAATCTAGCTTCAACTCCACTTTTAGCAGTGAATAACATACAACAATTAATACCTTTATATACCTGTTATCTGCATGATATTCTATATATACTTGCAAATCCTTTCTACATGCACATTTTTCTGTACTCATAACTATAAATTATACATATATAAAAACTTGGTAACAGTTTCATTCCAGTTACATGTCCATGTGAACATAATGATTTGCTTTTACATGAACTGCATGTAAGATGTTCAAATGAAAAGAGAGCATTTTGCTACTCCATGGGGTTATATGAATTTGAAAGAGAAGCAGAGCTACTTATTTTTTAAATAAACCAACTCCATGCCAAATGCAGTCCAATAACACTTCAATATCTTCTCACATGTTATAGGACTTCAAGTTCATTTCCCTTCATCTATATGTCTTTCTGTCCATCAAAAGTCCCTTTCGTCCTTTCTTCTTCAGCTAGATTTCAATAAACTCACTTCCACGACCTCTGGCACATCTTTATATTTATTAGCAAACACTTCGAAGCTGCAGGCAGGTGCAAAGTTTTCAAGAAGTACATTTTATTTAGTTGCTTTTAAAGGGGGTGTGTGCATCTGTTTACTGAATGAGCTTTCGTGAGTCCGAAAGGCAAGCTCTAGAAGCCATCTGCCAGGGGAGGACTCCCCCCCCCCAAAAAAAATTAAAAGTAAGAAACACATACACACACAACTCCGCAACTAGGACTGACACCACATTATTAAACAGGTGAAGTTACATTCAAGTCTCATTTTCAATGCTTTCCATTTACTGAAGATAAACAAGCAATTGATCTGAATTTTTTTAAACACATCCCCGTTCTCCTTCAGCAAGCCCCCACATCCCTGAACTAATGAAAGCAAACTCTCAGGAGAAGGGATCTGTCATCTCCACAGAATCAATAGGCGTATTTACATATGCTAGCCGAGTTCAGGAAAAAAAAAAAAAAGACTATAGGAGACACTAGCGTTAAATGTGAATGCAGCACGCGTTGATTGCATGTACACACACACAGAGCGTTTTACGTCGGGAAAAGATCCTTGAATCACCAGTAATATAGCCCTGCTGTTCGAAATTCTGGACCAGCCAAACTCAGTAAGCGGCTGTTTTTACTGCCCTGTGCATTTTTATAAACAAATAAATAAATAAATACCACATCAGAATGGGGGGGGGGGGCTGTTTCACCCCGTATGGGTTAGGAGTGTACACAGTGTGACTCTGGAGCAGGAAACCTCACTCCCCGTGAGGCAAACATACCAGTTGCTTTGAACCAGACAGTGAACACACACACACTCAACCTATAATGCATAGGTTTTCAACCTTTTTGTGGTCCATGGCTCACTTGACACAACTATCTTCTCTCTGCGGCGCCCCTGTGGGGCTCAGGAGCCCAGTTATGCCACCCTCTGCCTGCAGGGCCGGCAGCACCTCGCCGCTTTTGGACACCCTCTTTTGTGAAATGTTCCCTCAGCCTTCTCTCCCTCCTCCTTGGGAGTCCTCTGGGCAGTTGCAGCAGCTGCTCCTGGTATCTGAGCTGCCCCAAAGAGAAGTGCCTCCTCAACACTGCCCCACAGGGGCCTAGGAAGCACTCCCTGGCGAGCGCCAGAGGCACCATTCACCCAGGGAGCTTGTAGCCAGGGCTGCTGCTGCGATAAACAGCTGTGGCCTTCGGGAGGCAGAGATGCAAGAGGGCATCAGAGGAGGAAGAGAAGGAAAGAGGGACAGGGGGTGGTGTTTCCCGCGGCACCCCGACCATCACTCAAGGCACCCCAGGGTGCCACAGCACCCTGGTTGAAAACCACTGCTGTAATGTATAGAGTAGCCTCAGGTCATCTCGGAGCGCAAGTCAGAATTGACCCCAGAGCCAGGGAGCTAAGCTGTTGTCCATGCGCCCACTATGGGTTTGTTGTCTCCACACTTTTAAGAAAGCCCAGCGCTGACCGTTTCCTATTCCATTGCTTTTCCAAACTACTTTCCAACTATAACAGATATTTGACAGTTTCCTCAGAGAAGTGATTGAAATGATCTATTTTAAGTTTTGGCGGGAGGGGTGGGGAGATTCTGCAGCCCAATTAATCTCACCCCACTTCCCTCCCTGCAGAAATATATTAGGGAGAGTGCCAATCGCCCTCTCGGCCTGTTCATTGATTTCAGTCACTGATTTCAGCACAGTCAGTTTCACCCAGGCCTTCAATAATTTCAACATTAATATCACGGTTCCGTCTCCCTTGCAAAAATAATAAAAATAAAAAAATCAATTAATTTCTAGCAATATTTGTATATCCAAAGTGCCACTAAGGATAAATTTGGAGTTTTTTCCCTGATTGGTGTTAGGGGAAAAAATTATAATGGCATGGCTCTATTGATCTGAATGCCAATTTACATCAAGGCAAATCTCCACCTCCACCTCACCCGCAAGTGATACAAGAAAACATCTAAAGGCCTAAGTAATGCTGATCGTGATTTATGCTTCCCCCCCCTTTCTTCCCTCCCACCAGCTTAGAATAAAGATTTCCCCTCCTTAAAATCGCAAAAAAACCCAACACCCTGTAATAAGAAAATGAACGCTGAGATGGAAGGGTTAATACGTGGTGTTTTTTTCCAGGGTGCTTTTAAATAGATTTCGACACCTTCACAATTTGTGCTTGGTGAAGAGGAACAATTGCCTGTTTATTAAATAATAAATAGCGGGGAGGATAGAAACTGACATGGCAACTGGTAATATTGGTTCAGTCAATTCGTCCCTGGAGACCTGTTTGCAGTCAATTTGTCAGCAAGAAGCTCTCTCTTTTTTTATTTGAGTTTTAATACCAAAATGCCTCCTGTCAATGGAGATCAGGGGCGAGCAATACCCCTGTCTTTACCTCTGATCCCGGACTAATAAAACAGCCCCCTTTTTTCCCCCTTCCCCGCCGCTACTCTTCCTCCTACTCTTTTCTAAATTTATGTAGCTTTTTTAAAAAAATAAAAAAGCCAGGGCATTAAAATAGAAAAATCACTGTAAGATTTATGTATAACTGTGGCAATAAATCTAGCAGCAACGTAAGCACGAGCAAGGAGGGGGCTACACTGCTGTAATCTTGAGAGATGCAACAAGGTGCATCCGAGAGCTGACTGTCTGAAAGACGGGGGGGGGGGCGACAAACCGCTCTCTTCAATTGTTCTTGGACTCCATCTCCCATCAGCTCCAAGCGTGATGACGGATGGTTCGTCGGGGAGGATGGGAGCTGGAACCCAGCACCAGGGCACCACATTGGCCACCCTGACCCGAAACGTTCTTGCGCAGGTGCCAAGCCACATTCGATCGGCCCTTTTCCTTGTGCGGCTCCCCGAGCTCAGTTGCAGTCTATCCCACTCATAGCGGAAAGCCAACGAGGGCTTAAACGTCAAGCAGGGTTTGTTGTAATTAAGTCCCCAAACGTTTGTTGCAGCTTGAGCCTGTAATAGCTTGTAAATACGAAGATGGCGTGCGCACACAAAACCTGCTTTTGAACATAGGCACAAGAATGTGTTTTTCTCCCTGCTGCTCCAAGAAGCCAGGCCTTCTTGGTAGTGGTCCCAGCCCAGTGGAATGCCCTCCCATCAGATGTCAAGGAAATAAACTACCTGACTTTTAGAAGACATCTGAAGGTCGCCCTGTTAAGGGAAGTTTTTAATGTTTGATGTTTTATCGTGTTTTTAATATTCTGTTGGGAGCCGCCCAGAGTGGCTAGGGAAACCCAGCCACATGGGCAGGGTATAAATCATAATAATTATTACTACTAATATCTGGAGCAAGGGGGCCAATGTTTCAAAGGCTAGAGGGAATGGCATGGCACCTAGGCAAGCTGGGGCCCTATTCTGGGTTCTCGCCAGAAATTATGGGGGATTTGCAGGAGAGCTCCAGCTTTACCTGCAGAAGGTGCAATCCCTGGAACCCCAGGAATGGCTTGCAGCAGTGGGGGTGGGGGTGGGGTGGGGATTCCTGTCTGAAACCCTGGAGAGCTACTAAAAAGAACCTGCTGGATCAGGCTGGTGGCCCATCAAGTCAGCATCCTGTTCTCAAAGTGGCCAACCGGATGTTTAGAGGAAGCCCGTAAGCAGTCCCTGAGAACTGCCAGCCAGTGAAGAAAATACATTGTACTGAGCCACATGGACCAATGGTCTGGCGTTGTGTTCATGTTATCTAGGGACGCGGGTGGCGCTGTGGTCTATACCACTGAGCCCCCTAGGTTTGCTGATTAGAAGGTTGGCAGTTCAAATCCTCACGATGGGGTGAGCTCCCGTTGCTCTGTCCCAGCTCCTGCCAACCTAGCAGTTAGAAAGCACACCAGTGCAAGTAGATAAATAGGTACCGCTGGAGCGGGAAGGTAAACGGCGTTTCCGTGTGCTCCGGTTTCCGTCACGGTGTCCCGTTGCACCAGAAGCAGTTTAGGCATGCTGGCCACATGACCCAGAAAGCTGTCTATGGTCAAACCCTTTCAGCCTGAAAGTGAGATGAGTGCCGCACCCCATAGTCGCCTTTGACCGAACGTAACTGTCCAAGGGTCCTTTACCTTTTTTTTTTTAGCCTTTTTCATGTTACCGGTAGCTATTAAAAATAATAATAATGCAGCTATTGAAAACTAGCATTTTTTCAGCCCACCCCTCTAACTCTCACTGCCCGTTCCATCCTTCCTCAGTACAAACATACATACTTAGACTGCTTTTATGTCTCATCTTTTTGTCCAAGGAGCTTGAGGTTCTGCCCCTCTTTTAATCCCCACACCCAACTTTGTGAGATAGGTTAAGCTGAGAGGCATTGACTGGCCCAAGGTCAGCCAGTAAGCTTCATGGCCAGGTGGAGATTCGAACCCTGCACTCCCAGGTCTTAGTTGGACCCTCTAACCATTGGACTATACACTAACGTCCGAAAGGAGCTCCCTAGGAGATAAGAGGCACGGAAATGAGACTAGTAGACTTCGGGGCAGCATAGGATTTGGAATTCCCATGCCCTTGGCAGGGCGTAAAAAATGAAACACACACACACACAGCATTTTGGAAAGGGCCAGGCTGTTATTCCTTCTTGAAACTGTTTGATCTGGGAGACACAGGGCAGCAGCTCCTTGTAGTAAAACCCTGGAGCGTTCCCAAGTAGATCAAACTGGTTCTTGCCTTTCCTGGCCAGTCGCTCTCAATATCCATCACTTAGTCAGTCCCAAATCCCACATCAGGGGGACATGTTCTTGGCTTCTATCCTTCCCTGAGCGTTATGTATGTGTTTTTAGGCTACACACACACACACACACACACACACACACACACACACACACACACCCCGAGACTCGCTTACAGAGTCTACGCATAACACTTCCAGAATGGCTCAAGTAAGTAAAATTTAGCAGGCATTAGGCGATGTCAGGAGTGGTTTAAATCTTAAATAATCAGGGCAGAGGTAAGGCTCAAACCTTCCTGGAAATTATAACCTCTGCCCTGCAAATATTTACTCCTATTTCAAGATGTGTGGGTCGGAAAGGAGACAAGTCTGAGCCCTCTGCAGATGCCTCGACAAACGGTCTTCTTTCGCTTGGCTCCAAGGACAGATAGAGGCTCATATTAAATCCCTAGATCTTCTTTCCAATGCCATAATTCTATGCAGTTTTCCAAGGGAGATTTTGTTGCTCTGAGTTAAGCAAATGAAACATCTTTCCCTTGCAGAGTCACAGAAAGCTTGCACATTGGGGTGGGGGTGGGTTTTGAGACGCCCTTCTTGTCTCAGCAGAGTTCTCCGAGATCCCCACCCATGGCAATTGGCAGGCATCCACATTGACAGAACTAATTGGCAAGCGGAGGGGAAAGATGGAAATTAAACAGGCCAGGGAGAGAATCACCCACCCACAGGCCCTTCAGAGTAGGTCCCCTGCCCGGGTCATGGATGTCATAGAATTGGAGTGTGTTTGTCAGTGACTTGCCCAGCTGTGTCAAACGTGTGGGTAAACACAGAAGAGTCCACTGTAATTCAATAATCACTTGGCAACTAGGATTTATTTTTAAAGAAAAGTGCAAAAATAAAATTGTACAAGGAGATGCGGGAGCATTTTAAAAAAAGTCTTTCAGAAGCCATGAAGACTGTTCTTGCACCTCAAAGGCACTGCTGTTTAAGAACTCACAGGGAAATATATAAGTATGGTTGCCACCTGCCCCACGAGCTTCTGTGCCATTTGGAATGTTCTAACACCGCAAAGCAGAGCTTTCCAAGCCATGTGTCGCGACATGTTAGTATGTCGGTTGCAGTGTGTCAATATGTCATGCGAACGCTCCTTCCGGGGCTGGAAAGTGGTTAGTTTAACCTCCGCTTTGCTAGTAAAACTGAATTGCCATGCCGCACGAAATGAAGCATGTCTAAAAAATGTGTCGCCAACATGAAAAGTTTGGAAAGCTCTGCTGTGATGGAACATGCAAAGCCAAGACTACCGGGAAAAGCTTGATCTGTTCTGCCTTCTTTTTGATGAGTGGCCTTGAAGGCAGAGACACTTGTCAGAAATAGGGTGTGAAAAGCTGGCAATTCTGTCCATCACCCCCTCCCCCAAAAGCCCTGTATCCCACCCTTTCACCAGTAAGCTCAGGGTGGCATTCAGATAGGATCCCCACCCATCCACCACATGTTATCCTCACATCCGCCATACGAGAAACAGGACATGACCAAGGTCACCCAGGGAGTATAATAATAAAATAAGAATAATAATTTATTATTCGTACCCCGCCCATCTGGCTGGGTTTCCCCAGTCACTCTGGGCGGCTCCCAACAGAATATTAAAAATGCAATAAAACATCAAACATTAAAAACTTCCCTAAACAGGGCTGCCTTCAGATGTCTTCTAAAAGTCACATAGTTGTTTATTTCCTTGACATCTGATAGGAGGGTGTTCCACAGGGTGGGCCCACCACCGAGAAGGCCCTTTGCCTGGTTCCCTGTAACTTTGCTTCTCACAGTGAGGGAACAGCCAGTAGACCCTTGGAGCTGGACCTCAGTGTCCGGGGCTGAACGACGGGGGTGGAGAGCATCATTGCTGAGTACCCAGCTCTTGGGAATCCAAGTCCCGTGCTCCGACTGCAACCCTGCTGAACCATCTCTCAGTATTCTAGGTCGTAATCTTGGTGGTGTATCTTTCATAATCAGAGGTATTAGCTCCATGTGCTTGAGCAGTGTGGTGCAGTGGGCACAGGCGTAGGTTTGGATACGGGAAACCAAAGCAGGATCAAATCCCTCCTCTTGGTGAAGTTTATTTGGGCAAGTCATTCCCTTGCAGGGTTGTTATGAGAATACATGGGGGAAGGACATTCAAGTGTTTTGTCCACGGGAAAGCTTCCTTAAAATAATAAGGAACAGTGCAGTAGAGTAAAAAGCAGCAACAAGCCACTTTAGGTGTTCCAGTATGGGGACAGCATTGTCACAAACAAATAGCAATGTCAGGTGACATCTGCGGCTTAGTGCACCAATTTTATGCCACCAGAGATAATGTTATGGAATGATATACAGTGGTACCTCGGTTTACAAACACAATTGGTTCCGGAAGTCTGTACTTAACCTGAAGCGAACTTTCCCATTGAAAGTAATGGAAAGTGTATTAATCCATTCCAGACAGGTCCGCGGAGTACTTAAAATGAAAATACTCAAACCGAGGCGTACTTAAACCGAGGTATGACTGTATAACCTTTAAACCTTGCCGTTATCAATTTACTCTTCTGGAGCACCACTTCTGATATTTGGTGGTGCCTAAATGCCTTTGGATCATTCACAGAGAAGACACACACACCCTCGATGCACACACTCACCCCCCCCCCAATATGTGTGTGTTTGTGTGTGTATAATAATGGGGCAGAAGGCGCTTGTTAATAATGGCATGTTTCAGCAATACTAGGAGCTTCTTCCCAAAGGGCCTCAGCCTTGCTTTGTGGACCAAAAAAATCAGAGCTGCAGAAACCGAGGTACGGAAAAAGAAGCGGGGAGAATCACTGAAGCCTGCATAGTTACCGGTTCTCTGTCAGGACTGCAAAGAATAGATTTGCTCTGCCTTGGCTGCCCAGAACCACCCTTTCATATCTCATTGCCGCCTCCAGTTTTGTGACCCTGTGCCTTACTTCCTTTGTAATGCTAGAGCAAAAACGAGGACTCTGTACATACCATACAGTTAAAGCACAATTAAAGCACCCACCTACCCTAGAAGGGACCCAGGTGGCGCTGTGGTTAAACCACAGAGCCTAGGGCTTGCTGATCAGAAGGTCGGCAGTTCAAATCCCTGTGACGGGGTGAGCTCCCGTTGCTTGGTCCCAGCTCCTGCCAACATGGGTGTACCCAGCATGGGGCAGGAGGGGGCAGCTGCCCCTCCCTAGAGAAGCAAAAGGGGGGGGGAGCTCCTGCGCAGCAAAAAAAACAAACAGCCGGCAGCGGAGTGCAGAGTTGCAGTGTTCATCCTCAGTGTGGACCATTCCCTGGGACAGGGAAGGATTGCTGGGTCACCTCTGTTGGTTTTTGCATCGTAAAGGTTCCCTCTAAGTCCCTTTCTAGCCAGCAGCTAAATCACTCTAATCCTAGTTACATTGTTTTGCTTTTGTTATTGTTGCTTGATTATTTTACTCTCATAGCTGCTAGTTTATGCTCGCCTTGCATAAAGAGTAAATAATGCTCTATAATAATCAGTAGTAGTAAGAATGATGATGATGATGATGATGATAATAATAATAATAAATATTTAATATAGAAAATAAATAAATAAAATTCTATCAATAATAAATTATATTCTTCAAATCTCCAGTAAATTGTCAAGATTACTAAATGACCTTTGGCCTAATTACTTGACCTAATCTTAGAGCTGTACCACAGTGAAGATAGCCTGCTTTGCATGCAGAAGGTCCCTGGCATCTCTAGGTAGGATTGGGAATCTTCTTTATGAAACTTGTAGGTTCAATCCCCATATGGGAGAGCCACATATTATTGCATTACAGGGGGTTGGACTAGATGACCACTAGGACCCCTCGATCTCTGAGGTACTTTCTGGGCAGAATAGTAGTGCTATTAACGCCAAGGTTGCAGGTTCTATCGCCATATGAGAAAGTTGCATATTATTGCGTTACAGGAGGTTGGACTAGATGACCCCCAGGGTCCCATCAAAACTTTGAGGTACTATTCCTGGGTTGACAGGATAATAGTGCTGATAACCCCTATGATGCAGGTTCAATCCCCATTTGGGCAAGCTGCATATTATTGGTTGGCAGGATAGTAGTGCTGATAAAGCGAAATTTTTGCAGGCCCAATCCCCATATGGGATAGGTGCATGTTCTTGCATTACAGGGGGTGGGACTAGATGACCACCAGAAGCAGATGTAGCTTGGGGGGTCGCTTAACACCATAATCTTCAACATTTTCTGAGGGAAAGAGGGGCACCCTACCATACTCTCCTCCGGTGAGAGTACTCCTTAATTTTCCTACATCTTTAAAAGATGTGGTTATTGAATTCAGTTAAGACATGTAATTAGAATAGAAATTTTAAAAAATTCAAGCAAATAATTGTAATAACTACTGTATAACTACCATAATAAAACACTGCTATAATTATATATAATAAATTTTTGTTTCATTCGCCTTTTCCGTGCTGAAATGTCACAACCTGGATGACCATGGCTTGCCCCCCCCCCTAGATTTGTTCCTGGGTACGCCCATGCCTGCCAACCTAGCAGTTCGAAAGCACGTCAAAATGCAAGTAGATAAATAGGGACCGCTCCGGCGGGAAGGTAAACGGCATTTCCATGTGCTGCTCTGGTTTGCCAGAAGCGGCTTTGTCATGCTGGCCACATGACCTGGAAGCTGTACGCCGGCTCCCTCGGCCAATAATGCGAGATGAGCGCGCAACCCCAGAGTCGGTCACGACTGGACCTAATGGTCAGGGGTCCCTTTACCTTTACCTTTACCCTAGAGAATCCTAGGAACTGTAGTTCACCCCATCACAGAGCTACAATCCCCAGCTCCCTTAAACTAGAATTCCCAGGATTCTTTTCTTTTGTTGATTAAATGGTGTGTACACAGCTAAAGATGCAAGCTCTGGATCGTGCAGAATCACATTGCTTACTGCTTCCTAAAGATCAGATGTGGCCTTCAAACCCACTTCAGCTTTGGGCTTCTAATTAATTCTCGAGAGAAGATGCACTTCAGCTTCCTTAACTCACTCACTGAACCCTTTCAGAGTCACAGCTGGAGTTGTGGCCCTCCAGAGGTTGTTAGACTACAACTCCCATCAGCCCCAGCCAGCGTGGTCAATGGTCAGGGGTTGTAGCCCAGCAACACCTGCAGGGCCCCGGATTCCCCGTCCCTTCCATATGCCAAATTGCCTGACAGGAGATGGTGGCAGCGAAAACTATTTCTACAGTTGCCATGTGTCCTCTTTTTCCAGGACACATCCTCTTTTTTCAGGGGTAAAATTTCCGTATGGGTGCATTTTTTAAAAAAATTGCCAAAATGTTTCTTGCTATATTTTCTGGATAAGACATAGACATAACTGGTTGCTGAAGACTTTCCTCTTCTCTTCTCCTGCCCCCCTCAGCAATATATCACAGCTTCTAGCCTGCATATAGTAGGGATATTTCAAATGAGAGTCGTCATAGCGTCCTCTCTTTTTTGCTCTTCAAAATATGGCAACCCTAGCTATTTCTATTATGTTTATATTTTCGTCCCCTGCCCTCTGCCTTCGATACCCCCCCAAATAAATATATGTCTAATTCTGATTGAAATCTGCCCCTTGAAGCTGCAGTCCCAATTCCACAGCCGTCACTCGGTGTGTGTGAGAAAACGCTAGAGGAATTATGGTCAGTTCATCAACAGACAGCAATTCCTTCTGACTTCTCTCCAGAGTCATTTTTAAAACACATCTACATTCCCGGGCACCGTGCTGCTCTCCGACACACTGTCATAAACACCCTCATCGAATGAAGCCCTGCCAGCTCAGGCTGTGATCCTGTCAGCTCATCCAAGTTTAGCTGCCTCACTAGTTGGACAGGAGGCCACTGAGGAGAACTCTGGTGGATCAGCAGGGGGCGCTGTCCCCTGTCGGTGGCCAGCAGCCCAGGTATATAGGTAAAGGTAAAAGATAAAGGACCCCTGGACGGTTAAGTCCAGTCAAAGGCGACTATGGGGTTGCGGTGCTCATCTCACTTTCAGGCTGAGGGAGCTGGCGTTTGTCCACAGACAGCTTTCCAGGTCATGTGGCCAGCATGACTAAACCGCTTCTGGCGCAATGGGACACCGTGACAGAAACCAGAGCGCACGGAAATGCCATTTACCTTCCCGACGCAGCGGTACCTATTTATCTACTTGCACTGGTGTGCTTTTGAACTGCTAGGTTGGCAGGAGCTGGGACAGAGCAACAGGAGCTCAGCCCATCGCGGGGATTTGAACCACCAACCTTCCCATCGGCAAGCCCAAGAGGCTCAGTGGTTTAGACCACAGTGCCGTCCACTCCCACAGCCCGGGTGTATACCATGCAGCTAAGAGCCCCTCGGTCAGGGCTGATTCCCTGGGGCTCTTTGACAATTTTACATATAAAACAGTGTTTGAAACTCCCATTGTTCTAGGCGCATTTTGCGACAGGGAATTTCATTAGCGTGAGCGGTTTCTGAGCTCTGGGTGCAGTACTGCGCCTGAGATTTCAGATTTAAACTGCAGAGTGGAAGGAAGGGAGGACGTTTTTCTGCCTCCCCACTTCCAGCTACTCTCTGAAGACTGGAGAAGAGACCCTCTTAAGGATATTAGCGGCGGTGGGCAGGGGAAGGAAAAGACCATGTTAAAAATGAACATAAGATTTTAGCTGCAGTTCCTTCATTTTCAGCTTTGCATTCTTGTTATAAAAAAGCACGCCTAGACATTCCGTTGTTCAGCCCATAACCTAGGTCTAAGGTGCCATAGAGCTCTGAGCTTTCATATCTCAGTTTCTAACTGATATACAAGCCTTACCTCCTCTAACACCTTTGGATTGTTCAGAAGTGATCCCATACCCCCTCTGTGTCAGAGAAGCCATTCAAGGGCAGTAGATCCTACACCAAGTTCAGCTCTAATGTTCAGAGAGAGCAAACATCTCCTTACACACAAGTGTCCTGGCCCCAACTCCTATCACCCGAGCAAAACCATGACATGCTTCATTTGCACTGGCAACAATGTGCAATGAAAGTGAGACCTCCAACAAAACGTTGCAGTGAACCTCACCTGACAGGAGGGCGACAAGCCAGTCAGCCATGCTGTCCTCTGGAAGAACATCCCACCTCACTCTTCAATTCCAGTCCCCATTTTCTTTTTTTCTTTTCCAACTATCAGTCAACATTCTGTGTCTACAAGGGAGCATGCTCAGTCCTCATAAGGCTATTTTTCTCTGGGCAGCTTCCAATGTATATAGAAACATAAAGGTAAAGGTAAAGGGGCCCCTGACCATTAGGTCCAGTCATGACCGACTCTGGGGTTGCACGCTCATCTCGCATTATTGGCCGAGGGAGCCGGCGTATAGCTTCCAGGTCATGTGGCCAGCATGACAAAGCCGCTTCTGGCAAACCAGAGGAGCACATGGAAACGCCGTTTACCTTCCCGCTATCATCTCGCTTTCAGGCTGAGGGAGCCAGCGTTTGTTCACAGACAGCTTTCTGGGTCATGTGGCCAGCAGGACTAAACCGCTTCTGGCGCAACAGGACACCGTGACAGAAGTCAGAGCGCATGGAAACGCCATTTACCTTCCTGCCGGAGTGGTACCTATTTATCTACTTGCACTGGCGTGCTTTCAAACTGCTAGGTTGGCAGAAGCTGGGACAGAGCAACAGGAGCTCATCCCGTCACAGGGATTTGAACCGCCGACCTTCTGATCGGCAAGCCCAAGAGGCTCAGTGGTTTAGACCACAGCACCACCCGCGTCCCATTCAATAGCCACCTAAGGGTGTCAGTTGGAAAACAATAACACAAAATTGGCACCAGGAGGGAAGGAATGGAAATGGCTTGTTTGAGTCCCTTACCGTTTTCTGGAGGAGTTTCTAGTCAGTTGGCTAGAACCCGGGTGAGGACGCCTTGCAATATTTCCTACTTGTCTCTATCCTGTTTGCAGCTTGGATCTTTCCAAGTGACAAAGATTGAAAAGTCCATTCCGTGGGTGGCGGCAGAAATAGCCCCATTCCCCCAGATTTCTGGTTAGGTGGTAAAATGATCCGCAGCGCATGGGAGAATTATGTGGATGACTGGTTTCTGGTGTGGTTGCGAGTCCTCCATCAAAAGACACCATTTGGTCATTGGTCAACCATATTTACTGTATTTTGTATAAAACAGAGTTTAGTAGCTGGCAACAATTATAGGAGCAGCAACAGGTAGGCTCTGGTTAGCAGTGGGCCAATAGCAGGTGGCCAACATAGCAGACCCCCAGCAGAAGATGTTCTTACGATGGCAGGCTTGAAAGACAGGGCCTTATCAGTGGCTGCCCTGTTTCTGCAGAAATCCCTCAGCCAAGATGTAAGATTGACTCCCTCTCTATTCTCTTTGAAGCAGGTCCAGAAGACGTTTTCAATTTCCATCTGCTTTTAATTAGGAGGGTAGGTTATGGCCCTGCCAGATATTAATTTTATTGCATATTCGTGATACTTCGTTGTCATAGCCCCCTGTGCAGCCATGGCAGAGGTCGGTGGAGGGAGAAGCCAGCCAACCAGCCCAGTCTCGGGGGGGGGGGGAGTACATCCCTAGAGGCAGAGTTCGTATACAAGATCCAGTCCAGTCCTAAGTTCAGGAGTATCCATGTAGTCAGACGATCCAGGGGTCAAGAAAGCCAAGGGTCCAAGTTCACAAGAAGGAAGAAGCAGCAAGGTATGGCCAGGAACTATGACTGGAAACCCCGATTAAGAAAGCTGGAGCCAGCTGGTTCTCATCAGGAGCAAGAAGACTGATCAGCAGCAGGTGAAGTCTCATGATAGTATAAAGAGCAGTAATACTTGATCCCGCTTTTGATACGTTTTGCGTGTGCACAAGCCTTGGGGCCGCCAAACTTCTATGTTTCCAATGGGTGCCTGTTCTGCAGCTTCCTGCTAAAATCATGTACAGTGGTACCTTGGCTCTCAAACTTAATCCGCTCCAGAAGTCTGTTCCAAAACCAAGGCGTGCTTTCCCATAGAAAGTAATGCAAAACAGAATAATCTGTTCCAAACTTTTAAGAACAACCCCTAAAACAGCAATTTAACATGAATTTTTCTATCTAACGAGACCATTGATCTATAAAATGAAAGCAATAGTCAATGTACTGTACTATAAAATAAATAAGAGAGTATTGTAGATAAAAAAATTTAACTTTTTTTTTCTTAAACCCTGATGATAGTCATTGTATGGATGGGGGCCTTTTATCCATTTCCGCAGTCACACAATCAATCAATCAATCAGGTAGGTAGCCGTGTTTGTCTGACGCAGTCAAAATATATTTAAAAAATAAAAATAATTGTCCAGTAGCACCTTAGAGACCAACTAAGCTTGTTCTTGGTATAAGCTTTCATGTGCATGCACACTTCTTCAGATTCTTCAGGTATCTGAAGAAGTGTGCATGCACACGAACAAACTTAGTTGGTCTCTAAGGTGCTACTGGACACTTTTTTTAAAAAAAAATTCTATATATTTCTATCAATCAATCACTAGCTGAACTGGGTTCCACACAGTAAAAAAAAACCAAATTAACTGAAAAAGCCTCCAAAACAAAAACGCAAATGAAATAGCAAAAAGAAAAGCACCAAACCTAATCCGTTCCAGAAGTCCGTTTGACTTCCAAAATGTTCGAAAACCAAGGCGCAGCTTCTGATCAGTGCAGACACCCCAGAAAACAATAGCCAACAGCCGCATTGGACGTTCGGCTTCCAAAAAACATTCGAAAACCAGAACACTTACTTCTGGGTTTTCGGCGTTTGAGAGCCAAGGCATTTGAGAACCAAGGCACCACTGTATCTTTTTGTGACACAAACATTTGGGGCGGGGGTTGTCCTGCTTTTATGCTATAGGGAAGAAGGGGTGAGTGAAGGCCTACATCAGGAACAAGGAGGGGGAACACAGATCTACATTGGGATCTGCTGCACCCATGGATTCTGCCACCTGAGGCAGTACCCACACCTTGACTCCTGGGTAGGCCCCAGCCCTGTACCCATCAGTCATTACTCCCCAGCCCTAGACTACTTTTTCCTGTTTGGGGCATGCACACAGGTATCTCTGTGCCATTTTTCTGCACACCATTTTTATTTTAAAAAAATCATCATAGGAAGTAGGCAAGAGCCGACATTACTAGCGTTAGTTATGTTTCGCAGTGGGCATATTCAGTGCCAGGTTTACGTACAGTGGTACCTCAGGTTACAGGCACCTCAGGTTACAAACACTTTGGGTTACAGACTTCACTAACCCAGAAGTAGTACCTCGGGTTAAGAATTTTACCTCAGAATGAGAGCAGAAATCGCGCGGTGGCGGCAGCGAGAGGCCCCATTAGCTAAAGTGGTACCTCAGGTTAAGGACAGTTTAAGGTTAAGTTCCTAACCAGAGGTACCACTGTATAAGCCAAACAAGCTATAGCTTGTTTAGCTATAGCAGGCATCCCCAAACTTCGGCCCTCCAGATGTTTTGGACTACAATTCCCATCATGCCTGACCACTGGTCCTGTTAGCTAGGGATCATGGGAGTTGTAGGCCAAAACATCTAGAGGGCTGCAGTTTGTGGATGCCTGAGCTATAGCTTGTTTTAAAGCTTTTTAAGGAAAAAAAACTGGATGTATGTATAAGATAAAAAAACAAATACAGTGGTACCTCGGTTTACAAACACAATTGGTTCCGGAAGTCTCTACTTAACCTGAAGCGTACTTAACCTGAAGTGAACTTTAAAGTTCCATTGAAAGTAATGGAAAGTGGATTAATCTGTTCCAGACGGGTCCGCGGAGTACTCAACTTGAAGCATACTTTAACCCAAGGTATGAGTATAATTGGTTCCGGAAGTCCGTACTTAACCTGAAGCGTACTTAACCTGAAGCGAACTTTCCCATTGAAAGTAATGGAAAGTGGATTAATCTGTTCCAGATGGGTCCGCGGAGTACTTAAACTGAAAATACTCAAACCGAGGCGTACTTAAACCGAGGTATGACTGTAAAATAAAACCTACATACAGCAACAGTGTATTGTGTTGTGTAGACTCCTATGATGTAAGTCATGGGCCCCACCTGCTAGCCTGCTCCCTAAAATATCTCTGGTTTGCTCATTTCTATATATAGGGTGCCTACATTCCGCATGGACTGCTTGCATGGCAACATGTGCAAATGGCTTTAGATACCTATTAGGTCCATAAATTACCATATAGGATATATTCAACACAAAAAACAGCGACAATTTGTTGTTGACAAAGGACAGCTGGACATATAAAAGGCCCCATTACCTTCCTTAGGGCCTCATCAAACCTAAATCCGGCCCTGGGCATAATGGAGGCTTGTGCTTTGGGGGGAGGGGTGTTGTGTGGCTATCAATTTCCATTCTTGAAAAATTAATAATGCAGGGATATGCAAGACTGATACTTAGCTAAACTGAAATCTTAATCAAAAGGTATCGTGCAAGGCTTCCTGATCAAAAAAATAAGCCCTAATGTACAGTATGTACTGCGATTATAGGCTCCAATTGTTGAGACAATTGCTCTTCCAAACTACCGTGTTTACTCAAATGTAAATGTGCCATCGAATCTAATACGCACCTTAAATTCCACAACATAATTTGGCCAAAAAGGGTGAGCATTGGCTTCGAGTAAATACGTTAAGTTGCTAAAATTCCAGTGTGCTTTCAGCATGCGGCAGTCGGTGGAAATGGGCATGTTCGGATCTTTTAGGCCACCAGAAACAAAATGGTGAGACTGTGACTGAGTGAGGAGCAAACTGTAGTGGGGAATATAGTGTTAGAGGCTACCCACCAAACATCACCACTTAGGGCTGCCCTGACTTCCCTCAAAGAATTCTGGGCGCCGTGATTTGTTAAGGGTACTCATGTGTTTCAAATGGGCATTGAATGCACTTTAAATGTATGGTTTGGCTCTTCCCCTAGTTTAGGAGCTGAATGAAGTCAGGGAGGACATGACAGAATTGTATAAATTTATGCACGGTCTAGACCAGGCATCCCCAAACTTCGGCCCTCCAGATGTTTTGGACTACAATTCCCATCTTCCCCTACCACTGGTCCTGTTAGCTAGGGATCATGGGAGTTGTAGGCCAAAACATCTGGAGGGCCAAGTTTGGGGATGCCTGGTGTAGACGAAGAAAAAGGAGGAGGAGGAGGAGGAGGAGGAGGAGGAGGAGGAGGAGGGGAAGGAGGAGGAGGAGGAGGAGGAGAAGGAGGAGAAGGAGAAGAAGAAGAAGAAGAAGAAGAAGAAGAAGAAGAAGAAGAAGAAGAAGAAGAAGAAGAAGAAGAAGAAGAAGAAGAAGAAGAAGAAGAAGAAGAAGAAGAAGAAGAAGAAGAAGAAGAAGAAGAAGAAGAAGAAGAAGAAGAAGAAGAAGAAGAAGAAGAAGAAGAAGAAGAAGAAGAAGAAGAAGAAGAAGAAGATCTCCACTGGTTTTTAATCTGGAGGGTTGAAGGAGCCGTTTGCTCTCCCAGTGCTGGGAAGAAAAGTGTCGGTGCTTTTTATATTGTGGTCTTAAACACACTTAAGCGTCAAGAAGAATAAACAAAAGATTTACCCCTGGAGGGTTGTTGGGGATTTTTAGTCAATTTCGTAAAGACTACAGAACAGAGAGCAAATTCCCCAAGCAGAATTTGAACCGGCAACCTCAGGACACAGCAGATTCCCCATTAAATCCTGTCCCTTGCCCAATGGCAGGTGCCCTATGTTTATAGCCCCAGCATAAGCCCCACATGACAGGTTTATCCCTCTCTTTGGCAATACGGGCAGTATTTCATCTCCCTTGGTGACAGCTTGATCCATGTAAGATCTCACTCTATTGTCAGAGATTTGTTTAGAGAGGCCTGATGCTGGTCTCTTTTGATCTGTCTATCCAAGGAATTTATTACCTGGGCCCTGTCCCTGTAGCCTGTGAATTCCTCACATTGTCGCACACACACGCAAATGCACACTGCATGAGGTGAGGTACACAATGCAGGCATCTCCCTGAAAACTGTAGCACTGAAGGATTAAAGGAGTTGCCTGTCATGGACTGATTGCACTACCAACCTTACTGTATGCTTGTGAAACATGGACCACTTATAAACACCATCTCCAACTCCTCAAAAGATTCCATCAACGGTGTCTCCGAAAATTTTTTACACATCACCTGCGAAGGCAGGCGAACTAATGCCATTGTACTGGAAGAAGCAAAGATCACCAGTGTCGAAGCGATGATTCTTCAAAATCAACTTCGTTGGACTGGTCATGTTGTGTGGATGCCTGATGATCATCTTCCAAAGCAACTACTCTATTCCGAACTTAAAAATGGTAAGCGTAATGCTAGTGGTCAACAAAAGAGGTTTAAAGACTCTCTCAAGGGAAATCTTAAAAAATGTAGTATCAACACTGACAAACTGGGAACACTGGTCTGCGAGCGCTCCAATTGGAGAACAGCCTTTACCAAAGGTGTTGTGGACTTTGAAGACGCTTGAACTCAGGACGAAAGGGAGAAACACACTAAGAGGAAGGCACGCTTTGGAAACCCTCACCGTGATCAACTCCCTCCCGGAAACCTATGTCCCCACTGTGGAAGGACATGTGGATCCAGAATTGGCCTCCACAGTCACTTACAGACTCACTATTAAGCCTGTGTTCATGGAAGACAATCTTCCTCGGCTACGAGTGATTGCCAAAGAAGAAGGATGCAGAAGAATGGTGGAGGAACCAGCTGAGGAAGCACCAAGGGAAGAAGACTCAGAGAACGGGCAGTGGCGGTGGGATGGCAATGGGTGGTCAGAGGGAGAAGACTGGGAAGAGGGAACAGGTCTTAGTGAGCTGGGAGAGTCGGTGGCAGAGAGAAGTCCAGAATCAGAGGCAGAAGCTGAAGCAAGCAAGTCGCAGGAGGGAAGCCAAAAGACATTGATGAGTCAGGCTGGTGAAAGCAGTTCCCATGGCCATGGGTGCCATGCATGGCCCTGGCACCAAAATTTGTGGACACCTGGCCCCTTCATGGGGAATTTTGTGGGTGCTCGGGCACCCAGGGCCCCAGGGAGTTGGCACCTATAGCTGGTGAAGAGTTACAGGTGTCTCCCATTCCTGCTTTGACAAGCTTCCCTCCCTCTTGGCATGTGTTTAACCGGGGGGGGGGAGCTGACCCCCCCGATCAAGTAGAACTATAGAAATACTTAACTAACTAACTGACCAATCATGTTGGTTCTACCCCCCCCCAACAAAAGTCCTGCCTCCCCAACAAAAATCCTGGCTACGCCCATGTGGTCTCCCAGAACCAGGAGTGGGTTGAAATGGGCAGAGCAGCAGCATGGTGCACGCAGGCACAGTCTCCAATTGCTTGGAAGAAGCTCTGGAGAATAGGTGACTTAGAGGTCGTAGGGTGGCGGGGACTTTCTGTCTCAGCAACTGAATCATGGGGCAAAGACTACCAGGGATGAGCTGCTCTGCTCATTAGGCCTAACATTCAGCCAAGCCTGTGAATGTTGTGCTTTTGCTAATAACAAAAAGTTCGCTCCAGCTTTGAAGGTATCATTTATAGCCAGCTCACTCTTTGATATTGCCCAAGTTGAGGCTGGGAATTTGTGGCATGGCAGGCGGGGGGGGGGGACGGGACCATTCCATTCTTTCAAGTTCTAAAGGTTAAAGAGGTAATCCTATACAGGCTACTTTAAAGCAAGTGCCACTACTAAAGACTGATTTTCTAGATCCATTTCAATCGGGGTTTAGGCCCAGTTTTGGCCAGAAGCTGCTTGAGTCGCCCTATATGAAGACAGGGAAAGGTGTTAATTCTCCTCGACCTCTCCTCGACCTTCTCCTCGACCTCTTAGCAGCTTTCAGTACCATCAACCAAGTTATACTTCTGGAGCAGCTGTCCTAGTGAGTGGCACTGCTTAGCAGTGGTCCTATTGGATTGTTGTTTGGGAAGTGTTCTTCTGGTCGTGGGTGGTCCCCTAATCCAGATGGATAGAAGATTGCCTGCTCTTGATTGCACAACTTGGAGTACAGTGGTGCCTCGCTTAACGAATGCCCTGCTTAACAAAATTTCCGCTTAACGAAAGGATTTTTCGAGCGGAGGTTGCCTCGCTAGACGAATTCGTTTTATGAAAAATTCATCTAGTGAATCGCGGTTTCCCATAGGAATGCATTGAAATTAAATAAATGCGTTCCTACGGGCAAAAATTTTTTTTGAAAAAATTCAATGCATTCCTATAGGATTCACTAGACGAATTTTTCGTTATAAGAAAAGACCCGTGGAACGAATTAAATTTGGCTAGCGAGGCACCACTGTACATAACTTGGGTTTTTTTTCTGGATCATTTTATGTTGCTTGAGGCTCAGGTGGTGAGTGGAGCACAGTGCCTTTCATCAGCTTCGGCTGGTGGCCCAGCTACGCCCACAACTGGACAGGGATGGCCTACCATCTGTTGTCTATGCTCCGGCAACCTCTAGGTTAGATTACTTAGGGTTGCCATAACGTCTGGGATTTCCCAGATAAAGCCGGTATTCAGCCCTCGTAAACAGCGTCTGGGCGGAAATCACTGAAATGTCCAGGGAAATCCGAATGTATGGCAGCTCGAACAACTTCTGTGTCCAGATTTTTGCTTTTTGAAATATGGCAACCCTAGATTACTGCAATGGCGTTATAAGTAGGGCTGCCTCTGAAGATGGTTCGGAAACTTTCGCGGGTGCAGAATTTGGTAGCCAGGTTGCTCACCAGGGCAAGACGGTTTGAGCATACAGTGGTACCTCAGGTTAAGAACTCAATTCGTTCTGGCGGTCCATTCTTAACCTGAAACTGTTCTTAACCTGAAGTACCACTTTAGCTAAAGGGGCATCGTGCTGCCGCCACGCCGCCACCATGCAATATCTGTTCTCATCCTGAAGCAAAGTTCTTAACCCAAGGTACTATTTCTGGGTTAGCGGAGTCTGTAACCTGAAGCGTCTGTAACCTGAAGCATCTGTAGCCCGAGGTACTACTGTATTACACTAATCCTGGTCTGACTGCACTGGTTGCCTTTTTCTTTCCTCCCCTTTTTCCCGCCGCCGCCAAGCCAGTCCCCCAGCCGAATTGCCCGCTGCTGCTTCGACTTCCTCGGCTATGGCAAGCAGGCAGACAGCTCGCCTGCTTGCCTTCGCCGAGGAAGCGCTGTCCCATGCCGGAGGTGCGTGGCAAGGCGGCGGGGGGGGAGGAGCGCTTCTCTCCCCCGCCGCCTCACAGCGCACCTCCAGCATGAGACGGGGCTTCGGAGCGGCGGTTGGCGGTTGGCGGTTGTCTCTGCCTTCAATCCCTGTGTCCCTGGGGCACATGCGCAGTAACCCAGGGACACACGGAATCTGGATGCAGAGACACAGGGACTTTATTATGTAGGATTATATTATATTATTATTATTATATTATATTATATTATATTATATTATATTATATTGTTTAATAGATTACTGTGTTTTATTTTTCTGTTGGAAGCCGCCCAGAGTGGCTGGGGAAACCCAGCCAGATGGGTGGGGTAATAATAATAATAATAATAATAATAATAATAATAATAAATTATTATTATTATTATTATTATTATTATATTCCAGTGACCAAATTATATTATGCTACATCTGGTGGTCATCACAGTCTACCAGACTACGTTGTCTCTGCCCATCCTAATTGTCCCTTGGGCTGGACGGATGGATGAAAACTGCTGATTAGCCCTTGCTAACTCTGGACACAAGCAATTTGCATCTTCTTCACTTCAGTGGCTCCCTCGAACAAAAAGAACCTTCTTTGTTTTCTAATTACCGTGACCCCATTTCCAGCAGAAACAGTAGGGATCAGACATGGGGGGGCTTCGAGGGGTTGGGGGCCAGAGGAGGGGGGTTGGTTTAAAGTAGCACGGCCATGCTGGATGTCTAGAGAACCCAAGCCACTGTTTTTCTTTTGCTGGGGTGGATGGGGGGGATCATTGATTTCAGAAATAACACAGTTTTTAAAATTATGTTTTAAAATATAATTTAAGTCTGAAATGTTTGCTGTTAAAGTTAAGTGCCCTTTTAAAAAAGTGGTTTAATATGAAATCTGACTTAAAATATAAACCAGCATGTTTCAGTCTATATGCAACTTTAAAAACAACCCCACCCTGCATTTATAATCCTCTAGAAAAACACTGATTTAATGAATCATACTTTTCTATGTATGGTCTGGTCCATGGGGTCACGAAGAGTCGGACAAGACTAAACGACTAAACAACAACAACTTTTCTATGTAAAAGGGGGGGGGAGTGTGACTTTTGAGGTGAAGCATTATAAAAATTAGACACACAATAGGCCGTTTTGGCAAATTATGGATATTTATGACTCATCTGAGCAGCAGAGACATTTAGGGGATAATCAACTGCTGTCCTAAACACAGTAGGATGTGACTCGTATTAAAATCAAGAGAACTTACTTCTGAATAAACCGGCATAATTGGATTGGAAATTAAGCAATGTTATGTTCTATTGACTTCAATGTTGAAGTATTAGGCTGATGTTTTACTCTCCCGTCTCCTGAAGAAACACTATTCTAACCCAATATTCTTGGTTCTGGGTGGTACTGGGAATTTAGCCAGTGAGTAAATGGTCTTGTTTAGTGCCTTTGCATAAGCACACGGAAAGCCAGACAGAAACTCTATACCTTCACACCTGTCCACTTTGTCTCTAAGCAGAAAACTGCAGTGCAAAAAAAGGTGCGTGGTTACTGTTCAAAGGTTTTGGATAACGCTCCTAGTTTCCATAAAGACTCTACTGTAAACCGGTTATGCTTTGGTTGTCACACACAGCACCAATGCATCCACATCCACAGTCAGGAAATACATGGATCACGCAACAGGGGAAATTCGTTTCATTGTGATTTAGAATCACCTTGATTTAAATCAATCCAACATGCCCTTGATCACAGATGCGAATGTCGGCATGCAGTAGGAGATCAACAGAATTCTAGCAGTGGTGCGCACAGAGCGACGCGTTCATTCTTTTATTTATGTAGCCATTCATATCCCCTCTGGATTCCACTTTCTGCCCTTCACAGGTGACTAATCCGTTTCTGTGTCTGTCTATTCCATTTCATTTTTCAACGAACTCCAGCCCAAGGTTGTTGTATTTTTGGATGAAGATAAGCCCAAAGAAAAACTACCACAACAGCCTCCACCTTGGATTTTTTTTTATTTTTAAAAAATGCTATCAGATGTTGAGGCCAGCATTATGACTTTCATACATCATTGCAAACTTATAACACAAAGCATAAAAGCCACTACAGAGTCAGGAGTTGCAACTTGGCCCTGCAACCGTGAATACCAGGAGCTGTGGGTGCCATGCAGCGTGCACAGCCCTGCCACCGAAATTTGTGGGTGCCCAGTCTCTTCATGGGGAATTTTGGGGGTGCTCAGGCACCCAGGGCCCCAGGGTGGGTTTGGCTTCCTCCATTCGCTCGTATTATCATCTCCCCCAGAGCAAAAACATGGGTTTGACCTTTCACAAATTTGCACTATCAAGGTTTGTACGCAAATGGGATCGGGACAGGAGGCTGGTGGTGATCAGCTGGAAGCAAGAGGGAGATATGCAGGTGAATAATAATAATAATAATAATAATAATAATAATAATAATAATAATAATAATTTTATTATTTGTACCCCGCCCATCTGGCTGAGTTCCCCCAACCACTCTGGGCAGCTTCCAACAAAACACCAAAATACAGAAATCCATCAAACATTAAAAGCTTCCCTAAACAGGGCTGCCTTAAGATGCCTTCTAAAGGCCTGGCAACTGTGGTTCTCTTTGACCTCTGGTGGGAGGGCATTCCACAGGGTGGGTGCCACTACCGAGAAGGCCCTCTGCCTGGTTCCCTGTAACTTGGCTTCTCGTAGCGAGGCAACCGCCAGAAGGCCCTCAGCGCTGAACCTCAGTGTCCAGGTAGAACAATGGGGGTGGAGACGCTCCTTCAGGTTCTTGCTGGCTTCAGGGGATGACTGCTCTGGATGGGAATAAGGGGCATGTATCTGCACATGTACACACATACGCTCAGAAGGCTGAGAATTTGGGTGGGCATTCAAGGTCTGTGTTTGAATGCAGATGTGAGGGCCGGATTTAGGTTTGATGAGGCCCTGAGCTACTGAAGTTAATGGGGCCCTTTATATGTCCAGCTGTCCTTTGTCAACAAAAAGTTGTCGCTGGTTTTTTTTTGGTGTTGAATATAAGCTATGTGGTAATTTATGGACCTAATAGGTATCTAAAGCCATTTGCACATGTTGCCATGCAAGCAGTCCATGCAGAATGTAGGCACCCTATATATAGAAATGAGCAAACCAGTGATATTTTAGGGAGCAGGCGGGGCCCATGATTTACATCATAGGAGCCTACACAACACCAAACACTGTTGCTGTATGGAGGTTTTATTTTATTTGGGTTTTTTTTTAATCTTATATTTTGGAAATGTACATCCAGGTTTTTTTCCTTTAATTTTTTTTGGGGGGGGCAAGAGAGTGGGGCCCTAAGCTATAGCTTGTTTAGTTTACATGTCAATCCGGCACTGAGTGTAGCTGGTTGGCCAAGCAGAATTCAGCTGTGTTGTATGGGGGGGTGGGGGTGGAATGGCTAAGCAGCATATGCTCTGTTACCAAATTGATTAATAATGCAAATTTAATTAAGCAGAATTAATACAACATGTGGTAATTACATTTCAACAAAGAAAAATCGCTGGTGCTGCCTGCGTTGTATTTCCCGCCCAGACCTATCAGATTTCTTCAAGTTTATCTTCTTGACCTTTTGCCCCGGGGGGGGGGGCTCTCAGTCAAGAGAATCAGGCCCGTCATGTTCTGTACAACCAACATGGTTTAACTATGCAGTAAAGAATTTGGGTCATTCATACTCCAATCCACCCTCGTGGATAATCTCAGGGTTGTGGGTTCAAGCTCCACGTTGGGCATAAAGATTCCAACATTGAAGGGGGTTGTGCTAGATGACCTTTGTGGTCCTTTTCAACTCTATACTGTACTTTTGTCCTTCTTCCCACATGACTCTTATATTGCTACGTCCTTGCATCACCCTCACAGCCCTTCTGCACATACAGTGGTACCTCGGGTTACAAACTTAATTCGTTCTGGAGGTCCGTTCTTAACCTGAAACCGTTCTTAACCTGAGGTACCACCTTAGCTAATGGGGCCTCCTGCTGCCGCTGCGCCCCCGGCGCACGATTTCTGTTCTCATCCTGAGGTAAAGTTCTTGACCCGAGGTACTACTTCCGGGTTAGCGGAGTCTGTAACCCAAGGTGTTTGTAATCCAAAGTACCACTGTACAGGTGCAGCGCCCCTCCTCAATTCCTGCCACTCCTGCACTGTTCCTGTCTAATTGTCTTCTCTGTTTGCTAATTTGATTATTTATTTAAAGTTCTTTATATGCCACTGTTCAGAAACCAGACCCTCCAGGTGTCCCTGTATTTTCCAGAGACATCCCTGATTTACAGAAGTCATCCCGGTTTCTGATTTGATCCTGGAATGTCCTGCTTTTCTTTCGGACATCCCTATTTTCATTGGAGAAATGTTGGAGGGTATGGAGTTATCCAACCCCCGAGCTGTCTGAAGGCAATCCTGTATAGGATTTATTATGTTTTATTATGGTTTTTATCTATGTTGGAAGCTGCCCAGAGTGGCTGGGGCAACCCAGTAAGATGTGTGTGGGGTATAAATAGTAAAATTATCACAGGCCAGTCTTTCCCAGTTTTTGGTGTCGATACTACATTTTGAAAGATTTGCCTAGAGAGAGTCTTTAAACCTCTTTTGCTGACCACCAGCATTATGCTTTCCATTTTTAAGTTCAGAATAGAGTAGTTGGTTTGGAAGACGATCATCAGGCATCCACACAACATGACCAGTCCAACGAAGTTGATTTTGAAGAATCATTGCTTCGACACTGGTGATCTTTGCTTCTTTCAGTACCCTGGCATTAGTTCGCATGTCTTCCCAAGTGATGTGTAAAAATTTTCAGACACCGTTGATGGAATCTTTTGAGGAGCTGGAGATGGTGTTTATAAGTGGCCCATGTTTCACAGGTGTACAGTAAGGTTTGTCTATCACACTGAGATGACTACCTAGCTACAATACAAAGGCTATTGTTCATTCATCATTCACTCAACAGTGACAAGAATTGCACCCATGTCCAAAAAAACACAAGACACCTGACGTTTTCCTGGAATCCAGGGGTAAAAGAACCGATGCCTGGGAAGGATAGAGTTAAAACCTCACTGGGGGTTTTCCTTCTTGTCTGTTTTTTTGTGGAATATAAGGAGCCTCAAAGCAACGTTTTCTTCCTGGCGCAAAATTTCATGGACTTTGAACAAGTCTCCTCTTAATTGCCTTTTCACTTAAGTAAACAGTCCTGGTCATTTTAATCTTTCTTCATGCTTTATTTATAAGTCAGATTGATTCTCAGAATCCGGCAGGCCAGCTCACATGAGCCAGGGGGACAACTGCTCACAACCGCTAGTTGCTGAATGAAGGCTTCATGTGTGCAAAGAAAGCTGCAAGTCGGCAGTGCATCACTTTAAACATTAAGGTAGCACAGAAAGAGGATTCAGGAAAGGGTCAGAAAGTTAAGAACTCTCGGGTCCCCGATGCTGTTGGCCAGGTATGCTTTGGCCAAATACGCCTTCCCAAAACGGATCCCAAAACAATATTCTTCAAGGCAGCAGTTTAAAGCTTGCCTCCTCCGTCTTCTCCAGGACATGGTTTGAAGGCAGATGAGGTCATCACCTTGCTCAAACTAAGCAGGTCTGGCTCTGATCTGTGCTTGGATGGGTGACTGCCTGGAAAATGGATGGATGCCATTCCTGGGTTCCATAACAGAAGGAGGAGAGGGTATAAATGTAAGAAAATAAAATAGTAAAACAAGCAGCCCTGAAGCAGATGCCTTAACAGACACACAAATAGCTTGGTCGTGTGGATGCTTAAGTCAGAAGCAAGTCCCATTGGGGCGAATAGACTTCTAGATGTGCAGGGTGTTTGCACGCCTTGAAGCAAGGCGGTTGGATGTTTCTTTGGTTTTGCTTAAACCAATTGGAACATGCATTGGCCAGAATTACGTAATAGTTAATCTGGCCCCCTGCAATCATATTCCACTGATGTGAAGATGCACCAAAAAAAAAAAAGCTTCCTTAGATTTGCAGGCTACTGAGGCAAAAGGACATTAGGTGAAAGATCTCAGGGCCATATTTCTCGGATGCCTTTTGCGTACCTGGGATAGGGTTTTGAAATAATGGCCATTTAGGATGTACAGGCAGATGCCTGAACTAGCCCCAGCTCATCTCGGTGAATTGCTGCTACCCATCGAAAGCCTACAATTATTCGCTGCTTCTCCTTGTTTAATAGCTGTTTAGTATGCTCAGAGCTGCGTTCACATGGGTCTGTGACCGCACCACACAAGTACAGGATTTTTTGCACCTGGAACCGAATCCAGCATCTCAAACGTGTCTGAGTTGGGTCTGTTTGAGTTGTGTGTGTGTGTGTTGGTTTTTTTAAGAGCCTGTATGGATGAGGAGATAAGCTTCAAAAGAAGCAAGCACTGGCTGCCTTGTAACATTTCAGAACATTTGAGGACAGGCTGCCATGCTCAGCACCATATCGCTCTCTGCACTGCTCATGTAGCCAACTGTTTCAGTAGGAGTTTTAAAGAAGTTTTTCTGTTTTCAGGAATAATTTTAACCAGTGCTATTCTTCTAGAAAAATAGATGCTTGGAACTCACCATGAACGCCTTCCTTGTTCTCTTATAATGGCAATGGCGCCCTCCTGAGAGGTGCCAGAACTGAGTTCCGGTGAGTTCTGACTGGGGGGAAAAAATCCCTGATTTTAACTAGTGCCTTAGCCATTATATGGATCATGATAAGGATCTGGCTGGCTGGGCCAAAAGGGTTCTCTACCTCTGATGTAGACAATATTGAGCTCAATGGACCAGTGTTCTGACCACACTTGAGAGCCAGTGTGGTGTAGTGGTTAAGAGCAGTAGACTCGTAATCTGGGGAACCGGGTTCGCGTCTCCGCTCCTCCACATGCAGCTGCTGGGTGACCTTGGGCTAGTCACACTTCTCTGAAGTCTCTCAGCCTCACTCACCTCACAGAGTGTTTGTTGTGGGGGAGGAAGGAAAAGGAGAATGTTAGCCACTTTGAGACTCCTTCGGGTAGTGATAAAGCGGGATATCAAATCCAAACTCTTCTTCTTCTTCTTCTTCTTCTTCTTCTTCTTCTTCTTCTTCTTCTTCTTCTTCTTCTATAAGGCATTTTCCATCACAGAGCATGTGGCGCTCCAGATGTTTCTAGATAACCACTCCCATCATCCTTAACAATTAGCCACGCTGGGCTTCCGGGTTCAGCGCCAGCGCCGATCGGCGGGGTTTCGTCTCGTCTCCGAGACGGCCCGTCCCTGCTAGGAGTGGGGAGGGCAGCGAGAGCGACGCTGCGCCCCTTAGAACCTCGGGAAGGGCGTCCCGGGGGCAAATTTGCTCGGCACAGCCCCAATCCGGACTCCCCAACCCTTCGGCTAGCTCTAATAAGAGCTCCGGAGCGAGGAGGGTAGAAGTCGCGGGGGCCATTTTGAGCGGCAACGTTATTCTAGCAGGGAGAAGCTTCAAGCCGAAGGCGGAGAGCGCTGGATTCTTCCGAAAATAAAACGATTGGAAACAAGATTGTAAGTAACCTCACGATTTGGATTATAAAACAATTTGGATCTGGGAGAGAGGGGAGAAAAGAGGAAGCCACCCCCCCCCACGGCAATAAAAGAGACAGTAAATAGAAACCCGAAGCCGTAAACAGAAGATTTGCAATTCAAAAGGATCCCTCAAAGGCATCAAAGAGAATCTCCCCTTTGATGCAGGGTGAAAGGGGAGAGAGACTGTGGTTGTGAGTGCCCTGCAGCAAGAGGTAAAGACTAAGAAAAACCTTTCTTTTCCTCGGGAGCCGGCAGCCCAGACAACCCAGTGAGTTGATCAGGATTTATAAGTCAATTTTTATTTCACTTTGTATTTCTGGACTTTGTGGAATTTCTTTTTTGGTTTAAATGTTTGTGAAATGTGAGTTCGAACTTTATTGTTAATAAGACTTGAAGAATGCAGCCAGTTTGTTAAAATGGAGTCGAGAAAATAAACTGTGATCATATTCCACCCCACGTGACAAGTTTTGACCTTGGCAGGATTGAACTATGTCAACAAAAAAGTGTTCCCCTGAGTTCCAGCGGTCTGTTTTGACCTTAATGTGGGAAACAAGAATAGAACTATATCAAGAGGAGACACGACGGCAAGAGTTACAGCAACAATTTCAGATGGTGATGGCAGAATATGATTTTTTAGAAGATGAAGCTTTTGACACTGAAAAAGATGAATGTGAGAATGACAATGATGGTGACTGTGATTTGGAAGGAAAAGATGAAGATGAGGACTGTGATGATTCAACACAAAATGAAACACACCACGAAAAAAATGATGACTTTACTCTACAAAAAGTTGGATGGAGTGCCCTGCCTTTGAGGAGGGCACGATTGGTATTACTGGAACTCCAGAACGCCCACAGGGAAGAAGGAAAAAATATGCAGAGAAGAGAAGAAATTCAGGGGTCCTGTATGGTGGCCTGGATGGCAAAAGACTGTAAACAGGGGGTGGGGTGAAGGGAAAGTGATGTTGTGATTATAAGGATGGATTAACAGGTTTATAACTGGTCTGCTGATTATGGAATTTGCTGGATTGGGGGGGTGGAGCCGGTAATCGGGGATGTAAGGTTAAATTGAGAATAGTTATAGTTTTAAAAGTGAATGGATTTTGGAAAAATGTGAAAATATGGAGGCTTATAGAGGGAGTAAAAATTAGGCACGGGAAGATAAAATGGGAGTTTGATTTTTCAGTGATTTGAATATTAGATGAAAATGTTAACAATTGATTTATAAGTTGTATAAGATACAAAGGTGTATTTTTATAAAGTAAGAAACTGTTGCAGATGATAAAAAAGGGATGAAAACCGGGGAAGGGGGGGGAGGGGAAGCCCACAAAATATGGTTTTACAATTATGAATGTAAGAAAAAAATTTCTGTTTTGTATTGTTTTTTTCTCTTTTTTGCCCTTTCTTTTTTCTCTTTTTTCCTATTTCTATTTTTCTCTTCTTTTTTTTTTGGTATGACAATAGATGGTTGGATGGATGGCCTCCTGCGTACTGCCCTGGTTTGCTGGAGCTCCCTGGTGGCAGGGGGGGGCTTTGGGGTCAGGGGAGGGGGAGGGGGACAGAAATCCAAGCATAAAATGGACCATCTCTGACTGTTCACATACATGGGATACTTCTGTGGCAGGGGAGGACCCATGTGGGTGGGTAGGAAGGAGGTGGAAAAGGTGTTTATGTATGTACCTTTTTTTTTTTGTATTTTGTAAAATTAATAAAAAGTATGTTGAAAAAAAAAAACAATTAGCCACGCTGGCTGGGGCTGATGGGAGCTGGAGTCTCAGCACTCTGGTCAAGAGAAATGAGCTAAGGCAGCAATAACAGTTAAGCTGCTAATAGCTGCATCTCTGAACACCTAGCCTCCAGACCAGAGGCGAAGTAGCAGAAAAAGTTGTGGTTAAGCCAGATGTGAAAAGTTGAAGCTTGTAAGGGAAGTATATCCGCAGAAGAAACAAAAGGCCATTCATTGTACACAGGTTGTACACTGACAATAAAGGTATTATTATTATTATTATTATTATTATTATTATTATTATTATTATTATTATTAGCAAGGAAGTCCAAAGGGCTTAGCAGAGACAGAGATGTAACAGAAATTCTCCCCAGTGAATATAGGGATATCCCAAGAAGAGAGGGACATTTTGGGATCAAATCAGAAAGCAAGAATGCTTCTGTAAATCTGGGACTGTCCCTGGAAAATAGGGACACTTGGAGGGTTTGTGAAGGTAAAAAGGTAAAGGTAACGGACCCCTAGATAGCTTGTTGTTGTTTAGTCATTTAGTCGTGTCCGACTCTTCGTGACCCCATGGACCAGAGGACACCTAGATGGCTAAGTCCAGTCAAAGGTGATTATGGGGTTGCATCGCTCATCTCGCTCTCAGGCCGAGGGAACCGGCGTTTGTCCACAGACAGCTTTCCAGGTCATATGGCCTGCATGACTAAACCGCTTCTAGTGCATCAGGACGCCATGACGGAAACCACAGCACATGGAAACGCTGTTTACCTTCCCATCACGGCGGTACCTATTTATCTACTTTTTTGAACTGCTATGTTGGCAGGAGCTGGGACAGAGCAACGGGAGTTCACCCCATCGCAGGGATTCGAGCCGCCAACCTTCTGATCGCCAAGCCCAAGAGGCTCAGTGGTTTAGACCACAGTGCCACCCGCGTCCCTAGGGTTTGTGAAAGCATGTGTAACCTGTCATCGGGGTCTCTTGACCGCACCGTGAGGTGGACGACGCACCATTTTTGTGCATGAATAAATTCCGTTTTGCTTTGCTACCCGTGGCCTGGTAATTTGGTTTTGGCTGCCCGATGAACCTTCGTGGTAGAGTCCCATGACACTGCCCGCCCCTTGCTAACCTCTCTCTCCTCTCTCCCAGGTCCGGGCCAGTGCCATAGCTCAGGATGCTGACCAGAACTACGATTATGCCAGCAACAGCGTGATCCTACACCTGGATGTCGGCGATGAAGTTTTCATCAAGCTGGACGGAGGGAAAGTGCACGGAGGGAACACCAACAAGTACAGCACGTTCTCTGGCTTCATCATCTACCCAGACTGAGCCCCGCCGGCTCCGGTTTCCCCTCCTCCTTTTTTTTGCCTACCCAAACCCTTTCCCCCGCTCTGGATCAGCTTTTGTTCCCCCTTGGCTTTACCAACTCCCTGGACCCAGAAGGTCCTTCCAGCAAGGTCCGGCCAATAAGGACTGAAACGGAAACTTTGGGGGAGGAGGCCCTCATCCTTGGGTTCATACAACGTGAAGAGGGGGTGGGAGGATTAAGGGATTTTTGGTGCATGGGGAAATCAGGGAGGGGGTGGATACAGGGTAACATAATGTCATGGTGGGTGGGCCCTGGTCAGTGGAAGCAAAGCCTTCTACAGGTGGCCATGTCCAGGATCGGAGTATGAAGGGAAGGGCGACGGATGGAGAACGAGGCCGAGACCAGCTGCAGATTGGCTCTGTAAGTCCATTTCTTTACCATCCCCTTAGATGTAAGGTACAAATATTCGAAGAGGGGATGGTTTCATTAATGCGGTCCAGTCCCCTCACCAACTTTTCACAGGAAATGTTTTCTTGATTGCATTTATATCTCGCCCTTCTTCCAATGAGCTCAGGGCAGGCTTATATGATTCTTCCTTCCCTCATTTTGCCCTCACAACAACCTTGCGAGGGACTGGGCCCAGAGCCTGTTCCGCGCTCCACCCAGTGAACTTCATGGTCAAGCGGGGATTTGAACTCGGGTTTCTCCTATCATGGTCCAAACACTCTATTACACCCACTGCTGACTCAAGATGCCTCATATATATTAGTTGGTCAATTGTGGAGGTGGGATTCATTATCTGTATAAATCATAATGTATCCAGTGGGGGGGGGAATGGGGAGGTCTTCTGCAGGAACAGGGGGCAGCTACAGCTGGATTTAATTTCCCCTTTCTCCATACCAGTGTTCCCAACATGCCAGCAAGACCATAATATATACAGAGGGGGATACATCTTTTGCTCTGGTGACGTTGCATGCCAGCAGCAAGAAAGGGTTAGGCTTTTTTTTTTTTTTAAGCGTGTGTTGTGCAAGGTTCACTGTTTTAAGCCTGCTCTGTTTAAGAAATGGGAGACAAAACCATCCGAATAAAATCTCCACCCCCCTTCTATATCAAACAGGTGCCCTGAAGACTCTTGTTGTACAAATGGGGGAGGGGGGGTCGAGCCCCAATTTCTCCTACCTTTGTACATTAACCCACAGGTCTGTCTGGGCAGCTGCCCATATGACGATCTTTTGTTGACCTGCATGAAGATATATAGGTATTATCCATGTTATAGACCTTAAGCTGGGACAAAGGGGGGGTCTCTGCACCTTTGTATGTAAATATCTCGCCGCAGCCGCCCTGAACTGGGGATGATGGCGACTACAACAGCCTGTGTCATCATAAAACTTTGTGCTGCAAATGACAATTCCCACATGCACACCGCAACAGCGCAGGGACATGTTGAAATGACTGGCAGCAGGTCCCAGAGACAGTTCCTGGCTCAACATTGCTACCAGAGGCTATTAAGGGGTTTGATGGATGGCAGGATCTGTTGTGTGCCAAAAGACCACCGCAGACATCCCGAGATGCACAAACCACTGCAAGATAGGTGACCAGAATACCGTATATTGTGTTTTCCCATTCATGAGCTGCCGTTGCAACACCTGCCGCATAAAACCATACCTCCCCGCAAGATTGTACACCGCTAAAACGTGTATTGTCGTAACCAGATTTTGAGTGTGTGCTATTTACCCCCAAAATTCACCTACGCTCCAAATAGTGCGGCAGTGCTGTGAGCAAATTGCAGTGCCTGACTTTGCCCTTTTTTCAAAGCTCTCTGGATCACGCTCCAAGTGCATCGTTAGGATAGCGCAAAAGCCTTGGTTTGAACACAACAGATACCGTATCAAACAGCCATGTGACCTGAGAGGGCCAGCTCCGCCACGCATAAGCAGAGTGAAGTGACCTGATTCATTTGGCATCATGAAGGTCAGGGATGCAGGGAGATGGATGCAAGAATGGGTGTCCAAATTGTTTGTGGGAGAACACCACTGTTTTGACTCTCCTTCAGGAAGCTCTGCAACCTAACTTCTGCAGAGCTTAATCTATTAAAACATAAACATGGGGCTACCAACCAAAAATGAATGCAACCACATCTTTCCTCCAAAACAGGCCCACTTGTGCATGCCTAATCCATCAGCTTGCACACACAATTTTAAATGTTTTTTTTTATTTAAAAAAAATACATTGGAACCTCGGTTATTTAATGTAATCTGTTCCGGAAGACCGTTCGACTTCCAAAATGTTTGAAAATCGAAGTATGCATTTCTGGAAGTAATTATGTCCAGAAAACTCAATACGGAAGCCGCGTGGCACGTTTGGCTTCTGAAAAGCATTTGAAAACGGAAGCATTATCTGGGTTTTCAGTGTTCGAAAACCGAAACGTTCAACTTCCGTGACGCTTGAAAACTGAGGTACCACTGTATAAATTTACTTCCTGCCCTTATGGTGCCTACATATCACGCAGGGTGGCAATTCAAATCAACCATAAAATAACATTTTTTTAAAAAAAAACCACACACACACACACACACACACACACACAATATAACAAAAGGAGACAGAAGATTAAAACAAAAATCATTGCATAAAAATATATGCATCCAAATCACACTTAAAGGTCTTGCCTTTCTCATGCATCCAGGTTCAGATGAGGAAGGAAGAGAGGCAGACAGGCAGATGACACGAGCTCCCTCTATAGGTTTGCTTAGCAACAGGTCCCATCTCCTAAAGACGGACCTTTTCATTCTGCCCACCTTATGTAGCTCTGCAAACTTCTTTTCCATGTATGTGAACATTTGCGCATGTAACTGTGCTCGGGCATTGAGATGCGCACCAATGCCTTTTCACCTCTTATGTGTACATGCATTTGCTGGCCTGTACATCTATCAGGATTGCCAAATTAAGCTCTAGTGTCCGGCATCCCCAAGCCCTACCATAAACATCCACGTGAATGCCAGAATGGGTGTAAGTTTACATGTGCAAGGTTTTGGAGCCAGGAGACAGAAAGAGAGTCAGAGCCAACGTCGGGTCAGGCCAGAATCTTGTATTTATTATTCAAATTTCGTATTCCTGAAAAAAATAACCAGTGGCTTCTCTGATATTTTTCCAGCCCTATTAAATACGCAGAGGTGTGCCTGCATGTATTGGTGCTCACAAATGCCTGCCATCTCCCCCACGCCATTGTCTGCATTTGTGTGTGTGTGTGTGTGCACATTTGAATTTGACAGTGCACAGCTCTCGGCTGAAAGCTTAGAGTGAAACAGAGGGGAATCTGTGAAACTGAGACCATATGTGAACCTCCACAAATTGCACATCAAAACATACATGTGATAAAAGAAAGCAACAGCCATGTGCGCAAATTTAGTTGTGCACAACTGTGTACATTATTATTTATTAGCACCTAAAATGTATATAAAATTATAACTTACAAATATATATATATATATACACACACACACACAAACATGTGAGCGCGCATGTATTAGTGCGCAAACATGCCGTGCATGATTTATCTGTACATTGATCTGACTGAGATTCATATCCCATCCTTCTTCCGACTCCCCCCTGCCTCTTTCATTCCTCGTCCTTCCAGGGACAGAAAAAGAAATCCTCGGCTTCTGTTGCTGGTAGCTGCAGGCCGGACCCCTGGTCTGCAGCCTTGCTATTTTGCACAGTCCCCCCACTGCATGTGTGCCCTTTCATTAGCAATTTTTCAAATCCGTGGAGGGAACTGGACAGTGCCTCGTACATACTATAGACAGAAAGCTGCCAGAGAGGCCCCAGGGCATGGCTGTGAACTCAGCATCGGGGTGGTTCTGCTGCCAGGAAGGTGAATGCCTCTGGGACCACTCAACTCTGTGTCTTTAAATGAGCAGAATCTGTGTTTTATCTGTTAATAAAGATACTCTGGTTTTTGACGCACATCTTGTCTTTTGGTGGTGTCCGTTCAGGGAACAATCGCATTAGCTGAATGCAAATATTTACATTTTAGCAAGTACTAAAAGCATTCATTTATCATGCACATACACAGTCCCAGAAGCATTTGCATGCATATAGATGCACATGAGCAAAACCCTATGTAGAAAACACGTGTGTGTGTGTGTGTGTGTGTGTGTGTGTGTATCTGCACACACTTGGGGGTTTTTTTCCTCCAGGCTACAGAATGCTCCTTTTTTCTTCAGCCTCTTTACACCACCACAGAAATCTCAAATAAAAACAAGCTCAGAAAATGCATAGGATTTTATTACTGGGTTTGGAATTCAGTTCCTTGATATCTTTTGGGGGGGGGGACAAAACCCCACAAGTTTGCTGCTACGCATTTAAAGAGTGATATCAACATAAAATAAATGCCTTTGAGTCTCTCCCCCTTCGACGTGGATGTGTACAAGTACACATATTTCTTATTACCTTCCTCAACAATCCACACACACCGGGACTTCCTCTCTCAATGTATGGTCTAAAGAAGTAGAACGAAGTGGCGGAGGAGACTGTACCACTTCAAACTGTAGCTGGCGGTGGGGGAATGAGGGATTTTAATGCTCCCTCGTGTTTAAACAGAACCTGGGTCAGGGAAAGGGACCCGGCACAGCAGGGAGACGTGCTCTACCCCAGCCCTCTCCACCAAGAGGCTTGTGTTTGTGTGTGATGGAGAGGTGCACTTAAAACTGCTTTCTCCCACCTGCACTCTTGTTTCCTTCTGCTTGTTATTCTAGATACATGGGGCCTAGGGACGCGGGTGGCGCTGTGGTCTAAACCATTGAGCCTCTTGGGCTTGCCGATCAGGTCGGCGGCTTGAATCCCCGTGACGGAGTCAGCTCCCGTCGCTCTGTCCCAGCTCCTGCCAACTTAGCAGTTTGAAAGCACACCAGTGCAAGTAGATAAATAGGTACCGCTCTGGCAGGAAGGTAAACGGCGTTTCCGTGCGCTCTGGTTTCCATCGCAGTGTCCCATTGTGCCAGAAGTGGTTTAGTCATGCTGGCCACATGACCCAGAAAGCTGTCTGCGGACAAATGCCCACTCCTGAAAGTGAGATGAGCACCGCAAGCCCATAGTTGCCTTTGACTGGATGTAACCGTCCAGGGTTCATCTTTACCATTTTACATGGGGCCGCAAGTGTTTGAAAATTCAGTCTCAGATTCCAGAAGGGCAGCTGGGTTGAAGCAGGGGTGGCTAACCTATGGCCTTCCAAATGTTGCTGAACTACAACTTCCATCACCCCTGACCACCGACCAAGCCTGCCGGGGCTGATGGAAGCTGTAGTTCAGCAACATTTGTAGGAGAACATTTTGGTCACCCCTAGGGCTGTCGTATGTCTAAGATTTCAAAGGCGGAATTGGAAGGCGGACCTATGGAAATTCTGTTTTTTCCCTAAGCATATGGAACTTATGGGGAAATCTGGTACTCTCTAGATGTTGCTGGACTCCAACTTCCATCAGCCCTAGGTGGCATGATGGGAGTTGTAGTCTGATAGGGCTGCCAAAAGTCCGGATTTTCCTGGACGTTGCTGGGATTTCAAAGGTGGAATTGACGTCTGGGGGGATTTCCGAAAGGCACCGCATTGTCCTGGATCTTAGGCAAGTCAATCGAAAATCACAGTTCTTTGGCGTTTTTGCAGTAAAGAAAATTGAAAAATGCTCAACAACCCTGAGGTTTGTCTTAAAAAAGCTTAACCACTTTTGGTTGTTTCTTTTTGAAATATGGCACCCCTAGTCACCCCGGTCTTAAAGAAAACATGTTGTGGCCTGGATTTGAATGGGCCAGTGCCCATTTTGTCAGATGCATAAAGCGGTCCCCTATGTACGTAGGTGCATGTGTTCATTGAGAAGGTATGAATCAATGGCATAAAGCATGTAGGTTGCAGTCAATTCCCTGAAAAAGCCCCCCCCCACTTTCTCTCAATTCCTTCGTGGCTCATATCATATCATCACATCACCCTACCCTATATTAACAAATGCCCCGGGGATGCTTAGCATCCTCGGCTGACATCTTCTCATGACAGAGAGTGCTTCCCCTGAATTTCATCCACAGTTGCTCTCCGCTATCCCTTCGCTTCCCCCTCCCCCCCCAAAAAACCTCCATTCACCTCACCCATGAGCTACCAATATTGCTAAAAGAAATTCATGGGAGTGACTTTGTGCGAAGGGCCGATACAAAGGCGCGTATCTTCCCACCCATCGCACGAGGCGATGGGACGACTGAACATGCAACGCACAAGACCTGCCCCGGGTGGGGTAGGAGCTGACACATTTTATTCTGCATGGATCGCATGCGCTGCACCATGCGTATTTCAATGCGTCAAGGCGCGTGCTCCAAGCAACGTCTGCTCCCACATTTTTGGCATCAGAGCACTGCAAATGCGCATGGCGTTATTCACACACCTGGTGATGGAATGTGGGTTTTTTGCGCATGCAGTTGTGTGTGGCATGCCGGCACTTGCGCACACGATGGTGCTGAGACGCCCTCCACTGTCGCCGCTGCACCGTTTCCTATGTGTGGCTGGAGCCATGTGCAGGAAGGGATCTGCACCCAGCGGGGGCAGCTCTTCCCTGGACCCATCTGTGTTAAGTCCGTTCTCCCCCTCCCCACATCCCACCCACCCCCCATGCTCCATATCTGTTGCAACCAATGGCTCCACGCTGGCCCCTGTCACCACACTGACAGCTGATGAGAGGCGCTTTTGCCGTAATGAGCTCCCCAGCCCTGCTGAGGTGGGAAGCTGGGGATTTGAAACTTCCTGACGGATCAGATTGGTGAAACGGCAGCGATGAGAAGGAGCCAAGGGCCAAGGAATCGTATGGTGCCTTCTGGGACGAATAATTCAGCAGAACTCATCAATACGGGGGAAAGGAGGGGGGAGAAGTAGGAGAGAGAATTCCCTCCAGTCCTGACCTATACCCCTCCCCCTCCCCACTCATCACATCATCTTGCCTCCACCCCCCCTAATAGCTGATTCCCATCTCATGGGCAGAATTTGCAATAGACAAACTACCCGCCGAGAAAGAGGGAGCTGCAATGACAAGAGGCTGCAGAAATGAAAGATGGACTTTCAGGAGCATTTGTGCATGCAGAAGATGCCCTTTCAGGTTATATGGACAGGTCATATGGAGGACCGAGAAAGGGGTTATAAGGGGGGGGGCGGAACTGCTCCTTTTCCCTTATAGAGTCCTTGAGTGGGTTCCCCATCGGTAGGAGAAAATAACAGAGCCCAACCAGAGTATATTGAGAAGCAAAGCAGCTAGTAAGTCTGATCTTTATTAAACTGTTGCAACAGGGCCCCCACTCACCACACACGGGAGGAACGCAGAACAATGGTGCGCAAGCCCTTATATAGACTTTTGAAATTGCCCATGCTGTAGCCGAAGACCACCCCAAAACATCATACATACATCACAGGAGGAGGCGGTCTACAGCAGAAATCCTACCTGCCAGGATACCTGATAATGGTCACTGATTGCATTACCTGGGCAGCCTGGCCATTCTTTTGTGATGGTTTACTTTCGTTCCTGAGTCCAGGTCACAGGCTCACCCTATTCACACACAAATACGCCCTTAAAATGGGATTTGTAAGTAAAAAGACAGTGGTAAGGCTTTCCCCATTTCCTCCTTTACCACAGAGGAATATTTGAGGCCAATTTGGGAGAGTCAAAATGGCTTCAGGATTGCTTTCCCATACTATTTCAGACACATGGTGTATATACCGTACTTATGTGTGTGTTTGCCTTGTATGTTTATGAACATTTATTTTATTTTTGAGATCTTAGAATTCTTATAACACCAGTAATGTAGGGTTGCCATATTCCCAAAAGTATAAATCCAGGGAAATCAATTTGTTGAGCTTTTTTGGGAGAACGTCATCCCTCCCCCTCCCCCGACTTTTATGGTTTGGCCTGGGACCTGGACTCAGGAACGAAAGTATTAACCATCACAAAAGAATGGCCAGGCTGCCCAGGTAATGCAATCAGTGACCATTATCAGGTATCCTGGCAGACAGGATTTCTGCTGTAGAATGCCTCCTCTGCTGTAGACCGCCTCCTTCTGTGATGCATGTACAGTCGTACCTCGGGTTACGAACCGCTCGGGTTGCAAACAGTTCGGGTTACGAACTCCCCACCCCCGGAAGTGTTTTCGTCGCACGCGCTTTGCGCATGCGCAGAAATGGCGCTTGGTTTGCGACCTTTTCGGGTTACGAACTGCGACCCGGAACGGATCGTGTTCGTAACCCGAGGTACTACTGTATGATGTTTCAGGGGGGTGGTCTTGGGCTACAGCATGGGCAATTTCAGAAGTCTATATAAGGGGTTGCGCACCATTGTTCTGGGTTCTCTCCTCCCTTCTGCATGTGGTGAGTGAAGACTCTGCTGCAACAGTTTAATAAAAACCAGCCGCTGTGCTTCTCAATATTCTCTGGTTGGCCTCTGTTATTTTCTCCTACCAATGGGGAACCCACTTAAGGACTCTATACAGGCTCTTGGATACCCAATAAGGGAAAAGGAGCAGTTTTTTTCTTCTTATAACACTGGCAGTGACATGAATTTACAAGCAGTGACATGAGTAGACACACACACACATTTATGCCACGAGCAGCAATATCTAATTCATACCACTTTCAGCTATCAGTTGGAGGGGGCAGTATCGATCATACAAAACTGCTGTATATGCTTTCAGAGCATCCGTCCTTCCATAGCAAACAGTTTTCTGGGCCTTTCTGAGTTTTGCTTTACTGGAAATACAGAAGGTCTCAGGTTCATAGCTGATGCCCTTCCAATCGCCTGTCTTCAGCCTAATAACCTACAGATAATAGCTTGTAGGGGTTTTACAACATATTAACAAGCGCTATACACCATGCATGCTTACCACAGACCAGTCTCATAAAAATGGTTTTCCCCCCACCCTTTTTTTAAATGGCAGTTGCCAAGGTCAAGGAATATACAGCCGTAACAGGATAAGATGCCTTAACTCCAACAGGTCTGGTCTGAGGAGTACATTAGCAATAAAAGGGTAGAATACTGCACTCTCGCTGTCTCTCTTTCCCAAGTTAATCTTCCAGCGGCTACAAAAAGGAGACTATTAAATGGACACCTTAGAGGGGGACAGATACAAAATCCACTTCAATTCTGAATAAAAGTTTAGAACAGGCCATGAAGCAACTTGGTGGTATTTTAAGGCTGCCAATGTACCCCTTTACTTGGGAATAAGTGGGTGGCGCTGAGGGTTAAACCACAGAGCCTAGGGCTTGCTGATCAGAAGGTCGGCGGTTTGAATCCCTGCGACGGGGTGAGCTCCCGTTGCTCGGTCCCAGCTCCTGCCCACCTAGCAGTTCGAAAGCACATCAAAGTGCAAGTAGATAAATAGGGACCGTTCCAGCGGGAAGGTAAACGGCGTTTCCGTGCGCTGCTCTGGTTCGCCAGAAGCAGCTTTGTCATGCTGGCCACATGACCTGGAAGCTGTCTGCAGACAAACACCGGCTCCCTCGGCCTATAGAGCGAGATGAGCGCCACAACCCCAGAGTCGGACACAACTGGATCTGATGGTCAGGGGCCCCTTTACCTTTTAAGTCCCAATCAACTCAGCATGTTTCGGGGAGGGGCATGAATAAGATATAGCTATAAATTTTCATACGCCAGGGATGGGGAACGTGGGGTGCCACCAGATGTTGTCAGACAGATGTTCCATTTTTCAAAAAGCAAAAACCAGTTGCTGAGCTTTTGTAAGTTCCTAAGCTGAAACACTGAGATTTTTCAATTAACTTGCCCGAGATCCAGGACAGAGCGCCTTTTGGAAATTCCATTCTGCCTTTGATATCCCAGTAACATCCAGGAAAATCCAGACTTTTGGCAGCCCTGTCAGAATATATAATAATAATAATAATACATTATTTCTACCTCGCCCAGCCAGAATTTCACAAAAATCTGACGTTATCCAATTCACTCAAAAATGGTGCCAAACTGTTGCAAAGACTCCCCTGATACGTTTGGCGGTGGATACAGAAGGGTTTTTATCATAGGCAGAAAAATCAGGCCTCGACAACTTAACCTGTGGAAAAACATTTTTTTGAAAAAAATCCCTGACCCACGGATCAGAATTTCACGAAAATTCTGAAGTTATCCAATTCACTCAAAAATGGTGCCAAACTGTTGCAAAGACTCCCCTGATACATTTGGTGGTGGAAACAGAAGGGTTTTTATCAAAGGCAAAAAAATCAGGCCTCGACAACTTGACCTGCGGAAAAACATAAAAAAAAAAAAGAATTTCACCAAAAATCTGAAGTCTTTGCAACAGTGGAGTCTTTGCAACAGTTTGGCACCATTTTTGAGTGAGTTGGATAACGTCGGATTTTTGGTGAAATCAGGGATTTTTTTTTAAAAAAAATGTTTTTCCGCAGGTTAACTGTTTTTTTTATCATTCCCCAAATATCAGGCCTAAACAACTTAACCTGCAGAAAGACATTTGTTTGAAAAAAGGCCGGTTTCCCCAGCCACTCTGAGTGGCTTCCAACAAAAGATTAAAAATACATTAAAACATCAGTCATTAAAAACTTTTCTTAACAGGGCTGCCTTCAGATGTCTTCTAAATGTCATATAGTTGTTTATTTCTTTGACATCTGATGGGAGGGCGTTCCACAGGCCGGGTGCCACTACCAAGAAGGCCCTCTGACTGGTTCCCTGTAACTTCACTTCTCGCAGTGAGGGAACTACCAGAAGGCCCTCAGTGCTGGACCTCAGTGTCCGGGTTGAGGGAGGGAGGTGGAGACACTCCTTCAGGTATACTGGGCCAAGGCCGTTTAGGTCTTTAAAGGTCAGCACCAACACTTTGAATTGTGCTCGGAAACATACTGAGAGCCAATGTAGGTCTTTCAAGACCAGTGTTATGTGGTCTCGGTGGCTGTTCCCTGTCACCAGTCTAGCTGGTGAATACTACGCATTCTGGAGTAGTTGTAGTTTCCGAGTCACCTTCAAAGGTAGCCCCACGTAGAGCGCATTGCAGTAGTCCAAGCAGGAGATAACTAGAGCATGCACCACTCTGATGAGACAGTCCACAGGCAGGTAGGGTCTCAACCTGTGTACAGGGGTGTACCCAGGATCAAAACTGGGGGGCAAGGGGAGGGGCCAATGCACGGGAGGGGCCACAAAGTGAGGAAATGGACGGGGCTACGGAGCCCAGGTGGAGCGCACACCCGTGGGTGAGAGCGGCGCTGCTGGTGGGGCTGGTGGGCAGAGGCGGAGGCGGAGCACAGCCCAGCGGAGTGTGAGTTTGGCGTTCCTGCCCGCCGCACCGCGCTCTCCAGCTTCCCGTCGCGCTCTCTGGTTCCCCGCCATGCTTGGCCCTGCTGGAGGGCGCGGCAGGGAGCTGGCAGGGCGGCCCTGCTGGAGGGCGCGGCAGGGAGCTGGCAGGGCGGCCCTGCTTCTGGGGGGCAGTTGCCCCCCCGCCCCATGCTGGCTACGCCCATGCCTGTGTACCAGATGGTTGGTTTTTTTAAGAAGCAGTTTAATGACCACTTCTTTCAGTCAGTCTGGGAAGGCTCCCTCACAGAGGGAAGCCTTCACCACCCCACAGAGCCCATCGCCCAGCCCTTCACGGCTTGCTTTTATTAGCCAGGATGGGCAAGCATCAAGGAGACAAGTGGTTGGTTTCACTCATCCAAGCAGCCTGTTCACATCCTCGGAGGTAACAGATTGGAATTGATCCCATGTAACATGACTAGACAGGACTCTAGCACTCTTCCACCCTGGCCCTTCTCCCACGGTGGAGTCTACCTCTTTCCAAATTTGAGCAACTTTATCACCATGCCGCCTACGGTTGATGGAAGTTGGACTCCAGCAACACCTAGAGCAGGCATCCTCAAACTTCGGCCCTCCAGATGTTTTGGACTATAATTCCCATCTTCCCTGACCACTGGTCCTGTTAGCTAGGGATCATGGGAGTTGTAGGCCAAAACATCTGGAGGGCCGTAGTTTGGGGATGCCTGACCTAGAGAGTACCTGATTTCCCCATAAATTCTATACACTAAGCAAGAAAACAGAATTTCCATAGGTCACATGTGATGTGGGCAACCTTTGGTCCCAAGGATGTTGCCGAACCACATTCTTCTTCTTTAGCTATCACTTGTAGCCAAGCAAGATTGTCTTCCATAAACACGGTCTTAACAGTGAGTCTGTAAGTGACTGTGGAGGCCAATTCTGGATCCACACATCCTTCCACGATGGGGATATAGGTTTTGGGGTGGGGTACTGATCACCGTGAGGGTTTTCCAAACATGCCTTCCTCTTATCACATTTCTCCCTTTCATCCTGAGGTCGAGCGTCTTCAAAGCCCATGACACCTTTGGTGAAGGCTATTCCCCAATTAGAGCGCTCGCAGGCCAGTGTTTCCCAGTTGTCAGTGTTTATACTACAATTTTTTTTTTAGATTTGCCTTAGTCTTTAAACCACCCACATTATGCTTTCCATTTTTAAGTTCGGAATAGAGTACTTGCTTTGGAAGACGATAATCGGGCATCTGAACAACATGAGCAGTCCAACGAAGTTGAACCGGTAGTCGCAGACCAGTAGTTGCAGCAAATATGACCATGCAACATCTCGACATTCCTCACCCCTGCAATTGGTGCTACCTCTGTTGGAAGGTAGATTGTTAGGTTAACCAACCCTGCTGTGGCTTCTATTCTGTGAGATATAAAGTCATTATGTTGCTAAGTTCCCAGTCTGTAGCCAACGTTTATTTCAAGCATACTGTCTCTAACCTCATCTTCAAAGAGCGCCTGAAGATTACATGCCCCTAAGACATGGGTATTTGTGCCCAGACTCCAAATTTCATCTGCCATCGTACACTCAATGGCCCTTTTGCATTTCGATATTTAAAGCATTTTTTTTTAAAAAAAAGGAACATTTGCAGACATTGCCACGTCCGCACTCATTCGAACCTCGAGCGAGGATCAGGCAAGTCAATGGCTTTCATTTTTGTCTTAAGCGTGTGTGTGTGTTTTTTTTTAAAAAAAATCAAAGCTACAGCAATGAAAAGGAAACAGAGAGGGAAGTGGCTTCGAGGCACAAAGTACTTTCAAAAACCAGTGTGTCATTATGGCAAGCATACATTAATTCACTTTCATCCTCTTAAAATGTGAAAACTTAGCAAAGGCGGTGTGATTTCCTGGGCAGAACATTGCTGTACTTACGTGATGCCAAACTCAGAATCCACTGCATGCTCAGCCTGGGAAGTGAAGGTGAAAACACACAATTTGTAAATACAAAAAAAAAGAAAGGAAAGGGCAGGCATCCCACCGCCCTCCAGCCCCCCCCATCCCTAAAAATACCATGACATCCTACCAAATGCCGCGTTTCCAGGGAGGCCAAAAAAATGAGCCCTCGGAAAGGAAACCTTGTAAAGTTGACCTGAATAGTGAAATAGCCCATGTGGAGCTCGGTAGCTTGGTATGTGATGCCTCAGCTGGAGTAGTCTCAGGTGAGGGTCAGATTCCTCGTAAAGCCCAGAGTATATAACAGGAAGACCGTCCTGGCCAGGCATGCATCCTAGCCAGGCCTGCAAAACACCCCTTACAATGTTTGGTGGTGCAAACGCCATGTTTCCAGGTCCGGCAAAAAATGAGCCCTCGGCACCCTGACCAGCGGGTTACGGTTTTCGCCAAAATTCCAACGTCCGATTCACTCGAAAACAGCGTCAAACACCTGCATAGTGCCCCCTGAAGCGTTTGGTGGTGGAAACGCCACGTTTCCAGGTAGGCCAAAAAATGAGCCTTTGGCGCCCTGATCCACAGGTCATGGTTTTCAGTAATATACCGTTGCCCGATTCACTTGGAAATGGCACCAAACACCTGCAAATGGCTCCCTGCAACGTTTGGCGGTGGAAACACTACCTTTCACGGTAGGTCAAAAAATGAACCCTTGCGGCCTGACCCACAGGTCACAATGTTCGCCAAAAATCAGGCATCTCCCGATTCACTGAAAAACGGTGCCAAACAACTGCGAAACAGTCTCTGCAACATTTGGTGGTACCAACAGCATGTTTCACAGAATGTGAAAAAATTAACCCTCGGTGCCCTTACCCTCAGGGTCACAGTGTTTGCCAAAAACCCGACGTTGGCCAATTCACTTGAAAACGGTGCCATGCCTGCAAACGCCCCCTGGAACACTTGGCGGTGCAAACTGCACATTTCATGGCTGGTGAAAAAAGGAGCCACTGTTTTTCACATAACATGAAACATGTGGTTTGCACCACCAAACGTTTTGCATGTGTTTGGCAGTGTTTTCGAGTGAATCAGACGATGTTGGGCTTTTGGCAAAAACGGTGACCCCGTGGATTAAGGCTCCAAGTTGTCAAGCTTCAGAGAATCAGCTTCCTCCTCTGTGGCAGTAATTAAAAAGATCAAATGAAAGGAATGTCTTACCAGTTAGATTCTGTAATAATTACAGTGAGTGACATAAGAACACATCTCCAAGAATGGCGGTGCTCCCAACTAAGGCCTACTCTGCCCCTCCGTGCCCCTTTAAACTACCTCACTCCTACGTCTGATCCTGTACCTCTGCACTTTCAGTTCTAACACTTTCTGAGCTCTCCGTGACTTGGGGAAGGGGGTGTGGTGAATACTTTCCAGAGACTGTGAATCTGTTAACCCTCTCTCTTCCAATGTTTCTTCTCCTAGCTGTTCCCCATCCAGTATTTTCCAGCTTCTGCCTTCTGAACTATGTCCCTCTACAAACCACTCTTCCAAATCTATACTGTCCTCCTGCTCCTGGGAAGATTCAGGATTAGGATCAGGAGGACGGGGAGAGGGAGAGGGAGGGGGAGGTTCCCACCATCCCTCCTCAGTGCCACCCTCCTGACAGTAATCTTTATTCACCCCTTCTTCCCTGGCAGAGTGAGGAGCATTATTTTGTGGTTTGCCTCCACTGCTGAATTGTCTTGGGCTAGCTGTATTCTATAGTCCAGGTATAGGCATACTCAGCCCTCCAGATGTTTTGGGACTACGACTCCCATCATCCCTAGCTAACAGGACCAGTGGTCAGGGATGATGGGAGTTGTAGTCGCAAAACATCTGGAGGGCCAAGTTTGCCTATGCCTGCTATAGTCAGATGCTGGACTCCAACTCCCATCAGCCCCTGTGATCATGGTCGAGGGGTCAGGAGTGATGGGAGTTGTAGTCCAGCCAGGGGCATCGCTACAGGGGGGCGCTACAGGGGGCCGCCGCCGCACGCCAAGGTTTTCACTGGGCAGCGGGCCGGGCTCAGCTTGCTTCCTCCCTCGGCTGACGTGCGCTCTCCCTGGATGGTGTTGAGGGGCGTCACAAGTGAGGGGCGTCACATGGGGGAGACTACAGGTTCCCCACCCCTGCTTTGCAGTCTTGCCACTTGGGCCAGGGTTGCAATATTTCAAAAAGTAAAAACCAGGACACCCCGAATGTTGTTTTAGGAGGACCCCAAAATTGTAGTGTTGTAGAGGGGTGCGCACCATACACTACAGCCATGGGTCCACAAATATACAGAGAGGGGAACGATGCCTTGACCTAACAGGAGTCATTTTTCCTTGCCAGAGACATAGGTCAAGACAGGGTTACCCCTTGCGCAATAGGTGAATTAATCCCCGCTTGACCCCAGACCATCACCGGAATACGCCTCGCCTCTTTTGCATAGCTATCGCCTAAGCTCTTTTACAAACGGCTCCAGGAACATACATAATAATGCCTTAACTCAGGAAGGTCTGGCGCAACAGCAATTGCGCATTTTGCACAAACCCCCCTTCTTTATCTCTGCCCCAAGCATTTTTCCTCCCAGGAAGGAGACTTGCTGAATCTAAAACCCTTCTTTAATTCTGTCTGAATAAAGCTATGTTCTTGTATGAATTTATCTATTTCATTATATTAAGGGAACAGGGGTTTCTTTTAAATGTACCCTCCTATATGTGCTTCTGTAAAACTCAGACTTTCAAGTTGCTTAAACGTCATTCTAAACTGTATATATTAATATTGCTAAAGTGTAACCTTTCCCATGTCACTACTTATTGTATCTCTGTATTCCTTTTATGTAACCATTAGATGTTCTTGTTTCTTTACCAAGTATCAAACCCTGTGTATTAATCTATATTATATCTTCGCATTCACCCAAGTTTCCCCATGTTAAAGATCCTTGCAGGATCCTGTGTTTTCCCCACGCTGTGACAGTTTACCACAGTGCCATCTAGCTTGCTTAATAATAACGACACCAATACACAACTCAGTGGCACCTCTGGGAATCCCATCCTGTGAACAAATAAAATGTATGCATACTCATTATCAGGACCATCACCCCAATTGTCCTGCTAAGGTCCCCACATGGGGGGGGGAACCTATCAAACCTTTGTACTTACCTAATTACCCTCCACCCAACTGTCTCCCGCCTTTTTCTTGTAATTGAGTAACATTGGGAAGGAATATTATATAAAGTTGGAAGCTCCCTTTGTTCTGGGTTCTTCGCTCTGTCCTGCTACGTGGGTGAAGGACCCTGTTGCAACAGTTTCTTTTGTTTGGAAATAAACTGCCTTGCTTTCTAGACGTCCTGGTCTGGTCCCTGTCATTTCCGCAGACAAGGAGCTTCGTAAATTGGTTTCCTTGTCAGGTTCTCGGACTCTTCCTGGGTCAGAACCTGTTTGTTGCGGGTCACCCGACCCCCAAATTCCTATGTTTATAGATAGATGATGAAAGATAAAGATAGATGATAGATTAGATAGATAGATAGATAGATAGATATAGTTTTCCATTTTAACAATCCAATAAAAGCCACATTAAAAACATTCCAAATTACAATATCCAATATCTTTGGTTGACTTCCCATGCTCTGAGGTTCAAATTGTTGAGCTTTTCTTAAGGAAACCACTCACTTGTATCTGCCCAGGTTCCAAGCAGTGACCTTGGAAGAACCTCGAGAGACGAGATGCTTCACTCTGCTGAAGAAAGTTAAGGCAGGATTCTGACTAAGAGCTGGAGTCCTATGTGGGAAGGTGGTGGTTAAAGAGCTCGATCTCTTTGCAATGGTTACAGGGAGGAGAAAGGGAGTCATTAATTCTCATTTAGCTTAGATGAAGCAAGGTGGGTGTAGCTGAATGGAACAGAGGCTGCTGCCTCATTCATCACTACCCATTGGGCATGACAGCTGCAATAGAAGGGAGCCAGACATCATTTTTTAAATGCAGCATCCCCTCTATCCCAGAATGTAGCCTTATGACTATGTCTTTGCCCCTGTGGAGGTGGGGACCTCCGTAAACCCAGAAGACACTTAACTACAGTTTAGGCTGCTGTATGCACAAAATCTTAGAGCAGGGCTGCCATGTGTCCGGATTTTCCTGGACATTACCGGGAATTAAAAGGAGGAATCAACATCCAGGGGGTAATTTCCAAAAGGGGGTGCTATGTTCTGGATCTTAGGCAAGTCAATCTCAAAATCTTTGGTGCATTTTTTGTAAAACAAACAAACAAACAAACAAACAGCTCAACAACTTAGGGGTTTGTCTTTTTTAAAAAAAACTTTCAGGGTGTCCTCGTTTTCACTCTTTGAAATATGGCAACCCTACTATTTGCTCAGACATTTTCACATAGTTCTATACAGTGCTTTTTTCCTTAAAAAATGTTTAGTGGTACTCTCATTTTCCTACTCATATTGAAATACTGCCCCCAATGTGTTTATAAAGCTTTGTTTAACCTTTGTCCCCACTGTGGAAGGACGTGTGGATCCAGAATTGGCCTCCACTGTCACTTACAGATTCACTGTTAAAACCGTGTTTATGGAAGATGTAACGGATTAGGCCTAGTATGGAAGATTCATTACACCCTGGATTAGAGGTAATCCATCTCCAATTTAACGGACAGCTATGATAAACGCTGCGTCCCTAAATCTGGACACTGCATATTCTGCATATTCCAAATTAACTTAATTTTCTCATTACATTAATCCTGCCAATGTTCTTACCTGTTTACAATTGATTTGTAAGTATTCAATAAACCAGGCACATCCAACAGGTAGATCATTGGTAGATCACTGGTAGATCAGTGGCTCCCCCCAAAGAAGCTGAACAACTTTGGCTCCCCTAAAAAAAGCTCAACATTTTTGCCCTGTATCCCTAAAAAACAGGCCTTCTTCCTGCCTTTGACTTGCACCCCCAAAACAGGGCTTTTCTTGCTTAAAAAAAAAGCTCAACAACTTTGATCTGAACCCCCCAAAAAGGAGGTAGATCACTGCCAGTTTTTAATTCTGTGAGTAGATCGCAGACTCTTGGGAGTTGGATACCCCTGCAACCACTTCCCTTCTTTTATAAACGGTATGTTGTCTTGATTTCTTATTTTTTATGGTAAGCTTGTCCATTTCTGCATATTCCATAAGTTTTTGTATCCATTCTTCTTTCGCTGGGACTTCTTCCCATTTTGGGGCAAGAAACATTCTTGCAGCTGTAGTCGCATACGTGAATAAATTTCTAGAGTTTGGGTAGTTCTGTCCCTATAATTCCCAAAAGGAGGTGAATTCTTACCACAAGCTTTCCCCCTACCCCAAAGTAGTCCAGGAAAACCCAGACGTATGGCAACCCTAGCATATGCAATCAGCAAATCACACACACTTTTCCTTTTAGGCCAACAGTGGGCTGGGTGCTCATCAGTATGCAGATGATACCCAGCTCTTCCTCCCTTTTAAATCAGAACCAGTGAAGGCAGTGAAGGTTCTGTGAAAGAACATCTCCACCCCCATTGTTCAGCCCGAACACTGAGGTCCAGCTCCGATGGGGTTCTGGTGGTTCCCTCACTGGGAGAAGTGAGGTTACAGGGAACCAGGCAGAGGGCCTTCTCGGTAGTGGCGCCCACCCTGTGGAACGCCCTCCCATCAGATGTCAAGGAAATAAACAACTATCTGACTTTTAGAAGACAAGGAAAAGCTTAGGGAAGCTTTTAATATTTGATGTTTTATCATGTTTTTAATATTCTGTTGGGAGCTGCCCAGAGTGGCTGGGGAAACTCTGCCAGATGGGCTGGGTATTAAGTAATAAATTATTATTAGTATTATTAGCCCCTCAATTTTGCTGACCCCAGCAAATAAGAGACCCCCACACTCCAAGCTGGTCTGGGGCTCTAGCAACGGAAGTGAAACCAAGCACCATTCTGTTGCCACGTAGTGTTTAGCAGAGTTTGCCCCAGGTATCAGTGCTTGAAATAAAACACCTGCAACAACTCTAGAAATCAAACGAGCTGAAAAGGTTTTCCTTTTTAAAAAGTCTTTATTTACATCATCGTTTATTTATATTGTTGTTTATGAGTCACCTTTTTGGCTAAAAACGACATCCAAAGGAACTTATAGTTTAAGAACTTTTAACTTAAAAGCACCACTGCCTTTTAAAAAAGAAAAAGAAATTTGGTCCATTAATTGTTCTCAGCTCAAGGACACTGGAAGATGTTACTAACCCGATCACAGCCAGAGCTTGACATCAAACCCATCTTTCGAACCTCCTTCTCACCCTTGGGGGAGAGTTGTGCTCTTGCTTGCAAAAATAGCAATTTAAAGCAATTAGGAAATGTTTAAAAATTTTCTCCTTTCTTCCCACAAAAGGTATGTTTCTTGCATACCATATTAGCGTATTGCCTTTTGTGCCAATGCTTTGCAGTTCAATGAAAGCTGAACTCCAGGTCAGCTTTCCCCTTTCACAGCGCCACCAGCCCCTTCTTTTCTGCCGTGCACTAGATGCTCTTGGGAAAGGAGGGGAGATTTCGGCTCCTGGTCCTCCCAGGCAACCCCACCGAGATTCAGAGTCCCAACAAGATTCGCTGGTGGTCAGGGAGTGAGCTTGGAAAGTAGCAGCTGGGGGTGGATCTTCTAAAGTTTAGAAGACAACAGAACACCGTACATTGGTTCCAAGGAACTTCACCACACTGTCTCTGTATCCATGGGACTGGCAAGCAGGCATCATAGCCCAGACCTTCACAAGGGCAAAACCCTTTCTGCTTCCAAGGGTTGGGATGGGGTTTCGGAGATAGGTATAAAGTGCTGGTGGATAAAAACAAGAGCAAGAAGTGTTATGCAATGAGACACGCATGGGCTAACCAGGAAAAAATATGGTTACAGGTAGGTAGCCGTGTTGGTCTGGGTCGAAGTAAAATAAAAAAATTCCTTCAGTAGCACCTTAAAGACCAACTAAGTTTTTATTTTGGTATGAGCTTTCGTGTGCATGCACACTTCTTCAGATATCTTCAGGTATCTGAAGAAGTGTGCATGCACACGAAAGCTCATACCAAAATAAAAACTTAGTTGGTCTTTAAGGTGCTACTGAAGGAATTTTTTTATTTTACAGGAAAAAATATGTTTCTCTGCACATTTGACCCAGGACAGACTGGAGGAGGGTGGCTAACTTTTAAATGCTACATCTCAAGTAAAACTTAAGAGTTTAGGCCAGGGGTAGGCAACCTAAGGCCGATGGGTCACAAGCAGCCCACGAGGGTCATTTAACCGGCCCACGAGCCACCCCCGAACCAAGCTATCTGCTCAGCGAGTCCCTGCGCACTGTGCTAAACCGGTGCAGCACGGCGCGGGGACTTGCTTCCGTGGTGCCAGAAATCACGTCTGCACATGTTCAGACGCCAGAAAACACATCTGCGCAGGCGCAGATGCCAGAAATCATGGTCACACACGCGATCCGGCCCAGGCAAGGTAAACCTTGCCGACCCCTGGTTTAGGCTCTCAACCTGAGCTCAAGATCAAAAGGAGAATGCCAAGTCACAGAGCTCTGATCCACAATGCCAGCTCCAGCATTTAAATTATTATTATTAGTATTATTATTATTAGGTTCATAACAAGACCACAACATATAAAATCAAACCATAAGCAGTAATCCAATAACCCCCCCCCCAAAAAAGCCACATTCTAAAAGGGTGTTGGGTGTCAATAAGATCAACCAAAGGCCTGGTTAAAAAGAAATATTTTTGCCTGGCACCTAGAGGTGTGTAATGAAGGTGCCAGGCGAACTTCCCTGGGGAGAGCATTCCATAGACGGGGAGCCACTGCAGAGAAGGCCCGTTCTCGTGTTGCCACCCTCCGGATCTCTCGACAAGGCGGCCCATGAAGGAGGGCCTCAGAAGATGATCTCAGGATCTGGGTACGTTCTTACGGAAAGAGGCAGTCCTTGAGGTATTGCAGTCCTGAGCCATTTAAGGCAGGCATTCCCAAACTGCGGCCCTTCAGACGTTTTGGCCTACAACTCCCATGATCCCTAGCTAACAGTACCAGTGGTTGGGAAAGATGGGAATTGTAGATGGGAGGGCCGAAGTTTGGGGATGCCTGGTTTAAGGCTTTATAGGTCAAAATCAGCACTTTGAAGTTATAGTGGATTACTGGCATGACGGGGCTAAATCTGAGTTCATGCCATGAGCCCATCTAAAAAATATATGCACGAGTGCATTGATTTTTCGTTGCCACAGAGCAGCTTTGGCCATGCCTTTCCCATGCCAAGAAGCGGTTTGGAATTACAGTGGTGCCTCGCTAGACGAACTTAATTCGTTCCACGGGTCTATTCTTATAACGAAAAATTTGTCTAGCGAATCCCATAGGAATGCATTGAATTTTTTTGAATTTTTTTTTTTTGCCCATAGGAACGCATTAATTGAATTTCAATGCATTCCTATGGGAAACCGTGATTCGCTAGACGAATTTTTCGTAAAACGAATTCATCTAGCGAGGCAACCTCCACTAGAAAAATCCTTTCTTTAAGCGAAAATTTTGTCTTACGGGGCGTTTGTTAAGCGAGGCACCACTGTAAATGTGCCATGCATCCAAACATGCTTTGAAGAGGACAGGTTTCTGTCAAAGGGAAGTTCTTGGTAGATGTTTCCATCTGACCAGAAACAGGTTCTTCTAATTGCACAACTGTATATGTGGCATGGGCAGCACTTTGGCACCCAAGGCATGGACTACGTGAGCACCAAGGGGGAATATGTCGACAAGCTCCTCAAAGGCTGCTGCTCCTTTGGAAAAGAAACAGAAAAGAGTTGACCACAACCCCCCCCCCACTGAATTAATGGGCATGGGTTCATAAGCGGAAGATTCCACATCACAGAGGCTTGTTGCATGCTGTACTCTGCCCAACCTCACAGGCGAGAAGACAGCTGCAGGCATCTCTGCACTACCAATTCCCTGCAAAAGACGTCAGGTGAAGAAGAAGAAGAAGAAGAAGAAGAAGAAGAAGAAGAGGAGGAGGAGGAGGAGGAGGAGGAGGAGGAGGAGGAGGAGGAGGAGGAGGAGGAGGAGGAGGAGGAGGAGGAGGAGGAGGGAGTTTGGATTTGATATCCCGCTTTATCACTACCCGAAGGAGTCTCAAAGCGGCTAACATTCTCCTTTCCCTTCCTCCCCCACAACAAACACTCTGTGAGGTGAGTGGGGCTGAGAGACTTCAAAGAAGTGCGACTACTAGCCCAAGGTCACCCAGCAGCTGCATGTGGAGGAGCAGAGACGCAAACCCGGTTCCCCAGATTAGGAGTCTACCGCTCTTAACCACTACACCACACTGGCCTTCTCTGTAGTACGCCTTCTCGTGCTGTTGCAGCTGGAAATACAATCTCTTAAGCGTGAATAAAAGAATGGCGAGGAGTCACCATCCATAATAAATAAATAATAATAACAACTTATTATTACCGTGTTTCCCCTTTTTTAAGACACCGTCTTATAACTTTTTTTCCTCAAAAAAACACACGGTGGCTTATTTTCAGGGGGTGTCTTTTTTTTAAGTGCTGGTACAACTGGGTCCCACTGGCTCAGGACACTCGGTGCTCTCTTCCGCGCACATTATAAACACGACACTCTAGCCTACTGTGCTATCCAGGTTTTACTGTCAACCAGGCTGGCAGCAGCTCTCCAGGATTTCAAACTTGGGGGTACCTGGGGGTTAAACCTGGGATCCTTCTGCTCCCCGGGCTCTCTCACGCCGGCCGAGGAATGAGGAGGGAGGCCGTGACCCGTCCCGCTCCGAGATGCTTGTGAGGGAAGCGCGAGGGGGACGAGGCTTGGGCCCATGCCCCTGGCGCGCGCGCGCGGCTGAATGACGAGCCGAAGCGGAACCTTTTCTCTGTGGGGGGGGGAGACGCGCGCGCGCAAACACACACTGAGAGAGAGACACGCACAGGGAGAGAAAGAAAGAGACGCGCGCACACACACACACACACACACAGAGACGCACGGGGGAGAGAGAGAAAGAGACGCGCACAAACACACACACACAGAGAGAGACGGACGCACGGGGAGAGAAAGAAAGAGACGCGCACAAACACACACACAGAGAGACGCACGGGGGGGAGAGAGAGAGACGCGCGCGCACACACACACACACACACAGAGACGGACGCACAGGAAGAGAAAGAAAGAGACGCGCGCACAGAGAGAGAGAGAGACGCACGGGGGAGAGAGAGAAAGAGACGCGCGCACACACACACAGAGAGAGAGACGGACGCACAGGGAGAGAAAGAAAGAGACGCGCGCGCACACACACACACACAGAGACGGATGCACGGTGAGAGAAAGAAAGAGACGCACACAAACACACACACAGAGAGAGAGACGCACGGGGGAGAGAGAGAGAGACGCGCGCACACACGCACACACAGAGAGAGACGGACGCACAGGGAGAGAAAGAAAGAGACGCGCGCACACACAGAGAGCGTGCGGCTGCAGCGCTCACGAAGCAGCGCTGCACTTAGGGGAAGATGGCCAGGGAGGGGGGCTGCGGGGTCAAGGCAACGCGTGAAAGGGAGGGATGGCGAGGAAGAAGTGGGGAGTGAACTGATCGGGGCTTTAACATGCCCGCACGCGCAAAAGGGAGGCTCGGAATGTGGAGATCGGTTCTGGCTGCTTCTCTTAAAGTGCCGCAAGTAACGAGCCTCTCTCTCTTTCCTCCTGCCGCTCGTGCCCTTGGTGCTTCGTGCGGCGCTGCTTCACGCTTTGTCAGCGCTGCAGCCGCCACCGCTTCTGGGCACCCACCCGACCCCGCAGGCTTCCTCCTCCTGCCGCGGCCGGCATTGCAGGAGCTGGGTCCTGCTGGCTGGTGCTCCGTGCGGCACTGCTGCACGCTTTATTGGCACTAAAGCAGCCACCGCCGCTTCCGGGCACTGACCCGACCCGGCAGGCTTCCTCCTCCTGTCGCGGCCGGCATGCTGGGTCCTGCTAGCTGTTGCGGAAGTATGGCTTATTTTCGGGGTATGTCTTATAGCTCTCAAATGGTTAAAAACCCTGCCATGGCTTACTTTCTGACTACGTATTAAAAAAGGGGAAACACGGTATTTAGAAGAGTTTGGAGTTGATATCCCGCTTTATCACTACCCGAAGGAGTCTCAAAGCGGCTAACATTCTCCTTTCCATTCCTCCCCCACAACAAACACTCTTATTAGTATTATTATTTAGACCCCACCCATATGGCTAGGTTTCCCAGCCAGGTCTCTGTTCACAGAGCTATAGGACACTTAAGGTCTTCACGGTACATATTCCGAGTCCTGGGAATGCTGCCAATTGCCCCGGCTAAAGGCAGAGGACTGTTTCGCACGGGGCAGCTTGCTATGGCACGGCGTACAGCCCACTGGTAAGCTGCAGTCTTCCAAACAATTCCGCCTGGTGAGAAGAAGTGCTTCCATTGTGCGGTGGCACCATTCGCAAACCCAGGGAGCAGCCAAGGTTTCGCGCCAACGTGCCACAGAAGGTTCGGCAGACTGCTGTGGCACACTGCTTGGTTCAAAAGCAACCTCGTTTACCCCTTGCTGAAGGGGACTGGAAGACGGCACACAGCTCTTTGCTTCGTCAAGCTGAAGCACATTGAGATGCTTACCATGGCATCCTGGACCTCTAGCATTTTGGCCACAGGATCTTTGCACCGCCGCGCCGAGGGCTGCGTGACACAGGCGAGGCGGGCAGTGTAGAAGGCACATTCAGCATTTAGGCGTGCCTCGTGGAAGCGCATAGGTGCACTAAGGAGGTCATCCAAGCGCTGCTTGACTTTGTCTACTGGAGAAAGGACAACAATGGCAAAGATATTATAAATAATTATAATTATAAGAATAATTTATTATTTATCCCCAGCCACTCTGGGCAGCTCCCAACAGAATATTAAAAACACGAGAAAACATCAAACATTAAGAGATGGATTATTTTGTAATCAATGATTAATTGCAATTATTACTGTAACTCTTTTTAAAGTGTCCAAGCGGCAAATATTTATTGACTATGGCCAAATAGTTAACATTTGAAGGACAGGGAAAACACACAATGACAGCCAAGTGGAAAAGTAGGACATTTAAATTAGTGTTATTATTTTAGATAGGATCCCTACCCACACCAGTTTGTAATACAGTGGAATTTCGGTTTTCAAACATACAGTGGTGCCTCGACTTACGAATTTAATCCGTTCCGAAGGCACCTTCATAGGTCGAAAAATTCGTAAGTCGAAAAGCGCCATTGGAAACACGATTTCCCATAGGAATGCATTGGAAACGGAAAAATTCATAAGTTGAAGCAACCCCATCTAAAAATTCGTTAAGTCGAAAAAACCCTATCTAAAACCGCTGCGGTTTCCGTTCGGAGTCGAGAAATTCATAAGCGAGAAATTCATTTGCCCCACTCGTAAGTCGAAAAATTCGGTTGCCGAGTCGTTCGTAAGTCGAGGTACCACTGTAATCCGTTCCGGAAGACGGTTCGACTTCCAAAATGTTCGAAAACCGAAAGCAGAAGCCTCAATACAATAGGGAAACTCAAAACAGAAGCTGCGTAGCATGTTCGGCTTCAGGAAATTGTTCGAAAACCGGAACAGTTACTTCCGGGTTTTCGGCGTTCGGGAGCCAAAACATACGACAATGGAGGGGTTTGGGAACAGAGATTCCACTGTAAAAGGATATTAATATTATCACTTGCCTTTAAAAAATTTAACATGAGAATCAAGTTAATCTATCAGGTCTTACCCGCACTACTTCCACAGGACGACAAATGCATGGAGGTCCCACTCCCGCCTGATTCCGGTAGATGGACCGAAGGCATCTGAGGAATGGAACAGACAGGTTGCTGGCTGGAGGTGGTGGCATGTGTCGTGCCAGGTTCGGGTGCCATAGCAACAGACCCTGGCGCCAGCTTGCAGAGGTGTGGTCCAGGAGACGACACAGGGGTAGTGAGGAGACCAGGCTTGGGAGCCTCCCGGGCAGGCGAGCAGTGAGCCGACAACAGTTTGTGCAACTCCCCCAGCGAGGGGGCAATGTCGTGACTGATGCCGTCATTCATCTCCTGTTGCAAGAGCTGAGCAAGGAGCTTGATGCGCTGGGGGAAGAGGAGGACAAGGGCTGAAATGGGGCAGGTTAACTCTAGACCTCCCAGAACCCCGAAAGCTACCTGGGGGTCGGCAGGGACTGAGATGTTCCTCTGAAGCCATGAAAGCTAGATAATTCCTCCCCCCCCCAAAAAAAAGTATGAAAGCACAATTTGTGCACAACTGGATGCGGTTTCCAATACGATTCCAAGCTCTCGTAGTAGTAGTAGTAGTAGTAATAATAATAATAATAATAATAATAATAATAATGATAATAATAATAATAATTTATTATTGATACCCTGCCCATCTAGCTAGGTTTCCCCAGCCAATCTGGGCGGCTCCCAACAGAATATTAAAAACACGATAAAACATCAAACATTAAAAACTTCTCAAAACAGGGCTGCCTTCAGACGTCTTCTAAAAGTCAGATAGTTGTTTATTTCCTTGACATCTGATGGGAGGGCATTCCACAGGGCGGGCGCCACCACCAAGAAGGCCCTCTGCCTGGTTCCCTGTAACCTCACTTCTCGCAGTGAGGGAACTGCCAGAAGGCCCTCGTAGAACACGGTGCTTCCTTACAGCACACTATTCTGTTCCAATAGCTGCCTGCTTTTCCCTCTGCAATGCTCTCAAGCTTCACCACCTACACCAACCCTACCAGTAAAGGTAAAGGTAAAGGGACCCCTGCCATTATTATTTTTTAAACATAATTTTTGTTGATTTTCTATTTACACCCCCAAAACCATTTACAACATTTAATATTCAACAGTCTCAACAGATTTTACAAATACAGCTTTCCTCCTTCATTTATACAGTTCAAGTTTCAAATCTTTGTTGACTTCCCTCCTTTCTTTGCAGTCTTTTAGATTCCAAAATGACTTTGCGCAGTTGTTTGGCCATTACATATCATATCGTCAATCATGTCTTTTCCTGGCTATTCATTTGTTCGTATATTACATTATTGTGAAAACATTCTCTTTTATATAATTATATATTTATCCATAATAAAGACAATAAAAAGATTTTTTTATACCAATTGTTCCGAATCTACTGATTTATGCTTTTAATTTTCAAAGTGTTGTCTCAATATATTCCGTAAATTTCTTCCATTCCTTATTGAATACTTCCTCTCCTTGGTGTCTAACTATCCCGGTCAATTTGGCAATACCCGCATATTCCATTATTTTTTGTCTCCACTCCTCTACTGAGGGTATCTGATGCTGCTGCTTCCATACTTGGGCTAGTAACAACCTTGCCCCTGCGGTGGCATACATGAACAGTTTTTGATCACATTTTTTTACATCAGTTACCATCCCCAACAAGAAAGCTTCAGCCTTTTTCTTAAAAGTGCATTTGAAGATTTTCTTTAGTTCGTTGTATATTTTTTCCCAGAACTCCTTGACTCTCGCACACCTCCACCACATGTGGAAAAAGTCTCCTATCTCTTCCCCACATTTCCAGCAGATCTTATTACCTGTTTTAAACTTTTTAAATAATTTCAATGGTGTGATGTACCATCTATACATAATCTTGTACAGTTTGTACCATTTGTCGTACTCTAAGTTATATCCTAAATCAACTGCCCACCTCGTCATTACTGCTTTGGGGACCCCGGACCATTAGGTCCAGTCGTGGCCGACTCTGGGGTTGCGGCGCTCATCTCGCGATATTGGCCGACGGAGCCAGCGTACAGCTTCCAGGTCATGTGGCCAGCATGACTAAGCCGCTTCTGGCGAACCAGAGCAGCACACGGAATCGCCATTTACCTTCCTGCAGGAGCAATACCTATTTATCTACTTGAACTTTGACGTGCTTTTGAACTGCTAAATTGGCAGGAGCTGGGACCGAGCAACGGGAGCTCACCCCGTCGCGGGGATTTGAACCGCCGACCTTCTGATTGGCAAGCCCTAGGCTCTGTGGTTTAACCCACAGCGCCACCTGCGTCCCAACCTGTCACGGTCCTTGTTTGACTACTTCTGAGAAACTAGTACCACAGCCATTCTGTCTTTAAGGCTTTTATTCTGCCTGATATTTACAATGTGATTCAGTATCAAGAATACATGTCCGATCAGTCTGATGAAGATTCTCCCAATGCCTGGCGTCTGCTCCTCCCCCAGCATAGTAAGCGTGGGATTCCTGCCCTCCTCCCTTTGCGCCTGCGCACCTTGGAATGTCTTAAGTCAGGCATGAACTTAAAAGGGCGAGGAATTTCCCCGCTGGACACTTCCCATGATCCCTCCCCCTGATATCCTGTCTGAGGTTGCAGTAAGGGCTCTAGGATGCTGCCTGAGCCAGGGTGCCTCTCTTCCGCGATTGTCAGGGAATGCTCACTGCTAGAGCAATCCCTGACACAACCCTACCAGTACTACAGGTAAAACCAGAATTAGAACTTCATCCTTTTATTTCTTTAGAAAAAAGGTTTATTTTCCATCTTTCTCCAACCATCTCTCTGCAGTAAACTCACAACAGAAGAACAATCAAAAGTTTGAAATGTTTCAGAAAACCACAAAAGGGAATTGTGTTAAAAGTAATCACCCCATCCTTTTTTTGCAAGCGGGGCTGGTTTAAAGGAATAGCTGAGTTACGTGCTCGGAGCCTGTTTCTACCTGGGAGAAAAATTAACAAAGATGCTTACCTGGGGTTTTCCCATTTCTGGGGTGATCACAGGAACAGCTGCCACCTTCTTTGCTGATGCTGCTATCTCATCCTTAAAGAGGCGCACAGCAATGCTTTCCTGCAAGGGAAGGAAAACGTCATCTCGCCTTCCTGGGTTTCACTTCCACCCCGCTAAAGCTACCAACCACCGAGAGGGCAAGTGAGGACAAGGAAAAGTGGGAAAGACGGCAGGATCCCAAACCCTCCGCTCCCCGTATGCTGGTACCAAAAGGCAGTTCTGGCTATATTCTAGGAACACAATTCAGGAGTAGGCTAAAGTTTAGGGAGGAAAGAAAACTACAAAAACATATCAAGCCGGAAAAATGACCATTGCATACTTGGGTTTAGCAAGTCTGCTGCTACTGGCAAATTAGGCAGCAGGCATATAAAAATATACCCCGTTTTACAAACATTCAAAGCCACAGCCAGGAGATATGCCTTTGAGCACCTCATAAAAATGGGAAGAGGAAATTGAAGACCTTCCCCATAACGCGTCCTCCATATCTTTACTATGGTGCCCTCCTAGAACTGCTGCTTGCAATCTAGAGATGTAATGCTGCGAACACCTTTAAAAAAACAACAACACCTTACACAGAACTAGATCTGACAAATAATCCTCACAAGCTGTCTTACATGGGGGAGGGGGCAGAATGCATGATCTGATTCAGGGTTTCCCAAACTTGGGTTTCCAGCTGCCTTTGGGCTACAATTCCCATCATCCCAGCTGCATATGGATGATGGGAGTTGTAGTCCAGACAACAGCTGGAGGCCCAAGTTTGGGAAACACTGCTCCAATTGAACACTTTCTGTTGTAGAGTACAGTGGTACCCTGGTTCTCAAACGCCTTGGTTCTCAAATGCTGAAAACCCGGAAGTGTTCCGGTTTTCAAATGTTTTTCAGAAGCTGAACATTCAGAAGCAGCTTTCATTTAAGTGCAGGAAGCTCCTGCAGCCAATCTGAAGCCACGCCTTTGTTTTCGAACGTTTCAGAAGTCAAATGGACTGCCGGAACGGATTAAGTTTGGCGCTTTTGTTTTTGTTATTTATTTTGTTTTTTTGTTTTTGAGGGTTTTTCAGTTGTTTTTTGTTTTTTTAATGATTGTGTGGAACCCAGTTCAGCTACTGACTGATTTATTGTGTGACTGTGGAAATGGATAAAAGCTCCCCCATCCAAACAACGACTATCATCAGTGCAGGTAAGAAAAAAATTAATTTTATTTTTTATCATCTACTGTACAATACTGTCTTATTTATTTTATAGTACAGTACATTGATTATCGCTTGCATTTTATGGATCAATGGTCTCTCATTAGATAGTAAAATTCATGTTAAATTGCTGTTTTAGGGGTTGTTTTTAAAAGTCTGGAATGGATTAATCCATTTTGCATTACTTTCTATGGGAAAGCGCGCCTTGGTTTTGGAACGGACTTCCGGAATAGATTAAGTTTGAGAACCAAGAATTCAAACAACAGAAGCTGCTGGACTACAAAGATTTACAAATCACTAAGAAACCACATACAAGGCAGGTGCTTGAGCATAACTTATTAAGTGACCGGAATGCATTGGAGCAACATGAATACAAACAGCTGCTCCCAGTTTTATCCACATGAATTTACCCATTCCACAGCAGCGTCATCCTCTTTGGAGTCCACAGAGTCCTTCAGTGAAATGATCTTGCTTGCCAAATTAACCTGGAAAAAGCAAAATGGACAGGGTTTTTTTGGGGTACCAATGGGTTTCAAACCCTGCTACGTTTTTACGGCCAGCCTAGTCACACAGCCAGGAACTGCTTTCTAGTTTTACAACCAAGGAACCTTTAGGGGAAAGTCAGAGAAATCAAAATCCTGGCAGCATTTTTTTAAGTAACACGCACAAGAGTTACCACAATCCCAGCTGATGCCCAAAGAGGGGATTTTTTTACTCAGTATAGCATACCTTCGGCATCAGCTCATTGCCGCAACTAACGCTAAAATACACGCGGACACACTTGCATTTAAAGAAAGAAGCAAAAAATTCAAGTACGTGGCAATGGGTTTGCAGGTGGGCAAAAATACTGCCTCCGTTTAGTATCCCCACCTTCCAGAAAATATAGAATAAGGGCTATACACCCTCATGTATCACGTGCTGCTGTGCTTGTGAGCCCACTGAGGAATCTGCCCCCCCCTAGCAAGATGCTGAATGAGTAAGAATGGATGAGGAGGAATTGCAACAACGTTTTGCTGTGTTGAGCGACCCTATTCAGGATGCTGCATTTCATTTTCCCATTTACCACCAGATCTTCCGCTTCAATCCCCGGGTCAATCCCTCATCATTCCGCAGCCACCGAGCACGTTCAGTCTTTGCGGGGCTGCTCCACCAACTCTTTAGGTTTGTTTGTTTTTCCTTTTTGTATTTCTGCCAACGCTCGGGCTCCTTTAAACCTGCTAACATGTCTTTCTTGGGCACCTATGCTGCAGTTTTGGCTGTGTAACGACTGGCCCACAGAAAAGTTGTCTCGAGTATATACAATGCCTATTCCACAATGGCAAGTCTTGGTACGGTCAGTGGGAACCAGGGATTTTTAAGAAGTAAAAAAAGCAAATGACCCCTGGATGGTTAAGTCCAGTCAAAGGCGACTATGGGGTTGCAGTGCTCATCTCACTTTCAGGCCAAGGGAGCTGGCTTTTGTCCAGAGACAGCTTTCCGAGTCATGTGGCCAGCGTAACTAAACCGCTTCTGGCGCAAGGAGGACCGTGACAAGTGTCAGAGCACACGAAAATGCCGCTGACCTTCCCGCCACAGCGGTACCTATTTATCAACTTGCGCTGATGTGCTTTCGAACTGCTAAGTTGGCAGGAGCTGGGACAGAGCAACGGGAGCTCACCCCGTTGCTTGGATTCGAACCGCCAACCTTCTGATCGGCAAGCCCAAGAGACTCAGTGGTTTAGACCACAGTGCTGCCCGCGTCTATCTTTAAGAGCATTCTACTTACCAAGGATTCCAATAGCTGCTCACAACAGTAGGAATGGGGCATTTCAGATGGTTTTTAGTAAAGGACTCTCACAATAGTTCATTATCTGAGCATTTTTAGAATATCAGTTCCTGCCCTCCTGCTTGGTTTAGATTAGGCATTGGACACCCACCTTCTTAGCTTTAATGCAGGAAGAAACAGGCACACGGTTCCGTATCCAGGGACTGCAATGCTGGTCCAACATAAGAGAAAGTGTTCAGAGGATGGCGCGATGGGAGTCACAGTGAACAGCAAGGCACAGAACTTGAAAAAGGATGAAACTAACAACTTAAAGAAGATGCTCAACGGTAGGGTATACACTCTCTATGCAGAAAGTCAATACCTGTCATCTCTAGTTAAGAGGGTGCCCGAGACCCCAGAGAGCCTCTGCCAGCCAGAGTAGATAACATGGGGCTAGGTGGCTCAGTGGGCTGACTCAGGATAAGGCAGCTCCCAGGTTCTTACACCACTTTAAAACATTGCTTTCCCGCTCTGCCTTTCCATTCATTTCCAACAATAAGATAATCTCGCAAGTTGAAAAAGAAGTGAGAAATGAAGTTCAGCTGATTAAAAGAAAAACAGAGAAACGTGACAACTATTATTATTCACCATGAGCCTCTGCGAAAGTGGCCATGCGGTCTAAACACATTCGAGTGGGTTGAGAGTTAAGCATTTCTGGGGAGCTCGGGCCATAGCTAGGGGGCTACCACAGAAAAGGCCCTGTTTCCCCAGTTGCCACCTGCTTAACCTCTGAAAACGGGAGGCACCTGGAAAAGGGCTTCTCAAAACGATGTTACTGGCCAGACAGGTTCAAAGGGGAACAGGTTATTGTTTTTAACCCAAACTGCAAGTTGTGTCTGAAATTACACAGGAAGCCAGCACAGATGTTTTTTGGCATGGATAATATACTGTACAGTGGTGCCTCGCTAGACGAAATTAATTCGTTCCACGGGTCTTTTCTTATAGCGAATAATTCGTCTAGCGAATCCCATAGGAATGCACTGAATTTTTTTTTTTACTTTTTTTTGCCCATAGGAACGCATTAATTGAATTTCAATGCATTCCTATGGGAAACCGCGATTCGGTAGATGAATTTTTCGTAAAACGCATTCGTCTAGCGAGGCAAGCTCCGCTCGAAAAATCCTTTCGTTAAGCGGAAATTTCGTTAAGCGAGGCACCACTGTATGTTGCCAGCAGCAGGGATGATGCAGTCTGCTGGTTTCAGACTATTAAACCCAAGACAATAAAGGATTGGGCTAGTAACTAATCTCTGGTCCCAGCTGACCAGAGCTACATATCCCTCCCGCTTCACCCCAGCAGCGTCAACACAAATGGTGGTTTTCAAGGACATGCCCATAGCTATCTGGGAAGTGGGTGCACACTTCCGGGCGAGGCTTTTAGCGACAAAGTGGCAGGCAACCTCGCCAACCCTCAAGCACAAACCGAGGATTTCAGGGAAGCAGTGGGAACCCTCCGAGCTAATCCATAGGGGGTATAACCATCAGCTGAACATTTCCCGCCTGGTGTGTTGGCTAGCTGGGCTTCGGAAGCTTCCAATTTCTGCAGACCTGTGAAATGGGACAGAAGGGGGTGGGGAACCAGTTATATTATTTTTTCATGATTTTCAGTTTTATACATTTCAATAATTTTACACTCATTTTAACATTTCAAAACACAACTTCCTTCCCCATTTTTCTGTGCTTCCTCAAATTCCCCACCCCCTATATTCTGCATATTCCAAATTAACTTAATGTACTCATTTATTCATCTACTTTAAACATATACTCTTATAAAACTGCAGGCTATCGCAATAATCCTGTCAATGTTTACAGTTTATTTGTAAATATTCAATAAACCATTTCCATTCTTTTATAAAAAAGTTTGTCGTCTTGATTTCTTATTCTTCCAGTAAGTTTCGCCATTTCTGCATATTCCATAAGTTTTTGTATCCATTCTTCCTTCACTAGGACTTCTTCTTCTTTCCATTTTTGGGCAAGTAACATTCTTGCCGCTGTAGTCGCATACATGAATAAATTTCTGTATAGTTTGGGTAGTTCTATCCTGATAATTCCCAAAAGGAAGGCTTCTAGGTTTTTTACAAACCTTATTTTAAACATCTTTTCTTATTCATTATATATCATTTCCCAGTAAGCTTTAGCCTTATTACAAGACCACCACTTATGATAAAAAGAAACTTCTTTCTCTTTACATTTCCAACACTTATTTGATTTAGATTTAGGAAAAAATCAAAGATAAGCCAGTTACAAGCCATGTGCTTATAACTGGAACTTGCAGCTATCAGGAACTTGCAGCACCAAATAGCCGCGAGGAGGACAAACTCCCAAGCAACTCCTGTTAAGTATACCTTTAAGACGCTGTGTAGAGCGGCAGGACACACGCCCAAACTTTCCTGTTGAGCGCACACTCCTGCAGGACAATGGCAAACAGGCACCTTCCCCCTAGAGGAAAAAAAATAATCAGTTTACAGCCCTCAACAGTGCAAGCCTTGCTCCCAGAAGGTCTCCCCCCCACCCACCCAGATATTTCCCCACGGTCACTCTGTACACAACTGACTAAGAAAGTACTTTTGCAGGAAGACGGTGGGGAAAACGGGTTGAGCAGACAAAGAATCCAGTAGCCAGCAGGTGGTGGACCAGTGTGCCCAACACTGGCGTAGGAAGCCGCTCAGGCACCCGGAGCGGCAAACATGATGCACACCCAAGGGCGGGGCGTCGCTACGTACGACATATGTGTTGCTACGTACAACACTTGCGTCCCTACGTAGCGACGCTGTGCATGGGCACTACATAGCAGGGTGCTGGTGCCGCCGCTCGTGCTGCCCCCCCCCAAAGACGGAGCTGGGAGCGGGCCGCCCCCTCCTTGCTACGCCCCTGGTGCCCAACTGATTTTATATCCTTTTAGACTGGGGGGGATCCTTTTTCAGCCTAAGGGTCAATTATTATTATTATTATTATTATTATTAATTATTATTACCTTTGTGATTAAGTTGCCTAAGATTCAGGACAAAGCGCTATGTTTCAGAAATCCCACCCCACCACCCAGCATAAATTCCACCTTTGAAATCCCGGTCATGTCCAGGAAAATCCAGACATATGGATTCAACTGGCCAGCTAAACCAGGCGAGGGTAGCCCAGGGGTCAGCAAACCTTTTCTGCAGGGGGCCAGTCCACTGTACTATATTTTTTTTGGGAGGGGGGATTCCTATGCCCCACAAATAACCCATAGATGCATTTTAAATAAGTAGACTCATGTAAAAACACGCTGATTCCCGGACCGTCTGTAGGCCGGCTTTAGAAGGCGATTGGGCCGGATCCGGCCCCCGGGCCTTCAGTTTGCCTACCCATGGGGTAGCCGATGGGTCTCAAACCCCTAGTGAGTTAGGAACTTTCCCTGCATGCGAAGACAGGCTCTGGTGGATTGAGCAGATGAGACCGATAGTGGGCCCAGCAGACAAGAAGGCAGTTTCTCTGTGGGCTATAGAGGGAAGTAAGGGGTAGATGGGACTCATCAGTCTGGGAAGGTAGCCCATCTAGGAGAAGGAAAACTCTGGTCCTAAAGCTCTACTCCCTTGCGGGATTTATTGGGGAGAAGAAAAGGCTAAGGAGTAAACCCTACACAAATCCAGAGTAGAGTCCCTAAGACGGTTGGATGGCGCCTTGTACGCCTCCTTCTGGCAACTCCTGCAGCCAAGTGTATTGGCTCTGCTTTCCTTTGGGGGTCTTGCCATCTGCGCAGTCCATGCACACTGCCCAGGCTTGTGCCCCAGGGAGGTCGCTTAGACTCTGCAAACACAGGGGCTTGACTTCACCCCCAGAAGTGCACTCTATTAATTCTTGAGAGTTAGGGTTCCACTCTGTAACCAGATTCTTAGTGTCATAGAGTTGGAAGAGACCACAAGGGCCATCCAGTCCAACCCCCTGCCGAGCAGGAAGCACCATCAAAGCATTCTTGACATATGCCTGTCAAGCCTCTGCTTAAAGACCTCCAAAGGAGACTCCACCACACTCCTTGGTAGCAAATTCCACTGCTGAACAGCTCTTACTGTCAGGAAGTTCTTCCTAATGTTTAGGTGGAACCTTCTTTCTTGTAGTTTGAATCCATTGCTCCATGTCCGCTTTTCTGGAGCAGCAGAAAACAACCTTTCTCCCTCCTCTATATGACATCCTTTTATATATTTGAACATGGCTATCATATCACCCCCTTAACCTTCTCTTCTCCAGGCTAAACATACCCAGCTCCCTAAGCCGTTCCTCATAAGGCAGATGGATGCCAACAGCAGCAGCAAGGAACAGAGCAAGGTCCCACCTGTTGTATTCCAGAATGCTAATGGGCATCCTCAGCTGTTTCACACACCAGACACCTTCCTTGGGATTGTTCCACCAACCCTCTGGAGATTGCAGCTGCCTCTTGCCACCCGAATGCCCACCTAGGAGCAAATCAGCACCCCAGGAAGTAGAGGAGCGTGAGAGGAAGGCCCAGGCTGCACAAGTCCAAAATGGGTGTTGAACCCAGCAGTGGTAACTGGGACAGACAATACTGTACTCTGCTCACCCCAGTGCTCAGATTGGCAGTCGCCCTTAGGGCTGAATGGCTCACGCCGATGTTCAGCAGGATGCTAGCTTTGGCAGCTGGGTCGGGCACGAACCCGTCATCTGCAAAAACAAGGGACAAAGTTGGCAAGCAGGCAGGCAGCCTCACCATTAGCTCCTGCTGTTCACATCCCAAAGGAAACCAAGAACAGTTCTCTGCGAAGCAGGTGGTGCAGCCTTTATAACCAGTTTGGTTTTGCTCTGTGTTATTCCCCACTTGCATGCTTTGCTCTCAGCAAGACATGAGAATTTCATGAAGCGGCAATTCAGGCATAGTATATGGAATGCCAATTGAAGGCAAGGAATATGGCCGAGACCATTACTATCAAAATGCACACGCAAGCTCTATCTTTCAGTTTTAGACTCTTCTGCAAATTAGGACTGGGTGATATATCAATATATCATCGAAAAGCGGTTTGAAGTCTGTATTGTGATATCCATCTCATCATCTTTAACCTTGCAATACAAAGCGAATCGTGCTCTGTGTGTGTGTATGTGAGCATGAGCCATGAAAAAATCACAATGTGGGGAAAACTGAAGCCAGCCGATGCTTCTCTCAATTCCTGCAGCCTCTGTTAATTCTGCCAGCTCAGCAGTCTCCTTTCTCATGCAGGGGGCAGCGAATCACAAGAATGGGAAAAATCACAATGCAGGAAAAACCGTGAAGCCAGTCAATGTCTCTACGTAGCTCCATCCTTATTTCAGACATTGTAATATATCAGTATATCTCGCTGGTGATATAACATGAAGTTGCAAACCAGGCATCACCCAGCCCTACCATTTGCCTCCACATAGCTGCATTCTTGTTTCATACGTCGTGATGTTTCGGTATATCACAATGTTTAACTGGCGATATTTTGCAATGTTGGAAACCAGAATATCTCCCGGCCCTACTGCAAACGCTTGCAATCACACCCATAGCGGGCAAGAATGCAAACCTGTTGGTGCACTAAAAGGAGAGAGTGTGCTGTATTTTGGACAGTGCTGTGACGAACATATTCTTATGCATGGTACAGGCACTTGAGAAGTGGTTCTGGCCGATGGCACAGTGCATGAATCAGCTGGCAATGTGTATGGTTTTTAAACATTTTTTACATACAATGTTACCGTAGGTTGGGAAGAAAAAGGGGGAGGGGGCTTGGTGAGTGGGGTGCGGTTGGGTAGCAATGCTTCTATTCTTCTACTTAGTGTAGGTGTGGGGTTTTGTGTCAGTGTCACTTGTGTGGGTTCTCTTGTTGTACTTCTTTGGTGGTGAGAGAGGTTGGGGGTGTACATTAACAGTTTAAAGACTAAATTGTCAAATGTGTTACATGTGCCAAGTTTGGAAAATAATCTATTACCCGTATCATGTCTTGTGAAGCAAGGGTTCAAAGTATCTTTCTCCGATTCAGGTTGCACAATAGGAGAAGGCAGGCAAAGTTGCTAAAGCTTCACTGAAAAATTGCCTATTTGTGTTACAAGACCAACCAAGCTGTGAGAAAGAGTCTGGGGCATGTGTGAAAGGTGTCTAACAAAGCTTTGCATAATGAATGCAAACATCCCTGTCCATGTGTCTGGATAGGAATGAATGATGGTGCGGTCACTCACCTTTCCATGGTGTCCCTGCGATTTCCTTCCTCCCAGCTGAGTCGCTGTTTTAAGAGCAGACAGCAATGAAAGGTTACACAAGCCTCAAAACAGCCGACATATGTGGAACACCTGTCTGTTGGCACCCCCGTTTACAAGGACACAACAATTATCACACACATACCCCGTGGATTTATGCTGGGAATGTATTACTGGCAGAGGGTAAAGACACGATTCGGAGAGGAACAAGTCACAAACTTTTGTATTCTTCCCACACCTACTGATCAACGACGAGAGACACTCTGTAACCTTGGCTGTAGACGTCAATCTGAAATGTGCAGGCAAGGTGAGCGTCTTCCCGAAAGAAGGTGGAATACAAAAGAGTTGGAATGAAGGACTTTGCTGTGGAAGCCAGAAGGGAGATGGGGACCCTACCTACCACCACCACCACGAAAAAAAATTGGGCAACCAGGGCAAACAGAACAACGGAATTTTTTATTCGCCGTGCCTTATGGCTTCACAATACCCTTGTGTTTCACAAATAATGCAAGCTGCCGCCCCAACTGATCAGCCAGTTATTTCCTCACCTTTGTGTTGCAATGCCCCCCTCCACCGTGCCGTTCAGACCTTCTGCCTCGGACCTGGGGGCAGAATCTTGGCACTTGCCCACTCCCGGGCTCTCCGTGGGTTGGCTTGGCTTTGCCACCTCCACCTGAAGCAGACGTCAAATAGAGTCAAGAGATGTAAGGCATGCAGCCCCCAGGCACTATTCCGGAGGAAAGAGGCACAAAGCCAGGCAAGACGGCAATCACGCAACGGGACTATCCATACATACAGCGGCATAGCCGTGCGGAGCCCGCGTCACACCCAGGAGAGATGTGTGGCTTGGGCACGGTAAGAGCCGCCCCCCGCCGTGTGGAGTCCAGTTCATCTCCCCCCCCCACGAGCTTCTGCATACAGAAACATGTTGCCAGGTTAAAAGGGAAGCGTATCAGCTTGGGCAGGGGGCCATAGTTACAGATACAGCTGTCCACAGGCTGCGCCATCAATGCACACTAAAAGGTGGAATTGAGGACGGTCCTCTAATAAAGTTTGTATGAAGGGCTGAACAATTATTTAAAAGTGTAAGAAGCACAAACAGCATCAGGGGTGGTGTGTGTTCTTAGGTGTGCTAGCAACCAGGACTGGGTGCATAAACGACTACAACTACCACCTTTCAAAATATGCTGAAGTTTTCTTCCCCTTAATACCCTGGAGAAGGAGTTAAGTATTCTAAGCCGTTTGTGTGCAACACACACACACACACAAGCACAGAGAGAGGGGGGAGAGAGAGAGAGAGAGAGAGAGAGAGAGAGAGAGGCCCTCCCAGCAACAGCCACTGAGAAAGTACAATGATTCCTTCAAAATCCTGCTGCATCTGGTGCCATTTTGGAACAGTAATTATAGAGGAAATGCTCAGTACCCACTTTGGGCAGGACCTCCGGCAGGGAGAATTTAGGGGTTAAAAAAAAAGTCTGGATGGCTGGTCAAGTTTGCATCCATTGCATTACACCCTGATCGCCCACCCTACCCCATGCTTAGAGGACACAATCCCAATTCTTGCTAGCCAAGGGCTCTTCCAACCACAAGCCTACACAGTGGTACCTCAGAAGTCAAACGGAATCCGTCCCAGAAGTCAGTTCGACTTCCAAAACGTTCAGAAACCAAGGCGCGGCTTCCAACTGGCTGCAGGAAGCTCCAACTGGAAGCCGCGTCGGACGTTTGGGTTCCAAAGAACGTTCGCAAACCGGAACACTCACTTCCGGGTTTGTGGCATTCGGGAGTCAAAACGTTCGAGTCGCAAGGCGTCTGTCAACCAAGGTACAACTGTATGTAATTATTGGCTAGCAGCATTCCTTGCCAGAGTTGCCACCAGATTGTCGGAGAAAATGAAGAAAAGCATCAGTTACCCACCCGAGGCCCAGGGTTCTCAAATGTAGCCGACCACATCTTAAGCTGCTGAGTGTTCAAGGACTGTGGCTGATTCATATCTGTTGTGAGATAAGAGAGGGGTTGGTTTTTTTTTAAGGAAACTAGGGGGAAAATGTTTCATTTGCCATTTGAGAGCAATTTCTGTACACCCATAAGTGTTTGTTTTGAATATTTCAAAGTCCCACCAGACTGCAAACACAAGGAGCTGCATGAAAACTCTGCCTGACCGAACCCTGTTCTCCTATGTGCCAAGAAAGAAACCCAACTTCAGTCATACCTTTTGAAGTTGATTTGGAGAAGTACGACATGCGAGGAAGATTCGCTGCAGGAGGCCCTGTGTATAACGATCCTCGACCAGTCTACAAGGAGAGAAAAATGGAAGTCCAGCATTCGCAAGAAAATGAAGTCCAGCATTCCCAAGTTACTGCAATGCTAGGCCTGTTTCCCCACATTACAGTCACCAGCTTCCATAGCTTTGAGAAAATGACTCACTAGAGCACACATCAAAAGCAAGGCATGCATCTAGGCTGGATGGGCAGGCTCAGACTTTAGCACCAGCATGGAACACCTTTCCCAATACGCAGACGGACTATTTTGTTCACATCCCTATGGGCCAGCCTGTCAGTTCTCTTTATTTATATAACGCTTCCGACAAAAAGTTGTTAAAGATGCCTTAGGAACAGGTTTCGACAAACATTTCGGCAAGCCTAAATGCCAGCAAAAAAAATTTAAACACAAGTGCACGACAGCACAGCACTGAAGCCAAAATCACAAAACGTAAATCAGAATTGAATCCATACACGGACACAGACAGAAGCAGATGGTCAAGCACAGGCATCCCCAAACTGCGGCCCTCCAGATGTTTTGGCCTACAACTCCCATGATCCCTAGCTAAGAAGACCAGTGGTCAAGGATGATGGGAACTGTAGTCCAAAACATCTGGAGGGCCACAGTTTGGGGATGCCTGGTCAAGCAGAATTTCAGCTCTCCTTCATTTAAAGCTCAATCAGAATGCCCGAGACATTTTAGCACCTGAGGCGAACCACGAAATGGTGCCCCCCTCCATCGCAAGGAAAAGGGGGTGAGAGAATGTCTACATCAGGAACAAGGGGGAATATTGATCTACACTGACATCCACTGCCCCTGTCAGTGGCAGACCGGGCAAGTCTCAAATTTCAGCTGTTTGATGAAATTTCAGCCCTGTGAGACGCCAAAATTTGGAGCTCCCGCCTCTTACCCTCCATAGTTCAACATAGCATGCTCCATCGTTCTAAGTCATAGTTGTGGCGCCCTCTGCAGCATCCTCAAGGCTCCACACCCAATGTGACCGTACTGATCGTGCTCTCCTAAATCTGCCTTTGCCCTTGTGGATCCTGCCGCCTGAAACAGTTGCTTCACCTTGCCTTATGAGTGGGCTGGCCCTGTGGAAGATAAACTAAAGACCTCCCTAAGCTCAGAGCTCTTGCCCAGAGCAGGGAAGGGACCCTGTGGCCCAACTCCAGGTATTGTTGAACTCCCAACTTCCACCAGCTCCTGGCAACGTGCCCACTGGACAAGAATGAAGTTGAGGGGAACCCAGCGGTATTTGGACGGCCACAGGTTCTCCACTCCAGGCCTAGAGGAATAAACTGCATACATGCTGGAGACATGCTCTATTCCAGTGTTCCCCAAATTTGGGTCTCCAGCTGTTTTTGGATTACAACTTCCATCATCTCTAGCTAGCAGGACCCGTGGTCAGGGATGATGGGCCTCGTAGTCCAAAAACAACAGCTGGAGACCCAAGCTTGGGAAACCCTGATCTATTCCATTTCAGCAGACAAGCACACGCCACACAAATGCACAACAGCACTGATGTATATGGTAGAGACTTACCCCAACGATGGCTGAGCATGCTCTATTCCCTCTTAAAGGGACTCGTCCGGCCAGGCTGGGCTTGTGGGCTACACTTACCATGTGGTTAGTCAGCCCTGTGTTGGACAGAATACTGGCAAGAGCTGCTACATCTGGCACAAACTCAACTGTGCTCACTTCTGCAAGGGAAAAAAATGTTTGGGGATCACATCAGCAGCACAGAGAAGTAGATAAGTGTAGTCAGTGGTGATGGGTAATCCAATGCTGTTGGTCAACCCACATACAGTGGTACCTCTACTTACGAATTTAATGCGTTCCGAACACACATTTGTAAGTCGAAAAAAATTGTAAGTCGAATCCCATAGGAATGCATTGGAAGAAAAAATTCGTAAGTCGAAGCAACCCTATCTAAAAATTCGTAAGTAGAAAAAATCCTATCTAAACCGCATCCAAGATGGCGGACGGAGCTCCATTTGTGAGTAGAAAAATTCGTAAGTAGAGTTATTTGTAAGTAGAGGTACCACTGTATAGTGAATTAATCCGTTCCAGATGGGTCCGCGGCATTCGTAAACCGAAAATTCGTAAACCGAGGTGTTCATAAACCGAGGTTCCACTGTAACTCAAAGCTGGTCTCTAAAGCTCTGAAATATTCTTCCAGCCCTGCATGGGAAGTGTAAACAAAATGGCAAGAGCCAACTCCCAGAATGATACCAGGATCCCCAATAGAGGATTTAAGGGGGACAGAGTCTGTCGCAAGCAAACAGCATGGTACAGTGCGGAAGGAGAAACCAGGTGTTTTTGCTTTTTTTCCAGACTAAAAAATGGGTTAAAATAGGATAGAGATCATTGCAGGTTGAGAAAATGGTTTAAATCTAAATAGCTGAAGCAAATGAACACAGCGAGCTATTAGAACCACCTTGCTGTTTATCCCCCCCTCATAAGTTGCCTGGTAAATGGCCCTGTTTGAGTCCTCCGTCAGATATCCCAACTTAAGAAACAAACCCTTTTTCCATTTGAGAAGTTGCATTAAAAAAAAAAAGGTAAAGGACCCCTGGACAGTTAAGTCCAGTCAAAGGCGACTATGGGATTGCGGCACTCATCGTGCTTTTCAGGCCGAGGGAGCCAGCGTTTGTCCACAGACAGCTTTTCCAGGTCATGTGACCAGCATGACTAAACCGCTTCTGGTGCAACGGAACACCGTGACGGAAACCAGAGCGCACATAAACACTGTTTACCTTCCTGCCACAGCGGTACCTATTTATCTTCTTCCCCTGCATTGCTTTCGAACTGCTAGGTTGGCAGGAGCTGGGACAGAGCAACGGGAGCTCACTCCGTCGCGGGGAAGTTGCATTAATCCACTAGTTAAAACCCAAACATGCAATTTTGTTTTCGCTTCAAAGACATTGGCTCTTTCAAAACCAATAGTGAGTCTTCTCAGCTGTGATCAGTCGCAGTTTAAGCATCCTGTTGCACCTTCACATGTGTGTGTATGTTTCAAGGTTATCCTTGTAAGGAACTGAGCAGGGTGGCATATGATTTTTGCAGTAAAACAGTGAATATGCAGAAAAGGCTGATAGCCACGCAACCACCCTCTCTACCTCGAGATATTTATTTCAAGGACTTTTCACAATGACTCTAAAGCAGCTTATCTTTACCAACAGTCATCAGAGGCAGGTTAGGCCAAGACCACCTAACAAGGTGTTCTACATCAAGTGCCGTATTCCAGCTAGCCATTGTCCCCAGGCCGAGGTCAATTCGCCTCCCTTACATTTTATGATTTAGCAAGCAACAGAGCCCAAACAATCAGAGTTCAGCCCAAAACCCATCAGCATGGACTGCTCATTCTATCAAGTTAATGCCAATCGCAAAACAGGGTTCACAATGATTGATCTCTGCCAAAAACAAAAACGAAACAGCAGCAGCAGCACACTAGGAAGATCCTTTGTGTCGTGATCAATACCTTTGCCATTGGGCACACGACCTTCATTCCTGTGACCCGATGTGCTCAGATGCATCTCTCCCAGGGGTTGTCTAGAAAGGATCTTGGGCATTGACCCAGATGCAGGTTCCACCGCAGCAGCAGCAGGTACTAAACCAGAGTGAGGTATCTTGCTCATCTCGATCCCTTTCCTCCTCGCGTTGGACGGACATGCCTAGAGAGAAAAGAAGAAAGACAAGGATTCTACTCGTGCCAGTGCTATGTTCCAATCAAAAGGCTTGTCGCCATTCAGGAAAGGGCAACCGAATTCTGGAAGAGGGTTAGCCTGCAAGTGGGAATAAGACAGGCTCCCTGCGAGTGAGGCCATTCTATTGTCAGAACAATAACTCCCAAGTCCTGGTGCTCAGCACCACCTTTGCTGGACAACCAGACCCCCAAGGTATACAGTGTTTCCCAGGCTTGGGTCTCCAGCTGTTCTTGGACTACAGTTCCCCATCATCCCCAACAACAGGTCCCACTAGCTAGGGATGATGGAAGTTGTAGTCCCAAAACAGCTGGAGACCCAAGTTTGGGGAACACTGGTTTAAATAAAAGGCAAGGAAGGGGAGATGTGATAGATAGATAGGGTATGATTATGCATGCATTGAAAAAGTGGGTGGATAAAAGTTTTTCTCCCTCCCTCATAATACTAGAACTCTGAGGCATCTGATGGAAATGAACAATGGAATATTCAGGACAGACAGACAGGAGGTACTTATTCACTTCCACAGGAAGCAACGATGGCCCCCAACTTGGAGGGCTTTAAAAGAGGATCAGGTAAAGTCAAGGAGGACAAAGCTATTGACGGCTACCTCCAATATCAAAGGCAGTACGGTACATCTCTGAATACTAGTGGCTGGGGATCGCAGGTGGAGAGAGCACTATTGTGCTCATGTCCTACTTTCAGACTTCCCATAGGCATCTGGTTTGTCGCTTTGAGAACAGAATGAGGAAGTAGATGGGCCACTGGCCTGATCCTGCAGGACCGTTCTTATGGGGAATGCTGACAGCCCTCTGCACTAAGGCTGTATATCAAAAGTGTTTGGCAAGGGAAACAGCAAATGAGGATGCAAGGACTGGTTTGTTAAGACTAAGCAGGGACAGAAGCTAGAAATGGGAGATCAGCACATGGCATTTCCGACTGCTGAAAATCCTACCCAGGTTTCTATTTGCAGCCTTCAGCAGCCACCACCCAGGCGGATTTCAAGCTTTTTCTGAAATCCACAAGGGCAAGAAACCATTTCATCAGCACCAAAAGAGTGAGAGGCTGCAACAAGCAGGATGCAACACAGGTAACAATTTTCTCAAAACGGAGAGGGAACACCTAGCCTAAGGGAAAGGCAGCTCCACCACACTCACCTGCTGAAGGCTACTCTGTGGCTGCTGCCCAGACGGCTTCGCCTCTCGTGGGATTCTGTTTTTGCACAGCACTGGGATCTTGCTGCTGCTCAGGGCACCTGCAGCAAGCGATGCACTTTTCTCCCGTCCTACTTCTGCAGAGGTCACGGGAAGGGGCGAGACTTCTTGCAGGTTTTCCTTCCCAACTCGAGCCATTTAGCATTCCTGTGCTGATCCTACGGTCGAATCCTTTGTGGCAGTATTTGCACCTATGGGTAGGGGAGAGAAAAGGCTTTTGAAGCAAGGAAAGAGAGAGTCGGAGGCACAAGGAAGCCACCCACGGGGCAAGACTAATGCAAATAATACTATTTGTTCCCCACAGCAAGTGCTTGGTTTGCTGTTTTTTAGCTGGAGAGCACAGCAGGATAACTGTGTGCCTTCAAAAGTGTACTGAAGAGCTTTAACACAACCAGGTACCCAAACTGGACTGAATAGCAAACCTGCCTCCAGCCAACTCCTTTCCTCCTCCGCCGCCGCCGCTGCCTCCTCAGGCGAGGCCGTTGACGCGCAGCCATCCAACCCCCTCCGCCTCTCCCGAATCAAGTTCATAAAGCAGCGCGACGAGCTGATTGGCCTCTCCGCTCCCTCACGTGGCCCGGCGGAAGGGGCGGGGCCGCAGGGAAGAGCCGCGGGAGGGGCCGGAAGCGCCGGCCGCCGAGTTTCGTGAGGAGGAGGAAGCGGAAGTGCGTCAGGAGCGAGTTCCGGACGGCCTTTCGTTCTCACGAGTGCACCACGCGCGTCTCAATTCCCGAGTCAGGTACTGAAACTTTCGCGGGCGGGAGTGTTTCTGAGCATGTATAAGTTCGTTTCCCCTTCGCTATCCAAGTAGTGGCAGGAGAAAGAGAGAGGGAGGGAGGAGCTAGTTTGGGTTGTTCATGAAGAGTGCCATTAGCATGGTGGAATTAGCACGATGAATTCTTATCAGGTCTGAGTAGGAATTGTGGAAACCGGCAACATGGCTATCAAAAAGAGGGGAAATCAGCACCAAAACCCCAAAAGGGGATCCCTTTTTAAAAAAAAACCTATTCTCAAAAAGGGATGATAAGGAAGTGATGCAAGCAAGGCTGAAATGGTTATCAAGCTGCAGAACTCAGAAACGTGACAGCAGCATTGTAGAAGGAAATGATCTCAAAGAAATGCTTATCATACAGCCTTACCTCAAATATCTGAGGCAGAGCTTTCCAAACTTTTCATGTTGGCAACACACTACGCATTGTTTTGCAATGCAGTAACTCAGTTTTGTGTCCTCTCACGACTCCCATCATTCGGTTTTGCATCCTTTTGTGACGCCATAATTCAGTTTTGCATCCTTTCATGATGCTATAATTCAGTTTTGCATCCTTTTGTGATGCCATAATTCAGTTTTGCATCCTTTCGCGACACAGTAATTCAGTTTTACTAGCAAACCAGAGGTTAAACTAGCCCCTTTCCAGCCCCAGGAGGAGCAGCGCAGAGAGCATTCCCTTGACAAACCTACACACTGCAGCCAACACATCTAACGTGTCGTGACACACAAAGGGAACAGTTTAATTACTTTAGTCCGACTCTTGGCAGTATATGTGTGTGTTTGGATATGGTTATTTCATACCCTCTATCTTTTCTCCGATGAAAATAGGAAGGTCCTGTTGCCACTCTGGGCAACTTCCAAAATATATAAAAACATAATAAAACATAATTTAAAAACTTCCCTATACAGGGTTGCCTTCGGTCGTATGGTTATATAGTTACTTATCTCCTTGGCTTGGGGGTCGCATAACTCCATACATGGGTGTACCCAGGATTTTTGGGGGGGGCAGAACCTCATATTTGTATTATGATAATTTGTATTGATTTTTACTGAAGGGGGGGGCAGGGGGACAGCTACGCCCATGACTCCATACTCTCCAACGTTTCTGCAATAGGGACGTCTTGCATTACCTTCCAACATTTCTCAGATGAAAGTAGGGAAATCCTCAGGAAAAGCGGGACATTGCCCTGTACAGTTCCTACCGGTAGTTTGAAAAAACATGACAACACTCTAGTAGACTCAGCTACACAGCTGCAAATAAAACATTTTAAATGTGTTGTAAAGTGAAATATACAAATGAGACACTAGATGGTGATAGTGAGCCATACCAAACTCAATGTCTTTTTCAAAAATTTGTTTAAAAAGCGTTTTCCCTTCTTTTCTTTTCTTTTCACATTGGCAGCCTAGGACCGTTGTAGACGCCATGGCCAAAATCAAAGCCCGCGATTTACGAGGGAAGAAGAAGGAAGAGCTGTTGAAGCAGCTAGATGACCTCAAGGTGGAACTCTCTCAGCTGCGGGTCGCCAAGGTGACGGGTGGAGCAGCATCCAAACTCTCAAAGATCTGGGTGGTTCGCAAATCGATTGCCAGAGTGCTGACAGTCATTAACCAGACCCAGAAGGAAAACCTCAGGAAGTTCTACAAAGGCAAGAAATACAAGCCTCTAGACCTGCGGCCTAAGAAGACACGTGCCATGCGGCGCAGGCTGAACAAGCATGAAGAGGGTATGAAGACCAAAAAGCAGCAGCGAAAAGAACGTCTGTACCCGCCTCGGAAATATGCTGTGAAGGCCTGAGCCCGAACTGCAGCATTCTGATCCTCTGGCCAGCATGTTCCTATTAAAGGTGTTTGGGCTGTTAAAAGCATTTTCACGGCGTTTTTTTTATATGTGTGTTGATTCCACCTTTGTTATGTTTTGAGTCGTGGTTGTAAATTTCATAGTGATAACTTCATATTTTTTGAAAACTGCTTTGACTTTCCAGGTAGCATGGCAACAACAGGGAGTGGAGTGTTACTGTATTTTCCCATGTATGAGACGAGGTTTCCCCCCAAATTCTTAAAGTTTAAAATTGGGGGTACTGTAGTCTTAAACACGGAATGTTGCAATCAAATATATAAATACCGTACATGCAGCCATACATGCTCTGGCAGTTGCAGCTCCTCGCAGGGGAGGGGTGCACCGTGGGGCCTCCAGAGTCTGCCTGCCCCCTCCCACTCAGCCGCCCTACAGCCAGGGGGAGGCAGCACAGGAGGGAGGCAGCACAAGAGTGAGATGACTTCGATCCCCTCAGCCAACTGGAGTGGCAGTGGAGCCGGCGCGGAGCCAGGCAGCTGAGCATGAGAGAGCGCGTGAACAAGAGTGTGTCCCCGACGGCTGGGAACTGCAGAAGTCAAATCGATTTTTTCTGCTCCACTCTCAAACATCCAGGGGAGCAAATTGCACTCTGCCCCTTGGGCGTGCCCAGGCTCTGCGCTGCCTCTCCCACCCCACCCCCCCACCCGGCTGTAGGGCAGCTGAGTGGGAGGGGGCAGGCAGACTCTGGAGGCCCCATGGTGTGCCCCTCCCCTCCCCTCCCCTGCATGGAGCTCAGTGATGACACTCGGGGCGGGCTGAGAAGAGCAGCCGCCATTACACAGCTTGCCTCACCATTTGATGTTTAAAATATTTATTTCTTAATTTTGGGCTGGAAAAATAGGGGCCATCTTATACAGTGGTACTTCGGTTTATGAACACAATTGGTTCCGGAAGTCTGTTCATAAACTGAAGCGTTCATAAACTGAAGCGAACTTTCCCATTGAAAGTAATGGAAAGTGGATTAATCTGTTCCAGACGGGTCCGTGGAGTACTCAACCTGAAGCGTACTTAACCCGAAGCATGGGTGTAATTGGTTCCGGAAGTCTGTTCGTAGACTGAAGCGTTCATAAACTGAAGCGGACTTTCCCATTGAAAGTAATGGAAAGTGAATTAATCCGTTCCAGGTGGGTCCGCGGCGTTCGTAAACCGAAAATTCATAAACCGAGGTGTTCATAAACCGAGGTTCCACTGTACATGGGGCCATCTTATAGACGGAAAAATATGGTAGTCACTTTTCAGTAGTGTGTACTAGTGCGGTGTGCATCCACATTGAACTATTGTTTGTTTTGATACAATGCACAACCTGTGCGCTACCTTTTTTTAATATGCCCTTTTCCCTTATGCCTTTTTACAGTAGCACAAAAAACTTTTTCCAACATGCAAACGGACAAATGGTGAGGGGAAACCTCACAAGCTCAGTTTCCTTGTCAGGCTCTCCCTCAAGGCTCAGGCGCAGAGCAATCCATGCCTATACTGTGTGTGTTGAGCAAACAGTACATTTGAGTTCATCAGGAGTCGCAGGGAGACCCACCAAGCATGAGAGAACGAGAGAGAGAGAGAGAGAGAGAGAGAGAGAGAGAGAGAGAGAGAGAGAAAGCACAGAACACAGAGGACTTCTCAGTATGTTGTTTATTGGCTGGTTGGAAGCAATACATGGCCCATTTCACACAATGGCCACTTGTCATCAGATAACTGTCACAAGTCAGGGGAGATCGAAAAGCACCAGAAACAGGTCCACTACAACCATTCATAGAGTCTCCATGTACCCTGTTTCTTCGTAGGAGTGTGGGAAGCAAGGAATTTTCCCGTGGGGTTGATACTACCAGTATATCATTATTCCTCAAGCTAGACATCAGTGAGGCAAGCCAAGTTGTAAGGGAAGGATGTTCTGGAAAGCCGGGTGTATGTGCGCATGCTGGGAAAGAGCACAACATAGTGGGATTACTGGGGAATTGGCATAAAATAGTGGCAGGAGAAAGGGGCAGAGAGAAGCTAGTTTGGGTTGTTCATGAAGAGTGCCATTAGCATGGTGGAATTAGCACCATGAATTCTTACCAGGTCTGAGTAGGAAAATGGGAAACCGGCAACATGGCTATCAAAAAGAGGGGAAATCAGCACCAAAACCCAAAAAGGGGATCCCTTTTTTAAAAAAACCTATTCTCAAAAAGGGATGATAAGGAAGAGATGCAAGCAAGGCTGAAATGGTTATCAAGCTGCAAAACTCAGTAATGTGACAGCAGCATCGTATAAGGAAATGATCCCAAAGAAATGCTTATCATACAGCCCAACCCTATACCAAATTGGATACATGCCAGACACTGCATGGGATTGCAGGCTTTGAGGTGCGAAAGTACCTTTGCTGTTTTCCCCGACTGAGAATTTTACAACCAGAGCATATCTGCAAATGTTCCTTGATCGTCATGACTATTACAAGATTGGATCTATAAAAGAAAGTCCCTGATGGGTGTCCCAAAGGAAGGGGATGTAGGGAGAAAATGAGCGTCACGGCAACTATAAATGAGTACTCTTCTTTATTTTGAACCTTCAAGGACAACTTCAGTCCTGAAATGTCAGCTTTCTTGCAATCAAGAGTAAATAATGAAACACTTTTTGTCAGCTAGACGCTCACAAAACACTGTCATAATTAGTTGTTCTGAAAGGCAACAAATAGATTCAAGTGCTAGGACCCCTGCAGCAGGATGGACTGATACAAATGACAGGATGCAACCCGAAAAGCTGCTGTGGCCTCGCATTATACTGGTTGAGTCTATCGCACCCCTCTAACAGCTAAGCCAAAAGTGCCTCTTGAGACGCCATGTTTTTCTGTGTGTGTTATTTTCAGAATAGCTGCCCAGACAAATGAACCACGAAAGTATTACTTACAAGATGGTAAGCATTTTATTCATGTGATAGGGTAACATTAAACTGAAGAGCGAGAAAAGCAGGCAAGCATTTCTCTTTATCTCTGGTCCTAGTGCTGTGGGACTACAGCACTAAGATCAGAGGTGAGCCTCTGCCTGCTCATGCAGCATCAACTTTCGAGTCATATGACATCAGGTGATTGACAGGTGGGCAGTCCCACACACCTGTCAAAATGGTCTGTGGGGGTGGGGGGGTGAGTCAGTTCTGGATTGGAGGGTATGAAATGTTAAAAGAGGAGAAAGAGAGGAAGAAGAAGAAAAATCAGCCGACAGAGAGCTGAAGTGAAAAGACAGGATGTCAAAAAAGGTTTTAAAAAAATTGAGTACATGTGCAGCTGTGGGAAAGCTGGATCTGAGGGAAGGAAAGTTGAGAAACCACTGTTCTCCAGTAGAACCGTTCATGCCATTATATATCATGTTTCAATGGGGTTAGTACAAGGGCATCTGCAGGAAAAAATAATGTTTCAAAGGTGGATGAGGCTACTTTGTCACCCAAAACAAGAAAGTGCACATTTTGCCTTATATCTCTCATGCTAAAAATTTGCTTTTTTGTATAAAAAAAGAAAGAAAGCTGGGAATCGGAATTATTGTTCGGGGTGGCGGCAATTCCCCTTGGCTCCATTCCCACAGACACCCATGGGTTAGCATTACCAAATCAAAACTTTTTCATGTCAAGGAATCTGGATGGGTTGGATGTGTGTGTTTTCCCCTCTTGTTTATTAGATATTATTACAGGCGTACCTTGGTTGACAAATGCCTTGCAACTCGAAAGTTTTGGCTCCCAAACACCACAAACCCAGAAGTGAGTGTTCCGGTTTGCAAATGTTCTTTGGAACCCAAACGTCCGTTGCAGCTTCCGATTGGCTGCAAGAGCTTCCTGCAACCAATCGGAAGCCACGCCTTGGTTTCCGAACATTTCAGAAGTCGAATGGACTTCCGGAACGGATTCCGTTCGACTTCCGAGGTACGACTGTAGTTATTTTAACCGTGTTAGCTCAGATTGTACTAAAAAGCCATGCCTAGGTGTTTCCCTGAATTCCAAGGACTCTTTATTCAGCTGCCTTCTTCACGCCTGTAGGACTAACCTGTATGCGATACAGATGATGGGGAAGTCCAGCTGTTTTCTTGCCTGATAAGACCAGAACAATCCCTTGTGGAAGTTGCAGGAAGTGCAGGCAGGGGTTAAGATGGGGGTTGCACAAGAAGATAAGGAAGGAAGCAAAGGAGAGCAAGACTGTGAGAGGCCATCCTAGGGGATTGCTATTGTAGCTATGGCCCGCCTAATGCTGTTGGACTACAACTCCCACAATCCTTTGCCCTGCTGGATGGGGCTGAAAAAGTCCAATGCCTGGGGGTGGCGGGAGGACGCAAATCAGCCCGTAAGAAGTTCAGCCTTTGAAAAGTTGTCTTTCTCAAGGACCACATTTTGTCTGATTGGAGAAAATTAATTTAACCCTATGGATTGCCTCTAAAGAAGAGGCAAGGAAATATCACTTTAAGGCTGTGGGATTTACTTCTGAGTAAACAGTTAGAGGATTGCATGTTAAGATTGTCACTACTGTAGGACCCTTAAGTTTAATGATAAACGAAACCCCATAAAAGCCGGGGGGGGAAGCTTTTTTTAAAGAGTCTCCTGCAAAATTTGATTTCTTAAAAAAAATGTAATTCTGTTTTCTAGCTTGGGTACACTTCTGAAGATTTGGGGGACAAAATAATGATAAATATAATTTGTATAGTGCTTTCAGATGCTCTAAGCATATCACTTGAATTATCTCATTGTAATTCTTGACTTAGAGGGCTGCTGTAAGAATTGCAATGAGGTAATTCACATGATGTGCTTAGTCAGTAGTGTTATCTGCCCATACTGCAGACGGGGAAGGGAAAACACTGAGGCTTAGAGAGAACAACTTTGCCTAAGGCTACCTAGTGAGTTCATGGCAGAGGTGGGATTTGAACTGGCGACTGCTCCATTAACATACGGTAGCTCACTTTCTTAGCCAATATGCTACACTAGCTCACACTTACGTTCTTGATTAAGGAGATTCTCATTCGTGAGAATCCCTGAAAGCAGCAGTTTTGGTCTCAGTGGCCAGTACGCAGAATCGGTATCAAGGCCTGCAGGGGCGGGCGGTAAACAACGGACTGCGACCAAACTTTGGGTCCTCTTTGGTGTTTCTAGGCTGACTCGACTTGCCAGATGTGAAAAGCTTACCAGCTGCCAAGCCATGAATGCTCTATGGCAGGCACCCCCAAACTCATCCCTCCAGCTGTTTTGGGACTACAACTCCCATCGTCCCTAGCTAACAGGACCAGTGGTCAGGGATGATGGGACTTGTAGTCCCAAAACATCTGGAGGGCCGAGTTTGGGGGTGCCTGCTTTACAGACTCGATCTCGCCACACAACTGGCAGATCTGTGCCAGCCTAGGCTGGGCTTTCATGGATTAATGCCCGACACCCTGGAGAACGGCAACGCTCCTCTTCTTTCACGACAACACTGGCTGGAACGGGCAAGACGAGAGACTGCGTGGTTAGAAGAGGTAGGAGGCAGCTGGAAGAGGAAAGCAGGGACGGGGAAAGTCCCCGCCCTCCAGCCCATGTGTGGTTATTGCTGGGGTCACAACCAGGCTGCCCCCCCCCCAGGAAGGCTAGAAGTGCACATTGAAGGAGCAGCGCTGGCTGGAGAAGCCTGGTACAGTGGGGGAAGGCGGTCGGAGGTCAGATGTATCATTCACCATCATCATAAATAAGGCCAGTGTGGCTTGGGGTGGGGGGGTGTCTGCTGCTGGGACTTCTGCACATTGGATAGCTGAGTGCCCGTCTCCACAGCATTGGGGGTGAGGGGAGGGAGGGAGGAGGTGCCTGGGACTCTTTCCCCCCCCCCATCACTTCTCTATCTCAGATCTCTGCTCTTTCCTCGATTCAGTCACCACCTGCAGGAGACAACATGCAAAAAAAAAAAAAAGACGATAGAAAACAGGTCAGAGCCAAGAAGGAAAGGCGAGATAAGTATATTGCTGAGCGTGGTGAAATAAACAAATTAGGGTCTTATCTATATATGAGAAATGTTCATAAATGTACCAAGCTAAAACATGCAAGAAGGCAATCCTGAAGCCATTCTGACTATCCCAAAACTGACCAAATGTTTCTGTGAAAGGAGGAAGGAAATGGGAAAACCTCCCCATTGGCTCTGTGCTCACAGATCCTGCCTTAAAGGCACATTTACAAGGCACATTTACGGTGTGAATGGGGTGAGCCTGGGACCTGGATTCCAGAATTGAGTAGTGAGTAGTTAGAATAACAAAAGAGTGGCCAGGCTCCCCAGGGAATCCAACATTAACAGGTAAACTGCCAGACAGGAGTACTCAGATTTCTGCTGTAGACCACCCTTTTCTGTGATGCAGGTATGAGGTGTCTGGGGGTGCTGGTCTTGGGCTACACCCCTTCTGTGATGTATGTATGATGCTTCTGGGGTGGGCCTTGGAGGGCAATTTTAAATGTCTATATAAGGGCAGGCGCGCTTTTGTTCTGGGTCCTCCTTTTTTCTCCTGTGTGAGAGAGAGAACACCCTGTTGCAACAGTCAATAAAGATCAAGCTTGCTGTATTAGCTGCTTTGCTTCTCAATATTCTCTGGTTGGCCTCTGTTATTTTCTCCTACCAATGGAGAACCTCCAAAGGACTCTACAAGGGCTCTTGTATACCCCTTAAGGGAATAAGGGCAGATTTTGTTTATTACAGTGGAATGGACAATGCTCACAGGATCATAGACAGGGCATTCCAAAGTTCCTTGCAAGGAACACACCTGAATGCTACCTTTCGGACAGGGTTCGTTTATTTTAAATAAAACCCCAAAAAAAGTTTCTAGTCCTCAAGATGGTCAGCCATGGTTTGACCAGCTTTGAGTTAATGAAGCTGGAGGAAAGAGACTGGGTAGGATTTCTCGGAATTAGTGGGGAGAATCTCACTGTGGTTGATGTAAACAGAAAAAAGGTTATGCAAATATATGTAAATTTGCACTACTTGCATGATTAATACAGCAGGAGGTGTTGACATGTCACTGTACCACTATGGCTGCTCATGCTTTCTGTGTCACCACCCCAAATCCATGTTTCTGTCCCCCACCTCAAATCCACAACACATGAGAGCACGGGTGCCAACTTGAATAAAATATTGTGGGGCCCAGGTAGGCCCCACCCCACACTATCGATCACATGACATGGCGCGCACATGCCATTTGAGAATGCTCATCAACTTTGTAGGGGCCTGGCCCCCTCAAATATTTTATTGTGGAGCTCAAGGCCCCTAGGAGTTGGCTCCTATGCACGAGAAACTGTTTGCAGCTGCCCTGGACACAGAATTGACGTGCACCTCTATGGACAGCTGTGAGTCCAAAATGACTCCCAGGCTGCGCACCTGGTCCTTCAGGGGCACAGTCACCCCATTCAGGACCAGGGAGTCCTCCACACCAGCCCGCCCCCTGTCCCCCCCAAAACAGTGCTCCTGTCTTTTCAGGATTTAACCTCAATCCGTTAGCCACCATCCATCCTCCAACCACCTCCAGACACATCACATCAGGCAAACCTGCTTGAACCTTCCCTTCCCCTTTGCTCTAGGCCTAGATGCAGTCCTCTCTATAGAGAATTTCTCCTGCTGAAGACCACACCGAGTTCTGGGTGCTTCTTATCCTCCTCCTCAATTTGGGAGAGAGAAAGGTAAAAAACTCGCCTCTCCATCCCGGGTCTCAATGGTTTTGATCAGCACAGTCTTCCTAGAGTGGCTGTCCACCGCTGGCTCTGGCTCTGAAACTACAAGGGAGGGGGGCATTCAGGAGAGAGGCCATGGCAACTTCAATACAATACACATCTTCACCAGCACCACCAGCATCCCCCCCCCCACAAAAATACTCCAGGCCAAGCTGGGTGAAATCAGAAGGGATTTGAAGGAGGGAGGAGAGAGGTGTGATTTCTTCCTGCGAGTTCCCAAGGAAAAACAGCAATAAAAGCTAAGATCAGGTGTGGTCTGTGGTGGATGAGGAAGATCCTCCAGGATAGATTCTTGCAAAGTCAACCATAAATCCATCTTTGGATGAGCTCAAAAGCAGGAAAAGGGTGTAAGTCAGAGCAATGAACACGGTCTCTTCCCAAAGTCCACGTTTGTGTGCAACAGTGTGCATAAGCACACATGATGCATTTTTTTTATGTGTCCCGAACATGGAGCTATAAGCTTACCTGTCGTTCTGAAGCCGAAGGAGGCCATGGACTGAACCGGCACTGCAATCCTGCAGGGAACAAGCCACAGTGAGCTCTACAATGAAGCCCCCCAGGAAGGACTTGGCTGGCTCAGAGAGATGCTGAAAACGCCTCTTGGCAACATCAAGATGAATTCAACAGTGTAAACGGGTTTCGTTGGATGTCATACAGTGGTACCTTGGTTCTTGAACGTAATCTGTTTTGGAAGTCCGTTCGACTCCCGAAACGTTTGAAAACAAAGGTGAGGCTTCCGATTGGCGCAGGCGCCCTGGAAACAATAGCTGACAGCCACATTGGATGCTCGGCTTCCGAAAAACGTTCGAAAACTGGAACACTTACTTCTGGGTTTTCAGCGTTCGAGAGCCGATTTGTTCGTCAACTAAGCCATTCAAGAACCAAGGTTCCACTGTAATGGAATACTGAATGGTTTTGTTTATGTAAAATATGCAGAGATTTATGATATGCAGAATGAACCATGGAAAGAGAAGAAGGGAAGTCACTGACATTTCAAGGTTGTTTAAATGAATATTCTAAAGTATAAAACAGAAAACTTAATGAAAATTATATATTGTATAAATAAAACTCCTCTCCGGGGCATAATATGTGGTGCCTTCTTCCTGATCAGGAATTGATGTTAGTATCAGCTTTGTTTTGGAGAAATCCTTGGCATGTGTGGAAGCTCACGCACTATTAAATGATATCTGTAGTGTGGAAACTAATGGATATACAAGAAAAAGGGATCCTGCAAACCCTTATGGTGGCAGAGAGGCTTATATTGCAAAGCTGGAAGGACAAATACCCACCCCACCCAATCCACTACAGTGGAACCTCAGTTTGCGACCGCTTCCGTTTACAACGAACTTGGAGAGGGACTGCCGTGGACCCGGAAGTATTTACATCCGGGTTCCGTGCACGCGGATGCGATCTGCGTACCGTGCACGTGCGCAGAAACACTCTATTGGCACTTCGCACATGCCTTCGGGGAGCGCCGAACTCAGGGAGCGACCGTTTCCCTGGAACGGGTACCACTGTACTAGTCAGTGGCCTGAAGATCTCACTGCCCTTTCTATGTTTAAAATGCATGGCTTAAAATACAGGCGTCTCCCCACTTGCGTGAGCAGGGAATTCCCCTGTTCGCCCCTGCCCCACCCCATTCTGCCCCTGCCCCGCCCCATTGGGGTGTCAAAAATGGTGCGCATCTCGAGATGGCAAAACTGACTGCAAAACTCAGAAATCAAGAGGACAATAACTTTATAAAAGTATGGGGAAAACATGTAAGTATTTAAGAGACCACTGCAAGCAAATACAGTAGAAACATTGGCAGGATTTTGATTGCACTTGTAGTGTAATGATTACCATGGACAATGTGGTTTGATAAAAAATATTGGTGTATGGAAAAAAAAATATAAAATATATATAAATGTTTAAAATGAGACTCCATGGAGGGAAAGGGGGAGAAAGTCCTGAGATTCGGAGGAATCTCCACATATGGATATGGTTTTTTTTTATTCTTGGCGTATAACTTTGTACTTGTAAAACCAAATAAAAATGGTTTCAAAAAAGAAGAAGAAAGAAAATGGTGCACATCTCAGCGGGAGTATGTGTGAGGATTGGGGAGTTGCCCTCATATGGTATGCTTATTTAAATCTTGTCATTTAAATTAGAAATCATGTGTTGTTCCTATTGTTGATGACAACTGGCGGTGTTTCTCTCTCTCTCTCTTTCTCTCATCTCTTTCCTTCTGTCATAGTTACAAAAATAAAATATAAAGGCCTTTGTAAACCCAAACCAACAAGCTCCTTTAAAATCGTTCTCCTCCTCTGATCCTGCGAAGCCAGAGACAGACCCACCATGAGATGGGCCAAACCATGCAAAGAGCTATAGGGGAGTCCTCACCTGCTCTCCTCCCCCTCCAGCAGCTTGCGGTAGGTGGCAATCTCGATGTCGAGGGCCATCTTGACATTCAGCAGGTCCTGGTACTCCCGCAAGTGCCGTGACATCTCTTCCTTCAGGTGTTGGATCTCCTGCTCTAGCCGTGCCACTGTGTCCTGGTACGAGCCCATCTCCACCCCGTATTGGTCCTCCAGGTCTCGCATCTGCCTCAGCAAAGCTTCATTCTGGGGAGGAAAACAGAAGCGGCACTTACATGTGGGGTGCAAAGGTAGCAGGTCTCAGACACCTTACCCAGAAGCCACACCGACTCCCAAATCCTCCTCCTAATTCTCAACCGAGTGAGAACAGGCAAGGCTGTGGACTCGGAGCTTCCCAGGCCTTTGAAACAGGGCGCAAGGCTGGCAAGTGCTGAAAATGGTTGTCCTCTTTTTTTCCCAGCTGCGAAAATGGACAGTCACAGAATCTGGAGCATAGGCATCCCACAATTATTATTATTATTATTATTATTATTATTATTATTATTATTATTATTATTATTTACAGTCGCACCTTGGTTTTCGAACAGCTTAGTTCATGAACAACTCGGAACTCGAATGTCGCAAACCCAGAAGGAGGTGTTCCAGTTTGCAAACTTTGCCTTGGAAGCCATATTTTTGACATGGCTTCTGCAGCTTCCAATTGGCTGCTGGACGCTCCTGCAGCCAATCAGAAGCCACGCCTTGGTTTCTGAACATTTCAGAAGTCGAACGGACTTCCAGAACGCATTCTGTTTGAAAACCAAGGTATGACTGTATTGAATTTATTTACCGCCCTATACCCAGAGGTCTCCCTGACCATATACATTTAGATATTTCCTTTTGCCAGTTATCTATTGAGTCCATTTTTCTTATAATTGGTATGGTTTGGAAAAAAAAGAGGAGTTTGGGCAGGATATTTAGTTTTACTGTTGATATTCTACCTACAACAACCCAATAACACACACACACACACACACACACACACACACACACCAGAAAAGAGACACATTTTAAAAGGGTATAGGATGTATCACACTGCAAAATGTGGCACTGGGCAGAGAGAAGTGGGAAGTTCCAATGACCTCTGTGCTCAATTACACAGCATATATCGGTTTTCAACCTTTATGGGTTTGAAGATAAACTTGAAAATGTATGATGGGGACGATATCTCGTGAAATCCCTGGTGAACTCACAAAGGCCAGAAAAGGACACCAATGGCATCATTTGCTCAGATTGCACGTTTGAATCTGCACCCGAGAATACAAAACATTTCGCATAAATTCTATTTACATTATGCTTGAGTTTCCCCAGCTGAATTAAAACCGCACAAAATATAACATCCCATTCTGCTTCATTGCCAGCAGCGCCCATCATATACTTTTTAAAAATCCATATACATTTATGGGTTAACCAAAAGGGTTTTTAACAAGAATCAATAATAAAACCACTACCCCTTTAACCGCAGTGTTTATCGTAACTCAGGCATCCCCAAACTTTGGCCCTCCACATGTTTTGGACTACAATTCCCATCTTCCCCAACCACTGGTCCTGTTAGCTAAGGATCATGGGAGTTGTAGGCCAAAACATCTGGAGGGCCGCAGTTTGGGGGTGCCTGCTCTAACTTAACCCAAATTCAAGGACCTTAAGGTAGGGTTTGTGGTTCTAATGCCATACTTTATTTTCACAACAACCCTGTGAGGGAGTGTGGCTGGGGAAACCCTGCCAGATGGGTGGGGTATGAATTAATTCTTATTCTTATTCTTCTTTTTGACTGGACCTAACCATCCAGGGGCCCTTAACCTTTACAGACCAAAAGGGCAGCATGCACATTTGGACACAGAGACAAAAGTTCAGCAAAGATGGGAGGCTCCGCAGGTGCTGCCTCCCAGGGAACAGGGCCAAGGGGTTCAGGACAGAAAGGGCATCCTACTGACCGTTCCTTTGAGTCCATCCACTTCGCAGGTGAGGCTCTGGATCTGGCGCCGGGATTCGTTCATCTCCTGCTTGGCCTGGCGAAGTGCTTCGTGGTTCCGGTTGGCTGCGTCCGACAGGTCAGCAAACTGCAAGCGGTTGGGGGAGTCAGTGGAGAGAAGGGAAAAACCCGCCCCCAAGACCAACTCCTAGTCTACCTCCTAGTCTATCAGGGTGTCTGGAAACCAAGCCATATGAGGAGCGGTTGAAGGAGATGGATATCTTTAGCTTGGAAAAGAGGAGACTGAGAGGAGATAGGATAGCCATCTTCAAATATCTGAAGGGCTGTCACATGGGAGAGGAAACAAGTTTGTTGTCTCCTGCTCTGGAGGGCAGGACTCGAGGAAATCACTTCAAGTTACAGTCAGACCTCAGTTTTCGAACGTCTCAGCTGCTGAACATTTCAGAAGCCGAACACCAAAAACCCGGAAGTGAATGCCTCCATTTTCGGATTTTTCAGAAGTCGAACGGACTTCCGGAACGGATTGCATTCGAAAACTGAGGTTCCACTGTACAAGAAAGTAGATTCCAACTAAACATAATGAAAAACTTTCTGTCAGTAAGAGCAGTTCGACAAAGGAACAGTCTCCCTAAGGAAGTTGTGGACTCTCCTTCCTTGGAAGTTTTTAAGGAGAGGTTGGATGGCCTCCTGTCATGGATGCTGTAGTTGAGATTCCTGCATTGCAGGGGACTGGATTTAGATTACCTTGGGGGTCCCTTCCAACTCTACGATTCCATGATTCTATGAAAAGTGAGAGGTGGGTACACAGCAATAGCATGGATAATATTCTGAATTGTGACTCCTAAGCCCTGTTCTCATAAATAGCAGGTGTGGGCAATATTGCAACTCACATGACTGAATGCTCCTTCCCTCAAAATAATAACCCCCACATCGTGTTAGCTGTCAAGGAAAAGGATTTGAGCCTAGTCTTCTCCCTGACATACCAATTATCTATCTGGACTCCTTGGAGGTCTTTAAGCAGAGGTTGGATGGCCATCTGTTGTGGATGCTTTAGCTGAGATTCCTGCATCACAGAGGGTTGGTCATGCTGACCCTTGGGGTCCCTTCCAACTAGTTCTATGGTTCTATAATTCCTAGCAATGACAAACTGTTTGTGTGTGTGTTTTGAAATGGCACTACAGTCATAGCCATCCATCCCAGACTGTACTCCAAGGAAAGGGGAGCCTGTGGAGTCTCCAGATATCCCTGGACTCTAGCTCCCATCCTTCCCAGCCAGGACAGTCTCTCCATCAATATGCAGCCCACCCTCCCACCTGTCAAGACTTCAGGAAATCCTATCCCTCCCACGGTGGCATGCCAAGAAGCGGAAAAACAATGAGTTCTTACCGAGTAGTTTATTCAATATTCACAGAGAGAGATGAAGGAATGTGGTCTCTCTTAGAAAATGGTGTTGCTCCAAGTAAAGTCCCACCCCCTAAGTCCCTCCTATTCTACATCACCCCTGTGCCGGCTGGTCTGTGCTTTCTGCCTCTGAGCTTTCTGTTCTGCTACTCTCATGGCATTCCTGGTCTGGGGGGGGGGGCAGTCAGGAATGCTTTGAAGAGAAACTGAGTCTGTTAACTGCCTCTCCCCCGGGGCTTCTCCTTCCTGCTGCTCCCCTCATATATCCCAGCTTCTCCCCTCTGCAGCCTCTGAACTATGCTCTTCTGCAAACCACTGTTCTAAATCTATACTGCCCTCCTCTTCCCAGGAAGGTACAGAGAGGGGTGGCGACTCCCACCATCCCTCCCCAGTCCAGCCCCTGACACCACCCTTGTAGCTGCACCCAGTTTAGGTACCTTGGATTTGTACCACTCCTCGGCCTCCTGCAGGTTCTTGACCGCGATGCTCTCATACTGGGTACGGATGTCCCGCAGGGCGGCTGTCAGGTCCGGCTTGGCCTGCTCCACCTCCACTTGCACCTGCTGCTGGCTGTGCATGCTCACCTGCATGTCGTGTAGCTCCTGCATGCGCCAAGACATCAATGGGGACAAGGATGCAAAGGAACATGGACACGACAAATCACACACAGAGAGATTGTAAGAGGAGATACTACAAAAAGAGAGAGCACAAATGCGGAGGAGCACAGCCACAAGGAGAAGCAGGCCCATTGGGAGACTAAAATATGCTACTAGGTTTTTATCTTGTTTATATACTACTTTTTGGCCCCCAGGCCCCCAAAGCGGTGAACAGCATTAATACATATCACGCAAGAAATACAAGTGGAAATGGGATACGTGCACTAGATATAGCAAAACTATATTTTAAAAATAGCACAGAAATTCGGTCAAGAATAGCAGTTAGCCAACAGGATCTGGCTATTAATCAATAGGTATGGCACATCAGAGGTGGGAGAAATCTACCTTTCAACTTTGCTTTTTTTTCTTTTTTTCTTTTGCATAAGGAAAGGACTAATCAGAACTACCTTGTTTTCTTCTTACACTGCCTGTAAGATGTTAAGCAGTCCTAAGACTTCCCCAAGTCATTGGGGGAGTTCAGAGGTAGGATGGGATGCTGAGAATGGCTGGAGAAAAGCAACCATTAAGTCTGTCTGTCTGTCTGTCTGTCTGTCTGTCTCTCTGTCTCACTGAGGGTTACCAAACCCTGGCACCGTTTTATTCCAGCTGCTGGAATAGCTTCATGTGCATTTGCATGAAGATTTGGGGAGAAAGCATGCTTGTATGTGGCATAATACTGGAGGGGGAAAATGCAGATGAGGAGGTCACTTACTGGCAGAGAGGAAATGCGTGGACTGACTTGATTCAAACAGGAATTTATTTGGGCAATGAGCTCGTGGAAAACTGATTTGGGGTAATGTTCCTATTATAAGATGTATGTTATGTTATTCTTAGGTTATTGTATTCTTAGGTGGCACAAAATCTGTGTGTGGAATAAAATACTTTGAAGTTGATGAATACGCTATGTGCCCCACAGCATTGGGGGGGGGGGGAGCATCAGTCTTGTCTTGCTTTTCTTCCACTTTCTTATTTTATTGGCTTGTTAACAAAAAGAAGTAAAAACATAACAAAAAGAAAGACAACAAAAGAATCAAAAATTTAAAGCATAAAGTATCACAGCCTTGAATGACAGAGGGACACATTAGTACAAAATTCCCATATACAGCACAGTTACACACCCAAGAGTGGGGCCGTGGGCGCAACTGTTTCTCTGTTATTCACTGTTAGACAAAGAAGAGGAAGCAAGTGACTATCTGCTGCATGCAAGGGTTTCTCAGCTGCGTCAGTCCCGCAAATTTACATTCATAACCATAGCTGCCAAGTTTTCCATTTTCTCACGAGGAAGCCTATTCAGCATAAGGGAAAATCCCTTAAAATAAGGGATAACTTGGCAGCTATGTTCATAACCCTGAATACAAGCTATCCTGTTCACAAACCCAAGGGTGGGGCTGGGGATGCAACTGCACTTCTGCTGTTTACCACCAGATGGAGCACAAGCAAAATGGCTTCTGCAAGAACCTGGAGACATCAGAAACGTTAAAAGACTCTAAATGGAATCCCCATGAAACCTGTGTGCGAAATCTTCCACTATCCCAGGGGTAGGCAACCTAAGGCCCAGGGGCTAGATGCGGCCCAATCGCCTTCTCAATCCAGCCCGCGGGCGGTCCGGGAATCAGCATGTTTTTACATGAGTAGAATGTGTCCTTTTATTTAAAATGCACCTCTGGGTTATTTGTGGGGCATAGGAATTCGTTCATTTTTTCTCAAATAATATAGTCCAGCCCACCATGGTCTGAGGGACGGTGGACCGGCCCATGGCTGAAAAAGGTTGCTGGCCCCTGCCCTATCCCATGCCCGCTTCTTCTGCTTCTCCTGAAGCCCCTTACCTGTCTCCCAAGGCTGCCACCATCCTCAGGAGCAAGCCATGAGTTTGGAATAAATCAGAATTCCTATTGCGAGGCATGTACAGATAGGGTATGAGCCCAGTCTTCTGCTCTCAGGGGAAGCAGCAGTGCTGCCGTCAGCACAAATGGCACACCTGTCCAATGGATGGACCAGCTGTATAGGGTTCAGCTAAACTCTCAAAAGCCTCTATGTAAACCAGTCACAAAACTAGTTGTAGTAAGGTTAAAGCTTACTGGGAAATGATATATAATGAATCGAAAAGGATGTTTAAATTAACATTTGTAAAAAAAAGAGAAAAAAACAGAAGCTTTTCTCTTGGGAATTATAGGGACAGAACTACCTAAATTGTATAGAAATTTATTTATGTATGTGACCAAAGCGGCAAGAATGTTACTTGCCCAAAAGTGGAAAGAAGCAGAAGTCCCAATAAAGGAAGAAAGGATACAAAAACTTATGGAATATGTAGAAATGGTGAAACTTACCGGAAGAATAAGAAATCAAGATAAATCCATTTGATAAAAGAATGGAAATGGTTTATTGAATATTTTCAGATAAATTGTAAACAGATAAAAACATTAGCGGGATTAATGTAATAACCTGCAGTTTTATAAGAGTATATATCTCTAGTAGATAAAGAAATGAGTAAGTTAAATGAATTTGGAGATGCAGAAGATAGAAAAAATGAATTCAAGGAATCACAGAAAGAGGGGAAGTCAAATTTTGAAATGTTTAATTGATTGGAAAACTGTTGAAATGTACAAATTTGATAAGATAAATAAAAAACGAGAGAGAGAGAGAGAGAGAGAGAGAGAGAGAGAGAGAGAGAGGTTTCAAATCTGCCCTCCACTCAAAGGCCACCCCCGTTATTTCCCCTACCTCTTCATGCAGTTTCTTGAGGAATTCAATTTCATCCATGAGGGATTCGATCTTGCGCTCCAGCTCCAGGCGCGAGAGGGTGGCATCGTCCACATCCTACCATGCCAGGGAGAAGAAATGAGTCGTGATCAGAACCGCAGCAAGCCCCTTTCCATTTTAACATGAAATACATATGGGTCAGAGAAGGCTCGGGAAAAGCAAACAAGGTAATCCCAGCCTCATCCGCCAGGCTGCGATGGTGGGCTGAGGGGGAGAGAACAGGCTGTCTCAGTTCAGCACCACGGACAAAGCTGCCCGAAGCCGCTTTCAAGAACTTGGCTTGAGCCTTTACTGTTCAAGAGGACCCTCCACCCATGTATGAGTGCAGGAGCTAATATGTGTGGCCATTTGCAAACAGCAGAGTGTGCTGGGACCCTGCAGGTACTCAAGGGTAAGTGGGCCAGCCTGCCCCGCCTATAGCCTCGCTTACCTTGCGGAACAAAACCAGGTTCCCTTCAGCATCTTCGCGCTTGTGCATTTCCTCATCCAGCCTGTAGAGGACAAAGTACAGCCAAGAGCTAGAAATAGGGATAACTCCATAGTTTGTCATCTTCCCCAGGGCGACACACTTCCCACTTTGGTCACACTTCTGCTCTGCTGCATAAACTCCAGGCGTCCTTTTCCTTATACCAGAAGCAATCTGTTTTTTATTCCTCCCTATGCTCTGGGCATTGCAAGAACAAGTGAGCTGCACCTAGGAATTCCTGCCTCTACCCTCCCTTGCTGCCATCCGCCACACCCCTACATCGCAAGAGCACAATGCCAAACAGCCTTCTCCAGCCCCCTTACATCTGTCAACCCTGCGCTGGAAACACTCGCCAGGCTTACCTAAAGCAGATAGCCGGTGCTGGGGAAGTAGGGAAAAGTCACTGAGAAGGGTCAGGAATAGGAAACATTCGGTTAGAGGAGGAGATGGAGATCAAGTGAAATTGAGACCGTTTCAGAAATGTTTTGCAGTGGCATCAGAAGCTTTTGGCCATTCCACGTTTATTCGAGTTGGAAATCAATAATTTTTCAAGACACAGACGAATGCTGTCATTTGGCCACACCCTTCCCCAGTGACGTATTCCCCACCCCACCCCACAACACCAACGCCACTGTCTCCCATAGTCCCTGAGCTGACGCAGAAGACAGAAGGCACTATTAGGGCAGGGAGACTGGCAAACATGGCAAGTCCCACGTCACACTGCATGCCTGGAGGGGACCACGCCCAACCTCTCTCCCAGGCTTCAGCTCCTTGCGCATGCCTTATCCATCCCCTTCTTCCCAAATAGCCCACCCCCCACCGCACCCCATCTGCCACAGCGTGAGCAATGCCAGGATGCAGAAATTGAAACCCCACCCCACAGCACCATGGGGAATGCAGTCTCGAGGCTGTGGCTTCGCTTGCTTTTCCTTTCCAGCACAGCGATGTGCGCATGGAAGCTGCAATGCCCTGCAAGGAACCCTTCTCACGTGTGTCGCATGGGACCCCATGTGCGCCAAATGCCCCCTTTAAGGAGGCTGCCGCTACCCCACCCACACTGGCTGCCCACCTCACGCAGTTCCTTGCCAGCTCACATGGATTTCCCCCTGTCCTCCTCGTACTGCCCCCTGGCATAGAGAGCACTCTGGCTAATGGCGTTATTGCTGTGGCAGAAGCTCCCTTGCCACACCCCACTGCTCTACCAAGTTCCAGAAATAGCCATTTCCTTGCACCGTGCCCCATCCAGACATCTCATGGATGACACAAAGTGGCAGGAGTTCATCTCCTCCCTGCCACTCTCCACCGCCTTCCTGTTTCCAGGAACCATATACCCACGGTCCCATCCTGCATGTAGCCAGCTCTTCTTCTCTCCTGCATCCCTTGCTTTATTGCCCTTTGTCACCAATAATAATAATAATAATAATTTATTATTTATACCCCACCCATCTGACTGGTTTTCCCCAGCCACTGTGGGCAGCTCCCAACAGAATATTAAAAACACGATAAAACATCAAACTTTGAAAACTTCCCTAAACAGGGCTGCCTTCAGATGTCTTCTAAAAGTCAGGTAGTTGTTTATTTCCTTGACATCTGATGGGAGGGTGTTCCACAGGGTGGGTGCCACTACCGAGAAGGCCCTCTGCCTGGTTCCCTGTAACTTCGCTTATTGCAGTGAGGGAACCTCCAGAAAGCCCTTGGAGCTGGACCTCAGTGGGGGTGGAGACGCTCCTTCAGGTATACTAGGACAAGATCAGCACCAATTGTCCTCGGAAATGTACTGGGAGCCAATGTAGGTCTTTCAGGACTGGTATTATATGGTCTCAACGGCCACTCCCAGTCACCAGTCTAGCTGCTGCATCCTCCTGCCACATTGGACTCATCCCATTAGTGGAGAATTATCCCCCACCACACCCTTCCCACCCCGCTGACACATCTCAAGGACCAGTCTTACTTATTTGCTGTGTGTTCCAACCTTCCTAGAATCCCTACATCTCCCAAGCCATCTCTTTATTGCGGCTGTTTGTTTGTCTGTTTTTTTAATCTATCCCTCCGCACAGTTCTGGACGGAACAGTTTCCAATCAACCCTTCCTAACCATCTTTCCACAATCTCCATCGGGAGGCGGAACCAAAACGAAGAGATTCTAGCAAACCTTTCCAATGTGCAGAATTCCTGGCTTGCAACTCTCCCTTCTGCAAGTCATCAAAGTTCAAATTCAATGCCTCCGAGTCCCAGACCTACACCGTCAGTGCAGCAAAATCCTAACACAATTCCCAGGATGTTCAGGTCCCAGTGTGCATAGGATTCCATGCACAAGCCTAACCATGCATTTTCAGAAGGAAGCCCTATTGAATTCAGCAGGGCTTACTTCCAGGCAAGTGGGGTTATGATTGTGGCCTTAATTGTTATCTTCTCACAGACTCTTGTGCAGCACTGGGTATACAGCCCAGGAACACTGGATCCCAGGTTTACCGGGGTGCAACTTTAATCCCTCTTTTAAGATTGAGAATAAGCTCCCAGCACAATCCATCACATTCCCCCATCACTACCTAAGGTAAATAAAATAAAATAAGAAAAGCTGCTCTGATTGCAGAGCAGTGATTCATCATTTGTAATGCATGCAGTTGGAATATAATGAGTAGATTAGAGAACAAATTGCATAGATTTAGTTGGTTCCCATTTGTTTATCAATCATATTAGGAACCTAGGAAGCTGGCCATTGGTCCATCTAGTGCAGTTTTGCCTGGACCAACAAGAAGAGACCCTCAGGGTCTCCCTTGGTCCTACCCGGAGATGAAGGAGAATAAACCTGGGACCTTCTGCATGCAAAGCAACTGCTCTACAGCTGATGCACAGTCCCTCCCCACAAGGCGTTATATAATGCCATTTCCCATGTGTTATACTCATTTTTGCTGCTTTGCTTTTGAGCTGGGAATTAAGGAAGAAACGACTGGATCCCAGAAAGCTGCCAAGTTTTCCCTTTTCTTGCGAGGAAGCCTATTCAGCATAAGGGAAAATCCCTTTAAAAATGGGATAACTTGGCAGCTATGCCAGAAAGTCCCGCTGTTACACAGTCATGCCACCCCTCAGGACCCCGGGGTGCAGACGTCCACTTATGGAATGAGCAGGAGAGTCCCCCAAACGCAGCAGGGCTGGCAAGCCGCATTTTGAACCAAATTATAATATGTGTTCCCACCCAGCGAGCCCCCTATGCCTGGGCAGCTAAGTGCACAGTCTAAAAGCATCACTTTCTGAACCTTACTTACTTAACCCACACATCACTAGGCTGCATCGATGGACTCTGCTGCACTGTTGGCAGAACAGGGGTGGCTATTATTTTAGGCCAAGTCCCTAACTCTGCCCTTTTTGCAAGAGGACCTGGAATTGTGCCTCTCTGCCGGTGCCACCAATTAAATGTCTTGCTATCTTGGGAGGGAGAAGTGCTATCAGAGTGCGAGCCTACCTCGGAAACCCTCTTCCCTATTCCCAAGCAGAGAGAGTTAGCAGAGTTTTCTGTCAGGGAGTAGGAAAAGGGACTCTGCAGGAACTCAGAGGCAACCATCTTCATCTACTCCAAATGATGCGCTTGGGGGCGGGGCTGACTTCATCTTCATCTACCCAGAAGGATCCCCTTGGGGCTGACTCCAATTGAGCTCTGGTTTGTCTTTTGTTTCATCTTTCTCAGGACCCTCCCACCACCCAAAGGAAAACCCAGGAATCGGGGGGGCGCCTGCCGAGATTAACCCCTCCCGCCCCACCCCAGCCACTTAAAACAGCACACAAGGCTGAAGTTCCGTTTTCTGCACAGGATGTGGCCCGGCTTGCCCCCTCCATCTTCCGAGGAGGACCCAGGCGTCCTGGCACGCCCCCACCCCTACCCGGGCGCCTCACCTCTGCTTGAGGGCGGCCAGATCCTCGGCCATGTTGTCCCTCTCGACCTGCAGGCGGTCGCGATCCTTGCCCAGCGCGTCCACCTGCCTGCGGAGCTCGCGGAGCTCGTCTTGGAAGAGGTCGCCGGCGCGCGTGGTCTCCTTGGAGCGCGCGTGGCCCAGCTCGGCCAGCAGCGCCGCGTTCTGCGTCTCCAGGTAGCGCACTTTCTCGATGAAGCTGGCGAAGCGGTCGTTGAGCTCCTGCAGCTCCTGCTTCTCATTGCTCCGCGTGGCCAGGAACTCCTGGTTCAGCGCCTCGGCTACCGAGAAGTCCAACTTCTCGGCAGCCCCGTAGGCGTAGCGCGGAGCCGGCGCGCTGGAGGAGCGGAAGGTCACCGCGCCGCCGCCGGCCCGGTAGGAGCGCAAGGATGCCGCCGTCGAGGGCGTGCTCAGCAGCCGCGTGGCCGAAGAGGACGAAGCCAGGCGGGACGAGGAGTACGACAGCGGGGACAGCATGGGCGGCGGCCCGAAAGTGCGGCGGTAGGAGGTGGCGCGGACGCCGCCGGAGTGGTGGTGGTGGCTCATGGCGCAGCGGCTGTGCCCGGAGAGAGATGGAGAAGGAGAAAAGGAGGCGTCGAGGCTGGGACGGAGCCGCGAAGTTCTCGACGGGGGAAGAAGGCGCCGCCTTCGGAGATGCCGCTTTATAGGCCCCCAAGTCGCGAACTGGAGGGGGGAGGGGGGCAGCAGCAGCAGCAGGAGAAGGAGGCTCCTCCTCTCTTGGATGCGGCCCAGAGCCCCGCATTGCAGCCCCGTCGTCTGGGAAAGGGAACCACCCCGCCCAGGCTGCTCTGCAAAGGTGCTCTCGAGGGCAGGAGGGGAGGGTGAGTGGGATCGCAGGCCAGCCGCCCTGCTCGGTCCATAGCTGTCAGGTTCTCCCTGTTTTTTAAGGGAAATTCCCTTATGCTGAATAGGCTTCCTCGCGAGAAAAGGGAAAACTTTGACAGCTATGGCTCGGTCCTGTCCGGTCCACCGCCCTCCATGTCATACGTGCCAATTCCCTGGGTGCCCGAGCACCCACAAAATTCCCCATGAATGGGCCAGGGCACCCACCAATTTCGGTGCCAGGGCCAGGCACGCGGCATGGCACCCACGGTTGTCGGAGAGGCAGAGCAGAGCACGTTTCTGAAAAAGTAAATCCCCTCGATTATCCACGACGGACCTGACACCGGACTGGGGCATTAGGGCCGGGCAAGAACGGAGAAGTATATCGTTCGCGGTTGGGGGTCTCTCTCTACCCAGGGTGGGGGAAGTGCGTGCGTGGGGGGAGCTAGGGCACAAGGCGGTGGATCACCGATTCTCCCCCTAGATCTGTCGACAAAAATGGAACGGGTTGGTTAAATATGTCAGGGCGGTGGTTCCCAATTCGTTAAATACTGTATTTCGAAAGCCAACCCATGGACCCGCTACTTTTGAAATATTTTGATTCCTCTATGGTGGTTTTTGTTCTGTGAATGGTGCCACAGACCCCCGTGGGTGGGTCACGTGGACCCCCTGGGATACGTGGACCACCAATGGGAAACAACCATTCTGTGTTAGGGGGTTCTGGAGTGGAAGCAAGAAGGCAGGTAAAACGAAGTGAGATGGGGAGCCGCCATTGCGTGGCAGAAAAGAGGCATTAAAATCCAGCTGTGTAGTTTATTTTTATCAGCAGCCAAGCAGGAAGAGTTTTCTGTGGCTCCCTGAAACATAGGCTCCTAGAATTGTAGAGTTGGACGGACGGGACCCCAGGGGTCATCTAGTTCAACCCCCTGCAAAGCAGGAATCTCAGCTAAAGCATTCATGGCAGATGGCTGGAGCAGGGTGACATTTTGGCAGTTTTCAGACCCAGTGGACACTCAAGCCATTGCATCTTGCACCATCTGCACTGGTCTAACTGCACTGGCTACCAATCAGTTTCCGGTCCCAATTCAAAGTGCTGGGTTTGACCTATAAAGCCTTAAACCAGACATCCCCAAACTTCGGCCCTCCAGATGTTTTTGGCTACAATTCCCATCATCCCTGACCACTGGTCCAGTTAGCTAGGGATCATGGGAGTTGTAGGCCAAAACATCTGGAGGGCTGCAGTTTGGGGATGCCTGCCTTAAAGGGCTCAGAACCACATTACCTCAAGGACCGCCTCTTTCCATATCAACCTACCCAGACCCTGAGATCATCTTCTGAGGCTCTCCTTCGTGTGCCTCCCCCATCAGGGCCGGCTCTAGGTAGACCCCGGTGGCGCGGGGTGCCAGGGCACCGGGCTGCACCCTGCGAGGGCGCCGGAGTGATCTCCGCCCCTCAACGCCAGGGCGGCCGGCCTGCTCGAGACTGCCCTGTCCCCCATCACTTGCTTAATAAGTGCATTTGCCAGCTTCCATCTGAGAAGCGAAAGAGAGAGAAAAATTGATCAAAACAGCAGCAGCACTGTCAAGTACTTCCTTCAACTTGCATATCCACCAAGCATGAAACTATGGGGGTGCATGCGCACACACACACACACACACACACACACACACGCACAAATGCAAGTCATGGGTGATGCAGCCAAGAGAGCTCACACCCACAAGCTGACTCACATAGGCCTAATACCTCATCCAGATTTACCAATCTTGCAGTCTGCATGCCGACAAACAATACGCCAAGAAACCTCTTTAAAATATCTCATATGCATACCATATCACAGTTGGTCTTATCATTCCTGACCACCGCTCCATGCACATATATATTGGGGAGGCTAGGTTTTTTTTTGGAGCTGAAGAGCTGCATCAGAAAACTTTGACAGAAGCCCTTTCTTTATCTTTTCCCCCCATGTAATAATTTTTATTATTATTTTACATAAAGTTATACACAATAAAAACCATTCCAAAACATGAGAATAGAGAAGGTTCTTTCGAACCTTCAGACCTCCTTCCCTCCCTCCATGGGTTCCATTTCAAAAAGTTTAATCTTTTTTCCTGGATCTTTTACCGTTATCAATCTATTAAAGGTAAAGGGGCCCCTGACCATCAGGTCCAGTCGTGTCCGACTCTGGGGTTGCGGCGCTCATCTCGCTCTGTAGGCCGAGGGAGACGGTGTTTGCCCACAGACAGCTTCCGGGTCATGTGGCCAGCATGACAAAGCTGCTTCTGGCAAACCAGAGCAGCGCACGGAAACGCCGTTTACCTTCCTGCCAGAGCTGTCCCTATTTATCTACTTGCACTTTGATGTGCTTTCGAACTGCTAGGTGGGCAGGAGCTGGGACTGAGCAACGGGAGCTCACCCTGTTGCAGGGATTCAAACCACCGACCTTCTGATCAGCAAGCCCTAGACTCTGTGGTATAACCCACAGCGCCACCTGGGTCCCTATTATCAATCTATTAGATAATCATAATAACTAAAGTTCATTTCGCTTTACAAGTGTCATTCTATCCCTGCCAATGATTTCAACTGTCTACAGCAGTTTTTTATTCCAGTCTAAATCTAGTGTTTTTGTTTTTTTAAAAAGGCAAGCAGGGGGTAGGGAGGAGGATGAAGCATTTACTGAAGTTGCACAGCACGCCTGCATCTCTCTACCAGTGTCGAAGCAACGATTCTTCAACATCAACTTCGTTGGACTGGTCATGTTGTGCGGGTGCCTGATGATCGTCTTCCAAAGCAACTACTCTACTCCAAACTTAAAAATGGAAAGCGTAATGCTGGTGGTCAACAAAAGAGGTTTAAAGACTCTCTCAAGGCAAATCTATATAAAAAAGGAGTATAAACACTGACAACTGGGAAACACTGGCCAGCGAGTGCTCCAATTGGAGAACAGCCTTTTCCAAAGGTGTCATGGGTTTTGGAGACACTCAAACTCGGGACGGAAGGGAGAAATGTGCTAAGAGGAAGGCACGCTTGGCAAACCCTCACCATGATCAGCTCCTGCCCGGAAACCTATGTCTCCACTGTGGAAGGACGTGTGGATCCAGAATTGGCCTCCACAGTCACTTACGGACTCACTTTTAAAACTGTGTTTATGGAAGACAATCTTACTTGGCTATGAGTGATCGCCAAAGGAGAAGAAGACTTAATACCTCTTTGACTGCCACAAAAAGGGGGAAATAGAAATCTACTCCCTTATGGCAACACCACTCATAAAATCCATCAGCCTGCCAGAGGGCGTACTCTCAGTGGGGGGGCGGAGGGGGGCAGGAGGACAAGGGAGAGAGAGAGAGAGAATAGCTGGAGGGGTTTGTCCAGTTCTTGACCACCTGCTGAGGTTGCCAATATCTAATTAATGTCAGATACAGAGTAGATGCCCATTTAATGGGGCCTTCTAGGCTCACAGCCGAGTAACATCAAGAGCTGGAATATTTTGAGATCTAACAAAACCTATTTCATATGTGGCATGTCTTAGTGCAGTGGTCAAAGCCTTGGGTGAGGCTCACTGCTGCAATTTCTATACATCCATGGGAACACAGCTTTGTTTATATTGTAAGAAAAATCAAACTTCCCTGCCCTGGAATGTTGAGCAGTACAGTCTCTGTCAGCTGAGATATCAAAAATGCACAGAAATGGTAAAACTGACCAGAAAGCTCAGGAACCAAGAAGACAAAAACTTTAAGAAAGAATGGGGAAAATTTACAATTTATTTAGGAGACCACAGTAAGCAGATATAAATAACACTTGTAATGTAACAAACAGTGTGGATAATGTGGAGAGATACAGTATATGGAATGTGAAATAATATGCAGTTGAAGATGTTGACAATTGGACCAACAGAAGGGAGATGGGAAGTCGGGAGACTCAGAGAAATCTCAATATATGGTTATACATTTGGTATTGTTATAACTTTTTGTTTGTAAAATCAAACAAAAAATTTTTAGAAATAAAATGCATATGCATATTTACTTACCTTGGCTTAATTTACTTTAAGTGGGTTTTCCTGGGGGGGAGTGGTGGCAACATTCTAAAGCATTCTGAACATGGAAAGTATAGAAATTGTAGCAAATGAGCCCGGGGTTTGATGGTGGGTGGGTGTCATATCATAGCAAGCATAAAGCTTGGTAATCAGATTGCAAAGCATTTCCTGCAAACCCCTGTGGCTCTTAATGATTAATGGAGCTCAGTTTTTATATATTAAAAAAAACGGGGGGAAAACCTAAGAGATCTGATCCTTCATCAGCAAGAAGTGCTGAAGACAAAGAGCCAGCCAGACAGCCGCAGATTAAAAGACAAGCAAAAAATAAAACCCTGCCCTTGCTATTATTACATTTCTTATTCCCTGGCTGCTTGAGACACACGCAAAAATCTATCCGTCCTCAAGAGCAGTTTATAAAATCGGCTGAGGTAAAATAGGGCTGCTGATCTCATCGCCTGGCAAGCAATGTGATGTTGGGGTGGCCTTCCTTAAGCTGGTGCAAATTTTGCCTTCCTGAATGTTTACTGAACGAGACCACATAACACCGGTCTTGGCTCCCAGTATGTTTCTGAGCACAATTCAAAGTGTTGGTGCTGACCTTTAAAGCCCTAAACGTCCTTGGCCCAGTATTCCCGAAGGAGCGTCTCCACTCCCATCGTTCTGCCCAGACACTGAGGTCCAGCTCTGAGGGTCTTCTGGTGGTTCCCTCCCTGCAAGAAGTGGGGTTACAGGGAACCAGGCAGAGGGCCTTCTCAGTAGTGACAACCACCCTGTGGAACGCCCTCCCATCAGATGTCAAGGAAATACTGTAAACAACTACCGTACTGTATCTGACTTTTAGAAGACATCTGAAGGCAGCCTTGTTTAGGGAAGTTTTTAATGTTTGATATTTGATCATGTTTTTAATATTCTGTTGGGAGCCGCCCAGAGTGGCTGGGGAAACCCAGCCAGATGGGCGAGGTATAAATATTATTATTATTATTATTATTATTATTATTATTACTACTACTACTACTACTACTACTACTACATGAGAGGTAGAGAACTTGTGTTCCTCCTGATGCTCTCAAGGCTCCAACTCTCTTAATTCGCAGCCAGCAGGTATGATGGGAGTTGGAGTCCCAACAACATTTGGAGGGCCACAAATTCCCCACTCCTGGTTTACTCCATCATGAAGCAGGGGAAACGGCTCAGCCATTTGTGTTGATAATAAATGACTCCACGCGAACAACTTGCCACATAGTGGTAACGGACCCCCCACCAGTTCTAGGTGGTCATTAAAATATTTCTATATCGCTTTTCATTTACAAAAGGAAATAGCGAAGTGGTTCACACTACAAACCTGACATCCAATACAGAGAAAGAGAATTAAATATCCAATACCAATAATCACCAACAGGATCAGTAAAAAATAATTGTAATGGCCAAAGGACATCAGGAACTGCTATCAATAATAGTAAAGGTCAAGGAAAGGCTAGGTAAAGAGGAAGGTCTTCAACTGGCAATGAAAACACCCTATAGTTGGAGCAATTTTTCTTTTTACATATTATCTAGTTCATATCCTGCCCTTCTGTGGTGTAGTGGTTAAGAGCGGTAGACTCATAATCTGGGGAACCGAGTTCGCTTCCCTGCTCCTCCACATGCAGCTGCTGGGTGACCTTGGGCTAGTCACACTTTTCTGAATTCTCTCAGCCCCGCCCACCGCGCAGGGTGTTTGTTGTGGGGGAGGAAGGGAAAGGAGAAAGTTAGCCGCTTTGAGACTCCTTCGGGTAGTGATAAAGCGGGATATCAAATCCAAACTCCTCCTCCTCCTCCTCCTCCTCCTCCTCCTCCTCCTCCTTCTTCCTGAAATGTCCTCAGAGTGGTATAAAGTATAAATTTGGTCCTAAAGTAATAATGCTTCGTGTACATTTAAATCAAAATAGATTTCTTGTATTAAACAAACTTTTAATCGTGGTTTTTGACCACTGAAACTATTACTGGTATGTTTCATCAGAGGTTGTGGGAATTGGCCCTGGATGCCTTTTGTAGCTCTATGGACCCATACTGCATGGGGTAGGTGGGTGTCTAGGGAGCAAGAATAAAAAGAAGCTGACCAATGGATCGTGAGCCTTGGAGCAAATGAGGTGGGTAAGAGAGGCTTGGGTGCAAATTCCTGCTCAGCAGCCACTGTCCTGCATGAGCTTAGAATAAATGTCCCCTTCTTTCTTTCCCACTTCTTCAGCTCTGAAACAGACAACATGGACAACATACTAATGTGAAGATCAGAGGGGCAATTGCAGTGGCGCCTTTAAAAGTGTGAGGGAGGTAATAAATAAAAGGAAATGACTGTGGCACAGAATTTACAGAGACAGATCAGAGACGCTTTGTGTTCCAGACGTCTCCCTTCTCCCTGGCTCGCTGTGGGGTGGGCGGAAGGAAAGCCAGCCAAACGCTTTGCGCGGGGCTTTCCCTCCACCCGCCCCACAGCCAGCCAGGGAGAAGGGAGACGGCGGGGGGCAGCGGGGCAGACTGGCCACCAGCGGCCCTGCTTCTGGGGGGGGCAACTGCCCCCCTGCCTACGCCCATGAGAGCATGCACTACTCTTGCTAGACAGTCTGCAGGCAGGTAGGGTCTCAGCCTGCGTACCAGATGGAGCTGATAGACAGCTACCCTGGGCACAGAATTGACCTGCGCCTCCATGGACAGCTGTGAGTCCAAAATGACTCCCAGGCTGCGCACCTGGTCCTTCAGGGGCACAGTTACCCCATTCAGAACCAGGGAATCCTCCACACCTGCCCGCCTCCTGTCCCCCACGAACAGTACTTCTGTCTTGTCAGGATTCAACCTCAAATGTTTTGGGTTGGCCCTGCCTTAGGTAAAGAGTGGCCGGTTGTTATTCTTCATATACTGTAATACCATTGACACAGTGGCGGAGCTTCATGCTCCGGCACCGGGGGCGGGGCAGGCATTCCAGGGCCGTGGTGCGCCTCCCAGGGCCATGGCGCGCCTCCCGGAGGGGCGTGAGGCACATTCCGGGGGTGGGGCACACCTCCCGGAGGGGCGTGTCAGGTTTTCCAGGGGTGGGGGGCACGTTGGGGGGGGCAGGCACCTGTGATGGCGCCCCTTGAAGCCCGCTGCTCGGGCCAGCCCGCCCCTATCTTCCTATGCCCCTGCATTGACATCCTGTAGCACTCTGCCGAATAACAGAAACAGATACCTCCCCTGCGGAGCTTATAATCTAAATGTTGATGGGAGGGGGGGATAGCAGAAGGAGGAGGGAGGGAGAGCAGAGAGGAAAAGGCAACAAAAATGCTTAAATCAAGGAAGAATATGCCTCAATGCCCTTGTACTTGGGGGTAGTTTCGGTAGAGCTTGAGGATTAAAGAGTTAAGCCAATATAACAAAATAGGTTTTAAAGGAGGATTTCATTTTTATTTTGAAATCATTTTTATTTGATTTTACAAATATAAGTTTAGAACAATACCAAATACATATCCATATATAGAGATTTCTCTGAATCTTGAGACTTCCCTCCACCCCCTAACATGGGTCCTATTGTCAACATTTTCAACTGCATATTATTTCATAATCTATATTTTGTATCCATCCATATTATCCAGATTCTGTTACATAACAAGTGAGATTAAAATCCTGCTAAGGTTTTCATCTGCTTACAGTGGTCTCCTAAATAAAGAGTAATTTTTCCCCATTCTTGTTGAAAGCTTTTGTCCTCTTGGTTCCTGAAGCTTTCCAAGTTAGCTTTGCCATTTCAGCATAGTCCATCAGTTTAGTTTGCCATTCTTCTCTGGCAGGGACTATTTCATCTTTCCATCTCTAGGCTAGTAACATCCGTGCTGCTGCTGCTGCTGCATGCATTTAAAGGAAGATTTGAAAGAAGATGAATCATTTGGGAGAGGAGGAGATCTTAAAGCATCTGAGGGTTGCAGAATTTGGGGGCTTAACAATGGGACCTGCGGAGGGGGAGGGGAAAGTCGTTGGAATCTTGTATTTTTGGTTGTGTTGTGGTATGATTGGTAAATTCAAATATGTAAAACCAAATGATTTTTTTGAAAAAAAATAAAAATAAAATAAAGATTTTTTAAAAAACAACAACGGCACCAACAGCAGCACTCCCCCCCCCCAAAAAAAAACCTGAACACAACACCTCAGCCAGTGTGGTGTAGTGGTTAAGAGCGGTAGACTCGTAATCTGGGGAACCGGGTTCGCGTCTCCGCTCCTCCACATACAGCTGCTGGGTGACCTTGGGCTAGTCACACTTCTCTGAAGTCTCTCAGCCCCACTCACCTCACAGGGTGTCTGTTGTGGGGGAGGAAGGGAAAGGAGAATGTTAGCCGCTTTGAGACTCCTTCGGGTAGTGATAAAGCGGGATATCAAATCCAGATTCTTCTTCTTCTTCTTCTTCTCAGGCCCTTCATGCACGCTAACAATGAAATCTAATCCCACTTTCCTAAAGTTGCTGATAGTTTTGGTACCACACCACTCTAATCTGTCTTGGGACAGATTATGAGGTCAGCATGATGTGATGCGGACACAGAAACAGATTAATCATTCCTGAAACAAAAGCTCTGAGGGGGAAAGCAGACAGTCAGTGGTGGACATTTCTGAGATCACTCATTCTCAGAGAGGTCTATCCACCATTCCCTGCAGCTCTAGTCTGCCAGCCGCCAGCCAGGCCCCCTCCCATCTGAGAACTCTGCCAGCTACTTACGGGAAAAGCCCGGCAAATGAATATATCTGCTGAGGGACTTGAAATGTGCCCAAAGCACAGCTAAAGGGGAGGGAGAGGGCAGTGAGCAAGCGAGCTAGAAGCCAGCCGACCAATGGAAACATCCGTGAAATGGCAACTATATTGGATTTTCAGCTTTAATGGATCCGCCGCAGCCACACCAGCCCGGGGGAAAGGATTTTGCTAAAGGAAGGGTGCTGAATCAAGTGGAATCCTCCTTTTTATTTTTATTTTACATTTGCTGCTTGTTGGAGAAACAGGAAAGGAAATGCTTGCATGCGCCAGCAATAATAATAAAATCATTGGTGGGGGGCACTGTTAGAAACTGGGATAGAAAAGCCAGGAGCCAAATGGCTCCTGGGACCTGGGTTGTGGGTGCCAAAACAGAATGTCTGGTTGCCATTTGGGGGGGCGGGGTCTTGGCAACACTTTCTATTTATTATTTTGATAAGCGTGAACTAATACACGATTCACATAAGTGACACAATAGCGACGCTAATATCACATTTTAACAGAAATTGTTAATACATGTTTATTTTAGTGTTAGCAATAAAAATATTGGTGCTGTGCTTCAGTTTTCTAAACACTCCACTCTTTATTGTCAAACTCCTTAACATGCAGTATTGTCTATCCTTAACATATACTTTGAGGCTTAAAAGCAAATATATTTCAGTACTGTAATCCTTGAGTGTCAGTGCAAAAAATGGCACCCAGACTTTTTGAGGTGCTCGCAAATGGAGAATCTTTAGGTGCAAAATGCGCCTGGCACCCTGCTAATTTCGAACCCTGTTGAAGGGGCAAGTTGTGCCTCACATATTAAGCTGGGGGGGGGATAACAGCAGTAAATAGAATCTATCCGGGAAGTTCTCAGTTTGTGGGGTCAGCTGCCACATCTGAACGGTGAGTTTTATTGTATGCTCCCCAAAGACAATTACGAGCACCTTGCATCCCTGTTTTCCAGAGATGTCCCTAATTTAGAGAAACCGTCCTGGTTTCTGATTTGATCCCAGAATGTCCTGTTTTTCCCTAGGACGTCCCTATTTCCATCGGAGAAATGTCGGAGGGTATGGGGTCATCTGATCCCCAAGCCGTCTCAAGGCATTCCTGTATAGGGAAGTTTTCTTAATGTTTAGTGTTTTATTATGTTTCTTATACAAAATATCTTGGAAGCCGCCCAGAGTGCCTGGGGCAACCCAGTAAGATGTGTGGCGTATAAATAGTAAAAATTACCACGAGGGTAGGCAATTCTGTCGTGCCCTGCGTCCTGGCGCTGCGTCTGGCGCCACTCCCAGAGTCAGAAACACTCATCTCGCCAGATCGATCCCTACTGGGGGGGAGAGCCTCCCCACAGCCCCTCCTTGGTGTTAGCACAGGGCGCTTCGGAGCCAAGCTTTAGTAAGAGGCTGGCTGGGACGTGCTCCCTACGGCTCCTTAGTTAAACCCCCCAGAAAGATTATTGTGTCTCGCGTAAGCGCTAAGGGAAAGCTGCAATGCGGGGAGAGCGCCGCTTCCCACCCCGAACCCCTCTTCGCGCCTAGGCGAGCGCTAGAGGGCGCTGTTGTCGAGCCAACTGTGTCTATGGCGGACGGCCAACGTCGCGGGCCTCGACGGCTAAAGGAGCATCTCTGAATTGGAAAAGAAACCGTGATCTTCCGCCTGCTGCAAAGGGAGAATAATATCATGGGGACCTTGCAAAGAGGGTAGGCGACGCTTTCAGAAAAGCAGCCATCTGCCCCACACTCTGTGGCCAAAAGGGGCACGCTCTCCAACATTTCTCCAATGAAAATAGGGACGTCCCATTCCATAATGATAATTTTGCTTTTTAAAATATATGTATTTATACTGTGTGTGTGTGTGTGTGTGTGTGTGTGAGAGAGAGAGAGAGAGAGAGAGAGAGAGAGATTTTTTAATTTACAAAAATACATGCATTGTCTCCTTTTTCAAGTTGCGTTTTTTACAGATCAGTTTCATTTGTTGTGAAACATTAGTGTTGTATACAATGTTAGGTTAGGAAGAAAAGGGGGAAAGGGGATAATTTTACTATTTATACCCCAAACATATTACAGTATAGATCAGGCATCCCCAAACTGCGGCCCTCCAGATGTTTCGGCCTACAACTCCCATGATCCCTAGCTAACAGGACCAGTGGTCGGGGAAGATGGGAATTGTAGTCCAAAACATCTGGAGGCATGGGCGTACCCAGGATCAAAACTAGGGGGGGCAAGGGGAGGGGCCAAGGCACGGAAGGGGAGGGGCCACAAAGTGGGCGGGAACAGCGAACTCGCGCTCCGCCGGGCTGTGCCCCTCCCTAGAAGCAGGGCTGGTGGGCGGAGGCGGAGCCCAGCCCAGCGGAGCGCGAGTTCAGCGTTCCTGCCTGCCGCGCCGCGCTCTCTGGTTCCCCGCCGCGCTTGGCCTTGCCAGAGGGCGCGACGGGGAGCTGGAGGGAGGGCGCAGCGCGGCGGGCGGGAACGGAGAACTCGCGCTCCGCCGGGCTGTGCCCCTCCCTAGCAGCAGGGCTGGTGGGCGGAGGCGGAGCCCAGCCCAGCGGAGCGCGAGTTCGGCGTTCCCACCCACCGCGCCGCGCTCCCTGGTTCCCCGCCGCGCTTGGCCTTGCCTGAGGGCGCGCCGGGGAGCTGGAGGGAGGGTGCGGCGCGGTGCGGCGGGAATGGCGAACTCCCGCTCCGCCGGGCTGTGCTCCGCCTCTGCCCACCAGCCCTGCTTCTAGAGTAGGGCAGCTGCCCTAACTTGCCGCATGGTGGGTACGCCCTTGTCTGGAGGGCCGAAGTTTGGGGATGCCTGGTATAGATGAACGTTGGAAAAGGCATTGTGATGGATGAAATGGCCTTGACTGCCACCTCCTGGACAGTTTTTTTTAATAAGGTAAAGGACCCCTGGAAGGTTAAGTCGACTATGGGGTGCAGTGGTCAGCTTGCTTTTCAGGCCAAGGGAGCCGGCGTTTGTCCACAGACAGCTTTCCAGGTCCTGTGGCCAGCATGACTAAACTGCTTCTGGCCCAACGGGACACCATGACAGAAACCAGAGCACACGGAAACGCTGTTTACCTTCCCACCGCAGCAGTACCTACTTCTCTACTCGCAATGGAGTGCTTTTGAACTGCTAGGTTGGCAGAAGCAGGGACAGAGCAACAGGAACTCACCCTGTCGCAGGGATTAGAACTGCTAAACCTCTGATTGGCAAGTCCAAGAGGCTCAGTGGTTTAGACCTAGTGCTGCATAACACTGCAGCTGCTTGTGTAAGTGGAGAATCATTATTCTAGGGCTCTCCTCCCCATGTCATACCCCTATTGTGGGATGCGGGTAAAAATGCCAGGGATGATTCAAACCTTTATGCATGCAAGAATTCCTGAGCTAGTCTTTCTTCAAGCTACACCTTTGATCAAGACAACTGTGTGCAGACCCGGTGTGTCACCTTAAAGGTAAGGTAAAGAGACCCCTGATCATTAGGTCCAGCCGTGATTGACTCTGGGGTTGTGGTGCTCATCTCACATTATTGGCCGAGGTAGCCGGCGTACAGCTTGCAGGTCATGTGGCCAGCATGACTAAGGCGCTTCTAGCGAACCAGAGCAGCACATGGAAATGCCGTTTACCTTCCCGCTGTACTGGTACCTATTTATCTACTTGCACTTTGACGTGCTTTCAAACTGCTAGGTGGGCAGGAGCTGGGACCGAGCAACGGGAACTCACCCTGTTGCGGGGATTCAAACCGCTGATCTTCTGACCAGCAAGCCCTAGGCTCAGTGGTTTAACCCACAGCACCACCCGCTGTGTCACGTTGGAAGGCTGCTTTTCTGGAGCATGGGTTCAAGGTGCAGAATAGAGGCTGGTGCAATTCATCACACCCTTGGGCTGCTATCCAGTCCTACAAATGCATGGAAGGGTGAACGATGCAACCTGAAGAGGCCTTCAGTGGCTCTCAAAGGACTAGGAGGCGCTAAGGGAGGAAATTGAAGGACTCTGGGGGCACAAATCATGTTTTCCTTGCTCCTTTCATCAAAGACTGGGATGCTATATTGCCAAAGGCAAATGGATTCCTTGCTAAAGGAGCTTTGCTAAAGGATGCAAAGGCAGACCACCAGTGGAGGAGGTAGGCTGGATTTTGTTGGGCAAAACGACTTCACACACACAAGGGTACAGAACACTTCCAAGGATCAAACAACAATTCCTCCTTTGCACAAGGACACAATATCATACCCAGCCTTCCGTTGCACGAGAATAGACAGCCACAGAAAACTAACCAAACAACCACTCAGTGCCGGATTACCAAATGGGCAGAGTAGGAACCCACACCTTTTAGGGTTCCCGAGACAATGGGTCAAAATAATATCGATTTGTTCTGTGTAATAAAATTGGTTTATTAATATTGTTGGCCGGTAAAATTCAAAACGTATTAGGAGATGATTTGCAAGGGGGGTCCTGAGATTTTGATTGCCTAAGGGCCTCCACAGGATTTATGACAGGTGACTGGGTGTGGCCGCCGAGACCACATAACACCGGTCCTGAAAGAACTACATTGGCTCCCAGTATGTTTCTGAGCACAAGTCAAAGTGTTGGTGCTGACCTTTAACGCCCTAAACGGCCTCGGCCCAGTATACCTGAAAGAGTGTCTCATTCAGCCCAGACACTGAGGTCCAGCTCCGAGGGTCTTCTGCTAGTTCCCTCACTGTGAGAAGTGAAATTTCAGGGAACCAGGCAGAGGGCCTTCTCGGTAGCGGCACCCTCCCTGTGGAACGCCCTCCCTTCAGATGTCAAAGAGATAAATAACTACAGTACACAGCTTTTAGAAGGCATCTGAAGGCAGCCCTGTATTGGGTGGTTTTTAATGCTTCATGTTTTTATTATGTTTTTAGATATGCTGCAAGCCACCCAGAGCAGCTGGGGAAAGCAGGGTTGAGGCTAAATGACTTTGCTACTTCCAAGCAGGCTTGATGACTTGGGGGGGTCCCATGATCCAGGGGATCCACAGTTGGGCCATCTCCAAGAATAGGAGTGCTCCTGCAAGTACTTAAATCAGTGTTGAATGAAGGGTTAATTGTGCAAGGCCCCCTACACCTCTTCGAATGGCGCACGCTGGAGATTTCTGTGGCGGGCACCTGGTTCGTGTGCCCCCCAGATTGCGTACCTGCCAAGTTGCTGTCAGAGAAATAAGGGACCAGGCCGGAAATAGCAGACCGGAAGTAGCGCTGCCGCCATTTTGGAACTGGGCGGAGCATGCTCAGAAGTGACTTTTGATGCTGCTTTGCCAGTTCCAAAATGGCCGCCGCGCCAGAAGTTGCACTGCAGCCATTTTGGAACTGGGCAGAGCAGCATCAAAAGTCACTTCTGAGTATGCTCCGCCCAGTTCCAAAATGGCTGTCGCGCCAGAATAAACCGGGGGGAAACAAAAAAATCCGTTTTTTCAGCTAGGAACAGCTGGAAAAACGGGGATTTCCCGGGGAAAACGGGAGACTTGGCAGCTATGAGATTGTGCACCCAGGGCACACACACACCCTCTACGCTACTCCACTGGTGGCAGAGGATGGCAAGTGTGGCAGGAAGATGCAAGGGCAAAGAAACACTTAAAATGCTTATTTTGTGGTTTTATATTTTGATTTTGTTCCGTGAACCACCCTGAGACCTCCAGGTACAGGGCAGTATATAAATTCAATAATAAACATTTCAGCGTAGTATAGTATAGGATAGTATTTTTTTTAAAAAAGTTGTGTTATTAATCAAACATCAAGGGAGCAGAAAAGACTTTTTATGTATGCAACAACAACTGTGCAGATGCTTTCTGCCCAGAGGTAAAGGTAAAGGGACCCCTGACCATTAGGTCCAGTCGTGACCAACTCTGTGGTTGCAGTGCTCATCTCGCTCTACTGGCCGAGGGAGCTGGCATACAGTTTCCAGGTCATGTGGCCAGCATGACTAAGCTGCTTCTGGCGAACCAGAGCAGCGCATGGAAACACTGTTTACCTTGCTGCCACAGTGGTACCTATTTATCTACTTGCACTGGTATGCTTTCGAACTGCTAGGTTGGAAGGAGCTGGGACAGAGCAACGGGGGCTCACCCCGTCACAGGGATCTGAACCGCTGACCTTCTGAGGTAGAAGGAAGATAAAAGTTCCAACCAGAGAAGAATGGATATTTAAGATGATATGCTATGCTGAAATGGCAAAACTGATGGGGAGATTTAGAAACCAAGAAGACAAGGGATTTAATAAAGAATTGTGGGGGGGGGATATAGATTATCTAGAAGAACACTGTAAACATTTAAAAATGTTAGCAGGATTGATATAACACTTGTAAGAATTATAAGGTTAAAATAAGGTAGAAACAAAATTTGGATAAATGTCATAAGATGCAGTAGGAAAACATTTGCAATGGAAACCATAAGGGGAAGGATGGAGGTCCAAGGATTCAGGGAATCCTATACAGTATAGATGTATAAAATTGATTACATTTGAATGGAAATTGTATTTGCAAAAACGGGGAGATGAGTTGTTTCCTCCCCCTCCCCCCAAATGTTATTTCTTTATCAATTAAAGGGGAAAAATCTATTTTTTTATTCTGAAAGTGTGGCGCACAGGGGGGAAAGTTTGAGAAGCGCTGCTTTGATGCGTCACGAGAGCCTCTTCCAACCCATCTTTTTGTGTGTGTGGTTTTCGTCGTAGCGCACCAGTAGGGCTTTACTCTGGAATGTGCAGCACCGGCAATTCCGAAGCAGGAAACTGGAGCTCGCCTGCTGTTCCCAAGCCGGCTGATTCCTCGTTCGTTGTTCTTCTTGGGCTCCTCCCTCAATTACCTCATTCATCACCGCTTCCGGATCTCCATCCCCCGCAGCTGCCCTACTGGGCGTAGCCAGGGTTTTTGTTGGGGGGAGGGCAGGTCTTTTGTTAGCGGGGAAAAGCTTTTCGCTAGGAGAAGGCAGAACCTCAGATGCACCTCCCTGCCCCCCGGCTACGCCCATGCGCTGCCCCCCCCCAATTCCGCAGCGCATCTCCACCAATGGGGCGCAACAGGAAATAGATACTGGCGGGAAGAGCAAGGGCGTAAAGCGCATTTTGCGCAATTTGCGCAGGGGCGGGTCGCTTTTTGTCCAACACATTTAATTGCCTGCCAGAAGAATAACGGTCTGTTAAGCCCCAAGAATGCTCACATCCCTCTGGTTAGGTTGGAATTGAGTTTCAAAATAAACAGGCTTCCACTCTTTGATCATGCTATATCAGGGGGGTGCCTACTTGAAGTAGGGCTGTCGCACGTCCGGATCGCCCCGGACATTAGCGGGGGAAATTGAGTGGGGGGTGGGGATCTCTAAAAGGCGGCGCTTTGTCCTGGATCTTTGACAAATCGCGGTTTTTTTTTTTTAGTGCTTTGGACCACAAGCCTTTGGTAACAAAAACCTCGACGATTTTGGGGGCGCCCTGGTTTTTTACTTTTTTGAAATACGGCAAACCTACCTGAAACATTGGGGGGGTGCGGGGACCGTAAAGACCCCGCCCCACATCATCGATCACGTGGCACGGTGCACGCACACTATTTGTATGACCATGCCCATCAACCATAGGAGCCAACTCCTAGGGGTAGAGGGGTCTTCGAACCCCATTCAATAAAAAATTTAAGGGGTTTAGCCCCCCCTTTAGGCCCCCACCCAGTGCACCGTGCCACGTGACTGAAGATGCGGGGTGGGGCTTACCTGTCCCCCCCCAGTATTTTATTCAAGTTGGCACCCCTGCCATCAATTTTTTTGGGGGGGGTGTCAGATATTTTATTGGAGGACCGAAGGGACCTTGGGCAGGATTTTTGTGGGGGGGCAGAACCTCAGTTAAGTATTTTTATTGATCTGTGGGGGCAGCTGCTCTCCCCTTGGCTACGCCCTTGGCTCCTATGAATTCCTATGTGAAAAGCGGGGTCCTTGTCCTCCACCCCCCTCCCTTCATGGCGGAGCCGCTTTTCCTCTCCCCATTCGCTCGCCCGCCCGCCTTCACCTTTCGGGAAATTCGAACCCGCCAATCAGGGGGCGGTGAAGGGGCGGGGCAAGGCATCTCCCTCTCCCTCCGCCAAGCCCCGCCCCTGCTGCCGACGACACGCTTCCAGCCCTATAAAAGGCCCCGCCCCAACCCGTGCAGCAGTTCGGACGTAGTTTTGGCTCACGGACGGCTCCCTGAACGGGTCGACTAGTGAGGAAGACTCGGTTCCTCCTTCTCCCGCTCCTGATTCGTTTCTTTTTTCCTTCTTCCCTGCCGTCGAGGAAACATGGTGCGTAGTGAGGAGGAGGAGGAGGCTTGGAGACAAAGGTTTCGCGGGGGTTCGTGCCTGGGGACCAGGAAAGCGAGGCAGGGTGGGGTGCAGCGGTGCCAACTTGGCCCCACAACCGGGGGTGCCCCGGGGCCGTAGGTGCCCATGCAACGTGCATGGCCCTAGCACCCAGATTAGTGGGTGCCCTTCACGGGGAATTTTGTGGGTGCTCGGGCATCCAGGGCCATAGGATGTGAGGGGGGGTGCGATGGAGCTGCACCCTGTGGGTGTCTGTAGCCAGCTCGGGGCTCCCGGGACACGGGTGTCAAGGAGCGAATGGCGCTCGCGGATGGGGGGCCAAAAGGCGCTGGCGAGGCAGCGATGCCTTCTCCCTCGTTGTTCCAGGAGGAGCTCCATCTCGGGGTGGGGCGCCACCCTCCGGCTCCCGGGAATAAATCGCGGCTATGCCAGCGCGCAGACACGTGTCCGCTTGGTTGCGTGTGCGCACATCCGGATGAGCGTTGCCCGAGTGGTTTCCGCGTGATGAGTTGGAGCGGAGGGAGCGAGTGGCCTGAAACTTGAGCGCACGCGGTGGGACGCCCAGCTTCCTTGGTGTAGGAAAAGCCCCTAAATGGCCGTACTCGTCCCCTTAACCTTTGACGCGCCATTTGGAAGCATAAGGTGCCTTATTTGCCCGGGTTCTGATAATTCTTGTGGGGGGGGGGGTTGCGCTTCGAGTTCAATTGCGTCTCTACGGGGCTTGTTAGGATCGGTGCCAGAAGCGGGTTATGGGGTGCATTGCTTAGTCCAGCTGCTACCAAACTAAGCCATGAGAATATTTGAATAGTCTCTGTGAGCCTCGATTTACCCTTTCTGGGAAATGGGTCTATGGAACAAGGTCTTTTGCCAAAAATCCTCCGGAAGCATGCTTCCGGAACCTTAAGCAGCAGGATGTGGCTGCTTAAGCCCAGCATGGCAGCCTCTTCCACACCCATGTGCGTAGCCAAGTGGGGGGGTTAGGTGAGGGCAGCTGCCCCCCCCCCGATCAAGTAAAACAATAGAAATACTTAACTGACGTAGGTTCTGTCCCCCTAACAAAAGGCCTGTCCCATCCCCCCACAAAATTCCTGGTTACGCCCATGTCCAGACCTCTCTTTTTTCTTGCTTCCGTAACCACGTGTTGAGTCACTTCTTTCAAGCAGCGTTCGAAAGCGAGAGTCCAAGGCGAGCAGCCCGCCAGAGAGAACGCGCGGGAAGAGTCTCGTTGAATAACCAGCTTGTTGCGTCATTTCCCCGGGCAGTTGAACGCGGGACTTTGCGCGCTTCATTAGCCTGCTGGCAAAAGGAGGAAACGCTGCAAACCAATCCTGCCCCCCCATGCAAGAAAAAACACATACTCTTGTCCCCAAATGCCCATTGCAAATCGGCCAGGCTAAGCGGCTTAGGTTGCGCTTAAGAGGCATCCTTAGGCAAGGTAATCCTTTTGGGGTTGCGTAGCATCTTGAAAGCAAAAGTGACCAAGTTTGAACTTGCCGGCTGGGAAGCTTGGCTCTAGCAAATGTGGCATTGCATAATGTCCAGCTACCAGCAGGCAGGGCAAAATGTCTTAGGAGTTGCTGGAAACCAAGGCATGTTCAGCCAAAGTTAGGAGGGACAGATCTTCAAAGGGCATAACAGCCCCATTTTGTAGAACTCTTATGGGGAACAGTATGAGAAACAAAGCTAGAATCATCTGGCTCTGGTTTGCTTTTATTTGCCCTGCCTGTTGGTAAACCTGGAGCCCTGTGCGAAATGTTTCTCAGTGCCCCACAACTTGTTAGAGAGGCACGTTCACCCCCCCTTTGGAACCCTGATCCTGGCGTTCTGGGTTCCAGAAACCGAGGCTAGCTAATAGTGCACAGGACTTGGCTAGCTCTGTGAAACCAAATCTGCTCCTTGCTCTCCTCCCCCTTGTTTGTGCTGTGGGAAGGATAATGGGGCTCAGTTGCCTAGCACTCAATTGCCTGCTTTGGTGGGGTGAGGCCTTGGGCCTCTTCTGCCTAGCTCTTGCTACATTTTCACTTCGCTGCCAGCAACTGGCTAAAACAAGCCAAATCCTGTTGGGAGTTCAAAAGAGCTGGCTCTGAAACATCGACTCATTAGCATTTGGATGAGCAAGAAGCAAGCATGCGCAGGCTAGGAACCTTGTCTTCCTTGAACTCCAGCACTCCAGGCCTTAGTCCTTTTGACCAATGGAACAACTTTGAGCAAAGTGCCTGTAGTCCAGTTGCCCCCCCCCCAATTAGGACCCATAATCCCCTGATTCTCCTGTAAAAAAGAAAGCTATATTTACTAGGGCTGCTTTGTCCCGGATACCGTAGTTCGAAAATTTCAGTGGTTTCAAAAACACACCACCACTCAACAACTTTCAGGGTGTCCTGGTTTTTTACTCTTGAAATATGGCAACCTTGTATTTGCTGCATTTGTACAACCTAAAGCGTGAGGCAAAATGTGATACTAACTATACAGATTTTATAGTCCTGAGGGGGATACATTGTCTTGCTGCAGCAGACACAATGACTCAACAGGAACCGGGTGGTTTGAGTCACACCCAAAGCATGCAGTGCCGATTAGGAATGAGTAACAGTGTCTTGCATACAATTGGTGCCTCAGGGTTGAGTTACAGTACTGTACAGTGGTACCTCGACTTGCAAACGACTCGACAACCAAAAAATTTGACTTGCGAATGGGGCAAATGGCCGCACGCTTACGAATTTCTCGACATCTGAACAGAAACCGTGGCAGTTTTAGATAAGGTTTTTTCGACTTACGAATTTTTAGATGGGGTTGCTTTGACTTACGAATATTTTCGTTTCCAATGCATTCCTATGGGAAATCATGTTTCCAATGGCGCTTTTCGACTTGCAAAATTTTTGACCTACAAAGGTGCCTTCGGAACGGATTAAATTAGTAAGTCGAGGCACCACTGTACAGTGTTGTCATGTAGGGAATCGGTTGTTCTATTGCACACCCTTGGCCAAGCTCATCTGGCTAGCCCACACTACCTCACACTTTAGTGTAATCTTTGACCAGGACAGATCGGTCTCTCCTGCTCACTTAACCCACTGTTCAAGTAGGTTTATGAACCTTAAGGGACAAGATTGTTGCAGTTCTGTATAATGCTTCAGGCTTCCAAATACTGGGAGTTCACTTGTGAAAAATACAAATATACTGCAATGACTACTGTCCCTATTATTCCCCACCCATCTGGCTAGGTTTTCCCAGCCACTGTCAGCAGCTTCCAGCATATATGAAAACTTAATGAAATGTCAAACATTAAAAACTTCCCTAAACAGGGCTGCCTTTGCATGTCTTCTAAAAGTCAGATAGTTGTTTATTTCCTCGACATTTGATGGGAGGGTGTTCCACAGGGCAGGTGCCACCACCAAGAAGGCTCTCTGTCTGGTTCCCTGTAGCTTCACTTCTCGCAGGGAGAGAACCGCCATAAGGCCCTTGGAGCTGGACCTCAATGTCAGGGTGGAGACGCTCCAGGTATACAGTGGTACCTCTGGTTAAGAACTTAATTCGTTCCAGAGGTCCGTTCTTAACCTGAAACTGTTCTTAACCTGAAGCACCACTTTAGCTAATGGGGACTCCTGCTGCCGCCGCGCCACCAAAACACAATCTCTGTTCTCATCCTGAAGCAAAGTTCTTAACCTGAGGTACTTTTTCTGGGTTAGTGGAGTTTGTAACCTGAAGCGTCTGTAACCCGAGGTACCATTGTACTGTTCCGAGGCCCTTTAAGGCTTTAAGGGTCAGCACCAACACTTTGAATTGGGAGCCAGTGAAGATCCTTTAGGCGGGCCAGTGTTATATGGTCCTGTCAGCCATTCCCAATCACCAGCGTAACTGCCATATTTTGGTACCATCTATATAATATTTTCATAGAATTTTCTCTTAAACCATAACATTCTGTAAATTTTATATCCATATTCCATAATCATTCCCATGCTTCCATTTCTACATTATGAAGTCTTATCTATTGCCCAGTGTATCATTGAAGTTTTCACTTGTTCATGTTTTGTCTCCCATTCCAATAACATCTTGTGCATTTTAGACATCACAAAGGCCTGCCCTTTTTGTTGGTGCTGGCATCTCATTTAAGAGTTCCCTTCTTTTCAGATAGGGCAGGCATAGGCAACCTTGGCTCTCTAGATGTTTTGGAACTACAACTCCCATGATCCCTAGCTAACAAGGCCAGTGGTCAGGGATCATGGGAGCTGTAGTTCCAAAACATCTGGAGAGCCAAGGTTGCCTATGGCTGAGATAGGATGATGGGGAGAATTAGTTTTCACCAACACTTTGTGGGTAAAAGCTGTTTGCTGCCAAAGCTGTCACAAGCCACTTTCTCCTTATCAATCATCAAGAAATGGATTAAAGTCACAACAGACTGGCATGTGAACAAGTTTCTTCTTTAAATGACTCCTTTAGTATTATCAGCTTAGCTTTAAGAAAGTGAGTGAATTTTCCACATGTCTTATTTCCTAGGCAATGGATTCTGTTTGTATTTCTGGGTCTTTGGCCCAGTGTTCTAAAAATCTGTAGTTAAAGCACAATTTCTAGAAACGCACTTCGAGGCCGCAGAAGTGGGGTAGGAAGGGGGACTGCTTATTCCGAGCTGTACCATGGCAGCTCTGCTTTGGGGATGATGACATTGCATTGTAGGCAATTCATTAGCTGCTTGCTTCCTAGTAGACTGACGACATCCCAAACATGCAGGTAAATGTCAAGGACCCCTGGACGGTTAAGTCCAGTCAAAGGCGACTATGGGGTTGCGGAGCTCATCTCGCTTTCAGGCCGAGGGAGCTGGCTTTTGTCCACAGACAGCTTTCTGGGTCATGTGGTAGTATGACCAAACCACTTCTGCAGCAACGGGACACCAGAGCGCATGGAAATGCTGTTTACCTTTCTGCCACAGTGGTACCTATTTATCTACTTGTGCTGGCGTGCTTTTGAACTGCTAGGTTGGCAGGAGCTGGGACAGAGCAATGGGAGCTCTGCTCAGCAAGCCCAAGAGGCTCAGTGGTTTAGACCGCAGCGCCACTGCCGACTAGCACAGCTTTGCTCAGTCAGTGTGTGCATGCACAAACTGCTCTAGATCTATCACTTCATTCCTTTCTGCAATTGTGGAGGCAGGCCCTAAACTCACAATTAAGAAGCATGGGTAAGAATGGGGGATTTAAAATAGCATAGAATTGGCTGGACAGGGGAGCTTCAGGTCTGTGGGGGGGGGGGTGTCTGCATTGAGGAAGGCCATATGCACTCACTTTAACCCCTTCTCTTTGCAGCGTGAGTGCATCTCCATACACGTTGGCCAAGCCGGAGTCCAGATTGGCAATGCCTGCTGGGAGCTCTACTGTCTGGAACATGGCATCCAGCCTGATGGGCAGATGCCCAGTGACAAGACCATTGGGGGAGGAGACGACTCCTTCAACACGTTCTTCAGTGAGACGGGAGCTGGCAAGCACGTCCCCAGGGCAGTCTTTGTGGACTTGGAGCCAACTGTAATCGGTGAGCAAACAAGGCACCTCTAATAGCTTTCTAGCTATGTTTGTGTCTACGGGAGGGATGCGAGGTGTCTTGATGCTTCCAATTGCTTCTCTCCGCAGATGAGGTGCGCACTGGCACCTACCGCCAGCTCTTCCACCCCGAGCAGCTCATCACTGGCAAGGAAGATGCTGCCAACAATTATGCCAGGGGCCACTACACCATTGGCAAGGAGATCATTGACCTGGTCCTCGACAGGATACGGAAGCTGGTGAGTTGATGTTCTGCAGCCGGCAAGACTGGTGGAAGGAGGTCTTCAGGGGCTTCTAAACACGACAGGAAAGACGTTTCACAAAAACACCCATTATCAATGGGGGAAGGACATTTCTTTAATATGTTCCTTCTTATTTCCTCTGTTCTGGCTGTGAGCATGGTTGTAGCAAGAACAGCACTGCCCGTGTTAAGAGGGAATGGCCAGCTTTTCGGGAATAAACAAAACCCTTTTTTAAAAAAGGAACAAACAGGGACCCTCCAAAATTGATAACTGAGGACTGAGTGTGCTTGGAGTTCATAGAATTCTATGTGCTAGGAGGAGAAAATGTAAAAGCAAAAGGGAGAGGGGAATGGAATGGAATGGCAAAGCGGGGATCCTGATCCCCCCACTGCAACATTTTGTTGCAGGTTTTGCTTTATGTCCAAGCTGTGTTAAACTTTTGAGCTAGGGTCCTACCTGCCTGTATTGTTTGTGCATGTCTGCCTCTTTCCTTCACCCCCCCCCCCAAGGACAAGAATTAATTGTACACTGCTGCTAATTAATACCTCACATGCCCTGTATCCTGCTTTTCCCCAAAGAGCTTAGGATAGCAGAGGTGCTGGTGTGGATATGCAATAATTTGTGCGGTCAGGTTGATCTGCCTTCCAAAGCTAAGTGCTGGGGCAGGAATAGCATAGGCATAAATTTGCCAGGACCAGTAGGTCTAAGAAGGGGAGCTTCATGGTTCAGATGTTCTCCATATGAGGTCTAGCCCTTGAATTAAGAGGCCATAGTTCTCTGGAAGCTACAGGGACATAGTATTAAGTGAGGCTCAGTGTCTCTGTCCCTCTCTCCTTTATCCTATTCAGAAGTCTCCGCTGCACTGCCTAGGCGCCTTCTGCAGAGACTTCAGGAGCTTCTAAAGACAAGGGAAAGGATGCTTGAGATAGACTTTTTGAAAACCCAAATCTGAATGTGCAGTTGTTCTCCTCCCTTGCCTGCCCTCATACAGCCTCAGAAGGCAAATTCTTTGATCTTGGCAAGCAAGAGAGGAATGTCACTCTACAGCTGCCAAAATTGGGCTTGCAGGAAAAAGAGCTGGAGTGGATTTTTGTGAGAGGAAGCCTGTGGTCTCTAGTTCTTGGATGCATTTGGGAATGGTTTTCCCCACCGCTGCATGCCCAATATTCCAAGCAAGAGTGTGTATCTTATTGGGCTTAGGAGTGTGTGGCCACAGAAATTGGAGTCTTTTCTTTTTTGCTGCTTAATCTCAAGTTTTTGGTTCTTTTTGCCTGTATGAAGCCGTCCTTCTGTTTTCTCTGCTTCTCCTGGAGCTTGGTGGCAGCTCTTCAATGAGCCTTTGTTTCATTTCACTTGCAGGTAGAATCTCCCACACACCAACTCCACGAATAGCAAAGGAATAATATCTGAAGTAGTGCTAAGTAACCCCTAGCTCAAGCAGAACGCTTTCGCAATGAGACTTCCCCTCTTTGTACACCCCAGAAACTGTTCCGGGGGTTCCTCAAGCCACCCAGATCATATTTTGGGGTGTGCATTGGGGGGGGGAATTTCCATTGTGCAAGCCGAAGTTTTCCCGCTTGCATAATTATTTACTTGGATGCCACCCAAAGAAACAATTGCTTGGTTAGAAAAGCAGAAATAGAGCTTTGTGTAAAGTGGAAGAACTCTCTGTGTAGCTCTCTAGTCATGGGAAAATAAAATTCCTTGGCTGAGACTGTGCTCACAGGAACCTTGTTATTTAAATTCTAAGCTTTCAGCCTATGGAACTAAAACAAGCACAGAGAGTTGT